>NC_079152.1:103453842-106071342 GCF_947563725.1 Argiope bruennichi
GCTCATCTTGAATAGATGATTTGGTCTCCTTACGTTTACCATGATTTAAACATCCTTGACCTGATACAATGAAGAAATGGTGTGGGTCAATTTCGATGCCCTCATTATCCCATTCAATCAAAGGTTGTAATGCTTTTTTTTAAGCAGCAGAAAATAATAATAATAATAAAAAAAGAAATGAATCAAGCAGTAAGATTAAAATAACATACTATGTGTTGAAGTTTAAAATAACTATAAAATTTATCGAAAAAGAAAAATTAGCTACAATTTATTCTTTAGTGTAATCACCCTCTTATCATTCAATATCATCAATAAAGACAATACATTTGCATAGTAATAAAAAGGCTTATTTTTCTGCAAGGATTTGAACCTTGGCCAAATATTTTTTTTTCTCTCTGAAAATTCGAGATGCTTGGTGCTTTTGTTGTTTTTCGGCTTGGATCGATATTTCCCTTTGACTGATCGACTGTTCTCAAGAATGAACAATTTTTCATGTACATAAACACATAATACATGATTTCCCACGAATACGAGACTATTGTTCGAAAATATATAACAGGAAGTTATTTTTGCATAACAAATTCTTTCCAGATTATTAATCCTGAGTCATTTTGGAACACCTTATTTAATGATTATTGTTGCTGAAAAATATATTCGAAATTTGTACATCTGCCTTTTATATAACATGAATCAATTCATACAATGTGACAAATACACATTGCATGACACCGAAGGATTAACTATATGTTGTCATAAATATTTTGCGATTAAAATGTATTTATAAAATAGGGTTAATTCGTACAGTATCACAGTCTTTTATATAACATAAAAACAATTCTTATAATGTGATAAAGATAATTATGTATATCACCTAATAACTAATAGTAGATTGCCTTGCTTAAGCATCACAATTATTTTGCTTGACTATATTTTACCATTTAAAGAACACTATAATCACTAGTTCAATGTTAATGTGTCCGAAAATTACCATCAAATTAGATGTTCATATGAAGAAAAACATTTTACTTAATATAATTAATACTAACCGATGAGTTTTGTTTAAAAATTTTAGAAACCTAGAAATAAATACACAATAGAGTGAAACAGAGATTATTTTATTTTACTTTCTTGTATATGTAGTATAGAGAAAGTATAGCAATCGTCAAAAAATTTGAACTCGAGATTTTTGACGAATCTCCACATTCTAGATTTCCCTGAGTTCGAAAAACACAATTTTTGGAAAATTTTCGTCTGTTCTGTCTGTCTGTGGCAAAGATAACTCAAAAACGCTTTGAACTAGATGAATGAAATTTAGTATACGGTATTTATAACAAATGTATAGATTTGTATCAAATTTTGAGCAGAATACGCTAAGAGGAAATTTGTCTGTTCGATCATAATTTAACACAAAAATTACAAAGCAAAGAGATCTAGATAGATAAAATTCTACGCACTTAATTAGCATCTATAGTCTAGATATCTATAAAATTTTGAGCCAAATCCAATGAAGGATTGAAAATCTGTCAGTCCGTACTTTCAGAAACATATAAACGCGATAGCTCAAAATCTCAATGAATTAAATATATAAAATTTAGTAAGAGATTTTGTGACAACAAGTCTAGTTTTTTTTAACAAATTTTTGTTTCAATCAATTGGAGAAAGCGCATCTAAAAACACTGATTGGATTTTCGGATGCTATTAACAACATGCCACGGTTTAATCGCCAAATAACTGGCCAAGAATGACACGATCAGTAAAAATGCTAAATTCATTTCAAAGGTTGATATTTCGTAATTATTGAATGCCAATGCCATGTAAGGTGTTTTCTGAGAACACTTTTTTTAGATAGTATGCAAGTAAGTTTTAGGGAGATCACTCCGGTTCGTTTTTGGCGAAAAACACCGTTGGCGAAAAACTTATATACCAGGGATTAATCGACAAATAACTCGACAAGATTGATTCAGTAAAAATGCTAAAAGGTTAATATTTCGTAACATTTGTACCTTTATTAGAGAGTAAGCGAGAAAATTTTTGAGAGACCACTTCCACTGGTTTGATATGAAAATCTAACAATTAAAGTAAATAAGTTTTAACTAGTTAAAGAATAATAATTAAAAAAATCAAATTCTTGGGATCACAATGCGATTTGATTGTCCCAGGATTTCTGTGCACATTTAAATATTTCAGGATACTTAAGAAAAATAGAATAAAATCACCCATAAAAATTTCTTAAAGCAAAAAAATTAAAGTGAAAAAAAAATCAGTTTTTAATAGACATTTCGTGACACATCTACAAAAGCAAAATTTCTAGTAACACATAATTTTTCCAGTTCAAACAATCGGCTGAAGTATTCAACTTGTTTAAGCAAATAAAATGTTTTTAAAATAGAATACTGAAATCTTCTTTTAGATGAAGAAAGGTTATAAATATTTTCATCGCGTGAAGAAATAGTAACTGATGGCTACGATCCAGGTCATAAAGAAAAGAAACTTCGCACACAATAATCGAAATTCCCTTTACTTTTATTCTTGTTTTACTTCTTACCAGCAACATGTCTGGCAGTTTTCCTAAATGTCAACGGCCGTTTAGAGGATTTGTATACATTTAGTGGCAACAATGAAAGAAGTGCGCTTTTAATTTTATGTAAAGGCTTTGGCAGATTAGTATTTAGGTGCTTTGGATTTAGATCTTGTTAAGTCCTAAGTACTAAGCATCAATGTTAATGTTTGGATGGAATTTTCACCTGGGTTTTGAAAAATTAATGCAAAGAGAAGAGTTACAGTAAGAATGGACTATAAAGTTGTATTACAAATTAAAATATTTTTTTATTTTTTCATGATCTCGAATGATCACGACTTCATACCTCGGAAATTTTTTAATTTTTTTTTAAAAATTGGCATTAAATTCTTACTACCATTTTTTGAATTTTAAAAATTTTGTATCGCTAAATAAGAATATATAAAGCTTGATTATGCTGGCCCAGTTTACTGAATTTCCTGTTATTTTTTTTATTGAACATAGTTTCCATTTTAATGAAACAAATTAAGTTTATCAGAAAATAAACATCAAATGTCTGTTTCGCATTCCTCAATTTATGTTTCATATTATTACTATTTCGGTGTCTTAAATTTCACACAAACAATGCAGAGTTTCTAAAACAATCATTAACAATAAATAGATAGATAGATAGATTCCTTTTTTTTTAAGAAAGGAATGTACATCCTTTACAAATCCCCTTTTTTTTTTAAGATCACCATATTTTTTTAAGCAAGTGTTGTCTTTGTTTTGGAAAACCGTTTTCGTGTTTAGCTCCAATGATTTCAATTTCAGCCTACGAAATTAAAAAAATTTTTAGTCTCTTGACTCCCGAATTAAAGTGTTTACTATTTAAGTATTTTATTTTAGTCAAATGAACTATAATTAACTCCCATATCCTGACGATGACTGTAAACCTTTAAAAAAATAAATAATGGTTCTCTCCTCGGTGACCTTCAAGGTCTTGCACCCTTTCGGGTAGGCGGGTCGTCGTGGGGCAGACCAAGAATTTCCGGAGATACTGTTGTTCTCATTCTGGTTTAATGCCACATTTCGGAAAAACTATTTAACTAATACAAAACGAAAAACAGAAAAAAAGATCATAAATAATAATTAAGAAAAATAAAATTTCGCTTCATTGTTGAAATTATTTAAATATGTTAAACATTTATATTGCTTACATTTCATCCTAATTTTTTTATAATTCCTTTAATTTTTAATTTGCATTTACTTTTAATTTATCATCCTTTAGGTTTTACGAAAGCTAAATCAATCTCTGAAAACAACAAAGCAACAAAATCAATGTCTGAAGACAACAAAGCAACATTTTAACAAAAAAGCACAGAGTGCTCTTCCTCTGAAAACAATCGTGGCCCATACTAACAGACCATGGGCTTCTATTCTTGTTTTATTAGTAAGAAAACTATCACCACATTCTCATACCATCCAAAATGACCCGACTGATGACAAAAAGCGAGACTAGCCGTCAAGTGATAAGAGAAAAGATAGATTAGTTCGCTGAGAGAGTAAAATCCTAATTGTTTAGCGATATACAATTTATAACGGTCATATATAAAAGAAAAGGCTCTTGCATCATGTGAAGGAAAACGTTATATTTTCAATTATACTATGTAAGTAACTGCAATCGGTATTACTGAAAACAATTATGTTATTTTTTTTCCATTGGATTATCAAATTTCTTTTGCATATTTGTTATGTTTTTGTAATTATGTTGTAGCATTAACAAGCTATTAATTCTGATTAAATTTAAGGTCACATTAAAAAATTTATAGTTTAATGTATTAACGAGGTAAAAGTGTGTTCTATCAAATTAATTGGGATCATTTATAAAGTTCTATTGTTTTTTGCACATTCAGCGAAAGAAACACATAATAGATTAATCGAATAAGATCAATAAAACTTTTTTTCTTTCTAAAGCAACTAGCGGAGCAAAAAGAATAAGAAAACGCAAATTTAAAAAAAAAATCAATTTAAGAATTAAGCTTTCTAATTTTTTCAATGGAAATATTAAATGCAATTGTTCCTAAAACGGAATAAAACAAAGATTAGTCTAATTATGAAGGAACTAGTTTCCTACAGATTAAAAAAAATATATGAATTCTAACTCATATAATAAGCTTAGTTCAAATATATATTTTAGCGAAAATATTAAAAGGTAATTATTTATTAAGTTAAGAGAAAACAAACAAGGTACTACTATAATTATTAGGAATTACGTTTTCGAGACAGAAACAGATAAACCACTAATTCATATAATAAATTCATACATATGATTTGTCCATTTGTTATTAAATCTAATTGCTCTTAAAATTAGGCTAAAAAAATAGAGTATTGGTGTAATTATGAAGAAACCATTTTCGACCGAAACAAAAAGTAAAACTCTTACTCAATGCTCTAAATATAAATATGTCCCTAATGATTCGAATAAATACTATCCTCTAACAGCCTTATATTTACGATCGAAAAAAAAACAACTATCCTGCATTCGCGTGTTATTTTACCATTTCCAATAGAAAATAATTATTGATTACTGAAACAAAACAAATCCATCAATAAATGATATTCTTCAAAGAATTAGAGCGTCCAGTCACATTTCATTGGTTCCCACTAAACAATAGCAAGTTGCAGTTTGATATTGACTCCTAATAGCTGCAAGAATGATCCTTGTCGAATGTCAACGCCCCAATCTAACAAGGCTTGTTATCGGCCAAAATCCCAACATCCTCACATTCACCAGAGTAATGAGATGGCTTTATCTGCAAGATAAAGGATATTCTTTTTGGTATTGACAGAGGAGAATTTTCAGTGTTATTCTTGGGGTGTGTTCTGGTAATTATTCCGTGAATATCATTAAACCACAGCTTTCTAATGAAGCCTCGTATCCTGTGGGAAATTTAGAGGGTGATTGCTGGCAATTAGGTAGTAAGATTACTTGGTTGCAATTAAGAGGAAAGCGATACAGTTGAATCGCGCTAGAGTTGCATGATAAATGCATAATTAAAAGATTGCCCTCATTATGCTCTGAAAATTATTTAGAATTAGATGCAATTTTTGAATTAAAAAAGCTTGTTCGAAGTCGATTCTTAGAAAGACTATCTTTTAATTATATTGTATTTTTTTCATTCAAATAATGGAATATCCATTATAAGTGAATGCCCTTTTGATTATGAACACGATTTACAATTAAATTTTCTCGTATACGAAATGTACAGAGGTTAATGTCATCGTCAAAAAATAAAACTCTGAGATTTCTTAGAATTCCACATTTTGCCACAGTTCTAAAGAATATTCTTGGAATAGTCTGTGAACTGTTAATAATGTAAGTCAAAAAGAAGAGTATAAAATTTTATAAGAGCCATTCAATTATTTTTATATATATGAATAGACAATTTTAATAATTTGATTACCAATTTCTGTGCATAGACTTTAAACAAAAGCATGCTTCCAGATTCACATTATCACATAATGTGCGAATCCAAATATAATTTGTTAGATACTATAACGTTTCTTTTTCAGCCATTGTTTCCTTACATATGTTTCAAATCCACGTAACAAATTTATATTTCTAACATTAAAGATATTAAATGTCTTTAATGGATTTTATTGCCTATTCTTTACTTTGCTTTGATTCATTTCCAAGTCATTAAGTTAATAATTATTATAAATGTTTTCTGAATAACATTCTTAATTTGATCAATTCGAATAATGGTAATTAGCCATTTTTACTTTCTCGTGAATGAAGAGTAGAGAAAGTATAGCAATCGACAACAGACTGGAACTGCAGATTTCGCTAATTTCCATGTTTTAGAACTTCTCGATTCCGAAAAACATATTTTTAGCATTATGTTTGCCTATCTGTGAACACGATAAACTCAAAAACACCTTAATCTAGAAGGTTGAAGTTTGGTATATGGACTTGAGACCAAATTTGTATATTCCTATCAAATTTTGAACAAATCCATTCAGAGAAAGTCTTTGTTTGATTATTCAAATACAAGTGAATTCGATAGCTTCAAAATATAAAGATCTAGATAAATAAAATTTGATACACAGGTTTTTTTTAACATAAAATGTAAATTCTAATTTAAATTACAAATTTTAAACCCTAATTTATCAAAACATTAGCCGTCTGTTAATCTATAATTTCGCATTTTTGAATGCAAACGTACTTTAATCAACGAAATTCGATATGTGATCTTGTGACAACAACTGCAGTTCCGTGTAAAATGTTGGTTACAATCTATTAAAAATTTTTTAAATACATATTCTATCGATAGATTTAACAAGACACACGCCAGAGATACATATTTGTTCGCCAATCCCATGCAAGACATTCGCGATCCTACACTAGACCCACAATTTTCAGCCGGGAGGGGGGGATAAGACCATTTCCTGCAAGAAAGTTTCAAGAAGACCATTCCCGCTGGATGGATAATAACAATAAAATCCCTAAACGTATCTTAAAAGTATTTTAATAAAAACTTCTCTCAGATTAATTAAATAACTATTAGTAAATTGCAGCCAAGTAATTTTCCCTCTCGTAGGATATAAGTAAACCTTGCTTAATATAAAGACTATTATTTCTCGTTAACACTCGTTATCTATCTGATGCCACTTGACGCCTTCTCAAAAGCAGCTGCGATGGTTTTTCCCAAACTTACTTGTATACTTTCTAATAAAGGAGCTTTACTCCAATGCCACCATAAAATTGTGAGACAATGCCTTGGATGATATTTGTGAAAAATAGATATGAAATATTTATCCTTGTTATGAATTCAGCATTTTTACTGAATCTGTTTCGTAATTTTTGGCAATTAATCCCTAGAATTTAGCAATCAGTATCCAAAAATTCAATTTGTGTTTTAGACGTGTTGTTTCCAACTTATTGAAACCAAAATTTGACATTGAAATACAATTGCAGTCAAAAATCACATATTGCATTTTTAAGTCATCGCATATTTATATTTATGAAAGTAGACCGACAGAAAGTCAATCTCAAAATGAGTTTTGAATCTTTGGTTTAGTTATATTAACGTACCGTTTTAAAACAATACTAGGGCTTTTTTGGGAAGGACTTCGTCATTTTGAACCGCGATCAGATGACGAGGGCGACATCTGAGCTGGCACTCCCCTCTCCAAACTTCTACACCATACCGGCGAGAGGACGTCAACCTCAAAATGAGATGCCTATATTAATGACTAAAATATTTAATAGAATATATTAGGATAAAAGACCAATCCAAGTGATAAGTCAAATACAACTGTTGTTCTTTAAGTGATTATCGCATTTAAATTCTGGATTTTTGACAAATTTTGAACCAGATACGTTTTAGTTGACTTGTTTATTCATATTTATCTGAAAAAACAACTCAGAAACGCATGAAATTTGCCAAATGGATATTTGGTCTGCGCTCTTTACACTAAAGTAATTCCTTTGATAAGCATCAAATTGGTCAACAGTATAAGGTATTATTTCAAAACTGCATTTCCCATTCTATTCACAATATTTTGAAAATAAACAATAAAAGCCCCATATTGAAAAAGCGAAAAAAATCGAGTGGAAATAACATATAATGTTTTACAAATAAGTTATTTGAATGAAAATTTGCAAATTTCACAGATAACAGGTGGAAGATAATCTAACTCCATCAAATGTCAAATCTTAGCACTGATGATAGCTTTCGAATTATACGAAGAAATGTATTTAAACAATCTTTTCTCTGAAAATGGATTTATAAGTAAATAGTATAAAGATTCAAGAAAAAGCTATTGAATTTTTTTTTTTTTTTTTTGCAGAAATGTGATCAAGTAGTAATTACCTAGAAAAAAAATCAACAATATAACTTTCACATTCCAATTTTTCGTTTTAAACATTCTTTTCTTCAGTCAAAAATTTTTTTTAAAAGAAAGCTTTTGAGTTGAAAATTATCTTCGAATTCCAATACAGTAAACAGTAATTTTGGCTAATGGATTTTTCGATAATCATTAATTATTTCCCTCTTAAAAATTCTGGAAAATTATTTCGAACAAATGTCTGCAATGATTGATAATAATTAGATATATATGATTAAAAATAAAAAAAAAAATTACGTGTCTAATGTATTTAGTCAAAAATAGCAATATTTTTTTTTTAGAATTTAGATTATTTTTAAACAAAAAATTATTTCGGAGGACTTCTCTTTAAATAATAATTTTAGCTTTTGAATAAAGACCATGGTATTTAGGGAAGAAAAAGTATTAATTTTTTTTGTAAAATATTTAATGATTAATCCTTATTTTTAATTCGTCTTTATTCCATTGCAAAAATAGGAATATCATTAAGATAGAACTTTTCTTAAATTGTAAATACCCTTACGACGTATTATTAATCTGAAATATTTATTTGGAAAAATTAATCTACATTATTATTATGGAAATATTTTTTGATAAATTGAAAATTCTAAAACTCTTCATTGTCTGCTGGTTCACTGAATCCTGCTTATATCTGAACATTTGTAATAAGGGGAGGGAGGGGGATAATTAATGTGAGAAGATTTACTATTCCGCTGTAATTTAAAAATATCAATGTTTTAGGAAAATTCTGTTAAGATAAAAAAACATTAAGAAAAAAAAAGGTAGTTTTTTTTGAGCTCATAAAAAAAGTAGCTTTCTGCGAAGCAATAGTTAATTCTGGAACTCATAATATTTAAAAGAATTACGCGAGAGTGACCCGCATATTGTTACGAATAAGTAGAAATGCATAATGCTACTAAAGCAAAATTTTAAAGAATAAAAGTTTATTAAAGAGTATATCAAGATTTAAAAGACTAGTATTATCATTTTACTAATCTAAGAAAAAATACTCAAAAATCCTAATTATTTTAATTAGAGTGAGCAAAGCGTTTATATTTCCCGGAAAAGGCTTTTCTATATTCAGCTTGCAATCGTTTTTATTTATTCCTATATGGAATAGAGAAAGATCATTTGATCCGGAGGCATGAATCTTTTCACTTTAGACCTCCCCGAAAAGCTATTTTTGGAATTACATCTGTCGGTTAATCGGTCTGTCCATGCACGTGATAACTTAAACACAAGACGGCCTCGACAAATTATTTTTACTTTCTCGGATATAAAGTATACAAATAGAAAGTATTATAATCTTCGAAAAATTCGAACTCGAGATTTTGACGATTCTCCACGTTTGGGAATTTCATAAGTTAAAAACAACAACACAAAATTCGATATTGTATTGAAACCAAGATTTGACACAGAACTTTAATTGTAATCTCAAAATGACGAACAAATTTTCATTTCTTTAAGGCATTGCATTTTTTTTTAGTGCGTTTATATGTATGAAAAAGTACAGACCGAAGACGGCCAATTCTTTGACAGATTTATTCAGAATTTGGTGGTAATCTATATTTCGGATAATAAACGTGTGTACCAAATTTTATAATTTCAGACCGTTACGATTTGTAGCTATCGAGTTCACTTATACTTGGGTTGCCGGACAGGCAGGTTTCCTCTGAATGTATTGCATTCAAAACTTATCAGAAATCTATAAACTTAATGCAAAAGGATATCACAGTTCAAATAATTTTGAACTGGCATTTTGCAAAGTGACAGAAAACATTTTAAAATGTATTTTTTGGACTTAGTGAGGTCTAAAATGTGGAGATTCGTAAAAATCTGGAATTCTATTTTTTTTTACGATTTAAATACTTTTTTTATATATTTCATAAAAGAGAAAAAAATTGCTAAAATTGGAGAGAAAGCATCAGAGGTACCAATTTTAATTCAGTTTTAATTTTACAATGTTGTAAAAATGGATTTTTACCCAGGGAGTAACCACATACAAAACTTGATCCTCTAAATTTAAGGGTCTGTCCTACAGGACTTTTGAATATTTTTTTTCATCATACACGTCGTATTCCTGTGCCGCATTTTGAAAATAATATGCCATCCTATGAACGTCAAACAAGGTTGATGGATTAAATTTTAAAGAACATGATTCATATCAATTGATGCATCCTTTAACCTCATTATTTGTGATTTTATTGAATGATATTTAAATTCAAAATCCAAACCAGTATATTCTTGTTTCTAAGATAAAAACCAGATCCCATCCAAAGAAATGATTAATAATCTCTCAGAATTATTTTGAATGAAAATGACATTGGGCACCGTTTTGCTGTCTAGTTTGAAGTCCATCATTCGTTACCTCTTGACGACAGTGTATATAACGTCATTTTTATGACGTTTATTATAACAAATGTATCCCCGAGATCGGAAACGAGGAATCAACTTTCATGAATTTCGTGAATCAAAGGGATTGAAACTTCACGTGGCGATACATTACTAGGATTTGATGTCTAAATGAATAAAATAATTTGTAAAAAGAAATTGAACGGAGCTTTGATTTTATTATTAAGCATTTATTTGCATTTATTTATTTTCACTTTTCTGATTAAAAAAAAGAAAAAAAGTGAAAGTGATTATGATTTTTAACGCGAAACATCGCAAAATGATAGACGTGGTTTATCTAGCTTTATTGTATTTTTATAATTTATTTATAGAGCAGCGGTAATGGGCATATAAATTGCAGTGACTGTTGTTGTTGATTCTAATGGCACTTGCCATAAACAAGCTCGTTGACGAAGTCAGCGATTTTAAGCCGAGGGTGCGTCTCTTGTTTTAGTAGCGCCAACTAGGGCCAAGAGTACGTCTTAGCTACTCACGAATCACATTCGCTTGCACAGCCCCTTTTTACAGGGGGGGGGAGGGGCACATTCACACATCTCACAGATAGAACAGATGAAAGGACAACTATGCCCGAACCGGGACTCGAACCCAGGACGCCATGATCACGGGGAAGACGCGCTACCCCTATGCCAGAATGACGGCAGCAGTGACTGTAAATCCAATCACTAAAATAAAAGTATTTGTTGAATATATTTAAAAAATATTTTCAAAATTTATCAAAATTATAGGAAAGAAATGTACCAGAATCAGACTGGTACCACTGACAAACTTAATTTTTAAATGTTTACAATTTTTGATGTTTAATTTAAAATGTAGTTAAATTTTGAAAGATTTTTCGTAGCGGACATCTTCTAGCAAGAAGTAATACCATATACTAATTTTGTTTGCTCTAGAATGACGGCTCTATAGTATATCCTGAATGATTTTTCCATCATGCATAGCGCATTACTCGGTTTCTTCGGTTTCTAATCGTATCGTTTTAAAGATAGATTTTGTAGCTATCTTTAATCTAGAAGATCTATCTATGAAAAGATAGATTTTCATTTAGCTTTTATAACATCCATTTTCCAATATCGTTATCATTTTACAATACAGTTTTCCCCACACATTCAAGTAAACATTAATTTGATTACGGTTTACTTGAATGTGGGGGGGGGGAACTTGAATCCCCACATTCTTAACTGAATCTTGGGAGAATCCCCACATTCAAGTAAACCGTAACTTCTGTCGCGATATACATATGTAAAAATAAGAAAAGGCTTACCAAATTTCATCAATTCTGTTTTGTCTTTCTTTTGTTAGAAATATTCTCACGACAACTTGTTATACAAGCAAGCTCGACACTTTTTATACGCTAAAAATAATTTGTGACAGTATAGGAATTTTTGTTTCACTTAGATTCATATCCCGATTTGAAGTAACGTGAAACTTTTTATTTGAGTGTACATCGCACTTTCACATCGTGACCAGTAGAAGACAACACTTCAGTTGGCAACTTTACAAACTATCATACTTCTCAACAGCAACAAAGCAGTTGCCATCGTCGAATTTAAAGTGCCCCAGTGTCAGATCTTTAATGGGATTGTGTCTCCAATTCACGATTTTTCTGCCTCGAAGTTGAAATTATACCAATAAACTCGATATATAACTTTTAATACAAGAGCCAATAAATTATGTATTTGAAGAATAATATTTAGTTATTATGGGTAAATTTGAAGAATAATATTTAGTTATTATGGGTAAATTTGAAGAATAATATTTAGTTATTATGGGTAAATCTTTCAATCTGTTCGTATAAGATAGTGTTTCAAGTACGCTATTGGAGGAGGATGGACCGGAGGCAACAGTGATGATTCATTTATCCTGCAGTACCCGCTGATTTATTTAAAATTCTTGTTTCTTTACTTTTAATTCAGTCGATTGACTAGCATCAATTCAGTCACTGCTCATATGTATCCAACATATCAAAAGGGAAAGAAAAAAAAGAATTCTTTTTGCTAAATACATATTCTATTACATTTGGTGAACACAACTCATCAAAAGGCAACTATAATTTCAAGTCATGCAATATCAATAATTTTTTTACATAAAATTTAGAGGATTTCTGTTCAAAATTCTGGACTACACAATTTTCTACAGTGGTATTTTGATTATATTTTAATGACATTATTCGAAAATATTTCGTTTCGTGCTCAAGAGCCCCGACGATGAAATTGAGAGAACGCTGTCCCATTTCCCTGTACTAATAACTGTTAGCCAACTGTCCAGTTGTTGAAGAACAAAATACTTGTAGTTAGAATTAATGCAACAGAAGAAATGCTTGTAGTTAAACATTTTAGTAATAGCTTGATGCCTGCAATTTCCTATTTGTTTAGATTTCACACTTAAATTAGGAGATTCTGAAATCCTGTAATAACAGTTGAAAATGAGTTAAATTTTGTATCTTGCTGGGAGGTTGGATGCGATAGACGTTAGCATGCAGTAATAGAATGAAACTTTTCTGCTCCATTGAGATGCAACTTCTGAATTATCCTACATCTCCAGTCAATCACTTCCATGTTTTACTCAAAAGATAACATAATTTCTTTTGTAGCACTTTAACAAAATTGCAGCAAGCATAGAATTCTTTATTCTGTTGTTGTGCATGCTAACCGCTACTATGGAGAATTCTTCGTCTGCTCGTGGTTTTGACATTCAATTATATACGTCAAAGCGACTTTTTAAAACATGCTTTCCGAACAGGGAGAAGAAAAAAATTCCTAATCCGATTATGCTCTTATGCACCACGTGTGCGAAAGAAGCTTTCGGAAGATTAATTTTGTTGGTGTTTATCTAAGCTTTAATGCAGACATTCGATTTTGACAGTTAATTATTGATCAATATTTCACTTTGTCGTGCCGTTGTGGAATTATCCATTTATAATTATTTAGTTTTTCATCTGTTTCTAATTTATGAGTTAGTTTGAAGTTAATGTATTTCTTACGAATAATTCGCTGATTTATATATTTATTTGTTTTCATGAAGCCGAACATCAGAAGGAGAAAAAGTTTTATAAAATAATGGTAAAAAAAATTCGACATCGAGATTTTGATAATTTCATATTTTTGGAATTCTCCAGTCAGAAAGCGAAATTTTTGGAATTTTGTCTATCTAGAGACTTTCTTCTTATGAACACGATTCCATTTGGGAAGGGCTAGTTAAATAAAACTTGGTATATGGTTTGATATCAAAATTGTCAATATGTATCAAATTCTGGACCAACACTAGAAAAATAAAGACGTATTTTATAATTTATTCTCTTCTTTGAATAATAAAGCCAAACAAAATGCGCCGCAATTTAGAAGTGTACTAAAACTTCCGCCAGAAATAGTCCAGCTGATTTTACAGCTGTGTAGATATTAAAAAAAAAAACAAATAACAGAGGAGTAAAGCGGGAATAGGGAC
This sequence comes from Argiope bruennichi, assembly GCF_947563725.1. Classification (NCBI taxonomy): domain Eukaryota; kingdom Metazoa; phylum Arthropoda; class Arachnida; order Araneae; family Araneidae; genus Argiope; species Argiope bruennichi. The sequence goes on from NC_079152.1 coordinate 103,468,085, forward strand.
AATCATTTTTATAATGTATCAACTATAAATAGAACATTTTAAGTGTAATATATTACGACAAAAAATTTAATTCATTAAATATTAAATTTTTTAAGTATTTCTAGTTTTTTTTTTTTTTTTTTTTTTTTTTTTTTTATGAAAATCGTTTTAGGATGTATGTTATTTTTAATTTGATTGATGCAAAAAATAGGCAAAATGCTGTCTGAAGAATAGGCCTTAGTGTCTGGTGATACAATTTTGTCCTCTAATTATGTCGTAGATAGTAATGTTCGCTAAAAAGAATTTTTAAAATTTGTAATTAAATTACAATCAAAATTTTAACGTTTTTCAATAATATTGCAAGAAAATTTGAAAAAAAATTCAATTCTTTATCTCTTTAAAATTGGAACAGATACTCTTCAGTGATACTAATTTCTTTGCATTTCTATTTATATTTTTTTCAAAATCAGTTTTAATCACATTTAGTAACTATGCTTAGCTTTCATAAAACCATGTCATGTGCAATAAAATGGCAGTATTGTATATAAGGAAACTGAATATTTGAATAATTCTCTTGCAATAAATAAATATTAGATTTTTTCAGTTTATTCCTACATAATAATTTAACATATTTAGTAACACTGTATTTTATTATTATTACACATATTTTGTAATGTTTATAGTTTGAAGTTTTTTTCAGCAACTTTCTTGTTGCACTTGCGTTCAATGATGATGACCGATGCACTCAAATCACGCTTAGACAAGACAGACAATGTCTAAAATATTATCTTTACTAGAATGTTTCAAACAAGAGGTTCGAATCTTTTTTATTTGATCTTATTATGTGCTTGAATTAACAAGAATCGAGACATGACTTTTCAATTGCGATATATGAAAATCTTACAAACGAACTTAGTATAGGTATATTGTATGTTTGTACTAAGATTAATTAAATAATTGACAGTTCGGGCAATCAGTTTTTAATTTCATCTGTATAACCATGTTATAGTTTGGAGTTTAATTCACAATTTGACGTATTTGAAAGCATTATAATAATGAATAGATAAATTTGAGACTGAATATTTACTTTTTGACAAAAAAATTATTTACTACATTTACACGTGAATAGTTATTTATAACGACCCCAAAAAAAATCGTAAAACTATTTTGAGAGTGAAAACATAAACATATTATTATCGTTTGCATTAAAGTGATATATATTCAAAGACTAGAAAAAAAAAGGAAAAAAAAAAGCTTAAATCAACATCGAAATCAGAATGTTCAATTTAGAATAGAAGTAACGAGCCGTTCCTCTTTTCGCAGAAACAAATGAATCAAAATTATAGAGTAGAGTTTTACGAACGCTTTTCAGACATACCACATTTTTTTTTATTTATACAAACATCGTTGGGCTAATAACAGAAAAAAACGAATAGTTCCGGTTGAACGAATTTTCGAAAACTTCAATGAAAGACTTTACTTTGGACATTTAGAAGAGTTATTTTAAGTGTGAGGAAAAAAGGTAATCATATTAATTCAGGAGACGTCATTTAATGTTTTGCTGAATACATTAGATATAGGTACCTTTTCTATGTTGTTTTATTACCATTTTTAATGTTATATCAAAACATACTGGGGATGGAAAAATACACGATGTTTGTAAAAAAACGATCATTATTCAAATGTTTGCCATTAAAAGAAAATGCCATCATTTACAATGATATTTTAAATTATTCCTGTCAATGGATTTTTTTTTTGTATTTCGAAGAATTTAATTTTTTTTTCAAAATGTTTGTCAAATGTTTTCATTATCTTAAAAAAAATTCGATTGATAACCCGACTATTCAATGTGAAACTGTAGAAAAAAAAATTTAAGAATAGAGAACAGTCATAAATAACATCACTATGAAACATGAAGTTAGAAAAATGTTAATGCAAAAAATGTTAGAATGCAAAGTTCTGAAAATGGCTGAGTTATTCCCAGCAGTTAAGATATTTATAGAATACTATTTTTATGTAGACTATTTTTTTTAACTCTATCAAAGGTTAAATGCAAACATTTTTATTTTCGTATTTCAAAGGTATTATTTAGTAAAAGTACAATTGAATAGGTTAATCACACCACTACTACAAGATTATCCATATTATTTTCCAAAAAAGAAAAAGTAATATTATTCAAAGAAAAGTAAAAGAACTATTCAAAATAAATGTTAAATTTATATAAAAACGATAATTTCATTATTAGTGATTAAAATGATAGAGAATTCATTACCTTATTGTAAATTTTATGTTATGCATTATTATTTTAATTTCTACTGAAGTTTCCCAGGGTTCTAGACTTTATTTAAAATTTTTTAAATGATTTCGTGTTTTTATACACTTTTATTCAATTTTCTAGTTTAACATTTGCAGTGTTGGAGTTTTAGAATTTTTTTCTCAGTTTCGGATTTGAAATTTTGTACGTTTGCGTGTTCCCGATAAATATATGAATAGCTTTAAAATTGAATTATTAATTAATCGATACATTTAACTCGATTCCGATTCCTTAAGAGTGGTAAAATTTGGTAATAGAATTTTAGAAAAATGATTACAAGAGTCCATAATATTCATAATAATGAAAATTATGAATAAAAGACGAAAAAGGAAAAAATAATTAAAATTATTTAGTAAAATTATAAAAATGTATTTATAATAATTATTTTTAATAATTTGAAAATAAATAAAGAGTGGCTGCCCTTTATATGATTCTAAATCCATATTATTTTCTAATTGCATGGTAAATCTTTATTTTATTCAATATTCTGTTTTGAAGCTACACGAGGGCTACTTTGGATGGACTTAATTTTGAATAGTGGATAAAACAGTTAATGATACCTAAACTGACTCATTCCCTCTTAATTCCACCCTCCTTCAATTGGATTGTGTTTGAATCCAATAGATTTAGTATGTACCAGGCTCGAATACATGGACAAATTATGATGGAATTCAGCCTCGGATCTATCAGCTTCTGATTTAGAAATTCACGCTTTGTCATGAGACCGCAGTTATCAATAATAAGATTTTAAAGGAAGTTTTGCCTTTATTCAAGAATATGTCTATTTTTCTACTCTTTGGCTGATATCAAAACACGAAGGACTTCATATAACATCTGTCATATTCATATAACATCAGTCAAAAATACATTTGTCACATATTTCATGTTTCGGTTCATTATTTTCTTTTCTTTTTCTTTCCCAACATTTATTTTGTAATTAATTTCTCTTAAGATCTATTGTTAATTTATTTTCTACTTATATTCAATATGTCAAAGAACTTTAAAGGGATAATGGGACATATCAAAGCAAACAGCTTTTGTGATAAAACAAAGGGTTACTAACTCTACAGACATTGAATTAAGTAAAAGAAACGAATGCACCAGCTATATTGTACAACACAGGTAGAATGGAATTTAACATAATGCAACAACTGGATAAATGTTAACATTAAAAGTCATAAGCAAAATAACAAATGTTATCAGAAGTGGAGTCGTGTTAAAATTAACAATTGGAACAACTGAAGTGCTCAAAGTAGGTGCCGTATGAAACAATATACGCTTTGCTTGTGGTTATTCAAGATATTATGTTGTGCTGCAGTGAATTTCCTTATATAGGAAATGTATACGTTAAATGATGTATCCTTTTCTGTAGTGAAAAGTTCCTTGTAATGAGTCCCTTTGCGTTTCTAATTCTATGGACTTCTTTTAAAAAGTTATTTGATTTGGAATGTGCAATCTTCTTTAGATGGACCAGACCATTTTGTATATGAAGTTTATCGTGAAATCAGTGTGAAAGGAAATTCGAGAAAATTATTATGTTCAAAATTCCGGCATGTAAGCATTCTAAAAAGAAACTAATTTTTCGGCTATGATCAGAGAATAAAATATCGCATGTAACTATAAATCGGTTAAATAATCCAAACACATATCATTCTCAACTAAAAACATAGTTAATGACCAAATTTTATGCAATTATAATCAACAAAACTATCTACCAACATATCACAAAAAAAAATACATAATTACTACTGCTGCAAGTGCAGATTTTACATCTAACATAAACTTGTTCACTCTAAACAAAGTCATATTTGTTGCTCGCCCACATTTGAATTAGTTAAGCAGGTAAAAAGTAGACAAATTACCTTGATCTACAAACATTTACATAGTTGGTTGCTAGATTGCTATCAATGCCTGCACCGACTAGTCTAACAGCGAAAGTAATCTAATGGGTAAGCAAGCGTCATGGCTAGTGGGCGAGCGTGGTTTAGCTTTTGATGGAAAGGGAGTGAGCACGGTTCTGAAGTCCAGCGTATTCAAAAGCCTAGGCCTACGCATAAATTCAGCCGACAACTTTAAGCTGCATGTTGCTCTAAAGCATGCGGCAATTAGTGGACGTCACAGCAGGATCTGCTAAATGGCGAGTCCAGGGAATTTAGATTTAGGAGGGGCTGATTTGGCCAAACTGCGCAGGATGCGACACGCGCTCTTAACTTATCAAGACAGCCCGGTAATTTGGCTAGATAGGCGTAACTACGTGATGTATTGCCAGGTTATGCACTGCTGGAGAAGGCTGTCATATGGAATACGGTTCTTGAAAGCTTCCGCCAATTAAGGCATGCATAATTTTTATTTTCGGGAAATGTTTTTAAAAGTTTGCGGTGAGCTTTTAGAAAAGTTGGAGGGGATTCGTATTTCTTACATTTTTAGTTTGTTTACGATAGATACCAACTTCTCTTGTTTATGAAAAGAAATTTGTTTGGGTAAAGTTAAAGATTTTAATTGGATTAAAGATTTAACTATAAAATAAAATTAAAATATAAAGAGATTAAAAAAAAATCAAAAGTTTCGCTGTCTTCAATGACTATAAAATATTATAGTGTTAAACAATTTCTGAAATATGTAAAAATGATGAGATGGATTTACCAAAAGTGTCATGTAACTGAACACGCAATGCTTTTCTATTATCATGCACTTTTTAATTTTTTTTTTGTTGCATTAAAATAAAAATTTTTTATCGTCAAACTTCAAGAATTGAATCTTTAACGTTTAAAACCTCCTTGGGCCCTGAAAAAAGCCTTTTGAACTTATAAATCGTTGCTCATCTGCGAACATAATAACCCAAATCGAGGTGTTTTGAACAAACAAAATTCGGTATGTGGAATATACATTTAATTAATAGATTTGTATTAAATTTTAGAGAAAACCTATCGAAGGGCATACCATGCTCGTATGAGCTCAGGATTACAAAAAGTAACAATCTAGATGGATAGAATTGGCGTATTTTTTTATCGCTAAGGTTATAGATCTATTCTCATGTGTTATTATAAATTGTTATATTTTAAGTAAATCCTCAATTTTTCTTGCAAAACTATTTATTAAGGAATCTTATTGCCATTCCATTACCCTATTTACCTGTTATGTCAGGATGTTAAGAACCCAGAATTTAAGTACTATCTCAAATCAGCAAATCATAGATATGTATCAAAATCCGGGCTAAATCGCCAATTAGTTGTTGATTATTTAGTTATGTCTACGTATGAGAACGTAACATCTCAAAGATAAAAAAATTTTTTTGAAAAAAAAGTCAAAGACAAAAGCAGAATTTTTTGATATACGATTTTTACATAAAAATTGTAGAATAACGTTTGCTTTTGCATTAAATCAAACATCAAGCAGAGACTGCATGTGAAGCGCGAGAATTTTCCCGATGGTTCTAAAAAAGGATAAAGTTTCATATATTTATAAATTGTTTTGATATCCTTTAATAAAGCAATACGCTTAGCAAAGCAACAATCTCTAAAATCGTATAAACAAAAATATAAATGTGTTACATTGATTTGCCGTTTTATGGCAGAATAAGAAGAGTAAGGCAGCTTCCTGTTTCCATCCATCATTTAATGAATAAATAAATAAATAAATAAAGGGGAAAAAACCAAGACTCGCATTTTTAATTCCAGTAAAAGGATAATTTCAATTCAAATGGCTTCAAGATTAGGAAATATTGAAAAGGAAATAATGGGGTTTTAAAGCTCTACAAAGTGACATTAACATGAATTGTTTGTCCAAAAAATTAATGCCACTTAATTGGTCTCATAACAAACTATTTTCATTAAACTATAAAGCTTGCTCTTGCATTTATAAAATTATAGTACCCCAATTATATTAATTTACAAAAAGGAAAAGCTTCCACAGCTTCACAACACAATAACAGCTTAGAAAGAGCATAAAAACATTTTAAATTAATGTGGTTTTGCATACTGACACATTAATTACATTTTTAATAAGGAAACTCTTAATCAGTGTCGACAGAAAATGCTTTTATAACGAGGCAAATAATATTCATTAAGCGATTATACTCTTCAACATTTTGGAAGGGCAGCTGTTCTCAAACGACCATCCTACATATTTGATTCACAGGCGACATATGTTTCAACGTGACGAATTAAATTTCAAAACAAGAGCTACTTTAGATTGAAAAAATTGCTCGTAGGAGAGCACTAGTTGACATATTTACCATTTTCGAAACCTTACAAGTTTGCCTACTGACGACCTTAAGCACTTTTTTTAAAAAAATTGTCAGCTGTTTCATCATAGGATTACAATATTATCCCCTTCGTTTACAATGACATGTCTGACACGTGCATCGAATAATTGAAATTTTAGTATTTAAATCTGCTATTAAGTAATTTAAAATGTAAAAATCACTTAGAAATATTTCAATATCTCAACTGTTCTTCACAATAAATTGCTGGAATTACAATAAATGTCTCGAATAGAATTTGTCATCTAATTAGAATATTCAATAGGTAAAAGAATTGCAGATTGTCTCTCAATTTAAAGATTAAATTTGTAGTTAAAGGGGCAATTCTTTGCTCTCGGAAAAGTTATAAGATACAATATTATACATATATATGTAGATGTAAGACTTCATTTTGGAGCTTGAGAAGCTCAAAAATATTTATGGGTTTGTTACAATTCCTGGAAATTAGACTTTTTTGCTATCATACGACCATCCATTAGAATGGCAAGTCATCGACATGGGAATGCGGTGGGCAAAATTTCGTTCAAATATAGAAATCTTTTTGAGCTCCCAAAATTGTGTTAGAACAAATGATAACGATAAAATTTAAATTTTTAATTTTTTCAATTTATCGATACAACGCTTTTAAAAAAATCTAAATATTAATCTAAAAATTTTCAACATAAGTAGCATGTAGAAATTATTTACAGTCGAGACTTATTTCAAAAATGCCATTGTAAATGATATGCTGTTTGTGAAGAAATTTTTTTCACCTAATCTTTTTAATGGAGAAGCTTATTAACTTCGGGAAATACATGTTATGTGTTTATGTATTTATCATCATAGGTTTCAGCCATCCATATATATGAACCCTCTAATGTGTAAGTTTCCCTGTAATCAAGACACATGTACCTAATTTCTAAAATGTTAGAGATAGACGTATTCTTCGAATTTTAAAAATACTCGAAATAGCAAATATATATTTATGTTGTTTTAATCAAGAAAACAGTTCAAAAATTATAAAGTCAAAAATTATAAGTAAAGTCAAAAATTATAAAGTAATTATAAATTTTTTATACAGTCCCTGGGCCTGTTAATTGGATTAGAGTACCATTTTCAAGATACTATATTTTAAGCAAAGAAAAAGTCCGATTCCGCGAAACAGTGGTTTCGCAAAACCAGCAGTTTCTATGAAATTCATAATTAGTCAGTAGAAATGGGGATAAAAATGCAAAATATGAAATGTTGTGTATTTTTTTTGTTAATTGTAGACTTATATTGTTTGTCAGCTTTGCTGATTTTGTAGATTGTAGACTTTGTTGTTTGTCATTGTTTTTTGTCATTTAATATGAAATAAAATATAAATATGAAATAATAACAAGTACTTTCTTAAAATTCCATCAAAATGATGGATTATGCTTGAAACAGGTGCTTACTGAATTCTTTGTTGTTCCAGCATAAAATAATAACCTAAATGGTTACCATAATATTCCTGTAGTTCTCATTCCTGGAAGATCATTTATTAATCTCAAACTGTTCAGAATAAATAATTGTACACAAGTTATTCTAATTTAAAACAAAATTCCTTTGAAGTTAGAAACCAAATACCATTCAGCGTAAGAACCACCTTCATACAAGTAAAATTCACCAGAATCTCAAATTTTCTTATTCTTTTATATTTAAGGGAAACAAAAGGCTTCCTGTCCACTGCACACCTGCTCTCTTCACATTGTTTCTCTGTCATTGGTTGCGGGCAGGACAGGGAGAAAGGCCTGTCTTCTCATTAACTATTCCACATTAGTCGCTTGTAGATCGAGAAATGTCAAGTTCAAGAACTCCGTTCTTGTTCTTCGCTAAAAGAACAGGATGGGAGTCGACCATGTAACGTGATCACGTTCTAATTTATCTTTATGAAAAGACCATAAGGTTCCAACCCTTCATCCTTTGTAAACATGGCCTTTTGTGAATAGAAGAGAAAGATTTTGATTTTGATCTGGAAGATCATTGGTTTTTCTTATTTCATATTCAAAATACTAGGTTAAGTAGAGAGGTCGTTAACCCATGGGAAGATTGCATTCATTGTCATATTGGAATGACATTAGATGAATTTTGAGAGGGATCTTTCATTTGCCTTTTGTTATTTTAAATACGGTCTCAGAAATTAAGAAATTATCTGCGATTCCTATAATTAAGAAAGAAAAAATAGGAATATAAAGCAATAGCAAAAATTAATTTGTCATAGAAGCCTTCAAAGTTAATTCTATACTCATTTCTATAGAGTAAAACTTCAGTGTATTGCAAAATTTTCATATTGCAGTTGTTTCATCAACAATTACACAGCCCAATAATTGTTTTGTGTGCGCATTTGATATCTGTTAGATTTTTTTATCTGATTTTGTATGACAATGTTTTTTTTATATAAATTGCTTACTGGCTTTTCTTCTTATTTGTCTTCTGTGCCATTATTTGCTGATTGTATAAAGCAAATTTAACGACAAAACGTAGTACCTACATTTCAGACAAACTATAAAATTTCATGAACATCTATGAGTAATTTGAGTGAATTTAAACGTGGTTAACCTTTTCCTTGGTCAGCTTCTACATAAAATATACTTGCTTCTTGGATTTTCTTCTTGTTATAGCCGACCAACCTACCACCAATGAACGAAGCGTATCGACAGGATTTTGCTTCTTGAATTTGTGGGTAAGCATAGACAACAATATCTTTGAAAAGAAAGGAAGGGAATATGGTTGTTGAAGAAAGAAAGGCCATTTGTGAATTATTAGTTTTAAAACGTATAATCATCCTACTTCCTCTATGTATAAAGTTAGTGTTAATGAAAAATTTCATGAAAACACTTGATCATGATACATGCACACGTGCTTTGTATCATGCTTTGCACACGTAGGACGTAAAAATGTTTGGCATAAGTATAGAAAAGCACAAAAATGATTTTGTTTTATCGTTTTCAAATCAGGCAGTCAAAGGGGATACTCATGTCGTGGATTTCATAAATAAAAACAAAATGAGAAACCTTATCATATTTTCTGCTGTTATCAAGAGCTTTCTGGGCAACCAAAAGGCTGAAAACTATGTTCAACTAAAAGCATGCTTAACAAGTGCAGAAATTTCGTTCGTGATATGAAAGGTTCATTAGTCAGAAAAACCATTCAATACGTTCAAGACAGTTTCTTTGAAAATATTGTAGAAGAACAAGGTGGACGATTTTGTCAGAACATAAAGACAATGAAAGACCGACACCAAGACAGATGGAAAACTCAAATGATGGCAGATTACAAATGAATCAGAGAGACAGCGTGAACAAAGTTCATTCAAGAAAGTACAACTGAAACTAGCAAAATAAATTTTTGTTAATATTGGATTTTTTTCATTTCGATTTTTTGCAATGCTTCTTCAATTACTTACGCTTTATAAAATTTATTAAAAAATTATTTTTAAATTAGAGCCGATGTCTTAAGTTTAATTTGATGTGTTAATATAAATAACGCTTCTCTGATATCTTACAAGCAAAAGCTGGTGGAAAAATATCTAATATCATATTATTATTTACATCGAAATTGTTTTCATAGAAATATGTATAAAATCGATAAAAAAATTATACACCAAATTATATTAGATTGTGCTGTAAATGATTGCTTGGCCCATCTTGAGTAATTCCCTTATTTATAAGAAGCCATTCAAGATAGTATTAGTGCTATTCGTAGAAATATTTCATTGATGGAAAACAAAGAATACATTTATATTCTGAAATTATCAATAGCAGATAATTAAAGAGTAATATATCATCTCCTAGGAAATTTATATCAATAGATTATTATATTATATTTTGACTGTATTGAAATGAGCCTTTGTCTTAGTTTCATTTTAAATATTGCGAGAATTTATTTGGGTATCACAAATAGGGAAAGGCCAGTGAAAAACAATTTCTGTAAAAATAGAAATTTAATTCGTTGCTATCTACCAAATAAAATCAAATTGACAAAATATAAAGGAAGAATGGACAAAATTTTAATGAAATAATGCATTACATTTGGGTGACTAATAAAACCTTTTCTTCTCTGCTAATCATGTAAAGGTACTTCGCTAAATAGAGGCATACTGTGATTTCTTAAAATTTTGTAGATAAAAATGGTACGGAAGAATTGTTTTAAAAAAATATTTGTCTTTCAAATATGGGGAATCGATAGTTGATTCGAAAAATGTTCATTAAATATTAATTCACAATTTTTTAATTTATATCTTTAAAAAAGTAGTATATAGTACTTGTGATACCTAATTTTCGTTGTAATATCACAATGAATCTAATAATTATATTTTATTTTGAGTAACTCAGAATTTTAAAATGATAAATTTATCCTTCAGGCTAACGTCAAAATATTTTAAATCAATATTTTTCATAAATCATTTTAAAGCAAATTACGAACTATTAAAGACAGAAGTTATTTTTAAAAGTTACAATTCACCCTCAATGTGCTGCGATGAAAACTACCAATAATTCATTCAAAATTAAATCAAAACTAGAAATATCAAATGGAATACTTAGAATTCAAAAATAAATCATTTTCCCTACACAACTGAAAGGTCGTTGACTCCCAACTAAAAACACTAAAACCAGGTAAATTCAATATGGAAATCCCATCGACCGAAATAATTGGGGAAAAAAAGTGTGAGAACTGTCCACTGCACAATCATTGAATGCTCTCATTTCAGTAAGCTTTAGCATTCTGTTGTTTTCAATAAAAGCAGTATGGTAGGTAGAAGAAAAAAGTAGGGACATAAAGATCATCATTACATAATGAGATGAAAAAAATTTCAAACACATATTTTCTAGTAGTTATTTGTGCGAAGTAAATAAGAAAATAATATCCTATTTCTCGTATATAATAGGAAGGAAGTTTTTCTTTTCATTTCCGTGATTTGAAAATAGGTTAAATTATTGGAGTCTTTTCCTTACCTGTTTCTTGGAAAACGATGAAAGATTATTTTTCCCATGAAAATAGTTACTTTAAATTTAAAACTGGTTGAAGTTAACAAATATAATAAAATGTTTGTATGGAAGATGAATACGCTAAAAGTAAGTTATTCAATAAATTTGGCGTGCTATCATATGTAATTATACATTTGTTATATATTCAAACCCATTCAAATGGCTCTGGCTCAATGTTTTTTTTTGTAGACTATCGAATAGATTAATATCTTAACATCGATTTATATTAGTTTTTCGATTGTTTGTGGTGATACTTAGGTGTATAATGAATCTACACCTCTATGGCATAGTCTAATATCGCAGTAGTGTAATCATGCACTATTGTGACATAATCAAATGTGCAATTACGCACTATTACTGCATAATCAAATGAGCAATACACACTATTACTGCATAATCAAATGAGCAATACACACTATTACTGCATAATCAAAGGAGCAATACACAATATTACTGCATAATCAAATGAGCAATTCCACACAATTACCGCATAATCAAATGAGCAATTCCACACAATTACTGCATAATCAAATGAGCAATCACACACAATTACTGCATAATCAAATGAGCAATCACACACAATTACTGCATAATCAAATGTGCAATCATTCACTATTACTGCATAATCAAATGCGCAATCACGCACTATTACTGCATAATCAAATGCGCAATCACGCACTATTACTGCATAATCAAATGTGCAATCACGCACTATTATTGCATAATCAAATGTGCAATCACGCACTATTATTGCATAATCAAATGTGAAATCATACATTTTTACTGTGCAATTTATATGTGCAATCATACACTACTAGGACTCACACAAATATATAACAACACATTTGACATTCAATGAAATGCATGAAACAATTTTTGCTACTCATTTTGTTGAAGATCAAAAAAGTCGATATATTTTTTTTAGTCAACTGATATTGGTTTTCTATTTGTTCTTAAAAGATTGAATCGTATATATTAAAAAAAGCAGAGTTTTTAATGAAAAATAAATTTTGTTTATAAACAGATATTTAACAATGCATTATTTTCTATGGTTGCATTGATTAAAATTAAAAATAATTGCGATTATTATATAATGTTGAAGAAGGGCAATACAAACTTTTTACGAATATTATCAACCATGTATCCAGAGTTGGATTATTAGAAATATCAAACAACTGATTGGACAATGAATAAATTTCTGGAGATTGTTTTGTAAAAAGGATACACAGCGGGTAAAACGTATTTTAAATAATTTTTAATGATGAACCTGAATGATAATTTCGATGAGGATATTACAAATCTTCATAGAAATTCCAACAATAATTTATAAAGCAATAATTTACATCCAATTCTTATTCCTATTCCTTTTTTCATGTATATCCCTATGCCAAAAAATGTTTAACTGAAGTTTTACGAAGTTTCATCATAAAATATATGACGCATTTTGATACATAAGTTTTGTAAAACAAACAGCATTTAACGATCCATCTTCTTGCATATACAATGCAATCAAAGTCACTGAGCTTCTTAATAGCTTTGCTTACCACTCATATATAATATTTCTTAAATAACATTTTTATAGGTATGGTGAAACCATTATTTTTCTGAAGTATTTCTCTTTCTAAGAATGTTATGTAATCACCATATCGCAGAGAGTTGGTTCAATTTCACACTTTATGAACGTCATAAACTGTTTTGCTGCATAGAAATTAGAATATTATCCTCAATTATTGAACTATATTTCCTTTTCCGACATAAAATAGATTCTAAGTATTAAGTCGAGGCTAAAGTATCAATTGGTATTCATTTCGTTGATCGCGAGGGGCATGGGAAGATACAGATGGTTGAACATTCATTAAGAAGTTAAACAAATATTGATCCTTATAAATACTTTTTAGTAGTTTTCCTTTTTTTTTCGTGAATACTGAAATTACCTTCGTATTTCTGTGTTACTAATTTTACTATAATGATTATCCAATACTTAGATTAAAAAAAAACATCAAATGTATTATTTGGGACTTATGACTTTAATATGCCTTGTTCACACATTATCAACAACTGATTCTTAGAAGAAAAAGATCTGAAAATTAAAGTGTATAAAAACAGGAATAAAAACGAGAAAAACTAATGAAATCTGTTCGAAGATTCTATCAAAAATTATCTTCAGCAGGGATTAAAACTAAAGATTTTTTTTTCTGTGAGGGGCCTGACAATCATCAGAAAATTAACCCCTTGTAGGAGGGAGGGGGGATTAATTTTGGGATTATACGATAGATGCGTTCATATGATGCTCTAATGAAGTTCATTAAAAAAAATCTATTTTGGATCATAACCCGTTTTCCGTGAGTGGTAATTTCATTTTATTGGAACTTCTTTGTGTTCTGCACTGTTCAATGAACATAGTAATTATTTTGTTGTCTCTTCGTTTTCATTCGATGCCAAATAATATTTTATTGCGTTATTTAATATTGAATTTCATAGCTGATTTTGTATCGAGTTCTGGTACACAATCAATAATGAAATTCGATCTTAACTGTTGCACCTATTAGTGAAGTAAAATTTAAAAAAAAAAAGACTTTTCGATAAGCTTAATAGATTTTAGAGAAATATAAAGCAAAAACTAAAGTAAAGAAGTTAGCTGTATAATCATTTTGATATTAAGAAGTCCTACGATATTATGTCTTCTATACTTATATAAAGCTCAATGTGCATGTGTGTGTTGGCGCTCTACAGGCCAGACTGTTTGACCCACAGCTACCAAATTTGGTACATGTGTACCTTGGAGGTCGGGAATGTGCACCTGGGGTCCCTTTTTTTGAAATTTTAATTAGAATTTTAACTATTAATTAAAAACTAACTTTCCCGCCAAAAAAATCTTCCTTTTCCCCACCGCCAAATGAGTAAGGCTTCAGTTTTTTCCCCACACTAATGAGGTTAGGCTTAACATTTTTCGGCCGATTATGTCAAACGATTCTGTTTATTTTCTTAGTGTTTGATGCATTTAATAGATCTGCTCATGATGAATCTGAGAAAATTTTGTTGACAAATGAGGTATTCCATAAATTAAGAAAGATATTCTTTAGTGCCCATAAGATTTAAATGCTCAGTGACTTTGTTTTCAGTAATCATTATAAAAAAATGCTTTGTTTCAGTATAAAATATTATTATATTAATTGCAGATTAATCCTTTCGACTTTAATTTAAGACAAATTCTACAAGAGCTAACAGAAAATTAGAGCGATGCATATTACGTTATGACTGAAGGCTTTTATAATATGAGTGAACTATATGACAATCAAAATTTGAAGTTTTAAAATATTTTGATGAAGAAGCTATTAAAGTAGGAATTGCATAAAATATTTAATTATTAACATTTTAACGAACATTAAGATTGGCGAACTGGCTGGTCGCCAAAGGCGGCTAGTAGTTTATAAAGTAATTCAGATTGATAAATTTAATTTGAATTGTTTCAAGTTTTTGATTATAAATATAAGAGCAGCTAGCTTGGATATTAGTGGTAGTTCTCCTTCCTGTATACGAAACATAGAAAGAGTAATAGAAAATTGTCAAAACATTAAACCTCGAAATTTTAATGAATCGCATTTCCAAAGATGAAAATCAATCAATCTTCGAATTATATCCTATTTGTCAATACTTAGCTCAAAAAAGAAAATTTTGCAATAGCCTTCACACTCAAATTATAAAATGTTACCAAATTTGGGGCCATATCCTTCTACGGATTGACTGTCTGCACTTTGTCTATTCTGATCTCGATAAATCAACCAGCAATTTGCGAGTGATTCTACCCAAAACTTTCTTGCATATTTACTAATAAAGGTGTTTCCTCTCTTTCGCCCCGAACAAAATTTTGGACTTCAGGTAAGGTCATGAACCTCTTGCAAAGCACTGTTGAGCAATGGTCACGAAATTCAGACACTTGAATCTAGTATTTCCCTTGAATCTAACTTGCGATCTTTGTTAACTGCATCCCAACAATTAATCACTATGCAAGTAATTAATTACCTGAAAATCGGATATGTAATCTGAACCTTTTCTTTCAGACGGACTGAAACCAAAATTTAGCATAAAGCTACAATTGTAATCGCAGAATCACATACAAAATTTCATTTATTTAAGGCATTGTATTTTTGTGTTATTCCTTTTACATGCATGCGGTCCACTCCTTGTTGTTGTTCAAAATTTGATGGATTTACAGTGTTGATGCTAGATCCCCTGTACCAAATTTTAGCCATGTAGCTCTTTACTTTTCGTATTTATTGCATTTACTTGTATTCGGACAACCAATCTGCCTCTGAATGTTTTTCGTCAAAATTAATAGAAATGTTCAAATTTGGATTAGAGATCATGTACCAAATTTCACCTGTCCAGCTCAAAGCGAGTTTGAACCATCACGCGCACAGACAGACAAATTGAGTGACAGACATGATTCTGAAAATGTAATTCGATTATAATTATCGCTCCCTAATTGTATTACAGATTACAGTTAACTTATAATTGAACAGTCGGACAGACAGATTTCCTCGGAACGGATTTGGTTCAAAATCTGATTGAAATAAACAAATGTGATGTAAAGTCTATTCAGTATAAATTAAATTTCCTTGTTCACAAACACAGGTGCATATGCACAGATAGACTAAGATATGTTTTTTTTTTTTTTTTTTTGATTTGGTGAGATCTGAAGGTGAAGAGTCAGTCGTCAAATTCTCAACTTCGAATATTCTGACGATTACAATACTTTCGCTTTTATCCTTCGTAGTAGTAAACTTCACACTCAAATTATAAAACTTTATCAAATTTTGGTCAAAATCTGACCACAGTCCGCGCATTGTCTACTCCCATTTGTTAAAGCAAAAACGAATGGTATTTTCCACCTCAAACCGATAATGGCGTTAAATCGGTTAAAAAAAAGAAAAAAAGAAAGAGATTTAAAATGTATTCTCGATTTTCTTCATTGTAATACTAAGCTAAACACAAAATGTGAAACTTTACCAAAAATTATAAAAACACAAATTGTAAATTTCAAAATTTGGTCCATCTCTGACCACGGATAGACTGTCTCCTAGTACACAGTGTCCATTGTCTCTTTATCTAATCCCATGTTAATAAAGCAAAAAACGAATGGTATTTACATCTCAAACCGATAATGGCATCAAATCGGTAAAAAAGAACTAAAATGTATTCTCGATTTTCTTCATTGTAATACTAAGCTAAACACAAAATGTGAAACTTTACCAAAAATTATAAAAACACAAATTGTAAATTTCAAAATTTGGTCAATCTCTGACCACGGATAGACTGTCTCCTAGTACACAGTGTCCATTGTCTCTTTATCTAATCCCATGTTAATAAAGCAAAAAACGAATGGTATTTACATCTCAAACCGATAATGGCATCAAATCGGTAAAAAAGAACTAAAATGAATTCTCGATTTTCTTCATTGTAATACTAAGCTAAAACAAAATGTGAAACTTTACCAAAAATTATAAAAACACAAATTGTAAATTTCAAAATTTGGTCCATCTCTGACCACGGATAGACTGTCTCCTAGTACACAGTGTCCATTGTCTCTTTATCTAATCCCATGTTAATAAAGCAAAAAACGAATGGTATTTACATCTCAAACCGATAATGGCATCAAATCGGTAAAAAAGAACTAAAATGTATTCTCGATTTTCTTCATTGTAATACTAAGCTAAACACAAAATGTGAAACTTTACCAAAAATTATAAAAACACAAATTGTAAATTTCAAAATTTGGTCAATCTCTGACCACGGATAGACTGTCTCCTAGTACACAGTGTCCATTGTCTCTTTATCTAATCCCATGTTAATAAAGCAAAAAACGAATGGTATTTACATCTCAAACCGATAATGGCATCAAATCGGTAAAAAAGAACTAAAATGAATTCTCGATTTTCTTCATTGTAATACTAAGCTAAAACAAAATGTGAAACTTTACCAAAAATTATAAAAACACAAATTATAAATTTCAAAATTTGGTCCATCTCTGACCACGGATAGACTGTCTCCTAGTACACAGTGTCCATTGTCTCTTTATCTAATCCCAAGTTAATAAAGCAAAAAACGAATGGTATTTACATCTCAAACCGATAATGGCATCAAATCGGTAAAAAAGAACTAAAATGTATTCTCGATTTTCTTCATTGTGCTACTAAGCTAAACACACTAGTATGAGAAATTCGAAGAGAGATCACGCCTCCTGATTTCATAAATCGTGACAAACCGATAACATCTGCAATGAAATTAAGTTAAAGGCTAGCTTTATTATAATCAATTCCGCCGTAGTCCTTTATTTTCTTTTACATACGATTAGTTAAAATATTAAATTTTCAAAAAGTTTGAAGTGATTTGAATAAAATTGTGTGTGGTTTAATAATCAACACAAAGTTTTTATTAAATAATACAGTTTTCGAACAAACTTTTACTCTTACGGAAATGAGTGTTTAGACGAACGCAAAAATATGATGATAGATTACTTCGTTTTCATTTCATGGAAGGAGAAAAACAAGTAGTTCAAAACAAAGTTTTTGAGCTACTTTTTACATCAAACAAAAAGCCGAAAAGGCTAATTTAACACATGTAGCATCAAGTTTCAATTTTTTAAACAGCCATCTAGAGATAACTTTTTGACTAATGAAAAAGAAAAATATATTTTTTCATCTACATGGTCCCCCCCCCCCCCTAAAATTTACAAATATGAAAAGAAAGAGTTTATAAAAAAGGAAGATCAAAATAAATGTATCTAGTATAACAACTTTTTTTTGCTATGGTGTGTAAACTTTTTAAAACATTTTTCATAATCTCGAGATATTTGTTTTAAATGTTGAGCTATTTTTGAGTTTCAGCATTTGCGCAATGAAAGCCATTTCAATTTTTTTTTTCTGGGCGAGTAGGTTTATAAAAATCTCTAGCTCAAAATAGAAAGAAAAAAAATCTCTGATCTGTGATCTGAACTGAATTAAAAATGATTTTGTAACCCAGTTCTTTTTGCAATATTATTGAATATTATCAATCATCTTGAAAAAAATGCCTGCAAATTATCATTAAAAATATTAATAATTTAATAAAATATATTAACGAAGGTTTTGAAATATTTAATACTACAAATATCTCAATCAAGTTCTAATTTTGCTTCTATTTTTTTATTAACTATTATCTGATATTAAAAATTAGGTAATGAAGAGTTTAATAAATTTATAGCATAGATTTAATAGTATACATTTTAATAGTATAGATTTCTTTAATATCAAAGTTATAATTGATAATATCACCGGTTTAAGTATCAAGACAATTACTGTGTTAATTTTTAACAAATTTTTGTCTTAGTAATAAAAAAAAACTATTTTTTTGCTGCTTTAAGAAAAGCGCTTTATTATTTAGAGATAAACAACAACAACAAAAAAAATCCAAGATGCACAGTTGAACAATTTAAATAATAATTTAAAATAAAGTGCTCTTCTAATTTGTTTGTTGATTAAAATGGTTGTTAAATAATGATTTTTGCCTTAGCATTTAAAATAATAATATGAAAATTTTGAAAAATTAATGTTTATTTAGACTGATTTTGAAATAAATAATCTGAAGCGTTCTGTGCAATAATTATTTTATTTTCGTACTTCAGTGACAGAACATTTATTATTAAACGACTCATTAGTCACTATTTTCAAGTGCTAAGGCAAAATAATTATATTAAATTCATTCAAAATAATTATGATAATTATCTAATAAAGATATAGCATTTATCTACGAATAATTTTGTTCGTTCCATTAATATCACTAATGTAATGAAGATAAAAATATAAAAGAACAATAATAAAACTAACATTAAAAATAAAAAAATACCAAGAAGGGAAATAGGAGACATAAGACAATGTTATAATAATACAATTCAAAAATGTGTTTACTTTTTTTCAAGGAAACAACTTAAAACTACTATTTTTGAAGGATTTGTTTTAAATCCAATCTGATACATTGCATGTAAATATCATTTTCATCAAATTGACAAATTATTAAGAATAACTTTAATACCGCAATTCTATGAAAATAAAGAAACATCGCAGAAATGATTGATAATAAAATGTTACTCACGTTCTTCAACGGTTTTTCGCCGACTGGATTTTCCAAAACTTATGCCAATTCTTCACTGATATTTCTTTCGAAAAACTGATTATAAAATCCGCCAGAACAAAAGTTTCCAGACAAAGAGTATTTCAAAAAAAATCCCTGTGCAGTTTAAAAGGCATAAACGAATCACATTGTTTTTCAACTGAGTACAAAAAACGTTATGAGTTTAGCACGTGTTACTATAGCAACAGACTTCACCGAGGAAGCGCCGCCTGACGGTAAGACAAGGGCAGTGTGTCACCAGTAGCGGAACTACAGTCAACCTCATTTTTTCAATTTGAAATTCATTTTTTTTTTTTTCTTTTGGCGAGATTTGGCGATAGATATGACCACAGGATGATTATGCTTTTATTGAAAGAGTTATTAGATCGCTTCCTTTTATGCAAAAAGAAATTATGTAAACATCCTCCAAACACTTTTTCAAAAGCAATATTATATATATGTATAATCTCTTTACATTTGTAATTTAACTCCACTTTTCTTCTTATTTATT
Source organism: Argiope bruennichi (assembly GCF_947563725.1). Classification (NCBI taxonomy): domain Eukaryota; kingdom Metazoa; phylum Arthropoda; class Arachnida; order Araneae; family Araneidae; genus Argiope; species Argiope bruennichi. The sequence goes on from NC_079152.1 coordinate 103,488,286, forward strand.
AATTAGCTAATTAATTTAAACTCATTATAAAATATGGCGCAATTAAATTCAATTGAAAGGCAACATGTTATTTTTTTTTTCAAAAATCAAAACGAAATGTAAATGAAATTTTATCTGATTCAACTAATCTAACGGCGTATCAATGTACGCTTTAAAGTATTGAATGCAGGTTAATGAATCGGAGACTTCTCAACAAATTCTTGATTTAATTAAAAATATTCAGAATACTGACTCTCAAGAAATTCAAAGTGAATTTTTTTTATATCGGAAAAAAATATACTAATTTCTGGCTTGCAAATGAATGTCTGCAACTTACTTATATATTAACTTTCAATACACGATTTTTTTATTTCAAAATAAAAAACATGTTTTTGACATGGAAGGTTTTTATTGAAGACGCGCGCGCACGTACACACGCCAAAATTGAATTAAAAAAAATTATTCAAAAAATTTCTTATTCTAAATTATATTTTAAAAATTCTATTCTGAAAAGTGATCAACCCATTGTAAAATATATTCTAAATTTCTATTTGATAAATTCCAATATATATATATTCTAAAAATTATATTGATTATTAACATGAAAAACAAAGTTTGTATCAAATTTGATACAGTATGCTGTAAAGGATTAAAATGATTCATAATTTAAAAAAATGGAAATATTCAGAAACTTTTTCATATAAGTTGAGCTTATGATAAAACAAAAGTCTATCCTCTTAAGAAATAATCGCAGCATTATTATAAAATATTCATATCATAATTCTTCACATATATATTAGAAATAATTTCAAAATTTTAAAAACACTAGTTCGTTAATTTAATTCATATATCATAAATTCGTACTATTTCAAACACAAATCTTCGTTGCCATTATTTTAAATTGTTGCCGAAACATTAATTTTCCGGAAAGATTATTACTTTCTTTTCCAACTAATTTCTAGTAAAGAAAATGCACGAAATCATCAGCATATTTTCGAATAAGAATCACTGTTGATTTCTCAAATCTCCCCTCTCATCACCCTAGTTTAATTTCTACAATCAATATATTATTTGTTAACGATGTTCTTATGAATGTTACGCGTTCCTTTTTTATGCATTCACATTTCAGAAATCATTATTTTCACCTTCATTAAGAACCTAACCTTAACAGCCTATATTAACAGAAAAAGTAGCTCATTTGGCTACTAATCTTCAACAATTGGCGATAAAGCTTTTGTTTATCATCCATTAGTTCCTCCATCTGGCGTAAAGTAACCCTGTGTCAACAGAAGAATACACATTATAATAAATGAGCAAACCCAAGAAGGAATCTCGTGTTGCCGATGGCAATTATTCAGCTTGGATGAATCGCTATTGCTCTGTTGTAGGTAGACAGAGTTGAAGAAAAACTGATGCAAGTCAAGGACTCTAACCATAATGCATTTTGAGAATCATTAGTATAAATGTTCATTTGCATGAAATATATAAAAGTATAAATGCATTCGTATTCTTTTCGTAGAATTTAAATACATGAAAATAGGAACATTTGTTGATAAACGAGTGAATTTTGAAAATCCGTTTAAATTGTCTGAAACAATTTTCTGCATGCATAAAATAAACCCTTTTATGTAAAGATTATTCAAATCGCTGATATTTCCTAGTTATTGTTTGCTGTGGATTTTCAATTGCAGAGGAAGAATTTTATATCAGAATTTAAATAAAATGGAATATATATTTATATTATTCATGAGATGTAAAAGAATGTTATATACAAGCCTGGGAAAAATATGAAATAACTGATACAAATTTTTTTTAATGTAATTTTAAAATATATAAAAATTTTCATTGCACGTTAAAAGGAAAGTGATAAAATAAAAAGTTCATTCAACTGTTTATTGCAAGTATTTATGAGACTTCAGTCCATTTCGTACTAGCCGAAATTCTAAAATTCATGACATGAATTGGATACTTATTTTTATCAGGAACAGACTATCATCTGATGAATTACAAGTTCACTTCTACAAACTGCATAGAAGTGTATAAAATGTAATATACGAAATTAAAACACTAAATAGTTGCATAAGAAATTATTTCTAACGCAATAATTTGTATTGGAAAAAGTAGAAACAATTTATTTTTAGTTTTTAATGGAAAAACTATTTTCCATAATATGAATTTCCATAATAATTATGAGAAAGGTTTGCATATAAGCAATTAATTAGGCAAAGTTATTTGAAATATGAAATATTGAAGAGTCTAGAATTTTTTTTCAAAAGCCTTGAAAGATGGAATTTAAAATCACATCGGAATGAGGTAAATAAAATATTTAACTTCATAAATAAGAGTTTTTGGTTAAAAAAAATTGCAATTCATATAAAAGGATTACTTAAACCATTTTCGTTCAAAGTTAATCTCACGTTTACACGATTGCATTTTTTCATCTCTACTCTTCATTCTATTTTCTTGTTTACCTCGTTTACATCGAAGTCACGTGATATTACTATTCTAAGTATAGGTCATTGGGCGACAAGATATGAATTCGCGTTGACGGAACTCGGCGCTGTCCCTTCATGTTATACTTTTCTGCTCCTTTTGACACCGTTAGTGACCTTTCGCAGCGACTTAATGAAATTCAGGGAACTCATTGACATAATTATTAACACAATTACTTTGGGTGTAATTTGGAGCTTCAGAGCGTTGTTCCAAGAGCGGATGTTTATTTTCTTCCTCAAGTATTAGGATGCACTGTTTCTTTATGATTACGCTGATGAGACAGCTGGCTAGAACCACTTGGGTGAAGGGTGGGGGGGGGGGCTTCAAATAGAGTAATTAAACTTTATTTTGCTAGTTGGCAAATAAATTTGTGAAAACCAAATTCCATGAGTTACAAAATATTAGGTTAATATTAACACTTTATCAAGCGTAATTGGTCTGGTTCCTATACAAACACTGAACTTCTGTTTTATTTGCATTGTATGTAAATGTTGATGTCGGTCAGACTGGAGTCATCTAAATTAATAATAAAAACGTTTATGTGTGTGTGTTGGCGTTCTACAGACCATTTGACTTACAGCTACTAAATTTGGCGCTGTATACCTTAGAGGTATACATGGTATACGCACCACTGGACGATTTTTTAAAAAACTTTTAATTAGAATTTTAATTAAAATTTAAGTAATTAAGTAATAACTTCCGAAAATATCATCGCACAATCGCAGTGAGTTTTACACTGTTTCAAAATTTTTAAAAGTATTTTTTAATGATACCAATTTAATAATCATGTAAATTTTTCCAAAATGTTGATAATTTTTTAAAAACATTTCTGGCTAATTTCCAACGATAGATTGTCCAGAGGTTCATATCTTTTTCATTGATTTATTTATTGATTGATTTAACATTGTCTGATAGTGGAATTTTCTTTCCTTGTTGAAAGAAAAAAAAATAAGGACTTTATTTGATATATGTGTAGTTTACGAGACGGATATAAAAAAATTAGTTACAGTACAGCGAAATTCAGAAGTAGAGAAACCGGATACATATTTTTTAATAGTGCTTTAATGTTATGGAACGAACCTCCATTAGAAATGTTCAAGTACACAATACACAGATAAGTAGGATAATTAAAATAACATGGCTTTAATATCAAACATTGGAGCGAATCATGAACATGAAATTATACCTATGCAATTTATCTGAAAACAAATATAACCAATATTCCTGGTGAACCATCTGGTCGTCTGAAACGGCTAGTTATAAACAAATCAATAAAAACGGATATATTTTCAGAAACTTCATAAAATAAAAAAAGAAACATAACATGAATCCTTAATATGTTAAATATAGTTGAAGATGAAAACTAAATTCATCAGTTTGTTAAAAAAAAGAGCACAAAGGATTTGCAATATTATTTTTATTACTTTAAAACGAACTCTTAATAAATATGTTCTTTTATTCTAAAATCAGTTCCATTGGTATAAAAGAACTTTTATCTTACGACTCATCTAAACACGGTTTAATCAAAGGGGAAAGATGTTAAGTACAATTTAAGCATCCATATGATACCTCTCAATAAAGCTGCTTAAAAACTCCCTTACAGATGTTCTTTTAACAGCTTTAAAATGCCGACTGAATTAAAGCACCTAAGAGGATAAAGAAATACATTATACCTTTAAAATGAAAGGTTGTAGAAACTGATATTCCTTTAATGATTCTTTCTTCGAAATAGCAAAATGTTGTTTTCAACTGCACATTAGCAATCATTTGTACTAATCCGATATGCAGATTTTATGTAAGCATTCCATCAAAGAAAAATAACTGTTTTCTTATTTAAAGTAAACTAGAATAGGAATAAAAAAATTTCAATGTAGACATGAAAAAGTAATTTCCTATTAAAAAAATTTAATGGAAAATGAATGAACTACTGACTTTTTTTTATAAAGCTTGCCTTTACAATTGTCGATGAAAAACTTACTCGCAAACGATTAATTTTGAATAAAAAAATATATCAAATTATCTGGAGAATGCTATAATTAAGGAAAAATGCTTTTAAAAAAACTGTTTTTCATTTTTTTTACCATATTTTTAAGAAATGACTAGTGAGCATTTATGTTTTTTAAACTCAAGAACAAAAACAGCGACTCAAGATCTGTAAGAATAAAATATCCGGTTAATGATCCACTGATAGTTTAAAAAAGTAACTTAAAAAATTGCTATCCATGTTTTTGAATAGGTTTTGTAAAATCTCACTTATAGCTTGTTATAATTTTCAGTAGTAAATACTGCGTCATTACAGACATTAACTTCATGTTTATTTTTATTAAAATATATTTATTTTTGCAGTTCAAATCCGTATAAGTCTGATTCTTTTTTGTAAAAATTTTTCAAAAATTCGTGATTGCATAAAAAATATTTTTATATACATTGTGTTTTACAAATAAATATATTCTTTAAACATGCGTAAAAATGATTTAAATAGAATCAAAACAGCTTAATCTTTTAAATACAAACTAGCCGCCATAGGCAACCAGCTGTTCATCTACCATATTAATAGTATTAATTTAATCATGTCAACAAATTTAGATGAATTGAATTTTATTACAACAAAAGAAACTTAAAATTATACTTGCTTAGTAAACATATAACCTTCCTATTGGTTGGCTATACTTTCAAAAATTGTAAAATTAACTGGCTCCAATTATGAAAACTAGGGCTGTAGGAAAGTTTTAATTTGTGATATTCCTTAAAAGTGTGTGGGGGGATGTGTGCTCTGTTAATGATTTATCTAAATTTCCATTTGAAATAAAAATTGATGAAATCGGTACTGTGGTTAGAGTTGGAGAAATCTAGCAAGATTTTCTCCACAGAGAATGTACAGTGCAATGTCATCTCAGAAATGGAGAATTTTTGGGAACAAGAAACCATTAACGACATGGTTAAAAGTTTTCACTTGAAATAAAAATTGATGAAATTGGAACTAGTAATTTGAGCTGGAAGATTGTTTTATTTTTATTTTCATTTTAAATGTTTAAATAATCGAAAAGAGAAAAACCGAAAACACACACACACACACACACACACACACACACACACACACACACACACACACACACACACACACACACACACACACACACACACACACACACACACACACACACACACACACACACACACACACACACACACACACACACACACACACACACACACACACACACACACACACACACACACACACACACACACACACACACACACACACACACCGGTTTCTGTTGTAGCACTGAAGAAAATTAAAACAAAAAAAATCATGATTCGATTTATTTGGTAGGAAAAGAGTAATAAACTAATATTTCTTAATTTTGAAGTTATTTCTGGCAATTTTACATAGAAAATACGTATGAAATCATAAAACAATTGTCCATGATGCTCGTATTTCGAATAACGCTGCTTGACCACCTGAAAACAATGTTACCGTGCCTTTAGCTCAAACTCCAACGACGTTGTAGGATGGGAGACAGCTTACAGAAAGAAAAGGGGGTGGAAAAAAATCTATTGGTAATCTGGAAGGCGAGGGCAGATGATTTTTTTTTCTCCCAGAGAGATAAGGATAATTTTTTCCTTATCTCAGCATTCCTCCATTTTTCTCTTCTCTCTTCCTCCACTTTCTTTCTACGGTTAGAGTTCTTAGGGTAGAATAGAATGAAACTGAGCCAGTTTTCCAAGCTCATCAAATGATGCAAATTTAATTCAAAAAACAATTGTTTTTCATATTTTGAAAATCACTTTTCAACTCCTACTTTTTTAGTAATATCAACTATCGGAAAGCTCTCGATTCAAAAATTTTTCGCTTTGATAAAGCGATCATTCTTCTAACAAATTAATTTTTTCTTGATTTATAAGGAATGAATGGGGAAATTAAAATTCCATTCCTCTTTATTCCCATACACTTATAAATGAAGAAAAAATTTCATTCCTCTTTATTCCCATACACTTTGAACTGAATAATCAATTATAGCCATTGATTTTTGTACTCTTAAAACCTTTTTACATACCTGTCCACCTTCATATCTACCTGCCAATTCTGCCGAGATTTTTACCCTACATAGGAAAAAAACTTTTACCTATCAAAATTCATTTAATTATCATATTCTCAAAGTAACGGATTGTACATACCTGTGAAATTATAAATGTTCTTCTGATATTGCTTTGATTTTAATTCTACTTGTTTTAGATTCGCGGACAGTGCTTTCTGGAGAGGTTAATCGTCTTTATTCAGCATTAAATTATTGAGTATTCACGCAGCAAATTTGGATTATTATAGAGTATTTTCCCGTTTAATAAATAACATTTCGTGATATTTTCCCCATAATTTCTACTTTTACTGTACCTGTTTTTTATTTTATGGAATTTTCTGTATTTATTAACCCTTTAAAGGGCCATTTTTTTCTAGTCATATTATGTTAAAATATTTTTAGGTTTGAAATAAGAATAAGAAAAGGGATTCATTTAGCTTATTAGATAAATTAAATTTGATTGATTAATTAATTTGGTTAATCAATAATTAAGTAACAAATCAAGACACATCATTTTGTGTGAGATAAAGAACTGAAGCATCTAAGTTTCTGACTTACTAAAAAAAATTTGTCAGAACTTATGCCAACCTACATAATTTCATACAAAGATTGATAAATTTGGTGGGAAGCATACTTCCCACTGCCCTATAAAGGGTTTATATATAGGATGGTCACAATATTTTCCCCTTATAACAACAAAAAAAACTATTATAAAAATCTATTATAACTTGACCTCTGATTGGATTGTTTCGATATATTGTAAAGACGCTCATAAAATTTTTAACAAAACTATTTATGTCAAGTAAATTTCAATGTGTGCAACCTTGGTAGTTCCATTTAAAGAATGCAAAGCGGTTTTCCAGTTGATGCCAGGTATTGTCCTACATTTCAGGTGCCATACTATGCATAACATCTGGGATCCTAACTGTGAATGTATCATTATCTTCTAAACACTCTATCCTTCATATAACTTCAAAATGACGTCGGACCGAAATGGTCGATTTGAATTCATGCTTTTTTGATAACAATCGAATGTAACTTTTCTGTATTATTTGTGTTCTGTATTATCTGTTGGATTTTAAAAAATTAAGTATACGACTATTCCGCAGAAAACATTTCATAATATTAAAATCTATGGTTCTTTTGTAATTTTTTTTGAAAACACAAACAAACAATGACTTTATGATTACACTATAAAATATATTTTTTTAAACGAGGGGGGGGGGTCAGATTCTAGGAACCATGATTCAGGAAGCTGCAATTCGGGAACTATCCTAATTTGGTGAGATGAGACCCATTTTGCAACAGGAAATATTTCTATAAAAAGTTGTTATCTTAGCCAGTATCTATAAGTTTTTGCTCCTCCTTGATGCACTGACCTGCTCAGAAGTATTTAGAAAATCAGGCTTACGCAATGGGGAAAAAAATGTCTCCTTCAAAATTGCAAAATTATGCTTGTAGGTAGCATCCAACATTTATCAAACCAGCTGGAATGGTCTCTCAAAAACTTTATCGCGTATTTTCTCATAAAAATGTTATCCTGGAGAACGACTTGTATGACAATGCCGTGCAATAGTTATGAAATAATTTAAAATTTTTACTGAATCTACGTTTCATCCTTGGCGAGTTTTTGGCGATTAATCCATGGCACGCGGTTAATAATGTATGAATATCAAATTTGTTTTTTAAATGCATTTTTCTCAACCGATTGAAAGCAAACTGTGACTGAGAATAAAGATTGTAGTCACAAAATCACAAACCAAATTTGATATAAAAAAGTCATTGCGTTATCGCGTTAACATGTTCAAAAAGTACAAACCAACAGACGGTCAGCCCTTTATTGGATTTACCTCAAAATTTGAGACGTTTTACATTATAGATGTTAATATTGTGAATCGAATTTTATCTCTGTAGTTATCTTCATTTTTCTCAACTGATTGAAAGCAAAATGTCACCGAGGACAACGATTGTAGTCACAAAATCACAAACCAAATTTGATATAAAAAAGTCATTGCGTTATCGCGTTAACATGTTCAAAAAGTACAAACCAACAGACGGTCAGCCCTTTATTGGATTTGCCTCAAAATTTGAGACGTTCTACATTATAGATGTTAATATTGTGAATCGAATTTTATCTGTGTAGTTATTTTTATTTTGTAGATATAGTGCTAAATTATTTTCAAGCAGCCTGGCTGAGAGATTTCCTTGGAACAGATTTTGCTAAAAATTGGATAAAAATTTACAAATATAGTATAAAGACTATATACTAAATTTCATTCGTCTAGATCAAAGCGGTTTTGAGTTATTTTTGTCAGAGACAGACATTTTCTAAAAATGTGTTTTTCGAACATAGGGAGGTTTAAAACGTGACCATTTTTTAAAACCTGATTTGAATATTTTGACAATTACATTCTTCTCTTTGTACTGTTCATATAAGTGGATGTAAAAAGATTCGTCAAAATCTCCAGTTCGAATTGTTTGACGATTACTCTATTTTCTCTGTACTACGTATACGAGAAAATAAAAAGTGTTGATTCTTATAGTGAAAATGAATAATTTCCGCCGATTTTCTAGTAGTTTGTATGATGACATCTCTTCTTTTTTCAAACCGTTTTTCTTTTTTACCTATTGTTACTTAAATGACCTCATATCTGCTTTACTGACAGTTAATGAGTGCAACCTGTATCTTTATAGTAAAATACGTGAAACACTGACAATTTATCGTATGACAGAATATACGCAAACATCAATATTAAATTTTTCGTTCTGCTTTAGTTCTTCCACATCAAATCCCTTAAAATGATTTTCAGTAAGTGTCAAACTTATTTCAAAAAGGGGAATTAACCGAAAAGTAATAATGCAGTTTAAAGTGAAAAGGCCTCTTTTTCCTTTTGCCTTATCTGTCAAGTTTTTGAAAAGTTATTAATTAACGTCAAGTAGAAAATTCTAAGAAAGAAGCCAGCGTTTCAAAACTTCTCTTCAGATGTATTCTCGCAAACTACTAAGTAATCAGAAAAAGTAAAAATTTTAATTCTTCTTGGGGAATGTAAACTACGAAGATATTACAAAAGAGTTGGACAAAAAATGAATGTGCTTGTTTTGATTGTTGGCAATAACGCACAATCGCAATATAATGAATTGTTCCCAGACTAAAAGGGATTTTGTAGACGATACAAATGCATTTCTTGTTGTTACAAAATCAGTTAATATTAAAAAAAATGCATCTTTTTTGGAGAAATGATAATAAATATTTAAAGAATGTATAATCAATACTAAAATGTTAATTTAAATAAAAAAAACGCATGCTAAAAAGGCAGTTTTCAATATTTTTGCATATTTCTTTTAATTGAGTTATTTCTGGCTAAATTTTGAAATTGATTTGTCACTCGTCTTCTAATGTGTTAGAACTCAGAAAATTTCCAGACATGTGTGTTTTCGATGAAGATTTTCATGTTTTCAAAATTTAATTATGAGTTAGTCGAGTGACTAAATTTTGATTTCATGCAAGAGAGGCTAGAAATTTGTAAAAAGATTTTAAAATTCCATAATATTTAAAAATAAGAAATAAATAATAATTTATTGATGATTTAATTAATAAAAACAGGAAATAATCAAAATAAATATTTCTACTCTTCAGTAAGTTAATAAAAAGATGTCACTTTTGATTTAACAATAACTGCCCAGTTTTTCTTCCTTTTTTCTAAATAGCTCACAAGGAGAAATTTCTACCTTTTCTCCAGAGGCTTCAATCTTCTTTCAGTAACTGAATTAAAAAGGATGAAGAAGATACAATTATTTCATTTATTTAAGGAAACATATCGTGGACTTTCAATGATTTCTAAAAATGACATTTAATTAATTAATATTAAGGCATACTGTCTAGACAGAGTCTATGTTTATTTAATCTTTTGGCTCTGTATCTTCAGAAGTATACAAAGAAAAGGTATAAAATAATTTAAGATACTCGACTTCTGTGCTGCATATAGTTGTCTTTGTGCTGTCCTGTGTGTCTTCGTGTAAATAAACGTCGTTGTTTTCTTTTCTACTGCCGCCTGGTGATTGAGCGTTCTTCACACCATATAACCCCCACTATCCAAACGAACCCCGGAAATTTCGCAACAATATGTGTGTTTCTAAGGTTGTTTACTGACCTCTTTTCGGGCAAGATCACTTTACGAACTCAAAAAGGCAGAAGAATGCTGTTTTTTATGTGAATTTCAATTACTCAGAAAATTCGTACATTTTTATCAGCCTTTGATGATATCTGCCAACAAAGAGTGCCTGTCTGTTGAATAATTGGTGTGTGAACATTAAATTAGGAATACAAATTTATCATCAGATTTGTTGAAGTTCATCAATGTTTAGTCTTAAATATCATCTTGACTGACTTTCATACGCAAACGTTATAATTCAAAATCGTAACAAATTAGATTCATAAATTTTAATATGCTATACAGAATTGCAAATCAGTGCATCAATTTGGTCCCAAAAACGTTCAAAAGGAATGATCACATTTACAAAATATATATTCATACGACAAAGTGAAACACAAAGCACTCCATATTGTGGAAAAATAAGAAATTCGAAGGAAATTTTTCTGCCCGATTTTCCCGTATTTTCAAAGAATAGTTACTACCACAATTCATTGTTTCGGAGGCCTCTCTGAATGTGTATTACGTAGAAAAGGCAGGAAATAGACTTTTAGGTTCTGCGATTCTCAATCTATGTCATTAATTGTTACATATACAAATTGTCGGAAATGTATCCCTTTCCAGGAATTTATTTTTCCACTTTTGTCGTCTCTTTTGTAACAAAAAGTATTGTGTTTTCAAAATGAGATCAGTGACAACGGAAAAAAAATAAATTCTTTTGTAATATTAAATACTATTATTAATTAACAGCTTATAAATATTGGTAAGTTTTTTTTATCGACACTAATTTGAACATTGCTTCGAGTTTTTCCGCTTTTAATATTGGCAAACACAATTAAAATATTTCGTCAGCCTTCATGTCTAACTGAATAAAATATCGATATAAAGAGAAAGGATGGTTCTAATCGTTACACAGGATGCAAACGTCTTTCAAAATCAGAAAATAAGTTTCTTGTCTTTTAATGGTAAAATGAAAAAATAAATTATGTTTGCTAACATTTCTATTTTAAACTACAGTCCTCTCCCACTATTTTGTTTCGATATCAGAGCTTAATATGATATCTTTCATATCATGTAACACGATTTTATCTGAGAAATGTCTTTTCTTGTATAATTTTCAATCTGGTTTGTAAGTTTAATAGATAGAGATATACGAGTTAAGGGAAAAAAAAGGATATTTTCAGCTTTTTGAATCTGACATCTTAATCTTGAATTTGAGTTTGTAACTAACCAATTCTTGCAGACAATACTGATACTTTTATTCTTTTTATTATATTTAAATTTCCAACAGAATTTTTTTTACAATTTCAATTTCTTTAGTATATTGTCCTATGTTGGGCTCAGTATAGCCATGCCTCTCTCTTAATCCAATAAAACCCAGCATTCAACTCAGTACTACTTGTAATTGATTAAATTTATCTATCAACAATTTACTATTCAGATGCAATGAATCTTGATCATGAGAATGTCAGGGGTAGTATTCTAGAAAAATAGTTAAAATATTTAATGCAATTCATGCATATGTTTTCTGGCAACAAGCTAATATTTCTAAACTTTTCTGATTTTTGATAAAAAAAATACAATAACAAATAATAAATTTAATGAAACTAAGAGAAAGTGAATTAAACATAGATATAAGTAGATTTTTAGAAAAGCATTAGCATAATAAAATAAAATTAAAACCGATATGAAAATATATCAAATATTTTGTTTCAGAAATTTAGCATATGTATGAGATTAACAAACTGAAAGATCCAGTTTGGCACAAGAAAAAAAGATCATTAATGGAATATTCTAAACCCTAGAAACGATAAAACATGTACAGATATTAGAGATTAATTTACAAGTATATAACTTATAGAAATTTTCTATCAGAATTTGCTGAAACAGGAGTTATTCCTGTATGGAAATTAAAGAAAAATTAAAGAGAAATGGTGATATTCCTTAGTCCTAGCTCCTTCATTTAATTCAGTCACTCAGGAGCACTAAATGACAAATTCACTGCAACCCCTATTTGAACGCCTCCACAAACCTCTTCCACGCATTCCAAGTCTCTTACTCTCCACCCCAATCATTGAGAGTTCATTGCAAAGAGGGCGGATTGATGAAAATTTGGATGTATGAATTTTCCCATCTTTCGCACCACACTGCACCACTTCTGACAGGTTTCCCCACTGATCATCATTTTTGACATAGCTCAGTCAGGTTTGTGCGATTTGGAGTGAATATGAGTGGTAATCTTAAAGCTTTCTACACAAAATAAACTTTTACAATATCCTTCAGATGATTAAACTAGATTCAGATTTTAGTTATTTGCATAATTTTAAATATCGATTATCGGCTCAAATAGGGTGAAAATTCGAAATACTGAAGTTGCTAGAAATATGAATGACTGATCCACAAAGGGCCTGCCATTTAACCACTTTGTCACTTTTTAACTTGCCCTTTCCTAGAGATCACCAAATCTTCTGGAAAAAGCATTAAAATCATGTTAAAGAATCCACTTCCAGATAATTGAATCTATAACTATATAGTGAATTCTATAACATGCACATTTTTATACTAATTCGAATTGATTGATTTTGATTAAGTGATATTTTCTTGGCTATTGTAGTGTTACTCAACTCGTCTTTTTCAAGTGTGTATGCAAAATCTGTATCGATTATCATATTTTTGAATAATTATATTTCTTTATTTTATGTGAATCGGTATAGGATTTCATGGATACAATTTGCATGAATTTTCTGGTAAATAATTCGTACATAAATCATATTCTGTATTAAATAAATGAAATATCGTCAAGGCTTAGCTTATCATTTGCTACAGGGCTTAGAAAACTAGACAATGTCTGAAAAAAGTCGACGAGAAAAATAATTACAAATATATGAAAGAAGATGCAGGGCGACAAGTAAAATTGCGATAAAACGTAATTACCATGCCAAGATTACCATGCAGGGCTTAGAAAACTAGACGATGTCTGAAAAAAGTTGCCGTGAAAAATAATTACAAATATATGAAAGAAGATGCATGGCGACAAGCAGAATTGCGATAAAAAGTGATTACTGCTAAGTGTCACTGTCTCTCTCCAAACAAATAAAATGCACTTCTGGAAGACTAACACAGATCGTCTGAGACACCAGAATCTCCATAAAAAATATCAGGTTCAGGATCACTGAGACAGACACAGATGCATGAATAAATCAAATCACGTTATTTGTTCTCTCTGGCTATGAAGATATACAACACGAGTAATCTAATTTTTATGGTAATTCCTGTTTACCCGTTGTCCAATTGCAACGTGAGGCGAATTCGAAATTCTTGTTAAGGATTCGCAAAAAATCAATTCACATCAGATACGAGAACTAATTCGTTGTTGATCTTTTTTCAGTAATTTTTGAGACAAGGTTGTAGGGTCAAAGAGGACAACCTCCTTTAGATTTCCTTTTTTATTTCAGGAGGTTATATATTTTTTATTCCATTTTTTTGCTTTTTAGTTTAATTCTATTTATTTATAAATTTTACACGTAAAAACCTCTGGCGTGTTGTTGACACAACTTTAACTGAACGATTTAAGGGCTTTATTATCAAAAAATATTGATTTACAAAAGGAATTTTCTTCACAGAGCGATGGTTTTATGGCGTCTTTCTGTGACTTGAATATAAAACTTGAAGATTTATAAGATTGATTTATTAATGGAAAAGGTAATATTTTGGAGTGCAAGGAACGATAGTGCAAACTTGAATTTTTGATATTTTAGAAATTCCAGATATATACTATCCTTCTATCCATTTGCTTATCACGCATATTTAGATAGCCAAAAAATGAGCAAAAATTAATTGAAAGAAGTCATTTGAAATTTCCAGGTCATGGTATGCCAAAACTGAATTTTTGTGAGCAATTCATTTGAATACGATTACTATATTTTGTATGCTCATTATATCATCTTAAATATCTACGTTAAAATGAAATCCATGATCGAGTGATGATTCCAGAATTCAAAATTATCCCTTGGAAGCTATTATATATGAACCAATAACCAAAAATTATCAAGAAAGATCCTTTTTCCTAATTCAAAAATTTCCATTTGAGAAACCCATTAGATTCGGTCACATCATTTGTTTAATGAGTTAAGAAAATAAACTTTCTTTTGTATTATTCGCTGGTATATTACTTTCTCATATTCTACTACTACTAATCTTTTTAATAAAATATCCAAAGTAAATCAATAATAAACAAAAGTTAATTTTAACTAACTGCACTAATGAATGCGAAACATCCAATGAGAATTCTATCAACATCCCAATTGTGGCCATTAACTACCTACTAGTGTTGCAAAGTTTCATTCATTTGTTACCATGGCATTATTGTAGAAATAATGTTTATCTATACAAAACAATATCATGTTGCCGAATAATTAACACTTAACACCACACCATACAACTGTTTCTAGAGCTCATATGGCTCCTTTCAGGTTTGGTATAGATGTATGTGGACTTTATTAAAAAAATACACAGCAATCAATTTGTAAGGCACAAACAAATGACAAAATGCAAATACATATAACATAACAAGAAATGATACATATTAGAATGAAAAATATCTGGAGTAGAATAAAATTGGATGAATGAACATGATAATGTACAGTACGAGTGAAAATATAAAGGAATCATAAAAATTAGGTACTTGAGGAGGCTTATGTGCCGCATAATTATTAATTAAGTGCCGCTTTAAAGGAATGAGGATCTGTTGGTCTGTATGTCCACAAGCATGTAAACGCGATAATTTAAAAACACAATGACTTAAATATATGAAATTTGATTTGCGATTGCAACTGTAGCTCAGTGTCAAATTTGATTGGCGATTGCAATTGTAGCTCTGTGTCAAATTTCATTTGCGATTGCAACTGTAGCTCTGTGTCAAATTTCATTTGCGATTGCAACTGTAGCTCTGTGTCAAATTTGTTTATACTCCTGGTATTCAAACAAAATATGACATGAATATTTAAACTATTTCAAAATTCCTTGTTGCCATATTTTCTAGACAATTTATGAGTGCAGAATATAAAGCGATGTTCTTAAATTTAAAAATGTTCTGAGATAACATATGTACTTTAAGGACAATTCTGGTTGTCCTTACTTATTACTCATATACATTGCTGATTTAAAAATTTTTAGACGTTGGGACAATGAAGTACATTCTTAAAAAGATTCATTGATGGCACTTTCATACAGAAACAGATAGGGAAGCTCAGGGCCATATTTCTGCCAAAGTGAGTGGTGAAGCACAAGTTTTTATGAGTGACTTTCAGTTGCTCTAATTTTGGGGGATCTTTACAACTGATAACATTTTTTCAGGTTAGAGCAACTTTAAGATAAGAAAAAGGATAAGTCCCCGATGTAAATGCCGCGATTCCTCTCGGTTCCTTTCTTTGGATCGTAAGGATACTTTCCCATCGGTTTGCGCAATCGAGTGAGATATTTCAAGCGATAAAGTGGAGATCTATTTCACGGCTTGTGAAAACCGGAAGCACATAGGAAGTTCAAGATAGATAAAGACTGGTCCTTAAGAAATACAGTCTAGTCTTCCAAGATAGGATTGCGATAGTTAAAAACAAGTGGCGCAATTTGCGAAGTTTGGAATTTTTATGGACTTGAGCTTCTAGAACTTGTGTTGTTAAACTGAATTAAAAGTTTATAAATGGAACATTCTTTTGAGTGTTAACAAAGAATTTGATGTGCAGATTTGGATTGATTTATGTTCTATTTGTTATTTGATTTCCTAAAGCGAGAAGATTTCAATTTTTTTTTCATTCCTAAAGTCTATAATGAATCCTAAGCTATAAAAAGCACGCGACTATTTATACATTAATAAAATGCTGTGCATGGTGTGATTAATAAATGGGTCAACTATTATTTCACATTTTAAAAGAGACAGGATTTAAAATTTATAAATTAATTCTAGATTAAATCTTTTGAGTGTTGGTAAGATGTTCATTGTGAATCTCTGGTTTAGCACTTTTTTTTTTTTTTAAATCTTGCATATCTAAAGTTAATTTTGATCTCTAAGAAAATAGAACTATTTACGTGTGGAAATATAGCAGGTTTATTTATAATTTTGCATTTTTTAAACCACTTTTCACATGGAAGTTCACATCATAGTTCATCTCTTTCATTGCGGAAAAGCGAATGCTTGTCATTCAGGTTATTAATTATCCACTCCACAATTTGCTCACTGATAGAGATAATCGTACAAATTATTATTAATAATACATACTCTGTATACTAATAATACTCTGTATTATGTATTATTAACTTATGTGGCGAACATTTTTATTTCCGTTTATATGAATTATACAAAAAGAAGATATTATAATCGTCCAAACATATGAACTAGTGATTTTAAAGGACTACTTTTCAGATCTCCCCAGATTCGAAAAACACATTCTTAGAATTATATATGTCTATCTGTCTGTAAAAATGATAATTCTAAAATGCTTTGAGCTAGATGGATGAAATTTCGTATATATATTTAGATGAAATTTGCAGATTCCAATCAAATTTTAAATAAAATCCAGAAATTCTTAGGAAGTCTATCTGGTCTCAGTTTTGTGTTAACATATATTAGCACTATAACTGTAAAATGAAGAGAGCTAGATAGATAAAATTTAAAGCACAAATTTAGCTTCTAAAATGTATATTTTTTTATCGAATTTCGAACGAAATTTATCAAAGGGATGAGGATCTGTCGGTCTGTATGTCCACAAGCATGTAAACGCGATAATTTAAAAACACAATGACTTAAATATACGAAATTTGATTTGCGATTGCAATTGTAGCTCCGTGTCAAATTTGATTTGCGATTGCAATTGTAGCTCCGTGTCAAATTTGATTTGCGATTGCAATTGTAGCTCCGTGTCAAATTTGATTTGCGATTGCAATTGTAGTTCTGTGTCAAATTTCATTTGCAATTGCAATTGTAGCTCTGTGTCAAATTTGTTTGCGATTGCAATTATAACTCTGTGTCAAATTTACATTTCAATGAATTGGAAAAAAAGATATCCTAAAAAGAAAGACGGATTATTTTTATAAAAATAGACATCATTTCTCAATTACTAAAGTGCATATCATATTACGTATAAGAAAATTTTCTCAAAGTATTTTAATAAATAATTAATACTCCTTTTTCAAAAGAACTTTTTTGTTGAAACTATGAATATCTGCTGGTTATGTAAATAGATATTAAGTTACATGACAAACAGAATTAAATCAGATAATAAACACATTTATATATAAAACATTTTATTTGAATATGCAATAATTATCTCAGTATTTTTATAACAATTTTCTATTGCCTTGAATTTTTTTCAAATGACAACTAACTGTTTAGAACTGTAAGTGTATTGATAAGAATTTTAAGTAATATCATTCCTAGTAAAGTAACAAAACTAAATTTATTGATAATGTTTTTTTAACGGAATAAGTTTATACATCTTTGAATTTATAAAAATTCATTCAAAAGTAAGAATAACTTTTCTAAAAAAATCACGAATACGCCTAAGAAGAACCAAACAACATTTAGATTCAATGCTTCAAGCAGCATTCATGAAGATTGTTTTAATTTATTATTTATTTAAAGCAAAAATCCGCAAAATATGCCACAAATTATATTTCGAATAACTCGAAAAGGAAAAATCAAAGGAGTTGAATGAAATTATTTTGATTTCTTATAACTCAAACTCATACATAATGCATCTTAATGCTTAAAGTCAGTCATCTATTTGTTTTGCTGAATTACTTCCTAATTTTTTCAATATGTAACTGATATGAAAGATATAATTTTATTCCAAATTGCTTACCTATTGGATTTTTTGATCTAAAAAGATATCTTTCATACAATTTGATAAGAAATAAATAGCTTCAAATAAATCAGGGAAAATAATAGATTTTTATACATTTTCTTTAAATGACATCAAATTTGTATTAAAATGTAATGTCATTGCATTGGTGTTTTTTAATATTACTATTTTAAATAATAATATTAAAAATTCAATGGCTATCTTGAGGAAAATTTGCTCGTTGATTTTTTTTTCTTTTTTTTTTCTTCTTAACATAATGAGATTGAAAGCGTTCAACTCGGTCAGTTTTATTCACAGAAGTATGGGAATTTTTTATTGCTTGTTATTTTAAACTGTGAACGACTTTCTATGTATGACTAATAGAAAGGAACGAGGGATTTTATAAAATCTTTAACTTTTAATCTGTATATTTACTGTCTCAAACAATATAACTTTTTTATAATTATATGTAAAACAATTTTTAAAATATATAAAAATATTTAAAGAAATACTTTCGAATTGCTCTCATTTAACTTCAAATTAAATCGAAACAAAATGACGTCACTTTGATTTCAAATTATAGCAAATTTGTTGTGTATATTGTTTGAAAGTTAGGAATTTCGGTATGTATGTTCTTATTCTTATTCTTATAAAAAAATAAATTGGAAGTATTCGGTTTAATTACTTAATTAAATTTAACTGTCCTAAATATACAACACTGGAAGGTTATCGGTTTGATTTAATCATTGTATATAATTCTACGTCAGAGAAAAATTATTTAAATTGGAAAAAAATTTCTAGCAAATTGTGCAAAATAAAAAAAGTAATTTTTACAAAAACCATTCAGAATGCTATCTAATAATTCGGAATAATCATTTCAACCATAATATTAGAAATAATCACTAGAAAAAAAGTCTTTCAAGAGATTTTTCGAATTAATGTAAAAAATTAAATTAGTTTGATATTTGCTATCAATTCAAGGATAATTGACAATCTTTTGAATATTGGAGCCAAGTCTTCCGCATCTGTAAATATCTTCATTCCTTTTTCAAAAATTTCTAACTGCGCTATTAATCTAATCGTAGCAAATAGCCTTTAAGATCATTATCCTGCGATGCAGATTACGAATTAATCCCAGCAAATCGATGGAAGGAATAATTTGGACGTCATTTATGAAAATATCTTGAAAAAAAGGTAGCGTCTGTCGGGTATTTCTTGATGCATAGGTTGCGGAAAGTTACTCACGTATTCAAATTAATTTCATGGTCTTATCACTGATGAATTATTGACCATGAATTAGTGTCATTTCGGTTATTGAACTAATATGGGCGGAATACTGTTTGGCCTCAGGAAAGCCACAGAATTCCCTGCGGAATGCAGCGACCATAAACATATATTTTGCGTTTCGAAATGTTGTGAGGTGCAATCATTGTCCGTACCGGTTGGCCGAGGTATATACAAGGCATTTAATGATACTTTAGATATAATTGTGCTGAAATTTTGAATGATAAGTGGTCGAATAAGTAATTGAGTGAGTGAGCTGATAAGTGGTAGAAAAGCAAAAGCTATTTTCTTATCCATGCGGTTGGATTTGGAAAATGTTTGCAAATTCAACCATAGTAAATAACAAATTTGAAAACAGCTTGAAAAGTAACTGATAACTCATAATAATTCAGAACTTGTTGGATTTTGGATGCAATTCGAATACATAATCGTGAGTCATTAAAAATTACTTAATTTATTATATAATAAAAAAGAAATTAATAATTTTAGATGCTAATTATTTGTGCAAATCAACTAAAAATCAATGCGTTACTTATGATTGGTAGTCTTGACTAATTTAGAAAAGCACTTTTTCTCTTGTTGTTTTTGAAGTCAATCAATGGAATATTTCGTATTTCTGACACTCTAGAAAAGAAAAGGCTACTTATTTTACTTTTATTTATTTATTTTTACATTTACATTAGCGGGCACCAGACAAAAACTTTTAGTTTTTCTATATTGAATCATGCTCTATCTTTAATATTCAAATCATTATATAGAGCAAGATCGATGAACCAAGAGTTACGAAATTTGAAAAAAGGAGGTTATTTTACAAATACGCGCTCACTGAAAAAGGGATTTTCAAATTTTTAACTAAATCTTTAATCAAAAAGTTATAATATCTTAATGTTTTCCTTCAATACTTTCGGAGGATATTATTGCATAAGAATAATTTTTATGACACTTTAATATTAAAGAAGTAAGCTTTTCAGCGATGTTAAATTTTAATGCTTACGCTTTAAATTAAGTTGGGGGTTAACAGTTTAATAACACTTTTAGCAAAATACTTTCTGAATGTGAATATACAATACTTTCTGAAAAATGAATGAAGTTTAATTTAGTTATATTAACGCAGCACTAGGGTTATTTTGGAACGGACCTTGTAATTTTGAACGAGGTCAGATGACGAGGACGATGCCTGAGCTGGCAGTCCTCTCTCCAAACTTCAACGCCAGACTAGCGGGAAGATATCTGGCACCGACTGATATAATGTCCACCAGACCTGCTTATACGACGGTTCTTCGGTTGAATCGGATCTCGAACCTGAAACCCTGCCGTTCCGAAGTCGAGACCTTACCACCAGCGGTTGAAAAATGAATCACGATATTGATGGGAAAGATTAGGTGCGTAGAAAAAAAAGTAGGATTATCAATTACCCTGCAGTTAATAATAAAAACAAATATCAAAACAATTTAATATTTTCATTTTGCAAAAATCAATTAAAATTTTTTCTTAAATATACGTGACATTTTTTTTCGTGAAAGTTTCAATGGGTTGTTAAAAAATGTAATGCGATAAAATACAAATTTCTGAATTTATTTGCTTTTTTGAAGCAAGAGGAGGGTTATTTTGACATTGACTTAAATTTGATAATTTTAAGCCTTAACAAGAACGAATATTATATTAGCCTAAATTTCCATGTTTCCTCCCCGAACTAATGAGATGCATTGAAAGATATGAAACTGATACAAAATTATATTATGAGTAAAAACAAGGCATTTGTAATAAATTTAATAAGATATGACTAAAGAGTAAAATGAAAAGCGAAAAACAAAGTTTTAACCTGCAAAACTGGGGCATCTTCAAACATTTTCAATGCAATAACTCATGCAATGCAATAATAAAATTTCCTAAGTCTATCAAAATATAACGTAATTCTTTTTAATGCTTACAGTTTTAAGGGCAAATGCTGAGAAAACGGCACCATCTGTTTGCAGAAAGAACGATGCCCTTCTATTTAACACAATACAGATTTCTGCTAACGCGCATGTGCAGTAACTGTTTCTGAAATGATGAAAATGTTAAAAATACAGTTCCGGAGTTGTTAAAAGCAAAATTTAATCGCATCTTTCAGTCAGTTAATTTTTTCCGAGCCTATAATTTAAATTTACTATTACAAATTACAGTACTCTTACAACTGTAGTGCATGAGTTCCAACTGATCTCAACAAATTTAGAGCAATCAATATGGGTGAAAATTACACAAGCTTAATTTGCGGCAATGTTGTTTAGATAAAATTTGTCTATATTATTAAATACGTTTATTTAAAGAAAATGAAAAATAATTTTAGAAATAGGAAAAATCCGTTAGAAAATATTTGAGGATTGAAAATGGAAGGCGATGCAATTGTTAAAAAAAATTCAACACCGCCTTTCATTCTAAAGTGTCAAATTGGCATTTGTTTACAACATGGTAAGCATGAAAAATGCCCGGTCCTTTAAACAGTTGAAAAGAGAGAGTAAAAAGATTGTAACCATGAACAATTTTCTTTTTTGTGACTTCTTAATGTTTTCACTTTCTCAGAAATTATTTATTTACCACTTTTCCTCGTTTCTAATTCGAAAAATAATTAAAACATGTAATTTTGTAAAAATGCGCTTTGCATGCCATCTCAAATCAATAATTTTACATCTGTAGAATTCGAATAAATAAAAAAAAGGGGAAATTAAATCAAAATAGAAAAATACAAATTACCTTACTGCAAAATCTAGTTGTCTAGTTAAATAAAAAATCAAATATTTATGTCATAGCAGGCAAAATGGTTATTTCACAATATTAAATAAATCATAAAAAGGGACGTGATAATATCAGATTTGAAATATTGAATTCAGAATTCTTATAAATTAAAAAGGATTTTTCCCCTCTTCCCATACAAAAAAAAAAGGATAGTGACTTTACTATTCAAAATTCTATTGCACTAACTTGTGAATATTTTTTATTGGAACTACAGTTACTTGTATAATCTTAAGCTCACGTGATAAAAGTCAAATGTGTCTCCCCAATTTAATTTGGGAATCCACTACACTTCCTGAAAAAAAGAAAAAGTCACGATGACATTTTAAGTTATGTTTGCACTACAATTTCGACATGACGAGAAGCGATTCCATCTAACAAAATGGCATAATTGATCATTTCAGAGAGGATACATTCATGTTAAAGTATCAAAGAAATAATGGACTTATTGCCATTAGTTTTCTCAAAAGTCGAAAAAAAAAATGAGCAGTTATTTTGAAACTTTGTTGCAATTTATAAATAATTAATCACTGAATGAAGTTAACTTCTATTCTAGTAAAAAAGCCAAGAAGAAGGAGTACATTAGGTTCAAATCCAGCAGGAAAAAAATGCAAAATTTTTTTCTCTTTATTTTTAAGTGGCGCGTTAAGGGGTTTGCCATCTTATAGTTAATTAGGGATCATGTTCAGTTAATTCGTTAACTTTTTTTTTGCCCTTTTTTTTTATCAAATTGAGAATGAAAATTGGTGGAAGGGGGGAAAAAAACTGTCCATTCTGACGTAAACAGACCAGTAAGCAGTCTTGAATTAAGTGAGATCACTCCTCCCTGTATAATTAGAATAAAAAAATTACATAAAAAAAAGTCAAAGAAAAATTTTAGAGCTGTTTTTTTTTCTTTACTTCATTTTCAAAACAACCGTTGTTCATGCATTAGTATCTTAATGCTTTTTTTTCTTTTATATTTTCTTTTTTCCCCAGACGCTTTCTGAAACTCAGCGTAGCTATAGAATGAAAAGAAAAAAAGCTGCGGTAGTTTAATGTCACTTCTGACAAATTGACAGAATTTTTTTTTTCTCAACGATAATTACATTTTTTTGCAAATTTCAAGAAATATTTACATATTCGTGAATTGTGTAAGTGTCAATGACACGTGACTTGAATAAATTAGGATTCAATTAAGTGAATTTCACACACACCAACATACAACTAAAATAAATTATGCTTTTATAAGTCAATTTGTTACGCTCAAACTATATATACACAGCAATTATCATAATTTTTTTTTTCTATATCCCCGTTTTCATATGTTTGCATTGTGGGCGATTTATAGATAATTGCTTGATTTTTTCAAAAATCTCAACTTTATATGTATTCATTGGAATGGCAAATGTTACTACAATAAGAAATGAAATAAACTCAGAAAAAAAAGAATTCTAACGGAGAAAACAAGACATGAAATAAATGGAAGAGAAATAGCTTCCACAGAGAAATTTTTACGATGGAGATGTGTCATTGGCCTAACACAGACCATTGTGAAAACAAGAATTTATCCTCATTTAATGAAATGATAGCTTATAAATGCAAAAGATTTTTTTATAGTTATTTTAAAATCATAAGAAGCAACTTTACGCTTTCAAGTGCCGTACAGAAACGCCCCGGCGTGGTTCATTTTCTATTTTCAGGTCATTTCTCTACCCAGGAAACCAGAGTTCAAAACTATTGAAACTTCTTAAATTGAAGTCGAAAGCAACGAGTGCCGTCCGCATCGCTAGAGCCATTAAATTAAAATAAATTGTTGAAAGGAAGAAAAATTTTGTTGGGCTTGAAAACGAAAACCATTTAAAGGGGATTCATTTTCGACCACTGGAAAAGTAAAGTGTAGTCAAAGTAAATGTCAATTCACAAATAAAGTAATACAATATCGACATCTTTCCGTTCTCAAAGCGATCTCTTTAAATATTTATTGGGAGGCTATATATTATATAAAAATTTTTTATGAAAACATTGCGTTTTATTCGCTTTGTGATTGGTAAATATCGAATCACTTGACTCATGATTTTTGAGGTTTGTTTTACCAGTATTATTTGAAATATTTAATGAAAATTATTATTAAGTCATAGCAAGTATTTATATTGCACTTGGCGGCGAAATGGTGGCAACAAAAGGATAAATAACGCTTTAATTAACCCCAATTTAACAGCAATTAAGTTTAAAACTATATTATTTTTTAATTCTACTTTCAGACATATCGTTTGTGGCAACACTAATGAATAACTTTGTTTTTTTATTTACCTTTTTCGAGTGACGGCCATTTTTCCTTTTTCGGCTAGCAATCGCCTGTATATCTAAGCAGTGCACACACCTGCATTGTTAATTAAATAGTAATGAGAGAATCATCGATGTTTGATGAATTAAAATGGGAAATAAGGCCGAGGAGAATCTGGTATTTTGAAATGAAAAGCTGATCGCGAAGCTGCTAAGTTTGGAGGTAAAATGTGAAAAAATGATTCAATATTTAGATATTGGGGAAGGTTCTTATCATGGGGCTTTGAGTTTTGAATCGGAACTAGGCAGATCGGAAAATGTAACTTCTGATCATAAAAAGAGTAAGCTCCCAGCATTGAACCATTCGCCAGTGGAGTCTAAAAGCTTACTAACTGGAGCTGATGAACATCGCGTCTAGTATCGGACAGCATCAGAGTTGGCGAGCGAAGCCTCCACGTATATTAAATAATAGTATCACACTAAAAGAATAGGCGTTGTTTTCTGTCAAAACTAATTACTCTCTTTACCAAAGAATTTTTCAGTCACCGAGAAAATTTGAACTAACTTTTCAAGTTTGAAATCTCAAGTCAATTCTTCTTTCACATAATGCATGCAGTTAATATAACGTGAAAAAACAAACAAACAACTTAAATTAAATGATAAAGCCATAGTCAGCTGGACATTTGAATCGAAAACTAATAACTAAGAGCAGTTTCATTAAAAGACCTAATTTTGAAGTCATATTTGATAGCCATGATTGTTAGTCATTTAGACAGTTATTTCGTTAATATATATTGTTCAAATAACCGTCTAGAAAAGATCAGTGGTCACAAAATCGTCATTAAAAGATACTCCGGAAAATAATCAAGATATTGTGCTTAAAAAACATAAAAATTATTCTCGCTTCCTTATAATAATAGTAACGAGTGAATTATTGGCGAAAGCAGTTGCAAGTTATACTGTAACGCAAAATGGCTAAGTCATCAATCAATGCTCCAACATCTGTCATGTGTTTTGACATATCTTTTAATTTTTAGGTTAATATAATTATTACGAATTATAAATATTAGCTACTCAAAATCATTTGAATTATTTCAGATGAATATCAATTCGTTGTAAAAGTAAGGTTAAAAAAAAAAAAAAAAAAAACCAGAATTTTCAAGTGAAGTTTGAGATGCAATCGTTCAATTCTTGTATATTTTCATAAAATAATTTTCAAGTTGAATTTTAAGCTTACGTTGATTCTTTAAAAAAATAACCATGGACGTAAAGAGAGACAGAGAAAACAGATAGGACAATAATGAATAAAATAAAATAATTAAAAAAAATACTTTAATTTATTGAGAATTCAGAAAAAATCATAAAAAGGGTGAAGATCAAAACAAAATCGTAAAAGCTAGAAATGGTTTAAATAGTATTGTAAGGAAATCTAAAAACAATGAAGAAATTTCTTTAAGAAAGATAATTATAAATATGATTAAACTATTATATCATTTCAATTTCAATTCCATTTGCATGCAGTTCTCGTACTCTTTCAATTTTATTTCGATCTTTTTTTTTTTTTTAAATATTTTCTACACTTTGGAAGAAAAAGTTTTTTTTTAAAAAAAATTATTACTTTTCTATTTATTTGCTTTAAGAATACTGAATTGCCCGATATGTTTTTTAAATTTATGTGAAACATTTCTGAGTTTAAAAATTTCAATGGAATAAAATTTAGACAAAAATTAATTGGCATCAATTAATTGATCAAACGTGTAGCTTTGAAACTTGTTTCAGTAACTCGCGTAAGGTTTGATGAAGAATAGCAAGGCAGTAGCAAAGTATTCAATTTGATTCCTACCAAAGATATTCTAATTTTATGCAGAATTATATGACATAAGAGATTTAAATATTATACAACAACAAAATTATTGGCATCAATTAAATATTTGAAAAAACACCACCTTTATGAACAACTTTAATATATTATATATATATTCATTCATATGCGAGAATTACTTGTTTAACAATTTATTATTTTATTTAGTTAATAAATAAAGTGTTAAACAATTGGGCATTACTGAATATGACTATTAACAATGGAAAAATATAAAAGAACTAGTACAGCTATTCAACAAATCGCGATAATCAACAATAGAAACCCACCGAATTTAGTAATAAAAGACCTCCCCTGCTTGCCATCTCAACCAACTGCAGCTTCCAAATCATATCCTTGGAAGCATAACTCGTGGGTAACAATG
Organism: Argiope bruennichi; assembly: GCF_947563725.1. Lineage (NCBI taxonomy): Eukaryota > Metazoa > Arthropoda > Arachnida > Araneae > Araneidae > Argiope > Argiope bruennichi. The sequence continues at coordinate 103,515,390 of NC_079152.1, forward strand.
GACTCATTCTGTCATTTCCGCACCGTCACCAGGCATTTCACATTTGACCTCCATTGACCTTAAAAAAGAGGGAAATTAGGTATTTATTTAGGGAAAGGATGAGTCCTGAAGAGTCATTACGATCCTGTACTTCTCGTACTCGGTCGGAATCAATTGTAGTAATTGCGTAATTGGGGAGAATATGTGCTCAGTGTCTGTCTGCCTAAAATTACCCTTTTGGAGCGGTTGACGCCAGAAAGATTCCTCTTTAATGGAGTCTGTTTCTGATTTTATTGCTCCATTCTACTTCTCGTTGAGAGCCGAGAGTTTTCAATTACGAGTTCCGATGATATAAAAAGTAGATTCAGTTGGCTTTGTGCTGCAATTATATCCTCGACCATTTTAGATCAGTTTTTGTTACGATCTTCTATGACTCATTTTATAGATTTTTATGTGATTAATAGCTATAGATTAATTAATAGCTATTTAAGGATTATTTTGAGGTGGACTTTGAAATTTCGAATCATAGTCAGATACGAAGGACTCACCGATGTCTGACACTCCAATCCTTTGTATCGCACTAGTTTTCAACTAATGTGAGAATATATGATTCACTGTCCTTGTACTAGGTTCAATTATTAAATAATTATTGATGGAAATCTTATCTGAAACTCATAATATCATAATTTTAAAGACTGATTCTCACTCCAACAAAGTCAGCCTGCACTTTCTATCGTATAGGGAAAAAATATGAATTATATAAACCCTTCCCTCCCCATAAAAAATATAGCAAAATCATATTTAAATTTTCTTGTCTGGAAACAGCAGCTCATGCTTTTATCATATTTTAATATTTTTAAGTGAAATGAAGTTCAGCTATTTGGAAATATTTCAATCAAATTTCCTTAATGATTGCTCTTAGTTGCACTTTTGATTGTTGGTCATTAATTATTGCTTTTTTAACTAAGTTACTTTCTGAATACCATGGTCACTTAGAATAAAAAAACTTTTTATTTCTTCCAATAAAATAAAAATAAGTAATTTTTATTTTATTGAAAGGAGTAAAAAAAGGTGATTCCTATTTTATCAAAAAGGTAATTTCTTTCTTTAAGGTTGGAACTAAACAATATGTGAAAAAATTTCATATAGTGGTATTCTAAAAAAATTGTTTGACATTGGCTTACTACAAACTTGCTAAATACGGCAATAGTTCTCACTCAAAAAATGTTTCATTTACGAACTTTTTATTATTCCTTGTTGTTGAATTTACTTATCTCTTAATCACATGCCCCATCCTATTTAGTACAATCCATACGCAAAAGACTTAAGATATTTAATCGTATCCAAATAATTTTTGTCTTTTAACCCTTTCTAGGGCCGTAGGAAGTATGCTTCCCACCAAATTTATCAATCTTTGTATGAAATTATGTAGGTTGGCATAAGTTCTGACACTTTTTTTTAGTAAGTCAGAAACTTAGATGCTTCAGTTCTTTATCTCAGACAAAATGACGCGTCTTGATTTGTTACTTAATTATTAATTAACCATATTAATTAAATTAATTAAATTTATCTAATGAGCTAAATGAATCCCTTTTCTTATTCTAATTTCAAGTCTAAAAATATTTTAACATAATATGACTAGAAAAAAATGGCCCTTTAAAGGGTTAAATTACTTTGCTCTTTGTTAGAGATTTAAATATAAAGAACTATGTGATTGATGTATAAGTTGGGTATATTTTTGAATGACAAATAGCTAATAGAATTCAATTTTGGATTTTATATTTCCACTACATACTGAGAACCGAAGTTTTCCTTTATGGATTTTGATGACATAAAAGATATCTGTAGTTAGCGTACGTAGTTATCACTTCCGCGATTATTTAGATTAGTTAATGTGCTTTACTGGCGGAAAGGAAACTTAAAACTTTATCTTACATCGCTTTGTATATTCATTTAATTTTTAATACTGAGTTTTGATCAAAAAAGTTGCATATAAAAGATAAGATCAAGCCTGCCGTAATCTGACGATATCACCTTAGAAGCAAATAATATCAACATTGATCAGAAATTTCTGATCAGCTTAAAATCCGATTTTTATCTGTGACTAGTATCGAATATATATATATAAAAAATCTACTAAATTTACGAGGAAAATTTCTTTGGATAATTTTCCGAACATTGCATTAATTTCTAAGCAATTGGCATGCGAAGTATGCAAAAAGAAAATAATTTACCCAACAAAATGCTGACCCCTATATTTTGATTGAATCTTCAAGATTTCTCTTAATCCAAGATAAGCATATTAAAGATTACATCCGTCTATCTGTGAAAATGATAATTCAGAAACAAACAGCTTGATAGGCATTTTGTAATTAGAATTATCGATTCGTACCAAATTTTTGACCCCATCTATCCAAATACTGACTGATTATCCCTAGGTATGTAAACGTGATATCTTAAAAATGTAGCTTGATACATATATGCATGTAATGATATATGATAATCTAATTTAAATTCTAATTAATTTCTTTTTAATTTAGCCCATATTAACTTCATTCTAAACTTTTCTCTTATTTCCTGATCCAATTCCCACTTTCTATTCAAAAAATTCTACACGCGCTCTATAAAATTGCTGGTATCAGCATTTCTCACACTCCGAGGGAAGGGATAAAAATCTACAATGCTTACAACATTATTTTAAAGATACCCAAGATTCCCTTGCCTAAATGTCAAAGAAATTCCTATCAAAGTCTCATAATAAAATGATCGAAGGGAAAAATGCTCTTCTGCTCTTTATATTTTATATTATATATGTCTTGTGGTAATATACATGTATGTCTCGACACAAAATTTTTCGTCTATACTCAAATTTTGAAATCACTGTTCGATTGGAAAATATTAAATGCATAGTTGCTGTATTCACTATACTGTACACCTTTATACAAAACGTTCCAAGTTGTGTAAGCAGGAAATGAAAAAGAAAACACTCCCGCTGGTTGCCGGGGGATTCCTTATATTAAATTCATATTTTGATTAATGAAAATTAATTTTGTATTTTGATTGATGAAAATTTTGAATTTTGATTAATGAAAATTAATTTTGAATTTTGATTAATGAAAATTAATTTTGAATTTTGATTAATGAAAATTAATTTTGAATTTTGATTAATGAAAATTAATTTTGAATTTTGATTAATAAAAATTTAATAAATTTAATTTTGATTTGAATAACTTTATACAAAATGCTTCATTTTATGCAAGTATATTAGAAAATCGAAGGGGAAACACGTCCGCTTTTTGTCGGACGATTCCTTATTCTATAATACATATTTGATTTCTGATTTTGATTTAATGGAATTTTTATTAATAAAAATTAAATCATTTTTTTTTTTAATTTCGATTTTAAAACTTTGTTTTTTGAAGTGCACTTGGTTCTATATAACTAGTTTCACCGTTCCAGTGAAAAAGTTCAGTTAAAAAAATTTCGTAAGTAAAATTTGCAAAGAAAAGGAAGAAAAATAAACTGAATTTTGATCATCCACTTTAATTATTTTTACTCATAATTTTAGTTTGTTCAAACTTATTATAAAAAGCAGATTTTTATAAATTTTCACACTTGTATTAATACTAAAAAATAGCATCTGCAATATTTTCTTGAAACTGCAATCCCTCACCTATCGTATCCAATGCTGCTGTTCTTTTAGCGACTACTTTTAACAGCTATTTCATTGTCATTATCAACACATTTCATAATACTTTAGAATATACTATTTTGTTCCGTAGAAGTTGCTACGATGTTCATCAATTTAGAGAAAATTAGTCAATTCTATAATTTCTTCAACAGTTCCTTTATCTTTCAGATTCTGCTTTTTTTTTTTTTTTACGCTTAGGGGGGAGAGGGTTAAAATTCAACAAATGAGAAGATGCGAAGTATTATAAAAATTAATTAAAAACACATTATATAGAAAATATCTTTTGCAATTAAGTTTTGCATAAGAGCATGTGAATATTTCTCAAAGTTCTGTAGAATGTAACCTGAAATTGAAAATTTCATTAACCCCTTAAAACGCCATTTTTTCTATTAATATTATATTAAATGCTTTTAGGATTGAAAGAGATTTAAAAAAGTGATTTAATTAGCTTATTAGATTAATATAATTTGATTTAGTTATTTATTAACCAAATTAATAAATAACAAATAAAGACGATTTTTTCTTGGGAAATAACAGATTCAAATCCCAAGTTTCTGTTCTAACCTACTTAACTTCATACAGATTTATGAATTTGATGGCAAGTATACCTTCCATGTCTTTATGAAGTGTTAAATAGGAATTCCTTTACACTTCCGTAATTCAGTGTAAAGGAATCCTACTGTAAGTCGTAATCACTTTGACTTATAAGCTTTATTTATAGTTCAAGTGATCGTATATTAAAATAATGTATAATTATTAAGAAAAGTATGTTTTTATATTAAATTGAAACCCAAGTAATATCGCTTTTGTTGTTTCGAAAAACCGATTACAAAATCTAATGTATATAAAATAATTAAAACAAAAAATACCCGCTTTATCTAAATAAGCAGTTGAATATTCTCCCCTATAAAAGTTAAAGCGTGAAGTTTAAGAAATAAAAGAATGAATAAAGTTGAAATACATCTAAAAAATCTCATATCAAGTTTTAATCTATATTAACATCACGTAAAAAGTACGATGGAGAATGACAGATTCTTTTCAAAAAGATATGTTCAGTCAGAATACCTATATTTTTGATAAAAATTATTAAAAGATATTTTTAGGCTTTTAAATCTTACGAATCTAGATAAGATTTTTGAGCAAAAGTACATTTTAAGCGGAAACTACTATAAAGTGAGAATTTTAAAGGACGAACTTCACATTCTTGGAATAATTCTACTCTGAATTTATATCTGAAATGTAAACTGAGAAATTTGGAATATGCATTACTCTAGCGCTAAAGTCAGGTGTGTAACTCTACACACTACAAATTACTCTTTAAGAATGACAGAAAAAATACTTGAACATCATATATCGCGTTTTGTAGATTGGACTAAAATGATAATTTGATACACAGAAGTCAGTTATTTTTTATTTGGCCATGCATTTAAAGATTTATTCATGCTTAGAGTTTTATATAGGCGTAGATGAAAATTTAATGCTGGAATGGCAGTTATCTTTGTTATCTAACTAGAAATCTAAAGCATCTAAAGATCTCTCACTTCAATTACTATTTGTTTCCAAGACTTCCTTGTTGTATTTAATAATTTTGAAATAATAAAAGCGGATCATTTTCTCTTAGCATAATGATTGTCAGAATAAAGATTACTAGAAACATTTTTTTTATTATTTTGGTATGCATAAAGCTTGCTGTTTGTTATAAAATACAAAATTTAAGCTATTGTTCGATATTTTGTAATTTGATCTATTTGTAGTCTTGAACGATAGCTGAATCGAAGACATATTTAACCTAAGAAATAAATTGGAATGAGCTATTAAGACAAGCATATACCAGAAACATAAATATCAACATACAAAAAAAAAAAAAACCTCGAAAGCAACGAATTTTGTTTAACAAAATGTCAGCAAATGTTTAAAAATGGATTTTATTATATACTAGCAGGTACTGGGGGCGTTGCTGCCTCAGAAGAAATCATTTTGGAAATATCGTTTGAAATTTGAAATACCTATCCTGTTTAATTAGGAATGATAGAAGGAATGACAATTATTTTGTTGTCGACAATGAATACATTATATTGAAATTGAATGATATAATGATATATAGAGGAGAAGTATAAATAATATTTATTCTATTTTTTTTACTTTAGATATGATAATTGTACTATGTCTATAAGCTTCACGCAAATGCAAGCAATAAGTTGGCAAAGTTTAATTCCAATCGGATGAACGATACGACAGCGCATAAAATACGAACAAAAATTCCTTTTTATATATTAGATAACATTATTTTTGAGATGTAATAATGTAAATATTAAATAAATTACAAATAATGAAAAAAATATTTTCTTAAATCAATATCAACTGATAATGGTAGAAGTATAAATTCAATGCTGTTTGCTCTTGTTTTAACCGTCATCCTACCCTTTTCTTGCACCGCTGTGCAGGCCGTCAGTCTTTTCATTCCAAACCATCCATTCACTATTTGTTTGCACTAAAAGCACCATCGGCAAGCATGACCCCTTGTGTACAACAAATTTATGCAAAATGTTCGTCAGCAACGTGAACTGAAAGTGGAAACCCATTCTGTGTTCTGAGATGCATCCATCATAGCGAGAGCTGAAGCGTGGAAAAGGAAAGTTCAGATGTTATCTCTGATCTGATGAGAGGGATAAGTTCATTTCCAAGCCGGCTGATGGATGGGCGTGTGGACGGAAATTGGAGGGACGACGTTTCCGGGCCCCACTGCTGCACGCGACCTGACCACTCCGTGGCCCTTTCTCTCTTCTGGAAGATAGTCACGCTTTGCCTATTCTTACGACGAGATAATGCGTTTCGGTCACTTTCTTGTAAGAAAGATCAAAAGCTGAGACAGCGGGAAAGGCGTTTATATGAATGAAATATGACCCATTAGGGGGTTTCTGCATGTCAAGAAAAGACACTGCGGAACTCTCGAAGGTTACGGACTGAACGAAAAGTTTATGTTTCTGAATTTCTTATAATACCATAAAAAACTTATACCCCAATTTGAAAGGGATATTGAAAATGCTTACCAGATAAAAAAAATGATACAATGGCGATTTTAGATCTTAAGAAAGTGGAAGTGCATTTTCTTCATCTCTATAATTTTTTACTGAGTCAAACCTATCAAATTAGTGGCTTCTATTCTTCGTATATTAAAAACGAAAAATCGAAAATTTCTTGATTGTTAATAGAAGCAGAATCAAAAGAAAACTCATGTGACGCCTTAAAATTCTGCTAGCAATGCACGTTGTGATGCTTGTGTGAAATTTATCATGATTATTTTTTAAATAAGATGGTAAATTTCACATTTCAGCACGTTTTTAACATATTGATGCAGCATTTAAGATTAATATTTTTCCTTTCTTGTATATGTAATAGAAAGAAAGTATAGTAATTGTCAAAAAAATTCGAACTCGAGATTTTAGCAAATATTTACATTTTAGACCTTCCGGAGTTCGAAAAACACATTTTTGGAAAATATCCGTCTGCGACAAAGATGACTCAAAAACGCTTTGAGCTATACGGATGAAATTTGGTATATATTCTTTACATATGATCTTTACATCTGATTTATTTAACATCTATAGTGTAGATATTTATAGATTACTATCAAATTTTGAGTAAATTCCATTCATGGGAAGTTCGTCTGTCCGGTTGTTCGAATATCAGCTAACACCATCACTTCGAAACGAAGAAAGATAAAGAGATAAAATTCGGTACACATATTTAATATCTATAGTGTAAACACGAATCAAATTTTGAGCCAAATTCAAGAAGGGGTTGACAGACTTTTTGTCGGTACCCTCTGAATCATTTAAACGCGATAATTCAAAAACAAAGATTTAAATATATCAAATTTGGTACGGGATTTTGTGGTCACAGGTGTAGTTTTGTGTCAACTTTTTGTTTCAGTCGGTTTGGAAAAACGTGTCTAAAACGCATATTCCAATTTCGGATACCATTAACCGTATGCCAGGGATTAATCGCCAAATAACTCGCCAAGAATGACACAATGGATTCAGTAAAAATGCTAAATTCTCACCAAGGATTAACATGTTACTGTTGTATGCCAATGTCATGTAAGGTGTTCTCTGGTATGACAAGTTTATTAGAGAGAATGCGAGAAAAGTTTTGGGGAGACCACTACCGCTGGTTTATTTTATTAATTTTGTGAAAGTTTGTTTTTATTTGTCGCTTATGACTCTAGATTACCTAGCATCCGAGTTTGTATAATATTACTGAAGCAGAAATCAATATTCTAATAACTAATAGAATGTAACGACCCTGTTCTTGGAAAAAAAAATTCTTAAAATGTAAAACAAGTGGAATAAGTACAGGGAACAAATGTATAAAATAAAAAAGTGACATTGATTAACTTGTCGCTCGTCTACTAATTACTATTCGACGTTAGCTATCTTAAAAGAAACTTCTCAGTTGACATTATACAAGATTCTCTTTCAACTTTTTCAACAACAAACTTTTAATTTGATTTGAAATTAGTCGTCTGTTGAGATGATAGGAGACGATGCATTAAAAGATAAATAGACGAGTTACGAAAAGAGACAGGCAATCAATCTGCCAAGCCGAAAAATAATTTATAAATAAAAAAAATAAATTAAAATTCAAGTCATTAGAGAATGAATCCTTTGTCGTTTTAAAGGGGTGGCTCTAACCCCATCTGATCTAGCATAACAAGCTAATTCCATGAATCAAGGACTCGAAAATAAAAGGAAAGTGCGATACAGTCTGTTGATTAAAGCGACCTTGGAATATCTTGCTAGGGCCTGCGATATATACCCACTTATTTGAGATATATAGTGAAGGTTGCTTTTCAGGAGGATAACCAGAAAATCCACCAGCAATCATCTGGATGGCAACGGAAAACTCAGTGCTAAAAAAGTATGTAGATTTAGCAATGTCTGAATACTGCTGATTGAAAGCATAGTCAGAGGATATAATAAATAATTTTTTACATCCGATTTGTATCATTCAGTCATACCACAATATGTCTTACTCAATAAGTTCGTTATCTAACTCCTGCATTTATTTTTCAACAACAACAATAATAATAATTAAAAAATTGAAATCTGCTGTCAAAAATTTCAAATTAACATGTAAAAACATTTTTTTAAAGTCACGTGGTATCAACCCGACAGAAAAGAATGTTCTCATATGACTCATATTTCGCAATCACCAACATTTAGAAAACCATCTCAAAATCAATCGAGTTCTAAAATATTTTTCTTGAGGGTAGAATTTTTTTCGTGAATAACGAGTTTAAACTGGTTTTAGACAATCACGTCACTATCAGATTACGCATGCGTCGATATTTGAAAACGATGTATTTTTTCAACTATCTTAAAATCGTACAAGCTCCGAAACTTTATATAAAAAAATATTTTTTTTTTACGAAAATTTGGTTTAAACTGGTTTTTAATGACCACGTGACTATTGTATTGCGCAATCATCAACTTTTAGAAAAGTGATGATTTCTTTTTCATCTCAAAACCTTTCGAGGTCCAAAACTTTTTGCCTGCTAAAAATATTGAAAATTAAAAAAAAAAAATTATACATATATATATTTATATATATATATATATATATATATATATATATACACATTTTCTACACCTCCCCTCTCTGTTTCGCGCTTATTCCCATTTTCTTCTCTCTGTTTCTTCGGGTGATAACTTTTAACGACCCTGCTCTTTATTGACCAGACAAGAGAATTGGGTACATGGCGGAAATTTTCGCCAAATTGTAACTTTTTGTCGATGATAAGTCCCCAAATGTGGCAACCTTCTTTGTCCTTATCTAATAACTCTAAAAGCGAAAAATTGATCCTTCAAAAGCGACAGATCGCCAATTTTCTACCCGTGCAATTTCAAGCTCCAAAAACTCCAAACCAAAATAACATGTTTTCACATGATAAAAATTACAAAATGTTATTTCATAATTCGACAAGCCAAAAATGAATTCTAACCATTTCTGTGCTTTGGCGCGAAATGAAGGAATACTGAAATGGATTATTTAATGACATTCATAATATACATAGTCATGCTAAGTATTACGAAAATTTTCAAGATTTTTTATACTTACAAACATATTTTATTTATTCTTTTCTAATTCGATTAATACTCAAAAATATAGTCGGAAGTTATACAATTGAAACTCAAAAATTATTTTATGGATTTCGAGAACACTATTGAAAATCAACTTAATAGTACGTGCGCAACTTATTTTTGAAAAACTGAACCGATTCCAGTCTATGAAACCCACAAACAAATTCGAACCCTTGGTTTCGAAACTTGTAGCATAATAATGTTTTAGTTTTGATTCGTTTATTCTTATTTTAATTTTAAAATTTACTCTTTATAATACGATAGCAATAAAGTGTACACAAAAACTGTAAAATGTTCCCTACGAATATAAATATAAATCTAGTCACCAAAATAACTTTAAATATTGGTATAAAATATTTTTTTAAAAAATTATTAAAATTAGAGAAAAAACCCCCATTTAGAGCTAAAATTAATATTAATGAAAAATATAATTTTTGAATATGAAATTGAAGTAAAAGAAGTTTTTGCGCAATAGTAGGATGCAAAGTTATTGAGGAAAACATTTCACATTTCAATCAATTTATAATTAAAGATTAAATTAAAAATTGAAACATTTTTTCTCAAAGATCTATAGTACAAAAATAATAACTATCTTTTAAAAATTTTATACTATGATTGTTATATGATGTAAATTACAGGCCAGTTTACAGTGATTATAAATAAAAAAAATTAGAATGGAATTATTTTTGTAAAGATAGTTTCGGAATTTTTTTTCTCTGTCCTTTGCAAAATTTTAAAAACTGTGCTTGTCGATAACCTTTATATATCCAAGGGAATCCAATATCGGGGATATTGGATATTATTATTAAATAACCAGTTTTTGCTTATTTAAATCTGAATAAACTCATGGTTCGAAATAGGAAATTATCGATCAAATACAAGCTTTTAATTTATCTATCAAACGAGTAAACTTACTCTATGGCTATCTCATCTGATTAACAGGCATAGTGATAATATGGAAATTAAAGTGCTTTAAAATCATCTGTTATGCGAATCATGAATGTTCATTGGTACATAAGTACCAAATCGTCCTTCCATCGTCCATGAGGTTAAAGTAAACTCAAATTTGAACCATACCAAAAATATTGTACCAAGTGCTTCCCACTTGCTTTAATAATATATTGTACAAAGTGTTTCACACTTTCGTTTTAATAAAATATTGTACCAAGTGTTTCACATTTTCGCTTTATTAAAATATTTCACCTAGTGTTTCCCCCTTTCACTTTAATAAAATATTGTACCTAGTGTTTCCCACTTTCGCTTTAATAATATATTGTACCAAGTGTTTCCTACTTTCGTTTTAATAAAATATTGTACCAAGTGTTTCACATTTTCGCTTTAATAAAATATTGTACAAAATGTTTCCCACTTTCGCTTTATTAAAATATCGTACCAAGTGTTTCCCACTTTCGCTTTATTAAAATATTGTACCAAGTGTTTCCCACTTTCGCTTTATTAAAATATTGTACCAAGTGTTTTCCATTTTCGCTTTAATAAAATATTGTACCAAGTGTTTCCCATTTTCGCTTTAATAAAATATTGTACCAAGTGTTTCCCATTTTCGTTTTAATAAAATATTGTACCAAGTGCTTCCCACTTTCGCTTTAATAAAATATTGTACAAAGCATCATAAGCTTGATTTGCTTCGTGTTTGTAAAATTTTATAGCGAATTTTCTTGATATTAGTTTCGAAATTTTATATATTACTTGTTGACAATAAGATTTTGATATTTTTAAAACTTAATTGAGTGTTAATAGATTAAGGAAATTTTAATTTTGTACAAATGGTAACACTTGATAAAAAATTTGAGAAAAAAAAAATTGATTGATTCCTTATACTTAAAATTAAAAATTATAAATTCAAGACAAGGAAGGTATTTAAATAAAATTTCTTCTTTTTCAATACACAATAAAATTATATTTTTAAACTCTTTTTATTAAATTTATAAAAAAATATCACATGATTATTTTTTTAGCGAGAAAGCGTTTTTATGTTATCCAGATACATTGATTCATTTCATTTAAAAAGACAAGCGAAGTCGAACCATAAAGATGCAGATAGGAATTCGGACTGAAAGTTGAAACAATGCCCGAGTTTTAGCAATATTTAATTTTTTTTTAATAAGCTGAAAATCACATTGCATTCAAAAGTAAAAATTCTTTTACAGTTATTTTATGATTTATTTATTGGAAATCACATTATGATTTCAACACATCAAAAACATTGCTAAATCATATATAATTTCTATTTTGAGAAAATGTAATTAGCATTTTACTGGCAAAATGTAATAATTTAATATCTCTTCAAATTATTATTTAATTTTAACCTTAAAACTTAATAAACCGTAATAAATCGAAACATTTCACAATTGCGAAAAAACATCGAACAGAATTTTTTAATGGATAGGACATTTTTGAGGAATGAAATCCTATACCAGGAAAAATTCCATCATTTAAATTAGAAAGACATTTATTTCATCATTAGAAGAAGATGAGTTTGAAAAGGAAACGATAATGTTTACATCGCGGCATTTTCCTTACGAAATGTTGCTTTAATGGATTTCAAAGTTTGTTTTCCAAATCTAATGGTATGAAAACTTCTAATTTAAAATGAATTAAAAAGAATTAAAATACCAAATGATTCAAATGCCTTTGCGTCTCATCTCAAATAAGATTTTTAAGGTTTATTTTCATTTTGTCAGAAAATATGTTGTTAATGGCATATTTCAACAGCATTTATTGCATTAACGTCGAAAATAAAACTGAAGAATTCAGAAGATGGATGTTTAGGTCATAGACATAAATAACAGAGTGAAGAATTCAAGGTAATTGAAGAATGGAACTCAAATGTTGTAAAATAACTTACTTTTTTATTTATTATTCTCAGTACCTTTCAGTAGAAATGTTAAGAATTGAAGATTCCATCTACGTTAAAAACCCATTTTCGACCAAAAAAATATTTAAAATTATGATTTATTTGAAAGTATGTTTGTTCTTTTACATACTCAAAACTATTTTTATTTTACATTGACAACAATAATAATTGAAATTAATGACATTTTAATAGACTTGAACGGCTGAAAATGGAATTGTAAATAACTTGATAAAAAGAATGAATGAAACGTATTTGAAAATTGTTGTCTTTTCTTATATAATTTCTTTTATCATTATTTTGGAATATTTTCGTTATGAATATCTTCCTCTTTTTGATGGTATTATTGCAAATTTAGATAATTCTTAATCATTAAAGTATTTTGATTTTTCAATAATGCTATAATATTTGACAAGTATTTAAATCGTTTTTATATTTTAACAGTTTATGTTATGCTCTTCATCGTATAATTAAAAAGCATTGTAAGCATGTTCTGCATCATGGATCACAATAAGCCGACATGTGCAATATTAAAAGAATGCATATAATTTTGAATCAATTAATTTTGCTTGTATTAAATTTGAGAAAATATTAAATGGAAAGTAAATTATATATAATTTTTTGCTCTTTTTAAATGACATGCATCATAAATATAGAATAAAATTTATAGCTATTATTTTTTAAATCCAACTAAAAATTTTAGAACTGCTGCTGAAACCAGCTGGAGTACTTTTCCCCTTTCTTTCCTGTTGACTTCCATAATTTTACTTAGCTTCATCATATAACGTAACAAAGTCCAGTATGCATTTTGAACCTTTTCCTTGGTACTGGTCAAGTTCAAAATTTGATTTTAATATAAAATTTCAGCGTAAAAATTACACACTGAAATTCATTTATCTAACTTATTGCAATTTTGAGCAATCGTTTTCAGTCAACCTTTTTAATCTATAATTTGCTATATACCTACAATTTTCATATTACAATGACATCCAAATTTAATTTTTCTTGCTCATTTCCGTTTAATAGTTATAGAACTGACGTAGAAAGACAGGCTTAATTCTAAAAAATGTATTCACTTTTTGGGGGGCTCGTGAGAGTTTTATCACACTTTCGAGATTTAATGTTTCACGATGGCGAAACTTTATTATACAAGAGGTTAAAATTAATCAACAATGATTCATATATAAGACACCTTAAGATTGCATTTCAAATTTGATGAATTACATATTAATTTTTAACCCTTCTTTTAAATAATCGATTGGTTATTATGTACCCCAAGCAACTGCGATTTGCGGATGTGGCGAACGTCAACCCTCCGAAGTGCAATGGAAGGCCTCTGCCACAACCCCCGTCTATCGGGGGTTGTGCCTCTGCTCGGGGGAGCCTCCTTCTTGATCAAGGCATCCCCAGTGCCGGTAAGTATGGTATATATAAGTTTATTATTATAAGAAACTAGGTAAGTTTATTATTATAATTATAAAATAATATCTCAAAATTATTAGAGTGTAGTGAATAGCTTATAAGCCAGTTAACAGCTACGCTACCCGAGCAATTGCTTTTGTATCATGGTCATGTTACTGGGCTGCGAACCACAAGGTCTCAGGTTCTATCCTCGCTGATACCAATCCGCCACAAAAGCTTCTATGCAGCGATGAATTGTTTTTAAAAAAAATCTTGTGTTTACAAATGAGGAAATTTTTAATAAATCTTAAAACTGCATAATTTGGTGTGATATCAAGAACAGTCAATATTATTACTGAAGCATCTTAAACAGCTAAAAAAACTTTTCAATAAAACCAGCTATATCAATTTATTCCGGAAATCTCTTTGCTCCCAATTATGATTTAAATATCATTACACGTCGTAACGCAAAAGCGCCTCGACTATCTTTGATGAAATGTGGTATGTTGCCCCATCAGAAAAAAAAAAAAAAAACATTAAATCCATTTCACTAAAAAGGAATTGTATTTATAAATAGATTATACATTTCACCTATAGTAGATTCCCAACAATTCAGAGTAATTGGAGCAAGGTCAAAATAGATAACCTAATAATTATGGATAAACTAGAATGTTATAAATGCCCATTTTCTACTGCTTTTTAGATTATTAACCCTTTGCGCTCGGATGGGGCCTCGTACTCACCATTCAAGACGGTGCATCCATCATTTTGACGTTTTATTTGTTTGTTTTTCAATTTTGATTGTTGAAAACGCCTACAGAGTTGTAAGAAGTTGTAGATTACTTTTTCGGAGAAATTCAACTTAAAACAAATATATATTTTTATTTTTGGAGTACTAAACCGGGTAGGTATTAGGGAGAATAACTATGCATCGAATTACTTTCCCGAGTGGAAAGGTTAAAACCCCGAAAAATATCTTATACGCAAACCAATCCATAAGTATGGGTTGTATTTCCTCATTTCTTAGTACAAGCCAGTAGTTCACAAATGATTGTTACATACTGTATTATTATTTTACTATGTTATTAAAAATTATCACCGATAAAAGAAATCCATGAACGAAAATATAATTTTAAAATAAATGTTTTATATCCAAATGAAAGGTGAAAAACAAAATCCTGCACACTATGCATATGAATATATACATTTTAAAATTCAACAAACTATAACTTAAAACGTAAACTTACTTTTCATTAAAAGTTTTTTACAAAATTTATTTACATTCATTTTTACTGTTCATTGATAAATGACTATACTTATGTGGAAAGTTATATCTAAGGAGAAGTAAATATTAATAATACGATTATCGATTCTCTCTTAATAACCTTCATCCGTTTTTCAGTGCCACCATTTATTTCAGGCTCAACATTCATGAATTCTACAATTTCTAATTGCCTTCAAAATACTAATAAGGGGTGAAGGCTTAACCTTGAAGGAAATTAATATGTTCATTTTCAGTTAATGCATTTATTTACTTGTTATTTGTCACTATTATCAGAAGGAAATATTACGAATATTTTTAATGCACTAAATATTATTTTTACCAAAGTATATTCGATTTGTTTAAGTTATTGAATTTAAACTTTTTGAAATAAAATGGACATTTGCTTTGAGGTTTGTCTCAACCCCATATTTTTGTTTAATAATAATTCAGTATGTTAAGCGCAGTTTTATATTTGTTATATAGCTAGAATATAAAACCTTCCATGGTCTTTCCCCCCCCCCTCAAAATGTTATGGAAAACATGAAAAGTACAGTTACAATATGAAAATTAAAAGTATAATAGCTCTTACTTTCTCGTGTAAGCAATATAGGGAATGTATCATCGAAAAATTCGAATTACAAATTTTGACGAATCTTTACATTTTAGACCTTCCTGAGTTCGAAAAATACATTTTTTTAGAGAATGTCCGTCTGTCTGGGACAAAGATAAATAAAAAGCTGTACAATTGAAATTTAGTATACGGTCTTTATACTAAATTTGTTAGATTTCTATCAAATTTTGAGTAAAATCTGCTCAGGGGAAAGCTGCTTGAACATAAGTTAATGCGATAATTACAAAACGAAGAGAGCTAGATGGATGAAATTCGGTACACAGATTTAACTTCTATAATGTAGACATCTGACAGATTTTGAGCCAAATCTCATTATGTGTTGACTGCACTTTCAGAAACATGCAAACGTGACAATTCAAAAATGCAGCTACTAAAATGTATCAAATTTGGTATGGTATTTTGTGGCTACAAGTTCAGTTTTGTGCCAAATTTTTGTTTCAATTGGTTGAGAAAAACGTGCCTAAAACAAATTTGTTTCATGGATTCTATTAACGCAAGCCAATGATCTATCGTCAGATAACTCCCAAAGACCACATGATAAATTCAGTAAAAATGCTAAATTCACGCTAAGAGTTAATATTTCATAACTAATGTACGCTTGTGCCATGCAAAACATTCTCTGGAATAACACCTATATTAGAGAGTTGGCGAGAAAATTTTGGGAGATACCTTTTGCTGCTTTTACTATAAGTATATTATAGAGCATATGGCATTTCCTGAGAAAAGTCTATCAATGCATTCATCCCTGCTCAACATAAAAGAGTTTGGGTTAAAACATATTTAACATTACCAAATTTTTTAAATCATTATGTTTGCTATCTTACAGAAATTGCAAAAACCATTCTGATCAAACATTTCTACTTGCCTTTGGAATAGGTATAGTATTTAAGATTCATTATGTACGGTGTAACCTTACCATATTTTATATTTTGACAGAAATCAAATATGAATTAGCCCATTTGCTCCATGAATTTAAAAGATTAATTCCAATCATGCCCAAGGTTGAGGTAAATGTTATCTTGAAAGATGCGAGAGAAGATTCGACATTGTTATGGAGTATACGGCAAATTGTCATTACATTGTTACTACTTTGGGGGAGGGCATTAATTTTAGCTTTATAGAGTGAAGCATTTGATTGAAATTTCATATCCATTTGTACATTTATAATATGTATTCTCCCGTCTGAGCACATAGGTTAAGAAGTGTTTTAGGAATTTTTTATCCTTATGGTAATCTTATTCCACCATGGAAGAACATGTGTACCAGTTTCATCAATTTGCACTGTCATTTAAAAGTGATATCCATAGACATGCCGAATTTTCTGAGAAATTATAAAATCTTATTATAACTTGTTTAATAAAAGATTAGACAATCCTTATTCAATGTAACTAGGTAGTTAGAGAAGTGTTCGTCGCAATATAAATTTCCTTTTATATAGTTTAAGCCTTTATGTGGGAGTATTTCAGAAGGATAAGGAGAAAACAAAAATATTTTTTCAGTTATTCTTTCAACAGTTGAATTAAATGAATAAAAAATGAATAGAAAAAGTTTAAAAATATGTGTTAAATGGAATTTTTATTAACCTTTAAACCACAATGATTTTGGGTGGTGTTTAACATGATCAACACCTGACTCGAGCATTTCCGTCAGCTGACTAGAAAGAAAAAATTATGTGAAAGAAAGCCATGTATAACCATGTAGTTGATGCACCGAAACCTTTCAGGCTATGATGATAAACAAATTTACATTTTTCGGGTGCAGCGAGTTGACTGGGATGGGCGTGTTGATGATGTGCTCGGTTCGACACCTGCAGCATCCTGTATCTTTCATATGTCCACAAATCCAAAACGTGGTGTCTTTTTTGTGATTCCAAGGACGCCTGTGGCGTGGCGGATGTGCGCTCGGGATGGCGGAGTTCGAAAGCAAATATGAAATTGAAAGAATAGAAAGAATCCTGTACAACGTAGAGTCTAGAAAAATTATGAATTTAATCATTTATCTTTAAAAAGTTTCAGGAAAGAGTATCATTTAAGGAAGGCAGTAAGATCGAAGAATTTCTTTAGGAACTTTATTTTTGATAAAATTAAAATGAATTAAATAATTAAAGCTAATACCTCTTTTCACTGATGTATTTCCATTTCCACTTCTTTTCACTGCATTCAATATTTTTATCATCTGAGAACATGATGTTTTGATTTAAGATTTTTGTAGCCTCAAAATGCATGGGCGGAAAATTGGTGATTTATCGCTCCTGAGGCATCAATTTTTCGATTAGGATTTTTAGAAAATGATAATGAAGGTTGTCACATTTGGCGACTTATCGCCAACAAAAAGTTACAACTTGGTACGAATGTCCGCTATCCACCCGATTCTCCTGTCTAACCAATAAAGGGCAGGGTCGTAAGAAGTTATCGTCTAAAGGAGCGCAAAAAAGAAAACGGGAATCAACGCGAAACAGCGAGAATGGGTATATAAAGACTAAATTTTATATATATATAACATTTTGGTTTAAGTAGAATACAGGTTCGAAGCAGTGAAGAGACGTGGTATTTTTAAATTCGTTTTATTCTATTCCGAATGGCAGGCATGATTATATAGACGATTATATAGCGTGGCACAAAACAGAAGTAAAGGCGAGCAATAAAAGGGACGAACAAATAATCACTAGTGTTATAGAACATAGGATTTCTGGCCAGGCGCCAATCCCTTGACGACGCATGGTGACCTTTGACACCTTTTCAAGGCCACCGAAGATATCACTTTCATTTCATACGTAGTGCTAATGGCGCATAATTTTTACAAAGGAATTAAACCGAAAGTGGAATTGGATCACGAAATAAGAGAATATTTTAGAATGAAGTTACAATGGGCTAAATTAAGATAAAGTTTTGGAAATTAATTTGGATTAAATTAAGAGTTTAAAATATCATTACATATAATACTAATAATATCATTTTTTTAACTTTCATTTTCAATTTTTCTAGCTGGGAAAAAAAGCTTTGGAGCTCAACCGATTTTGTGATGAAGAAAAAAAAACCCATTGTTTTCTAAATATTAACGCATGCGTCAACAGATCGTCACTTGATTGTTTCAAACCAGTTTAAACTGGTTACTGACTTAATTAAGACAAATAACGACTTAAAAATAATAATGTTCTCACATGATAACCTGAAATTTGCGACAGCAAATTTCATTTTTTTTAATTAAAACTTTTCTTTTTAGCAATAGCTTGCAAACAATATCTAATCCCAAGAAACTGCATCATTTAATTATTGTTTAACGTCAACTTTTATTTTTAATTCATACTCCGAAAAGAAGTTTTTATTCCCTAGTTGGCAACATTTCAGTTAACGATGCAGCTCATGTGCATATTAAGAATAATTTTTTTGGAACTCTGTATTAATCGTTAAATATATTCATCAGGTTTTTTTTATGTTTTTCATACTTTTTAAATAAATTCCTATTACTAATAAAAATGTTCCTGTATGTCGATGATTTTTTTATGTCTCCATAAGCACAGTTAAAAAGAATAAAATTTTATTCAGTAGAGTAGAAGCGCGCGAAAATAATAAATATGGCACTTCGTATTTCAGTAAAGAAAAAAATAATGTAGTGTGAAAACAATCTCAGTTTTGTATACGACATGTAGTTTTAAGGTTCATATACTAAATGTCATAATTCAATCTCATTGCGATCTTGAATTAGTTGCAATTCATTAGGAGAACGAGGCGTTAAGTTGCAAAGAAAATTCAAAGACTGAACACGCCTATAATTTTAATATTAATCTACATATAAATTTTATCAATCTGATTCGAAACTCGTGCTATCATTTTACAGGAACAAATTGATACACGTTTTATAATTTCAAAATTGGATTTCGAATTCAAAAAAATCCAAAAGTCTAAATGTTTACCTATCTACAGATCAAATTTTTAGGCAATTCAATACTTTTTTTCTCTGTATACTTCGCATACGAGATATTTTGGAAGGATATCATTTCGATTTGTCTTACTTTTGTTTGCACAGGAAATGTATATTTAATGTAAATGTAAATCCATGAAAATTAATTATTTATTGTCTGAAAAAGTCCAATCTAGACGAAGTTGCAATACATTTATCTTATCGCCAAATATGAGGAAAAGAGGTGGGAGCAAAAAATATTATGCCTTGAATGTCACTTATCCCATATATAAAATTTAAAAAGTGAAACTTGAAAATGAAAAAAAAGATTATTTTGCCTACGAAACTAATTAGGTGAGGTTGTACGCATCGCGTTCCAATGCAATTCGTTAGAACATGAAGCTAAATAAGCAAAAGTTTGTGTGCAATCGTATGCATGCTTATGATCAACTTTCGTAATCATGATCTAGAAAAAAATGAATGCAAATTTATTATTTTATCGATATATGTAAACCTTAGCAATGAATTGCTCGCAACGACGGGCGAAATACTGGGAATACTTTAAATGGTTCTTTCTCTATAAGAGAGCCGATTGCGATCCGGTATTTCCTACATATCTAACAGAAAATTTAACTTCTCCCATGTATATGAGCTAAATAATGTACGATTTATAAGCGTTTAAAAACTTTAAAGATCCCTGAACTAGAATAATTTGTAAACACAGCCAAGTCGTAACTATTAATCTGATTGCCTTTGGAAAAACAGAAATACCTAACCAATAAATAATTTATAATATTATTTAAGATTTGAAAATGTGCTCATATAGATGGTTAGTTTCCTGTTGACACAATATCAGATCTAATTGGCACAAATTAACAATTTTTTTATTAAAAAAACCTAATAATAGTACATTGAATGAGTGCTTAAAAATTAAAAAATATACATCTTAACACACTTCGGATTGTTTCCTTTCAGTAGATCTCCTCTATCCATAGTGTTCATGAATACTTAAATTAAAATCACTAAAATCAGATTTACGAACAATAAAAGAAAATTGGAAACAGTGACTTACTCGCAGAAAACAACGCAATGTCAAAGCAAAATAAAAGTAATACTAAAAGAAAATACTAATCATAGCCTCCAACTAAAATGAAAATATTATCAATCAGCAAAAATATAAAATAAAAATTGCAGAACTCATCTCATTGACTTTTGCTACAACCCAACATAAAAATAAGTAAATAAAACGAAGTTTAGATACCATAATTAGCATTTATTCTTGCTTGGATTTATTCCCAAAAAATAAATCAATTTTACCTTTAAACAAAACGAGTAGCTCAAAGCGAAAACAGGTTGGGTGTTACTCATCCGATAATGACCGAAACCAAAGGTACGAGAATATTTTTAATTGCGACCACTATTATATAACCGTCTAGCGATTTCTGTCATGGTTAAAAAAGGTTTATCAGGTGCTAGAAGAACCGAATCTGTTGTGTTACTATGATACAATAGTGCAGGCTTACTTCCGTCTTGGTATGAATATTTGAGAAGTGATTAACGTTTATGAAATATTAAAAAAGCGGTTATGGTCGGCTAATTACTGCCCTCATCATATTTTTAAATATATTTAAAATTACAATTAAGTGATTTTTGATTCGAAATTAAAATAAAATCAATATCATAAATAATTAGGTTCCTTGGGTTAAAACTCAATGGAAATTTGACATAAAACGCCTCTTTGTCAGGTGCTCCCAGTCCCTTTGATCAGCTAAAAATGCGGCATTTCCTCTATTTCGTGATTTCTTAACTCATGATAAACATAGATTTGCAAGAGCAATGGGAATTAAAACCATCATGCATCATTTTGCAAATGAAAGTTGGTATCAGTATAGGATTTAACAAAGAAAAATGCATCAATACAAAATTAAACATGATAAAATGAAACTCTCATTGATCAATTGAAGTTATAAATGTTTATTGATAAAAATGAATTCGTAGTACCAAACTGAATAAACAAATATACATTTAATGGATATCATTTTTACTTTCGCGTATATGAAGTAGAGAGAAAGCATTGTAATGATCAAAAATTCGAACTCGACTTTTTGACAAATTTCCACGTTCCAAACCTCCCCCGAGACCGAAAAACTCATTTTTGACGTTTAATGTGCTTTTCTATCTGTTTGGAAACATAATTCAAAATTACTTTGAGCTAGATGGCTGGAATTTGGTATATGGACTGACGACCGAATTTGTAGTTTTCTGTCATATCTTGAATGAAATTCATTGACAGGAGGTCTGTTTAGTCGAATGTTTGAGTACAAATGTATTAAATAATCATAAAGTCTCAAAGAGATAGTCAGATAAAATTTGGTTCACAGGTTTAATATCTAAATTATAGATATTTATCAAATTCTGAGCCAAACTCGCCAACAGTTGAGCGTCTATCGGTCTTTATTTTCACATCCATTCGGCAAAATGGCGTCCAAAATGTATATTCTCACGATAGTTTCAATAAAAATGCTGGATTCATGCCAAAGATCCATTTTTCTTAACTATTTTTCACCAATGTCATGCGAAGCATTCATTTACATTACACAAGGTTCACAATTTTATGCGGTGGAAGGGGGGATAAAATCTTTATTGGCGAGAATACGAGTAAGTTTTGTGGAGAAAACTTCGGGTAGTTTAATTCAGCGCCTAGGGTTTAAATAAGCTGACAATTAGTTATACGACACGAGTAATAAAAAAAACTATAAAAAAATGAACGAAATATTTTTATTCTGCAGGATTTTAATCATCCATATGATTTTTCAGCTTTCCAGGATTTGTCTATCCTACTCACCAAAGAATGTCATAACGAAATTCAAATTGACCATTTTATTTACTGCAACATTTTTTATCTTCCAAGAAAAATGTAAAGGTAAAAGATGAGTTAACGCTCTACAGGCCAGTTCATTTGATGTAGAGCAATCAAATTTGGTACATATATACAAGAATGAAAATGTACATCTAAGAGAGATTATTTTTTGAAATTTTAATTAGAATTTTAATCAATTAAAAATTGAGCTAAATATTAACGTTTACCCACTATAACTTCCGAAGATATTACGGCACAAAATTAATTTTTTTTTTCCTAAATCATCTTAAAATTCAAAAATTATTTTTTTTTGTCACATCTATTATTTTGTTATATACATATATTTTTTTCAATTTTTAAAAAAAATATTTAAGCATATTTTCAGGCAATATACTTCACATAACATTAAAATAAAATTTTTCAAATATTAAAATAAATTTCAATCTGCAAGAGTACGTTATGTTTGCAGGAAAAAAAATTAGCTTTTAACAACGTTTAACAAAATGCTTTCACGGAGGCCAAATAAAGAAAGTTTAATTTTTAGTACATTTTTTTTTAAAGAAATTAATATTAAATATATTTTCTGAAAAAATAAATGCAAGAAAAAGGTTTTTGTGACTTAAAATATCTATTATTAATTCAATCCTTCTGTGCTATTTTAAGCCAAATTGGGTCAATGTATACAGGATATCTACTCTAACCCGAGCACAACAGCTAATTTCCAAACCATTAATAACAAGCATATACACCTAATACGAAAAATGGTCCAAGATACTATTTTATGCTGTTTGAAACAATAAATATTCTGATAAATTTCGAATTTCATATTTTTTTATATAGACTCTCGTTCTTATAAGTTATATTTAGTAAAACATTCCTAAATCATAACTTTTTAAATAACTAGAAAATACCATTCTATTGCAATTAAAGTTGAGTGAATTTTGGAAACTGGAAATTTGAATATTACCATCTTAGAAAAGCGCTAACATGTTAAGTATCATTGTATATCATATAGGTATATTTATATAGCATATAGATATCATTAGGGATCAAACCATTGACCGTTTCAAAGAAGATGCGTCAACAGTGCCTGGAGTTTCCCTATGGCTGATTTGCCCAAAATTATGAAATTGTAAATTGTTCTAAAATAGTCAAAACTTCTAATTTTCACAGATTAGAAAGCAGAAAATACATTTTTTTTAAAAATTTAAAAGCTGGAATGTCAAGACCAATTCAATGAACATGATGACGATTTCATGAAAAAAGGACTGTATGAAATTAAGAATTCATTTTTTTTTTTCATAAGTTCATTTGTTGATATTAAATAAATAAAATGTTATTTACGTTATTTAAATCCTTTTCGATATAAAATTAACTAAATTTTATGATGAATCAGATAAATTTTTATCGAATGATTCTTTCGGGTATTGCATGATTATAAAAAATATTCTACCGCGCATTTCAGATTTCAATGCTTCTTTTGTTTTCATGGCTCGCATTTTTAAAAATGTTTGTTTTCAGAAAAACTGTTCTTGTTTTTATTGAAGTTTAATCACTTCCGTTACAATTTGAAATTTAAATTATACAGGAGTCGACAGAAAATTAGAAAAATACATAGTGCAACTTCTAGAATACGAGCTACACAATTAACAAAATTTGCAATAGAAAAATATTTTAGTGAAGAAATTAAGAGATGAAGTTACATAAATTATTAAACATTTACACGAGCATTAATCCCGATGTAAAAGCTGGTTACCAGGGCCGACTGTTATATAAAATAAAGAAATAAAATAATTTTTTTCTGTCAGCAGTCCCAGAAACCATTAATTGGAACTCGTTTTTAAGTACTAAATTTAATGAAGAATCATTTTTAATTGAATCTAAAGCAGTCGTGCTGCCATCTATTGTCATTTTGTGGGTGAAGAATTTCAATCTCAATAATAATTGAATTTAGGAATAAACAATGAGCTCGATTTACTGAAGAACTATAACAAAGAAGTTTTTTTATTAATTTTTTCACCTTATTTGTGTTTACTTCAAATAAAAAAAATACCCAAAAAAGAAAAGCAAAAAAGTTTAAACTTGGTTATGCGATTAATCTTTTAGATTACAAACAATATTTTTTCTTTGTTTTGTTCTTTAAGAAAATGCCTTGAAAAGAATATCATATTTAAATCGTACGAAATTAAACCAAGCAATTCGTTACCATCAAATATTTTAATTAAAACTAATTAAAATTCAACAACAAAAGTCGTATAATTTTAACTAGTAGAAAATATTTAATTTATTAAAAACATTGAAAACTGTTCTTTGTTGTATTATGAAACTTAAAATGCTTTCCATTATCAATTTTATATTTAAAAAGGATAGAAATACATTTTTCATTTGATAATATAGTAAAAAAATTTTTAAAAACATATGTAAATGCTTGTGCTGCCATCTATTGGTTAGTTTTTATACAAATAAATAAGCGACAGAAAAGAGGATAATTACAGCATTATTTATAATCTTTAAAATACGAAACATTTGGTCAATTTTTCAAAAACGAAATTATTAACAATATAATTTACATTTTTTAAAAAGTTACAAGGAATAAAGCCGTAGTCAAATTAAATAAAAATATATAGCATATGTAATGGTAGAGTTAATGCTCCAGGTAA
Source organism: Argiope bruennichi (assembly GCF_947563725.1). Taxonomy (NCBI): domain Eukaryota; kingdom Metazoa; phylum Arthropoda; class Arachnida; order Araneae; family Araneidae; genus Argiope; species Argiope bruennichi. The sequence continues at coordinate 103,540,791 of NC_079152.1, forward strand.
GAAAAATTCCATCCTTTTCGATCTCATTCCTCAAATTCGAGCCATTATTAATTTTTAAATATTTAGAAAGTTTCCTTATAATCAAATTTAGTATCTCTTATTCTGAAGTGTTTAACCTTTTTTGTTTGGATTTTTAGATTATTGTTTGGAAGATTTTCTGATTAATATTTGAAACATTTAAACATTCAAATGTTCTTAAAATAGTTTTCTGAGAGAAAAAAAAAAAAAAAAACCCTTAAGTATTTTTTTAAATAAGTAATTCTTAGTTGAGTAAAACAAGTTTTTTGATAAATCAGTTATCATTATCCCATTACAATTAAGTAAATTAAAAAATTTTTCAAAGAGATGGAATTATGAAATTTATAATTTGTTTGATTGTTTCTACTACTATTTTATTGCTAGCGTGACTGTGACTAAGATATTTATTATCTTGTAACAAATTCTGTAGTTTTGCGGCGAAATGCAAAATTAAGGTATCTTATTACAATATTTATTGAAAAATTGGGCTAAGGTAATGTTAATTTATTGAGTTAATATAAACCTTTTTCGAATTTTAATTATTAGTTATTTTGATGAAATTAAAGGTTATAATTTGCATATAAATTGGCGTTTTTCTTACTCGTGCTTTAGTAATTTGATTCAGGTTAGTTTACTGTTCAGAGATAAAATCATTTTACAAAATGAATCATGAAATGATAGCAAAAGATAGGTAATTGATTAATGCGTAAAAATGCATTCGTATTTAAAGTGTTCGGAGCTGAAAAGAGAGCTTGAAATAGAAACTTTAAAAGTATTATGACCCTTACGAGCATAACTATTTTTTTAGTCATTAAGACGACGTCAAGAATATTCATACAATATTTATTTGTTTATAAATGAACATTCGTTATTCCCACACTTATATCACACTTATGACAGTAGAATATTAAACAATACATACTAAAAAAATAACACTTTTTTTGGAGGAATACATAATTATAATATCTCAGATTTTTCTAAACTGATTACCATTTTAAAAAAAGGTTTGAACTAATCACATGAAATCGAATGGTCAATATAAAAAGATTAATTAAATTATTGCATGAATAAACTTTAATCATTTTATTTTTTCAAAACAGATATCCTATCCTGAAATGTTATATTAATATTTATATCATAATTAGTACGGAGGTCTAAGCTGTCATCAGGGCCGACCATTTGGGGAGTGCGGTGGATGCTATGCACTGGGGCAACATGATCAAGAATTAAAATAATATTCTGAACAATAAATAAATGAACAATGAACATTCTATCTAAAAAATTCGAAAAATAGAATTGTGCATCATTTACCACATAGATCACAAGAAAAAAATTATTCCTACTTTAGGAATAATTTGGGAATGACGTCATTAACAAAATTAAAGACGATACAAAAGTAGTCACGTATTACACTATCCAACTGGATTGCACTCTTGATATTTCCCATCAGGAACAAACTTCAGTCATTATTAAGTATGTAAATTTTGAAGAGACAAAATTAACTATAAATGATTCATTTATAAGGTGTATTGAAGTAACTGATGTGGTAAAGACTAGCTGACTGAAGAAAGACTAGCAAAAACTATTGAAATGATTAAATGAGCTTGAATTAAATGTTATGATGAATTGTAAAGGACTGGCATACGACAACGGTAAGAACATAAAATGGAAATATAAAAGTGTACAATCTAGAATGATTGCTCTAAACACTCATGCAATATATGTGCCTTGCCTATGTCACATTTTTTAAATTTATTAATCTTCGACGCCACTTCCAGCAGTATATATAGGCCTTTTGGGGAGATTTTGCAATTTTCATATTACTTTCTGCATCTACAAACAGATGAGACATTTTACTAAGGCATTTAAACATTAGTCTTAAATCATTTTGCGATACTCTTTGGGAAACATAAATAGATTCTGTTAAAGCAATTTATTTACATTTTGAACAAATTTGTAATGCCCTAGAAAAATTTATTATACAAGAAATGCCATTTATCTTATGTTTAACAGAATGGTTTACAATATTGTCTAAAATTAACACTATCTATAAACTATTTCAAGCAAAAACAATTGTTTTGGGCCTTTAATTTAATAAATAACATTTAAACTGAAATCCAAAATGGAGGAAAAGTGATACCATTTAATTTGATTATTTCAGAACATTTTCCTAAAAACGAATTCGAAAAAGAAAAAGATTATATGCAAAAATAGCAGAATTTGTAGTTTTAGAAAAACCGGTAAAAGAATTTAGATATTTTTTAACACTAATTGATATTGTAATTGTACTGATAGAAGACGAATTTAAACGTATTTCAAATTAATCACTGACACGAAAACTTTAAAAAAACTTAAATTAGAAAAATGTACCAAAAATTTTGTAAAGTTTTATATCAAAGAAGTGGAAGAAAACCCAATCCAGGAAATTGGTTTACTACAGGATTTGATTTTGAATTGAAGGTATGAAAATAACACACAAGACATATTGCAATGCATACTAAATTGTAATTAGTTATTTCTAAATGTATTAACTGTGTTAAAACTTTTCTTCACGTTGTCAGTTACCATAACTAATGCTGAGCGCACTTTCTGTAAATAAAATTGATATAGAATTATCTTTGGCACTTATTATACTAAGCATCGAAAAAGAAATTACAAAGAATTGTAATTTTTCTGCAGTAATTAATAGCAAAACAAAATTACGAATTAAATAAACATGTAATGGTATTATATGTTCGTGTTAGTAATTTTTTATTGTACAAAGAAAAATTAGGACCCCAAATGGTTTCTTGCACCCAGGCCCCTTTATAGAGAAGGCCGGCTCTGGCTGACATATGGAACAATTTATTTAGAACAGGCTTAATAGTGATTTAAAAACTATATTGTTATTTCATTTATATAGAAATATAAATACTTTAATAATAATATATTATTGAAATACATAATATATTTTATAAATTAAAAATTATGAATATAATTCAGCATTTGGGTTTTATAGATAAGAAACTCTTTACCATTACATTTGTAATAAAAAAAATTTAAGATTAACATTTCTAAATAGTATATATTTTTAATAAAATCTTACTGCTCAAATCACTTAATCGTTTATTTAAAATAATCTAATCCAATTTATGCTATAAAATTTAATTGTTACTTTATCCATTTGAAATCTAAATGAAAGCTTTTCGATGATGAGTGCTTGGAAGCTTATATTTTATAAATACAGCAAAGAAATAAAAATATTTGGATCAAAAATTTATCTAAAAATTTCTTTACATCTAAATTGAAAAATCTAATTTGAAAATAATTATATGAATGGCAAAGTAAAAATATATAAAATGAATTTAAACAAAAGTCATTCCTACAAATAAAATATTTTAATTTAAATCGTAATTTTTGAGCAAAGTCAACTAAATTTTTTCTTGACAAATTAACGAAATCAATTAAAAATGTCGAAATTACTTTTGTCGTCTTTACCTAATTTATAAAATAATTTTTGGTAAATTTCTTGATAAAAGAAATAAAATCTTAAATAATTTTTGATGTCTATCTTCAGAATGCCCCTTCCATTAAACAAAATATGAAAGATAACCATCTTAATTTTCTAAATAAATGCATGTCATTTATATTTAATATTTCTTTTTATAAAATCATTCCTATTAAAACTATAACTATTGTTTTTATAATTTTTCTTCTTTTTCCATACACTTGGATATTTACATTAAACACAAGATCGATTTTATTTATTTCATTCAATGTCCAGATTGTTGCCACATATGTTCGAAAAATAATGCATTTTTAGCAATTGTCTTTAGTTACTTTTCCAATGTTTTTATTAATGTACTTTTCCAATTTTTTTAGTGAAAATATTATATTAATTTGAGTGCATGTTTCCGTGAATATAATTTTAAAAAAATTTTTTTAAATTGCAAAAATCATTGAGATTATTATACTATCATTAAACACACATTTTAAAAAAAGTTTTAAGGTGGTATAAAAATTCTTTTCTTTGAACTGTAGTTTCTAAAGAAAATTATAAACCACATCTAAAGTCAAAAAACAATTAAAAACTATTAGCAAAAAAATTCAAAATATTTCTAAAGTATTTCTTGCAGTATTTTCAGAACACAAAGAGAGAAACAGTTTTGATTACAAACATCAAGGAATGGCGATTATTAAGAAACATTCATTTCCCTTTCTCAGAAAATGTATAGAAAATATATAAAACTTTTTATTTTACTGTAATATAAGTATGATTAGTGAAATATCTCTTAAGAACTAATTTTTAATGATGCATTCAATGCAATCATCTGTTTTCAATAACATTTCCGATTTTCTGTTATCAACATTCAAAAAGGCTAAAGAATTCTTATGTTTATACTAACAATTTTAAAAACAGACTTTCCACTTACTCTGTATATGCTTTTCAGCAGATTGCTTCCTGACTGGAAAATTATCTTTACATTATGCATGCGACATCATGATTAAAAAACAAACATTTAGAACACTCTACAGGCAGATATTTGAATTTATATCCAACAGATTTGGCACCAATTACTTCTTAAGTATTAGGAGCTCATTAAGAAATATTGTGATTACATTCTTGAAATTTAATCAAAATTAATTTTTTTTTTTTAGTTTTGGAGCATAATGCAATAAAATTAATTTTACGTCATTTTAAAGCTTAAAAAATTAAGCTTTTCAATGGCATTAATTTATTTCCATGTAATTTATTTCTGACATTTGCTAAATGAAAACATACTTTATTACTTGAAAATAACTCTTTATTGTTTTAGTTGTTGGATTTTTACTGAAGCGCGTTGAGATGATATCATATATATATATATATATATATATATATATATATATTGTGTGTGTACAAGTTATTTCGGTTGTATTTTTGAAAGCAGATGTTAAAAAAAGGCTAATTAATTCCAAGACATTATCATCCTTCACTGTTTAGGAATAGAGGTTCAAACATTTTTAAATATTTTCCAAGGTTCAAATACTTTATAATTGTTAATCCTCTTAATAAGAATAAACTGCTGAATAAATAAAGAAATTTAACGAATATTTCAACCATATAATGATAAATAATCAGTTGATAAATTTTAAATTTGATGCAGTAAAATGACTAATTTTATATTTGCTTATTTATAAACAAATCAAAAACGAAATTCAAAAAAAAAACGGTTAGAGTTTCAAAAATTCAAAAAGAACTGTTGAACTGTCTGATTTCCCAAAAATTTATTAATTGCTACTTAGTGAATGAATAAAAATTTAAAAAGGTGTAAATTTAAAATATAGATTACAGTTTCATTAAAAATCCACACTAGAAATCTTAGTTATGCGATTATCAAAATGATTGTTGTCTTAAAATTGTACATTAGCACTTTCTACAGAAATTATTTTTGACTAAAGTCTTTCAGACTTTAATTAATTGAAAATACTATTTCTTTTGAAGTATGAACACTAAATAAATTTTTGCTGAAGAAATCTAAATCTTTTAGAATATCCTTTTAATGAAAGTAATTTCTGTAATATAATTATATAACTTATTAAGCTCGGCATCATCATTTAATTATATTAAATGTAAATGAAATGTTCTATTAACATTTTTTTCTTTCTTCTTGAAATTTCTGGTAGCAAAAACGAAAATTCTTCCAATACTTTCAGCATACTTTATACGATATTTTAAATATGAGCAAAATTATTGAGCATTAAATTAAAATATTCAAGCCATTATTAATTTAGCATCAGAAAATGTAGTCATTCAATTTGCTAAAAATTTTATTTTATTGTCTAATTTGTTTTATTTTCAAAGGATAAAATTAATATTTACTATATCTGAACATTTTTTAATGCCAATAGACGGCAGCACTATCAGACTAGATATTTCTTTTACAGAAATAAATCAATAACTGAGATGTATTGAAACCAACAGATGGCAGCACGGCAGAGATTCATCATCGATCTCCTAGTAAATATTACAAGTTCATCCTTGCTCTTGTAAAAAATCATTTCTGTTGACATATCAATTAAGCTTTATAAACAAATTTCACTAAAATTTCATCCAATAATTTGTTTTCCAAATAATTATTTCAATATATATATATATTATATATATATATATAACCAAAAAAGCAAGAAATTAAGAATTACGGGTCACGAGGGGCCAATATTGTTGGACAAATGTCAGATCCCTCACAGAAAAAATCCCTTGTTTGAATCCCTGCCTGAGTGTGACCCTTGAGAAAGTCTTCAGGCTGGATTCTTAATTTTTTTTCCATTTTGATTCTATATTCATTCTTTTTTGGTAATATTAACTTCGTATTTTTACTAATTTGGTTAAGTTCATCTGTGTTTTAGTAGTAGAAGCATTAGCGTTCTCTAAATACAATTGTATCTTCTTTGGTTTGATACAGAAATATTTTTTCATTTTTTTAGTTTGTTTAGAGAAATAGATTTTAATTAAAATTTCATAATGTATATATTTTTGAATTTCTTTAGATTATTATATATATATATATATATATATATATATATATATATATATATATATATATATATATATATATATATATATATATATATATATATATATATATATATATATATATATATACTGCTTTTATTAGCAAATATCAATTATATGCAGTTTAAGAATATTCAAGAAGTTAAAAATATACTAAGTTGAGCGCATATTAAATGTTCATTCACACACAACACACTCCGGTGTGCATAAACTTTTTTTTAAATATAAAATTGACTTAATGGATTGTTAAATTTATAGTCACCGGAAGATTATATATCCGAGATCCGTTGTTCGAAGTCTTTTATATCCATAATACCAAAAACGAATTTAGATTCGCTTACCTTACAATATCCTACACTAATAAATCAAAATTACGTCAAAGATATATTCGAAAATTGAATCAAATTGATTTCTTGTACAAAAATTTCATAAAATCACCCAATTTTTCAGAAGTACAGGAAGAGTCTGAAAGAACTTTCACTGATTGGAACAATCAGTACCTAAAAGGGCGGCATAGGAGAAGTGATGCTCAAGTGGAAAGAGTCTTGTTGAATTCCATTATATTTCTCAAGCTTAATAAACAATACTTTGCAAATAAATAGGCAATACAAAATTATAATAAATAAGGTAAACTTTTTTTAAATTTTAAAGTAATTATAAAGTAATAATTTATATTAACTTCCTTAATATAAAAAAAATTATATTTTGAAAAATATCAGAAAAAAAAAAACTTTTTGAAACTTTTATAAATGAATGTATTGTACAATGATTAAGTTCGCGAGTGAATTTATGACCATAAAAAGTTATTTATTCAAGATCACTAGGTATTAATGTATTTAACAAAACAATAATTCAGACCTCAAAAAAAAAAAATTACCCTTTTCTTTTTCTTCGCATGTAAAACTCATACGGTTTATTAGTAAATTAATACTGAAAAAGCTACACCTAAGAAAATAAAATTTGCAAACGATGTTGACTTCCAAAACATTTTGTTGATCAGCTAAAAGGAAAATTTTTGTTTGCAAGTGAATTTTAAAAAATAAAAATTGATCATAGGTATAATTTTTTAAATAAAATTGTTTAATTTTAAATTGAAGTTTAAGTGTATAATGGGAGCTTACTGGAAGCAACTTGCCCACTCGTCTAAAGGTCGGCATCGAGTATCAACAATAAACGAACAGAATGAAAACTGTTTTACATGAAATGAAATGTAAAACAGTTTCTTATTTAGATATTCAAAATTCCAGTATGGAAAATTCTGAACTAATATATACTCAAATTCATAGGAAAAAAGAATTTCGCACCTTTTAAAATTCAGAATAGTCAATTGTTTGCATGCAAAGTATTGAATTTATATATATATATATATTTAATTTGTTATTCAGATTTTTGATTGTTAAGTTAAAGCCTAATATTCATTTTAACTTTTATATGTCTGGTGTTTATCAGAAAAACTAACGAAAAAATTTCCTCTTGACTTATTCGTTTGCTTGGACAAGTATACAAAAAAGTTAGTATGACATATGGTACATTTTTTGCTTAGCTCCATAATGTAAGAAATCGTTTTGAAACTTTCCTTTTTGTCCGAGCGAGTCCGAAACTCTATATAGACCTAAAGCTTTAAAGCTAAGACGGCATACGAAATTTCATTTGTCTGACAGACTGACGACAACTGTTAGTTGAATGTCATTTGTTGACAAATTGACTTCTCTTTTTATGTTACTCCTCGTCCTATCGACAATTCAAGTCGATAGGACAAGGAAAGTTTCAAGATGCCTAGTTACTGCGATTTAAATAATCTTGAATGTGATACGAAAATATTTAAGTGTAACTGATATATTTGAAAATTAAAGATTTACATTAGGTATTCTACGTGATACAATTATTTTTAAACAGAAGTAGCTTAATTTCATGAAAATCATTCTATAAAAAAAAAATCTGAGAAATCATCAATTGCAGGTTTCTAAGTCTTGTCAGTCAGTGTGATCTGCCATTAGATATAGTTTTTTTATGTCCATGTTGTAACGTTGGTCGTTGATGTAGTGTTATTTTTATTTTCTCATGTACGAAATATAGAACAAATACTGTAATTATCAAAAAATTCGAACTCGAGATTTTGATGAGTCTCCGCGTTTCAGGCCTACCGTATCTGAAAAATACATTTCGTCGGCATTATGTCTCTATATGTGAATACCATTACTCAAAAACGCTGTGAGCTAGACAGATAAAATTTGGTATATGAATATACGATCGAATTTATAGATATCTAAGAAATGTTCAAAGAAATTCATTTTAAGGAAGTCTGTCTGGCTGTTCAGATGAACTCAATAACTACAGAGAGCAAAGAGATGGAAAAATACACATATTTCGCCTCTAAAATGTAGCTTTTAATCAAATTTTGAACCAAATTTGTCGGAAGGTTACCCATCGGTCTATATTTTCGTTTGCATAACGTAATAACTCTTAAGTACCAAAAATTAAATAAAAGAAATCGGAATGTTACCTTGCGACAAAAACTGTGGTTTCATGTTAAATTTCGATGTCAATAGCTCGACCAAAAAGCATACAAAATACATATTCTCAAGATATCTCTAATAAAAATGTTAGATCCACATCAAAGACCTTCATTTCATAGCTGTTGTTCATCAATACTATATGAAATATTCGCAGCCTTAACCAAAAGCCACAATTTTATATGGGGGAAAAAGGATAAAAAAATTTTTTGGAGAACATACGAGAAAGTTTTGGTGAGACTACCCTCACTGGTATATTTACCATATTATCAGTAAATACAGAATTATAACTGCGCATATGCATCTGAAAGATACTGCGTTTCTAATACAAGGTGAATTAGAGGTCAGTTCAAAATAAGTTGGACATCGATGAATGAAATTATTACTCATGTTTCTGAGTATTCGTAGCTGCATCTTATTTATATTTGGTATGTCCAATGCCAAGTTTTCTATACAATTGAAGAATGCAAAAAGTTTAATCAAGCAACAAATGTATTATTAAAATTAAATACTTTGCATCCTAAAGTTTCAAATAATTAAATTTGAAAAAGTAAACAGGGGACTTTGTTCCAAATAAATAAAACAGTGAAGGGCATGAATAAATTATAGCAAATTGACGTTCTTTTCAGTATGTAGTTTTTATTTTTAATTTTCAGTTATCTCTTGATAGCATGCTTGACCCTTAATATGCCGTGAATTGTCTTTTAATCAAATTACTCCTTTATTTTAATTTAAAATACAGTGAGATATCATTTCCAATTTCTAGACCTGATTTTAATAAATTCCTAAATTAACTCGAAACGACAGAAGAGTTTTTAATGCTAATGACACTGTCTTATAAATAGCTGCTTGAGGAAATTTCAGAACAGAAATAGCAAGAAGTTTTTGCACAATCAATAGCAGAATTACTACAATCACAGAGGATTTTAAAATAGAGGTAAAAAAGAGCCGTGTTTGAACAGAGTGCATTCCACCTAATGGTATTCGACTGGACCAAAAACGGCCTCTATACGCAAAGAAAAAGAAGAGACGACAATTTGAAAATTGCAAAGGATACATAATAGTAAAAGGGGAAAAACATGTAGGATTATGTTTTAATAAAAATATCATCTTGTTTAAAAGTTTCCACACAATAAGTAATACTCACATGTATATCATTACATATTGTGAAAAAAAATTATTGTAAATTGATTATCATTTAAAAATTTAAATTGATTATCATGGAAAATTTTGATAATTGTTTTAAATCGTACTTTGGAGAAATTATTTTATCAACGTTTATATAGTTAAACTGTATTAAATATCAATTTTATCAAGGAGATTTTTCTCAACTAATAGTTTAACAATTTATTATTTAAATTTCGTTAATAATAGTTTTAAATTTTGTTTTTAACTTTAGTTGAAGAAATTAACTTAAACATACAAATTGGTTTTTACTTAATACTTAATCAATGAATTTTTAAAGCTCCCCCCCCCCATTATTTATTCAAGAAATGAAAGACAGAAACATTATAAAATAATTTTTTAAAAAATCAGGAATTGGGGGTTAAAGACACCTACTAACGCTTATCAGAACACTTAGAAAAAGAAATAAATCTTCTACAAGATTCAAAACTTGACATACCCTTTAGAAGAGACGAGAAAGTAATTCTTGCTAGAAGCAAGAATTACTTTCAATTAAAAAAAAAAGTAACAAGTGTTAAGATGAAGCATTTCACTTTGTGCTGATTAATTTTCGAACAACGCATGTTTTCATAGGACTCTAACATCTCTTTTTCTTCATCAATAAATTATTTTATTTACCCTGCGTTGTTCTTCCACATTTCAATATGTTTGTTCCAATTGAATACACATTTATTATTACCCATTGTTAGTAATATATTTCAACGAATTTTACATTTTGTCACATCACTTATTAATATTTCACACCTTTAATCCGCCTTCCATACACATTTTTAAATAAAAAGCTAGTGTTTAGTTGAGAAAATTAATCAACTAAAATACTTAATTTTATACGCTAGCCAGTGTGACTGCTTGAAAATTATTGAATGATTTTATAGTTCAAAAGTATCTTTTCATTCAACTTTTTTTTGTGTGGATGTTTTGTAAAATATAAAATCTGCATTTAATTTAACATGAATAAGCATTTCATGAATCAGGGTGTGAAACTATTAGACGATAAACTGTTTTATTAAGATGTTAGAAATAAAATATTCGTATCCAAATGAATTTAATTCTTAATCAAGAGATTAATTGGTTCTTATTTGTTTATAAAATTATTTATTCCATGTTCTGTAAAATTAACGATCATTAATTATTAAATAACTAGAATTAAAAATGATTTGTGTTTAAATTCAGACTGTATTTTAAGATTAAGAAAATCTGACCCGATCGTATTAATATTCTCAGTCTTTATAGAGCATGAATATGATGGAGGTAGAATTTCTAAATTAGCAATTACATTTGTTGGTTAATTTAAAGACTTTAATATCAAAATTTGACTTTCAACGTCTGAATGCATAACAGGCAGTTTGTGCATATTTAAAAATATAGAGAATCACAATTGAATCATCTCATTAAAATGCAAAATTTTAAAACAAAAAAAGTATCAATTATATATGTATTCTAATTCATGGCACTAAATTAGCGAGTTAAAAAAGTAATCAAATTTATTTTTCTTCTGGTGCATAGCAGCATCTAAATCACTTTATCGTCGTGTGCATAGCATTGTTGAAACGTCTTAATTGCCAATGAAGACAAATCAAATACAATAATTTTGCAATTAAAAGAACTCGTTCAAGATTGCAAAAATGTTAAAACAAAAAATATCAGAATATTTTTTTATGTATATTTTCTGATTCATGAACTGAAAAGGCGAGTTAAGAAAGTAATCAAAGTTTTTCTTCTGGTGCATAGCAGTAACTAAATCATTTTACTGTCATGTGTATATCATTATTTAAATATCTTAATTACCAATGCATACAAATCAAATGGAATTAAATACAACAATTATGCATTTGAGAGAACTCGTTAAAGATTGTGTCCTAAATGCAATTCTTCAAAATGGATATAGTATCGAAGCATCGTAGTTGTCAATCCAAATAAATTCAATTTAACGCAGTAACTGCAAAATAAAGTTGAAACTTTGTCTTACCTCAGTAAAATTGCAGTAACTAGATCCAGCTCTTCGGGGTAATACATTTCTCGAAACATCGCTGAACGTTCACTGTATCACTAATTACCAGTCAAATGCATCCTATTCAAATACATTTTGCTTAAAAGTAGTAGCTAAAAATTTTAATTTTATAATATTTTTCAGGAAATGAATTGCAACAAGGGAAGAGGGTATAGATGCTCCAGGAACAAAATATCCTTAAGCTGTTTTATTTTTCATTTTTTTGAAGGTAAATAATGAAGTGCACAGTGCCATTTACACTTTTGATTCCAGCGTTGAAGTAATCCGGCGGATGTTGCCAATTAAATTAAAGAAAAATATTATTAATCCGGTAAAATGTTATTAATTTATACCGGAAGCTTAAAATCCTTTGGGTGAGTGGCACAGCGGGGTTGGGGGGGGGTGGTAAATAATAAAATAAACCTATGCAACAATTGTTATTTAAAGCAATAAAATTATTCTTAAACAAAGGCATAACTAATCAATTTTCTAAAGTATAATCCCAGGACAGATTGAATTTATTTTTTTACAGTAGCTATTACGTTATTTTTAATTTGATTGTAACTGAATTGACAATACTACAATTATATATAAACGTGAGAATTAGTTACTTAAAGAAGTATTAAATTTAGCGCAATGTTTTAATATCTTACCCTTAAAGTTGGGGTTGCTGTGATTCTTATTGTGTTGCAGAAATTTTTTTAAATATGATGTTTACTATTTACTAGTAAACGGTAGGATCTCGCTTTGAACTGCATATTAAAATTGGAATATTACTTTTTGCAAAACTGAACACACTGAAAAGACATTGATTCACATAATCTATAAAATATTTTTAAAAAATGATTAGTGCATATAAAAATTGAGGTCAATATGCATTTAGATATTTCAGAGGAAAATATAAAGGAATGAATTTCTTGATTGTACTCTTATTGTTTAATTGTTCTGCATGGCATGTTATTGATTTGCTTGAAGAGCGTAAGTTCGCTTAACTACACTGCAGCCGTTAACTAATGGAGAGTTCAGTTGCTAAAAAACAGTATGTCGTATTTAAATCATTTTAAAATAAGAAATAAATGTTACGTCTAGAATCTTCATTTAAAATGTTTCACATGAAAATAAGCAGCGGTGATAATCTTATAACTGTAAACGAATATTTCTTGCATATATAAAAATTTATTTCGTGTATCTCGGAAGCGGCTTCAACGATTTGGATTGAATTTTATATTTAGATAAGATTTTGCTTTTTAAGTTTATCTAAATAGGAGTCTTTCCTAAAAAAACGTAATTTTAAACACAATTTTTTTTAATAACTAACTATTAGAATAAATATTTTCGACTTTCGTTTCGAAGCGTAGGCAGTACATAGAGGTTAGAAGTACATGAGTGACACGTGTGTTGAGAATTAGAATAAATATTTTCGACTTTCGTTTCGAAGCGTAGGCAGTACATAGAGATTAGAAGTACATGAGTGACACGTGTGTTGAGAATTAGAATAAATATTTTCGACTTTCGTTTCGAAGCGTAGGCAGTACATATAGGTTAGAAGTACATGAGTGACACGTGTGTTGCGGGTTCTCGGTTCGTGTTTTGTTTTATCATTTTTTACTTATGTATTTATATTCAATAATTTTGCTTTTTAAGTTCATATATATAAGTGTCTTTCCTGAAAAAGAGCGATTTTACACAAAAAGAAAAGCTTTTTTTATATAACTATTAGATAATTTTTATATTTGTTCTCATGCTTACAATGTCATATAACACCATCTTGGATCCGATTTCACAATGGCAAAACTGAGTGTAAGTTTAAAATTATAAATAATGATAGATAAACTTTAATATAGTATATTGTTTTGAATAACATGTTAAACTAAGTATTCATGATTTCTTTTATTTCAATGACAGTTCATATGTAGATAAGATTGAAAAATATCCATATGTAATCAGTATGTGATTCGTATCTAAATATTTTCTCCGAAAAATCACAATTTTACAAAAAAAAAAAAAAAATGGTCAACGAAGCTTTTAGATATTAAATAATAAATTCTCTTTTTATAAGGGTGTTTACAAAGTCTCGAACCCATTTTGATGTTTAATAACTCATAAAATAATGAAGATATAAACAAACTTATGGCATTTATCGATGGAATAACTCATATATTTTCCTTTTCAGGTTTGAATATTTTTACTTTTCTAAATATCGTCTGCTTATTAATTGCATTTTTCTCTCTTTTGTTTTTGGCAACTATTGCTATGTTATGTTTACTTTTGATGTGTTTGTTCTATGTAGTACTTTTGTGTGTGATGTTTTATTCGAGCGGATATTAATGAAAATGCATACACCACAAGAGAAAGCACAGATTTTATGGTGGTTCATAGAAACGAAATCGATAGTGCAGGCACAGAGAAATTTCAGAATTTACCAAAAAGATCCTCCAACGTTTTCAGGAGGGGAGTGTCGAACATTGATGACCTAAAAGCCAGAATTACAACCGCAATAGGCTCTGTGGATGCCGACATGCTTGCCGCTACCTGGCGTGAAATTGACTATCGACTTCATATTCTCCGTGCGACGAAGGGGGGCACACGTGAAAGTTCATTGACAAGGGTCATGAAACTTTTTGAGTCTATTTAACCATTTATGTTATTAATTTTAATCTATCTTTATTATTTTATGAGTTATTAAGCGTCAAAATGGGTCCGGGACTAAATAAACACCTTGTATATTAAATAATAAAACTTACATGTTGCAAGAGAGGGCAAGTACTAGGGTACTAGTACTCTTTCATACCACTTCTGACAGAAGAATAATATCATACTAACAATATTAAAATATTATATTTATAAAATATTGGATTGTCAATCCTTTAGTACATTAGTAAGTGAAATTTTTATTATATAATGTGCTATCTTTACAAACATGAAACAAATCACGTTATATAAAAGCGATTAAAGGACAAACAGAAAACGCAAAAAAGAATAATTCAATTTCTTCTTTTAGAGTTTCGGTCTGCAAAAGAAAAAGAAAGTCAAACTTAAATAGAAAACACATCAATAATATTATTACATACAACAAAATCTTATAAGAAAATTATAAGGTTTATTAAGGTTAAGCATAAATAAACAGAAGAGGCAGAGATAACAATAAACAAACATGTGAAGCATAAGCCAAGTTGAATAAATAAGCTAACAAAAAACATGTTACAAGTGCATCAATCAGGTGCTTTGATTAATATAAAAAAACAAACGAACAAAAACTACTCAGTCAAAACGTGAAGATCATATACATCAACCCAATAGCTCCCATAAAAACGGGCTATACTTAGAAAGCAACTTAATAAAAAATAAAAATGCTTTATAATAGATCAGCTGATTGAAAGAGATGCAGTGGACCATATTTCAATCATATGATAGTTATTTTTGTTGCTCATATATAACTTCGTATAACAATGGTTGTTGTTCTCAAATAGATCCTTGATTATTTTTCATTCTGTTTAATGGATGAAAGCAGTCAAATTTCATTCGGATGATAACCAATCAGCAGTGGATTTCATTCGTTAGTAGAACGAATATTCACAACAAAGCTATCAATTTCGTATTTAAATTGAGTACCCATCAAAATTCAATGTGATATTTGTTAACCTGAAATTTGTATCTATCAATTTGCTTTATTGCGCATTTCATATCAATTATAGAGTTTTATTGTAAATGACAAGCCGCCTATGGCGACAAGTTGGCTTATCAGGAATTTTGATTGTGCTTAATTTCAATTAAATGTCTTATGTGTTACGTAATATTCAAGATAATCTCGATAAATTATCTTTAAGTATCAAGTTGTACTTAAAGATAATTTATTTAACCGTGTTTAATAAATTAACACCTGGTCTGTTTCTGAACCATCCTCAGAGAGTGAAGTCTCATTTCCCCATATAGCTATTAATAATGCAATTATTCGACTAATCTATATTTTAAATTTCGTGGTTTTATGATTTCACTTTCTTTTTCGTCGTGTAAACTATACGAACATTACACAGAGTCCTTTTTCTTTGACAATCTAAGAAAATCACACGTTTAAATATTTGATGAAACAAACAAAAAAAAACTTTTTGAATTTCATTGCAACAATATAAATAAATTGTTGCAAATTCGCCCAAAAATATTTTCCAAGATTCTGTAAAGATTACTGCCAACTGTTCAGTTGGTATCATAAAAAAATATTTCTTTAAATTTTAAAATGGTATAAAAATTACTTATTTTGAAAAAATATCGGGAAAAATGTCAAAATTTAGATTAATTATTTATTAATTAAAATTTTAAAAAATTCAACTTTTTTTCTTTTTCTAAATTATTTCTATGCTAAATCTGATAGCTTGAGGTCTAAATGTCTGTATTGTAGAGACCCCAAAAATAATTATAAATACATACACACATTCATCTTTATTATTAGTAAAGATTAAATGTTAATGCTGGAAACTTCCATATATCATCAATAATCCGATTTTGCACTTTGTACAATATCACTTTTTATTAGTCAAAATTCACAAATCTGATAATTTAGTTTCAGTTTGGTGAGATTTTCTTTCTCTCACTATTTGTTGGATGTCAAGATCGTGTAGCAGCGAATGTAGTTGACGATTTTAAAACATTTAGACGCTTGTGGTTGCGAATGTTGCTATTAATCTTTTACTTTGTTATGAAGTATGTAATTATTTATAAAAGCGTTTCATTTTTCATAACTATCTAAGTACTGAGTGGTTGAAGATACAGCTTGTTAATAATGATAAGAGTGAGATTGAAGAACAGTAAATTAATAATATTTTTTAAGTGATTTAACAGGATATACTAAATATTGCTACAGTAACTTTGAAATACAACGGAAAGTGAGAATCAGATCCTATATTTTTCAAAAGATGGCATGGTACTACAGCTGGAACTGTTCGCAAGCAAATGTAGGAGGCAATACTATTTCATCTGATAGGAAGCAACAAAGAAAATCTTTTTATCCTTTTAAAAAAAATGTTTTAATTCTGTTTCACTTCTTATTAAAAAGACTAGCATTGATGATAATTTTATTGGCTACATGGTTTTCTTACTTTCTCGTATACAAAAAAATATAAAGAGAAAGAATTGTAATAATAATAAGTAAATAAAATAAAATTATCGAATTCGAAATTTCGACGCCTTTCTTCATTACAGATCTCCTTGAGCCCGAAAAAAAATATTTTTCGAATTATGTCCATATGTGAATGAAATAACAAAAGACTTTGAGCTAGATGGGCAAATTTTGGTATAAGGCATTTACATCAAATGTGTAGATTTCTATTAAATTTTGAAAGAAATCAATACATATGAAATCTATTTGTCTGAGTACAACAAGCAAACATGATAATTAAAAAACATAATAAGGAAATAGGCAAAATGTGGCACACATCTAAAATGTAAACCAGTATCAAATTTTGGAGCCAGATCCATCAAGAGTTTGATCATCTGTCGGTCTGTACTTTCGCATACATGTTTATGCAATATCTCAAAAATAAGTGAAATTTGGTGTGCGATTCTAGGACTACAATCAAATCCATCGAGAGGTTGAACATCTGCCTGTGTGTATTTTCACATGCATTCAATTTGATAGTTCAAAAATGGAACAACTTAGGTAAATGTAATTTATTTCGTAATTTTTATCATCTGTTGATTCTTATCAAATTTTGAACTAAATCTTCCAAAGGGTTGGCCACCTATCGGGTTGTATTTTCTTCTGCTTATGTTTACTCAATAGCACAAAAAACGCAATTTATTTAATAAATAAAACTTGTTATGTGTTCTTTTGATTATAAATGTAGTTCTATGTCAAATTTTGGTTTCAGTCAATTAGAAAACAGTTTCCGAAATGCATATTCGATTTTTTTTTTCGCATTTAGGTGTCGAAAAAAAATCACCAAAAATCCCACGTTAGATACAATAAAAACTTCGTCAAGAATGATCTTTCGTAACTATTTTTTCCTATTGGCATGCAATTAATACACTATCAGCTTTCATACTACTGTATGAAGCACACAATTCTCATGGAGGAACCCTGGAAAAAAGAATTGAGCACTTATAAAATTCACTGTCTTGCCTAAGGTCCCCACTTTTAGAATAACAACTTTATTAGAGATTATGCATGAAAGTTGCGAGGAAACTTTCTCACTAGTTTATCTTGAAGTATAGTGCATCATCTCTTTCTTTTCTTATTATTAGATATTTTAATTTTTTTTTTTTCTTATTTTTAGATATTATTTAACATCAGCCATTTAATCAGACTAGCCGTCTTTGGTGACCAGTTAATTTAAAGGAGTATTGATTGTGTATAGTTTCAGTTAAATCCTTTAACTTGATGTTCATGACTGTCTGAAACATATTTTTAAGCATAAACTGCAATTTGATGTTAAGCCTTATGATTTTTAACATCCTTATAAGGTTCTATTTACTATTCACATGAAATTTCCTACTGAATCAAGTTCTTATTTCATATTGTCATTGAAAATATAATCTATCATCTAATTACTTGTTGACTTTCTCGCCACTTTATATGATATCCAATTTTTTTAACCCTCTTCTAAACTGTGCAGACAGTAAAAAGAATTTTTCTTCCGAAGTTTACAGCAATGGAAGAAAATTACACATTTAAATATTTTATGAAACAATGAAAATGGTTTGAATTCCATTGCAAATGTAAAATATTATTTAAAAATTATTTATAAAAATTTACCGAAATTAAAGTAATGAAACTCTAAATTTATAAGAAGGCATCTTTTATCCTTAAAATCATTTAAAAATCATTCTTGTACTATAGCCTTTCCGAAAATTGTGATAGAAAATGTCACGATCCTGCTTAATTTTTGATCAGTATAGTTAATTACCTTTTAGTCCAAACTTTGTCGAGCGTTAACACACACATACAGACAATATCTCCATTATTATTAGTAATAGTGATATTCTACGATAATTTTTAAATTTGAAAGTAATTATAACCTAAAGGAGAACTTTTATATTCGTTATATTTTTAGTCGCAATGCATAAACGAAGTAATTCCTTTCGTCAGCTTATTAAAGAGGTTTTTTTTTTTTTTTTTTTTTTTTTTTTTTTACTCTTGCATTTTTAGAACCTTGAACTATTTTCCGTCAGTTATTATATTATTTAATGTTGGACTAATAGGCAAAAAGTTCCGAATGATTGCTAATTTGATGACTAATTAATGATGTTTTCATAAATAAAGCAAAACTTTATCATTTTTAAGAGTTATTGTCTAAACTTCTAGTAATATACGTATATATAATGTTTCTGTTTAGTAGTAACGTAAAAAAAATAATTTGAGGATTGGGATTTTATTGATGAATTTTAAATTTCGAAATTTTTTATGATCAAAGGAAAATGAATGGAAAATGTAATGAATTGTTCAGTTAATGCTTTTTTGAACACTTGATTTTTAATCTTTTTTCAAAAAATTTGTATTTTTATTAATTTTTAAAAAATTATGTTGTTTTGAATCTTATTTTTAATTACTGCCATTATTATTCTTTGTTTTACATATCATTAATAATAAAGATTAGCTTATTTTGTAAGCTGATTTTTATTATTATTTGTAATTGGTATCCTCTGAACCAAGTTTTAGAAAATAATCGATTATATTGTAATGAGAACAGTCTCATCCGTTATCAAAGACAAAATGAAAATAACCAGCGGAAGAAAAGGATTCGTTTTTCATCGATGAATATAATCGATAAAATTGGTGACCATTGATAAAATATAAAAACACACTGACATAAAATGTTTTAAAAACAAATGTATGAATATAACACACACTATAAAGTAAGTTATTAAATTTAAAACGAAATGCATAAAGTTTTGCTGAAACTATCTAATTAAATACATAAGTAAATCTATTTATCCTTGTTCTAAATCTATGTTTCATGTAAAATTGTCATAAAGTAATAAAAATGCAGTTTTATAACTAATTGTCTTGGATATTATTAAGTTGCGAGTAATTTTTGTCTTCATAAGTATGCTTTTTTATGAAAAAAAAATTATTATACTTTGATATTGAAATCATTTACGCATCTACGAAGTTGCAACAAAGGCATCATTATTGAACGATTGACTAGGTTTTCTAAATTTGTACTTCATGTGCCACTAATGATACTGTACATTATATTTAGATGAAAAGTTTTTACACAAAAGACTTAAATGAATGCTTAAAATAAATGTAAAATGTTAACTCCTTTAATACTTTATTTTAATATTTATCATTTAAATTTATACATTTTTTTGCGTATTTAGATTTTTTGACAAGTTATTCGCCTGGAATTTTATTTAAGGAAACAAATGATGAATATCAATCATAAACATTCTATTTTCAATAGAATTTTAATTCTAAAATGCTTTCGTAATGCATGCATTTATTTTTGAATCTGCCGGCGTCCTGACATTGGGGTAGCACGTCTTCTCCGTCATCTGGACATCCCGGGTTCGGGCTTGGTTGTTCTTCTTCTGTGTTCTAAATGTCATGTGTATGAATGTGCTCCCTGTAAAAAGGGGTTGTGCAAGCGAATGTGACGCATGAGTAGCTAAGATGCACTCTTAGGCCTAGATGGCGCTACTAAAAACAAGAGACGCTCTATCGGCTTAAAATCGCTGACTTCGTCAGAGGGCTTGTCGAAGACTAGTGCCATAAGAAACAGCAACAGTTTTTGAATCTTTTTTATTTGATACAAAATTTGAAAAATCTGAAAAATTCTGATCTGCACTATGAAATCATTTTATACTCTTTAATAATGTATTAATTATTGTTATGAAAATCGTCTGGTAGGTGTATTGTAAATTCAATACGACAAGCTAGATAACGGCAAATGAAACTTTATTCTACAAGCACGAAGCGCGAGCAACAAAATCCAACCGATTATGCACAAGGAACAGCAATGCAGAACTTAGCAACACACAAGACTATAAATCGTCAATGAAATAACGGTACAATCATGAATGCTTGACATTTCTAACTCAAAATTTGATATTTATTTCGAAGAATTAAGTGACCGAGT
Organism: Argiope bruennichi; assembly: GCF_947563725.1. Classification (NCBI taxonomy): domain Eukaryota; kingdom Metazoa; phylum Arthropoda; class Arachnida; order Araneae; family Araneidae; genus Argiope; species Argiope bruennichi. Next base: position 103,562,106 of record NC_079152.1, read on the forward strand.
AAAATAATGCCGTGAACGAGATAACTCAATTTTAATTAAATCTTTTGAAGTCAAAAGATTAAGTAACTGCAAAATAATAAAATGAAATATATAAATTAATTTTAATTAAATCGTTTTAAGCCAAAAAATTAAGTGACTGAGTAAAATAATGCCGTGAACGAGATAACTCAATTTTAATTAAATCTTTTGAAGTCAAAAGATTAAGTAACTGCAAAATAATAAAATGAAATATATAAATTAATTTTAATTAAATCGTTTTAAACCAAAAAAATTAAGTGACCGAGTAAAATAATGCCGTGAACGAGATAACTCAATTTTAATTAAATCTTTTGAAGTCAAAAGATTAAGTAACTGCAAAATAATAAAATGAAATATATAAATTAATTTTAATTAAATCATTTTAAGCCAAAAAATTAAGTGACCGAGTAAAATAATGCCGTGAACGAGATAACTCAATTTTAATTAAATCTTTTGAAGTCAAAAGATTAAGTAACTGCAAAATAATAAAATGAAATATATAAATTAATTTTAATTAAATCGTTTTAAGCCAAAAAAGTAAGTGACCGAGTAAAATAATGCCGTGAACGAGATAACTCAATTTTAATTAAATCTTTTGAAGTCAAAAGATTAAGTAACTGCAAAATAGTGAAATGAAACATATAAATTAATTTTAACTAAATCGTTTGAAAATACGCATGCATACGTGTACAAATGTGTATCACTTTAACATTCTGAAGTATTTGAAATTTTCAGGATATTATAGTGATGCGTGAATTAAATCTTGTCTTAATCATTATGCATTACTTGTATTTAAAAGAAAGTAATTGTTCCAGCACTTATAAATTTTAGAAAAATCAGGATTTACATTACAAATTGCTAAGATATGAAAATATATTTTATTGACGTCACTATGCATAGTGTAGTAATTGAAATAAAGTGTAAAATTATTTAATATACTAATATTATATTTCAATGTAGTCATTTCCGTTAAAATAACTATCAGTTTAATTAGATTAACAATGATTTAATGAAATGTTTATCATAATTCTTAAATATTAATCAAAAGTTGACTAAAAGATACTCTAAAATATAAAACAGCTGTACTGAAAAAAATAACTAAAATAAAAATAATTTATCCAAATAAATTTAATGTTAATCGATATATCATGATATATTATACCGGCGCAATTCAATTCGCAGCTTTCTGATAAAGCACTTTTAAATTTAATTTTAAACTTGTGACTGTAAAGAAACGCCCAAAATTCGTTCTATATTAACATTTCTAATACCTTTTATTTCGTATAATGCGTCAAGAAATTCTTAAGAAATCTGATATATGAACTTAAATATAGTTTTCATTTTTGCAATTGAAATTTTTCTGTTTTATCATTTTTAACTAGCTTTCTTAAAAAGCTTTGAGGGACATTCTTGGAAATTTATTATAGTAGTATCCTTTTAGGAAATTCGACTTCAGTTTCATATAAATGTACCTTGTTGACTTTACGAAAAACAGGAAATACAATTCTTTTGCTCAACAAAATTGAGCAGCTACTATAGCAACTGAAGATGTGAAATTCTAGCTTAAAAACTTTTTTCAGTATTTTCATCAAAGATTCTTTTCAACTATTTCTTAATATTGTAAACAATCTATAAATACCTTTCAATTTCAATCTATTTGTTACGTTTCATATTTTACTTCTGAAATAAACTATTTTCAAACTACTCTAAAATAATGATTAGGTTACTTTATTTAAAAAAAAACACAGCATTTAAGAATACAATCAGTTTCTTAATTTTATTTTAGAAAGGTCACCATTTTATTAATAATATCATTTTCCGAAAAATGCTAGAATTTTTTCATCATATTTGCAAAAAGCATTACAAATCTATGTTGATGAAATACCATTTAGAAATCCTTAAAAGATATTAATAATAATAAAAACTTATTCCTAATGATTGTTTTTTATTTTATCTAGTTCAAAATCTAATTCTAGACTTAACATTAAAATTGTTTAATCCCACATATAAAACAATGAATGAAGTTTATGTTTTAGTGTCAGATTAACCACCATTCTTATGAGCCCTTAAACTGGCACAGTTTTTTTGTCACAAATTTTACATTTGCATTTAAATATATATTATTTATTCTTATCAATTTTACAAAATTTAGGATGCTTTTCATGAAAATACCATAAAAACGAAAGATGAATATTTTATAATAACTATTCTTTCAAGAAATTTTTTTCTAAGAAATGATGAGAAATAATGGTTTTTGTTTCATATATATATATATATATATATATATATATATATATATATATATATATAGCTGTGTGTGTGTGTGTAAATTTTAATTATAGCAGGCTTAATAGTAAAATTTATGCCCTATAAGTAAGTTAACAATCGTAAATTGTATTAGAAGCAATTTTAAAATTTCAAATTAAGAAAAGTAATCACAAATGACTACTCCGACCTGGCCATCTAAAAGCAAATGGAAAAATCAGAATGATTGAAAAACAGCAACAACACAGGCAAGAACTATAGTTGAGTCCTAAAAACCATCACCGGCCATGATACAACTCCTCCCGTAGGAAACATGCACGTCATCTTTAAGGGATAAGTGAAAATACACTGTTTCTGTACCCACATGGGCAACGTGTACCAATCCCCATACCTGAAGCTACTCATCTCCAACCCTGATGACCTCCAAGGGGGGGGATTTAGGTAGGTAAAAAGAAATTCGCTCATCGTAATTAAAATATTTCTAAAAATAATTATTAAATGTTTTAACTTTTTTTAAACCTTTTTTTTTTGCTTTTTTTTTCTGATATTCTCATCGTAACGAAACATGCAGTGTCACATACATTGGTGATACTTGTCATAAAATTGAACCAGCAATTAGGCTAAGATGATAAAATATTCAGTACATAAAATATTCGATAGAATTAGTGCATAAAATATTTTACAGACTCAGTACATAAAATATTCGACGATATAAAAATGATTTTAATAATGAAAGGCTTCTTTTGTACTTAAAGCGCAATCCTTCGTTAATGTTTCATTTCATTTTTTTTATTTTAACGTGTGCGACAGTTTACAAAAAGATAATAATATAATCATTAAAAAAAATTGAAGTCGAGATTTCGAGAAATCTCCTCGTTTCAGACTTTCTTGAACCCAAAAAATCAAATTTTTTGCACATTTAAATGTATCTGGGTGAATACGATAGCTCAAAAACGGTTTGACCTAAGGAAAAAAATATTGAATATGGCCTCTATTCGAAATTCACAAATTTCCATCAAATTTTGAATTAAATCCATTGAGGAATGTCTGTCCAGCTATCCGAATATAAGTTAATGCTACAACTATGAAACGAAGAGATTTTCGATACGTTAAATTTGATACACAAATTTAATAGTTAAGTGAATATATATAACAAATTTGAAATCCAATTCATCAAGGGATTGAGCATCTGTCAGTATGTACTTTCACATAACATAACAAAACGCCGTCCTGCGCCCCCGTTGCAAATAGCACCAAGTTATCTAACCAGTTGGATGACCGTAAGATAGAGGGAAAAGAAAGAGAAAAAAAGCTGAAAAAAGATCAAAATTGATTATTATCATTGTGGTATTGCAGTTACTATGGAATAATTTAAACTGATTTTGATGTGTGACATTTTGATCTTAGTTATTGAGTGTATTTATATATGTAAACGTAAAAACTCCAAAATTCAGTGACTTAAATGAAATAAACGAAATATTGTATGCGATTTTGTGACTATTATTATAGCTATGTGTCAAATTTTAGTTTTAATCGATTGAAAATTGTATCCAAATTACACATTCGCTGATATTTGTTTATCAACCGATTTGAGCGATTTATCGTAAAAGATCGCACTCTAATCAGTCATGTCATAAATATCGTTCGCCCACTGCATGCAGTTAATTATTCCCAAGTATATTATAAAAGAATATGTGAGAAAGTTTTGTAGGTTTATATGTAATGACGAAAAAATAATATAAATGCCATTTCAAATGCAGAAATTATTATTTTTTCCAGTGTTCTGTTTTCTGTTTTTTGCAATATCTACTACAGTTGTGAAGAAGTAATTAGAAAAAAAGTTCTACAGTTTTTCAAAGCGTTCTCTGCCGGATGAATAACAGAAAAATAAAATTCAATTACATACAGAATAATTCATTTTTTTTTTTTTTTTTTTACTGAAATGAAAGAATAAGCCAGGCCAAACCTAAACAAATAAGTTTTAAGTGAAACTCATAAGTGGAAACATTTTTTGTGCGTGCTAAAGAGCGTAGTTTATTCTATATAAACACCTCAATGTTTTACCCTCAACTACCTGTTACACTAAATGCATATTCTGCTGTCTCCTCAACTATGTACAACATTCTAGTGTTAGAATTACACAAATCTCTTTAGACGGACAACGCTTTCTAGTAATTACACATTATATTTCCATTTCCAATTTGTTTCTATGCAAAATTTGATTTGTTTTAAAATGGCTGGCTATAAAGTTGGTCAAGAAGTATTTTTTTATCACCTTGTGCACAAAATGCATTATAAGACATAATACATTAAAATAATTTAATACAAATGTTTCAGCACATCCATAATATAAATTCATCTAATCGACAAACAACGCTTTCTAGTACTTACACATGATATTTCGCCAATTTATTTCCATGCAAAACTGATTTGCTTTAGAATGGCTGGTTATAAAGTTGGTCAAGAAGTATTTTTTTAATCACCTTGTGCACAAAATGCATTATAAGCCATAATACATAAAAATAATTTAATACAAATGTTTCAGCACATCCATAATATAAATTCATCTATGAAAACTATTTTTATAGGCTTTTGACGAATCTGTTTTTTTTAAACTAATTTTAGAAGTTTCAGATTGATTATTCATTTTATCATTGATTAACTGCTGAGTAAACCAATGCCTTTTTCATAGGGATTACTTTATAATGCGCCATCCAATAAGCTCCTAAATTCATTATAAGTAAAGCTAATACACTTCTAAGAGGATTAAACTCAATTCTCTGAAACAACAATGAGAGGACGCCAATGTCATCCCTCCGATCAACCCTTGAGCAAATGCATCAATTTATCCTAGGTATTATTTCATTTCTACTCACCCGAACGAACTATGGCAACCTCATTCGCTTAAACAGTGTAAAAACTACTAAAAAATGAAAGAAGAATAGGAAAAATAGAACAAAAAGAAGCGGGAAAAGATTCGTCCTCCATTGTCGGGATTAAGATTCGGGGCACTTAAACAAGAATCCGCTTTTCATCTCGGTTACGGATACAGTGAAGGAGAGAAGATGATGACGCCAGGATACACAAAAGCAGTTGAATAATTTGTTTTGTTTGAGCGGCGAATGAAAAACTCGGTAGAAACTTAATAAGGTACATTTTCAACAAATCATTTTTCCCTGGAAAATGCTGGAGGGCTCTTTAAAATTTAATATGCGAATGACTGAAATTACTAAGCAGCGGCAGCAATTCTGCGCAAGACAAAAGGAAGGTTTTCTTTCGTTTTTTATTCATTAAAGCCACCACTTGGAAAGAAAGAGACAAAAAAAAAATTACTCCCATCTTTATTTTTTTTCTACCTCGCCCACCACTCCCGGCGGTTGAAATTTTTTTTTTCTTCCAAGGGAATTTTTAAAAAAAAATAATTGTTATTTTTGTTCGTAGGCAAAGCGCCCTCATTATAAGAGAAGAGGAAGGTTCATTAAGACCAAGTGTGCGCCTAAGAGAGACGATGAAAAAACAGAATAAGGACGCAAGAAAAAAAAAAGAACGCACTAATGAAAAAAGCAGCTTCCTCTACCGTCGTCTTGAGATATTGCGTCTTCGTACTAGACTTCGTAATTATGGCTGATCATATTAATGAAAGCCTCTGCATCGGTCTTCTTTGTTTTGTTTTGCTCCACGATTTTTTTCTACCTCTTTTACCTGTTAGGGCTCATCCTTATTTTTTTCTCTCCCTCTCTCTCTTTTCTTTCTTATTTTTTCAAACGTAATTTTTTTTCCTCCGCCGGTCTCTCCCATTATTGTTTTATCTTTAATTTCCTCCAAGCCTAGAGGCCTTGGTATTCAGTCTTTATGAAGAGGGGGGGGCATTTGCAAAGAGTAAAGAAAAGAGGCACGGCAAAAAAAATGGCTGTATGAAGGGAAAAAAACTCCTTCCCCGACGCGAGGATTATTATATGTATATTAAAAAGTAAGACAGTGGAGGAGAAAAATGGCGGAAGAGGGGGTAGGAGAGGAAATGCTGCAGACCCCCCCCCCTCATCTACCAAAGACAAGTGGACCGTTGAACAGTTGCTTTTTTTCTTCCCCTTCCCGTCTGCTTTTCATAATAATGGAAAGAGCCCAAGACAACGGCATTATTTGTCGATTAGATAATTTATGCCGGAGAATAACCCCAAATAGTTCGCTTCACTTCGTTGAAAATACCTGTTTTCAGCACCTTAGTAATGGCTGACGTACCGAACAAGATCATCTTCACTTAGCTCTTGAAAAAAAAATAGTAAAAAATCTTCACAAGGAGAAAACAATATTCTGAGTCAAGATAGAGATTTCGAAGGAATCAAGATCCTTGAAAGCACCTTCTTGAGAGATGTACATGATTCAGGCTTTTGACTTTAACTACGGGTTTCTTATTTTCCACTATATTCAGCATGCTTTAAGAAAATTATTAATTTGATCTTAGATGCATATTTGATGCTTGTTTGAAATGTAAGCGAGCCTCTGGATGATCACGTGATACTCGTCCAATGTGAGTTCTCCATTTGAGTTTAGACGGTGACTTCACAGCCCTACTTAAGATAATATCTCATCAGATTATCCTGTAACTGTCATTTTGATCGATTCCAGTACCATTTTGCAATCTAGTTCCATATGTTAAACATGAAACAATATCAGCGTGAGTATCACACTCGATTTTCTCGAATACTTATACAATACGATATTTTGTGTTTCGTTTCAATATACAGGGTGTTTCAAAAATCATGGATCAAAGTTAAAAGGTAGGAAATGCAACGCTAGATTTTCCTGCTGCCACAAACAACTTTCTTCTTGGAGCATACAGGGGAAAATAATTCTTTACAATATAATATAAAGTCGCAAATGCAAAAAAAAAAAAAAAAAAAAAAAAAAAAAAATGCTAATCTGCTAATCACTATAGGGGAATTCTTAACAGTTCTCATACACTTTGATAATTAAAAATATTTTTGTATGAATATATTTAACACAGTATATCTAAACTTAGCTCTTAAACTCAATAAACCATTCACTAACTTTTGTAATATATTCCATACTGGCCATATCGTTCAAGAAAAAAGAATTAAATTTTGGATATGAATAATTTTAACTTTATACTTGGGAATGATGTAAAAGACAACATATCAGTTCTCACGGTTACCGTTACATTGGCAAAATTTCAAAACTTTTATAGGTTAGCAACTTTCTTTTATTGGAATCCAATGTTTAGAGTAAAAAAATATAAATGGTGCTGGGAATGTATTTGCAACTTAAAAAACGTCGGTTAAAGCAACGAAACAGATAGAGAAGTAACACAGAATTGAAACATTTCAATATTTTATTTAAAAAATTCTACGTATGTTTGCAAAACACTTATACTTGAAAGGAGGGAATTTTATATTATTTACTGAATACAATAACTTATTTCAAAAAGAAATTCATTAAAAATCAAATTAAATAACCTTTTTTTGGTTGCTATATAATTGTTAATCACAATTATTTTTACAAAAAGCTTATAAATAAGAAAAAAAATTACATATAAGCAATTATGCATTTGTTATTTTGTTAAAGATTTGTTTGTATTCAATTGTATTCATTCAGTTTTTGAATGCTATGCATAATATTCTTTTTTCTCAATTAATGGAATAACTACAGCAATGTTTAAATTTATTAGTTAAATGCATCTTTTTTTTTTGTATACCTATGCAAACACAGATTTCGTTAAAACTAGTCTCTTATTTAGAATTTGATTTTGCAGAAAAATTAAAATATTTCAAATTAAATTGTACGAAGGATTTAACCCATAACTTTATGAGCATGTAATGTTATTTCCAAGTCCATATAATGTTCCCCCGAAACTTTCTGATATACTCTCCAATTAAAGTCCTATACCGGACCTTGCATAAAATTTTAAACCTTGAGTAAGATCGCAAATGCCTTGCATGGCATTAGCGAACTATAACTACAAAATATACTTATTTGGCTTAAATCGAGCATTTTTATTGAATCTGTAATTGAAGCACCTTTCTGCCGATTGCAGAAAGGTGCAACCAAAATTAATCTGCAAAATTAATCTGCAACCAAAATTAAATATGGAACTGCAGTTGTAATCATAAAAAAACACGCAGAATTTCATTGATTTAAATGATTTCGTTTAAATTCTTGAGTTTACTTGAATGCAAAAGTACATACCGACAGATAGTCAACCATTTAACAGCTTTAGTTTAAAATTTGACAAGTATGCATGCTAAAGATGTTAAATCTATTAACCAAATTTTATCTATCTAGCACATTGCGTTTTCCTATATTGAGTTCACTTGTACTCTTGCAGCCATAGAGAATTCCTATGACTGGATTTCGTTCAAAGTTTGACAGAAATCTACAAATTTGATCGTAATTTTATACATAAAGTATCAACTGTCTAGTTCAAAACGCTTTTGCATTATTTTGTTTCCTCATTTTTCTAGTTATAAGGCTAACTCATGTCCAGACAAACAAAATTCGTCATGATGGATTTCGATCAAATTTTGATAGAAATATACAAATCTGATGTTAAGATCATAAGTCAAATTTCATTAATTTAGCTCACAGGCTTTTAGCTTAAAGGTCTTTTGGACTCAGTGAGAGATTCATCGAAATCTTGTTCGAATTTCTTGACGATTACCAAAAATTCCTCATTACTTCGTTCACGAGAAAGTAAAAAAAATCAACATCACATTGTTACACATCATTACACAACACACGCATTGAAATTTCAATTCCGTTCAATCCGATGAGGAAACTGACAATATATTGAGTCCTCTTGAATTATTGATTGATACTTATAGATTAAATAATTTTGAAAAAAACCATTATTTGTCAGATTTTTCAGATGCTTAATACTTCTAAATATTGTAATATAAGATTTCATACGATTGCAATAAAAAGAATTGTATACAAATACTGAAATTCCATAAAGTGTGTGTGTGTGTGTGTGTGTGTGTGTGTGTGTGTGTGTGTGTGTGTGTGTGTGTGTGTGTGTGTGTGTGTGTGTGTGTGTGTGTGTGTGTGTGTGTGTGTGTGTGTGTGTTTTAAAGGGCAAATAATTGTATTTTTGCATTTTAAAGGCTTCTATTATTTTATTTTTTTAAAAAAATTAATTAATGTGAGACACATTATATATTTCTGTAATTAGCGAAATGCCTTCTATTTTATGAAATTAACATTGTAAAATTGTTTTTTGAAAAATAGGATATATATACATATACATATATCTCTCTCTCTCTCTCTCTCTCTCTCTCTATATATATATATATATATATATATATATATAGAGAGAGAGAGAGAGAGAGAGAGAGAGAAATATATATAATATATCACAAATATAAACACCTGTAAGGAATTATTCTGGAGGACACATAAGACAGAAGGGAGAGAAGTGTTTCGAAGTTGTTATGTGGTGGATAAGTGATTTATAATATTCTCTATAATTTTTTTCAACAGGATTTTTAAATTGTATTTTTTTCTAAATTTCGATGTCATTTTTTACGATTGCAATATATTTCTTTTGTATAATTTGTATAAAAGAAGGCAAAAAAAAAAGCAATCAATTCTTCGATATAAAAACATACTACTTTTTTCAAAAACAAAATTATTATTTCCTAAATCTGGTTTGATGAAGTTTTTCTTCATAATCAACACAAAAAAAAATTGTTGCTAGGTATTTTCTTTAAAATGAAGAAGAAAAATTCTTTCTTAATATCTTCTGTTCCTCTAGAACTTAAGTTTTCTGCCCTTTTACGTAGTTCTTTTCAAATTCATCGAAAATTATCAGTTTATTCAGCAGTGTTAAAACATTCATTTCTTTCTGACAAAAGGAGCAGAAACTGCCAACCAAGTCATTGTTTGAATTCGAGATAAGCAAAGGAAAATATTATAAAAGCCTTTAACAAAAGGAATTTTCGGGTTAAGTCTTATGAAGTTCGTAAAATATTCGAAACATTTTACGTCATTTTTCATTTTTCGTAAATCTGTGTTTCACGAAGTCGAAAGACAGTAAAATAAAGCATTGCCCTATTCACCAAATATGAATCGTCATCATTTTGTAAATAGACTGCACAGAAAAACAAAAGCATAGTCCGAAGAATTAGAAATCTCTTCGTTTTATTTTGTTAGTTTGCTGGGAAACGACAAGGGAATGCAGCTCAAAATGTAGTTATTTATTTGTTTTTAGGAATCAAAGCATAGAATAATACGCAAGTAAATATTTGCGAACAAAACATATACCCTGAGGAACCATATATAAAAGGAATGTTCTGATTTAAGTATTTTAAAATGAAATAGGGGACATTTTCTTTACATTCCTGCTTAAAAGTTTACTCATTGCACATTTCTGCATAATATTTCTTGCAAATTGAATCCTATGTTTGAAATATAAATAAAATAATTGTGCTGAAAATGTTGACATTTTCGAAGCCATATAGATAAGAAGAAATTTCTCAGCTTATTATATGACACCTCGTTACTGCAGAATTAAATTTTACAATCGTGTGGCATCGTAAGTTTCGATTAAAACTGTCTCCCATCGATGTATTATTATTGTAATTGTTTAGTTTAGATATAGTTTTAATGTAAATATGTTTCCACAAGATACTATATTTCCATAAGATACATGACTATTTGTTTGGATTATCAATAAATTATTAGCAGCAATAATAATTCTGTGAGAACCTATTGTTGGTTTATTCGGTTCCTTCGTGATAAGCTTCAAACGTGAATCTGAAGAAGCAGGTCATAATCTTTATTAAAATTCTATTTGCTGCAAGCGTTATTGGTCAAAAGTATTCAGAAACCATTAGAATTATGAGAAATTCATCAACGGACTTCTCTTTCTGATATGGCTAGCTGTTTGAGAATTTTCTCCAAATGCAACATAACTGTGGACCAGTTTCTTCCAGGGCAGCAAAACATTTTCACACTTCTTCCTCATGGTCTAGATATATGACACAAATGGAACCTTAGTGCCAACAGATGCTTAGCACTCTATCAATCAACATATGATACCACACTTCATCTTCATCAAGGAGAGCCTTTTATTGCAATTCGTTCTTAAGCGGGTAAAAGGTTTTTTAAAAAAACTGAACTAACTGGTTATTAAGCATGAATGGTATTATAGAACATTGGACATTAAAATTAGAATTTTTCTTCATTTTTTTTGTCGAATATTTGTCCGATTTCAAAGATTTCTGACAATTTCGATTTGGAGTTTTCGAATTTTTATATCCAAATTTAATGCATTGATTATCAAATAATCAACCTTCTTTCTCCCAAACTGAGATGCATCATTTAGCAATTTTGATAAGGCCAACAACAAATGTTAGTAGAAGGAAATATTGGAGTCGAATACAAAATTTATTTTCAGATGATAAAATAAAATATATTCCATAATGTTGCCAGATGTTTGGAGAAATCGTAAAACCTTATGATAAGTTTGCAGTCAATATCTATAATAGATGAAGCACAAAATAAAAGCAAAGAGAATATTTCCACTAAAAATGCCGATGACACTTTAAAAATATGTCGTTACGGTAAAATTCTGTTTTGAATCATTTTATTATAATAGAAATTACTTTTAATTTTAATCCCATTATTATTTGTATCTTTTAATCATATTTAAAGTACTGAAATACAAAAAAGTAGCTATTAAAACCGTTACCAAATCATTTATCAAACTATTTCTCAAACTCAGCTGAAAAGAAATCTTTAATATTAAAATCTGATCTGGAAATAATATCAATTTAATATATTCTGATATGAAAAGAAAAGAGCAATAATTTCTTAATGGTAAATTTATTGTGTAACAAAAGAAGAAAACCACTTAAAAATACTAGAAGGTGAGAATAGAAATAATGTCTTACTCTATAAAATTTCATTAAAATTTCATATTACTTTTTTAGCGAAACGTTTTGCAATTAAATAATAAAAACCAATTTTAATAATTGTATTAATAGACAAAATAAGACAATTGATAATTGGTTAAGATATATTTTTTCATTAAAATTTTATATTAATGCACTGAATTACAATGTATAAAAACTATTAACTGTATTTTCAGAAACAATTCTCTTTAAATTGGCAGTGAAAATGAACAGTCTACGAAAAAAAGAAAAGAAATTAGCTCTAGGGTATGAAGATAATTGAAATAATTAAATACCCGAAATGAAATAAAATCATTATAAGTTCAGAAATAAAAACTCGAGGTCAATCATTTTTTTATTTAATTACGAAATCTTTCATCATTTCAAAAATTAAAAAATCTGAAATAAGCAATTAAAATCGGCTACAATAATTAAAAAGAAAAGATTAAAATTTGTTTTCCTGCGCCCAAACATTAATGTAAGTGAAGCAATTTTTACAGGTTTTTTTATCTACTTACTAACTTGTTCTCATGTCTTTCATTTTTTTTTATTTCTGTTCTGAAATATAAATCTCTCTCTCACTCTCTTTTAAATGAGCGAAAGCGTTTTTTAAACTACTGAAAGAATCCTCCGATGCCCAAAAACTTGGGATCAGTCCAATCAATGCAATCATTGTCAATTATAATTCAAGCAGATATTATATATAAAGCTTATGGTATGCCTCATCACTAAGTAAAAGTTGTAATAAGTGGTTTTAAGGGCTGTTTCTGAAACGTAATAAACGTTGAAACATTTGTTTCAGTTGATTTCAAACACGTTAGACAAGGAGATATTTTTTCAACTAAGTTTCATGTATTTTACTTCATATTATCATCTCTGCTTGCTTTCCTTTACAATTTTTGTAAAGTAAAATGCTTCTATGCTTATTCTTTTGTTCATGTGTACAAAATTAGCGAAAAAAAATATATTTTTCACAAAAATTCGCAAAATGTGGAACTAATATATATATGTGTGTATATATATTTGATATATCTGTCTAAGATTCGATAAGGATATATATTTTTGAAGTTAAAACTTTGAACCAAATTCTATTTACTTAAGTTGTGTCGTTTAGTTATTCAAATCAGTTCCATTTGCTCAGCAAATTTTATCTGTCGCTATCTCTTTTCGTTACCGATAGACAGCCGGAAAACCAATTTCCTCCAAATGGATTTCGTTCGAAATTTCATAGAAATTTAAATTTTTGCTATAATAAAACAAATTCCATCCGTCTAACTCGTATAATATTTGAGTTAATGTGTTTACCGATAGACAGACAAACAGACATTATTCTAAAAATGTCTTTTTCGGATTTAGGATGGTGTTCCCCTTTCGTTAAAATCTGGCCTCCGAATTTTGGATATTCGTTAAAATCTGGCATCCGAATTTTGGATATTCGTTAAAATCTGGCGTCCGAATTTTGGATATTCGTTAAAATCTGGAGTCCGAATTTTGGATATTCGTTAAAATCTGGCATCTGAATTTTGGATATTCGTTAAAATCTGGCATCCGAATTTTGGATGTTCGTTAAAATCTGGAGTTCGAATTTTAGATATTCGTTAAAATCTGGCATCCGAATTTTGGATATTCGTTAAAATCTGGAGTCCGAATTTTGGATATTCGTTAAAATCTGGCATCCGAATTTTGGATATTCGTTAAAATCTGGCGTCCGAATTTTAGATATTCGTTAAAAGTTGGAGTCCGAATTTTTGGATAATTATAATACTTTCTCTTTTTATACTAGAATGAAAAAATAGTTGCTCTAATAGTGGCAGACTATTATTAACATATTGCATTGAGAAGGATAACAGTCTTAAGGGAACAATTAGAAGCTACTGAAACTATTTTTGGGTGAGAAATAATAGGAATGGAGAACAATGATTATGATGTTTCTGTATCATTAAATAAATTATTGAAGGAAATTTACAATCTGATCTAATGTAGTGATTTTGGGGATGGAAAATCTGGATATTAATGAACGTAAAACATTCAGTTCTTCTAAAGATAGCATACTTCAAAAAATTAAATTGTTGATTAAAAATTCTAACTACACAGTTAGATAATCTGATAAACGAGACAAAAAATATGTGGTAAGTGATGCCAAAAAAAGCTTGTGTGATGGCTTTTCTCAAAGAGTGTTAAAAATAGATTCAAAGAAATCTGTAATTGGAAAAATAATAATAGGTTCTTTTGGAAGTCACTTTTGATATTATATTATTGAATCCATTCCAGTCAATTGTACTACAGAGAAATTTACTCCTTATTTGCTTTTCAAGGATGCAATGCGTAATAATTTATCCTCAAGGTAATTTCACATATTATTCTATGCTTACTCACATGACGTAGGTAAACTTTTAGTGACATCTAGGAGCAACGGATCCAATTTGTAATCAGATATTTTTCAATATCTGTTACGATTTAAACTTTATCCTGTTATTTAGATCTAAACCTTATCCTTTATCCTATTATATTTACTCCCGATATAAAAGAAAGATTTCAACATGTAGAAATAGACAAAATATGTAGATGTCTTACGATTTTTATTTACTGATGATCATACTGATGAGTCACATTTATCTCAAATTTATAATTTGTGCCACAGGTGCCACTCGAATGCTATATGGAGTAAGCAATAGCTCAGTTATGGTAAGAGCGACTTTGAAACATTATTCAATATGCTTTAATTCAAAATTCAAGATGCTCTATCTCGAAATTAGCAAACTCTTTCAAATTAGCAAACAATTTCATCTGTTTTGATGATATCATTAGAGGATATCAAATTGCTGGAAACAAATGCAGTATACTGGTAGAATATATACATATATTTAAAGAAATAATATGAATCAGAATAAGTAGTATACTAATAGTGAAATATTGTAGGAGATTTGGATAAAAGATACTTTGCTTTTGAAGATTCTTCCGAGATTTCTGGTCTGCCGGTTTTCTTTTCAAGGTATTAGGGATTTGGGAGAACAAAAGGGAAGACTGACTTTATTTTGATGTACAATATTTAGTGCCATTTCTTTCAGGTTGAATAAATTAGAAATACTTTCTTCAAGAATCTATTGGCGGAATATTTTATTCGGTTTGATTCTTAGGAATCTTTTTACTAAGCTAAAGTTTTGAAAAAGAGCAATCTGAAAACACGCCATTGTTTGGGAGGATGATCCACTAGAATATTTGAGTTCATCCTGAATAAACATTGTAATGATGTTTCTGGATTATGTGATTTCAAGATTCCGTAATATTATATCTCTGGTAGAGTTGCCGAAAATATCGAGTAGGGTTGTTTTTCGGACGCAAGTAAAAAAAAAACCTTACGAGGATTATTTTTATATACTTTACTAATTCGAAAGAATTCAAATCGTTTTTTTTTATCCAAGATATGAATTAGACATTCATTATTCGGTAAATATTTTCAGATTGTTTAGTTTATTATTTAGATGATCTGACATATGTATATAATTATTTGAATTTGCATTTCTCGTTGAATATTTTAAAAGTTTCATATTTAGTATTCATTCTGCATTAATATTACAATTTATAAACTTTGAAGTTTATATATCTACTGAGTTGTAAATATTGTGTTTAGAATTTGGATTCAATTCTTTATTGCATTAAATGAAATACTAAAGAATTGCTTTCATTCTAGTGAACTTTTTTAAATGAAATTTATGCAGAGAATTTACAAGCAGAATTTATAAACATCATTGACTCCTCTTCTGGTAACGTCAATCTTATTTCGTGTATAAACTTATTATTTCAACATTTGTTGAAATGTTAACTCGGCACCAGGGTTGAAAGACTTCAAATACTTCTGCTATCTTGTGTATACTCTATTTGACGTGTAAAATTATAGTTATATATATATATAATATAGGCTCTATCATGTTTTTTGATTAATATTTAAACTGCCTTTCCGCATTAAATCCTAATACAGACAGTAGTGCACAGCTTAGTTCAGCACTAGCTTCACTCCGTCGCTGCTCCGCTTATCTCTGGAAGGCCAGTTCTTTACCGTTTATCCCGACTACTCTACTCTACTGCTTCCGACTACTCTTCTCTGTCGCCTCTGACTAAGACTACACTGGCAGCTGCGGCTGCTTCCTTCTATAGGTCTCAGGAGGCGGGGCTAGAAGCCTCTCAACCAATCAGGAACGTTCGAGGCGTATCTCGGTTGCTACTGGACGAATCGGGAAAATTCTCAATGCTTCGGGTATAATCTATTTTGGCGCAAAAGCCGCCAAATTTGTCACCAAATCGCCAAATTTGTCGCCAAGCTCTGGGACCTCCGACGCGACACCGGTGCTCCGTCCAATGCAGATGACTGTAAAACATTCTTTCTTATGATGGAATCAACTATGCTGGGAAGCCGCATCACAGATTCGTAACAGTATGATACATTTTCTTAATTCATATATTTTAATAAATATGAATTAAACAAATATATGGGCATGATTATGATTAAAGCGTTCTAATTTAGAACATTGCATGGTTGATTTAATTTATATTAATGTTTCCATTTGAAACAACATTAGGGATATATTGGGACAGACATTGCAAATATGAACTAACTTCAAGGAAGGAATATAATTTCTAGGCTTACACACCATCCTTAAACTGCATACCTCTCCAACAGTGTGTAATTTCACTCTTGACTTAGATTTAATGTAAAATCGATTTTTGAATCTAGATAATGATGACATTCGCCTTTTTTTAAAGCATATTTTAAAATAATGTGGAAAAAAGAAGTAAAAAAAATTACCTAGAATTCTTTAATAAAAAGGACAATTTTAGTGAAAAACTTTTAAATAACCAAAGTTAATTTATTTGATATTTGTATATGAATTGAAATCTTTTGTATTTATTACACTCCTACAATAAAATTTGTAATAAATAAGAATCTCAACCTGCTACGTTATGAACAAAATAAATAATGTCATAACAGCCTGAAAAGATGATAAAAATGTATATTGCATCAAAGTAATCTATGAATTTCTTTAACCAAATCAAGAACCTATCATTGGCCTACAATGATAAGAAATCCATGTATTTGTAAATAATAAGAATCTAACCTACCACGTTACGTACGCTAAAATGTAAAAAACAGCAATCTGAAATACTATATCACATCAAAGTAATCTAAAAATTTTTCCAACCAATCAAGATCTTATTATTAGCCTACAAGGAGAAGAAATCCATATATTCGTAAGTAATAAGAATCTCAGCCTGCCATGTTACACACGAAAAAATGTAATAAATAGCAATCTGAAAAATGATAAAAATATAGAACACATCAAAGTAATCTATGAATTTCTTCAACCAAATCAAGAAAGCATCATTAGCTTGGAATGAGGAGAAATACACATATTCGTAAGATAACAAAATTATTTCTTCCTTTCCAATCATTCTGAGGTTTGATGACCTGAGTTAAAATCTTCTTTTAGATCTTGTACAGCTACGTCACAATTGCTCAAACTCTATTAACTACTCATTCCTAAATTCCCTTTTAACTAGCTTCTCTAGCCAAACTTAAATATTAAGTCAAAATTTCTAATTTTCCTCAAGGTTCCTATTTCTGACCCATGTATACAAAAAAGGCATTGATATTGGCACTCAAATGAACATTTAAGTCATAATTATGATTAAATTGATCCCATATGTGAAAGTTGTGTGCTTCATAGTACAGAAAAGAAAACGTGAATATTAGTGCATTCCATTGGTGTGGAATAGTTGCCAAAGATCAGTCTTAGACTTGAATCTTTTTACTAATTCTAACTTGCGATCTTTGTTGATTGATCGCTCGCATTTGGTTAGTATACAAGTACCAGAAAAATGAATGTGTGTTTTAGATACCTTTTTACAGACCGGCTAAATACAAACTTTGATGCAGAACTACAATTTTAAGCACAAGATCACAAACTAAATTTCATTTTTTAAGTCATTGTAAGTAAGCGAATGCAAAAGTACAAACAAACAGTGAGTCAGCACTTTGACGGATTGTGTCCAAAATTTAATACATATCTACATTTTTAATGATAAATCTGTGGGATAAATTCTATCTCTACTTTTTGTAGTTATCATATAAACTTCTATACGGACAGCCGGACAGAGAGACTTTCCCAAAATGGATTTCATTCAAAACTTGATAGGAATATAAAAATTTGGTACTATCACACTATTTTGATGGAAATATACAAATCTCATATATAGATTGACCATATACCAAATTTCATTCGTGTAGACTACAGAATATTTTAGTTATATTGTTTACAGATAGTCAGATAAAGCGAAAGACAAACATAATTCCAAAAATGTGTTTTTCAAATCAGGAAGATCTGGAATGTGAAGATAGTCAAAATCATAAGTTCAAATTTTTTAATGATTATAATACATTCGTTTTGTATAGGAAGAATAGATTACTAATAAAATAATTCGAGATAATTTAAACATTATAAATAAAATAATTAATAAAAATTTATTAATAAAAAAAACACTTTCTACTTTGAGATGGTTTTATGGAGGTATAATGGGGGGGGGGGAGATTAGATGATATTCAAAAACAAAGAAATTAATCCAGAGATATGAGAAGAAGGTATCCGCAGTGCCTGGTTATCGGAATTTAGAATAGGGTTTAATCTTCAGAATCGCAAATGATAAATATATTTTGAAATAGATTGATCTGTCTATCGTCTATTTGTGAGTCTGCGAATGCGAAAACACAAGAACACTAAATAAAAGAAGAAGAATTTTAGTAAGTAAATTTTACACCAAAATTTTAGATCTCTATCTGATTTCGGTTTAAATTCATCAGCTTACAGGCTATTTGAGATATGTTAAAGCGATAAATGAAAAATACAATAAGCTAAGTATATAACACTTGACATGTAATCTTGATACCAAAATTATAGATCTCTGTAATATGTTGGCCTCAGTCTTCCTATTTAGGAAAGATCCATAATACGTCTCTCCAAAATAAGAGAGATCCATAAATAACACTTGACATGTATTCATGATACCAAAATTGTGGATCTTTATAATATTTAGGCTTCAGTCTTCTTATTTAGGAGAGACCTGTAAAGCATCTATCCTAAATAGGAGAGATCCGTAAAGCATCTATCCTAAATAGGAGAGATCCGTAAAGCATCTATCCTAAATAGGAGAGATCCGTAAAGCATCTATCCTAAATAGGAGAGATCCGTAAAGCATCTATCCTAAATAGGAGAGATCCGTAAAGCATCTATCCTAAATAGGAGAGATCCAAGAGTCTTCCTATGTCGAAAAATTCTATAGGAAGACTCCTTCCTATATTCTCTCTATATAAGAGAGATCCATAAGTTAAAACTTGAAGAGGAACAAAACAAGAGATCAATAGGAGAATCAGTCTTCCTATATAGGAAAGAGACCCATAAATGACTTAATATGTTGACCTTAATTTTCATATTTAGGAAAGATCCCTAAAGCATACTCTATTCTGTTAAATATGACGCGTCTAAACACAAAATAAATTGGATAATTAGAGAAAAACATACTCTTTCTCTTCTTATCTCTTAAACGGAATATTTGAATTCTCATAATTCTATATTAAAATTCAACTAGACAAAATTACCATCAATATATAATTAACTAACCTAAATAGGTAATAAGAGAAAAAATACTTTTTTAGTTTAAATCACATAAGTTGCACCGCAATAGTTTTTTTAAATTTAATTCCATGTTATTTTTCTTATTTAAAGATACTTCCCAAAGTAAATGGAACTATTTTTAGGCAATGACACATTCCATTTGATTCTAAGAAGTTATTCAACAAAATACTAGATGTCAGCACCAGGTTTATTTCGAGAAAAATATTATTTCTGGAAACTTTTCATGGAAATATTTGATTTCAGACACCCTGAAAATTGCACTACAAAATGTTGTTATAATTTTGAAATTGTACCACTATTAAATAACCCGTGCATCACAATTAACATTGCATTCATAAATAAAAATTTAAAGCAGTAACTCTCAGCAAGCCTGGCCTTTATACTTTAAAAAAAGGAATTTTTTTCTATTAAAATGCAAGAAAAATTGCCAGTATATATTTAAATAAAGTGCAATTAAGTAAACTGAATTAAGAGCGTTTTCTTAGATTCGTGTGATGATACGTTTCCGAAAGTGTAGGAAAATATTCTATCTCCTAATTATTTGAAGCACAAAATAAAAGTTGCAAATAAATTGTCAGGGCAACCATAACGGTTGTTAAATGACTTACACATGTGTATATATTCATATTTATACATGCACTACATAAGGATAGATAATCGGCTAAATATGACTAATTGGACCCACGCAGAAAATGTAAGTTTTTGAAAAAATCTTTTTTTTATCTTTTTACAAACCAGTTAAAGCTAATACTCAAATTATTTTCATTTAATACATGCTACTTTTTTACTGTATCAATGAATAAATTTATGAATATTTAAATAATAAACTGCTGCTTGAAATGTTAAAAACAATTACTTTCATGACAAAATAATTTTTCATCTTTTTTTCCTTATATTCTTCTTCAGTGAGATATTAATTCTTATATGATGACTTTAATTAAAATTTGTTAGTATTTTTTTTCATAATTTAAAAAACAAATTCTCGATTTATTTAACATAATTTTTTGTTAACATCAGCAGCATTCGTGATTTTAGCTCGATATAAATTGTATTAAAATTTTTCAAATTTAAAAAAATTACTGATAATGTTATTTAAACAAATGATTTATAGTTTTTATGAGTTTATTAATAAATATGAACATAATTACGTTTGAATACTTTTATACCCAATAGAATACATTATACTAAACTAATGTAGAATTAGTAATCTTCTTCCGAATATTCAACCATTTTTAATAACTTTATATTGTTTAAGGGAACTTAAAAATGTTTTCGTATCAACAATCCTCTTTTCGCATTATTGGAGCCAAAATGCTAATATTATTAGATTTTTTTCTAATAAAAAAACTTTTTCGAAAAATTAAAAGTACTTGCTTTGCCTTGAGTATGAGATGGAAATTGTTTCACCCTGCTTGCCATCGTAGCTTTGCTTCAAAATGTATAAATATCTCTCATAATACCATGGCATGGATTTAAAATGTAGATTCTTCAGTTTACTTTAGTACATGCTTCAACCGTAGATTAACATAGATTAGTGCCCGCACTTTATGAAGTCTCGATTAAATTTAAATAGATCGAATTTAAGATATCACAAAAATTGTTGTAGCATGGAATTTTGAATCAGATTCGTTATGATTTCTTTTAAAACATTTCCACCATCTGAGTTTGATTTTTTTTATGGAAAGGATGAATAAAAATTGTTTTACAGCTTCAAGGCACATTAGATCACGTAGAGGATTTTAAAGACACTTTGTTAAATAATGAATAAATTAAAAAATTTCAAATTTTCATGTTTTTTTATGATTACATGTCAATTTTCATTTTTATATCAATAACTAAGCAATATAAATTACTCTAGAGAAAAAAATTTATTTCACTCCTCTCACCTAAAAAAATAATAGAACGGGTTCCTTGTTCTTTTTCCTCCCATTTCTCTATTTTTGATAGAAGAATAATTTTCATCAAATTTCCCTAAAAATTATGCGGTTGCGATCCAAAAATTCGAAAGCGAATAGTAAAATGTTTAATATATTACTGATATTTAAAAGACAATTCAATTCTAAGTAGTATTTTAGAGAATTTTTATATTTTTAAAAATGAATTTCTCGTCATGTTTGCTTTAAAACGATAAACTTTAACGAAACTTTGCTTAAAACGAACTTTAAAAAGATAAAAGCTATATGGTTGGGTTACGGAAACACAGAAGAAATTGAAAAGAGAAACCAAAAATCAAAATTTCAAAACCACCAATATTTTTATTCTATTCTAACAGGGATCACGATGCACGATGTTCTGGAGATTAGACGAAACAAGCGATTCGTTCATCTAATCCAACATAGATTATTCGTCAAATCAGCTATTCGACCGAGACTTTATTTGACTAATCCCCAATTACGGTGAATCAAATTAAGGTATATTTAATATCCTATTTTACAATAGCATTATTTTTCCATTTCATGTAAAATAAACTTTTATTTTTAGAGAGTACCCCATTTTGGGTTGTACCATATGGCTGCATTTGGGTTAGACGGATAAAAAGTTTTATTCATATAATTTTATATTTATTTAGAATTGTGATATTTTATATTTATAGGGATTGTGATATTTTATATTTATAGGGATTGTGATATTTTATATTTATGGGGATTGTGATATTTTATATTTATAGGGATTGTGATATTTTATATTTATGGGGATTGTGATATTTTAAATTTATAGGGATTGTGATATTTTATATTTATAGAGATTGTGATATTTTAAATTTATAGGGATTGTGATATTTAATATTTATAGGGATTGTGATATTTTATATTTATATGGATTGTGATATTTTATATTTATTTAGAATTGTGATATTTTATATTTATTTGGAATTGTGATATTTTATATTTATAGGGATTGTGATATTTTATATTTATTTAGAATTGTGATATTTTATATTTATTTGGAATTGTGATATTTTATATTTATAGGGATTGTGATATTTTATATTTATTTAGAATTGTGATATTTTATATTTATTTGGAATTGTGATATTTTATATTTATAGGGATTGTGATATTTTGACATTGCTTTGATACTGAATAGAAAAGAATGTTAATCTTTCAATCCTCTAATAACAAAAAATAGATTGAAATGCGTTTTTCTCAGTATTTCACATATTTATAATATTTTTTTAATATTTATTTTCACTTAAGACAGAGAAGTGATTTTAAATGCCAAGTGAGATATCATATGGAATCGTTTAGTACAGTTTCTAGGACATAGGACAAACTAAGGATGTTTTAATAATTAATATAATTAAATAAAAAAAAAGACTTCGCTTCAAACAAACTTCTCTTACACTCCAGACGAATGTATGTCTTAAGAATTAATATAAAGAATAATTTCAAATGACATAATTTTTATTTTATTTATTCAAAAAATGTAACTTCCGAAAAATATTTTTTTTAAAATAGTAGAGTTCGAAGTCGAACTTTATTTTAGAAACAAAGTGGAAGTAAAAATAAGGATTTCTAAAATTTGAATTCAGTATTTTTCAAGCCTGAGGTTTTCAATAAATTCAAATTTTGCTTTTTGAAAACAATCGGATTTAAATTATGTTTTGAGAAAAGACGTTTACAAGTACACTTAAAGGAGAAGGTTTTTATCAATAAATTTATCGTCTATTGTTTTGCCGATAACTCGTAGAACGTTAGTAATCTTCGAAACAGAAAAGGACTTCGAAGGAAAGACAGAAAATTCGCTTTATGGATATTCAATTCGCTACTCAGATCGAAATCAATTATATTATATGATTCTGAACAGTATCGAAATTTGCATTTTTTCCCTTTACACAATTTTGTAAGCCATTATTCAAAAAAGATTACAGGGTAAAATAGAAGCAGAAGCTGCAATAGTAGTATACTACTATGGGAAAGAGATCCTTAAAAATCTTGTGAAATTATCAAACCATGCAAGTTTTCAGGTAGAAGTGCAAGCTTTAAAGATGCCCATTGAATATTGTGAAAGGGTGGAGGACGGACAGAAGTTCTCAATTTTTTCAGATTCTCTTTCAGTCCTACAAGCCATACAATCATGTCACAATTGTAATAGGGAAATATGGACGATCAAAGAAAAGATAAAAAGTGTAAAAATTAACAAGTGGGTAGAGTTGAATTAGGTTAAGGCCCATATTAGGATATATGGTAATGAATAGGCGGATCAATACGCAAAGTTGGCGGCACAGAAAGAGAGTGTTGATATAATTATCCCCAAATCAAATGGTGTCTTAAAATGGGAATTAAGAGAAGAAATAAAGCTGCACTGGTTTGACAGATGGTATATGTCCAAAAACGGAAGAGTAACTTTCGATTTTATTCCTAATCCAGAAATAAAAATAAAAAGATACCATCCACTGCTAATTCAAATTATATCAGGGCATGGGCTATTTCCTGCATATTTCCAAAGATTTGGAAGAATGCAGGACAATAAATGCATTTGTGGAGGAATCGGTACTGTTTACCACTATTTAAAGGAATGTATTGAAATCTCGGAGTTAAGAAAAAATCTGAAAATTGTAAGTAAGGACTTAAGTACAATACTGATGGTACCAGGTAATCTTAAAACTCTGAAGGACATGATGCCAAAAATTGTCAGTTTTTTTACCAACTGTTTGAAAGTGTTCGGATTTCTGTTGTTATGAAACGGGAATATGGAGAAATTTTTTGAATTTCGCAGATATTTTCTTTTAGTGATGGCCTGTTCCTTGTTTAATAGGAAGATTAGGAGTAAGGTCAGTAATTGACCATTTTGTGGCCAATTCCCTCGAAGAGAATGTCAGTTTGACCAATCGGTCAATGCAAGGATGGACAATGCTAAAGATAGCAGTCGACCACAAGAAATCCTGTTGATACTGCTTTGCTCAGTGGTGACGGGGTGGTCGGCTGTTTACAAGAAGAAGAAAGGTAAAATGTAGTCTTTCTTTCTTATATATTTTTGAAAAAAATATTGCAGTTTAACATCATTTAAATAATATATTTCCTACAGTAGATATGATTTATTTGAATAAACGGATATCTTTTCTAGAAAACATTTTTGTTTAATAATTTTGTGTATAATTTAGTATTTTTATATTTTAGACATTGAGGGGTTTTGCTTAACAACTTATATGCCCAGATACTAATGCAAAAATTTCTTTTCTATATATTAAAATCTATTTCGAATTTACTGTGTTTTCGTCGCTTATGTAGGACGAGTATCTGAAGTCGCAAACTGCAGACACAATTCCATCAGGAATTTGTCGTGTACCTGGTTCCTGTCTTTTAATAATTGTGTAAGTATTTCCATACATACAGTTTACATGAAATGAAATTCAAGGAAATTTAGATGCTCATTCAACATATCGTTGCAGAAAGCATCCGCTAGATGTACGGAGAATTTAATAAAGCAAGTTGAATGATGGCAAACAGTGCTTTATTCCACGAAAAATGCTAAACATTAGCGACAAACAGACAGTCGAAGTGCAACCAAAAAACAAAGTTATAGAAAACTCTCCACCTAAACAGACCAGGAAACAGCTCTCGGATTACATTAGAGAGCTAATTCTATGATTGTCCCCTCAAAGAAAGGATTTATTCCTCTTGTGAGGAGTTTGCTTTTTATAACGTCCAAACTGGATATGGAATTTTCTTAAAGGATTTCCAGATCCAAATTCCTATTAAAGATATAGCCATAATTCTTGTGTTTTCTAAAAATTCCATTTTTGTCTCCAAAGACGATAAACCACTCATCAAATGATCGCCAATCTTGAGGATCACTGCCATTGCATACATTCTTTCCCATTAAGAATATCTATGTGTTACGGCCAAAGCCCGAAATCGGTCAGCTCGCGAATTGGCTGACCAATTCGCATTTTGGCCAACGTTGCTGTAAACTTACCGGTCAATGTAAGATCTTTTCTTGATTTCGGGCTTTGGCCGGCCAATTCGCGAAGTGGCTTGAAACGATCGGCCAAAGTAGGAAGAAAGAAATCAATAGCAGATTGTTTCACACACTGTTAAAAATGAAGTATTTAAAAATAAGTACTTCTGTGTACTGTTTTTTTCAGTACAATTGTTTCAGAAAGCAGTTCAAATATAAGTGACATTTCTGAGTTAAAAATAAGCTTGTAATATATAAAAATATGATTTCGTGTTATTCTGTTCTCATATTAAAGCCGTAATAGAAATTATTCTGTGAACGTATATGCTGTAACAACGTGATAGCGTGAAGATTATTAGTCTTGCGCTGTGATGTCATCAATGTAGGGCCGAGTGAGTAGGTCAAATTTGTCTTTTAAATTTGTTTATTTATAACATCACAATCGGACAAAACACGCAACATGAAACACATAACATAAAAAAACATTCACAACATATAAACAATAGGAAATTCATACATTACAATATTTGTAAATCCATTCCCACGACCATTATCTTAATCCACAAGACAGAACACCATCACCAGGCACCAATGCCTTTTACTTTCAACATCACATAACACCATACAACATCACATAGCACAACACCACGCTGAATCCCGCCGAAAAAAATCTCCGTCTGCCAAACGTACTACCGGTGTGGTGTCATCATATTTTTGATCTACACCAATACGATGCTGACATCTATCTTCTGGGAATTTTCGGGTCAAATTCTTTTCAGCGCCCTTCAAAATGAAGAATTATATCTTGAGCAAATGCGTTGCGTATCGTGTATGAATACAAAGGCAAATTGAGTACTCAATTACCTTTAAGGGTGATCCTTAGTCTTTTTCTGCTCCAAGGACCTAATGTTAAAGATCCCAGATCACACTGTCTCCCGAAATATCGCTTCAAAAACTATGAAATTTTTTGCAAAGGCAAATAGCAAATATAAGGGCTAATTAAAGCAAAGATGAAGGGAAAATAGTTTTATTGTTAAAATTATTTAAAGACATTTCTTTGTTGGCGCCATCTGTCGAATTTCACCTACAACATGTCCTTATTTGTATTTATTCAAGTCATTATATTTATTTTAAATGTCATTATATTTATTTTAAATGTCATTATATTTATTTTAAATGTCATTATATTTATTTACCATTATCACATCGGGCTTTGGCCAAGAATTCCCAGCCTCTTCGCGAAATGGTCAGCAAAATAGAATATACAATATTAATTGCAAGTACTTCGGACTTTGGCCAAACCTCTTGGCCAGTTCCCGAATTGGCCAGCCAATTCGCAAACTGGCCGAACATATACATATTTCTTTTCATCGATGATATGACCATTTGTAAATCTCTCTTTTTAGCAATGCTAGGATACTGATCGAAAGTAATACTACAGATTCACAGTAATACTACAGGCAATTAATAGTAGTTACAAACAAATTAGCTTCAACTATTTAGTTTAAAGATTCCTTTCACTAAGTTAAATTTTCGGTTGGTCTACATTATCAAAAAATAATGGTGAAAAAACTACCCAAACAGCAAATGAGTCAGTTGAGAAAACATTTTCGAGGACTATCAGAAGGAAAAGAAATCATTTAAAAAAGTGCTTAGTAGACTTGCCTAGTTGTATTTACAGAGAAGCACTGAAAACATGTAAATATCCCTAAACTATAGATGAGATACCTCGGAATAATTTTTCTACTTGAAATTATATTATTTTGTTAATGTTTTAGAGCATTATCCAAAATATTAATTTTTTTGGTTATTTATGCAATTGCAAGCGTATATTTCATTTCAAATTTCTGTATTCATTTCCTTCTTATATTACATGTAAGAAGATTATTTTGTTACGCACACACACACACACACACATATATATATATATAAACGGGTCATTACTGCACCACTGCATTATATTCAATAATGATAAAGGTGATAAGATTAAAAGGAAATCTATTTAGGATTTTTATTAATCTATAAAATCCTCTACAATCCTTTTTTTTCTGAGGGTAGCACAACAATTTGTTCTTAGGATTATCTTTATATATCATTCTTTTTGTTGTTGTTGTTTTAATACTCGTAATTTTCTTTGTTAGTTTTATTTGCTTGCTGAATTGGCCTTCTAATTGCTTGCAAAATCAATGAAAAAAATTTAAGGTCAAAACATTTTATTCTTTTCTAATTTAAGTCAAAGCATCAGAAACAAATCGATTAAGTTAAATTATATTTGTTTGCACTACGACGGATTTATAAGTACTTAGTGTAACGAACGAAGCAATTCTCTTGAGAATTGGAAGCGTCAGCGAATATGGAACAGTGTCTTTAATTTTGATTAAGTAACAGAAAGGGGTATTTAAAGTTTTATAAAATAATCAGCGATACAATCAATTCGATTTGTACTTGCATTTGTAATGAACATGAAAAAAAAAAATTAAAGGCAACAGAAAACTCTACAAATTGAAAACACGGATGTTTAAAGCATTATGCTTGAAATTGAGGTCCCTTTCGTCTTTCGATATTTTACATGTTCATGATTTTTCTCGTTTTGCAACAATATTTTCAATATAATGAATAAAATCAAATGAGCATTTAAACTCTTCCTTTTATGATAACTTTTATCACAACCAATTACCCCGTTACCGCAGAACTAAGTTGTGTAAGAACAGGGATTATTGTGACTGCGTGTTATGCTCATTAACTTTCCAACTTTTACATAAGAGTACAACGGCCAACTAAAGTTCAAAAAATCTTCAAAATGCTGGTAAAAGACTAGAAATCTTTTCCACCAATTTTTTAAAGGTTTTTATATTTTCAGAGTGTTGTGATATTGTGTTAAAATTATCACTATCCATAATGAGTCTTCCTCTAATTTCATTGAGTTAGACACATTCTGTTATGAAGCTCTGAATCGCTGGGCCGCGGTGGCAAGGTCTCGGCTTGTGAGCCGTAGGGTTTCAGGTTCGAGACCCGATTCCACCGAAGAACCGTCGTGTAAGGGGGTATGTTGCACGTTGAATCCGTCAGGCCAAACGTCCTCCCGCTGGTGTGGTGTGGAGAGGTAGGTGCCAGCTCAGGTGTCGTCCTTGTCATCTGACCACGGTTCAAAATTACGAGGTCCGTCCCAAAATAGCCCTAGTGTTGCTTTACAACGGGACGTTAATATAACTAAACTAAACTAGAGCGCTGAATCAAGCCTATTTCTCCACATATACATATGTTGTCTTGCATCCTTTTTTTTAATTGCAAGGAATATTCAGTAAAGCAGATAAAAGATATATGTTTAAATTTAATCATTTTTAATCCAAATTTATGGATAAAGAATATTAAATAGGAGCTTGAGATTCATTTTACTAAAATCTGTCCTATTTCAGGCCAAAAACATAGTAAACATTAAAAAGCATTTTATTAATCGTTTAATAATTCAAAATTAGTTAGAAATGCCATGACGCAAAAACAAACAACGTAGTTTCAGTTAGAACTCAAACGTAAACATTCAGACAAGGCTCTATACAAAAGATTCCGTACATAAAATTGAAGGAAAGAAATAATTTGCAGGGCTATCGGATCAATCTTTATAAGCCGAATATGCCTCTTTCTAAAGAAATTTAAATCTCTTTCCTAATTGTCAGCGTGGGCGAAATCACGTGATCATGAATATCGAGTCAGAGAGAAGTATATCTTCTTCCTGCTGGATGCACGAGTCATTTAATCCATAAATGAATATTTCTGGTTCAGAGAGACCTGCGCAATAACTTCACCCTTTAATCTGGAGCAGACTCTAAAAGTTAATCGTTTTCCAGAGAGGCGTTTTGTACAGCCCTCCACTCTCTGAACATAAATTTGCCTTTTACTCCACAAACGGTACTCGCGAGGAATAAATTAAAACCTCCGACGAGGGTGGACTAACCTTACTGACATTTTTGGTCTCAAAGAATATCTAAAAGGAACAGAAATGGCTCCTTTTTCTTGGCGCTTCTTTCTCACTGTTCGAAATATCTGAATGGAAAGAAATCTAAATCAGTGTTTTTCAACACTTAACGCAGGACTTTTTAAGGATTCAAGAGGGCAAACCTAAAGACGAAAACATATGAAGCCAAGAATAAAATGTATTAAAAACACGATTTTATTAGTGTTATTACTGAAAAGTAAAAAACGTTTTTATTTTTTGAAAAAATATGGAGGAGGATAAAGCAAAATAATAAAAACACGAAATGCTGATAGAAACACCCGGAATAAATTGGAATTTTAAACAAATTTGTGTTGCATTTTCAGTTTCTAAGGAAAAATTTGGAATGCTCTTCTTTATTATATTTATTATGGCTTTAATTTTAATTTTATCAAGATTTTATTACTGTTAACACTGAAAAGTAAAAAAATATATTTTTCCTTCAAAAAATACAGAGGAGAACAGAATAAAATAATAAAAATACGAGTGGCTGATAGAAATACTTTAAATAAAGTATGATTTAAAACAAATTTGTGTTGCATTTTCAGTTTCTAATGAAAAATATGGAAAGCTTCTCTTTATTATATATATTATGGCTTTAATTTTAATTTTATCACGATTTTATCAGTGTTAATACTGAGAAGTAAAAAATGTTTTTTTCCTTCAAAAATATAGAGATGGACAAAAATAAAAAAATAAAAAATGCGAGTTGCTGCTAGAAATACTCTAAATAAATTATGATTGAAAACAAATTTGTGTTGCATTTTAAGTTTCCAGTGAAAAATTTGGAATTCTCTACTTTATTATATTTAAAATGGCTTTAATTTTAATTTTATCGAGATTTTATTAGAGTTAATACTTAAAAGTAAAAAATGTTTTTTCCTTCAAAAAATATAGAGGAGGACAAAATAAAATAATAAAAATGCGAGTTGCTGATAGAAATACTCTAAATAAATAAGAATTAAAAATAAATTCGTGTTGCATTTTCAGTTACTAATGAAAAATTTGGAAAGCTCTTCTTTATTATATTCATTGTGGCTTTAATTTTAATTTTATCACGATTTTATTAGTGTTATTACTAAAAAGTAAAAAATGTTTTTTTTCATTCAAAAAAATAGAGAGGAGGACAAAATAAAATAATAAGAATACGAGTTGCTGATAAAAATACTCTAAATAAATAAGAATTTTAAATAAATTCGTGTTGCATTTTCAGCTTCTAATGAAAAATTTGGAATGCTTTAACTTATTATATTGGTTATAGCTTTAATTTTTTTTTATGGAATAAATTTCGCCTCACCTCACAATTTTACGATTTTATTTTGACTTCCTTATTTATAATTTAAAAAATAATGGATCTTTACTCTCATACACTAATAAAAGTATTCGGAAAAAAATTATAATTTATGAAAAATAGTTTTTATTATTTTCTATTTATGGTCTTTTATAAATTTCATAATTCGTTATTATAAGTCCCAGTCTAGATAACTTTTGATGCATGTGGATTGAAGTAAAACTGCCCTGACAAAAGTTGGAAAGAATGCTTTCCATAATTGATACTTTAAATACCAACGATATAATTCCCCATAATTCTCGTATTTAGAGTGGCAACATGATTTATACAAAACAACGAATCCTGCCCTTGTGTCTCATTGGTAGAAAACAATCCTGGCAATAGGTTTAAAGTTTGAGTTTGAGTTTAGTTACATTAACGTCCCATTTGAAGCAACACTAGGGCTATTTTGGGACGGACCTCGTCATTTTGAACCGCGGTCAGATGACGAGGACGACACCTGAGCTCGCACCCCCCTCTCCACATCACACCACACTAGCGAGAGGACGTGTGGTCATGACGGATTTAACGTGCAACAGACCCCCTTACACTACGGTTCTTCAGTGGAATCGGGTCATGAACGTGAAACCCTCCGGTTCCGAAGCCCAGACCTTACCACCAGGCCACCGGGGCCCGCAATAGGTTTAAAAACATTTTAAGGAAAATGATTAATACGATAACTTTTAACGAAAATTTTCGAAATGTTGCCGCTTTGCTTTGAAATAAGAGTAAAGAGAGTCAAATAAATTTTAAATCACATTTATCCTTCTGATTCTGAAACGGTTTGAATTTTTTTTTACCTATTTAGCACAAAATTTGATATAGATCCAAGTTTTGGTATCATGAAAACATATCAAATTTTATCCGCTTACCTCACTAAGTATTTGAATGATAGTATTCACATACATTCTCATAGAGAAAGAATTTACCAGTTGATTTATTTAAATCAGTATTAGAAACTGGTCTGTATTTTGAAATAAAGATTATATAATAAAATCCACTCTTTAGTTAATAATGTTTTTGAGTTATTTTGATCACATACGAATCTCAGATGGATATTTAACTTGTAGACGAATCTGATCTGAAATCTGATATAGACTTGTATATAAACATTTTCATATGCACTTCTGCTTTGAGGTATCATGCTCCATTGCACAGAAACACAGAGACAGGCTTATTTCCCTTATACGAATTTCTACCAGAAATCTACAATTTTGGCGCCATAGACTCTTAACTAAATTTATTTAATCATGTTTTTTTTTCTTAATTTACTTTGTTCACAGTTAGAATGACAGATAGGCAAATGTAGATCTGAATATAGTTTTTTCGTTCTATAAGCGGAGGTGCATCAAGATCTGATGAGCAAATTTTTTGGCGATTTCTTTGTAAATTTTGTGCACAAGAGAAGAATTTCGATCTCCACTTCGGTTATTTGATATTATTACTAATTTTAATTCATCATAAAATCATATTTTGAAAGATAAAAAATACGTAAATAAGATATTCTCATTTCCTAATTTTTGCATGAATGGTTCAGACTTTTGAAGAAGTAACTCAGTCGTAGTGAAACAGTTTCAGTTGGTAGTGAACACCAAGTTTCAGTGGTTTCAGATCACATCAAGATAATAGATTCCCTCGGCTACTTTTAGATTACTCCAAGATCGCCAAGTTTCGTTATACATAAGAAGCCATATTTTGTTAAAATTTGTGTACTTTCAAGACTCTTGGCGTTTTTCAGATAACGCCAAGATTGCACGCTCCATTATACGAGGGTTGGAACGTAATTAGTGGCAACTATTTATTTACATGGAATACAAAAGTGATTCATTTCACCATGTTTTACAGTCCTTCAACATAGTCGCCAGCATTGTGTACAACCCGTTCCCAACGATGTGGAAGTCGCAGAACACCTGTAGGACTACCCGTTCTGTTGATAGTTCGAATGGACCGGTCTACTGCCGCAAGAATCTCTGAAACAGTTTTGAAGCGAATGCCACGAAGTAGTTCCTTTATCTTAGGAATTAAGTCAAAGTCACAAGGCCTTAGATCTGGGGAATATGGTGGATGGTAAAGTACTTCCCAGCCCCACCGATCGAGCAAATCAACCACAGCTTGCGCTTCATGCGGAGCATTGTCTTGCAAAATGATACGGACGTTCTGCAGTAAGTGTCGCCGTTTCTTTCTCAAAGCTGGTCTGAAATGGTGCTCCAAAAATGAGCAGTAATACTGCGCATTGACGGTCAACTGTGGGGGAACGGTATGCGTTAGGATGACATCATCACAATGGTACACAAGAATCAGCATAACTCTCACATTGCCCGTACATAAAAAGTCAATATTCCATCAAGATGAATTCTCGGGTTTATTTGGCGATTTTCAGATTATGGCAAAATTACCAATGCCAAGTTATCAATTACTAATCGCCAAATTGATGATACTTTAAAATCCAATGGTATAAATCCATATATATTAAGAAGAGGCCTAATTCTAGCATAGTATGTATAATGTTTGTCATGATTCTATTTGTCTGATCGGGGGACCTAAATTTGTAACACTGTGTAACAGGAATTTCTTCTACTTTTTTTCAACCATATTCAGCCAAAAATTGTGCGTTTCGCGTTTTCTTATAGTGAGAGCTATGTGTGCAGAATAGCCAATTCTACTACATAGTATCAACCCGTTCATGAAAATGAACTGGATTTGTGTTCTGTTGTTACATTTATTACGCATTGAAATATTTCATAAGTAAAGATAATTGTAATTGGTTTCATATTTTCTGTGTAGAAATATAATCCAAAGCCACTTGAAATTAAAAAAAATTCATTATTAATTTTGTTTATAAAGTTCTGGTTCTAACAGCTTGAGAAATTCAACAAAACGAAACTAAAATATTTTTTAATTGCAATGATTAAATCCAAGATTTATACAAATGACATATGACTTTTTCTTCTGAAAAATAGCCACAATTAAAAATACTTATTAATAGCTTTTATTTCTTTTAAGAATAGCTAAAATGTAGTTTAAATGTTTCTGTAGTCTCCAAAATAATATGGTGCATGATGCGGTACAGAATAAATAGATGTTTACTGTATTTATGCTATTTATCAATAATTTTTTTACTTTTTCTCATAAACAAAAAGGAATGTTAATGATGAACTGTTTTTTTTTTTTTTACATTTTATTAGGTACTAGCCGCCTTTGGCGACCAGCCGGTTCGCCAATCTTAATGTTCATTTAAATTATAATAATTAAATAGGTTGAACCGGAGTTTAACCCCCTTCTTCGCCAAGTTGCGATAACGCTCCAAAGCTGGCAATCTTTATTATGCACTATAATTGAACATCTGCTCCTTTGCTTTTGAACATTTCGCAAGGTCGTTGTTGGCGATTTTTAAAAATTGCTCCAAGCAGGAGGTTAAACTCCGGTCGTACCATTAAATATTTTACGCAATTCCAACTTTAATAGATTCTTCGGCAAAATATTTTAAAATTTCAAATTTTGATAGTCATATAATTCATTCATAATATTATAAGGGCCTTCAGTCATAGCCTGATATGTATCTCTCTCATTTTCTGTTACCCCTCGTAGAAATTATGCTTTAAATTAAAGTGTAAATGATTAATCTGCAATTAATATAATAATATTTTTTACTGAAACAAAGCATTTTTTTAATACTATGATTACTGATAATAGAGTCACTGAGCGTTTACACTTTATGGGCACTAAAGAATATCTTTCTTAATTTATGTAATATCTCAAGAATTTGTCAACAAAAATTTCTCAGATTCATCATGAACAGATCGATTCATTAACAATGTTTCATTTTAAATGCATCAAACACTAAAAAAATAACATGAATCGTTTAAAATAATCGGTCGAAAACAGGTTTAAAAAAATACTTAAAAAACGATGTACTTAAAACTATAAGCATATAAAAAAAAGTATATAACTAACATAAATACAATTTAATTACAAAAGCATCCAATTAACCTAAAAATAATTTAAATCATTGAAAATAGGTTAAAAAAACTACTTAAAAAACGATGTACTTAAAACTATAAGCATATACAAAAAATATATAACTAACATAAATACAATTTACTTAAAAAAGCATGCAACTAACCTAAAAATAATTTAAATCATCCGTTGGTTGCCATGTCAACAGTCAGAAAACAATGCGCATGCGTGAATTTTCTTCGCCAGTTACGTTAACGCAAGTGCGTGAATTTTTCTACGCCAGTTGGGGTAACGCTATGCAGATTATACATTTTTAATTTCCTTTATTCTGTGTTATTTTAATTCAAAAATACTTCAGAATGAATCTGAAACATGGATTAATTAACAATGTTTAATTTTAAATGCATAAAACATTAAGAAAATAAACAGAATCGTTTGAAATAATCCGCCGAAAAATGTTAACCCTAGCCTCAATTCTGTTGGGAGAAAAAAATAACTGAAAGTCGGCGGTGGGGAAAATGGAAGATTTTTTTGGCGGGAAAGTTAGTTTTTAACTAATAATTAAAATTTTAAAAAAAGGGACCCCAGGTGCACATTCCGGACCTCTAAGGTATACATGTACCAAATTTGATAGCTGTATGTCAAATGACCTGACCTGTAGAGCGCCAACACACACACACACACACACACATTGAGCTTTATTATAAGTATAGATTAAGTAAATTATACATATAATACATTTTATTATATTTATGTGTAGACTCGGAAACATTAATGCAATTTTAATTTGATATTCTTGAATAAATTAATATAATTCCAGGAATTTGTTCGACATATCGTTTAATAAATAAAGTGCTTATAAAACAAATTGTAAATTAGTTTCTATAGATGTTAGTCTCAAAAATATGCTCCGGGCTCATTTAATTTTTTTTTACAGTAATAAAAGATGGAAATGGCCTTTTCCATTAAAAGCTCAATAGCTTAATAAAAGTAATACAACTATTCGTGCCTTATAATTTTTGCCAAATAATGTTCATGTTATTTTTGTATTTGAATTTTAAATAGCTAAATTCATTTTTTATGTCTCGTAATATACGACAGCAAATTGATTAAAATAAATTATAAACAACATACCATGTACAATATGCTTAACTTAATGATAATATAATTTTATTTGCAATTTTATAACCGTATACGATTTTTTTGAAAGTATTTTTCATGTTTAAGATGAGCCAAAATTTTGTTGCGATTAAAGAGTCAGTTTAATGAAATATTCTCCTAATATTCAATTTATGTTTCTATCTTCCGAATATAAATAATTCACATTTTCAAAAAAATAATAATTTATTAAATTTTTAAATATTTTTTATCAGAGTTTTATATATTGAGGTGGTGCATCTGAAATGTATATCAAAATGTCACACTTCTTTCTAATCTATACTTTTATAAAGCTCAATGTGTGTGTGTTGGCGCTCTACAGGCCAAATCGTTCGACCTACAGCTACCAAAATTGCCACATGCATACCTTGGAGGCCGGGAATGTGCACCTCGGGTCCCTTTTTTTGAATTTTTAATTAGAATTTTAATTATTAATTAAAAACTAACTTTCCCGCCAAAAAATCTTTTCATTTGCTCACCGCCAAATAAGTAAGACTTCAGTTTTTTTCCCCAGCTAACAAGGATAGGCTTAACATATTTTCAGCCTATTATTTCAAAAAATTCTGTTTATTTTCTTAGTGTTTGATGCATTTAAAATGAAGCATTGTTAATGAATCGATCTTTCAGATTCATTCTGAAGTACTTTTGAATTGAAATAAAACAGAATAAAGGAAATTAAAAATTTCTAATCTGCAAAGCGTTACCCCAACTGGCGTAGAAAATTCACGCATTTGCGTTACCTATACTAGCGTTGAAAATTCACGCATGCGCATTGTGTTCTGATTGTTGACAACTATTTTCTACGGATGCGGACTTGATTTAAATTATTTTTAGGTTAGTTTTATGCTTTTGGTAATTAAATTGTATTTATGTTAGTCATATATTTTTTGTATATGCTTATAGTTTTAAATGCATCGATTTTTTTACGTAGTTTTTTTTAACCTGTTTTCGACCGATTATTTTAAAAGATTTTCTTCATTTTCTTAGTGTTTGATGCATTTAAAATCAAAGATTGTTAATTAATCGATCTGCTCATGATGATCTGAGAATTTTGTTGCAAATTAATTATACATAAATTAAGAAACATATTATTTAGTGCCCATGTGGTTTAAATGCTCAGTAACTCTGTTTTCAGTAATCGTATTATTAAAAAAAATGCTTTATTTCAGTAAAAAATATTATTATATTAATTGCAGATTAATCATTTCCACTTTAATTTAAAGCATAAATTCTACGGGAGCTAACACAAAATTAGAGAGATACATATTACGTTATGACTGAAGGCCTTTATAATATTATGAGTGAATTATATGACTCTCAAAATTTGAAGTTTTGAAATATTTTAATGAAGAAGCTATTAAAGTAGGAATTACATAAAATATTTAATTATTGAAATTTTAGCGAGCATTAAGATTGGCGAACCGGCTGGTCGCCAAAGGCGGATAGTTCAAAAGAAAAAAAGAAAAAAAATTGAAGAAAATTCAAAATAAATTTTGAGGCAAAACTATAGATTGAGAATTAAATACTATTCAGTTAGTGTCAAATAGTATAACTAATAAAAGGTTGAGTTTCAGATTTATCACCACTGATGATAATCTGAAAGTTTTCTCTTCGTCTGATTATGAGTTAGTTTTCTTTAAACTGTTGACACGTTCTGATGGCTGAGTTCTAGATTTAAGGTTGCTGGATTTTCTCTTACACTAAAACTTGCTGTCTTGTAAACAGCTGCGATCTCCTGGTGACCAAGAAGAGGATCACTGGAATTTTCTCTTTCGCTAAAATTTGCTGTTCTTTGGAGTAGCAAGGATCTCCTGGTGGCTGAATTTCAGATTCGTCATGACTGAATTCTATTTTTGACTGATTTCCAACTTATTGTTTCAGATTTTTTGAATTCTGAATTTCGTATTTTTTCAAATGAGTATGAATTTGCTGTCTCGTGAAATAGCTGAGATGTTTAAGTGGTTGAATTTTGGATTCGTCATGACTGGGTTCTCTTTTCGACTGACAGCTAATACGTCTTCTCTTGAAATTATTTAGATTGTTTGGTGATTGAGTTTCATATTCATATTCTCTGGATTCAGTTTTGCACAAAGCGGGATTGTCATAGTACTCATTAGCTAAGATGTCATAATGACTAAGCTACATATTTACGATTGTTGAGTTCTCTATTCCATTGACTGCGTGTCTGTCATTATTTAAAACTACAATGAATACAATAATTACTTACAAATATGATATGAAAGTTTCAAAAAGATCTTCTGGTTCAGTGATTTCAAATTCAAAATGTATTATAAATACAAAGGTTTCTCCACGCTATTCCTTATGTGATTCATTAAAAATACCTTGGCTTTGGTACAAAATTTGATTTTTTCAATTTCTACCATTAGCTCACACTCTCCCTATATATATATATATATCTTGTTGAAGTTTTCAATCGTTAATAAAATACTTTTTATTCATCCACTCAAGTTCAAATACATTTTTTAAAACTTGTAGTGGATGACACTTGATGTTAATACAGTTTTTTCAAATATTAATTCATTAATTAAATTTAATTAATTTCTAATACTTTAAATACAGTTTTAGCAGTTTGTAATGAAAACTGAAATCAAATTTTAAAATTGAAATCAAATTGAATGTTACCGATTGAGGCAGTTGCTCAATCGGCAAAATGCAAGGATTTCAGTATTTTTCAAGTGAAGGTGATGAATGCTAGTTTAAAAGTTTGTATTGCATCAAAATTCTAGGTTAAGCATCAAATGTTTTTTTTTTCAAATAAAATCATCAATTAAAGAGTTTTACTCACAGTTTGCCGTTGTAGAAGATGCTACTTTCGGTTCGATCATCACTTGCAAATATCCACAATACTAGCTCCGTGTTCATCATTTTGTGTCATTTCCGTTCGCTAACTTTTTGAAGACAGTTATAATCCATAAAATGTTGTCTAGAGTATTGAATAAAATGGCCAAAATCCAAAAATCCAACCAGCCAGAGCTCCCATGTGGGTTTGAGTGTTATTCTCAGAACCAATAATGATGAGAATTTGATCGCTTTTAAATATTGTTTAATTAATAATTAAAGGGACTGGAACAACATTTAGGACGAGCACAACACTTAAAATAATGAAAAAGTAAGGCTGGTTGCCTTTTACACAAATTAAAACATCACAACATCATAAAGCTTTCGTTTTTCGTACTGCGTGAAGTTCTTCCAACTCTCTCCCTCTAGTGGGGAAAAGCGAGCGCCATCACGTCACTCCCATGCGTGCTGCCATCGCTTGGGGCTAAATCCATCACACACACACACACACACACACACACACACACACACACATATACAGGTTGTTATTATTAAACTTTCTATACTCAGAGGGTTATGCAGGACCTTCAATGGTTTAGAATGGCATGAAATCTGAACAAAAGACACTTGAGACAATGCGTTAGAAATTTATTAAATTAAAAAAGTAGTAAAAAAATCGCCGATAAGGAGCCCTGTCGAGTTACAAAAAAATCTCCATAGATGCTCTACATGAGTGCCGAAGTTCCCCTCAATTCTTTTCAATCTCCAAACAGTGTGTTCTACAGCAAAATGTTGTAAGATCTCATATATTCCACTACTATGTTGAATAATATTTTATTTCAGATGCGGTAAGGTTGTGTATTTTTCTATTGCAAAATGTTGTAAGATCTCATATATTCCACTAATATGTTGTATAATATTGTCTTTCAGATGTGTTAAAGTTGTGGATTTCTCCTAGTAAACTTGCTCCTTTAGATAACCAGACCTTCCCATAACCAGAAGTCGTAAGGGGTTAGACAAGGCGAGCGTGAAGGCCCAACTGTGGGAAAACAATAGCTGATTACAGTGAATGTTTATCATCATAATTGTTGTTCCATGATGAATATGAGTAGGTATAAAATCCTGCATAAAAATTATTTTTTGTAGCCAGTTCCATTGCTACAGGATGGGTATGAAAAAAAAGGCACTCAAAATATTTTAATACAATTGTTTTCTGATAGAACAGGCCTTGAAACCTGTAAAAGTCATTTGTCAAAAAATAAGGGTCAATGATGGAAGTTGCTGTGATACCACGTCATACCTTAACATTTGCATAATGCAATGACGCTTGATGAAAAGCACATGGATTTTCTGTTGCTCAGATAAATGGCTAAGTAAATATTCACTTAGCCGTTGCTAGGTAAATATTCACTTAGCCGTTGCTAGGTAAATATTCACTTAGCCATTTAATTAAAAATGGGCCTCATACATCCAGAGAATGTTCAACGGTCAAATGACTTTAACTTCTATTCGTGGAGGAATTGCAGATTAAATGTTTCTAGAACTTAACTCCAGCATTCCCATCGGATACCTCATGAAGATTATATATTTCATAAGGATAAGCCAGGACTCGTCTCATCACTTTCTAAACAATTGAAAGAACATAGCAATAGAGCAAAAAAGAAGTTTTTCGATTAACAACACCATGTGGAGATTAGCTAGATACTTCCACGACTGCCAAAGTAACATCTTCTAAAAATGCAGGGTTTACAGCATGTCGTACTCTACCTGGTAAAATATCTACCTGCCCAGTCCTTTCAAAAAATTTTACTATGCCATATAGATCAGTGTGTATCATTGGTCCACGGTGTATCTTCTACTGCCAAAGATATGCTCTTAGTGCAGTAAGGGAGTTATCATCGTTCTATTCAAAATGTTCAACTAACAGAACTTTGTTTTTAGCATCAGCACTATGCAATAACTAATTGAATACTGTGCATTCTTTGTCTTTCACTTTTATCAGGCTTGTCATTTCATATGTCGAGATGACACTCTGTTTATGCAAGCTGTCGGTGAAGTCAAATTATATGGGTTCTTTTTTTATTTTCTAAATCAATGAATAGATGATTCGTAGTGTCTTCTGATCAAATTCCATGCATCATGGCCCATAAAATACCCTACAGCGCCACCTATTGGCACCTTTTTCCTGTTAATTTTTCAATCAATGCTTATTAACGCTTTTAATCAATGATTTTTTTTCTCATATGTATCTATTTAAAGTGTCTTTGAAAAAGAATGAAATGGTTATATTTTCTACAGTTTTAGAGAAATTGAAAAGTAATGAAACAAATTGAAATGCGGACTTTTTTTTTTATTCAACTTAAAGAATCTATTTGCATTCAATGATTTTTCATTCATAAAAATTTGTATTAAAGGGCTATAGGATCTTTAACAGCTAAAACAAATCTCCAAAGTTAGTGAAATGCGACTCTCTCTAACGCAAAAAAAAAAAAAAAAAAAAAAAAAACCTTTTAAATTTAACAGATATTATATTTTTACTACAGTTTTATACCACATTTAAAATTATGAATTTTTAAGCCCGTGAAATAATTTTCTTTCATTAAAATATATGCGAAAAAACATGTTTTATAACGTGATAATCATGCAAAATGATAAATATTTCAATATATTTACTGGAGTTAGTTCACTTTTTTGTTAATAAAACATGATAACGCATTTTTAAAAAACATTTATAACTTATTAGCAAGCATTGGAAAAAAAGTATACATAATATTGCTTTTATTTTGAAAGATTTTTTTTTATTATTACTGTTTAAGTATACTCGGAAAATTTCATAGTGATACGATGACCCATTCTTTTTTAATCCTGTGTGAAAACTCTGAAATGTAGTATTGAGAAAAATCAAAAGTAAAGTAAAAGTTCCCGAGTGAAAAGTCAACAGTGACCTTCACGTTTTTCACTGTATTTCTTAAACTAATTCACGCACACACATGTGCAATACCAAAAAATATTCAGAAGGGTTTCGGATATCAAATGAAATCATAAAAAGCCTGGAAAATAAAAGATTTAAAGGTCCAATAGCCCTTTAAACATTTTTTTAAAGTTGTGAATTCCTTGTTTGAAAGAACTACATAAATCTGAAATCAATAAAAAAATTCTGTATAAAAGCAATGGAAAATAAATATTCTCAACACACACGCATACAAACAAACAACAAAGGATTTGGAATAAGCCTAAAATATTGTATTTCATAAAAAGGTAACAGATTTCGGTAAAGTTTCTACATCCATAGTACATATTTATGATTCCTCTTATGGTATATACAGATATTAATTCTGTACTTTTTATCGTTTTTATTGCTATATTAAAGACATAAAAATATATTGCAACTTAATATTAGGTGCCATAATTGCCCCAAAATTTATTTCTGAACCAATAGAGATGTAGGAAATACTTCCATTTTGAAAAAATGCTTGAACTTAGTAATGCAAAGAATTATGTTTTATGTTGTTTGAACTAATAAATGCAACGATAAAAATACAATAAAGCCTGCAATTTTTTGTGATAAAGTAAAACATTCTTGACACTCCAATATTTTAAGCAAAAAACAATCCCTTCTTCGTTTATTGCAATCGAGCTGGCTATAGAATTTTGAAATATCACCATTCTAAAAAGAATAGCAATGTTTTAATTGGGTTTGTTGATTTAATACAAATCTATATTGAAAATGAAATGAGGTTCCTAGCTTCCTACTATTTGGATTTGCAAGTAATTTTCTAGTTCAATTTTATTGTGTTATTTTAAAGATGTTTAATAGTTCATTGATATTATTGCAAATGTGTATATTTTATTTATAGCTGATAAATCCATTCCAAAGATATCATGTATTTCCTTTTAATGGTCTATTCCATTGTTTGTTATACTGAGATATGTAACATCTAAGTCATATAAAATTTTGAAGTAGAAATATATATAATTTTTTTTCATCGATAGAATAATAAATAAAATAAAATGAGGTAAAACTAAAATTTGGTCAAGTCTTACAGTGATAGAATAAAAATGAAAGTAAATATTCCAAAGATTGCAGTCAAAGATTCATATCACAAAACTGAACTAGGTAAACTAAAGATCATATCTTAGACTTAATATAAATTTAAAGTTATATTAATATAAATAATATAAATTTAAAGTTATATTAATATAAATAATATAAATTTAAGGTTATATTAATTCTCTCGATAAAATAATAATAAAAATAATATCAGATAAAAAAATTAAAAAATAATTTGAGCATTGTAGATATTAAGTTTGACTTCTACTTAAACTAAAACTAAACTTTCTAGACAATGAGATAAATAAATTGAAATAATTTTCACGAATAAAATGGAAATAAAATTAAAGGCAAAATAAAAACTCAAGTAATAAAAAAATGATATTTGACCTCTCTTATGTTCGGATTGAATAAGGCCA
Source organism: Argiope bruennichi (assembly GCF_947563725.1). Lineage (NCBI taxonomy): Eukaryota > Metazoa > Arthropoda > Arachnida > Araneae > Araneidae > Argiope > Argiope bruennichi. The sequence goes on from NC_079152.1 coordinate 103,605,588, forward strand.
TAATTTCACATTTTTTTTAATCCTACAAGCAGCGAGAAAGGCAAATTTTTTCGTCGATCTTAGAGATCCGTGACCCAAAATGTCTGCCTCCTCGGATGTGAATAAAAAGAAGAGTGAGCAAACGGTTTTCTTGCCTGTCTTTCGTTTCTCGCCTGCCAAATGCCACGCCCGCCTTTAAGTGGCGAAGACGGGGGCATCCGAGTGACAGGGGCGCGGGACAAAGGGGCTATTGATCCTCCACCCGGCGGCGCCCCAGAATATGCGTACTCCGTGTTGACAGTCGGCCTAAAATTAAACTTTAGATACGGAACCGTCGTCCCGCGGGGTGGGGGTTGGGGGAGGGAGAGAGAAAGAAAGAAAAAAAAAGCACCTCCTCCTCCCCAAGAAGAAGAAGATGGAGAAAGAGGAGGATTGTAAGAGGCAGAAGGGCGGAAATTGCTTTTAGCGTCGCACCCGTGTGAAACTCGATTTTCGTCGAGTAACGAAGGAGAGCGCCGACTTTATTAAGCGAGCCCGAGGAAGCCCTATTTGTCTCTAAAGCTCCTCTTTAGACGAATGTGTTGGGGGAACGAAAAAAGTATTTGCATCCAGAGAAAAACAAAGGCAGGGTCCCGATATATACGAGCTTCATTTCCAGATTCTTCTAAAACCTCCCAACCCTCTGCTTACCCCTAAACTCTCAACTCTTGTTGCCCGATCGAAATTCATAGTACTGATACTTTATATGTTGCGAGTGTTTCAATCAAAATAATGCTGTGCGAGCTATTTGTTATGTTTTTTAAGGGTTCGAGACACATATTTTCTTCGGCGTCGTTGCACTCGAACTTTGCATCTCTCTTACTCCGCCCTCCATTTCTGACAAACACGAAAGGAATCAAACGATTTGTCATCGATATTTATGATATGCGTCAGGTTGTCGAACGCAAAGTTATGTAAAGACGCTCTGCCGGCTTCAGCGTAAAACATATATTAGATAGATGCCAGGGAGATAAAAGGGTTTATATTTTATTCTCAAAAATTGCGTGACTTTAGAATAATCTACCAAAATAGATATCTACGTTTAATAAAGTCGTTTTAAAATATAAATCACTTTTATTGATTATTATGTTTCGAAACATCAATTACAACGTCATCGCATTAGAAAACAAATTATAAAATATTTCAAAAATTGAGATATTATATTTATATTGTAATAACTTTTGGCGTAATAATTGACGACGTAATAACAAAGTAACATTGATTGCAAAGTATTGTATTGAAAGGCAAATTACAAATTAGTGTTATAGAAGATACTATCTAATCGGAATGGTAATAAATGTTATATTATATTAATAAATGAATGTTATACTAACAAATGTTCTCTTTAAAAAATACTATCTAATACAACATTATTAGATTATGAAATTGTTGACAAATTTGTGTTACAATAGAAATAAACAAGCTTTTGCAAGAAACGCCCCACAAAAGTGAGTATAAGTTAAAAGATGAAATAGATTAATGAAATATTATAAATATATAAAGGGACGAGACTCTTTCTAACTTCATTATGAGGTTGATGTAAATAATAGACGCGTTTTAGGAACAGTTATTTAATTATTTTCTAAGTTCCACATTTCACAAGACAAAACAAACACGAACACGAAATATACACGGCACTCACTAGAATACAATCTAATAATGACATGCAAGAACGATCATGGTAAATATATTTTGATATAAATAAGGTAACGCCATCTGTTGTATCAAAAGAGAAGGTAGTAGAGTTAATGTAACCGCTACAAATATTTATTTGGCAAAGATGAATCAAATTGGACAATAAGAACTAAGCAACGAGTTTTAAATTCCAAAATCGGAATTTTCTGAAATTTCCTGTACTCATCACTTTATTGGATACCATCAATTTAGTTGAAGACATTTATTTCGGAATTTTCAACGAAATAATTTAAATGTACGTAACTATAACTAAATTGGTGATATCCAATTAAATAGTGAATAGAAAGTTTCAGAAGAATATCACAGATACTCGGACCGTACAGATGGTCACAAGTTTTAATCTATGCATTTCAATCCCCAGAAAAAATTCTATTCAAAATAAATATTTGCAAAATTTGAAAAGATTTACAAGTTTTGGAAATTTAACAGCAGTAATTTAATAGAATGCATAATATAGAATGGTATCAGTATATTTTACATACATCATTTATTAGTTTTAATCCTGATCACTTACTAAAAAAATGGAAAATTGTTCAATCTGTATATCTGTCTGTATAGCTTGTATAGCATCTGTATAGTTTGCACTACTTCCTGCAAGCTACAGCTTCTACTTCTCTGGCTATAAGTTGTAAATAACGCCCATGATTGCATCTAAGAATTATGTATGGCCGCTGCTACTACTTGCACTACTTCCTGCATTCTACAACTTCATTGCTATTTTCTGCACTCTGCACTTGCATAACTTTCAATTAATAATATTATACATCAATCAATCAATAGTAGTATATTTGCATAACTTTCAATCAAAAGAGGCGGGATTCTATTCTGCATGCTATTACTTGCACTATTTTCTGCACTTTACAGCTTATACTCCGTTGGCAATAACATAACGTTCAAGACTACATCTAAGAATTGTGTATGGACCTATATCGTATCAACAGTAATATATAGTTGGCATTATTAAATGTTCAGTATTCGTACATTAAGTTTTTAAAGAACTTATATTTATAATTTTTTGTATAATTATTTTTGGTCTTATAAAATTATATTTCCATTTTTTGAAAGAAAAAAAGAAAAACTTCAGAACTTAATTCGATAACAATTCCTGCTCAAGACAACGTATTCTTACCCTAAGAAATACTCAAAATAAAATACCACGTCAAGACTAATGATATCTAAAAACTTAACAGAAAAATATTTTCATTATTTAATGCAAAATTTAAACCGTATGCATTAGTGGTATAAAAAAGACTTCCTATATTCTGGGCATCACATTTGAAGGCTTTTAACAGTCAGCTCAATTCAATATTATTCAATAGTATAATTGGGTAAGCAAATCCAATGCCTTCAAGCATTTTCAGTGGTTGCAGAATTGAATGAGGGAACTTAAGAGCTGCATTTTTAGTCACTTTGTAGCATTTAAATTATACAAAAGAGAAACATTTGCAATCATCAATAAACTCAAATTAGAGAGTTCGATGAATCCCCACATTTTAGAAATTCCTTTCTCAGAAAGTGAAAAGAATTTTGGATTAAGTCCGTCTATTACGAAACACCAAATGCAACAGATGAAATCTGATTTGCTATGATAGCACCAAAAATTTCAGATATCGTCCAAATTTTAAATGATATCATTTACATGAAATATCTCTATTCATCCGATTGCATGTAGACATGGTAACCCCCCAAAAAATAATTAGAAGGTTTAAATTTAACATCTGTCTTTATTATCGCAATTGTTTATTCACTTTTGGAACCAAATCCATTGTAATATCCTGATCTAGACTGATCAAATAACGAAGCAGAATTTCCAGACAATTCTTTATTTTACAGCCCTATATATACAAAGAACAACTTGCTCTAATCTTGGTTAAATAAATAGTTATTTACACCTGTAGTAGGAGATACAACAGTCAAAATCGAAGGTTTTTCTTGAAACTCAGCTCTCCATCACGTCAACATGACCACTCCAGGGGTAGTTTCTCAGACTCCGAACTCGTGAGCGTAGTCCAACCGTCTCCTGCAATTCGTTTCTCTCTCTCTAAAAAAAAAAAAAAAAAAAAATCTGCGCACTTTATTTCGGCGACAATCTCCACCTCTTAATTTACATTGGTCATTTGAGCTCTCTTTCGGCCAATCGGGGTTCAGCAATATGCTCTCTCAGTGGCGCCAGTGGGTCGTGGGAAGGTCTTTTCCCAAAGAGAAACATCTAGCATCCAGATGTTTAAACACCACTTTCTCTTTGAAGGTACTATCAATACCTCTTGGACGAGGAATTCCACATGTGGTCTTTCATTGTAGTCGCTAATGAACAGATGCGAGACCACCCAGGTGAAAAGATCCACCATCTGGCTATCTCGAGGAGTTTAGTAAGTAACAGTGACGACACAGCTTGCTGTAAATGTCTTATCAGTAAGGGGAAACGGGGAATGTTACACCATGAAAGATAAAATTGTTTTTCATTCTTTTTGTTCAAGCTTAAGTGAAACCTCTTTTTGAAAAACGTAACACCTTAGATATATGAAATTTGTTACATGTTCTTTGCTGCATATGGACATGAAAAAAATTAGAAAGTTTAAATTTAACATTTATCTTAATCATTACAATTATTTAATTGTGTCACATTTTGAAACAGATCCATTTTTAAAAGATTCAATTGTTTTTCATTCTTTTTGTTCAAGCGTAGGTGAAAACTATGATTGAAAAACGTAACATCTTAGATGAATGTAATTTATTATATATTCATCAATGCAAAATTTTAGTTTTGGGTAAAATTTAGATTCCTAACAGGAAAAAGAACAGTTTTTATTACACGGTTATCATTACTATTCTATTAAGCATATAATACATCATATTGCGCAAGTACACCAGAAAGTCGAAGAGATTATATTCCAGTGTTTTTTAATTCCAACAATTTTGATTCTAAAAATATAAAAGAAAGTGCTGATTAAAGTTTTTTTTCTAATTGAGTCCGCTTCTCTTAAGGCCCTACACCTAAAAGTAGAGGGTTCTTGGTATGAAAGAGTGTAATATATATATCATTAATAATTAAGATTTAAATGTTTGTCAATAGAATATTTAATTTAATAAGAATAAACTAGTTTGAATTTTACTTCCGAGATGAAAATTTAAAATTTCTCTATATAGAATAAATATTAATTAGAATGTAGTCGAATGATTTTAAAATTTCCTTCTTTTTTCCCCCAACTCTAAGCAAAAATTCTAAAACGATTGCCGTCCGGGTTTTTTTACATGTTTCTTTTTATATATTACGTTCTTTCATGCTAAGAAAATTTGCTTATTTAATTTATCAACTGCCAAATAAATTTATCAATGTTAGAAAACAATTTAAATTTAGAATTTCTCATCATGAAAACTTTTTTCAGGAAAAAACAGATTTTCTTTTAATATTTTGAAAATTCTCGCTTTGCGAATGCTATACCATTTTAAATCATTTCTCTATTAATAAATTGAAATAGGAATGCGTTTCTTACTGCCATTAAAAAAAATAAAATTTTCGCTAAGGATTTTTTTTTTTTTGTAGTTTTCTAATATTGACTTAAAACAGCTTTTATTATTTTTTGAAAAGTGGATCATCAAAATGAATCATAATGTTTATTTTGTTTAATCTATATCAAAAAATATGAAACATTCGTTGTTAGATCTTATTTTTCCAAAGCACTTCAGCTAGTTTGTTGCTTAATAATTATGTTAAAGATAAGGATTATTCATCCTTTCTTATCTTTTTCTTTGCTTACTTCCAGAAAAACAATTTACAGCTCTGAAGCATTTGTGTAGAAATATTTTTAAAACATTCGATAAATTTGTTGTTCAACGACAAATCAATCTTTTAAAATAATACAACAAAATGCAGCTGACAAAAGAATTAATATTTGCATTAAAATATTTATGTTTTTGTTAGTAAAACTTTAGAAATAAGCTCTATATAGTTTTAAATCAATGCTTTAGAAATTTTAAGTTATTTAATAGACAACAGAATGAGTGAGTGAGTTTGATTTTTACGGCGCAAGAGCCAGGTTTGGCTATACTGCGCCAAACATATGGTAAAATGAGATTAAAAGTTTAGAAAATTTTAATCTAGATGTTAAAATTTTTGTCAATAGAAATATCGAGTGTTATAAAAATATAAATTTTCAAAAAGTATACTAAAGAATTATAAAATTAGATAAGATGTAAAAACCCAATTTCTTTTAAAAATTTAAAAATCTTCGTGTGAGGATTTTCTCCTGCCAAATCACGGATGTTCAAGTACAATGTTCCGAAATGATGCAGCCGCTGGATATTAAAAACAGGGCATTCGGTTAAAATATGAACGACGGTAATAGACAACAGAAAGACAGTTCTATTGTTTGCTATAGAATATGAAATCATGATGAGCATTGAAGCGAAACTTAGATATAAAATATATTTTTAAAGCATATATCAAAAAACTAATATTAAAAAAGATATTAATATAACTTCAAATAAACAACATGCATTCAAGGCAACATTTCAAACAAATTTCTACTTAGATATTTATGCACGGAAAAAAGTATGTTATTTAATTTACCTTTTTTATCAGTTTTTTCGATAAAAATTAAAATACAAGCAGTTGATTTTAAGAATAGTTTCTAAATCATGATTCAGATCTTCGGTTTCTTTGAAAACTATCCGGTACAAAATAGATAATAACTATTTTTATCCTAAGAATTAGTAAAAACAAAGTTTGTCTTGTTTGATTATCCGACTTTACCTCAACTAACATTTTTTAAATACATTTTTACACTAACAATACACTAACATTTTTTAAATACATTTTTACATTAACAATACACTAAAATTTTTTAAATACATTTTTACACTAACAATACACTAACATTTTTTAAATACATTTTTACACTAACATTTTTTAAATACATTTTTACACTAACAATACACTAACATTTTTTAAATACATTTTACATACATTTTTAAATACATTTAAATACATTTAATACATTTAAATACATTTTAAATACATTTAATACATTTAAATACATTTTAAATACATTTAAATACATTTTAAATACATACTCTGACATTTTTGTTGAAAAATTTACTTATTCAAACTAACACTACCTTCATAGAATGTCAGTTGCTTGTACTAATTAGTTTCAAAATACCAATTAATTTTCTATCAAAAATATCTACAGTAATCCAGTAGTGCTATCTTGAATTTCGGTCCTTAAGATGATAAATTCGGCCAAAAACCTATGAATAGAGGTGCTGTTCTCATTACTTTTATTATAATAAGTTAGTCTATCATATTATAATTATCTCAAGATGGTGTAAGGTGAATCTCTGAACAGTTAGATGCTATTTGAACAAGATTTAAAATCAGGTAATCCATGACGCAGATAATCAGGAACTCCAATTTAATTTTCTTGTATAATAATTAACTCTTGCAATTGAATATTTAAACCCGTAGGAGAGGTCTTCCCAAAACTTTCTCGCATACTCTCTAATAAAGGTGTTATCCCAGTGAAAGCCTTGTTTGGGACTGGCGAGCTATAGTTAAAAAATGTTAATAATTGGCAAGAATTTAGCATTTTTTTAATCTATCGCTTCATATTTGGAGGGTTTTTTGGCGATTAATCCCAATATGAGCTAAAAGTATCCAAAGTCGAATTTGCTCTTCAAACCCGATTGATACAAAAATGTACAACAAAACTACATTTAAAGTCACTAAACAACATACCATATTTTATATATTTAAGTCATTGCGCATTTGAAATATTACATTTGCATGCTTAATAAAGGTGTTATCTCTAATAAAGTGTTATCCCAGTGAAAGCCTTGTTTGGCACTGGCGAGTTATAGTTAAAAAATGTTAATCATTGGCAAGAATTTAGCATTTTTTTTAATCTATCGCTTCATCTTTGGAGGGTTTTTTGGCGATTAATCCCAATATGAGCTAAAAGTATCCAAAGTCGAATTTGCTCTTCAAACCCGATTGATACAAAAATGTACAACAAAACTACATTTAAAGTCACTAAACAACATACCATATTTTATATATTTAAGTCATTGCGCATTTGAAATATTACATTTGCATGCTTAATAAAGGTGTTATCTCTAATAAAGGTGTTATCCCAGTGAAAGCCTTGTTTGGCACTGGCGAGTTATAGTTAAAAAATGTTAATCATTGGCAAGAATTTAGCATTTTTTTTAATCTATCGCTTTATCTTTGGAGGGTTTTTTGGCGATTAATCCCAATATGAGCTAAAAGTATCCAAAGTCGAATTTGCTCTTCAAACCCGATTGATACAAAAATGTACAACAAAACTACATTTAAAGTCACTAAACAACATACCATATTTTATATATTTAAGTCATTGCGCATTTGAAATATTACATTTGCATGTTTCTGAAAGCACAGAAAAACAGTCAACTCCTCGTCTAAAAATTTGATAGATGTTAGATACACCTACCGAATTTTATCCATCTAGCTCTCTTCGTTTTGTAGTTTTCGTGTTAACTTGTATTAAGTCGAAGAGCCGGACAGACAGACTTCCTCAGGACGGATATGGCTCAAAGTTTGACAGAAATCTGCAAATGTGGTGCAAGGACCGTATATCAAATTTCACCCTTCTTGCTCAAAGCGTTTTTGAGTTGTCTTTGTTACAGGCAGACAGACGGACATTTTGAGCCTAGGGAGGTCACAAATGTTGATATTCGACAAAATATAGATTTTGGATATTTTTTGACGGTTGCAATACCTTCTCTGTACTACGTATAGGAGAAAGTAAAAATGATTTATCTAGCTGAACAGAACACATTAAATTTCATATGCAAACAATTTTCGAACGAATGTCGCATGATTATATTTTATCCACAAAAATTTCAAAAATAATCGGATTGATTAATTTACTGAACAAACTGATTTTTTTTTTACCTTAATAGTTTTATTCAGTTTCCATGACTGGAAATAGAAAGGTAACATTTTCTGTCTCTCTCTCGTCATTCCTTGATTCATGAACAAATGATATCTGGATATATACTTTGGACATGATACACATGTAAAATATATACAGAAAAATTATTGAATATTAAAAAATATTAATATATCAAAAAATAGAAGTAGAAAAAGGGCAAAGGAGTTATTGGTTATGAGATTATGTCATCAATCACTTCAAACACAGGTTGCAATAAAGAAATGAACCACTGTTTTTGATTTTAAAAAAGTAGACTGACAGAAAATGACCATCCATAAGTATTTGCAAAAACATCAATGCCAATCTACTACACATCAATAAATAATCATTTACTCAAAACGAGAAAAAAATAAAGAAAATCTAACCTTTCTCAGCAAATGTACAAAATTATTTAATTACGTTTCTTCGTTTTGAAGTATTTTTAGAATTTATAATTTAGCAAAGTATTCAATTTAAATATGATATTGATTATTCAGAATTATTTATAAGAGTTTTATATGAATACATTTAATTTCATAAGGTCACATTCAATGTCTCGTTTGAATAAATAAACTTATTAAGGCTTTTCTGTGGTATATAGTCTTAATTACACGAACGAAGATTACCTCCAAATAGCTTTTCCGATGAACTGTAAGTCAAAGGAAATGTTCTTTGAAAATTTTCAAAGAATTATTTACCTTTCTGTATTTCACAGAAAATACAAAATTTAAAAGAAATTTTCATGGACATTAATTTAATCCCCACCCCGAGTCTTTCTAGCTGTAATTCATGTTTATTCCTCAATTTTAGGAACTTCAAATCGGCTATCATTATTTAACATTCCTTAATGTTATATTAAAAAGAAAGACGTTAATGTTGACTAATGGGAATTTCAAATTTTAAATTTATTCTCTACTCTTTGTACTCCCTTAATGACTTTGCAGATGTTTTCAATGTGCATTAAAAAGTTAAAATAAGAGTAAGATATGTTTACTTGAAAATCATTTAAATAATGAAATCTGTAACTCGATAATAGATGTTTTGTTAAGATATCATGAAAATTTATTCTCGTAGAAGTACTCAAAAGGCATTCGTGTTACGTTTTCTTTCTTGAATATCTGACTTGTCATCGAAATTTCAGTAAAAGAAAATATTAAAGTAATCAATCAATTTTTACTTGCTTGTATATAAGGATATATTGTAATAGCTAAAAATAATCAAAACGCGAGAGAATTTGTTGAAGTTCTATGTTTCAGACTTTTCAAATTTCGAAAGAAACATTTTTGATCTTATATCTGGCGGTTTTTCGGTAAACACGATAACTCAATGAAATTTGGTGAATGAACTTGAAATCAAATTTTGAACGAAATTCGTTCAAAGGAAGTTTGACTTTCTGTCTATATAATCTCGAAAGTAAAAAATTATTTCTATAAACTTCGTGAAATAGTGCAATAAAACGTTGCAGATCAAATACAACATTCTTAATACATGTACTCTCAGCATTCTTCGAATGAAATAAGAGGTTGTTAACATGGTCAAACATTAGAGCGTGCGTGCTCTTTAGGGTAACCAGAATTATAAGAAAAAGTAGGGGCAAAACATGGAACGAAGTGACGAAAATACTAATAATTGAATTTACAATAAGAGCATTGTGTTAACACGAGAACAAAAAATATCACCTTTAAATGCATATAAATATATAAAAAGTAATATAATAATAATATTAATTATATTTTGAATAATATAAAAAGTATTTTGATATTAATGATTTAATTTTTCTCACTTCAAAATACGAGTCGCAAAAAAATTATTAAAACGATGTAGTGGTCATTATTGTAATGGAATGATACGTTGCTGATCAAATAATAGAAGGTTGAGATTTCTTCATCTGTAGATGCAATTGTTCGCATTGAAATATTGAGGAAGTAATTAGCTTTAATGGGATAATTTTTTCACAAATAATGCGTCAATATATATTAAGATTTTACGCTTGAATTTCATTTTTTGAATATAGAATTGAAAGAGTTAAGATTAAACAAAATTTATCATCGTGTAATCTAACAGACATGCAGAACTGCCAATAAATGCTCAAAATGTATTTCTATTGCATTATATTAATCCAATGATAGAGAATGCTGTGTTTTGTACGTAATGCAAGCATCATTCTGTATTTAGATTTCAAATTTTAGAAAAACTTAACTACACCATTAAAAATGAAAACTTTTATAACCTCTGAATGATGTCAAAAGAAGACGAAAAAAATCGCAGCCACCCGGCGAGTACAATATATTTCAAACATTCCAGTCTTTCGACACTGATATAAAATTGCGATACGAAAGAAAATACCGAAAGGAATCAAGGCGAGGATTCACGGCAAAAGAACATTCTCATGATTCTCATTCTGACAGTTTATCCCGGGCCCTGTCAGCGACATCGCGAGGGAGGGATCCCCCAATAAGCCTCCCCATTCCCTTCCCGATATGGTTTTTCGATTGAACCTCGGGGCCTTGCTCTTCCTTTTCAATTTGCTCACCATCTCTCCCTTTTGCTGTTGTTGTTTCCAAGCTGCTGTTATTCTCTTCTCGTTGTCTTCGGTAATGGACCGAACAGCGGCTCGAATATCTCGGTCATTTCTCGCTTCGATCGCCAACATTGGAGGACGGATGTTCTCCCTTTTCTTCTTCTACCCTTACCCCACCTCTCCACCGATTGCTCCCGCCGTTTCACCGCAACCATTACGTCTTACGTCTTTCTTTCTTTTTTTTAGAGAAAGTCTCAGGAAAACAATGCAGAAATAGAGACAGACACAGAGTCTTAAGGAAAAAGGGAAGATAAAAAATTTTCTTGTTGCGTATATGCTGGTTTTGCTTTTTGCTTCCGTTTGTGTGTCAGTTTTTTCCCCCCTTTTTCAGTGTATAGGAATTAGATTGTGTATGCGAATTCGGAGAAAAGTTCTCCGAGTTCAAAAATAGAGAGTTAATGCTTCTGTACTTATTATTAAATTTATTTCTAACATTATATCACTATTAAAAGAAAACGAAAATTCATTCTAACTTCAATAATAGTTTTCGATCTAATATGATTTTTACTCTGATTTTGAAACAAATAATTAATTAAACTTTTAGCACTATTTTCGGGGCATAAACGTATTGAATTAAATTCAGCTTCTTCAAAATTAGAAAAGAAATATTGAGAAAAAATAAAATAATGTTTTTTAATTATCAATAAGAGAATTAAATTCAACTTCTTGAAAATTAAAAAAGAAATATTGAGCAAAAATAAAATGACAATTATCCGGAATGCAATTTAGTTTCTATTATTTAAATATGTTTTTTAGAAGAGATAGAAGGCTATTAAATTATGGTTTTCTCTCTGTGCTTAAATTTTTTTATCTTCATTCTTAGTTCTAAAAATTAACTTTTTGATAATATGTATTTCTTTATTCTTTCTATGATTTCTAATTCAAAATTTTCTGATAAAAATATTAGTCTGAGTGAAAAAAAATTATTTTTTGCTTTCTTGCACTTTTTGACATTTTTAGTTTTCTCTTTCACTTTTGGCACTCAAATGACCGGGCTATTTATAAAATATTTGAAATATTAATCTTATTGAAATAACCAAAATTTTTCAACAATGGAACTGGAATAGATAATTAAATTAAAGAAATATTAATGTTCCAATAAAATTTGATTCATTGACACTACAGACTATGTGTTTCCTTTTATTTGAATTTTTACTTTTACTGTGCGATTAATAAACTGAAATAAATAATTTTTATATTAATTTTCCTGTAATATTTTTTTGCATTTCACATTTAACTGTATAACCATAGATGAACATGCGTTTTGTGTAGACAAAACAAAAACAAAAGTTATGTTATAATTTTTTTTTTTTTTTTTTGCTAATGATTGTTATCTTTTACATAATTATTGGGTAGAGTTTCATGTCCGTTTCAAAATTTATTTGATTTAAATATTGTCACAAAGATCCAAAGAATAACAGGTCACAAAGTAACACTATATCATGTTTATTAACTCTAAGCAACTCGGAACATACATGCGAAGAACTGACTCCACTGCTTGTGGAACTCAGAATTTATACCTTTACAGAATAATCTAGAATTATAAAGAAGGATATAGTAAGTTCTAGAATATTAACAAATGTATAAAAAGAAATTCAAATCAAAGTTCAACCTTTAATTTAATGCGACCCTGCTGAGATTCGAACCCTAGACCTTCTGCGTTGCAAGAGCGTACTTTACCTCTGAGCTACGATAATTATGTGCAAATGTTCCTTCTGCGACAATAGATTAGTAAAGAAACGTATTGCAGTTGAATATATCCTTCAAACTAAAGTTAAAGTTTCATTCATAAAATAATTGAGCAAATTGGAACAATTATATCATCTATTTAATATTGAATTTTGTTCGATAAATTCATATTATTCTGTCTTTCTAACAAAATGAGTACCAAATATTGATCCATTAAAGTTTCTGAAGGTTAAGTAAAATTAAAGTCCTCAAGTAAAAATAATTTGATTATTGGATAAACTGCAGTGAGTTTGAAAATAATCTTCATCAATGAAATAATGATTTTCCTTCAGAAATCATTATTTTACTAAATTCATCTTCAGTTATCTCGCATTCGACCAGATTTACCATTAGTAGCTAACAAAATTCGAAATTCAAATTCTCTAAAAAAATTTAAAGAATAGTTTTAAAGTTCTTACACCCAAAAGAAGATTTAGCCACAATTATTTAGCATTTATATGTCGGTTTTATTGAAAAATTCATTATATTTTATATTCTTCTATATCTCATAAGCAAAGACAGGAGACATGAATTATAATATTTATTTGTATAATATTTATACAAATAAAAATTATTAAATATTTTTAAAAACATGAAAAGTGATAAATAAAAGCAAAAATTTTTTATAATATAAATTATATTTTTCCACTCTTTCCTTTCCACCAAGTTCTTACCCATAGTAATATAATTTACGCACGTCAAGCATACACAATTAAACTAAAATTTGGATTCTCTTTCTCTGTAATTCATACACAGTGCGAGTTGAGAAGACTGCATAAAAAGATATTCCTCGAAGAAGCACGAAAATTCAAAGTTGCCTCTTTTTTAAATAAAAATAAAGGAGGAAAAAAAGGAAAAAATTTCTCCCCCACCGGCCCTTCTTTCTCGGAAATGACCGGAAACACGCGTCTCCAAATAAAATCCCAGCTTGCGTTATGAATCGTAAAATTTTGCTTCCCGTTCTACATCCTCCCTCGTTTAACGGAGGCGATCTAGGGGGGCGGGAGGAAGAGTAAAAAGTCCTTCGTAAACAAACGGAAAAACCGTTTTCTCGGGAAAGCAGGACGTGATCCGACTATCCCCCCCACACACACACACTTCTGTAGGGAGGGGTCTGACTCTCTCTCTCCTACGAAGAGAGAATCGTGTCTGGAGGTATAAAATAAGAAATGAAAAGGGAGTTGGACCCTAGATTTATAGGCGAGAACTCCACCGCTTCACATAATACATTTAAACTTGTGTTAAAAAAAGAGAGAAAAAAAGGGAACAGCCAGAAATAATATCCCTAAAATTTTCAAGACCCAGATGGATTTCATACAAATATAAAAATTGTGTTAAAAGGATCGGAACCGATTTAAATAATTTTTGTTACAAAATTTGTGTATGCAATTATAACAGTTCTAAATTTGCATACATTCTATAAATTGTTCTGTCATCAAGCAAGTGGCACAGTAAGTGTATTTAATAAATAGAATAGATGTTTCAATTATGTTCATTTTATTAAAAGTTGAATAAATGTAGATTTATTGAACTCATTGAAACATTAATCATAATTAAAACGTATTTCTTGACTGTCGTTTTGCTTTTCTAACATAAAAGACATGAAATTTAAATGGTATGATACGCATGCATTTCTTTAGATAAATATAAGAGACCATATATTGTTTATGAAAGCACTAATATGTACTTATATGTCTACGGTAAACGTTCTGCTGATCTTCTTGTACACTTTTTAAACAAAATATGGTCGAAATTTCTGAAATGAACTCATTTTTTATGAAGCATACATAAATGATGATGGTTCAGATACATACACATCTAATGAATAGTATCAACTGATACTCTTAAATTGATAAAAACAGACAGATGAAATTTAAAAAGATAAATAAGACTCAGAAAGAATAGCTTCTACGAGACAGTAGTTTTGACTTTAAGTCGTAGTACAAAGGTAATCTCTATTTTAAGATTGAAAAACCACATTCCGAAACTCAATCCTACGGACAACTCGTTGTATATGATGATCTTTTTTTAGTTGAATCTGTTTATGTGCCTAAAACATTTCCCTTAATAATTGTGTAAAAGTTTGAAAGCTGCCCCAGTATTTTTGAAGTATGTGGTCTCACACTGATATTCAATATATTGCCCTTCATTGGCTTCATAGTATCACCTTGTATTTCTTAGCGCCATATTATCATACAATTCAATATTATGAGGAGTCAAAAAAACCTTCTTCTATTTTATTTATTAGAAAATAATAGAAATTTTTCATACGAAATGTGAAAAAACTGATTATCTACCTGAAATATGCAAAGGTGATGCATTTGTAGTTGAAATATTTCAATGAAAATTTTCTTATTCCTTTACTTACATATAGCATAAATCTGATGGAGATTCCCTAGAATCCAGAAGGAGTTTCTTATGAAATTATTTTCTCAAGATGAATCACAATCTTTCTGCTAGAACTTTAAAAATGGATAATGCTTTCTTTATCTAAATGTTCACAAAATCATAAATCCTTTATAAAACATTCCGAAACCTTCTTATCATATATATAAATACGAAGATAGCATATAAAAGAAGGAAACAAATTGCAAACTGAACAGGTGAAAAAAAAATGCTAATCAACTAGCTAAAGATGAAACACAAAATAAACAGCTCGGTCCTTCGATCCAACCTCCAAATCCTTTAATAAAACAACTTTGAGTAATAAATTGACCCAAGAGTAACAGAGCTTTTAGGATAAAGGAGAAATAGAGTGCTAATATTATGCAATGCTATATAGAATAATCCTGGGATTGACCAACTGAATTAAGAAAGATTCAATTTTTTTCTCCTTATCAATCAACAACAATTCTTTTCAGCATATTTTTAAAGATAAGGTGACAATAAACCAAACAATAGCTTTGGAGCTGAGAATTCTCAACCTATCCAACCAGAATGTATTCTCAACTATCCTAGCACTTGAAGCTCTGCAAGAATAATGAAAACACTAAGAGTTGTTTCCCCTAAGTTTTCTCGCATATACTTCCTTTGCTTCTGCTTAAAAACTGAGAACTTTGAGTAAAGCTGAAATAGCCACAAGTGCACAAACTTTTATTTTCAGTCTCACATAAAAGTTTGTGCTTCACAGTATAATAAAGAAACCCGAGTATGACTTATTTAAAACAAACTTTACCCAATTTAATTAAACCAAAATTGGACACAAAACTATTATTTCCCCTAAGTTTTCTCGCATATACTTCCTTTGCTTCTGCTTAAAAACTGAGAACTTTGAGTAAAGCTGAAATAGCCACAAGTGCACAAACTTTTATTTTCAGTCTCACATAAAAGTTTGTGCTTCACAGTATAATAAAGAAACCCGAGTATGACTTATTTAAAACAAACTTTACCCAATTTAATTAAACCAAAATTGGACACAAAACTATTATTTCCCCTAAGTTTTCTCGCATATACTTCCTTTGCTTCTGCTTAAAAACTGAGAACTTTGAGTAAAGCTGAAATAGCCACAAGTGCACAAACTTTTATTTTCAGTCTCACATAAAAGTTTGTGCTTCACAGTATAATAAAGAAACCCGAGTATGACTTATTTAAAACAAACTTTACCCAATTTAATTAAACCAAAATTGGACACAAAACTATTATTTCCCCTAAGTTTTCTCGCATATACTTCCTTTGCTTCTGCTTAAAAACTGAGAACTTTGAGTAAAGCTGAAATAGCCACAAGTGCACAAACTTTTATTTTCAGTCTCACATAAAAGTTTGTGCTTCACAGTATAATAAAGAAACCCGAGTATGACTTATTTAAAACAAACTTTACCCAATTTAATTAAACCAAAATTGGACACAAAACTATTATTTCCCCTAAGTTTTCTCGCATATACTTCCTTTGCTTCTGCTTAAAAACTGAGAACTTTGAGTAAAGCTGAAATAGCCACAAGTGCACAAACTTTTATTTTCAGTCTCACATAAAAGTTTGTGCTTCACAGTATAATAAAGAAACCCGAGTATGACTTATTTAAAACAAACTTTACCCAATTTAATTAAACCAAAATTGGACACAAAACTATTATTATAGTAATAAAATCACATGACAAATTTCATTAATCTAAATCGCTGCTTTTTATGAGTTATCACATTCGCGTGCATGAGAATGTATAGACATACAGATGGTCAACCCATTAGTGAATCGAACTTTGATGGGTATCTCTCTACACAAATGTTAAAACTGTGCTCTAACTTTTATCTATCTAGTTCTTTACGTTTTATAATTAGGTTACAATGAAACTTTAAGTGAATATTCTGAATTATTTCAAAATCTGATAGGAATGAAAAACATTGGTGCTAAAATCACATACAAAATTTCGTTTGTCAGATTAAGAGCACTTTTTTGTAATCGGTTCACAGAGAGGAGGGCATATTTTCACAAAATGCTTTTTTCGGACAGGGAAATGTTTGAAATGTAAATATTCGTCACAATCATTAAGTCGAACTTCTTTGTCATTACACTACTTTCTATACTTTGAAAAAGACAAAGTCAAAAGATATTGTTTTTGTTTGTTTCTTATGGCACTTGCCACTGACAAGCCCACTGTTACGAAGACAGCGATTTAAGCCTGAGGGGGACGTCTCTTATTTTTTTATAGCAGCGCCAACTAGGGCCAAGAGTACGACTTTGCCACTCACGCATCACTCATTCGCTTGCACAACCCCTTTTTACAGGAGGGCACATTCACACATCTCACAGATAGAACAACCATGCCCAAACCGGGACTCGAACCCGGGACGCCCAGATCACGGGGAAGACGCGCTACCCCTGTGCCAGGACGCCGGCGATATTGTTTTTAATTGTATTTAACTAGGCAGAAAATACACGAAATCATTAAATTCATGAATCAAAATTGTTGCTTTATCTGCAGGTTACACAGAAATTCTCTATATCAACAAGACTATCTTCATTCTACTAATCGTAAAGCCCAAAGAATAATGCACTAGAGAAAATCTACGCTTGGACCCTCAAAATTGAAATTTTTTTACTGTTTATTATATAACAACAACATTTTATTGATCACCACAGTAGTGAATTACATTCAAAATTAAATTTTAGACATTTTTTGATAAAATTCATGATAGTTTTGAATATAATTCCATGTTAATCATTTTTAAACATATACATATATAATATTTAGTAGCATATATAGCAGTTATATCATTACATATTTCATATATTAGAATGTAGTATAGCTTTAAAATAAATATTTCAAATTTTATATAGCGCTTTTCTTTTTATATTTTTCTTTCTTTTTTTCTCAATTTTTGTGCCAGTTTGTGATATCTCTGATAGGAAATACAAAAAAAAAGATGCTGCATGCCTATCTAACTGCTTTAAAAAAATTAGTTATTTTTACATTGTTTTAAACTCTTCATGAGGAAAAAAATATAAAAAAATAATTTTTTTCGCTATAAAGTAATCTCTGAGTAGATAATAAAATAGTCACAAATCATTCACAATTCACAAGAGTCACAGAGTTACTTGTTTCTAGTAGCTTTCTATTATTCTGGCAGAATTCCAAGACATTTCGATTCGCCTTCAATTCACTAAAAGTGTCTCAGGTTGTCTAATATGGATGTCTTTTTAAAAAAAAAAAAAATCCCTTATAAAAAACGTAATTTTTCGACAATGGTAGCATCCAGACAGATTCTACATACCATAACGATTTCAAAATGCCGTTTTTTTTGGATAAAACGTTATTTTCTGAATGATCTTCCGTAACCTGAAAGATCCGTCAAATATGAAAAGGTAAAGGATGAATTCAAGTTCAATATTCCATTTCTTTTATACGAAAGAATTCAGTTCTTCATCCAATTTTTACACATATTTTACTAGTTTGGGGAAATTTAAATTGTTTTTGGCAAGTTTTAATATTTAAATATTAACCTTGAATATTTGCATTGGTGAAACAGAGAACCTTAATTTTGAGAAATGGAGAAAACAGAATTATAATGTTAACCGGCTCTGTGTGAAACAATATTTATTCAATCAAATGAGAGTTAATTTCTTATTAAAGTAAAAGTGAAGTTTGAATTAAGATGCAGAAAATTGATAAATAGATGAACCTGCTTTATGAGAAATAAGCTTTATTATTTATTTTTTGAATTAGCTTTAATATATATGAAATTTTCCAAACAGAACATGCTTCGGAATTTTGTATTTTTATCACTTCCTCAATGAAAAAAAATATATAATAAAAATCATAAATTCGACTACATGTATTATATAGCAGTAAACGGAACAAAAAAAAAGTTTAAATGCAATAAATATAAATCGGTAAACTAATTTTTTTTAAATTCCAATTTGCTGATATATTGATATTACTAGCCGCCTTTGGCGACCAGCCGGTTCGCCAATCTTAAGGTTCGTTAAAATTTTAATAATTAAATATTTTATGCAATTCCTACTTTAATAGCTTCTTCATCAAAATATTTTAAAACTTCAAATTTTGATAGTCATATAATTCACTCATAATATTATAAACGCCTTCATTCATAACGTAATATTTATCTCTCAAATTTTCTGTTAGCTCTCGTAGGATTTATACTTAAAACTAAAGTGAAAAGGATTAATCTGCAATTAATATAATAATATTTTTTACTGAAACAAAGTATTTTTTTGTAATATGATTACTGAAAACAGTCACTGAGCGTTTAAACTTTATAGGCACTAAAGAATATCTTTCTTAATTTATGTAATATTTCAAGAATTTGTCAACAAAATTTTCTCAGATTCATCATGACCAGATTGATTCATTAACAATGTTTAATTTTGAATGCATCAAACACTAAGAAAATAAAACGAATCATTTAAAATAATCGGTTGAAAACAGGTTAAAAAAAAACTACTTAAAAAACGATGGACTTAAAACTATAAGCATATGCAAAAAATATATAACTAACATAAATACACTTTAATTATAAAAGCATGCAACTAATCTAAAAATAATTTAAATCATCCGTTGATAATGGTTGTCATGTCTACAATCAGAACACAATGCACATGCGTGAATTTTCAACCCCAGTTACGGTAACGTAAAGGCGTGAGTTTTTCTACGCCAGTTGGGGTAACGCTATGCAGATTAGAAATTTTTAATTTCCTTTATTCTGTTTTATTTTAATTCAAAAGTACTTCAGAATGAATCTGAAAGATCGATTAATTAACAATGCTTCATTTTAAATGCCTCAAACACTAAGAAAATAAACAGAATAATCATATTTTACCTTAGAAATCTTTCTCAATTAAACTTTTCAGTACTAATAAAATCATTGTTTATCTACTTATGCTAATCATAAGTATCTATTGCACTTCTTTTCCATTTTAAAACAGTAATTTCCATGTGCCCTGGAGACAATATTTATAGAATGACATCTGTGCCGGGATAGCCTGGTTGGTAGGGCGTCATGGGTTGCGAGTTCGAGCCCCGTCGGCCGAAGACTCTCCGTGTGTATGGTGGCTGGTGCACATATAAAACTGTCGAGGTCACAAAGTACTCCATGTAGAGAGTAATACCACTGGGGGGTACAGGATCAGGGGTTATCGTTCTCTGATTCAGGTCGAAATTACTATCTGTGGATGAGTGAAAGGAATGCTTGAAGTCTGCCCCGTTAAAAGGATTGTGTTGTGTGTGTAGCTAAGTCGCACTCTTGGCCCTAGATGGTTCTACTGAAAAAACAAGAAACGCACCCTTGGCTTAAAATCACTGACTTTTAAAGTCAGTGGGTTTGTCTATGACAAGTGCCATTAGAAACTACTACAACAATGACAGTTGTATTAATTTTACACAGAGAGCTTTTCTTCTGTCATTTAAGTCATTCCTTGCTCTCTTTTTTTAAATACACATCATCTTATTTTGTCATTCTTATAAGAACTAATCTTTTTTCTCTACTGTTCTCTGAATATAATTTTTAATTAGAATTTTTTCTAGTGTTATTATTGAAGAGATTCATACTCAGCAGTATAATAAGTAGAAAATAACGACCCAGATCTAAAGATTATTGCATATCTTGCATCTTCTCTAGTAGAAAATTTAATTCTTTACACCCTGACTTGCAAGAACCGCTGTAATCATATCGTCAAAATATGACGATTTTTCTGAAAAAAGACAGTAATTCCTTTTTTTCTTACATAAAGGCAGTAGTTTCGATACAAAATAATAAATAACAACAGAAAATAAGATTTAAAGAATTTTAATGGGACCAAATTGTTTCAAATTGTAATTAAATTAATTAAATAATTTTAATCATTAAAAAAAGAATTATCCACTTTTCAGTGATTTGCCTACCTCAAAAGTTATCTAACGATGCAAAAATGTAATCAAAATGTTCATAGTAGATTAATTCAGGATAACTGGGTTAAATAAATAATTATCATTTATAGATTTAACCACAAGTACAAGGAGCTACCACTGCCCTGCCAAAACATAGAGGGTGATAAGGAAGACCGAGAAAATGAGAAATAGGGTTAACGTAAAATAGCCCATACTACTAACAGCTTATGCTCTCAGATCTCACACAGAAGTTATCCTGCATTAGTTGTCTGCACTTATGCGAGTGCAGATAACTCGACCCTTCACTATTATTATACCCACCAAAGAAGCAAGTGCAAACCATTGAATAGGCAGCTTCTTGTTCCTATATCTTAAATGCCTCTTATTAGCATTGTTTACAGATATACGGTGCAAAAGAAATATAAATATATAGATACATTTTGTGCTTCTAACTGTAGTTAAGAAAATTATTACACTTTATACTTTTTTAATTAGATTTATTAAAGCCAAATTTCATACATATCTACGCTTTGATGGTAGACAGCTTTACAAATTTCATTTATCTAGCTGTTTGCATGTTTACAAACAGACAGTTAGTTTATTACAATTTACGAAGTATTTGATAAAATTTTCTGTTTTATACTTTATACTGAAGAAACGAAAGAAAATAAATTTTTACTTAAAACATTTATTCTTATTTCCATTTTCCCGAATAGCTTTTATAAAGTTCGTTGGCTTTTTCCATTGTATTTACAATTGATATAAAAATAAAAAAATTCTTATGAAGGAAATATACTTTCATATTGATATAATGTTTAAAAAACCAAATTTTCCAATTTAATTTAAATAATATTGCTTTTTCATTTCAATAATATTTACTGTAGTACATTCTATAACTTTTCTCCAAAAAATTTTTTAAAAAAACTCAATAAAAAATTATAATTTTTGTTTTCATTGAAAAGAACACGTTATTTTGGGGAGACAGGGTATTTTTCTAAAAAATTAATATAATTTGTTAACTATTATGGAAAAAGTTTTGGCGTCGTGTTTTTTATATTCGAAACTTATTCTATATCACTATAAATATTAGTTTCAAATAAGAAGTTAAAAATGTATTTCTGATAGGTAAAAAAATACTTTTAGTCTGCTCCCAAAAAATTATAATTCAGGAAAAAAAGTTTACAAGGTTTCTTCTGAATGAGCAGTAATATGAATAGAAGATAATAGTTTATCTTTCATAATTATTGCTTCTATTTTTTTATCAATAAAAAAATAAATGACGAAATTTAAAACTTTTAAGAATAGAAATAATAATTATTTTGTATTTTAAAGATGCTTTTATCGGCAATATCTGAATTCTGAAGATATTTTAATATATTAAATCAAGAACCAAGTGAAGAATGTTCTTTTTATTGTGTTATTGCCTATTTCAAAATTTAAAAAAAAAATCTGTAAAGATAGAAATTAAAGAATAATAGACTTTTTTTCAGTTTATATATTCGACTGGTAAATCACTTAGAGAAACTATTTTGCTTAAATTTAAGACATTTATAAACTGCCAAAATTATTTTAATTTCATAGGTTTTTAAGTGTGTTTCTGCACACAAATCCTCCCGCTAGAAGAAACCTTCCAGAATCAATCTTTCTTTGTAAGGTTTTTATTTTTCAATCACGCTTATTAATATAAAGGAAAAAAAGGCACCTGATAAATTGATAATAAATTATAAACTAAAGAGAAACGACTAAGTAATTTGAACTTTTTATCCTTTAAAGACTTTATCCGATATTTTATTCGTGCCAATAATTCTAGTACCATTACTAAAAGCTAAATTTCATTTTTTAGACTATTTTCTCATCAGATTTTTAATTCTTACGTTCACATATAAATGAATACGTAAGCATATAACAATGCACTAGATTTTGGACTAAAATACGATATACGTCTAGACAATTTCAGTGATGAAATCATATGCTATACTTCATTCTTCTACTTTTTGTGTTTCTGATTTCATGCACACGGTGGGACAAACGGTCTTTTCCCTTGATAAATTTTCCCGAAATTCGACAAGATCCGTGATTTTATCATATATATCGAATTTCATGCGTCAGGCTTGTAAAGTCTCGATCCAATAACAGGTAGCGTTATGATCAAATTCTTTATTTACAGCTTTATTACATAAAAACAACTCTTTCTCATCTAGGTTAAATGAATGATGCTATTTATAGCACGAAATTTAAACAAGAATAGTTCCTCGAACAAATTTGGAGAAAACGCCTTCACAAGAACAGCTAACAGGCGGTTGGCGTCTCAGGCTACTGCAGGGTTAGCTCTAGGAATCCACCGAATTTCCTTCGGGTTGAATTTTTCTCAGAAGTCCCCTTCATACCAAGCTCCTCTCTCCTTCTTCTTCCGAAAAATCTCACCTTTTATCTTTCTCTCAGACTCCACCTTTCCTGTCCACTCCCTGTTACCCAATCACCGTTCAGAACAACCTGAATCGTCTCTGGTCGCCCGTGGGAAATGTCCATTGATGATCCACATTCCAGAATGGGAAAAATGAAGGACATCTGGACATCTGGAGTGTTTGACACTCTCGCCTTTCGAAGACACGATTTATTTCCCTTGGAAACGCACGTGTGGTTCCTTATCTGGATTAGCACTAATTGGCCAGACGACCGTACTTAAAAGGAGGGTCTTCCATTTGGCAATCTGGAGGCACTTAACACTGTGGGAGTTTCGTTGATGAAGAATGGCCCGGAATGTAAATTATCGAGTATGGGAAAAAGGAATGTCACAGTGGTCACCCAGGAAGAAGCTGAATCATTACAGGCTTGTTTCATTTCTAAACTGCCGAGTTAATCCTTTAATTGCGAAATGGTGAAAAGTTGTAATAAAAAATTATGAGCTCTGTATACTAAGTAAATAGGATATGTATAAAATATTTTCCTATTCTTTTAATCACTTAAAATTCTTAGAATAGGAATTTTTAGCAAACTATTTTTATTACCCAGAAATCTGTGTGCAAAGGCATTCTTAATGCCGATTTAAAGATATTTGGAGCTGTATACCTCCTGTAAGGATCAATGAAAACACGTTACTACCCTGATTAAAGGTTAACTGGTGGGGCGAAAAGCCATGATATCGCATCTGAAATTTACATGAGTGGCAAAATGCCAACGTTAATATGCTAATATTCCAACATTAATCATAATTTTGCCGGCGTCATGGCATAGGGGTAGCGCGTCTTCCCCGAAATCTGGACGTCCTGGGTTCGAGTCCCGGTTCGGGCATGGTTGTTCTGTGTTCCATTCGTGAGGTTTGTGAATGTGCCCCTCTATAAAACGGTGTTATGCAAGCGAATGTGTGTGAGTTTCATCTTCATACGAGCTAGACTTCTGCCCTTGGGTTCTCAGGGGTCTTTACCCTCGGAAGCTACTGCAACCCCTTTCCGTGGTAACGCGGACACGACATCATCATCAATCATAATTTTGAGGTCTGGTTTCTTTATTATTAAAAATACTTTCTATTCATATATTGTTCATATAAAAGAATAAAAGGAGATAAAAATTCTATGATTTATATGTTTATTGAATTAATATTTACTGCAGATCATTTGAAATTTCCGTCCAATCGTTTTCATAAAAGTAAAACTTCTGAAATCATTTTTATTAAAAACAAACTTTTCCCCCTTTCTTTGAACCTCAAACAGAAGATCTTTGACAGAGAAACCACCCCTCCAAATAGAACTCTTTATTTATTTAGGAAATATTTGTAAGGGAGGGAGTAGGCACATCGAAATGCAAGGCACGCAAGCATAAACGGGCCGCGCAAAAATCATTTTTCTCCATCCCCCTTGGTCCATTGTAGCGATTTCAGAAACAGCCAGTAACATCGCCCTCACAGCAGTGGTTGCACTAAACCAGTCAATTTAGAAACCGTCGACTTACAGATTCGGTGGTGTACATTTAATCACTAATTCCACTACAAAAAAGATTGACATTGTTTCGTTTTGTTTCGTAATCTATCATCCTGTTATATGTTGTTTTCTTTGCGATATGAATAGAGAGAGACAAAATTGACTAAAATCTCAGTTATCCTGTGTAAAAGGAATATCCGATAAGTGAAATTTTGAAATAAGGGGAAAGAGAGAAAACAGTTAGAGTAAAATATAGTTGGAATAACAGAATTGCTCAGTCAGTTTAGAAACCATTGACTTACTGATTAAATGTAATCCGCTGATTGCACTGAAAGAAAGATTGCGATATTGTTTCATTTTATTTCGTATTTTATCGTCCTTCTATATTGTTACGAATCTGCGATGCGGCTTTCCAGCATAGTTGGTTCCATGGGAGGTCCCAGAGCTTGGCGACGAACTTGGCGACCATTCGGTGACTTGGCGACTTTGGCGCTAAAATAGATTATACCCGAAACATCGAGAATTTTCCCGATCCGTCCAGTAGGAACGGAGACACGCCTCGAACGTTCCTGATTGGTTGAGAGGCTTCTAGCCCCGCCTCCTGAGATCTATAAAAGGAAGCACCCGCAGCTGCCGGGCAGTGGTGAGTCGAGTGGTGAACCAGTGGTGAATTGAGTAGCCGGAAGTGACAGAGAAGAGTGGTCGTAGACCAGTGGAGTCGAAGAGTAGTCGTAATCGACAGTAAAAAACTGGCCTTCCAGAGATTAGCGGAGCAGCGACGGAGTCAAGTGAGTGATGAATTAAGTTGTGCGCTACGGTCTGCATTAGAGTCTGTTGTGTGCTGTTGTCTGCACGTCCCGACTGAAGATAATTGTGTGCTGTATATAGTTGTCGTCTTTGTGATGTCCTGTGTGTCTTCGTGTAAATAAACGTCGTTGTTTTATTTTCTACTGCCGCCTGGTGATTGAGCGTTCTCCACACCATATAACTCCCACTATCCAAACGACCCCGGAAATTTCGTAACAATATGTTATTTTCTTTAGAATATGGATAGCAATGGACTAAAGTAACTAAAATTTCCGTTATCCTGTGAGAAATTGATATCCGATAAGTGAAAATGCTAAATAATAGGAAAGGGGAAGAGAGCCAAAAATTTAGTGTATAATATAGTTGGAATAACAGGACTGCCCAGTCGGGAAATGTAAATTCATAAATCTTAAAATTTGTCGTCAACTTGATAATGAAAATACAAAAAATAATTCCCCCAACAACTTTATCCTTCTAACCATCGGTCTTTCTAATTGAAAATGAATTGGTCTTTTTATATAGTTCATTGGCTGCTGGCATGACTCCATGGAGATCTGACGTCATGGGAAAATTGAAAAAAAAAACAACCACCTTACGTCACAATCGACGTAATGAACAAAGATAACCAACACATTCACCTTATTCTGTATTTTAAGATAAAAAAAAATTACATTATCAAGAGGGTAATGATCTGAGCCTACTTTGATAAAATATAAAAATGGTGTTAAAATGAATTTATTAAGATACAGAAGTTGGCATCTCTTTTAATATCTTAAAATTTGATAATCAATCGTATTCCTAGCAGAGTTTTTATTTTTTCAAATAGGAAGTATACAAACAACAAGTATTGCAATCCTTAAAAAAATTTTAATTAGAGATTTTGACGAATCTCATGCTTTTTAGATCGCCCTGAATCCAAAATATATATTTTTTGGAATTATTTCAGTTTGTTTGCGATCACGATAATTCAAAAACCTGAAAACGCTTTGAACTAGACGAGTGAAGTTGAGTATTTGGTCTGCTCTAAATAAATAGAATTATGCCAAATTTAGAATGAAATTCATTTAGAGGACATCTGTTTGCCCGGTTGTCCGAGTATAAAAACAGGATTACTAAAAAAACGTAAAGAGCTAGATAGAAAAAATTTAATGCGCAATTTTAGAATCTAAAGTATATATACTTATCAAATGTTCACCCAAATATGTCAGACTGTTGAAGTCAAAAAGTCTGTGAAAATTTATTTTAGAGATTATTAAGCATTTTTCAAAAGAAAGAGGAAAAAAATGAATAGATAACATTTCAGCATAAGACAAAATGAAACAGATTTTAGTGGCATGCACAACTATGTTATGTCGTTGATGTTATGGGAATTAACTCCAGTAAAAGAAGTCAATTAACATTAAATTTACTGAAATATATATATTTTAGGATATTTTAAAAATAAATCTCAAAATATCCTTTTAAATCTAGTGCTTTGGAGATGAAACTTCCAATATAAGCATATATATAACCAAAATTATTTTAATTTTGCTTTATCTTTGATAATACATCGATGAATTAAGGACTTTTAAGAAAGTGCAAGTGTGGTATTTTAATCTATCTTATAAATAGTCGTAGTAGTCATTCAGTACCTGAGAATCAGTTAGAAGTCTGATTTAGCTTCTACAGATAGATGTAAGTTATCTGCCTTGAGAACTTTTAGAAAATATTGGCCTATATTAATGCTATACTTAGGTTTGATTTATTGATAGCCTTGGTTATACTGGGCCAGACTGAATGCATAATTCTTTAGATAGGAAGAAATATAACATTTAGAATCATGGCTTAGTTTCTAATAAATTAGTCTTTTAACTATTCTTTTAGAGGAGAGCTTATAGCAGCGAACTCGGCAGCTGAGAAGAGCTCGTTGCTAAACCGCACATTGGTTTACTAGGTTACTGACATTTAGAATCATGGCTTAGTTTATAATACATTAGTCTTTTAACTATTCTTTTAGAGGATAGCTTATAGCAGCGAACTCGATAGCTGAGAAGAGCTCGTTGCTAAACCACACATTGGTTTACTACTTTTGAATTAACACCGATTAAGAATACAACCAAAAGACAAAGCCCTTTTCATCTTTTTCAATTTCTCAGCTATACAGTTCTATAAACTTCCAGGTCATTGGCCTCGTATTACCCAGATGAAAAATATTTTTAAAAACTATATTATTTATTCATATTACTTTACTGTCTGGAATATGCCTCACCATTTTTTAAACAGGTTTATACATTTTATTATTTAAAATTATTGTGTAAATTCTGGAAAAGTTACGCTTTGTGGTAAATTTCTCTATTTTACCGTATGTGCCTTTATATGAATAAAACTTTTAAAAATAAGTCTCCTGTGTATTTTGCTTTTCAAATATTTAGTATAAAATATATTTTTCTATATCCTTATTAATAAAAATATATTGTATGTTTATATTTCCCAAATGGTTGAATGGCAATATATATATACTGTCTGGTTTACAAAATAAATGACTGGGAAAAAAATTTTATAATATATAAAAAAAAAAAACTACATTTCTGATTGTTTACCTCGTACATATTATTTATCAGGGAATTATTTTTTATTCTTGGTCTAGAGTGAAATTTACAAATATTCAGAAGCAGAAAAATGCAATCTTTCATAAAATATATCATTGTTTTTCTTTGTATATTTAGAATGATTTTGTTCTTCATAAAAAATTCAAAAATAACATTACCATCAACATTTTTTTACTATAATTTATTACCACATATGTTCTGAAGATCAAAATTATTTTTATGAGATTGGAGAATATTTTAGAATACGCATTAACATATCTATGATGCCCAACTTCCTAAAAAGAGAAAGTTAATGGAAAACTTATCAAATGTAGGTGGTCTAAAACATTGTCGTGTGATGAAAGGAAAACAACATATACATTGTTTTTCTTTGTATATTTAGAATAATTTTGTTCTTGATAAAAAATTCAAAAATAACATTACAATCAACATTTTTTTACTATAAGTTATTACCACATATGTTCTGAAGATCAAAATTATTTTTATGAGATTGGAGAATATTTTAGAATACGCATTAACATATCTATGATGCCCAACTTCCTAAAAAGAGAAAGTTAATGGAAAACTTATCAAATGTAGGTGGTCTAAAACATTGTCGTGTAATGAAAGGAAAACAACATATACATTGTTTTTCTTTGTATATTTAGAATAATTTTGTTCTTGATAAAAAATTCAAAAATAACATTACAATCAACATTTTTTTACTATAAGTTATTACCACATATGTTCTGAAGATCAAAATTATTTTTATGAGATTGGAGAATATTTTAGAATACGCATTAACATATCTATGATGCCCAACTTCCTAAAAAGAGAAAGTTAATGGAAAACTTATCAAATGTAGGTGGTCTAAAACATTGTCGTGTGATGAAAGGAAAACAACATATACATTGTTTTTCTTTGTATATTTAGAATAATTTTGTTCTTGATAAAAAATTCAAAAATAACATTACAATCAACATTTTTTTACTATAAGTTATTACCACATATGTTCTGAAGATCAAAATTATTTTTATGAGATTGGAGAATATTTTAGAATACGCATTAACATATCTATGATGCCCAACTTCCTAAAAAGAGAAAGTTAATGGAAAACTTATCAAATGTAGGTGGTCTAAAACATTGTCGTGTGATGAAAGGAAAACAACATATACTGTTCCAACCCCAGAATAGCTGCTCCATGCAAAGATTCAAAATGATACCTTAATATTCTGCCTGCCAAACTTTTATATCAAATTGAGGTATCCGACTAGATTCGGAGGAGAATTAAAACAAAAACTCATATTTTAATATTTACATGATGCTTTTTTATTAATATAAAGATAAAATTATGAATAAAAATGAAATTTTATGGATATATATGTAGGTTTTGAAGAAAAAGCATATTCTGATGTAAACTTTAGCATCTATTTATAAAAACTAAGCTTTTTCTAGAGAAAAAAATTGTTACAGTTTTTCATTTTTCTTTGTAACATTACACGTGTAACATATCTTAGAGTGTAACTAACCATTATCTAAGAATTATATTCAAAAATAAAATATTTATCTTTAATGTATGAAATGATCTATGAAACTTTGGAATTTTTTTCAACAATATTTATATTAAACAGTCATAAATCCATTTTTAAAGCATTCAAAATCAAATCCATAGTTCATTACATTCTGCATAGCATAATGAGCACTAGTTATATACTTCATTAAGGTATCATGATTGAGATGACGATATTCGTACAACGAATTATGAAAAACGAATTATGTACAACTCGTACAACGTTACTGAAAAACGAATTATGAAAAAATTCGTTTTTCAGAAAATGCATTTAAGGCTTTTAAATGCTTATAAATAAGCATCACTTACATGTCAATAGTTTGATATAACTTCGCTTATAAATGAGATAAACACAAAATAAAGGTGCCGGCGTCCTGGCATAGGGGTAGCGTGTCTTCCCCTTGATCTGGGCGTCCCGGGTTTGAATCCCGGTTCGGGCATGGTTGTTCTTCATCTGTGTTCTATCTGTGAGGTGTGTCAATGGACCCCCCTGTAAAAGGGGGTTGTGCAAGGAAATGTGGTAGTTTCATGAGCTAGAAATCAGACTTCCGCCATCGGGCGCTCAGGGGTTTCTACCCTCAGAAGCTACTGCAACCCCTTTCCGTGGTAACGCGGACACGACATCATCACAAAATAAAGGTATAATGGAAGCAGAAACGTACCTATTTTTTGAAACTTAAAAAAAATGCGAATTTGTATCCAAATTCGAATATTTTAGTTGAATACCTTAAGTTGAGTAAAAAAGTTGCCTGTTATATTACAGTTAATATAATTTCAAAGCAAAACTATTGTTTTTTCTAAAAAAAATTTACCAGATGATTTCAAACAATCTACAGGCTTTTCAGACCTCTCTTAATACAGAAAAGAGAAGAAAAAAAAAGAGTCTTTCTATTTGTTTTCAAGTCCGATAACTCAAATACAAATGAAATTCCTAGTGCAACCGTGACATCAATATTGTAAATTTCTATCAAATCTTGAAAAAAAAATTATAAAAATATTGATTGTCTGTCCGGAACAGAACGAAATTTGTTAAATGACAGTGATTCCAAAATTCTAGATCTATATTAGAATTTGGATCCATTTGTTTCTGAAATGAGGTGCAAAATCCATAATCGATTCTTTTCTGTCCACCTGAAACTACAATATAACAATTGCAGAAAGTACGAAGAAGGGCATTCCTCTTTCTAATATAAAGAAATAAGTTATATTATATTTTTATTCATTAATTATTGTAGCAATTTCTTTAAAGCAATGTCATTTAATGAACTAATTTTTTTCATTTTTAACAAATTTAATACTTTAATCATTTTATCATTTTGAAATCAAAAAAAGAAGACACTTTGATAAAACTGTCTCCTCACCGCTGATGGCATATAACTGAATATAGAATGCAATCTCACTCGCATGTTTGAACAAAAATTATCCCAATTACCCCAAAATCATGACAATTACCCTCTCGGAATCGACTTACACCAATCCCTGTCCATTCTGGAAATAATTTTCCCGAGAACACCCAATCATGAAAGAGATGAAAACAGAATTGAACAAATCTATATCAATCGTTCCTTGCTGCTAAGTAGTGTTTCGAGAGGAATATTCCGTGACAAAAATCTTTGATGGGCCATCCGTGATTTGGTACTATTTGCTATACATCGACCATCCAATGTGCGTTGTGCACTCTGGATTACTGCTCGGTTTCACGCGATTTCGTGCATCGCAGTTCGTTAAGGACATGATGGTTTCATAGCGATTCACATGATTCACATGAGAAATGAACAGCAGTAAATTTCAGCAATCTGAATAGAAATGGAACTGAAGCATCAGTAAAAGGGAGGTTTGAGATCACTCATTGGAAAATCTCGTGTTTTACATGTATTAGTTTTTGTAAGGCCGGATAAAGAAAATAGGCTTAACAGTTCCAAGGTTACTTTTTTCATTACTTTTACCTAAGTAAAATTGGTTTCTTTTTATTTGTGACTAAATGCCTTTGGCGACCAGTTGGTTCGCCGTTATAAAGTGTTGCTAAAAATATTTTGTGTAATATACCTTAATAGCTTTCTCAAAAAGACGTTTTAAACTTCAAAATTTGATAGGTATTTAATTTATACTAATTTTGAAGCCTTATATCCTTTTCTTCATTGCGCAACGCATTTCTGTAATTCTTATATCTTTAAACATCGAATTATATCATATGAAAAAGAAGCAAAGCTTAAAAATGGGTATATTTGAAAGTATTCTCACCTTTCCTTGATTCTGGAGATTATAATTGTACACTTAAGGAAATTTTTAAAAAAATTATTAAAAGCATGCCTTATATTGAAACCTATTCATCAAAGAAAATGTAAATCAAATCCTCATATATTAAATATCAGCAATCGAAAAAAGCCTGGATGAAATATTAGTAGTAATAAAGCAAAACTATTTGAGTTTCACTTTAACGATTGAATATAATATGAAACATTAAAAATATTTTTGAATTCATTTAAAATAGAACGAAATTATACAGCAAAAATTGTTTTCACTTTTAAGATAAAAATTATTATATTATTAAATTATTTGCCATCATTTTTGTGCTGAAATATTTTCAGAAGTTATAATTAAAAACGTCAAAATTTCCATTAATTTTTAATTAATTAAAATTTCAAAAAATTCCTCCGAGATTTACATTACCGCCAGTCTATATATATATCGTTTGCATTTATCAAACGGTCAAACGGTCTGGCTTGTAGAGAGCCAATAGCTCAGAGGTACACACATTTATAGAGAGAGAGAGAGATTACATCTAAATATATTGTTACGAAATTTCCGAGGTTCGTTTGTATAGTGGAAGTGATATGGTGTGGAGAACGCTCAATCAGTAGGCGGCAGTAGAAAATAAAACAACGACGTTTATTTACACGAAGGCACACAGGACAGCACAAAGACGACAACTATATACAGCACAGAAGACGATTATCTTCAGCCGAGACGTGCAGCATACAACAGCCTACAACCGTATACACAGCAGCATACAACAGTATGCACAGCTGCATACAACAGTATACACAGCAGCATACAACAGTATACACAGCAGATGGTCGCCAAGTTTGTCGCCAAGCTCTGGGACCTCCGACAAGACCCCGGACTCCGTCCAGTACAGATGACTGTAAAACATTCTTTCCGATGGTGGAACCAACTATGCTGGGAAGCAGCATTACAGATTCGTAACAACATCATTGATCAATAATTAACAATTAAAATTAAAGAAATGCATCACAAAATAATTATAAAATAAACTTAGGATCATCATTTTCTGATACCATGTCTAAAGTGTATTAATATATTTATGCGGAAACTCGACGAAAATAGACTTAACTGTACCAAGTTTTCTTTTTTATTTTCTACATATCCCCGCTTGATATAAAAAGAATCTCACACTGCTTTTGCATTTTTAAGAAATTAATACATCTTTGCAAAAATTCTTAAGATTAATAATTTTCTTAAAATAAATAAAATATCATGAAAGAATAAGAAGTTCAGCACCATGTGATACACGTTCAAATGCATCTCGAAAGTTTCATGGTAATATCAGATGTGCATTTTGAAGAAATAAAAGGGACGATGTCACAGAACCATGCAAGATGTTCATCTGATAATCTATGCTATTCTAATCAATCATATCGAAAATAAACTTTCTTCGCATACTATTTTGTAAATACATATGCTTAGAAACAAATTATGAAAAAAATATATCCTGTAAGGTAGCGAGATAATCTGATATTCTACCTCAATAAATTTTTGAAATAATCTATGAAAACAGAATTTTCTTCAAAATAGAAAAACGACAGCAGCTCGACATAAAAATTGTAGTTTTGCCGATGTTCCTTTTTATGATAAAACTTTCAAGCTGTTCTTTTTATTTTTTATTCTTGGAAATATGATCGTGAGTTTACAGCATATTTAGTTTATCCATTTAGCATTTTGAATTTGATCCAACATGTTGAAGAAATTAAATCTAAAACTGCTATTATTTCCCTTAAATAGAATGGAATATCTGTATCTTCCAAACGAGTATGAATTATTTTTCAAAATTATACCGAAAGGTGTTCAGAAATGTTAAGTAGCTCCCTGAGTAAGTTTTAGAAATAATCCGAGGAAAAAAGATTTTCTTCAAAATAAGAAAATGGTGCCATATTGAAATACAAAATATCTGGATAAAAGCTGTAGTTTTATCAATGTGCATGTTTCTTTTTATATGGGATACTTCTAAATTGTTATTCTTTTTTTATTTTTGCAGATTTTTTTTATTTTTTTTATTTTTTTTGCGAATTTAGAATTTGTTTATTTGATCCTTTTAACTTTTGAGTTTAAAGGGATTGGAACATGAATTAAAATCTAAAAATAAATCTAATTATGAATTTAATCACCATTTAAATATACCAAAAAGAAAGGAATGCCCCAATAAATTAGAAGAAAAGGAATTATTCTAAAGGATTATTGGATATTATTCTAATCAATCAAATTGAAAAGCGATTGTTGTTTTATTTTCTATTTAAAGTGAATAAACGTATTTTTTTTCAAGTGCTTGTTTAAATTTTGAATATATAAAGTATTCCTATTAATCACATAGAGAGCAAAGTTTATTGTTTGTTTTCCGGTGCAATATTTCATAAATACACATGTTTCGTATCAAATTTGAAATGGAAAATGATTAATAGAAACTTATTTTTCCACCAACACGTCCGCTATTCCTCACTAAATCATTGATTATTCTGCTGACAAAGAAAATTAATTGAAAAAAAAAACACATTCAAACAAGAAACAATAATTTTACTTCCGCATTTTGCTTCGAGACAGACCTTGTTATCGATGATTGTGATTACTTATCGCATTCACACAAATACAAAACAAATACAAACTGAACCAAAAAAAGGGCAAATTTATTCACACACTCAATTTTTTTTTCTGTTTTAATTCTTTATTTATTTTAATTTTTTGTTGGTTATCTTGAAGCTATTGATTGTGCTTGTTTTCTTTATGTGACTACACGGATTAAAAAAAAAAGTGCTTGCCTTAGCGCCAGACGTAAGATTAAAAAAAAATCTCATCGTGCCATAGAAAAAACGATAGATAAATAAATAAAAAAAAAGAATCATGGCAGCGATAAATATGCGAGAGGTTGCGAAATTCGATTTAAAAAAAAAGGAGGGATAAAAAAAGAAGCGTTCGAAAATCACGCTCGGAGAAGCCTCCTAACGAGGCCTGTCTCGAAACGCGCGTCTTATTAAGACTTTTCTTAACCGATGATTAAAGAAGCGATCTAAAACGAACAGAAAAGTGAGGAGGCCTGCAATCGTGGAAACAAAACCGAAGAAGCGTCACAGATGTAAACTATCGCGCACAAGGAGGAGTGCGAAAAAGATCTTTTTGCCAATTATTTGTCGGAGGTGCATGTTTAAGGGTTGCTCGTTAGCTATTCATCATGGAACTCATTACGGGTTCGAATTCACGCTCCCCGCCGACCTCTTGGACACTCCGCGCATTTTTTTATACATGCTCTCTTTCTTCCTTTTTTTTTTTTTTTTTTTTTTTACTGCTTTGATTCTGGGGGTTGTCTGAGAATTGAAAAATGACATGATTTTGTTAAATATCAGATTTAGATTTATTGTGTTATTTATTTATTTTAATAATAAAGAATTGTTGAAAAATGAATTTCGCAACGCTCATACAGTACCATACCGTCCTATTTTACCTGCCCTATACTCACATGAGAATCGTGATGAAATGTAAACATAAATACAAATTCTCCTGACTAAGATTCAAAAACGGACACAGGATTATTTATTTTAGTGATACAAAATAAACTGTCGAGGAAGGGATTTGGTAACCATAAAGTACCATACCATCCTATTTTACTTGTCCCATGCTCACATGAGAATCATGACGAAATTTAAACTTAAAAAAAAATTCTCCTAACTAAGATGCAAAGACGGTCACAAAGATTATTTATTTATTTATTTTAGTGATGCAAGAATTGTTGTGGAAGGGATATAGTAACTATAAAGTGCCATACTTTCTGTACAGATTTTACCTGTCTTAAGCACACTTGAGAATCATGATGAAATTTAAACATAAAAACAAACTCTCCTGATTAAGATTCAAAGACGATCACACGATTATTTATTTATTTATTTGAAATAAGCTCATTACAGATAATGACTTCATTTACAGAGTTCATTAATCAAAACTACACAAGGAACGCTAGCCGCAAAGCAAATTAAAACGCACGTAGAAAAGTAACAGCAAAGAATAAAGAATTACAAAGTTCTAAACCACATACAAATAAAAACGCAAACAACTGCAAGGGTAAAAAAATAAAACTCGCAAAAGCAAAAAATAGCAAGACAAAACCATGCGTCAATATAAAAAAACAATAATAAAGTCAATAAAAAAAGGCAAGTAGATAAAAGTTGAGAACAAGTCGCTTTCAAAACGCTTGGAGTTATGATAAATGTCAAATTCGCAGGAAATCCTGTTAAAAGTCTTATAAAAGTTATACAAAGAGGACCTTTTAATATAGTTAAATTTAGAATAAACATTTGGAAAAGTACCCTGATTCCTTAAAGATATTTTAGGCACAACAACGTTTACAGGTCTGAGAATATCAATGCAATCAAGGCAAATAAAATATATATATAATCATTTGTTTGATTGTGAGGAAGAACAGTATATTTTTTGAGTACACACTAATATTCTATACTAAAACTCTTCCCATTTCTAATGTTTCAATAATAAAATATTTGAAATAATCTAGAACACATCAGTTGTAGAAATTATCAAAACACATCATATGAGTACTAAAGAATTTTTATATTTCCAGCACCAGGGCAAATACAAAAATGGCTTATCCATCCCTTTTAAAGCTCTGTTTCACGCCATTATGTTATCTTCATGACATTATTCACGAATAATTAAACGACTTCAGGCTTCTCAGTTATAAAAAATAATTAGTTAAAAATTTTGTGGATGAAAATAGAATGAAGCACTGTCTTTGCAATGTCTTGCAACCCCTCTAAATTGTTATTATAATCGAATTTAAATAACCCATCCCACATGTAAATCTTCGATGGAGATCGTAATTCAACTCACGTTTTTCTGACCAAAAGGCAAGGCTGTCTCCAAAGTATGTGAAAAATAAAAATCTTTTTCTTAACTCTGAGGTACATGAGAAAGTTTGGCCTCAGATATTTCAAGTGCTTAAACATCTCTATTTGTTTTTTCAGTGGCAATTAAAATTTTCGAAGTCATACAATTCTTTTATTTTTCATCCCACACCAAATATTTCTCATTTTTAAACACAAATGCAAAATTATGAAGCAAAAAATTCTTTTATGAAAAAAATAACCGTAAATAAAGCTAGAAGTTGATTAAGTAGCCAGAAAATAGGAGGAAGTTATTAGCCTTACTACAATATTTTACATTTGGAAGTTGAAAGCAATAATAATAAGTAAGCCATTAGACTCACATTGTAAAGATCGGCCAGTCGATGCTTAAACAGCAAAAATGATAAACAGATGTAGATAGACAAAAAAACTTAAATAACAATCCAAATTTTACAAAAAGGTTCGGAAAATTCAGAAATTGAGAAGTATATTAAATTGTGAATTTTACAGATTTTAATGACTACAAATTCTAATGAATAATCCAATCCATCTATAAAATAGAGTATAAAAAATATGAGGTTTTTGTGAAGAAAACTTTTCACAGTAAAAAGTCCTTTAAGTCGTCAAACAAGTCTATTTTTATGAAACCTTCAGCATCGATATAACTATGGTTTATAGTTCACTATTAATATGCTATTATTATATGTCGAGAAGCAAGAGAAATTACACATTTTTATTGTTTTTTCCAAATAATTGCTTTCTTAGTATTTACCTTTAATTAATTACAGTTAGCGTTATTTATATGCAAATATAAACCCCTGACTTTTCGTCAGATTCACCTATGGTATACTTCGAAATATTACCGTAATATCTTTGGTTATAATTTCCTATTTAAAGAACATAGACATAACCTAACGCCATCCTGCGCTCCCGGTGCCTATAACTCCGAGTTATCTAACCAGTTGGATGAGATTCCCACGAGATGGAAGGGGAAAAAAGAGGATAAAAGAAAGAAAGGGACGACAAACCATCCAGGGATCTCCAGAGGGAATCCCATCAATGTCAAATCCTACACGACTAATTTTAATGTTTTGGCGAAGTAATAACTAAATGGAGAGAATAAGAATGCCTAGAAACAAATTGTGACAATGGGTTGAACTTACAGAGAAATGAGATTACTAATTAAAAAAGGAAAACAAATTGATAAATTACATTGTAAACATCTATATGACATGTATAAATATATGAACAAACATTGCAAAATCAGAAATCTGTAGCGTCCGTCTGAGTCTTGTGGTTTTGATTTCCTTACAATCAATCTATAAATTTATGAAATTTATTTGTGACTAAATCCCTGAGAAACGATCACCGAAGTGATATTTCTAGTTTTTTTTTTTTTCTTTCCGATCAAATTAAATTTTACACGCGAGCAAAAAAGGCAGCCTTGCTTCTCCCCCTCTCAAAGAAATCCGATACCAAATAGGAATCGCATCCGATACAAACACGTTCTAATACAGCTCATCATCACGACGGAAGGCAGAGCTGCAAACCTCTTTCTCTCGTGCTTGGGGCGACTGCAGCAGTTGCTTTTTTTTTGTTATGTTGTTGTTAGGGCGGCAATCATCAAGCAAGTGAAACACAACAGTAAAATCATTTTCTCTTATGCCGCCTGTCAATTTTAATGAGTTTCTTTACTCTTTACAGTTTTCTCGCCTTGAAAAGTGCATGGCTTGCTGCTAATGGTGTCTAACGCTCGGTCAATCTTGCAAGGACCTCCATCGATGGTGAGCCATTTTCGATAAATCTGCGCACAGTTTGTAGATGGGAAATATTGCATCGACCCCAGGCTTTTCCGCCTTCAGACGAATAAATGATATACAATAAGAGTGTGCTGAAAAAAATGGATGGTTGATACACTGCTTTTTTACTCAAGGTTGTTAATATTATTTGTCTTCAACAAATAATGAAATAAAAAGAGAGATTTCGCTCGAATACAGGTTTCAAAGTGGAAGGATGTTTTGCAAGTTAGTTGGTTTCGAGTGAGGCTGATTAGCCGTTTTATAAGTTTTGTTTTTGTATTTATTCTTCAGTTTTTCTCGTTTTGCGTTAAGCAGATGCCATAAGGGAATAACGCAAATAGAATGAGATTTGTTTTTTTACCAGCAAAAGTATGAAACGCCGTATCGTATGTAATGCCGGACTTTTTTGGCAAAGTATGAAATATGAGAATTATTACATACTTTCCCTAGGCATTGTATACAATATCGAAGCATTCTATAAAATAATAAATGCTATTTATTCAAAGTATGAAAAAAATGTCCTGATTAGGCTATTATATAAATGACTTGCATTCCTTAAAAAAAGGCAAATTTTATCCTTAAAAAATAATGAGAGCGCCATTAAAAAAGTTATTCAATATACGTAAAAAAAAATGAAAGTTGTACAAAACAAGATTTATGTCTTTCTTATTATAGAAACAAAGTATTCATATAAGAAATTAAAATTAACCCTATTTCTTTCAACATGGTAGACTTGAAT
Source organism: Argiope bruennichi (assembly GCF_947563725.1). NCBI lineage: Eukaryota > Metazoa > Arthropoda > Arachnida > Araneae > Araneidae > Argiope > Argiope bruennichi. The sequence goes on from NC_079152.1 coordinate 103,645,422, forward strand.
GACATTTCGAATTACATTTTTCAGCAAAGGCATTTCATATTTTGGTACTTTGAGGTACACATACATTTGAGGAATCTTGTTAGCGTTCACTGGACTGTGCAATTGCCTTGTCACGTAATATTCGAAACCAATCGGAGATGTATTTCATAATTTGCTGGTTTCTCATTTGGCATTCTATAAAATGCCGAGGAAATGTGTGAAACATGAATCGCTTCATACATTGCCAGCGAGTTTTAGACATTATATACAATTCCTCGGCATTCTATAGAAAGTCTGAATTCATACTTTACCGGTAAAAATTACATTACATTAATTTCTTTTCTTTCTATCGCCCTTAGGAGCACTGTTTCTCATTTTCATTCCTTTCAGTAGAAAGACCACATTCGGTTTTATATGAATCTTTTCCAAGAGGCAGGAATGTTAAACTTCTGGGCCTATAAGCAACTGTTATCCTTCTAGGCTCATAATCAACTCTGTTATACTTTAGGGTAAACTAACCCAAACTTTAGTAAAGCAAGCAGTGAAATTTTTGTGTCAAGAAGGCATAAAGATAAAAGCAGTTTCTTAAAAAATAACTTTTATTAAAAATCAAGAATAAAGTCAATGTGCTCGTAACTGGAGCAATCAAAATAATAAGTTGAATAATAAAAACTCAAATCAACATTACCAGATCTCAGATTCGAACCGTCTAAAATAACTAATCGGCATAGTTTAAAATGTTGAAGCAACATACAGTTGCATCGCCAAACAGTCGACGTTCTCTCTCTCTCTCTTAGAGCTAAAACACATTTCTCATATTCCATATCCTTCTCTTCTCCCAAAACTACGACACGAGCCGAAATTAAAATAGTCGCTCGATTTGCATTGCGATTGCTGCCAACCACAAAACTCGCAAAAAGGTCGGGTTCGAATCATCGGTTTGTTTACTTTCATTGAGATCATGTAACGGGATTGGAAAAACAACACAAGGACCGTAAAATTCGGATCCGAAAATAACTTTCGCATGGTTTTTCTTTAAATTTCTAACAAGGAAAAATATGAGATTTAGATTTAATTTCAACGATGATTATTCTTGTATGCAAGATTATACACGTATGTCTAAATGAGTCAATGATTCTGAATTGATTGAGTGGAAATATATAAAAGGGAAATGGTTAATTCCAACTTCAGTGTAGCTATTGGCACTTGACTATGGGCCAAAGTATATGAGATTCATATCCGTAGACATAATAAAGGCTGTATCAAAATTAACGCAAGATTTGAATTTGCCACCATTTGTGGAGTAAAGTGTTGGCAACCCTATTAAAAACATTTGACAGCTGATAATTTAGGGTTAGTAAAAGTGGATCGTTACACGATAGAACAATGTGTTAATACAATATTTAAATTAAATAAAAACAAAGTTTTATTTTTCTTTAAATCGTTATACTTTTATTGAATCGTAAAGAACATACGATAGGGTTATGTATGGAATAGCACATATGGTAAAAGACCTCCACGGTGTTACTAGCACATACGCACTCTTTTGTCGAAATTTTTCTTGATCATTTTGCATAAATGCGGCTGAATTTCGTCGACACAGCCTTGAATTTCCTCCTTCAATGCACTTGTGGATTTGTTGGCTTAGACCTTTGACTTCAAAATATCCCCTAAAAAGAAGTTCAATGGTGTTAAGTCACACGATCTAGGGAGCCAATTCCTTAATTTTTGAACTGTGGTTATTAGAATTTCATTATTTTTGAAATATTGCTCAACAATGAAAACGCGTATCGTGTAACGCTCTGTTTTTACTGACTCTAAACTATCAGCTTTCAAAAGGTTCTGTTAATAGGGTTAAAATTTGTTCTTAAATGTAAAATTAAAATAATTTCGCTTATTATTCTTCTTAAGTATTTTTCTTAAATGTACGGTTTATGAAATCATTTTTGCTTTCGTTGATTTTACAATTAAAGAATTATTTAATACTTGAGATCAGGGAAAACAGAATTATTAAATACACGAATCAGTGAACGGAAACACAAATTTATTTCCTTACAACATCAAAAATGTTTTATGGAAACAGAAAAAAAATTTTTTATAAACAAATATCAACAAAATTAAGATACTAATGCATATGAAAAAAAATCATGAAAAAATGAACTTGATTATATCTGCAGTTAAGACAAATGGCATTTTTCCGGTTCCAATAAAAAAACCTAGCATTCCAGTACATACATAATACCTCTTTTGGTTAAAAATATAACCGCCATGTCTGAAATTGATAGAAATTAGAAGAAGAATCTGAATTGCTTGAAATATTTTTTCGTCTCTCGGACGTTGGGTATCCTATAATGTCAACCATGATCAAAAATGTTTTCAGATATTGGAAAGAATATTTTTCCATAAAAGCTTCTAGAAGATTTAGTTGAAAGTGCTTTTGGAACAACACTCAGAAATCACTCAAGGGAAGTGCCCAAGAATAAATCTTAGGGAGATGTAATAGCTAAATAAAGATATTATGATCTATTATTTTACGAAATCGAAGCAAGTATTTTAGAAGAAGATCCGTGTGAGGAAAAAAAAAAGATTGTGAGGATAAAAAGTTGTTTTAAATTTGTGAAACGGCAGATGTTTTAAATATGTAAATATGTTCAGTTTATGGATAATATAACTGTGTGAATCTTATGTTAAATATGTGCACTAGATTTTATCCATCTAGCGCTGTTCGTTTTGTAGTTATTGTGATAATTTATGTTTGGGACAGACATACTTCTTCCGAATGGTTTTTGTTCAAAATTTGATAGAAATCTACAAATTTGATATTAAGACCATATACCACATTTCATTCGTTTCGCTTAAAGCCAATTTTGAGCTATCGCGTTCACAGAAATATAGACTTAATGCAAAAAAAAATGTTTTCTTTTTCTTTTTTGTGCTTAAGAAAGTCTGAAATGTCAAAAAAAATTTTTTGACGATCATTGATTATTGATGATTTTGGCGATTGTATTTTTTTTATTCTTCGTAGATGACAAAATTCAGATTTTCAATTTATAGCATAATTTTACGCACATATATGCACACAATTAATTTACGTTTATTACACAAACCGTCTAATCTCTTTTCATTTTTTTCATTTTTTTAAATCTCTAAACAGGATTATTCAGACACAGATTTCATCTTTAAAGCAAACTTTTACAGTTACAACAAATTAATTAAGATTTTCTTATTATAGATTAAAATTTTCTTGCATTTATTTAATTCTTAAAAATAGGGAAAGTAAAAAGGAATTATTGATCTATTTATTTGCTCATTTTTATTGCATCAGCAAGCTCCATGCAAAGTATTACTGAATACAAATAGATTCAGAGATGCGGGCATTCTGCAAAACACCCGGTAATATTTACAACAAATATACCTGGAGAGATCTGACGATGACAGAAAGTTCAAATGGACACGCAGGAAATTCACTTTGTATCTAGAATATTAGCAACACATGCTGAAAAAAAGACGTAAAAACACAAATCAGTCAGGAATGAGAGCAGATGCTCTTTCAAGGTATGGACAGTCAACAGGTGGACTGTTAGCAGATGTCCTCTTCATTCGGGAGATGTAATCATAAGACTCGATGCTATGGCTCTGTTCCTGACTTGAGCATATTCGGGAATTGGCAACCTTTGTCGGGAAAAGAAACGAGGCGTTAGACGCAGTTCGTAACATCAGCCTAAGCAGTCAAGAATTTGTTTCTAGAAAAAAAGGGGGGTTCTCTGATTGTTCTATCGTCAGAACAATCAAGTTGGTTTGGAATTAGATGGAGCTATTCAGGATCACGGGAGGCTACTGCCTTGAATGGTTAGTGGATAATACTCTCTTCTTATTTTTTTGCCCTCACTTTTTTTCCTCGCAATCCAAATACAAACAAATGCCAAAATAAATTGTCCTGATTCATTAAAAAGAATTCAGCAACTCCATGTGCCTATCGAGGCCACGGTGGCCAGGTGGTAAAGTCTCGGCTTCGGAACCGGAGGGTTTCAGGTTCGTGACTCGATTCCACCGAAGGACTGTCGTGTAAGTGGGTCTGGTGCATGTTTGATCCGCTCGGACCAAACGTCCTCCGTTGGAAAGGGTGCCAGATCAGGTGTCGTCCTTGTCATCTGACTGCGATTCAAGATTATGAGGTCCCTCCTAAAATAGCCCTAGTGTTGCTTTAAAACTGGACGTTAATTTAACTAAACTAAACCAAGAACATTTAACAGATAAGAGCCCATCAAACTCCAAGAGACTATCCATCAAGGATTAAGAAAATACGATGACTAGGGGCAAAGTCGGCGTTTTCATAATTGAAGGAGAAAGTTGAAGTTAGATTAAGCGGAGAAGACTTACACTTGGCCACAAAAACCATCCACAATTGCTTAGTAAGGACTGAGCGTATTTGGGGATGATCTCCTCTTCACAATAGGATTAAAAATAATCAGATGAATGAACAATTTTCTTTTCATAATTGCACTAAAAGAAATCGCGTAAACAGAATGCTAATTGTAAAATTTCACCATCACTAACAAATCAGTTCTATAAAAGATTATTATTTTTCCTTGTGAATTTTTAAATTTATAATACAAGAGCAGTAAAAATACATCCTCATTAGATTTCAGATGGCAAATAATTATATAAAGAGAGAAGAAAAAAACATGAAATATAATTAAAAAACAAGAAAATAAGAATTTTTTAAAGTAAAATTATGAAATTAAATTGTAATCCCCAAATTTAATCAATCGCGTCATCACACGTTACGTTTCAAAAATCGTCAGTAGTTTTATTTGTCATTTGTTGATGTCAAATTAATTAACAAATAAATGTTCATTTACAGTAATTGTTTGCACATTCTATTTACAACACCTGATTATTATATAAAATGGCATATTATTTTATGTAAAAAGAATAGCGATGTTTAATAGTAGCACTAGAACCGAGTTGTTTGTCTTAGAGTCCTTTTGTATTAATGTGTGCACAAACACTTTATTAAACAGTGATTTTATTTTCACTTTAACAAATTGCAATAACAATTGTGACAAAGGAAATAATTTTTCATGCTTTTAAACATTGTATTAGCTAATCTGAAAATTACTTAATTTTAGCAATTTAGCTATAACATAAGCAAAATTTATTCTTATTATTGTGAAACAATAGAAGAATAACATAACTTGTATTATTTTTTATTGTTATTCTCATCTCTTTTTTTTTTATTTGAAAGAAGTTTATTCCTTTTTGTTATACTTTTTTTTTATTTTATTCTAGTTTGTAAAAAAATTATATATATATTTTTTTTCACTTCTTTTATATGCTACAGTTTCCAAATTTTTACATTGCTTGTTCTCGATTTTAATGCATTGTTTTAAAACTTTCAGAATTTAATAATTAATTTATAGATCAATTTGATTAAATTTTACTACCATATTTGTCCCGAAAACAGGTAATTAAGCTGAAAAACAAATTGATCTAATGATTTCATTATATAAATAATAACGAATTATAAATTTTAAAAAAAATGAAAATAATTTTTAGAGAATCTACTTTTTTTTCGATCGTATAAAAGTGTTTTTTTATTAAGTTAAGCCTGAATTTTGATTTGAACTATAACAAAATGGTTGTATCAACCCTAACCTAATCACTAATCGGCATTACGATGCAAAAAGTACTAATTAGTTTCCCAATAAGTCACCGACGATGCATCATCCAAAGTCAACTTTTTCATTACTGTTTGAACTACCTCTAAAACTTGATCAATCTGATTTTGATCTATTCTCTCAGTGACATTACTCCCTCTTTCACCAGCACCTCCACCCCTTCTCCCTTTTAATGCTCATACAAATTTAAAGTAGGAGCTTAGAGGACGTTCCTCAAAGCCATTAAGGTTCCCCCTGCAGAAACCGATAAGAGATTTTAGAAGTATTTGTTGAACCCTCAGCGTGGATTGTCTCGACTATCGACCGGCCTTAAAACTTCATTTTGGTCGGCTAGAAAACTTCATTCCTATCCGCCTTCGTTACGGAATTCGATTGGCGAAGCTAAGTGAATTACCGTTAATGTGGATGTTTTTTTGCTTTTAACGTTTTTTTTTATATGCTTCCTTATTTTAAGTAGTTATGGCGAACTTCCATCTTCGTCGTCGGGACTTTTTTTTTTTCCTTTCTTACCCCCACTCCTATCCGACCTTCGATTTCTTTTAAGATGGTGAAGAAACAAGCCGTCATTCTATTAAGTACAAGAGAAAGTTTCGATCAATAACTTATTATCGTAAGAAGAATAAATAATTTTCCGCCATCGGAGTCAAAAAAATTCTCGGAACTGACGTCCGCTTTGATAAATGACGCGTCGGTATGTCTCTCTGGTGTGGTGTTGTTTTTGTTTGGCCAATTTTTTTTTTCTTGGCGAGGATCCCCCTTTTTAGGAAGTAGTCGGGGGTGTTCCGTTTCGACATGGATCTGGCGATAAGAGAGTCGAGTGCATGGCAATTACTTCCGATTCGTGCTCCGGTTCGATTTGTAATCCATTAGGAAGCGGACAAAGCCGCATGCACATCGGAAGAGTGTAAGGACAAATTAAACGTTTTCTTTCGGAATAACGATGCCTTGGCACTGAAATGAACCCTCTTCCTGCTCCTTGACTGATGTTTATGCGTTTTAATCGAACTATCAAGCTGAGAAATGGATATTTCTTTTCAATAGCTTTATAGATGAAAGTATTTTTTGTTGTTGTTGTTTGTGAGTAAAATTGTATTTTCGCCATATTCAATTTGAAATAACACATTTACCCATATAAAGGACGTCAGTTTGAATAAGTTTACTCTATTGCATTAATTATTCTTATTTTCTAGTATAAGAAATACAGAGGAAATATTATAATAATTTATTAAAATTCGAACTCGAGCTATTACTGAATCTACAAGTGTCAGACTTTCCCATGTTCAAAACATACATTTTTGAATTTCTCTGTCAGTCTGCGAATACCATAACGGGTACTCGGTGGCCTGATGGAAACGTCTCAGTTTCAGAACTGGAAGATTTTAGGTTCGAGACCCAATTCCATCAAAGAACCATCGTATAAGTTAATCAATATTTATGGTTACATTAAATACATCGGGGACAAACGTCCTACTGCTAGTGTGGTGCTGAAGTTTGGAAAGGGATGTGCAAACTCAGGTGTCGTCCTCGTCATCTGACACTGTTTTCGTTCAAAAATACCCCTAGTGTCGTTTTAAAGCTGGGCGTTAATATGACTGAACTGAACACGATAACTCATAAACGTTCAAAGTTATATGTCTGAAATTTGGTATATGGAATTACGACCAGATTTATAGATTTCTATCAAATTTTGAACGAAACCTTTAACAGAAACTATGTCTCTCTAATTGTTCGAGTCCAAGTGAAAGGCGCAAAGTATTAGGTAAATAAAATTTGCTACACAGATTTAGACTTTAAAATATAGATATTTATCAAATTTTGAACCAAAACCACCAAACAGATTGTCCGTCTGTACTTCCGCACGCAATGAAACGCAATTAAGTCATAAGCGCAATGCTTTAAATTAATGAAATTCTGTATGTTATCAAGACACTTTTCTATAGTTCCATATCAATTTTGTTGTCAATGGAGTGGCAAAAATGCGTCTAAGATAAATATTCTTACTATAGATTCAATAAAATTGCTGGATCCATGGCAAAGATTTATATTTCGTAACTATCGTTCACCAATGCCCCGCAAGATATTTGCGTCCTTAATCAAAGTCCCCAACTTAATGCAGTTGAAGACTTTTATTGGAAAGCATGCGAGAACGTTTTAGGGATTCCATTCCCGTTGGTTTGTACTGTAAAGTCTCGATCCAATAAAAGGTAGCGTTATGATCAAATTCTTTATTTACAGCTTTATTTACATAAATTTATAGTTCATCATCTAGGTTAAATGAGTTCTAGGTCAAATGATTTTTATTCGACACAACAAGGATAGTTTCTCGAATAATTCGGAGAAACCTCTTAAGAAAACAGCTAGCTGACTCGTAGCGTTCTCGCAAACAGGCGTAGCTCCAGGGATCCACCGAATCTTTTCGGGTGGAATTCTAGTCGGACACTCCGCTTTCTGCCTCAGTGTCCACCATCCTTCTCTTCCAATCTCCTCGCACTTTTATCCTGTTCCCACCCGCAATTACATCGGACCATTTTCCCGGTTATCCAATAATCGTTCAGCAACAACTTCACCGTGGGAATGCGTTGGGGAGTCACCCTCCACAATGTAAAGAATGAAGGTTTACATCTGTTTCAAATACAATACAGGTGGGGTCCCTTATCTGGACTCGCACTAATTGCCCAGATGTCCTTACTTTAAAGGTTTGGTTTGGTTATATTAACGTCCCGTTTGAAGCAACACTAGGGCTATTTTGGGACGGACCTCGTAATTTTGAACCACGGTCAGATGACGAGGACAACACCTGAGCTGGCACCCCCCTCTCCACTACTTTAAAGGGGTTAACCACCTGGCACTTCTGGAAGCACTTACACTGCGGTAGGGCGTCGCCATTGCTGATATTGCTGTCTGGATGCTAATTATGGAGCGGGGGAAAAGAAACGCCACCATGGTCAAACAGGGAAGAAGCTGAATCATTACAGTACATTGCTTAGTTTTTCACGCATGGAATATTCATTGAGAAAGCATTGTAAATGTAAATATTTTCTTCCGTAAAAATTTTTATATTAATTTCCCCTAAATCCTTTCTTTAAATATAGTTATTTGTAACTCTGCCTTTCGATTTGTATGATTATGAATATCTTAAACACAGATTCAGTAACAATAATTATTTCTCGTTCAGAACAGAATGCGTTCTGCATGCCAAAATTATAGGTATATATAAAAACTTTTGTAGGAATTTCATGTTCTGGAAATGTCTGTCTGTCTGCCCTTGTAAATGTGAAAACGTCAACTAAAACATAATGCAATTTAGAAGACAAAATTTCGTCATATAGATTTATCAATAAAATTACAGGTCTTCGTCACATTTTGGACTAAATCTGTTTACTGATTAACTATCTATCGAATGGAACACGTGCAACCGTTATAATTTCAGAATGCAATAAATTATATAAATGAAGTTTGATATGTGGACTTTCATTTAATCTTGTAAATCCGTTTAAAATCCTGGGCCACAATCTATCCAAAAAAAAAGAGCTCTCAATAATAAATAAAGAAATAAAAAAGCATTATTTTTTATAACCTTGCATAGTTTAGGTTGTAAATTGTGAATATCGACATCACATCTTTAACATGGAACAAAGAATTCTGAACTATGTTAGTAAAAAATTTATATGTTTTCTAAATAATTTGTAATAAGTCACGATTTCGAAATGCTCATTTTTTAATATTTATTATTGTTTTAAGCGTTTAGAAATTATTTATTTTCTTACTACACAAGAAAAAAATATAATTGAAAGAGATTTGCATCTCTGATGTAAAACGTTGTGGCACGATCATACTTATGTTTTTAGGATTGATTCATCGATGTTTATTTCATTTTAAATTTTATGCTTAATTTATTTGGCAGCAGTAATGTGAAAACAATGCAAAGAATATATTGCATATCAACGCAAGACGAATGCGTATAAATTTAGTAATTAAAACAAAGGACTTATATTTGAAATATATGCAAAGGAATACATATGCAAGAAAATACATACAAATGTGAAAACAATGCAAAGAATATATTGCATATCAACGCAAGACGAATGCGTATAAATTTAGTAATTAAAACAAAGGACATATATTTGAAATATATGCAAAGGAATACATATGCAAGAAAATACATACAAATGTGAAAACAATGCAAAGAATATATTGCATATCAACGCAAGACGAATGCGTATAAATTTAGTAATTAAAACAAAGGACATATATTTGAAATATATGCAAAGGAATACATATGCAAGAAAATACATACAAATGTGAAAACAATGCAAAGAATATATTGCATATCAACGCAAGACGAATGCGTATAAATTTAGTAATTAAAACAAAGGACATATATTTGAAATATATGCAAAGGAATACATATGCAAGAAAATACATACAAATGAAATATATGCTTGTGACATATTCAAAGGAAATATGCTTGAAATATCCTATTTTTTTATTTTCTCATATACGAAGAGTACAAGAGAAAATATTGATGGAACTCGACATTTCAGACCTCCTTTAGTCCTTAAAACATATTTTTACAATTAGGTATGTCTGTGCATACCTGTATGCACACAATCTAAAAACACAAACATAATGATTTATGAAAATTAGAATGATGTCTAAACCCAAAAAATTTTAGATATTTATAAAAATTTTGACACTTTTTTGTCATACATTAAAAGTGCGAGACGCTGTCGCAAATTATCGGTTCTTAGGTCTTCTAGTTAGAAATCCGATTCTTTTAAAAATCCATCATATATGCAGATTTGGCACACTTCAAGTTCAATTCATTTGAGTTACATTAATGTCCATTTTAAAGCAACACTGGGGCAATTTTGAGAAGGACCTAGTAATTTTGAGCCGCAATCAGATGACGAGGATGGCACCTGAGCTGGCACCCCTTTCCTAACTTCCGCACCACAGCAGCCAAAGAACGTCTGACCCCGACGTATTTAACATGCACCAGACCCACTGAAACCCTCCGTTCCGAAGCCAAGACCTTGCCAGGACACTGCAATCCTTTGTTACATGGCAAATCTGATGTCAAGGGCTTCCTTATGGCATGGCGTGGAAGTTCGGAAAAAGGGATGACAGTGAAGACAATCTCTTGCATAAAGCCCATAGAGTCTCAATTTCAGCGTTGAACTGCAATAAGTTTGGTGATCATTTTACATCATTTATCTAAGTAAGCTTAATAGGAGGTTTCGCATTTCTGATTTTTTTTAAGCAACAAGAAACAGTCTCTAAAAATATAACTTAAAAACTATTGACCTAGAAATTATCTATTCTCTAATGAACTTTGACATTGTCCTCTAATGAAATATTAATTACTAGTTGTTTCAGATCGCATTGAGACTCAAGCAATAATAAGCAAATCTGACTATTCAATAAAATTTTGAATGAAACATTTATTAAAACTTTAAATATCTTTAAAAAAAGTTAGTAAAATACTAGAATGACCAAAACATCTATTGGTGAAAAAAAGTTATATTTGCGAAATTTTATTTTCAAAGATTTAAACAAGTGAGACATGCATTTCGAAACTATATCGTGAATGTCTACGCATTCTTGATTTGCAGTTAGATAAATATTGTTACAAAAATCGTCTCCGATAGTGACGGACGGATAGTGCGTACGGTGAGAAATCCAACAAATTTCTATAACGAATAAATGCGCTTTATTCCTTGAAAAAAATACCCGCGAAATACAAGCAACAAAATACTTCTGAAATGTACAAAAAGAAAACATTCGGAAAAATAAACAACACACATGCACCCATCGAATAGTTATTAAATAGTAGCTTTCAAATTACAACTAGAGAGCTCGCTCCGTGATCAATATTCCAGAGAAATAATTCCCTAGAATAACCTAGTTGCTTTAACCTTTAGCCTTATATAGATTTTCTGACAGAGCATCAAAATATCTTAAAAGATCTCTCAGTTCCTCATGAAAATATTTCCATAATTCTTATATTTTGTAGAACCTCCATTTTTGAGAAGTTATTGACCTAGAATTAATTCAGTATTTATTAAAATATTCTGAAAACACTTTTTTTTTTAACTATGAAACTAACTGGACAGGAAAACGATATTACAGATTTGTATCAATATCAAGAATATTTGCAAAATATTAAACTGGTTTCGAATGTATTTTACTCAGACTCTGTCGAGCAAGTAAAATGGTCGTGAAATAAATTTTAAACTGCAACTTTTTTAATTTAATTTTCTTATTTGATATTTCTTTTCCCTTCTCAAATTTCCTCCCCTATATTCTTTTCCCATAGCGTCTAACAAAATTTAAAGATTTCACTTTGAGGAAATTCTCGAATAAATGTTTTAGTTGAATGCAAGTGTTAAAAAATTACGTATCGTCTTTGCTTTAACTAATGGAATTTAAAGATGCTTCCCAATTTTTTTCAGTGTTATTAATCAAATTCGTTTTGAATAATAAATACTTAATTATATTACTTATTAATTGATTTTAAAGTATCATACATCAATTAATAATTTGTTTAAGATGCGAAACGCGTGTTTGGAAAAAGCAGTGTAGCAAATGAGATTTGCGCTTCGATAAATTTCAAGAATATTTATGGGAGCCTCCAGTAAAAAAAAAGTAAAGGAACTTTTTCCCTTCCTTTCTTTTCTTTCTGCATTGATTAAATTTCATGAGTGTGCCTTTTCATTCTTTTACAAGTATCATTAAATCATCAACACTGTTCAACTTAAGACGGTACATTTTTTTCTGTTACATTTCGATTGTAAAAAATTGCATACCAGCATTAAAAAAAATTATATTTCAAAATAAAAAAACATCGCCTAGGGGACATTTTTTTTTTTTTTTTTTTTTTTTTTTGCTATTCTCGACTAACAATGGAAGCTTTTTCAACTCATAACAATGAAAAATTGAATAACAAAAGCAACAGCAGCAACATCTTTGTACTCTTTTATTCGCACTCATTAAACACTCGTATCAGTATTATTTCTTGAAGTAGTTACTTTCTCTCACAGAAAACACTCACAGAACCTTTCCCCAATGCTTCCTTCTTTATGTTTCCTTTTTTTTTATTCTATTTTTCCCATCGTGCATCTCTCTCTAGTGTCACCAACTAATTAGGATTAATTAAAACGTCGTCGCCTTTACCGTCGTGCGAATGAATCCGTTTCCAATCCATTAATGGCCATTAGCGTATTAGAAAATACAATTTTCCTCCCTCCCTATCAACTGCAAAGACCCCCCTCACCCCTCTCTCATTCGTAAATGAAACAAGAACGAAAAGATTGAGGTGGGGGGGGGGAGCATATATCCCTCGAATAAAAGTTTCTTGAAAAGCAAGATAAGACTGTTGGAAGAAAAAAAAGTTAAGACAGACAGGGTAGAGAAAAGAATAGAGAGAAAAAAAAAAAAAAAAAAGAAGCGGGGATTGACAAAAATAAAAAAAGGGAAACTGTCGTAAGTAGAACCCTTTCGCGTTGGACAATCTGCAAAAAAGGCTGTTTTTAAATTAAAGTGGCATCCAAAAATAAATTAGCTCTTCTTCATTTTTTTTGCTCCCTTTATTTTTTGTCTTCACCTATCTCTTTTAGAGCCTCGGTACGAGGCGCCATTTTTTAGCAGTCTTTTTTTTTTTACAGCCTCCCTTCCATCTTTTTTAAACTTTCCACCCTCCCGCCATTTCACATCATAGTGGACAAAGATTTAGATGGTTTACCATAGCAGAGAACTTAGCCTGCACTTTGGCGGTTTATTTAAAAGCAGCTAGAAAAAGAACAAGTCTCCTTAAGGAAAGAAAAGCATGTAAATAATGGTGCGTAAAGTCGATTTCGGAATTTTAAAATTTCGAGTTCTAAATAAAAATTTTTGATTAATCATCTTAAAAGGAAACACCGTTTTAATCTTTTTTTATTTATTTATTTCTTCCAAAGTCAAAAGTAATTTTACAAAGAAAAGTTGACAAGGTTCGAAAAAGTAATATAAAGAAAGTAACGAATAAATAAATAGAACAAAAAAATATCTTGATTTCTATCAAAAATATCAAACATTAAACACTGATTGAAATAAAGGATCAGGCATCGGTGGAACTCTCAGTCTCCTCAGCAACAATTTACTGTTTGGAATTTTTATTCCATCGAAGATATGTCTTGATGCGAAAAAGTCTAATTTTATTGAGCAAGAGGAGAAATTTTTGAAACAATATTCTATCTTGGGAATATGGTAAAGTATTGAAATCCTGAACACACAGACAGTATACAAAATTAAAAATCAATTGGAAAAAAGGGCCAGTATTCAAACACATTGATGGTAGTCTCAGTTTGAGCGAGAAGTTGCGATTTCTAATCTTCATTTTTATCAAAGATATGTCATGATGGTAGGAATCTTAGTATAAGTACAAGGTTCTCTAATCGAGTCTTTATTCTATGAAAGAACCATCTTGTTCACAAAATCCAAGATCGAAATCCTGAAAAAAAAATGGAACCTGGAAAAAATGGAAGATCTCAGGCTAATTTAAAAGAATGTTTGAAAAATAGATGCATCATCTGACATCATTCCCTTCATGTGATCATAACTAAGAATTTAGACATTCCTTTCAGGTAGTTTTCCAGTAACAATGATCGAATAAATAAAATTAAAAAATATTTCATTTGTAGAAGGTATAGCAACGTGTAAACGTTCCAAACGCATCATTCTGTTTACAGTTACATTATTCAGCGAAGTTCAATAATGAAATACTTCCATAATTCAAATTTTCTGCAAGAATTTAAATTCATTCGCAATTTCAAATTTATTTGCAAGAATATTTAACTATTCCAGAAGAACAAAAAAAATCTGTGTGTTCAGTTTCTTAATGCTAAAAAATTATTTTACGATAACAATAAAATATATAAGGAAAGTATTACATTATTGGGTCTTATACCTGCCACCTTATGATAATATAAAGTAGCAGAATCCTTAAATTGGTATTGAATCATCGAAGGTATAGCTTCGAACTTATGCTTCTTTACCTGAATATTGCTGTAAATTACAAGATTTACATCAGACTACTTTATGTAATTTGTAAATGGTTTGCTAAATTAACTCTGAGATGGCGTTGGTTCAAGGACTCGTGATAATGGGGAAATGTGACAAAAGATTGTCAGTTTTCCCCCTTTCTGTTGGTCAAAATGATCTGCCATGGTTGTGACTGATGATTTAGTTCTTATAAATGGAAAATAACTTACCATCCAGGAAGACAATTAGAAGAAATGTCCCTCTTTAGGAAAACAAGGAAGCCTCCAGAAAGCGGTACCGACTGCATCGAGCAATTATTTGCTGATGTGCATATCTATCTTCCTGATTTTGTTGAATAGTTCTGATTAAGAACACTGATTCGAACTGATAATCTTCTTCTATTTTCCTGATTTTGAATACTGTTGTGTTTAATAGTGCTGTTAAAATCACAGCCAGTGATTTGAACCTACACTCTTCTTCCATTTTTATGATTTTTAATAATGCTGGTAAAAATCACAACCAGTAATTAGAACCCATGATATTCTATATTTCTGATTTTGAATAGAGCTGATTAAGATCACAGCTGGCGATTAGAATTAATAATCTTCTTCTTTCTATTTATGTTATCAGTCTTTCTATTCTGTAAGACACACGGCAACTGATGAACTAGCACTGAATCTTTGTAGAACAGCAAAGGGTTATATTTCTTCAACTGACTGCAAATGAAATTTCAAAATCTGTATCCAGTAACTCACAGATGCAATTCTCAAAAATGGAATGTTAACCTAACAATACAGATTAGATTTTAGTGCTAATTCAATAACAAATCACAAGGTTTTATTTGTATTCATTTTTAAATTTTAGCTATGATGCCCGACCGCAATTTGTGAATCTAATTATCATATTTTTAAACGTATAATCTAATATTAAACCATTGTTATACATAATTCAGTACAAGGTATTATGTGAACTCTTATTTGAAAAAATATATTTTCAAAATAGGGAAATTAATTTAATTAAATAAAAGAGGAAAAAAACATAGTTAAGATGTTAAAAATTGCTTTCATAGAAGAATAAAATCACATTTATTGAACTAATGCCAATTTCTTGACAAAATCAGAGATATGTTTTTAAATAAAATAATTACTCATTTAAAGATATAAGAAGTTAGAGAGTTTGAGTTTCATGAATACAGGCCAGATTTTACCCTTTTGCTCTAACTTTATGATTGGAGTTGCCTGGCGAATAGGATAATTTAAAATGAATGAAAAATAAAACATATAGATTTAAAAGGGTGTTAAAACATCCCCCAAGTCATAATATTGCTTCCACCAGCTGGAAGTATCGTAGCAATGCCATTGGGAGTCTATGTTTTCGTGTTATTTTCTCCATATTTGCACCATGCCGTCTGCATGGTGCTTTTGAAAATGTGATTCATCGGACCATTGTGACTTTCTTTCAGTCATCTACTGTGCAATTGTTGCACTTCTTTGCAAACTGGAACACCTGTTCCTGTTCAAGGCAGAGAGTAGGGAATTTTGGACCGGTCATCAGCTTCCATAGCCTATACGGAGTAATATGCGGCAAACGATTCATTCTTAAAACTTCGCTGTTGCTCATTGATTAAGATTCCCCGTAACTTGACTCGTTGTAGTTCTTCTGTTGGACTGTACAACTCTGCCAAGTCTCTATTCAGATCGAACATTCAGTAGCTTGTACCGACCACAAGCCTGATATTGAGACTGATTTGCTGCTAGATAGTTCCTTCTCTGTAAACATTAATAACTAGCGCTTCACAAGTGTAGCCTTTTTGTTGATACTTGGTCGTCTAAAATCACCCTTCATTCAAACTCAGTTAAATCATGTTTTTCACCATTTCTTTGCAAACGGCAATTCGTAATAGGTGCTTCATTTGTCCTGCATTTGCTTTTCATAGCTATGATACCACCTAACTGTAACAATATGATTGCCGATCTACATAAAAGTGACTACATATAATTTGATCACTCAATGCATATGGAATTAGCCATATAAACAACAAAGTATAAAAGTTTCGAACTAAACTAAAATAATAGCACAAAGTGAAAAAGAAACTACAAAAGTCTGACAAAAATGACTAAATGAATGAAGAGAAAGGTTCGACGTGGAATTCCGGAAATGTTTTCTTCTTATTTCGCATTGTCCTTCAAAGAAATTGTCAAAAACTGGGAAAGAAATCTCCCATTATCTTGCGTTTCTTCTTTCTTCGCCGTATTATTATTAATTAAGTGTAAATAAACGAAGCTCAAAATTATTTTTTATATTACGTGTATTTTCAGAAAAATTAATCGAATTTCCATTCTAAATTGGGATAAATTAACAATCTATTAACTAATGATTCAAGTAGCAACATCTTTGAATAAGTTATGTCCAATAACCTACTATCCGTTGGATATTTCATTTTAAAAATAATAGCCAGTTCAATCAAAGACGAACAATTTCTTTTTTCATTTGACGTAAACATGTTTTGCATAACTTGTAAACAAACATAATAAGAAATTAAATAACTTCTTATATTTGTTTGGTTTTATGAACAGATTAATCGATTTAAAAATAACTACAATTTATCGATGATAAGATAACAAATGATTCGGGTAACGAATAGCTTTAAACGGATTATATCCAACAACTGATAACTCATTGTACATTTTCATTTTTAAATAATAACAAGATCGTTCAAGGACGAACCATTTTATTGCCTTTGACTTAAACATGGTACATAAAATTGATCGCCGAAAACATTATTTCTGGCGTATTTTTTTTTTTACTGTACCTGGCAACCCTGCTTGTCAAAAAAGGCTATTTTTTTAAGCGGTGTTGCTCCGGAGTTAGGAGAAGAAGAAAAAAATGGCGTAGAGAAGGGTGACATTACTTTTGTCTTAAAAAACATAGAAAAAAAGTAGTTTTAAAAGAATGCGTCTTATAAAAAAAAGACAAATGAAGGTTACAGAAAGAAATAGGAAAAATTAGGAAATGATGACGGAAGAGGAAATAAAAAACGAAATTGAAATGAAAATTTATCTTTTTCTTTTTTCTTGTAGTTCTCCCCCCCCCTTCTACTTTTTTTCTCTGTTCTCTTGTCCCACAAGCAGCACTTCAAGAATTCTGTAACCGAGTCCATGCCATCGGGGAGGAAGGAGGGGGGGGGGTTGAGATAGAAAGACACTAATTCGAAGAAGTATGCATCTTAAAAGTGTTGCGAGTGAAGAGAGTTTTTCGGTTTATACTTAAATGGATTTTAGAGAACATCGTAAAATAGAAAATAGAATTTAGCTTTTATTTATTAATAGGCATTGACTCTTCTTTCAAACAGGTTCAATCAAAAAACCGAATTCTTCTACTTCAATGTATTTTCCATACAATTAATATGATTCTGACTGAAAAATCAATTGAATAAAATTCTTTCAATCGACTAACAACATAAAAACCAAACAAATTTTAAATTCTTCAATATTTACTGATACTTTTTGAAAAATTTAATTTATGAACATATGGGAGTAAACATGTGCAGTGTGGATGCTTGTAAGATTAAATGTATAGTAGTGTGATGTTTGATTCAGTAACCCACCCTGTTTAGTCTTTCAGTGCATCGTGTAGCCATTTGGTTACATTTTTTTGTTTCCATTTGTTAATTTCACATGACTGCTCCAAAGGGTAGCACAGAATGTTTGAAAATGCTTTTTCATAACAATTTTTAAATTCTTCAATATTTACTGATACTTTTTCAAACATTTAATTTATGAACATATGGGAGTAAACGTGTGCAGTGTGGATGCTTGTAAGATTAAATATATAGTAGTGTGATGTTTGATTCAGTAACCCACCCTGTTTAGTCCTTCAGTGCATCGTGTAGCCATTGGGTTAAATATTTTTGTTTCCATTTGTTAATTTCACATGACTGCTCCAAAGGGTAGCACAGAATGTTTGAAAATGCTTTTTCATAACAATTTGAGGCAAAGATCGATATATTATAATAACGGTATTAGAATTAGATTTATACTGGAAGTTTGGGAAAATACCAGGACGGCGCTGTATGAATAGTTCTACTATTAAAAATACAATCAAAATATTTTTTTGCTTCGTAAAAGTAAATTGGTAAAAAGGGATTTTTATTTTGATTACAGAATTGTTACAATGTCATTTGCGTCACTGGGTATTGTTTATTTTATAATATAACCATTTTGCACATTTTAATTTTTTTTTAATTTCCCGAAAAAAAAAGTTATTTAAAAAATTTTTTGAATTATATGCAACTATTTAAAACACATATATATTTAAAAAAATAAAAATCATGCATTGAAGTAT
This sequence comes from Argiope bruennichi, assembly GCF_947563725.1. Classification (NCBI taxonomy): domain Eukaryota; kingdom Metazoa; phylum Arthropoda; class Arachnida; order Araneae; family Araneidae; genus Argiope; species Argiope bruennichi. The sequence continues at coordinate 103,664,447 of NC_079152.1, forward strand.
TAAATATTGGAGAGAAGCGCAACAATAATATACTATCTTCAAACTTCTCGGAATCAGTCCCCAAGTTTTCTTCTTTCAATTTTAGGCAATGAGAATCCTCCAGGGACTTTTGCTAATATAAAGAAAAATAACCAGAACTATGGAGACCCTAGAAGATACTATAAGATTCAATATCTAGAAAAGAAGAAAAAAGTTGTTTATTTAATATCTTCCTGTATTTCTTACGTTTCAGTGGTTAATTTAAAAATTTCCTACAGGACTTTTTTAATTTTTCTGAAAATAATGCATATCAAAATATAATAAAAATTTAAAAATATTTGAATTCAAAAATAAAAAAACAGATTTAAATTATTTATTTCCATCCGATAATAGATGAAGATTTATACGATACATTGGGAGAAAGATAGAGGGAAATTTAGAATTTTATTTTATGCATTTGTATAATTCTTGTAAATGAATCGTTATTGTTAGTTCACGAAAAAAAATGGCGACGCCTAAAGAAAAGTTTTGTGTGTGTGTGTGTGTGTGTGTGTGTGTGTTGCAGTTTGCAAAGAGAGAATTCATTGTTGTAGTGCAGCGTACATTTCGTTCTAAGTTAAACAAGACGCCTCGTCACAAACAGATTTATTTACATTTGATAAAGAATTTGTAGAAGATGATTTCACATGCAAATGGGAAAGTCTAGTCATTCTCGCACGTTAAATGAAATTATTTTAGAGTATTCGAATATTCCTATCGTGCATAAAAGACAATGTGCATGCACAACCTATTCTACTCTTCAAAACTTGCAAGATCGAATTGTAACAGCAATGAATTCAATAACCAGGGTTTAATGACTTCATTTGAGATAAGAAGCTGACTTCTAATTCAATGTTTGTCGTTTATCAAATGAATTTCATTCATATTGAAAGCATGAAACAAAGCTTTAAACTCTATCCTATGTTCAGTGGCGTATCATAAATGTCTCTATCTATTGTCATTCATTAGAAATAAATAATTTCAATCTGCTCCTTCTTTTGAGTAGCCCTGTGTTTCAAATTTCCAATTTAATTACAAAAATAAAATTAATAAAATTTCCCTCGTGATAGACCTGATGCAGAAAATGCAACAGAATTTTCCAGATTGTTATGACGCAGAGCTTTTACTTCCATCTATAAAATGTTTCAAATCTCAAGGCTTCAATTTTTGAATTGCGTAGCGATAATTGAGATTTTGATTTGATCTCTTCATATCAAATTCTGTGCTGCAGATCTTCTTTGTTGTCATAAAAAAGAACATTTGACAAAATACCAATCCATGTTGCTCGTATATATATATATATATATGCAATCCATGTATATATATATATATATATATATATATATATATATATATATATATATATATATATATATATATATATATATATATATATATATATATATATATATATATATAATATATATATAATATGTAATATATAATATATATATTATATTATATATTATATAATATATAATATAATATATAGATAATATATATATAATATAATATATATAATAATATATATATATATATATATATATATATATATATATATATATATATAAATATATATATATATATATATATATATATATATATATATATATATATATATATATATAGTATTTGCCAACTTTTATCGGATATTTTTAAAATTTACATAAATATCTGGCCATATTCAAAATTTGGTTTCATATTATCGCCTGAAAATTACTTTCAATATTGCCGATTTTCCTTACTAGAGAATGTAATTGAGCAAAAAACATAAATTAAACTTTCTTTCCGCGATACAATTTATATTACAAGAATATTTAAAATAATGAAAAAAGCGTCTAAGGTCCTGTTTTTGAAAAACAGGAATATTTGAGCTGTAAAAAATCGTTTAAAGAAAATAGAGAACCCGTCATGAATACCAATTATTTCTTCTAACTATCATGTCGATCAAATCACAAAAATAATGCTTAGTGATTGACATTTAGCCCTTAGAGAAGTTATTAAATAAGTTCATTTATCAAAAATGATCCAAATTGAATAACAATGAATTTTGTACTGTGATAAATCCCGCTGTTATTATTTTTGACAATGTCTTCAAAATCTCTGTATTCATCAAATATGTGTTATTTATTGTGTGACTATTTCTTATTTGCACAGTTTGAAACTGTCTCTTTTTGATCATCGTTTTGAGTCTAATACAATAAAAGAAAATTATCTTTGAAAGGGATTTCACTAAATTGTCCTTAAGTATGTTTGAGGATCCGGAAGAAAAAACATCGACAAAAGTGCATCTCATTCTGGGCACACAACTTAAAATGAAATGAAATAAATTGAAACTTTTTGTTTTATGAAAATATTTTCTTTTTTTAGCTTCATTCGAAGAATGCCCTTTTGCCCTATGAGAAGAAATTTAACCTCTCTGAAATATTTGTACAGAAAAATATTAAAAATCAATCAAATTCAAATAAGTTCAGGTTTAGTTATTCTCAAATAATTTTTAAAAATTAGAACCCAACTGAATTCGGCAAAAGGGTATTTCACTGTATGTTTAAATGACTCATTATGGATAAGTTTCATAGATCCCTTTTAGTTCGTCGCTTTTAGGGGCCATCACTGAGATTTTTTCAGTTCCTAAAAACACCTAAATAATGACCGTAATATAAATTTAATTTCAGAGCAAAAATATATATATAATTGAATTCATATTGACGAAACGGTAACCTAAAAAATTTGATTAAGTCATTTGGGGCTTTCTTTTCATTGTCTGCGGTATTTTCTTATTTTAGCTTTCTCATATGCGTAGTATCTGTACACTATGTATATGAGAAACGTATCTGTAGCTATAAGTATTCAAAAAATTCGAAATTGAAATTTTGATGAATACCCATTTTTTAGACCTCCTTGAGTTCGAAAAATACATTTTTTTGTAAAATATCCTTCGGTCTATCTGTAACAAAAATAATTCAAACATGATTTGAGCTAGACTGTTGAAATATAGTATACGTTCTCTACACCAAAATTGCAGATTTCTATCAAATTTTGAGTGAAATCTGTTTGTCCGGTTGTTCAAATACAAGTTAACAAGATAATTACAAAACAAAGAGAGTTATATATATATATATATATATATATATATATATATATATATATATATATATATATATATATATATATATATATATATATATATACCGTATATATATATATATATATATATATATATATATATATATATATATATATATATATATATACGGTTCGGTAAACAGATTTAACATCTATAGCGTAGATACCTGTCAAATTTTGAGCCACATCCAACAACGTGTATTCTGTACTTTCAGAAATAAGTAAACGCAATAATCCGAAAACGAAATGACTTAAATATATCAAATTTGGTATGAGAATTTGTGACTCATAAGTGCAGTTATGTGTCAAATTTTTGCATCAATCAGTGGAAAACATGTATAAAACACAAATTCAACTTTCGGATACTATTAACCGAATGCCAGGGATTTATCGCCGAAAATCTCCTCAAGTATCATATGATAGCTTCAGTAACAATGCTAAATGCACCCCCAAAGTTAATATTTCGCATCTATTGTATACTTATTGCCATGTAAGGCGTTCTCTGGCAAAATTTATTAGAGAGTACACAGGAAAATTTTGAGGAAACCACTCCAGCTTCTTTAAACTATCTGTTGTCGCTAGATTTCTTCACATATTTTGTAAATAGCACATTTCAATTTGTTTTACAACCTTTCTTTACTCTTGTATAAAGCAATAAGTAATGAGAGCTTCCGTAGAGTGGCATTGATGTTGCAGAGAAATGAGTTTTACAGAGCTTAAGAAACGCAAGAGAGAAAGAACTCTCACCAGCAAATTTTAAAATGAAAGAGGGGTTGTTTTTTTATAGGGATAAAATACTGCGATGAAAATACCGCAACAAGCATAGAGTCCTTTTAAATGCACATTTAAAATAATAGAAAAGTCTTTGAGAATTTCGAAATGTGCCACGAGAAAACAAATGCAACTTTATAAACTTTATTTAAAATACCATTGCATTTATATTTTTATTTTATATAAATTGGGTCGCATAGATATACATCGGCATTAATAAAAAAAGAGTTGCTGTAACTCTTTCTCTAGACAATGAAAGCCATTATCTATTCTTCAATTTTAAGTTTTGCTTTTAAATATGCAATGCACTAATACTAGCGTGCAGTTGCTCAGAATTATTTCAACCATTTATTGACCAATGTCTTGGACTTAGTGTTGAAAGAAATATTAAAGGATAAATAGAAGTTTTCATAAAGATAAGATTAACTAAAAAAATATAAATAAAATAACTGAAAATATTTTCTCAATAAAATAGTTTATTCAGAAATAATGGCATTCTAAAAACAAATTTCCCTTCTGTACAGTTTTTGTTGTAAAATTTGCCCCTTATCCTGTCTAAAATTAAAAAACAAAATTTCAAGAAAATGAAACATTCCATCATTTGCTTATTTAAAACAGTATGGAAAAACTATTTTGGAGAAGTGTGTTTCGAGTTATTAAAATAATATTAATATGATTTTTTAAAGTAACAAAACAAACCAAAACTAGCAAAGTAAAACTAAGTAAATACAAAATGGTTTCAAATAAAATGTGTACCCGATGTTTTGCAATTGTATGCAATAGGTTTGAACAGAGATTATGTCAACAGTGTGATTTAATTAATATTAATATTTACACAGCAAAACGTAACAGGTAATTGGAGAGGTATAGATGTTTTATAGAGCCTGTTGAACAAGATTTGATCTAAGCAATACACAAAAAATATCACTCGTTATTTTAACAAGTTTTCAGTTACGCGCCCCATAAAAATCTCAAATTCAAGGATTACCACAAACATCGTGCTAGTGGTTGACTCCAGTGTTGAGTCTTCTTTCATTATTTTGAATATTTAAAAAAGTACCTTTAAAAAGAAACCTCTAGATCACAAGGCCTTCCAAATCATTAAATTCAAAAAGAGTTTGTTATGACTTCTCCACCAAAAGCTACCAGTTTTTATTTTTTAAAACCGTCCCAGCCTGCCACGGATCCCTTTTCCAAATCCACTCCAAACGATTCCTTTGAAGTCGCTTCGATTTCGAAGTCGGCGCAGATTTGTTTTTCTTGAACATCCGCGAGACACGCTCATGCGGGGGGTGGGGGGTGAAGTAATCTTATTTGCGGTTAAAAGCAGTTGAAGGCGGTACGTGTTGCCCATACCCAAGATTATCGAGACTCCGTACGTGATCTCCTACTTCAATCACACAATCCGGACAGTTATACTGATCGCTCCGGGATATACCGTATGACAAATGTGCCTTCTCAGATCTGCCCCGGGGTAAAACGACAAAGTCAACTCGATAATACCTGTGTGTGTTAAAACTGCATTGCTTTTTCGTTGTTTCCATTGAATAAGTTTATATATTTTTGTGGATTCATTTGTTTACAAAGTTCATGATTTGTGACTTAACAGTTTGAAATTAAATGGAAACAACTAATCTATACAGTGATGGATATGGTGGTTTTAAAGTCTACTGAACAAAACTGAACAAAATATGTATTATAGACAAAACAGACAAATATAGAATGTAGATGGGTGTAAATGTCACTTTTTGAACAGATTATATTGATAATTGAAAGGTAACAGAGGTACACAGTTAACAGTGCAAAACATATTATCTCCATCTAGAAGAGTATAAGAAAATACTATACATAAAATAGACAAACATAGAATGTGGATGGGTGTAAATGTCACTTTTTGAACAGATTATATTGATGATTGAATGGACAACAGTTAACAGTGAAAAAAATTATTGTCATCTAGAAGAATGTAAGGAAATACTATAGACAAAATAGACAAACATAGAATGTGGATGGGTGTAAATGTCACTTTTTGAACAGATTATATTGATAATTGAAAGGTAACAGAGGTACACAGTTAACAGTGAAAAACATATTATCTCCATCTAGAAGAGTATAAGAAAATACTATACATAAAATAGACAAACATAGAATGTGGATGGGTGTAAATGTCACTTTTTGAACAGATTATATTGATGATTGAATGGACAACAGTTAACAGTGAAAAAAATTATTGTCATCTAGAAGAATGTAAGGAAATACTATAGACAAAATAGACAAACATAGAATGTGGATGGGTGTAAATGTCACTTTTTGAACAGATTATATTGATGATTGAATGGACAACAGTTAACAGTGAAAAAAATTATTGTCATCTAGAAGAATGTAAGGAAATACTATAGACAAAATAGACAAACATAGAATGTGGGTGGGTGTAAATGTCACTTTTTGAACAGATTATATTGATGATTGAATGGACAACAGTTAACAGTGAAAAAAATTATTGTCAACTAGAAGAATGTAAGGAAATACTATAGACAAAATAGACAAACATAGAATGCGGTAAAAAAAACATAGAATGTGGGTGTAAATGTGTGTGTTAAATGTGTAAATGTGGGTTAAAACATAGAATGTGGGTGTAAATGTCACTTTTTGAACATATTATATCGATGATTGCGTGGAAAACAGTTAGCAGTGGAAAACAAAAGATCGTCATCTAGAAGAATGTAAGAAAAAAGTACTTTATACATATCCGACACTACATTTTGCGAAATGTATTATTTTAATCTATATAACAATCGAGGCCAATTTTCGGGATTGCATGTTATTTTTTCTTTTCTTTTAAGAAATATTCTAAAATAAATCACCTCGCGTACAAACTTACAGAAGGTTCCAAATTTGGAAGTTACAACTTACAGAAGGTACAGAAAAATTTACAGAAGGTACCAAAATCTTTGGTTCCAAATTTGATGCAATTTATATTTTAAATCTGTGTATTAAATTTTACCTATTTAGCTCTCATCGGTTTGAAGTTAACTTATATTCGGACAGCCGGACAGATAGACTTCATTTAAAGAAATTTTGTTCAAAATTTGACGGAAATCTTACACATAAGTATATAAGCATTTTTATCCAAACTGTCGTGTCATCCTTGGCGAGTTATTTGACGATTAAGACCTTGCATGCGGTTATAAACATCCGGAAGTCGAATTTATATTTTTAATACACTTTTCCCAATTGACTGAAACAAAAATTTATTAAAAAGATACACATATAGTCATAAAATTTCATACCAAATTTAATATATTTATTGTGCTTTTGAATTATCGCGTTTATATATTTCTGAAAGTACTGACCAACAATCGGTCAACCCCACATTGAATTTCGGTCAACCCCTCATTGAATTTGACTTAAAATTTGACAGATGTCTACCTTGTAGATGTTAAATGCCAAATTTTATCCATATATTCTTCTTAGTTTTGTAATTATCATGTTAACTTATATTCGAACGGCTGGAAAGACAGACTTCCATTGAACGTATTTTTTCAAACTCAAAATTTCATAGAAATCTGCAAACTTGTTGTAAAGATCATATACTAAATTCATTTGTCTAGCTGAATTCGTTTTTGAGTTATTTTTATCACAGAAAAACGAACGGATATTTTAAAAGTGTGTTTTCGAATTCTTTCAGATCTAGAATGTGGAGATTCGGAAAAATCTCGAGTTCGAATGTTTTTGACGATTACTATACTTTCTCTGTATTATTTTAATTTTTCTCTATTTTAATTTTCTCTCTATTTTTCAAATTTTATTTATGAGCTTTTGCCGGTGTAACGCCACTTTTGGCACACACCTAATCATCATCAGAATACTACGCATGCGAGAAAATAATAAACTTCAATAGATTCCATAAAAATAAAATTACCAAGAAAAAGAAACAAATCGTCTGCTCTATCTGCTACCTTTTTTCTGTAGATTTTAATAAACGATGTACGAAACTTAACAATTTATTCATCCTGAAGCATAATTCGATCAGGGTATATTTTTTTCAAATTACTTTAAAATTTTCATTTCGCAATTTTTAAATAACGATTTATATGCGTAGAATTTCTATCATAATAGATTTCCTCCAATGTCTCGAAACATTACAAATGTATTCCTTAATACAAAGAGTTTAATTCACAAGCATTTATTCCACAGAATTAACACCTTTCTTCTTCACAAGCAGGGAAATACTTTTATTCGCAAAATAATTATTAATTCCCAACTTGTAATAATTTTATTAATGATTCAAAAGAGCAATATTGATATTACAATATTTTTGCATTAACATGTCGAAAGTTAACGAAATAGTAGGTCGAAATAAGTCATTTAACCCGCAAACATATATTTTAAAATAATAGAATTGATAAAAATTATTTAAACATACAACCTATCTCTCTTAGTTTCCATCTTGCTTTACGGTAAATTTAAATAAATAATTTATAAACATGTAATAAATTATTTATTTCGTTATAAAATTAAATCAAGGAATTTGATCCTCTTGATAATTAAGGATTTCCACTTTGGAAGAATTTAAATAACGATTTACTTGCATAGGATTTGCATTACAATATTTTTCTCTCTATACGTCGATGTCTACATTTGAAAATAGCGAACTCAATTCACATACATATGTTTCACAAGACTGAATACCTTTCTCCAACTTCAAAGTATTTTTGATCCAAAGCATCCTGGATGGCACGTTCGAAAAATTCCTTCATTTGCAGACTTTTGACGATACCTCGGAGCAGCGCTTCGACTCAACGAACGAAATATCCATTCCTTTCAATTCAGCAATCCCACTCCTTATGTCAACAACAACCAGCGCGTAATTATAGTCCGCCTGCAAGGTTTCGTTTTATATTCCAGCAGCGTGTGTCCCATTACAAGAACAACGAATCTGAGCCCCATTTGGGATTGTGTCCTTTGTCAGGTTGCAAACATATTTGAGTAAAAGGATCTCCTCCAAAATCTGTTCCGCAGGAAAACATCAACAAAAGCGATGCTGGGTAAGTATTTACCCTGTCTGAGGATATGCTGTGCTGGCTGGGTATGACCATTGCAGCAACGCCCAGCCCTGGCTGAAGGAGCCAAGGACAAAAGCTATCCAGATGACAATCTTTGTTTGCAAAGCAGCCGATGGGGAATAGATATTCGAAACGCTGGGTTGGCTGGTGGGAAAGAAGAATATTTCCATACATCCAAAGCGATTGTGGAGAGTTGCACTGCTGTCTTTGTCCACGTTCGGAATATTTGTTCGGCGAGATGTTTGTCTTCCGACGACCCCTAGAGAGCACCCCAATTAATTTCGAAACCAAGTTGGAGCTATTGTTCGAGAGATTGGAGCCTTTCGGATAGTCCTCTCTCTCCCTGTCTCATTCTCTCTCTCTCTCTCTCTCTGTCATACCATCCGACTCGGTGCAGGATCTATTTAAAAGGATGTACCTGTATTGTAATAAGGCAGCAATTTATTCTAACTCGAGTTGAAAGAGTCGAAAATGTGAAGAGGAGTAGCGTAATAGATCTATCCGTCGGATACCGTTTAATATGTAAATTTAATTTTAAAGAACCTCCATCTGAGAATCAAGTTCTGCAATATCGAACAATTAGGAGATTCGAAAACAAAATGAATGCTGATTTTCGAATCATTGTTTGTAAATAAATGCTAGAATTAGATGAATCTGCTTCTTCATCAAAAAGATTATTTTATTGAATTGTTCCTGTATAGTCACCCCAAAAGATATCAAATGATATCGTTTCCATAATATTCATGCATAGGATTTTAAGAATTATTTAAGCATATTCTCAAAATATCTGAATTGAATTTTTTTTCCTTTCATTTCTTTTTAGAACTTTTTTTCTTTCATTTAACTTTAAAGGACCTCCATCTGAGAATCAAGTTCTGCAATATCGAACGATTAGGTGATTCGAAAACAAAATGAATTCTCATTTTCGAATCATCGTTTATAAATAAATGCTGGAATCAGATGAATCTGCTTCTTCACCAAAAATATTATTTTATTGAATTGTCTCTGTATAGTCACCCCAAAAAATATCAAATGATATATTTTCCTTAATTTTCATGCATAGAATTTTAAGAATTATTTCTGCATATTCTCAAAATATCTAATGATTTTTTTTCCCTTTCATTACTTGATTATTAAGAATTTATTTCTAAAACAACATTTGTTTTCTCATGGTGTTGATTTACGAAACTCTACTTCCAAATAAATTTTTGAATTATATAAATCTTATTATTGGATTGCTGTGCCTATTTATAAGAATATTTTGTGGATTTCTTTTCTAATTTCGTCATCACAATTTTAAGAATTCATTTCTGAGATAATATTCGTCGTGTAAATAATACTGCTCTTCATATCATTTCATAAAAATTATAAATTAGATCAATCAGCTTCTTAACAAAATAGATTATTTTCTTGGGTTGTTTCCAAGGATTTCTTATTGTTCGTTTTCAATTAATTTTTAGTAATTTCTTTTATGAAAGTAGTAATAATATTTTAGTAATTTCTATTATGAAAGTAGTAATAGTATTTTAGCAATTTCTTTTTAGTTATTTCTTTTATTCATCGCGTTTACAATGCTTGTTTTCGATTAATTTTTGGGAAATAATGATCGGTATCAGTTGCCAAAGTAAAAAAATTATAACCGATTATTTTGTCCAGCCTATTTCCAGAACTAACTGGTGATATTTTCCCCTTTAATTTCAATTAAAGAATTTTATGGAATTATTTATTAAGTAATATTAATCACTTGTCGCCTTTGACGACTAGTTTGTTCGATTCAGTTGTTGCTGTTGAGACGTTAAATTATTAATGAAAACAGAAAAAGAAATTGTACAGAAATGAAATTGATATGAAAAAAAAATGTAATCTTTTGAGTTTTATGAATAATGCAAAAAATTATTTTTGCAAGATAATAGTTTTGGAAAATATCAACATAAATATCCATTGTTCAGTTTTCCTACAGTTTTGGAAAATATCAACATAAATATCCATTGTTCATATTTTCCTACAATTTTGGAAAATGTCAACATAAATATCCATTGTTTATATTTTCCTACAGTTTTGGAAAATATGAACATAAATTTTCATTCCATAGGTAATCTTAACGATTACCTATCTGGCATCGATAAACATATTCACCGCCACTGCTTATATCTCATATTTGAATATCTATCTAATTAGATGCTCCCTTCTTTACTATCTTTTAACTGAAACAGAGAATTTAACTAAAGAGAATTGAAAGGAAAAACTAAAATGCTAAATTGAATTGTGCTAAAACGAAGAAGGAATAATCTAATTAAATAGATTGTTAGATACAATTACATAACAGATGAATTACACAGCAGTCAATAGGATAAATCTTTTTTCGTGGTCGTTTAAAATCTGTTAAACTGCCTATTTCATTTTGGTTTATTTTGTATCTTCCTTGTTCTGCCTGATTCATTTCACTTCAGTTATATTAACGTCCGGCTTTAAAGTAACACAAGAGCTATTTTATGATGGACCTTGGAATTTTGAACCGCGATCAGGTGATGAGGACAACACCTGAACTAGCACCCCCTCCCCTCCCCCTCCAAACTTTCACACTAAACAGCACGGGAAGGCGTTGGGCCCGACGGATTTAACGTACACAACACCCTCTTACAGTACAGTTCTTCGGTGGAATTGGATTTCGAGCCTGAAACCGTCCAGTTTCGAAACCGAAACCTTACTATCATGCTACAGCGACTTTTTTTTTTTTTTTTTTTGTCTGAATGGAGGTTTCGGCGAGCTCTTTTTCGAGCATTTCTTATAATGTTTTGTAATTCCATTTATTAACTAAGGGAAGTTTAAAATTATCCTTTGAGCAGAAATGATGTGCCTAACTTTAGTCGTTAACATTATTATCCAAACTGATAATGACGAGTTGCACTCGATAAAAATCATTGGGAATTGATGTTTCTTATAAAAAATTATTAAATTAAAAGTTTTTTTTATGGAAAAATCTGTTAGTTTCTGTATCAGTCCCTTCTCTTAAAACTAAGGAAATTATATTGTTTTCCAGAAAACGGCTGGCTGAAAATAAATTGCAGTTCAGAGTTTTAAGTGTAACTGTAAAAAGTTCAATGAAACAGTTGGAAACGCTCGTAAGGCGTTTATTTACATCTGACTGTTGCCATTCAACGAAACAAAAACAACGATTACTGTGCCCCGCGCGTCAGCATATTATGTACTGTTCATTTCAGTATCTTGAGACGACCACTTTTAGACGATTCTATTTCACTAAAAGGTGAGACGCGGAAGGATGAGAAAATTTCCGGAATTTGCTTTATTTTTAATTGTAAACATCTTCTTCCATCTTTCCTCTCATCCCTATGTTGTTGAATTAAAACCTACCTAACGCATGCGTAAAAGTGCAAAAGGTTTTAGAATCCGTTATCAAACAAGATAGATATTAAAAGCTAAGTAATAATATTTGTTTATGGAACAAATAAATGTGAAAAATTAAGTACACAAAATGAACAGATGCAGAAAGAAAATAGAATTATCAAATATCCTTCTATTTTGTTCCCTTTTTTCGCCAATGATTATTTAAATTAGCTTTTTTCCATTGCCCAAAATAACTGATTATATAAAAATCATTTTTCCTGTTTCTTTTTGTATTTTCTTTATTTATGAAAACCGAAGGAGCTGTGGCATCTTATTGATGTTCTGAAATAGAACATAACATTCTATAGATAAAAAAAAAATAGACAAATAATATGAGATGTTTTCAGTTGAACAAAAAAGGACAGACAACATCCTTATGCTGCATTTTATATTGGTTGTGATACTTTCATACAAATAAAAAATCTCAGACAGTTTTTTCTACTCTCGAAATCGTTGTTGATAAGCACCAATTCTTTGATGTCTCACAGTAAAGTGAAAAAGAAAGAACGCCTGAAGTCATTTTCAATTACTTCCAGACAGACATGAATTAGAGAAAGAGAAACACTTTTGTTGTAAAGAAAACACTTTTGAAAACAACTACTTTAAAGGAAAAAAATGAAATTTTGAAATTTTCGTCCCAAAATTTTCAAATTATCATTCTACATTTGCTTCATTTAGAACTGTTTTTGTTATCAAATTTGCCAAAAAAAAATCAATATTTAAAATTTGATTGTAAAAATTAATAGATAATGAAATAATATAGATAAAAATTAATAGATAATTAATAGAAATTAATAGATACCAAAATAATGTTCCTTGCGTTTTTGTCAATTTGTAAATATTTTTTTCTTTAATAATTAATTATTTTGGTAGTAAGACCTGAGGATTCATTTTGATTTTCATCTCATTCAAGTTTCTTCATGTATAAGTGACCGATGTATAGGTGATTGCCAATAGAAGAATCCGGTATTTTTGTGAAAAGAATAACATAGAAATAATATATATATATATATATATATATATATATATATATATATATATATATATATATATATATATATATAGCCAAGCATGATCGCATATATATATATATATATATATAGCCAAGCATGATCGCATACATATATATATATATATATATAGCCAAGCATGATAGCATATATATATATATATATATATATATATATATATATATATATATATATATATATATATATATATATAGCCAAGCATGATCGCATATATATATATATATATATATATATATATATATTTAAAATTATATATTTAAGTCTATAGCCAAGCATGATAGCATATATATATATATATATATATATATATATAGCCAAGCATGATCGCATATATATATTGCCAAGCATGATAGCATATATATATATATATATATATATATATATATATTTAAAATTATATATTTAAGTCTATAGCCAAGCATGATAGCATATATATATATATATATATATATATATATATATATATATATATAGCCAAGCATGATCGCATATATATATATATATATATATATATATATATATATTTAAAATTATATATTTAAGTCTATAGCCAAGCATGATAGCATATATATATAGCCAAGCATGATCGCATATATATATTGCCTAGCATGATAGCATATATATATATATATATATATTTAAAATTATATATTTAAGTCTATAGCCAAGCATGATAGCATATATATATATATATATATATATATATATTTAAAATTATATATTTAAGTCTATAGCTAAGCATGATAGCATATATATATATATATATATAGCCAAGCATGATCGCATATATATATATATATATATATATAGCCAAGCATGATCGCATATATATATATAGCCAAGCATGATAGCATATATATATATATATATATATTTAAAATTATATATTTAAGTCTATAGCCAAGCATGATAGCATATATATATATATATATATATATATATATATATATATAGCCAAGCATGATCGCATATATATATTGCCAAGCATGATAGCATATATATATATATATATATATATATTTAAAATTATATATTTAAGTCTATAGCCAAGCATGATAGCATATATATATATATATATATATATATATAAATATATATATATATATATATATATTTATATATATATATATATATATATATATATAGCCAAGCATGATCGCATATATATATTGCCAAGCATGATAGCATATATATATATATATATATATATTTAAAATTATATATTTAAGTCTATAGCCAAGCATGATAGCATATATATATATATAGCCAAGCATGATCGCATATATATATATATATATATATATATATATATATATATAGCCAAGCATGATAGCATATATATATATATATATAGCCAAGCATGATCGTTCATTCAAAAGCTAGAATTTTTTTTTATTTGAAATGTTTTCTATTGTTTATTTACGATCTGGAAGGCTCTAGATCTTTCTTAAATATTCACATTGCACTTTTCTTGAACTTTCTATATGTGTATAAAAGCTGAGCTCCATCTGTGGTGGGTAACTTCTCAGTCTCGTGCTGTTGTAAGTTGCTTCGTTCTAATAAATCTAATTGTTTGTTTAAACTAACGGCGCAGTTATTTTCACCTTCGTGACAATATATTGGATGAAAAATGATTATTTGTTTTTAGAATTGTTCTGTGAAATTATATAAACATAATTAATAAATTATTATTTTTATTCGCTTATCTAAATGTAAAGTTTTCTTATAAGCTGTCATCGATGTCCATCACGGTGCTAATGGAATAATTTTAGTACAAAAAAGCATACATCACGTCTTTGACAAATAATATTCTCAGGCTAAATTGTAGCAATTAGCAGAAGTGCCACATTGGTCACTTTATATAGCGAAATACACAGAACATGTGACCGGTAGTGATGAAAATCAGTCTAATTTCAGTCCAACAATGACATCCCAGGGCATTTCTGAAATAATTAGATGTCGGTTACTGGCTACACGCATGATGAGCAATATATTAAAGAGATAAATTATTTTAAATAATAAAATCATCCGAAGTTATTGAAGAACAATGTTACAATTTTGATTGATTTTTTTGATAAAAAAATGAATTAAACTTTGTAAAAAGCATTCTTTATGTCCAAAATGTACAACACTTTGAAAAAATTTTCACATTGTATAAGCAAATTGCAGATAACAAGAAAGCCCATTTATTTAATCATGTTAAAGAGTTCATATGAAAGTAGCATCAACAGAATATTTTTTGCTGTTGTTGTCTCAAAATAAAAGTCCCGAATATAAACAAAATGTTTTGAAATTAAAAAAAGGCTTAGTTGCATAATCAAAATATTTATTAAAATTATTTCTGATTGGAACAGTCTCGGTTATCTTTCTTGATTCCACTGAAAACCTATCATACATACGAATTCTGCAATATTAAAATGAATTTATCGAAATTATGATATTGTTCTCTAATTGTTTTCTTAGAGCTTTAAAATATTATAGTCACACAAGCAATTATTTCAATTATTTTAAACAGCGGGAAATAAAGTAAATTTTGTTATGTTTTCGGAATCATTACATCAAATGAATTTTAATCTTTATAAAATGCGAATATAATTGCCCTGATCACGCAACATACAATTATTGGGAAAACACGTTTCACCTTCTCTGCGAATTGAATTCAAGCATTGCCATTAGTTCTGTCTTGTCGATTGATTTTTTTCTTTCTTTTTATCAGAGTGACCCCAGCTGGCCATTGTATATTAACGCCAAACTCCCTATCCTTAGGAGACAAAATATGATATTTATAGAAGAATATGTTTGGAATGATTAATAAATAAGCTTTGGAATAAATACTTAAGAAAAAGTGGTAGAAGAGATGATGAACAAGTAGAATACATATCCCAGTGTGTGTCAGACATATATTGCAAATCATAAGGTGTATGTATGATCAGAGTATAATTCATAAAAGGATTTTGTTTTTGAACAGGCAGAATAATCACACAAGCATCTGCAAGAAAAAAAACTGTAATGTTAAATAGAAAAGAAAACAAACATGTACAATATATTCCTCAGTGCATGTACGACATATATACATTGCAAATCAAAATGTGTATGTATGATCAGAGTGGAATGCATACGATTTTGTTTTGGAAAGTACAGAATAATCACGAAAACATCTTGAAGAAAAAATCAATACATTCCTATATGTATTAAAACATATATTGCAAACCATAAGGTGTATGTATGATCAGAATATAATTCATATGGGGATTTTGTTTTTGAACAGGCAGAATAATCACACAAACATCTGCAAGAAAAAAAAACTGTAATGTTGATTAGAAAAGAAAACAAACATGTACAATATATTCCTCAGTGCATGTACGACATATATACATTGCAAATCAAAATGTGTATGTATGATCAGAGTGGAATGCATACGATTTTGTTTTGGAAAGTACAAAATAATCACGAAAACATCTTGAAGAAAAAACAATACATTCCTATATGTATTAAAACATATATTGCAAACCATAAGGTGTATGTATGATCAGAATATAATTCATATGGGGATTTTGTTTTTGAACAGGCAGAATAATCACACAAACATCTGCAAGAAAAAAAAACTGTAATGTTGATTAGAAAAGAAAACAAACATGTACAATATATTTCTCAGTGCATGTACGACACATATACATTGCAAATCAAAATGTGTATGTATGATCAGAGTGGAATGCATACGATTTTGTTTTAGAAAGTACAGAATAATCACGAAAACATCTTGAAGAAAAAACAATACATCCCTATATGTATTAAAACATATTGTGTATGTTCAGAGTGGAATGTATGTGAGGATTTTGTTTTTGATATTTCAGAATAAGTTCAAAAATAGCAGCAAGAAAAGAATTGTTGAAAATTTTAATGTTGAATTATCTTTATTGCCGAATCCTAATCTTAATTTTTTTATTAAATATATAGGTAGATTATTAAATTATAGGTAGGTAATTATTAAAATTAGTTTATAAACTTAATCAGTGGATGATCGAATATGAATTTTAAGCAAAAGGATGTTGATGAGGAAAAAAGCACCTTGCCTTTTGTAGGATTTCTATTCAAAGGAAGTTTGGGCTTGTTATAGACTGGGCTTATAGCATGCGTGAATCATAAAGTATTTCCCAGATGAAGAGGCGGTTGTGGACTGGTATAAAGTAGTGTCTTCAGGACCCAAGAGTTCCAAGTTTGAGATCCGATTCCGCCGAAGAACTGTCGTGCCAGCGGATCTGGTGTAGGTTAAATCTGTCCGGGCCAAATGCCTTCCCGCTAATGTGGAAGTTTGGGGAGGGAGGGCCAGCTCAGAGTCATCCTCATCATCTGACCGCGGTTAAAAATTGGAAGGCTCGTGCCATAATAACCCTATATAGCTTTAAATGGTACATTAATATAACTAAACTAAACTTTCTATTCGAAATCTTTTATTGATGATTGACTGAAGTGAATGATACACACCGTGGGCTTCACATTCAGCTGATATTTTTCTTTTTATCTCTTCTTTTGTTGTTATATCCAGGAAAGACTCTTGAAACACTACTTTTTCACACTAAGCCTTAGCACTCGGGAAAATGATTCGATCCATAATTATTCATCCAATACAAGGACCTGCTTATTGCTCCGGAAAATAAATATATATAATTGTTTTAACCTGAAATTACCAAAAAAATTCATCTACGTCTTTTTACCACATTGTAGGTATTTTTAACAACTAAAATGTTTTTAAAAAAATAAATAAAACCTCAAAATGATGCACTGTCTTGAATGGTTCCTGAGAGGAACGATTCGAAAACTAAAGACTGAACAAGCTAGTATTCTTGGACAAATGTTGGATTATACACGCAAACAAGAATATAGTTTTGACAATTTTCGAGCAGAAAAAGAAAAAAAAATATTGAAATTGATTGATTTTATTACATTGATTTAGCTTTCTACGAACTCAATTACGGTATTTATTATTTACAAAAATCAACACATGTCCATTAGTTTCTTTCAAAATAAATTTTTATTTTCAATAACAGTTTTTGGACTCAGTCTGCATTAATTTATATAGTGTTGCATAATTTATATAGCAGCATTAATTTATAATATAAAGCATCAATTTATATAGTGTAGATATAACAGAGGCCTCGAAATCTTTCTTTAAATTATCAGGTTTATTGTTTTAACTGAAAGCGATTCTGAATTAGTTGGTGTCTATTTTATCAAAATCTATTATTTGTTATGCGTATTTTAAGGATTTTTATTCTGTTGCTGTAGCCTTACTATTTGTGCTTTGTTGTTTCATTAATTGCATTTTTTTTATCTTTAATCACTGGATTGTTTACCTTTAACCGTAGGTAACATAACCACATCCGGCTCTTGGGATATTTTGTCATATGTTAACCTCTACTCAATTAATTAAAAATCAAAAAATTAAAACAAAGTATTTGGTCGCTTGCGTTATCATTATTCGAATAGATCGAGGTCAGTCTGACCTTGAACATTTGTGTTAATGCAGACTTCAAGCTGATTAGATAGCTGTATTATTGACTGCCGTTCTTAATTTCTGCGCACGGTTTTGGTTTCAATCAGACTTTTATTTGTATTTTTCTATATGATGACAAAACGATTATAAAAACGCTTGATATTTAGATGAAAAGTTTGAGAAACACATAAATGAAGTGAAAGAGTTAAAACGATTCTTAAGAATGCACCAAATAATATTGAAGAAGGTTCGAATACATCAAACAACAAAATCGATTTTGAACGTGAATAGAACGATACCGAAACATTCCTGCAGTAGAACAATACAGAAACTGCTGAATTTTACATGCAGAGACATTATCTCAAACATTAAAAATCAATTTCCACTTTGTAAAATGTTTCTCTTCTGATTAATATACTCCTGGAAAGTTAGTTCGCTTTCTATCTTTAAAAGCATTACAACATAGAAGAGGGATTGTATTGTACAAATATTAATATTATTCCCGCTGTATAAAATATTACCCTTCTGCTTCATACAATATAGAAAATTAATTCACTTTCTATTTTTAAATACCAGAAAATTAATTCGCTTTCTATTTTTAAATACTAGAAAATTAATTCGCTTTCTATTTTTAAATACTAGAAAATTAATTCGCTTTCTATTTTTCAATACATTATATCATAGAAAACTGTATATTCAATATATTGTAAGAATATTTTACACAAATAATATTTAGTCTTTTTCTTTCTGTACCATCCTACTTATTCAATTATTAATAACTGACATAGCAAGACAACTGAGATTGCATTGTAAAATATTAATATATCACCTGTGTACAATAGTTCTCTTCCGATTAATATAGTCCTAGAAAATTAATTCGCTCTCTATTTTTAAATACATTATATCATAGAAGACAGTATGTTCAATATATTATAAGAATATTTTACATAAATAATATTTGGAATTTTTCTTTCTGCATCATCCTACATATTCAATTATCAAACAACTGACAATATCTATAGAAAGACAACTGAGATTTTATTGTAAAATGTTAATATTATTTCACCTTTGTAAAACATTTCTCTTCTGATTAATATAATCCTAGAAAATTAGTTCGCTTCCTATCTTTAAATATATTATATCATAGACATATTCACTTATACAACAATTGACAATATCCAAAGCAAGACAACTGAGATTCTATTGTGCAAATATTTATGTATCCAACCCTATTGTTATTAAATAAGGTCCAAACTTCTTAGCTCTCATGCATAAGAAGAATATAAAATTAACAACACTCTACATAAAATTTACTGACGACTTAATTAGCACATAACATATAACAGAACTAGAAAATATTTTCAAGTCAGCTAAAAATCCAAACTTTATTTTAAAAAATGTTAAGATTCAGATAATTAGCAAGGTTTTTTGTAATTAAATTGGATTTTTTTTTTAATAATTTATTCGATTTTTTTCCATTTCTACCTGTAAAGAAAAAAAAATACTCATTCTATTAAAATGTTTCCTAATAAATCCAAAAGAACATAAGATTTAACAGAATTCAAATATAGTTTCAGATCTAGTGGGAGAGTTTCGAAAATCATTAAAATTCAAGTAATTGATAGATTTTCTTTTTACTGCAAAAGGCCGAAATAATTGGCAGATTTTTTTATCTTTTACAAAAGAAAGTCCAAATAATTGGCATTTTTTTAATCGCCAATATTCAGATAATTAGTAATTTTTTTTCTCCGTTTCTATAAGGTGTAGGTTTGGTTCGTATCAACAGAATGAAAACTGAGAGAAAAATGAAGGAAGAAAGAATTACGTTGCAAACATGTATTTGAAATACTGAGCAGAGAAGCTTCAAGCAAACAGAAGGATTTTATTAATACTATGTATTCATTTTCTACGAGAATCAGATTTATCATAGAAATAAAGGATTCATGAACTTAGGATTTTCTATAAACAACTTTTTGAAAATTCAAATTTGTCATTGTAATAAATGATTCATGAACTTAAGATTTTCTATAAACAACTTTTTAATAATCAAATTCTTCAGGTATAAATCACTGTTTTAAATTTCTTTTCTAATCCTCCATTACCTTTATTGCTGGATCAGTAAGGGTAAATATACGAGACCCTGAGATAAAACGATGAAATAAATTATAATTTATATCGATTGCGATTATTATTAATTGAATGATAAAATTGAAGTATATATCATTAGTATGTAAAATTGTTGAGATAATTACTTTTGAAGTATATTATAATTTGAAATTGATAAATATGGCATTGACATTGATTTGGTTTACGCATTTTCTTTTCTTTTCTTTTTTTGTAAAAGAATAAAACATTTTTTGGGTGCTGTTACATCGCTTTTTTTCAAATTTATTATTTACAGAATAAAATTTCTATGCTTTACAAATTTGTTCATACCCCCTAGGCTTTTTAAAACACGATATACTAATATGAAACAATTTCAAATTAAATAATAAACACAATAACTATTTCTATTATTACTAAGTTTTACTAACTTTTCTTCTTCTTTAGAATAAAAAAGCGGATATAGGCATGCAATCAGGATAAAAGACCATTTTTCAAATTTTGAGCTCACTACTAAAAAACTGTGCATAAACTAATTGTCTGTAATTTAAGAATCACATCATTTATTACATAATAAGCAAATAATTTTTTTACCTTAAGCAGATTATTTAATACATAATAATTAATTTTGAAAAAAATATGGCATTGGGATATTTTTCTATATTATATTGCAAAAACACTTATGTTTCTATGTGCATATTTTTAGGTGCATTGATTATTGGTTGTATTGCTTATGATTGATTATTCCATTGAAAAGTGCTGCAACTGATAATTTACTGCAAAAGAGCAATTTTATTTTGTAGCTACTGAAAATTGACTAAACCTGTATTAAATGCCAATATATATTAAATACAGAGTGATTTAAAAGTCCGCTGAAAATTGGAAAAACTAATGACTCCCAAACAAACTGCAAATAAAAAAAACGCCATTAGGAGCAAAACTGGACCTTTTTTGCACGTGCGGCGATACCATAATTATTGGTAGCATAATTAAAAAATTAATGTTTCTATAGTTATCAGAATGGTTCATTACATTGAATAAGATACTGAATGGAGTTAGTTATTTACAAATGTTCATTATGTTGTTCTGTATACAGAAGCCCTACCTTTAGAAGAACAAAAATAATTTTCAACTGTTTGAATTAATACTTACACCGCTTATTTCCAATCATTCCATTAGAAATTGTGTTTAATATTGCGAAAAATATAGTTTTTGACAGTTGCGCTTTTGTAGGACGAAATATTGAAAACTTATAAGCTGTTAATCAGCTTATTTGCTTAATTATACTCGAAGCAACGCTCCAACCTCTGCAGAGACACGGAGTAATTAAAATTGCAAATAATTAAAACTGTACTCCTAATAAATTTTCGTTTTGTACATTCTAGAAGAAGAGAAATTTGATTCTATTTCTATCGCTTCTAAGTAAACGGCAGCTTTCAATGCATGTTTGAAAAATTTTACACGAAATAGTTTGAAGTCATTCCAAACTTTCAAACTTTTATTCTAAATATTTTATACTAAAATTTATAATATAAAATTTTTAGAACAAATAATGTATGTAAATATTTTATCTGCCTGTTTCCTGTTATTGATAAAATAACTATATATATTAGAAAAATTAAATATAATAAAAAATATTTTTCACTCTCGACTTGCATAAACTAAAACAGTATTTAAAGTGTATATGAAAAAGCAACCGGACTTTCAAAAAATTGTATCTTTAAAACGCTTGACTGACTATATTTTCTTGGAAAAACAAAAATAAACCTTGAATAGCAACTAAAACTTTAGAATAATTGTGAATCTGATGCTTTATTATCTCTCCAAAGAATGAGCCATGATAGAACGGTAGAAAATTTGGGGACGATTCACCGAGTTTAACTGGAAAAGCCTGTTTTTCTAAATATTCTTGTATATTCACAAAACAAGGCGATTTTTCGGTTTAGTGTCGCATCTCAACGATGAAATCCCAGTATGTGTATTATAACTCTTTTCTTTCATCTACTCGGTTCAGAATTTCAAACAGATTTGTAATTTTGGTGTTATAATAGTATAATAAATTATATTTACCTAACTCGTTGTGATTTTGGATAATAACATTAGTCAGAAGTTTGGCCTAGATCTATACTTCTAAAGATAAACCACATACTTAATTTCTTCAATCTATTGTCTATCAATATTCGTCTATCAATAGTTCTTTGTGTTTATGAGTTAATCGTTTTTAATGCAGGACGTTGGGCAGAATCTTTTTGTTAGATTTATTCCAAAATTTGAAACAAAAGGTTATACAGGGACTACACATCAAATTATATGTGTCTAAATCTTTTCATTTTAAGTTATCTTATTCATAGAAGCCATAATCCCAACACTATAGGAGTTTTCTTTGAACTTAAAGGAATCTGGTCAAAATCTTAACAATTTTTTGGCCATAAAATTATCTTTTTTTTTTCTTCAGATTTTTTTGCAAACGAAAAATTGACAAAGCTAAATAACTGTACTTAACTCGTTTGTCCATAAAAGATAGCACTATATAGAACTATATACACTAATAGAACTATATTCCTTTCAATAATATAATTATACTAATTCAATGCAATATTATTTTTTACAGCACACACAGTATTTCAAAGAACATACTCTACAATAGAGCCTATATTATTTGGTCTTCTGTCAATCGTAGTTTTTTTAACATAACCGGTAGTGCTAGAAACAAATCAAGCTTTTCCTTTTGATAAATTCACCAAATTTTTGGCAAATTTGTCAAAGGTAATACTGAAGCCTGTTAACACAATGTCTTGTAAACCTCAATCTGACTCAACCTACCCGGATAGATGTATAAAAATTAAAACGAAGGCTTGTAAAATTTCGTTATTTTTTGATGATCCATAATTCCAAGAAATTATTGAAAAGAAAATTCAACTCCATTCTTAACCAATGTGATGTGTGAACAAGTTACGTGCATTTTCATGAAACAATGGTACCATAAATGTGTTGACAGGTTTGGTTTTATTGAGTTGGTAAAAATATTCTTTTGTGAAAATTAATTCATTTCTGTTAAATAATCATTGGAACAAAAAGGAAAGGAAATATCGAAATCGGTAACATTCAGGAATCTTCTTATGAAAACTAATTATTGTTTCAGAAACAAAGTATGCAACAAGTTTAATAATTGATTAAAATAATTTAAAATGTTATTTCGTGTTTTATTTGTGGACTCAACCTCTATAGTGTCCAGTAAACAATTTTAGAAATTCTTATCGAAAGAAAAGATACCATCAGTTAAAATTTGTTCTCTATCAACAGAATTTTCCATTATCGAGATGATTGCGATACCTCTCCCGAATATTGTCAATCTGAATTCTGAGGATGTAGCTAGAAAATTGTCTACAACAAAAGAATAAGATATGCTAAATTTCTTATTAAATTCACTTTGATATTTCATTTTTACTTTTACTGATATTTTTTACCAAAAGGATCATACAAAGAATACGAGATTTATCTAACATGTTGCTACACTTGTTAACAAAAACTTCATTTTATTCAAAAGTTCCCTTGTATTATTATTGACTGTTAAATATTCATATCGCTTTATCCTAATTCGTTTTAATTCTTTGTGTTTTAAGCATTGACGTCTTTTTGACTTTGAAATGGAATTGATTCATTAAAGATAAAGTTAAGAATTCAATGATAACTTCGCAGGCACTAATTCATATTCAATTCAGCAATGGTATTCATTTATTTGTTTTGTGATAGTTATACAGTAGCGAATCTAACTAACAAAGTCTCATTATTCCATCCAAAAACTTCGTTAGAATATAAATTCATTGAATCGGAATTTTACAGTTAAGGTAGCTATGTTAAATATGACAGACTTTAATGGGTTTTCATAACACTTGCAATAATTTCGATGGAGAATTTTAGATAAATAGTATTAAGTTCCTTTAATCGAAGAAAAAATTCAATTTCTATTTGCTTTATACAAAACAGATATATCTTGTGAAGCAAAGAGTTGATATAGGAGATATAGGAGAAAATTCAAAATTCTTGATGTTCAGTTTGCATGAGAAGTTTTATCCAACTCATAAAATTTTTGACGTATCAATATTTGTCCGTTTTTTAAACTAAAAATTGAATGTTTATTTCCAATTTAACGAGTAATTTTACGTAATTCTCTTAAATGATTATAAATTGCAAGGCTTTAAATCCTCTGTAAAACTTGTTTCTTTGCCAGTAATATTTCCTTGCGGTAAAGCAAAAGCTGATTCAGAATCGCTCCATTCTGCCAAAACGTATGCGACAATGCTTCTATGTATTCTATCGGTTTGATATCTGTATGAATATGCAATAATATTTGTATACATGTATTTGAGTAAAAGAAGAAAAAAACAGTAGAAAGTGTTTTCATGTGAGTATCTTTCAATTGTCACATTTTCAATTTCGCTACAGATACAGATACTCCACAGATCTCCTTTCAAAATCCACGAAGTTATAAATTAGTTATATCAAATTTCATTCAAAATATGATGACATCTTCAAGATTGTACTAATGACATACCTACATTGTACATTCTTACATTTATTTGAAGCAAAAACCATAATTCATATCTTCAAAAGGTCAGCATTTTATTAAATAATACATTTACTTAACTTTCAATCGAAGATGGCAAAATATTCATTAAGTTATTAAACTAAATCATATCTTTTCATGCCGTTTCCAGATCATAAGAAATTGTTGTTTTATCTCTACTAATAAGAAAGATGAAGGAGTGTGTTTGTGTGTGCTGGCGCTCTACAAACCAAACCATTTGATTTAAAGACACCAAATTTGGTTCATATATAGTTTGGAGAGTGAAAATATCCACCTCAGAGTGATTTTTTTTAAAAAATTTAATTAATTAAATTTAAATTGAATTTTAGGCTTTTCTGCTGTAGTTTCCAAAAATATTATTCCCATTGTATTTTTAATTATACTAATTTAATAGACGTGTTTGGTTTAGTTATATTAACGTACCATTTGAAGCAACTCTAGGGCTATTTTGAGACGGACCTCGTAATTTTGAACCACGGTCAGATGACGAGGACAACACCTGAGCTGGCACCCCCATCTCCATATCACACCTCACCATCGGGAGAACTTTGGTCAGGACGGATTTAACGTGCAATAGACCCCCTTACACGACGGTTCTTCGGTGGAATCGGGTCTCGAACCTGAAACCCTCCGGTTCCGAAGCCGAGACCTTAATAGACGTGTGAATTTTTCCTAAGTTTTGACAATATTTAAAAATATGTTTTCCTAATATTTAAAACCAAATTCTTTATTGCCCTGAATTTTCATTGTTTCGACAAATATTTAATCACTTTTCTACCATTGTTGAAGTCTAAAGGAAAAGTATTCTATTATACATCTGGGTAGTTTACAATATTTTTTTTAAATGATTACAACAATCACGAAATTTAAAAGATAGTTAAAGCAAGATATTTATGTTTTTAATAGAGCTTTAATATTGTCTCCATTAGAAATATTCATATACACGAAGAGCAGAGTATGTAAGAAGATTAAAGTAATACGGTTTTAAAATCTGACAATTTTGCGGCATCATGTAAATGAAATTATATCTAAACAAGTCATCTGAAATCAAATATAAATGATATCTCCAATGAACCAGCTGGTCACCTGAGGCGAACTAATATTGAAATAAATGGTCTCTGAATCTATTTGAATTAAAGCTGAATAACATAACCATTTGAAAATAAAATGTATCACCTTTATGCCTTTATGTTTATATATGAGGAAATGCACCAGGGATTTAAACAAGATTCCTCTAGGATATCTTTTGAAAAAGATGCAGTTTAAGAACCCAGGTTAATAATATGCTCATTCTTATGACTTAAAAACCATTCTTATGACTTAAAAACCATTCTTATGACTTTAACATTCTGACATCAAATGCCACATTTTAATAAGGGGCACTAAACCACTTGGAGGAATTCAGCAAAATTCTTTACTGGTATATGAAAAGTGCTATTATTCGAAAATAATAAGCTACTCATTTATATTACATAAAAACGAAGCGCCTTCAGGAAATGCGTTATTTTAATGAAATTATAACTAGGCACTGGGGCTTCAAGAAGCCTTTTGAGAGATATCATCAAGGCAATGCATGCTATGTATAGCAATTATTGATATATACGTATTTATTTGATTTAAAATTAAATTATTTTATCATTAAGACACCTTATGCAACATTTTGACTTTATCGTATACATAGTATAGAGAAATTATAGTAATCGTCAAAAAATTCGAATTCAAGATTTTGGCGATTCTCCACGCTTTAGACCTCCCAGGGTTCGATGTTCGGTATTTTTGGAGAACGTCCGACTGTCTGTCTGTAACAAAGATAACTCAATGACGCTTTGAGCTATATGGTTGAAATTTGGTATACAGCCTTTGCACCAAATTTACAGAATTCTGCCAAGTTTTGAGTGAAACCTGTTCAGAGGAAGTTGGTCTGTTCGACTATAAGTAAACACGGTGGATACAAAACGAAATGAGTGCAGAGGTTCACCAATGATGACGGACCTTTTTAGTATTTTAAAGATTTTATTGTTTCTCCGCTTTCGGGAGTTCCTTCGAGCTTTGCCTTTCGGCGTTGCTGCTACATCGATGATGTTACAAGACTGATAGTTTTTTTTACATATACCGCTAGAGGGCGTTACAAGTGAGAGGCGGGGCAACATGCTTACGTAACAGAGAGATGGATAGATACATGGATAGAGAGATGGATAGAGATGGTACACAGAATTAACATTTATAATGAAGACACTTGTCAAGTTTTGTGCCAAATCCAAATACGGGTGACCAGCTCTCGGTCTACAACTTTCAGAAATATGTAAACTCGAACATTCAAAAACGCAATGAATTAAATATATTAAATTTGGTGTGGGATTTTATGATTACAGGTGAAGTTTTGAGTCAAACCTTTATTTCAATCAATTGAGAAAAACGTTCTAAAGCACAAATTAGATTTTCGGATACTATTTATCACATGCCGTGGATTAGTGCGGAAGGGGGAGGTACCACTTCACCCGATTTAAAGATCCGCAATAGACACCAAACGATACGTATGGAGTAGGAATTCTCAATTTACAAAGATTTTGTGGCAGATATTTTTGCGGAAGTTAAAGATCTTTTAGTTTTAAAATGTGTGAAGATATATGATGACAATATTTGAAGATAATATACTTAAATTTGATTTGAAATAAGATATGTTATGAAATTTGCATTATTCATTTGTAAGCTAATGACATACTATGCTCCAGTTTTTTTACTCATTTTTATGCCGGGTTTATATTCGACCAGTTATAAGACGACCATAGGCAGCGCATGCGTAAAAAATTGACTGATTTATATTTGCCACAATTTCATGAGAAAAGTTTTGACATTTCGTTCGTGACTATAAATTGCCGCCTTGGTGTCTTTGAAATTTTCTTTTTCACTGTGTATCGTATGAAAATGATGGATATTTACACAAAGGAACATGGTTAAATTTAAAAAAAGAAATGGTCAACATACCTAAATTTGAGAAAAAAAACTACAGAAAAAAATGGCAAACAAAATGAAAAAAACACAATCCTGATACGAAAGATTCAGTAAAAATGATAAATTCACCGACCCCCCCCCCAAAAAAAATTAAATTTCGTAGCTATTCTACGGCAATGCCATGCAAGGCATTCTCTAGCATGACAAGTTTATTAGAATGTGTGCGAGAAAGTATTTGGGTGACCACTCCCTCTGGTTATTAATTGATAATAAGTTAAAATGATATTCAAGCAAAGTTAATCACAAGATGATATTCGAGTATTCAGATGAATCAATTATAGATTCCTTTGACTTGAAATCCGACTGCCTTTATCTGATTTCTTTTGGTCATCAAACGCCAGATTTTCATAAAGCTGAGAATCATTCATGAATATACTTTCTGAATATTGAAATTAACTATATGTACCTTTATTTGACTTAAAACTGAATGACATAAGCATTGGAGTATCAAATAAAAAATAAGATACCAAAGAATTCAGCAGAGTTTACTAAAAAATACTATTTGAGATTAATTATCTATGAATTCATTTGACCCGTTTATCTTAATCTTTGGGACATCAAATGCCAGATTTTCGCAAAGCGATCGAAATTTTCATGCAATTTCCATTTGAGAACCATCAAGAATATATTCTTCGAATATTGAAATTAACTATATGTATATTCATTTGACTGAAAACTGAATGACATAATCATTAGAGAATCAAAAGAGACTTAAGATACCAGAAAATTCAGCAGAATTCATCATAAAATACTGTTTGAATCTTCAGATTAATGATATATACATTCATTGGACGTAAAACCCGCGTGTCTTATTTTTTTATACATCAAATGCCAGATTTTTATATAACGGTGATAAGGCAGGCAAGAGTGTCATCAGAAAAGTTCATCGGCAACATGTATCAGGCTTCATTTGAACCGCTTCCTAATTTTTAGTTAATCATTGTAGAATCAAATGAGCCATAAGATACGAGAGAATACACCAGAGTTCATCAGAAAATACTGCTTGAGTCTTCAGATAAATGATCCATGCATTCATTGAACTTTGAAACCCGAGTATATAAATCTTTGAGACATCAAATAATCATTAACCAAATTTTTATAAAGCGGTGATAAGGCAGATACCAATGCCATCAGAGAAGTTAATCAAAGGCTATATGGTACCAGGCTCGATTTAAACCGTTTCCGGATTTCTAGATAATCATTGGAGCAAAGATGAAACATAAGATACCAGATAATTCAACAGAGCTCATCAGAAAATACTGTTTGAATTTTCAGATAAATGAGCAATGCATTCATTTGACTTGAAATTCGCATGTCTTAATTTTTGAGATATGAGATGCCAGATTTTTATATAACGGTGATAAGGCAGGCATGAGTGTCATCAGAAAAGTTCATCAAGGGCAGGATAGTATCAGGCTCGATTTGAACCGCTTCCTAGTTTTTAATTAATCATTGTAGCATCAAATGCGACATAAGATATGAACAGAAAATATTATTTGATAAATGATCTATCCGTTCTTTTGATTTGAAACACACGTATCTTAATCTTTGAGACATCAGATGCCAGATTTTTATGAAACAGTGATAAGACAAGAATCACTGCCATCAGAAAAGTTCATCAAGGGCAACTGGTATCAGGCTGGATTTGAGCCGTTTCCGGATTTCTAGGTTGCCTCTTCGTCCCGATTTGGCTGAGAGAGCGAAGAAGAAGGGCGTCGTTTTAGAATTCAAGATGAGAAACGCGTCTCCGGAAAAACAGAATAAGGCTCGAGGAGGATGTGAAAAAGGAATGGGAAAAGGTGGTTCGAAGGGGAGGCAGGGTAGGAAGCATCAGAAAGCATCTTTGGCAGGCGATCTATAATGCGCGTGTAGGAAAAATGCGAGCCAACAAAACAAGAAGCGCAGTTGACAGAGGGGTAGA
This sequence comes from Argiope bruennichi, assembly GCF_947563725.1. Taxonomy (NCBI): domain Eukaryota; kingdom Metazoa; phylum Arthropoda; class Arachnida; order Araneae; family Araneidae; genus Argiope; species Argiope bruennichi. The sequence goes on from NC_079152.1 coordinate 103,694,982, forward strand.
AGGGTGGAAGTGAGTTTTACAGACGTCGGGAGAATAAGAAAAGAATTTCTGGAAGCGGGTGATATCTTGGCTGCGTGACTGCAATCCTTCCGTTTTTTCCTTCCCTCTTTTTCTTTCTCTCTCTCTCTCTCTCTCTCTCTTTCGATTTGAATTGGTTTTTGAAAGCGACGAAAAATGAGGGGGGTGGGAGGGAAAAAAGCGCATCCCCAGAAGTACCGCGTGGATGGTTGCGATATCCCAACACGAAAACATCCTGACAAACTCCTCCTCCTGTACCTCAGTTGGGCCGAAAAAATTGTCCCATTTCGACTCGATATTTAAAGAATATTTCTACATAAGTACAGATGGACAAAAAGCCATCGATAAGACAAAGAATTAATACCAATAATATAAGAGACATTCTAACTTCAAAAGGAAAGTGTTTAGTCCTGCTTATCAATAGTTTTTACATAAAATACGAAATAGAATATATTATAACTTAATTACAAATAATATAGTACCATACGTGCTATAAATTTGACCATTGAATTACAAAATGTACTATGTCAGTAAATCGACTCTCCTTTGTTAGCGTATGATTTCCCACCAAAAATAATTCCGAAGAATATCCAGATTATTTCAAGTACAGAAGTCAAATCTGTTTCTTGAACCCACTGAAGGTCATGAGGGTCACTTGTGATCGACATCTGGTTACTTGAGTAGCATCGAGGTTGTCATAGACGACTGGCAAAGTAGATTGATCTTTGAGCTATCGTTCTACACTATTGGTCACACTCTATGCATATGTCACTAGATAAAATGGCCTATATGGCCTTTCTATATATTGCTGCTATTTGATCTACTTAAATTATTTCATTAGTGCTGTAAAGAGCACTGGTGATTGCATATCAAAAAGCATTTAGCATTAAATATATTGGCAAAAACATTAAAAAAATACACCAAACTAATAAAATACTAATCGCAATATTATATTCTCATAGAATAAGGCTGAAAATCATTAGTCATTTCTCAACCAATTTATGTGAAATTGTATGGCTATCAATGTGTTCAAAAAGCTGTAACAAGAGATGAATCCAGGAATATTCAAAAAAAAGCATGCATGCAAAAAAAAAACCCCGCGATCTCAATGTGCAACATGCTTTTAATTATATTTCTGCCCAAATCTATTTTTCAAATGACGTAAATGCCGTAAATTACGTTTCAAATGACGTAAACATTGAACTCACTGTTTCTTAAAATGTCTGCTACAATACGTAATCTTAAAATCAAACCAAGCACCAATATATACATATAAAATCGACTCAAGTAAGAATTTCAGAAAGTCATCAAAAGGGAAAATGAGATAAATGATGAAATGCTTTGGTTATATATGAATTTAATTATCCCCTATGCCTCCTCATGGTTTCCTCATTTTTATTTAAGTCAATTTATCTTCTCTATCACGATAAAAGGACTTTAAAGAAATGGGTCAGTTACAGCATTCTGAAGACGTAATTTTTCTAATTAGAAATTATTGGATATATGAGAACTGATCAAAGTCATGGTTTTTCGTACTTTTTAGCACCTTTTTGATTGGACGAACGAGGGGATGGTGGACAAGAAAAGTTTGGATATTTCTATCACTGTGACATTCTATCCATTTACAAGGGGTCGCATCCATGGCCGAATAGCAATGATCTAGCTGGTTTGGCCAATATTACTTCTGTTAGAGACAAAAAAAAAAAAAAAACTCACCTACTTTGAAATCTCCTTCAAAACATGGAAGTAACCATACCAAAACCAGCTGCTTCGGTCCTGCCGAAGGCACACAGAAAAATCTGAACGACTAGACTGCCACGACAGCAACACTGGTGGGAACTATAGTTGAGTCCTAAGGGCCATCACCGGCCACGGTACAATCCTTCCCGTGGGAAGTAGGTCCCTTCATCTATAGGAGGTGGCCGTTCCCCACCATTCCTGTAACCACCAGGATGACGAGAACCAACCTCTATACTGATTGCTTCTCATCATTTCTGAGCTACTTCCCGGTGAGAGCAAAAAAAAAAAAAAAAAAAAAAATGGAAGTAAATAACTTTGGAAAATTCCACCTATCATTGCTTGTTACTTTGGTAGAAGCCCAAGAGAATCTTTTCAATTCAAGAGCAAACTTAGAAATAAACAGCAACTGACACTTTCATGATTTATTAGTGCCGTTAATTATTTGTTATTTTTTATTAGTGGCATATACACGATTTAATAGTGGCGTTTACTTTCCTGCGGAGTCGGAATCTCTTTCTTGAATGCTGATGTCAGGCATTTCTTCTTTTACAATCTTTATTGTTTGGGTTTTACCAATGATGACGTTTTAACGGTCTGATTTTATTCATAGACTTTTTGGAGGTTTCTGGATTCATGGTAACCATAACAAAGACTATGTAAATTTCTATTTTTTACATGTCATTATTAATGTAAATATTCACTCATGACCTTTTCAAAAAATAGCACATTTATCTAATTCTACTAACTAATACCTTCTTATATAAAAATTTAATATAACATTTTTCAAGAGTTTATATGAAATAAATGAGATGAAGGCTTTAAAAAAATGTTCATGTTCTTTAGTGTCTGATTAGAATAATTCTCTTGAAATGAATATCATGGTAATATTTTATAATGAATATCATGATAAAAAAAATCATTCTAAATGGTAATAATCTTCATATTAATTATCGATCAAAAATGTTAAAAAGTAGAATACAAAATGGATTATGTTATAATTTTTGAAATTTGCTTTCTTAATCTTTTTTCTCTGCCTTGGTCTAATATCTACCTGTTAGTGCAACAAGAAAATTTTTTGAGTAAGCTAATTTATGTAAGTACCGAATAAGCTTTCGTTCTTATTATTTGCCCTAATACCCGAAACATGAAGCCCGTCTCAAAATAAACCATGATTAATTTATCTAAATTTAATTTAATTTAATTAGATGTGAATTAATTGTCCTAAAACTAAAATTATCTTTTTAACTTCAAAACAACTGATTAATATTTGACATATAATTTAATTGAATAAAAGAAAAAGCTAAATAAGAAAAAAAAACCAATTTCTGAAAAGTCGAATCAATTTTGATTTGTTCAAAAATAAAACATTTTGTTGAACAAAGTGAAATCCAAATCTGATTGCTCAAAAGTTAGCTTATATTGATTAAATGATTAAAATATCTAATACAATCCGAACCGATATTCTTTCTGAAATAATTCAAGACAGAAAAAAGCGAATCATTTTTGAAAACCAAGCAATTCCTCTGCGCTCCATTTCTTTTCCTTTCCCTCATCAATTACTTTCAAACGCAACCGAAAGATGGCGCTGCGGAATGTCGCGGCCAGAGGATGATAGAGATGAGATACAACATCTTCCTTATCCATTGAAAGAACTGTCAAAAGTTAAGGATAACATAATGCCATGGCTCCGCACACGTTTTTCTCTTTCCTAAGTCGAAGCAAATAGGAATCTAGAGAATTTATGAAGCTATACATTTTTCTCTCCGTATTAAGAGGGATGAAGGATCTATTTCTTTCTTCTATTTAGAAGAAAGGGATATTTTTACTTTCGCGTCTTACATAAGGATAAAGAAATTTTAGACATCAAAGAAAATAAAAAAAAAAAATTATTTTCTGTCATAAACTCTTTGGTCAATCGGGTGACATAAAGGAAGTTCAGGAACATTCCGAATGATTGGTAAGAATATTGTGTAAATTCCTTACTTTTCTTCCGGGATGTATAAAACGTATCTTAAATAGAAATCTAAAAGACTTTTATATTGTATGTTCCAAAAGTCAATATATCCATAGTTTTATCTATAATTTTTCAAGAGTTGAAAGTGTCTACCTGTAAGTACAGATGAACGTGAATCATTTCATATACAACAGATTCGGATCACAGCAAATGCCCAAAATGAGAACCATTGTCTTTTTTGCTTACCTTAATGCAAGAGCAACAGAAAAATAGGACATCATATTACGTGAAAGGGTATTAATTTCCACGTAAGGTTTTTCCGCAACATAAGAGCAACAGAAAAATTCAACATCTTATTATGTGAAATGGTATTAATTTTTATATAATGTTTTCCCGCAACACAAGAACAACAGAAAAATTCAGCAGCAAATTACGTGAAATAATAATAATTATTATATAATGTATTTCCGCAACACAAGAACAATAGAAAAATTAAATAGCATATTACGTGAAATGGTATTAATTTCCACATAATGTTTTTCCGCAACATGAGAGCAACAAAAAAATTCAGCAGCATATTACGTGAAATGATATTAATTTCCACGTAATGTTTTTCCATAACACAAGAGCAACAGAAAAATTCAACATCTTATTATGTGAAATAGTATTAATTTTTATATAATGTCCTTCCGCAACACAAGAGCAACAGAAAAATTCAGCATCAAATTACGTGAAATGGTATTAATTTTTATATAATGTTTTCCCGCAACACAAGGGTAAATTACGTGAAATTGTATTAATTTTTATATAATGTTTTCCCGCAACACAAGAGCAAATTACGTGAAATTGTATTAATTTTTATATAATGTATTTCCGCAACATAAGAGCAACAGAAAAATTCAGCAGCATATTACGTGAAATGATATTAATTTCCACGTAATGTTTTTACGCAATATAAGAGCAACAGAGAAATTCAAGAGCAAATTACGTGAAATGATATTAATTTCTACTTAATGTTTTTCCGAGTTTCCTCTATAATGTGGGATAATTCAAATAACAAATGTATTTACAAATTACTCCCACACTTAGAGAAAATATCACATTGGAAATTGGTGCTATTTCACAGTGAATACATTAAAGTGTTTCTGGTAATATGAGCCGACAAGTTAATGTATTCAAGTAGGAAAAAGCTCACTCTTTAAGTATTTATTGCGTTTCTATTCCATTAACCACGGATTGTTATATGTTCACTTGTAATTGTAGATATGTACTTGCAGTTAATGAAAAAAATTAATAAGGCCAGGGATATGTCAATTATTGGAACATACTGTATAATTTTAGAACAGAGATTTTTATTAAGAGGGTCCTGAAGCGTTTTAATGAAGTTTGCACCGTTTCGATTGCATTCAAGGGACATGAGCATTCAACATTTGTTAAGTCCTATATTTGCGAAATAAACGCTTTAAGGCTAATTAAATGAGGAATCTAAAAGTCTAGGAAATGTATGCAGGGTTTCATGTAGCACAGTGAGGAGGTCCATTTCCAACAATTCTTATATAGCTTTAAAACGAGGCATTGGTTAAAGAAAATAATAAATAAATAAATAACAATTAAGCTATTAAAATTGAAACTAGGATCTTCAAAAAAAAAAATACTACTTTGCGTTTTTTTTTTTTTTTTTTTTGGTCATGTAAGTTTTATTGGATTACTGGTTTTACACGTGTATACACGTACATATACACGTACACACACACAATAAATAAATAGCAAAACTTTTGTTAAGCTATTAAAATTGGAAACATATAATTGAGATCTTCAGAAAAATATTATTATTATTATTATGCATTAAGACTTCATTGGCGTATTTTGTTACACACATATATACACAGATTCGAGAAACCGCAAACTCTTTTTTTTTTTTTTTTTTTTTTCCTTCTACTAATGAAGTAGAAGATATTCCCCTTTTCCTTCGAAAGTCACAAGCTGAAAAAGATTATAAACTTATTTTAACAGGATGACCAATAATTTTAATATTTTAAAATGGAAAAGAAAGAATTTTAAATTGTAAAGATTGCTTTAAAATACTTCAATAAGTTTTGTCGAATATATTATGTTACATCAAATTCATAAAATAAATCGAATATATTCACTTTAAAAATAATCAGAATACTTTATGGACTAAATATCAAATCCGAAAAACAAGTAAAGTTGTAGCCTAATTATAATAAATTTCACTATAAATGCTGACATATAAGGCATGATAGATACCAATATCTTCGCTGAATTGAACTGCCATATCAACAGACAACCCAAGCTACTGGTAAGAAGATTGTCATTTACAGTTTTAATGTTCCAGTTTATTCAACTGCAATAAAATCATTTCAGAGTTTTGTTTGTCTCCACCCTCCATTTCTCGAAACGATATTGTAAATTTGAACTTGCAGAGCAATATTTTTTCAATCATTCTAAAACGATATTGTAAATTTGAACTTTAAGAGCAATATTTTTTCAATCATTCTAAAACTGATATTGAATGCAAATAAACTCTCTTGTTTGTGCTTAAACATGAAACAGACAGTATATCACACAGTCTGTAAGATAATAATAAGAAGAAAAAAAATCAAAATATCGAATTTGTAATCGAGTCATTTTTTTTTTTCAAACATCAACTCTCCAGGGAGTTGACCACAGGATTAAAAAAACACATTACATTAATCATATCTAGAACTTAAGCCGGTTATTTATTAAATACCATGCTAAATTTGACAGCCTGACAAAACAAGCCTACATGTTGCGGTGCCATAACCAAAAAAAAAGAATTAATATTTTTTCGAATTTTAAAACAATATTATCAGAATGTGTCGACATTGTTCAAAGTTTATGTTATAAAACAAATAGCTTATAATTCTTGTCATTGTTGTATGTTTACTCGAAAGAAAGTACAGAACGCATTTTAATACCATAGCAATTAATTTATATTACTAACTACTATAACATTTAAAAAATGACGTATATACCTAAATCAAAATGAACAAAATAAAGGCATTAAAGCACTATAATTTAATGTATAAACATATAATTGACACACATAATAAAAATAATTCCTTGATATCATAAAGTTTTGTATACTCTTGAATTTCTTTTACTTCTTGAAAATGGCAAAACTTGTGAGGATATCAAAACAAAATTCTTTTTTAAAATGTAGTTTATTTTATGTGTAATAATAATATTTTCACTATTATAAATACACAGAAAAATTGTTGTTAAGAGCCATCTATATTTTTTATGATTACAATTTTAATGAAGATTTCTGAGATTAATATAATGTATAATAATAAAATAATAAGCTTGCTAATTGTTGCACTTCAAAAGTGAATGAATAATAAAAATTAAGAGTGCAAAGCCTAAAAATAAAACACTGAAAAACGTAATTCGCAATTTTAAAAAATGACAAATTTTTACAAAAATACTTGTTATGAAAAAATTTAAGATACCTATCAGAATATTTTAATTTTCCTGTATAATAAAAAACAATTGAATTTTACTAGGGAATTTATTAGATCCAGAAAACACAATGTTCTTCAAAATTATATTAAACGGAAAAGTTTACTTAATAATAATTCAATACAGCGCTTCACAAAAAGTTGATAATTCTGATGCAACTTCGTTTGCAAACGCAATTAACTAATCCTAGATGGCGCCACAAACACCATTTTGATAATTTTTGCTCGGCATTAAAATAGAAAAAGAACTTAATTTAAAGATTGATTTTGAGAAGTTAAATTCTTTTTTTTTTTTTTTTTTCCTTCTTCTTCTCTCGTTAAGTAAGCTGTAAATTACTTTTTATTTTTAAATTAAAACAGTAAACTGCATATTCTAACTGTAGATGTTTTAACACTATCCAATTAAAGATTCCGATAATGAACTTTTGCAATGAAAAACGAAGGTCACAAACGAATTCAAAAACTACAGATTTTTTAAATGCAAGAAAAATTATTAAAGACAATAAGTAGCTTTATATAATATAAATTTTCCTGTGTCATCAATGTCTTTCAGTTTTAAAATTTAAATAAAGTACTAAAAAGGCGGCGAGGCAATTGAAACTTTTAATATGATTCTATCAAAACAAATAGAAATTAAAATTTGGTTAAGAACTTTTCATAAATTTTAGAATCTTTTCTGAAAATCAGGAAAGGGACTCGCATTCTGAAATATAAATTATCTAAATTTGGTGTCCATATGACTACTGTTTAATTTTCTATAGCACTCTGGTCAAAAATACTTTGAATTTTTTTTCCATGCATTTCTGCATTTTCATTATTTATATTATGGTGTAGAAGTTTTTAAATCAGATCATAAATTTTCTTAACCAAATACTTATTAGTGTACATTTTCGAATAGAACGAAACACATACGAGCAGTCTGTGCAAAGTAAAACCTATGTCCTCTGAAAACTTCAATTAAGATATTGCAACAAATGGAAGTAATATTAAAAATTTTTAAATGGTCCAGAGTTCAAACTTCCTAAAAGTAAGTCCAAAGAAAACCAAATAATGAGTTTCTTTTTAGTGATGATCAAGAATTTTGTATTGTTTTCAAAATACTATTATTAACATTCTCGCCTATAATTTTAGTTCCGGGGACAGAAGAATTTAGAAAACCCCTAGCTGTTAATTCCAATAAAAAAGAGAACAACAAATGCAAAAAAAAGGAAAGTTTTTCAACGAAGTTACAGATACAAAATCAACCAAACAAAGTCAGTATTTGCATGAAAAGTAATGTTAATAAAGACTTAAAATAATTTGCATAATATTTAACTCCAACAGCAACTTTTTTAAAAAAATTATGACTTTTTACAATTACCAAAATTTCGAAATTTTAATATAGATATAAATTCGAAAAATTTATCAGTTAAGATTTTTTTTTTTTTTTTTTAATTCTCAACATAGCAAATTCACTTAATCTTTTTTACTCCAACAGCAACTTTCAGGCTGTTAACAGTACCTGAACTGAGAAGGGAACAGAAGGTTATCCAACTCGAGATCCATCTGTCGAAACATTTTCTTTCACAAGAATGAGTTTGTTTATTTTCAATGATCTTTGACGACAATTGCATAGCAAGAGCTCTTCTGTCCATCAAACCGTATATAATTGCTGCAACCTCGAAAGGGCAAGGAACACTCATGGCTGACCCCTCCCCTTCTCCTGTATTACCCTTATGGCAGAAATCTGAAACTACCCTCGAGGGGGAGCCTCTCTGTTCAGTCTTTTATCTCATACAATACCCTTTTGGAAGCAATATACACGACCACAGCTTTACACAACGTTTTCATACTTTAGTAAGCCATTTTTTTTTCTCTGTGGCATATGTGTCATGCGTATTCCCTTCTCGCGTAATATTGCTCCTACATCCCCCCCCCCCCATGATTCCTCCCGATCTTTTAGGGGTTCCTTGTGGGAAAGGGGGAGAATTCCATGGAGGGTGATGTGGGAACAGCCGCTCTCTTGCTCTCAACCAATATTCAAAGGCAAAACCTCCCGTGGAATAGGACAAAGGTTTGGCGCTTTCACTCGCTCAGCTGTGCTTGCTGCTAGTAGAAGTAGTGGCGAAGTTTCGTATTGGATCTATCCATGCGTCTGTCATCTGCTGAAGAAAAAACTGCTTCTTTTTTATCGCAAGAAATGGATCGTTGAACATTATGGATAAAGTAATGGATTTTGAATTAACATGATGAAGATTCAAGAGGAATACGTGAAAAAGATGGTATGATTTTGTTAAAATGTTTTATGCTGATTCTATTTTTATTTATTTTTTTAATTCTCCAAAGTAGGATCGTTTTTTAATCGTTGTTTAAATGCAATGTTTGAGAACACGTTCAAATGTTTTTACTACGTTGTCTATCGCAAGAGAGTTAAAAAAAATGTTATGCATTGTATCTGTTTATTCCCTCTTATTTTGCACTATTCCATGACATACAACAAATTCGTCATTGCCATATCATCCGTTATAATAAGTTTTATAGAAAAAAGTTATTCTGCTTTATATCTGTTTATCCCCTCTTTTTTTGCACTATTCTATGACATACAACAAATTCGTCACTGCCATATCATTCGTTATTATTATTTTTTTTTCTTGCATATTTCATAAGACGTTTTCGTTCCATATAATACAACAAATTCGTTATCTACCATTACGAAAATAGATATTATTTGTATCCATGTGTTCTATGTCTTATTCTCGTTTCATAGAATATTCCTCTCTATCCTCCATTATGACAATAGAGAGTATAGATATCAGTCATCTGCTTTTCTTCTCCTTAACTCTTTCCATGTAATAAAATTCAAATTAAAAATTTGTTAACTTTTCATTGTAGACAGAACTGATGACAGCCACTGATTCATTTGCCTTAAATTTAATGACAGAAGAGACGGTATCATTATGTAATAAAATTATTTGAAACACGCCGTATTAACGCAGTTCGAATGATAAATGATTTTATACTATAAATTTAAAGGATTTTTAGACTTTTTTAATATTTCATTTTGGGAAATTTTAATAGATTAATATTTGCAAAAATTAATTCATTTGATTAGCTTGCTGATGACTCGTTGAACTTTGTGATTATCCCGTTCCATTATTTTGTCAAGTAAATAAATTTTCATGCAGACGTTATGATGAGGATATATACTGTATGAGGATAGAAATATTATATAATGCTACTTAGAATTCTTTTTTCCCCCTGCCTTTCGAAATTTTAAAGTGATTCTAAAATTGGAAATTGAATGAAATTTCATTCTATATAATAAAATTTTTATTGAAAACATAGATTGTTTTTCATAAATGCTTACAAATTTACAATATCTTATGCTGAAGTGATTTTTTTTTTAATCTTTGAATAATCCATTCTATATTCTACATTTAGGATATCAGATATTGTTTTTCTTGCCTATTAATGACATTCATTTTCTACATTTCAACATAAAATTGCACAGAAATACTTCTTTGCTGATTAACTTCTTAGTGTTAGAAAGTTAAGTTAATTTGAGAAGATAGACAACAGAATAAAGAAAATTCTAATTAAATATTATGAACTTAGCGACCATGTCTTTGATCTAGTTATAAAATGAAATATAAAGTTTAGTCTGGAAAATATTTAAATACATATTTATTTTGCTGAAGAAGAATTCTTTATTTATCAAATAACATAAAACTCAATCTTAATAAATAATTGCATTTTGTTTTTTATATATACAGTGACTTTTTAATGTATATATATATAGAGAGATAAATAGATATGATCGATATCAGACTACACAAAGTTGAAAATTTAAAAAAATAATTACATTGTGTAAAACAAATATTTAAATTTATTTAAAAAGTTTAAATAAAAAGCAAATTTAATGCAAATTAATTTATTATTTATGATTCAAAATAAAATTGCAAGTCTTTATTAATATTTTATTTGAAATCAATTTCACTTACAGTTAACTGGGAAGGACGCTCATGAATTTCATTTGATTCTTTATTACTGATATTTTAATCAAAAACGGCGCAAACTAGAAAACCAAAATATATAAAGAAGATTTATTTAATAAATATCATTTTTGTTCTGCTTTTCTGAACTGCAATAACTGGAGTTGCAATTTATCGTTAAAATAATCTTTCTATTCCTTTTGGAATGTTGATCAGAAATATAATCATATTATATTTATAACATTAAGAAAGAAGTAATTTTTTTCATTTGAATTCTTAATTTTTGTTGCCCTTTATTTTGATTTATTCCTTGGAAGAAATATTAACAACGGTTAGTTAAAAATTATCAGAAGTGATTTCTTGTAGTCAATGCTTGATTTTTTTCTAATATTTAGAATGGTAACAAATATATATATATATATATATATTTTTTTTATGTCTTATTCAGAATGAATTACTTCAGTAAGTTGATCATCTTCACTTCCATATTTCATTTCGAGTAGCTAAATGTAAATTCAAATCTAATTCTATGCTTATCAAATCTAATAAATTTTTTCGAACTTATATAAATTATATCGTAAAATGTATATTATGAAATATAAATTTAAAATATAACTAACCAAGAATTGCCTGATTAATTAAAAAATAAATCCTACTTCCTGTTTAAGTTTTAAAAAAAATGCAAACGATTATTTTTTACAGGCAAAATTTTTAGCTATAGTATGACAAAAAGTAAAATGGTTTAAAACTTCTACGCTAATTTATTTCACTAGATAAGAGTGGAAGCGAATTTTAATCACTTTTTGTAATATTTTTAGTAGATCTGAGTTCTTTTCCTTACTTAAAAGAAAATTTTAAATCTTTCAAAAGTTGAGAGGTCATTTTTTCTTTACGATTTATAAATGACTTTTGATTGGCATGTTATCAGTGTTTCAGATTGGATATTTAAAAGCTGCCTGTAAGTTTTATTTTTAAACTTGAAATAGTTATTAAAAATGTAATAATTTTATCAACTACTATGCACCTGATTCACTATTATTAGATATCAATTATTGAGCAGCCGTTCATTGCCTTTTTTTTATTACTGTGTGATAATTAATTCGATTCATTAGGTGTAAAAATTATATACACAAAATTATAATGAATTATATCTATATCTTCGACTTTTTATTCTGGACATTACTTTTGTAATTATTGGTACATTACTCTTCATGTTTTCAACTGCTGATTTTAACTGTCTATACAAAACGGTAACCTCAGTATTAGCATCATCCACTTACAGTCCATTTATTTTGTTCCTTATCTCTGTATATTTATTTTTAGCCGCCTTTGGCGACCAGCCGGTTCGCCAATCTTAATGTTCGTTAAAATTTTAATAATTAAATATTTTATGCTATTTCTACTTTAATAGCTTCTTCATCAAAATATTTTAAAACTTCAACTTTGATTGTCATATAATTCATTCATAATATTATAAAGGCCTTCAGTCATAACGTAATATGTATCTCTCTCATTTTCTGTTAGCACCCGTAGAATTTATGCTTTAAATTAAAGTGGAAAGAATTAATCTTCAATTAATATAATAATATTTTTTACTGAAACAAAGCATTTTTTTTTATAATCTGATTACTGAAAATAGAGTCACTCAGCGTTTAAACTTTATGGGCACTAAAGAATATCTTTTTTAATTTATGCAATATCTCAAGAGTTTGTCAACAAAATTTTCTTAGATTCATTATGAGCAGATCGATTAATTAACAATGTTTAAATTTAAATGCATCAAACACTAAGAAAATAAAACGAATCGGTTGAAAACAGGTTTTAGAAAAACTACTTAAAAAACGATGTACTTAAAACTATAAGCATATACAAAAAATATATAACTAACATAAATACAATTTACTTACAAAAGCATGCAACTAACCCAAAAATAATTTAAATCATCCATTGATAACGATTGTCATGGCAACAATCAGAACAGAATGCGCATGCGTGAATTTTCTTCGAAAGTTACGTAACGCAAATACGTGATTTTTTCTACGCCAGTTGGGGTAACGCTATGCGGATTAGAAATTTTTAATTTCCTTTATTCTGTTTTATTTTAATTCAAAAATACTTCAGAATGAATCTGAAAGATCGATTAATTAACAATGTTTAATTTTAAATGCATCAAACATTAAGAAAATAAACAGAATCGATTGAAATAATCGGCCGAAAAATTTTAACCCTAGCCTCATTACTGTTGGGAGAAAAAAAACTGATGCCTTTCTCATTTGGCGGTGGGGAAAATGGAAGATTTTTTTGGCGGAAAAGTTAGTTTTTAATTAATAATTAAAATTCTAATTAAAAATTCGAAAAAAGGAACCCCAGGTGCACATTTCCAACCTCCAAGGTATACATATACCAAATTTGGTAGCTGTAGGTCAAACGGTCTGGCCTGTAGAGCGCCAACACACACACACACACACATTGAGCTTTATTATAAGTATAGATATATTGTTCCCAATGTGTGCTCTGTAATCCAAAAACTAGAGCACTCACACTATTAATAAGAAAGTGTAACTATGTTGTAATATTGAATACTATTGCAATAAATCTAAATATCCCAATAAACTAGATGATATCACAGTGCCAGTTTTCAATTATAAATATTTATGCTGCCTTGTTTTTAAAATTGAAAAATAAAGATTCCATGACACAACACAGAACGTAAAATATCTCAACGGACAATTTCAAGACAAATGTGAGTAAATAATTCAGTTTTGCCTGGATATCTTCTGTTGCCCAAAAATTGGTAAAGAATAATAAATAAATTTGCAGTTTTTGGAACTTAATATGGTAAGCTTTATAGTTTTTCATATTACAACTCTACAAATAAAATAATTCAATCAACAACATGTTCAAATCAATTGAGTTAATCGATGTTGTAATCCTCAGTTGTAAAGGATGAATTTTACCATCCATCCATAAAAAAATAATAATATTTTTACAGTTCTTTACTTCACCACTGTTACAAATAAAAATTTTAGTATTGTTAGTCAAGGAAGTCTAGAAAATATGCTTGCTTAATCAATTAATAACTGTGCGTCTTGCTATCATTTATTACTCAAAATTATAGCATTTTTAATCAAAGAATTCTAGAAAATAAGCTTGTTTAGTCAGTTAATAACTTTGCGTCTTGCTATCATTTATTGCTAAAAATTATGGCATTGTTGGTCAAAGAACTCTAGAAAATATGCTTGCTTAATCAATTAATAACTGTGCGTCTTGCTATCATTTATTACTAAAAATTATAGCATTTTTAATCAAAGAATTCTAGAAAATAAGCTTGTTTAGTCAGTTAATAACTTTGCGTCTTGCTATCATTTATTGCTAAAAATTATGGCATTGTTGGTCAAAGAACTCTAGAAAATATGCTTGCTTAATCAATTAATAACTGTGCGTTTTTCTATTATTTATTGCTAAAAATTATAGTATTGTTAGTCAAAGAACTCTAGAAAATATGTTTGCTTAATCAATAAAAAGCTGTGCGTCTTGCTAACATCCGAATAGACAGCAAGAAATAATACATGAAAATAGAAGGCGCAAAACAAGATAGTACCTTTGGATGATGAGCTTGTTTTATTTTTGCTTGGTAATTAGTTTCCCAGTAGCAATCAGCAAGGCAGAAGTAATAGTTTGGGACTAGATGAGTCTGATTTCTCAATGCCAACCAGAAAATAAAAGTCACGGAATAAATATCTTGTGATTCATTCATGCGTAAAAGTGTTATATATCGATGTATATAATTTTTATTATTTCCTTTATTTCTGATGGGTACAAAACGTCCCCATTGTAAAACGATCAAAGGTAATTCAATGTTTTTTTATTACAACTTATGAATAAATAGAAGTAAGCAAAATCTTTAAGAAAAATAATAAATTTTAGGAAAATTATTCTGTGTGCTCTCTTTTTCTATAGTCAGTGGCATATCAAAAGTGAAAGAGAAAAAAATATTTGCTAAATAGTTCAACAAAACAAAGCAAAGCAGGGGAATAGCGGAAAAGAAGTGATGAGTTCTGTTTTCTAGTTGGAGTCTTAACCAGTATTATTTAAGACCTGGCAGGCCGATGCACGTTTTGGCGCTGAATTTTTCATTGAATATAAGATCACTGTTAGAGATCTATTTTTACGTAAAAAAAAAAGAATGAAAAAAAAGAAAGAAAGAAAAATCAAATATGGGATAGTTTTCTCTAAATGTTCTCCAGGAAAGTAATGTGCTCCTATACACATAAACTAAATCAGATTTCCATCTCAGGAACTTTAAGGTAACTGTGACCAATATAAAATACCTCACCCCTTTATTATGAGTCCTTGTATTGATTAGCTATCATTACAAAATACATTAGATGTCATGCTACTTGTAGTGATGATCTTTTAGGCTTCTAGCCAAATTGAAGCCATGCCAATTACAAGCGAATGATGATCAGTACATCCAGAAAGTTTTGAAAATAATGCAGTTCTATATTCATGCAAAGATTGGGTAAAAAGAGACAATATCAATATTATTCATTCGTTTTAATTGTAAACAGCAAAATTGATGTAATTACAAGATTGAAAAATATTCATATTTACTTAATTTTTTTTTTTTTTTTTTACTTCGTTTTAAAAAGCTATCAAGATTATTGAATTATCAATTATTCGTTAGATAAATCGTTCCTGAATAAGGTTCAGCAAAAAATTCAACACTGAATTTGGGTGGATCTTCTTAAAGGTCGAAGGAAATACGGAGTTTTCATGGGCTGATGGTGTTTCCTCTTCTGGGTCTTCTTCATCATCGCTGTCCTTGTACTGTATGCCGTCGTCTTTTCGATTCATCTGTACATGGCAAATTGTTCTTTCTGCAGTCCCCCATGTCAATGGTTCACCAGGCTTCATAATCTTCTTTGGAAGGTTCTGTTGTTGAAAAAAGGATCCAGATTCATTGACAAAATCGGGATCATTCTTTTGATTGGCCCCAATAGAAATTTTATGCCGAACCACTTGAGCATTGAAATTGTTCTCTACAAACAAATTGCTGATCGTTAGAACTGATGGATTTTTCTATGTATTTAAATACGTGAAATATTCCTCTCTGTTTTGCTCAGTACAACAAATTGGATCTATCTATGGTATAGTATGGTATAAATAGCGTCTATGGTATAGTATGGTATCTAAAATATGATAATATAATTTAAACTCGCTTCCGCATTTATTGTACACAGGTAAATAGCCACGAATATAAAGCTATTTTCACTAACAATTCGAGAAATATTAATTTATTTTAAATATTTAAAAAACGAAAGCTGTTTAAATTTATGGAACACCTGGTTCCGCAGAACTAAGAGGCTTAGAAATGTTATTACATCAATGATGCGTCCCTTCAGGTCTTTTTACATGCTATCAACTTAATTTGTCACAACTTTTCTTATTGATTTCAATGTATACAGACTTTTCTATTAATTGAGAAAGAAAAAATAATTTCTTAGAATTTAGAAGCTTCTCGAGCGAAAGAAGGAACCAGCAACATATATTCAGTTCCATGGTACAATTTATTATCCTAAATGTATATGAAGGATTTCGTTTCCAAACCTTTAATTACATGTCGTAGATCATATTTTGTCTTTCTAAGCCCCGTTTATACTTCTTCAGACCAATGAATTACTATTTGTCTTCTTCTATTTTTTAACTAGTTACTGCAAACCCCTTCAATAAATAATTAAGTTCAATTCACTTTCGAATAAATTATTTATATTTTTAACAAACGCGAATAAATTATATTATCATTTGCCTGTAATAATCTCTACTAATAATAAAGAAGAACATGAGTCTGTGCGTTTTGCCAGCAATAATTATGGTCTTAAAATGCGCTCTACATGTAATATCACTGCTAATAAATTTGGCAAAAATATACTTTAAGAGTAAAAATGTGCATCTTTTTATGATTTTGGGGGGGATTTAATTAGAAATGTAATTAATTAAAATTTAAGAGAGATTTTGGAGTTTTGAAAAATAATTTCTAAATTTATAATTGAATAATTCTTCTTTATTTTTAAATTCAAAAAAATATTTTTTAAATAATATACATTTAATTGTACGTGCATTCCCCCCCCTAAATTTTCACAGTTTTTAAGAAATTTTTTAAATTATTTTAAATTATATTTTTTTATTATTGCTGGGAAATTTAGACCATTTTCATTGTTTCATCAAATACTTAATAACGCAAATTTCTTTCGTTGTTGAAAGCAAAAAAAGAAAGGTTTCGCTATTCATCTGCAGACGCTATTCATCTTATATGAGAAATAAGAAGGTGAAGTTACAATATCGGAAAAAAACAACCTGCATTTATAAAATAGATTACTCAAACAGTTACGTTATTATTGCATTCTGATGCCATGGATCTTGGCTTCATTCGGAAAGTCCATATACATAATAATCAGACACAAGTACACGAATTAAAATAACACGGCCTTTATTTCTAATACATTTTGATGCTGAAGAAAAAAGAAAAGGTTTGTTGAAGGAATCATGGGCATCAACTTATACATAAGAGATTTAGTGATATCCGCGGTGAGCTAACTTGTTGAAGGAATCATGGGCATCAACTTATACATAAGAGATTTAGTGATATCCGCGATGAGCTAACTTGTTGAAGGAATCATGGGCATCAACTTATACATAAGAGATTTAGTGATATCCGCGATGAGCTAACTTGTTGAAGGAATCATGGACATCAACTTATACATAAGAGATTTAGTGATATCCGCGATGAGCTAACTTGTTGCTACAAACGCTTGACTTATAATTAAATGATAATGAGCTTGTGTGATTAGAGATAATAATGATTTTTAAGACAAAAATTATCAAACAGTTAATTTATTTTCTTAGTTTCTGTTATAGCTCTGCATATCCTACAATGCGGTACATGGAATTATGGTCTTTAAAATACACTCTGATTTTGGAAAAACAGCACTTTTTAAATTCTAGTATTAGATGTGGAAATCGTTTTTTACTGAAGTATTTATAGAATGAATCTACCATGTAGGTAAAAATTTATTGTTAATCTTCATGTCAATGTTGATTCAGCAAAATAAGAAAAGCACAACTGGTTCAAGCGCAAATAAAAGAAAACATTTTACAACAATAGAACTTACTAATAACCCCATGCTCCCACTGTGTTAAGTTCGATAAGGTCCCTCAGGTTTTATTTTTAATTTAGTTATATTAACGTCCCGTCGGAAAGCAACACTAGGGCTATTTTGGGACGGACCTCGTAATTTTAAACCACGGTCAGATGACGAGGGACGACACCTAATCTGGCAGTCCTTGTCCAAACGTCTACACCTGCCCTCATGCATTGGAAAACTCGTTACCCTTTTTACTCTTACTAATCCCATATTTCCCCATATTTTTTTAATGGAATTTTAGTCAAATTTTCTTATATGAAGTCTTAAATAGGAAATTTTAACTAACTGAAGTTACAAAAGATTGACCTATCTGGCATTTTCAAATATCTTTAAATATCTCAAATATAAAAAATTATTAAAATTTATTTTAAAGAAAAAAAAAATGAAAAAATTACAAAAAGATTTTTTTAATCTAAATTCTATTTAATTATAGGGTCAAATATTTTTTAACAATGAAGCAGCATATTTTCTTAAAATGAGAAAGTAACATAATATAAAACTTGCAAGAAGTAACTCATTTGGATTGTTAAAGGAATTCTTTTTAGAATTTAAACTATACTTGATTTTAATTTGAATGCATTCAAATTCACGGATCTTCTAAGTTAAATAAATGCACAAGTTATTCTACAAATTCCTAAAAAAAAATTCTATAGGCTCCAAAAATCTCTCAGCATTAGTTTATTTTGCCTATTTGATAATTTGATTCTGAAAACACATATTTAAAGGTTTAAGCATTATGCCTTTTTGCACATTATTTCATATTTTGCATTTACAAGAAAGTGTTCGTTTAATATATTTATCCAGCATTTTCGATTAATTGTTTCAAAGAAATCTGCTAATCAAATCTAAGCAGATTTTAAGATATTGTTTTAATAATTTAAAAATGAAAATTCTGATCATACTTCACATATTGTTACGAATTTTTAATATTGCCTGCCATTGTATAATTTCATTGTATGGAAGATAGCTCTAAAGGATGTTGGACCAGTAATCCCCGGACTTGCAGAAAAAACTTGTTGACTTGTTCGGTCGTCTTGACGACGAATTTGGTAACAAAAATTAAAGAAAATTCGAAACTGACTAATACTACATTAGGGACAAAGATACTGTACCTTTCTAGTAGCTCCTTTGTTCTGTCAGGGAAATTATAAAATGCCTAGAGACAGAATAATAGTGATTTAAGCTGAGCTTAAGCGAATGTTTAAATGACTATTATTGCAAGAAAAATATATTTCGATCATCTTAAAATTAAAAAATTATCTTATCAATAATATCTATTTAATTGTCGTATAGTTTAAATCTATTTTTAACTAAATTTTAAAATATTTATTATTTATTTTATAACATATTTAATTGATATGGTGAAATTAAAACTATAAATAATTCTGGTCCCCCCCCAATTTTTATTAATGAAAGTATAAGGATACTACTTATTTTTCCATGCCAAGTTGCTTTCTATTTAAAGAACGCTTTTAATAAAATTTCTTAAATTATTATTTTCGCAGCTTTGAATACGAGCAAGCCAGCTGGTCACCAGAGACGACTAGTATTGCATAAAAATTAATTAGATAAAAGATAAGAAATATTATATATTCTTATATAATATTTGGTGGCCAAATTTTGTTCAAGATTAAACGAAAGTTTCCTTCATTAATTTTAATTGAAATTGTTCCCCACCCCCGTCCTTTTCATTTATAAGTTGCAAAGGTCTTACGAAATATTGTATTAATGTTTTGAGCATGCATTTTTATTGGACATATATTTTTCAATGTGGTCAAAAATTATTAAAAGATTCTTTAAAACTAATGCCATATCAACAACATATGAAAAAGCGAAATCCGAATTCAAAGAACTTCTAAAAGCTGGGAACGTTTAATTAAAGATATATGCTTTAAAAAAACATTAATGGTGCGAAACATAAAACGTTTTCCCAAAAACGAAGGTTATTGTTCTAAGCCTAAATGTTGAAGATTTTCTCTCTTGTTGAAACCAGTCGATAGAAATTTCAACAAAGAAAGTTATGAGTGTTGCCGTTAGATATACATCTTTTCTCTTCGTCAAAAAAGTCAAAGATCATGTTTACCTATTAAAGCTACTTCCGACGTTCTGGCAAAAGAAGAAACAAAGGAACCAGCGCAAATATTGACACAAACTAGTTCCATGCCATGCTTGGTTACAGAGGGTCACTCATGCTATCAAACGATCAATCCTGCAATTGTGGAGATTAGACTGAAGTTGACATATCAGGTACTTTTCATTATTGTCCCAGTTTGTCTCTGCTGCAATGAGGTATATCGTTGGGGGGCCAAACCTTAACCTAACCTTCTTCAGACCCAAGTCACGAGTTGGTAAGCCTGATGCCCGACCAACAGTCAGGTACTTGCTGTATGTTTGAAGGTCATATGTAAGAAGGATCTGGTTGATCCTACTCTCTTCATCTTAATGATTCGGCAAGAACAACAATTTTTGACGTGAAAAAACGCCTGCTTTGGTTCTGGTAGAATTTCTTTCCCCCTTCGTCATCTTATTTTTTTTCTTTCCTTCCTCATGTTTTGGTTTTCTTTCTTTTCGTTTTTTTTATCATCCTCTGTTTTTTGGCTTTAGTGATGGGCGTCGAGCCATCAAAACCACGTGGGATTTTCGTCTTCGTTCCTCAACAAAGCTAAGAAATTACCTGGAGTTCTGTAAGATCTTGAACCGGGGTTAACACAGGCGTTAATTATCTTGACATTAGTAGAGTTCTTAAATCCGTTTAAATTACTAGGCAGAAAGGAATGAACAACAGAGCTCTTCTTT
The DNA here is from genome assembly GCF_947563725.1 of Argiope bruennichi. Lineage (NCBI taxonomy): Eukaryota > Metazoa > Arthropoda > Arachnida > Araneae > Araneidae > Argiope > Argiope bruennichi. The sequence continues at coordinate 103,716,169 of NC_079152.1, forward strand.
TGAGGTCCGCTGGTATTTGTGCTAGTCAGCAATTTGCGGAAATCCTTTACAAAGAATTGACTAAGATCCTACGACAATGACTGCAATTGTGGTTTTAATTGAACTATTCCAAAAGACGTCGCACGGTTGTCAAATATCGTATTAATTAAATTGACTTTAAAAAATTGAGTTGTAGAAAAATGAGTTGAACTTTGTAATTGGAAGAATAACGGCATCGCAATTTGTTAGAATAGTCAAGGTAGCCATATTGTAAAGGTATTTTATTATTGATTTTAAAATAGAATTCGAAGTCATTGATTAAAATAAATTATGTTAATAATTATAAATAATTTTCATGTTTCATTAAAGTGCTTTGTTCGTATGAGGCATTTACAATAGTGGCCACAGGAAAGGCAGCATTCTAGAATGTGTTATATTTTGGGCAGAAAGCTGACGCAATCATTTAAAGTGTTATGTCATATCAAAACCGATTGTTCATTCGTGTCTACCTGCTGCAAACCGATCGATTTCACATTCTTTCAACAATATTCTTTGTACAATGTAAATTTATAATTCTATATTCATGAAATAGGCGGTGTGTTTTCATTAGTCACTCTTATATATATATATATAAGGTAACCCACAATTACCCTTTGATTTACTTTTGAATAAAATTCATTTCAAATGCATATACGCCGCTTTTTTTATAGCGTGTGTAGTTACTGCAATAGTATTTGTTTCCACGTCTTCGTAAAAGAGTTGCATGTAAAATTTCAAGAAGTTTTTCTTGAACTGCTGTATGAAATATTGAAAAAACAAAGGGCGTGATCACCCCAAAGCTTTCTAGCATACTCTCTAATAAATATTTTATTCTAGAGAATGCCTTGCATGGCATTGGCGTTCCATAGTTACGAAATAATAACCTTTGGCTTGAATACAACATTTCTGCTGAGTTTATCCTGTCATCCTTGGCAAGTTTTTCTTTTTCTTTCTTTCTTTCTTTCTTTTTTTTTTGAGATTAATGTCTGGTATGTGGTTAATAGAATTCAAATTTGTGTTTTAGTCAGGTTTTTCCCAACCGATTGAAGCAAAAATTTGACACAAAACTACACATATATTCACAAAATCCTATATCAAATTTGATATATTTTAAGTTATTGCGTTTTTGACTTGCCACATTTACATATTTCTGAAAGTACAGACCGACAAACTGTCAACTCTGTATTGAATTTAGCTCAAAACGGAATATTATCTTAGTTCGCTTCATTTTGTAGTTTTTGTGTTAATTTGCATTTGAACAAACTTCCCCCGAACGGATTTTGCTCAAAATTTGAGAGAAATCTATAAATTTGGTAGAGAGACGGTATACTAAATTTCATCCGTTTAGCTCAAAGTGTTTTTGAGTTATCTTTGTCATAGACAGGGGGACATTTTCCCAAAACTTCGTTTTTCGAACTCAGCGAGGCCTAATCAAAATCTCGAGTTTATATACAAAAAAGTAAAAAAAAAAAAAAAAAAAAAAAGAAAGAAAGAAAGAAAGAAAAGTGCACTGCAAATATAAGTTACAATTTTTGTACTTTTTGTTTCTTAAAAAAAATTCTACGGATGAAATGAATCATATATATATTGATCTATTTCTGAAATAGATTTTAATCTGTGATTACTTATTTTTAATTCGAATGTTTTCATCTTACGAAATCTTAAAACCAAATCTAATTTTAAATGTAGCATATTAAAAAGGTACACTTATTATTATTTAAGAAATTTTTACGAGGAAAAACGTGGATTTTGAAATATAAAGTATTTCTATTTTTGCATTATAAGATAATTTATGATGTATGTAAATATGGAAAATATAAACTTTTAATATTACCTTACTTTGTTTAAATTGATGATAATAAGTCATTTCATAAATTATTCATCTCTTGATTTTAACGAAAAGAAATTTAATTTCTTTCCAACATAGTTACTTCTAATCTTAATGTCAAATTTTCTATAGAAAATAGTTATAAGAATAGTTTCTTAGTTTCAAATTTTCTATAGAAAATAGTTATAAGAATAGTTTCTTAGTTTCAAATTTTCTATAGAAAATAGACGATTTATTCATTATTCTGAAAAAAAGTATAAACTGATCATTGCTTTGTAAAAAAAACGTAAACGCGATTATTTGACAAGATAAAATATATTCACCTTCTTTTGATGCCGATATTTTTATCTATTTTACTGTTGGTTTCTAAAAGTCCGAGATTTTTCCAAGGACTAAGTCTGTGATTTAAAACTGATTTCTAAAAATTTTAATATACCATGATGAATATAAAGTTTGCTGGTGCTAAACAAATCTTTTGGAAAATAATCAACAGTTATGGTGGAAAATTAGATCTATTCGGTTTAAAATTATCTAATTTGTTTCCCCCAAACTCAATCATCGTATCAATTAGCCAAATTTAATAAACTTTTTGCTTAATGGATATTGAGTTCTACAGTATACTCGACTGCTTTGGTAAGTGCTGCACAAAAGAAAAAAAACTTAATGGATAGGAATTATTTCTCATTTTCTATAGAATAAATTGGCAATGGACTTGGAATAAATTTAATGGTGGTGATAGCGGTGTAGAGAAAATAATACTTTAATATTTATTACGAATAGCTATTACGGAACGTTGTAATATCTCCCTCCTTTGTAAAGAAGGCGGTGGTTATGAAAAAATTGCGAACATTTGTCCTAAAGAATATAAACTTTCGTTAGCAGGCTTTTAAAAAAATTAAATATAAAAATAATCTTACATATTTTTTTTAATTGCAATGCTTTTTGTGGAAACTGACGTATACACAGCTTTTTAAAATTGAATTTAATAAGAAAAAAATTAAATTTCTCATGTTAAGTCTTTTTTTTTTTTTTTTTTAAATAAAGTGGTTTGTTTAGTAAAGTAATTTTCACAAACTATTTTTGTAAAATATTTCTTTATAAAAGTATTTTTGCAGATTGCTTTTTATACTGTAGGCGCAAATATTCAACAATAAAACACTGGTAAAGAATCTTTAACATAATAATAATGAAGTGATGTTTCATAATATTACCAAAACATCATAGGCTGGAAAACAAATGAAGGTCAGTGAAAATATTTATATTGTTTTCTTATAATTAAAACCGCTTTTTTTTTTTTTTTTTTTTTACGCGGCAGTTTCGGAGAAAAAAATTTTTAGTGAGTATCTATTAACGGTCCGCGTTAATCAGACATTTAACAATATTTTACAATGTATCTAGAATTTATATTTAATTTTGCAGGAAAAAAAATTAGTCATTCGTACAAAGCATTTCTTATTCAAACAAAGTATACCCAGCAATTGATTCTGGCATAAAAAAAGAAAGCGCCAACATTCCCAACTCAAACCTACTCTGAAAAACCACTAATAATAAATTACAAAATCAGTTACAAGTAGAAAACAATCTGTAAGCAATATTTCCCTATTATTGATGCTATTTCTTCCTGCGGGAAATAACTACTTGCTCACCCCTCCTCACACTATGCACCAAAACCATTCAATGCTGCTTCACCCCTACCCCCCACCCAAATTCAACACCACCTAATGGCATGGACGAAAGAAAGAAAGCGAATGCATCTGGATTCTCTTTTCGGCAACGCCTCTTAGCAATCCAAATCGAAACCCACCCCGTGTTCCGGTCCTTGTCTGGAGCAGGATTTCGCCGCCTCTTGCATCGACAGGACCGGCCATTGCTTTTTTTTTTGTTTTATTTTATTTATCGCCTTTTTTTTTTTTTTCGAGCGGTGGGCCGTTTTGTTTTCGCGGGACGGACTTCTCACCAACCGCGTAATTAGTTCGCACGCACGGGGAACATTTCAGCTCATTCTCCCGCCCGGGTTGTACTTCTGCACTTTTGCTGCTACTTCCCCTCCCTAATCTTTTTTTTTACGACCCTCCCCACCGTTCTGTCTCAGTTGACAGCCTTGCATCACAACCACGTGGTATTAGGTCTAGACGCCTACAAAAGACCTAATGAAGCAGAGGTACTTGATGTGATCTAGCTTGTCGGTCTAGCCCTGCAGGGCGGACTCTTTCGTATTTTTTTTTTCTTTTTAATTTCTATTCAGCGATTGTTATTAATTATTCGTTAGTGGGGGTAATACATCCTCACTGTCGACAGCGCTGTTGCACGAATTACGCGAATGAAAACTGGGGTTTTACGTTTCAAACCGATATGGCTGAATTGGAGTATTTAATATTTTAAGACATTTTTCCTCTCCCACTCCCCTTCTTTCTCTTTCTTTTTGATGATGGAAAGTATTGTCAAATCAATAGAAATAGATAAAAACTTATATTATAGATATAATAACACGATTTAAATTGATGAACTATTTTTTAATGAACTGATTTCAGAGATGTCTGAGTTATTAGATCAGGATTTGTTTTTGAAAATTATCTTTTACCATTTCAGAACTAATTCGATAGCGTTTAGTCGCAGTCAGATTCAGAGGATAGTAACTTGGTCGACACTTCATTCTCCAAATTTCTATGTCACGTCAATTCTACAAATATAGAACTAAAGCTGATTTATTAATGAATGTTATCTTACGAAAGCTTGTAGAATTGACGTGTAGAAATAACATTTTGTGAATTGATTTAGTGGGCGGCTTTTTGAATCAAACAAATGTTACTGATTGACACCTATTCATGAAAATATTTAAAACATATTTACTTTCTTGTGTAGAGTTATAAATGAATAAACAAATTTTTCACTGTCAATCAGTAAAAGCGACATAAAATAATGCACATTTATTATAATAATTTGTAAAAAAGTTGAATAATATACCAACGTTTTATAAAAAATGTTGCGATTAAAACGAACTTTAATAAAGAGCTAAATCAATTCTTAATTTATTGTTAAAAATAGAATTTATAAAAGAAATTTTAAGTTTTTTATACCATTAGGGATTTCACAAAGCTTTTACATATGTATGAAGTAATGTCTTCATTTATTGTCATGTAAAGTTTAAAATAACGACATACGTAGAAGTAGAACACAAATAACACTCTTATATAAAAGCAATTCAAATGACCAAAAATCAATGTACCATTACTATTTACAAAAGAATTCTTCATGTTCACGAAAGAATGTTCACCATTTACATCACACCATTTCGCAATCGGTTTCATTCTCTGGTATCTTGAACATCAATACAAGTTGAACCTCAATATAATGATATAACAAATATTCATTTCATGCCCGCGAATTAATTAGATCAATCTAGTTAATATATCGGATTTTTTTGGTAAGTTGATTACAATTCTTTAATCGTCTTCACTTTTTTCACCATGTTTTTTAATTTTCGAAATTACTAGGGGGTGCAAAATGATAAAGGTTTAATATATAAATGTATATTAAATATCTAGGAACAAATACATCATTAGTCAAAAAAATTCAAAACAACGGCCCAACTGAAGTATGAATTTAAAATCCGAGAATTAGGGCTATAATTTTTATTTTGGAAAAATAAAGGAGATTCGAACTTCTAGTCCGAAATATCGTAATATAATAATGTTTTAGAATTAAATCGTCTACTTTACTTTATTTGATCTTTAAAATGTACGTGTAATTAAAAATTAAATAACTCCTTCCCTCCCCCCCCCCAAAAAAAATATAAAGCCAGAAACTAAAACAATTAAAAGTGTTATTTTAAAGTGTATCTAAAAACTTTAGAAAAATTTGTTAAGGAAGGATAAAACAATTCTTCGGAAATAAAACTTGTATCGTTAACCCCCCCCTTTTTTTTGTGATGAAAAAATGTCCTTTTTTAGGCCGGAGGGCATAACAAATTTCCAAAATTATTGGGAAAACACTAAATTTTTTATTTATTTTCAAACTAAAATCTAGTTGAAATTTTAAGAACTCTTTCTTAGAGAACATTTTATATCCAAGAAGTATCTACGTGCCATATTTGGTAGTATTAGGTCCAACGGTCTGCTATGAAGAGCATTTTGAACAATTTTTTTTTAATCATACATATCGCACAATGCAATTCACAGATCAACCTATAAACAGTTTCATATTAAAAGTAAATAATGGTGTATAAAAAGCAGGTTCATACATTAGTAAATGTTGCCATTGATTTGACAAGTGTATGTTGATTTGACATTCCACCCACTCGTGAAGACGTAAAGATTGATAATGTAGTGGAAGAAGAAAAAGATACGAGGGAGAGGAAGAGAATAAAATTATAGGCGATTTAGAAACCGATAAAATAAAAAAGGATGCAAATGAAGAATTGTAAATTTGACAAGAAATTTTTATTTAAAAAATTTTATTTGATCATTCTGACAACAATTATTTTTTAAAAAAAGCTGGCAATCGAAAATAGATGTCACTAAGAAATGTGCAATTTTCTTTTCATAATATGTAAAGTAATTTTAGTAATCTGTCCAATTTTCAATAGTAACTGTAGTTTATAGGTCGAAGCACATGACGAGTGGATATGGCATGCTGCAGTATTTACAATTAGCATCAAAAGTATTAAATTATCCGGCATTGATGAGGATCCGTTGTTATCAGATAAACGAGATTCTACTATAAATAATAATGTAGTGGAACCTCACTTAACGAATATAATTTGTTGTCGAATTTTATTCGTAAGCCGAAACATTCGGTATGCGAAACAATTTTTTTCCATAGGAATCCATTTAAATAGGACAATGCATTCTATTCTCAAAAAATACTTAAACAAATTTATAATAGTTCGGTTTATTATTTATATTGCATGCTTTTCTTACAAGAAAATTATCTAAAGACAAAGTATTTGGTTATGCTTCAAAATTTGACGAAAATGAGACACAGCATTATCGTCAAATGAATTTATAGAGCTCAAAACTACTGTCTTATTAGAGTGATATTTCTCAACATACAATGCAATAATTTCCTATGCTTTCAGCATCTTCCTTATTTCACTGAAAGGTTATAACTCTATTGTATTTATTATTTCTTCCTCTCCTGATCAAATCTCCGCTTCAGCGTTTTGCTCTGACGCAGAATGCAACTCCATAAACTCTTCATAATTCTGGCAATGTTCTGCCACCAGCTCATCAGTGTCGTTTCTATCCCCCTCTAGCTGCATAATCTTGGTAGTGACGAAGCCTAGTCGATTAAAATTCCATAGACACTTGATCAAACCCTTCGAAGTTGCATTCGACATTGCTATGCGGGAAAATTTCTTTCACGTAAATATAAACAGGTGCATAATACAGATTGATACAGTGTGGTGAATAGCATATAAACCAGTTAACAACTACGCTACACGAGCATATGCTTTTGTATCCTGGTCATGTTACTGGACTGCGAACCACAAGGTACCAGGTTCCATCCTCGCGCATCTCAATCCCCTAAATTGGTGACCTCGGACAATGAACCTTTAACCTTCGTACAGCTGTTGTGGTGCCATCTACCCGCAACCAAAGTCGTCAGACTCACTTGACGCAGCAACCTCTCACTCACACACGCTCGCCATAACGCTTGGCGCTACTCAACTGGGTACAGGCCCATTAGACAACACCTAAATACATCAACAGTCATATCGTTCGTCTCACCTCCGACTCACTGGAGGGAGAGTCTGTGGTGAATAGCATATAAGCCAGTTAAGAACTACGCTACATGAGCATATGCTTTTGTATCTTGGTCATGTTACTGGACTGCGAACCACAAGATCCCAGGTTTTATTCTCGCGCATATCAATTTGTTAAAACAGGCAATCCAACATGCGACGCTTAGGTGTTTTTTTGCCATTCGTTCTGTGAAACATCGCTCGTTAAACGAGTCACTTTCTTTGTTTTGATCTTTATGCGAAGTGCTCGTTAAGTGAGGTTTGATTATACATACAAATAAAATATAGCATACAAAGTATTAATTCGACATCTTCAAAATTGCAAAGGGTCAATTATTGATTACCCTTCTTATTCTGATTTCTTTATATCTTATATGTCCAAATATTATCTCAAAATTGAATAGGTGAAGGTGGGGAGGGGGGGGGGTAGAAGCAGGCATTAGAGTTAAATATGGGGGGGGGCTGATATCTGCATGTGATTATTAATTTAAAATCTCCTAACTTCCTTCTTTAAATCATTTTTTCCCCCCCATAATGCTAAGATTCGGATATCCAGGCTTTCCCCATGCAGTCATGAAGACAGGCTGTTTTCAATCATAAGTTTGAGTCCTATATCTGTCTCAAAATGTTCCATTTTGGCGTACCCCATGCAGTGATTCCTTCGTCACCTGGATCTGCCTTCTGCCATCAGAATATTCTCTCATGCGACGCCAATTATGATTGAACGGGCTCTGATTTCAAATCCTTATGCCGTGAAAGGAATTAGTGCAAAGAATCGGCAAACTTCTAACTTTTCTATGAAAAGTTTTTTTTTTTTTTTCTTTTTTTTTTCTTTTTCCTTCCCTCTATTTCAGCAATACAGCTACTACTATATCTCATCCTTTGTCACATAAGATTAGACAGACATTTCAATCAAACTGGAAATTCATTTCATGTTATATTTGAATTGAAGCATATTAAATTTATATACTTAATGTAATCTCTTTCTGGAAAGCACCTTGTAATTGAGGAAGAGAAGCTTCCGTTATGGTGGTTGATTCTCGCCACATTGGTGGCTACAGAAAAAGGTGGGGTCGGCTCCTCCAATCGATGACGGAACGTACATCCCAAAGGAAGGGGTGTACCGTGGCCGGTGATGGTCCTTATGACTCAACCACAGTTCCTACCAGTGTTGCTGCTGTCCGGTCATTCAGATTTTTCCGTATGTCTTCGGGCGGGTTGGAATAACTGTGTAACTTGATGCAAATGATATGTTTCAACGAAGTGAGAAAAAGTGAAAATGTAATGTATATTGAAATTATACTAATATTTGGTATTAAAAATATACCAGAAAAACAACAGAAACGATGTATTTTCTCTGATACATATATCAATTATTATTATTATTATTATTTGTTTATTATACTGACTACATAGGAAGAAATTAAGAATATAGTAAAAACCACAGAAATTATAAGATTCCTATCAGTCACATATAAATACAATAATAATAATAATAATAATAATAAATGTTAAATACACAAATATTGTACTTTGAAATAATCTTATGCTTTCAAACACTATTTCTGTGACTAAATTTCAAATCAAATAGTAGTTTTGTGGAATAAACGATACCCCGGTTTCCTTATTTTATTCGGTTACGTATCGACCTTCCTCGAAAAAAAAGATTGCATGGGCCTTCTTCAGTCTCTTAAGAAAGAAGGATGACAAAACAATCTCTTCAAGTGGTAAGTGGAAATGAGCACTGCAGACATCCGCTGTTTTAGAGCAGGTTCTGTTATGAATCATTTTTATGTGTTCCGTAAGTGTAAAGCGAACTGTTTATTTATTGAAACTGCCATTATTGCAATAGAATCTTTATTTTGAAACAAGTTTTAAAGCATAAAAGTCACAAAAAGGTTATACACGTTTTGAAATTTAAGAAAAATTTATTTAATATATGGGAATAATAAATGTAACACATTTTGAGATTTCCTAAGGTATATTTGAAAAAGGGTACTAAATTTAAGTTTAAAAATAATGAAATACATTTTTAACTTATTTTTTATTAATTATAAAATTAATTACGTTCTTTAAAAAAATAACTCCATTGGTATAAAAAAAATGGATAAAATATGTACTTATTTTGTTGTAGATACTTTTTTCTTTATCAGTTTAAAATTTCATTAAAAAAACTTTTTTAAAGGTATAATGAGTAACCTTTTAAGATAAGGTTTTGAATTAGATAAATAAATTATAATACACTTCTCTGATTTTCATGCTTGGACAATTTTATAATGAGGATTAGATCCTCGTTCATAAAAATGAAATAAATCTTTTGTCAATTATATCTTCTAAACACTGTTTGAAAGCAGTTAATCGCCCCCCCCCCCCCAATCTTCAAGCGAGTAACGGGAAAAAAAAAAAAAAAAAAAAAAAAAGAAAACATAAACTTTTAAACTCAAGATATTACTAAAACTCTCTTTGTTCGAATGCCAAAATTAGGTATATATAAAATAATATAATCTTTTCTATATATAATCTTATCTTTATAATCTTTTCTATATAATCTATTTTTCTATATAATCTATATAATCTTTTCTATCTATATATAATCTAATATAATCTTAGGTATATTAAAATAATATAATATATTATAATCTTTTCAACTCCTCCACTTTGCGACCACAAACGATAGAGATTTATTTTCAGTTAACAGGTTCTTTCTCACTCTGTTTTTTATATCATCGTCTCCAAAGAGTACCACAATAACGATTATTAGTAATGGCTTATTTTTGCAGATAAATTTTAAAACATTAAAATTAAGTAACTCATAACAAGTTTATACATCGGAACAAATGGGGGATACTGCTATTTTACACGATTAAAAAAAGGGCTTTTGTTTGATAGCAGTTTAGCAGTTTTTACTTTCTAGTATGTAAAATATACAAAAATATTGCAATATCAAAATAAATAAGAATCGACCTCAGGATTTTGTTAAATCTCTTAGTTTTGAGCTTCATGTTTCAGGAAAACATGTTTTTGGAATTATGTCTGTCTGTGAATGCAATACTCAGAAGCGCTTTATCAAGGTGGACGAAAGTGTATACATGGTCTTAACATCGAATTTGCAGGTTTCTATCAAATTATACCAGAAATACATTTAGAGGAATTTTATTTATGCAGCTGTTCAAATACATGGTAGCGCGATAACTATCCAACGGGGAGAACAAGATGGAAGAAATGTAATGCACAGATAACTCATAATGTCTAAATGTGGATTTATGCATACAGTGTATCTGCATTTGTCAAGGGATTGACTGTCTGTCGCTCTGCACGTTTGCCAGAATAAAAAAAGAGAAAACTCAAAAATGCAATGACTTAAATAGATGAAACTTGCTATGTGATTTCATGATTACGATTATAGCTCTGCATCGAATTTTGATTTCAACGGTAGAGAAAAAAAAAGCAGAAGATTACAAATTAATTGGAAATTTTTTTTTCATAACTAGAAACTTTTTACCAATGGTATGCGATTAATAATGCACAAATACTCACTTTCTTTACTATAATACAATTTCATATGAGTAACTCTGAAAATAAAAATCTGAGCACCCATGGCCTGCAATTTTAGAGAGGGGAAGGAATAACATTTTTATTAAATTGCATACAAGAAAGTTTTGGGGAGATAATACCCATTTCTTTAAAGAAGAACTAGTTTTAAAAATGAATATTATTAGGGAAGATGTACTTCATGTTTTGCATCATACGCTACAATAATTCTGTCAAATTAAATAAATTCTTAGTAAAATAAAATCCTTCGATTTTTGAATTCGATAGGTTTTTGACTGTAGATACATCCCATGACGTAATCATTCCAAGAAGAGAACTAGTTCTCTTAGGTTACTTTCTCAAGAACTAAACAAATGTGTTTTGAAGTGGTGCTACATATGTTATCCCGTGTTATTGAATTTCGTTTCACCTATTCAACTATTATCGAAAAGACAAGGAAATGATAAGAACAATGAAAGTTAGATTTGGAAACACTAGAATTTCCAGATTGTTTTTTGCGGAAGAGTATTTTGTAAAACACGATAAAAACTTATCATTTTAAATTGTTTACTTTTTTTTTTTTTTTTTTGCTGAACTTAATTGTTAAAAGTAAACTTTAAGAAAAAAAAAATCAATTTTGGACGCATTAGCATGAATTTTGGTCGCAAAAGCATAATTGTCTTAGGTTAGCATGTTCCAATTAACTTTTTGCTATTATGCCTCCAATAATTAAAAATATATATATATTATAAAAAATAAAATAAAATACACGATTCCGAAGCGAGCACAAAATTTGAAATTTTTCTCCATCACCCTATTCCACTAGATCATCTATCAAGCATCATAAGAAATAATCCATAATAATCCTACCCTCATGTCCCAATTCTATCATTAATGTTTGAAAAAGTATACCTTAATGCAATTTGGTTACAGGAAAGTTTAAAACAAAATAATAATATTTTCATGTTATCTTTTTTTGAAGTACAATTTCTACTCACCCTGCTACTTTTACGCATTTTATTCATTTTAACTTATGATATTTTAAAGTTCCAATTTAAACCATTTGGATGAATTACACAATTTTTGACTAAGTTTTTAGTTTAGACAATATGACGTACATTTCGTTTCAAGATATTCTAATTTACTACCCTACAGATTTTTGGAAATGATTTCGATCAGCTATTGAAAATGATACTAGAAAATCATTATCATTTCAGTGAAAAAAGTTTGACATTATTCAGTTAAATAGAGAGTTGCTTTTATTGCAGCGTTTGTTTCAGATTGAAATGAATCTAAGCATTCTTGAAAAAATAATGTTGAAATAATTTTTTGCTCGATTTTCTTTGTTTGATTACTTTATTTCCTTTAAATAAAGAGTCTAGGTTTCTGAAGATATTATAAACTTAATTATGTAGTTAATTTTATTTAAAAATTATAACCACTCAGATTCAGATTAAGTATGGCCGCATTAATAAATCAATTATATTAGCAAAATTTTTTATATTTTATAAGATTAAAATAATTATATATAAAATTTAATAAATCATAATTATTTTTTATTGAATAAAATTACGGAAAAAATATCGTTAAAAAATTTTACAAGCGCTATGAATTTTTTTTGTGTGAATAGAATATGTCATTTTCTTTTATTTAGCTATAATCATTTTGAATATTGCAGCTTAATTTCATTTTACCATGTACGTTACTGATCTTTTGTTATGAGAAAAAATATTTTTAGATTAAAAATATGTTTTACACTTAGCAATTCAAAACATTAAAAAAAAAAAAGTTTTTTTTTTTTTTTTTTTTTGAACTTTAAAAGAAACATTTAATGTCGGGACGAAAATTTCTTAAATTATCAAATTAGTAGAACGAAATTTTTAAAAATAAGACAATTATTATTTTAATCAAACTCTGAAAGAGTAATTTCGCATTTATATCCAGAATTCCTTCAAAAAAATTGTAAAACGAACAATTTAAATCTTAATAGATGTTTAAGAGAAAAACTACAGCATAAAATTTAAATGAAAATTATTTAACGTATCGATATTAATTCCTGATAAAAATCTTTTAGAGTCTTATTCGTAAAAAAATTCTTCCATTAAAATTTTTTTTATAAAAAAATTATATAGTGATAATAATTTCAGTTGAGAATCGTTTGTAGAATCATGCTTGTAAATAAAAGTTTATGTTTTTGAAAATCAAATTAACTTATAATAAATACCTGCAATCATCATGTGACATTGATTTTAGTCAAATAATCGAACCACAGAACAAAATTAGTAAATAAAATTAATTCCGAATAAAGTGGTTGAATCCCATTAGAAATGCGGTTAAGGGGAAAAAAAAAAAAAAAAAAAAAAAAAATCTCACGCCTCAACAATGACTCTTTCAGATCCGTAAACAGAAAATCTCGGGCATTTTTATTCTATCCATTCCTAGAACAAAAATATGAAATTCTGTGACATTGCCCCTTTTCGAAGTAAAACGGAGGGACCATTAAAAAAATATAAAAAGACGAAAGTAAAACTCCACCATTTTTGCACGGGCGATTAGTTTTCGTGTGTAATGATCGTGGCGAGTTAAAAGCCGCGGTTGATAATTAGTGGTAAGAGTGTCGTAAAGCGCTTTTTATCGAATTACTCTTAAATAAGCGCTTCCTCTTTAATGAAGGGTTAAATTAAGAAGAATGAAAAAATGGAGACGCTATTGGTGGAGGGGGGAAGGGAGAGGCACAAAGGGCGGCCCGAATGTTGACTCTCTCTTGTTTTTGGGTCTCGACAATATGACACCTTTCTGCGCAAATAACTCTCCGCTCATTACGCTCCTACTGCCGCTTAAGCGATTCTTTTCGCCCGCTATTTGCGGAGAGAAGCCCCCAAAAAATGCAACTTCTGAGGAGTGTAGCGGGAAGGCGGAGCACAATCGTACCACCGTTCTCTGACTGACGGCTGTCAATTTTGATGACGTCACAGTAACTCCGCCCAGCGACGGGAGCGCCGCTCATTGGCCGCGGCGGATCGGTCCTGTTTGAAGGTACCACGTGGGTTTTGTGAGAGAGGGCGCGGGAAAAGCTTTGAGGACAGTCATGTTTGTTGATAGGGGCGATCGGTGAGTGCGTCCTGTTTGCCGGGCATACTCGTTTTTCTTGCCGCGTGGGGGGTACTTTGCACCCCAAGAAAACCGTGGACTAAAACGACCGAACGTCATGTTGCCGCTGCTGTTGCCCGTTGGATATTCGTGATGGCGACGCCGCGGTATTGATTTGGCGGTGAAGCTTGGCGACCATGTATCCTAACCGACACCCGGTGAGTTAACCCTAAAACCTTCGCCCTAATAGAGCCTCTTAATTGTTCTCGCCTCTCCGCTCCGCCTAATGAATTTCACTCATTACTCGACTCCGTTTAAGGTTGCTATTTTGTGATCATTTTGCTGTTTCCACACATTACGGAACCGACCGTTTCACTCTACTGACTTTTTTTTTTTTGTAATTTAATTTACATCGCGGTCGGTTATTTGCTTACCTACCTGAGTTTTACCATGGAATAAAAATTAATTATTAGTTAATTTTTTTCATTCTTCCTTTCTGGTAATTAAGTGGTAATTAGAAGGCGATCGGATTTTAAATTTTTACTTGGAAAGGCAGTTGTTTCTACGTATTTTTTTTCTATTAAGGGTGTTTATTAAAGATGTTTATGTTATATGTGTATCTAACATTTGTTAGCAGAAATTTGCATTTTTTTAAATGTAAGATATTTACAAAGCATGATTTCTTTACAACAGAAATAAATGAAAAAAGTTAAAAAAATTTTAAGATTTTTTTCCTTTCTTTGAATATTAATAAATTACTAAACCATTGAGAAATGAAAAATTGACAGGATTTTTTTATATGAAATATTGGCAAAAAAATTAAAAAGGTCTGCAGTGTCTTAATAAAATTTTTAATTAAATTATTTGAATAAACTAACTGCATTACATTGAAAGTAATTATTCATCGCCTTAGTTGATTATGCTGATTAATAGGATAGGTTTGTACAGTTTTATTCTGTTATTTTATCAAAATTTGTAGCAAAAAGCCGGTCAAAGAAAATAAGAAATTGTTTTCTTTAATTGCTGCAAAATGCATTTGAATTCTGCGTTATCTAATCATGTGTTTCAAACATATGTAGGAGTGGTTTTAACATTTCTGAGAATGGTAATGATTGTTCAAGTCATATTCGTTTTATAGCATAAGCGAATGTTTAAAATATAAGATTTTTAACTATAATTATTATTTATTTTCTTCAAATTCTTAATTTTTAAAAATAAAATATATAATTTGTGAATATATCCTTTAATAAATAATTTTTTTTTTAGAAAATATTCATGAATTGCAATTAATTTCTTCCATAAAACTTATAAATCTTAAAGAAAACGATTTGACGATGTCAACACAAAAAAATTCACAAATTTATCTACTGGGATATTTCATAATATGTTTTAGAAAGATATTGGAAATAATTAAAAATACGTTAATTGTTTGAAATATCTAATCTAAAATGACATCAGAGCTTTCAATAATGCCTAAAAACAACTGAATATAATATTAATATAATTAGCTTCCAAAGACAATTGTGCTGTCATAAGCATTTCTCTGATTTTTATTTATTTGATTACTGATTGTTTTATTTTGCATAATGTAGAACAAATGTTTTTCTATTATCTGTTTATGAATTTTGCATTTTTCAATGCAAAGATCGTTTGCTCAAAAATTCTGAGAATAACAAACTTTTAAAATGATTTAGAAATTTCTCGGCAGTTACAGACTTTATGATAAACAAATGCTAAAATAGGTCATTATTAAGATAAAAAAAATATCTTTGTTGACTTTCTTTTAAAGTGAAATGTCCCTGATTTTATATATGGAAATAAATTTGGTTGACTTTTGATGATTCTTTGTTGGCAGTAATTTTTTTAATATTGTTTTCAATACCTTTAAAAGCGTGTTTATTGTACTTTTAAGTTTTGCTATCTGATCTAATGATTTAGAAATTTTCTAAATCATTTGCTGTCTATCGTGTTAGTAATTATTCATATGAATGATAAATTGGGAAAGGTTTGAAAAGTCCAAAGAAAATATAAAAAGCCATTCTAATAATTGAATAATCAATCTTGATTATTTGCTTATTGGAAAATGAAAACCATTCAACATTACCTTTACATAAGTATGCTTTGTATGATGCTTAGAATTATTTTCTTTATTTTACAATGCTGTCGAATATGTCCTTCATTATAATTTGAATCAATGACATGTAGTGTTTAAATGGTTTTGTCTATTCGCTTTACAATCGAATTACGAAAGTTTAAAAAGAGATAACTGAATTTGTAAACTTATAGAAATGAAATTGTTTTTGCTTAGCGATTGTAAGATAATAACGCATACTTAGACTGAAAAAAAAATATTTTTGATGAAATAATATAATTTTATAAATTACTGTATTTTCGTAATGTCAAACATGAATAAATGTTTTATTTTTCTCAGTAGGCTTTTAAAGAAGTGCTTTTTTTTCCTTCAATAATGTTGAATTAATAGAATACCTGTTTTCGTAGAATTAAATTAATGTTTTTAATACAATAACATAATTTAGATGTTGTTTTCAATTAATTTTATTTTTATTTAAAACGTTTTTGCTAAATTTTGAATGAATGCATGTTAGGGCGACATATAGTTTGTAATCTCGACTTTTAAATTAAATTTTGTATTTTTTTTTTGTTTCAATAAGAATTAATTTATACGCACAGTTTTCTTAGCTTTATCTCTGTTATACATTAAATTTTGAAAATCAAGTGGTAAGTAAATATTGAAACTTTTAACATGATTGCCAAGTTCCTAACTAAAATTTGTATTCCTATAGATTTTTCAAATTTTTTCCAGTGTTTCATTAATTTTCTTACTTATTCATATGCTTTTACTTTCTCGCTTGTTACAAAATTTTTTTAAAGATAATAAAACATTGAATAGAAGTGACATTTCTTAATAAAGACAGAATTAAGATATTTGCACATTTTTAAATATAATGTAAGAATATATATGTATAAATTTTAAAGTACAGCTTCGTTTGAGAAAACAATTAGATAATTATTTAATAAACCTAAAAATTCTTCTGTGGCAGACAATTTCATTTGCTTTGATCATTTCCCCCCTCAATGACCAGTGGTCAGTGGTTTCACTATTAAACTTGAACATTTTTCTTAAAACTATATAGCACCAGAAAGATTCCAACTGTAGGTTGTATTTTTGTTATGGTCTGATTACTATCGAATTAAATTTTTTTTCTAAGCAATGATTTTAACTAAGTTAGCTTCTTATTTTATTGCTAATTTCGTGTTTCTATTTAGATCTAGATATTTAGTCTAAAGAAACTATAAAAATATTGCCTAAAATTTATTTAAACATGTTTAAAATTGATCTACAGTGTCAAAACTCGAAAACAATATTAGATCAGGTTTCAAATTTTCGCATTTAAAGATGCGAAACATTACTTTAATAGTTTTCTATCTTTTAAGTTTAATGAAATTTCTTAAGCTATAAAAATAATTTTTAAATATTCTCTACGATTTCTTTTTTTTAAAAAAGACGATAATATTTATGGTAGTAATGAAAAATGCTAGAAAACTTTTTATATTATTAACATTTTATTTATCATGGTGTGCTTATTAAAAACTAACTTTTCTTTATTTGCTAATTTGTTTTTAATCTTAACATTTTAACCCTCTCATCAGAATGCAAGAATTCTAATAGTTTTTTTAAGATTTTTGTATAGGAAACATAGAAGATAAATTTGCCTTTATTTACGTAATATAAAATTTTTAACCATCGCTTTAAAAAGAATGAGAATATGAGTTACAACATCTGTTAGTCCGTTTTTCTAATACTTTTCAAACACCCTATTGAAAAACAAATTGCTGAAGATTCTTCTACCAATGATTTCAATGCAATTCGATATTGTCATTCTACCATGAAATTTTAAGATGTTTTGGTAGTTGCTTAATACGATAGGCGACACAGCAAATGATAATCTTGATAGGAAAGTAACACGATGTTATCTCAACTACTATGCTCTTTTGTGCTATGCGTAGCCAAGTACTCATCACGTTTTACAATTTACTTTCTATTTTTATTTGGCCGGCGTTTTCACGCAGCATAAGAGTAATCAACTATTCCGTCTTTGGCACAACTTTTGATTGACAAATGGCGTGCCCTGGCGCTTTGTTCAACTCGTCTCTTTTGACAAACGGATATATTAAGCAAATAAGTTTTTCCGTTTTTTCATTCTTATTTTATTTGCGGATATTTTTTTCTCGAAAAGCCAGATAATCACGGAACAACCGCGAGAGAGTGCGATTTTTACCACGGTTTGCAGGCTATTCTGTTTTGCTAGAATGCACGTTCTTCGAAGACTTTTGACATTTTATTTTGTCGCTTTTTTTTTTTTTTTTTTTAAAGAAGCGTTGTGGCTGGGAAAAGTTTCAGACTAGTGGTGAACCGCTTGTTTTCACTTTTGGTTTGTTTATATTTTATGTAAATTGGTTCAAGTTCCATTTGTGAATTTTTAAAACGCATTTAAATTTCTTATATGAATTTTATAAAGTTAGGAAACTGTTCGTTTTAGTGGATTATCGAATTTTAAAACTACTTTTGTTCGAAATTCGAAATGGTAAATTTAAATTTTTTCTTAGGTTTTGAAACTGTTTTATAAGATTTAAAATGGTGAATTTAGAATTAAAATCTCTCATGAATCATTTTGCCTTTGAAACACTTCTCTGAGTTCTATAAAAATAAGAATAATCTCGTAATTTTATAAAAATTACGAGATTATTTATTTTATTGAATTATTTTTAAAGCTCTCCTTCTTTTAATCAGGAATGAATCATTTAATCTTTTAAAAATTTTATTTAATCACTCTAGGTTTTTAAGTTGTTTAACGGTAATCAGATTATTGAAATTCTTAAACACAATATAAAAAGCTGAAAAAAGTTTGTAAATGTAATTTTTCTTTCAAAATTTGCAATGCTATAAGTTAAGGAACTATTTTTTATTTATTATTATTTTTTTTTTTGAATTCTTATTATTTGCCATGATAACAAGTATTAAGAATTTAAAATTTTTTATTAATTACATTTCAAGAATTGAAATAGGAAACTAAAACTATGACGGATATTCGTTAATTAAATATATTCATTTAAATAAATAATTATGATATAATTATTTGAATAAATTTCTTTTGATTCTTTCAACATTTATACTATTTATCAAATAAAGAAAGTAATTTGACAAATCCACTCAGTATAAGTATCAAAAGTTTCATTTTAAAACGAATACAATAAACGTTTGGTAATCCGCTTTAATCCCCAAATTTTATCAGAACCACTATATAATAACCCAATAATAAATTAAGGCTTTAAAATAAAAATAAATGAATTAAAATAATTAGCCGATTTTTTTATATACATAATAAGTAAACTAACGAATTTAAGTACACTATTCTATTGTTAATTAAGTCATAATTGTATGCGCAGATTTCTTACTGTAAATAAAAGTTGCTCAAAAGCATTTTTGTTTTATTTTGAGTTTTTGTGGGGAGACATTTTATGATTTCCCATGGAATTCTCTTTTGAAACTATTTGCAGAATATTTCTTACTTTGTCAGGTAAAGAATTTTTTCATGCATGAAAGCCAGCAAATAATTTGGGATCATTTATTCATTTTTTTTTTATTCCAAAATTTGCAAACGATTTTTGAAAATATTATTTTGAGTGAGATGTGAATATCAGCTTGTTTCGTAATATTTTAATGCTTTTATTAGGATTTAAAAAAAAATTTAAAGTTGCAAAGCATGGGTACATTTCATTTTTAATATTCTGTCTAAATTTACGAGAAATTTATCTTGATTATTTTGTAAGTTAAAATAATCAGATTAACTTAGTTAATCTTCTATCAGGTAAAAAGAATGATAGAAATTTTCTGCAAAGTATATTATTAAACCATCTTTTAAGATATTTCATTTAAAAATATTCTAAAATATTATATATGTTTAAGATCATAAATATATCAAAATTATCAATTTTTAAATTTTAAGTTTCCTAAAGTAAAATGTCCCTAAGTATTTAAGTTTTAAGTGTCCTAAAGTATTTTAATTTATTTTATTTAAACTCATAACTTTTAAAATAATATTTTTTTTATTAATATTATATTTTTAACTTACTTCTTTTGTTATGTTTGAAATTCGTATTAGAATCCAAAAGAAATAACTGACATATAAATACATGATTTATATTATCTTAAATGATGCTCGGAAACTAATTTCTTCGAATAGCCTTTTATTTAATGAAACAATTGTTGCCAAAATATTCTTTTAATTTTTTAGTTTAAAATAAATAACAAAGTATTCTATCTTTTAACGTTTAAGGTGAAATTTATTATTTGGTTGTTTATAAATTATTTTCAATCTATTCGATTTTGATAATGATGAATGAATGATTTGATTATCGTATTTTGTATTTTAGTCTGTATTTTTGAAATATAAGTAGCACTTACTTGATTAAAACTAAACATTTCTATTTTCTTTTTTGCTTTTTTATTATAAAAATTAAACACTTTATGTGATCTTCCTTATTCTTTTTTTCCCTCCTCATCATATACGGAATTAAAATTGCAATAATGTTAAGTTTACAATGTCTCCCTGGCAACTAAAAATATTAGATCTTTGCCATTATAATTTTTAGTAGATTTATGAAATCTAATATTAGTTTTAATGTTAATTAATAAATTTAATTTAAAATACAAAATACTCTAAATTTGAAATAATCTTTTATTTTTATTTTTATTCATCTCTTTTTCACTAAATATTTAATTTTTAAAAATTTGGTCCGTATAATTGTTTCATTTGCATTTATCTTTAACCAGGTTAGTTGAAAAAGAACTTTAATAGACAAAAATAAAAAATAATATGTATAAGTTTTCATTAAAATTTCTTTGTTAACTCATTTTATTTACATGTGTTTTATATTATTACCTTTAATACAATTTTTTAAAAATGTATACAATACATATTAATATGTAGAAAGACATTATAATGAACTGGATATGCATTGCCATTTGATATCAATGATTTAAAATTTGATAAAAATATTTCGATGTCATCAAATAATTTATTTTTAAATGATGAATACTCCTTTCGCTTCTGTAAAAAACTGATAATCAATGTAGCAACATAAGTTGTAAAAGATATTTTTTATTTTGCTTCTATTTATCAAAAAATTATATTTACTCGGAGTTAATTATTTATTTTATTTTAACAAGAAATTATAAAAAAGATTTGTGTAATTAAGACAGATAATAAAGCAATAATGTCAGTAACTTTTATAGCATTAATATGAATTTTAATGATGATATTATGACATTAATATGAATAAATTAGAATGCCTGAAATTTGCTTTATAGCTTAAAGTGAAGAATATATTTTACATAAAATATCAATAACATATGAATCTCGACCCAACGAATGTAAGGATGTGTATTTAAATAGTCTGAAAGATTTACAAATTTTAAATTTATATTATATATATTTTAAATTTATATATATATATATATATATATATATATATATATATGAAGCGATAAAAGAGTAATGTTCATAAATTTATTTGGAAATTTGTTATTTTAGAGTTTAAATTCATCCCCTCCCCTCAAAAAAAATGTGACGTATTTCTTAAATTGATGATTAGATATTAAAAAAAATTCCGTATAAATTAAAAAAAGTTATGAAGTAACTTATTTAAATGACCCTGTTTATAAAATTTATTTGTGATTTTTCATCAAATTTTTAATGTATAAATCGTTACGATATATAAATGTCATCTTTATAGACTTTTGGATATTGTAAGCTTTAACTTTCTCTACTGATTATGATTTAAAGCATTTGAAATATAATTTAAATGTATATGATGGAAGCATTTAAAGTAAAGCACTGAATATAATTTAAAACATTAATTCAAAGCATTTAATTACATTCATTAATTCATTCATAAATTATAGCTTCTTTAAAGTTTACTAAGCATTTTGAAACTCATTAAAATATTAATTGCTTAGGATGTTGCAAAATTTTTCGCTATAAATTATTATAATTGCATTGACATATTGCAAAATTTTATTTGACATATATATTGCTCCACTTACATATGATGAAAGAGCAATATTTAATATTACTTAATCCTACCATAAAAATTTCAGTTTCTTTTATAAATAATCTTAAGTATTCTACAAGCGAAGGTAAATGAAATTTTCATGAAAAAACTTTGATCAAATTTTGTTATAAATGTAAGAATAATGGATTATTACTAACTGATGGATTATAACTCCAAATTTATAAAATAAATTCGACGATTAACAATTAGAACAAACGGAATAAATATTTGGTTTCTACCAGTCAATTATCTGAAATTCTATTAGCTGCATACTCTGACATCAAACGTCTTAATCAGCTTATTCATACCTTGCTCTGGAGCTTTGAAATTTACAGGTAAATAGTTGTAACAGCAGTTGGTATTGCCTTCCAAGTCTAATGCGTCATTGCCACAACTAGATTCGAAATTGATTCCTGCTATAGAATGTTATATATGTGCTTAATTTTTGGCTATCTAATACTATTAAAGCGAATTGATGCATGTGAAAATATCGATCATCATATTTCTATAAATCTTGATTAAATATAATCATAATTCTATTTTTTTTTCAAAAAGAAAAGTCACCTTTTTTTTCGCCTATAAAATAGTATTGAAAGATGGCATATTGTATTAATTTGGGTGAAAAATTGTAAAAAGTAAATTGAAAGTTTTTCATGTTTATAGCTTTCGGTTTAGCAATACTTGCTGTCTGACAGACTGCTAATAGGATGTTGTAGTTGAGGTATTTAATAATGATGTATATAAAATGTGGATGTATCTGGACATTAAAATAGTCGATAACATATTTCTATATTCTTCAAAATATACTTCCGAGTCCATCTTTTCTCCCAAGTAAAATAATACTGAAATATTCTATTCGGAAATCATTCTATTGAAATATTGACAGAGAGTCCATATTTGTCTTTGGAAAAAAAAATGTTAGAAAACATGTGAAAAGTTATTCATGTTCAAGTTTGGTCATTTTTAACGATATCTGTTATATAATAGAACACAGGTGGTATGAAGTTATTAGATTAGGGTGCATTTGGACAGGAACAAAATCTACATCATATTTCTCTGTATTGCATATATTATATCCATATTTATTATCGTTTAAAATAATATTGACGGGTATAATTCGAAGGCTATTCTGTTGAAATATTGGCATGGGTACATTCCTGCTTTTGGACTTCAGATGAGAAGCGCACAGAAAGTTGCTCAAATTCAGGTCTCGCGTTTTCGACTTAGCTATTATTTATTTTTCTCTAAAGGAAGCTGGTAGGTGGTAATGCTGTCGCTTAGTTGTCATAGAATGTTAGTTTTTTTTTCAGATAAAGAGGGAAAACATCGAGATTTAATATGATATCAGAGTAACTGCGTGCAAGTAATTACATCATTCTAATTACATTATGTGTAGAAATTACATTGGTAAGAAGTTAAATTTTATTTTAGTCGTTCTTAAAGAAGAAAATTTCACTTTGAATCATTTAACCTTTTTTTAAATGAATGCTCACTCTTTATAAATAATAAAAATATCAAATTAAATAAATTAAACACATGATTTGAAATATCAGAGCTCTAACTTTATATATTTAACCCTTTCTAGGGCCGTGGAAAGTATGCTTTCCACCAAATTTATTAATCTTTGTATGAAATTATGTAGGTTGTCATAAGTTCTGACAATTTTTTTTAGTAAGTCAGAAACTTAGATGCTTCAGTTCTTTATCTCACACAAAATGATGTGTCTTGATTTGTTACTTAATTATTAATTAACAAAATTAATTAATGAATCAAATTAAATTTATCTAATAAGCTAAATGAATCCCATTTCTTATTCTAATTTCAAGCCTAAAAATATTTTAACATAATATGACTAGAAAAAATTGACCCTTTAAGGAGTTAAATCCATTGTTGAGGATCGTTTCATTTGTAAGACTATTAACCCATTTGCATCACACAGAAAAGTGAAAAATTCGTTCTTATCACCACATTTTTTTTAGTTGTATTTAAATGATAATGTTTCAAAATAGGAAAAATAAAAGCAATATTGTATAAATAAAGAATTTTTACTTCATTATAGATTCGCAATAATAAGAGGAATGAAATCTAATTATTTTGCACAACATGATAATATTAGAAATGGTCAAAATCGCTCTCACTTTGATTATTATCGCTACTATCAGAAGAAACTGTGTTATGTGCTTTGGTGATAAATGTCGAAGTGAAATAAATGCGCTTTGGTGATAGTTGCCAGGCAAAATGCGACATATATGCGTTTATGATGCAAATTAGTTACTATGCAATTAGCTTTAAAATTAAGCTACTATCTAAAATAGAATTAAAAATAACCTATATCTTATTGTTTTCATTATTATATCGTATTTGATTATCGCATTGATGTAAACGCACATATAGTTCTTTATAAAAATTATTCTTTTACTAAATTTATATTTGAACTGTATTTTAGCTATCATTTTATGACAGAGTGATGAAAATAAGAATGATATTTATCTGTAACTTATTCAAGCTTTTTTAACTCACTAGTTCTTTTTTAACGCAAAAATGTTTCTTGATTTCATTTTGATAGGCAGAATATCTTAACAATTAATGGAATTAAATAAGATGATGAAGTAATAATTAATGATTAATGAGAATAAATTTAGTTTGATGCAATTATTTGGTTACTTAATAGACTAGTGATTTAGTTATTGCTTGTTAAATGTAACAGCGCATTTTTTCTAATGTCTAACTGTTTATTGTTTTATAATCTATGCTGTGATATCATGCTATTTAGTCTTCTGTATAGATTAGCCATGTGTTTTGAAATTGAGCTCAGGCATTCATTTAACGTGTATCACGTGAAAAAGAATTCTAATGGGCAAGAATTATTTTTTGCTCGTTGATGATGATGAAAAATCCTACAAA
The DNA here is from genome assembly GCF_947563725.1 of Argiope bruennichi. NCBI lineage: Eukaryota > Metazoa > Arthropoda > Arachnida > Araneae > Araneidae > Argiope > Argiope bruennichi. The sequence continues at coordinate 103,741,419 of NC_079152.1, forward strand.
AATAATTTTGAGCTTTCACAGCTGGAAAACTCTGATATTCCATTCTATTTCCATACTTATTTGCAATTTAGGATGGCTGCAGTGACTGTCTTCTGATTTCGCTTGTATTTATTTTAATAACTTTTTGAAAGATTTAAGATATCTAAAATAAAAGAAATTTTCTGTTTAATTCGTTTGACTTCAAATATGTAAATTTGTTTATATGTAGATTATCCATTTTTCTTTGATTTTATGTACATTATTATTCTGGTTTTGTAGTTTAATTTAATCTCAAAATAAAAATAAATACATTTCAGTTCTCATTTATTGACTTTCCGTGAATAAAATATCTCCATATATCAGGATTTTGTCGCTAACTTAAAATTTCATTAAAACATTTTTTGTATATCAAATGAAATTATGTATTCACATATCGGGAAATATTTTCGCATAAAGAATTATGTGTACTCATTTATCTTGTCATTATATTGTCATTATCTTGTCATTAATATGACAGAATTAAATTGTAATAATTTTTTTTACCTCTTATTACTGCAATAAGAATTCACCGAAATCTAGAAAGTCTTAAAAAGAGAAAACATCAATAAACACTTGTCGTTGATTCATTTTATTTTTAACTTCACTTATTTTTAACTTTCGTTCATTCTAATTTAGATTTCTTATCAAGAACATGGCTTCTAAACAGAACTTTCTGAGATAAAAAACAAGTTCATTTTAATAAAAGATGCCGTGAATGGGAGGAAATATGGACCTAAAAATTATTTCGTTTTATTTAGTTAAATATTCATTTTTAATACATTGTAAGAAAATTGATAAATTACATGTATATTTGTACATCTTTGATAGTTTAGCTTTTAGTATGCATTTCTCTATATAAAAGTTTCTATGTATCGATTCTTTTTCTAAAAATTCTCAAATTCTATACACAGAGATTCGATTGTATTTATATTATTCAATTAATTTAAAAAATATTTTTTTTCCTTATGTATGTATTAATCATTTTTTAACTTGTTTAAAATTGAAAATAACCTTCCTCTGTCTTTCGGACAGCAAAATTATTATTAAATGCAGTCAGGTAGTTTATAAGAATTACTTTAATATCTTAATTTCCATCTATCTATCTTGCAATAAGGACAACTAGAACAATGAGCGATTTCAAAAGTATTTAAATTATTATACTTTAATTTATTTCAAAAAGTGTCCAATTTTTTTGAGGAATTATACATTTTTTTCCCTTTTCTCAGCGTATTTATAATTGAAAACAACAAATTCTCATTGATTTCAATCGGGAATTGAATACGAATCATTTTGATACCTTGAATTTCCATTAATTAATCGTGATTTTAAAAAAGCCATGATGCTTTCAGAGCTATTTAATTTATTTCTAAAATATTAAAAAAAGGAAATCCACCTTTCTTTCATTTTTCCCTTCATGTTTAAAACTAAAAATAACCTCTCTTCCACTGAAACAACAGAATTCTCATTGATTTCAATCTGACAGTGTGCAAGAATTGCGTATAATTAGGATGATGAATATCAATTAGTTGTTTTTAAAAAGTATTTAATTGATTGTAAAATTATTTAATTGATTTTTAAAATATTCTATTTTTTTAATTTAATATTAATTTTACTATATTGCCCTCTTACACGTTTAAAACTGAAAATAGCAAAAACTTCATCGATTTCAATCGGCCCATCTTGTAAGAATTATTTTATATCGCACTTTCCATCTGTCAGTTGTATGATTGTATGACAGAGACAACGGACAACAGCGATTGTTTTTAAAAAGTCTTTAATTGATTATAATTTAATTCATTTTAAAATTATTTAATTGATTTAATATTATTTTTACTACATTGCCCCTTTACACGTTCAAAAACTGAAAAATTATAAAACTCTCCTCGATTTCAATCCACCCTTCGTGTAAGAATTATTTTGATATCGCATTTTCTATCTGTCAGTTGGACGATACGAACAACGGGCAACAATGATTGTTTTTAAAAGGTATTTAATTGATTATAACTTAATGGATTTTAAAAATATTTAATTGATTTTTAAAATTTTTCCATTTTTTAAATTTAATATTAATTTTACTACATTGCCCCCTTACCCGTTTAAGACGGAAAATAACAAAAAACATCATCGATTTCAATCGGCGCATCGAGTAAAAATTATTTTGATATCGCACTATCCATCTCTCAGTTGTATCATACGGACAACAATGAATGTTTTTAAAGAGTATATAATTGATTATAACTTTATTGATTTCAAAAATATTAATTGATTATGACTTAACTTTAAAAACATTAAATTGATTTCGAAAGTATTCAGTTTGTTTTTAAAAAGTATATAATTGATTATAACTTTATTGATTTCAAAAATATTAATTGATTATGACTTAACTTTAAAAATATTAAATTGATTTCAAAAGTATTCAATTTGTTTTTAAAAAGTATTTAATTGATTATAACTTTACTAATTTCAAAAATATTTAATTGATTTTAACTTGATTTTAAATTGATTTCCGAAGTATTCGATTTTTTTAAAAATATTTAATATCCTATTTCTTACATTTTCTTCTCCTACATGCTTAAAAATGAAAACAACAAAACTTTCATTGATTTCTGTCGGGCATTGTGTAAAAAATCACTTTGATATCTCACTTGCCAGCTATCACTCATACAATAGGAACAACGGAAAACGATGATTGACGAAATGACTGCTCTCGAACTTGTGCGCGACCGTAATCTTTTTCGCGAACATTGCGTAGCCATTTTATTTAATCTGCGCCAAGGAGGACATCGCAGATAACGAAGTAAATTCGGTTAAGCACTCGTTGGGCCATCCCGACGAATAATTTCGTCCAGATTATCTCAGTTACGCTAAAGCAGCCGAGCGGAAAATGTTCAGCTCTACGACATTTTCCTGAAACGTCGTGGTTTTGATTTTTTTTTTTTCCACTCTAGAGCTAGTTATGGGAGAGAGGAAACCACACAGGAGTTAAATTCCATGTTTACGACCAGCTTACGTGGGAATTAAAATATTCACACACATGCCACGAGGCGTGATGTCATGAGCCGTTTGACTGAAATGAGACAATTTTCGTGATTTTGGGGGATATTTATGGGTTGAGTTTGGACTGTTTTTTCAATTGATATCAATCATTGGATGGCATATGACAACGTATTTCGGAGCGAGATAAGGCATAAAATACATCCCCTTGTAATTGTGATGTAGTTAAATATATAACGGCTGGTTAATTTTGTTAGTAAATGTCTATTAAATCTGTCGTTATGTTTTTAATCCAAGCTTATAATGATATGGAGTTATTTACGGAATATTTTTTTAATGAAAATTATCATTAAATTTGTATTAACAACCAATAGTAACAATCAATTTCATGCATAAAAATCTTGTAGACACTTAAACATTTAAGACATTTTTAAAATTCTTAATTATTTTGAACGAAAATTATAATAATTCTCTACACGGAATAGGTTATCTAATTAAGGGACGTGGGAAGAAAATGTCGAAAGGTTAATAACTCATTTATTTAACGTTCCTATGTTTTATTGCGTACGCAAACATCTACATAACCCATTTCAGCTCTAATTCTCGTGAAATATAATTTTTTTTTCTGTGTTCTCTATTTTATGCCAATTATTTTTTATTATGTTTATTAGTTACGAGTTAATAGTTTAATTTAATAGCTCCGAGTTCTTTAAAAGAAATTTCACTCGTCACCATTTCCCCCGCCCCTTTTCCTTTTTTTTTTTTTTTTAGCGAAAATTAATTTTTGTGACTATATATATATATATATATATATATATATATATATATATATATATATGTCAGAAAATTTTACAATGACGTCTAATTTGGGAAATCATTGTTTTCATGACTTATATCTGTCAGAAAATTTTGCTATGACGCCTAAATAACAAGCAAAAAATAAATAAATAGAGTTAAAAGTTGCTTAACCTAATATTTTGAGTCAAGGAGCTTTTCTTGATTGTTTTTACTTACAAATATTGAAAAAAAATGAAAAAAAAAAAAAAAAAAAAAAAACGTTGAGAATTTTCATGACTGCATCATTTTTCTGTAAGGTTGTATAGTTTTGGAAGGATTATATCAGGTAAACTTTATTACGGCCACGTATTCTCAATCATATAAAACGTTAGTGTTTTGCATGATAAATATCTTTTCTTGATGTTTCCAACAGTTTTTGTGTTTTCCACCATATAATATAATAATATTCTAGATTTATAAAAAAATAATAAGTAATGAGAATTTGGTACTGCTTGGCGAGAACTGACCTTTCTGATACCAACAAGCTATTAATGAGTGCTACACATGTTTTTCTTTTGTTACAAAGAGCTTTTACTTATATATTTATTCATTGCAATCAACATGAAACAAAGTTTATTATTATTATTATTTTTCTGTTATTTTATTTGTAATTTATTTAATATGGTACATGATACTTTGATTATACATTAAACGCATTTGATATTGACACTTTTAAAACTCGGCGTTTACTAATTTTATTTCAAACCGATTTAACATTCAAATCCCGAAAATATTTTTTCTGCATAGATTTGCTAGCTATGTTTAATTTTTATTTATATGTAATCTCTAATTAATTGTGCAGCAATAGGGTTAATTTGATATTTTAGAACTTGCCATTTAGTCGCATTTATACTGAATATAAATTAAAAAAAAGTCTTTTCTGAAAAACTATCTTCATTTTTATAACTAACTGGTAATGCTTACACCAAAATTGTGATGTTAAAATGAGGACAAAATTTCATTATACTTTTCATGTAATGTTTTCACCCGTATTTTCCATCTATAAATTATATATTATATTTTTAAATGGTTGGTTAGGGTATTGAAATTATTAGTATTTAATTTTGCTCCTGAATTTCAAATATATAGAATAATTATAAAAGGCGTGTTGAGTTTTTACTTAGTATAAGGCTGAGGTTATGAAATTTGATTTTAACTTTGAATTGTAGGTTTTCTTAAAAGACTTGTTATTAACTGTTAAACTGACCCCACCTTTTCGAAGGTCGTTTTTTTTTTCCCTTTCAATTTTAATAATTCTCATGCATTGAATTATAAAGCTTTAAGGTTTAATTAATTAACTAAAGTAGAAATTAATTAAAAAAATCATTTAAACATGCTGAGCTATCCCAGATATTTTTTTTTCTCACATGAGTTGAAGTAATAGTAATTGTCCTTAGTAGGTAGTATTAACTATTTAGGAAATTAAGTAAATGCATATACCGTTGGGTTAAAAGTAAGAGTGGATTAAGGACAGAAAAGAACATGAAATAAGTTAATCAGCGAAAATATAATTAGAAAATAGTTCTTTACTGAACAACATATCATTAAAAAAAATATTTAGCATATTGTAAAAGTAGCTATTTTGATTCTTGAAAAGATGGAATTCTATAATCTTTCTTTCGCTCATTTCCTGGCGTGTAATTTTGTGTAATTGTGTATTCTTAATAATAGTATACACGATTTTAACATTTTCAGAACTTAATTATCAATTAATAGCTGGTTTTAATTAAATTTTGATTCCGCAAGAGATGCACCATGTTTTAATCCAAGAAGTGATTGTTTTCAAATTTGGGGGAAAATACAAGAAAACTATTAAGACAATTAGATTAGGATATACAGGGAAAGGTATTTACATTTTACACCATAAATGTTTTATACTCGTTTTGTGTACATATGTATCAAAAAATTTCACATTTCAATTAATATAAAGAAGAAAATTGCTAAGCAGGTCATCATATTTTATGTTGAAATATATTTTTAATTATAATTTGCATCTCTACTCAGTTATCTAAGAATATAGATATGTATTTCAGTACGTTATTTGACCATCAATTTCAAAATTCCAATATAGAGAACATTTCTGATTTAGTGTAAAATGAACCATCGAAATCATGGTACTTATTCGATTTGTATATACTTCATCGACTAAAATTAAAACAACAAGGCTCTTTTGGTACAATTCAGCCATATTTGACGTTTGAAAATTTATCGAAATTTATCATAGCTGAAACATTTGATAAAAAAAAAAAAAACTATTCATTTTGAAATTAGAGCAATCTTTCTATGTTGAATAATACACAAAATGTCAAAATTTTGAGTTTGTTGTTTCTTTTGTTAAAATCTCGTTAAATTCTTCCAAAAATGAGTTGCAATTTTTCAAATTTTGTATGACTTTTAAGCGTTTATTTTTTTAGTCAGTAGTATATCTAAAATATCAATATAACCGCATATGTATATTATTAATTTCTGGCTTATGAATAATTTCTAGACAAAGAGCATCTCTCCTAATACATGCTTAAATACATGAAAATCAAACAGTAATTGTAAAACTTTGTTTTACTGATAGCATCCTTTTATTTTGCATTTGAAATCGCTTTCCAAAGAAAAAATATGCATAATCGGAAGCATTTCGATTTGATGGTTCTTTGATTGAATTATGTTTGAGTTTTTTAGAAAATCCTTCATTTAGCACACCTTTTATAATTTCTGGTTCTCTACATTCTCATGATCTTTTTCCTTTCTGAAGTCTAAAAATGTTTAAAATGTCTAAAAAACAGCGCTATGTCATACATTATATGAAGAGAAAAATAACATTAATCTTATTGCCTTTGTAGGGCCTTTGTCACTATATCCCTCTGTGTTTCTATTCAAGTTCAATTGTCTTTGTAAACATATGGAATTCAAACAGAAGTAGTAGAACTTAGCCCTGTTCCATCTGAAAGCTGATTTTCAAATTTTTAATTTGACGCTTCTTTTACGAAATTTTGTTCGAGTTTTTTTTTTCTTTCAAAAATCCCTTATTTAGCACATCCATTATAATTTCTGACTCTCTATGTCCACAAGATATTTTTTCTTTCTTCTCTTAAGTCTGCTATATTTTTAAAACAACGTCATGGTTTTTATAAGATATGGAGGAAAAATTACGTTGCTGTTAATGCCTTTATAAAGAACAACACATTGAAAGCAGGCTGAAGTAGTGGAACTTTTTTATCCCTGTTCCATCTGAAACCTGATTTTCAAATTTTCAATTTGACGTTCTTTTATGAAATTTTCTTTGAGTTTTTTTTTTAAAAATCCCTTATGTAGCATATCTTTTATAATTTCTGGCTGTCCATCTTCGTAGGATCTTTTTCTTTTATTCCCTTAAGTCCCCAATGTTTTCAAAACAGCACCATGTTTTCACATGATATGAAGAGGAAAATAACGTTGCTCTTATTGCCTTCATAAATACATGGAATTCAAACTGGAGTAATGGGATTTAATTAACCTGATTTTCAAATTTTCAATTTGACGTTCCTTTTATGAAATTTTGTTTATGTTTTTTCAAAAATCTCACATTTAACGTATCTCAAATAACTTCTAGCAATCTTTAACTTCACAGTTTTTTTTTTTTTTTTTTTTTTTTCCTTTTAAGTCTGTAGTGTTTTTAAAATAATATCATGTTTACACATGATAAGGTGAGGGGGGGGGGGGAATGCTGTTCTTATTACATTTATAAATACACGGAATTCAAATAGAAGTAATGGAACTTTGTCCCGCTCAATCTGAAACCTGGTTGCGTCATCGGCAAACAGCAGTGTCATGATAAGTAGCACTTACAGATTCTACACTTTTACGTTTATCGTTTCTTGTGTAAATGATAATCCTGAAAAAAGCAATCTCTGAAGTGGCTTTTGTTGCTTGTGGGCTTTGTTTTCTTTTCTCTCCCCCCCCCCCCCCCCGCTTTCTTCTGCATCTCTCCCCACCTTCTGTATCATATATCTTGATAGATATGTTGCAAATGGAGTCAATATTCGACACTTACCGTATCATGTGAGTTGAAGTGTGTGAGTAGAAAGAAGTGATTTTGTTTTCCGTGAAGATAGCGTGGGTAGCTAGCAAGAAAGATTAATAAGGCTGCGGTTACTGACACCCAAAATAAATTTAGTTTCGGCGGATTTTTTTTTTTTTTTTTTTTTTTTTTTTTATAAAGGTAACAGTTGAACTAATCTTCAAAACTGTATTTATGTTTTACGAAGGTGTATTTTTTAAAAATTATAAACGTTTGATGATAGTAAAAATATTAATTGTAAAATTTCAAATTGTTAAAAAATATCAAAAATTAATGCTTAAATATTTTGTCAAAATTTGCACAATATTGATTCACCATATTTTATAAAAATGGAAGGTACATGTAAATATATTTTACACAATTTATGTAAAATTTATAAATCATTCATTAAGTGTTAAAATTTAAAAAAAATGTGTATAAGATTCTTTTTGTCTGTTATATTTATTAATGTTTCTATATTTCAGGTAATTAGATTTTAAATTATTTCCGAATTATTTTCATTTCATATATTATTATAAAATCTTTTGTCACTTAAAATTGTTTTTCGGATTTTTTTTAATCTTATTTTAGACTGCTCCAAATTACATACTAATTTTTCAATTCAGAAATGTTGGTGAAGCGTTCAACTAATCTTAAAAATTTTAGCGTAAATTTAAGAAATTGAATAAAGGAAAGGATTTTTTTTTGTGAATGAAACAGAATATTTCATTTGTTTTCTTAATTATTTTTTTTATATATTGTCTTTTTCGTTTTCTTCTCTTTTTTTTTATTTTGAAAATCATTAAATTTGCTAAAATATTTGAGTGAAAATAAACAGACATAATTTATATTATTTCCTGAACTATGTTGTGTTAATGCATTCTATTAAAGTATAATCAATATCTTCTTAAGTATTTATTATTATTTCACAAGCTGATTCTTTGCAATTGCGATCTTTTAATAAGAAATAATTGAAAATTGTTTACATTCAAATGAATTTCATGTACTCGAACATTCAATGGAATTATGGATTGCTTTTTTTTTAACGGCTAATATATAATTTAAAAATTAAAAGCATTATCATTCTTTATTTAAAAAAAAATTTACAGAAAATTGCATTTCTATTTTTAACACACTGTACAAAAATATTGCATAAAATTTGGAGAAAAGTAAGATTATAAAGCATCCAATTTAAAGTTACAGTTTAAGAAATTATTAAATTTAATTAAATTATCATTGTAAATGTGTAAATGGTTGCACGTTGATTTTTTTATCCTTACAGTGCACACATTTTTATTTTTTAATAATCTAGATTATCATAATTCATTATACACAGGTATAACAATAGCGTAGGAATTTTATTAAGTGTGATATTAAAATTAATTAGTTAAATATATCAATTTATCGATTTTTTTTATAAACACTTCATATACTAGACAAAAATTTAGTAAAAGATTTATTTAATATTAAATTATTTAAAATTGTTTTAGGATTATGTAAAAGTGACTGTGCTGCAAAAACAAATCGTTGTGCATCATCTGGTTAATTGTCTTTTACTAATTAAAAAACATGAGCTTAGATAGTAAATATTAAGTAGTTCTTAGTTAAAATATATGTATAATATTTTGATAAAAAACAAAAATATTATACAGATATTTTAATTTATTAATAACTTAACGATAACTTATATGATGTTTTATTTATTTCGAGCGTTTATTATTTAAATTGATGTAAGAATGTAGAAAGCGTTTGACATATTTTAGCATCTTCAAGAGATTTTTTTCTTTAAAATTAATTACTATTTTGAAGTATAAATTTAAATATTAAAAAATCTGTAATTCGATACATTATATGTAAAAGATACGAAGCTTTTTAATATTAAAGAAAGACATTTTGTAATCTTGCTCTGACATTAAGCATCTTTAGCAACGAAATGCGATCTTAAAATACAAGCATTTTTGTTTCAGCAAAATGCTTTTACATGATAGATTTAACTTCAAAAATAAAATTTCATCTGTTAAGAAGGTTTTTTGAATTCATTACTTAGCTATTTCTATATGAATTCACGATTGAACTTCCTAAATGACGTATGAAAAAAAATAATAATATTATTATTTTAATCTTTTGTTGAAAACATAATGTTCTTTCTATAAAAAACATAGCACTATATCATAAAATTTTAAAATGCCTACTCTTTTATTATATTTTCTTTCATAAACATCTCAAATTCTCAAGTTTTGAAGCTTTAAATTATTGTCGACTTTAAGAAAACTTTATATTTTTTTGTCTAGTTGATTTGTCCTCTAACTTTTAATGATTCTCTCTTTTTGCAAGGGAGACGGGATGCCTCCTTATGCTGCATACGGAGCTCCTCCATTTTCGGCCATCATGTCCAAAGAGGTATCTTGATTCTGTTGCAGCTAGGACTAACCCAATCGCTGCGCCCACTAACCGGCGTGTGCTCTCCGCATAACGCTTTGCTAACAGCTAACCGAACGAAGGTCGTTTTTGTTCTCTAAATAGTGTGAGAATGATCATGCAAATTCAAAGAAAAGACCAGAGGAAGAATATAACATATATTTGAAGAGAATAATATAAATTCATCTTTTTCACATAATCAGAGTTGTCATGGTATCTTACTATTGGTGCAGTATTGCCCTGCTGTTGCACCAACAAAGACCTCAAAACCTAACCAACCGGATTTGTCATACCATAGAATGAAGTTTCTTGAAGTATATCGACCGAATTACGCATTTTTTCGTATCAATTTTCTGTATTTTACCATATTTGACCACTAATTAACTAGTGGTCATTTGCAAAAGAAGTTAAACATTCAACGTTGGGCTCTTAAAAATCTATAAAGACATCGTCATTTTGACTTGTTTTTATCAAGCTGACAAGTAAAGTTTCTTAAAAGATTCCAAGTGAATTTCTATTTCCTCCGTATTGACTTTGGAATTTGAATTAGATATGAATGTAGTCTTTGCCGATATATAGTCCAATGTAAATGTTAAAGCATTCGATGTTGATCTTTTTTTTAAAACTTTAATATATATCTAGAGGTTGCAGTTAAATCCAAACAAAGGTAGTGGTTCTAATTCCACTTGGTCTGGCATGTATAGTCAAGTCCACGAGTCTGTAATTCGCTATAAAGGGAATTTGGCATCTCTGTTGGTCAAAACTACTTCGTACCTTTAGAAAGGAGTCCAAATACTTTTGTAATGAAAAATATTGCTTTTTATATGCAATAAAGCTCAACAACATAATATATAATATAATATAATTCATGGTTATAACAATATAAGTTGAATTCCTCCACTCATATAAATTGTTGGATTGGTGGTTAGGTGGATGTTTAAGCCAGATCATTATTGCTATTTGTTCAGTTTTGTTCCTTGCTTCGACTGGTTTGAAACGTTTAAGTATTTATATTGTTTTTAATTATTGTGAATAAAATGCTGATTTCCTGTTCGTTCAGCAAAAACATTATGCATCATATTAGTTATTCATTCAGACATTTATTTTATACGGATTTTCTTAATAGCGTAAAGCTTAAGGCCTCCATTGGGATTAAAGACTTAAGGACATCAAAACTAGTAATCTCACTCTTTTAACTGTTTATTGATATGTTTATCATATGATCTTCATTTAGCTTTGGCAATCTGTTTCAATTTTATTGCTACGTATTAAATTTATATTGTTGTTTGTGGACAATTTGAGAAAACAGTCAAGTTTTAGTGAAATTTTAGCAAATAGCTAGAAAGAAATTTTGAACAAAAATTTAAATATCTGCACTATGGTATAGTAAAATCTTTTTTCTATATAATGATTTTATAGAAAAGAATTGATGTTATATTGCATTTCCCTTGCACTGATTTCTCATGTTCATTTTTATTTCTTATAAATATGTTAATTTGCGTTAAGATAAATAAACGACCCTCGTTTAAATAGCAGACTGTTTACTTATTGCATTTTGAATTCAGATTCCTATATTTACTTATATTGTCTGTATTATTTACTTATATGTCTTACCATTAATATCTTCTTTGTCGAACAAAGCAATTGTTTTTCCTACTAATTTTAAATCCTAATATGGTTTTGTATTAAATTATGGTATGCAATTCTTACTTTAACTAATGCTTCTAAAATAAGTTTTATGATTTGGATGCTATTATACGTATTTTTTATAAGGTTTTTCGTTTTAAGTTTTCCTTTGATTGTGTCATAAATATTTTTCTTACATTGAAAGTTTGTTATTAAAGTTGACTATTTTTTTAGAGTTTTAACATACATTTTATACGATTGTAACCTTAGTTTCATATCAAAATCAATTCTTAAATTCGCTTATAAATCTAACCTTAGAAACATTGGCTGAAACGTCTTTAAAATTTTTTTTTTACCTCTTAACCTTTAATTGATTTGATTTAAAATTCATCTTTGATCTAAATTTGTGTGTACATGCTGTAAAATTCATCTTAATTGTTGCGATTTGGAGATATTACGTTCTCATATATACGAACAGATATACCAATAGATGGTCCACTTCTCCCATAGATGGGCTTGGTACAAATCTGCAGTTCCAATGATAAAACTATATGCCGAATTTCACCTCACTTACTGCTCTTTTGAGTTGTTATATTCACATCCACAAGGACAAAACCTAGACAAAGGGGTTTTAGAATTTCCGTATGCATACAGACCATGTACGAGATTTCATCTTTCTAATCATTGTTTTTTTTTCTCACATGCATACTGTTAGGCATAATCTGTACATATATTAATATAATTGAAAATCCGTCTTTTTTTTTAAGACTTTATATAATTCTTCACCCCTCGACGCATTCGAACGAAATATGGCACGTTCCTTTACACACCAAAGGGCTAAATGCGCTATTAAGAAATGCCTGTGGTAATTTAAAAAGGGTAAAATGGGGGTTAAAATGTCCGCCATAATTTCAGACCAAATTATTGCACAAAAAATATTTACATCATTTTAAAATTTAAAGAATTAGCTTTATAATGACATCAATTTCATTGTATCACTATTTTATCTTTAATCATTTTTTTTTTCAAAATTGATGTAATTTCTCCTAGTTTTATTTATTTATTTTGCTGCAATGTTAAACCTGTTTCGTTATTTAATTACATACATGATTTGCGTGTCTTTGCCATTGTTAACGTTAAGTTGCTATCTACAAAAATATTTATTTTAAATTTTAGATGCGTAAAGTAAAAGCAAAAATTTTAATTGCCACGTGCATTAATTAAGTTTTGTCTTTTAAAACTATTGCAAATTTCTTTTAACTATTTGGCATAATTTAGCCTCACATTTTAGCATTTCTAAAATTTGTATTGCATTCTGTTTGCATATCATTTTTTTAGTACTTTCTTGGCCTGGGCTCACTAAATAAGCATTTATTTTGCTTGATCATTTTGTGAATTTTTATTTCATTATAATGTATCAAACAACAAAACTAAAACTTTCTTTTATTATTTCAAAACTCTAGGATGTGATTAATAAACTATTATTAATCAGTTATGAGCTCTAAAAGATTTTAGGGAAGTAGTTATGAAAAAACTTGAAAAATTCTTACATAAAATGTCCCCCTTTTTTTATGGATAAATATAACTCATATATGCTGGCGGAGCAGCGGATACTGCGGCTTGTTCCAAATATATGTTTTTGGATTATGGTAAAATGCATTTAGTTTTTTGCTATAATGCTTGAAAAAATGATACAACACTTGCTTGAAATTATTACGATATATCTTTTGCTATTTTACAATTACCCAACTTGCGCAATTTAGTTGACATTTTCTGCTTTTTTTTATTATTATTTGTATTGCTTTATAATATTTCAAAGTAAGAAATTCAACAAATAAGTTTTAAAGTAAATATTTATATGACGGAATAAAAAGTCAAAATAAGATAAAAAAATATATAAGGGAATGAACATTTGAAATATTGAAAATAAAATAATTTGACGACATAAATATTTATCTTAGTACCCCTCGATTAAGTTGAATTCCATTTTTCGAAGATTAGAATATTCTTTCACTTTCTCGGTCTGACTACTGAAGGAAGAATTAATTGACATTTTAAAGCGTCCCTCTTCTGAGATTATTTTGGATAATATATATATTTTCATTCCATAAAATTTTGACTTTTATGTACATTACAGAACTGTAAACAGGTTTTTAAGATGCGTCACTTACAGAAATATTTGACTATCTAAATCCTAAATAGTATTCACAAACTTAACATTTATGATATTTTAAAAGAATTTAAATCTCGAAGAACAACCGTTATATTTGGAAAGATTTAAAATTTTTTTCAAGTTTTACATAAACTGATAGTTGCACATTGAAGATGTGCTGCTATAAAAGAAAGCAAAAATGGTTGCACGTCAACAGAGTATCAATTTAAAAGATATTTTAAAACTAGACGCTGTTGGTGACCAGTCTATTCTCTGGGAGTACGGATTCTGTTTAATTTTAAAATCGTCTGTGATGCATAATTTGATTTTCTTGCTTTCTTTAACAAAATATCTTTAACTCTTTTAAGGTATCCGACTAGATTGTAAACATTAATTCAAATGAAAATTCGAATTTTTATTTTTAGCAGTTGGAAAAAATGGGTAGATTTCTGTTTCCAGCGATATCTTTATTTTGTCTCTATGTCGATTAGAAGTCAAGTCATAGAAAACTATTGACATTCAAGCGATGCTTTTAAAACATTTAAAAACGAGCATTAAAAAATTCATTTAAAAACTTTAAATGCATTTTTTGAAGAACAAGTTTTTGTAATAATTCTACTGTACGAGTGCCGTCATATCTGAAAAAATAATCAAGATATCTTAATGAAATTTATAATTAGTGCTCGTTTTGTTATGCAGAATGGGAGGAATTATGGAATTCATGTTGAATGCTGTAGAAATGGATTTATGATTATTTAATATAAATATTGTTGAAAAAATTCTAAATTTCATAGATAATTTTAGATATTACACACATTTTTTAATATAATTTTTAGATAATAACACATGTAATGTTACTAAGAAAAGTGAAAAACTGTAATTTTTTTTTTCTTTCTAGAACAGTCCTAGTTTATGTAAATAAATGCTAAAGTTTACATAAAATTCGCCTTTTTTTTTCTTTTCAAAAGCTCCATACATATGTAAAAAATTTCACTTTTATTCATAATTTTCCCCTTATATTAATAAAAAAAACATTATATAAACATTAAAAATATTTGTTTCTTTGAAAAACTCCCCTCCAAACCTATTCGGATGCCTTAAAAGTGGCGTTTGTGTTTCGTGCATCGAATTATTGCAATTTCAAACTCATAATCTAGAATTAAGTAATTCACATTTGTTATAATTCAGTAAAAAAAATGACCGGTAGTGCGTAAGCATGTTAAGTGCTCTGTGGATATTTGAATTAAAACGAATCCACATTTCATCACTTTAAAGTTCACATGTAATTAGACAATCGAGAAAATAACTCAGGTTAGAGGTTGAAATCGCTACAGACATTTAATTCCTTTTTTTAATTTCTTTGCATTTATTTTGTTAACCGATTGCTAATATACACATGTAACTGTTCTTATCATTTAACAGCTTATTGCGCTTTGTCTTCACTTCCTTATACCTTATGTAATATTTGCATTTGATTCTAAACTTAAAATAATGCAACAGTTTTTACATATAACAAAGTGTTATCTGAATGAAAACATGCCCATGAATTAATTTGCCATCAGTCATTAATCAATCATGAAGAATCATCATCATTAAAGAAACATGAATCATTTGAATCGTTAATTTTTGAAAGAGAATTTCACAGAAAAATTGATGAAATAAACGAAGTAAAAATTAGCTTTTAGTAATAGTAGAGAAACATTCAGTTAAATATTTGTATAAATAAAAGAAATTCATTAAATTATTTTATTAAATTCATTAAATTTTGTAGCAACAATGAACATTATTGCTATAAATGATGCATAAAATTATTTTTGAAATTGTATTAAAGTATTGACTTTAAAATTTTTTCTTATTAAACTGTATTAATTTTTAAAATTTTAAAATAATGCAATTTTTATAAAATTTCTCAAAGTTACTGTCGATTTGTAATTTTGGTTGCTTTTTTAATTAATCATTATTCTAATTAAAATTTTAAAATTCTTAGAGATGCATATTTCTATCCTTCAAAGTATAGCTATGCTAAATTTAGTAATTCTATGTGTAACAATCTGTCTATGGATGTCAACAGATAGATATAAGCACAGACACGTATCCGCTTTTATTATTAGTAGAGAAATATTTCTATTTTTGTTTGAACTTTCAAATAAACACCAGAAAAAAAAAGTGCATCCATTTTTAGCCAGCTCAGCAAATTGTGTAAAATTTATTGTTGCTAAGTGAAGAAATAAGTTTTCAAATATGACTATTCTTTTGCAAAAATTGTTAATATAATTTGAAATGAGTTTTTTTCTTGAATTTTATATGAAATAAGACGCATAATTTGGATTTGTATTGTTTTTTATTACTATAAAACTGAAGAAAGTTTCCGATTTTTTTGAAAAGTTGAAATAATTTTTATTTATTATCTTCAATGCGTGGTAAAATGAATAGCTATTTTATGACTTAATAAAATGATTCTTATAACAATTAAATGCAAAATTGAAACTAGGGAATATTAGGAATTATTGCTGATCTACAAAGAGAAATAACTTTTTTTAACTGGGAAAAAAAATCATCATCGATAATTAATACAGTGTTTTTTTGTTGTTGTTTTTTATTGAACGTAGCTTTCTTTATTATTTTAAATATTAATCGTATTATGAAAAGTTAAGATTCGTTTATTGACATTGAACTGATAGTTGTATTGTAAATCCTCGCAAAATTACATTCACGAAATGGCTAGATAATTGTATGTCACCTCGTACAATGTGGAGCTGAAAATGTGTGAGTAAAATGAGAAATAAATTTTGAGATAGTAAATATTGAGCACAGGGGTTCTCCACTATCAAACGATTTTAATTTAATTTCAGCCGCTTTTTTTCCAAGATTTTTTTAAAAAAAAATTTGATTTAAATTTGTCGAATAATTATGATTTGACAGTTATTAGTTTTAACTATGAATCTACGCCTTCATTTTCATGATATTACTTTTGTGGAGCATAGCTGGTTTTGTCCATCTCTTTTCACTATTTTCCATAATCCATTAATAGATTCTGAAGTACGTTTTTTTAATGCTATTTTTGACGGTCCAGGTACTCAAAAATCTCTGAATAATTTATCGAGTGATTAAAAGACATGGGACTGATACAATAAATTAGAAGATTTAGGTGTAAAGCTGCTGACTTTATCTTTAGTGCTTACTGGTAAAAAGACACAATTCACTTTTTCAATCCATTTTTACCCATCTCCACTGCCCATTTCCAAGTAATCACTGAGATTTTAGGTGCAGGCCATGCAGTGGTGTTAATGGATGTGTGGATAAAATGGAGTTTACCTACTGAAAATAATATTAATAATAATATTTTAACATCAGAAACTGATTTCTATATTTGTCTTTTCATTTTATTCGCCATTTTGTATCAAGCAGTCAACTGATTCCTTACTGAAAGTCTTTTTTCATTCTTTGAATCTAGGCTTAAAGTTTGCTCTTCCCCTTTTATTCTATAAACAGATCTTTTCTTTACCGCAGTCGTTTAAATGTATCTATGCTTCTTCTAATGTTTAAGTATTTTTCCATTTTTCAGTTAAGTTCATTTCAAATAAAACTGTATCGAGCTACAGTCATATCCACACGCTTAAAAATACCGATTAGCACTATTTTTTGGTTTCTTTTATAATTCAAATCGCTATTTTTCTTACTTTTATTATTGAACTGAATGTTTTAGTGATTTTGCAACTGCACTTCGTATCAGTAAATTTTATTTTGAGGTAAAAGATTTACCTTAGAAGTATTCACTTATGTTCGCTTTTTTAAACACGTATTTTTATTTCTTTTTTCAGTAGATAGCAAATGTTTTTCCGCTATTAATAAAATCATATTTACTTTAATTTTAAAAAGCAAAATCTCAACTTAAAAAAAAAGTTTATTTTTAGAAGCCTTTTTGATGTACTAATTTCTTATATTTTCTACCGTTTGACATCTTATTACTCTTTATTCAAAATGCATAATCTTCACTTGAACAGTATCAAGTTCAAGTGTCATAAGTAAATTGATTGAAGTTGATATTCCTTTAAGAAATAGTTTTTCTCTTTATTCATTTGTGTGCTAAATACTGAAAATATATATTTTTGGTTAAAAGCAACGCTTGAAACAATCTTTTCTTGACAAAATCTTAATTTCTCAGAACTTTTGTAGATCTTTTTTTAAGTAGAGTCAAGGAGAAAAAAATCTTTCCCTTCATTTTTAATTATTCTATACATCTTTTTGGAGAATAGTTTCTTTGTATCATACACTCCACTTATGTACTATACCATTTTTTTCTTTTTATCAGATCATTAGTTCATTTTTATAGAATTATATCTCACTTAGACTATATGGAAACAAAACATTTTTATAGATTATGATTTATTTTAAATAAATCTGCATTTAATATAATAAGTTATTTTTATAATTTTACATTTTAGTCTAAAATTAAGGATATAAAAGTAGTTTGAAATATATGGGGAATTTTTTTGAAAATAAATTTAAGTAAGCTAGCTGTGTTTAATTTTTAACATAATTCTCCGATTTTTATTCCAGTTGCTGCAGACATTCCTCGATGTTTATATAAATTGCTTTATATTTTAATTTAATATAGAATTATCATAAAAAATCTATAATAATCTATTCTCCAGTTATTCGTATGAAAAATCAAATTTGGAAATTGCCAAATATTCGTAATTTTTACATCAATCTGTATTTTTCAATTTTAATTTAGTAACAGCAATTGACAACAGTAATTTAAAATTTAGTGATAGTTAAAAATTCAATACACTTTGCGTACTTTCCTTTATGGGAGTTAAAAATTTAATACACTTTGCGTACTTTCCTTTATGGGCAAGAAAAAACATTTAGCCAATTTAATAGATTTTTTTTTTATTTTTAAATTTAAAAATATGACAACTCGATACATTAAACACGTATAAGTACAAGTAAGTCGAGGGGGTTAAAAGTTGGTATAGGAGATGCGAAACACATTGTTAATGATTGTACTTTCACTGAGAAAGAGCGATTGTTTCTAATATAAAACTAAAAAACTGTTCTCAAAATGAATTCATTGAATCTATTTTTCATTTTGAGTTTCTGTTCTAATAAGACTGTAATCAATTACCATTATTTTGTTGTACATTGATTCATTTTTTCTTAAAGTCTAATTTTTAAAATATTACATGTGAGCCAAATTTTAGTTAGCTGTGTAAGGAATCAGACAATTCAGGAAAAGAATTTTTTCCTCTTCTTAAGTGTGCATAATTTTTGGCATACCCTGTACACTTGTTAATCGTTTACATTTTTTAAGTCCCGTGACCATCTCTCCTGATTTCTTTAAAACATAGTTGAAATGACTATTTCCGTACAATTTGATTCCCTATCGTAATTTTATAAATTACTAATTTATTTATGCGGTTTAATTCAGAATTAAAATCCTTTCATGTATAATAATTTTAGCGTAAATACCACTTTTGAATAAAAGATAATATAGAAAATTCTTTTATAGTCTAAAACGTCTTTTAA
This sequence comes from Argiope bruennichi, assembly GCF_947563725.1. Lineage (NCBI taxonomy): Eukaryota > Metazoa > Arthropoda > Arachnida > Araneae > Araneidae > Argiope > Argiope bruennichi. The sequence continues at coordinate 103,761,026 of NC_079152.1, forward strand.
TTAAAATTAGAGTATCATTTGATTCACACAATTTTAAAAAAAACGATAGCAATTTCTCTTCATAATTTATTAATATTTGTTTGTTATTACAGCAAATTTTGTTCACAAATGTTGAAATATAAGAAAGGTTGTTTTCGTTTAATCGATTGAAAAATTTGCTTTTAAGCATGATTAAATCATTGTTTTAAACGAATAAGAATCAACGATTATAAAAATTCAACAGTTTTGAATTTTTTGTGTGATAAAGATTGCTTTATCACATTCAGAAGAAATTTTGAGAAATGAAGATGCATAGATAAGAGGATGATTCTAAGCATGGCCCAGTAGCTAATTTCTAAAACATTAGAAACATGCATAACTTTCTAGTTGAGAAAATCGTCTCATTGAGGCGAATAATTATATTTTATTTGTGACTGTAAAGACACTGTCATTTGTAAACATTTAAACCACTCTTCTCTCCTATCAATTATGTTTAGTAATATATTCATGGCACATCAACATTTAAGAAAAATTCACTCCTCTGCGATAAAAACTGGTCGATTTATGAAGCTTCAATTTCATAAATTTGTTGTTTGATAATTTGTGTAATGGTTGTTTGGATTCTTGATTCTTTCTCGATTCGGCCATTGGAATGGTCTCAAACAGTGATTTTCTAATCTTCATAACTTCATCGGTTTTGATCTCAAAACAGAGGAGACCCTCCCCCCTTCCATTTAAAATGTTTAGTTGGACTAGAATATTTTGCTCTGACTATTAGAACTAGACTATCGTATAAAAATTAAGATATCGCAATTTTTCAGCAATACGCTTAATGCTTCAAACAACATAAAAAATATTTTTTCACATCCATTAAAAAAGTATGCAATTGAAAGTATGTATGTTTCTCTAACGGTTCTAATGTAGCTTTTGGCCTAAGATTAAGACGAATTCGCCGTGTAAAATCAGAAAATGAATTGAGAGACAATATGCAACAAAAGCCTAATCGATTTAATTTAAGTATTTGAGAAATTCATTTAAATAAACTAAAAATTACATACATTGTAAAAAAAAAAATTACAGCTTTTCTTTAAAAACAATTATAAGTTTGCTTTTCTTTGGATAATCGATAAGTACCTATGTTTTATTTAAAAATATTTATAACGTTAAATTCTAATCGATTTAGAAAATTAACACAGAAAATAAATTATTGTATTGCAAAAATCAGTTTTTCATTTGAAGATTTTCAAAACCAATTTTTGTTTTAGATTAACATTCTTATTTTGAATTTAACAGTGAAGTATAGGACATTTTTTATGGTAATCAGAATTTAAAAAGTGTTGCTGTCGTTTCGAAAAAAGAAAAAGAAGGAAAAAAAAAGTCATTTATTAAAAGACTAGTTTTTAAACGAATATATATATATAATCATTTTAATGAGATTCTGCAAAAAGCAGTCTGGAATATATTATATTTATTTTAAAACGTGGATACGATTAAGTTAAAAATTTATATGGAATGTCTGGCCTGTCGCTTTATTCTGATACTCAGTTGTTCAATAATGCATTCTCTGTTACTATAGATCTCATGCAAAGTATTAGCAATTGGGAATTTATCATCAATATCAGCTCAGTATCTTTTGTTAAGTATTTCAATTGTGATTGTAACTCTGAATTCTTTGATAAATGGCGTTTCAATAGATATGTAAACATTTATATTAAACTTGAAAGCAAACTCAGGGTAGCTGAAAAACGATTAAGAGAAAAAAGAATTTCAGCGTTCATAGTATTGCTTATAAATATATATTTATTGGACTATGTTTTTATGAAAAACATTTGAATGCTTTTAAAAATTTCATGATTTATTTCATTTTTTGTGCATTTTTTTTGGTGATCTATAAGATTTGAATTTCGCCATGTTAGCTTATATCTGTGCATGAGAGATAATCTCAACTTTTGAAAAAATGCAAGTAATTTACCTGGGAGTAGTATAGTTATTCTTATTTCAAACTAAAACTATGATGGTTGTAGTAATAGAGAAAAAATAAGTCATTTATCTAATTATTGATGCTATTTGTCAAAGATTGTTTGTTTGCACTTATTTAATTTGGCTTCGTTTTTGATTTCCGCTATTTAAATTTTTAGTATAATTTATTAGTATATTTTTTAGAGTAATATGACCAATGAAAATAATTCATTTTTATATTCTTCTCAACAAATCTATTTCTACCGAGTTTTATCCCAATAAAGAAAAAAAAATGATAACAAAACAAATTATCTTATTAAAGAAAACTTATTTTATTAAAGAAAACTTATTTACTTCTATTTGAATTAATTAAATAATTTGAAATAAAAAAAAGAACGTCCAAAAATTAAAAACTTTGCCAAATTCTGCATAGTTCTAAATCATCGCCAAAATCACAAGATACAGAGCAGGATAAGGATTTAAACAAAGACAGTTCTTGAATTTTTCAAGAATAACAGCATACAGGTATTGCAGCTATTAGCGTCATTATATCTCTGCAACTACAATCTCTTAAGATTCAGACACAAATCAGAAACAATTTGATTTTAAAAAAATGTTTATTATGTATTTAAAAATCTAAAATAAAATATCACATTTTATTTCTGAGTATTAAAAATATTAACGGGTTCAATAGTACATTACATTTCTTCAATTCGATTACTACACGAAAATAAAAAGTGCAAACATACCAGATCAAAATCAGAACTCTCTCTCGAAGCCAAGCAAAAATACATATCTAGCATAAATGAATTATTTTAAAAATTTATATTTTCAAGACTATTACGCATAATATAAATAGTAATATATGATATAAGTACAAAATTTTTTTGAACATCACTCAACAGGTAACAATTAAAAATATATATTGAAAATATTTATTTCCTCAGTTATGCGAGGCTAATACGAATTTATTTCAGCAAGATTGGGCCTCATTCCATTGAAGTTTACATGTTCATAGTTTATCTTAAGAAATTTCCATACAGGAATTACTTGGATATTGAATTCCCATTGAATATGCAAATAACACTGATTTACCCTTTGTCTCAGCCATCGAGACCCCATGATCTTATCTCTTGCTATTTCTTTTTATGGAGCTGCGCCAAAGACAGTTTCTTATAAGCCCCCATCGCCGCAAATAGTCAATGGAATTAACAATTAAGTGCTCATCAAGTGCTTATTGACTGTATAACACTTTTAAGTGCATGGAATGAGCTTGACTTTAGATTAGATGTTTACTGCGTTATTAAAAATCCACACATCAAATATTTGTTATTGGGAAAAAAAAGTTTATTTTCAAGTATGAGTCATTAAATTTTTTTGAAAATATCAATGTTTAGTGTCCAGTCATTTATTTACAGGAAATCTACATCTCTGTAGCTTTCCTCATCTACAGCAATTATAATCGGCAGTCAGAAGGAATTCAATGGCTCGCCGTTTGAAGCTTTTTCTTGGCTTTCTTTTGAAAATACTACGTGCTTGTGTGAAAGCTTCAGTTAACGCTCGAACTGACATGTGATCTAATTAGCAGCTCTATTTGTATCACCATCAGATATCTTTTGTTTTTGTGACTAATATATCACTAGGAATTGGCAATTAAATAAATTCTCTAAACCGTAATTTAAGACTCAATCTACTTTTCTGAAAGAAAGATCGATTGTAAAATGACATTTTATGTCAGTTAACTATAAAATAAACTAAATGTATTGTGATGAAGGTTTAAAATATTCCACTGCGGAAAAATTTTCAAACTTTAATGTTAATTATGCCGTTAATTTCTGTTTAAAGTCATGCTGCTTTTATCTTTTATTTAATTAGTTATTTATCTTCCCTTTGTCATCATTAATTGGGCTAATTATTTGTATAGTTTTGGCAATAATGTCTCAAGTCCGTTTTAAGTCATACTTTACTAATTTTTCATTCAAACGGTTAAAAAAAACTAGGGGGGGGGACGATTAAATTTACCGTTCCATTAATATTTTTTTTTATTAAATTACAATTAAGTTCTAAGTAATTTTCTTTGAATAGTTTGTACATTCACATTCTTGAAATGTAAATCTCATGTTTCATTTAGTAATGAATCTCGGATTTTTTATGCCATCATTTTTTCATGAAGCATATTAAATGTTTTGAACTAGTGCAATTTTGATTGAGTTTGAATGACGAATATTCTAATTTTTTGGAAAGTGGAAAGGGTTAGGTTACTCAAGTATTCATTTCCCTATATTTGAAGTCAGAAGGATAATTCTAATAAGACAAATTATCACCCCGTCATAATGAACAACTTTTGTTTTAAATTATGTTAATGAAACTTATTAGAATTTTGGGTCGAAAATGAAAAATTCATTTTGAATCCAAAATTCAATGAAGAAAGCTCGTCAGTTGTATTCTTCTCCATTCTGTTTCATTCTACGCTCTAATAAAATTCGGTAGTGGTAGATTTTCGATTAAGCAGAATAGGTACCAGCTTAGGGTCCCTAAGCTAAGAGGAACCTGCAAGCAAATCAATTAAAAATCTTTTTTTTCTTCTTTCTTATTGCCAAATAATAAGTTTTAAAAAAATACAAATTCAATGAATTTTAATGATGTTAAGGTAATAATTATACTTTATCAAGTATAATTGGCAAAGTTAATAAATTAATTGCAATAAATATTAATTAGTACTAATCTAAATCATGAGTAAATCTTATAGTTTGTTAAAAGAAATTGTTTGTGCTAGTTAATGGCGAAAATGATCTCGGAATAGTATCTATTTAACCATGATTTGACTTCTTTCAATGATTTTTTTTAATATTCTTTGTATTTTGATCTGAAAATTTAACTTTTTTTCTTAACTGAATTAGAACAAAGAACCTGTAAAGACTTGCATATGAAAAGCATTTTTTTAGTTGGTACTATATAAAATAACACTTTAAAAAATGCACATTGCATGCAAAATATTTCGTATCGTTTGTTATAAAATATCAAAACTTTTTAAATAAATAACCTATAAATGTATTTTTATGGAATGAAAAAATATACAATATTGATGCTCGTTTTTTGCGAAGAAAACCTTTCCTGGATTTATTACAACATTTTACTAAATTGTGTGAAATATTTGCAAATAATCTGATACGAGACAGTACTTTTGAAACGTTCTCTGGCATGTAAAATATGTTTTATCATTTTATTTTGTCCGAAAATTTAATTTTTGTTTTCTTAGGTTATACTTAATTGTAAGAGGAAAAAAGAGAACAATTGTTTGCAAATGATTCTTAATTGAAATATAAGCGATTAAATACTCTTACAATTTTTTTAGTATGAATGGCACTGACTTCGTTTGCAATTAAAAGAAAGCATTAAAAATCATTATTTATTACCTTTTTCTAAATTTTAATCAAATTATTTTTCATAATTTTTATGGTTTCGTTATTGCATATTCCATGCAATAGCGAACAATTAATGTTTTGTTACTTAATTGGAAACATACCTAAAGAAAGAATTTTAATGATGTCAAGGTAATAATTATACTTTATCAAGTATAATTAGCCAAGTTAAAATTTGTTTCTAAAAGCTATGTCAGCATGTAAGATCAAAGATAGAATGAAGTACATGTGATTATTATAACCTTCAAGGAGGATTCGTTCTTATATTTATTATCATCTGCTTTAAAAGTTAATTATGCCTAAAATTAATGTCTATAAATTTGTTAATTTGTTTTGTAAATCAGTATTTGCAATATTTCAATGCTAATCAAAGTTATTTACGGAAGACAAAATTTGCTTTTAGAATTAGATACGACAGAAAGAATGCGTTGAATATTGCATAATTTCAATTACATTAAAGATTCCACAACAATAGTTATTTCGTATTTCATTTTGTTTTGAGAAACGCTAATATGAAATGAAGTATGTAAAGGAAAACATTTTTCAAAATATTTGACGACAGATAGATTATGAAATGATATAATTGGCTATAAAAAGATGACTTTTTATGTTACTGGTCATATCTTATGTGATGTTAGCAGTTTTTACTTTCTCGTGTATGTATAAAAAAAGAAAATATTTTAAATCGCCAAAAAATTCGAACGAGAGATTTTGACTTATTTCCACATTTCAAACCTCCTTGAATACGAGGAACACATTTTTGGAATTATGTCAGTCTCACTACGAGTACGATGACTTAAAAAACGCTTTGAGCTAGAAGGATGCAATTTGGTATGTGATCTTTACGCTACATGTGTGATTTTTATCAAAATTTGAACGAAACTATTATTGTCCGTCTGTCCGGCTCTCCGAGAACAAAAAAATTATTAAAGAAACTATATAGATAAAATTTGGTAAATATTATTAGGATCTGTAATATAGATTTGGTATTATAAAATTAGATTTGGAATGAAATCCCTCAAGTGGTTGATCATTCGCTGCTTTGTATATTTGAGTAAATGTAAACGCGATGATTCAAAAATGTAACCAACTTAGATAAATGAAATTTGTTTGATAGTTCTATCATTAAAGTGTTTATTTGTATCAAATTTTGAATTAAATAAATGATTGAGTTAATTTGATGATCTATACTTTCGCTTGCATGAGAATATAACAACTCAAATAAATGACATTTGATTTTTTTTAACGAAAATTTTTATTCTGTGACAGATTTTGGTTTCGGCAAGAAAAAAAAAAAAAAAAAAAGGTTCAAAATACGTATTTTATTTTCGGTTAGCTGTGTATTAACCATGTGCCAGAGATTAAATTGCCAAAGATTACATGTAGGATTCTGTAAAAATACTAGATACAAGCTAAAGATGAATGTTTCGTAATTATTGTTTGCCATTGCCGTGCAAAGTATTCGCAGCCTTATCTAATTTTATGCGGACGGAGGGGGAATAGCAGCATTGTTAAAGAGTATGTTAGAAAGTTTTGAGGGGACCAATCCTTGCAGTTCTTTATTAAGGTGATAAAAGAACTTGATTCATTAATAGAATGTTATGAAAAACAACTGCTAAGATTATTTTTGTGTTTTATCGAAATGCTTGTTTGCTATTAAACTATCAAATTTTTTTTCAATAAATTTGAATTTTAAGAAGAAATTTAAGTCACATTTCAAAATAGATTTCAAGTGAAATACAGATTATTTATTGATACTTGTTAAAAAATAATATTTTTTCCTTAAGATTTCTTATTTTTTAAATAGTGAAGAATCTGATATTTCAATACATTAGTTAGGTATTAGTGATGGCATGCCGTGACATAATGAAACGATATTTACAATAAATTATAAACTCATTTAAGTAATTTAATGGATTGATTTTTCAAATATATAATATTTTTATTTGAAAGAAATATTTATATTCATAGTACTTAATTTTAGAAATAAAAGAAAATTAGATCTTATCAGGGTAATACAATTTTGATCAAAAATTTGTATCAATATCATAATCAACAATTTTGGAAAATAATTTTTGACGACTCTTCTGGATATAGCTGAGCCATGAATTAATTAATGAGTCTAAATTTCAATATTTTGTTTCTGATTTAATTATTGAGAATACTGATTTTTCTTTGCTATTTTGATTATGAAAGATCAAAAGGAAATACTTTTAATAATTCTAACATTCGTGTTAAAATTATTAATTAAGTAATTGATTTTGTATCTACTTTCAATGAATCGTTTTATTTTTTGAGGAAAAATCCTTTAAATCGAGCAAAGAATCGAAAATCAAGTAAAGAAATCTAAAGATAAATTTTCCTTCGAAGATTTCATGTAATCATCACTTTTTTTTTAATCTTCAGTTCAATTCTCAACTTGTAAAAAAAAATATTTTGATACACATTTATCTCAAACATTATCGCACGAAACTGGAACTCAGAATTTTTCGATAACTGTATAAACATATCAGTTGCGTTATTTGTTTTTTCATTTCTTTGACATCATTGAGGGATTTTATACAAACAGTTCTTTTTAGTGAAAGAAATTTAGAAATTTTATTTTGTAATTCTTTTATTTTTACTTTCTTGTATGAGAAGTGTATAAAGAGAAAATATTGCAATCGTCAAAAACTATAATCTTGAGGTTTTGATGGAAGCGCATTTCCGAAAACGCATCCTTGGAATTATGTCTTATCAGTCTGTGAATATGATTACTACAAAATGCATTGAGCTAGACAGATGAACTTTGATATGTGTTCTCACAACAAATGTGTATTGATTTTTTCAAATTTTGGACGCAATTTACGTGGTAGAAGTTTACCTATCTTATTTATCCGTTCGCTTATGTATGAATAAGAGAATTTAAAAAGAAATATGAAGAACCTTTATATCTGTCGATATAAAGGCGGCATATCGACAAATTTGGCGATAACTCAAAATCGCAGCTATTAGGTAGAAGAACTTTGTCATGTTATCGTGTATCCAAAGTAATATTTCATCAAAAATGCTATTTCTCCATCAAATTTCGATTTCAATCGGTCTAAAAGAAGCGCTCATATTATATATTTGATTTTCTTCATTAAACTGCGAAAGCGCGAAACGCTCCACAATGTTTCCTCTACCTAAAGTTTCGTAGATGTAGAGGAGGGTTTGCCCTGATCTTCGAGGTTTTATCGCCTCCTCCTTCCACTGCGCATTTTTTCTGTGGACGGGGAGTGCTGACATTTATGAGGATATTTGAAAAGATGGTGCTATATTATTTAAGTATTCGAGAAATCTGCCTGTTTCAGTGTATTTCGTCTTTCTTTTTAGAGGAATAACTAAATATCATTATCAGTGCATTATATTTATATATATTATCTATACTTTATAATATTTAACGTTTCCCACCAACACGTTACAAATATATACAATATTATACTTTATCACTGTCGTTCTAACATTTCCTTTTTAATAATTTGTTATATAGTTATTATAAATAAATTTAAAATAAGTTGTTATAAATATTTTATAAATTTTTGTAAATTATAAAGTTGTAAAGAAACATTCGTACTTGAAACTTTTCTTTAAACTCGCCTAAAAATTATGAAATAACTATATTTCTTTCCCTTCTATAATGTTGTTTTAATAATTCTAAAATAAAATTAGTGAATAATAAAATATGTATAAAAGGCATCTGGCACTTGAAAAATAATTAGATATTTGAAATTACAATGCCATTTTCCCTTCTGCTGTAGCAATGTCCAGAGGTTAATAACCTTTCAATTTTCAAATTCTCTCGAAATCCTAGAGCATTAAATCTGGTCATTTAAATTCAAACAAAACAATTTCCTTGTTCATAAATTTGGAACAAAAACATTATGCATTTAAAATTTTCACTGGAAAAAAAATTCCTTCAAACTTTTTCAAATCCGTACCAACTTAGATTAATCCCTCTTTCTCATTTTTAAAGACCCCTTCCTCTTCACATATATATATATATAATTGCATTTCCAGATATGATTAAACAGGCAGCTAGTAGCTTCTGATGATTAAGAGATGAAATTTAATGAATTTTACTATAAATATTTTCTACTTCCTGTATTATATTTTTCTGAAAATTTATTTTACGCACTGGAGAATTTATTTCCTGCTACAGATTTATTCATCTTAAGTATTAAGTATAAGAAATAAAAAAAATTAATTTAAAAACCAATTGTTTTTGGTATTTTAGGGAATTAAAATTAGTTATTTAAAAGATTGTAATTGTGTAATTAATGCATTCATTTAAAATTGCCTGTTCCATGGTAAAAATCTTGTAAGTTAATTAATTAATTAATTTTTAAAAAGCATACATGATTATGGAATTGTTCGTAAGGATAATTTTTGGTAACTACGAATTTTATACGGGCTTTGAAAATTATTTATTGAAATTATTTTGAGATTTTAAAATTATGCTAAAAAATTGTGCGTGTGTGTGTTTTGTGTAATTTTTTAAATATATTTTATATTTTTATTAAGTAAATTATATATTCAGGGGTGTTTGTGCTCCGGGGAAACCCCGGAATTCCGGGGATTTTGAACTTCGATACCCGGAAATTCCGGGGATCGTCGTTCAAAAGGAAGTAGGAATAATAATGAATTATTTATTTTGATCTGGGTAATTTTGTTTGCTTTGAAAGCAGAAAACGCAAGGTCAGTGTGTGTGGTGAAAACTTTTCCTTTCTTTCTCCAAAGGCAGTGATAATGCGTGAAAAGGGGGAAAAAACTTCTTTTTTGTTCTTTCCTTATTGCGAGTTATGACTCATTCCCCCGGTTCTCGGACATTCTCTTCTGGATTCTTTTCGGCAAGTAGGCGCGGCAGAAAAAAAAAAGGGAGAGACTTCGTTCGACCAGATGTGCGATCACGTGACCTGGGTTCAAAGGTCTTAATTTTGCAAAATTAATGGTTATTAATTTTGCAAAAAAAGCAGTTCATTGAACTTTTATAATTAGGTCATTCAATACTTCATAATCGTAATTTTTCATTTCTCCCCCCCCCCTTCTCGAAACTCCAAAATGTCGGTAGTAAGTCCGTAAAAGTTTCAGGGGATTTTTTGGGGTCCCACAAACACCCCTGTATATTACTTATGTAACTGTGCAGATAGATTAAAGCTACACTTATGTAATTGTGCAGATATATTCACGAGTTTATGTTAATAAATATCTAAGAATTTTCATGTGGTCATATTGAACTTTGTTTTAAGAATATATTTTCTTTAACAAGTCAATTTATCCTTACTTATTTTGATATCAGTAAGCTTTGTTTCAAAATTTTTATAAGTTTTTTAATGCTAGTAGTTATTTCTTATAGATGTTTAGAAAGCAAAATTCAAGAGGATGCACTTTACATTCGTTTAGTTTTTAAATACAAGAACCATTTTATATTAAGTAAAACTATGTTTTTTTAAAATTATCTTTTCTAGCTACGTGATACAAAAAATAGTTATGAAATACCAAACTTATATATATATATATATTTGTTTAGCTTACATTTTTTTTAATATTTTATTTGCTTCTTATCTTTCTGTACAAGTTTGCCTATGTATTTATAAAATGAAACGTTTAGTTTTGACACAAACAGATTGAAATTGATCTTTGATCTTATCGTTACTTTATTTGCATAGATTACATCACGCATTTCCTTATATGTAGCATTCTAACCGTCATAATCATTTGGCTATAACTTTAATAAAAATAAATTCTCATCCTATAATTTTTTTTTTGTTCATAGCTTGTTCAACTTTCTTCAGCTTTAATGGGTAAAAAAAAAATCATTTTAGAAAATCAATAAAATGTTGCGATTTTTTTTTCTTATATTAATGAATTTTCATTTAATTGGAACAATAACGAATTTCCACATGATTTTTTTAATTTCTTTATTGCAAGTCCTATACATATCAACTATACTTTGTTTACCTTAATAAAGAAGTGACAATAATAATTAAAATATGTTAAATATTCGACTTCATTTAAATTCTTGAACATTTCGAATTCAGGTATGCTAGATTCGCAAAATAATACCTTAAAACTGAAACGAAATTCTGATTCATAGAAATAATAATATAAAAACGAATATTGCTTATGTATATCATTCTTTCTTCTCAACAAAATCTACAATAACGTCTAAAAATAATTCAATGTAATTGGTATTATTCTTTACGATCCAGCCGTTTTTGCTAAAAATATAGTTGGCTTATGTACTAATGAAAGCCAAACACTACCGCCTAAGAACTAAAAAAGCACCCGTAAAAAAATTGAAATTTTTAAAAATTTAAAATGAAATTCAAATTAACATTAACAAATGTTATTTATTTTTTATGGGAATAAAATTCTAAAGCTCCTCAAAACCATAATTTCGTTTAAAGGCGAGACTATTTATTTTGGTGTATTCCTGGACAGACTCCTCGCAGTTAAAAAAAACATTCGAGAAATTAAAATCAACTTCAAAAGTATCAAAGAAAAAACTGCCCAATTTTTGGATCAGATTCAAATTTCTCGAAAAATAGTTTGTTTATAAAGATCATAGTACCCATCATCAGTGTATTCTTCACTCTTTTAAGTCACAGCAGCCAATACCCGAATCAAAGAAGCTGAACTTTCGAAAAAGTAACTCTATAAATAAGTAATATACCGTTTATAATACGAAATTCCCTATGATCTTTAGTTCTCAATAGTAAATGGCTCCATAAAACAAAAAGCAATGAAGTTTTAAAAAATTGTTTCATTTAATATTAATAAGAAAATTGTCCCATAAGACTTCTATCCATGACTAGCGCTTCCTATGATCTGATTTTCCATTACGCTAATATGGCTCCTGCAATAAACATTACAAACTGATCTTGCGATAAATAATGCTATATTAGAAAAAGGTAAATCGCAATCAAATAATTTTTTCGTTGCTTTTTTGAATTTGAATCAAAATTATCGTTACAATATTAATTAAAAATATATATATATTTAAATTTCTTAAGCAATTATATCTGGAGTACCACCGTTTGCTCAGCAATAACAACGTCTGGAAATGAAAGATTTTTGAGTTCAAAATTCCACCAACTCAACGCTCATCTTCAAATGTAATGATATTGAAATGCTAGATATTATTTTTGCATAAAAATAAATTTTGAAATCGCAAAACATTTGAAAATGTTGAAACAGCAATTGCAATTTAGTAAAATACTAAGTTGCATGTATGAGTACACAGAAAAATTCAGAATTTTTTTTAATTCGTTGTTTATAAGAAAAACCTTCAGCACCTTTTTCTGGAATTACTAATTTTAATGCATTTGAATTTTGAAAATATTAACCGTTTTTCCCAAAAAATTATATAATTTTCAACGTATTTAATTAATATTTGTCAAAAAATTATTTTATTATTAAATATAAAGTTAGTTTAATTAACAACAGTTTGCATTAGCATAATTAATTACTATTTAAATTAGAGACAAAATCTCTTGATTTGATTATTTTACTAAATAGTTAATTTATTTTGAATGTATAACTACCATTTTATTGAATGAGAATATGTCAAAAATTTCTCTATCTTCCTAAATATAAACCAAATAAATGGATGCTTTTGTAAAGCAAAATATATCAAATTGTCATTGAAATCCATTTCATAAACCAGACGAGGTCAAAGTTTATCTATCTGTTTATTTTAATCGCACTTATTTCTAGTTATAATAATTTATTTATCCAGCTACATCAAACGTAAAATGCAAATTATTCAGTCTAGTTGTAATTAGTTTAGAATCGATGCTAGAGCTTTTGAAAACTTTAAAATTACAATTCAGATTATCTCGGCATACAACACAATATATATTATGTAGGTACATATAACATCATAGCATGGTAATGGCAGATAATCAATGAATAACTCTCGTACATTTCAATAATCAAATTTCTATTTGAAGAACTTCAGAATATAATTATTTCTGTGTAATCAAGTCTTTTAGAATATAATGCTGAATAAGCAATGTTTATATTGTATATTGGAGTTAAATAATACGACTATTTCGTCGCTCATTTATTTTCGTTATTTTAAGTAAACGTATTTCAAATTATAAAATGTAGTCAATACATTTATTTTTGTTATTTTAAGTAAACGTATTTCAAATTATAAAATGTAGTCAATACATTTATTTTCGTTATTTTAAGTAAACGTATTTCAAATTATAAAATGTAGTCAATACATTTATTTTCGTTATTTTAAGTAAACGTATTTCAAATTATAAAATGTTGTCAATACATTTATTTTCGTTATTTTAAGTAAATGTATTTCAAATTATAAAATGTAGTCAATACCAGGACAGGACATAGTAACTACGTATACAGCTTAACATTTATTGTACGTTATTTTAATCTGTACTCTGACATAGTTGTCATAGTACAGTTATATTATATATAAGATACTACTTGGTTAAAAGAATTAAACAGACACACCATTTGGTGTGTATCAAGTCTGCATGAATTGACCACATTCTAAGCAACACTAAAATCAAATAAAACGAATTTGAAATTATAAAATGTAATCAGTATCAGGACAGGACATAGTAACTACTCATGTTGCTTAACATTTATTGCATGTTGTTTTAAAATATACTATGATATCGTTTTCATAAAACAGTTATATTATTTTCTATAAAATATCCCTTGCTTTCAAAATTAAATAGACACAGCCCTTTGGTGTGTATCAAGTCGGCATGAATTGATTATATTCTAAGCAGCACTAAAATCAAATAAAACAAATCTGAAATTATAAAATGTCAGTATATGGACAGGACATCGAAAGTACCCATACCACCTATTATTTAATGTATGTTGTTTTAAAATATACTATGACATCGTTTTCATAAAACAGTTGTATTACTTTCTATAAAATATTCCTTAATTTCAAAATTAAACAGACACAGCCCTTTGGTGTGTATCAAGTCTGCATGAATTGATTATATTCTAAGCAGCGTTCAAATAAAATAAAATAAATTTGCAATTACAAAATATAGTCAGTCAAAATATAGACAGGACACAGTAATTACACATACCGCCTAACATTTATTGCATGTTGTTTTAAAATGTACTATGACATCGTCGTCGTAGTACAATTGTATTATTTTCTATAAAATACTCAATGGTTTCAAAATTAAACTGACTCTACCCTTTCGTATGTATCACGTCGGCATGAATTGACTACATTCTAAGCAGCATTAAAATCCAATAAAACGGATTTGAAATTATAAAATGTAGTTAGTACCAGGACAGGATATAGTGACTAAGCATACCACTTAACATTTATTGTACGTTGTTTTAAACCGTATTATGTCATTGTTGTCATAGCACAGTTGTATTACTGTCTATAATTCTATAGAATACTCATGTGTTTCAAAATTAAATAGATACGACCCTTTGGTGTGTATCATGTCTGTTAGAATCGACTACATTCTAAGCAGCACTAAAATGAAATAAAACAAATTTCAAATTATAAAATATAGACAGTACCGGGACACAGTAATGCCTAACATTTGTTATACGTTGTTTTAAACTATATTATGACATCGTTGTCATAATACAGTTGTTTTCTGTAAAATACTCATTGGTTTTCAAAAATAAATAGACATAACTCTTTGGTGTGTACCACATTGGCATGAATTGACTATATTCTAAGCAGCATTCAAATCAAATGAAATAAATTTGAAATTATAAAATGTAGCTAGTGTTAGGACAGGATATATAACAATGCTTGTCGCTTACCATTTATTGTATGTTGTTTTAAATTGTATTGTGATATCGTACAATTGTATTATTTTCTATAAAATGCTCATTTAATTCAAAATTAAATTAACTCTGCCTCTTTGTGTATGTTATGTAAGCAGCACTAAAATCAAATAAATTTATTTGATTTTAATTGATTTTATTAATTTATTTGATTTTTAATCGTATTTAATAAAATAAATTATTAAATGTAATAGTACCAGGGCAAGACATAATAAGTACGCATACTGCCTAACATTTATTGTACATTGTTTTAAAATGGCATCATTGTCATGATACAGTTGTATTACTTTCTACAAAATACTCGTTAGTTTCAGAATTAAATAGATACGACGCATTTCTGGTATAGTGCGTCATAAAGAATTGACTACATTCTAAGCAGCACTAAAATCAAATAAAACGAATTTGAAATTCCCCAAACTTTATGAAAACCATCGTTTCAAATAAGTTCTAGATATTTCTTAAAAGCAGTATCGGTCATCTTAGATTTAGAATCACTACCTTACAACCGAATAGTTCCTTCGACAAATCATTTTTAACTATTCCCCATCTCCCTTTATTGTGCACCGCTGTGAAATCACTTTCGAAGACTCCTGCTGATGAATTTGTGCGGTTCCCTGGAGAATCAAATTCCCTTTTGGCAAAGGATACTCACACAAGCAAAGGCCTTCCGAAACGAATTACGGCTCCAATTCTATTCATTAAAATGTCTGACTCTTTGAAACTCGTTGAATGACTGAGTCCGGCGATATCTAATCTAGGAATAGTTACTTGAAGAGACGAGGTTTTAACTAATCAAGCCTGGATTGGATATTTCCGTTTGTCACTTGTGTCAGGTGGCCTAATTCGATTGCTGGGCATTCAGGTTTATACTTTTAGCTTCTTCAAAACACGTTAATGCGTTTTAGCGTGTGTGTATAGTAAGTTATACGAAATGATAATCTTGCAAATTTCATATTGGTGACCATATACAACCGGCAGAAGTTTCTTCCTTCGACTTTACTATATATTTCCACGGCATGACGCGTTCTTTAGCTTTGGTATATACTATAGAGAATCGGATATACTTTTTTTGACTTATTTCTGTTTGTAATCTGCGTTCAAATTTTTATGTTATGTACAATTTTTGTGTAGAGGACTTACTATAAAATTCATCTATCTAGCTTTTTTAGACATCATTTTGACAGTGCTCACAGATAAACAGGTAGAAAATTAGCTGAAGCACCAAGCTTTGTCCAAAACTTGATATAGATCTATAATTTTGTTGCCGGGACTGTGTAACAAGTTTCCTTCATTTAGTTCGTTTCCATTTTTGAATTCTTGTTACAAACCAATTGAAACAATGATTTTTTTTCCATCTCATTCAATTTAAAACACGGAAAATTTTCAAGATGTTGAATGTTTTTAGAGATTATAATACTTTATATATAACCAGTTAATGTGATTAATCGATTATTTTGAATATTAACTGGTCTGTGTGGTAAATTGATTAATCAATTTTTACCAGTTAATACTCAAAATAATCAATTACTCACTTTATTCGTTACCTATATATCGTGAAGAGAAAGTGTTATAGTAATCTATGGCCATTTTTGTCTCATTGTTTTTAACAATTACCCCAGTACATTTACCAAGATATCTCCGATTATCTATGTACTTCTGTCCTTAGCTTTCAAAATAGCTTTGTTGTTTCAAAATAGCTTTTTAAAACAGTGTTTCTGCAAGAGTAATGGAAAAGTGGTCATCCATTTTGAATCAATGGAGTTAAGATCTATAGTCGTTTTTTAATCGACCATGGATTAATGATATGTCTTCTCATATTTCTATAATTGAGGCAGCCATTACGGTTCAAATAATTCAATAGGACAACGGAAGAAATTTATCCAGAAAGATTAAATGGCAGATAAGGTTGTACTACAATCGGAAAAACTTTAATGGGTTTATGAAACATTAGAACTTAAAGAATATGCTCTCTCCCATCAGCTCCCTTTGCTCTAATTTTTTTTTCATTTTGCTTTGTTTACTTAAGAAATTTTACAAACAGTAGATAATCATCTGGTTGGAACGCTGGATGAAATCTATGAGCGGGTAGTCTCTCTTGTAGAGCATGTGAACACGATTACTCAACAATTCAACTAATTAGATGAATGACATTCGACATAGCCTTTAGAGAATTGTAGATATGCAAGAAAGTTGCACACCAAATCGACTGTTTTGGGCGAAGGCCAAAAATGTATTCTTGATTATTATTACTGTATGATGAGGCTTAGCGCAAAACGCATAATAGTATTAAAAAATATATATACGCGAAAATCGAGGGGAGAATTTTCCATTTCATTTCTCTCTCTCTCTCTCTCTCTCTCTCTCTCTCTATATATATATATATATATATATATATATATATATATATATATATATATATATATATATATATATATATATAGTTATCCATCGCTGCCTGTAATGTTGGGCGGATTAAAAAATATCCCCGCCCCTTTGGTCTGCGTAATTATCGGACTGAATCCCAGCTTCTACTTTAGCGTCTAGAGACTGAGACATGTTTTTTATGCTTAAATTGATTGATTAATCGGTGTGTGAATGAACCTAAGCATGACTAATTGGGAAGGTCAGTGAGCTGGGACTGCAATTTTTATTCTTTATACTTAGGCTGACGCAAACCAAATCGAAAGTTATTGCTACTATTTTCTTTCAGTATTTTCTTTTTAAATTTTGATTACTTTCTTTTTAAATTTTGATTGTATTTCACCCCGATTTTAGTGATTACTTTTAATGCAAGTGTTTATTAACATTACGGGTTAAGAACATTTCTTTGTAAGGAAACACAACTTCTAATGTTGTCATATATTTATATCTAAAATGTGCTGCAAATAATATTGGGGGGAAAAAAACACTCCGTCAATGTGCAAGATATTTTCTAAAATTATTTTCTTTAGTTAATCTGTGAAAATCAAATCTGTTAACGGAATAACAGCCCTTATAGGCGGGCATACCTTCTGGCTGCATTATAATTGTAAAATTAATTTATTTGGTGAATAATTAGTTAATGCGTGATGTTATAAATTTATCACACAATTTTAATTACTTTACCACCACCTCACATACAAAATAGATAAATATCTAAGGAATATTTGAATTTAACGGTAACAAACATGGACATGCTGCTGAAAGAGTCAATACTTCTATTTTGAAACAATGTCATTTCTATTTCTTCTCTTTAATTATATATATGTTTTATTTATAATGTTTAGTTCCTAAAATATGTCTTTAAACATAAATTGGAGTGAAAATTTGATGCAACAAGTGTTTACCTTTCCGTTGCTTACAGTAGTTTCCTTTTCCTCTCTGCAGGGTCCTCCGCCAGCCGCCGGTCAACCTTTCAAGTTCACGGTCGCAGAAACGTGCGATAGAATCAAAGAAGAATTTTCTTACTTGCAAGCACAGTATCACAGGTGAATATACATCTTTTTTTCCTTATTATTTATATGATTTCTTTCTTAGATGCTTCAGAAGTGCATCGAAAATTAAGTTTTAAATATTTGATTAAAAAGTAATTCAAAAGTAAACTTAAACAACTTTTTTTAAAAACTTTCATTTTTCGAGATAATTATTTGAAATAAAAAAGTTTCACCATTAAAAAGATTTTATGCATATAATGATAGAACACGTTAGAAAATTTATTTTAAATCAAAGCATCAGTGATTTAGCAAACTTAACATAGATATTGATTGATTTTAGAATTAAATCTGACTGATACACTTCAAATTACGATTTTTTAGTTATAGGAATAAAATTCATTAATTTGAAACAAAAATGTTCTTATGATGGGTTGAAAATGTTTTTATTTAAGAATATAAAAATATAATAAATGACTAAAAGATGGAAAGGCAAAGAATGATTGACAGAATTGCATCATAGTAATTGAAACATTTTGTGATTACATGGCAGTAATAGAAAAATTTACTATCAATTCTGCTTCAACTTCCAGGAATTATTGAAAATTTTGTCACATTTAAAATTTACTTTGGTCTCTTGTAAATATTAAATAATTTGTTGTTCAATGTTATGCGATTAAATCGCGTTACAATAACAAATAAGCTTACTACGCATTAAGGAATAAATTAAAATTGGCATATTATTTGACAATAAAATAAAAGAAATAACCCACAATAAAAACATCATTATTGAATAATATCAAAAACAATTCTGCATACTTGCCAGTCTGTAAGTATTTATTACAAATGGCATTTTTTGCTTATTAATTTTCCCGTATTCAGTTCAGCATTTTATGTTTTAATGTAATATATGAAGGGAGATTTTTTAGTTTTCAGTTTTATCCTTGAGTTTATTTTCGATAATATAGGTTTTCCTTGTTAATATTTCTTGAACATTCAAAAGAATTAAATCCACCCAAACTTCTTTTATTTTATATTTTATTTAATTTTCTGCGTTTTAATTCCTTTTTAGAAAGTCACATTAAAAAAAATTATATTAGTTTTTAAAAATGTAATAATCTTAATTTAAGTTGTTTAACTTTGTATAATATAAATATAATATATAATTTCTTTGCTATATGTAAGATAATTTGCTTGCTAATGTATAATTCAAAATTAATAATTTTACATTTAATATCATTTTTTAAACCAGAGACAAGAATAAAAGTAGTTAATTTTTTGTGATCAGTTATTTTTAGTGACTTATTATAGTAGAGCTGCAATCACAACTGAATTGCAAATAACTATTTTAATGTTAAATTATTTTAATTGTTATTTTAATATTTAAACTTTCTTTTTAATTCTTAAAATTTTGAAAAAGTTTTAGCATTATTGTAGCTCTTAAAAATCGGGAAAATTACGGTACTCAATGAAATGTGAAGAGTTTTGATTAATAAGTACTCAGATCTGCACAGAGACTCGCAGAATCTTTCTGAAATTTTAGAATTTTTTTGTTTCTTTTAATGAATCTTTTATCTGAAAATCATTATCTTTAAAACTGAATTTATTTTTGCATTTTTGGGAATATCTAAATTATGATTTCAGTATTAAATAAATATTAAATTATCTTTATATTTAAATATTCGTATATTTTATTAACCAAATTAATACCAGCATTTTTCAACCACATTGCTAACACTTGTTGATTTAGTTATATTTTGACGCACTTAAGTACTGAAACGCAGCGACAATTTGAATAAGTTCATATTTTTCCTATCACCTTCCTCTTGTTTTTCATTATATTATCAAAAAAAAAAAAAAATCCTTTTCCTACGATAAATTTATTTATTTAGATTTCTTTAAAATTGTATAATTGTATGTAATAACATGATTTTCAGAAACTAAATTATAAAAATCTCTTGGCTTTTGTATCTCTTTCGAACTACACGAAAATTCTGTTTCAAAATTGTATTTTTTAAGTCACCAGTGTGTAGTTTTGATCTAATTGAAAAAATTCATAGATACCATACATCTGTTATATTCAATGACGTTGTTTTATGATTGACAAATTTGATATACTTGACTTGAAGACGACTGATATATGACTTGATATGACGGGTCCACTATTACCCCGCTTTTACACTTATCAAGGGATCGCAAGAAAAGTATTGTAAATTATTAAAAAAAATCACTTAATAGTTTTTTTTAAAAAAATGGAATATCAATCTGCCAGACCTCTAAAAATATCGTCGTAACATGAATAAAAACTCAAGAAACTTTTAGAAAGTGATCACTTCTACATATATATATATTCTTACAAAAATAAATATATTTTTAAAGGAACTAATTGTTTTTGACTTAAATATGTACCGAATGATTTTTTTATTGTCTGCTCGTCATTATATGAGAAATGTACCGTGTTCCGACACATTAACGATATGCAAAATAACAAAATGCATTTAGTTCTATGTATTCATTTCATTTTCCACCATTACGGTGATTCTACCAAAAAGAATTTCTTAATGGAATATAAGAAATAATTGTCGTTTTCTGTCGTAATTTCTTATCAGTTCTCTAAAATGATTATTTAAGACCTCAATCATATATTTATATCTTGCGTGTCACTTAAAATTTAACCCTTCTGGCCATAATGGAGATTTATGCCCCGGAGATCAAGATTTCATTCTCTAATGGGCAAATAAATCCTACTTTTACATGGGTTATAGTAGAAAGAACCATTTTTACTTGGAATTTAAAATTTTAACCATATAAAAATCGAACAGAAAGGGTAAAGCGTAGCTACTTAAAAATATCTGCATTCACACCATTTACAGATAATGTGCTAGCTTTAAAAAAATGTATTAAAAATGCATATATGATATCATTGCTTAAATTTGGGGTTTTCTGACATTCTGCCGCGGCATTCACATTTTAGAAAGGATAGTGCATGAGGAATATCACTATTAATATACCCTTTCTCTCTCGTCTTTTTTCACATGTATCTGTTTTTCAAAAATTTCAGCTTAGCTAATTTCTCATTCTTGCCAACAAAAACTAGAATTTCAACTGTAACCGAAACCTCGAATTACAGAACACGTCTTTTCGTACTTTCGAATTTAGACAAAACATTGCATTTTCCACAGTTCAGAGCATTTGTTCTGCCAGCGAAAGCAATTGCTCGTGTTTTTTCATTTAAGTACCTCTGCTCAATAGCAAGAAATCTCCCTCGTATATTCAAGTGAAACCTACTCCTCCCTATAATACTTGCCCAGTCTTCCACACTCATTTTTTCGCAAGGGATAATAATACTCATTTCGTAAATTAACGTTGCAGATTTATAGGCGTCTCACGACAAACATGTTTTGAAAGCGTATGGACATCTGGAAATGTTAAGGCTGGACGCTACACCAATAATTGTTTTCTCCAAAACCTGTGATTTTCCCAGACCGAGCCCAAGGCTCTGGATGATGTGGCGATGTAGTTGAGCGAATCCTTTTCTAGTTTGAGACACAAACAATTTTTAAATCGTGCGTTTTTCTTCTATTTCGTGCTATTCTTTTAAACGGACATTTAAATACTGCATCTGAAAAAGCAAAGGTTGAAAAAAGAAAATTTTTCACTTTTCATCTGTTTGTTTTTCCCTTTTGAATTAGAAAAAAAAGGGGGAGAGGGGAAAAAAACTCGTTTTAATCTAAACGCATTCTTATTCAAAATGCTTTTACTTCCCCCCCTTTTTTTTTAATTATTTCTTGGTTCCAAGTAATTATTACCTTCCTTTTTTTAAAAGAGATCAACTGCCATCTGTTTCCATGTCATATCAAATTTTGAAAAAGCTTATTCAAAAGCCGGTTATCAAAAATGAAATTCTATATTTCTGTGAAAACGGTCTATTGTTCAGCGAGTTAGCCTTAGGCTAGAAAATGGATGATGTAACATTCATTTATAGGCTACCAGTTCGTTTGAGAAAATGCAATTTTTTTTCCTTAGAGTTGGAAATCATTCTGAAATTGATTACCTTTGGGAAAATAGACGATTGCATTTACACATAAGTATAATATACACTTATTATTATTATTGTATACGCAGTATAGAGAAAGTATAGTAATCGTCAAAAAATTCGAACTCGAGATTTTGACGAATCTGCTCATTTTAGACCACCCTGAGTATGAAAAACACGATTTTGGAAAATGCCCGCCCGTCCGTCTGTGTCAAAGATAACTCGAAAACGCTTTGAGCTAGACGATTGAAATTTGGTATACGGTCTTCACACCAAATTTCCAGATTTCTATCAAATTTTGAGTAAAATTCGTTCAGGGGAAGGCTGCTGCTATAAGTTAACACTATAACTACAAAATGAAGAGAGCTAGCTCCATAGATAAAATTCGTTACACCTTTAGCATCTATAGTGTAAGCACCCTTCAACTTTTGAATCAAATGCAATGAAGGGCTGACCGTCTGTCGGTCTGTACTTTCGAAAACATATAAACGCGATAACTCAAAAGGCAATGACTTTAATATATTAAATTTGGCGTGGGATTTTATGATTACAAGTGTTATTTGGTTCAAATTTTTGTTTCAATCGCTTGGGGGGGGGGGAAGCCTTTAAATCACAAATTCCATTTTTGGTTACTATTATCGCATGCCAGGGATTTATCGCCAAAAAGCTTGTCAAGGATCACACAGTAGGTTGAGTAAAAGTGCTAAATTCACGCCAAAGATTAATATTTCATGATTATTGCACGCCAATTCCTTGCATAGCTTGCTCTTTAATAACATTTTTATTGAAGTGTATGTGTGGAAATTATGGAAAGATCTCTCCCGCTGGTTAATATTAGAAAATATATTGTAGTGAAAATAATTTTGTTTCTTAAGATCTCAATATTGATTATCGCAACTGGTTATTACATGCATGATTGGGTTAAAATATAACCAACTATCATAAAATATTTCATAGTTACGATTTTTGCCAATGTACCGATTGCTCTAAATGCATTACTTTGCTGTTTGTACATCGATGAGAATTCTATGTTCTTTATAGTAAGTTCTAATGTTAAAAGTCTTAACAACAATAAAGGTCATAATATTTATTTTTTTCCTTTCTCGCCAAGTTTGGGCGTTATTAATTTTTATTTTTTCAAAAATCACGTCGGCTTTGACGCTGAAGCTCAAGTCATTTATATTGACCTTGTTTCAGTAACAGATTTATGCATTTTTTTAAACCCTAGGCAGTACATATTATGAGGCTCCTACCTTTGAAAAGATCAATTTAGTTTCGCAATTCAGTATATTTTTAATTTAATAAAGTATTTATTTTTATGTATAATTTTTTTCAGTGAAAATAACTGGCTTTCTTTATTTATAATAATCTTGTATTTTACGGCATTCATATTTGCATAAAATGCCATCGTAGCAAAGTTCGACGTTTACAAATATTGTAATAACTAAGTGAAGATAATAAATCTTATTGGAGCCTGATCGATTTTACCATTTGTAATATTAATTAATTAAAAATAACAATTTTTTTTTACAAATTTATTTCACTACCAGAAAACAAACTTTTAAATTGCCTGTGTTCGCTTTTGAGCCAGCGGGTCTCTAGGCAGCTGCCAAGTCGGAAAACTTCCACTGATTGTTTCAGATCCATCTAATGCCACTATCTGAATTGAACAGTGATTGTTGAGAGATTTTATGTGATTATTTGTTGAGCTCACTTATTATGTTAACTTTAACCATTATATCGATCACTATAGCATTGAAATATAGCAGACATTACTGTAGTTAAAATGTTCGCCTTTCATTTTTTTTTAAGCAAGTAACGCTCAGAAATTAAGGCAAAAGTTAATTTTAGATTAAGAAATGCGTCCAGGGCTTTTATATATCTTACAGTTTCATAATCTCCAACAGCTACGGAATGTCCATGGTTGTTACGGAAATTAGGTAAAAACTACGTAGTTACGGATATTTAATAAAAAAACGACGAAAAGCTACCAAAAACGGATACATATACCAAAAAATTACCACACACTTTGGTGAGAACTGTCGCTCTTTACAAAAGTGCACGCGGGAGTTTATTATGATGCTACACTGAGCAATGATGACATAAAAAAAAGCAAAAGTGCTTGCTATTTAATGAAAGAAATATATAAATCTCTAAACAAGTAATTTGTTTGCTCAACAAAATCGTGTTATGTGATTTTTTAAAAAAAATATTTAACATATATTTAGTCGATGATAAATGTCTGTTTAATAATTTTGAAAAATGTTTCATAATATTCGTTTGAATTAAAATTGTTTGGAAATATCTATTTATCAATAATTTGTTGATACTTCGTTATATGTAACATATCTATAAGAAGTGTTACTAATGACTGGGTAAGCAATGTTAGTGGGTATACAGTTTATCTATTTGTTTACACCAAGGATGGAACGCATTAATTCAAACGGCGGGAAGTGTGAGTACAAATATGAAATTATACTGCATATACTATATAATATGCACGAAAATCCACTGTATGCAAAAAAGTCGTAAAATATAAAAACTTTGTAATTTTACCTTTTGTATATTCACAAAACTAAGATTTCATCTTAAGCCGGAAGAAAAAAAATTATTATAATTTATATATAAGTCTACTTTCAACCGCCGCCATTTAAAAAGTGTAAGTTGAATGCACTTCGGCAAAAGTATTGCATTTGAGACAGGCTCTATAAGGTGATGGTGCGTGATTTTCCTCTATTGTAGCGTTTGCTTAAACCGGAAGAACTTCGGGAAACCCTCATCCTAGATTATGTTAAGAGTAGCGATGGCCATCTGTTGTTTTTGCTAACTTTCGAAATGGTGATCAATCTAATTGCTCGATGGTCATGAAACAACTCCTCCCTTGTCCTTAGGTATCGATTAAATTATGGGCATTGCAAAGTACAATTAAAGTGCAAAGTGAATAATTAAATGTAAAGAGAATAATTATTTATACGCCGTTTTCTTAATTGTAAATGAAATGTTTATATATCTATTTAAATGTATAATAAATCGCATTCAAAATATGAATTGTATTCACAGGATGTGAATATGAGAAACTGTTTTACTGAAATTTATATTTTTAATTACTGATAATCATTCTTAATGTTTGAAACTATTTGTTGAAATCAAATTCTTTTTATATGCTTTTTAAATTTAATGACATTCGAAGATAAGAGATGAGGCATTAAATTCTGAAATTGTAAAAACTGAAACATTTAATATTCTATCATTATTTAAGCGCTTCATTATAAAGCAAACGCAAATAATTTGATTAGCATTGTATGAATTCCGAAATTTCAACGGAATTGTTCTTAACGATTTGTATGTTTATTAAAAGGTTTTATTTGACAGTTTCTTCTTTTCTTGGCAGAAATCGACGAATTATTACTCCAGTTATAGAATGAATTGTTTCAATGGCAATTATTAAAAAAAAAGTGCAAAGCATTAATTTCCCCCTAACAATGTCAATAACATTCAGCAAATTCCTTTGTGTTCTTAATACCTGGCGCAGTTTTGCTGTACTTACGCATATTTTGTTTCGCCCTTTATCATCAATACATCATTGACGTATGTTTTTTAGCTTTTACCTTGCAAAAGCTACTAGCAACTGAAAATAATAGATAATCTCTTTGTATTTATCTTTTAAACAAATGTTTAATGTAATCATAGTTTATTCACAAATACAATATATTCTCTTCAATTGCTGTACATTTTTCAGTTTATTTGATAAGTAAGGCTATATTTGCTCAAGCTAC
Organism: Argiope bruennichi; assembly: GCF_947563725.1. Classification (NCBI taxonomy): domain Eukaryota; kingdom Metazoa; phylum Arthropoda; class Arachnida; order Araneae; family Araneidae; genus Argiope; species Argiope bruennichi. Next base: position 103,787,439 of record NC_079152.1, read on the forward strand.
TTTGCCTTGTATAACATTTCAATGAAAATCCCATTGTTTCTTGTATCATTGATTTTGGCAATTTTGCCCCGTTGTACTTGTTTTCTATTTACCCTATACTGGAGCAAATGGAACAACGTGAGGGTATCTTCTGAAATGGAAATTTCGGGCAAACAACGACAACCTCATTCAAATAGCTTCATGCCGATATCAACTTCATGCTGATTTGTTTGAAATGGGAATCTCTTGAGCTCTCTTAAACCAGTGACTAGTTATACTGGAGGAAATAGAATGTCAGGGATGTTTCTTTCTCTTCTGTTAGTTCTCCTTCCGTGCTTGCTTAGAAGCACTGAAATTTCTTCATTCTTCTTTAGTCTTCTTTGGGAACTTTGATTCATGAATTGATTCATGATTATTTGCAGTGATGTATTGTTAAACATCTTATTCCATTTTACTCGTTAATAAATCACTTTGCTTTAGTATCGGTGCATTTCTTTTCATTATTCAATGTTAAATAACAAGAAAAATCTTTTATAATATATTGCTTCAAACCAAGGAAGATGAAAGTTTAAAAGTTATAATCAGTTAATAATAATTTAAATAGAGTCTAAAATCAAGCATCATGACAATGAAAACTGATGTTGATGTATATGACTGAAATTATTGAAAACTAATTTTAAATTCAGTAATTTCCTTACAAGTTTATTTTAAAAAAAGAAAAATAAATGAAAATGAAATCTACGATCGCAAATTTCAAGTTGTCATATTAAAACATTATTATTTTTAAGTCCTTAATTTTCTTAATTAATTTAAGTCATTAACCAGTTTATACCGGTTTGAAACCATCACGAGACTTCTCTATCGGTCTCTATCCCTCTCTTTCTCTCTCTCTCTCTCTCTATATATATATATATATAATATAACCAATCTAAAGTAAGAAATAGTTTGAAAACGAAACTAAAATGAAAACGAAACAAAACAGTTTCGAAATCGCAACTAAAATTTATTACCTATTCAAACTAAAACCAAAAAAGAACTTCATAGTATTTAGAGAGCGCAATTGCAGCTACTTCTAAAACACAAATGAATTGATACAAACGTATTAGAATCAAGTTAATAGGAAAATAAAAAAAAATCAAATAAAAATTTTTTATTTGATATATATCAGGGGTGTTTGTGTTCCGGGGAAACCCCGGAATTCCGGGGATTTTGAACTTCGATACCCGGAAATTCCGGGGATCGTCGTTCAAAAGGAAGTAGGAATAATAATGAATTATTTATTTTGATCTGGGTAATTTTGTTTGCTTTGAAAGCAGAAAACGCAAGGTCAGTGTGTGTGGTGAAAACTTTTCCTTTCTTTCTCCAAAGGCAGTGATAATGCGTGAAAAGGGGGAAAAAACTTCTTTTTTGTTCTTTCCTTATTGCGAGTTATGACTCATTCCCCCAGTTCTCGGACATTCTCTTCTGGATTCTTTTCGGCAAGTAGGCGCGGCAGAAAAAAAAGGGAGACTTCGTTCGACCAGATGTGCGATCACGTGACCTGGGTTCAAAGGTCTTAATTTTGCAAAATTAATGGTTATTAATTTTGCAAAAAAAGTAATTCATTGAACTTTTATAATTAGGTCATTCAATACTTCATAATCGTAATTTTTCATTTCTCCCCCCCCCCTTCTCGAAACTCCAAAATGTCGGTAGTAAGTCCGTAAAAGTTTCAGGGGATTTTTTGGGGTCCCACAAACACCCCTGATATATATATAAATAAATAAATAATTTTTTTAAACTTTCATTTTCAATTTTTCTAACTGGCAAACAAAGTTTTAAAGCTGGACCGATTTTGAGAAGAAATAACAGCTATGATGTGATAGTTCTACGTCGATCTTTTAAAAAGGCATTTGCTGTCAAAGAAGCATACATTATAACAATAATGCAATACTGGTAAAAGCAGGTAAAAAGATATATGCGATTAAAAGATGAGGATGAAATTTCCCTTGGTGATTTATTCATTGCCTACGCGATTTCGAGCTCCAAAACCCCTTAACCGAAACATCATTTTCTCACAGGATAATAAATAAACACCTAGAAGGACTATTGCAATAATTTTTTTTTTTAAAATTCCAATCGATTGGAATAACATGATCTAAAATATCACAGTATGGTCGGTAATGAGAATTTCATTTTGCTCCGAGTTTTGTGATAAAAATTCAGAAATTTCATATTTTGTCCTTAAAGGTGTTGCATGAAATTTGACTTTTTATTCATGCCTGGAGAACTACACTCATGACTCTCGTTTGATTATATAAAATCCGATGTAAAAAAAATAAAACAGCGGAACATTAGAATTCAATATTCTGACTTCTTTGTAAATTTATGCAAATTTGATTTTCCTGTTTCATGACAATGATTTCCGCAATCGTGAGTTGAGAATTAAAGCTTTTTGACCCCGAAGCATTTTCTAAGAAAGTTTATTAAAGCCTGAAAAGAATGAATGCATGATTATATCTAGTTGAATTTCTGAATTTTATCTACAAAAAGAGGCTTTAGAAACCATTTTCACTAAATGTGATAACCTTTCAAATTTATTCACGAAAGCTTAGTTGAAGCAACGACAACAACTGCATTATCGCTAATGTTACGTGTAAAAACTTTTATAGGTCAAATAAATTTTTACGCCAAGGGCTTAAATGTTTTTTAAAATAATATTTATTCTTTAAAATCAAGGATAGTTCCTTTTGTTATATATGTTTCTTAACAAATGTTTACTTGTTATCTATGCATTTGAAATAAGTGGCGAAATTAAAGAATCAGTCTATAATCACAATGACTTTACTTCTTTCATCAATTTTAACTTCTATGAAAGTTGAGGATCCTTTTGTTCGCCGTCGATAGGCACTTGTCTCCACTGTTCTCAGGTTTCGAGAGAAATCTAAAAGCATTAATTCACAGTGCATTCTCTTTAGGAAAAAACTGAGCAGTATTCCTCAACCATGACCATTTTATTTCAGCAGTTTTTATTTAATATGAAAGCCCATGATCCTTTTATATAATTATTACACCTACTATCTCCTTATATCGATTTATTTCGTTATTTTCTAAGATTTGCTGACTAATCAGAATTTTCTGCGCGTATTATGATGTAGTACTTGGAAGACAGAGCCTAGCTCGGCAGTTTTTTGTAAAGTCGAGTTGTTGTTTTTTTGGAGAAAATATTTTGATACGAATCAGATATTGATTACAAATGAACATTTTTCAATCTTACCTACATATTTTGGTTAACACAAAAATTGCACTGTTGCTATTGGATGTGAGCCAAACGTATTGGTATTCGGATAATGTTATATAGCGCCATCTAACAACATTTTGAGGTACTAGTAGGTTATTATCCTAGGGAAGCAATGTAAATACCACAAAAATTTACGAGACATTGTCAGCAGTTATATATGATATCGTCAACACAAGAACAAATAAAAAAAAGGCTGGTTAGATAATTATAAAGAATAGTCATAAAGAAATGATTTGTATGTGTGTGTGTTGTGTAAAATTCCGTGTTTTCAAAAAAGACCGTGTTTTCAATATAGATAAACTTAAAAAGCAAAACATTTAAATATAAAATTTAATCTAAATCGCTAGAGCCATTTCTGAGATATACGAAATATATAATATACTTGTTTAAAGTTGTAAGGTAACTTAAAATGATATTTCATTTTTTTTTTGTGACAAGATGTATTATAATCAAAATTGATTGATGCAGTATTAAATTAATACTATTAATTATGACATTAGAACACTGATGGTCGAAAGCGGCTATTCTCACTAAAATTGATTTAATTTATGAATGTAATGGAATACATGATGATTTTAACATTCCTCGCAGATTGTTTAAGCTTTTATAAGTTATTATATAATATTCTTTAAATTTAAATCTCATGAAAATACCCCATTTACCCCAATGTTTTTTTCCTTTGAAGAAAATATGCCGAACGGATGTATCTGCAATTCGGCATCCTAGGTGATTTTAAGAGTACTTTAGTTTTCGAAAAATGCAGATAGTATATAGGTTTAAAAATGATGTCATAAACGATGAATAAAGCACACAGATCAAGGAATTTTTCTTTTCCAAAAAATGTCAGCGTACAATTCCCTGCGCTTTGGTCTTCAGCATCTCGACTCTATCCTCACAGGAACCTAACCAGCTGGTTGGCATTTAGTGCAAAAGATGAAAGAAAAATATTTCAAAAGTCGACTTTAGCCAATAACGGTTTTAAATTCTTTTCGGAAAAAAAAAAGCGAAGCAGGAAAAAATATCCCGTTGGAAGGATTGAGAGCTTTAGAGTGGAACTGAAATGGTTTGATATTAAGTTCCATCGACGAAAACAAGATCCCTGGCTGCTATTTTGAGAGTGTTTGTAAAAATCTCTTCGCTTCTCAACTTTATTTCAGCTTTCGGGAAGAACTCGAATACTTTTAAGTCATTTGAAGAGCGTATGGCAAAATTATGTTTTGTGTATTTCTTGTTTTTATTCCTTCCATCATATAAAATGTCATTCGTGCATAGTTTATATGAAAAATCTTCTTCCCAAGTTGCACTTTGTGGAATGTATTCCGCATTTTACTGTAGTAAAGCCGACTGGGCATAGATGCAACCTGGAAAAATGGGTTTATTTAATATTAAATATTAAATTGCGTTATTTAAATGCCTCATGTTTTGCAGAAACGATTTATGGATAATTTTTCGTTGCTTTCTCGTATACATAGTATAGAGAAAATATAGGGATCGTCAAAAAATTCGAACTTGAGATTTTGACGAATCTTCACGTTTTAAATCTCCCCAAGTTCGAAAAACATATTTTTGGAAAATGCCCTTCTGTCTGTCTGTGACAATGATAACTCAAAAACGTTTTGAACTAGACGGATGAAATTTGGTACCAAATTCAAAAGTCTCTACGATCTTTATACCAAATTTGTAAACTTCTATCAAATTTTAAGCAAAATCCATCTAGAAAGAATTTGTTTGTTTGGCTATTCGAATATAAGTTAACATGATAACTACAAAATGAATAGAACTAGATTGATGAAATTCGGTATACACGTTTAACATCTATAATATAGATACCTGTCAAATTTTGAGCGAAATCTAATGAGTGGTTGGCTGTCTGTCGGTCTATGCTTTCATAAAACGGAAAACGCGATGAGTTAAATATATTAAATTTGGTATGGAATTTTGTTACTACAAGTATAGCTTTTTAACAAATCTTTGTTTCAATTGATTGCTCAAAGCGCATCTAAAATATGGAATTGATTTTCTGATACTATTAACCACGTGAGAGGTCTTTATCACCCAATAATTCGCCAAGCATCCTACGATATATTCAGTAAAAATGCTAAATTCACGCCAAAGGTTAATATTTCGTAACTGTTGTACTCCAATGCCATGCAAGGCTTTCTCTAGTATAATACATTTTTTTATTAGAGAGTATACGATGAAATTTTGGGGAGACAACTTCTACTTTATTTAAATCAAATAAAAAACTTTGAAAACAGTGCGGGTTGTTTTCAACTTCAAAAATATGCTCGTGATTTTTATTCGTGTGATATGCATAAAGTGCGCCGTGTGGAGATAATTTTGAAAAATTTTGCAATTGTAAATGGACATGACGTGAAAGTTCAACATAACGAGATTCAATGACATGTGTTTTTATCTTTGTCATGTGACTATGATATTAACATTTTTAGATCGATGTACGATAGAATTGTGGATTTAATTTTAAATGAAGGAGAAAGCCTTACACATTATTCATAGAAATATGTTTGAAATGTTTCTTTTTGCCGAGACTGGATAGACGCGGAACAGAAATCTTTAAAAAAGAATGCAAACTTAACTAAACGTTTCTTGTTTTAATTGTCTTATTAAGATTGCTCAAATGAAGAATCATTCTTACTAAATTAATATCTTTTCAGCCGTTCTTACATGCAAACTCAAATTCTATGCACATAAGAATTTAATGATTCTCTCTGTATTCTCATTCAAAAACAGTATTCTGTGTTCAAAATTCATAACTTTTTAAAAGTATCATTTATACTACAAATTAACATTCGAAATCTAAAAGATCGGTAAAAAAGATATGATTCTATTTTTTATATTTCTAGGTTAGAGCTTAACATAAAATTGAGCATATATTTCTGCTATTAATCTATATTATACGAGCTTTATTTTTTAATATTAATATTTACAAGGCATTAGTATTATACCATGGGAAAGATCATTTAGTATAACATTTTGTCATGTCTTTAAATAATTAATTTAAATTCTTAAGCATGTGTTTGCAGATCTGTTTTTATAAAGCTCGAAGTTAAGGTATGTGACTACGTTCAGTAATAATAATAACGTATAATTGGATAATAAAGTATAATAAGAATAATTCATTTAGTATAACATTTTATCATGTCTTTAAATAATTAATTTAAATTCTTAAGCATGTGTTTGCAGATCTGTTTTTATAAAGCTCGAAGTTAAGGTATGTGACTACGTTCAGTAATAATAATAACGTATAATTGGATAATAAAGTATAATAAGAATATTTCATTTAGTATAACATTTTGTCATGTCTTTAAATAATTAATTTAAATTCTTAAGCATGTGTTTGTAGATCTGTTTTTATAAAGCTCGAAGTTAAGGTATGTGACTACGTTCAGTAATAATAATAACGTATAATTGGATAATAAAGTATAATAAGAATATTTCATTTAGTATAACATTTTATCATGTCTTTAAATAATTAATTTAAATTCTTAAGCATGTGTTTGTAGATCTGTTTTTATAAAGCTCGAAGTTAAGGTATGTGACTACGTTCAGTAATAATAATAACGTATAATTGGATAATAAAGTATAATAAGAATATTTCATTTAGTATAACATTTTATCATGTCTTTAAATAATTAATTTAAATTCTTAAGCATGTGTTTGTAGATCTGTTTTTATAAAGCTCGAAGTTAAGGTATGTGACTACGTTCAGTAATAATAATAACGTATAATTGGATAATAAAGTATAATAAGAATAATAGTAATTGGTAATAAGGCATGATAATAAAGATAATTAATTAATAAGGTATAACAAGAATAATAATAATTGGTAATAGAGGATAATAAGGTATAGTTGGAGAAACTATTTCTGCATGCACACTGAATTTTCTTCATTCAATATCACTGAAGTATCTTGTGATTATTATTTCCAATAGAAAAATTTATTAAACATATGATGTTTCTTTATTTAATTAATATTCATCTTCTTTTAATTTTTTTAAAAACGTTTTCACTGCTTTTATGTATAAATTTCTTAAATTTTGTTTTAGAATATTTTATTAATAACATAAGATTCTACATAAAAAGAAACTTAATTCCAAAAGAGAGAATATATACATTATGCGCCTTAAATCAAAGTCTAATTATTACAAAGATTGATTAAATGGACAATTTATAATTTCCTTTGTACGCTGCAATAGTTTAAAAAAATAGTATATTAATTTAACAGGTTTTTGTTTGATTTGTATGTGACTGTAATCTACATAGATATATCCAGAAGATGTACATATTTAGGTTGTAATTGTTGTAATTCTTGCCTACAATTTTTTAACTCCTTTGTCTTTAATTCAAGCATTTAATTTATGCTCCTTTAAATCTTTACTACATTTATAAGTGTATTAGATTTACATAAAATAAATATTAAACGAATTTATTTTGTATAATGCAATTGTTAGCGATATTTGATTTCTTTATGAAAAATTTATATATACGAAAAATGTATTGTAGAAAGGAAACATTCATAAGCTAGTTTATTAATATTTTAACCTAAAATCTCAATGAGATTTTAAATCTATCATAATCATATGATACTTTTAAGATATGAAGAAAGCAACCTTTTCACTTTAAACTAATCTAAATTAACTCTAAAATAAAAATAATAATTATTTTATATTTGAAGCACGACAAATCTTTAATAATAGAAGTACTTAAATGAATACCAGTTTATCTATAAAGTTTTCTCTGCTATTTAAATCTCCTATACTCATATTTAATTATGTCAGCATACATAGTTTCAAAATTTTTTCCCCACAAAATATTCATGAAAGATTTGTTTTGCATAAACTGATAAGATTACTATATTTGTAAGTTTAAAATGCGATGTGCATAAAGTATTTTGAAGAGATGTTTCTAGTGAATTATTGAAAAGATTAATTTTTAATATTTCATGCTTGTAGAAATTAAATTTTCATAGTATCTCTAGTATAACTATCTTTGAGTGTTTATTTTAACTATTAATGTGTAACTTATTCGCACTTACATTAGGTAGATTTGATTTGGCAGACGATGAAGCATCTTTCCTGCTGGATTATTGTATTTTTCAATTTTTATAAAATTGTTGGAATATTTGAGTATTGCGATTTCGAATAATTAATGGATATTTATAAATGTCTTAAATGTAAGGAATTGAATTTTTTTAGAACAACCTTATGGATTTATTTACATTTGTTAAACAAATCAAACATTTTGATTTGTTCAAAATATGATTTCATATATTTGTGAGAAAATTTGTGATATATTACACGTTAAAAGCAATATCTCTTTTGCGGTTACTGCAGTAAGATGGGGTGAATATTTCGGTCATTTTATTACAATAGTATGAATTTTGAAAGAATTTTTCTGGGATCTCTTATAATCTAGTAGAATGTTGATCTATGGCAGTTTAAATGGAGCTTAAATTGTTTTTGACAAATTAAGAATGTAACTTTGCATATTTAAGTTTTTGAAGGTTGTGGCTCATATGAGCACAAATAACAGTGTTATGTGCTCAGTGACTTTTTAACAGTGTATGTTAAAAAGTGACTTAATCTGTTTTTATGACTATAGAAATGTATATAATTCTCTCATATGTCTGATGAAATATCTAAAATGTAAGAGTACTGATAAGTAAAAGAACATGTGCTTGCTGAAAATAGTAAGACGAAAATACTTCAAACTCAAGAAGAATCAACGAAAATGTTCCAGATTACACTTTATGATTTTAATCATGGGTCGGAAAGCGTGACGTCATATATATACTGTGAAAGCATCTTTAGGCTTATCTTGTCAAAAATTAATAATGTTGTTTTCAACTTTAAAAAGAATCAATCTAAGACTGAATTTTAATGATTTTCCACTCAGCAAGTTCGCTTTGAAATTTGTAAAGTATATTTACTATTCAAACATTAGTAATAAGAAATTGGAGAATCATATTTTAAATTTCTAACTGCGGTGTTTTCAGTTTCTTGCCAAACGTTCTGGGTAATCAGTTTAGAATTTATCAAATGATGCAGCTGAAAGATTATAGAATGCCTATTTCTTGTGTTATAGGTAAATTTGTACTTTCAAAATTCTTGGCAATTCTTAGATGGTTTTTGGGAAACTCTTTGATACTTTTTTTATTATAAAAGAAATTATGTATAAAAGAACTTCTTTTTAATTTTAATATTTCGAAATGATTCATCCCTTCTTTCTCTATTAAAAAAAATGCACTGTTTTTTTTTTGTTTTTTCTTCTTCTCTCAAATGGTGTTTTAATAAAATGTCAAATAAGTAATAATTTCATAATTTGAAGATACCATTAGATATTTTTATAAATTTTATTATCCAACTTTGTATCTTTTCATTCACTGAATAACACATGCTTCAGAACACTTATCACATACTGGCGACATTTATTATTTGAATCGAAAACCAGTTGAATGAATTTCTTATTCAAAACATTCAAGAGCCTTGATATTCGGAATCGAATCTACATTTTTTTTCTCCCCCCTCCCACGCACTTAATGCATTTATGTCGAATTTTTGCCAAACGCTTTCGTTCCATGTGATTCTCAAGAGTAACCGTCATCTTCAATCCGGAAAGATCATCATATTTCAGAAGACCCAGTGAACCTTTATGTTGTTTAAACTAGCAACATTCAACAGCAGCAGCAGCGAATCGCTTTTCTTCAGCAGTTCCTGAAACACTTTTAAAACACGGCGGTGCGCTTTTAAGATGGAGGCATCGGGGGGATCGAAAGTCAGCGAAGGCAGGATTCGTTTCGAATTTAAACGATTCTGGAAACCCTTGACGATCACGATCGATTCTTCCATTGGCCGTTTTAAAATGCTTAAAAAGAGCCATTTTCTCTTGATGTCTTCGCTCAGTCAATACGCTTATTGTTGTCGCGAGCTAATTATATTTCGTTACTGTCGCTCGCGTTCTCACTCCCGGCTGTCTCCTGGGGTTCTTTTCCACCCCCCTGGTCCTCCGACGCTTAATTAACGCGATCGGCAACTTATCGGATCTGCTGCAGGAGGAAAAAGCCGTGTTTATTCTTCTAAGAGATCGGCTTCCGATTGTTGAAGAAAGCGCGACAAACAGTGAGAAACCGATTTTAGAATGAGTGTTGTTCTACTAATAACACCCCTGGAAAAGGTCCGTCTTGTTGCTGTTCGAAGATGGCGCTGATTGGAAATATGGAAATGCGTGAATGTCTGTTTCTTGATAGTCTTTGCTCGGATGATTATAATATTGAAAAAGGATGCTGATGTAGAACATTTTTGTTTTTAAATGCTCCTCAGTATTTCTCTTTCTTTGATCAAAAGAAGCAGAAATGAGATAGATAATGGAAAATTTCTTGGCGTGATATCTAGAATTATTTCAGTTCTTTGTGTTTGATCTAGATCGATTCTGTCTGATAATATATTTTTTTAAAAAGAGAGATCTGTATTTAAAAAAGGGAAATGGCGTTTACTATTATGTTAATGCAGAGAAGTTTGGTATAGTGATTATCGAATTATTTCGTGAAGAAATGAAAGCTAATATTTTGGGACTCTTGCACTTCATTCTTGATAATAATAATTTTATCCATGTAATAAAAGCAAACACCTTTCTATAAAGTTTTTCTATCTTTAATTGATATGCTGATCAAAATTCTAGAAACGAAGTAAAAATTATAAATAAGTAAAGCACTGATATAAACAATTTTAAAAGTAAATTGAGTAACTGTAAATTGAAGAATTTTTACCTTGATATATTTTGATTTTTAATAAATGTTTTGAAATTTTATTTCTGTTCTTTTTTTATCGTTGCTCAAATAGCTTCTCGCTTCTTATATATACTATATATTTGTTTTGACTTCCATATTTTGGATTGAATAATTTTTGTAATACAGTAATAAGAACACGTTAAAGAAACATTTTTATTGTTTGCTGCTTTTTAGTCTGTGATATATATTTTGGAATTCATAATTATAATTATTAAGAATTCTTGCGACCAGTTTATCTCAAATTCACTACCAAATAACATCAGCCACATGGAAAATTAAATTGAATTAATAATTAATTGCTTAGGATGCTCTGAAAATATGGTACAGATGCGCAGATCAAAATTTCAGCCTTTTGGAAAATCAAGAAACGAGTAAATAAGAATAGATTACTAAATTTCAGTTGTTACAGACATGAAAGATGTCAAATAAAAGCACATGAAAAGGAAACAATTAACAGTTTCTGACTCGTGTAATACATGTTGCACTATATTCTCCTCTAATCAGTTTCTGTGAAAACTGACAAATATAGTGTTATACTGTTTTATTAAAAACATTAAGTAATGTTCTATTACAATTTTCAGAAATTGATTGGCATCATTTCTTTCACGATATAATAATTATATCAATAATTTCAGTACAGTTTAGGATTTTTTTGAAACTGACTGATGAAATGTTTTCAGTTCCAACTAATTAATATGCCTTTAATATACTTTTTTTTTACCCATGATTCAGTTAAATTCCTTTGAAATATTTATTTATTTTATCTGTTTAACATATTTTTAATTTCTGAGGATTCATGGTTACATTTATTATATTTTAAAACTAATATAAAGTATTAGAAAGTCCATCTTTGGTGTTTTTTAAAAAAGGATCATAAACGTACGTTATTTTATTACATGCATTTTGTGTTATTATTTTTTCAGAATAGTTGTATCATTGCCCTTTCTTAATGGCTAAAAAAATTCATCTACCTGATAGCAGAATGTAAAGTAAAAATAAAACTAATTTGAAACTACGTAGGTAATGGTAAAGCAATAAACCAAAAGCAGTAAGCAATAAACAAAAGCAGAAACCAAAAACAGTATTTTACGGCAATAAAACATGTAACAATTGAATTTGTTGAAATTTCATGTTTTTGATTTGAAAATGTCAATATTTTATTTTGTTTCACCATTCCTATCCATTTCACCAATACTGTTTTCATTACTAATCAATCCTTCAAAAATTTTATTTCGTTAAAAATCGCTTAAAAGTTTACATGTGTTTTAAATTTTTAAGAGCCTTCCTTTCTCTTGGCTATCATATGCCAATAAGAATTTTCATTCAAAATTTATACTTAATTGCTTTAAATCATATAAAAATTAGTTTGTCATATATTTATTTAATACTTCTTTAATTCAAATAGAAAATTTTCTAAAGAAAAAGGAAATATTAGTTTTCTTCTCACAATTGTAAATGTAGTTATTATGAATTTGTAGGGCATAATTAAATAGATATAAAAATACTGAAATTCAAATACAATATTTGACATCTCAACGAATTAAAAGTGTATGGTTTACGTTATTCATTTGTGCAACTAAATTGTCGACAGTTTAATTCTTTTAAATTTGTGTAATAATTTTGGAGGGAAAACTGACAGATATTTTTTTATAGAAGGAAATTATTAAATGCAACAAAAATAGAAGTGAAGTCGAAGAAAAATTTAAGAAAACTATGAAAATATATTTGTGTGCTGGTAAATTTTTTAATATATTGCAATCCAATTTGTTTCTTCACTCAATAAAACTAAAATTTTTTTAATGTATTTTAATGTATAAATATTTATATTTAATATACAAAATGCATATGAATACATAAAATTTAATAATAAGAATATTATTTTTAAAATCTTAATAATATTTTTAATATAATTATTTATAGATAGATATTATTTTTAAAAAGTTCTTGATAAATTTTGAATATAATTTTAATACATGAAAAAATTGATAACTTATGGCTTATAATGAGATACATTTAAAACATATGAGATTTTATCTAAATATTTGATGACAATAAGCTCAGCACTTGATAATATTTGTATTAATGTTTGAAGTCTGGCTATTGCCAGACTTCAAACATTAATACAAATAGAAGTCAAACAAATATTTCACATTTTTATAGAAAATTTACTTTATATCCAGTTTAATCACGATAAATACATCCTAACTAAATAATCTTTATTTGCTTTGAAAAATGTCAATTTATCTTCGCTTTTTTATTAATAGAAGAATTATAATAGCTGCCTAGGTGACAATTGAATTCGATCTCAAAAGATAATTTAATTTGATTGCATAAATTTTATAATTATCTGTCAAATATATCATTAAAAGTGTTATTTAAAAAATGTATTATTATTTTTTGAAAGGACTCGATAAAAATCGTTTGGTGAATGAATCAGCATTCGTTCAAATGCATAGCGTAGCGCGTTTTGATTTTGATTTGCTCCTTATTTTATTTTTTCTCTAATTTATTGTTATGATCCTTAATGTGTTTTTTTCTTTTCTTTTCGAAAACCTGTCTGTTCCGGAATCGCTCCCCGGTTCCAGAGACACAGTCAGGTGAGTGTATATTTATTTTTTGTTTCATTTTTTAGTAGATTCCTCTCCCTTATTTGTTTACTGCTTTGTATTAGAAGATAGTTATAAGTTATACTATATTTTATATTTTTGCTACTTGATGGCAGACTATAGAGAAAATAATGTGTCAAATTTGTGTTCTACGATTCTAGAAAAAGATGAATGCTATTTATTAGCATTATATGAAACTCAGTAAAATTTGTATTAATTCATTTCATATACACTAGACTCTGTAATGCGTCTTTTCTAATGGACAGCTCCAGAGTGACGCATTAATAAGAGCGATATACTTTCAAATCTTGAAACAATATAAATAATTAGTTATTTGGCCTTTTTTAGCTATACTATATGAAAGTATATATTTATTTTTTAATGATAATTTGGTATATTATTCTTATTAAATCAGACAATATTCATTATAAAATTTTAGATTTTATATAATTGAAAAGCACTTAATCATAATTAAAACACCTATTGCAATTGCCGTTCTTGAAATATATATAATATATATAAGAATCTGTATATGTTTATTGAGTTTGAACTTCGTATAAATAACAACAAAACATAAGTCCCGTTATTGAATATACTGTGGTGTATTTGATCAGTTTCTTTTAATAAAAATTGAGGGGACCACCTTTATTGTAATTGTTCTTGAAGACTATTTTTATTTCAACTCAAAAAAAGAAAGATTGAACTGTTGAATATTTAGAGTAATGATGCACTATTGAATATTTGCATCAATGTAATTTTTTTTAACATTAAAAGAAATCTAGACCAAGCTGAAATGGCGTACTTGCAGACGACACATTTAAGAATGTCATATAAAGGAGGATTCTCAGTGTGTATAAAAATAATTAAAGGTTAAAATGATCAAATAACGATGACTGAAATGATTAGTTAATCTAAAATCATGTTTTAAGTTCTTCCAGCATTTTAAGGCAGAGAATAAAACGTTGAGGATATTAAAAATGGAATATATTGAACGAGTGGAATTTTATCTTTCAATGTTGTTCAAGAATTTTTTTTTTCTTTCTTAGCGATACTTCTTAGGATATGAATTATACAAATTTTCATGTCTTATAAATTGTTACCTGCTTTAGAATGCCACGGCTATAAACATGCAAAGGAACTACGGTTATTGTGAAATATCTATCTGTAACTCAAGATTGTCATGAATTTTTAAAAATAACTAGAATTTGATACTGCAACAATCTTGATTTTTCCATGCGATTCCATTTTTTTGAGATTAACGGTCTCGGACCGCCAACTGGTTCGCCGGAAATATTGGTTATATTTGATTCCATATAAATCGTTTGAATTTAATTAATATTTCATGATTCTGCCAAACTGATTGACAAGAAAGCCGTGTTTTTTCAATTGTCTTACGTTCAGATTCTGTACATGAATGTTTGTAATGAAGGCAATCTTATAATATCGAAATGCTGTTAAAAAATAAATGTCCGATTCATCTATCTAAATGCCGCTTATTTAATTTCACTTTTTTTTTCTATTCGATTTCGTTTTTGGTAAATTATACAACAGAATACTTACAGTTAAACAGAATACTCTTCTTTAGCTTTCAACAGCGGTTTCACAACAACAGTCATGTGATTAAATATTGGATGAAACAATGAAAATAGTTTCGAGTTTCAGGATAACAAAATATTTTTTAAAAAATTGCCAAATTTCAGCAAAAATATCACACGACTTTTAAATTGGTATCATTTAATGATACCAATTTGAGGGTATTTTTTAGAACTTTACAGTGGTGTAAAATTTGTTTTAGTGCAATAATATTTTCGAAAGTTATCGCTGAAGAGCGCTAAAAGTAAGTTTAATTTTTAATTAATTAAAATTTCAAAGAAAAAAATCCCTTCGAGATGCGTATTTCCATCTTTCAAGTAATATGTGTACCGAATTTAGTAGGTCAAACATTTTGACTTGTACCAACACACACACACGCACGCGCACCGTTATTATTAGTAGAGATTGTCTAAATAGAATATCTTCAAATTATCTGGTTAAATTTTTAGGAGTTTCTTATTCAAATGGCTTTGATTTTGAATAATTTCCAATATTTAGTTTCGTTTCGTTTGAATGGTTTTCAAATGTTCCAAAACTTTTCAACATAATTCGTTTTTTAGAAACCGAACCTATAGCAACAAACTTCGGCGCATTGAAATTTTCGAAGTAATAGAGAACGCGTTCTTTCCCAGAAAAGTTTCGTAAATAAAAAAAAAGTTTTGTGAAAAAAAAAAAACTTTTATTATCAGACGCAAGGAGTTTTCATTTGCAACAGTTTTGATTCTATATTTTAATTCTAAAGCCGTGTCAGAAATCCAACTTCTCAAAGATATGAAGAAAAAGGGAGTAATATTATCAAAGCTTCAGTTGAAGGAATTTTGGAAAATGTGTTGGTCAAATAACCAGAATTACGTCAATTTGTAAATTGATATTTCAGTTTTAGTAATATATTTCTGGATAGGTCGGTAAGTAGAAAGATACTTGCATAGTCAACATTTGGAAATTCTTGATATATAAAATTATCAATCTTTAATAGCTTTATCTACATATTTTATTATTTCCAATTCAGAAGAGGTTCAGATGATTAGAAGATATTCAACTCCATAAATATTTACACCTCCCATTTTTGAAAATAAGTAAATTGTTTTGAAGCAATACCTTTAAATCGCGTAGCCTTTCGCTCTTCGACATAAATATAATATCTGATCAAAAGTACCCGGACACTTTTGAATTGACACATTTTTTTTTCTTTTTCGAATTTCTTCAAAAAGGCTGAACGAACTGCCTTTAATTACCTTTATTCGACCATATAAACAATATACTTTAACTCACACTTTTAACTGAATATTCAGTGACGAGAGCATGTTGCAGACCAGAAATCTAATGACGAAGAAAGGGGCTGGTCTCGCTTCGTTTCACAGAAAACTGTTAATATTTTGAAATTTTCATCACTGTGCTGTGCGCAATAATTACTTGCAGATTTTTGGAATGGAGTGTGCCATTCCATTCCATTTCTGTTTTTTTTTTTCATAGTAATTTAGTGCCAAAAATAATATTAAATTCCCCATTATGTTGGATATCTTATCGAAATATTATTATAAATTTACGTTAAATATTGTTTGGTCCCTATTAACCACTTGTGGAAAGACGTGCATCGAGATGTTTTTGTCACAGAATCGTCAACGATGTGCTGCTACACACGTCAGCAGGCATTTGTCATAGGAGGTAAAAGTAATGTTCACGACTCATCGACTGAGATTGTTTGCCGACATGCTGAGATTGTTACTCATTTTTCAGGAGCACAGTCGTAGATCGAAAATTAATTCATTTAGATGATATAAATCTTTTTTCCGACTTATGTAGATATCGGATACTTTGTGCGGCCACACTGTCAATTATAGTGGACTTACTGGCACGCGGCACCTGTGAATTTCTTGCCACCGCCAGTGGTGAATTTACTTGCTGAAATGATTTGTGGAACTTTGGCGGAACCTATAAGAATAATAAGTATTTTATACAGTACTATTTGAAATAATGGCATGACTGAAAGCACTTCAAGAATGCTGAACTTACAAGCCGAAAACCAAAGTTATATTGATTATATTGAAAGTTAGTTATTGATTTCTCACAAAATTATTTTAATTAACGATTCATAATAATTTTTAAATTCATTTTAAATCTTATTGATGTTATGGACTTGGACTCTTAAGAACCTCAAATGCCAAGAGCCATTCCGGGTTTAAATAATGGAAACGATCGAAATCTTTAGATTCTTTGCCGCTCGAGAATGATAATGCATATTGTCTTCAGCCGTCAATTACTTTACTTGCCATACACTGTTAAGGGAAAAACCGATAAAGTGAATGGTCCACTTAAAAACTATTCCGAAATTGCATTCCGCATATGATTGCCCGAGAAGCAATGGTGGGAGGAATGAAACACACAGCATCGAATTAAAAGTGGGCTGGGGTGATTTTTTTTCCCCTTCTCTCTCTCTCTTCATTGCAGCAAAAGACAAATTAAAAAAACAAATCCCTCTCCCAGGGAGAAGGGGGTCTTTTAATAAGAGTCAGGCTGCTTAAGGGAGGGGTGGGGATTGCGAAGTTGCACAAACACGTGTCGCAAGCGCATCGGAGGACAAGAGTTCTAGCGCTTGGGTGAAGGAGGGGTATGGGGCGTGTTCCGTCCTTCGTTAATGAGTTTTTCTAATCGAAATGCATTTGCATCTCTTAACAAGTTTTCTCTTTTTTTTTTATATTTTTTGTTGTTGTTGCTGCTTCCTCAGACCGTAACGACTTTCTTCTCCATTAAGTATTTTGCTTCTCATAAAAACCTCGCATTCGCTTCTTTTTTAACGAATGTTCTTATTAAAAACGATGTAAGGGCGCAGCCCCACGGCTTTTTTTTTTAACTTTTCCCCCCCTCTCCCCAACCCATCCTCTCTGGATTCAGCCCTCTTCGTCATTTGGATTTTTTTTTTACCCGGCTGTTTTTTATTACGGCTCGTGTCTGCGTCTTCATTTCGCGCTCTGTCCCCTCCCACACGCCCTTACCCAGCGGTTTTTTTTTTCTTACCCTCCTCTCTCATTCCTTTTTTTTTTTTTTTTTTTTTGTCTCTCCTTTCATTTAGAGACGAATAAAAAAAAAGCCGGGAGAAAAAAAAAAGAGCTTAGTCATTAATGGTTTTTAAAATACAAACATGGTTTTTTAAGATTTTAAGAGCGTAAAAAAACAAGGACTGCTTCGCTCCGTGCATTAGAAGGAATAGGGTAAAAAAAAAAAGTAAAAAACAGTAGCAATTTTTTTTCCTCTCCTTCTCTTCTTTTCAGTTCTCTATCCACCGGATCTTCTCGTGTCCCGGGGCATATTTTTTTTATGTACACTCTTCTGTTTCTTTCTGGTAGGAAGGGGGGCATGGAAGCGGTATTCCTGGGGGGAGGCACTTTTTTTTTCTATGCTCGCGGGTACGGTTTGGCAATATATTTTAATGAACCTTCTAACCGGTGGATATTAGAAAGCGCTTGATGAGAATATTTGAAGCTCGCATTTTTAAGAGGATAAAAAAAAAGGAAAGAAAAAAAAAATTGCGCGTAAAAATAAAAGCCTTTTAACTACGCTCTTTATTTACTTATTCGGGTGGGTATCGCCAAATTCATCGGCTCCTTCCATTATTTATGACTAGGGTCCCTGACGATATCGATCCTCCAGGTGCATAGAACGTTGTCGAATGGTGCGAAATTCACCGCAAATGTCTTCTGGAACAGACCTTTATAAACAACGAAATTTGTGTCTTCAAAAAGATGGCAGTTCTTAGGATTGACCAAATTAACTGATCTTTTTAATTAGTTTAAATAATATTTGTTTACTTTTAGGGTTTTAATTTGCAAAATTGATCGTTCTCAATCACTCAGCGCCATTCTCTCTTTAGCGATTTCTGTTGGCATGTTAGTCACACTTCCTATTATCTCCTCGCATGTTAGCACTCCATATCGCTTCATATTATCTCCTCCATTAAACACCTTGCTAGAATCCACCTCAGCCTCAGCTCTCCCCCTCAGCGCATCCTTAGCCTCTGCCTCTCTCCACCAACCTCAATTGAGGCCACATTCCAAATGATGCTAATGAAAATGAGCTGATGAAAGTTACGATGGATTGGATGCACAACCTTACAATCATGCCAATTCTGACTAGTTTGAGTGCCGATACTCCAATTGATGAAATGATCTAAAATATTTGGCTTAAAGATCTGTACTTAGATTCGAATTTAGAATATTTTGTTCTGCCTACCTGGATCGCAGTCGCCTTATACGTAGTCAGAATTAGCAAATATTATTAACTATCAGGTTATTGACCTTATTGATTACCAGCAAAATATAAATATCTCGTTTTATGCATATTATAAAATGTCAAGCATTAGGAAATGACATTCATGTAATTGATGGTGCTAAAGAGGCGGAATCATTCTGCCCCAATGGAGGTATCTCGGTTCGAGATTCCATTTATTATAAGTTTGACTGAAATTCATTGAAAAAGATCAAGTATTTGGACCTCCTCTCTTTAATTCCTTTAGACTTTGGTTTTTAGACACGACATCCTTTAGACTTTGGTTTTTCGCAGAAATCCCTTCATACTCTTTTATTTTTTTGCCTAAATTTTTCGCTTTCGTTAAAATTTTTGCATTTTTCTTGGCAATTTCTTCATTTAAACTTTGACCTACTTCGTTTGAAGATACCTCTTGGTTTAGCCAACAAACAATGACTTTATTATGAACTGTTCTGATTACACATCAAGTTCACTTTAATTTAATTGTCTTTATATATTTTTGTGTTGGTTCTTCTCCATAGTTTATTCCATTATACATGCCGAAGACTTTTTCTTTCATGTGTTGCAAAGATATCTATCTTTCTCCTTTATTACCCATGTTGTAACGCCATATAAGAGAATGGGCATAATTAACATTTTGTAATTAAGTAGTCTTAAGAGGACTTTGTGTACAAACCAATCCATCGTTGTAAATGAAATCTTTATTTTGTTTATTCGGAAGTATAACAGATGCAGTTATTTTTTTTTTTTTCCCTTGTCAAAATTAATCTATCGTTAAAGATTTTGTATACCTTCAAAACGGGAATTTATATAACGAATATACAGATTTGAACGGGACAATTTCTAATGGAAATCAAATAATATTTCAAGGTTCTTTAAATTTTTTGATATGCGTATGATTTTTTATCATAAAATTAACGAGCAGTCGATTTTTTTAAAACTAGAAATATGCATTTAACGTGTTTTTTTTTTAACTGTAAATGTACATTTCTTTGAATGGAAAGCTCTAAAATCACATCATGAGATCAAATTATTTTTTAAAAAGATCACATGATAATTTTCTTAAGTCTCAGTAGTACTGATTTTCTACAATTTTTCGACTACTGTATTCTCGATGCAGGTTTATCTTGTTTGATGCTTATGATGCTTTGCAATGTATGAATGAATATGATTTTCATCTTACGTAATTTACAGATAGAATGCTTGTTAAAAAAGCTTTCTCGTGTTAAAATGAAAATGACATAAAGTAACTAGGGAGAGCAGTCTGTTAATTTTTGCTGAATTTGCTATAAAATATATGTGTTTCTTTCTTACAAGTTCATTTTATTTTTCAGTTTGAAACTGGAATGCGAGAAACTGGCAAGTGAGAAAACAGAGATGCAACGGCATTACGTCATGGTAAGTATCTAAATAAATATGCTAAAATGTTAATTTAAATCTAAGGCTCTGTTATATAATTTAATTAAGACTTTGATCTAGTATCGTGTTTTAACTGCATTAAACTTGTAACCGCTTCCCCATCTAAACGTTAATTAATCGAATGGATCCAGTGTGGACGTAGTCATGTGAAAGCATTTGTTGATTAATTCAGGATTGAAATAGAGATCGCCTTTGTATGAAATTATATATTTATCACGAGTTATTCTTGGAGTTAGTGCAAGAGCATATTAAATTTCATAATTTTAAATCTTTGAGATTCGACGTAGGTTATCTAACTTTGCTATAAAGTAAGTAAAGAATTTCAAGTCAGTTAAAAAATATTGATAAATTGTTAACTTGAAAGATTTTCATTTTTTTTTTTTTAGTTCGATATTTTTAAATCTTGTTGGTGATATACTTTGATTTGTTTTTCGCAGTGCAGTTTCCCTTGATCAATTTCGTAAGTGCTTTTTAACTCACAAAAAAAAAAAAAAAAAAAAAAATTCGTGGTGAAAGCTTGATTTTTTTTTCTTCTCATCATTGCAGAGATATATGCAAAAGAAAATTAAATGCATCATAAGTGAAGTGTCAATGTGATTGTTCCCACTTTTTTATTTGGAAAATTTTAATGAATGTTTCAAGGTTAAACATTTTTTTGACATTTAATTATATAACAACAATGAATAATTATTCTTTTTAATATTGAATTTTCTAGCAGAAATATGCATTGTTAGTATATCTGTAATTTCAAAATTTATGCGTGCGAACCAAGTTTGAGGTCTGAACGTGTAGTGTAAGAGACGGATTTAAGGAAAATCCTTTTAACTTAGTATCGAAAATCCTTTCTAAAGCCATGGTATGCCAAATTCAAATATTGTTAAACGTCCATGGTAAGTTGTTTTACAACTTCTGATCAGAGCTGATATCTTCTGAAAACGTAAAATAAATTTTAAAACGAAAATGCCAATAATATTAAAGATAATATTTTAAATTAGCTTACAGGTGAAAGCTGTCATCAAAAATTCTCAAACTTACATGGAAGAGTGGGAATTTGTTTCAGAGGGGAACAAATAGTCGCCACCAGATGGTGCTGTATCAATAACACTTATAGGAAACATGTAAATGTATTTGTCATCACGCAGTAACTGTTATAAAACCGATAAGCATTTACAGAAATCATGTTTACCATGTGTTTGTTGCTTATCCGCTCTTCAGATCTCAATCCATGCAATCTTTGGCTGTGAGGGCATTTAAACATATTGTAAATCGTGAAAACCCAGGGTCATTACCTGACCTTAAACATAATATTTCACGCCTTGTACTAAAGATTTTTAATCACACACTTTGGATAGTTCTAAAACATGCCATCTTTCAATTTCAATGCTATCTGAAAATGAACTTCACGTGAAACGTGCCATTCGTTTTCTTGTGAATTGTTTATGAAAACATGTTTTGTGGCAGTAAAAATTATTCAAATGTCTAAAGCATTTAATAATTGTGAAAGTCTCTAGAAATTGCACACAGTATAAAAGGGTTTAAAATCAAACTGTACAAGTATTTAAAATTCGTATAAATGGTTATCATTTGCTAAATTGTTATTTCTTCGTAAAGTGTCTTCTGCTGGCGATATGTGTAAGTTATTTTCCCCCCGCTGAAACAAATTTTCATTTCGGTTCCTCCACTGAAACAAATTTTCATTTCGGTTCCCCCATTGAAACAAATTTTCATTTTTCCCTCACAATTTCGCGTATTTTAGAGACTGATTTCGCCTATAATCAAATTTGTAGTAGCTTAAAAAAAAATATGTATACCTTGTAATTTGGTCTCATAAAGTGGCCTAAGCTATTAAATTAATTTTTAGTCACCAGTTATTTTCAGTAAACAATGTCATAATACCTAAAACACTGAAAAGAAGTTACAGTATAAACTCCAGACGAACTTTTTAGTAAAACAAAATAAAATTTAGTTTCATCTTCTTATTCTCAAGTACATTCATTTGTTTATTAATTAATCAAATGGATTTTATATAATAAGCCTTTTTTTAAAAAAATGAATCTGACTCCCAAAGATATTTTACTTTATAATTAATAGAAGATATATTTCTAAAAGATAAAAGAAATGTGTTATCTCTGTTCAAATATTTTTTTTAATTGTGATCAAATCTTTTTTCATTGTATTGGTGCAATATTGATTGATTATAAAAAAAATCTTAAATATTTTTTGCTGAAATTAATAATTGAATAATAAATGATTTGTTCTGCAGTATACTGAAGTCAATCGCTTTTGTGTAGTCAAACTCGGTTATATGGAGTTTGCAATAGTCAACCCAGAATCGATAAAATTGTGATTATTTTCCGATCGTATAACTACGATTATTGGAAGCAAAATTAATAAAAAATTATGAAATTTAAAAACTTAATTTGAAATAAATTGAGTTATTTCTTGTAAAATGCAATGAACAGCATTTATATAAAGACTTAATGTCATTTTCGACTAAAGATACTTATTTAGCTAATATTTGATTGAAAAAATAACTTAGAGCTTAAAAATTGCTGTATAAATTATTGGAAAAAAATTCTTAATTTTAAAAATTACAAAGAAATATTTTAAAATTCTTATGCATTACTTGGTTATTATAAATCAATTATTCATTTACTAATTTTTGCTGATTGTTAATAAATGCTAAAATAAGCATTTATGGAAATAAGTAATTTTTTCAAGTATTTT
Organism: Argiope bruennichi; assembly: GCF_947563725.1. NCBI lineage: Eukaryota > Metazoa > Arthropoda > Arachnida > Araneae > Araneidae > Argiope > Argiope bruennichi. Next base: position 103,811,113 of record NC_079152.1, read on the forward strand.
TGATTGGCAACAGTGGTAAACAAATCGTTTTAAACAAATAATTAACCAATGAAATGAAATTCTATCTGAAAAAATAATTTTAAGTATTATTGTTTGGTAAATATCATAATCTAAATCTGTTAATAGACATTTAGCAGACGATTCCTTTTCAGATATTTTATAACTGCTACTATTTTTATTTAATTAAAATATTATTAAAAAGTAAAAGCAAACGATTTTTTCTTTGATAAACATATTTTATTAATATTATTTCGTTTAATTTTTGTATAAAAGCTGATGGTCAATTGTAAACCTTTTGGAATCTGGCAATGTTTTTAATATACGCTGTTAAATTGAAAGAATAAACAAGCCGATGGAATTCTAAATTGCTTGGAATATTATTTTAGTTTTAAGAATTTAAGATGCTCTGCAAGCTATAGTTTGAAGTTTAAGAAACGAGTAGTTTTCTAGAAAGTATGCAAAACTATCTTCTGCTAATTTTATAATAGAGCTTTTGCGTATTTTTTGACAATAAAAATTGTTTGGAATGCGCAAATAAATTCTCCACTTAGTTCTGTTTATAAATTGGATAATTCTAAAAATCTAGTAAGTGATTTATTATTTAATTATATTTTAAATAAAATATTATCAAATTCAATTATCGCATCGTATGAAAATAATATATTATCAAAATAACAATGTATGCAATGTTTCTAAATTATTTTTTATGAAAAAATTGGAAATCGTAAGATTTTGTCGATTTTCTATAAATTTTAAGCAATGTCATTGTATATTATAATTGGTTATTTAGTTTCATATTTTTAAAATTTTAAACTTTTTACTTATAATATTAAAAGTGAAAATAAGTTCAGATAGGATTTTTTGTTATCTATCGATAAGCAATGATTTAGGATCCTTCTTTCCTCTAAAAATGTTTTGTAAGAAGTACACACAATCCGTTACAAATTGTATGTACAAAATTTGTTATGACTAATTAATAAATAAAATTAATATTTCATTGTTTAGTTTGCATAAATTTCCTTCCTGATTTCCTTCTATTGTAGTTAAGAAATGTTGTGTTTGAAATGTTTCTTCCGAAATGTTTTTGCGCATTTGTAAAATTCAAAAGAAAATATAATCACCAATTTCCACCCTTAACAGGAACAAATTAGGTGGCATAAACTTTAAGTTGTGGATTGATTTGTCACTGGATAAAAATAAAATAAAATTATTGAAATTCGATGCATGTAAACTATTCAAGATGGCTGTAATGAAACAGTAGAGTATTCTAAGAGAATGAGGAATATAACTTTTCGATAAGTTCGACATGTATTAATTGCATTTAACTGGTTTATAAGGATACATTTACATTCTTAAAATTCTTAAGCTATTTTGAATTTCATTTATCATCAGTTGCACATCAATATTACATTGTAAGGTTGCATTTCGCATGAAACTTTAGAATAAAACTTTTACGATATATCAACAATACAATGGTATTAATATCGTTCTCACTTCTTCACAGAAATATGGATATTTACATTAGTTTAAGGAAAAACGATATACATGTAAGGTACATGTTTTCATTCAGGTCACAACAGACGTTTACGCTTTGTATTCAAAAAATCTACTACAAACTTTAAAAAAATATGTACATTCCAGTCTCTTCCGTGTACTCCAGAGGCAAAAGCTGTGTCGATAGCAAACATTTGACTTGTGAGAAGGAATTTTTATTTAGGGGCAAAATTCTGAGCAGGAGAATGTTTAGAGCTTTCAATATTACAAAAGTAAAAATTTCCCCAAGCCCATGCCATTTTGTTTACTCTATTGAAATTTTTGTGTACTCTGCCAAAATATTTTTTGACATTGCATTAATATAATTTTCTTAGAAGAAATTCATATTTATTTCTTACGAAATTTGCGTTTCTTCTTTGTTTGAATTTAAACCGATTCATTGTAACAACAAATGTTTAATATTTTTATATCTTAGCGTTTCGTCTTACTTTTTTAAGTTATCCCCCCTCCCTGCCCGACTCTATCTTTTTTCTTTTTTCGTGATACAAAATAAATTTTTATTTATTATTATTTTTAGTATGTTGACTAAAGGGAAACAGCCATAGAATCGGGATCCAGATATCATTTAAGGAATTTTAGGTTCACTGTTTTTTAAGTAGTAGATAAGAATGTTTTTCTTTAGTAGAATTTAAATAATTTTACAAGTTTTATAACAGACTAGATGGTATCCGGCGCGTAACTGCCGCAGAATAAATAATTTTAGAAATATCATTTGAAATTTGAAATAGCTATCTTGTCTAGTTAGGAATGATAGTTGTTGTTCGTATTAATTGAAAGAATCATATTTATTTTTTTGTGGACAATGAATACATTTATTGAACTTGAATGAAATAGAAAGGAGGAGTATAAACAATATTTATTCTATTTTTTTTACTTTATTTTTTAAGTATACTGTAGGGTAGATAATATTTTTTGTTTATCCGTCTTCAGCAAAAGCAAATAAATTTCTTGGCAGTCCTACTCGTGAGCATCCAACATACAACTAGCCATGTGAAAAACGTGGATTTTTTTTTGGTTCAAAACAATAAGTTGGCACATTTTTATGGCAATCGGATGAACGGTACGGCAGCGCATAAAATACGAACAAACAAGCATTCATTTTTATATATTAGATATTTTATTACGTTATAAATTAATTTTGAAACAATTCAGCATCCCCCCCCCCTTTTTCTATAATGTTAATGAAAACAATTACTTCAGAATATGCTTATTGGAAATTGTTCCCAATTTTATAACATCTAAATATTCTTAGTAATTTTTCATTTATGGTATTGTTTATTCAGAATTTTACACTTTTATTTTCTCGTATATGAGGTATACAAAAAAAATTTGTTGTAACTGTCAAAAATTTTGGCGACGAAATAATGATTAATTTTCACGTTTCAGATATGTCCGAAAAACACATTTTTCAGAATTATGTTTATGTCTGTCTATGAATACGGTAACTCAAAAATGCATTGAGCTAGAGTAGTGAAATTTATCATGTAATTTTAACATCGAATTTGTAATTTTCTATCAAAATTTGGTCGAAAGAAAAATCTGTTCATATGTATGCATGTTAGCGCGATAATTCAAAAAAACAGAATTATTTAGTTAAAATTTATCATCCACATTGCAGATGCATATTAAAGTTACGACCAACTTTTTCTAAAAGATGACCATTAATTGGTCTATATATTCGCTTGCATACGAATGCGATAACTCAAAAATGCAATTACTTAGGTTTATAAAATTTGGTTTGTGATCAAAATTGTAGTTCGTGTCAAATTTTGGACCGATTTGGGGAAGAGCAAATCATCTAAAATGTATATTCAGTTTCCTTCATTAAATTTAGAACAACAAAACGTCGCTACTCATGTAAATCAAAGGGTGAGGTCGTTTTTTCCCACCTCCTTTCCTGTGTTGCTTCGATATACGTTCAGAGGATGATAGATGGGGAATGGAAAGGAAGGTGCTGATTGTCTAAATATATGAAAAAGGCGAAAGGAGAATACTTCCGATAATTCCTGTATTTGCTATAAAAATATTGATAACTAATTTATCCAAAACATTTTTTTTTTACCAATTTGTTATATATTTGTGTAGTTCCAATAAAAACATATGTTTCATTAAACTCCTTTGTCTACTTATATTATTATTAAATGTTCATAAATCAGTAAGATCAGACTATATTATCTGGGACACCTAGAAATAAAAAGAAAAAGCGATTCAATGTGAAATGTTATTTAGCTCTCAAAAACACACGTTCCTTATACTTATTCAAGGATACGCATCAGGATTTCGCAAATAATGGAGAATATTTTCTTGGCAAAACACAAAGAAAATTATCTTTATGCTTTAGAAAACACTAGTTTCATAAAAGTACAATATAAACGAATAGTTTTCAGATAAATATTACTTTTAAAATTCCGCATTTAAAAATATTTTAAATATGACTTCTTTGAAAGAATTTTAAGAATTATTGCTCTTCCAAGACTAAAAAATTACAAGACTTGCATTAAAATTATTATTTACTGATTACAAATATATTATGGAATTTGAAATGAACTTGATTTACGATTTTCTTCTAAGCAATCGGCTACTGAAAGGAGAGCGCGCGAGTCAGGGAACAGAGATAGGGACATTTTTTTCCCGAGGTAAATAAAATAAATAAGGAAATTGTTTAAATGCCTATGGTCAGCGTCCAAATTATCTTGAATGTAGTTACTGTGAAAATGTAATTTTTCAACTAAGAACTGATTTTCTGTAATATATTTTTAAAATCTCACGGACCACAAAACCAGATACGCATCCTTCCGAATTAAACTTGAAATTTTTAATTTTTGTATTAATTTTAAAATGTGAACAACATTTGAGTAATTTTATTTTTATCCATTATTGTATGTTAGTTCTTTACACTTCTTTAGCTATGGCGTAAATTGCTTCTGTTAAATGTGTAATCTAATATTAATGAATTTTTATTACTAGCTACATATTAGATAATTTTTTTTTTAATGTAACATTATGATCAAGAATACCAGAACATCTTATATGTAAAAACCAAGTTATTTTTCTTGCACCACTCTTCAATATTTTTGCGTCAGATTTTGTGCACGATTCCGATGGTGTTAAAATTACTTATCACTGCTGTGAAATAATAATAAATTACAGGAAAAATTATGATTCATATATTCAGTGAACTTTCAGTCCATGTTGAAGATTGTCTTCCATGAATTCGTTTTCGCATACACAGTCGTTAAGGGGAAAAGTGTTTCTTAAATCTTAGCAACAACTTTTTAACTCAATGCTATTAATCTTCAGTTTAAAGAATTTGTAGCATCGAGTTCTCAATACTTGAAATATATACATCATTTAAGGCTAAACTACGTTACTTTTGTTTGCATTTTAAGGACATGTCTACCGTTACCATGAATCACTTCATCTTGAACTGAATGCAATATACGCTATTTTGCAATGTTCGGATTCTAAACTTTGAAGAAATAGCAAATCAAAAGCAATGAATAACAGCAAATGAAAAGTTCCAAAAACAGTTTTGGAATTAATTTAGCTGCAGTCTTGCATGATTCAAAACTGTTGCCAATTTTCATGCGGAGTTAAGAGGAGAGGAATCGTCAAAATAAAATGAATTTTATATCAGTTCATACTAGTTATGGAGTCAGTAGAGAACGAAATCTTCCAACAGTTGGTCAAATGAGAGCAGTTGTTGAATAAATTGACAAACAGATGATATCAGATTAACATAATTTTTTAAGCAAGGGAAGTGGTGAAAATATAAATATTACTGATTGCCAGTTCATTTTATAATACTGTAATTTATATCCATTTGTATTTCCTCAAGGTGGGAAAATGGAATGGCAGTGGGATTCTAAAGTAGATTCAACAGAAAGGAACAATAGTTTGCTACTTCATTTCTAATAATATCACTTAGAGACCGGTGAAGACTTTGGCATTCTGCATGCAAGTGATAGGCTTTTCGTGAATTCTTCATATTGTTGATGCTTTCTTAAAAGTTGTACAATGTTTTAAACTTTAAAATTTTTGTCAGATCAATTACATTTGCAGAGCAAACTTTGGGTCATTATAAATATTCTTACATTTCTGCATATTTAAAAATAGAAAGGAAAGATTTTGCAAGTTTCAATTTTATCTTGTTTTTTATTTATTGGCAATTTTTGTTAATGTTTGATTAAAAATAAGCGCAATAGTCATATGACAGCCTATATCTGGTATAATGTTTGACATATTTTGAATAAATTTATCGTATTTATTATAAAACTGCTTTTAGTTTTAATAAAGTATTCTTTTAATATTTTCTGAGAGTCCTTAAGATTTTCATAAAATTTGTATAAAAATAAAAAATTTATGAAAATCTTTAAGAAATATTTTGTTTATAAAATATATTTATAGATAGCAACCAAATTCTAGAAAATGTGTTTATATTTTTAGATAATTTTTATATGTGCCTTTCAGGTAATATCTTGTTATGTATATATATGTTACCCGTCTTAAATACCTTTTTTTTTTCTCTCTCTTTTCAGTATTATGAAATGTCGTATGGTTTGAATGTCGAAATGCACAAGCAGGTGAGTACTATTTTTTTTTTTTTTTTTTTAACTTTTATGGAAGGTATATGGTGTCAAGGTGCAAATGTGTAATTTCGTTTTTTTTTCCTGTGAAAACTTTTGCCTTTGTGGTATTACTTTTTAATTTTTAATTTATGTTTGGTTATGAGGATAATTTATTAAATGCAGGTATAAAAAGGCTGAATTAATAATAGCTAATTGCCTTCCTAATTCGTTCCTTAATTATTTTTCTACGAATTATTATTCTAAAATTATCTATGAATTGTTAGGTTATTTTAGCATGATGGAAAAACTTGATTTCCAGGCTAAAACTATTGCTTTAAGTTCCGATCATGGCGAAACTGCACTTTATAAGTATATTGACTGTACATCTCATATTACTGTTATAATGGGATGAGTAATTCATTGAATTATGAAGTTTATAAAAATCTTTCCATAAAATTCTTGCCTGATATTAGCCCACCAATTCAAATCAATTATGATTAATTCTTTTCAAAATTAAGCTTGTCTCTTACTTGTAAAAGTACGTTGCGCAAAATTATGAAGCTCGAAATTGTTTATTACTTCTTTAACACAAATTTAAAAATATTCCTCTTTTGATTGCAATACTGAATGTTTTTGGATGTTGATCTTTTGATTAAAAGTAGCTCGTTCCTTTTTGATAATAAAATAACAAATATCTGTGTTGAAGATGCACAAAGAAAATTATTTTAGCTTTGTATCCTCATTGTCGGAAAATCATTTTCGTTGCATTATATAAAATCAAATAGAGACGATGTTGTTCCTGTCATAAGCAATTATCAGGAGTCATTTCTCATCAGCGCATAATGCACTATAAAAAATAAGATCCCTCCCCCTTATTTCCCCTGAGACATCATCAAAATATTTCAATTAATCAACAATGCATCCGCCGATTCGCAACCTTCTGTGGGTGCGTCAATCCCAATAAAACTTTTAACAGCTCGGAATCTTTATACTTCTAAACAAACGAAACAAATAAAATTAAAAGAAGAGGGGAAAAAACTACGTAGAGAGAAAAGGCAATTGCTACGTGCGTATTTCTGGGAAGCCTTAAAAAGAGCCGCCGTTTATCGAGCTACTAATTGCGAAACTCATTCCACCCGAACCGATTCTCGAACACCGTGTCAACATTTCATTTACCGATTTTTAATAGTCGAGTTGGATGAGAAGGAAAAGTGCCAACCTTTTAACTGAATTAATGCACCCTTCGGCGTGGCGTCAGGAGTTTCGCATTTCCAATAATAAAAACGGAATATTTGAGAAGTCTTATTTTATGTTGTGTTTTATTTTTCACTCTTTGAGAAGGGGCGTATTTGCATTGAGAGTCTCAATCTCTTTAAGTCGTCGCATCGGGCCTTCGTTATTTTAAGGCGAACGGCCGTTGCCGATGTTTGTGCTGAAGCTGCTTGTGCGAGTAATGTTGGTAGCGCCGTGAGGCGTCATCCTCAGAGAACTCTGCATCGAAATGAGGAAGTACTTCAACCAGCCATCCAGGAGTCTCCCATTTTTGGTCATACACGCAGGGAGATGCATTGTCTTTTAAATGCTTCCACATGTTAATTTGCTTCATTTAAGTTTCGTTTGATGTCTCTTTTTCTTTCTTTTAGGTTGTATTTTCTTCTTTTTTTTATGTTTTGGAAAAGTCAAAAGCAAGTATAAAATTACAAATCTTAGGTAATGGATGCCATTTAAGAATTCAACATTAATCGTTGTTAATGTAGATTTTTTTCAAGTTTGTTTAAGCATGTGGAATTTGCATGTTTCTTTATTTTGGAACATTTTTATTTGGGTTTAAGGCAATTGAAAAATATACTAAAGGTTCTTTTGTGCCATTTTTAGCTTCTAGTAAATAATTCATGTATTATGTGGAAAAAGTAGGCCATCAGATGATGAAAATGCACACTCATTCTATAAATTTTTTGAGTAAAATTTCATATTTTATATAAAATTTTATAATTTTTTGTATCATGTGAAATATAATAATAATAATAATCAATGCGCTGACAAGTTATATTCAATTGTTTTTTGTTTTTTAAAAATTTGTTTATTTCTTGCAACCAGGAAAAATCAATTCTTTTATAACTCTGATAAATTTAGCATTTTGTCTCTATGTATAATCTTGTAATAATGTTCAAACAATTTTAACCTTATTTACTGAAATTCTTTTCTTTAATTAATCAATTGTTCTTGGGTATTGATTATAAACTACAGAGCGTCTTTTTGAAACAGTCGCTATTATCTTTATAAATTATTTAATACAAAATATTGGTCTGATCGATATGTATCCTTTTTTGCCTAATTTTATACATTATTCTGACACTTTTTTTAATCTTTTATATTTGACCCCAATTTAAAATTCGTTTGGGTTTTATAAATCTCGTATTTTAATAGTTTTTTTTAAATAATTTTTTAAAAAAATACAGATAAAGAGATGTGATTCAGTTTCGTATTATATCAAATTTGCAATTAGTTGTTCATAAAATTTAACTTCCAAAAACAGCTGCATTTCAAGTAACATTCATTTATGAATTATCTTACACATTGCTGATATAGTCCCTTCTGCCTGAAAACTGAAACCAATCTGATTATCATCAATTCAATTCAGCCACTTGCAGAAGAATATCTCCACTTTCTTCATCCTTCTTCAGTGGTCGTAAATGGCGTTGCTTGCGTCAGACTCATGTCAAGCCGATCCTTCCTGCTGTATCTCCGTTCGTTGATAAAAAATATAAAAAGCAAAAGAATCATAGTGTGCTCAATTCTGTGCCCATAGGGGAAAAAAGAAGTTTCCATTCTGTTTCCGGAGAAGCCATCTGCTCTTTCTAAGCATCTCATTTGACACGTGCTTCGTCCCCGGAACCTTTTCTTTCCGTTCCCTCTTCCTCCCTGAAGGGGGGAGGGGGAGAGACAGAGAAGATCCAACCGAGGTTTACGCCAGCATCTTCCTTCAAGGGGTGAGGGGGTGTAAGGCAAAGAACGGTGAGATTCACGATCAAAGGACCCGACTGCATTAGAATGAATTATTGACAGTTATTTTTCATCACCGCTCTCGCGCTCCGCGTTTTTGGAGCTTGTTTCTTTGCGCTCCGGCTCACATCCCGAACCAGAAAGCAGCATCCCGAAAGGATTCATCCCGATCCTGGTGGAGATGTTTTATTTTTTTATTTTATTTATATATATATATGTATCTTTATACTCCTATTCCCTCGTTCCTTTTTCTTCCTTTTTTTTTCATATCATCTTCGTTTTGTTATCTGCTTCTACACGTTAATTTAAAACTTATTGGCGATGCGTGTTTTCGCTTTCGTCGCGCTCATACATCTATATCCTCCCAAGTATATTAACCCTTTCTTGCCGGAGCACATCAGGCGCGAATTGTCTTCCGGTATCTCAGCCGCGATCAGCGTGCCGGATGTAAATGAGATGCTACCCGCTTTATGCTCTTTCTCTGTATCTCCGTCTCATCTGTATCTGCGCCTGGATTTCTTGGCGAATTTCACAGTTTTCTTAACTGAGGAATGTAACTCGTATATTGAGATGGTGGAGAAGTTATTAACTGCACTGTTTGCAAGTTATTAAAGTTGAGCATGAGAGAGCAACTGAAAAGTGCTCATAATTTTCTCAGTGATGTTCATATGAAAGGTTTCGGAAGACCATATTTCGTTCGAACGATGCGAAGCCTTCTTTTAAATTACAATTCGGAGAATAGTCATTCTTTTCATAGTCAGTATCACTGAGAGTTGTCATATGAAGTGGCTAACACCACCGAATCCTTAATTAAAGCCCTCCTCAAATTTTGCTTGCCCACTAAAAGTAAAGTAAAGGTACTCTTATATTTAATAACTACTCCACTTCAAAAGCTTCTTGGTTATTTTGAAAGCTAAAATGTGTTTGTGTAGTCTTTCAAGTTTGGGGCAATATCAGAGCCAAATTTATTTTCAAAGGCGTGCATATTGAAATCACATTATTTGCAAGCAATCGAATCTCTAGTTGAAAAAATTCTGTCTTCGACTGCAAACAGGTTTATCCTCCTTATTTTAAGATTTGATAGATTTGCCATTGTGATTCACGTGCTTTTTAAATACGAGCGAGTATCCCGCGTAATGTAGCTGAAGGGTAGACCGGATAACAAAAAAAGCAAGATAGACTGGCGTTCTATGAACTCATTTCTTTGCCTACAACAGAAGACAAAATTTTTATACCAAACGTATTACGTACAGAGATTCTCTCACTTCTTATTGAGTATTCGAAGCAGTTTCCGGTAACATGTCGAGTTAGAATAGAAGACTGGTACTAGTAGTATATGTAAACTACCAGTACTTCGTGCTGGTAGTTAATATACTGCACTGCACGTTTCAAGAATTTATTAAAGTAAGTTAAAGGATATAAAGTGTTCACATTTTAATAAAAATTCTGTAATGCTTGAATGTAGAAAACCTAAATTAAACGCTAAAGTAAATCGTAGGTCTAATTCTTAAGTAAATTGATTCAAACTGCCTTTATTTTTCGCTGATAAATGATAACACAGATATGAAAAGATATCCCAAGATAAGTGGCAAAATTTACAGTTCTTAGTTTTTGAAAAAGTTCTTAATAGATGACTGCTTCTGCAACGCCTTGCCTTTCTCATTTAATTACGATAAAAGAAAACTAGGCCGGATAGTACGGAAATCGGATACTCGAGAGTGTACTATAAATATTAACAAGCTTACTACTCTAAAATATAATTCTTTAAATAAGAGGAAATCTTTTTGGAACATTAATCGGCAGAATGATATTTTGGAACAGGAGACATCTACACAGAGTGAGTCTCTCTTGCACATTTGATGTACATTCCATTTAAGGACTAATCACGATTTACATAATTCTTGAAAAGTTGAGCGAAAGGGGACCGTAGTGCATTCACGACGGCTGTTGAAACAGGAAACACACATAGAAAAGAGTGTCCCTAACGTGCACAGATACTTGAAATGACTACCTTCTTACTCTTTAGAAAACGACGCTAATGACCTGCGCAAGGAAATCCTTAAGATGGTTCATGAGAGCCCGGATCTTTATCTCTCACGTTCTGAAATCATGCACCCGAAACCGGATTATTAATTCGAAATGCACAGCACTTTGCCACTGTAAGGGAACAATGCGACCAAAAGTGTAATAATCCTGCGAACTCGCTTATTTTTCGCACACAGCACGTTTCTGGCCCGTGTAGTAGTGCTCCCGTCATTTATTCTCTGGACATTTCTTGAATTAGATTATCTCTGTAAATTATGATTGTAAAAAAAAAAAAAAAAAAAACTAGTTTTGTTCATAGGGTTTTGAATATATGAATCTATCACGATAATTTTTTTTTTTTAATGATGCACATGAAATAAATTTGTGCTATTAACGGCCACATTTGCTTCCTATCTAATTTATTATTGTACATTTGGGCAAAAAATGTCCGTGACACCATGTACTAGAATTTGGGAATTTTATTATTGCAATTAAAAAATGACAAATCAAGTAAGAATGTATTGATTACTATTTCGAAAAATCTTATCAATCAATTAAATGCTTTTATATCTTATTATTATACTTTTTCTAGTCATCTCTTGCACACCTGCTTGTCCATTAGAAATAATGGTTATATTCAATTTCAAATAAATCGTTTGGTTATAGCATGCTTTAGTTATAACTTCCGCCAAATTGTCGGACATTTAATTTATTTTATTAGTCACTTTAATTATCTTACTTAAGTTCTGTTTATTCTGTACATTGACCTTTATAATAAATACCAACTCCATGTATTACAGCTCTATTGGAAACGTAAATGTGCTTATCTTTTATATTTCTCGGTATTGTAATCGGTATTATTAATAGAAATGGCGCCATATATGGATCTGATCAATGCCAGAATTGAAAATACTCATTTTATTTTGCGCATGCCAATCTAGTTGAATAATTTCAGGTTCTCGTGAAATCTAGAAAAAAAGAATCAGTTATGTACAATATTATGTTACGAATATTAACACATTGAATACTTGTAGTCTGTAAACGTTACTGTGTCGTATATCATATGAGATAAAAGTAACAGTATGAAATATGCGAGACTACAGAGTTTTTATGTTAATTAATATTATACTTGTATTTTTATCCACACTCAAAAAAGTCTAATTGTTATGATCCAGAAGGCATTCTTATCATTTTTCTTTATATTAAGGAAACTGGAAATACATATGCATGCATTAGCTAGGTGTTTACGACTCTTTTTATGTTCGGTCGACCTGCTCATTATTTCACGAGATACTGCACAATATTTTACCTTACGAATAAATAACTCCTTCGAATCAAAAATTAGCTAAGTTTAGATTGGTAAAGATTGAATCTTTGTAGAAGCAAATGCATTATTATTTATTCATGTTGGCTTGTTGTATGACCGAGTGAAATGCAAAACAATGTCTCTATTCTGAATTATTTTGTATTAAATTTATAAATTATTTGAATGAACTATGTTCAACTAATCGCTATTTTTATTTCCCTTACCAACCGTCTTTGTTGATCTGCAAGTTCACTTGGATTATTGAAATTTTCGATTGATATTTTATGTAGCTTCCTCTTGATGAATTCCCCAGAAAAGTATTTTAAAACCTCAAATTTTGATAGAATTGCGATATATATAATTTTAGAAGCGTTTTTATTATTTTGTTCATTGTGCTAGGCAGTTCCCTAATTTTCTGCTATCTTACCGAAAATTTAATTTTAATTTCAAATGAAGGTGATTCTAGCTCTATTAATTCAGAAACTTTTTTACTGAAATTAAATAAAAATGGGTGGTGCAATTTTTAAAAAAAGTTTCATCATTACTTTTTATATTAAATTTTATTTTAAATGCAACAAAATTTCAAAAAACTTATCATACGTATTTTTAAAACTGGAACTTACCATAAAAAATAAGCCTCATTTTCAAACCTTTATCATCAGTAATGGAAGAAAAGTCAAAATGATATATTTGTAGCAAGAATGAAAATGACTTGAGTTATTGTGCAACTGTGTAATATATTGTTGTAAAATATACCCAAAATAGTTTTGAAAATTAATTAAAAATAGTCAAAACACTGTACAGCAAATAAGTTGGTATCATTAAAAAGATGATTTTTCGAATTTTAGTGGTGTAAAATTTATTTTTATGCTATATTTTCTAAAATTATCTTGAAAAATGCGAAATTAGGGTATACTTTTTAATTCAATTTTTTTAAAAATCCTCTTGAAATGCAGAGTTTCGTTCCTCTAAAGTATATTTGAGTCAAATTTGGTCGATTTAACTCTAATGACTCTATACAGCGCCATAACGAACTCCCATTTTTAATTTATTATTAATAGATATGTAGCTTCATTGACAGAATGAATGTGTGTTAGATCATCAAAGCAAAGGTTGAAATTGATGACTGTATTTTGGTGATTTAGTGTATCAAACTAAACCTGAACAATGTATGTGACTGATAACTGAGCTCAAAATCATCTTTCAGTATCAGCTAGCTACCTTTGAGAATTTTAATATGTAAACTAGATTTGAAAACACTTGGCCTTCAAAAATAGGCTTTATTTTAAATAGGTGATGTCGGACTGTTTAAATTTATGTAAGATATTAAAAACATTTCTTCTCATATACTTTATGATAAGTCATTTTGCGTAATTAAGAGAGTTACGAGAAAATTCTGGAGGGGAAATAAGGAATGAAAATACATCGCAGCTTCTCTACAGAGCTCTTCCTTGGATGCTTATATCTCCAAATTCATCTCTCAGAGATTCGTGCCACGAGCCATACGACCCTAGCAATCAGGGTTTCCATTCAATCGCCTCGCAACCTTCGGTTAGTGGGCGTAAAGTTTGGGGCGGATCCCTGCTTTGGTGCGATCCAGTCTCTTCAGTACGGGTTATTAATTTTTGAACGTGGCGTGAGGACCGCCGATAATTAAAACAGATCGCGGCCATTATCTATTCATTAGGGCGCACCGCAGCACCAATTACCGGCCGCCTCTTGCAAGCAGGTCTCCGACAAAATAGATTTACTGGCACGGTCTTTCTTCAGTCTCGTCTCCGTTGCAAACACGAATTTCACAGGAGATGGGGGAAAAGAAGGGGAAAAAAAGAAGAATGTTTTATTGCGGGATGTCCTCATTGCCTAAGCGGATTAGAGTTGTTCCCGAGAAGGCTAAGTAACAAATCTTTCCCCCTGCTGCGTTTGTCTTTACGGCCTGGGCCAGCCGACCCCTGCATTAAACTACTAATTCAGCAGTGTCTGATCGAATCGGTGCTGGATGGGGAAAGGAAGGTTGGCAAGGGCGTTGATAATTTCTGCTTGGCTGAGCACAGAGCAAGGGTTGGAAAAGTGTTCGCGGATTCTCGTCTGTTGCCTTGTCAACCGTGTCGTCACGACGTGTCAATTTGTTTGCGATTAGGATCATCACAGATATCTTATCTTTTCACTGCTTTTCGGATTTCCTTCCACGCGTAACTGAATCTGCCATTCGTGTCGGCGGGGATTTAAGAAGTCGTCGCTAGTTTCAACAACTCTTCTTCGCTAATCTTTGGGTTTGAACAGTGGACAGATTGAGCTGTTGGGGGTTGTCGTCACAGACTCAAAACTGATTTAACAGTCTCCGCTCACCAGAAAGAAGTTTCCAGAATTATGAAGTCAATGCGAAGCTTTTTCAGAATTTTATTTAAAAAAAAGAATTGTAAAATGTCTGGAATGAATTCTAAAGAGAATCTACGAAGAGAATTCTTATTCGTATATTTCTTATATGCATTATGTTGGCTGTATTGAGATTTTGAGATTATGCTTCTTCAGTAAAATTAAAATTAGATTCAAAAGTGATAAATTTAAAACTTCTGTATTAAGAACATTTTCGTATTTTTATGACTGTCTAAAATTTTTTTTAAATAAGTGCATTTCTTTAGTTTCAAATGCCTAAGATTTAATTGGAGTATTATCATCATACCAACAGAAAGAGTGTAAAAACTCTTATCTTAAAATTACTCTCTATAGTTTTTAATGTAAAATTAATAATTATTATTGACTAGTTTTTTTATATTTGACCAGGAAAATATTTTTAATGTGAAAAGCATGAAAATCACTTATAAAATTCTAGTATTTATATGCAAAGAATTTACAAAGAAACCATTACATTTTATTTTTATGAGTTTATGGACGAAATAGTATTGTTATAAAATATGATTGTTTATATGTGTGTTGTGTGCTTGTAAGATCTAAGAATTCATTAAAATATTTTAAAAATACTATTGTGCATTATAAAGGGAAAGTATTTTTTCTGGTAAAGTATTTCGTAAAAACAATACATAAATATTAAGAATATAAATTGACAGAAAAAATATATTTTTGTCAAAGATAAGAAAAAGTAAAAGTATGTAAATATTCCTTTAGAATCATTACTTCAGATGTCAAAAGTACGTTGAATTATTTTTTAGAATAAATATACTTAAAAATAAAAAGCATGATAAAAAATGTTTTAATAAATCCAAATTCCCAGTAATATTGCCCGGCATAAAATTTCAAAAAATGTATATTTATTCAAAATTAAAAGAATGGAATATTATTCCTTTTTTATAACTAATATCCGATGAATACTTTGTCTAATGTTTTTTAGAGAGTCAGACGTTTTTTTCTTGTATTCTTTGATATGATTTAATGTAGATTTTCATCTGAACGATTTTGCTGATTTCGTTTCTTTTTCATAGCTATATGATAGATATTTTATATTAGTGATCAAATATTATTTTTATTTTGTATCTGCATATGAGCAATATTAATTTATATCTTCAAATTTCGTGAAATATGTAGAAGTGCAAGTGCTTTATTTAACACACTGCCTATTTTATTTTATCTGCAGTATTTCTTCTTTTATTTTCAAAAACTTCTCCTTCGAATCACTTTATAGTGCATGCAATTATACCTGCTGATTAATTTTAAAAACTATACCATACGAAACTGTATAGCGCTGACAAAATGAATCCATTAAAATCAATAATTAAAAGCTTTAAAAAAAAAAAGCGGAAAAATAAGTAAATATGTTTAAAGATTGTCGCGTAGATGAATATAGAATATTAATATCCTGTGAAATGTGATTCACCAGATATAAATGAAGTATTCAAATGCAATAATCGTGAGAAATTGAATATATTCTTGAATAATTGAATATATTGATTTAATAGTTTTCAACGATAAAAAAATGTTTAAATTTTTCGTGCATGATACGCACTGTTTTCCCCCTATCCTAATAAAAGAATTTCTCTTCTGAGTTAAATGCATAATACTCATTTTAAACTGTTTAAAATTCAGAAATTCACCTCCGTCTACCTTGTTAATTTTCCATCTCCTTCACCTTCGTCTAAACCACCCGGACATCCCAATGTCCGGCATTTTCCCCGGCCATTAGCGCCGGGCGATAGCATAATTCGATTTTGTGTCGACCCCCCCTCCCTTCCTGGACCTTTGCACGGCCTCTCATTCAAGAGAAATGCTCTCCAGCGGAGCGTCCGGATTTCTGACCATCGTAATAGGAAATTAAGCGGCTCGAATGACCGGACGGAGATGCTCGGGAGCCGGATTAATGCTAATAAGCGGCCTCTCCTTTGAGCACGTGTCAAATGCTCCACAAAGAGGGACGCCGCTCGCAAAACAAGCCGGACTCTCCCCTCTCCGCCCTACTAAAACGATGCTCCGGCTTTCAATCTGGACCTGCTGTCCGGCATTACCGGCAGGGTTTACGCGCTCTCTGAATGACCGGACAAAAGTTATATGCGTCACGTATTCTGTATGAGCTGGATTATTTATCGACGGTCCGGGTGCCGAGGATTTTGCGACCGAAGTGGATGAAACTGCGTAATACCCGCAATCTGTTGCCGGACTGAGCGTAGTGCTTAAGAGGGCGTTTAGACAGCTCTTTGCTGTGTTGTTTGATGGAGGATGGGGTTTAGGCGGTGTTTGCGAACGCTCTCGGTTGCGAAATTTTATTTAGTTCGATGACGCCTTCGTTGTCTGTTTTCTTTTTGGTTTTATGTTCTCATCCCTCTTCTCTTCCCGCAAATATAAAGTCAAATAAACTGGGAAAATTTAAATACAATAGAATTTTATGCCCTATTTCATTTGAGTTTTTTGTTTTTTGAAGTCCTTTGTAATTGTTTTTTATTATGAGTCTGCTTTTAATATGAAATAAATTGACAAATATTTTTGAAGTTATATTTAAGACTTTTTTAAAGATAAATTTAGGTATTGCTTACTTATTTTAACTTTTAAATTGACCTTTTTCTTTGGCTAAAATTCTTGTTGGAAAGATATTTTTTTAAACATAATATATCTATTTATTGAACTCAAATGGCATCATATTTTTCTGCACTTTCCGCTGCATATACTATATGTGACTTATATTTTCTGATATTATTGCATTTTTTAATATTTTTTTTTTCAGTCTTCAAAATGTTTAAAGGAACTAAAAATGATGCATGTAATTCTTGTTTTGTTTTATTTTATCAGTTATCACTACGCTTATAAATTGCTTCAGGTATTTATAACATTTATATCTTTAGAGAAGGCATATGAATTTCTTATGCTCTCCGTCTACAGATACGAACTGCTGAAATTCACTTTCATTGCATATTTCAAATGGCCTAGCGACAAAGAATAGGATTAGGAATAATATTCTTGTAGTATTTCTCTACAATTCTCATTTTTATATAGATTAAAATGATAGAGTAAAAATCTTAATTACTTTTTTGAAGCAATTGAAAATACACATTGTACTATTTTGTACTAATGTTAAAAAACAATGGGTTTTTAAAGCCTCCCAAGTCTGCGTTTGCTGTTAAGCACTGGAAGAAATTTGTTTATTGAAAAAAAAAATGGATTATGATAATTGTAGATGTAGAACATACTAAAACAGAACATGTTGGAATAAAAACAGGAATTGAGAGTGCTTCCTATATTAACATATTTGATTTTTCTTCAAATTGAATTACTTTCAGTATTTTAAAACTGATTGATAAACAGATTCCTAATTATGTATTTTGGTTGGTAATAATATATTTTGCAGCGAGTCTGCTTTTTTGCCCATTCCTTAATGAAAACCATATTAATTTTAGTGTTTTATGTATTTTAACTACTGCTTTTTTTTTTTTTTTGAGTTACATTAGGTTAAAATAGAAAATGACGAAACACTTTCTCTCTGAAATTGGAAATTTATTAACATAAATGTGAGATTTCTTAATATGCATTATTTTTCTAACCATATAAGGTTTGCAGTATAAGGTTTGTAGAAATTATGGAAATTCGTATGGAATAAACATGTCTTTGTGCCATGAAATTTAAAAGGCTATAAATTCTATTCTACTTAGAAGACTAACTTTCTGATGGCATCAATTCATTCTTATCTCATTCTCGTCAAGAACGGCGTTCCAATTTCCTAATCTCTTGCGGAATTTGCTGGAACGAAAAGGACATAACTTCGCAAAACAATGTTAAAAAAAAACTTACATTTAGTTGTGAAATTATACAAATATTTTTGCTTGCTGTAATAACTATGTCATAATGTAAATTAACTTTGAATATTCATTACTGGAATTATATTTCTCTTCAAATCTTGGAAATCATATTTCCCTAAAGATAAATGATATTATTTGGATTCTATTTTTTTAAATTTAGTGTTAAAAATTTCTGTTTGCCCAATTTATTATCTTTGATATCTTACAACCGCATCATTAGCAATTTTTTAAGCAACGGCATATGCAGCAAATGAATAGAAATAGTTTTGTTGTAATGTATTTTTTTATAACTTGAGGCTTGGAAATTAAAGGAAAAATTACAAATTTCCTATTTTTGCAGTTGATTTAAACTATGATTAGTATGCCATGTAAATCTATAAACATGTGTTGTGAGGTGTCGAAATATTTGAATTTATTGAAGCCTTTGTTATTGACATACTTTTATTAGGCTGCTATTAATGGAACCTCCCTTACTTATCTAAATGAACCATTAGAAATAAATATTTAGGATATGCATTCTCTTTTGTTTCAATATTTTTCGCGTTTCCTTCTTAGTCTTTCATTGCTTCTTAGATATCTAATTTCTCTTATTTCACCATTCTTTCTGCACAATCTCCCTATGAGTCTTTTCTGTGCCTGTTACGATTGAAAGGAAAAGAGCTTCAGCGTGGAAAACCGTTTCAAGTGGCTTCATGGTAAACGACAGGACCCTGTAATAGGGAAGTCCGCATTCAAGCCTCATCTGTCCAGATTATCAACCTTTTCCTGATTAGCTATACTTATGCTGAGACAGTCACTCATTAAAGCTCTTTCTGGCCATATACCCGTTTCGGGATTTAATGTGCAAGCATGGGAATCTTTTTACAGATTTTTCTTTGAACACTGAGAAGGGTATCGTTCTCTTAAATGTTGTGCATGTAATTTTCCAAACTCCCAAGTTTTGTTTGATATTTAGACGATAATTCTTCGTTCACTAAGAGAATTATGCACCAGAAATAATCCCCCACCCTTCTTCTGAGTACTAATCGTATTCTTAAAATTTGTTTTACAAAATATAACTCTTAAAGCGTGGCTTCTTGTTACCTTGATTACTGTTAAATCGCGTGGAAGAATATCATTCCTTTTATATGGAATTAATTTTTTATTTCTTTTCAACTTTTTTCCATTCGTTTCCGTCATTTTTGAGAAGAACGTATCGTGCAATGTTCATACAAATGCTGTGCCATCTTTTTCCTTTTCAGACTTACATGTACTCTTAATTTCTTTTTTGCTCTTTAATTGCTTTCCAGGACGAGTTTAGCGAAATATTTTTTCATGGATATGGTATTCGTAATAATGCGTTGGTATCTTAATGGTATGGTATTGCGCCTCATTTTATTTAAATAATAGCTGTGGTGAAAATTATATTTTGGACTCAGTTTACATTCTAAATTTTTGTAATTTTATTCATATTATATTCTGTTGATTGAAAAATATTATAGTTTCATCTTAAGGCGCTAAATAAAAGTCAGCGTGTTTCCGAACGTATATATATGCATGCTCCAAAACTCCTCTAAAACGACTGATTCGATTCAAACCAAATTTAATGTACTTATTCCTTATGATAAGAGGGGAAAATCCATAATATTTTAAAGTGCAAGAGTTAATTAAGCCAATTTCCAATTAATTGAATATTTAAAATTCGTATTTTTCTGCAATAACTTCGGAGTAAATTATTTTACAAAAACATATTTTTATTCAATAATAATTCTTGTAATTCAAAATTTTATCTTTACAATGGTACCAAATTTTTTCTGTGCAATCTTTCCGATTTCAATTAATTTTTTTTCGAACTTTAAAGTTGACAGTTTTAAGATAGAATAAGACTGATTTACGTTGCCATTATTTTTTGAAGTTTCTGCTTCGTATCTTTTAATTAGTTTAAAGTTTAGTAAAGTTTTTATTAGTTTTCTTTGAAGTTTAAAGAAGTTCTTCAGCGATGCTAAAAAAAGCCTGTCATTTTCAAGCGATTGCCGACGCAGTTAATCAAATGGTGAGATATTAAAGGATTATGTGTATTCTAATAATATATACGAAATTAGTTTTTACATTAAAAATATTATACATGAAAGTATTTAAATTCCGAGCAACTTCGGGTATTGTTATAAATTTTATGCTTGAAATTCATTTGAATCTTAATTGTTCTTTAATAATTGTATTTTATAGATGAAGTTGGTTGCGATATGGAGAATAGAAAATTTGGTGGAATCGTTACATTTCACTGATTGTATTGATTAGTGATTTTTTTAAAAGTCTAATTATCAATTCGTTATTATAACGCATCAGTTCAGCTGAAATACTTTGAATCTGCGTAAGCCAAAAAGTAGGCAGTTTCGTCAACTTGCTCCACTTTTCTACATCATGCTGTAGAAAAACGAGAAAAAATAGAACTCAAGGAGAAAGTGCTTTGGAAAAAAGGTGTCAAAATGTGGTGAGTGATTACTCGTAATCAACATAATTGGTGGTGAGGAGTTTATTATTAGAGTGGAGCTTTTTAGTAATCACTTTTTTGGCGTCGGTATCCTTGCACCCTGACAGATGGCACATTAGTACAGACAGAGACTTCAAATATTTGCTACCACCCTGTGATATCCTCTCTTAAGACTTCCGACGTTCTACAAACAAAGGGGAGATCCTATATATAAGTTAATCGTAAAACTTTACCGTGTCTGCTAGCAGGAAATTCGGCTCACTGTTTAGAAGTAGCTCAGCATTCTGTAGAGCGATGGATTTGAATATAGCTGCATATAAATATTCCTAATGTCACGTTTTCTCTGTTGGAAAATTCTATATATGTATGCTACTTAAATCTTGAACTTAAGAAAATGTATGGACGCCGATTTTTGTTTTCATATCGAATTGGTACTCGACTTATGATATATTTCTGTTAAACCTCTACTTAATTATTAAATTCATATTCTGAAATGCTTTAAATAGTTAAAAATTCCAATGTTTTGGTATTTCTCTATGGGAATGTTATGTTACCATATTTGCTTATCCTTGGATAATATATTTTCTTTTTGCATGTGTTCTTGTTCAGAGGTTCACAAATTTTTAAACATTGCGTATTGCATCTTTGGATGTTGAATTTTATTTTTCAGAAAGCATTTCTGAACTTAACATTGGTGAAGGGAAAAAATTATTGAATATAATACCGTAAGCTCACTTCACATTTTTTCGAATTATTGCATGATACATATACATTCAGAATCTTGTCAGGGTCCACAATATGTGCACCTCTTTTTTTTGGAAAGATATTTTTAAAATATCTTTTATTATCGAAAAGTAATAAATTAAAATTTTGATCCTATGAATCCCTATCCTATTTAGTCACTTATCACTAGTTTTGGAAGAAAATGAGAATGAAAAATAATCGAATTCTTAAAAGTAATAGTTTAATTCCTGGTAACACTTATGTTTAAGAATTTTATTTATTATTTTATATGGATGAAAATAAAATTTAGCATCATATTCATGGCATTCTACGTTTGTTTTAAATTTAAAAGTATTTATACGTCTTAATAGTAGATAAATTTATTTTGATGGGACATTTTCATCTAATGTTTATAATTATATAATTTTAAATATACTTTTTAAAGTTATCTGTTTATTTTTTAGCATTTTTTTTTTCTGTTGAGAAGTGGAAAGAAATTATTTCATGTAAATCATAATTATTCAGAAAAAAATTTATTTCTCAAAAAAAAAAAAAAAAAAAAAAACTTTTTCAAAGTAAAGAATTGTGGAATTTTATCTTCACAGATTGAATAAGTTCAGACCGATGTTTTAAAGGTTTGTTATAAATGTATTCGTGTATTAGTATCTCTAGTTTCTCTATAAAATTAATGAAGTTTAGGTGCTAGGTAATAATTGCAAACTTTATTGTAATTTTATATAATGGATAATCTTTTTTTCTTTAATCTTTTATCCTATAAAAATAAAATTCTCTTAAATTTCAGCCATTAAGTTTATGAAGCATTCTATCTTGGAAATTGAATTTTAAAATGTATCTTCTTCTCGATTTACGTTTAACGCACGCAAATCAAACAAAAAATTAAAGCAAAATTTCAGACTACATTTTTTTTAGATTTTGTTTACAATTTAGTACATGTACTTTTCGCATGACGTTCAAGAATGATATGTATATATTGTGATCAGTTTGATTGTTAGATAATTATTAATAATAACAACCAATTAATCAGACTAAACGTATATATCACATTTTTGTATTTTATGTACAATATGTATAAACGATTTGATAAAAATAGTTAAAAATTTTTTAACTCGCGACCTTTTATTCATCGAGGAAACCCTATAGTTAAATGTGCCTCTTGGGTGTTTACAATAAAGTCGATATAACTGATAAAAACTTTATATTAACATATTAAAGTATTCATTTATAATTGTAAAACTAACAGTGTTTAATTTCTTTCAGTTTATTAATGCTATACTTGAAAGTTCAGAGTGTGATTATGTTTTAACAAGAAATATTTCTTTTTAATTTAATCAAACACGATTTAATATAATTGTTTAATTTTTCGTTTTTTGTCATTAAGAAACAAATTCGGTAGTTCTTATGTTTTTATTCTTTGTGGAGAATAAAATATCTTAAGGAATGTTCCTATTGATTGATTCATTTCTTTCGATGCTGTACTTCGTTTCTTTTTTGGATGCAATATATCATTTCTTTGGATGCTGTAAAAAAAGACAAATTCCTTAAAAAGGAAACGAAGACGAAATGTTACAGCGCTTGTCAACTCTCTCGCATTTTTACACAGAACCCCATACGAATTAGCTTCATGGAAAATGTACTAATGATACAAAACTTGCAGGCTGGTTTTATACACCTGTCGAAATCTAGAAGAAGCATGTCATTGTGCTTCGAACACGGAGCGCCTTTTATTTTTAAACCACACTGGCTCGTTTTGTCCACGCAGAAAGCGTCTCGGAGTAGTATCTAAACTTATCACGGCAGGAGAGAAAAATCTTTATTTTTTCTTTCAACGCTCGTCCCCCCCACACACACACACTCCCTCCCCTTCAGATTTTTCTCGCTGATTCATCGGTCGTCTGCTTTGTCACTCAACTCAACTCTTCTAGTCGACCCTCCCTAACTTCTAAGTGGCGGAAACAAACGCTAAAAACAGATTAGAGCCTTCACATTAAAAAAAAAGAGGGGTGAGGATGAGAAGGGGGAGCATGAAAACATTTATCCTAGGCGTTGATAGAATGCTCAGACAGCTCAAAATCTATCTTCACGGCTATCTTTCTTTTATTTCTTGCTCTTCTTTTTTTTATATACCTTCCCACCCCTCACCCCTTTCTTTCTATTTCACTCTTTCAAGATAAACACAGCTGCAATTAAAAGTCTTGCAGCTAATACATTTTGTCCTAATGGAATACGGAGTCGCTGAAAATATGATCAGTGGTAAAATCGTGAAAGATAGAAAATGAACTACGAAGCATTTCTCTTGAAATTATTTTAGATAATATTGTTTTAATCGGTTAAGGACAAAATTTCTTATACAGGGTAGTTATAATTAAAGTTCAACTGAGAAATGGTCATAAAAGGAAAACTAATGGACCAAATGTTATCAAACTGGGTAATAGTTTGAAAGAAATCATGGGGATTTCTTTTCTGCCAAAAAAAAAAAAAAAAAAAAAAAAAAAACTTACCACCAGGGAAAAATTGGCGCTGTATGCAGTATTGTTAAACAAAATAGGACATGAAGACATCGGTTTAATATGTGTTTAATCGTTTCTGAAACGTGTTACAAAGCATGTTCAATGTGGCGTCCGTCATTTTCTGAAAACAAGTTAAATCGCATTACTGCATTCTTAACAGTAGTTTTAGCATATTAGGATGAATGTTATGCACATGTCGACGTATCGCATCTTTCAGTTCCGCCAAATTATTTAAATTATCACCATAAACAATGCTTTTTGAGATAACACACATTGAACATGCTTTGTAACACGTTTCAGAAACGATTAAACACATTTCTTCATGTCCTAATTTGTTTAACAATACTGCATGCAGCGACATTTGTTCCCCCTTGTTGTAAGTTTTTTTTTCTGCAGAAAAGAAATTTCTATGACCTTCTTTATGATTTTACCAAGATTTATAACATTTGGACCTGTAGTTTTCTTTTTATGCCCATTTCAAAGTGGAACTTTAATTATAAACATCCTGTGTTTTTGTTTTCTGTTTGATAATTTCTTTCCCTAATCTTATTTCGGTATTTCATCCTTTTTATTTTCATTATCGTCATTTTTATGTAGTGAAGTGATATGTAAAAATGCTCTTCTGGGGAACTTCCAAGTTTTCATGCCAAAGATAATAGACATAGTATGTACTATATTTTATGATTCTGCGAAAAGAGGTTGAATTTTATTTATAAATGATTGATTTGATGCTTTTGTTTCTGAAGACTTTTGTACATTCCATTCGGTTGCCAAAGTAAATGTCCTTCGAATTACATGAGTTCGCCTAAGTTTTAACGAGGGATGTTTAACTTTTCTCTCTTTCATCGATGTCTTTTGGAATATTTTTAAAATAATTTTCGGAAGAAGAAGAAAAAAAAAAAACTTATTGCAGAAGATATTTTGATAAGAACTTTTCACTTTTTGGAAGTCGCTTCTATTGCTATGAATTATGTAACGTGCTAATAAACATATATTATTCCATTTTAAGTTCAATGAAATCAAATATAATTAAGAATACATTTCTAGAAACTACATTTGTAGATTTACATTCTTGTACACTGTATTAGTAATTGTAATCTTGTGAATGCTTCATTGTTATGATTTCTGATTCCTAAAATGCTAATTTTGTAACAATGATTACGGATTTGGCTTACTATTAAATTCACTCAAGTTTTCATATGTATATACAAGTATTTCGCTATTCATTTAAATATTTAATTAGTGGGAAATGTAATTGTTTTAAGAAAGACTCTCTAACATTGTTTTAAGTAAGGATTTCTTGAACTTAAATGTTTGCAGTTAATATGTTAATTAAGTGTTTTATTATATAAGTCGTTGTCCTTTCAATATTTAAAATGCTTCTATTCGAAATTTTGAATACATTAAAGTATTTATGAATATTAAATTTTCAATTGATGTCTAAAACATGAAATTCTATCATTTTTCATTTTGAAGTTCGTGGAAAAATGTTGAAATGCTCATGAATACTAAGAAAGTAATTTTTCCTTCGATTTTTTTCAATAAATACTGTATTGATTATTAACTACATTAACTTTTAATCTTCGATGAAAGGTTAAATATTTTAATTTAAAAGAAAAGCAGATTTGAATAATAACGATATGTTCTTGATGAATATTCATATATTTTTATATGGATCATAATGCATTATTAGTATAACCGTATGAATAGGATTATTTCGTTTAAAGCTGGATTTAAGACAACATTAATTGATTTTTTTATATATATCAAACGTGACAGACATTTGGATGTTATTTTATTAGTTAGTTAAAACGTTATTTTTAGTTTCTTTAATAACGTCAATTTTTGTTACTTTAATTATTACACTCTCTCTCTCTCTGTGTGTGTGTGTGTGTGTAATATAATATAATATATCATAAGCAACTTTTTCCTTATTTAAATACAAAAGCATTAGTTGCCCATCTGATTAATTAGAAGATAAAAGAAATTATTTAAATGCACAAAATCAAAAAGAAATTAAAGACGCATAAATAACGAAATTTCAATTAATGTTTCTATTTTATTTTTCTTGCAATACATTATAATCATTAGACATTGTTTAGTACACCATCTCATTTAAATTTAGTTTAGAAAAATATATCCTATATTCATGGGATTTAAGTTGCTTACTCAAAATTACAAGACCGATAATACCACATGAGTATGTTTGTAAATAATAGGCTTACCCCGGCTTCATATATCACACAGTCGAGACGGATTTAAGAAACATAAATCCGTCTCCTAAACTCATTTCCTAACCGACGTGCCAGGCAAAAATATCTCATCTTGATGCACTTTACAGGAGCTAGAGTTGCTTTTTCACGCATCCCAGACTCGCCTCACTCTTCTTTTTATAATTAGAAACACACAAATCCACTCCTCGACTTTCCCTCTTCCCCTCAAAGAGAGAGACCTCTTATTTCATCCGAAGCTGTTCTCCGGAAAGATTTGACAATCTCTCCAAATAACGAAACACATTACACGAAACATCTACGCATTCCTGCCAACAAGCAACACTGGAGTTCTTTTTCTCTTATCTCTGTACATTTTTCTTTTTCTTTTCTTTTTTCTACCTTACATAAACACGTCTATTTTTAAACTCCTTCTGTGTGGAAGGGGACAACCTTTCGCGCTCTGGGAAGGCACCTCGCAAGACTTAAGCTTTTTGCTTCGCAAGTTGATGCGAAGTTGGCAGGAGTCGCACGACTCGCGAGTCGTCTCATTTAACAGAATCCTGGCACCGTGCCGCCCTGGGGACGAGCTGAGAGGAGATAAAGGATTTCACTCTTAAAAACGAGTCGTCGATGACTAAAATGCTAGGAAAAGTATTTGTTCCCCTTTCGCAGGTTATATTGGATGTACTGACAGCATGTAGCCTACTGATCTCAATTATTCTAAGAGGGAATATGCTGGCGAAGGTACAACCGTTTACAAATTGGCGAGTCGAAAGAAATTGCACTCGTTAAGAAGACTTGGTGCTTTCAAGAGTTTTACAGCCTGTAGAATTACTCTGGATTCATATCTGAAAGATCTATTAAGGATCAATAGAAGTTACAAATCCCAAGGTGCTAGCTAGACTACTGTTTACTGAAGATAAAGGGAATAAAGGATGGTGTGGTGGTAGTTTTTACTGAAGTTGAAATCATATAACTTCACTTAATTTTCATAGATATTTTATATTCTGTTTTGTTTTGTAGAGATGATTTGAAGGGATTGTGCTGGTTATATTGTCATCATAAGAATATCGGTTCGATCTATACTATGAATTTTTGAAGATTCAACAGCAAATCTATCTGTTATATAAAAAACTTTATGTAAGCATTACGTTTTATTTGCTTTTGATTGTTAGATAGCAAGTCACCTGACCCATGACATTTGAGCTTTGTTTTGCCATCATTGTTTGAAATACTTAATAAAAATTGTTATTACGTCATAATAAGTTTTCTATTACACTTGACGGTGAAATGGTGACAAAAAAGAAAAAAAAAAAGTGAAGTTTTAATTAACAGGAATTTAACAGTTCTTAGTTTAAAACAATATTTTTTAATACTACTTTTAGGTACAACGTTTGTAACAATACTGATGAATAGCTTTCCGGTTTGTATACTTTTTTCAAATAACGGAGCCATTTCGTCTCTTGGATAGTAGTCGTCTGAATATCTAAGCAATACAAGTGTTAACCCTGCATTTCTTTTTAAGATAGTGAAGCTGCTAAATTGGCAGCAAAATGTGAAAAATTGATTCGATATTTAGTTATTAGGGATATATGCAAAGAATGTCCTCATTGTGGGTTTTGAGTTTTAAATCGGAAGTTATGTTCTCATCATGGACAGATTAAGCTTCCAGCATGAGCGAATGGCTAGTGGAGTTCCAAAACTTGCTAACTGGAACGGAGGAACATCACGTAGAGTATGGAACAATTTCGCAGTTGGTGAGCAAAAGTGAGCAGGGGCGAACCCCACCCCCCTGAAAAATGAGGATTTTGCTTTGCTTTTGTACAGAAATTATGCCATTCTAGTGTCTGAATTTTGTCCGATAGATAATATTATGGATTTTTAGAATGAAATGAACTTTTGATTTCTAATCATGCATTGTTATAAATTTTTTCGCAAGTTTAATGGCTAGGAACAAATATTTTTATATATTGGTCTTAATATTTTGTATATTAGTCTGAAATATTCCAGCGCGCTGGAGAAAGTAAGGTTGGATTATGTGAAAAAATATATTGTTCTTCGATTTTAATTTTAATTAGCATAAAATTCGCCTCACTTCATGAAATAATTTGTTGATTTCATAGAATTATTGATTTAATTCATATTAGGAGGTTTATTTAATTGAAATATGCTGATTGCGACAGAAATCATTGATACATATGTGAAAAAGATTATTCAACGTAAGGAAAATTTCATTTTTATTCCCCATTTCTTTTTAATATAAATTCCGGTATGCCTGCCAATTTGAATTCAGTAAAAACCAATATGGAAATTAACCTTCTGCAAACCAAGCCTGCCGTAAGGTTACTATAAGATCAGCCTCAAATAAAGCGTATATTTTTACACTGGAAAAAATGCGGTTTAGGAAAACATTAAATTAGTGTAAAGAAAACTGAATTATAAGTTCTTAACGGGAAGTCCTCTTTTTTTGAGGACCTTTATGATCTTTGGAACTGTATTTCAAATATACTCTTCCCAACTGAAATTTCAGTTTGTGATATTTAAAGTGATATATTATTTGTTTTTTCCTGGTATAGGTTATGTATATCTGCCTAGCCAGGTATCGTATCAAATCTAGTCTTTTTGAATATTTGTCTGCACATTATGTTTAGTACGTTATCTTTTTAGAAATTTCAGTTGAGAGAATTTTATATTTAAAAATGTTAGTGATTCAAAATTTTATTGCTTATCATCACTGATATATTACGATTTAATTTTCATAAGAATATTTTTCTTTCGGCTCTAGCCTGTGTTTTGCTAACTGCATTCTAAATTCTCGAGAAAATGCATTCACTTTGGAATGAAAAAGAGAGGGAAAGAGAAAGAAAGCTTCGAATTACTAACAAAAAATTTACTTCTCTCAAAGAACGGATGCAAAGCAGAATGTCCAAAGAATTAATTTAGGCAACAAGAAAAATTTTCTTTTTTAATGAAACGGAATTAAAAAAAAAAAAAAAACTGAGTGCAAAACATTTTTTTTATCTAAGATTTAACTACTACTCTCGCTAATGAATTAGATTGGATACGTGGGAATTGAGTGGCATAGGGTGCATATATCCCTGCTTCTTCCTCCCCTCCCGTCCAGGAACGTCCAATGCGGGAGGGACCGCAAAGAAGTGCAATTAAAGAGAGGTTAGACGATGCGGAATTAAAACTCCTTTGTTCATTATTCTACATGCTTCTTGTGTCCTCCTCTTTAAAAAAGAACCTGCAATCTCTCCCCCCTGGGAGCTATAGTTTTTTTTACCCACCCCGCCCGACGGGCATTAAATGAGAGAAAAGAAAAGGAGCACACTTTTAAGGCGATATCTACCCATTCTTCTGCCTGCTTTTAAGACAGATTAGTTCGTATTTAGAAGGGAAGGTGCCACCCAGATAAGGAACTTTCTTTTCTTATTCTCGACCCCTGCCTCCCCACCTCAACTCATGTGCACGTAATTCTTTTTTAAACTTCAGAGAGAAAACTTGGAAGGAAAAAAAATTCTTTTAAAAATTCCTTCCCCCACCCGCAACCTCACCCACCCCCTCCCCTCTAACTTGTCTCTCGATCTTATTTTTTTCTCGTTAGCCGCTCGTCTTCATTTCTCCTCCCCTCCCCCCGTCTAAATTCTAATCCTGAAATGTTCAAAAGTGTTACAAAAGAACTAAAGAAAGAGTATTTAAAAAAATTTTGGGGCTGTTTTTCATTATTTATTTTTTTTATTTCGCAACGAATTTTTTTCACTCATTTATTATATACACACACATATATATACATATATTATTTTTTTGCCCACCCTTTTCTAATTTCATCGTTGTCTCCACACTTTATGTATTCCTTTAATTTTCCAGGTTTTTATTTTTATTTTTTCATTATTATTTTTCTGAAAAGAAGGAGTAATGATTCTGCTTTTTTTTTTTAAAAAAAAAATATTCTTTTTTCTTTTTTCTTTAAAAAAAAACTTCTCTGAGACGGGCAAAAAAAAGGGGGGGGGAATCGCTTTCGCTCTCCGCTTTTCGCAAGAGAGAAAAGTAAGCAACAATAACAAAGACTACGATAAGGCACATTTATGAAAAAATAATATCGAGAGCTGTATGGAAGGGTATAAAAAGAATGAAAGAGCAAAGAAATGGCGGGAGGGGTGCAGCAAGTAAAAAAAAAAGTCTTTCTGGCGCGGGAGTCTGGTACAAAGAGGTTGTTTGCGTTTCAAAAGAATAAAGGAGCTTATCTGGGAGATTGGAGGACGCAAGAAGGGATAAAATATTAATTTTGGGAGAATGAGGGAGCTTATCGTTTAAATATTGATTCGCCTCGAATAAAAAAGATGGGAAGCGGCGACTAGTGAGGGCGATAATTAAGTGTAAAGCAAAAATATTCATCGCCCATTCAAAATACTTTAAACGTTTGTGTTGACATCGCCTCAGCGAAAGGATCTTTTTTAAAATTTTTTCCTCTTCTTTTTATGAGTTTCCTCTCGGAACAAGTATGACGATACGGTATGTAAATGCATCAGTAAAAAGTTAACGACTTTTTATATGGAGCATTAAAGAATCAAACAAAAGAAAGACATTTGTTTTAAAGACTTTTTAATTTACTCCGTTAGCTATGCAATCCGTTTTTATACTTCTTTTAAGAATAAAGTGAGCTGTATAAATTTTCACGTCCTTCTCATATATTCTTTTATACACAGACTTCATATCAAATATCTCCATTTTCTGCTGTCCTATTTAATTATTTGTTAGCGATGACAACAGATTTTGCATTTTTAAATTGATTTGTTGCTGTCTTACATTCCGAAATAAATTTGTAATTATTACTCAACTAGCCGCCTTTGGCGACCAGCCGGTTCGCCAATCTTAATGCTCGTTAAAATTTTAATAATTAAATATTTTATGTAATTCCAACTTTAATAGATTCTTCAGAAGCTTCAAATTTTGATAGTCATGTAATTCACTCTAAATAATATAAAGTCCTTCAGCCATAACATAATATGTATCTCTCTAATTTTCTGTTAGTTTCGGCAAAATTTAAGTTTAAAATTAAAATGGAAATGACTAAACTGCAATTAATATAATAATATTTTTTACTGAAACAAAGCATTTTTTTAATAATATGATTACTGATAATAGAGTCACTGAGCGTTTAAACTTTATGGGCACTAAAGAATATCTTTCTTAAGTTATGTAATATCTCAAGAATTTGTCAACAAAATTTTCTCAGATTCATCATGAAACAGATCGATTCATTAACAATGTTTAATTTTAAATGCATCAAACGTAAAGAAAATAAAATGAATCGTTTAAAAAAATCGGTCGAAAACAGGTTTAAAAAAACTACTTAAAAAACGATATACTTAAATCTATAAGCATATACAAAAGAATACATAACTAACATAAATACAATTTAATTAAAAAAGCATGCAACTAACCTAAAAATAATTTAAATAATTGAAAACAGGTTTAAAAAAACTACTTAAAAAACGATGTACTTAAAACTATAAGCATATACAAAAAATATATAACTAACATAAATACAATTTACTTACAAAAGCATGCAACTAACCTAAAAATAATTTAAATCATCCGTTGATAGCGGTTGTCATGGCAACAATCAGAATGCGCATGCGTGAATTTTTTTCGCCAGCTCCGGTAACGCCAATGCGTGAATTTTTCTACGCCAGTTAGGGTAACGCTATGCAGATTATACATTTTTAATTTCCTTTATTCTGTGTTATTTTAATTCAAAAGTACTTCAGAATGAATCTGAAACATGGATTAATTAACAATGTTTAATTTTATATGCATCAAACATTAGGAAAATAAACAGAATCGTTTGAAATAATCCGCCGAAAAATATTAACCCTAGCCTCATTACTGTTGGGAGAAAAAATAACTGAAGCCTTACTCATTTGGCGGTGGAGAAAATGGAAGATTTTTTTGGCGGAAAAGTTGGCGGTGGGGAAAATGGAAGATTTTTTTGGCGGGAAAGTTAGTTTTTAATTAATAATTAAAATTATAATTAAAAATTCGAAAAACGGGACCCCAGGTGCACATTCCCGACCTCCAAGGTATACATGTACCAAATTTGGTAGCTGTAGGTCAAACGATCTGGCCTGTAGAACGCCAACACACACACACACGCACACATTGAGCTTTATTATAAGTATAGATAAGAAATTTTAATTTTTTTATCTATTTTTTTTTATCTCATATTGATCGTGATTTAAGTTTCAAGGCTTGCATTTTTAATTACTTATTTTTTATTCAGTTTATGTTAACTGCAACTGAAATGCAGGTACGTTTTTCAATAGTTTCATTTACGAAAAAAAAAATTTAATAGACATGGATTAATTTAATAGAAATCGAAGATTATCTGCTAGAATATTTAACTTAAGAAGGATTCAAATAGTTTATTCGTTTATCAAGTGCAAATTCCATTACATTATTATTATTTTTTTTTAATTTCAATATCTTTTCCTATTAGCTTCCATACTCTTTTCTATTACCATAAATAAAAAGGGAAGATAATAGAACATTATTTTAAACAGTCAGTAATTTTAACTTGATGTCTCGAGAAATCATTGCTGATTATCAAGCGTAATGTTGTATCATTTTTTCTGTTGTTGTTGTCGTTATTTACAGTAGTATGAACAAACTATTTTTTTAGCGATGACATTTTTAAAGTTTCTAAATAATAGCGTTTCGGTTAAATATTTTTCCACTATGAAGATAATATTTAGCATTCATAAAATTTTTTGTCTTTTTATTTTGTAATGTGCAATTTTGATAAATATAGTTTGGCTTTGGATCCACAGTATTCTGTAATGCTGAAATAAATGTTTTTTAGTAAATTTTAATATCAAAGGCTGTGATTTAAATTTATTTATGCAAAAGAAATCCAACGTCTGACAATTTGAAGCATTATATTTACGAAAAATCGACCATTACCTTTTGTTTGTTTGAAATGTCATTTTATTTACAGCCAAACGATTTCGGATGAGTATTCATTTTCTTCTGTGTTCGTTTGCGAATTATATACAAGATCGTTTTGTTTTTGTTTTGGAGGAAACTCCTATATTTTCTCACATTATTAACATCTGTTAAATTCCTTTTTGTTAATTCACAATATTTGTTATAAAACCAATTACTTTTAAGCTATAAAATTTAAAGGCTATTTTTTTTAACAATAGTTACATTAAAATTTTTTAAACTCCTTTTTAAATAAGTGCCTTAATAGTGTTATTCTCAATTACAAAAAAAGCCGTTCCTCAAAATTATTTCATTTTTGGGGATTTATCTGCCTCTCAAAATGCGTATCTGAAAGAAGTTCCTTTAAGTGCTGAAAAACTTTTATCTGAAGGTCTGTAAATTAAAGAAAGTGTCGCCATCTGCATGTCAAACTTGCAAGTTCTTTGTAAATTAATGCTAATTACCTTTTTATGCGTAATTAGGAACTTATACGAATGAACAATTTGTACTAGAGATAGCTCTAGTACATAGAGTTGCTCTGTTAAATTTTGTATTTGCTAAATCCTTGGGTTAGTTCGTGAGGCGCTATAAACAATTAAAGTGGATTTTATCCCCTCTTCCATATGTTAATTGATTATTTTTGTCTGCTTTGAAAAACTTTTAGTATCTTTTCCAAAGAATAAAAAAAGCTGAGATTTCACTGTCAGATGTGAAATCCTCTTGTAGATTTCCAACCAAAAATATGTTGAATCTATGTTTACTATATAATTCCATATTTAAAAAACAAGAAAATCTTTGTTCTTGGAAGCATTTTCGTTATTGTGGGAATCTAAAAAAGATTACTTTATATCAAAGAAGATAAAGAAAACTTTTACTTCACAGCCTCGAGATTTAATAGATTCTCTGCAATAATTTCCACCCTCCTAAAGGTATGTAAGTTAAACTTATAAATAAAGATAAGTTTTATTTTTATTTATTTCAACTATTAGGAACTAGGAAAATTTCGGTTAAGTAAAGAAACCCATTTTTTTTTTGTATATAAATTGAGATAATAAGTTTTTCGTTTATTGAGAGTTTCATTACTATCAACTTTATAATGGTAGAAATAATGGTCTAGTAATATTTCTACTTTTAAATTATACAACAAATAAATGAAATAGATGCCAGACTTGTTATGTAAGCATTTTATTTTCCCCATGAATCACAATTTCTAGCTAATGCGATTTCCGACTGAATTTCAGTTAGTCTGTATCTGTCTGTATCTAGCAATGAAAAACTTTGAAAATGATATCTTTAAAATGTTTATTTATTTATTTATTTTGGCCTTTCCAATGGTGATTCCATTTTGCGTTTCTTGATTACACATTCTTAATTTTTGTTTAATTTACCCTTTAAAGTTTTATGATTTTTGTTTCCGATCAAAGCTTTGATAAATTACAATTATACTAACTACATTATTCACATAAAATTAGATATTTAAAATGTTACAAAATTTTTATTTTTTTAAAGTTTCGATAAATTTTATAGATTATGTTTTGAAGATTTAATTTCATAGATTCGTGCATTGCTAATTCAAAATAAATAAATTTAAAAGAAAACGCAATCAAATTAATTATTTAAGCAGATGTCATATTAAATATATTGCATTTCTGACTGTAAGAGTAATTTCGCCACAATTTTCCGATTCTATTCTTTTTTAAGGATTTATGGCCAAACTCAAAAACGATCCGAAATGTTGGAAGAGAGAATATTTCTGTCACAAGTCTCCTCTTTTCACATAGTTAAAATTCCGTTGAGAACGGGAAAGAAAATGTCGGCAAACGTTTTCGAAATTCACGCAACTATGCCCTCCTCGTTTCCTCCACCCCCTTCCACAATTTTTTCCCCATCCCTTCCTTTTATTTTTTGTCTTTTTCCGCGTATTTTCTATGCTATGGACAAGGCTTTCGAGTGTGTCATGCTATTCTTTAGGCTATTCGCCTTATTCTTCTCTCTACTGCCTCCACCCCTTTCCAAATCCTCCGTAGCTCTCATGAGATTCTTCGGATAGAGCGAAGAGATCAGAGAGGAAAGGAAAACCCATCGAGAGAGATGAAACGATTCCCGCTCTTTGGGAAAAAGGGGATGCCGTCCAGGGATGTCCCGGGAGCAAATCTACGCGTCGCTATGGTAACGGTAGCTTTCTCTCGCCAACCCCCCTCGGGGAGTGTATGTCCACAATTTTGTTTGGAGAACTCAGCCCACCCTTCGGCAAACTTGCCGACCGGCAATGGGCAGCGTGGTTAAAAAGGAGCTTTACTCTATGGTCAGTGCCTTTTTCAAGAAGGGACGCTGCCTCATTGGCGTCCAATACCTTTTGTAAACCAAATATTGTCAGGAGAAGATCGATTGTCTGATCAGATTTCTCTATTAAACCTTTATTTTTTATACCTTTTCTTTAATAACCGATTTCCCTTGATTCGGAGATCTTGCGGATGGATTGGATAGGATTGAATCAATTTATCGGATTGTTTCACTTATATCAATTTGGTAAATGGTACAGCAATGAGCATAATTTTACTTATAATGTAAACTTTATGTATTCGTGTGCTGAGAAAATTATTGTGAATATATTTTATTTAAATTTATTTACCTTGTTCAGCTTGGTAACTTAGTAATTAATTTACCTTGATACATGATCATTTACTTTATGCGACTTGGTAATTCATTTACCATATGCAACTTGCAAACTTTGTTAATTCATTTATCTTGTAACTTGGTATTTAATTTAGGAAAGTGAAAAGACCAAAATCATTTTGCTTTTATTTATCTTAAGCAATTGTTTGAGATGCCTGGCAAAAATTATTGAGGCAGTGGTAGTCAGTCTTGAAATCAAGCTTATAATATTTTAATTCAAAGAATTATCAAAAAGGAACATTGCTTATTTCAATTTAGAACATAATTCATTATCTTTAATAGTTTCCCGATTGTGTTATATCTACTGCTTAGTAATATACTATATTATGGAATATTGATATTGAAGAAGAATATGTGTTAGCTTTATATAGAGCAGATCATTATATTTAGAGCTACCAAATTTGACATAGTTATACTTTGGAAAATAGAAATATGCACATCGGAAGGATGTTTTCAAGTTTCAATCAGAATTTTACTTAAATAAAAATGAAGGAAAATATCGACGTTTTTATATCATAACCACAATATTACAGCATAAGAGACATTTACACCCCCCCCAAAAAAAATTAAGTGCCTTTTCAATTACATCACTTTAATTATCGTAAAGTTTCTTTGTTTTCTGATTTTGACTAATTTTATCGACTTATAAAACATATTTTACAAAAACATTTTCGTTTTTATTTTGGAGATCAAATCAAATTCATTAGTATTCAAATATTTCATTCTAAATTTTTCTATTGCCAATGACAAAAGTACGGAAATTCGGCTTATTTTTTCGTATTGAATAGATTCCTGTTTAAATAGGTTTAATAAATTTTTCGTTATTTTTTTTTAATTGTTGATAGTTGCATTTAAGGTTTTATTTCAAAAGTAAGCAATGATGAATTTTTTAAAGTATCTTTCATTTTTAACTATATTAGTGATCTTTTCTATAATATAATTAAATATATAAAGATATATTATCGCTTTTTTTAAATTTGTTTTTTGCTTTTTTTTTGTAATACTCTGAATTCTGGGAAAATTAAAAGCAAAAAATTAAAGAAATTTTTATTAAATAATTCACTTATGAAATATATTCTGTAGTAAACTTCATGGTATATGATTCTACTTTCTGTCATATATTTTATGGACGTGTTTCAGTTCAGTAAGTTGGATATTTAATTATTCGGACGTGTAAGATTTCGCATTTAAAAAATTGAAGTTAAAATTTTAGAAATATTTAAATTACATTTGCGGTAAAGAAGCTCATAATACAATGAATATAACAATGTTTGTACAATAATAAGAATTTCAAATCTTTCAAAATTTGAAATTTTAAAGTACCTTATTGTGGAAGACTTTGATATCAAATTATATGCAAAAGATTTGATTGAAATATTTCTCGGTCATTAATTCCGGCTTAGCAGTTGGTCACTCCGTTTTGGAATCATTTCGTTGCTGAATTAAATACTGAATTTTTTAAAAATATTTTTAATAGTGTTTCATATTAAGACGTTCATAATTTATACCGATAATTGATTAGAAGTTTGAATACTTTCTGAATTTTCTTCTTTGCTTTGATCCTTGATACAAACTACTTCCTGTGCTTAATTCATTATTATTTTTAAATATATATTATCTATATAAATACCTATAAGGAAAACACAAATAAAATTAATGTGGAAATAAATTTATGATGAGAAATGTTTATAATATATTCTAAATAGAAGGAATAGAATATATATAATCATAAAATATAATTATTTAGAGTATACTATCTAAATGAAAATATTCCTTATAATAAAGCGCATCATCTGGACTGAAAAACATCGCTCCCCGCCCCTCTCTTTTTTTTTTAACCAATTATTTATTTCCTTTATGCTCTTGTCAGCTTAACCTGTACAATAACAATGCGTTTCTGAATCGCTGTAACCCTCTTATAACTATAAGCCATTGCAATTTCATTTTTTTTATTTGTCTGTCAACATAGCAACTAGACATCCGTATCTTATTATTACTGTGCGTTTTTAAAAAAAAGAAAAATGTGTTTTTTTATATCTCTGAAAGTGTCGAAAATTCCTTCTAATAGGATTTTGACTCTGTCTTTTCTGATTATCGATAAATGCCTTTCATCTCGCCAAACAATTAGGAAGGACTGTCCTCATTTTTTATTCAATAATAATTCCGCCTTCTTTATATATTTTTTTGTTCATTGCAGTTTTTTACTCTCTGCCTCACCCGCCGTCTTGTTGTGTTTTTCTGTCCTGGGAGTCCCAATTTTCTAGGTGACAAGATTCCCGGCGCCTGATAAGATTATCGCACTGAATAGTGAGAAACGCTAACAATATTACTGCCTCTCCCCCACCTCGTTAAGGATTTAGCATTCGCGCTCTTCTTGACTTACAAGAAAGCCATTACCCTGATGCTAAAACCACTCGCAGATTTCAGGAGGACGATTTCCGCCATTTTTGCCCCGTCTACGATATTTGCTTAGTTTGAGTAGACAGCTTATACAACTGATCCATTTCTCATCAGAAGTGAATTTGTATCTTTGACATCTGAAAAAGCTGATGTCAGAATCTGAAATGCTTTTGCATGTGTATATTTCTCAGTAAATACCACTTAATGAAATATCCGCCCTTGAAGACATTCTTTTTTCTTTTTTTTTATTACATTGCTGAGTTGAGACGAAAGTATATCTCATTAGGTTTAGAATTATCTAACATATATGCTGCCAATATAAAGTTTAAACATATCCTTTGATTTCATAAACGCAATTATTCTCAATGTTAATAGGCTTGGCATTTTTGTTTACATGTAAATATCGATAAAATAGTGAAAACCAAATATTGTTGGAGTAGCCTTTCCGCGGTTGAAATATTTCGTGGTGTTAAATGACTCAATAAAAGCAATATTTTTTTTTTTTTCTGTTGTCCGCTAATAGAAAATATTTGCAAAAAATTGACCTTTTATGATAGACTAGAAAATCATAAAACGCACTTCCTGGCATGGGTGTATTTTTAAGAATTTGGTTCTCAGTTCTGACGATAACTAGTTGGATCTTACTGTCTTTCAGATCACTGAGAACTTGAAAATAAGAAAAGCCTGTAATCGGTCTTTGCAAGCATTGTTGATTAGAATACTCGTGGAAATGTTATATGAAAGATAACAAAAGAGAGTAAAGTGCCCTTATCTTTTGACTG
Organism: Argiope bruennichi; assembly: GCF_947563725.1. Taxonomy (NCBI): domain Eukaryota; kingdom Metazoa; phylum Arthropoda; class Arachnida; order Araneae; family Araneidae; genus Argiope; species Argiope bruennichi. The sequence goes on from NC_079152.1 coordinate 103,850,587, forward strand.
CTTGTCAAATTTACAATGTTTCTTCTAAAATAGAACACATGTTGCTTCATAAGCCGAATGTTAATATAAATTAAAATAAAGCTTAGAATTCTTGTTTTATTGAGCATTTAAGCATATATAATACTTCGTTTACTTAAAGATTTCATAATTTGTGAAGATTTTAGAATAAGGTATAAATAAATGGTTATATGTTTATTGATAACCATATTTTTCATATATTTTTACTTTTGTGTTCTTAATATTCAACAACATGCCATCCATGGGGATATTTTATTGAATGTGAACTGAAAAAAAAAAAAAAGATTGTTGACAGAATAGTAAGCTAAACCTGAGATAGTGTTAATTAGACAGTTTTGCATAAAATAATAAAATTCTAAAAAGGGGGGGGGCGAAATGGGGTGCATAAAAAGTATGGATTTCATCCTTACGAAAAAAAAAACTTACAAAAAATTTTAACTATTTTTTTCTTGTTTTTAAATTATTCAGCATTTTTTTATTTATAATAATAGAAAAAAACCCCTCAGAATTAGGATAATTAGATTTACAATAGTAAATGTATTTTTAGCTCGAGTTTTTGTAGAGTAGGAATCAAAAATTGGTGCATATCAAAATTTGTAGTAAGTTTTTAATTTCTTTTCATTTTTGTTGTATATATGTGTTGAATGAGTTTGAATTTGCAAAAATATTTAATTTCGCAATAAGTAATTTTTTTTTATTCGTTCGATGGCATCAGCTTACTATAATGACATTGTTTGCAAAAATAATTTACAAAAGAAATTTTTTTTTAGAAATTACATTATTCTCTTTTACACGAGCGCATTACATTTTGTATTTTCGTCTATTTTATATTAAAAAAGTTTTTTGTTTATAGATATTAAGATATCGTGCACATTAATTTAGCCTTACAAATTTTTATTACAAAATGATGAATTTAATTTTAAAAAAAATAAAGTACTAAAAATAATTTTATAGTTTTAACATTCATGGCAATATATCTTCTAGTAAAAAAAATCTTTTGAAATGTTCCTTTTAATTTTTTTTAATAAAATTTGCTGATTTAATTTTTTTCTAATTAAAATTCAACAGACACATTTTTCTATGCATGTAGTATGGAATTAAAATCATTCCAGAAATCTATCCTCAATTGTTAATTTTATTAAATTTAATAATTCTGAATTCAGTTTTCCTGATATTTGAAATATAAATGGGAACTTGTTGTCTTATTTGAATCTTGTTTTCCAATTACAAACGATAATGTTATGATACGAATTAGGTTTGCAATTGAAAAAAGCAAGTAAAGCATGAAATACTAACAGTTCATGAGCATCTTGAAGAGCCGTGCCATATTTAATCTTCTTTAAAATCTGAATTGTATAAAAATAATATTTGCTGTCATATATTTCATAATCTGTATAATGACAAAAATCAAGCAAATTGCTCGAAAATAAGTAGACAAATAGATTAGTGAATTCTTTTTATCAAATATGTTGTGTTGAAATTATAGAATTGCTGTAATACTTTGCATAAATTAAGTTCCATTCCTATTGGTAATTTCTTTAATTTTAAAAATTGTGAATTATTTTTTTGAATTAATTTTCAACATGCTTCTTATTTTTTTTTAAAAAAAAGTTTTCATATTTTTTCATAAATCAATTTTAAAAATACAATAATGTGGAAATTAACATTTCTTCATTTTAAATGTAGTAAATAAATACGATTTTAAGTTCCTATATATATTTTAATATCTTGCACTGTTAATATTGAATTCTTCTGTCGTCACATGAGCACAAAAATTATATCTTTCATAGAAGATTGCGCAACCGGAATTAAGTTTTTCTTACATCAATAAAAAGAAAAAATATTGATAAAATAGGAATTTTTTTTATCTAAATCTTTCGCAATTATTTCTATTGATGTTTTAGAACAATAAATATAAATAAAATACTTTTCCGTTTCTAAAGCCAAAAATTTCTTGCAAAATTATCAGTTAATCTTAAATTACGAACCTTTGCGCAAAAACTTTGCAAAAGCAAAGCAAGATCTTGGGCAATATACATCCAAAATAACAGCAAAGGAGAACATTCCATCTTTTTTAATTTTTTAAAAATCGTGATCTGAAATGGCAGGTGTTCATTGTTTAGCATTTGAAAGATTTTTATCGTTAATGCATTACGCCCTGGTCTCTAATCATTAAAAAACAAAAGAGTGGCGCATAAAAGCGATAACGACGTTTGGCCCCGGGAGGGAGGGGCCTTTTTTTTTTTCTCTCTTCCACCATCACCACTTTTTTTTCTTCTCAACTTCATTGTACTCTGTCCCGTTATTTTTCCTTTTAATCCCGACGTCAGGAGCGATAAGGTTTTTTGCCCGTCATCGTTATCCGAAATTATTCCGTCTAAATAATTACTGCAGAAACGAAGGACTTTACTGCGGAATTAACAGAAAAAAGGTATCTCTAAGCTCGTTTGCTGCTTGTCATCATTAATAAACGACGTGCAAGCGCAAGGCCTTTTCCGCCGTGTAGGCGCGTCATTTTGAGTTTTACTTTTTCTGTTGCTTTACATCCCTCCTTCTTCCCACCCCCTTAATGTCTGCATGTGTTATTATTATTCATTCAGTTCTCTTGTTTTCTGGGAAGGATTTCCGCACTATTGTTTCCTTTCGAAAACTGACTAATGGAATTTGGAACAGGTACGGCGAACGCGTCCACGCATAAATAGAAGAAAATTACTTTCACAGCGGTAGCTTTCATACCTTTTCTCCATTCCGACTCATAATTATGTAAAACTGTAAACTACAAAGACCCTAAATGACAGTTTCGGGATGAATCCCCTCCCCGGAATACATTTTTCTCCTCTTCCTTTTCTGCATATCTCCAGGTCCCCGTGTTGCTGCCTGTTTTTGTTGTTGCCGCTTTTATTTATGTATTATTATTTATTTTATTTTTGTTTCAATTTCAGGAGAATCATTTTTGCATGCGAATAACGGATTCTCTTTAAACGTTATTTAGAAATATTCTTTTTTTTTTCTTTTTTTTTTCTCAGCATTATTTTCGCTCTCTCTAGAAAATAAGTTTGGGGATAGCACAAAACCTCTGCAGCGTTTTATTTCCTTGGGGTGGTTTGTTGTGTGTATGTATGTGCAAGCGCAAAGACAATGGATTTTTGCGCACAAGCGGAATTATATTAGACTTTTATCTGTGCGTGCGCTTTTAACGAATCGTCTTTTTCTCCCTGTTCCCCTGAAGTGAAGAATTAATGTGTTAAACAAACTCATGAGCGGATGTGACTTTCGCAAATGGAAAAATATTAAAAATAAAAGCACAATGGAATTAAAGTTTTTATTTATTTTAAGATTCACTGCTCTTTTTTTCCTTTCATTTGCGAATTAAATAGGTTGTTTTCCCACAGCTTGAAAGACAGGCTTTAAAAGTTTTCCTTTCATGCCTATAAAAGTTAAGGATTATATAGGAAAAATTTTCGTCTGTTTTTTGTTCATGTTACAGCCTATTATTCATTATACGGCATTTAGTATGCAGCAATTACGATCTCTGTTTTTGTATGTTCTGGTGGCGTATTTTTACCTTTACCAATTAACTTGCATCAAGGAATTTTTTTAGCTTACAAATTCACATAAATAATTAGCACACAAATAATTTTTTCAAAGTTATTTGTGTGTTTCAATTTCACTTCAGTTTTGACTTAATAAGATTAACGCTAATCATTTTCTTTTTCATTTCTTCTTTCTGAAAAATTAAGCTCAAAATAAAATTCGATTTGGACGAAACGACAGTATTTATCTATATATATTTCCCGCTCTCTAAAAAATTTAATTCCGAATGTTATGAACCGTTGCTTTTTTCTATTTATGCACCGATTTTATATATTCAGTGAAATTTCACATCTGAATGTAGCGTAGAATTGCAGATAATGATTTCATGTGTTTTCCTGTCAGCGAGCATAAATAACATAAAAACATGTGTTTTATTTTTAGATATTTTTTCCAAGTTTATATTTGTATAAGTTTTATAGAAATTTTAATTATTAATAAAAGATTGGAAAAATCTCTGTGGTGAAATACAACCACATCGATTCTAAAAGATTTGCTTATTTTCGTATTTATAAATTATGGTTATTGCGGAATTTGTTTAAATCTGAAAATATCTATCCGGATAACGTGTAACTTGCAATTTCCCAACTGTTTTAACAACATAAGAAACATTTAATATGAAATATAAAGTTTATGAAACGATATAATTTGTCGAAATATAGAATATAATCGCGTACAGAATAATTTTTTCTATAGATTTATATATTTTCCTTCTGCTATTGTTTATTATTCTGTATTTATGTATAATTTAGTTTCCAATTATAAAGCATTGTATTGTGATGCTATACATTTCAATGAGCAGTATAACCAATATTTCGTACAAATTCAATGACTAAAAAGAATAAAGGTTTCTTTTCTTTTCCTTGTTTTTTGATACAAAGTTGTAATATAAAATATGAATAAATGAATATTAAAAGGATTTCCTTTATCCTTTAAAACTTAATATACGAAAACGTGATTAAATTGTAGTTTTATTTTCCTGTACTTTTTAAACATTTAATGAAGTTAAACATAAGAATATAAAAAATTGTTTTTGAATCATTTATACATTTTCTAGACAGCATTACATGATCTGATTTTCGATCCTTTGGTTTTGTCAGCACATTCCTTAAAAGGAAATTTACTTAGAATTCAAAATTTAATAATCAGAGATTAATAAATAATAAGCAAAAGCTTATTTCCTCCAACCAAAAACAAAAACTTCGCTGCGCATTTTATGTGGAATGAAATTAACCCTAACACTAATGTGAGAAGTTTTTATTTCATTTATTTATTAATTCGAAGCTTTTTAGCTTAGCCAGTAAAAATGCCGATAAACCCATTGGGCTTAATTGAAATCATTAATTAATGCCTAACATATTTAAATATTCTACTAGGCGCTTAATTTTCGCTTTCCGAGTCTCTTCTTTTAATACTTCCGGAACACATTCCACTTCATAAAATTACAAAAGGATAAGCGCAAGGGAGCGAAGAGTTCCGCTTTTTCGTTTTTATTTCAGTTAAAAAAGAAAAAAAAACTATTTCAATTAAAAGCCGACAACGAGTCTTTAATAGGAAGAAGGGGTTAATGATACTGACCAAAACAATGAGCTCTTAAGAGAGGCATTTTCTTTACAACGACCTCTTTCATTACGCTCATTAGGTTCATATATGCACGGCATTGCTTGAAAGAGCCGCCATTTTCACCCACGACAATGATGATGATTTTTATAATCGATTTCCTGTGATAATACGTAATTTCCATTCCTATAAAACGAGGAATTAGAAAATGATTTTGGAATTCCTGTTGTGATAAGGTGCATCTTTTTGAAAACGATGATTCCACAATTGCGTCGTACATACAATCTTGCTCCAAGTAAAATCTTATATTAGGACTCAAACGCCCTTCAGTGAATTACGTTGTGAATCTTCGGAGATGAATCGCAGGTTTTTTCATATGACCATGATCCAAAATCATAGTGTTAACCTTAAAATAGCTCTCATATTATCACAAAAGGGCAAGTGAATGTAACTAATCATACTAATGTAGGATAAAAAAAATTGAAATTTTTAATGTTCAAATACTCCTTAAAATTATTTTTATTAATAATGTGAATATCAATAGAAATTATAACATTTTGAAACTTCTTCGTATGAGAAACTATTTCTTAAAACAGCACGATTTGCAGCTTAGCTTTTTCTTTGTGTTTTATCTTAATTCATCACTTTCTTCATAGTTTTTATTCAGTCAAATCTTTTTTGTGCTTTCAAAAGTTGAGTTTTCATAGAATGAATCTACATTAATTTTTTTAAAAAAATAATTAGAAATATGTAACTGTAGGTTACTATCTATAAACATGAAACCTTTTCTATGTAATATATATTTTTCACATTATTCATGACTTTATTTCTCAACAAACCATTGTTGTTTCAGATATCCAGAAATGATTTACCTGGTTCTTTTTATATAGGAGAAGAGATTCCACTTATTATAATCTCATAATAGGAAATGGTAATAAAACTAATATAATACTTTGTAGAGGGATGAGACTATTTATAATTTCTTTATGATGTAGTTGAAAATAAGACGAGTTTCAGCAACATTTATTAATTATTTTCTAAGTTCCAAATTTCACAAGACAAAACAAACACGAACACGAAAATACACTACACTCACTTAGAATGCAATCTAATAATGATCCCGCAAGAAGGATCGTGGTAAATATACCGTGATTGTTATAAGGTAACGCCATCTATTGTATCAAAAGAGAAGGTAGTAGACTTACGTAACCGCTACAACATTTATATTAAAGTAAACTCATCTTATGTCGAGTAGTTTAATATTATCATCGAAACGTTTCCAAGTTATAATGAGAAGCGTTGCTTTTAATTAAAATGGAATCCACAAAATGATTTTTTCCTTTCTGTGTTCCAAAATGGCTGAGTAATTAGACAGCGATAGTGAAGTCCTTAACGCTCATTAAGCAAGCTTTTATGCGAAGGGAGGAAGCATTAATTGACTTCTTTCCTCCTTTTTTTTTTCAAATCTTTTGTTTAAGCGGAGTTTTTTAATTACTCTAAGTAACGTGTTTATCGGATGACACGCTTGAAACAAAAGGCGACACTTAGTGTTTCAGCGGAAGGCTCTTAATCGTGCAGACTCCATCGAAAAAAATAAGGGAGGGGTTTTACGCTTTATGTATCTGAGAAACAAAACAAATGCAAATCATTTTCCCTTTTAGTGGAAGTGTTAATAGAATGTAATGAAATTAAGATGTCACTCTTTCCTTGCTCGGTCGGCTTTGTTTTTTTCGTTACCTTTCTTTTCTTTTCATAAATCCTTTAATGTAAAAGTTATTCTTCATACAATTTGCAGGGAATGTAAATCTTTTTAAAATAAAAATGTAATCAGGTGAAACAATGAAATTCTAAAGAGTTGGGTACTTCATTAAATTCTAAACAAAGAATATTTTTTTTTTATCGCTTGCAAATTTTTAATTATTAAAGTTCTAGTTAGTCATTCTTATAATCATAATCATATTAGTGTTCTTTTTTTTATTTTTTATATATAATCATTACTATTCAATATAGAAAGTAAAATGTTTTCATGACGTTACGTAGTTCATTGCGATTAGTAAAGAAAAAAGTGTTTTTATGTACGTTTAATTTCATTCAAAATGCCAGATTTTAATCGTAATTTTTTTGGTTATTTCATTTAGATCTGCAACGTCTAAGCAATATTTTTTAAATGCGACATATTTTTCTAGGAATAATTTAAAAAGTGAGTCCTTTTTAAAAAAATTTTATATTGTATTTAAGACGGTCGTTTAATTTTGCGATTTTATAGAGAATTTTGTTTTTTTTTTGTTTTATTATTCGTGATTTCCATTTATTTTTAATTCCGTTAAAGAACTGAAATTATTTATAATGATTATTCTTAGATTTACATTATGGATTATTTTTTAATAAGGAATTAAAAATTTTTATCTGATGTGCTTTGTCTTTTCAGCATTTTAATATTCTTTCTGTATCTTACAATATGCATTTACCTAATGATTTAAAATGAAATTTTTTTTAATGAGCTTTTTTGTGAATATAAAGGTTTCTGGAGATTTTTTTTTGTAAAAGTTCAGAATCAAAATTTTAAATAAGAAATTATTTTCTTTGTGAAAATAATATCGCTTCTTTTAATTTGAAATTAAATATAAAGCTAAAAATGTCTATTATTATAATAAAGCAAATGATTTTGGATTATTTTTAGATTAATACAGAAAATAAAAATCTTACTGAACTGTCATAATTAATTTGTAATGGGAGTCTTTTCGATTAGGACTCAATTAAGAAAAGAAGACTAGTTTTGGATTATAGTTATTCAAATCAAATTTTTATATTCATAAATTAATGCTTTCAAAAAAAATTCTGTTCATGATCAATCAGTAAACGCTATTTTTAAAAATTTTTGGTTACAAAAAATCAAGAAATTTTTTTTTTGATTACTAGTTATTTTTTAATTATTGCTATGAGATGTAACCTGAAATTTTTTTCGCATTTCTTTATGCGTTCTTCACTATTTTTTTTTAATAGAATAGATTACTTCCATTTTCCCATAAACATTCGCCGATATTTGAAATATTTCCTTTATCACGACGAAAAAAAAAAATGTTTAGAAACATTCCAGACACAGGGACTAGTCTTACCAAACATGTCATTTCTCTCATAACTAAAAATAGTAAAAATAAAAAAAAGTTAAAAACTTAATACATGTATTTAAAAAAAAAACGAAATGATAAGAAGGATCATTTTAAAAGTTCGCTTAAATATTTCAGTGATACCAGAGTCACTTCGCTGCTAAAAAAAATAAAACTACATAAAAGGTCTTCTCATCAAGACCATCTGTAGATTTCTGCGGAATTTCTTGGATTAAAGTCTCTAGAAATAGCGCTGAAAATCGATGTCTGAGCGCCGTAATAAAAAGAAGCGATTAGTCACTTAAAAGTCTTGCTTTTGTTTTGCTTTCAAGGCTTCTATCCTTTTAACTGATCCTTATAATTCTAATGCAAAATGCTTGCAATCGTTTATGGACTGCTTCAGGTACAGATCAAATTTGCATATTTAGTTATATCGAGTTAGTTATTTGCTTTCCGGATGTTGACCTTCTAACTAAAGCGAAACATTTTTTTAACGTTTTTCGCATTAAAATTTTATTATCATTAAGTAGGTGTTTCTAAAGTTATAAACCATTAATATTAGCTTTTTAAATTTTTTTTTGTAGATGTCAAAAATATGATAAGATCAACAGTAATGTAAGATAAGATCGACAAATGTTACTCAGGCGCTAGAGTTGATTTTATTCCATAGACAGTGGTACGGCTAACTCCACTGACGACATGAGAATTAATTAAGTGCATCTTATAAAAAAATGAAATAAAAATCTTTTTTTTTTAATCATTTTTTGTATGTTTCTGCCAGCATTCAGATAGCTAGTCTCCTTCTGTATCATTCATGTGTGCAATTGAATATTAAGATATTGTTTCCTTTAATACATTGTATAATGTTAATTATCGGATAAAGGGTTTTCCATTTGATTTTAACAGCGATTATGCTTTTAAAAATCATCTGTTTGGACTGTTTCGAGAATGTGTTGTATATGTATATATTTAATAACTTAAATGTAAATCAAACAAAAGGAGGATATAAAATTGGTTTTTTTCCGTGTCATATATCTCTCACCGTGTTTTATTCATTTTAAATTTTTATATACTTACAAAAGTAATGAAAACTGCATAGTTTTGATTAGTATATATTCTCCAATGCGTTTTTTTAAAACTTCGCCTGAGGGAATATTTACGTTGCATATAATGTTTAAGCTTCATTTTTTTTTATTAAGTTTTCTTTCTCTTTGATTTGATTTGATTTTCTAAAAGTTTGAAAACCTGTCGTTCGAATTCTTTATTTATCTTGTGGTAACGACAATGAATTCGTTTTTTCAAAAAATGTATTTATGAAATTTTTTTCTATTTCATGTTTATAAATATTTCTTTTTTTCATGTGATAGTGCCATTCTGCGACTCGCCTATAGCTTACGATATATTTTGTAGAAATTTGGGATATAACTTTTTTTGTATTCCACAGTCCTAATCAATGCTATACACCCTCTGAATGTGTTGTGCCGGCCTGAACAAATAAATATTTTGTATTATCATTTAATATGGATAAAAGAAAAGGGACGAAGAAATAAAGGAACGAAGGAACGAAAGGAACGAAGAAATAATTACAGATTAAACAAAATGTAGATCCATTTTGTAAAATAATGTTGAAGACTACAACCAAGTATAATCATTTCGTTTATAGATCTTTGTGAATATGTTCGAAGCTGTCCGCATAAAATTACAATATGCTTCTTTCAAATAAGATTGTAATGTGCAAGTACATTAAATTTAGATGGCATGCCCAATATTTGAAAGACCATATCATTTTTTTTGTCATCCTTTATTTTTGAGTTATCGGTATTATTTCTCTATAAACATAAAAATTTTTTAATGACTTTATAATGATTTTTAAATTAATCTTTATGCTTCGTTTCATATTCCCCCACAGTCTTCAGTTCCTTCATTTACATAAAAATCCTAATAACACATTAAAAAAAAAGAGCCCTGAAAGATTAGCAGATTCATTATCAGATGTGGTCATAAAACGCTGGACCGAAAGAGTTAAAAATTGCGCCAAAATCAGCGCCGTGATTTATTCTGGGGCGCCAATTAGCAGCCATTAAGCATGCGGCTCATTTGACGAGTGATTAAAAGGCCACAAAGGGGAATTAAAAGCGCCGAAGAACATGTTTACACCATCGCCTCAAAAACCCCACCCGATGCATTAAGTGCTTTTAATTAGAACCTTAATGAGCGTACTCCTTTTCTACCCTTTTTCGCTCTTTTTTTTCTTTTTCTCTCTTTTTTAATTATTCATTTCGGAGCGCTGTAGTTCCTTTTTTTTTTCAACCACGTCGTGTTTCATTGTTTTTGGTGGTGTTTTAAAAGGGAGCTTAATGAGCGCAGCTTAAAACACTCCACTGGCTTCGTTTAAGGAAATTAATTACTTTTAATTATCGAACGCGACACCTGTTGAAAGGAAATAGGGTGAGGGTGATGACTGGAAAGTCGGTTTTAGTGACATTGAAGTTTGGAAGCCAGTATCGCAAATTTTAATTCTTTCTTTTGTTTTTATTTTTTTAATTCTTGTTGAATAAGTTAATTAACATGAATTGCCGATTGACTTTAATTACGATTTTTTCCCTTTTGTCGTCTAATTTATTTTTAACTCTTTCTCATTATGCTGACACCGGCCGTGACATACTGTAAATGTCTTTTATAAAAGAATATTTATATTGGTCTCGTGATAATCTAATTGATGTTAATTATTTGTGCGTGGTGTATTTTTGCTTAGAAGTTGTTTTAAAGAGAATAGCGTCTTTTCTAAGCACTAAATTTTAGGAATTTTTAACTTAAAAAATGCAAATTGCTTGTATATTTTCCCGTGAGAGATATGTCAAACTTCATTGCAAGTGATTTTAATAGTCACATTATTTTTTTTAGTGTTTAAAGCAAATAAGTGTTTTTTTTTTTTTTTTTTTTGTTGTTGTTGTTAAGATTTTTTAAAAAAAACAAAAAAACTTAAAGTGACGAATGTCTTTTATTTAATTATTCCAGAAGTGAGGTTTTTATTTTTTTAAACACGGCTTTTAACAAAACAAAAAATAAACACTTTTTGATTGTATTTGACTTCTTGTAATTTAGATCTAATGGAATGAAATGAAGTGGAAATTTTTTATTCAATTCTCTTCACTTCAGAAAACTTCACCGAATTGAAATAAAACTCCTTAGTTAAGAAGAGTTAAAATATAACATAATTCGCATTTGCTATCGTAATGTCAAGGAAAAGGAAAGAAATACTCTCGGAATTAACTTTTACCACCCAGCTACCAAACCATACTCCAATTAATTGCATCCGATAACCGAATCCTCACCGGATTTAGATTTGCGAAAGCTCCCTGTCTCTTTTTCTATCCTCTTTGTTTTTTATGCTTCTTTTTTTCTTTCCCCCCGGCGGGGCGTGAAGACATAAAGCTTGCGTCTCGTGTAATCCCATTGGTCAACAGGGCTTTCGGGCAATAAAGACGCGAACAAGTTCCGGCCGCCAATCTGATGGCCAAGATTAAGTAATCCGGGCGCTCAGCGAGCCGGCACGAGCTCTCTCTTAAGAGGATTGGGGCGGGGACTTGCTGCTGCCCCTTTTGCCTAGTGGCAAATGCGGCGCGTAATGGCAAGTCACTCTCCTCTCTTCATCCCTTGCTCTCCATCCTCTCTTTCTCTCTTGCTGAGTGAGAGGCGATTCAGGTGATCTTTTGCGAAGGAGGACTTCGGCGCGATTTGTGATCGGAAGGGTCAATCTCGGAATCCTTTTAAACTGCGACAAACTCTACCAATGACGACTCGTAAATCTTTTAACCACTCCGGTTTTTGCCTTTTGCGAAGAAGATAGATTTATGGTTTTAATTATATAATGTGACATTGTTTTTATAGTTTAAATGGCGGAGAGCTTTTTTTATTTTGCAATTTATTATTTTATTTATAAACGTGCATTTAATTTTTAAACGCTTCTTATTAGGTACTTTTGGATAAATTTGTTAAATGATAAAAGAAAATGCTTTTCTTATCAAAAGTTAATTAATAAGAACACTTTTTAATTTTGTTCTCGAAATAAAATTCAGAATCGGAAGATTTTTTTTCTACAAATATGAATATTGTTCCTCAAATATAAATATGTCTATAATTAATTTTTAAGTACTATTTTTATGATATGGAATTCTTAAATTTTTTTATTCGTTCCGTTATATAACTTTTCTGTTTTGAAGTGTGAAACAGCAATACTTTATATTTCACTACGCTTATGAATTTTACAATCTGTCAAGATAATGGAGTGAAAACTTAAACATATGTACACGAAATTACATGTAACAATCATACTGAAATCTTATATGAATTTTCATATTTTATATTTCACGTTTTATCAAAGATTCAACAAACTGCTGGTTATCTTCTAAGTAATTTTTAATTGGTGCATTGTTTTGTTTTTTCAGAAGGCTTAAAATGTTTAAATAAATTAGAATCTTTGAAGGATTTAGTTCATGCAATTATCAGTTTGTTAAAGTAGTATTCTTCAATAGTATGTAGTATTTTTGATTAAAAATTTGTTTTTTGAGGAAATATTGCGTGAACAACACACTGCTTTTTATTCTGTTAAACTAATTTTTATATCTTGCTAATTCTGTGTTCCATTAGAATTCTGTTATATATCTGCTTATTCTATAAGTCTCGAGCTAAGGATAAATGTTAAATGTATAAAAATAGGAGATTATACATTTATTATTTCATTGCATAATTTTTTAAAATTTTAAACAAAATAGAAAGTTTATGCTACATTCCAAATTCTAAATCTTCGTTAGTATGTTAATTGGTGGAAAAAAAATCTTTCTTCCAAAGGTATCAAAATATCTTACTAAATTATATTCAAATATGGATGGAAATATATTTCTATATTAAAACAAAAAAATATTATAATCTTGTCTATTCAGAAAGAAAGAAATTGAAAAATAAATGCAAATCTAAATTCAGTTAAAATCCTCCGAAATATTTCCATCGAAAGCTTGAAACTAAAAAGTGTATCTTTTTTAGAACTATAGTTGACTTCATAAGCCTTTCTAAAGAAGAAGCATCTGTTTACAAATCGTCAGCGTGATAAGATACAATTACTTTTTTCACCCTGAAACTTTTTGGGATAACTTGAAAGGGCCCATAAATGAATGAGTAACGCAATCCAGAGAGGATAGCTGAAAATGAGTGAGCACAATCATTCCATCCTTCTCAATCATCCAAAGTGAAAAATTCACACCTTCACACATCTCTGTCCGGCTGAGGCGGCAACCCTGTAACTAACCACCTCACGGCAGATACTCAGCTCAATGTGGCGTGATAGCGCCAGCAAATCCCTTTCACTGAGGGAGGGGGGGGGGCAAGAAAAAAGGGGGCATGGAAGGAAAGAAAGAAAAAAGAATGAAGCATGGGAGGGGGGGGGAGAAAGCCCATGATTCGAGCTCTCTATGCTCTTTTTCTTTGTGCGTGGCCGCGAGAGAACGATAAACCCCTCAACTCGGCACGTCCAGGTCACGTGAAAGAGACCACTGTGGGGAGGGCCAAAAGAAAAAAGGGGGGAGCAAAAGGGGGCCATTACCCTGCCTCATTATCATCTGATGGATGCTGTCTTCTGCTCCCTCTCTGGAGTAATCGATAACCACCGGGATACAAGACCCTACCTACGCGCACGACCTTTTTTTTCTTTTTCCCTTGGATAGCTTCCTTTTTTTTTCCACCCTCGCACAGGGATCGGATGCAAGAAGAGAGAATAAAGCGCTTAGGTCGCCTCTCTGTTTGGATATTCATATATACCAAGTTTTAACTTTCTTGAGGTGTTCGAATATTGACGTACAAACTATTGACCATCGTTTCATTTGTATCACGTATCATAATAATCATTTTATCATATTTTTGGGTATAAATAAGTTTGAAATCTATTTAATAAGATTTTTCTATGCTACATTTCTTCAAACACTCTTTATCAGGTTATTGATTCCAATCCTTCTTAATGTATGTCCTGTCCTAAAAGAAGTTTATTATTATATTTACATCATAATTCATTGTCGATGCTTTTAATTTTGTTCCATAAAGACACAAAGAATTTTTTCATGGGATTTATAATTTCTTAAAAATTACCAAGCCCAATGCTTAAATTAAAAATGATATATGTAGAATAAAAATATAATTAAAATTTTAATAGTATGATTGATATAAAATAATAAAAGATAATATACTGCGTAATAAAAATAATGAACAATTCTTTTTTTAATGTGAAATTTAGATTATTATAACAATCTTTACATTTTTTAATCGCTTTCTATATTACATAATTAAAATATATTAAAAAAAGCGTTCACGGTGATTCAGTAACCGAATTTTTTTTGTACGTACAATGATTCGATTAATAAAAATCGATATGAATAATTTTTGCGAAATTAATTTATTTAAGCATGAATTATAAGAATATTGCAGTTTTATAATTTTATATTTATTTTAAAAATGTATCATTATTTATGTATTATTTAGATACGATTTTTTACTATTTCACATGCACTACATGGCATTTAAATATTCTATTGTTCGATTAAAACAAGCATTTTATGTCGAATTTGACACAACAAATATTAAATAAGTTTTATAATAAATAATTTGTTATTATTTTTTGTTAAAGAAAATATTAGTTATAATTAATAGTGAATTGTCATGGATGTCATTTTTATTTAGAGTGTTCTTTGGGCTTTTTATAAGTCGAAGTCTATTTCGTCGCATTTTTTAGTTACAGTATATTCATTTCAAAGAAAGTTTTGTGCCTAATTTTTAACATTGCAGTTTAACTTTAAGAAATCGTTTTCAGTTATGAGTTCAAAAGCAATTTGAATGTTAAGATTTTTACAATATTTAACAAAAGAGAATAAAAACTGTGTAGAAAATAATACACAATTATACATTAAAATATATATTAGTCGTATTATTTTTACTTAATTTACTATAATTGATATCATTCTAAAATTTATTGTGCAGTTGTCATATCAAATATTTTTGTAATTAATAGTGTAAACATCTGAGTCTTTCAGTTATTATAAACATAAATTGTAATCATCTTGTTTTATCACTACTGATTGTACATTAATAATTTTCTATTCAAACTCTTTTGCCTATTTGCACGTAACCAATTGCTTAAACTTGTGAGAAAAACATACGCATTTTCAGTATTTGGTCCTTTTTCCACTTCCATTTATGTGGTATGAAAAGAGTTATCAAAAAGATAAAACAAAGTACATATAAGCCCCCCTTCCCTGCTGAAATAGTTTTTTTCCCCTACAGTAGCGAAGAAGTTTATTGAAGGCGTTTGTGGATATGGAAGCCCTCCCCGAGAGACGCTTGGAGGGGGTGAGGGTGGAGCAGGGGGATGTAGGTATTGGGAAGGAAAGAAGCCAGAAAAGAGAAGTGAATGTTTGTCTCCATCTTTCCATCTATTTCTCATTCGGGTTCTTGCTTCGATCCGTCCACCCGACCTATTTGCTTAAAAACTACGCCACTGGAGAACGGCACTGCGCCAGAAATTGAATTACAACGACTACCTTCTTTAGGACTGATGAAGAAAGTCGGTTTTTTCTTCTTTTTTTCTCATTCCAACTCTTCCCTTCTCTGCTTTTGCCTGGAAGCGGATTTGCTAAACTTTGTGCACCTTAGCAAGGAACCGAAGTGCCATATTTGGCGTTGTGATTGCGCTCCAGTATAAGAGGCTTGAAAAAAAAAAATTCCCAACTGTGCTGTCGGTCGTTTTTATAGGATGTACGCGCGTGTTCTAAAAAAATCGAGTTTCTTTGATAGTACTGCTGGAATAAGAAAGAATGAAGAAGAAAAAATGTTTGAAGGTCCCTCCCCAATCAGTCTAATATGGTGATGTCAGTAAAGGAATCAGAAAAACAATTCTCGTATTGAGATATTAAAAACATGCTCTAAGAACTACTTCTTTATAAATTTAATTAATTTTCCTTCGTTATGAAATGGCATTAAGTGTTTTAATTACAAAAAAAGATGACACCGTTTGAATCTATACCAATCTGAAATCTTTATTTAACGTGTAGAAATTTCATTGAGGTATAATAAAAAGAAAAATCGCGTTTCATTTAGCTATAAATGCGCAACTGATTATTAATAAATTTGTCCTTCTTTGTAACTTTAAATTACTGCCTGTCTCATTTCTCATTTTTATATCTTTGACAATCTTATTTAATATTGTTCAAGTTGAGTTAAATGTTCCAATATTGTAAAGTTATTCTTTCAGTATTTCAAGATCCGAAAATTAAGAATCACATTTCATAATGTTCAAACATCTAATCATCCACATAATATACATTCTACTCTTTTAATTATTTGATTAATTTATTATTTTCTCTTTCATAATCTATTTTCTCTAGACTTAATTAATGTAAAGTGAATTTAAAATATTTAGCCGCAAGTGAATTTTGTGAATGTTAAATTTATGAAAATTGAACAAATTTTACTTTATTTGATTTGAATCCTACTTGAAACGAATTTTTAAGCTTTTATATGCGAAAAATTGCATGACATTGATGCAATATATTTTATACAAAGGTAAGAGATTTTATATATAGATTAAAATTTGAAGCATTAAAAAGTATCACCGACTTATAGTAAAATCAGTGATTATTTTTATCTGTGAAACACGGCTGTTTAGAAAGGAAGAAAGAAAAATACATGAAAGAAAATCTTGAAGTATAGTTTATGAAAGATAAAATAAGAAAAGATACAATCTATTACTATAGAAAAATACATCGCCCTTAAAAGCAAACGAATATATTGTATGTAACATAAAAGGTATTTTTTTAAATTTATTATTTAAAATTATAAATTTATTAGAAGGGGGCTAAATCCAACTAAATCATTGGAGATGAATAAAATTTATTATGAAGACTTGGATGTTCGAAAATCAATATAAAAACATTGGGAACATTCCGATCTAAATTAGCTTTAATCTTTTATTTATTAAGAATATTTTTCTTACAGAAACAATTTGATCAATAATTTAATCTTTCAGATTCTTTAAGATAAATAAATTCATAAATACTGCATTGCTATGTTTATATGTAAATGAAACCGCACATAAGTGGCAATTTTTCGCAGTCATTATTCAGTCTATTGATAATATCAGTATTTCAATTCACGCCGATTATTAATGTCCTGCTTGTCTAAGAAAAATTGTGTTTTCCTTCTTTCATTGATTGCTATTTGGAAATAATTCTTTTTAAATGCTGATTCTCTAAGCACAGCTTTAAAATAGTATGTTTACAAAACTTGGTACTCATCTTTCATTTGGTTTTTATTCTTTAGCAATTGCAGGATGTTTTAAATATGCTAATTTATTCTATCATTAACCTACATAGAGTTAAATTATATTAATTCTGTTACAAAATTTTTTATTTGTCGTTGCAGATTTTTCCCCCGTACTTAATTTTTTTCTTATATGCCATTTATGACAAAGGGTGCAATGAAGACGTTTTTAATTGGATTAGTCATGTTTATAAACGAATGTCTTTGACTTAGATCCAAATTATTAAGAATAAAAACTTTTATCTAAAACTGGAGGCAGTGTAAATTTTTATTCATTTCGGTTTGATATTGCATTTGTATTTGTGGTTTGCGCACTATATAAATATTTGCATCAATATCATTCGTAATACAATAAGGAAAAATCCGTAAAGATGATCCCGATTTCATAAGTTTTATATTCCATGAGGAATCTTAAAAAAATATATAACATCGTTTATTTTTTAAACGAATTTATTGAAATGCGCTTTAAATAAAAAGAAGGTTTTAGAGATAAGTTAATACTCTGCTAAAAAAGATGACATTCTGATTTGAACTTTAAAAATTGTTTAATTAATTTTAATATATTTAAATGATTGAACAAGATAATTAACAATGCTACCACATAACTTTTTAACATCATAAAAATCACATTTATTATAAATTTTTTGCCTGATTTTAAACGAAGCCTGTTTTGTATCAAGTTAAAAATATATTATAAAAATTTGGCCTGTGTTAGGTTATAAAGTTATCTTTGCTTACAAATTTTAAAATTTATCTATGGCTTCTTCTTAAACGCATGATATCGTTTTTAATTCTTTAAGAATGAAATCGAATGTGAAACCGAGGAATTTCTGGAACCTGCAAAGAATATTTATTTAGCTGCAAAAGACAAGTGGTTCAATTTAAATTTTAATAACAGTCAAACTTTCTAAAAATAATTCGAAAAATTAAATGCATTAATTTGTTTTAATATTTTTATCATGTTTACAATAAATATCAATGGCTCGTCTATATTTATGGAAATGTTGGGCAATAGCTAGTAGCTAGTTTTGAATGTAAATATTGGTTTAATTAGTAGAAAATTAATGCATATTTGAAACCTATCGACAAATATATATATTTTGTAAACTGATAAGAATTAAATTATATAATATTGTGATTTTTGTATAAAATGTCTTTGTGTTCCATGGAATATTAATGAGATTTATTTCAGAATAAATTTATCTTCCACTTTGCATCGATTTAATGATAAAAAGTTTAGCTATTTTTTTATTAGTCCAATTATTAAAGATTGTTGCCTCATATGCAGTGTTTATATTCTTCGATATGCAATAATTTAAGACATAAATTCTCTAATTTATACTAATTTGTACAGTTTTTTTATATATATTTATTCATTCTAAAGATAAATATCTTTTTATTAATGGAATTTTCAAAGAAATAATAAAACATTCAAATATTAATAAAACAATTCAATAATAAAACATTCAAATATATAATCTGAATGTTTTTTTTCGTGTTATTCTTTATAGTTAATATTTCTATATAAAAAAATGTTACGTCACATTTTAATAATAAATATGATGTATCTTTAAATTTCCTTTTAACTTTTTAGTTCTCTATTTTTTTTTTTTGAGGACTATCTTTTATTGTTGCTTTTTTCTTTGTGCATAAAGAAATAATAATCCAAACATTAGAATTTATTTACTATAACGCTCCTGAATTTCTTTGATGTTTTTTTTTAAAGATAATTTGCATTTAACTCCACTAAGGACTTTCTTTTTCAATAGCAGAAAGAATATTTTTTTGCACCTAATTTTTCTCTTGAAACTTTCTGAAATCAAATTAGAGAACAATAATTTTTATCATTATTTTGTGAAAATCATTTTTTTGTGCAGATTAATAAAATCTTATTTCCATAAATATCCGTTCTCATATTCAACGTGCTATATTTACTCATATAACAACTCCCAAAAATTTTGAAATGACATTTGGTTTTTAAGAGCTATCAGTTTTTATTAATATTGAGAGAAGATAAAAATACATACAGTCATACTGAGATGAGATGCAGTCATTTTAGAGAATTATAAATGTATTGTATTTTAAATATAAAGCCAAAATTTCAAAAGGTTGCTTCATTTGTTCTAGCATTAGAGAAGATTTTTTTTCCTTTTATTGAAATTTTTTTATGCTCAAGGGATTAATTTTTTATTCCTATTTGAATAAAAACTATATTGTTAAATGTTTGAGTTCTTCTAGAAGTAATAATACCATGCATTAATTATTATTTTTTTTAAGAAAGAGCTTAAATCGGGAACTTAAAAGAGTTACATTGTAGACATACATAAGTAAATTTAATAGAGAGATTTTTCCTCAATTTTTTTCATACTGCTGTCCTTACGTGCACGTACTTTAGGAAGAACTGAGAAAAAAGTCCAAAGCGGTTTTTAGATCTTTAAATATTTGCAGAAATCTTAGAGATGATTATTTTTTTCTTCTTATCATTCTGACAGAACAGTTTTTGAACGTTCTCCAATATTTGCTCAATCCTAAACTAATTCCCCGTTATATAGAAGAAATCTTTGTCATATTTTAGCTTCTCTGTCAGTTTTCTTGAAAGACTTTTCTTCTAGCATATGAGATTTTAAATTGTTTAATTTATTAAAACCGGTACAAATATTTTGAAAAAAAATTTTTTAAAGGAAAAACAAAATGAACGACTTTTTATTTCTTCTTAAGAAAATCAACTCAACTGGATGATGTTTGCCCAGTCAATATTATTATTGAAATATGATTTTTAATATATTCAGTTTGGACATATGCTGTTAGAAATTATATGGACTGGAGTAATAATAAAAAAATATTTTCTCATCTTATAAAGTGAAACAATTGATCGCGATATTTTTTACTTGGTGCACTGAAATGAAAATGCATTATAATTTGATTTGACTTGATTTAGTTGATTTGAAATTGTTATTAGAAAATGTTTATAAAAATCATCATTGTCAAATTAAAAAAATAAATATTATTATTGCTCTGTTTAGTTACAAATGGAAGCATTTTGTAGAATTATCTGAGCAAAAATTATTAAGCAGAATAAATAATTAGAGTAAAAGAAAAATGTAATCAGAAGTTTAAATAATGAATTATATCCCGCATTTAAAACGCTAAATGCCATGTTTTTTACGAATACAATTATATGATTGTTTTCGATTTAAGACGTTTTTTTCTGCTTAATTTTGAATGAAATTGAAAAGAAAAAAATGTAACATTTGTTATTAAAAAATTTTGATTTTTGACAGGTTTTTTCATCTTCTTATTTCTGTTTGCCTCGTTCTTTACCTACTTTGAAATTTTAATTTTCATTTCTAATATAATATTAAGATCAAAGCAAATTTTTTAGGGTATGTTTTGACACTTGAGTTACAGTTACTTTACCATTTAAATTTATTTATAAATGAAAAATACGACTTTCTTTTCCAATAAAATCTGAAGTTTTGTAGAAAATTATTAGCAAATATGTTTACGAATACTGAGATAAATTTTTACAACAAGAAAGCGCAAATGAACTGGGCAAAAAAGAACTTCTTCGCATTTGATCCTAGTTTCCACAGTTTGCTGGATTTTTTAAATTATCGAACGGTTTTTTATAACGTGAACATCAATTTTATAATTACTATATAATCTCACTACATGGCAACAAACGGTGTCGCTTGAAATCATAACAATATCATCGGACGATTCCGATTAAATTTTTTATTGCTATATTCGAATAGTTTCCACGAGCCCTTTAGTTTTTCTTTCTGTTAAAAGAATAATTAGTGGCATATTTTCTAACTATGCTACTTTTTCAAATATTTATCAGAATAATTACCTTGAATTTTAATATTCCTTGAAAATTAAACGTTAAAAACCATTTTCAATTTTACTGTGTTAAAAAAAAAACGACATGAAATTGCTCGTGCTGCTTTATAGATGCTTTGTGCATAGTGGGTATTCTTGTAAAAACTGTATTATTTCTGTCCATTGGTTGTATTGAGGTAAAATGGATATATAAAGTATTGTCATAATAGTAAGAGCATAATTGGAATGCTTGATATAAACTGTGCAATTTATATTAGAACTTTAGTTTCAACCCCCTTTAAAATAATCTTTTTGCAGTTTCTAACAAAGAGAAATAAGTATTTATTTGAATCTGTAAAATTGTTGATACAATCTTATTCAGATTTTCCCCCCAGAAGATTAGAAGTGTTTAGTGTTGAATTACAAGTGCTTCTAAATTAAGTAAAAAAATATTAAATTCTGTAGCGGTTTCAAATGTATTGTTTAGAATAGAGGATGAAAAATTTTGAACGATTCTTTCAGCTTTCAGAATTGTTCATAACACTCTAAAATTACTTTTACCAGAATCTTTTTAAAGCTTATAATTTATTACATTGAAATTGGTTTGCTACAATATTTAAACAGAAATAAATTTTGTCTTAATTAACGTTGCTATCTTTTTAAAAAGACACAGAGGCAAATTTCTGCGGCGTTGTAAGCAAACTGTCTCAATTAAAGTTTCGTAAAGTAAAACTGCGGATCAAAATTTATTTTAAAGAAAGATTCCATTAAATTTTTTTATTACTCAGGAAAATAAATTGCATCTTGGTAGAATTTCTTAGACTGTCTAAAAAAGTCTAAAATTATTAAGAATTATAAAAGAAACTTGTAATGAAAGAAAGAAATTAACTTATCTAATTAACTGTCTTATTAATTATAAAGTCTTATAATTTTTTATATTATTAATTTTTCTGAATACTTTTCGCTTCTCTGCTCTCTGATACAACTTTAAGTTTAGAGCACAATATAATGCCTCCATTATCAATAAAAATCAATAGAAAAAAACGCAATAATCATCATTACGAGAACGTTTATAAATTAGACACCATGAAAATATTTTCAATACCTCATTTTTATTGTCCCTTCTTAGAGTGAGTGATGCTTGGTACATCCGTGCCAATTTGCAGCACGTATACTCATATTTTGATAACTTTGCATTTATAAATGCTTGAGTAAGGAACATAAAACCTATCATTCCGAAAATAATTCAGTGCTGCAACATATCTACCTTCATTTCATACTCCACTTCACCAGAAAATTCATCATATTTCCTATATGTCCTATTATGTATTAAATTCTTTATTGCCAATTAATTTCTTAGATAGGATATTCCGAGACTTGAATTTGCAATTTCGACTATTTTTTCAAACTACCTACGTTTATCTGTTCCACTTTCTGATTTACGTGGAGAAAGCCGTTAATCGAAACGGTCGCCAATTGATCGACATCCGAACGCCATCCCATTTCTAAAAGCAACCCTACCCTTCCGTACGAACAGCGATGGAGTCAACATTTAATCAGAGAGTGAGGAGAGCACCTGCAGGATCTGTTCTGGGGGGGGGAGTGTATAAGGGGGAGGAGATTCGTGCGTTTCGTTACAACCACCGTCGCCGTCATATAAAGTGATTGGGGAATTGGGGCGGCCACAAATGAAGCTCCGCGGCGCAAATCTGGGATGAAAATTCGGAACGAAAGCCAGAGCTACGCGCAAAGAATGCGTAACCTTCTCTTTAAAAAAGGAAGGATTGTGTATCCATCGTAGCAGAAATATGCATCAAGGGTGCATGTTAAAGTTTAGAACTTCACTCGAGCTATGTGAATGTTACTCGCGAATGTTATAATCTGGAATTATGCTTTTATGTAGAACTTGTGGAAGAATTTTTTTTCGGGCGTTTGGGGATAATGTTTTGAAGTAATGATTAATTGTCGTTAATTATGTGTAGATATTTTAGATGAAGATTTGTTAATGTATAAATGAAATGAATTACGCGTACGGTTCTTTTTATTGGAATTATTTTAATAAAAAGCTTTCATACTGTTGTATGAGTATACTTGTACTGTTCGAGTACTGGAATTAAAAAGTCCGTGTAAGTAACTGAGTAAATAAAGCTTGATTGAGGCTAAGGAAATCGGCCAATAAAAGGCAATACGGGAGTCCGAATAAAGGTTTGAAATATTTTTTAGGGGTAACGTATTGTGCACAGATTTGTTTGAGTTTTAATCTAAAAAAGATCTCTCAGTTTTTAACAAAATAGCATTAAATGAAGTATCTAGTTATTATCAATATCGAAAATCTCAATAATTTTATTGACATTTTCGAAATTACTTTCAGAATAAAGCCCAATTTTTGGAACTTTTCCTAGGTGAAGTTTTCTATGTTTTGAGTAAATATGTAATTAGGAATAAATTTTTAAAGACTTAAGCATAAATATTTTTCTAACATTATTTGTAAAGAGTAATTTTTCACCCATTTTTTGTCCATTTGCTATTACAGTAGAAAATAATTAATTTCTGTTATAGCATTAAAATATTGTCATTTTTCTTTACAATTTTATATTCTCACGTTTAATTGTAATAGAATTTTTCATTTATAACTTCAGAAAGTCTTATTTAAGTATATGTGAAAACGCATTTGTCAGTTTTTTTTATCCTAACATTTTTGGAGTCTTGCTTGCTTGTTTATTTTTTATATTTTTTTGTGTCTAAAATATTGCATCGCTAATGTCTCATGTAAATGAAAAAAAAAAAAAAAAATGCTGTGCTAACCAAATCTATCCTTGATAACCAGTTTTTATTTATATTAAATATTTGTTAAACATTTTTATTAAATATTTTTTAATTATAAGAATATTTTCATTCATAGAAATATCTCTCCACTTTATCGTATTTCAACATTAATGGTTATAAAAAGTATCAGAATTTAATGGATTCTCTGCTAGACCAGCTTGCAAAATAAAAAAAATAAACGTGGAAGCATTTTTCTTGACTGGCTTTCAAAACTTAGTTTCGGAAAACTGATGTAGTGCTCTTTGCAAGTCTGCCAAGAAGACATACACTCCAAAAGAATCCATGGGCTCAGTGAACCATCCTTAAACCTCACCTTTTAATACAACCTCCCATTTTCAATTAAATAAAGCCTCCCTGCTTCGAGGACTTTCCCGTCCTTGGAGGAAACCAGGAGTGGTCCTTTTATATCCTTTTATGTGACCGAAACCCTAGAGGAAAGTGAACGACCCTTGCTCCTGGAGAGTTTCTGGTGGAGAGCCCTCGTGCGTCTTATGATCGAGGAGAACTCTCCATTGTGTAGAAATGAGGGAGAAAAACTCGGAAGAAGAAAGATAGATTAGTCCTTGTGCAAGGATTGAGTCGGAGTTCAGAAGATATGTTGTCACTGTGGAGGGTTTCGGAACCATTTTCAAAAGGCGGATAAATGAATGTCTTGGGGAAAAGGGGCTCTTTATTGATAAGGGCTGCCTGTCGAAGATTTAATACTAGACAGAATATTTCCGCATTTTTCTCCTTTATCCCCGATACCTGTTCTGCCACTCAGCGAGTGCTGATCCGTTCCTAAGTGCTGCGAAATTTGGATTTTGAAGGGCATTGTTGGATGCATGCATGATAATCTCTTCTGCCACAAGACTTTTGAGAGAGGGCCTTTTGTGATAGTCGTTGTGTGTGTGGTAAGTTGGGGATCGAGGCATTTCCTGCTTCGGTGACCTGACTTGTTATGAGTGTTGTTGAAGTAGTCATGTTGTATTGCATCACAATAAAAGACATTGCATTTACTATTTTTCCTTGAAACATTTTTTGCGCTTTGCAATCCTATTTCTAACAGTTTAATAATTCGGGATTTCTAAGGTCATTAATTAAACGTTAAGAAATATTTTTCCTTTATTGTACGGCATTGTTGTTTTCCTTTCATTATTAAAAAAAATAGCCACATTTACTGCATAGTGTTATTTTTTCCTTGAGAATTACATTTAGGCTTCTACTCCGTTAAACATATTCCGAGTTTGATTCTGTTAATTGGTTTATAATCTATTCGGTTATTGGTTAACCAGTTTACTGCATTGATGAATATACTCGTCATGGAAAATGTACAACATTTTGCGTTATGACGAGTTTATTCGTCAGGAGTAATAAGTGACAATTTGCAGTTTGAATTACAATTTTAGTAAAAACTCAAATATATTCGTACATTTCGAGATGTTTAAATTATTTTGAGGTCAAATCGAGATCAAAGGAATAAATAAAAGATTATGATGCGTTGTACCATGCTTTGCTCAATACTATTTTCTAACAGCAAATTAAAATAATATTTCTTTTCGTTTATATGCAAAAAAAGTACGTTAGTTTAAGTAAATAAATAAATGTGATTATTGAATTAAAAAAAATAAAAATCATTTCATTACAACATAATTTCATATTACACATACTCTGTGTTTGATTAGTATACTCGTCATCGCTAAATTTTTGCGACACAATTTAGATACGCATTTTCCGAAGAGGTCGAAACAGTTGAATCTGAGAAACATGGCATGTTGATATAATATGGTTAAATAAAATTGTTGTCCAAGATTTTCATATGTATATTTAATAAGACGGTCACATGAAACATTTTTCTTACGTAACGCACTTTCTATTGTTTAGAGTGAATCTGAATAGGGAAGAACCAATTTAGATATTGTTTTTATTTCTAACAGTTCTCTACATTTTTTATTCATCCAAAACAACATGAGCCATAGATGAATGAGTCACTATGTTACATTTCTTTTTATTTTAAAAGCAACATATCCAATAACAGTTTTGAAACTTTCTTTCAATCATTTAAATTTTTAAATTTCAAAATTTTATTTGTGTCGCTCTCTACTGAAAGTTTGTTTGATTTAGTTGTACTTAAAACGTTTTTAGTGCAAATTTTAAATTTAAAAAATTTAAAACATTATGAAATCATCATAAATGATTGAAGTAAATAGTACGTAAAAGAATCATTATTTGGCTTATATTTAGTTTTTTTTTATCTATTATTCTTCTCCATCATTGCATTATTTTTGATTGAATTTTTGCCATTATTTTTCTTATAAAAATATATACAAAGAATGTTTTTAAAGATACAATGCTTTATAGATTTCTTAAAATGTTTTGATTTAGTTGCGAAAATAATTTTTCATTTATCTTAATAAGCTGAATATTCTAATAAAATTTAAACACTGTTTTATTTATTCTCCTCATACGAATAACTGAAATAGTTTAAACTGCCCCATATTTTAGAGATATTTTGTACCGTGAATAAAATCAACCGAATTTTAAATATTGTTAAATTTTAAAAGCTAAAATATTTTTTTTTTTTGAAAATTTAATATAATTTATTATATGACAAAAAAGTATCGTATTATGTGTGCAATAATAAATTGTATAATAAAATAATACAGTGTTTCTGATCTTCCTATATTTCTTAAGAATGTATGCACCATAATCTCCACCTTAATTACAATAATATGTTTATTTTTTTTAAATTTATTCCTATCTAGGTTAGCTATTCTTTAAAAAAAAAATTTAATAGTCTAGTGAGATATGTAACGATAAATTAATGTGATATCAAGCCATGCATATGTAGATTCTTTATATATTGTAACAAATCAAAATGTGTTTGATTAAATTTCATCTAATAACGCATATCTTATTTCTTGGTTCGGAAATTTATTACTAAACCTAATCTCTGAATAAATATTGTCCACATCTCTGTATTATATACTGAGATGTTCCAATTCTCTTATTGATACATATAAATTGTTAACCGATTTCATTATGAATTGCATAGAAATTTCATCCTTAAATATATACAGATTCAGAAGCACCCTTCTAGATATCAACTATAAATACATGAGCCGAAATAAATCTTTCCGTTGGTCATTGAAAGTCAACCCCTTATTCCTGCAGTTCAATTATGCGGATCAGTAGTTGAACTTATGTTTGACCCTTCACGCAGACCAGTATTCATTCGTTTTCTCTCTCCCAAAGCCTGGATTTTTAAGCCTCGCTGACGTCAAGGAAAATGCCCATTAATCCAAGGTTTATGAAAGGCCAGTTCGATTGTGGACTGCATCATTAGAGGACTGGACAATGTAGAGAGCGTGACTCTTCTAAACTTTCTGCATTTATTGCTAGGCAGGAATCGATGATGCTTGAAATCGGGTCGTGACCATGCTTTTATAGTTTGAAGGGCTACGCCGTTCCTAGCCCACCCCTTAAATGGCTCACTCCACTGTGCAGCGATGAAGGGTCGTGTAACATGAAATATTCATTGTTAGCATAGGATACAGGCATCTGGAGTTGTCATTAATGGAAACGGGGTTTACTGATGTGTCAGGAGTTGCGTCTATGGTCATTCGCGTGAGAGATTTGATGGCGAACGAACCACTTGGTGATTTCGCCCTATTGTATTTTTTGAAAAGAGATCGAAAAGTAATGATTATATGGACAGGAAGAGTTTTATTCTTATTTTACGAAAATAAGGACTTCACTGTTTCCTCTAAAATAGTTTACTTATAGATTTATTCTATTTTTTGAAGTGTATTAAAATTGTATAGTTTGGTACGTATAGACACGTAACACTAAATAGAGTTATATATTAATCCCTGTATTAAAATTGAAACAAGGTATTTAAAAATTTATATTTTAAAACTAGATCGCATCATATAAATGGACTAAAGATACAATGTATTCAAAAACAATAAAATACATTATAAATTTATAAATCTTATAATGTTTCTTTAGATTGCAAAAACGTCTCATAAATGATTTCTGTTATATCGAAGCAGAACCCTGTTCCAATTTTTTAAGAGCCTTGTTCTTTTATAAAACCAAAAATCCAGAGAAATTTGTTGATTTGCTTCAAATTTTTATTCGATTTTTTTTTTATATATTTCAAAATATAAGCAAACAGAACTTAAATGTATGAATCCTCTCATTATTAATACATTGTCTCTTTTTAAATATTTGAAAGAATGTTTAGCATTTTAAGTGCAAACTTCACTGCAATTTTTTTAAAAAGTCTTCTTTTAAATACGAAGTCGTAATTTTTTAAATTAAGAATCCATATATGCATACATTCATATATAATATAATGTAAACATAAATTTGCAGTTGTGTGGGCGAAACGAAGAAAGTTTTGAAATTTTAATTTAGATTTATTTCACCACGGGAGTCATATTAAGCACAGAGAAAAGGCGATAAGGGATGCATCAGTCTACATCGCCATACAAGAGAAATGTGGCAGAAATTTTTCCCTTCTGTAATTTTACCAAGGGAATCTTAGGTATCTTTGAAAAGTATGTGTAAATGCTAGGGATTTTTATCCCTTCGTTCTCGGTGTGGGAGCGGTGGAATCAGCAGTTTCATTAAACGCGTGTTAGAATGAATTAAATACAAAAAGTGGTAATCTGATCAAGAACCAAGAGAAAATTTTAGTTTTAGAATAAATTTAACATAGCCTAATTTAAAATGAAAAAATAAGGAAAATAATTAAAATTTAAATGATATGGAAAATCTGATCACGCACGCACGTGCGCGCGCGCACGCACACACACACACACTATACAATGGTGGTCAAAATTGTGGACACTTTTGAAAATCGTTATGCTTATAGAAAATGTTACATTTCACAAAATGCAAACTCTTCAGATCATTTTAAAGAGAATTTTATACTGATTTCAATACAAATGCAAAATTCGAATATTTGCAATACAAAATTTATTCTTATTTTAATCTGAATAACAAACACGGTGATGAAGTGGACTGTAATTTCTAACTTTCCTGCCGAATCACTGTTTTTTGTTCTGGGAAGCAATCGAATGTTAATAACTGCTAGCAGAAGATTACATCATGTTTAAAGTTGGGACAAGCCATTATTGAACTTATTTCTGTAGAAGGAAGGCTGTTTTTTATGTAATCAAATTGCAAGTGAAAAATTTTGTTAAAATTTTTAATATATAGTTGTAATTTTTGAAAATATTTCTAATATTTAGTCAAGAAGCAATGACATGAAATAAAAAAAATAGATTAGACACCTAGAAAAGAACTAAGATTACTGTGTTATAAGAATGTGGTTTTCCTATGCTGAAATTGCAAGACAGGTGGGTGGTTCAGTAACTACATCTTGAGTCCGAAAGTTTTGTTTACGATATCAGGAAACAAATTCAATAAAAACGAAGTAGGAAATGGCTGAAAAAGCTGCACTAAATATGTTTATGACAGAAGATTAAAAAGCCTACGTCTCCAAGATAGAAGAATGTCATCAGTGGCCACCAGAAGTCAATTGAATAATACTGGCATTTATGTCAGTTCAAGAACAATCAGCAGAAGATTATTAGATGTTGGACTAAGAAATAGAATTCAACAACAACAACAAAAAAATCCTTATCTCAATTTACAGCAGTGTGTAAAAAGTTACAGAGGGCAAAGGAACACATTAATTGGATAGATGATCAGTGGTCGCAAGTTATACGGAGTGATGAAACAAAAATATTGTCATTTGGTAGTGATGACGAAAATATGTAGGACATAGAATAGGCGAAGAACTACATCCCGACTGCATTCAGGCAACTATGAAGAACTCGGTTAGTGTTATGATTTGGTCATGCATGTCAGCAGACGGTATTGGTCTCTTTCATGTTATCGATGGGACATTAAATGCAAGAAAATGCATTGACACATTAGTAGAGCCAAAACATACACCTTCCATCACTGATCTCTTCCCAATAATGCATCATTTATTTTTCAGCATGATTAAGCTCCTTGACGCACAGCAAATATATCGAAAGTGTATATTAGTACAAAGAGCACTGAATTGTTTTCATGGTCAAGAAACAGTCCTGACCTCAAATTTTATTCACAACTTACGGCATCGTTTGAAAACTCATATATGAAGCATTCATCAAAAGGATTAATTGAGGTTATAATTGTTTCCTGGCATCATGCAATAACGAAGAAAGAGCTTAAAATTCTCGTCAGCTCATTGAAACATCAGTGTGAAGCTGTAATCTATACTTATATAATTAGTGTGTGTTGGCGCTCTACAGGCCAGACCGTTTGACCTACAGCTACCAAAGTTGGTACATGCATACCTTGGAGGTCGGGAATGTGCACCTGGAGTCCCTTTTTTTGAATTTTTAATTAGAATTTTAATTATTAATTAAAAACTAACTTTCCCGCCAAAAAAATCTTTTCATTTTTCCCACCGCCAAATGAGTAAGGCTTCAGTTTTTTTCCCACACTAATGAGGCTAGGGTTAACATTTTTCGGCCGATTATTTCAAACGATTCTGTTTATTTTCTTAATGTTTGATGTATTTAAAATTAAACATTATGAATTAATCGATCTTTCAGACTCATTCTAAAGTACTTGTGAATTGAAATAAAACAGAATAAAGGAAAAGAAAAATTTCTAATCTGCATAGCGTTACCCCAACTGGCGTAGAAAAATTCACGCATTTGCGTTACCGTAACTGGTGTTGAAAATTCACGCATGCGCATTGTGTTCTGATGGTTGACAACGGATTCGGACTTGATTTAAATTATTTTTAGGTTAGATGTGTGCTTTTGTAATTTAATTGCATTTATGTTAGTTATATATTTTTTGTATATGCTTATAGTTTTAAGTATATCGTTTTTTAAGTAGTTTATTTTAACCTGTTTTCGACTGATTATTTTAAACGATTCTGTTTATTTTCTTAGTGTTTAATGCATCTAAAATGAAACATTGTTAATTAATCGGTCTGCTCATGTTGAATCTGAGAAAATTTTGTTGACAAATTCTTGAGATATTACATAAATTAAGATATATATTCTTTAGTGTCCATAAAGTTTAAATGCTCAGTGACTCTGTTTTCAGTAATCATATTATAAAAAAAATGCTTTGTTTCAGTAAAAAAATATTATTATATTAATTGCAGATTCATCCTTTCCACTTTAATTTAAAGCATAAATTCTACGGGAGCTAGCAGAAACTTAGAGAGATACATATTACGTTATGACTGAAGGCCTTTATGAAATTATGAGTGAAATTATATGACTATCAAAATTTGAAGTTTTAAAATATTTTGATGAAGAAGTTAATAAAGTAGGAATTGCATAAAATATTTAATTATTAAAATTTTAACGAACATTAAGATTAGCGTACCGGCCGGTCGCCAAAGGCGGCTAATAAAAAATAAAGGCTACCCTACTAAGTACTGATATTTCATGCAGCCATCAGCATCTAATGTATCTCAATAATTATTGCATCTCTACTTTTTTTGTATTACAAATATTTGAATTTGTTTTTTTGTATTCAAATCAGCATTAAATTCTCTTTAAAATGATATGCAAGAGTTTGTATTTTATGAAAAGTTACATTTTATATAAGCATATAAAGTTAGAAAACATTAAAATTTCCAAAAGTGTCCTTGGCCACCACTGTGTGTGTGTGTGTGTGTGTGTGTGTGTGTGTGTGTGTGTGTGTGTGTGTGTGTGTGTGTGTGTGTGTGTGTGTGTGTGTGTGTGTGTGTGTTTACTAGATGAAGCAAATGAAATTTACAATCTAGTAATGTTTCGCAATTCGAGAAATAAATTGCGAGAAACAAAAGAGATTAATCTCCAAAGACATATTCGAATTTCATAAAAGAAAGGAAAATACATAAGTACAGACTAATATTTTTAGGTTGAGTTCAAGGAATTTGAAGAAAAGAGATTTCAATGGACTGTAACTTTTCCCCTCTTCCTGTTCGTCGAAATAAGCTTTGATCTGTATTTTTAGTTTTCTTAAGAATTTCTGGAAATCAAAGACGTAAATATTGAGAAACAAGTTGAAGCTTTATTTAACATTTTTTATTAAGTTTTACCTTCCCAGAACTATTTCACAAGTTGATCGGAAAATTGAGAAATCCTTATTTTATAAGGAGAAATATATATTACTTGTACATTTTTATTAAGGTATCTGTCTACGTGCAAAGACAAATTTTTGAAAAAACTGTTTAATTTTCATTTTTAGTTTATTTTTTAGGTTATTGCAATTCAAAACAATGAATAATACCATTTAAAAAGTTTTATGTAATTTGCAACTCAGTCAAATGGGGAAATTTGGGTAAAAAACTGTGAAAATTGGTGTAAAACGCAAAACATCCTAACAAGAATTCTAATCAAAATTTTCAAATTCTTTTTCTACAAAATATAGTTAGAGCTTTAGTGAAGGCAATGAACTAGGATCTAAGAAATATTTGCATTTATAAGAAAGTTATAGCAGTTCGAGTATTTCCTAACTGAAAATTTATCAAAATTCTTATGCATAAACAACATTAATGAGCTCTAAATAAAAAACTATTCATCTCAAAACTATAATCCTAGTTCATTGCCTTTAGGATAGTATAAATAACATACATACAAAATTTCATTAAAAAATATTCATAATATTTTGAGATATCATGTTTTGCGTATCAAAATTTTTACAAAATTAAAGTTCCTCAAAAAATGCATTTAAAGTTTTTAATTGTGTTTTATGAAAAATATCTCTCTTCATTTTTATTAATATTCACAACATTTATATGATACATCTTCTTTGTTAACAATTTTATCTGTTTTC
This sequence comes from Argiope bruennichi, assembly GCF_947563725.1. Taxonomy (NCBI): domain Eukaryota; kingdom Metazoa; phylum Arthropoda; class Arachnida; order Araneae; family Araneidae; genus Argiope; species Argiope bruennichi. Next base: position 103,883,700 of record NC_079152.1, read on the forward strand.
TTCTTTCTAACAGCTCTTAATTTTTTCCTGGCAACTTTTGTTGTACCCAATGACTGCCTTTTTGACGTGATGATTCTTTCTTTATCGAGAGAAAGGAAGTGTCTCAGGGTATAATCCCCAGGAGTTATTCCCAGTTCAAAAAAAATTGCCAAGAGACCATAAAATCCATCATTAAAAATTATTGCAGTTATTGATGCTCCCAAACGTAAAGTCTGTAGCTCCACAAATGTGTTTTTGGGAATTATTGTCCACAAAAGATTATTGAAGCTTTCATTGGCATTTTGAGTCTTACCGTGTAAGCATTTTTTCAATAAGTTTTGATCGCATAGCTGCATATATGTTGGCTTAATGATTTTAATAATGTTCTTTGGAAGACCTGCATTTGTTTCTTTGAATTTTTTTCCACAGGAAATTGCACGTTGATATTTACACCAACTGTCCTTTCCTGTTGGGCACTGTCCATGCATGGGATGTTTATTATTAGAACATGTGTGAGCAAATGCAGCAATTGTTGCACTCTGCATTTGCAATAAATTCCCTGCATTAGCTCTAATTGCTATCCCATAGTAATTTTGCAACTTATTTATGAAGCAGTCTGTTAATTTCCCTTTGCCACCAAGAGATTTATTCGATGACTTTAATTTTCTCAAACAAGTGCCTACTCGCTTCTGAATATGGCCAATGCATTCCAGTTTTGAAACGGAATCTTTCCCATAAATGTCTTTAACTGTATCATAGCCCTTAGAGTCACCATCTCCATAGTATTGTGAATAAATGAGTTTACGACAACTCTTGGAACGCTCAAATATTCTGTAAGCACCAAGCACTTCCATACTTCCAGATGAACCCTTATGATTTGCACACTGATGTTTTGATGCACATGATAAATTCAGCTTTTTCGTGTGACACCATTGGCAAAACTGAGACATCACTTCAATATCCAGCACCTTACCACATGTCACAGAGATTGCACTCACTACTCCATTCAGTGATGAAAACCCTCTCCGTTGCCATGTTTCATCAACAGATACACCACATTCAGTAATAGCAGCAGGGTTTTTATTGTCTTTTAACTCAGTAGCAGCAATATTCATTGAATTTTCTGCAACAGAACGAGCAGCACGAAGAAGCTTCAGTTCCTGCATTCTGAATGCTTGTTTGGAAAGAAAAGATGGAAAATTGAGGGTAGCAAAAAATTTCTTTCCAGCCGTATAACCCTTTCCAATGATTCTAAGTGCACACACAAGTCGAGTGTTTATTTCATTGGATGTGTTTTTTTTTTTTAGATGAAGAAAAACCTTTGTAAAAGGAGCAATTCTTGCATTTGAGGCAGAAATTCGAACACAATCCAAAGGTAGACTCCTCTATCAAATACAAGTTGCTTTTGAAGCATAAAGGACAACATAAAAGAGTAAAAACACTTATTAATATCTCGATATCCATAATTCGAAATCCAGAAAGGTTATTTGTTTTCAAATCAGGAACATTATCTTCACATAACTGCGAATTCAGCAGTTTCTTTTCGCTGCAAGTCTTTTGTTTTGAATCTGATACACCAACAGAGTCTGCAGCTTGCATGGAAGAAGAATGCCTATTTCCATAAAACTTTCGTTTCTTACTTCTGTTAATGCTTTTTCCACCCATTTAAAACACTTTTTAAACAAAAAGCAATAAATATTCAAATCAAACTAAGCTGTATTCACTCGAAAAAGCAAAGTAAATAAACATATAACACGAGATGAGCAGATGTTTTCAAACGTAAACAATGTTCGAGAAGCAGCTGTTGCCAATCTTTTCTATATATAAAGAGCTGAAATTTAATTCAAATTTAGGTGGCTTGCATATAGTTTTGTATAAATTTAAAAAAATAATTAATTTATGATTTTAGGAGCGTATGTTTGATGAAACGACGAAAAACATTCAACTTCCGGTAAGCACTTCCGGTTTCGTTTTCGACTCTTTTGAATTACATAAATCTTCATATCTCCATTTCTATCAATCGTACGAGAAAAATAAATACAGATTTAGAAAGCTAAATAAATGCACTTTAAAATAAAAAAATAAAAAAAAATTGTGAATTTTGACCAAAAGTGGCCTTTTAGACGTAGACAGATACCTTAATATAAAAGACGAAAATTCTTAGGAAATACATAATTTTTTTTCGAAATATTGATAAAAGAATTTAAGGGGAAGAAATGCTTCTTTTAAAAGTTATTTTAGTATTTTAATTGTATATGATAGATTTAGTTTTAAAATTCATTTTGAGGTAAAAAGATGTGGCTTCGAGGCTCGACAGATTTAATTTGTGAGTGTCAAATTGTGCTGAAGTACGAGTCTCACAATGATAATTTATATTAATATATAAAATTATCTTATATTAATATATAAAATAATAATAATAATATTAATTTATATAATATATAACTTATATATAATAATAATATATTAATATATAAAATTATCTTATATTAATATATAAAATAATAATAATAATATTAATTTATATAATATATAACTTATATATAATAATAATATATTAATATATAAAATTATCTTATATTAATATATAAAATTATCTTATATTAATATATAAAATTTTTATATATTATTTCTTTTACATATTAATATGTAAGAAAATGTTTACATATTTTTAACACTCCACCTTAAAAAAAATACAAAGTTTCCAAAATTTTCCCTTTTTATTTAGATCATTTCTCATTTTAGAATATGATACTACTGTAAAATTCTAAAATCAAAAATCAGAAATAAAAGGAAATTTCGTCTGTACTTTTTCTAAAGTAAGCTGGAAGCGACATCAGAAATTGATTCAAGTCTCCTTATAATAGAAGTTTCAATATCAATTGAGAGCTGATTGTTATATTAATGACTAGCCGCCTTTGGCGACCTGCCGGTTCGCTAATCTTAATGTTCGTTAAAATTTTAATAATTAAATATTTTATGCAATTCCTACTTTCATAGCTTCTTCATGAAAATATTTTAAAACTTCAAATTTTGATAGTCATATAATTCACTCATAACATTATAAAGATCATCAGTCATAGCATAATTTGTATCTCTCTAATTTTCTGTTAACTATCGTAGAATTTCTGCTTTAAATTTTACGGGAGCTAATAGAAAATTAGATACATATTATGTTATAACTGAAGGGAAATACATAATTATTTGCAATTAATATAATATTTTTTACTGAAACAAATTATTTTTTTATAATATGATTACTGAAAACAGAGTCACTGAGCATTTAAACCTTATTTGCACTAAAGAATATCTTTCTTAATTTATGTAATATCTCATGTATTTGTCAACAAAATTTTCTCAGATTCATTATGAGCAGATCTATTAATTAACAATGTTTAATTTTAAATGCAGCAAACTGTAAGAAAATAAATAGCATCGTTTAAAATAATCGGTCGAAAACAGGTTAAAAAAACTACTTAAAAATGATATACTTAAAACTATAAGCATATGCAAATAATATATATAATTAACATAAATACAATTTAATTACAAAAGCTTACAACTAACCTAAAAATAATTTAAATCAAGTCCGCATCCGTTGATAATAGTTGTCAACAATCAGAACACAATGCGCATGCGTGAATTTTCTACTCAGTTGGAGTAACGCTATGCAGATTAGAAATTTTTAATTTCCTTTATTCTGTTTTATTTGAATTCAAAAGTACTTCAGAATGAATCTGAAAGATCGATGAATTAATAATGTTTAATTTTAAATGCATCAAACAGTAAGAAAATTAACAGAATCGTTTGAAATAATGAGTAGAAAAATATTAAGCCTAGCCTCATTAGCGTGGGGGAAAAAAATCTGAAGCCTTACTGATTTGGCGGCGGGGAAAATGAAGATTTTTTTGTACGAAATTTGATAGCTGTAGGTCAAACGGTCTGGCCTGTAGAGCGCCAACACACACGCACACACATACATTGAGCTTTATATAAGTATAGATGAACTGTTAAACTCGCATAGAAAGCCTGTGCATGACGACATTGTTAATATAAAGCTTATGTGGACTAGAAAAATAAATGGCATTTATAAGCTTGACAGTAGGTTTCGGCTAAACTGAAGTAGCAGTGAAGGTTTTGTAGGCAATTGACTGATGGATAATATATTCTAACTTGAAAGCCAGGTGAGTTCGTTAAAACTTTAGAAATCGTTGGATATTGTGCAATGCTTATTTTAAATATGTAGGGTCAGTTGGATAGCTCAGTACGAATTTTTCAGACTTTGCCATTTTCTTCGATTTTAAATGATTAATTTGCGAAATGGGAAATAAGCCTATAATTTATGTCAGCGCTTAGTCATCTTCTAGGAGTTTATTAAACAATGCCTTTTTTCAAATTAATTAAACAGTTTTAGTCACTGTGACTTTCATTATTACCCTTGCAGATTCCCAATTACCCCAGAGACTATGGATAGTTGGTTTCTGTTCACAGTAACGAATTGATCTGAAGAGAATATATATGTATATATATATAATATAAAATGATGAACTCTATTTTATTTCCACAGAGTATAATTTACAACCCATTTCCAGCAACCACAAATTACTATCTTTTTAACTATTTTTCAGCAAATTCTTTTTCATGGAGAATCTCATATAAAATATCATAATTTTTTAATACTTTGAAATTGGAGTAATTTTTTTAATTATTCTTCCTCATATTTAATCGGGAAATAAATCTAAAATAATGACTAAATATTATGAAAGATGAAAAGTAAAATCTGAGACTTAGAAACGCATTTTAAAATGAATTGGAACTAATAATTTTATTTAGTAATAGAAAAGAGGGCCCCCACTTCAAGGAGAACATTCAATCTTCCATCTGGCTCACTTTTCTCTGACATTTACGCTGCTTGGAAACGATTTATTTTAGCAACAGGATTTTGCTGTATGACTTATCTTACTCACGAAAATGGCAAACTATTATTAATAAAAAAAATAATTTAATCAAAGTGGTGAAAATCTGTTAGTTCAGCTTTTCATCGTCAACTCCATCAATCTCTCAGACGTACCAATAATATGTATTAATTTTAGTGCCTCTAACATAATCAAGCCAAATAACAAAATTTATTAAAGAATAAAGAATTTGTTTAAAAAAATAAATTTATTATCTCTGAAATTTAAGAAAGTAAAATAATTAACAATGTGTATTTTACTGAAAAGAATTATTTCAGTAAAATACATTAAATTTTATATTAAATGTATTTTATTGAAATAATAAATAATTCACTGCATTTAATATTACTTATTTCTATCAATGAATGTAAAAGGAGACAAAAATTTTAGAAATCTTATAAAAATATAATTAAACAAATTTAGGGAATTTCCCCATTTTTAGTGATATGTCTATTCTCATAATGTGTGTGAAAATATGTTGATTATTTAAATTGAAAATAATTGATCATCTCTGATAATAATCATTAAAGATATATAATTGATTGTTCTCCTTATTGAACAAGGCTTTACCGTGATATGTAAAATTTATAACATTTTATCTTGATCATAAAAGATTTTTTTTTTCAAATGAGCTATTTTATAAAAAGTATACTCTTATGGTAACATCTAAAATAAACTTTGTGCAAAAAACTCAGGTTTTCAGTAAAATTTCTGCTGTTTTTCTCAAAATATTAGTGGTTTAATTTAAAATAATTGCTCAGCAACATCCCTTCCCCGCCTTAACTAAGGCCTCTTGTCCAGCTAAGGAATAAACAGGAAAAAAAGTAGATTTTACCTGAATTTTAATTTTTTAGCATTAGTGGCATATTTATAAATACCTGAGATGAGAAGATATTCTTCTCTCATTTATTCCAATATGAAATTTCGGGTGAATTTATGACTGACCGCAAAAAACGAAATTACTAAATGTGAGTGAATTGGAAAAAGGATTCACCTATTGCCTTCGGCTGAGATCCAAATCCCAATTCACATTTTCAATATTGTTCAGAGAAAGCATAACTAATCTAAACGGAACAATGGATTGCAGGAACGGAGTGGAATCTACGCATAACTTCTCGCATCCCTTGCACCGCCCCTTCGTCCCTGAGGCTGAAAGATTCTTGTTCGATATTTCGTTAACCACTCTCGCTGTCCATCGATCTCGCAGCGAAACGGTTTCCGGGAGAAGCAGATTCGAGCGCAAATCGGACAAAAGGCACGCGGCGGTCTGCCTTCCTCACAATATTTCCGATAGCCTGCCTTCCTTCCCTTTTAATGGGGGGAGCCCTTTCAGTCTCAACGAAGCGTTCATCGTTTTAAATGTTTCCTATCGGGAGATCCAGATACAAGCCCCCCTCCCTCCCCCCGATTTGCTTAATCGAATAATACCAGTTTTCCTTGGACTTGCCAGTTGATATTTGGGCCCTTTGATGTGCAAGCAGGCACAATGAGCTCCTTCTGGAAATGTTCATATTACGTTGCGTCTCTCATGGATTCTGAATGCTGATACTTCAGAAATCTTAGGTTTTGCAGCGTTTTTTCTTTTCTTTTTTTTCTTTCTGGTAAAAGAGGAAACATGAATATTTTCGTAGAAATGATTGTAAGATCGTGTAATACGACTGCTGAATGGGAGTTGTTTAGTATACACGTTATCATTTTTAAATGATTCCAGTAGTTAATGAAGTGAATGCTTTTGATTGAATTTGATTATTTCATGTAAAAAAAAAAGAAGATATTCTGACAGAATACATACTTGATTATAATACTAAACATGCATTTTTCTTTTGTGATAAAGCTATGTATTAACTACGTGATGTCCTGATTTATTTCATCTTCTAATTAGATGACGCATTTATTAACATTGTAATAAACAATTATTGGCATTTGTTGCCACTGCAATAAATTTCGTGTAAGAATATACAAGCCATCTAAAATTTTTAAACATGTCCAAACTATTTTTGGCTTTTAAATATCAAAATTTCGTAATTTAATGCATCGCTAAGGGACGTCGTTTTATGTGGAAATTTTAAAGTAAATTTTATTTGCCTCCTGGAATTTAAAAACATTCATCCCTACTACATCATTTTTTCATGTAGAATGTCTGTCGAAATCAAAGTCTGCTAAAAAATTATGTTCAACTGATAAAAAGTTAGTTGTCAACATTTAATGCAGACAGTTGCAGACAGACTCTAAAAATCAGTACATTTTAATGTGAAATTATGTAGTTTAAAATAAATAGATGAAATGTTAATGTAAGATATTTTATTTAATCCTAACAAAGTTCGAGTGATAATATATTTCACAAAAATAGTTTATTTATTCATAAAAAATTTTCTCCGCGCGTGTGATACTTGGAAAGCTCTTAATAAATAATATTAATACGAAATGGATATTTTTTGTATTTTTTTAAATAATAGAATTGCACTAATAATAAATTTAAGTAAAACATTTAAACTATAATTCAGAAGTAATATACTTCAGAATGATTTTCCTTTGTCCTTTAGATCTGTCTGTTCAACAGGTCTAACATGCCTTTTAAATTTAATTGTACAATGTGCAAATTTTAGTTTTACTTCTTTATTAAAATTTTAATACAAAAATTTCTTTTTAAAATTTTTAAATTTTTTTCTACAAAATAAAGTGCAACACGAGATTTAGTTGAAGACAGCTTTACTTTTGTTATTGAAATAAAGAACGATTAATTAAATACTAATTCGCTAATTTCGAAATCCGAAATTCTAAGAATACTCAAAGCTATATTAAAAATCTGAAAGGTAATTCTGTCTTAAAATTTGTCGTAGAAAATTACAGTGAGAATTCACATCACTTTATAACACTGGTTCCTTTTAAATGCAAAATTCTTCTGTCAGGTGAAATTTAGACCACAAATAGCAAACTTGATTTTCTGTTAGAAAAAACATTTGAAATATATATTGACTTTATACATGATCTTATAATCTTTTTGCATAAATTAGAAGTTGAATTTTCCTGAAATTAAACATTTTAAAGAAATTTAAAAACAGTAAATGTTATAAGCTTTGCTAATAATTTTATAAGGTGGTATATATAAAAATCTAATTCATTATTAAAATAAGCCAATATTCAATAAATATATATATAATATAACTTATTTTTTCATAAGTAAGGGAAATGTATATAATTTATTTTTATAGCCTTTCCTATATGATAATATTCAAAATATATGATTATTGTTTTCCAATTTTATTTTATAAACGTTTGCGTTTTGTTAGTATCTATTTAAAGAAAAATTTAGAAATAAGTTTTCTTTTTAAAAGAAATAAATTATTTCACTTTTTAAAGATTCTTTCCGGTGAGAACGCTCTTCAGAAAGACCGTAATTATTTGTACATTTTTTTTTTAATTCCTCGCTCCCTTTCCGAGAGGTAAAAGTTTTGCCACCTCCAAAAATGGATTTTAAAAATCACTCCTACCTCTATATTTCAAAAATGTCTTCTTGGAGAGAACTGTCAAAATAATTAGTCGATAAGGCTACTTTACCTTTAACTAATTAATTTACTTAATGAAGAGACACAAGTACTCCCTTCCAAAATCCCCGACCCCTCGCTCCCTTAATCGCTCCCAGCAGTGACGTCAGCAGCAATCCCATCAAACCCTCTTCACAGTTTCTGACAAAACTTGGGGGAAAAGACTCTCGCAGGCACTCGAGAATGCCTTCCGTGTTAACTCATTAATTAACTCCTCTTAAATGACGCGTGAAAGATGTAATACAAGTTGGAATCGATAAACTATCGACCTGAACCTCTTTCATTTGGGGACGCTCTAAAAAGAGAGGGGGGAGGGAGACCCTTCATTAAGGGAGTTGCGCTTTCGAGAGGTGGGTTGAAGCACTTTTTGAAAGCTTTTAATTAACGAAACAGATTTGTTTTGGCTGTGTCTTCAGTTTCTGTACTTTTGAAACTCGTAAAAAATAAAAGTGATCAACTTTCTTTTCCAGAAATTTGTTCTGGAGAAAAGATGTATTAGAATGCGGATTGATGACACCTAAATTGTTAAGTTGCACAAAAATGTGAATAAAACTTGTTAATTCTAATTGTAAATTTTCAGTTTCGTTTCACGATTTCTTACTATCTATTGCGTTTTTCCGTGGTTTGATTAATAGGAGGATAGTATCTGTCTAGTTTGCTCTCTGCTGAAATTAGATTTCACCACTCAGAAAGCTGATTTTTTAGAAAGATTGAAACTTTTCCTGGTAGTAAAATTTGGAAAAGTAATAATTTTCAAGATGTCTGCCTGGTGTTTTTCGTTGTAAAGTGATGTGTTTCGTCACATTTCTAAAGTGTTTCTAAATTGAGTCTAGTAATTAAAAAATATCGTTAAAATAATAATTCATTTATGATATTCTTCTTAATACTATAAACCTATGATTTCTTTTTCACACGGCTCTTTTTTTTCCCTCAGTCATTCTTTTCTTTACATCGTGAAATTCGTACTCTGTATAAGTTTTTGTTAGTGTTAAGTTTGTTATATTTATTACTAGCTGCCTTTGGCGACCAGCCGGCTCGCCAATCTTAATGCCCGTTAAAATTTTAATAATTAAATACTTTATGTAATTCCTACTTTAATAGCTTCTTCATCAAAATATTTTAAAACTTCAAATTTTGATAGTCATATAATCACTCATAATATTATAAAGGCCTTCAGTCATAACCTAATATGCATCTCTCTAATTTTCTGTTAGCTCCCGTAGAATTTATGCTTTAAATTAAAGTGAAAGCGATTAATCCACAGTTAATATAATAATATTTTTTACTGAAACAAAGCCTTTTTTTTATATAATATGATTACTGAAAACAGAGTCACTGAGCATTTAAACCTTATGGGCACTAAAGAATATCTTTCTTAATTTATGGAATATGTCAAGAATTTGTCAACAAAATTTTCTCAGATTCATCATGAGCAGAACTATTAATCAACAATGTTTAATTTTAAATGCATCAAACATTCAGAAAATAAACAGAGTCGTTTAAAATAATCGGTCGAAAACAGGTTAAAAAAATTACTTAAAAAACGATGAACTTGAACTAACATAAATACAATTTAATTACAAAAGCATACAACTAACCTAAAAATAATTTAAATCAAGTCCGCATCCGTTGAAAATAGTTGTCAACAATCAGAACACAATGCGTGCGCGTGAATTTTCAACTCCAGTTATGGTAACGCAAATGCGAATTTTTCTACGCCATTGGAGGTAACATTATGCATATTAAAATTTTTTAATTTCCTTTATTTTGTTTTATTTTGATTCAAAAGTACTTCAGATTGAAACTGAACGATCGATTAATTATTGATGTTTAATTTTAAATGCATCAAACAGTAAGAAAATAAACAGAATCGTTTGAAATAATGGGTAGAAAAATATTAAGCCTAACCTCATTAGCGTGGGGAACAAAAATTGAAGCCTCACTCATTTGGCGGTGGGGAAAATGAAAAGATTTTTTTGGCGGGAAAGTTAGTTTTTAATTAATAATTTCAACTCTAACTGAAAATTCAAAAAAAAGTGACCCCAGGTGCAGATTCCATACCTCCAAGGTATTAATGTACCAAATTTGGTACCTGTAGGTCAAACGGTCTGGCGTGTAGAGCGCCAACACGCACGCACGCACGCACGCACGCACACACACACACACACACACACACACACACACACAAACACACTGAGCTTTATTATAAATATAAATTGCAGAAATGGAACTTTCACGCACATATATATATGCTGAAATGCTCACATTTTGAGTAATGTGTCTAAATTTTAAGAATTGAAAATCCCTAGATTTACCGTATGCTTGGCGCAGTATAGCCAAATATGGCTCTCGCGCCAATAAATCACGTACAACAACAACAACCCTAGAATAATATCTTTCTAATTATTTTAAGCAATAAATAAGAATTTAGTATCATTAAAAAATTTTAACAGATAAATTCTGTGTACTTTCATTTATATAATTTAAAAAGACATTCTTGCCTTTCTTTCATTAATTTTTATAGAGAATAAGAGTAATGATAGTATACCTTATTTAATAATGTTTTTTTAAAATATAAATTAGATTAATGCAATACCAATTTCAAAAGTTGACTTTTAACTTCTTGTATTTTATTATAAAAGCGTTAATAATATGCTCTACTTATCACACAATTTTACATAGTTGTCAACTTTCTCATTTCTCTGCAATTCATGAAGCGATAATCTTCAGGAAATTAATAGTCCTATTTACGTAAATTTGACACTTTGGTTTGTTTTTGGCATCCATCCATTACTTACCTCATAATTTTATACATTCAGATATATGCAGTTTATACCAAATTTTGTAATCGTTGAAAAACTCGAGATCACGACGTATCTGCAAATTTCAGATTTCCCCGAGTTCAAAAATCTCATTTTTGGCATTATGTCTGGCTGTCTGTGAACACGGTACTCAAAAGCGCTTGAACTAGATGTATGAAATGTATTCATAGAAATTCATTGAAATGAAATCTATCTGTCTGTTTAAAATAAATGTCATTTTATTAATTGTAATGTATAAATTAAATGTAATTTTATTGCATAAAACATGCAATTTGTATGACTCGAAGCATTTTATTCGGATATAAAGCGTGCAGTTCCTTGAAGAAAATTTTTAAAACATATGTTTCTTTTTCAGTGCAAAATTTTTGAATTATTCCTCGTGTTTTGTTTACTCAACGCCCCCTTGCACTTTTCCTCTGAAGAATGGAAAATAAGAGATATCAAATTCTTTTTCTTTATGCATACAAAGATGGAAAAATGTGTCCGTCTTTTGCCACATAGCAAACGTCATTGTTTCTGAGTTGAAGTATGGCCTCCAAAATTCTTTTCTTAAAATATCCGCCATGTTTGGTCTTGTTCGCTAAAATATCACATCTTAAATTCTAAAAAGAGCTAGTTTTTTTTCTTTTTTCATTAAAATTTTAAAAACTTATTCCTTTTTTTGAAACTCAAGTTTAACGTTAACGAAGTAAAAAGTCAGAAGTTCAGTTTTATCGAACTTCTCTGGATTTAGTTTTGATTTCTTTAATTTTTCTTCTTCTCATATTTGTAATAAAAAAAGAGAAAGTATTGTAATTGACAAAATTTCAATTAAATTAGGCTCCGTTTAAATGACCGATTTAAAATCTATACTCAGTTTATTTTCTCTATTATACTAATAAATACAAAATGTGCCATAGTATACGAGAAATGTGATGGAATGATCATCTGCAATGTTTTAGAATCCAGAGATTGTCAAAAATTATTTTTGTTCTGATCAGATCAATCTTCTGTTTGTGAACAGGATAATTCAAGAATGTATTGAGCTAGGAGAATGAAATTGGTTATTTTGTACCAATTACATAATACATTTTTATATATGTATTAAATATTTAATGAAATCAGTTAAGTGAAACTCTTGCCAATTTATCCATCTTGTGCTTGTGTGGCGTGGTATGGATAAATTTGCTGATTAATAATTCAATATTAATGAATTTTAATTAACAGAATAACCTCAATAACGCTAAAAACGCTCAAGAAAACACAACTCCTTTTTTTTTTTTTCCTTCAAATGATAAAAACTTACCAAAATTTACCTTACAAACAGGTTCGACATACTCCATACGGTCTTGAACAAAGGATAGAGGCAAGCGAAATAAAATATATTGATTGTTAAAATTTCAATTTATTTAAGTATAATAAGCTATAATTCTTAAGTATATTAAATTATTACCTGTACTTTATTTACACAACAAAAATAACATTGGTGCTCCTAACGAATAAAAATTCATTCTGACTTTCTTTTAAAATCCAGTACATTAAAATTAGAATTACACCCCACAACTGATGTTTACATTCATCAATCGTTTACATTACAAGTTGTTTGTAATACATAGCCATGTAAGAATATACTAGAAAGTCAGAGGTAGAACTCTTCTACTTTATGTTTTAATTACTTTTATTTGAATTTTTAGTTCTAAAAGAAATGTTGATGGTAAAAAATAATAAACTCATCTTCTTCTTCTTCTTCTTTTTTTTTTTTTTTTTTTTTTTTTTTTTGTTAAGAAACTTTGGTAGGCAATAAATAATCTGTATTTTATCCTGTTCGTTTTTAACTCAGTAATTTGCGTCTTCAATTTTACAAGAAAATTATCTTTTAAGGCTTATCTATAATTCCAGCAAGTTAAAATTTTGAATATCAGAAAATACTTTAAAAGGAATCTTAGATGTATGTATATTCGTTTTCCACCATCATTACTAGACTTTCGCAATGCAAGTTTTCATTATAAAAATGTAGAGCCTTTTATTGTAATAGGATTAACACTCACTCCTTGCATTAACGAACACATCCAAGTGCGTGTCGTCATTACAAACAAACGTCATCTTCAGGTATGACATTATAATGTGTTAATGAAAATGGTCACGAAAGTTTGGTCCAAATTACATTTTAAAGATATATATTTTCGCTTGTTTGCGTGAGAAGATTAACTGTTTCTTGCCTTTGAATTCGCCTTCATTTTCGTGCGGGTGCGGTTAAATTAGATTTTACTGCTGTTAGTTTTATTAGTTTAACTGCGGTACATGAGTTTGTAGTATTTTGTTATATTTCTTGTTGGGAAAAGATTTTTTAAATATATTTAGATGAACGATGTTTCTGCAAAAAAATATTTAAAGGGAACTTTTCTTGAGTGTCTCTGATTTTAATTTCAAGTGAATATTCTTTCTATATGGTGGGTTCTTTTCAACAGTTAGTATAATTAATGTATAGTTTGAATACTTAACTGGAAATTTGACTTTTCATATATTTATTTTGTATTTACCTTGAATTAACGAAAAGTATTTTTTCACTGCATAATTAAATTTTTGTTTTTAATTAATGAATTATCATGAAACTGTTAAAATTTTATTAAAAGGAAGAGAAAGTCGAATAAATATGAGAATAATTTTCTTTATCTTAATAACTTCGAAAGCATATTGCTAAGATATACAAAGTTATTAAGTTACTAAAGTTAATAAATTATATAAGCTATTGAATTATATTTTCTGGCTTACTTACTTTTAGTATTTCTCTTTTTCTGTTTAAGTTTCAGCTCAAAAATATTCAATATTATTTTGAAGCAACTTCATAATATTCCTAAAAATTTATAAAATATACTTACAACTCTTTAAAATAAATTGTAGATATATAAAGAAAATTTGTTTTGACTAATATTAATTAGTAAATAATTTTTTCATTCATTCGCTGAAATAATTTAATTTAGACGACAATAAAAAAAATCAGGACGTACAAAAATTTCTTCTTAGGATTGCTCTCAAACAGGTTTCATTACTTCTTAAGCAAAAACTATCTAAGCTTCAGTCTTCTTACTATTAATTAAATTATTCCATGCTTGCAAGGTACAATTTTATAATCAAAATTCCACTCGCATCATGATATTTTTATAGATTTGAAATGTTGTACATTTGTGTGTTTCTTAAACATTTTTATATTTTCAGAACTTGGGTATCAATTGATAGATTGGTACATATTGCATTAAAATTTTTGTCACCATCTGGTAGTGAATTCAAAGCAAAAAATATTATTTGAATGTTTTGCAGTATTTGTCCAAAATAAATTATAAATTTAAAGATTAAAAAGTAACAGATAATTAAATAAAAAAATGATGTCTTTTAAATTAATAAAAATGATTTAAAGAAATTTTTTTAATTATTATCGGACTTTGAAAAAATAATCGCACTTGAGGTTAAAATATCATCTCACCTGATAGTCTTTTTCATAATTTTACACTTTTAAAAGATGAAACTTTTCTTAACTTTTACACTTTTAAAAGATGAAACTTTTCTTAAATTTTACACTTTTAAAGATGAAATGAAAATAGTTGTAATCATATACATTTATGTTAGCAGTACAATCTATAACTGTGTGCTTCGAGATGTAGCAAGCTCCCAGAGTTTTTGCACCTGAACCCAAAATGGCGCAGCGGTATTTGCGTTCCAATTGCGTCTCCCGAGGGGTGGAGTATCGTTGACATTCGATCAGAAAGGAAAATAGAGTTGTCGGATCGATCGCCTCGGGATGGGGAAGAAATAAAAAGGGGCCTCCTACATCTGCAGCTCCCATAAAATGTTGCTGCCCGGTCTCTTCCTGGCCATCCAGCCTTCACGATTTTATAAACGATTTAAATTGCATTCACTCTCTTCGATAGTTTTTTTTAGAAGAATTCAATGACGATTGGAGAGAAAGAGGGGTTGTTTTCAATCATTTATTGTATTGAATAAAGGTGATTTTAGATAATTTTGCTGTTTCTTCTTCTCCTTTTTTCTCTTTTCTTTTCTTCCTTTCTTTCTTTTCTTTCTTTTTTTTTCTTTCTTTCTCAATTATTATATCAGAGAAGTTTTAGTAAAATACAATTTTAAGAAATATTATGAGGGATGAAAATTTCATGTTTGATTATTGTATAATTTTGTTTCAATACCGTATTTTTAAGATTGGGGTTAACTATCAATTTATATTTTTTCTACTTGTGTGTGTTTTTGCTATTCGCATCAGAAATTTTATGAATCTGTTAATTAAGGGTGTGCATTTGGACCTATTTAACTATAATAAGTAATTCAGTTAAAATAATTTGTAGATAAAAGCAAGTGATTTTTATTGCTGCTCGAAAGATGCTTAATTAGGCTACGAGTAGCTGCTTGTATCGGATTGGTGAGATTAAAAGGATTATTATCTCGAACAAAAGAAGTAGAACAGAAAGCAATTATAATAACTATTAGTCATAATAAGCTTGAAATGGAACGAATCAAGGACAAAACACAATCCAAAGAGATACTAGGACATCAAATATTTTTCAAAATAACAAATGCTAAGGCTACTTTGAAGAAGCAATAAAAAAAAAGGAGAGAGAGAGAGAGAGTTATGATGTGTAAAATGTTATACTATGATTCAAATATTGTTTGCTGATTGAAAATATTTTTACTTTAATTATGTTTAAAGAATTTGATCTTCCTGTTTGTGATACCGGTTTCTAGAATTGGGCTGATGATAAAATTTTAATTAGCTAATTTTTTCTACTAATGTTTTATTGAAAATTTGTATGGTATTTTTTAAAAAATAACCCTACTAATCCATAATTAATTGTATTTTTAATATATTATACATGATCAGATGGGTAAAGATTAAAAGACTTTGGGTTCTTTTGTTTTAAATTTCTAATTTCGAGATATTATTGATAAAATTTTTATGTCTTTAATTAGATAATTATTTTCTATCCTAATTTATTATATTAAACCCCATTACCTATTAATTTATCTGACTTCTTAATTAGATGACTCATTGTATTTGAAATATGTATTATTATTATTACAATTTATAAAAATTATATATAACATATTTAAGCGTGACCAAAGGAATTTTGTCTTTTCAAATAATTATTAATTTGATTTACTTACAGATTTAATCATTTAAAAAATATTTGCTATTCTTTGCACGAGACAAAATTATCATTTCATGAGATGTAACTAATTCTTCTTACTTCTGTTTCAAGATATATCTGGATTTTATATTAACTGAATCTTAAAGAACAAGACTTCTTTTTATGATATATTTTACTTTAAGGGAGAATTATTAGATTATGTTTTTATATTCATGTTATTATTTCAATTGATTTTATCTGATATATTCATTTTACACTTTCATCAAATGTGTATCATTGATCGAGAGAAGATGCATATAATGATCTTATATCCAATAAAATGAAACAGACTATCAATTTCTCTTCTCATTAAGTTTCCATCAATTTAATTTTCATTCTATTTCAATCTTCTTCTTGAAAGAACGGGAACCCACCTGAAGTGCTCCTTTTCGAAAGCTGTTACACTCCACTTTCTGTTTCTGATACTTCCCCCCCCCCCCATCTTTTTCCACGCAATATTAAATTAAGATTATGATCCCCTCAACATTCCGCCATCAGAGAAGAAAGAGAAGGGAAAGGGGAGGGGGAAAAAAAGAATGCAAATTACCAGTGGAATAAAACAACTCCTGTCAACCTTCAGTTTCCACAATATCGATATGGAAATTCTTTCGATCGATGGCGTCTTTCCCACAGTCAGAAAGAGAGGAAGAAAATATACGCGCCGGCATGAATTATCACTTTCCACCAAGTGAAAATCTCGACATGAAAGCAGAAAAAGAAACGGAATATTTGCACCAGCTTTTCCGGTCCATATTCATGAAGAGACTGAATTTAGGAAACGTTGAAAAGCTGACTGCTTCTTCTCTGGAAGCTCGTTAAATTCTTAAGTTCTGAGGGATGAAAAAGTGCCTAATGCGAATACAAGCTCTAAAGAAAGAAAAGGGAAACATTTCCTTCTTTCCTTTCATTCCATTTCTTTCGTATTTTTTAAAAAGACCCTTCCACTCCTAGACGCAGTTGTTCCCTTTTTATTCTCTAATATACAAAGTATATATCGAAAAAGTATTATGATCTCCGAAAAATTCGAGATTTTGCTGTCATCGACGTTTTAGATCCCCCTAAGTCAAAAAGGGACTTAGGGGGATCTGTTTTACTGTTATATCCTTGTTTATGTGTTCCTGTTAATTCGAAATGGCGAAAATTAGACGGATAAAATGTATCACATTATCTTCACACTAAAAATCTAGACTAGTTTATATCAAATCGGGCAACCAAAAGTGCATTATTAAAATGATTATACAGTTATGCTTGTTGTATTACAAAAATTAGTGCAAGAAAAGAGGTGTATCTACAAAGGTTGTTTTAATATATATTGTCACATTATCAATTTTAGGACTCTCACATTATCTTTACACTAAAATTCTAGACCAGTTTATATCAAATCAGTCAACCAAAGCTATTATTAAAATGGTTACACAATTATGTTTGTTGTATTATAAAAATTATTGCCTTTCAGTTTGATTAAGAATCATATTTACGTTTGATGCACTGAATTATAGAAATTATTTTTGCATTCTCATATATGAAATCTAATAAAAAATAGTGTAGCGGTTAAAAAAAGTTACTGTTAGAGACTTTAATAAATTTTCACTTTTTAACTCTCTAAATCTGAAAAGAACATTTCCAGAAATATATTTGTTTATGAACCAGTTAACTAAAAGACGGTGCGAGCTGACCGGATAAAATTTGGTATTCTCTGTTTGCTTTAAAACCGTATACCGTCTAAAATTTTTGAAGAAATTTGTCAAAAAAAGAATTATATCTGTTCATCCGGCACGATATCTCAAAAGCGTAACAAGCTAAATAATGGAATTTTGTATGTAGTTTTCACCAGATCGAGAAAGTTTAGAAAACACTCTCCTTGGTGAAATTATTTTCTTAATTATCACATTTCAACATTTTTAATGACTTTTATATGCATGTTCTTTGCCATTGAAAATTTTAATTATATTTATTGGATAAATCTCCAGTTTGATAATCGATAATATCTGATTACATATGTAGGTGCCATTTTTTAAAACTATTATTTATATGATAGCTTTAAGCAATTATTAAACGAAAAAGTTTAAGGAATTATATTTCTTTCCTCTTTCTTTCTTCTTTTTCTAACCCATACCTAGGCGTGTTTGTAGTCCAGACAAATCGACTATATCCAAACCTTCGATTTTCTTTTCTATCTGAAGATAGTATGTTACTCCACATCCAAGTATGATGCTCAGAAGATGGATCTCTCATGATAATTGATTGAGTCTACTACTGGTGGCGTGGCACCGAAGAGGGTGTTCCGGTGGTCTCATTCATCACTTTCGTTGGCGAGTTTCTTAGAGGGTTAGACGGGATGATTTCAATTAATAACGCAGCTGTATATGATCACAGAGAAGGCGGAGGTGTAAAATGTTGTTCAAACATGGGTACTGCGGAAAAATGTCTAGCCCTCCGTGTTAGTCCTGAAAAGGGAGCGGTTTAACATTGGGTCATATATCAGACCTTTCGAGAATAAATATGTATTTGCATTAAAATAAATCATATCTTTGGATTTTTCTATTGAAACTGCATTTGTATGAGATCTATTTTTGATGATGGAAATGCTTGCAGATGTGAGTCTTTAGTGTAGGGAAATATCGGATTTTTAGTTTGGATGTGTATTACTACAATTTCTAACTTTCTTTTCCTTACCTTTATGTCTTAGTTTGCTTCAAAACTAATAGTGTAGAGTTTTCTTCTGCATTAACCAAGAACTTTTACTAAAAAATTTATTTTTTTCTGAATATGTTATACCTATCAATAGATCTGTAGTTTAGCTTAGTTTACCTTACCATTTTGAAGTTTCATGAGACCTATTTTGGGGCGGAAATCATAATTTTGAACATACATCAATGACTTCTGAGTTCGCACCTTGTTTCTCTCGAATAACGTCATTCCACCGACAGAAGAACATTTAATTCTTGACGAGTTTAACATGCATCCGGCCTAGAAATGATAGATCTTCCAGGAATCGAATCTGTGTCTTTCTGGTCCATAAGCCGAGACTCTTCAACGAAACCATGGTGCCTCCCCCCCTCCCCCACAAAAATTAAGGAAAATGTTTTCATTTTTATTCAGGGGTATTTTTATTTGGTTAAAATATGTTTTAAAAAGTACGAATTCTTTGTTTTGTTGTAAAAAAATTCTGGCTTTGTCACTAATATTTACTGTCTGAGCTTGAGATTGATGTGATTTTATTGGAAATGTGGCGATTTAATTTTATAACAAGTGTTTTGATGAAATCAGCATCTTACACTTTTTTAACATTTAAATTAATAATATATATAATTCTCATTTTTTAGTACTGAAAGATTGTTGTTGGAATATTTCCAATTTCTAAAACCTTTTTTACGTTTACATTTCCAATTTCTAAAATCTTTGTTACATTATTTTCCAAAAAATAATGGTATTTTCTTCTAAAATTTTCGATTTATCTTCTTGGGCTACCGTTAAATTTCCCTAAGATTATAAGGTTTTATTGGAGATTTTCTGTGCTTCATGTTTATTTTCATATATCACCACATAATAAATCACTATATACACAGACGCTCAAACTGTCTCGTTTTTCCTACCAGACAGAATCTATATATCTATGGAAATTCCAGATTGGAATGTTTTTAAGATTGCAATTCTTATTTCTGCTCTTCTTGTACGCGCACCACACCGGAGGAAAACACGAATGAAGAAGAAGAAATCCTTCTTGCGACAGATGATTTGTTTTCTCATTCCTTAGGACAGTTCTGTCGGGTACTCTATTCATATTTATAACATGCTCCCCGAGCTGTCACCTCACGCAACGACAGTACCCGACTGCTTATTTTCTTATGTTAACCGTGTATCCACTCTCTGGATATCTGTCCTATGTTTCCATGGTGCCGCCTTTCAATAAATCCCTCCCAGCACCGATAAATTCATTCCTTTTGCGTTTCTTGATTTGCTGGAGAGTCATTCTTTGAAATATACGCGTGCGATGATGCCTTGAATGTCGAAATTTCCAGTTTTCGGATTGCTTGTCAAAACCAAGCAAAAGGAACGTGTGGGATTTTGCAAAGAAATAAGCTTTGAATATTTGAGATATTTTATTGTTGATGAGGTATCTTATTGTGACATTTTATAATGAGTCTGAATGAGTAGTGTGTTTGTTAATGTGCTGTATTATCCGAATATCAACTATTCCGGTTATCAGTGATGTAATCTTAAAATGAGTAATTATTGGACCTGCTTGACTGAGTCTATTTATTATGATGTAACCTAAATTTAATTAAAAAAATTTTTTATAAGCTCTTTTAATAATGTTCTAAAAATATTTTTTAATTAAATTTATTAAAGAAATTATTTACTTTAATTTATTATTTTAAATACAATTTTGATTTTTTTTCTCAAATCCACTATTAGATGGCGCCACGCTTATGGATTCAAAATTATTATTAAATCTATCAATTAGCTGATAAAGTAAGCTCTAAAATTTTACTATACCCCATGGTCATCAAGAACATACAAATATCCAAAATTTGAAATCTCTAGAGCATTAAACACAAATGAAAAAAGTTTTTTTTTTCCAATGCGAAAATATGCCATACTTTTAATTTTATATTTTTATTTTTATTTCCTGTGTCTTTAAATAATTCATGGAGTATATTTGAAATTCATCATAAATTAAAGGCAAAAACCTGTCCATTTTTTATTTAAAAAATACTTACCTGCATAAAGGATGGAACAAAATTTAAAACTGTATAGATTTCTCTTGTACTGATTTTCACAGAAAGCGGCTTATGTGTTTAAAGCAAAGATTTAATACTATTGTGAAATTAAACACGGTAGTGTATTTAAAATTAAAAATCTACCTATTGGTTTTTATTAGACCTATGCATATTAAAATAAGATTATTTGTATCATTATTTATTAAATTAAATTAAAATATAAGTTGACGTGGATTAGTACTTACAATATATCCTTGATTATGCATATATATCTTCTGAGTTGCAACGGGGATGGAGATTTATAATTGGCATTAACTTTGTTATAAATTGATATTTATTTGTACTTCTTTTCTAAAAACGAATCTTTTTCTATTATAATTGTAAATATTTTTGTCACCCTTTTCATTATTACTCAGAATATTTAATATTTCTCAATTGGAAACTTCGTCACCAAGAAATTCAAAAGTTTAAAATAAAATTTCATTTCATTGATTACTTTATTACATTATGATATTAAAAGTTACAGTAAATTGTTTTCATGAGCGTTTCGAAATACAAGCATTCTAATAAAAAGTACTTTCCCAGATTACCTTCAAAATGCAGGCATTTAACAATAGATATCGCTTAAATTCATAAATATGAGATTATTCATCCAACCTCATGCACCTGGCTAAAATAAAGATTTTTTGTTTTTCATAAAATTGATTATAATTCATTCTCTTGTCTTGGACTATTTTTTAATCAGTACAAAATTTGTAAAACATTATTATAAACAACTATTTACAAATTTTTCGTAAAGATATTTAGATTTATCTTTAAAAATGGAAAATTACTTGACTTTCAGTTAATGAATAGGTTTCTATTTAGAGATGCTTTTAAAAGGTTTGCTTTTGAAATATATAAACTTCCCGTTGAAGTATTTTAATGCAGTTTTCTTAAGAAAATTACTTTATACAGTGAATATGTATATTAGTGCAAAATACCACTATCAGAATTAGTCATTTTAAAACAAAATTTCCTTTCATTTCGCTTGTTAATGACGGAGTGATTCTTTGATTGTGAGCAATGCGATTCCACTAAGAGTAGATTAATTTTCACGTTCGATGTCTTATTACTTATTCATTAATATTGTTACTGTTCGTGAATGTAGTCCTTTCTGCTCTTCAAAGTGAATGTAGTTTGTATTTTTCGATCGCTGTAATTATGATTTATTATTAAACAGTATTTCAAATGAAGGATTAATATCAATCTAGTAGTCGGAACATTCTCTGATCTCTGCGACCGAAAGGATTTTTAGCTTTTCACAAAAGACGCAAATCTGCCTTTTTATGTTACTTAACTCCATAATGAAACAGTGCTTGGGTTCTGAGTTAAGTGTTTCCGATATTATTACTCTCTTTTCCGAGCTATTTTAACTTTAACGTATGAATAGCTCGATAAAATGAGCTCATAATAATATTCCCATTTTCGGGAAAAGGATACTTTTAAGTTATTAGCAATTTATTTTTTGGCGAAGTTGTCAGTGGAAAGGTCCTCGGCTTCTTTTGTCTTGTGCCCGCTGCCGGAAAGGGACTCCCAAGGAACATCAAAAGAGTAGCCGACTCCAGGGGTGCCTTTAAAGTTTTCTCGAACGAATGCGTTCCTCTTGAGGCAATTAAAACTCCCCCTGCGGAAGACTGAATTTTCTTGCTATTTGCAGCCATCGAAGGGGAAGAAATAAATGGGCGATCTCACAATCAAGGGGATATCCGGTAGAGTAATGAAACTATCCCTCTATTCCTCCCTTTCGCAATGTTTTAATGGAATAAGGCATAATGCATGTTTTAATGGAAGCAGAAACTTGTGTAAGCATCGGAACGCGAAGGAAGGGTGTTTTATTATCTTAAAGATTACTGCGACTATTATTTTTTTTCATCCTCCTCTCTGTCGTTTCCTTTACCTTTCTTTCGTCTCATCTTCCGCTTTTGACTTATTAGCGGCCCGTTCTGGAGTTAGAAACTTTGGAATTTGTAAGGGAGGCAATTTGAAATTCTTAAAGTAACTTTCCTTAAAGTGGAAGCTAACTTAAAAATTCCTTTTGCGTTAGGTTCCATTTTATTTCTGCACACGATACTAACCAGCGGGACAACTGCAGAATTGAACTTTCTGTCGTCTCCAATAATTTTTAAGTTTGATTTGTCTTCAATAATTTTTTAACATGTTAATGTGAGCGTGATTTTGATGAATTTTTCAGCAGAATGAATGCAGTTTAGATTTAATATTATGGAATATTAATATTTCTCGTGCATACTACTTTTCTTTCAAAAGTATTATCAAACCTTGTTCATATTCTTTGGGAGATACAAAGTGAAATTCGAGAGTAATATGATTTGGGAAAAAAATATTGACTTTACTGCTTTACGACTATGTATTTCCATTTTCTTTTGATGACATATGACTAATAATATAAATTTTCAGACAAATATTACATTTTTTCCAATTATTTACCATATTTTTATATTAAAAATCTCTTTTTATATCATATAAGTACTGTGTATTTCCTTCTTATACTTTAAATAGAAAATTTTCAAAATTTTGTTTTTCTATTATTAATGCAATATTAACTCGAAAATATTGTGTAAAATGTTTAATACTGCTGTTTGGTAGTTTCTTAATATGATCTTATATTTCCAGGTGATGAAGTGATACTTAAAATTCTCAAATCACTATTAAGGTATAATATATTCCATGTAAATGAGTATGTTTGAAAATATTTCCAAACTTCAGTTAAATGAAATTATGTTATTGCATATGCTTATGACTTAAACATTTTGAATTCGTAGAAGAGTATACGAAAATTTTATTTACTACTTTTTTTTTGGTATTTCTGATTTTCCTGCTAAATTTTTTTATTGTTAACTGTTATACTCAATAAATTGAAACAATTATATCTATTTTATAGGATTTTTTTATGAAAGGATTATATTATTTTATACATATTTAAATTTACAAAAAGTAATATAAAAGTTTAACACTTTCTTTTCATATATTCATATCACCTCCTTTTATTTAAAATATACTTAATATAAAGGAAATCATTACATTTGTTTTAAAAGGAGGGCTTGTATTGTTTTTCCTTGAAAAATTCTATATTATTTAAGTTCGTTATTATCATATATCGCAAAGCTCATATTTTAAAAAAATCTCCGTCTTACCTTTAAAAAAATTGTTTTTAATTTTTTAATCTTTCATATTTATTTAAGTTAATCAAATCATTTTCAGATATGTCTTTCTACAAAATATCTTCTCTAATCACAGTCTGCAATTAATCATTCATAATAAATACATAAGTTTGGACAGTAATAAATTATTAATTATCACGAAAGGATCGATACCTAGATACTTAAACAATATCCTGAAATCGGAATTTACTTGAATCATTTACATGATTGCGAATTAATTACAAATGAACTATCAATATCTATCGTTGAACTTTCCGACTTTCTATGATTAAAACGCATTCATATGTCATCTGAATTCTCAGGCAATTCAACGAAAAGGTGACTTTCCAACAACAACTATCTCTACACTCAGTAAACAGTTTTACAGAGGACGAACTAAAGAGTTGTACCTTTTTTCCATCTTATTCAATGCTGATTTATATTTAGAATAACTAAATTTCGTATGATATAAAATTTTAGAAATTTTCTTTGCTGAAAAAGTTAAAAATGGTTATTAAAGCGTATTATTTAAACATCTTCTAATTCTTGAATTAAATGAATGAAAACCTTTTAATTATTAATTTTTGCCACTTAAGGATTAAAGGATTAATTTTTTTAAAAAAATTTATCCTTTCTATGAGGATTGTAGTTTGATTCGTTAAACAGATTTTTCGAAATTTCATTGATTACATTTATTTTCTGTTCATTATAAGTATGTCGAACACTGG
This sequence comes from Argiope bruennichi, assembly GCF_947563725.1. Lineage (NCBI taxonomy): Eukaryota > Metazoa > Arthropoda > Arachnida > Araneae > Araneidae > Argiope > Argiope bruennichi. The sequence continues at coordinate 103,908,824 of NC_079152.1, forward strand.
AGCTAATGCTTGCAAATATTTTTTATTTGATAAAATTATTATAAAAATGTTTTTAGTAATAATTTAGTCGATTAAAAAGTTGATCAAATGGCGGAAAATGTTCTAGAATTTTGGTTAAATAATATTTTTATGTTTGTAAAACAACTTGCAAAAAATATTTTAATTTGCTCTTTGACATTCAATTGAAATTTGCGCGATTCTTATCAATATTATCCCTTACGTCAATTTAAAATGTTCATGGCGTTTATATTTAATTAATTACATTTTAATTTGAAATCAACTCTGTCTAATTTTGAATCAATGAATTATAACCTCTGGTGTTTCGTTTGCTTCTATTTCCTGAGAACTATGTTGAGAGCATAAAGATTTTATATTCCTTTCTTTAAAATTAAAGTATATGATTAAAGTTATCCGCTTAGAAAATATTTCTATAACTTCTCTTCCAATCTCTATTTTTGAATTCAATTGTTGAATCTCTTAACGTCTCTGTTCCTATTCCCTTTTAACCATAGAACAACTTATCTTTAGCTTATTATTTGTCCATCAGCTAAGGGCAGAGACAATTTAGGGAGCATTTTCTTTATGTAAAAAAAAAAAAAAAAAAAGAGAGAAAGAAATCTGAGCGGAGTGCCGAGTAAGCTCAACTACCATGCACTGTGGTTAAGCTGCTCTTTTCATTGCATTATCCAGCCATCGGAATCGGAGGACTGAGACTTATTAGAAACCTTCTTCCGCGGAATTAAAGTGTGTGCAATTTTCCATCCATCCTAATCCATTTAACGTAATGGCCCGGGTTACTGACGCCAGGCAGCCGTCTCTCGCCAAATTTTTCCTGGGAAAGCATTAACTAAGATTCAAAGAATTTTCTATATCCTCTTGTTCAATCTATTCAATTCTCTAGTTCAATCTTTTTTATTGTCTCTACATTATTATTTAAATATAAAAGTTTATGTCATTTCGATAATTTAATGCTGGAAATTTTCAGTAGTTCTTTTTCAATTTCGGTTCATTTGTTAATATAAATAATTAGAAATTTTATAATATCTTTGTATTGCTCTAATGAGTTGATTACATATTGGGGTAAAGTTCATTCAGAAACTGTGTGTTTTTTTATATATTTTAAATTTAATAAATATTTTATTTATATATTTATTTTCGTTATGTTATAAAATGATATCGAAAGAATTTTTTTCCGAAGTTATGCATTTTTTTAAACTATACATTTTAGATTTTAACTTCATTTCGACATCTTTTATTCGCAAAAGAATTTTTTGATTACAGTTCGTATTTTAAATTTTTATTCTATTTACTAAAAAAAAAAAAATCGTTTTTATACTTTAAAAATATTACATGCTGCAAAATGATGTAAAAGTATATACCTCCCTATTAGTGAAAGTTAGAATTTTTGTTAATATGAAGTCTTAAACGAAGTTTAAAAGGGAAAGGTTTCAAGTTAGAGTAGAAAAGTAATCTTCAAGATAGAGATTTTTTTTATGTCAACTCAATATTTTATTCGTACATGTCACTAAGTGAGAATGATCTAGCATTTTCATTGCTTTTTATTTAAAGAAACGCAAAAAATTTAGTGATCTGATTGTTGTAAATATGGCTGTGTAATTTGAAAATATACCACTACATTTTTAATTTAAATTAATACTGTACATATATATAATATTTTTTTTTTACAATTTTTAAAATAATTTAGAATGAATGTTATATACGATTGCCTTTCAATAAATGTGATGCAGAGAAGCATTTGTGGTAGAGAGAAGCATGCGGTGTAGAAAACAGAAAACATTCTCTGTTCTGATATGTTCATGTTACACATGTCATGCATTCTGTTCAAAATTTTGAATTTTCCAAATTTTTTTATAACTTCTTTTATGAATCCCGTATGAACTGGTATTTAATTTTTGGAACAGCAATATACATTCCCCGTTTTCTGTATTCCGCATTTGAATTTTCTCAAATGTTATGTTCTGAAATGCAAATGTACATAACTAAGTCTCGCTGTCAAATAATTAACATTTAAAAGCATTTTATATTTGATTATTGATCATATTCATGGCATTGATAGTTCAAAATACAGATTTTTAAAGAGTTGGCGCATTGATATATATCGTAGATATCTTCTGAATATTGATCAATGAAAGATTACTAAAAACGTATTATATGACTTGCGGTATCTTAAAGATGTCTTCAAAAATTTATACTATAATGGAGATTTTGTTTTATTTGCGATTTGTAAGTTAAAATAACTAAGTTTCATGATTATGTTTTCACTGCGATAAAAGTTCCCAAATTAATCTCTATTCTATTAAATTTCTGTTCAAAGTGAAGATTTGAACAAACTTCCTTGCTATTTTAAAATATCCTGAAATCCCATTTCATTTTATCTGCCTTTGATTTCAAATATTCAGTATATTAATTAATTTACTGACATTTTAATTTGTCTATTCGTCCCATTTTGAAGAAAAAGGGCTGTATCGTAATCTTTAAAAGCGATCCGTCGCCAAATGTGGAGGGTCGCTTTTCCCTTCGGATTTGATCTCTATTCCTTGGAAATAATAATCAGCAGATGAAAAGGGACGCAAAAGCTTAACTGCCTTCTAGGATCAACTCCTTGTCGACAAGAGCGGGATGAGGTTAGGGTGTCGGGGGGGGGGGAGCTCCCTCATGCTCCCCCTGGGGAGTTTAGATCGCTTAGTTCTATTGAACCAACCAGTCCGAAACCGAAAATCGCTATTTTACTGATTAGGATTATCTTTCTCCGGAATCTTCCTCTTAGATTATTTTTCCCTTTTATTGTTAATGTTTTAATATAACTGAGATTTACATTTTAATAAAAATAGAGGAGCAAAAATATTATGAATTCTTTGTCGATTAAAAGGAGGATTTGTTTGATGTATTCAGGATTTTATTTGCTTCCAGAGGTGGAAACTGGTTTTAGCAAATGCGTAGTCTTTGAAACATCAAATTTGAAATTAGGTTCCCGACTTAAAATGAAGCTTTCAATTGAGATTTCTAAATAACTTTAAAAAATATATATACATTTTATATCCCAAAATCGTTTAAGATATCACTGATATGTCTGTGAATTAACAAATTAATACATAACTTTGAAATATTATATAATAGTATATTATTTCATGATGAATGAGGAATTTAAGTTAAATTTTTAACAATTTAATTGTAATTAATAATGCTTCTTTTAGATAGTATTTTTCATTAGGTAATCCTATTATATTCTGTGCGGTCGTATATCTGCTTATAGTTCGGCAGTAATTATGATTCAAACACATTGTTAAGAATCGCGCCACAATTATTAAGAGTTAAATTGATTAATAGACTCCAGACAAATTATTGAATTCAGTAATAAACTCATACTAGGTACTGTGTTAGAATAATTAAATTTTATAAAATGTATGTAAATCTGACTAACTCAAATAAATTTTAGCCAGTTTCAATATTTAATTAAATAATTTTTCATTAACTATTGAATGCTTTAATTTGAATTTGTTAGAGAGAAAAGTTATATTTATATTTCCATGTATGTCTAGCTTGCATACCTATGCAAACTGCAAAGATTATATTGGACTTTTTGTTGTTTTCCTTAATGCTTCAGGGTGAAAAATCTTCCTCTAATTATAGGTGAATTTTTTTTTTTTTTCTATCCTCTCCAAGCAGGGAATTCTATTGTATATTCTGTAAAATTATAACTCAAAAGTTTTCAAGTGTAAAATTATAACTAGCTGCACAATTCAAGTATTTATCTCGTTTTTTTTTAAATTTTTTTTTTTTTTTACTCAACATTTAGAATTACATCCTCATTAATTTAGCGCTTAGATTTAGAAAGGATTGATTTCACTGGCTGATTTTCATGTGGATCCTCATTGAAACTTTAATGACCTCAACTTTTCTATGACAATTCTGTTTTACGAGCATTTTGTTGCTAAATATCTATACTATAAAATCTAAATATTATTGCTAAATCTATATTATAAATCTGTTTTCATCATTTTATGTTGAATTATAAAATCATACGAAATCTATGTTGGGAACCGATATCGTGATTTTTTTTTGCAGTGTTTTCATGAATTTTGATTAAAAAGCTGCTATCCGAAAAATTCCCAAATAAAATTGGATATATCAGATATTAAAAACTGGAATTGAGATTGTAGGTCCTGAGAAAATTTGTATGCAATCGTAAGAGATGTTCCGCTTCGTATTCATTGGTTTTGCTCCTGTATTCCCGTCTATACTATTTAAAGGAAATCTTAACATGCGTTCGAAATTGCGTATTCAGCCCACAGCCACACAATCCTGCTTATGTATGAGGGAAAAAAATCCTACGCAAATTCGCCTTTCTTGACTCCGAATTTTTCCGGTTTACAATTCAGCGTAGCCTCATAAAGACAAAGTTCATGCCGGTGGTCCCATTCATCTTTGAGGCAAACAATGCAGCATCCTTAGAGTGTACACACAGAAACAAGAAAAATAAAAACTTACCCAATGATTGGGGACTTCGAAGAAATAGAGGAAAAAAAAATCTAGCAAGCTATCGAGGGATGGAACAAGAGACAAAATCAGCGAGTGCGTTAAGCGACTTTTTGCCCTCCGTTTTCATTGGGGGTGGGCCTGCGAGGTTCGAGAGTGGCATACGAAAGAACCGGAATGGGGGTGTGCTAGTGGCCCTAACTAGATCAGATGCTTCGCATTGGCAAGGGTGGGAAGGGAGCGCACTTTCCCACCGAATCGAATTTGGAGCGGAGAGTCTCTCTCTTTTACTCTTCATCGGTTTCGGTGGTGACTAGTAGTATAGAGGATGCGTGGCGAATTGGCCTGGGTAAAGGGGAGGGCTGTACGGAAGACGTGACTTCTGTGCAGAAAGAGCTTCGGGCACAAATAAGAGTGCGGTCGAATCTTACTCCTACAATGATCTTTCTTTTTTTCCAGTTCTGCTTTCCTTTGGATGCTTTTATTTATTATTATTTTTTTATTGATTTTTTTTTTCCTCTTTACAAAGTCGTCATTTTACCGGAGGGGTTTCATCAGGGATTTAGGGTATTTGGAGAAATGAGATTTAGGGAACTTTTACACCTTTTCTTTTGATGTTCGCTTTTTTTAGGGGGGAGGGTGATTGACCCGATGTTTTTGAAGTGTTCGAAGTTATAATTCATGTTATCTTGATTTTATATATATGTAGAAATGGGTCTTGTATTGTACTGCCGCAGAGTACAAATATATTTAATTTTTTTTCTTCGGTTTCTGCTTCAAACTTAACATTTGAAATTCCCTCTATACATATAAAACCATTGTAGTTTTTAGTTATTATTTTGTACAAAAATGAATGTAAGAGAATAACCAACATTAATTAAATGTTGAAACTTTGAATTTTCTAAAACGTTATACTCTAAACCTCCAAAAATGTTAACATATCATTATTCCAATTAATTAAAAGAAAGAAAGAAAGAAGAGAAAAGAAAAAAATAACCCTGAAAATGTTTAAACAATATTACTTTCTTGGATAAGAATTGGTAAAACTTTGTAACTCTAAAAAAGTTTTCTTCAATATTTAGATGAAAATTATCGTCTTACTAGTTTATAAATTCGAGCAAAATATTTTTGGACTGAATCTGCGATTTCATGACTATCTTGTGTTTTTGAACACAATAATACGAAAAATGATAGAGATAGAACGGTGAAATTTTATTTTGTTAATTTATATAAAACCTATTCTAATTTCCGAAACGCAGATGTAGGATTTTTATATACATGCGGTCTTTACAACAAAATTGGCTATCAGCTTTGAATTGTTGAACATTTCTTGTTAAATAGAAGAGATACTTTAAACAAGCATATATTGTCATGCAATAGTTTTGATTTTTTTTAAAAAAATAAAAATGTTTATTTTTCAAATTAAGGCTACTTGAGGTAGTTAATAGTTTCTTTTCCAAATAACTGTGACCTGTTGATGTAACTAACACCTTAAAAATCTTGTGAAAATTAATATTATGAGCTTTCACTGTGATATGTTTGTTTTAAAATTATTAAATTGTTTAATGATAATCTTTTTTTGTTAAATTACTCTTCTACATAATCAAAGTGGATAATCACGGCAATAATAAAAAAAAAAATAATTTTCTGATTGACATAAATTTTATTTTAATCAAGAATATCTAATTTCGTTTCTCATTTTTTGAAATAAAACTAATTGTAATGAATTCTAATGAGCGATTTGAAGACAAAAATAAATGTCTTTACATATTAAGAATAGTTTACTTGTAAAAACTTGATCCAAGTCTTATTCAGATATATTTCAATTGTTGCCAAAATTCTAATATTAACTATTTGAAAGTCCTGCAGCTTTATTACATTTGGCAGTCCTGTTTATACTATATCAGGTTCAGCATAGCTTAACTACAAAGCGTTTAATATCACAATCAGATTACTAACCCAGAAAAGTACATTTCTTTACAAAACTGCCGAAAATAAACTGCTCATTCCCAGCAATATTTGTCACTTACGAAAGCGAGAAATTGGCTGCTTTGTCAAATGCTTCATTCCCGCGCGCCAAACGTTTTTCCCGTATCCCAGGAAGCATCATTTGGTTGCCATGACAACGGGATGCGGAGGAGGCTTAATGGCTGGAACGCTTCGCTTAATGAGCCTTAAACTCTATTCACACTTCATCCTCCCGATTCGATCCGGCGACCACCGAACCAGAACCCGAAACGGACCAAACAAATTATCGCAAATGGTAATCATCTCCACCCCCCTCTCTTGCCGGTACCCTCCGGTTGTGTTTACCTTCCTATAACTTTTTGTTCATTCCCTCATGTGGAAAATTTTTTTATTCTTTTCTGTTGCATTCAACCTACAATAATTTTCGTTAATACATTTAATGGATTTTAAAAAAATGGGGTGGTAGTTTTGTTCGCTGGAATTTTCGAAAGAAAAGAACAGAGTTGTAGGTTCACCCCTCCCTCCTCCCCCCTTTTCTCGTGGGGATCCGATTGCGATTATGTAAACTGACGAAACAGTTTGCCGTCAAAAGTATTAGATGGCGTTCTATCTCTATTAAGTAGTTCTAGAGGAAAAAGGAAATATCAAAATGTGCTCTTTTGAAGAATTTTCTCGGAACTCGGTCTTTTGGAAAAGAAGGAATGTAAATAAGTAATTAGTAAATTTAAACATTTACTCTTTCGGATATTTATTTTCCTATTTTGATTTTTGTTAGGATTTTGTTTAGTTCAAATGTTTTCTGTAGTACCTTTTTGTTTTAGAAAACTCGTCTATCATTTTTTACTTGTTAAGAAATTGGTTATTTTAAATTTTATTTTATTAAAATCAAACTAATTAATATGGATTTATTACGATTAATTTAATTTCATAATTGCGAATGTTTCTAATTATTTAAATTAATTCGTTTTCAGTCGAATACATTTTGATTTATGAAATAACTGAAGTGCGAGTTATTTTGCTGATTAATTATGGTTCTTAACTAGTTAAATGTTTCGACCTCTTCGGAAAATGTTTATATAAATTGTGCCCTTATTTAAATTATTAAATACGTAATAAAGTGGGATAATGTGTAATTAGTAGTGACAAACTAGAAATTGCTACTATTTATTACTTCTGATGAATAAACTCGTCATAACATAAAATGTTGTTCATTTTCCTTGACGAGTATACTCGTCAAAAACAATCAACTAGTCAATGGTTGAAAATTATAATATATTTTGTGATATAATATTGTGATTGTTGATGGTTATGTTCCATTTTTTAATAAAATAAGCTTTCTACATTCTTGCAATAACAGCAATGCATCCATAAATAATTTTTCATTTACTAATTATTCGGGTCCGTTATTCTGTTATCTTGACTGTATGACATACGAATTCAAGATACGAATTCAGTCATACATATTGAAATGTTTTCTAATGTGTGAGCTAATTTTATGAATAAATCACATTACGTCGAATATGAAATTTTCAGAATGCTTAATTGTAATATATTCAGCATAGAATATAAAGAACTTGTAAGACTTAAACGTTTAAGTCTAGCAACGGCCATTACTAAATAATTCATCGCCTTCATATTAGTTATTTTACATTCATAAAAGAATTAATATCAAAAATAAAATAGTCTGGATTTAATTAATAAATATTGATTTTACGAATAACTGCATTCATTGAAAAAAATATTGACTGACTATGTAGAATTCATGCTTTTTTTATATTCATTTTCTTTCGATTCTATAAACATATTTCGAACATCTTTTTAAGTTTCTTTTTAATGGGTGTCTTATAATACTTTTTCTAAAGGGAATTTTTTTTTTAATATTTAAACTTCATTTTAATCATTATTTTCTTTAATGTACACTAAAAGAGTATAATGTTGAATAAGTTATTTTGTAGATATATGCTAGGCATCGAAAATAATCAATTACTGAAAGATTCATAATTTAATGGAAACAATCAAATCATATTATTAAATAACTTATTCAGACAATCAAATTTTATTATTAAATAACTTATTATTATTAAGATTCATTCGCCTTTGTACAACTTTTTTTTTCTATATGAAATGTCATTTAGTATCAACAATGTAATGATTAATGAAACTAGAAAGGTCCCCCACCTCACAGATTCTGAATTAAATCTGCGAGCTTCAGAAAATTTTGCAACTTTTTACTTATTTATAAATTTACTTAATTGAACGTAACATTTTTCTCCATAAATTTATAATTTTTCCCTGTTAAATCAGCTTAATCTATCTTTAAAATAATGTTCTTTAATCAAATTAAGAAAACTAAAACAATAAGAAAACTGAACTTAGAGTCATATTTGCATTCTGTATCTATACAATTTGATAAATCTGAACTCTAATAAAATAACTTTTTGGAAATCCTTAAAAGGTTTTCAAACTTAGATACTTTTTTTACGCTTTTTTATTTAAAATGTTGTTAAATAAAAAAAAATCGAAAATGTTGATTACATATTAAATGTTTTGTACTTATTATTATTATTTTTTTCTTCTATAAATATAGGCAAAAAACTTCATATATATTTGTTTGTTTATTAAAATATCCTTTTATGTTCATTAAAGTTGTCGCATTTCTCTTTGTATTAATTTTTTTGTTTCATCTTATTTCAGACGGAGATTGCCAAACGACTTAATGCTATCATCGCTCAAATTATACCGTTCCTATCTCAAGAGGTGAGTTGAAGTATTTATTTTTTATTAAATTAAATATATATATGGCATTTATTTCGAATTGCCGCTTAAAAGGTAGAAAATTACAAATATTTTCAGCTATCATTAATATCGGGGTTGTTATTTTATCTAACACATTTGTGCAACATTATCAATTAATATTTGTTTATCAATATTTAATTTTCTTCCTAAAACTCTGTATTAAAGGAATCTGAATTCAGAATTTTAAAGTATGTTTTTCAGCATTCGGGTATGTTTCCTTAAATAACAACTTTAAAGTCATTTTATTTACTATATCTGTTTTTCATTTTAGTTCTTAACTTCAAATAAAATCTCCTATAGATAAGAGCATTAAAATAAAGACTTCTGTTTGATTCTACTCATGTTGTCGAAAGGCAACGTAACTGGACAACACTGGCAACTTTTAACAACCCTCAGCTCTACGCCAAACAACGGAAGAAAAAAAAAAAAAAAAAAAAGAAAGGAGAAAAAAAAAATGTAACAAACATCCAGGGCAGAACAGTAATTTATTTTTACGAGCATATGTGTATAACTAAGAAAATAATCTCCGACAATCCTATCGGATTGAAACGGAACCTAAACCCTATCCCGGAAAAAAAGGAAAAAGAAAATAAAGGAAAAAGGAGCATAGGGAGGGAAAAAAATAAGCAGCAGCAGTTCCATCTTCAGCAAACAGGTCGAAGTGACACAGGAGAGCATGAGCAGCTTAAAGGAGGAGAAAATATTCTTTAAGGTTGGATTTCATCGGTTGGTCCGGAGGCTATAGCCAGTCCAGCTTAAACACTGTTTGACCAGAGGCTGGGTCAATATTGGCCTTTGCTCGTATCCAGGATTAAATCCCCCGGACGCTATTACTTTCCGAAGCTCCGGATTAAGTCTCTTTTCTGCCGAACCGATTGATGCGACACTTCCCTTTTCATTAAATGGCCTCTCTAGTTCGCTGTCCTAACTACGAGATGCTTCTTCTTTCTAATATTTCCTTTTTACTCGAAAAGGTTAGACACTAAATCTTGTTTACGCTCTGCTTTTTCTTTGTTCCCTTGAATCATTGACTAAGCGATCATCTGGGAATTGTAATAAGACCAATTATATTGAAAAGCATTGGACGTGAATTTATTGTTGAATCCGTTATTGAGTTGTTATATTTGTATTGGACAAATAATTAAGTTTCAAAATTAATTAGCAGTTCCTAGATTGTTTTTGTTTTTTTTGTAAACAGTTTGTAATCCAACATTTTATTTTCATTTAGCACTTGTAAAATGTACCTTTTCAGTAAATATGACCTAGTGTAAGGCAACATTTTATGGAAGTATGTAGCGAAAAATAGTCATATGCTCTCGGTTTTGCGAATTTTTATATGGTCTATTTTTAAAATCTAACAAAGAAGATTGGCATGCATATGTAATATGATAATCAGTATATTCATTTGTGCGGAAACTAAGAATATTGGCCCGATATTTGTGTATTATTTATTTTGTTTATTAAATTATTTTTTAGAATAATCTGCATTCTTTATATTATATTTTTTCATCTTTTAATTGTTTGTGATTATCCTATATATTTCTATATTCAGTTCACAGTCGCTTGCTTAAAAAACTATCCATTTTTTCCGAAGTTTGTTCAATATTTTTCTTGCAATTATCCGTCATTGCATGGAATTTTAAAATGAATCTACTGAAATGGCACTGCGATTTATTTCAATACAGCGAATTTATATTTAAATAATCATCAAATTCCTTATCGCTCAATTACACCGTATATCAATTGAAAACATAATCGACATATCGCACTTCCATAATTTGAAGATGTCTTTCAGTAAACTTTTTTCAGAAATGTATTTCTTAATAAAATACATATTTTTATATATAGAACAACATTTCTGTATGTTAAATATTTTCTCATTAGATAATTAAATATACGTATGGATTCAATAAGCTTCCGTGAATTTCGTTAACAAAAAGGAATAAAAATTAAATTCTATTGTAGAATTTTACTGCAATAGATATTCATGAAGTCAGATAAAAACAAATAATTAGTAATTCATTATTGTTATTTTTCAAAATAATTAGTAGTTCATTATTGTTATTTTTCACTTGTTCACAAACAGCCATTTGTCATTTTTCACTTTTGTTTTAAGAATATTTTTTCTAACTTAGAGAGAATTTCCTAAATAGAGAAAAATTACTAACCTTTGGATTTCATATTGTGGTTGAGGTTTCTAAAGGAAAATATTTAAGTTGAAGGGAAAAGTACAGTTCAGTAAAAAAAATATAGAAAGCAGGAGGGAAAAAAAGATATATAATATCGACAAAAGATATATATCGACATCAACAATTTAAAAAAAGAAAAGAAAAAAAGACCAGATTTAGTTATAAAAAAAGGAAGCAATATTGAAATGGGTAAATATAATATAAACAAGAACAAGTTTATAATGGGCCCCTCATTGCGAATGCGTTGACTAAATATGTTGTAAGTTAGAGAATTTCTAACTTCCAGGTCATCTTTAAATAGTTCCATAAATTCAGAAAGTGATATGACTATCAAGAAAATGCAATATCGGGTCAAAATTATAAAATATTCGTAATTTGAAACTCTGATTATCGATATTTCTAAATATCAAATCCTTCCCCCATCCAGAATTTTTCCAAGTTCTATACGTAGAAGTTTGATTTTACTTATTAAATAGTATGTATTTTGTCTTTTAAATTTAATTCAATTTTTTAATGAAGTTTCGAATTTTAAAGGTTTGTGTTTATTTTTTATTTGTTTTAAATTAAACTTGCTGTTTATTTGTTATTTTTTAGCTTAGAAATTTCTTTGGAATAGCTGATTTTGATTTAAACTAAAAAAATCATTCTTTGGCGGTTAATTTATGAATATTTTACTATTGAATTTGAATGCACAATTAAACTTTACATCTTTATTTAAAACTAGCCGCCTTTGGAGACCAGCCGGTTCGCCAATCTTAATGCTCGTTAAAATTTTAATAATTAAATATTTTATGCAATTCCAACTTTAATAGATTCTTCAGCAAAAATATTTTAAAACTTCAAATTTTGATAGTCATATAATTCATTCATAATATTATAAAGGCCTTCAGTCATAACGTAATATGTATCTCTCATTTTCTGTTAGCACCCGTAGAATTTATGCTTTAAATTAAAGTGGAAAGAATTAATCTTCAATTAATATAATAATATTTTTTACTGAAACAAAGCATTTTTTTTATAATCTGATTACTGAAAATAGAGTCACTCAGCGTTTAAACTTTATGGGCACTAAAGAATATCTTTTTTAATTTATGTAATATCTCAAGAGTTTGTCAACAAAATTTTCTTAGATTCATTATGAGCAGATCCATTCATTAACAATGTTTAAATTTAAATGCATCAAACACTAAGAAAATAAAACGAATCGTTTAAAATAAACGGTTGAAAACTGGTTTTAAAAAAACTACTTAAAAAACGATGTACTTAAAACTATAAGCATATACAAAAAATATATAACTAACATAAATACAATTTACTTACAAAAGCCTGCGACTAACTCAAAAATAATTTAAATCATCCATTGATAACGGTTGTCATGGCAACAATCAGAACAGAATGCGCATGCGTGAATTTTCTTCCCCAGTTAAGTAACGCAAATACATGATTTTTTCTACGCCAGTTGGGGTAACGCTATGCGGATTAGAAATTTTTAATTTCCTTTATTCTGTTTTATTTTAATTCAAAAGTACTTCAGAAGGAATCTGAAAGATCGATTAATTAACAATGTTTAATTTTAAATGCATCAAACATTAAGAAAATAAACAGAATCGATTGAAATAATCCGCCGAAAAATTTTAACCCTAGCCTCATTACTGTTGGGAGAAAAAAAAAATTGAAGCCTTTCTCATTTGGCGGTGGGGAAAATGGAAGATTTTTTTTTTTTGGCGGAAAAGTTGGCGGTGGGGAAAATGGAAGATTTTTTTGGCGGGAAAGTTAGTTTTTAATTAATAATTAAAATTCTAATTAAAAATTCGAAAAAAGGAACCCCAGGTGCACATTCCCAACCTCCAAGGTATACATGTACCAAATTTGGTAGCTGTAGGTCAAACGGTCTGGCCTGTAGAGCCAACACACACACACACACACATTGAGCTTTATTATAAGTATAGATTTAGTAATCAGCAACATTTTTGTTTTATTGTATTAAGTGAACATGTGGCTGTAAAGAATTAAATCATAGACATAGATACCAATCTTTAGAGTTCTGATGAGAAAATTTAGTTTTATTATAAAACTTTTTTTTATTTTGATACTTTGGAATGCCATTTCTAATGTTCTCAGTTTAAATTGTTCAACACAAGTCAGCTAAAAGCTAAGATAATTATATATTTTTTCCCCATTTTCTTGCATGAATAATATATTTGCAGCTAATATACATCTACTTTCAATGTTTCCTCAAATATATACCCTATACATATTTAAATCTCCCCTCAAATAAAGGTGATCTCCTAGACTCAAGCAGAATTTCAATACCAAATCCATTCCTGCTAGTTCATTCATATTTCAGTCTGAGAACCGATTCTATGTTTAAACGCGCATTTCATTTTACCATGGCTCGATTTATAGTTTTCTCATTTCAAACCTCCCCCTTCTCTTCAATATTATCGAAGGAACATCATTTTCCTCCTATATCAAAATCCACAAATTCCCTTTCTCCGATCGTAATCAAAGGCTGGTGCCCTTTCTGAACGGCCACTTGCCCTTAGGGCCGTGGAAACTATGTAGGATAAACATGGTAGCCCTCGAATCTCTTGGGGGGTTTCTTTGTGTGGGCTTGCCTAGATTTATTTGCTCGGAATTCTATATGAATGATCGAGTAAAGGAAAGATGGAAAGGCATTGTAAATGGGAGGTGGTGTCATTTTAATTCAGTCCACCTCAATCAGCTCTGGATGCTTCTGGAATATGAACAAAATTTGCTCGACTCAAGTGACGCAGTTTCATTCATTTGGTATCGATTGTTTAGAAGAACAGAGGCGGAGATCAATTGATTCTTGCGACATAGATTTATCTAGGCATATATTTTAAGGGAGAACCTATCCTAAAAATTGTAATGTTAGTACATATTTCGACACTTGTTATTTTAGATTTAATGAGATGTTTGAATATAAATGATTATATTTTTGAAAGCTGTTGTGATAAAAGTTCGGAATTTGGAATTCCTGAAGTACAAATTCATTTTCAAGAAATACTTTCAACAATTTTTTTATCTAATAGTTTATTCTTTTGATATGACTTCGATACTGAGTTATGAATTGTATGTAATATTAGTATCATAAATATCATTAATCATTGCGATATATCATTGAATTCAATAAGATCAGTTAATCAGTTTTCTAGAAAATGATTATTATAAGCAATAATCAAAAAAGTAGAATTTGTGAATCTTATTTATTAATGATCCATACAGGATTGAACCAAATAAGAACGGGGTTTTAACAGACTCTGTTGGTTTAAGATCGTGTTCCAAAGAATACAGCATTGAATACTTTTTTTTAAAAAAGTATTGATCAACTTCTCAGCAATTAAATTTTATAATTTTGGCCTCATATTAAATGCAATTAAAAGGAGTTGATAGCATTGAATCGAAATATTAATAACATATCATGCGTCATTCTTACCTTCATAAGTCCGTATTAACATTCTGCAGAAAAAAAGGTTAAAAATAAAATGTGGAACGTGTTTTTTCGTTAGTAATAAGACATGCAGTATGCATTACTTATTTTTACTAATTGGTTCTATTTTTTTTTACTTATATTTACTTATATATATGATAAAATGCGATATATAAATGGAATCGTCAAAAAATTTAATCTCAAGATTTTGGTGTATATTTAAGTTTTAGGCCTGTTTGCGTTCGACAGAACCATTTTTAAAAAAAATATGCAAATGAAATTGTGTGTGTGGCTTTGGAAACATTTTTTCTTTCTTTCTTTTCCTTTTTTCTTTCTTTTTTTAAAAATATTCATGACTTGTTTCAGCCCAATTTTTAGTAAACATTTAAAAAAAAAATTATACATTTCCAGAAATCGGAAAAATATACTTTGTACTACTGATTTTTAAATTAATGAAATAAGATTGCGCTCAATATTTTCTGTATTCTTTATAGTAATCGCAATCTTATGTTTGAATTTTTCTTATTGATTTTTATTTTCAAATGTCATTTGCTTTATTATTAATGATTTTTTTTTCGAACATAATGTGTAAAGAACTATGTTTACATAATTCTTTCCATATCGCATATATTCAAATTCTTTCAAATCCCATATATTCAATAAATCCGCTCTTGAAACATAACGCACAATGAATAGTTTCGAATTAATAAATGCTTATTAATAATAACGTTTTCTGTGAAATAAAACGCCACCTTTCTTTACTACATTATTGCGTATTATTTCATTGGAGCCTTCTTATGTCATTACTAATTTTTGCCACTTCTCTATACTAAAACTTTTATGTAAATAAAGAGTTATCAGAAACATTTAACAGAAATCTCAAATTTTGAAATTAGTTTTCTACTGAAAGAAATCTCATAACATCTCCACCTATTAAATAAATAATCAGTATTGCTTTCTTTATATGTATCTTCTTCATTATAGTAATAAATATTAATATTATCGCTCTTGCCATGTTGATATTATGTTTGACGTTTGGATTTTGGACGCTTTAGCTGTTATTAAAGATTTTCTTCATTACTAAGCTCGTCTCAATTGTTTTGAATCGTATGTATTCAATAAACTCACGATTTAAATGCGTTAAGAACAGTTTTTGATTTTATTTAAATCGCTTGTTTGTATCTCTCATCTCCAAAAATCGTCTGCGTTCTTTACCACTTGATTATTCCCGATTTTCCACTCGTATCTCCTTGGGGCCTCCTCATTTCTTTATTCGTGTCATTTCGCTATGCTAAAATTTTTCCATCAATAATAAGTTTGCAATAAAGGCTCAAACTTTAACATTAATTTTAGAACCGAAAGAAAGTTCTTAACATCGCTACCTATTTACTGCTCCTTATCAAAACTGTTTGCCTCATTAAAATGAGGAGCTTCCTTTTCCAACAGAAATGTCATCCTATTCTCTATGCTAATATCCCTCATTAAACTATGCACTACCTGAAATCTTAAAGGATAAAAGGTTGGCAAAGTCAACATATCTACTGAAATGAAAGCTTAAGGTTGTTCGGCTGTACGTTGTTGTGTGAATAATAATGCAGATTCCCGTTCTCGTAATTCTTACTCTTTTGCGTGCCGTATACTGAAGTTTAAAGAATGTAAATGCAGCAACGAATACTATTTAAATTAAATCCCAAAGGTTACATCATCGATAAACCCGTATCAAATTTGAAATCCAGATTATTTTCGAATGCATCCATGTTGGCTCAATGCAATGTCTCTGTCAGAAAATGAAACAGATTTTGTGAGGTGGGAATTGTAATTTTTCCTTGTTTAGAGCTTATAAGTTTCGAAATTTAAGCTTTTAGGATTTTCATGAATTTAATTGAAAGAAAAGCATTTTCGCGTCATAATGCAGCAAAGAGAGTGTCATCTCAAGTTCCTTTTATTAGAAGGGTATTTATCAATATATTTTAAATATCTACATTTCTCTTTAAGTACATAAAATAGAAACTGATTGGGTGTTTTATGTGGAGAAGTAGCTTTGGTCTTAAAAATATCGAATAAATGAATTGTTGAACGGATTAAGAATTTTTTTTTTTTACAATGAAAAAAAAACATCTATCTATACTTGCGTTTGAAACACTTCTTGTATTATAATAAATGTGGCATTATAATGTGTATAATAAATGTATATTGTAAAATATAAAACATTTATAGTGAATATTCATCAGAATTGTATTAGGAATCGTAAGTGTCATGTATTTATTTTATCAAAAACATTAATTTTTTTCCTCTTATAGCTTTTCATTATAATGCATTTATAATATTTAAATTATTACAATTAAATATGCATAATTTACATTGTTGCTTATTTTTTTATTAGTAATAGTTTTATGTCCTAATTTGGTAACAAGAAATTCTCTCACTTAGAGTTAAATTTCCGTCACACTCCTACTATGAAGATGTAAGAAAATTACGAAGAAATAGTCAATGTTCTCTAACGTTCTATTTTTTCCTGAAGTTTAATTGACCATTTCTGCATTTTTAATACAGCTCTATGAATAGGCTTTTAAAATGTATTTTGTATCATTATCTTTGCGATGGGAAAAATGTTAGAAGATGCAATTTTATAGTTTCTTCTAACATTTTCTGCAACAACAACATTCATTCTCAACTGCATTTCAACATTCTCTGCAATTTTATTGCTTCTTCTTACCATACTTTCACAATATTTATGATCAGGTGACTTTTTCCATGTTTATATCCCGATAATTGTGTTAATGCTAGTATTTTTTTTCTAGTTTTTTCAACTTTTATTCTCCAGTTTATTTTGGTCAATTTGCAGATGTATAAATTATCCAATTTTTCTTTTATATATAATTTATATGTTTATCTAAGCCTTTTTCGGTTTGATTTTTGACACTTTTGATACTTATTCTAACAATGGATATTTTTTTGCAGCACCAGCAGCAGGTGGCTGCAGCTGTAGAGCGCGCCAAACAAGTCACAATGACTGAATTAAATGCCATTGTTGGGGTAAGAAATCTTTGAATTTTTGATGCTGGATATCAAATATTAAACATGTTTGCATATTCATTTTCGTGTATCATATTTTCATATCAACCATATTCGGGATGGTATTAACTCCTGAAAGAAAATTTCTGTCTAAACTTATGGAATATTTTTCTAATGATTTTAAAATTACATATATAATATAAAATAAACCTTTATCTCCTTTTTATGCCATTTTCAATGTATTTGAAAAGCAAATCTTTTATATAAATGGATCAAATATATTGATTAAAATTTCTCATGTGATCTCATTCAAATAACTATGTCATTGCTCAGAGTGCTATAAAGAAAAGTTCATTGGTGACTTTGGCATCCGTTGACGATATGAAAGTATACCTTCTAATGGATTGCAACCATATTTAATTTTAACATACAACCTTTTGCACTCTGACTGACGTTGCTCTGTCAAATTAATAATTATTTATTTATTAGAGATATATCATCTTATGTTAAAGTTTATGTCTAATTTTCTTTTTCTTTTTTAGTTTCAGAAATATTAAATCATTTGTATTTTTGTTTTTCGAATTGCCGACATTTATACTATTTTTCAGCAAATAAATAATTATTCATATGCAAGGCGAGAAGTATTTTAAAGATTATAAAGGAAAATACACTATTTTTTTTTCATTATTTTTAGTAATGGTTTTGGAAGTTTAATTTCATCAATTTCAAAAAATTTCGTCGAGTAGAATATTATTTATGGTCTT
This sequence comes from Argiope bruennichi, assembly GCF_947563725.1. Classification (NCBI taxonomy): domain Eukaryota; kingdom Metazoa; phylum Arthropoda; class Arachnida; order Araneae; family Araneidae; genus Argiope; species Argiope bruennichi. Next base: position 103,927,507 of record NC_079152.1, read on the forward strand.
TTTAATACATTATATAATTTATTTTCACTATTATACTTCTACTCAATAAGTGTGCATTATTTTTTTTAATCCTTTAACATGATGTATGTATTCATGTTGTTCAGTTATATCGTTTCAATGTGAAGAATTTTGATAGATGTGTGATGTTTATTTACCTTCTGTCGCTGGAAGATTTTATTCCTTTTTCCCATTAAACTAAAAGATACGTAAAGCAGTAGATGACAGTCACCCGCCCACCAAGGTCGGAGATGATTCGTCATCCTGTCGTCTTAGGATTAATAGCATATTCTTTCCCTCAATCCCATGCTATCACATTTGATCATTCCTCATTTGTTTCGTACAAGCAGACACCTTATTAAATTATTTTATCCCCTAAAACATATTTTGGAAGTCTCAGCTTAAGCATTTATCAAAGTGAAGGGTTGTTGTTTTGCTCTTGTATTGTTTCAGATTAAAGAGTCCTTTTTTTTTTTCCCCTTGCATATTGGAAGACACGAGTATTTCTTAAGACTGATAAACAATCATTATAATATTAATATCTATCAAATGGTGCATTGTATGAGCCTACTGATTTTTTTTATTTAAAATTCTAAAAGCTAGCTTAGTCATCCGCCCCCCCCCCTTTTTTTTTCTCTTTTTTAATCTTTTTTTTTTTTTTTTTTTTTGTAAAATAATGCATCGTAAAAAGATGACACTTATTTGTCTGAAAAAGATTTTTACTGAAATCCTTAAATCGGTGTACACTTGGATTTGTCTATTTAATTTTAAATAGTAAACTTTTCCTCTTATTGGTGATTTTTATAATATTTTCTTGTATAATAAAATTTTCGCTTGTATTTCGCTTTGTTCTTATAGTTCTTTTTCGATTTTATTTTTTATGACCTTTTTAATTAATAATTATTGTGTATTTATATGGTGCATTTTTTGGCGCTTATTGCATGGACCCTCTTAATATCATGTCATTACAAATACAAATAGTTGTAAAATTTATAAGAAACTGAAAAATTGTCCAAAGATGTATATCAGTTCAAAAATTTGTTTCTGAAATGGGTTAATAAATATGTGAGAAAATAAATTATAAAAAGCAAGAAATTACTTTGCTGGATAGAATTTATTCAAAATATTTTTGAAAAAAATAGTAAATGGATGGGCATTATTCTTACATATCTGAACATCTGTTAGAAAATAAATATGGACTTAAAAATTAGCTTTTCCCAAATGAAAGTTTTACAAATTTTCCTGCACTAAATGCATTATGAAATTATTTATTGGTTTTAGATCAGGTATGAGTATGCAAATTTATTTTTAATTTTCATTTCTTTTTCGATTTTTTTTCTTAATTAAGATTACATAGAATATAAAATTCTTACACACACACATTTCCCCTCTCATTATTTGGCCGTGCTGCTGCTTCACCTTTGTCCTGTTACTGTACACTTGTTCTGTCTCCTTTGTTCTGTATTGTAATGTTCTTTTGAGCTTTTACTTTATTTCTGCAATTTTAATGAATCATTCTGAATTATGACGATATAATATTGGATTTTAGTGGCTGTTTAAAACTGATTTTTTTTTAAAAAAAGTAAAAGATTTCCGAGTTAGTCGGTATTCAACCTTCTATTTCTCATTCTGCCGTTTTTGCATAAAATCTGCTTGAAAACGAATAAAATCTTAAGTGCAGAGTACTGCTTCTTGGTGGAATTCATGTGATGAAATTCCACCTTTTGGATTAAATGACTATCTTGCATAATGTTGTGACTATATCGAATTATCAGCCGTTTAGTCAAATTCTTTATAACTGCCCATTTCTTTCCAATTTGCTTAATGATATTTCCTAACATCAGTTTCGACTATAAACACAGCTTAGATAAAAAAAAAGAAAAAAATCTATGCTTTGCACTGTACTTTGTAAATAGCTAATCTTATGTGCCGCTTGTTTCATACCATTATGAACTATACTTCGTTTGTAAATAAGTAATCTTATGTGCTGATTGTCTCATACCATCATGAACTATACTTTGTTTGTAAATAGGTAATCTTATGTACAGATTGTCTCTTACCATTCTGAACTATCATATCAACCCACTCTAACTACTGCATCACGGTTGTATTCCCTAATGGTGACACTCCACAACGAAACACCTTCATCTCCGCCTCTTAATCCCGGTTTCTGGCTGAAACACTGCATCATACTATCGCCTACTTACTTGATGATGCTAAAGACCACCGCCCTGATCCTCTCTCGGCTCCAGGATTCACGCTCGTTATCGCGCATATTTCACACTGGGATGGAGGCCCTTCGCGTTTCAAATTGCCTTTTAAGCCTTCCTTTCCTGTTCAGGAGACGGAACAATTTTCACGCTCCGTTACACTCCACGTTGCACACCGTATAACCGAATAAAAAGTTTCTCCACCGTAAAGAATGGGCACGGAGTGAAAAAAAAAAATACAAAAAAGAAGAGACGGGAACCAAGAAAAGCGAGAGACAACTGCAGAATTGAACAAGAAGGGTGGGGAAGGGGAGTGATTCATTTTTCCATGGTTAGAAGGAGACACACCAAGATGGGAAAAGAGGAAAGTAAATTAATATTTTTCGACTAAATCGCGCTCGAAAAGACGAAACATAACGATGATAGTGCAGGAAGTTGTTGAAATATGAACTTTATAACGTCTTTTATAACGGTTTAAATAAAATCAGATACGAGAAAAGACGTGGAATTTGTGCCTTGATTATAAAGATGTAATCCTGAGTTTGACTAAAATTTCGCTTGAAAGGTGTGTTAAGTATTATTGCTATTTGATCATGGAAGAAACATCAGTTCAGATCAAAGGCTATGTTTGTATATTTAATATATATTGTAGTCATTGATTAAAAGCAACTTATTTTATGAACAAAAAATTAATAATCATGGGATTAATTGCTAATAACGCTTTATGTTAAATGACATTTCCTTAAAGGAGTGAATTCGAATTTGAGACTCATTTTCACCATGCACTCAATTTCACCATGCATGCTTTGCAGTGGTGCCCTAATATTCCAAAGGCATCGAATGTCTTCCTGCGTATTTAAAATTATGAAGCCTGCCCGTGTTAAAATTATGTGGTCTGTACATTTAGTAAATTGTGTGTAGTTTTGGAACTATAGGAAATTACAAAACTGCACTATAGTATATCATTATTCAACAATTTTTTTTAAATGTAGAACAGATTTTTTTTAAATGTAGAACAGATGTAGATAGATGAGATTTTATCCCTTCGTGTACTGCAAAAGAGCATAATCTTAAAATTGGTGCATTTTGTCACTTTTCTCCTTACAATTTTGTGTTATTTGAAGACACCCTATTACTTACAGAGCCCATATTGATGGGTCTGTGAATAACATTTTTTTTTTCTTTGCTCTTTAATTTGCACTAATTTTGTTGCAATATATATTATGTAATCTTATAATTTATTTTCATTCATTTTTTATGGGAGGAATAAGAAATATATAAAAATATATACTTTTTAAAGATTTTTCTGACTTACTGATGTTTTAAAATAAAATTCCTGAAATTCAAATATTCATTTTCTTTTTTCTCGACATTGATGCACGTTTTTCCCCTCGAAGTAATGAGCATTTTGTCGCTGATTGATGAATATGCATATGGCGAATTGATCAAATAAAGAAAAAGGGAAAAGAAAGGAAATGGAGTTGGAAGTTGGATTTTAATGACACCAGAGCCAAACCTGTGCATGATGCATCAAAGAAAAAGAAGAAAGAAAGAAAAGTCAAAACAGTGATTAAAAAAAAAAAAAATTAAAAACAACTACAAAAAAAGTATTACGTTTCAGTAAAAATGAAATAAAGATATAATATTGAATATTGTAAACATGCTCCTTTGAAAAAAAATTAGAATTAAAAAAAGAAAGCTGCACACGAAACAGTATTCTAAACAGTTTATAATTTAAAGTATGGGATGTAGCTTTGAAATCTACTATACTCTCGTTACAATTATCTAACTGATAACTATAAAGAGTCACTGAGGGTTAAACTGACAATTAATATTCACTATCAATTTAACCTTTAATGATCTTGCTACATTCGTTTTATTTGCTATTCACTGCTGATAATTTTTAAATTTATATTCTTTCACTTCTATGGTTTGATTTTATTAATAATTAACAAAATCAGACTATACCATTATTTGAATTATAATTATTAATAGTTTGAATATCATCATAAATTCGTCTTTGATTTCTACTGTGAGATTTTCATTTACATTTGCATATTCGTACCTTTTTAAAAAATAAATTGCAATTGATTTCTGAAAAACTTTACTACTTCATTATTTTTTAATACGTTGGTACCTTTAGTATTCATTTAATTTTTTTAGTATGAATTTAATGTATTATTTTAAAGATATTGAAAAATTGATGAGCATAATAAGTTGTGGATAATGTTTCATACTTCGGAGAAGAAGAAGCAGGAATCTAATACGGATTATCTATTCTATGCACAGCTTCATCCTCTGCTTAATCTTGCGTCGCGCAATAATACTTTTCCATCAATATGATTCAAGATGTACGCCACTCCGCAAAACATATAAACATCCAGTGTCAGAAAATAGCTCCCTCCCCGCCAAATAAAATCCGACTTGATTCACTGTCGCACTGCCAGTTGCTTTATGAATCTGTTTTGTTTTATTTTTTCTAGTATATTCCCAGTCCTTGTTTTACTGCAAGGAATGGCAGTAAGCCCTTCAATATCCGCCGAGGCATGCCCCCCGCTCTCTTCTGCACTAATGTTTATACTTATGAGTCCCTGTTTCCAATTCGTTTCTGCTTCGTCTGAAATGCACTTTGGATATGGAAAGTGCACCTTAAATACGCACAAAAGCGGTAGCAACAGCCGAAAGGGGAGGGTGGGAAGTGATTTTATTTTATTTTCCTTTACACGAGCTGGATGTAGCTACCGGCAATTGGAAATTTCTTACGTGCTTCTTTGAGCTCAGAGCTCTGCCCTCTCCCCCCTTAAGCTTCTTCTTCAGAGCAGCTGATTTTTTTTTCTTACGTTCCCCGAACATTAAGCTCGTCGGGGGTAGAGTTAAAGGGGGTGTAGAGAAGAATATGGGAGCATAAAAGGCCGTGTTGGAAGGTGGCTTTTCTGCATCGATCAACAGATCCTGTGCGATATGCCCCACTTTTTCCGTCTCTTTGTTTTCCAATTTTTTTCTGCTCGCTCCACTGAGTCAAATTACAGTCCCTTTAATTTTTTTTTTCTTTCTCTTTTTCGAGTTTCCCCCTTCTTTTTCTTGAGCCTTGATAAGCTCTCGCACTTTCGTCAGTTCTACAGTCTCCATTAAGGAGGTTTGAGACGCTGGTTCTCTTCTTTTCTCAACACCTTTTCACCCACGGTGCTGCCATCCATTGAAGATTTAAAGGGGGCTGCAAATCCGACCTTTTTATCCTTTTAAAATATTCCATTCGTCCTGAAACTCTGCAAGTACTTTTTCTGGGAAGAATACTTTAGAGGTTCATGTCTAAACTCAATTACGCTGTTAGTTTCCAGTAATGGTGCAATGGTTGGAAATCGAATGAAAGTTTCTCATGGTGTTGAAATTTCAAACAAGTGGATTTGTTATTGCCATTTTATGCAAATGAGAAATTACTCTGTATTAATACTTACGTGCCATTTATCATCTAATACTTCAATAAATCAGTAAAATATTTTTACTTCCTCGTATACCAAATACTCAAAGAGAAATTATTGTTTCTTCAAACGGTTCGACAACGAGAATTTCATAAACCTCCACATTTTAGATCTCCCAAATCCAGATTATTTTTTTTAAATTACATCTGTTGTCCTTGAACCGTGATAAAGAGGGGGGGGACGGAATGAGCTAGTTGAGATCATTAAAACAAATTGAATATGGATATCAATTTTTAGACGAAATTCTTTGACGGATTCAATCTACGGCCGTTTGCCTATTTTTATGTATTTGAGCAATATAACTTAAAAACGGAAAGAGCAATACAAATACATTTGTATTCTTCGAAATTGTACATAAATATCAAATTTTGGGGGCACAGTTTCGTAATGGGAAGAGATTCCCATTGTTCTGAAACATCTTATCAAGCTACAGTTTTATACCGTATTTTTTAAATACACGCACACTTGAAACAATCCCCTGACCAAGTGTTTCAACACATGAAAATACTTGGTCGTCTTAGCTAGAAGTAACTAAATTCATTAATTGTTATTTTTGCATTATTTTGGCGTATATTACTTATTCTGTTTTAACGACTTATTCGCCTTAAACATCCATATTTTTTACGTCTTTTTCTCCTTTTGGAAAAAAGTTTTTCCAAGTAAATACGGGTATGTGAATTCCATTTCCATTTTTTTCTTTTCCTCTAAAAATATATATAACTGTAAGGCTTGAATTACTTTGAATGTATTTTTCTTTTAAGAGCTCTATTAATCAAAATATGTATTTAAATTTCGGGTTAGTTCAAGTTATTTATTTTTGGTGATTTTAATAGAAATATTTTTAAAAAATTAGAAAAGTTGGTAATGGGTTGATTTATTGAAGAAAAAAACTTTGTTTGAAATAAGTAAGTTTTATAATTTTTGTAAATTTCGTAATGAATCAAATGAGTAAAAGTATTCATGGGTTATATTTTTTAAAAAATTCAATTGATTTTACGACTAATAATTATTTTAAATATGAGTGTATTAAGACAATTAGATATGAGTTTATAACATCAATAATATTTGCATTCGATTTTTTTTAACATTCTACAAACTAATTTAAAAATGGCTACTTGTTTTAAAATATTGAAAGATTGTGTTTTTCTGAAAATTTATTTTCTATATTAGTACTTTTTTTTAAATTTTATTTTATATTATTTCTTTGTATGAAAATATTGCCAAATAATTTATATACATGCGAATTAAACCACGAAACCAAATAAAATCGCAACCAAATTTCTTTATTCTAAGGAATTTGATTCAATCAAATTTATTGATCGAAGCCCGTACCCTTTAAGTTTTCCGTACTTAGGGAGCTCAGATTTGTTCTTTATTATTTAAAAGATGTAATGCCAAAAATATAAAAAAATTAATCAACTGCAAAAATTAATTACAAAAATCTTTCATTTCTCCAAGTAAAATCATTATTGAAAGCCATACCAAAATCCTTTAATTATTCTCAAGTCACCAATCAGATTATTTGCTACTTTTCAAAACCACATCGAATGCAAGGAGCATTCCACTCTCCACAAAAATTTATTCAGGGGGAAAACCCATCACTCCCCCACCGCCCCGCATGTTTTTTAAATACGAGCGTGAAAGAGGGAGTGAAGTGACCCTCTCTCCTCAAAGCTTTTTCACGTCATTATATAATTAAAAGACATAATTGAATCGAAGCTCTCCCTCCCCCCCCTTTCAATCTCCTATCAACTACGACAGTTTCTTAAATAGCTATGGGCCTCCGCTTATTTGATGGGTGTGATGTAGATAGATGGGAGTCGGCTCTGATGCGGAAATGTTCTTCCTCCTCCCCACGTATAAAAAAAATACAAATAAAAAAAATGCATAGAAGGGGATAGGAGGCATCGCGAAATCTTCAACTGATGGTCTAGTTCAGCAACGGAATGATTCCATGATCTATTTTCCATAATTCTTCTTCTACGCTTGCATTTTTCCCTCTCGTTTAACCCAGCTCTCCACCCCCCACCCTTTCCATGCCACTTTATTTTCCACCCCCCTTCTGGGGCTTGTCGCAGGCTCCACCACCTTCACCCCCCCACCCCGAAGTCAGACACTCCTACCCCTTATCCTCCATATTCCCTCCATTTACTCCCATTTTTTTGTCCTCCACTCCTACACGGGAAGGAGGAGAATATGATGCATGAACTAAGCCGTTTTTATGGATCTTTTGGCGCGACTGAGGGGAGGGGGTGAATCAACCCAGACCGCCCCCTTGGGGGGGATATTACCCGGAAGGGCGGGATGGTAGCGCTCTTGAAACGAGGAGGGATGTCTGACCCGTCTCTTGTCGCCTTTCTACTTCTTTTTTTTTTTTTTTTTTTTTTTTTTCCCTTCTATCCCTTCTTCTTTCTTTCTTCTTTCGGTAAGGGATGAAAATTTTATTTTTCTTGATGCTCCTCGGAAAGGGATTTCTCTCTCCCCCCTCTTCTTTAAAATATCAGGGGGGGGGCAAGAGAAAGGCAATCGAAGGTTATTCCGATGTGGGTTATTGAGCGGGGGGAACTGTCGTAACTCTGTGTTACACGACTTGAGCGTGAACTTGTTCTTGTAGGCCCTCGACCATAAAAACCTCCCGTGAAGGGGAACTGCTGGCAACTTAAGTTACTATTGTAGTTCTCTCAGAAAGAATGACTTTCCAAATTTTGTACATGTCCGAACCCTCTGTCGTTCTTTGTTACCGGATGTGAGACGGAGGGAAAAGGGTTAGAACTCGACTGGCACTATTTAAATACTTCTTCTAAAATGGGAAATAAGGTTGCACTTCTTTGCGGTCGTGCTATGAATTTAATTCTTTTAAAGTATATTCTGAAAAGTTAAAAAAAAAACACTTCTTTGCTGCCTTACAATTGTAAATAAAAGAAATGGCTTCGAAATACGACCGATTCAAAATCATATGTTTAAGGTATCCAACTAGGTTGAAAACATGAATTAAGATAAAAATACGCATTTTTTATGTATTTATTTATTTGCAGTTTCAAAAAATAGGTATGTTTCTGTTTGCAGGGATATCTTTATTTTGTCGCTATGTCAATTAGAAGCCAAGTTATAGCAAACTATTGACTTAAATTATCTTTATTTATAAACATTTAAAATCTTTAAATGCATTTTCTGAAGGAGTTTTTTTCTTCATAATTCTACTGTACGAGAATCATCATATTTCAAAAAATATTCAAGATATCTTAATAAAATTTATAATTAAGGCTCGTTATATTATGCAGAATGTAATAATTTGATAGATTGGATGTTGAATACTCTAGATGTGTATTTATGATTGTTTAGTGTAAATATTGTTGAAAAAATTCCAAAATTTCATAGATAATTTTATTTTTTAATTTAACTCTTAGATAATAGTTTGTTACACTCTAAGATATATTACACATGTAATGTTACAAAGAAAGATGAAACTATAGCAATATTTTTACCTCTAGAACAATCCTAGTTTTTGTAAATAAATACTAAAATTTACAATAAAATGTGTCTTTTCTTCAAAAGATACAGATATATTTAAATAATTTCACTTTTATTGTTCATTTTATCTTTATATTAAAACAATATCATATAATTAAAAAAATCAATCCCGTTGAACCCAGTCGGATACCTTAAGGAAAGTAATTAGTTTCAAATTGCATTGCAAAAATATCACTACTTAAAGCGGGGAAATTCTTTAAGTCTGATGTCGTATCTTAACAAATTCTATTGGAATGTAGTGTTTATTGGTTTTGTTACTTAATTTAAACATCAAATACAGTTGCAACATTTTTGTTATTTGCATAATTTAGTCGATTCTTAAAAAATAGTTTTATGGATAAAATTTTTACTTGTTACGTTCAATATTCAAATAGAATTTACAGCAATATTAAAATCAAAAAATTATTAAATTATTTTCAAATGAATCAGAATTTATCAGTTATTCTCATGTTCCCGAAAACAGTTTGTATCGTTTTAATATTATATAGTAATATTTTGTATTTTTTAAATATTACATTTTTGATTAAAGGAAGATAGACACAGTAATTAAAGAGAATTTATTATAACTAACTCAATAATTGCTGATGGTTGATATATTCAGTAAAGTTTGAATAATTTTTAAGTAATGGTGATTTGTATAAACATGAAAAAAAAAAAAAAATAGCTGTAGCGTATGAAAAATACGAGTTCATGAAAAGGACGACAACTAGTAATGATTCAATTGAAACAGTTTATGTCAAAAGCAGATCCATATTTTTGAATTTCAAAGTATTGATTGAAATGTTTATTTGGAAAAAGTGTACAAATTCAAAAAAATATATAAAAGTGAAATAAAATTAGTGTCTTACATAAAACCTGAGGAAAGTATTTCAATTTTAGAAACACTAGATGGAATAATAAGTGACTGTTCTTTTAAAACGTTGCACTCTAAACAGTGTACAGTAAATAAGTATCTGTAATATGTTTACTTCTGAAATAAAGTATGCCTTTTTTAGTTGTGCTTTTATGGAGTTAAATTTTTGAAATTAAATTTCGTTTTCTTTTTCAGCAACAGCATCCAGGAATAGCTCATCTAATGGTAAGTTTACCTGTTTTTGGTATTAGTAATTTTTGAAGGAAAAAAAATCACTTGAATCATTTCCTTTTAATTTCTAAGTGCTGAATTTATCTGAATGTGTAAAGTTCTCAAATAAATATATCAATAAAAAGGAAATTTGAATTTTGTTTTCATAAAACGATTTATGCTAAGTTCACTTTAAATCCCAGACATATACGTTTGGTGTGACTTTGCTAATAATTCATAATCTTAAATATGTTGTTGCGGAAATTTCTTTTCTTAAATTTTTTTTTTCAATCTTTTCCCGTATAAGGCATATCTGAATCGTTCACTGAATTATAAAGATTTTAATATTTTAATCTCATATAAATTGAAAGTAGCAATTTATGTATAAGACATATAATTTCGACAAGCTTAAATTTCTTATCATTAAAATCTTTTTATTTTTTTAAATGGATTAAAATATCTTAAAATGTTTTAAATTAAGATACTTTGTTCAATTACGAGACTAGGGAATTACGATTATAAAATGAAATTTGAAAAAAGTTTTTATTTTTCATCCATAGATACTGCATTATAAATCTATAAAAAGTTTCAAAAATTAATTTTAAATTTCATCTTTGTATAATACAGCCATAACAGTTTAGAAGGAACAATTTGTAAAATAATGACAATGTGTAAAATAAGGCGATTGTAAATCAGATCAGTTCGGCTAAATAGAAAGTAGAATAACTCTTCCCTTTAACCAAAATCTGTCGCATTTTTTTGAAACGAATTATACAGGACTTGGTTTAAATCCTACATGTAGGGATTTGGTGCCATTCTTTTCAGAATTTATCCATCTTAATTTCATTTCGAAATCTTAATCATTTCGAAATTTCAATATCATTGAAATTTCGAAAATTCATTTTAAAATCATGAGCTAAAAGTAATCTTGTAATGCTAATTATTAATTTCATATCTTTGTCCTTATTGCATGATTAAAGTAGCCATTCTCGGGCTACTTGGTAATTTCAAAAAATATTCAACATTTATAAGAAGTAAAGTTTTCTCTATAAAGTATTAATGATTATTCATTTTCTTATATTATACTATTACTTTTAGAAATTATTTCGGTTTTTCTAAAAGCGATATTTAATTTACGGTATTTTATTTTTTGAAGAATTAAATTCGCGTACCAATTTATTTAAATTTTATAAAGGATGTCACAAAATTAACGCAAGATTTGAATTTGCCACCATTCGTGCAGTAAAGTGTTGGCAACCTTATTAAAAAAAACATTTGACTGCTGATAGGATAGGGTTAGTAAAAATGGAGCGTTACGCGGTAGATCAGCATGTTAACGCAAGATTAGATTAAAATAAAATAACACAGGGTTTTTTTTTTCTTTAAATTGTTACATTTTTATCGATTCGTAAAGTAAACAGGATTGATTTATTAATGTAATAACTTATAGGATAAATGGCCTTCACGGCTTTGCTGGCACATAAGCACTCTTTTGTCGAAATTTTCCATGACCGTTTTGCATAAACGCTTCTGAATTTCAAAAGCGTTGAATTTCCTTTTTCAATGCACACGTACTTGTAGGTTTGTTGGCATAGATCTTTGACTTCAAATAACCCCATAAAAAGAAATTCAAAGGTGTTAAATCACACGATCTAGGGGGCCAATTCTTAAAATTTTTGAGCTGTGGCTGCCAGACTTTCATTATTTTTTAAAGATTGTTAAACAATGAAAACATGTTCTATCGTGTAACGCACCAGTTTTGCTAACCATAAACTGTCAGCTGTCGAATGTTTTTTATAGGGTTGCCAACACTTTACTGCACGAATGGGGACAAATTCAAATCTTGATTTAATTTTGGGACACCCTTTATATTTAGCAGCTAAATTATATCCTGCCAAAAACTTGATTACTCAAAATAAGTAAATAAATAGAAATAAAAACATTCAAAATTGTTATTTGATGACATTGTAATTTTTTTTAATCTTTTGAACTATTCATTATTTAATTTGTTGTTCTGAACTGTGGAGAACTCTTATGACTCTCTAAACTAAATGCATTTGATAAATAAAAAAATAGGGCAAATCAGAATTTAAATATGGTTGGTTATTAAATTGTGTGCAATTATTTGCACATCATTGAAAATTAACAATTATTGACGAATTGTTTAAATGCGCTGTACATGATTATTTATTTAGCATTACATCAATAGATATTTCATATAAATTGCATTTTTAATATCAACTGAACTCTCAATTCAACAAAATGTCTATGTAAATATAATCTTCATTTGCTTGTATAACTTATATCTTTTGAAAGGTTTTGGGTGTAGCTTTAATTTATTTACACGTTTCATTACGTAGTACTTTTTCATGTATTTTAGAAGAAAAAAATTAGGAAATCGGATTTATCTATATTTTGAAGTTATATTTACCAAAATATGTGAAAATTTTGTAAGAAACATGCTTTGCATTTTTGTTACTGTTGTTGATGCCTGTGAATCCTTTTAAAAGCTTTTATAGTTTCAAATATATTTTGAAGTTTTCCTTTTTTTTTTTTTTTTTTTTTTTTTTTTTTTTATCGAACACAACTTGATGCGTAACACTAGACTTGCATCAAATTGCATATGAAAGGTCTTGAAATGTGTCAACCCAGTTCTGTCAACATATGCAAAAAATATATTGAAATGTATTTCGATGTTCCAAACTATTCTAGATGTAAAAAATATACTTATTTATAGATTTGTTTTCAATATTAGTATTTTTTTATAAAGTTATCCTTTTATAGATTTCAAAATCATTTTATAAATATGACAAGCGTTACATATTTTTAAATAATCTAAAAATTATTCTAAGTAATTATTAAAATTACAGAAAGAGGCGAACCTCGATCTATAACATTATGATATATAGAGACATTTTTTTTTCTGTAGAAATTATTTGAAGTTATTTTTTAAATTAATATGACAAAACAAAAACATTGCAATAGTTGCAATTCTTTAGGATATAAAATAACGTTGGATAATTATAATAAAAATTTCCATTATATAATTTAATTACAATAAAAAATGTAGCATATTTCATTTTTTAAATTTTTATTTCCATTTCTGATCCGCTCAATTTTGTGATTTTCTGCCCTCCGCTGAGAAATTTTTTTTGTCTTAAACTTTGCAATTAGTTTAATTTTAAGTGAAATAGATTTTTTCTTCAAATAAACTGTATAACTTCTTACTATATATACGACCAAGATAAAAATGACAAGAATAAGAAGGGGAAAAAAAGCATTCTCTGAGATTATTAGTGTTTGGCATATACATTTCTATATTTTTTACTATACTTTTGCATTTTTCATATGATTTTAGAGAGTGATATTGGTTTTGGAACTAAGAGGTTTCAAAACCAACATCACTCTATAAAATTAATGAGCTAATTTTAGTCTCATTTCAAAAACTAACAATTCTGTAACTAATATCGTTATTCTGCCTCATAACATTACAATCATGAAGTGATATATCGGATAAGCAGCGCTTACAAATGCTTATTTAATGTAATGCGATATATTATCAGTTGATTCCACTGTCTAATTGCATTCTTAGATAGATTTAATTTTATATGTTCTATCTCAAAACGTAACAACAACAAACATGTAAACAAACACACATTCACACATTATTTTTGTCTCTTACGATGAGTTTGATTCCAGAAATTGCGAAACATATCATTAATAATCTGTTTAAATTAAATCTCAATTAACCTTCAAGCCTTCAAATTTAGAGACCCTTATTAATGAACCATTATCCTATTTGTTACAAACTAGTGTCTTTAATAAATTCATTTTATTTGTATTCTTAAAATTAACTGTTTTCTAATCCCTTGAATTCAAATTTCACTCACTTCCGAATTTTGCAGTTTTCTAGCTCTTCTCAGCGTCAAATTCTTGGAGTTTTAACTGTCTATTCTAAATCATAATATACTCAACTAGATTACGGTAGAATCCCATTTTGAAAGTAAATGATGTTTGCATATTTACGCATTACGTTATTACGTTACGAATATTACGTTGATATAAGATATCTTTTCTGATTCTCACTTTTCTATGATGACTGTGTTGTGCAAGTAAATGTTCGTAGGGTTAGCAAAAAACATTTAGAAGCGGCAAAAAATGAACCCTTGCTTAATCATGAATAAGAAGATGTATTATTAAAAAAGTATCGAAGGCAAAAGAGAGCAAATCCTTTGTCCCGTTGAATTTTTTTAATTATAAAAGAGTGGTCCCAAAAGTGAGAGTGTAGGCTAATTTCGGATGAAACTACATAAGAAACATAAGAAATGAAATCTACGATTTAACATTTCCAGATTTATATGATTGTAATTATGTGAACAAATATCTATATACAAGGTAGCCATAGAATCACTATCTTTGTTTGAAGGCTCAAAATTTGTGCTTCAAAAAAACTAAGAACCAGAATAGAACTGAAATTTCGAGAATGTGCCGTAGAAGACATAGGAAAAGAAATTTTCCCATTGGAATTTACTTAAAAAAGTCTTTGATATAAGAGATCCGAAAACGGATCGTAATTGCAATGAAAACAAGTAAAACTGATTGTGCAAAATTTTATTAATGTTTAAGTGAAAATGTACATACAGAAATGAATGACATATAATATAAAAGTTTTTGAAAATATTCTTTTATTAACCAACATTAATCGTTTACTTAGTCCACGTGCAACATATCTCATTGTGTTAATTTCTCCTGTTTACAAGATTATGTATCGATGAGCTTTGACTCTATTTTTAAAAAAAATTTATCTCTCCAATGCCTTCCACATTCCATATGAAATTCAATTTCATTTTGTTAATTAGTTATAGTTGTCATCTAAGAAAAACGGATATTTTATGGCCACCTTGTGAAATGAAGAATTGAAAATATTGATGATTCCAATACTGCCCCCCCCCCCTCCAAAAAAAAGTTGAAAGAAATTTCTTCTTCCTGCCTGATGCAGGAGATTGAATATCTGGCTTATTGGAAATATTGATCTTTAGATATAATTTTCTCAATGTTAAAACACCAAAGAGCAATTTATTATACGGGCGAATTTTCTGATACGAAGGTCAGGAACTTTTCGATGATTTCCCATTCTGTTAGTAAGCATAATAATCACGAAAATACAGACTGAAAGAAAGAGAATATAATTATATATTATAAACTTCAGTATTTTAATTATTTTAAAACTTGAGAAATAATCCGAAATGGATCCAAAACTTTCGTTTTAGATTTCGTTCCTTTACAATGAATAGAATAGACATTGATTGATTATTCAAGTATTTCATAGGGTTTTGCTGCTACTAATTATGTTTTGTTTTAAAATTGTAGAAATAGAAGAGCGATTTTCAACTTGAGAGAATAATTACATATTGCAAATGCTCATTTCGCCCTTAATATAAATTTGTAACATCTAATAAACCGACTAAATACGTATGATTCCAAGAACAGTAAACTAAAAATGTAGTCCGTCCTTACCTTTTGCCTTATCTAGATTTTTAATTAAAGGAATTCAGTGAATGAAGGTATGGGTTTATTATATTAATATCCTTACAATTCAAATGTTTTATAAAAAAGAATTAGATGAAAGTCTTATCTATTACCCGATATTTTTACATATACTATCTAACAAAGAAAAATATTAATAATGAATGTACTGCAATTTATTTTTAATTATATAGATAAGATTAAGATATATATAGATAAGATTATGTCGTGCGAACTTTTTTCGCCATGTCTCTAAAAATCTAATTATGGAACTTTTAAATGTCTAGCATCGATTTGATTGTCTGAATAACATCATGAGCTCTATATCCTTTCTTATCAACAGTTTTTTGGAGTTCCACTTTCCGAATTAGGAGAAATTCCTGTTTCAAATGCGTAGAGGGCCTCGTTGCCAACTAACGCTCTTTGTTTTTGGCTGCATTGTGTGTTGAAGCGCGTCATTTAGATCATGTTACTACGATATTTGGCCAAAATCAACACTAAAATGAACATTTCTGACTAACTGCTAAACAGAAAAATAAGATATTAATTATTATGATTAATTTGAAAATTTTGTGCCAAATTAGAATAAATAAACATAGGGGATTTTTAATTTTATTTCTAGTTAATGTGTGATGATTGTCTTATTTCACTGAATATTATTATTATATTATATTTATTTGAATGACTTATCTATTTATTGCAATGTGTAATACATTTTAATGTATTCTATAGATAGGAGAGGTGTTTGCTCATTTTTAGATATTAAAACCTGAAATATTTGTTGCTAGCTGCTTATAGCTAAAATTATGAAACTAGCAGTTGTTTTCACGTAATTACATTTCTAAACGAAATATAACTAAAGTTGGCCGGGATTCTTATCTTTCCAAATTTAACTACTTTTCGCAGAAAGTTTTGATTTTCAGAATATTCTGAACACTTCTGGACGGTTCGTAACCCCTGAAAATTTTTAATAGGTGGCATGAACATTCCTTTATCGTTGCTAGAACTGTTAGGATTCTAACAACCTGCTCCTATTGTTGCTCTTGTTTGATTTACTCGTTCAAATTATGGTACATGTACCATTAATGGCGCATTATGATTTTGGATGACTCAATTTTTACACAAACAATTTAAATAGGTGTTCAAAATTAATGTGCAAATGAACCTCATTTTATATTTTTTATGATATATATATTTTTTGCATATACATTTCTTTGGTACCTATTATGTTGCTTATATTTTTAATTCTTATTAAGGTAATACAAAAATTTAAAACTTCGGAAACTCCTAATGTAATTAATGTTTTAATGTTTGGAATTTTTGTTCTTTCCGAAAAATAAAATTAACCATTAAAAAAATAATTGGCTGTTAAAATTCTGTTCAAACCGCGTTGAATCAATGGAACTCAAATTGTTATCTTAACTACCTTTTAAAAAAATCGTATTCACAGTCCAACTGTTTTTTTACTATGATTCGTTCTGCTATTATGTTTTTAAAAGCATCCCACTCACCCACCCCCTTCTGAAATATCAGTATAAATATTTAATAAATATTTTAAACCCGTTTCTTAAAATTTATTGTATAATTAGTTAATTGTGTTACTGGAGTATTAAGATAAAGTACTTCTGTCTCTTTAAAAACAATTGACGTAGATAAGTTTCAAAATATCAAATTAAATACTAAGTTGCTAACAGAAAATCTAAAAGGCAATATTGATGACAAAAACTTAAATGATAGTTTTAAAAACATCGTTTCTCCAAAAAAAAAAGCTCCAAATATTTTTTTTTACTAAAAATAAACCATTTTTCATTGCGCCGAACTAGTTATGGATTTCACCGACTAGTGTGGATTTTTTTTTCCATCCACCACTAATCTGTTTGATTAGTATATAAGCATAAAGGCTTATATAAAATTTACATTAACAAATTAAACTTTCATGCTAGGAAAACAAAAAAGTAATTATATAATATAGTAAAGAATAATCATTGAACGTTATACTATATATTAAAAATCCTGTAA
Organism: Argiope bruennichi; assembly: GCF_947563725.1. Lineage (NCBI taxonomy): Eukaryota > Metazoa > Arthropoda > Arachnida > Araneae > Araneidae > Argiope > Argiope bruennichi. The sequence goes on from NC_079152.1 coordinate 103,945,332, forward strand.
TATACATTAATTTTTTTAAAAAAATCAGCAAAATAACTTTTTGACAAGAATCAGTTTTAAAATTCCAACTTATGGCATTGAATAATTAAGATTATCTCTACTGAATATCAGCCAAGACAACAAGAACCACAGGATGGATGTTACCACAAACAAAGAAGGAAAAAAAAAAACCTATTGTAGATATAATAGATGAAGTATCGTCTTGTTTCAGCACTCCCAACGCCTTCATTTCCATAGATCTCAAAAACTCATTCATTAAGTCGGTCCATTTCGAAACATTAAGCGATTAAAAAAAAAAAAAAGGTGCGGCAATTGACCCGAGGAGGGGCGGATGTGCATTGCGGTGGGAGGGTTTCTTTCTTTCTCTCCAAGTGTGTGTTTAATTAAGAAAATCAGATTGGGAGCGAATGCGCTTGCAAACGTAAACGTGGAGAGTGGGGAGCGGGATGAGAGGCGGCAATTAGAAAGGAGGAGGATTTCCGCTTGTAATGACTCCCGAAAATTCGCCGGAGAGACACATAATTAAGATCCCGCAGCAAGGAACAATAGCCAGAGGTAACGCACTTAACGCGGCGCTCTTGCAAGGGGATTGTCCTCAAAATGAGTTGGAATAAATGCAGTTCGCTTTTTGATTGTAATTCGAAATGTAAAGATTGAAAAAAAAGAACTGCATCAATTTTGGAGACATGATCGCTATTGCTAGATTACAAGTAAGAACTGTGATAATATTGGTGACATGATCGCTATTGCTAGATTGCAAGTAAGAACTGTGATAATATTGGTGACATGATCGCTATTGCTAGATTGCAAGTAAAAACTGTGTTAATATTGGTGACATGATCGCTATTGCTAGATTGCAAGTAAGAACTGTGCCAATTTTGGCGACATGATCGCTATTGCTAGATGCTAAATAATATGTAGGTTTGCATTTAAAGGTTACCAGAGTTTCAAATTATCTGAAAATATACAAGTAAAGAACTGGGCTTATTTATGGCTTTTTAGGAGTTCCGGGAGTTTGTTTGTAGTAAATTTTCAATTTCTTTCACTTTTGGGAGCGATATAGGAATGTAAATATGTAGGTATTTTAGTAATTTCAAATCTGGGAGATTATTATTTCATTATGAAAATGCGAAACATTTATCCTAGTGCTCAATGTTTGCACATATGCTGGGAAACTTTTATCCTAGTAACTATAAAAGATTAGGGAAAATAAATTAGAATAACTGTTTCTGAATGAGTGATCCAACTTAAAAGCCTCATATAAGTAGTATTTTGTTTAAGTGTTCAGTTTGTATTTCTTTTTCTAAAGAATATAACAACTGAACAGTTATTTCGTTTAACAGTGCAACCTATATTTAACATTCCATTTAAATTTTTAAATGCCTCTTGTTTAAGCTATAATGAAATCAACAAAGTTGAGCATGAAAAGAAACCACTTGGATTAATACGGAGCTTTTCATTTGAATTCATATAAAATAATGTATTCCTATTTATTTTATAATTTGTTCAAAAATTTCAAAATTGATTAATATAATTTGAAAAAGATTTTTAAAAACAATTTGCTTTATTAATTGTTATAAACTTTATGTATTGGTGAAACAAAATATTGTAATAATGTATGTAATGAATTAAATTATACTTTTGTTTCTAAAATATTTTTACAGAGCGTAATTAGAAATTTTAAAAAACTATCGAATTATTTTCTTTCAAAATCTTTTACATACTCTTAACTCTTTCTATTATTCTATTGACAGCTTTATCCTTTTCTTTGCATACATCTTATTCTTTTTGTAAATAGTATTTAAATTTTAACTAATTTTATTAAAACTAAATTTATTCTTTTTTCTTATAAATTATTAATTTTAGTTTTCTTATATCATGAATTTCCTGTTGCTTTCAAAACAAAACTAAACAAAAAACAAAAAATTAAAAATACTTTCAAGTGTTTTCGGAGAAAGATTAAAAGTTCTTAAATTTCTTATTGTAATCAATTCAGTAATATTTGTTGTTTCCCGAACTAATCCAAATTTATTTACGATTGACTAGAAACAGTTAATTTATTAAAATATGCAAATATATTTACTAAAGTATTACTCAATGATAACTTGTAGTTTGAAATATAATTTAGCTAATACGAAATTTAATAAATGTTATTTTAATGAAGTTCATATAATAAAAAGTTCATCTGCTGTTGTGTAAGCATCAGAATTTGAAATGAGAAGTTTTTTTTTCTTTTTTCTTGATATTTTCTTGATACTTATTATACTTATGACTGGAAAATGTCGAAGATACTTAGAATATTTATTTTTCAAGCGAATTTTTTTGCCGGAAGTCGCAGAACTGCATGCTTTCTCTGCATGTGTAATATGGGAATTTAAATATTTAGTTATTTTCATATTATTTTATTTCTAATCTGCCAGATGCGCATTCAGCTTTAAATAAATACCAGAATGAATCGGAATTTGGAAATAATCTCGCCTTAAATTAATCAAATACTTTATTTACTTTTACTCACTGTTTTAATAAGGCCTGTAAAAATACTCCTTAAATATTTTCTCTTTGAATCTAGAGTGAATGTTGAGTCACCCTGTTTAATCTTAGCTAATTGTGAAACAGCATTTATCTGTTATATTTTTAAACATTTATTCATATGCCTAATATATTCGATACATCTTTTTTTAAACTAATGAATGTACTTATTGACTGTTTAGGGGGGGGGAATTATGTAGGCAGGGTATATTACTAAATTATTTTTAGCTTTTTTTAAAAAATCCTGAATGATGCGTGTATTTAAAGAGGAAAGAGCATGTGAAATTGTAGTAAGGGGTATTAAATTATTAAATTGGATATAATATAAAAATTTAACAAGAATTCTTTGCTATTATTATTATTTCTTTAAATTCTTTTTCGCTTGATCTTTCTATTTTTAAATTAAATGTGATGTTAATGTCGGACTATTTTATAAATGCTAAGAAAATTAAGCAATCATACTTTCCCGAAGGGGGGAAAAAAAGCTAAGAATCGTTCCTAGAAAAGGTTGCATTAAAAAAATTAATCTGTAATGAATTCATTCCTCTGTAAATAATTTACAATTTATTAAACTTTTTCTGGGCATTGCATTCTAATGAAAGCTAATAATGCTTAAATTAAATGTAATGTCTGTGTAAATTATTCCATAAGATTTATCGCAAGATAATAGTAATGTTTTGTGTATTTTGAGTCGACAAATAATTAAAAAGAATTACTTTTTATGAAGAATTTCATAATGAAGTAAAACTCTGGAATTTAAATGTTATTTGTAGATTAATAAACATCGAATAATTCGATATGGATTAAAAAGGAAAAAGAAAATCTTGGTAAATTTTTATAATTTTTGCTTTCTTTCCTTGTAAGATAACGGGGAATATCAAAAGAAAAGAAACTAATCTTTTCAAATATTATTATGATTTAGTATTATGCCACTGCATACGAAGCAAAGTAAGATTTTGATTACCAGCTATAGAACGTCTTATTGAAAATTATTGCTCAGTTGTCTTATCTGATGAATTATTTCAATACTGCCAATGTATTTGACTACTCATGATTTGTTTTTTATAAAGACTTAGAACTTAATAAAAACATGAGATTTAGTATGTTGTGTTAATATCAAAACTGTAGAGTATTTTAAATTTTGAGCGAAATCTAAATCTAAATGTCCCTTAATCCATATGCATGTGATTCAAAAACAAATTTAACTCAACCAACGAATATGGCATACAAATTTTCCACCAAAATTGTAGATATGTTTCAGTCTGGGCCGAATTTATAATCGTATTAACTATTTGTGAATCTTCATACTAGTGATTATATGAATATAATAACTCAAGTGCACAAAATAGATGCATATATTTTCGTGTGTGATCTTAACACAAAAATTGAAACTTGGTGGAAATCGAATGACGGAAGATATTCTCGAACTACGCTGATGATTATTTTTATTATACTATGAAATGTAACGCAAAGAGTAATATATTCTAGAACTATGCCGAAAATTTGAAGAGCGAAATCTTACGTATAGTTTACAGCCGTTTGTTGCGCTGTCTTACGCAGGACAACTGCATTTTCCTTCCTATTGTCTTTAATCTGGAAATTCGAAGTGTGAATGGGAATTTCTTCAGTAGAAACAACTATTGGATGGAATTCTTGACTCAAAAGAAAGTGCATTTTATTCACTTCCTTTCTAATATTTTATTCACTTTTAAAGTGCATTTTATTTACTTCCTTTCGAATATTTTATTAATTTTTGAAGTGCATTTTATTCTTTTCCTTTCGAGGATATTCACAAAGTATGCTGGTGATTCAGTCGAGACAACTGCTGGATGGAATTCTTAGTTCGAAAGGATGTACATTTTATTCATTTTTTGAAGTGCATTTTATTTATTTCCTTTCGAAAATATTCACAAAGTGTACTGGTGATTCTTTTCATTATAATATGAAATTTAGCACAAAGAACACCACATTGTAGAAATATGCCAAAAATTCGAAGAGCGAATTCTATCTATGCTTTACAGCGGTTTATTGCTCTGCTTTACTCAGGACAGCTGCATTTTCCTTCCTATTGTCTTAAACCTGGAAATTCGAAGCGTGAATGGGAATTTCTTCAGTAGAGACAACTACTGGATGGAATTCTTGGTTCGAGAGGAAGTGCATTTTTCCGCCGTCCCCCGGTCGCCAGGCGAGCGTCGCTATCGCGGCAGGAGGTATTTAATTAGCGACAATCTCTCGGCTAATTACCTTAAGCAGGAGAGAAAGGCAGGGCTGGCCGTCTCGACACAATTAAAAGCGAGTGGCGAACCGATTGGAAAATAAATGAAGTTTCTCCCCCTGCATTTCCAGTTTGCTTTCCTTCCGATTCCATTCTCCGGATGGCGATTCCTTGGTGAGTTGTCAATTTCACATCATCCCCAACTTCCCTGATTGAGAGGACTGTAATCCCCCGTGCTCAATCAGTGTTGCCCCTCGTAATGTTTCTACAGGATCGCTCTGACGGAAGTAATTTTGCTCTTCCTATTTTTCCTTCTCCACTTTCTTTAAAAAGGAGATATTGCTTCGTAGACGTATTGGATTCTTTCAGGTTTATTTTTCTGGCTGTTAAAGTGAGAACCACAATTGATAGGGTTTTATTTTTAAGTAAGTAATTGCGATAGATACTAACACTTACCGAATAAAAATTTCAAATGTTATTGAATTTTATGATTTCTATAATCAGATTGCCAATAATAGAAATTATTCATTTTACCTTTTTTTTTTAATTCCGGAAAAACTTTGAATTTTTTCTGAATATTGCCTTTCGCCTCATATTTCCTTACCATTCTACACTTTTTGTCTTGGATAATTTTATCCGTCTTACAGGAAAAACAAGTTACTTCAGGTGAGCTTCTGTGCCTTAGACATGTCATGAAAAATTAGGATTTAGAATTATATTTAGTGATACTTATTATGAATACTTAACTATATAATAATAATAATAAAAAATGCAATAAATTTTTCAAAAAAAAAATATTAATTTGAAATTTTTTCTTAGTAACTTTTTTACTAGCATTTTTTCAATTCTGTGGCCCTTTAGTCTGATGCCTGCCAGATTGGCGAGTTTCGATTATAGTCATTATATGCTCATCAATTAATCAATCGTTTTATTGTTTCAATTTTATTTCTCGGTATATATTCAAAATTTTTACTGGATATTTGAAAGATTTTTTTATCGAAATTTTTATAATTATTATTATTGCCATTTCTTATTTAAAAAAAAAATTGGATTTTCAAAGTATTTCGTCTTTTTATCGCATCTAGAATTTGCTCATCGGGAAATAATTTCCCCCTTCTTTATTAATAGTTTTTTTCTGCTTCTAAAGTTGTACGATTATTTGTTCATAATTCATTTAATTCCATTTTTAAAACACACACAAAATTTAAAATTGGGCTTTAACAAATTAAAAAAAAAATATTTGTATCGAAGAAAATTTATCGAACAAATGCATGATTGTTCTTGGAACATCAGCGACAAAATGCCATCGCACTTAGTTATTGAAGTTCAAAAGCGTAGAAAATGCATCGAACAAATGCATGGCTCATGTCTTGCTTTAAAAATTATTTTATTGCAGAAAAAAAGTTAATAGCTGTAAACTTGCTTTTCCTAACATTTTCGACCGTATTCTGAATTATACTGTTATAATAGTCAAAATCATACTCAGCTCTTTACAATATATTTTTTGGTTGTAGAAAAAGAAGGCTAAATAATATATATTGCATAACTGCTTATCAAATAAATTATTAAGATATTTACAAACAGCATACATACAACAGTGTAACAATAATATAAATGAAATCAATTTCTTATAAGTGAACAAAAAAAAATCCATAACAATAAAAGTAGAAAATCCTATTATTGGCTGTCAAAGAATGAAAATATTATGCATATTGAAGCTGAAGAAACAATTATTCTATTATTTAATCTGTTAAAATTAAAATCTCATTTTTATTTCATTAATAAAGTTGTAATTTAAAAATCTTAAATTCATTCGATAAATAATCTTTGAAATTCTCTTATTTTGAGCAACTTATATTTTTAAAGAAAAGAATATACATCAGACTTTTTTTAAAAAAATGTTAGATATTCAGTTCTGAAATAAAAAGCAAAAATTGCTATGTCTCTTCTCTTTTTTATTAGACAGTGAATGAATAAATTTTACTTCATTTCAATGGAAAATTCTTAAAAAGAATATTTAAATTCAAATATTTTCTTACAAAACATATATTATTTATTTGAATATTTTTTTTAAATGTGTTTCTTTTTATTTTATAAAATTAGATCAATAATTTTTGAAAGCAGACGTTTAAAATAAAGATGTGTGAAATAATGATGCATTTTCTAATTGAAATTTAGTTAAATTTCTCGATAAATATACTAATTAAATTAAATACTTACAAAATAAAAGCATGGCAATTAATTTAAAAAAATTGTAATATATATATATTGTAGCTTTTTTAAAGAAGTTTCAAACAATGTCTGTGAATTATCAACAGTATAAGAAGCATTTATATGTATATATTCTTATTAGATGTTTGCTCAACTTAATTAATTATTCTCATAAATAAATATTACAATTTCAAAAGTTATTTGACTTTTTTAACTTCAGTTTCAAAAGTCATTAAACTTTTTTACCTAACTATAAAATTAAACAACCGATTATGTTAGTGTCCTAAAGGCATTATTTTAATTTTTTATGTGTTCTGCATCATTCACACAATTCTTACATATTTGCTTATATGAAAATGCACAATGTATGCAAGGATTATGTAAAAGAATACTTTTAAACTGTAAATATTTTAAAATATTTTTGAGGAAAATTATTTGACTCGTTTAAGACTTGTTTTAAAGTATGTTGTATCAATATCTGATGTTTAATGTTTCTTAAGTGATATTAAAGCCATTACTTATTCAAATAGAACAGTTTAAATTTTTCATTGAATGATATTTTTGTATTTGGCTTTTTAAATACGGATTGAATTGTTCTTTTAAACACAAATTTATGAATTCAAATAATGTGATTTAAAACTGACATTAGTGAATGTGTATCTAAAAATCAATTTTATTTAAGTCACGGTGTAAAATATTTAATTCCATATAAAAAAATTTCAAGACTGATAGAAAATTTCTGGAGAATATGTGGATTCTATACAAAATATGTTCCGTAACATATATGGTTATAAGATGTGCTTATGTAGTTATACACAATATTCAATGCAATACAATGCTTAACAGTGTTCGGTATTTGCTTTTGTTCGTTAAGTGTCCTGATTGTTTGTGTTTTCTTTTTCTCCTTGCAGCAGCAGATGCACGCCCAGCAGTTACCTCCACACGCGCACGCGCCGCCCTTGCCCATGATGCCCCATGCGGCCGCCATCGCGGGGCTGCAACCCCCGACCCTGCCCCCGAGCAGCGCGGCGGGCCTTCTGGCACTCTCCAATTCCCTGGCGGGGCCGGCCGCTCACCTGTCGGCCGCCGCCGCAGCATCCACCGCATCTTCCTCATCCTCATCATCCATCAAGGACCACAGGGACGAAAAAAGGAACTCAAACTGTGAGTATTATTAACTCTTCTTTATATATGTATAGATTTATCTTCATCTTTTTGCACCTTACTTTTTGGAGGCAGAAAGATATTTTTTCCTATATTCTTTTTATAAAATTTTTATAAAAAGTCGCGAAGAAATGTGTCTGTAATCATGAAATGGTTGTTTTTTTTATGGTATATGGTTAGTTTTCCTTTTATAATTGGGATGAACGTTTCTGTTTTCCTTTTATTTATTGAAAAAGAAGCCCCCCCACCCAGTCCATAAGTTTAAACCGTAGCCTCAGTTATTGGTGAAGTGTCTGTGGATGTGGAAGAAAATATTGATAAGATATTATTAGTTTGCAACCATAAATTTATTTAAAAATTTAAAATTCTTTAAAGGATACTCAGTCTATCTAACCCTATAAAAGGCCATTTTGTTTCTAGTCATTGTATATTAAAATATTTTTTGGATTGAGATTGACTTAAGAAAATTGATTCGCTTAGTTTATTAGATTAATTTAATGTGGTTAATTAAAAGTTAAGTAACAAATTAGGACTCATCATTTTGTGTAAAATAAGGAACTGAAGCAACAAAGTTTGTCTTATTGAAAAATTTGTCAGAACTTATGCAAACCTACATAACCTTTATATAAAGATTGAAGAATTTGATGATAAGCATAAGCATTTCCGCCGCAGACCCTAGAAAATGTTAAAAGCTTCAAATAGTTAACTTTGAATAAATAATTGTGAAATAAATATTTTTCAAATAATTTAGTTATTCATTTGATGCAAATTCTCCTTGATTTTTATCTTTGATATTTTAGAAATCTTAATTTCTTCAAGAATTAAAATGTTTTAAGATTTTAAAAAAAATGTAGTGCAACTTTCGCATTCATTATTCAGCTATTAAAAATTTGACCACAAAAGTATATTAATTATTTTTTAATATTTTAACTTCTGTTTTATTTGATAAAATGTAAAGATTTTGAAATTGTTTGATAATTTTGTTGAATTTATATCAAATTCAAACTATTTACGAATATATTTGGAACATGCATAAAATGTTTAAGAAAAGTCCCTAATGCTTTTTATTTAAAAATTGCTTTGATTTTATGATTATTCAATAATAATCTGTGCACTATTTATTTTATTCTTGCTTTCAAAATTCAAAAACATTTGCAGAAGAAATACAAAATGCTACGGTATTTCTTATTTAGCATAATAACTAGTTTTTAACCTGGCCTATAATCTAAAACTGTTTCAGAAGCAAACAGCATAAGAGTTCTTTAAAATTCGACTACATTCTGTAAGATTCTTTATACAGCATAAAAGTATTTCTTTAATAATATTTTTATTACTTAAGATGTAAGACCAAATAAAAATTATATTTCATATGCATATTTCATTTTAGATGTTCTACCAAAAATTTTCCGTTGAAGCTTAATTATTCTTACATTTTTTGAACTAAATTGACTTTAGTTATTTATATTTAAAAATAATATGTCATATTATTTTTGAAATGCCTTTAATTTTATGTACTGGCATTTATTTCAAAGCAGCTCTTTTCAGTGGCTACTTTTCGTTGCAAAGGAAATTTATAGGGTTTTCCATTTGTATTCAAAAGTGTTTTCAGAGTCCTCTAAATTTTAAACTTAATGTAAAATACATCAATAAAACGTAAATATGTATAAGCAAATCTAAAATTTATTCAATCTGAATATTTATATAAATTATTTATACATTTTGATACTTTTTATTTAAAAATTATCGAGGCTTTATAAATGTTTACTAATAATCTATAAATTATTTTATTCTTGCTTTCAAAATTCAAAGATATTCAGAAAACATATACAAAAGGCTTATGGATTTCTTATTTTGCGCAATAGCTAGTTTTTAATCTGACGGATAATTTAAAATTGTTTGTGAACTAAACAACGTTATAGCTCTTTAAGATTCGATTATTTTCCACCAAATTTATCGCATATTATATATATATATATATATGTTTATTTAATTTTAGAGTTACCGTGTTCACATATACACTGACAATGTATTTGTTGCGGGTTATCGTGCAAAATTAAAAAATTACCGATTTTAGAGTCGTTTATTAAAATCCACCACTTGACTTGCTACATTTATAAATTATGACGTTCAAATGTGAAGGAAAGAAAGGACCGATGGACAGTCAACCCTTCGGAGAATTGGTTTAAAATGCAAAGAACTGAAATTCTTATAAAAATAATGAGCATCTAGCTTTTTTTTTGAGTTAGCATGCTCGCTGATGAGAAGGTCAGTATACTTTCAGGAATTTTGATTGAATTCATTGGAAATTGCAATTGTATCTTAAAGACCATATACCAAATTTCATACTTTTACTTTGTAGGATTTCTCAGCCAACTTCTTCTCAGACGAGCATAATTCTAAAACTTTTAATTGTGACTTGGGAAAGTTACAGTTGGAGATTCTTTTATTTGATACAGTAAAAGTTATTGCTAATTTCTATTAAACAAAAATTCATAAATTCATTGTAAAATGCTGGGATTTTTTTTCCTTTTAGAAGAATTCTAATTGAGTTGTCATTTCATTTTTTTAAACATTAAAAAAAAAAAAACACTTTAAAATGCCGGCGTCCTGGCCTACGGGTAGCGCGTCTTCCCCGTGATCTGGGCGTCCTAGTTCGGGCATGGTTGTTCCTTACTCTGTGTTCTATCTGTGAGGTGTGTGAAAGAGCCCCGCTGTAAAAAGAGGTTGTGCAAGCGAATGTGTGAGTTTCATCTTCATATGAGCTAGAAGTCAGACTTCTGTCCTCGAGTGCCCAGGGGCTTTTATCCTCAGAAGCTACTGCACAAACTCGACTTAAATCGCTGATTTTGTTAGCGGTCTTGTCTATGGCAAGTGCCATAAGTAACAACAATAACACTCTTCAAAATAGATTTATTTCCCGGTGTGATGTAAAATAATCATTATGTTAACGATTGATTAAAGAGAAATAAATAACGTCTGTAGTGCAACATGTACTAAGCAGGAAGGATTTTTTCCTTCCGAATAATAATCTTCGAAAAGTGAAATAAATAAAGTCATGAAAAACAATTGAGGTGAGGGGAAATAAAGAGCAAAATATAAGAGAATGCTTATTTTTGATTACCTCTATTAATAAGATCTGGTCATTAAGCACCTCTTGAAATGCTTTTACCCTCAGTTTAATCGGCACTTCGCCGTGTGCGTTATAAGTAGCACCAATAGGATCTGTGCTGTGAATCTGATAGAACCTATGTTTTTAATTAGCACGGAAAGCCATACTTTAAGGAAAAACAATTGACTTTCTCTTCTTAAGTATATTTACAGAACGCGACTGTTATACAGTATATCATACATTAATTCTAACTTATCAAAATGAAAAAGTGAATCAATATTATTGCATAAGCTAATAAATATAATTTTGAAATAATGCAAGGAGCGCTACAACTCATTAGCCCCAATGGATAAACCACCTTTCCTCTCATGCACAAAAGTTGCAAAGATTCTTGTTGTTTTAACAACTCGTGCAAGCTTTAAAATCATTGCATATCATTCATTGATGATCTAAGCAAACTGGTCCTTCTAGTAGCCACTAGTTGTTTTTATATACTTTTATAAGATGGACAAAATGGGTAAATGGGTAGGGTATAATGTTGTGATGCTTTTTAAATCTCCTGGGATAAATGAAACCGTGGCAACTTTAGTGATGACGCCTCGGGATCAAAATGTGAATTCCACCAGATATCCGCTGGTTTATGGTTTAGTATGCACAAAGAGGATGTCAGTCGGACCAGGACAATATTTCTATTTCGATTATATTATCTTCATTGTAATTTTTTTTCCTGCTTACCTTATCTACTTAATATTAGATCTTGGCCATTATATCTTTGCATTTCAAACATTTCAGTGAGGGTTCTGAAAGTATGAGCGTTCACAAAACATTTTTATTGGATAACATACAATAATGTCTTTAACCTAGATATTGAAAGTATATGCATATTTTGACATTCATTTTGTGCATTACAAGCAAAATTAATTGTTTTCTACAAAGATATATTCATAAATGTTTGATATATTTTCTTGATCTCTCTCTCAAATCGTTACCTTCAGAGTTTGATAAATATTTTTTCTTGCTCTGTTTTAACAGAAGAAAAGAAAAAGTAAAAAGTTTTGAAATTTGAGTTTTGAAGATAATGGAAATTGGGGAACATACATTTTATATTTGGTTTTATCTCTTTCATTCCTCAAAACATTGAAAAGAATTTAAGCACGTAATAAGCTTTGTTTCGAGTGACTTTTTAAAATATTTTGTTTCTTTGAATTGGATTCATAAAGTAGTTTATTTGGTTTCATTTTAATGCTGTTTAGTAATAAAATTCCGTTTCCAGCCATTTATTTTAAATGCATCTGAATATTGAAAGTTTGTTCGACAAAAATGGCAGCATTTTTATGAATTACGAAAGTTTGTAGGCAGAAAACTAATGGAAATATTTTTTATATGATATACGTTTGTTTCAAAGACTCTTTTAATTTATAAACTAAACTGTAGATAAAAATGTGAAACTCTCTGACATAAATAATGTGTTTAAAATATTTTAAATTCTCAGCTATTTGATTCAAAAATAAATTAAACGCATTTCTATTTTTAATATCTTATTTTATACTGCGAACTATAAATATTCCTAACCAACTCAAACTTTTAATATATTTTATTGTGTTTATAATTATCTGTAATTTTTTTTGAAAATATTTAAGAAGCTGTTTTTAATCTGTTAAAACTTTAGGAAAGATAGAGTGGGAATGATGCTTATGTCCATCGTATGCGATAAATTAAAACGTATTAACATAATTTGAATAATTAATTATCGATACATTTAATTTATAAAATAATTTAAACTAATATTACCGTTGCAATATTTTTTCCTCTTCAATTTTTTTTCAAATTACTCAATTCGGGGCAGAATTTTAACAAAAGATTGCTTTAAAATGCCTACAGCATTTAAAGCATTTATCCTTAGAACATAATATAACGCATTTCAGTAGATTTTTAAAATGGACGTTAATCACGATATGAAAACTTCTTTGTTTCTTACCTAAAATTATCATTTTTTAATAGTTTAAATTCATTAAATAAGCAATGCTCAGGAAGCATTAAACCAAGATTTGATGATAGAAAATTGCATGATTCTAAAATAGGACCTGAAATTTTGTTTTAGTATTTAACTCTTAATTAATACATATTATTGTTCTTCTTGATAAATTATCAAATAGATACTATTTATCTATTAACAATTTTAATTCTATTGATATATTTCTTTCCTAAACATTTTTCCATTAATCAGTAATTATTGTTAATAACATTATCTCTAAAATTCATCGAATAGCTTTATATCCATCTTAAATAATAATCTCTTCCGAACAAAAGATTACACATTTGAATCATTAATTGAATTGTAATAAGCTCTTCAAAATTCAATTTAAAATCATTAAATTAAGCTTAGAGGGACTGTCTACTATAATAATTAAAATTGTTGTTTCTAGCTATTTTGATTAAAACGTAAATCTATTTGATTTTCAATCTATTCTCAAATGGAAACGATTAAAAAAAGAACAAGCAGCATTTTTCGAAATACTTCTTCAGAATGCCCCCATTAAACCGTTTTTTAACGTCTGAAAGCGGAAAATGATTGTCATACGGATAAGATGAATCGTTGAAATATTTATCGTCATATTTTTATTTACCTCATCGCTCTCTCTATAATCCCGGCGGCTTTTTCTCCGTCTTTGAACTTTTGCCCTTCTCTCTCCCCCGCTCTAAATCTCCGCCCCCTTACTTCTTCTGAATTTCTATATCTATATAATAACGCTATAAAATGAGTCCTCGAAATCATTTGCAAACAATTGCTCCGTCGCCCGCTTTCTACTAATAATAATCGCGTCTTAGGAGTTGTTTGTCTTTGGAAAAGAAAGAAGGGGGAAAAAAAAAGGTTAAAAATGAAGTAAAATCATTTTATATATATCGGAAAGAGGATAGAATAAGTAAAACAATCGCTTCCGGGGCCGGTCCACGCGTCGTAATCTAATTCGGGGAAATAATACCGACTTCAGCTTTTGGAGATAGATGGCACAAAATCCGATTACAAAATCCTATTGCTCCGCTCTCATTTACTGCCGATATACCTACTTTAAAAAAAGAATAATAATGAAATATATAGATACAGATATATAAGTTCTAGATGGATTTAGTATTTTTTCTCTTTTTCTTTTTCATCTTCTCGTACTTACTCATTTCGTTTAAAAAGACCTACATGATGGTATTGCATTGTCTGGATTGGAAAATAAATAAAAGAGGAATGCGAAATAAAATATAAAAGAATAAGTTCTTCTTCGAAATACCAGTATCGGTAAGTTTTTATATGTCTATGTCAGAAAAAAAAACTGAGGATTAAGTTTTGAAAAAAAAAAAAAAAAAAAAATGTCGCGGATGAAAAAACAGAAAGGTCAGCTTATTTCTGTTGAACTGAAAGTAGAAAAAAAAAGTTTTTCTTCACTGAAGCGTTTATGACGACGAATTCAAATAGAATGTTCAGTGCGTGTGCTATAAGAGATACATTTCAGTTATTCATGAAAAAAAAAAAAAAAAGATCTATAATATTTAGCTTCACCTGTAAGCATGATGGGTCTTCGATTTTTATTGGTTTGTTGGTCCAAAAAGTTTTTGTTTCGAAATAACCGGAAGTTTAAGAATTTCGTATGTTGAAACTTTTTGCAAAATAATCGAAATCTTCTATTTTAAAGCACCAAAGTTGAAAATCTGATTTTTTCCCCCCTCAAATTTATGGAATTCTCTGAAAGAATTCCATAAATTTGTATGCGAAGTACGAGAAAATAAAAGTGACACATTTTAACAAAATTTGTAAATGTCAAAAAATTAGAATTCGAGAATTTGACAAACCTCTACGTTTCAGACTCTCCCGAGTTCGATAAACACATTCTTAGCATTACGCTTGTCTGTGAACGCAATAACGTTTCCAAACAGATGAATGAAATATGGTATATACACAAAATTTGTACATTTCTATCGAAATCTGAACAAAATACATTCTGAAGAGCTCTCTCTCTCTCTCTCTCTCTGTTTGGCTTTTCGATTGCAAGTGAATTCGATTGTTAAAAAGTGTTAAAAAAATGATAAATAAAATTTGGTACACAGGTTTAGCATCAAAAATGTATATTTTTATCAAATTTTGTATCTAGTCGTCAACGGATTGTCTGTTCTTCTGTACTTCATTGTGTCTGTATGCAGATAAACACAATAGCTCTTAAATTCAAAGACTTAAATTAATAAAATTCGGTATATGATCTTGTGATGGCAATTGTACTTTCATGTCAAATTTTCATTTCAATCGGTCGGGTAAAAGAGCCGTCCAAAAATGTATATTCACTGGGTAGTTTCAGTAAAAATGCTAGACTCACACCAAAGGTCTGTATTTCGCAACTATTGTCAGTTAATGATAGGTATGGCAAGCGCGATTTTACCTGGAGTCCGCAATTTTGTGTTTTGGAATAAAATAAGATCTGTAATAAAGAATATGCAAGAAAGATTCGGAGGCACCAAAACCTTGGTTGAGTTTTTATAATTTTTCAAACTAAATTGTTTAAATTAATAGTTGAATACATGTAGAAATTTTGGGGAAAAATTTTATTTAAGTATTTGATTAAAATTAATTAATCAGTAAAACCTAAAGACATGAAGGTAATGTGGTAGTAATAAGATGACCATGTGCTATTAACGATGAATGACTGTAACATCCTTAATATTGGTAAATCTTGGAAATTAAAATTTTTAATTTCTAAAATTAAGACAAATAGAAAAAAAATTCCTTTAAAATTATTCAGTGTTGCCTGTTTAATATATAATAATATATCTTTTATTGTATTAGTAAAATGTTATTTAAATTTATAACATTTGCATTCATCATAAAATATTACATTTTTTTAAAATTCAATTGAAAATGGGCATCAGATTGAAGATTATTTTACATTAAATCGGTCTGCCTTTGTAATTTTACCTACGATACCTTTCCCATTCTGTCTGTTTTTATTGTCAAATTAACTTCCAAGATTCGTTACGTGGAGAATTAAATAATTCTTGAGTATAGTTCATGATCACTTTATGAGAGATGAATGTTACTTTCATAACTTATGCTTTTCTTCATATTAAGTTAATTTTGCTATCTAAAGATGTACTATGTAAATCTTAATATAATGTTTTTTGGCCTTCTACACATGAGTCTTTTTTTATAGATAAATAAGTTTTGTAAGAAAAATTCTGAAGCTTTACGTGAATTATATGGAAGAAGTTATATAAATAATATAAGAATTATTATAAAAGAAGAAAAAGTAAACATAAAATTATTTATATTTTCTATTATAATGACATTAATAGTGTTTTTTTCTTTCATGATTCCTATTTCCAGATACCTTAAAAATCAAAGTTTTTCGTTAAAAAAAAAAGAAAAAAAAAAAAAAGAAAGAAAAAATGAAAAGTGATATTTTACGAATACAGTTTCATTCGTGAAACCCATCTTTCCATCAAACTTTGATAATTTACATTTATATTTTTAATGAAATGTTAATGTAACTTATCAAAGTTTGATCGGTTTCACAAATGAAACGTTGGAATATATGCTTTATAAATTAATAAAATCTTAAAAATATTGCAAAATTACTGTGAATTTTGAAAGTATTGCTTTGATCGTATCTGCCATAAAGATACAAGAAAAATTCTTTTTCGTTATCTTTATTTTAGTCAGCATAATTATGTGCCATTCATATTGAGTTTTTATTTTTTAACTAATATTATCATTGAACTAATTTTTATAACGAGTTAAAAATTTCTTTCATTTTCAAGAGTGTGAATTTACATGAAACTCTTTCATTTTTTAGGTTCGCAAATTCAAAGTTAGATATATTTATATATCTAACGTAATACGTAAAAAAAAAAAAAAAAAAAAAAAAAACGCTAATTCATGCTTGAAATAACTTTAAATATCAACTCCTAAATGTTAAAAGTATTATATTCGCACCTATATATTAATAGTAATTAAAACAAGATGTATAATTACTTCTAATAATCCGTATAAGAATTGAAGTTGAAACTTTTAAAATTATAATAATCCTTAACATATCAATCCGATGTAATTTTTACAAAATATTTATTTTATTTATGCAAGTTTTCTATTGAAAAAAAATAGAATTCTTCTATCCTAATATCTCATTATTTAAACTTTTATTTCAAATGCATTATACCGGATCATATGCATAGCCAAAAGAGAATTTTAAGAAACTTAACACACTTTTGTTTTATAGTGGACTATTAACAATCTTTGTATTTACATTCAACGAAATTAATATAAGTCAAATGCTTTTATGTTCATTTAAATGACTGCACCATTCGAAATTATTCGTTAAAATCTGTCTTTTCCATTCATTTATTTACTTTTCATCTTTTCCTGTTCTTCAATAATATGTGAAAGGAGTCCTTAAAAAAATCCAATTGCGAATACATATGTTGTCTCAAAAGGGATTACTTAGCATTAATTCTTCTAATATCAAGATTTCTGTTTATGAAAAGTTGCGTTTTTATTCGAAGGATTTTAAACTTAGTTTCTGTAATACCTTTCCGAAATTCAATTACTACAGTTTCATTTTGTCAAGTAAGTTTTTTCCTCTTCTCTTGCCAGTAATACTTAATCTCTTCTTAATTACTGAAATATATATTACTTCTCAAGTAACTCGCTGTATATGGTAATTTAATTGCTAAATATTTAAAAGCATCCTTCGCTCTTTTTATCTTGCTATCATTCTGAGAAAATTTTCTCTTGTTTTTATTCGCTTTAATAAGCAAAGCGGCTCTTTAAAAAATGATTATTTGAGAGAAATCATCCCCAGAAATGTTGTATATTTTTAAATTTTAAGAAACAGAAATATTCGACAATGAATTGATAGTTTAAACAAGTTTATTGAAAGTGGAGATGCCAAGCTCAAAAACAGAGATGAGTGCTAAAGTTGTTTCATCTTTGTTATTTTTTTGTTAGTGTGTGATGCGTCTGTTTCGTTCACTTGCTGTTTTGATTCTTTAATAACTGAAAAAGTCTTTTACGCGAGGCTTTCAATTATGCTGGATTTTTATTTAATTCGTATTTTTAAAGCGACGGGCTGTCAGAACGAGCGTTTCCTTTGATTGTTAAATTAAGTAAATTTTTCTTGGTATTAGTTTTTTAATTATCTGCATTATCGATGCGTGACTGGTATTTTTATTAATTTTGATTAAATCGACTTTCTCATTCTAAAAAAGAAAATTAAAGATATTTACCCCAAGTAAGCATACACATAACAAACAATACTATATGATATCTCTTTAATAGGAATTTTAAATTAATTGGATTTAAGAATTTATGCCTTCTCGATTTGATATTTAATTTTAAAATATAAAATTTTATTTAATGAATCAAGATTTAATTGCAAGAATGCCTGGAATCAAATTATGATTTCTTCAAATTAATCATTACATTTGCATAAAAAATGTCTTTTATCAGCTCTGATTTTTTTTCAGTTAATTCAGCTTTTTTCCTAAGAAATATGAAAGAAAGTGAAGTTGACTATTTATACAGTCTCTTTTCAATGCAAATTGTTTCGAAAATGCAGCGATACCAGGAATAACGAACAGTGATTAAAGTTCTTATAGAAATGAGCTGCAAAACTGCCACAAATCTGACTTACATTAATTTATTTTTACAATTACGGACATATTTCTAAATCTATTGTCCTTATAAAGGGTGTCGCAAAATTAACACAAAATTTGGATTTGCCACCATTCGCGCAATAAAGTGTTGGCAATCCAATTAAAAATACCATTTGATAGCTGATAGTTTAGGGTTAATAAAAATGAAGCGTTACACAACACAACAATGTGTCAACGCAAGATTTGAATTAAATTTTTTAAAAAGTTTTCCCTTTAAATTGTTATATTTTTATTGAATAGTAATTTGATACAAGGTAGGATTATATATGGAATAACACACAGGGCAAATGACCTCAACGGCTTTGCTGGCATATACGCACTCTTATGTCGAAATTTTCCATGAGCATTTTTCATAAATGTGTCTGAATTTCGTTGATGAATTTTTCTCCTTCAATGGACTTGTTAGCATTGACCTTTGACTTCAAATAACCCCATTAAAAGAAATTCTATGGTGTTAAATCACACGATCTAGGGAGTCAATTCTGAAATTTTCTAATTGTGGTCGCCAGACTTTTATTATTTTTGAAATATTGTTCAACAATGAAAACACGTTGCTCTATCGTGTAACGATCTATTTTTACTAACTCTACACTAGCATCCGTCAGATGGGTTTTAATAGGGTTGCCGATACTTTACTGCACAAATGGTGGAAAATTCAAATCTTGCTTTAATTTTGGGACACCCTTTAGAAATGATATCATATATTATGAAGGGGATATATTTCTAAATTTGTGGTTGTAATTAGCTGCGGATGATAGCATCTTATGATGATAGCTTATACAAATCTACATATATGTATATGCGGTTAATTACAATGAAATTTATGGTGCACTTTGTCCATATACATAAGATTTCAAATGAATATTTGAATTCGAGAATCTGTTTCCGTTTATAGTATTATCGTCTGAGAAGATGCTCTTATGCGATCATTCATTTTTTTAAAAGTAACAAACATTTTCTTTGGTCTTTTACTCATAAATAGATGAAATAAACTTGTGGCTTTATTGTATCACTAAAACTTTTACAATCGCTTATTCATTCACTACCAGCTTTTTCTTATTTACAATTTAAACAATTTGCCACTTTAAACTGAAGCTTAGAGGCAAAATTTCTAGGTGAAACCGTCTCTAGTTTAGCAGTATATTTGTTTCTTATGTCTGATTTTGACGAAAATATCCAATTTGGTGCATTTCTTTTGCGGAATGTGGTAGAATTAGTTTCTGTCTCCCCACCCCAGGCTGTTCAATCCTGCACTTTCTGTGCACACTACGCATGATAACAATAAAAAAAAGTTCCACTTTTCTGGGAGTTCCATATCTTTCCAAGCAAACTGCGGGACGTAATTTGATTTCGTTGCAGTTTTCGCAACGATACGTTTCCCAGAGAGAGAGAGAACAGTGGATGTAGAAGTAGAACACAACCCACTAGAGGAATACAGGGGGAAAGAGAAGGTTACAAATTCGGTGTTCGAGTATGGAACGCAAACAACTGCCTTAGAAACATCAACATAGGCGCGACGAGCTTTGCTCCACAAACACTTTTAGCGCATGCAGGGCGCACGCAAAAATGAATTTCACTTTTTTTTTTTCCTTTCTAACTTCGTTCTTTCTTTGCAATATTTGCTCTCTCTATCTTCCTAGCTACGGGTTCGACAGTACTGGCGGACCTTCGATTGTTTCCAGAAATCCGCTTCTCTTTTGTTTACTTTTTCTATTTTTGTGTTTGCTTTCTTTTATCGGTCCTCGTCGAGGAAGAGAAAGATCTGTTTGTCCATTTTTTTTTCTTCCTTTTTCTTCTAGGGAATCGAAATTCCACGTGGATAGGTTCTCGAGTATATATTGTTTTGTAAACTTGTGTTTGGTTTGGGCCGCCTCACAACGACCTAACTGTGGTTGTACTTGGCAAAGCAGAAATGAATTGCGGAGAATAAAAAGTCAGTGTGTGGTATAAAACAATATAGTTCCCTTTTATATATCGCACATATTGTAGTTAGTCCCCTTCAGATACATCCACATTCTTTGTTTTATGACAATATAAATATTTATATTGCCGCGTTGAAAAGAGGAAGTCGACCCTCCATGGTCGAATGGTCATAGCACTGATCTCATAATCAAGAGATCATCAGTTCGAATCTCGCTAGAGACAATGTCATTCACAGTCTGTGTAAATATTTAATTCCTTGATTTTATGTTTTCCTTTATTTCATGTTCCAGCAGATTCTGGACCTTTCTTTAATTTATCAGATAAGTGTTCTGGACTTTTCTTACTTTTAAAGACTTTCTGGACTTTCACTAGACAAGTATTCTGGAACTTTCCCTGTAAGAAGCAGAACCTGTATAAAAGCAGAAGATCTGTCAGTCACTGTGTTCTGAGTTCAGAGTTGAGTTAATAAATTGGTTTAGCTCTACTTCTTGTGTGTGTCATTGAGTTCCACACTAGAGTACCTACGTGACAATAATACTAAACTCTTTGAAATACTTCTTTCTGTAATATACTAAACTCTTTGAAATACTTCTTTCTGTAATATACTAAACTCTTTGAAATGCTTCTTCTTGTAAATACATTTTGGGAAGTGAATTTTTAAGATACTAAACATCTCCAAGAAAATCTCACAAAGAAGTCGATATATTGAAAATCATGCATGCAAGAGTTGCAATTATTCTCACCATATCAGACTTTTTAATCTATTTGAGACGTTTTTACTGGTTTTTACATTGTGTCTTTAGTTTTAACATTTAAGGTGTATTGTCCTCTTACATCTATCCATTAAACAATTTTGTAACCGTTGATATATCTTGTATTATCATATACAGTTTGGAAATTTTACCATATGCTTTTTAATTTTTAACTGTAGATACGGTACTGCATAGACAAATGTTATTCTTGTACTAGAAAAACTAAATATTTATATCTGTCTATTTATTCCTTTCTAAAGCCTTTAATGGAAGATTTATTTAAATCGCTATTTAAACGCAACATTTGCATACAGATCGTAATATTTTTCCAATGAAGCTAATTACTTATATGCAGTGCTGTAATAATTAATGTGATCAATTGTAACTAGTGAATATACTAACCTACAGGATGCAGTTAAAAGTACACTAGCGTCTAACATACGTAAATTGGGAGATATATGCTAATGAAGGTTTAACAGTATTAACTTTTTTACTTGAGCAACTGTCAAAAATATTTCCACATATGAAAAAAATCGATAGTTTGGGCGAACTAAATTCTTATTCAGATAATTTAATAGACAAGAGATTGCTCTATTCCTAAATAAGGTTAAGTAATGCAATTTATTTCCTACTAGTTCGACTGATCGACTGTTATTTTGGGAAATATAAAAGAATTTCGGAAAAAAAATTAATACTTCAGTCTGATGAAATAATCTGCCAATTATAATGAGAAAAAATAAAAAAAATTTTTTTTAATTAAGCCGGGTATTGCAGTTTAGTTAAAAATCTTCCATCCAAATAGTCTGAAAACGAATCAATCCTGTTAATGGATGATTTGATTCACTAACATTAAATCATTTTTCGAATATCATGCTATAAAAATGTGATGTTATTTTTTTTAAGTATATAGTGTTATGTAATAGTGTTGTATTCTGATATAAACTATATTATTATAGAAAACTTCATTCTGTAAAGGGATGAAACTCTTTATAACTTCATTATGAGGTAAATGAAAATAAGAGACGAGTTTGAGGAAAGTTATTTAATTATTTAAGTTCCACATTTCACAAGACAAAACAAACTCGAACATTCACGACATTCACTTAGAAATCAATCCGTTAATGAGTCCCCAAAAAGATCATGGGATATATACCTTGATGTTAATATTAAGTAACGCCATCTGTTCTATCAAAAGAGAAGGTAGTAGAGTTATATAACTGCTATAATTGTTTATAGTAACAAATTTCGTGTATTTTCATTATGGTGCGTCTGAAACATACATACTTTTAGATTTTAATGCTTAAAAACCCATTGAATTATCTTATTTAATTATATTATGACAACACAAATACTTGTGTTTTACATATGGTGTTTGTTTACATATTTATTGTTTTCTATATATTGAACAATAGATATGCAAAGCAAAATTTGACAGTCAATTTCCCTTGAATTATAAATGCAAAATTTACATTTCCTGTCGTTCTCTTCCTGCTTTCATCGCTAAAGGCTCAAAGATTTTAATAACAAAGTCCATTGTGAATGGTCGCATTGTGTCAGCTTTGTCTTTATGATGACTAGATATCATTTGCTAATTCCAAATGAAATTTTAAACGATTACTTTCTTTTGTTTAGTTTTGTTCTCGAATTGTAATTGAATTTTTTTACACAATCAGGAATAATCTACTGAATAGTTAATTTCACAATGTATTGTTGCAAAACGTTACAGAATTATTCTATTTTTTTTTCCATAATATATTCTTCTGTCGTAAAAACATTATCTGAATTTTTGTATCATATTGAATGAAATATAAATTTATACTGTCAATAAACTCGGAATAAAAATGTTAAATAATGTATAATACGAAGCTTTAAGTCTGTTGAAGAAAGTAATTTTGGTGTATTAATTTATGCACCTATAAACACAGTTTGCAGTACTAAATCTAAATCCATTAAGCGATAGTTGATTTCTAATTGCACTATTGTATTCAGTTTTGGTTAATACAGAAATAAAATTTTAACGCTGCTGTGTCGATTTCTAAATGCTGAAGAGATTGCAAAAATCTAGAATTAATTCTGTATTAATGTAAATTATGTATTAAAATAGTATTGAATATTGATAAAAGATATTTAATTACCCATTATTCAATTAATTATTGTTTCGTTGTTGCAAATTAATATGATGCAGATGAAATCTCAATGTCTTTTAGTTTAGAATCAAAACTGCTATAATATTAAAGCTTGTATTAAAGCATTCCATATTTATATTGCTAAAATCATTTTTGGCCATTGCAATTGCAAAATATTTATTTTTTGTGTTCTAATTAATTTATTTGTTTCATAAGCGTATCTTATTCTTTTTTTTCCAATTGTTTTTGAAAATAACAGTATTTCTTTCTATGTAAACTAATGTGTTGATTTCTTTCTTTTCCATTGCTTCCATTTCAAATCGCATCTCAGCTGTGAATGACGATCGACAGGTAAGCGGATGACATTTCATTTCTTTCAAACTAGTAAGTTTTTAGATTTTATGAACTCTGTGTGAATGTATAAAAACAATTTTTTATCGTTTAAATACTAGGTGTAGCATTACAGATGTACTAAATAAACTTGAAAATATTACTTATTATTTGACTTAATTTTGATAGTTATTATCATGCTTTAAAAAAAATAATATTTTCATTTTTACGTTAAATATAAAGCTGAATTTTAAAAATAAAATCCAAAGTATGGATGCTTTATTCTTAGAAAAATAGAGAGTAAAAAACTAAACAAACACATTAAATCAGCAAAAATGTATACGGACTCATTTAAATAGTGACGCTGTTATATCTCTTACATTTTCTTTTTCAACTATAATTTGGGTTAGATGGACATAATCTCTAATCCTCTTTACTTATTTCATATGCACAATGATGAAAAATACTTATTAATTAAATGAAAAATATTTTTTTAGCTAAGCATATGTTTATAATTAAAGACGACTAATTGGGTAAAAGTAAGAGCCTAATTAATTCATTTCTGTTTACAAATAAACAAGATAGGCTAGCATGCTTCTGTATTTCTTCCGATGTCTTAATTTCTAAGCTTATCATCCAGTGCTTTCATTTTAAATGTTTGATTAAGAAATCGCTGATGGCTATTTATCAAAAGGGATTATTAATAATTACCTTCAATTTATATAAAAATGGTCATATTTATTCGAAAGCTGATTTAATAAAGCTTTTTTTTCCTTTAAAATTTTTTTTATTTATTTTTAAAATGTTAATGATGTTGCTTATATTATATTTTTTTCAAGAACTGTTGAAATGATATTCATTGGGAAATTAAGATCAGACCTGGATTTCTTTTCAATTTAAGATTAATAAGACAAATATTTAAAATGTGCCTTATTTTTCTCAAATTATATGTTTTTATATAAATAAAATCAAACATTTATATAAGGCCTTTACTCTTAGGTATAATGTTATAAAAATGGGAATGTTGTAGCCAAATAAGAAAATGTGAAGAGTGGTTATATATGAAAAAAATTATAAATGCTCTAACATTAAGTTTTTCGGTGAAATGTTTTAGACCGATTTATATTTTCCTTACTTTTTCGATTTAAGGTTAATAGGACGGATATTTAAAATATTCCTCGTTTTTTTGAAATTATATGGTTTTAAATAAGTAAAATCAAGCTTTTATATGAAGCCATTATACTTAAGGTCATAAAAAATGGAAAGTTGTAGCTAAACGTGAAAATATAAAGAGCGATAATAGAAAAATTATAAATGCTCTAGCATTAAGTTTTTCGAATGAAATTATTTCGACCGTGTTATATTTTTCATTCTTTTCGTTTCTGCGTGATAATCATGATTATATTTGAATTCGTTTTTATTATTGTGTTATTTTATATTAGCTGATTAAATGATGATCAGCTAATATAAAATAACTTAATGATTTTATCTAAAATCCAACGATTTTAGATAAAATCGATTTAGATTTTATTTAAAATCGTTCCAATAAAAATCATCAGTTTTCATTCCCCCATCACTTGGGAATTAAAAAAAAAAAACTGAACTGCCTATTTTTCTCGTGAATCAAAACAGTTTCACTTTCAATCTTCGAAGTTGTATCTCCTTGACGAAGCTTTCAAAAAAAAAGTAGGAAAAAAATGTATAGAGGAGAAAAGAGCCACACATAAGACTTACTAAAAAAAAAAAAAAACAGTGAGAGACTGTGTCTCCGGTGACATTAAAAAAGTGCTGTGAATGCCGATGTACTGGAGGAAAGAAAATGAAACTCTCGACCTCGATAAATGAATACTAAAAAAAAAGAAAGAAAAGAAACTCGTATAAAAGCTCTTTGGATTGTGTTTACTGTTCCATGAAGGAGTGATGTTTAGACGAGAGAGAGAGAATAAGCGAAAAAATAAATAAATGAAAAAAAGATGAAAATCAATTTCACCATCCGCCGGAGTCTGAAAATGAAACGAGCAGTTTCAATCGGAGTTAATCGGTCGTGATTTTTGGCCGCCAACAAGCAACCTAATATGAGGAATGACACCACGTCATAAAAGCTTGACTGCGCTAGGAGCATGCGCTATTGATAAGAATCAAATTTTGATTATTTAGGAAAAGCACCATTTAATTTTTTTTATTGGTACTATCTTTAATTATTTTATACTAATGTGGACAATATTGTCGTTTTGTGTTGGAATCTTAAGGAAATTGAATCTTTTTTTTTTCCTGCGCGGGTGAATATTTTTGCATATTTTAATTAATTGAATCAAATAACTCAATTAAATTCACAAGCGGTATTTAAAAATGGAATGCGCAGCATTTCTTAGAGAGAGAGGGAAAAAAAGCATTTCATTTAACTCACATTCAGTTTTTAAATGCAAATGTTTTCCTGATGAATAATTCTATAATATAATGTATCGTAAATGTCCCGATTGTCTGACATTTAGATCTTCGTTATCTAACACTATATCTTAATTTCAATTTCTTATTCGTCATGCTCTATTGATTCCAATATTATTTTAATTTGGGCCACCTTGTGTATAATATATACGAGTACATCCAAAAGCATGTTAGCCAGATTAAAATACGCCAGTTTAAAAAATTAAAGTACAATTCTTTATTGTACCAAGTTTATTTCGGAGTATATTCAAATCTTAGTAGACTGTTTATATCCACACACCCGCACATGAATAAATAAATAAAATAAAATAAGTACGATTCCTTATTGTACCAAGTTTATTTCCAGGTATATTCAAATCTTAGTCAGCTGTTTATAAATGCCACACAAAATAATCAAAATGTAACAAGGCATGAAAATTCTTATTTTCATTCCTTGACTTTAAAGAATGAAAGCAAGGTATACCATTAAATATTTGATGAAACAATGATAACAGTTTCAATTTCTGTGCAATGATAAAAGTATTATTGTTAATTATACATAAAAGTGTTAAAGGTATTATATTATATTGTTTAAAAAAATATTAAATTTAGGAGGAAATGTTATAAAAATAATATAACTATATTTTGAATAGTATATTATTAAAAATATAATTTAATTTTAAAATTAAAAATATTATTTAAGTTCTGGGCAATAATATTTTGGATATTATCGTGGAAAAAGTCAAAATCTCGTTTAATTTTCAGTTAAAATCTGATTAAAGTTTTTTAAAAATCGTTGACTTAATACAAATATTTTGATCGTCTGACCGTTCTAGCGTGTAGTTATTCTTAACATTTTTTCCCTTAATTGTTGTTGTTGTTGTTTATAATGGCACTTGCCATAGACAAGCTCGCTGACTAAGTCAGCGATTTTAAGCCAAGGGAGCGTCTCTTGTTTTAGTAGCACCAACTAGGGCCAAGAGTACGTCTTAGCATCACATTGGCTTGCACAACTCCGTTTTACAGGGGGCCACATTCACACATCTCACAGATAGAACACATGAAGAACAACCATGCCCGAACCGGGACTCGAATCCAGGATGCCCAGATCACGGGGAAGACGCGCTACCTCTATGCCAGGACGCTTGCTTTCCCCTAATTAAAATTGTTGATCTTATAATTGAAGCTAATTTTTACTTAAAAATTAAATCTTGCCATATTACTCATCGCAAGTGATTGTAAACAATATTTTTTTTTAAAAAAAAAAAGACCTATTCAAATTAACATATTTCATAATTGGCAGATCTATTTCTTACAATATTTCCCTTTGAAAATACAAACAGCATTATAGGTTCATTTAAACATTACATTAAAGTGGAGTATGCACAGAATTTTCGATTTTGGAAATCATATTATAACCGGGCTTTGGCTTTCTAATCCGTTTTATTCATTTTTCCCGTATAAAAAAAGTTTTTAAGTAATTGGTAACAAAAGTACATAGACGCGAAAATAGTTACTCACAGATACATTTTCCAAAATCACTTTCTAGTAGAAAGTCATATCGGTGATGAGTATTTTTATAATTTCCTTAAATTGGCATTTATTTTGTGACTTAAAAGACACAAAAATAATTATACCTCCGATTCAGTAATATTTGGCAATTAAAATAGAAAAATATTCTTTGTATTTAAATAGAATAAGAACCAAAGTTTTAAAATGCTTGCAATTACTTTGATCAAAATATTTTCTATGAATAAAGTTGTAGTTTTCTAATTTAAATCCTTATTAATTTCCTAATTTTTATTTTAATTTAGCCCGTATTAACTATATTCTAAAATGTTCTCTTATTTCCTAATCCAATTACCACTTTTTATTTAATTAATTTTGCACGCGCTCTATAAAACGACTGATCTCAACATTTTTTCAGTCTCCGAGTGAAGGGATAAAATCCCTTTATTCTTACAACATTCTTTCAAAGATACCCAAGATTCCCTTTCCTAAATCGACAAGCGTCAAGGAAATTCTTATCGAAATCTCATACTAAAATCACTGAAGTGAAAAAATTGTGTCTTTTTTGCATTTGTATCACGATGATGTAGGCGGACATCATTTTATCATCGCTTCTTGTACATGAAATGCCTCCCGTAGTGAAATAAACCGGAGCTAAAATTTCAATGCTCTTCTATTCGGCCATGAAATTGCTAAAATATGTTTACATGTATATACATATATAATATACATTCACTGTGCTTAAAACTTTAATGCTTCGCTTGCAATATTGATTCATTTTTAATCGATACGTGTTCTTTTTTTCAGAAAAGTGCTTTTTAAATTATTTAACCGAATAGTTAAAATTCCAAAACACTTCTCAATAATTCATGGATGTCCATTTTTCATTCCTACGGAGCATATGTATATCACTGAAATATTTATCACTCGCTTCTGAATAGCAATTTTTCCTACTTCTGTCACTGCGATTTCTTTTTCTTTATTTAACGCTTTAAGCACACTTGGAAAGAGCTTTCAACACGCACACTAATCTAGCGTGTAGTCTGGGAATGAGATTTAAAAGAACTAATCACCGCGCACTTTAGGAACTTAATAACGTAAAACGCGCACTTTTCGTTTCATTAAAGTATGCACTTTGTGGAATAAGAATGGTAAATAAACGCGTAAAAAGTTAATGACTTCGTTATTCCTCGAACGCGGAAGAATTTCACCGCAAGAGAAATTACGAGTGTGTCATCAAGATTATCTTGGAAAATTTTCGGTCTCTTTGGTGCAGATGTTTTATTTTCTTTCCTGTTCAAAGGACAGCAGATTCTTATTTAGAAACATTTCCATGCTTTGTAATGCATTCTTTAAATCTTAAGAAATAGCTTTGGGATTTCAGCGAAATAGATTTCGGAGCACATGTTGAATTATTTTCACTCTGAGGGTTCGTCTTAGATTTAATTCTTTAGGAACTCTTTTTTTTTTCACTTATAAATCAATCTTTGATATCTTTAATGACTATTTATTATTATTACGTGTATTTGCTATATCCTCTTTTTAAATTATTTATCAGCGCTTTTTCGTTATTATTTGGTGTTCTCAGATGTATTCAGTTTGAAATTAAATATCTGCCTAGAGGTAACAAAATGAAATAGATTGCTTTTGAAATAAGATTAGGTTATGTCTGAATTCATTATTTTAAATTCCATTTTGGTACATTGTTATTACATTAAATTACATTTAGTACATTAAATCAGTTTGTTACATTTAGTACATTAAATTTTATTTGGTAATTGGTACACTTAATCGCACAAAAAAAAAAAAAAAAAAAAATTCTTCTCGGCAAGCTGGAAAGCAAAGATAGATTCGTATACATCTAAGTTACTACCTGGAAACATAAATTGTTAATATTGGAAACAGTCAAAATTAGGAATTGAAAATCCCTTTTCAGCCTGTAACTTCTAAAATATTGCAGTTATCGAAAACTTTAAATACAAAGTTGTTCGTCGTAATAAGGCGTTAATTTGGCTAATTGGATTTATTTTTTCTATCATCAATATTAAGAAAGTTACAGCGAAATAAAAATTTCACCCCCCACCACCACCACCACCACCATTTCCACCGCCCTTTGAGCTAGATGGGGGTGTTTACAAACTCGTCCGAAATTTTTGCATTTCCAAGTACATATTCCAAGCCGGTTAAAATTCAAACAAAATTACTCTAGTAATCCTGTTCGCAAGATAACATAGACAAAGGTTTATACGCGCACGCACACACACACATATACTTGGTAGTCTTCCTATAGGAATATACCTAAAACACATATGATACTAAAGGTAGATGCATTTATCTTCTCCACATAATTCTACAAGTCTATATGATGAAGAATGGTATTACTTGTTGTATTTTTAGACAAGTTTGCTTTTTAGTAGTTTTGTGCATCCTCTTCTCAGAGTCTGCTATTTTAAAAAAATATGTTGAGTTTTTATGAAGGATATTATGCTGCTATCATTTTTTCCAGACTTCATTCAATTTCAGTCAGACATTGTTGGAATATAAAAATTTTATTGTAGGAAATTATAAACTACAAACAGCTCGAAGCTGTATTAATTTTTCATTTTTTAATTTGCATAGAGTTTTTGTTTTGCTTAGCAAATAATTGTTAAAGTAGCAGGGCCATCAGGTACAACTGACTGGAAGTGATGAGTCATCATAAGCTGAAAGGAGCACAAGTCTTGCACATTTATAATAAAATGTTGCAAATTGTTGATTGGACAATTATAATATTTCATTTTCTAAGCGATGTAGTGATTGCATATTTTTAAAGAATGAATTTTATTTCACATGTAAATCTCTTTTAATATCTTAAATATTTAGCCAAAATGCATGGAATTTCCAACAATTATGGTGTTAATTTTCTTTAAAAATGCTTTAATTTTGGTATCACTTAGAAAAGGATAATTCAAATTTTTCTCTGTCTCCCTGAATTTCCTATTTAATCTAGCATTAACTAGAGTTAGTTTTATTTAATTCGAATCTTAATTCCATCCTATCATCTTCTAAATATTCAAGTTCCGATTATGTAATAGATATTTTGGAAAACATTCAGTATTATAGCTTAAATAATTCTTGGAATTTCTTGGAATGAAATTATCTCTCAGAAGATCTGGTTAAGGAAATTCCTTAAAGAATTTCCTTAACCAGATCCATACCTAAGTGGGGTCAAATAAATAAAGATAATAAGACTCTCAGACGATATTTTTCTTCCGTATTCTTTAGCAGTTAACAAAAAGCTTAAAAAGAATTCCCCCCCCCCGTGAAAATTTGCTCATTCTTGAATTTCATTTAATTTCGCTAGATTAAAAGCTTGTTTTTGTTCGTATTTTCTAACTGGAGATCGCAAAAATTTTGTCGATCAAAATCAGATTGTAAATGGAAGTGGTTTAAGTAGACTTTTCTAATTGAATTAATTTGAAAAAAAAAAGAATTTCTCAGTTAATTCTTGAATCTTTCTTTTCTCATGTAATTGAAAATATTAAATGTATTTTGGAGCTTTTGTCAATGAATCTGTTTATCAATTTAGTCCTTTTTGAAAAGAAAAAAAAATTTTAATTGAGTTTGAAGAAGTGAGAAGAATGCAATAAGGTGTAAAGAGCTAAAAATATTTAGTAGAATAATTCTATGTATTTATAGAGAAATAATAGCGGCTAACATATGGTTTTATTTTCAAATTACATCCATCCGGGTCACTATTATCGAAAAATAATAGACGCTATCAGAAAGGGTATTGTACTATAATTTGGATAACTTCAAAATATTTAGATTAAAATGCAAAAGAATTCGTTCAGATTTTAATCAATTTTTTTAGAAGCTTTCATTTTCACAATTCAATTATACCAACATAAAAATAGAAGTATTTATTTTTACATTCTCGCCTCGTGGATGATTGCTAGCACATGTTCAAAGATAAGTACGTTCTGGAAAAGGTAGGCTTCACCAAAAATTTAAATAAACACTTTATAAAAACCCTTTCATTATTTCAATAGAAAGTAGAAATTATTATTTTACTTACTTTTTTAAATTCTAATGTATTTCAATAAAGTATTTTTTTTTCTTTTGTCATGTGAATTCTTTCAAATATATTGTATGATCAATCTTACTTTATTGAAGTTTAGCATTATTTAACGTAATTGTACTGCAGACAATGAAAAATTATGATAAAATTCATGTCATAAAATTTTTCTTTAAATGCCTTGATTGTCTCCTATAAGTAATCAAATTTATTGATTCTAATAGATTATACATGTCTGTAAAATAATGATTAATATTTTTTTGAAAGAATGAATCCTTAATTTTGTTTAATTGTCAAGAAACTCTTGCATTATTTTTCTTAAATTCAGATATCTAGCGCACTTAAAGTTCTGCAGATCTTTGAAATAGTAACGCGCTATGCAATTGATAGAATAATTTAAATTCATTGTGTCGAATCAGAAGTAAATTAGTTAATGAAAATTGTCGTTATTAAAGTATGGTGTATTGTACATTTAAATTGAAAAGTCTTCTTTCAAGACGAGAGAAATTAAATTTAATCTCCAAACTTCACAGCATCAAAATATATAGAAATGAAAGAATGTTATGAAAATTCCTTTGTAGGAAAGTCCAATATTTTCGACTTGGAACAAAAATGGGGGTAAACGTCTGTTGAGTATTTTGCGAATTCTTTTATGCGAAAGCAATTTGTAGTCGTCCTCGTTTTATTCAAAATGAGCTGCTGTAGACGGCCTTCGTCGTTTGTCTTATTGTGTGCACGCGTATTATTTGGCTTCGCTTTTCGAAACATAAGGAACGTTTTTCCGTAGAAATGAACTTTCTCGCGGGAAAAAGACAATTGGAATTCTTTATCCGCCTTGGTAAAATTTCCATTTCGCTTCTCTACATACCCTCGCTCCTCTCCTCCTTTCTCACACTCTTTCCACTTATTATTATTATTATCTTTTCTCGAAAGCTTAAAATTTTCATCGTTTTTGTGTCTGTTATGAACTTCACTTTCTTATTATAACTGTGATGTTTAGTCTTTTTTTTCTTCTTCCATTTTTATGTTTATAAGCGCCTTTGGATTCTCCGGTAAACAGGTCTGCTAACAAAGTCGAGCAGTTAACTAGAAATGAAAATGTGCAAGTTTCTAACATCCAAATAGATGGGAGTCTCATATCTGAATTTAAATTCATATGTTGTATGTGTTACAGTTAATATAATTAATTGGTTATTATTAATAATAACCAGCCAATGTGATTAATCAGTCCATCAGATTAACTGGTTATTGATTATTATTAATACCAGCGATGGATATTATTAATAATATATGATTAATCACGTTTAATTAGGTTTAACTTAGAAAAATATGAAATACCTATTATGTTTCTATCCAATTAAATTAGCTACGATCTGACACTAGACTCTAGAATAAGGCATATAACAAGTTCAAGATTGATTGCACCGAGGGCCACAATATGTATGCATGTAGATGTACGCAAATCTCTCTTTGAATGTAGGTGTCTTTCCCTTGATGTAGTTTGGAAATTAGGAAAGATGTCCTTGTCACTTGATATCTCAATTCACAGTTTTTAAGTGCGTTCTAAAGTAAGCCTCACATGGTTTTGAAATGTATTGTTAACGTAACGTTCAAAGTTTAGTTTATATACATTCATTTTTAGTTTATAATTTTATTTTAGCTTTTTGAAATTTTAGTTCATAAGTATAAATAAATTACTTTCATTTTTCAAATATTGTTAATAATATTTGTCACGAAATCAAATTTTGAGCCAAAATTAAAAAAAAAAAAAATCAAAAGTAAAAATGTCATTTTTCAGAATATTGCACTTTTTTCTCGGCCTTCCTCTTTTTTGTGCAAATAAAATTATTCCCTTAAAAAAATATTTCGTATCCTTATTTAAATTCGTCTAAAACTCTTTATTGATACCTTCCTTCTTTTTAGCACTTCTTTAAAACGTTCTCTCGCATCCATGTGCAACCATTACGTAAGTTCCTTCACCCTCCAAATACATAAAAGCGCGCAATGAACACGGGGTTGCGATCGAGTATGTTTCCCGTGTCGTGCAAGTTAATGCGATACAAAATCGTCACTTTATATTTTCTTTGTCTGATGAGCTGGCAACCTACCTTTTACGAGAAAAAGACTTGTTCCCTGGTCTTCTCACTCGGATAATGGACGTTGCGTGTGTCGAGTAGCAGGGGAGGGAGCATTAACCCACCCCTCTGAACTGTTCCCCCTCCCCCAAACACACACGCGCCTCCAACAACATATGAGCTTTGATAGGGGGAAGGAAGAGATTCTTCAAACACGAACAAACTGCTCTTAGCTTTTGTATGGCAGAAGAAACGGCCGCTTTTGCTGTGATCGTGTCTTTAGCGAAGAAATAATTGAATAGAGAGTAATATATGCTCATTAAACAGTAGCGATAATTTTTTTATAAGGAGAAGCTTTTTATAATGAGATATTACTGCCAATCATTTGATATCATTTATAGTGTATTTCTGAGAAATTTAATGTGAAATTGTATTCAAAAGCAGCATAATGTCTGTTGGAATTGAAAATACTGCATTTTTTTAGGAATCTGCTTTTTCCAATTATATTATTTTATAAACCTATGTCCACAAAAACCACAGTTTTTGGGACAACTGAAAAAGAAAGATAAAAGATTTTGCCTTTACATTGTATGATTGTCATTTTTTATATAAATATATATACTGACACAGATTTTTACATGCTTTATTCCCGTGCCATTCAATAAGTGTAGGTGAACTAAATCCAGTAAGTTTCGATTACGGGTAACGGCGCTTTATACTTCAAGAACGCTCTAAAACAAAAGTGGTAAAACCCAGCCGAAACTTACGCAAAGGGAGCACTTGCAGAAAGCAACAACATAAACAATAAATCACTAATCAAATAACTGCGACGCACAAAAACGTTCCGAAAACTTGTTTCCGTGAACAACATTCCAAAAAGAGAATTCACTTGATTGACTCGCTTTAGCTTCTCCGGTTTTTATACTCTTCGTGACAGGGCACAACAGCATCTATAAGGATCTACGAATTTTAGTTCTTAATAAAGATATCGCCGTGAATCTTGTATTTTTGAGAACTTTCATTTTTATCGAGGTGAACAAGCCGAAGGATGTTCACCTTGGCACCTATTCAATATTCATTAAAATATCTGTCAAACTTTCTTCCTTACAGTAAAACTAACTGCACAGGGAAGCTATATTACAGATTCTTAACACTATTCTCTTTTCTAACAAATAATTAGATATCAACAGTTTTTGCAGGTTATCACCAGTTAGCTATTGTTTTCATTGTAATTATTTTACCAATATGCGTATACAAAAATGCACAAATTTGTGCGAAATTTTGAAAAACTAATTTTACATTTATATAATTAAAACTTTTGAATGAAATGTTATAAGATGAGAAAATGCTTATATATATATATATATATATATATATATATATATATATATATATATATATATATATATATATATATATATATATATATATATATATATATATAAGCTAAAAGAGAAATGCTTATATATATATAATATTAGCTAAAAGAGAATATATTTGCAAAAGTTTTTTGTAAATATATTCTCTTTTAGCTAAGTTGTGAAATCAGAAATCAGTTGCTAATAACGGAATAAAATGCTGTTTTTTCTGTTGGTGAATCGAGAGTGCATGTTTGCGAAATAATAATAATGTATCACCCCATTACTTTTCCTGATTCACAATTTCGTTCCATTGCACTATCTTAATTAATTTGTTACTTAGTATTATATTGGCTACTCTGATTGCTACAGATACAAAGCTCATGCGCAAAAATAAAATTAAAAAAATGTGCATTAGAATTCTCTTCTCTCAATAAATAATTGTACAATAGTATAATTGTCTTCTCAACTCTCACCAAAACTTGTGGCTTTTACCCCCTCGTGGAAATGGGCGAAACAAAATAGATTCGCTATCAATGTATTGCATTGCAACATGACTTTTTCATATATAAGCTACACTTGTAAATATTGTTCGTAATATAAATTTTTAATAATAAGACTGAATGATACTTTACATCACTGATTGGGAGGGGGGGGAGATCTTTCTTAAGAAATGGATTTTGTCATCTGTTCAAAAAAACAAATGCAACATTCTCAAACTTTCTACATGTCTTACTTTCTTTGAAAATTTTATTTTTGCTCAAAACATGAAATGACAATATTGTACAAAGTATTTTAATTTAAAATTTGAAAGAAAAAAATATCCGAAAATTTTGCTCAAAACATGAAATGACAATATTGTACAAAGTATTTTAATTTAAAATTTGAAAGAAAAAAAAATCCGAAAATTCAATCTTTTGTTCAAAAAAAAAAAAAAAAATAGATGTGCAACTAAAATAGCGCTTAAGTTTCTGAGTATAGTTTTTACATCAATATTTTCCCATCTGCTTATGATATAATAAACATTATTAGGGTAGATTCCGTATTTTTAAGTATTGTCTCTTCTTCCTTTTTGTATCATATGATTTTACAAAATTTAGCTTGAAATTGATGAAATAATTTCTATTGCTGTGACATGAAGTATTGTGCTTATTCTGTTCATGAGGAAACACAAAATCAAATTGGTTTGAATTTGATTCGTAATTGGTAGTCAGATGAATAGAATACTAAAATATTTTGTTCTTTATGGAACTATTTAGGTCAAATCAAAAAGCAACAATTTCGTGAGTTAGATGAAGGTTAAAGGAAATGCAGTTTTTTTATTTGAATTAATTTATTTGTCGACATATTGAGAAGTGTTTTCATTCTAATGGCCACAAAAATAATTTCTAACAGGTCCCAGTTCATAAAATTATTTTATAATTTTAAACGCTATAAAAATTTGTTTTCGGAATTAAACAAACATTCGAATCAATATCCGCGTTTTTCAATGACGATTTTGTCAAGCTCCTCATTTCTCTCAAAACAAATGTTTACCATGTACAAAATACAATTCACCATTTTCGTTAATCTCTTCCATTGCTCCAAGTTACGTTTTCAAAAAAATAATTCAAAACAAAAACGATTCATCGACATTCTAGATAATAAGCTTCCGTTCCTTTTGTCAATATCTAGCAATTCCCTAGAATCAGCAGTGTTTCCCACTTTTTGTTACTTTTGCTATTTAAATCATCAAAACTTGGTTCTAAAAACTTATTGTTGGGCTCAGAAAACGCCGCCAAAAATGTTACGTTAACATTTTTCCGTTGAATCACATATATATATTAATACGGAAAACTCATTAAAAATTTATTTACGAAAAACCTTCTTTTGGAGAAGACGGATTTGTATGTGCATAAGTTATACGAGTAACTTCTATCGTAGCCTAAGGAATAGCAATTTAAATACGCATTCGTGAATTTCCATTCTTTTAAATAATTTTTAAACATTTCGTTTTAGGTTCAGCCTTGTGAAGGAAAAAAAAAAGAGGGAGCAACAAACACAGTATTGAATATGATATAATGCCATCAAAGAAAGCGGCTAAAAGTCACCGGTGTTTTGATTTCATGTTTGCCTTCCGTTTTAGCGTTAACAATAATCACGGGGGAAAATAGTTCGCAATAAAAACAACATTGCAGCAACAAATTGAAGGAATCTACCTTTCTCCTCTGTTTGAGCTTTACAAAGTCTTTCGATGATTTTTGACTCCGGTCTCTTTTATTTGAATTTTCATTCCAAACAAAGTCTCGGGGAAAATGCCGGAGATAATTGGTAATTATTTTTTGTCCCTTTTTATTAAGTCTTGAGACAACTCTTCCAAGATCTCTGAATTAAAAGAGTTCAATTTACGCCAACGAGTAATTCAAAAAGCTTAAATATTATTTTAATTTAATAATCCCAAACATAATCTGTGCATAATTTAAATTCAATTCCAAATGAGCGACTTTTCTGCCAGTACATAACAAAACATAAATAAGGTAGAGAGAGAGAGAGAGGATATATATATCCAATAAAATAAGATATTACTTTTCCCGCCCAAGGCTACGAATTCCACTTCGCTATTAGAAAAAGCAACGCAAAAGGGGATCGCTGCAGTCACAAATATAATTTTGTCACCAGAAGATAAGATGAATGTTTTTATCCTTTTTCGTGATTTTAGGGAGAGAATTTTTTGTTTGTTTAGAAATCTGATTACTGCTTTCATCAGTGAAGAAGAGGTTTAAACATTTCTCGTTATGAATCTGATTTTTATAATTGAGAGTTTAAATAAACCTAGGGGGCAAAAAACTCATTTTTTGAAATCATCGAACATTTTCAGACACTTGTGATATTTATGTTTAAGGTTCTATTATGATTTGTTTGCGTTCGCTGCTGTATTGCATTTCTAAAAATGCTTTTGTTGATTGGAGTTTCTGAAAGAAATGGGCTTTTTTTTTTTTTATATAGAATTTTAGTTTGTTAGTTCGATGTAGGAACGATTTAAGACCCTATTAAGATTTATTCCAAAAGAATAAACTTGTTGTTGCTTAGAAAAATATTAGATACTATTTTATATTATCTGACACTATCCCACTTTGAGCTTTGTTTCAATTACATGCAGTTTATAATTTCCATTTTCTCCCAGCAAATTCTAATTAATACTTTTAATAAAATAAAATGCCGAATCAGTTGTAAAAAATGTGCTGACAGAATTTTTTTTATATTTAATGTCCTGTTGGGCTATTAGGAAACGTATCAATTACATTTCTGTTTTTATCATTAACTACATTTTTACATTATTGACTTATAATAAAAATGACTATATGACTTCTATTTTTAATGTTATACATTTTAAAAGTTGAACTCTCATTATTTGCTTTGATTAACTGATTTTTGTACTTATTTTTAAATGCTTTTCAGTTATTATACTGAATATAGCCAGCATCAGTTTTAATTCTAAATTTTGTTGATAGTATAAAATTGATAATTCAAAAAATTTTGATAATAATATAAAGTTGATAATAATTCTAAAACTTTTTTTGATAATAATATGAAGTTGATAATAATTCTGAAAAAATTTGACAATAATACAAAATTGATAACAATTCAAAAAATTTTGATAATAATATAAAATTAATAATAATACAAAATTGATATCAATTCAAAATTTTTTGATAATAATATAAATATTTTATTATATAATCCGTTTTATCTGAATATATATGTATCATAAGACCGCTTTAAATGCGATATAAAAACAGTCCACCAACAATTCACATTAATTAAACTTACTGGAAAACGGGGAAGGTTCGATTGAATTTGCTAATTAAGATTATTATGTTTTAAAAGGAATGGAAAATTTAATATAAAAAATTTTTTTTGTCTTCTTAAAAGTTTTTTAATAATTTATCTAATATATCTTCTTAAATTTGTTTAAGAAAGCTGGAAAACAAATTATTACATATAACTTGCTTTTATAACTATATCGTTTTTATAACCTGTGTTTAAAACTATATTTATAGTATTGTGTATTGTTTGAAGAATGTTTATCTTTCACTATTTAGCATTATAATTTTAAATTTTTGAAAAAAAAGTATTTCCCTCGTATAAATGTATTGAATTATTTCCCTTCAGACAATAGTCTAGATTTTGACGTCAGTAGTACGATAAAATATATCAAATCAGAGTGAAAAAAAATCTTTCAGGAGGATTGTAACCAAAAATCTCTTCTTGTATTTGTAGACTCGGCTGTCTTTTCAGACTGTCGATGTTTTACTATCTCTTAGCACGCAAACTGCCGTGGGCTTTGATTTTTTTTTTTTTTTTTTTTTTTTTTTCGAATATCTACAGAAAACGTTTTCTAACTTTGAAGGGCCCAAATCTGTTATTTCTAAAGAGTTAGTTTGTTTTAATGGCTGTTTGAATTTTGTATTATTTTTTCTCTTTTTTATGTCTATGTTTACTTTTGGTGTTTTTCTATTCAATAAACCATAGAAAACGAATATAATAGCAAAAGCAAATATAGCATAGGCATGTAAAATATACATTATTTTTCCGTTATGTGTATAAATGCATAAACTTGTTTCTTTTCTCGCCTTTGATTAATCAAATCGATTTTCTTTTCCCTCCACTACCTTACATTTGCATTCTCACAAGCTTATTCAAATATTTTGTTGCTGACATTCATGATAGCACTGAACTTATGGTTTTGAATCTCACGTTGCCTATTGCTATTTGTGAGAAATGATACAACGTTATTCATTTTATTAGAGCAATTACTTTTTCCATTGAAATTCAAGAAGTAACATTGGATTATTTAAAATATTAGTCTTTATACAGGGGGTGATTGTAAAAAAGTAAATTAAAAAAAAAAAAACTACCTCGATATTTGAGACCATAACTGCCATACCGTTCATAGGAAAGGAATACAATTTTGGTTCAAGGTATTTTGAGATTTGCGCTCAAGAATCATAAGAAGAACAACAGTTAAGCTCTAACAGTTACGGTTACATTGACAAAATTTCCAAATGGAACAAAAACTTTTTTCTTATTGGAATGTGTTCTCCATAGAAAAAAAACAATAAATAGCGTTGGAACGACATCTATAGCACGAAATAGCGCTGAACAGACTAAGAAGAAAAGAGAAAATAATTGTGGTGTGCCTAGCAAAGAAGATCAATTGATTCCGTTCAGCATTACACGTACTTTGGTTCTAGGCACCATCTGCCGCATGCAAAGTGTCATCATGGTTGAAGTAGATCGAGTAAAAAATTTGCGAAACACAATAAAATGGTTTTTTATTGTTGTTGTTTCTTTGATGTTATTGGCTCTTTTCTCGTTTCTTTTTAGTCTGTCTGGCTCTGGTGATTTGCGTGCTATAGTTATCTTTCCAACGCTATTTATTGTTTTTGTAATGGAGAACACATTCCAATAAGAAAAAGTTGGTGTTGCCATTTGAAAATTTTTAATTGTGTTGCTGTAACTATTAGAGCTTAATTGTTGTCTTTCTTATGATTCTTGAGCGTATACCTCAAAATACCTTGAACCAAAATTTTATTCTGTTTCTATGAACGGTATGATAGATACGGGCTCATATGCTGGGATAGGATATATATAATATAATCTTGTTCATGTAAAGTCTGTTTCTATTACAATTTAATTTCGTTTTTCATGGTTGTTTTTTCTCATTTCTTCAGGGTGCATAGCGTCATGAAAAGTGCTTAAATTTGAAAACCATTTTTTTAAGCATCTTAAAAGTGCTTAATTTTCGGAAAATGTCCTTAAAAAGTACTTAATTTTCTCGTGAAGTGAAGAAAACGTTTTGTTTTGTTTCCCCATAAGTTCAATATGACAATTCGAAATCATGATCATAAAGGCTTGTTTACCGGATGTATCAAAAAAGAAAACCAACAAAAGGGAAGAATTCTAAGAATTATTCCAAGGGTTCCAGCGCATATTAAGATAACGCTTGGTGATTCTTTTTTCCCCTCGCTTTCTTTTTTGTACCCCCTCCCATTTTCTTCAACAATGTGCATTGCCATTTATTAAAATACAGGAATAGTTATCTGGAAGGGGCGGTGCTAAATGTGTACTATGCCATACTTCGCTTGAACGACCTACTATATTGAATTGTTATTAATTGCGGTACGTAATTACGTTAATCAATCGCTTAAAATCTAGTATAATGAAATTTTAACTTGACACCTTTAATTTTCAATGATCGTGATATCTTTAGTGGTATTTTTTTAATGTCCCCATCCATTTGAACATTTTTATTTGTTGGACTAATTTTGCCAATTTTTTTAAGACAATTTCTTTTTAGTCTGATCATTTGTAAGCGCTGCTATTATTTTCTATTAAAAATGATTTTAAAAACTTATTTAGAATATGACTTTGTTCTATCATCGATATCAAGGCGATTGCCAATTGTATGATGATAGCCATATGAATGCTTTAGTTCTTACCTTTATAAGATTGCAATTGAAATTACTTAATAGAATAAGTCAGTGCAGAAGGAAATTTACTCTTTCCATCCCAGCAATGTTGGATCTTAATTGTTGTTGCTTATATAAAAATCTAGGGTCATACTGAAAACAAATGCAAAATATTTGATCATGCTGAGCTCCTATATCACTATCAACATTTTCAGAAATGTTGTATCTATCTGATATTTTATTTTAATTTTAAGAAAAGTTGAAAAAGTTTGAAAAGTTTTATTGTTAATCTTTTAAAAGTTGACTTAATTTTTTTGGTATTAATAGTTTTTTTGCTTCTCATTTTTATGATCATTTCTATACTTTTGTCAAATTTAAAAAGGCATAATTTTAAAATAGAAGATGTTGTGCAGATACTACGGAAATAAATATTAAAATTTAAAAAAAATATTTAAAATTAATTTTTAAGAATTTTTTTCAATAAAAACTTTGCATTATTATAAAACAGGGAAAAAATACTACGCTTAAAAAATACGCAGTTTGTGTTCATACTTATACAAAGGTGCTAAAGTGCTTAAAAGTACTTAATTTTTGCAGTAATTTTTCACTACGCACCCTGTTCTTGTAGTCTGTAAGAAATTCCTGCAGAGATATTTGGTATTCGATTGAGAAATTTGAAACTGAATTGAATTCTTTATTTTTCAAGCCGCTGTTGCCTCGTGGTAAGGTCGCGAATTCGAGATCGGAGGGTTTTAGTTTCGCTTGACTCTTGTCAATCT
The DNA here is from genome assembly GCF_947563725.1 of Argiope bruennichi. Lineage (NCBI taxonomy): Eukaryota > Metazoa > Arthropoda > Arachnida > Araneae > Araneidae > Argiope > Argiope bruennichi. Next base: position 103,988,034 of record NC_079152.1, read on the forward strand.
GCTGTTGAATCTCAGACAATTTTCCTCTACTGTGACATTAAGTAAAGTGCCTTCTCAACTGACTATGGTTCAAATTCACATTTCGTCCCTAAATAACCCTCGTGCTGATTCGAAAAAGAACATTAATATAAAATTAAGAAAAATAAAGTGATTATAGTTCTTACCTAAAAAGGTACATTTTGTATGTAATCAATGCAATTGCAACGTTTTGCTTCATTTATTTTTTCACAAATTTTTCTTTTTTATCTTAATTAATTTAATCTCCATGCAGGCTTCTTTTTTGTCAGTTTCGAAAATTGCTTGATAGGGAATTTATGACGATCATTCATTAATCAATAACTCTGATTTGGTTTATTTGTCTGTAATTCATTACATAGTTTTAAAAACTTTATATTTTTCTATGTTTAAATGCAGTAAATATTTTTAATCTAAGAATTTAAAACTTTTTATATTTTTCTATGTTTAAATGCAGTAAATATTTTTAATCTAAGAATTTTATAAAATTTTATTAATTATACTTCTTACTGCTTTATTGCTGAAGTTTGGATTCTGAAGTTAAATACATAACATAAAACTGTAGATTTATTTTTATATAATGATTCTTAAACGTACATACTTATTACTGTTGAAACATATACACAATTTACTAACACTTGTTTAAATATAAGATTTTTTTATGGCTTCATGTATTTATTTCTATTAGAGGAAATGCACAATTTACTAAGACTTGTTTAAATATGAGATTTGTTTATTGCCTTCACTTTCATTCCGTAATAAATTTTTAATCAAATTATATTTTAAACGTTATGTTTAATTGCTCAAGACATATAAATTTGACTTTGATTATGAGATTAATCTCTAACTGTATCAGTAAATGTTTTATCTTCTTATTTCAGGTTTTCGCTTCTAATTCTGTTGCATTTCATATGGTTTATTTTGAAAAGACTTTTGAAAAATTGCTCGGTATCTTGTATATATAAATGTTTATTAATAATTGATTGTACAGAATAAACAAATATTCAGATTACTGCTCTCTATATCATATAACGAAGAAAAAATAACGTGAAACCTGACCATTTTTTTCCGGTAAACTTATCATAATAATAAATTTGTATTTGTTTTTAAAGAATCTTATTAAGAAATTTGATACTCTGGTCTTTCCAACCAAACAAATTTCATAAAAATAAAAACAGGTGTTATTTTCGGAGCCTTATGATGTTTTTGCAGTGGAACAATCTCTACTTTTATAACAGGAAATAATGATTCCTTCCATTAGTGTGACAAACATCGTCGAATCTGTCTTGCTTTAATCTATATTTGCACGAATCCAGTTAAAAACATTTTCACAACTCCATTTTTAAGAATAACAATGAAATTTTGAAATATGCATGATTTTTTTTTTCTATGCGTACATTGCACTATACGAATGTTTGGCGAAATTGCATTGACAGAGATATTAGAATAATTCTTAGGAAAGACGTAGATTTTCTGGAATCCGACTTGTTTACGAAAGTCTGCCTTTATTGTATTCTGGCCTGCCTAAATGTGTCGCATAATTCTTTTCAGTGCTTCAGATTTCGAGTAGAAATGGAAGGAGATATCTTTCTCGTTGTTGTGTTGGGAATGCGAATGCACAGGCAGAATTGCGTTATCCCTCACAAAGGCTTCTCGTTTTGCTTCTTTTTAATAGGGCAGTCAAGTACGACATATGCGAGAATTCAGCACACAATGATTTTTCTAGAAGGATCCCCAGTGTGTCTTGCACAATGGTGCCCTTTTTTTCAAGAGCACTACATGCTTGGACTCGTTAGACTGTAGGAAACAGGTACAATACTGGTGTTTATTCGTCTTCAGATGCTGCACGCCGAGTCGCTTTGAATTGAACGATACAATGCGTTGTGAGACACTTTTTGTGCGTCTGTGTAATATATTTCTGCAATATTTGTGCTATTTGTTGCTTGAGGTTATGTTTGTGATGATGGTTTGTATTTATTTCTTTGAAGAAATGGTGTTTGTTTGTATTGATTCGAGGAACTATGGGTGTTCTCAACATTTATTGTGAATGTTAGGGGCGCAGTCGAGATATTATCGATGTTAATATAACGAGAATTGATGGCGTTTCGAAGTTCTCTCTGTATGTGTCGCCTTACCCCCCTCCCTCTACGTATTTGATATGAACAGCAGAATGCACGAAATAATGACTTTTGGTCTGTGGCTATTGAAAAGTCGAATCATTTTCTCTTTATGGTGTTTCAAAAGAAAATGATTGATGAACTAAAAACGGAGCTGAAATGAAATTTTTGGAAAGAAATTTAATGAAATTATGATTGCAAATTCTTTGCAACATTCCCAGATGGTTGCTAAATTTATATTATTCGATTTCTTGAATTATGTTGCTACATCTTTTCTGATATTAGCAAAACTTTTATTAGCTTTTGTGCTCCACTTTAAACATGCCTATACATGTAAGCACTTATAATTATTCATTCTTTTATTTTAAATTTAGATATTTTTAATATTAAAAAAAAATTGCATTTTTTAATAAATTAAACAGCTTGGTCAGTATTCGAAATTGCTTTAAATTTTGAAAAGTAGCTATAGCTCATATTAAACTCATTATAGGAAGTGCAATGTAAAATTGAATATTTATTGGCCACTGAAATAACTGTAGATTTTAAAATTGTTGCAACTGCAACTATTGCATTTTCATTTTCTTTGGAAGTCTGTTTTATAGTAGAAATCGAAAGAAAATAGTATTTAAGTATGGTCTTTGGAAGTTCATTTAATTCTGCGTCCAAAGTATTTTGGAATTCAATGACAAAAAAAAATTCTTTTGAATGAAAATATAAAGTACAATAAATTCAAAAATTGTTTAACTTCTTAATGCCAACATTAAGTCACTAATGTCTGAGCATCATGAATTAATGAGTACAGATGAATTTGCAGATTTACCTTTGAATTTTCCTAATCCAAATAAAGGGCATATCATAATTGATCGGTAACTCGAAAGTATGTAGCATTGAGGTGTTTGCTGTTTATTGTTGCAAATTAATATTGCAATGCGATGGCAACCAATAAATTTTTTTAATACTAAATTATCGTGGAAAAAGACAATAATATTCAAGAATTGCAGACGCTATTTATATTTCTCCAATTCTTAATTTCAAGATAATATTCAGCTTATATTAAAAGCCACAATTTAAGTACCAATGGGGCTTTCCAAAGTGCATATTGCTGATTTCGCTTATACTTACGTTTGAAGATCATAATCGAACTATCCAAAAATCCATGACACTCCGCCGAGAACGAATGAGAGAACATCAAAACGAAAGATAAATTGCTATTTCACCCCCCCCCCCTAGCATTCTGCTCAACCCTACAGATTCTGCTATCGAATAACTCGATGGATTTTCAGCTTCCATATCCCACCGTCGGAAAGGTTGACAAGCGATAAGCGGTTGTAATTTTGCTCCGCTAAGATTTATATTCCTCTACATCCTCTTAATAACGGCCAGCAGGTGGGCGGTGCCACGGATCAGAATACCACAGCAGCAGAAATCCCCATCCATGCTTCTTCCAAAATAATACACTGGTTGTAGCTAATGAAAACTACTTTTCCAATGTTGTTGGAGTCAGCAACAAACTTGAACTGGAATTGCTGACGCGTTATTGTTGGCTACCTGGTGGAAAAGAAAGTGATATTGGAGAATTGTTGCAATATCATATTTCAGGAGATAATGCTCTATTGAGGGAGATGAATCAAGAATTTTATCTCTTTGGTAGAGGACTGTATCTAGATCATCCCTTTCTGTAATAGTTAGCATAAATTTTCAATTAATATTTTTAAAAAACGATCATTTAAAATAACATATCGATTTTGAAATATCCTTTAGCTATACGGAGCAAAAATATGCAGTATTAGTTTATTATTTATTTCAATTTGACTAAAAGATTGAACTGTCACAAGGAAATCATTAATCTTGGGGCTGTCGATTATATTCCTATTCAGCATGAGATATAAAGGAAAGTATTTTTCAAGTATTACAAAAATATTTTACAATATTTTTATAGTAAAAGTACTGTATCTAATATTTGAATTATAGAGTGCAAAAATAATATACTCCCCCCCCCCAAAAAAAAATCGTCTTTTGATTTATTGTACATAATTTATTCATTTTGGTTGAAAGATAATATTGGACTGAAGGGTCGATCTGTATGTAAAGAGGTTTTGAATGAGGTGTTTAATGGGTTCGCATTTTTTTAAAATTGCAGATTGAAAATGATGTATTTTTTTCGTGCCGTTAACATATTTTACTATATTTTTATTATCTCCTGTAGTATTTAATCCTGATTCGGTTGAGATAGCAAAGGTAAAATAATTTGTCTAAAATATTGTTTTTATTCATAATTCTGTATTCACTGATATGTTTTAATTTCTTTTTCTTAAATAATCTGAATATTTTCCTTAGAATTTTTAGTTCTTTTACAAATTGTCTTTAATTATTATGAAAAAATTTAATCGAACTTTCGATTTTTCGGTTTTTTTGCCCCCGCCAAAACTCAATTACAAAAGCAAAATTGCTGGAAAAATATTCGTAATTTTTTATGGATCGCCAAGCTTAAAGTAGAAATAGAAATAGAGAAACCAAAAATAGAAAACTTTTCTAGGATCATCGTGTAGCAAAAGTCCGTTTAATATAATATTGAACGAAAAAAAAAATCTCAAAATTTTTGTTTTATGATTTTAAAATTAGACCAATTGCTGATTTATTTTTATTAAATATATAACTAAATAATTTATACGTAATGCTTCTGTGGCCTTTATTTCATGATATTTATTCGGTATCTTAGTTGATTCAAGAAAGATAGGCTAAAAGAAAAAAGAACATCACCATTTTTAAACAATAACTGCAATCCCAAATACATTAAACCTTAGAATTGCATTTTGAGTATCCATCAACAATATTAAACTCTTTGATGTTCGTCAAATTGAAAAAGAAGCCTTCGTTTGGAAGGTGTTATAATCTAAATACTTTATTAAATCATTCGCTATTAATTTATCCCATTTGATTCGCATGAAACAATTTTAAATAACATTGGCAGAATAATAAAAGAAAACACCTTCGAAGCGGAAAACCGAATACCAGTGATCTATAAATGAATATGTAGATTGACATTATGGTTTCTATGCGAATATAATTGATTTGAGCAAAGAGTTGGAAATTTTTAATACTAAACGATATTGTTCGACTTCTAAGAAAGTGTATACAACATATTATTCGAAAAATTCTATCATTCATGTGAAGATTTCTTAGATCATCGCGAATTGTTAAATGATGTAGAGTTGAAATTCTGTGAAATTCTTTCATTTAATTGAGCTGTGCATTAGTTGATCCAAAATTGCTGCTATTTAATCAACTGATAGAAAATTTCTTTTTCTATCTGTACCACCGTCATATTAATCTAAAACTGTTTTTAAATGTTTGCTTTTTTTTTTTTTTTTTTTTTCCCCTCGATTGGAAAATTAGCAACAGAAAAAATTTCTTTGAAAATTTAGGAAAAAATATGACTTTTATTCCAAATTAATTTACGCGAATAAGAGTGGTCCCGGAATTCATCTGTAACTAGCCATATATTACTTCTTTCTTTCTTTCTTTTTTACTGACAATGTTACAATTTTTGAACAAAATGTCGTCGGTAGAATGCATAACTTATTTATTGAGTTTCCATTTATCTTTTAGTTACATGATAAGTTATTTGTACCACTTGAAACTCCTAATAATAATTCATGTTGCCTTCTGATGAACACCTGGATAAGATGAAACAGATGACTCACTTAAAGGGACGCAGCTCGTATCAGACGTTGTGCTGCCATCTAGTGGCATTTCCAAGCACTATATTCAAAGGAATACGATTCCCTTTTCATTTCAACCGTTTGAGTTCTTCAGTGATTTTAAAATTCGATCGTTTCAGTTAAAAATATATGCTTGCTTATAGTAATATTTCGATGATACGCTTATTTAATACCATTTCGTTGTTTAAATTTTTCGCAAGGTAGTAGGCTTTTCAGCGGAAACTGTATGGATGTAAGAAAACTTGTTTTACAGATTAGCCAACGTTTCCCCATGAATAACTGGCAACAGTTTGTGGATGGATCAACATTATTTTTTTAAAAGATTAGTGCATTAAAGAATATTTCTTAAAATGCTTTGTCTGATTAAAATTTAATAAAATAATTGATCTTTACTTTTTGTATATTTGTCTCAAATTCCATTATTATTATTATAATTATTATAAATAATATTTCTCTATATTCAAAATATATATGCTGGTGATTAAAATTGCTTTCACAGATTTTTACTTCCTGAAATTTATATTACAGTTCTGCTTTAAGCAAAATTATCTTTATTTTAGTTAATAATTTCAAGCAAAAAAAAAAAAAATTCGCCACATTTTAGCACAAAAACATTATTACGCTAGTCAATCGCTATCGTTTTTCTATTTTCCTTAAACCGCACTTTTACTGTTTAGGAAATAGCAATTTAATTATTTTTTATGATGCAGTTTTTAAAAAAATATATTATTTGTTTTATTATTATTTTATATTATGTTTTATTATATTAATCTTTTACATATTTTATTAAATGTTTAATTATTAATTTATAACTAGTTTTTGAATAAATTTATCTGTGAATAAATTTAAATCATTCTTAATTACTTATAAATTTCTTTTGATTTCAACTTTTGCTTAATCTTTTTTTTTATCATATTTTTTTAGTTTACATTTTTTTTTCCATTAACATTTCTTATTGAGTCCTCATTGCTCTTCAATTTTCAGCAAATATCTTTAAAAAAAAGAAAGAAAAAAAAGCGTATAGAATTGTGGTTTTTCTTCCTAATTATTTTTCATTGTTCGTTCAGTCCTTCTGCAAATATCCTCATTTAAAATAATATGGCGTTTATCACAGTTTGTTCCATTTAGATTTAAAATTTATCCATTTGTGCTGTCCAATTAAATATAAAATCCATCATCCATAAACAGAATTCGAGAACCATACCTCCATTGTTCATTCTACAGAAGCAGACAAATAGCTTCCTTTCCCTAGTAATAATAGAGTGTTTGAACATTTAGAACTCCTTTCCTGGACTTCCCCTTCTGCTTTGGGGAATAAGAAGAAGACGAAAGAAATAAAAAATAGCGAAATAAAGAACAGAAGCACCTGAAATCTCAGCTGATTTCTAGAGAGGAGCGAAATGTTTTTGTACGCGATATCGATTCCATTCGCTCTTCGTTTCGCTTCGCTTCTCTTCAATGCCCCTCCACCATCCCTCTACTTTCTTTTCCGGTGGCTTTACTTTCTCTTATTCATGTTCGAATAGTCCAGGGGAAAAAGAAGCCGCGGGTTTTTCTCGCAATTCACGTTATTACCAAAGTGATCTTTCTTTTCTTCGCTTGTTTATTTCAAAATTAGCGCTTCTGTTTTGTGGAAGAGTTTTTATTTTGCCATTAGGTCGGAGATTGACACGAGTTGTTTTTTTTATTTTTGTGTTTCGCCTCCGAGCTAGCTCCTTGGAAACTGATGGGTAATTTCTCAATTACTGATCGAATGAATGAATGCCGTGTTGACATTTTATTTACTGTTTCCAAATGAAATTTTTTCTCCTCTCTTTCTCTCAGTTACTTGAGTCAATAGATTGATTTCTTCAGGGAAAAGAGAAATTAATTTGGAATTTTTTTTAATGATCTTGTTGTAAAAAATATCTTTTTTTTTCCTGTATGAATTTTTTAAAACTTTTAGAAGGAAAGAAATTATTTTTTTTTTGAAGTATATTTGTCACACATGTTCCAAGTTTCTGATGGTGATTTTTTTTTTATCTGTTGCCTAATTTTCTAGGTGATAAAATATATCTAACTGTTTTATTTTCATCTTATTAATTATATGACTATTGTAGAATTGTGTTATTTATCAGAAAGAATAACAAAATTAAAATCTTATTAATAACTAAATCGACACTTTTTTTTATTTATAATAATATGCACTTATTTTATAATGCCTTTCTATAATGAATTTATATAATGCCTTTCTATAATGAATTTTCTATAATGTTTGTTTGTGCTTACATAACTCGCTTAAACATATTGAAGAGAGATTCGGAAAATATTTCCGTTGATTCTCCGAATATTAAAAAGCAGCAAAAATTCTTCTTTAAAAAAAATTCAATTATGTTTCTCAAAACTATTTATTACTTTTTAAAAAGGACTTTAGCGCTAGAAACTTTTTCAAATGTCCGTCGATTTTATAGTGATTACTTTTTAATGAATTAAAATAACGCCGCATTGTAATATAGTGTTGTGGACTAAAACAAAATTCATTTAACTGAACATGATGATGACTAGATGACAAAGTTACCTAGTAATATCGGAAGAGATTGGTTGGATGAAAAAGGCTCTTTGGGCAGGCCTTAATTAGTTTTGCCATTGAATGTTAACAGTGGAAACATCTGCGATTTAAAAAGAAACTGTTGTAAATAATTGTCCAACATGTAAGAAGAATAACTATTTTTAAAAAGACAATAATTGTTTGTAAAAAACAAGCACTGACGCCAAATAACTTTTTAAGTAAAAATGATTGAAAGTCGAAAATTTTTATATCTGCTTGATTAATCAAAATGAGTAGTAAGAAATTATTTTACTAGAAATACAAAAATTAATCAAAAAATTAGCTCTTAGTAGTACAAAGATTTCAAGATTTCAATGAAAATTCTACATTTTGTTTATCTTTTTATCGAACGTTTTTCTACTGAAGCGATTTCTGTAAATACAAGGGGAAATAAAGTTATGCTTGTTTAGCCGTTGCAAATTATTATGTAGATAGTGCGAAAGTTTTTCAAAAAATATTTGGTCCAGAATTTCTGAATAATTCATTTTTATTGTTCTCTAATTTTTAAAAAAATTTATTAATATAAAAGAATTAAAATTAAAAGAACATCACAATTAGTTATTTATGTACATGTTTTTTTATATATATATGATAGTAAATCAAAGTATGTTTGAGCATGTATATAAATTAATAAGCAAATCATTAGTATGCCTCTTAATTGTGGGATTTGTCTTAAAATATTTACTCATTAAATAAAATTAATATGTAATGTATCTGCTCTATAAAAAAAGAATTTTTTTTCCCTGTTAAACGTTACATTTTATACATGAATCATACTTTTCAACTAATTTTAATTGTATATAAGCATTTTTAATTTTCTGTCATCAAAAATCTTTAATCTTAAATCATTTTTAAACCTTTCGTCATCGTTCACAAGTGCTAATTTCATCATAACCAAACACATTAAAGCTTAAAGGCATTTTAATTCTGAGCATTCATCTCTTTAAATAGCTGCTTATCAATATGTAATAAGTGGTTTATCATTTCAATGCGAACTCTTTTAAAAATAATCAAGACAATTTACACTTCTCGGTGTTAAGTAATTAAGCAATTAGGCCTTAGAGGATATATTCTCGAAACAACCGACAACTTTCCTTGCGATATAATAAAGAAAGTGTCCCCACACAGTTTTTTTTTAATTATTATTATTTCTTAACTCTTAATTGCGCTGATTAAGATTCCTAAGACTTCGCTTAAGTCTTCTTTGCACAGACTTTTAACCGTAATTCATCCTCCTTTTAAAAGGTTATATATACTTTCGAAAAGCGAAATCGCCGAGCAATTGGATTTTAAAGAAAGCCGCTTTCTCCAAAACAAAGGCCGTATTAAGCACCATCGGGAGAGGAGTTTTGAGGGAGTGGCTATTTAGAAATTTTTATGGCTCCGAACGAACACGATATTACATTTCATTAACTCATTATTCCGATCCGAAAGTGATTTTTCTCCCATTTTACCCGTCGTCTCCTCCCAAAATAAAAGTGTAACTCGATTTAAAGTGCCATGTTTATGCTTAGAGCAGCAGAAGCTGCAGTAATTCTACTCCCCCCCCCCTTCCATCCTTCCTTTAACGAAGTAGTGGTAGGGAGGGTAAAAAAAGGGAGGGGCGACTAGAGGAAACCTCGAACGCACAAACAATAACGGTCATAATAATAAGGGTAATAATAATGAGAAGGAACATGGAGCATTCCTTACCCCACTTTGAGGCAACGCAACGCTGGAGATAATTAAACAAGGCCCAGTAATTAATTAACCATTACTGGGCGCGATAAGGGAAAGCCAATTAAGCCGACGGTTGGCTATGTTTATTCATGTCGTCGGCCGTGTTGACAAAGGAGGAGGTGTGCGGGGGATACCCTGCTAATCGCCGTTTTATGTCCGGACCCCCTCCCCCTTTCTACAAGGCCTCGCGCTTCGTCGGTTGCGCCAATTTTTTTTAATTGGTTCTTCCGCGACCGGAATAAGAGAATTAATTTGTTTTAATTTCCTCCGCGATCTGTTTGCCGCCGGAAAAGGATTTCACTTCCGCGGATTTCCTCGGAGGAGGAGGGAGGGATTGTGTTAGGAAGAAGGGGGGGGGGGGGGGGTACATGCTTTTATTTCAAAAATGGAAGGAAGAATGTGAAGAAATAACATCTAACTCCCTTTCTCGCCTCCTCTCCCCCCTTTTTTACTTTCCTTTTTATTTTATTTTTTTCTGTCTCTGAGGGACTAACTGCTCTAAAAGAGGCGAGAATACAAAACTTTTGAGAAAAGCGTGCTACCCAAACGTCTGAGTGCTGTTTGGTTCTATTCTATTCTTTCAGTTTTCTCAGAAGGAGAGAGAAAGGAGACAGATTCCTTCCGAAATGGAAGTCGTGAAAAATAAAGTAAGAAAACAATGGAACGTTACTTCTTTTTCGCTCAACTTTATTGGTACTTTAAAGATTTCATTTCCCCCCCCCTCGGTGGTTTACTTTGTTGGTATTAATTGCTGCTTTTCTTCGTGTAATAATAACCCTACTACTTAATTTAGTGTGTGTTTTGAAATTCCAAATGATTTGTTAAATCGTATTTGGTATTTGACTAAAATAATATTTTTTCTGTGAATTGTGGTACAGTTATACAAAATGTACATTTCGGATACGGGGCACACTACTATAGACCATTGCTCTTAATTACAAAATAAATATCCGTTTTCGATCGTTACTTTGGAGGAACATTCTTACATGATTATTTAAACAAATCTAATGCGAATAACTGTACTAAAGTTGCATATTCTGTCTTCTTACTGTCCTCTTATTCAATAATATTCAACAATTGGCAGACTAATGTGGACTTGGACAACAAAATGGACTAGTGGGATGAAATTTTCTACCCGTGGAAACACAAATCAGATTTCCATCTCAGATTAAAAATACGATTTTTTTCTTTCATTATGCGTTTTTGACTTATAATTTAACTTATAATTTTAATTTATGAATTTGACTTATAATTTTTAAAATATACGTTGCTACCTAAGTATTATTTTTTTTAAAAAAAAGTTTAATTTGAATATTTTAAAAATGTGACATAAAAAGAGGAATGCACTTTTTATTACAAGTATAAAAGTGTGAGTTGATTTCAGAAAAATGTATCATTATTACTGAGGGTAAAAGTGATATTTTATTGTGAAATCTATATGCCTACCAAGGTCTTAAGATTAAAAGAAAAAAATTCTCACGCAATTTCTTCACATTAAAATATTTATTCAATGATATAATTAAATGGAAATTACTCCTTCAAAATATTTCATTTTTCGTGTGTTATTAAAAAGGATATTTAAAATTGAAAAATTGTATGGTTGTTTACGTATTTTTTTTAGGAAAGCAAAATATCTTTGTTTATGTAACATCCTTTTTGAAGGGAAAAAAAAAACAATTTTAATGGAGTTTTATTGCTTATATTTCATTGTCAATATCAGTTACTCAATTACCCATAGTTGGTATTGGTATTAATCTTCTTGATGAATTTATTCCATGTTGAATTGGTCTAATTCCATATTTAACCAATGAATTAATTTTTGATTCGCTACCAGCACAATCGATCCATTTACTTTTCTTTTTCAGTTCCATTCAGTTTTTCTTGCATCCATTCTTTTTTCAGTTTTCTTTCCCATAATTATTGGAGGAAAAAACCCTTTTAGAGTACTCTTGGCTGTCATGATCTGTCCTGTGCATTTTTTTATAGATTTCATAATATCGGTTTCTAAAATCATTTGTATTGTATCAACATCATATCATCTATCTCTATTCCACTGTAAATCCATCTTTTTTTTTTTTTTTTTAGAAAACGGACGGAAAAGTATTTATTAAAAGAATTATCCGTTTTTATAATTTTAAAATATTGTGAGCAAATTCGAAATTCCATTAATAATTGCTATTTTATTTTATTAATCAAAACTGAAATTTTAAAAGTGGTTGAAAAAAGTATAGTTTATAAATGCAATAAAAAATGAAAATTAATTTTTAATCAAAAGTCATAGAAGCGTGAGGTGTTGATAAGAATATTTGAAATTAATTTGAATTTCAATCAAATTAATAATATATTTTAAATCTTAACCGATATTTAAAATTTTTCCATGTTTTATATGCATTGTGATTTAATTTCCTCATTTTATTGGTTTTCAGTGCCTCGCGCTTTTACGTTCTTTTATTGAAATTCCAGAAATTTAACTTAAATTTTTTTTAAAAAAATTCTGCTTTTTAGCGAATTTATGAAAACGTAATTCCTTTTTTACTTTTGTAATATTCAATATATTTCGTAATGTTTTTACTGCAATTGTGAATTCTTGTCATCTAGTATTTTAAATTTCGCTATGACGTTTTTCATGTGATATCAGAATTAAATTGAATTTTTATAATTCTTATCTAATTAATTGACAAGTCTTGAAATATTGTAATGTGTCATTGGGAGCATACAACTGTACAAAATTTTAACTCTTACAAATCTAGTGTATAATTCTATCGTTATAGACATGAAAGATGTCATATTAAATAAAAACAAATTTATAGAAAATTTCATTATAAAACGATTATAACATAAAAAAATTCTTATTAGAAAAATGGTTATTTTACATACCGATTTATCACTATGTGTCATCATAAGTTCATTATGACATATAATTCATGCATCATAATAATGAGTTGAATACTGAGAGTTTTAGAAGAGCACTCATCCTTAAACTGAGTTAATGTGCATTTCATTGTTGGATAAATTAAATCATCTTCCACCTCAGCTCTTGTTTTACTGTTCCTTAACTGGAAAGTTTTGTTTGGTGAACATTGGATTTCTGCCAGGGCCAATGCCTTTAGAAGTGACTCCCAAACTACTTTATATGTGAATAAATAAACCTATAAAATGCTATTCAGATCCTTTTTAGAATATTTAGCATCCATCCTATAAGAAACAGTAATCGTATCATATATCAGTAATCATACCATTGGTAATGGGTAATATATTGGTATGGTAATATAATACAGGGTGTTTATAAAGTCCCGGACCCATTTTGATGTTTAATAACTCATAAAATAATAAAGATAGATTTAAATTAATAACAAAAATGGTTAAATAGACTCAAAAAGTTTCATGACCCTTGTCAATGAACTTCCACGTGTGCCCCCTTCGTCGCACGGAGAATATCAAGTCGATAGTCAATTTCACGCCAGGTAGCGACAAGCATGTCGGCATCCACAGAGCCATTTGCGCACATTATGGCGATTAACAATGCCAGAAACATGAAAGGATGCTTCATCGGAGAACATTATGCTCTTCAGAAAATCAGCAGCATCTTCTATCCTCCGTAGCATATCTGTTGCAAAGGCCATCCTCCTAGGCCTATCGTTCGGTTCCAAAACTTGAACAATTTGAACTTTGTATGCATGCAGTCTTAATTTTTTCTTAATAACCTTGTACATCGTCGAAATTTGCATATTCAATTCTGTTGCCGCTGATCTCACAGATATTCTGGGATTGTGTAAAAATGTCTCTCTGACACGCTCAACATCAAAATCACTTGTGCAAGGACGTCCGGAACGTTTCTTATCTTCGATACTTCCAATTTCTAGAAAATTCTTTTTCCACCGCAAGATGCTGTTTTTGGATGGAGGATCTTTTTGGTAAATTCTTCTGAAATTTCTCTGTGCTTGCACTATCGATTTCATTTCTATGAACCACCATAAAATCTGTGCTTTCTCTTGTGGTGTATGCATTCTCCTTAATATCCGCTCGAATAAAACATCACATACAAAAGTACTACATAGAACAAACACATCAAAAGTAAACATAACATTGCAATAGTTGCCAAAAACAAAAGAGAGAAAAATGCAATTAATAAGCAGACGATATTTAGAAAAGTACAGATATTTAGACTGGAAAATGAAATTATCTGAAATTAACCACACGCGCAGACGATATTTACAAAAGTAAAAATATTCAAACCTGAAAAGGAAAATATATGAGTTATTCCATCAATAAATGCCATAAGTTTGTTTATATCTTCATTATTTTAGGAGTTATTAAACATCAAAATGGGTCCGGGACTTTATAAACACCCTGTATATTGGTATGGGTAATAATGAATTGAGATGACAGTTACGATCTGAACAATTCTATTAGTGATGCTGATCTCGCATTGAGATTTGTTTATAATTCTCACTAATTATAATTAGCGTGACAAATCATCTGCCTTCATTAATCAAAACTATTTAAAATTAAAAACTTTTATTATTAAAGATATTTAAAAACACTTCCTGGTTTGTATAATGATATTTGTGTCTGATAAATTCTTGTTTTCCGTTTTTTTTTTTTTTTTTTTTTTGTCTAAATTTTTGGGGGAAAAAGTATTCTGATTATAAATTAAAAATCATCACTTATAAATGTATAGTTAAAATTAAAAACTCTAAATAGATAATTATTTTAAATATATAATGAGATTTCGTGCAAATTTTGATATTTTGTTTGAAAAAAAAAAGAAAGAAAATGTTCATCATCTTTACTGAGAATGATGGAAAAATTAATCAATTAAACCAAAAAATACAGGGAATAATTTTCGCTTATGTTCCTTTCATTTCTTATCCGTCATTTTTGACGGGTCTTGCGATAAATAAGTATAGGCCATAATTATTATGGAAGTTAAAATGGCTGAGGAAAATTGAATAGGGACATGTAATTGTTCTTATATTTTATTAAAAGCCGTCATAAAATTCTAGAAAAATACATACATCGAAATTTTTAAGCATGAAATTTGAAAATGACGTCAAAATGACGGTCTTGATTTTTCTAGTGTTAAAAAAGAGGATTGAAGTCAGGTTTCTATACATTCGTTGCAGGTGAAAATGATATCATTAATTCAAAATGACTAAAAGAAAACATCAAGACACCTTTGCAAGAAATAGGATAATCTAGAAGAAAGACATAACTAGATGAGTGTTGCCGATGAGTTTGTAATTGTCATAAGCATTGCTTCACGCTCTTGGAAAGCATTCCAGAAGACAGACATAGTTTGTAAGAAAGGTTGGTGGTAGACAGCCAAGGAAAACAATAGCAGTATATGACAGATATATCGCCATATTTGCAAAGAGAGACCGAAACTAGACAGCTGACATTACTCACCAATCACGCATGGTATTCGGACAACAGGTGTCTCAATTTACTGCGCTTTATTATTTTGAGTATTAACAGAATTAGCCACGCAATCATTGCAGTTAGAAGCCAGATCCCTTAATAAATTACATCTATTTTTGTTCTCCATATCTTCCAGACATTATTTTTTACAATCGACTTCTGACAATAAAGACTTTTTTCTACTTCTTCCTCTAATGTATACGTTTTATTCATTTTTTTCCACTAAATTTTTATATTCTTTAAATATTACATTATGTCTCTGTAGTATTATTTTCATGTCTTCAAATTTATTTTTTGCACAATTACAGCAAAATTAGAAACGTTGCTTAAGTTTTTTACACTAGTATATTTTGTCTCTACCATAAATATTTGAGAAAATGGATTTTATTTCAAACCAAATCTTGGTCATTCGAAATTCTTCAAAATATGAAAACTGAATCCATATGCTTTTTTTAATCTCTCCCCTTCTGTATTTTAATTTCAGTTCAAAAATTTAATAATTTTTTAAAAAAAGCATTTTAGAGAATGTCATGATTTTGGTGCTCTGCATCCTTTTTTAGGAAATTTTCCATATTTTTGTATGAAAATTGTCATTCCTTCAAACTGAAACCCAACAAGTTAGTGAGTTTGATAACAGAATTGGCTTTGGGACCGGAAAGTCATGAATTCGAAAACAACTCTTACTGTTCCCCGACCTGATGCATATTAAATTTGTCCGAATAAACAGTGAATTGTGGAAGGTCTTAAAGAGGCAGATGCTTGTTCAGATGTCATAATGAATTATGAGGTCTATCCGAAATTAGCTCTTATGTGGTTTTAATGTGGGATATTAATGTACAGCAAACCTAGCGGACTAATCAAAATCTTGGCAAATATTTTTAATATCTAATAATCTGTCCCTGCAAAAAGATTTTATATGAAAGATATTCGAGTTGAACTATTAAACAGAAAAGAAAATCATTTTAAAAAATCGGTTTCACATTTTAAATTAACTAAGATCAAAAAATTGAATCCTATATAGTTGTCTAATAATCTACCCTTACAAAATGATTTTATGTGAAAAATATTCGAGTTGAACAATTAAACAGAAAAAAAAATCATTTTAAAAAGTCGGTTTCCCTTTTTTAAGGAATTAAGACCAAAAAACGGGATCCTACATGGTTTAATACTATTCTGAAAGAGTTTTTCCCGTATCGCTGCATTAAAGCTTTTCTGTCCATCCTTTTGATGTGTTTGACTTGGGGATCTCTTTTCTTGAATCCGTTGACCGCTCCGGTTTCATGAATAAACGTTCTTCCATGTGACAGTTCGTCCTCGGAGCGGAAAGACATCTTTGCTCAAGGCGACACAAGTGCAGAAACGTTCCGTGTCTGGCCAACAAAAAGTAAAACACATCAGCCGAGTAACTGTATCTACAATCGCGCCGCAGGCTACTTGGAATTGTGTGCTCAAGAGGCCGTAGAAATAGAAAGAGACGACAGCAGTGGTCAAACATCTTACGTCAACAGAAGAACATTTATTTTCCTTTCTTTCCTTCCTCTTGCCTGCGCACACACAGAAGATGCTGGCCATCACCTTTTGCCCGTGGGTTTCCAGCGGATTGGCGAGATTTTGCGCTGGGCCCCAGAGGAGTTTGGCGATTTTTCTTCCATAGATCCTGTTCTACGTCTTCATCTTAAAAAATCTCCGACGAACACAAATTTTCTTTCCATGGTAAAATGCTACGGTATATTTATTCATGTATGGAATAGTTTCTGATTTTTATCTGTTGATTTTTTGAAAAACTGTACTTATTTTGACCCAGACATTAGTTCCAGGCCCAGTTCTGTTATACGATTTGAATAATGCTGTAAGTAAAAGCATAGTATTGTCGTTAAAACCAGGTACACTCTATAATCTGTTATAATATATATATATATATATATATAATAAATTTATAGTTCTTGTAGTTTTGAATAAGTAGGTTTCTCTTCAATTCACTTTATACTAACTGCATATCTGCTGATGTACCGATGATATTAGCTGTATATGATTCAATTAAACTAGCCGTCTTTGGCAACCATCTTTTTCACCTAGATTATTCATTTTTTTAGGCTGTTAAATGATTAATATGAAATGTTATATGATGCGACCGAAAAACATGAATTCTGTTGAGTCAATTTACTGTAAATTCAAATTTGTATATGTATGAAATAAAAGCAGAAGTGAAAATCCTATTACGGAGTTAGTAATCGGTAAAAGCGCACGACTGAATTTTTTGATGAATGAGTTTGAATTCCCTGAATTCAATTCTTTGAATTTTCTGAAAAAGATTGCTTGTCAAATTAAATTAACAAATATTATTAAAATTGAGGTAGAAAATTATACGGAATTCCGAGTCCTCGTTTCGGCATATAACCCGTAACGAACTCCCACCAGAACATTTCGTATAACATTTTGTAGCTCCATTATTTAGCTAAGCGAAGGATTAAGTTAAGTGCATCTGTAAAAACGTTCGGTGAAGCAGCGATCTAAAAATTTTCTTAATATATTAAAATAATCCATATTAGAGAGTTTATCATTTTCATACTCATCTTGGTTCATAAATTGAGAGAGAGTTTTGAAATAATCATGTTCGGTTGGAAACAAAAAGTGTCGTCCTTCAAGTTTCTACTCAACAGTCACACGGAAACGTATTTCATATAAGAACTGCTATTTATGTCTGGCAAATATTTAATATTCAAATGCATTTAAAATAAATAGTTTTGAAAACGAAATTTTATGACTAAAAATAGCATTAAAATGAAACCAGATAAACTACTTTATTAAACCATTTCGAAAGAAACTGGTTTAATAAAGAAAGAAAGAAAAATTTAAAATATTCTCGAAACAAAGCTTATTATTTGCTTCAATTTTGTTCATTGCTTTAAGGGAGCTTATTGAAGAGACAAAACCAAATATAAATTTGTATTCCCTTATTTCCTTTGTTTTTAAATCATGACTTCAAGGGTTTTTATCATTTTATTTCTACAGATTAAAATAGAACAAGAAAAAAAAATCGCTCAGTTTTCAAAGCAGTAATCTGACTGAGATGTTTTAAAATAAGTAAAACATATTTGTGAATATATCTTTTGAAATCAACTAATTTTTTGCTGAAAATATATGATGGAAAAAAAAAGATATATTTTCAATATCAAAGTTTGATTTTACGCGTGTTATCCAACAGATTTCCGTGGAGTTAACTTTTCTATATTTCACAACTTTGAATGTCATTTTGAAATGCAAAAATATCTGTAGCGTAAGCAATTTAAAGTTAAATATTTTTATATACAACTTCTAGAAATTATGAGTATTCAACATCACTTTATTAACGCAGATTTTAAAATTTATCGCCTTTGGTTATTTGCTGGTTAGCTGGGATTGTAGGTTGTATTTGATTTCATTTATATCTCTTACGATCTACTTGGTGCTCGTACTATCCTCAACAAAATATTTTTAAACATCAAACTATCATAGATATTAAAGCCGTGTTATTTTAATAGTTTTTTTAATAAATTCTAATTATTATATAAATGTTCTAATTATATAATTGAACCTTTCTATTGGTGTCCAGCCCCATACTATTATAGTGTCATTAAAAATTTATCTACACGGAATAATGTTATCTTCTAACTACACGTTGTCTTTTGCAGTACTGTAACTTCAATTAACTTCTCACTTAAATATGTATTAGAGCTAGCTCATATATGCGTACTGCAGAAATGCAGCATCTCGGGGTTTTCTTAGCGCGTAAATTTAATCAATTATTTATTTGGTTTTTTGCATCTAATATCTAAATCCGTCAATTATCTAATCATTCTATCCATTTATCTTTAGCAAAAAAGGGGCGGGGGATAACCGAAGATAAGGGATTTTTCTCTTTCCTCTGTCTCACAGTCGTCTTATCCTTCTGCAACTACTGATATTCTCTTGGTTCCAATTGCGCATGCATGTTAACAATGTTATATCACTCTTCATCCTCCTTCCCCAATATGGAATTTAACTAAGCAAAGAATAAATATATATATATAATATTGAAGGATGAAATTTGAAAATAAATAGCAAAGGAGAATGAAAAATAATGAGACAAATAAAAGAAATATATATTTAAAAACTATTATAGATCAGTTTGAGTGACTTGTTTTGCCTTTACATGATTTTTTTTCGAAAGTTTGTATTATTAGTGAGAACAGACTTCTTTTTTTTACTTTTTCGTATACGTTCTATAGAGAAAGTATTGTTATCGTCAAAAAATTCGAACCAATCTCCAAAATTTTAAATCCTTCTGAGTTCTAAAAGCACATTTTTAGAAAATGTCAGTCTGTATATGACAAAGATAATTAAAAAAAAACACTTTGAACGAGATGTTTGAAATTACACCAAATTTACAGATTTCTATCAAATTTCGAGCAAAATCTTTTCGGAGGAAGTTCGTCTGTCCGGTTGTTCGATATAAGTTAGCACGATAAGTACAAAACGAAAAAAGCTAAATAAACAAAAATTCGGTACACAGATTTAGCATATACATTGTAGACGCCTATCAAATTCTGAGCCAAATCCATATACGGGTTGACCATCTGTCGGTCTGTACTTTCAGAAACATGTAAACGCGATCATTCAGAAACGCAATGATTTAAATATATCAAATTTCGTATGGGATTTTCTGACTTCAAGTACAGTTTTGTGTCAAATTTTAGTTTCAATGGTTAAGAAAAAAGTGTCTGAAACACACATTCGATTTTTTGGATACTTATTTACGCATGTCAGAGATTAATCGCCAAATAACTCGCCAACAATGACACAATAAATTGATTAAAGATGCTAAATTCGTGCCAAAAGTTATTCTTACGTAACTATAACACTGCCATTTAAGGCCTACTTTCATCCTCTGAAATTACAAATTTATTATGGAGAATGCGAGAAGGTTTGGATAGACCACTCACGCTGGTTATTTGTATAGATTTTGCTGAAATTAACGTTTGGCTTCTCCTTCATTTCTTATTTGTTAAATTTAATTTTATAAATCTTATTATTATGAATTTATCTTATGACTTGACTTAGTTATAATCTCCAGCTGATATTATATATACAGACAAACAAATATTTTTTGTATTTTAAGTTCACGTAATAATTAATTTATTATTTAATTTAATTATTTTGCTGAATTAAAGATCTTAAGAAATAATGTGTTTCGGAAATTGAATATTACACAGCATTTTGGATTTCTATGTCATCTAAAAACTCAACTAAACACTAGCACTAGTTCCTAAAAGTAGAGCCGAGAATGACATGTCCAATTTTATGTCCCTACTAGTCGGCATTTCTGAAGGTTTATGTGGCAAACAGACATATATATGTTCTGTTTTACTGAAAAGGTTTCCAAAATTTTAAATATCCACTATTACTACACTTTTGTCTTCAGAAAACGCAATAAAAGTTTTGTGCTTATGTATTTGACTAAATTTTATTTCATATATTTCAAATTTGATTTAAACTATTTTTGTATGTCTATTTTTCAATGAAACTCTATTAACGAAAATATATTGAAATTTCTCGAGCTATAATCAATTTGCAGTCATCATAATACTTAAGGCATCATAATAAGAGGCATTTTCAAAATTCCTGTTTAAGCGTAACAGGTATTCCAGAAAATTTTTAAAAAGCTGAATTGTCTGTTTTAAAATCAATACAAGAGGCAGTTATATAGGACCAATAAATTTTTGGGGCACTTAAAAAAATGTGAAACAAAAGAAGAGGACGAAGAAAAAAATATAGGCCTTTAAAAAATTGTGGATTGCGTATATATAATTTTTAAATTTGCATTTGCATAGGAACATATTCGTCTACGATTCTGACACGTTCAAAATTCAAATATGTAATTTATTTCTCGATATTATGTCTGGCATTAATGCTAAACTGCAAAGCACCGCTTTGAACCTAATTTGAATCTATATGGAAGTGCGATTGCCTGTCGTATGAAATTCTGACAAAAAAAGATTTACCCTGAGAGTAAAAAGCAGAAGTGGAAAGGATGTGCCCGTGTGTTAACAGCTGCCTTTAAAAGTATTTCTGTGTGCATGTCGATCTTTATCCATATCCTCGGAATAAATTATCGTTCCATGCTCACAGATAAATGCATTTCAAAACGCACGCATGAGTTGCATTAAACAGAATTGTTGACATCGTAGAAACGGCATTAAAGCTTTTATAGTTTCAATACTCTCATTGGTTCAGCCGGCTGGATGTTGATTCTGGTCTTAAGTCGTTCGCCGAATGATTTCTCACGTATGCGCACATTGTTATCTTTATGTACTTTATGAGATTCGGTTACTGTTCCCACTCGTGAGTTATTTCTTTGCCATGGGATTGCTGTCGTGTTTGCTTTGGGATCTTTTCAATGAACAAATCAGATAACGATCTCGTTTTCGATGAATCTCCCATGTTAACGGCGGTGTTGGTTGTTTAATTCTACTGTGACCGTTTCTTTCCATACACGATTTTATAGGTAATCTGAGGGAAATAAAAATTAGGTACTTTTTTGAGAGCGTTAAAAAGTAAAAATAACTTATGTAAAATCTGATGGTTAAAATAAAATTGTAAAAATGTCAGATGCTGATAGAAGTATTAATCTATCACAGCCTCACATTTATATGGTTATACTTAACTATTTAACCAAATTGGGATATTAATTACTTTTATCATATATTTTTAAAATTGTTTAATGAGTCTTTGAAAAAAAAAATTTCGTATGTTATACATTATGATTTACTATGCACATATAGGAAATTGTTTGGGGGGGGGATTTAAAATTTTTTTTATTTATTTATTTACTTTTTGGTTTGTAATATAACTTATAATTTATTATTATAAAATTTTGTAATAATTTTTTTTTCACAAATTCACCTTTCTGTAAAATTAAAATTTAATTACCACTATGTCTTCTGCATGTCTAAATGGAATTCTTTCATTTGGCGCCTGTAGGACTTCTGTCACTGACAGTCTTTTGACAAAATGAATAAATATATAGTTAAAAATAATAAGTATGCATAAATATAAATAATTATGTATAAATAATTAATAATTTCTATAAAATGAATAAATGTGTAGTTAAAATAATAATTTTCATTGCATAAATAATCATTTAATTGTAAATAATTAAAATAAAATGAAAAAATTCATAAAATAAATAAAAATTCGCGCGGAACTAGAATGGTGTCATCGTCATTTGCTCGATAGTATTCGTATAACTCCAGCGTGATTTAGTATCTTGTATATTTACTATATATAAATTCTGTTTTAAATGTCCCTTTTAAAAAAATTAAGACATCTGTAAGTATTTGGGAGCGTATATTTGACTTAATTATGTTTATAAATAAGGCATAGGACAAAAATATCAATTAAAATGCAGAAAAATATCGTGGAGGGGGCAACGGTTTTAATGAGTCGGAAAATTTTTCTCAGCTCTGTTATCAAATTTATTTGCATTTATTTTTTGTACTCCATAATTTCTGTCAAACTTTGTTCTAATATTAAAAAAAAAAAGCGTTTTAAGCGATGGTTATTAATATAATTAAAACAAACAATGTTTATTGCTCGTACTTGTATTCTTGGAATTGTGGTTTCTTTCTGTGTTTTATTTAAAATTCTATTTATCTAAAAGACGGTAGCTATGGTTTGTATTAATTTATATCAAAATAGCAGCTTGCCCATTGTTTTTCTATGAGTTTCCCTTCTTTCCCAATTTGTGATGAACCAATTAATTAATTGGTTAATTAATTTCGTTTGAATATTCTCCAAATTAATAAATGTCTGTTTCACTCATATTACTTGCGTTCTAAATAAGCTGGTATAAAGTCGCACTTCGGTTGTTGTTGTATTTTAATTTTAAACTGCATGTCCTAATTGTCAAAACATTAAAATGGCAATGGGCGTTTATCACGTGTTGATTCGAGTGTTTTGTTTATTTTGTTTTTCCTTTTGTAAATAGAGGAATTCCATTTCCCCTCATGATCGAGACAAACCACGAAGTCGGTCTCCAGACCTAGATATCGAAAAGAAGAGACGAAAAGAAGACAAGCATGACCATGTAAGTGTGCACTCATCACTTTGTCGTAGGTCGGATAGTTTCGAATTTTTGGTATATATGCGTTCTCATACAAAATGGAATATTAATTCTGTACGCAGTGAAAGGTTGTTCGGTCGTAATATTTTCTTTTCATTTATATCTACCGCTTTCTTTTGATCTTATTTTCAAAAACTTTAAACTATAATTAATCTTTTGAATATAGAATCAAATAAAATTGCTTGTATGATTTCCATGATTGATATATATGATAAATTTTAATAAACTACCGCATTTGGAGCAAAATTACTTCTAAGATATGAAGTATTTAAAATTCTAGTTGAAAACAGTTAAATATACAAAAAAAAAGCATATATTATTCGATCGATTAACTTTAAGTTTTTCACTTTTTTAATTGTTTGTATCTTTTAGATTTAAAAAAAAAAAAATTATTGTTCCTTAAGCAAGATTTGAATCTATCCTATTTACAAAAGAAATAATTTCTTTTATAAATAAAAAATGTGGGGCATATTTTTAATTATTCAAAATTTTATTTAAAGCTATTATTTAGCTGTATTTTCGAATACCTAGATTTTTCAAACTCTACGCTTGTATTAACACTTAAAAAATTATCCAAACACTGCTTATTCAAAATTTATTCGTTCTAACCTCATATCTAGGGATTGCAATACCGTGATACCGCATTTCGGTATTTTGAGCCATTTGTACAATTTTGTAATATCGGTACTCGCAAGTTTAAATACCGTTTTTTCGGTATTTGCTAGAAATTTTTTAAATTGTCTCGACTATATGTTCAATGATCGCCAACATAGCAAAATAGTATACGTTTTTGTTTTTATGTCTCCCTAACGAGCGAAATTAATTAGACTGTGAATACAAAGGTGCATCGTACAATCAAGAGAAGTGATAAAATACTGTTTGACAACGGATTGTGAAACCCTCCGCGCTTTTACGCATGCGGATAGGTTTAATTCGACAAAATAGGAGTGAGAAGAAAGATGAAAGGAGAAGAGGTTTACATTTAACAATGAAGACTCGCGGTTTTATGAGACGCAAACATTACTGATAATTAGTAATGCAGAAGGAAAAAGGTACTAATGCACAGTAAAATATTTCAGAGCAATTTTTATTTAATATATAGGACATAAACATTAAATTAAAAAGAATAAATTAAAAATTTCTGTTCTTAAAATTTGGTAATTACTTTTTTACAAAATAATAATGATCTTTTTTATATTAAAATGTTTCTTTTTTATATGTTATTAAATTTTTTTAGGAATATTTTAATTCCCCGTTTACTGCTTCTTGGTCACAATATTTAATGATATTATGTAAAATTTTATTTGTACCATTCCTAAAGGCTTTTTTATCACTTTTGGCTAAACATATCAATACAGAATTTTGAGTTAAAGTTAAATGATGTCAGAAATAACACAACATTCACATACACGTGAAAAAAATTGAACTAAAAAGTATCTAATTGGGGAAATTCAAGGTCAAAGGTGAATACCGGTATATATTACATTGAAAAATCGCACAGAAGAAAAGCATATCGAAATAGAAAATGACTTACGGTATTTTCATAATTATAATGATTTTAAAAATGAAAAAGGAGAAAGAGACTAACCAGTTCAAATCTCATCAAGTTTATAGTAAATTTTCTTAAAATTTTTTACTCGCAAACCTATCCATAATCAGAAGAATTCGGTGCAGTTATTGACGGTTATGATGACTCTATTGTCGATAGTGAAAAGGAATTGTCTCTTGAACAAAAATTAAAACTAGCGATAAATAAAAAAAAATAAATCAATAAATCAAAATACAATACAGAAATCAACTATATCCAAAACCATTCGACGAGAAATCGATTTATTTGAAGATGAGGGATTTAGAGGTAAATACTTGGAAAAAGCACATCGCGCATTGCTAACAGTACCACCAAACTAGCGTAGGTACCGAAAGACCGTTTTCGACAGCTGGTAATTTTTGCACAAAATTACGTCCCAGGCTTAATGACAGTACAATGGATGCATTATGTTTTTTTAAGATCACATTTCAAAAATCTGTAATAGTACCACAGAAAGTAATATTTACACTTTTTTTTTATTCTTTATATAATGTTATAATTTATAAGTTACAAATTATTTTTTTGTGATATTTACACTCTCTAATAAAACTGGAAAATAAAACAAAGAAACACCTATGTTTTCTTTCTTTTTGTAAAATTTCTACTACCGGTATTAAAACCGGTATCCCGGTATCTAAGATCTAAAAAGTACCGAATACCGGTATTGAACTCTTGATCCGATATTGCAATCCCTACTCACATCATACATTACTTGACAACTGCTGAATGAAAATACATTTTTGTTCCATAATTCCAATCAATGGGAGTCCATTTTACGTAGAGAAAGTGAAAATATCTCATGAAGATTTAATTATGAAAGTAAAAATAAATAATTTGGAATGAATGTCTCCAGATTGAAAACATGCGTGGTAGAAGTGACACAAGGGAGAATATTTCATTTTAATAATCTTAAAAGATCTTTCCTCTTTTGATAAAGATAGGATGTAGAAATATTCTTAAATGAATTATTTAAGTGAGTACCTCTAAAAAGAAATTTCAAGCAATCGAAAGAGAAGAATTTGCCTCTTTGATAGGAAAAGGAATTGGTATATTCAAAAATGTTTTGATTGTTTTGAAGAAGGCTGCAGTTTCTGTATAGTACATGCGATGTGGTTCTTGCTAAAAGAGCACCGTCTTCAAGAAGAATTTTAGTATTGAGCAAGAAGATTTATTTCTAGAGCACTCTTTCTCCATGCCATATATCAACCGGCGCATTCATCTGAAACAATATTTGGTTGTATTCGCTTGCATTTCGTTTCCTGATTATCTTCGTCGATCTAATTCAGAAATATTTTGAATGCAATCATTATGTTTTTCTGTATGTTCCCTTCCTTTACGTATTATGTCGAAAAAATGATCGGGATGTTGATAAACAAGATAGTTAGCTTAAGTCCATCGTAGTAAAATAATATTGCACTTAGATTCCACTAAATTGACTTAATCTTTTTCTACACTCAATGAGAAGGGAATGTCTGCTATAGCAAATGAAAAATAATTCTGGCTTCCACTTAATAGCAAAAGTATCTCAGATATACAAGTGGATTGTGCTTGAATGTGCAATGGAATGATTATTCTCCAATTTTGTTCCTGTGAATGACGTGGCTACGCCAGCATAGTGGATTGTACGAGGATTCTAATTGTGAGGGGCAAAATTTACCTTCAAAGAGAAATAGCGAAATTTTTAATACCATTATCTAACAACCATTCTTGGGATAGTTCTGACTATCATTTATGGCTATCATCTTTCAATAAAATGCATATGTCAAAAGAAAGGATGGGTTTTTTTTCGTAAATTTTATTTCTTAAGGATTATTTTTAAACTTAGAAATAAGTATAATAGTCATGATTTTATAGAAAATTGTCTTAATGGGCCTCTGTGACTGGAGTTTTAGGATATGTTTCGATTTGAGAAAGAAGAAAGAGACAAGAGAAAAATGAGATTCACTGATTGCTTAAGGCGCCAACATGAAGAAAAGAAATTATGGATATATGTTATAAAATTATTATTAACTTTTTATTTATTTTGAGAGGAATTCTCTTATCAAGGAAATTGTCTTGTTTTATCACTTGAAAAGAGGCTGATTCGTTTCCTTCAAAGAAGAATGCTCCCTAAATGACACGATAATTGTACTTCTATTGAGGTTTTCAAAAATCCAGATGCTAGTTTGCCTTATTATCTATTTTCTAAAACAAAATCTATCATTGATTTGAAGGACAACGCGGAATTTTCTTAGCAAGTGTCAAGTAGTGTACTCGAAAGTTAGCGCATCTCAGCATCTAAACATTGCAACTGCTTGAATTAAAAGCTTTCGTCTGCTCTTTGTAAAATCATAAACCCATAATTAATCAATAATAATAAAAGTTAATAAAAACTGGTCGAAACTATCTCATATAGATGAATTTCCATTACATAACTCCGACGGTGAATCACAGCAAATGCTTTTCTCTTTAATCGTGCCTTTTTTTCTAATTTCCTCTATTTGATACCAAAAAAATGATATATCTGCTTCCTAGAATGTTAATGTTTGCCTGGGCTTCTTTAATTTCTTTTGCTGCGTGGCTCTTTCATTGCATGACTCTGTTTGTGTTGTCTGTTTGTTGAGTTTGGGAACCACTGTCCGTAGAAAATAGAAGCAGTGAGTTGCTTCTGTTTGTATTTCAGTCTGAGAAAGGCGGCACTTGGAATGAGCTGGCAGCCCTCTGCTTCCCAAACCTACAGGCGAACGAAGAGGACAAAAGCGATCAGGACCTCGTCGTCGATATCTCAAATGAGGTCAGAAAAACTTCCCCACTTCTCTACTCTTCTTGTAAACTCTTCTGCTTGCACATTTGTACACCTACTCATTCTGACTGCCTCACCCTCCTCTAAAAACTATATATCTTTTGCATCAATCCGGTTTAAATTGGGGAAAATAATTGTTTTAAACTTATATCTAGAAGTAATGAAGTGGCCCATATCTAGAAGTAATAAAGTGGCTCGTATCTAAAAGTAATGAAGTGGCCTATATCTAGAAGTAATAGTGATTAAATATTTGTTCTCAGTTTTTTGAAGTTTCCAATTTTATGATGAATTTTATCCCAATTTTCTTGATAATCATTTCTTTTCTTTACTTGGATAGTCATATGCGCCATGCAGCCAAATTACTGTTTGTTTGACCATGGTAGATTTTAATGATGTAAGGGTCAAATATGACTATGTTGGGGCCATGCGCAGTGTAAAAATTTAAAATCATTTATTAATATTTATTTACTAAGAAGAATTTCAAATACCGAAAATTCGAAATCGCAGGAGACTTCAAAATTTTAATCGGTTTGAACAAAGCTTAAAAGGATTCAATCTACTGAAATCGTATAATTTTTTTTAATCTGATGAAAACGCAGTGGAATCAATTAAACATGATGTAAAAAATCCAATTGAATGTGAGAAATAGAAGTTATCCGAATATGAATTTTCTTCCTGTAAATTTGCGAGATAAATATATCCTTTTAAAAATAATTGATGGTTAAAGTTAAAAACTTAACGTTTAACTGAAGTAAAATGAATAAACTGTATACCATTGCAGTCATATATACGCAATTTCACTAAAGAACTAGCGTTTATGAGTACAGCATGGATGGCCAACGTTGGGACGAGTCAATGAAATATCTTTTGATCAATAGGATCACTATGCCAGTTGCTAGCTGTGGGTTTCAAGGCAGTAGTTGGAATGTACTGTCCAAAATTGTAATTTAGAAACAACTGGTATTTTTTTAAGGAATTTCTTATTATTTTGTTTATAATTTTATGCTTTTATATTGCGTTTGCTAGCGTTTCTACAGATTATCGATAATGTAAAATCTTTATGACTAACGTTTACTTATGTTTTTATTTGGTTCAATGCATATTTTCCATCATTGGTAAATCAATCTCGAAACCTTGTATTTTTTTCTGCGTACGTTTAAAATCTGCTTAACAGAAGTGTAACTTGAAGCAAATATTTTGCTTTTATCATATCATAAATATAACGAAGCGATCGACTATTACTTGAGACATGCTTATAGCTTTATTTTCTGTGAAAATTTCATTTATACTAAATATTCTTTATTTTTCTAATATCAAAATAAACTGTTTTTTACTTTTCAATTGTGTAAAACTTATTCAAGTAGAGTAGAGCGTAATTTGAAGACGAAAGTCTCAAAAAACATTGAAAGCAAAGTTTAATGTTTCCAAATTTTTGCTTTTAAATAATTAATATAAGAATTAGCAATAAGATATGTGCTTATGATATGTATAAAGCTCTTGAATTAAAAAAAAGAACTGTTTTATCTTTACTTATTCGCTCATATGTTCTGTATTTTCAAATAATTTCA
The DNA here is from genome assembly GCF_947563725.1 of Argiope bruennichi. Taxonomy (NCBI): domain Eukaryota; kingdom Metazoa; phylum Arthropoda; class Arachnida; order Araneae; family Araneidae; genus Argiope; species Argiope bruennichi. The sequence continues at coordinate 104,017,693 of NC_079152.1, forward strand.
ATATAGCTTCATTAGCAGTTTACTTTTATATATCAGGTTTATAGAATTCTGTAAAAATCAAGAATATAATTTTTTTGTTTTATTAATATGCAAATTATCCTTTTTTAATGTCAGTTGAGTGAGTGTCCATGCTGCAACTGAATTATAAGATTTAAAAATGACCAATCATTAATTAATAATGAATGGTACTAAAGGAATGATGAAATTGTTTATCTTTGTTACTGCATCAAGATAAAAAATTTAAACAGATAATATTTTGTGTTATCCAGCAAGTTTAATATAATGTATGAAATGGATAACAAAAAATAATGTATAATTGTTGAATAATAAAAAGGTATAACCGTAAACGTAAAACCCTTCATTTACCAGATCGCCGTTTTTAAAATATTTATTTCAAGCCAGTCATGAATAATTTCTTTAATGCTCTGGGAATGTATAGGAAAATTGGTAGACTTGGTTGTCTAATGGAAATACTTTTAATAATAGCTTTTCGGGAACATTGCGGAAATCAGATTAATAAAATTTATTATTTGTCAAGAATCTTCTTTGAATTTAAAATTCTGTACATATTTTCTAATGCCTCTTTGAGAGTAAATGCCTCTTTGAGTGTTTTTTAATTAATATTCTTTTTTTAAAACAAAGAAGAGATTAAGCGCTTGATTAAAATGATGCAGCATTAAATATAATATATATATATTCTTTATGCAACTTAACACATTTTAACTCATATCCAAGCATATTTCGAACTGCATACATATTCGATTCAATGCTGCTTTTTTTTATATTTCATTTATAACATTATCTACATTAATGTTCAAAGTTTCATTTTTTTTAAAAAATGAAAACAAATTGGATCTTTCGCTTTAATATTACCCCCCCCCCTTTTACCAAGCTTGGAAAAATTGATATAGAGTTGATTGTCTAGCGACGTTCTATTTACCTGAGGGCAGGACTTTATTATTTTCTAAATTTTGTCGAAATCATAATTCACTTCTTATACATGAAAGCTTTAGGCTATATGACTAACTAGAAGTATTCTTATGATTGGGTATTAATGTAGATATTGGATTATTTCAAATCGTTTCTCAGAAATGTGGGTGTACAATTGTTAACCGTCATGTTTTATATAATTCGGACCATAAATTTTGTTCGTTTGTGTTATTTATGTATATTATTATAAATTTACCATGGATGTATTTAGATTTTTATTGCTTAGTGTTTAAATCTTAGAAAATAACTTGTTTTCACTCTTATGTAATTTTCTTAAATCTGTTTTATCTCTAACATGTGAAAGAGTGACATGATTTTAAAGTATGTATAAGCTTTCAAGCATATCGTATTATCCATCAAAACAGTGGTTCCCAGACTAAATATTATTAAATGAAATATTTTATTTTTGATATTTCTTGTACTTTTTAATTGTCTTGATGAACAAAACCTTAAGAAATTTCTATTTAAATTAAATATTAATTAAATTTCTATTTAAATTAAATTGAATTATTTTAAGAAAGTTTTCTATTTACGTCTTAAAAATCTGATTACTTTTAAAAAATACCTCATATTCATTGATTGCAGGAACCTCTTTCTCCTCCTAATGGAGAAATGTCCCCCCGTGAAAATGGAACAGAAAGGGGCTTGAAAAGGGAGAGGCCCCCTAGCCGTAGCGGATCTTCTTCGAGTAGGAGCACCCCATCTTCTGCTAAGCATAAGGACCATGTGGTAAGAATACATTCTACGTTTAAAATATCTATATTCTTTAACTTGCCCCAGCTAGAAAAGTGCTAACTCTCATTCCATTCATCTTGAATTAATGCTGGCTCGATAATTTGTCTTTCGGTTTATTAACTTTATTCGACACAGTATACAGTACACAGTTTATTCTGTAACAGTACAGAGAAGACTATATTGCATAAGTTATTCCTAGATAGAAAAAATATTTGAAAATAACTGATATATTTGGATTCAGTTTGAAACGCTTGCAATGTATATTTTGTGTTTTCGGACGTTATGAAATTAAACGATTTCCATTTTAAATGTAAAATTTTATTTATAATCTTCAAAAGTATAGAAGCACTCATAGCGTCGTTAATTCGCGATACTAACAGCAATTTTCAGTGTCCCAGCAATTTGGCTTATTTCTGTCTATATAAGGTAATTCTATTTGCCATTTTCAAATTGATAGTGATTTGAAAGTAGAGTGTACTAACTCATCTTTAAAATTATAAATCCTAACGATCATATAAATGAAATGTTAACATGGGTTGATTCTTCGTATGTGTGATTATTGAATTTATATAAATTTAAAATTATTTGTTTGGATTTTTCTGGTGCTGAGAGCTGAGAATCTGGTACTGAGATTTTTACTATACTGTGCCAAACCAGGGATAAAACCATGTTGATGTAAAATAGTCATAAATGGAGAATGTACAAGAGTACTTAAAAATACAAATAATATTTATATGACTGGATAGCATTTTATAGATTTTAAAAATGCAAAAATTTGAGAATGTGATGTCTTATCAAAAAAGGTAATGGAGTGTTAGATTTTTCAAAAAATTGCAAACGCTGAGCATTGAAATTAGGACTTTCTGACATTATATGTTGGACAGACAATTGATAGTCACATTGGGAACATAATGGTGATTGTTCACATAGCAACAAGTGAAGATAGGTGAATCTAGTATGTCCAATGTATAAACGGGTTAACGCTGTATCTGCTTTTCGATTCAGTAATGAAGACCACAGTCGCACAAGAGGTTAAAATTATTTAATAATATAAATAAAATAATTTGGATTTCAGACTAAACAATTTAACGATTAGCCGATTCGCTGGGAATACTGGTGTTGATTAATTTCAATTATTTTTTTTATGTATTACTTGAAATTCATTATCAAGAAATCTTTTTAGACATCAGATTGTGAGCGGCATGAAAGGCGTATCTAATCTTTCTAATGTGGTCAATTCTTATGACATCAAAATCTCATTAAAAACGTAATTTCTCTGGTAATCTATCTTCGTACCTGCATGCAATCCTTTGAGATTTCGTCATGTTATCTTCCCAGACAATAAATAGAATCTTTCTTCATTTTTCAAATCATTGTTTTCGATTTGTTATCATATTTAGAATTATATACCTCATATTATTTTTTTGTTAATTTCGTATGTTTTTTTTTAATTTGTTGTGTATTATGTTTGTCTCTTTCAAATCTAAATCTTGAATTGAACCAGTTCTTACAATTTGTATGGTTGTTTAAAAAAATTGTCATATATCAATTGGAAATTAATTTCTCATGAATGTTGTAACTTAATAGCTGAATTTATAATCTCATTATTTAAAACCTCTTTCGGAAAAAAATTAAAAATAAATTGACTCTATCTAACAGTTATATTTTATTTTATAGATTATTATTATTTTATTGATAGAAAAAAAAATCTTTGATTTTCTTTCAGAACGATAAACCTCCAACTCCTGTTTCTAAACCGGTGACTCCGACGAGTTCGGGATCCACGACGCCAAGTTCTAGTGGCATCAAACCCCATCCGAAGCATGCTTTAGGTAAGTACGAGAAAGTTCGAAAAGATTACTAATAACAAAGAAAAAATTGCTTATAATTCATTAGCTTCTATTTATCTTTCAGCTCCTAAGATTGAATAGAGATATTTAATACTTCGAATTATTTTTTAATCACTTTTATAAAGCATTCTTTAAACCATTTTGGCAATTACTATGGATTTTTGAAATGGAATCTAAGACCTGTTATTCAAAAACCTAAAAAGTGATGATATGTTATATGTATGCTTTTGAGACGTATCAGACCTCACGCATTGACATTTGTTACAAAGACAGTTTCCCACTTGATTGCTATATGATTGATCCTTAACTATTTTTCAGATTCTGATAAAATCCTCAAAATTTATTCTACCTTCAGATAACTTTAGTTATTTTCACATTAATTGGCAATATCCCATTTATCCAACTTTTATTTATTTATTTATTTATTTTTAAAAGCCGTAAGAGTTTATTCTTCAATTTTAAAATACTTTTCCTTTTTTCGTTTTGAAACCACTCAAACCTTCATTATTAATTATTTTTCCCATCCCATTTTTGTTACTTTATTTTATGAAACAGTGTAGTCAAAAATTCTTCATGCTCCAAAAATCAAAAGCAATAAATCAAGCATCATTTTTTGTTTTAATTTTCGTGAATTAAGGCAATAAATTTTCTTTTTTTTTATTTTTTTTATTCCCGCATATATTATTTAGAATTATTTTTATAATAGTATTTGCAATCTGAATTTCGGAATCGAAATCGATTAATTACATATTCAGATCAATATATTTGGTGTCATTGTTTAATTTATTTCTATATCTTTGTACTCAAATATTTCAGATTTTCTTTCTTTTTTTTCTTTCTTTTTTTTTTTTTTTCTTTTTGTTAAAAGAATATAAATTTCATTCTTTTCAACTGTAATTTCATAAAAACTTTTGCAGCTTAAACTTATAACTTTAAATTAAATTCAAGAAAAATTATTTCGTATCAAACAGAGTTTGCATATGTTACGATGAAATCTTTTTTTTATAAGTACTCTGTTATATCAAGCGGCATTGTTTTTCTTTTTGAGATATACGCGTGTATACTTATATATATAATCACATTTTAGCAGTTGCGTAGCCGAATAGAAGACGCATTTGAATTTTTTACTTCGACTTTTTTCATCCCGGTAGCATAATATGTACAAGAAAGAGTGGGAAGAAATACGTCAGTCTGTATGCAAAACAAAAGTAAAAGAGACCGAAAATTTTCCTTCAGTGGTTTTTACAATGAGATTTTGATAGGCGTTTCTCTGACACGTGTCGATTTAGGATAGGGAAATTTAGGTATCTTTAAAAGAAGGTGCTAAGCATTAGGGATTTTTATATCCCTTCGTAGAGCGTGAGAAAATGCAGAAATTAGCATTTTTCTAGAGCGTGTGTTGAAAGTAATTAAATAAAAGTGGAATTGGATCACGAAATAAGAGAACATTTTAGCATGAAGTTAATATGAGCTAAATTAAAATAAAAATTTAAAATTAAGGTTTAAATTAGATTTTAAAATATAATTACACACACACACATATTGGTTGATAAATATGTTTGTCATTATATAAATTACTAGCCGCCTTTGGCGACCAGCCGGTTCGCCAATCTTAATGTTCGTTAAAATTTTAATAATTAAATATTTTATGCAATTTCTACTTTAATAGCTTCTTCATCAAAATATTTTAAAACTTCAAATTTTGATTATCATATAATTCATTCATAATATTATAAAGGCCTTCAGTCATAACGTAATATGTATCTCTCTCATTTTCTGTTAGCACCCGTAGAATTTATGCTTTAAATTAAAGTGGAAAGAATTTATCTTCAATTAATATAATAATATTTTTTACTGAAACAAAGCATTTTTTTATAATCTGATTACTGAAAATAGAGTCACTCAGCGTTTAAACTTTATGGGCACTAAAGAATATTTTTTTAAATTTATGTAATATCTCAAGAGTTGGTCAACAAAATTTTCTTAGATTCATTATGAGCAGATCGATTTATTAACAATGTTTAAATTTAAATGCATCAAACACTAAGAAAATAAAACGAATCGTTTAAAATAAACGGTTGAAAACAGGTTTTAAAAAAACTACTTAAAAAACGTTGTACTTAAAACTATAAGCATATACATGTTGTCATGGCAACAATCAGAACAGAATGCGCATGCGTGAATTTTCTTCGCCGGTTACGTAACGCAAATACGTGATTTTTTCTACGCCAGTTGGGGTAACGCTATGCGGATTAGAAATTTTTAATTTCCTTTATTCTGTTTTATTTTAATTCAAAAGTACTTCAGAATGAATCTGAAAGATTGATTCATTAACAATGTTTAATTTTAAATGCATCAAACATTAAGAAAATAAGCAGAACCGATTGAAATAATCCGCCGAAAAATTTTAACCCTAGCCTCATTACTGTTGGGAGAAAAAAACAACGGAAGCCTTTCTCGTTTGGCGCTGGGGATAATGGAAGAATTTTTTGGCGGAAAAGTTGGCGGTGGGGAAAATGGAAGATTCTTTTGGCGGGAAAGTTAGTTTTTAATTAATAATTAAAATTCTAATTAAAATTTCAAAAAAAGGGACCCCAGGTGCACATTCCCGACCTCTAAGGTATACATGTACCAAATTTGATAGCTGTATGTCAAATGACCTGGCCTGTAGAGCGCCAACACACACACACACACACATTGAGCTTTATTATAAGTATATAGATTACTTTTTAATTATCATTATCATAAATTTATATATTATTATCATAAATCATATAACCTTTTTCATTATCATAAATTATAAGTAATCATTTTTAACTGTCTTTTATGTAGGTCCTCCGTATCCGTACGCGCTTCATGGTGGGGCTGCCTTAGCTGGAGAGCTCGGGACGGCAACTGCGTTTCCCCAAGGCGTCCTTCACAATAACATTTCACCAGCTCTTAATTCCTACTCTAGGTCATTGGTAAGGAAACTTTCTGTGAATTTTATTATTATTATCAATAGGTTTTCAGTGAAAAATTATATTTTAGACCACTATTCTCTAGGAAATATTTTATTTCAAATTGCTTCTTTGCAATTTTTTTTAAGCATGTAAAAGTAAACTACTATTTTCATAGCATCAGCCATTAATTATCCTCTTAACTTACTATGTAGATATGAATCCAGTTTATTTAACTCAGTATCTTATTTTTCTGTAATTATTATAATCTTAATCAACATTAAATTGATATTATTGCATTTTGCAGGTTGGTTTTGATCATCCTTCGATGCGAACTCCTGGTTTTGGCAGTATACCTGGTGGAAAACCGTAAGTATTTTTGCCATCGTTTCAACATTAAAAGTTAATCTCATGCGCATCGTTATAAATTAAATATATATTTTATAAATTAACGCAGGTCGTTTTCTTCCATACTTGAATGTAAAATAACTACAAAAGTAACATTTGTAAATCGAATGCGATTTAATTGGAGCGATTCTTTAAATAATAATCACCCATAGCGAGACAATGAATGCCCTAATAATTTTATCTATTCTGTTACATAAGAAGCCGTGTATCACACAATTTACTTTAATCCGTGTATCACACAATTTACTTTAAAAAAATAAAAAAAAGAAGGTAATGCAAACAATGACATCTTATTTGATTCTGCCTTTGTGCTGTCCGATTCCCCTCTGGCATATTCATAAAAAATTTTAATAAATAGGGAGCGTTTTTTACTTTTTCGTATAAGTAGTATAGAGAAAATAAAGTAATCGTCAAAAAATTCGAACTTAAGACTTTGACAAATCTCCACATTTTAGATCTCTCTGAGTTCGAAAAACACACTTTTTTTAAAAAATATCTGTATTGCGACAACGATAACTCAAAAACGCTTCAAGCTAGACGGATGAAATTTGGTATACTGTCTTTCATGAAATTTGTATATTTCTATCAAATGTTGGGCAAAATCCGTTCTAAAGAGGTCTACTAGCCGGGTTGTTCGAATATAAGTTTAACGTAATAACTACAAAATGAAAAGAACTAGATGGATAAAATTCGGCACTCTTGGTTGACATCCATTGAATTTTGTGCCAAATCCAATGAGGGAGTGACCATCTATCGGTCTCTGCTTCCTAAAACGTATAAAAACGGTAACTCAAAAACGCAATGAGTTAAATACGTTGAGTTTCGAATGGTATTTTACAACCGCAAGTGTAGCTTGTTAACAATTTTTGTTCCAATCGATGAGGAAAACGCATCAAAAATACAGATTCGATTTTAGAATGTTATTATCCACATGCCAGAGATTTATCGCCAAATAACTCACCAAGGATGACACTATAGATTCAGAAAAAATGCTAAATTCACAATCAATGTTAACATTTCGTGCTATTGTATCTAGAGAGTATGCGAGGAAGTTTTGTAGAGACCACTCCCGCTGGGATGTTCTTGCTTTGTTATGGCACAGCATATAAGAAGCAGCGATATTTACTATTTGGTTTTCCTTTCATTAGCAAATCTGCATTTCTTTCTCCACAGGGCCTACTCATTCCACGTGAATGCCGACGGTCAGATGCAACCGGTGCCTTTTCCCCCGGACGCCCTCATAGGTCCTGGTATCCCTAGACATGCTCGACAGATCAACACGCTGAGTCACGGTGAAGTTGTCTGCGCTGTCACTATATCAAATCCTACCAAATACGTCTACACCGGAGGGAAAGTAAGTAAATATTCTTTCGCAAACCTTTACCTATGAATTAAACTCAAACTTGGGCACATTAATGCATTATAAAAGCAATAAAGCGATGAGAAAGTAATAAAATGTATTAAGAATATGCGCATATGCATCAGTGTGTAGTACAAGAATGTTAAAATGCTGTACATCTTTATGTACTTTGGCTTCGATGAGTTGATGACTCACTTTTGACAGTAATAAGTCGAATCCATTTCTGAGAGGGTGCTAAGTGTAAACGAGTGTGGAAACGGAGAAATAATACGATTATAATAAATATAAATATACTTAACTCGTTTTTGTGCTTTTTATAATGAATATACTTTTATGTTAGAAAACGCTGCCAATTCTGGTAAAATTATGATTCACATCCGAATTGTTCATTTCCGTATCACACGACTATCAGTTTTCGACGATTCTACTTCGATAAGGGTGAGACGCGAAAGGATGAGTGAATTTCCGGAATTCTTCAATCTTGATTTCCGCTCCGTTAGATACTTTTTTCGTTCAGTGTCCCCTCCCCCATTTATGTGTGATTGTTGTGTTGTTTCTTATCGTACTATTTTATTTGAATTGCGTATCGATTGATTATATGACCAGTTCCAGTGGCAAAAAAGTTTTCAGGAATGGTTCCAAAAATATTTCTTATAATATCATAAAATGTGTTTCCAAGATTATCCACCATTGTTAATCTTAAAATGTTATCGAAAAATTCAATAACAAAAAAAAAGTTTTAACACAAAAAATTATTATTTTGAAAAAAAGGTGAATTGCCAAATTTTAAGAAGAGAAATTTTCCATTTATTCATCATAATTTAATGTCTAGACCCCTAACAGTAAATAAAATTTGCTGTAAAGTATTTTATTTTGAATTAATATTTTTTCCGACAATATTACAAATATCCGCAATTTTTACAATTTCCTCCTTTCATCTTTCCTCTCCCCCCTATTGTGATTAAATAAACATCTCCTGACACATGCGCAAACGCGCAAATGTATTTCGAACCTGAGACGAACTGTAGCTATTAGTTTATTAAAATAAAGGCTTCTGACATCTTCATTTTTGCGTCATCCTCACCAATTCAACAGGACTAAAATGCAATACATTTGTTATAGTTTTTTTTTTCGAGTTTTTACTTTATAAAATGTTAATAAACATTTTAAAAAATTATCGGAAATTGAATAAATGAACAAAGATACATTATGAAAAGTATGGGAACGAATGAAAACTAACAATATCTGAATTCTCATGACATTTTTCCATAAATAGTTGTATGTTTTCAAACGATACGTACTTCCTAAGTTAAAATCACAGTATTATGCATATAATTTTCATATAAGGGTAATTCATATCCTTATATGAGATCCTTCATACAAGGATATCCATAAGGTCATATGCATTCATTTTCATCATTAGGGAAATAAAATTATCTAATTTATATGAAACCTCTAGAATATCAATTTTAAATATCATTATTTATAATTACACCTCTTTATAATATCTATATGTCTGTATGTAGTTTATAACAAATCGCACATTTGTAAATGAGCACCATCTGATCATTTTTTGAAAATTACTTTATTGATTTTTAATAACCTTTGTGTATCTTTAAAATGGAAAGTTAAACTTTACTAATCAAATTATGCCTCGACACATTTTATTATTATTATTTCATGCTATAAATGCTGTAATCAAAAATGGCCGAAAAGGAATTTCATGCTGTTTCATCTACTCGGGGGGTGGGGGAATTCTATGTACTGATAAAGCCTCAAATTTCGTTATAAAAAATAGCGACCTCATAAATAGGAAATGTAAATGAGAATAAGAGTTCAGGAATCATACTGTGTGTAGGTGTTTATATATCAATTATAGTATCAATCTTGTAAAATTACCAAGACGGACTCTTTATTAGATGCTATTTTTTAAAATAATTTTTTTTTCTATATTGAATTTTACAGTCTAAAAACATGCTCAAAATAATTATAAAAATATTAAATGATCGACACTTATTTTTAAAAAAAAGTTATGCCTTAATTTTTTTGAAAAATTATTTTATATATATATATATATATATATATATATATATATATATATATATATATATATATATATATATATATATTTAAAAACTACCTTTACCATATTCTTTTCATTTCTTTTATCTCGATGTAGCTTTAGAATAGTTAACCGTTTCAAAAAGTTCGAAATAATAATAGATAAAAATTCTATTCCAAAAACATTTGGTAGGAAGTCTTTTTAATATACCAATATAATTATAAAAATCATAATTTTTATATTATAATCTTTATGATATAAAAAATTGGTCTAACTTTTTTCTCAATTTTCTTTTAATAAAGAAGGTTTTTAAAAATATCGAGAGAAAAAAACATTTAAATTACTTTGACATGTGTTCGTATTTAAAAAAAAAAAAAAAAAAGTAAGACAATATAAATGATCCGGGGGAAAGGCTTTTACCCTAATTTACATTTTAAAAATTAAACTTTTGCCGTTTATTCTTGGAAATATTAAGATTTACGTATTCAATCTTACTTGATGTGACGATACTAAGGCGCGAACCTGTGGCACGTGTGTTTGTCTCTTTTCTCCCTTAAGACACCCACTTGCGTGAAAGGTTTATTGTCTTCCTTGTGTTCAGGTGAAGTATAACATTTTTCTATTTAATTTTAGATTTCTGTTACTGTCAGCTTTCATTGGCTCGATTTATATCTTTAGCGAAAAGTTAAGTTTTCGTTTAACAGAAATATATTCACTCCAAGGGGAGAATGTGATGTTCACGTAAAATCTGAGTAACAGGGCCGTTGACAAAGTGCTGCAAGTCTTTAAGTACCTCAGTTACGGATGAAAAATAGAGTTTATTTTAAGTAATCTACGCCTCTTTGAAAGAATGCTATTTGAGAAAAAGGAAACCTGTGACAGTTTTATCCGCCATTTTTGTTTTGTCTATTTATGTTTTCTCCAAGTGATTATTCAGCTAATAGTTAAAAGTGTCTTGAAGTGTTAGAGGACGCCTATTTTAAACTATGCTTTTTATTTTTTATTCTCCTGTAAACAATATTTTTCATTATTTTATTCAGATATAATTTGTGAATAGGAATGGATTGTTTTTATATTTTTTCCTGTATACTTGGATTGTGTTTATGCTTCTCCTTGTATACTTGGATTGTGTTTATACTTCTCCTTTTATACTTGGATTGTGTTTATACTTCTCCTTTTATACTTGGATAGTTTTTGAACTTTTTCTTCTTTTTTTAATTGCTGTTTTAACACTAGAACTACCGATGTTAAATATATACCTAGTTTTACCACACCCGTCAAATTGACGGGATTTTGATCATGTGACTTCCATTGTAACTTTTGGCCTAGATTTTGTAAATAAAAGAATATAATTTAACCAAACAACATTTCATATAATAATTCATTAATTATTAATTTAAAAAACATTTTTGTTTTGTTTGACAGTTTGTATTTACATTTATGGGATATCCAGTTAGTTATTAGTTTTCAACTGCATCGTAATCGGAATAAAATTGATACCATTAGAATGGCTGCCGAACACTTTGGATTAATCGAATAGCCGGCGAATTAGAATTTAAAGCATTTGCATTAACCAGTTTGCCTAGTTGGACCACATATCTATTAAGATTCGTTTAGTTTTAACTCTTTTTCCACAAATAATGCAATTCGAAGGTATCATCGAATTACACCAGTTGCCGACTCACCAGTATACTAATTAATCTGAATTCAAATGGCGCCCTTTTCACGTAAGAAACTATATGGACGCTTCACAATATGTGAGAGTGAGAGGTAAGAACTTCCTCTTGCTGAGACAAGTTAGAACTTTCCAGTGCTTTTTGTCAAACAAATAAATAAATAGCTATTATTTTCTGTTATAAAACCCTCCTCTGTGCAAAGTCTGGCCGAGAAGAACATTCAGATTTTTTTTATGGCTGCAGAGGTCCGTGGTTAAGCGGAAGGGAAGCTATCCCTCTATTCAGGGAACGGCAGTCCCTGTGAAAAGGGACTAAATGACAAGCTTTCTCTCTCTCTCTGTCTATTTTGGACTTTTGTAAAACTGGTGGCTGTAAAAAAATGCGCTATATTGTTCCACAAACAAATTAAACACGAAAATTTTTTTTTAATTTAATTATCTAAAAATTGAACCGATATTTGATTTTGTTTTGATTCAGCGTTCTGGCGCGGGTCGCCTTAGTTTCGGGGACCCTATTGGAAGCAGTCGGCTGTTGGAAGTAATTTCTTTTTTTATCTTGCATCAAGGGAAAGGAATTTCTTTTATTATTATTTATTTATTTTTATTTTATTTTGTTACTTACATCGAATTCAAAGTTTTGAAACTAACACCGACTTAAATGCGTTAAATTTAGCAATTAATTTTTTAATCAATAGTATTACAGATCAGATGAAAGTTTAAAAAAATTATGTATGCTGCTTTTTTCACTTCCATCCAGATACAGAATTTCTATTTGATACATTTCCACTTATTCATGCATTCATGATCCATGTTATTTTTTTTATTATTATTTTGTGTGTGTTTTATACTTAAGAAGAAAAAAAAATCACGGTATCATCATTTGGCATCTACTTTAAGATCTGACGCCAAACCATAAATCATGTTCTCAAAGAAAAACCTCAGATATACCGTTTCATTTTAAACTATGGATATTTAGTTAACTTGTTTTTCTGGGCCCTCTTTCATCATCGCCTTCCATTAAGAATTAAAGCTATTCATACAAATGAAACCGTTTCCTTTTCAACCGTGGATAAAGATGGAAGATAGTGAGAAGCCTCACCGTTGAAAGAAAAAGAAAGAAAAAAAGAGTCCACACGGGGGTTTATTTTACCAATCCGCAGTCAGAGACGAATCATGTGCAAATGATTGTCAGAAAGCAGCGCGTCACTTAGAAAAACGTGTTAATTTAGCCGAGCCCGTGTTCTTGAAGACCCGCATTTAGATCCTAGACAAATAGCTTTTGGCAAACCCCTCCCGGGAGCCGAGAGCCAAACATAACAGACGCTGTAGAAATGCGTGTCGTAATCACCGGGTTATGCTCCTAACAGATGGATATCTTTCCAGGAGTATTCTTTTTATAGGACTTCCATGTCGCTGAATCGGATAATAGATTATGGGAGTTCATGCGTCATCGTCGGGCGTCCCATTTACATCCTTTGTGTAAACAGCGAGTTGTTAAATGGGTGGGAGAGGTGCTGGGCTAAATTTAAGTCTTTCATCTTTGCTAATCTACGAGGGCCGTCACAATGTGCCTTTTATCTTGCTGAAGATCAAGATGAATACGACTGCATCTTTCAGTTATCTGCCACGGTGTGTGTTCGCATTTGTGTACTTTTTACTTTCTCGTGTTATGGTCAAAAAATTCGAACTCGAGATTTTAACGAAACTTAGACTTTCCCGATTTAAAAACACATTTTCAGTATTATGTCTGTCTTTGAGCATCATAACTCAAAATCACTTTGAGCTAGACGAATGAAATTCATAGTAGTATATGGAATTATGATCAATTTTGTAGATTTATGTCAAATTTTGAACGACATCCATTCAGAGGAAGTCTATCTGTTCAGTTGTTCAAATACAAGTGAGTTAAATAACTTCAGAACTTATAGAGCTTCATAAATACAATTTAGTATTTAAGTTTAGCATCTAAAATGTAGATTCTTAACGAATTTTGGATCAAATCTTTTATAGAATGGGTCGACCATCTGTCTATCTATATTTTCAAATGCATGTAAACGCAATGATTGGTGTCTAATTTTGTTTTCAAAAGTCAGCGAAAGAAAAAAAAAAGGGGGGCGCAAAATACATATTCGTACAATGGATTCATTATAATTGCTAGATTCACGTGAAAGATCTATTTATCTTAACCATGGTTTGACCTGTCCCAAGAAGTTCAAATTTATGCTGGAGGAGGAGGAGGGGGGTAAGGTCTTTATTGGAGAATATGCGAGAAAATTCCGGGGATACTACTCCCGCAGAATAAGTAATAAGTAATCAAAGAAACAAATACTGTGCTACGTAGAAGAAATTAAACTATTTTTTTCAAAATTAAAATTCTATTTAACATTAATTGTTTAATAAATTTAAAAATAATGTTTGAAATCAATGAGATTTTTAAAATTATTTTTTATCCGGGACTATTATAATTATTTTTAATATCCGGTACACGAAATGTACAAAAAAATTTATATTAAAATTTATTTTTAGAAAATGCTTTTAAAAATGATTACCTAAAACAATTATTTTTTTATAAAATGGAGTTGGAGGGTGACCTTTGCCTCACATTAGCAGAGCAACGTTTTTCTTCCTTAAACCAAGGTACATCATCTTCAGAACATAAAGAATAACCAAATCAAATTGCTGCATTTTTTCACATGGTTTTTCAAAGAAAAAAAGTGTCAGTGAAGATGTATTTTTTTTTTCCTTACACTTCCCTGCTTTTTTTTATTTTTGGAAAGGAAACAAACTTCACCCCGACATGTAATTTGATTATGCTTACCTTGCTCTAAGACTACTTTTTTATTCAATTTAATCATAGAGAACTTTTTTTGTTATCCACTCTCATGTATAAAAAAAGTGAAAAGTTAATATTACAGCCATCTGAAAGTGCTGCACATAGTGATTAAATTACCTGCATTAGTGGTCGCATAAAAAAAGACACATTCATTTTTTTCCCTTTTCCTTTACTTCATGCACTTTTTTATTCTGAAGTAGAAACTAGAAAGTGTTTCTTAAAGCCTTGAAAAACTTCTCTGGCGTTACCTTCTGCGGAAAAGTGTCGTTTTTACGGTGCACGCAGGACTTTCGAGGGGCTACTATTCAAAACACCCTTCTCCTATGTGCTTGAAGCTTCTTTCTGAAAAGACTTCAGAAGACTGGAGAGGTCTTCTTGAAACTTCGTTTCTGTCCTCCAGTGCCGCTTTCCTGCTTCGAAACATCTCAAATAAAGAGACTTCAGAAGTTCCTCTCTGCGATTGCTAGAATTTGTGCTTAAAAGAAATTCAAAAGGGCTATTGCCAAACATGTTGCATCTTCGTATGCATTGCTGTGGAAACTTTTTACCAAACAGCTTTTAAGAAATGTGATGAGCATAATTACTGTTTCATCCTCTATATCGTAAATCGGTGTTTACCTTTGAGCAAAGCTGAGATTACGAGTTGAAGTTTTCGAAGTCTTAGCGAATAGGGTATTAATGTCATTTTCAGTGGATTTATTTTCTGTTATCAATATATTTCTGCTGGTGAGGATGTCGATTTATTTATGCATATTTATTTATGAATAATAAAAGGAACTTTGCATGAATTTAAGATTAATAATTGGAACAAAATATTAACTTCAAATTTAATTTTCATTTTTTTTCTGAAAATGAATCATTATGATAGCGTTTAAGATCATAAAATAACGCTCTTAGTTTTTTTTTTTTTTTTTTTTTTTTTTTTTTGAGGATTCTAATTGATAGAAAAACACTTAAATGCATTTTTCAACGATTAATTTTTTCCAGTGTACCGATTTCTTAAAAAAAAGAATAAATCAGATATTGGTCTGAAAATTTTATCTGTTATTCTCTCTAAAATTTTTTGACTCCAAAAAAATCGATTAATTTTTCCAAAATCAAACTTAAAAATTTAACTCCTAATATAATTGGGCTCTCATTATGTTTTATAACTCATTTTGTACTTCGTTTTAGTGCCTGCAAGTTTTCCTCTCAGTAAAAAGATTTTTATTTAAATGCGGAAAACTGATGTTAAAACTTTCAAATTCTTTATCGCATTATCCGGTAACATATTTGGATTCAAATTTAAAGGTCTATATTGGGTAGTCAGCTCAACAACATAAGCAAATAAAATTATGTATTTTTCCCATATTTTACTATATTTCATAACTATACTATGGATACTTTCTGAATTTTTGTTTTATAATTTCATAATATTTGAAAAAAAACAAATAATCGTTATAGCGATTATTCTGCAAGAAATAAAATGTAGCTTATTTTATGTTTCGGTTGATAAATATTATATGAAAATATATTTTTTTTTTTTAATTCATCTGCCAAATATAACATTATTCTAGTAGATAGACCTTATCTTAATTTTTAAACGAGTTTCAAGATACAATACAATTAATGTTATGTTGATTTCTGCTCTGTGATATTGTACTGGGAGGGGAAGGGTATTGGTACCAAGTACCACTCTTGATTCATTGGGACAAAACATTTGTGCTTTTATGTCACTCTTTGAAATGAAATATTTGAGAGAGCCCAAAATTATAACCCGGATACCATTCTCGGTATGCCATTATTTCTGCTATAACTCGAATAGATTTTCTTCCTGTTTTCTTAAATTTTAGTCACCCCGTTGCATTCTTTTTTTTATTTTATTGTTGTTGTTAATATGCTATTTTCTTTTTTTTTAGGGATGTGTGAAAGTGTGGGATATTAGCCAACCAGGTAGTAAAACTGCTGTCTCCGAATTAGTGTGCTTGGTAAGTTTTTTTTTTTTTTCCATCCTTTCTAATGTAATCTATTTTTAAAATTTTGTTTGCTGGGCCTGTTGCTGAGAAAATTTTGCATCTTCGCATTGATCTTATGTAAAATTTAGAAGACTTTTTACTGAACTCCTGTTACTCTCTTGTTCAATCACACCGAAATTGGTTGGTTTTCGTCACCTTGGTGAGTATAAAAATGGTGGGGGGGGGGAGGTATTTAAAATAATTTAATTTTACAAACTCAGTACAAATTTTTAACTTTCAGAAAGTGGTAAAAATGTTAAACTCTATTCTATATAAGCATCATTCTGTATTGTTTTAAAAAAAGTGGACATAGGGATGAGCCACTTTGTTTATTATATTTTTTCTTTAAAAATTTTTTGTACTCAGTGGCCATAACAGGGGTAAAGGACAACGGAAAACTGTTATTTTTTCATCTATATTTGTGACATTTGGCTTTATAAAGTGAAACAGAAAAAATGCTATAATCTTAACTTTGCTGCTTTCCTTTCCCCAAGAACGATATTTGTGGCGTGCTTGTCTGCCGCTACAACACTTTTGGCACCGATTGCAGACCTCTGTGTCGCTACGATGCTCTTTGTACCAACTACAGTCCTCTGTGTCGCTACGACACTGTTTGTGCGAACTGAGGCGATATGGCTTTGAATCCGCAATTAGCAAACATCTTTGTGTAGCATAACACTTCCGTATCAATACTTTCCTTGCTGAAATAAAACATTTTTTTAGAATTTACAAAATAGTTATTAAAATTCTTCAAATGCATTGCTTTATGGAAACATTAATCTAGTTAACTGCTATTTTAAATTGTTTTTTTTTTATATAAATTATACAATTTTTTTTTATCATACGACCATCAAAGCAAATAGTGACTTTTTTTTGTCCTTTACTACCCTGACATAAAAGGAATAATAAATGGCAAATGATTTATAAACAGCACAAGAGTTTTTAGATTTTAATTAAATTTTCACAATAGCGTAATTAGGCATTTCGAACCCGCATTTCACGATAAAAACTTATTACTTACAAAGTTCTTTGATTCTGAATTTCTTCATACTATTTGATTTTTAATTATGTAAATTTCATTTAAACTTAATTCTACGAAAGTGGAAGGAGATAGTAGAAAAGAGGAATTTAAGGAAATCCGTATCATTATTAACAGCTTCATATAGCTATAATTTTATTAGATAACCCAATATAAACGTAAAGAAAATGAAAAATTATCATATTTTCGTGGCATTTTACTTGTTCTTCAAAATCATAATTTTAAACGAGCAATTCTTATATATATATAATAACTTATTTCGTGCATCTCGGAAACGTCTCTAACTATTTGGATTAAATTTTAGATTTAGATAAGGTTTTTCTTTGTAAATTTATCTATATAGGTGCCTTTAATGAAAAAAACGCGATTTTACGCACACGCACACACATACACACACACACAAAAAAAATTATTTTTATAACTAACTATTAGACTTTTTTTTTCTATCTGCTGACAATGTTTATATAGCGCCATAGGATGATAACCTACTAGTACCTCAAAATTTAGTGAGATTGCGCTATATGACATTATCCGAATACGAATATATTCGGCTCACATCCAATAGCAACAGGGCAATTACTGGGTTAACCAATCAACTTGTCATACAAGTAACATTACCATATCCAAATATTTGCTCCAAAAACCACAATTTTACAAAAAAAAAAAAAAAAAAAATGAAAGAAAGAAACTGCAGAACGAAGCTTGGTTTTCCAAATACTTATATCAATTCTGGCAAAAAAAAATTAAAAAAATTTCTTTAAAAAAAAAGCACCTTTTACAGTCACCTCGAAATTTTGCCATAAAATCTCTGTTTTAAAATTAAATCAATTATATCAGAGGAAAACTTTACTTAGTTGTAAATCGAACATAATATATTTCATATTTTTATTTAGTTGCAGAACATATTTTCATTTCTCACCTTGGATTTGGATTAAAGTTATCAATGTTTAAAATACAGATGGATCATTTCGCACATTAATGACCTGTGTATTTCTTTGATGTTTGGCGATCCGGATCTTGTTAGCGCAGAGCTGATCATAAAAGTTGAATCTCGAGCCCATTTCTTTTTTCCCCGTAATTTATTATCTCATCGAATGAGTGATATTCTTTTGTATCGGAAGATATTGCATTTCTGGCCAGAATCTCATTTTTCGCTCTTGCTTTGACATAAGTATTTTGGCAGGTGATTTGTCATCGGAAAGATTACGGCATGTGTTGATGCTATCCTTTTCCCCGTCTCTTTTCAAGACATGCTTACTCCAAAAGAACTGCTGCTGCTTTTTTTTTCTTCGTTTTTATTTATTTATTTGATGATCTTGATGTCTGTTCAATTTCCGTCAAGTCCGAAAAATTTCGAAGAGATCTTGTGTTAAAAGATAGTATGTTCTTACAAAAATATCTGTGCTCATTATGTCTGAATTTTTTATTCGTTTTAAATCTGTTTAAAAAAACAAGACTTTGGAAATTTTTTAGCCAGCATTTTGCTAATGAACTAAGCTATTTTTTTACTATTTTTCTATACTGCAAAAATACTAATTTCGATATTTATCACGAATCTGAACAGTCGAAAGAGTAAAATTTAAAAAATTTCTGTGTGAGCCGGTTTTATTTTCATTAACCCGGCATTTAGAAGTTTATTATTTCCATCAGTAATATCTATTTTTTAAATAACATAAAAATTAGTTGAAAGTGTAATTCATTATACTTTTTAAATGAATAATTAAAATTGAATTGTACTATCTTTTATTATTTTTCTATTCCAGAAAATGCTAATTTTGGTATTTATCGTGAATTTTAACAGTCGAAAGAGTGAAATTTCTATGTGAGCGCGCTTGTTTTACTTTCATTGACGCTGCATTTAGAAGTTTCTTAGTTCCATCAATAATATCTACTTTTTTAATGAAAATGTATATAAATTAATTTGGAAATTTAATTTATTTTACTTTTCAAATGAATAATTTAAATTGAACTGTGCTAATTTTTACTATTTTCTATATTATATTTTTTACTACTATAAAAATGCTAATTATGGTATTTATTACGAATCCGTACAGTCGAAGGAGAGAACTTTCTAATGGAGCGTGCCTGTTTTACTTTCATTGACGCTGCATTTAGACGACTTAATTGTGTCTCAGACTCCATTTGTAATCTTAAAACCTTTCCAGACAGATAATGACCTTGTCGGATACTTGTCTGAAAGCGTTTTAAATGTAAGCCAATGCTAAATTGGCTTCACTGGAGGAATTCCTGCATCGATTATCATCCTTCAGAAATTTTCTTCAGTTTCTTGCTTTTATCTGAGTTAGAAGATCATTTAAATGCGCTTTTATTTAAAATACTGTCTTTTGTTTTAATTATTTTGAAATATCTGAATTTACATTTAATATGCAAATGGTCAATAATCAAGACTGATATTTTACTTCTTTGTTACTTTGAATATTGTAAAAAAAAAAATATTTTTGATTATTGTAAAAATAGTGATACTTCAAAGTTTGTCTAAAACTTTTAATAATAAAATGGCGAAAAAGTTTTTACGTAACTTTTGCCGAAAGAACTGAAAGAAAAGAGAAAATAGAGCTAGACAAATTTTTGTTCGTTGTATTTTTGAAATAATGAAAATTATTTATCGATAATTTTAAAAGACAATAATAAGAGTAGTTGCATTTTATGTGCTAAAATAATTTATTGTAAATGACATGCAATTATATAAGTGTTTTAAAAAATAAAATAACTATTTATTTTTGGTCCTATTTATATACACTTGAATGGGACATTTCATAGTAAATAATTGTCTGCCCAATTTTATGTACTTTTTTTTCCTTCTTTGATTAATTTACTTATTTTCGTTTGTAATCATTTACATAATATGTATTTGTATATTTAACATAGTATTAATATTATGAAAATATTATTTTATAGAAATAAAATATTTTCTGATTTCGTGATTTTTTGTTTCCATAAAAGATTTTTTTTAATGCAGTGACTTTCCGAATTTTAATTCTTTCTGCTTATGTGTTCTGATTTAATAACATATTGTCTCTGTTAGCACACAGAATCAGTTTATTGTAAATAATTTAATTTGTGCAATATATAATTCTTTTCAGAATTGAACCTGAGTTTTAGATTTATTAAATAATTTTATTTATGCAGTATATGAAATAATTAATTAATTCTTTTCAGAACTGAACCTGAGTTTTAGCTTTATTAAATAGTTTAATTTGTGCAGTATATGAAATAATTAGTTAATTCTTTTCAGAATTGAGAATGAGTTTTATCTTTATTAAATAATTTAAAAAGAAATATGTAAATAATTTAAATTTAAATAATTATGTATATAATATTTAAATGAACTTCCTTTGCTTCTAGCAAAGAGATAATTACATTCGATCTTGCAAGCTTCTACCAGATGGCAGGACTCTCATTGTTGGAGGTGAGGCTAGTACGATATGCATATGGGACTTAGGAACGGTAAGTTTCATAATATTTTTTATTATTATTGATATGAAAAATATTCTTAAACTAACATTTATTTCTAATTTAAGTTATTTTCTTCAAATCAAACTTGAAAAAATTTCATATGTATTTATTTTCTGCATTAAACGAATTTATAACAAAAAGACATCGCAAAATTTGTGCAATCATAATAATACATGAAATATAATTAATGGAGTTTTTATGAAAGATAAAAATGTTTTAGCTGTGATTGTAAAATGTTCGGATGCATTCTATAAAGCAAAAAGGAATTTTTTTAAAGTATGAAAATGAAAAATGCTTTTTATTTTCTGTTGCTTTAATAATGTTTCCTAAATAATATTTATTACTTATCTCTTTGAAAATAATTAAATTTATTTCATTAACATTAACATTTTTAATTAATATTGACATATAATATTTTAAAAGGGCAAATATGTAGATGATCAATTGTGTTGCGGTTATTTATGTATTCACCAAGTCATATCTCAGCGCAGACTATCCCATCTCAATTCATACCAAATGTTAGTATTTTTATTAGTAGTGGTGAACAAGACTCTTTCCTTAGTTTGTAATAACTTAAACATTAATCTGTGACAAATGCTCGCGCGTTTTCGCAAATTAATATTAATATATGTTTTATTCGAATTTTATTTTTTAATGTTTTCATATATTATTGATATGTGCTGTTAATAATAATTTATATTGTAGAGGGGCGAGACTCTTTATAATTTTATTATGAGGTAGATGAAAATGATAGATGAGTTTCAGGAACAATTATTTAATTATTTTCTAAGTTCCACATTTCACAAGGCAAAATAAACACGAACACAAAAAAAATACAAAACTCATTTAGATTACAATCTAATAATGATCCCCAAGAAGAATCATGGGAAATATATTTTGATGTTAATAAGGCAACGCCATCTGTTGCATCAAAAGAGAGGTAATAGAGTTATGTAACCGTTACAATATTATAATTTAACATATAGTTTTAATAATATTATTAATATGTAAATAGTACGAGAATAAGTTCCTTTAAAATTAATACGATGTTAATCGATACGATATCTTTTCTAACCTGACTGAAATGATAATCATTAAATACCAACATTTAATTTAAGTTTTAAAGCATCCTTATATGTGATATTACATCTTTTCACGCATTGATACTTGAATTAAATAACTTTTTACATGATTTTATTGCTATGGCTCTGAAACGTGAAAGCGTTGGTTTTTCCGCCTTTAAAACAAAAAGTGAAAAACTTTTTTTGTATGCGTGTTTGTGTAATTTCCTATAAAAAGTCTTTTACCATCAATTAAATTTAAATGAACTCATCAAACAGATTAGTTTTGCAAATTGCTAGTCACCAGAAGAAGAAGAAAAAAAAAAAAAAAAGATTGCTTGCATTTCATTTTTGCTATGCCTTTTTTAAGATTGTTAATCACTTTTTTAAGGACCAAGTAGACTAGAAAACGAGTATCAAAATTTAGTAAATTACTAACCACTAAGTTGTAATTAAGTAGTAAATCAACGTTGCTGAAGTTAAACCGCTGGAAAACGAAAAAGGGTTTAAAAAAAAAGCGGTCGTAAAATGTTACAAAATGACATCCTGCCTTTCCTCCATGTGCAAATAAATCCTTGTGTTGTAAAAAGTACTTCTATTTCTGCTTCGCGCTTTCATTTCGTTATTTTTTTCTGAAGCACCCCCTAATGATCAGAAATAAAAACGTGACGATTATTTGATTAATTACTGTTTACTCTCCACTGCTTTTTACGCTTTAGCGCACGCGCAACGGATTTACGCGCGCAGAAAATTTCGCGGTGAAAATTTGCCACATCAAACAAAAAGGAACGAAAAAGAGGGGAGGAAGGGAAAAACCGGAAATGGGAGGGAGGGGCAGGTGCGAGAAAACCTCTTTTTCGAATAATGCTCGACAAAGTGTAAACGTTTAATTAAATAAAAAGCTTGTCTTAAATGAAATGAAGAGAAGAGAAAAGGCGGCAGGCAAAAAGAAGAAATTTTTTCACCCTGGCGCGGATTAATTGCTTTAATTAGAGTAAAAGGGTATTTTTAATCCGGCGATTAAAATACTCATTAGCGAGCTAATGGGGAGCAATAGCTTCGAGATTGTGCGACATCTTCCAATCTCGCACAGGGGCCGACTACCAACTTACTTAATGAGCCGACCCTTAATGAGCTTAATGAGTTTTGTGGTGTCCTAAGAAAGTGATAGCAGCTAACGGTTGCTTACTCATTTTTTTTTATCACTTCAACCACAAAAGTGTTTAAAATCGTTAATTGAATTATAGAGATAATGACTAGCACCAGCTTAATTATTATTAAGGCTTATTTGCAGTATATATATATTTTTTATTGGACATACAAGGAAATGTGCACTCAATAGTTTGTTTTCTGATATTCCATTTTAAATGGCTTAGATTCTGAGTCATTAAAAAAAATATAAATCTTGAAAAGCATTCAGCGTTTTCATTTTCACTGTGTAGGGGTGATAAAGTAATTCTCTGTTGGTAAGACGCCGAGATCATTTGTTTCCATGCATGAGTGTTAATAATGACTCTAAGTCGATTAGTCTGCTATGGTAGTGATTGTTGTTAATTTTTTGTTCATGAATGAATGAGTGTATATGAATATGAACTGGGTAAAATGATGACCGATGAAATATCATCTTGTAAACAATCTTAGGAGCGACCTCTTGAAAAATAGTCAGTGAGGTCAATAATATTAAGAGGAACTCACATGAATGAATTGCATGTTGTAGATACACCCAAAAAAATCATAACATCAAGTACGAACATGGTGTTTTTTATTTTATGACTAAACATAACAAATGATAAGTATAGATTTGTATCAATTTACTTACCACCCCCTTGGAAACAAATTCATTTTAAAGCTGTTTTTTACGAATTTTGGTTTCAATGATTATTTAGTTGGATTAGCAGTTTAGTTCATCATGGAATACAGCATATAATAAAATATGTCGTTTCATTTGACATTTTATTGAAAATACATCCGTCTTCTCTCTTACTATTTTTCATTCATATGATATCGACTTTCTTTGCATCGGATAATTGAAATTCTATTTAAGTAGTTTATAGATAACATCTTATAAAAAAAGAATATGGAGTGTCTATGAAAAAAAAAACAATTTTCTGGTGATGTAAAAGATGAAATTATTGTAATCACATTTTATTTAGGGTAATTTTGTAAAACACTGAAATGTAAAGTTTAAAATGGTAGAAAACGTATTCACTTATTTATATTTTCTAATTTAAAAAAAATAAAGAAAATTTCTTATAATTTTATAAATTAACTTCTATCCAATAATACTATATTATTAATAATTACATTAAGGAAATGAATTCAAATAATGATATCAAATAATATTAGAGAAATTCATATAATATTAATATTACACATGTCACATCTAAAAAAACTAATTTTTTTAAATCAATTTAATGATTAAAATAAGTATTACTTTAATAACGAAAGAATAAATTTGTGCAAAAATTCTCATTGGTAATCACGGGGCATAAAATTCATCCATAAGGCTCTAAGATACACGTACCCGTAAAATAATTTTCCATAACCTGATAACTGATTCAAATTTTTTTGTACCTTAGCATTTTTTTATTAAATTGTGGTTTTTATTTTAGGAATCATTCCTGAAAAGTTTATTATTAAAAAAAATTATCAGCATTTTTTTTTAAACTATCGTGTCTTAGCCAATGTAGAAATTACATTTCGATTATTCCATGCAATTTTGTCACACTGCTCTATAATATGTTTGTATAAATAACAATCCGCTTAGTTTCAATAATATTTGGATATATTCGCAAGCATTTTATGTAACTAGAGATTAAAAGTAGCAAGTGATTTTGTGCAAAAAAAGTTTTAAAAGAATGAATGGTCAAATAAAAAAAAGAAGAAGAAAATTACTTTATAAGCCATAATAAGCAGAAATTCGGGCTTAATTTCATAGCGTTTTTCTGATTTAGCTGCCATTTCATGTATTTATAATGGTCGGATGGCTTAGTTACAAAATTAGATCTAATTGTAACTTAAAAAAAAAAAAAAAAAAAAAAAAAAAAAACCTTTTTATTTGAAAGAAGAAGAGTCCAACTTCCAAACATCTTTAAAACAGTCCTTAATTAATGGAAGTGTTTTTAAAAATTAAATATAAATACGTACCTACCAAACCTCTTTCAAGGTTGAAAAATTATTGCTACTTACACATTAACTAATTTATTGTATCTAATCATTTCTTTATTTGCTGTATCTTTGTAGGACTATTTCTGGTTTTAACATAGTAAATGCAGATTTTTCAAGGAATAACATGTTTTTAATAAATAAAATGTTCTATAAACTGGTACATTTATACAGCCAACACCACGCATCAAAGCGGAACTGACGTCGAGTGCCCCTGCTTGCTACGCTCTGGCCATAAGCCCCGATTCCAAAGTGTGCTTCAGTTGTTGCAGCGACGGTAATATCGCAGTTTGGGACCTACATAACCAGAATCTAGTCAGGTAACATTCACCTTCTTGATACTTGCTTTTCGATGGATCACAAAATGTGAAATAGTTCCATATAATCACAAGCAAAAATTAATTGCAATTGGCGACGTAAGTCTGTTTGTTTAGCTGAAAGGATAAATAATCTTTTTTGATTAGAAAAAAAAATCAAGAATTGAGATAGGATATGTGTTGCACAACGTGATACATAGCTTCAAAAAATTAGAATACTTAAGCCGTCCACCAAAAATGGAATAAATTCATGGCCACGTAATACACGTCAAATGCGCAGGGGTAATTTAATCTTCAAATCCATTCCTCATTTTACAGCTTGTAAAAAACGTTATATCACTGGATAGCCTAAGGTAAATCGATGTTATCTGACATACGTGGTCAGAGTTGATCACATCAATTGACATCATTGACATTCCGGATAGCCTCTGGAAAGAAGAATCATTTTCAATGTACTAGACTTATAAAATACATTTTTAGACTTAAGATTATTTTACAGAAGTCCAAAATTCAAGCTTCTAGAAAACTTTGGGAATGTATAAATAGTATGCGTGATTGATAAATACAATCTTCTTAAATCCAAACAACATTCAAGGATTTTAATAGTATTAGTTGAAAAGGGATTCTTTTGAAAATAATTAAATCAAACAAATGTCGTCACCTTATAGTTTTAGCAATTCTTTATATAAATCAAAATATTTCTATAGCTTAGTAAATCTAATAATATCAAAGCGGAGAATGTTTTTCATTAAGGATAATAATAATCTTTATAAGCTAGAATAAGATCCAATCCTTTTCATAAAAAGAAAATTCGAATTTTTATCTAATTTATTTTATTAAATTTAAATAAATCTATGAATCATTAAAAATACTAGACGAACAAAATATATGTATTTATATTAATTTTCATATTTGCTTTTTTTATATTAATTCAGTAGTAATAAATCTTTATTTAAACGCAATAATAAAGTAATAAATCTCGACGCAATCCAAAGCTTTTAGTTAAAACAGTGCAATGCAATACAATCATGTATTTATTTGTAGGCAATTCCAAGGTCACACAGATGGTGCAAGCTGCATAGATATATCCAGTGATGGTACAAAACTGTGGACCGGTGGGCTCGACAACACAGTCCGATCTTGGGATCTTAGAGAGGTAAGCAAAATGAAGCATGTTTATTTCATTTTACTTGTGATAAAATTGGCATGTGCATTCGTAACTTGTCGGTTTACTGAATATCAAAGAGAATCGCTTATTGTAATGAAAATAAATAAAAGCCCCATACAGTTTAAAGGACAACTGAGGACTTAACTATTGTCTGCACCTTATCTTTAGTCCATGAATGAAGGTTTGTTTGAAAAATTGCGTCTTGCATGTCTTATGGAAAAGCGAGGTGCGTTTTAAGATATCTATAATGCGTCCAAAAAGATGGACGGAATGAAATTCAGAATGCAAGAAAGTTGTTCCTGGACTTTGAAACTCAAACGGTTATTGATTGCAAGATTTCAAATAAGATTCTGGTCCTTGGTTGTTGAGCACTAACCTAATTTTCTCCAACAATCAATCCAGGTATTTAGTGTGAATTTCACTGTACCCGCATTCTGTGGAGACCCTTCGATTTATCTCAACTACTGCGACCCTTTCCAATAAGTAAAGAAAAAAAGTGAAGATTGATTGCTATTAGTTCATGCTGGATTCTTCTATCGGTGTATTCATACTCGGGTTTCAAATAAATGAGGTGACAGTATCGTGATCTAATTTCACTCATATGACCACAATGTTACATACTGCACATGAGTGGACAGCAGGCAATCTTCTCTTTAGAAGATTGGCTGCTGTCCACTCACTTTTTACTGAGCAAAGTGCTGACAATTTTTTATTTCAAAAAAAGAGATCTTGGTATTCTGTAAAATGACAAATGGGAAAAGCTTCCACCATGTATGAAGACATCGACTTAAACGTTGATAAATATCACATTAATATTTAATTAATTTCTTATATTTAATTTAGCCTTCCATTAATAAAATCTCTATGATCTTTTAGAGATATGTCTCTAAAACACTTGTAAGACAGAAATCGTTTTCTTAAATATCGATGTATCTTCTTTCCAGGGTCGCCAGTTACAGCAACACGATTTTACGTCGCAAATATTTTCTCTGGGATATTGTCCTACAGGAGAGTGGCTGGCAGTTGGGTAAGTGTTTCTCAGTTAAAATTTATTGCTGTAAAGTTTAAAATGGAAAATGGGTTACTTTCGAATCCTTACTTGCGACTATATGACTACAAATGGTGAACGTCGGTCAGTTGAAAATTTATGAATAAATAGAAAATTCCATTTTCTATTTCGAAGCTTGCAGATATTCAAAATATTTACTGAAGTCCTCTCTCATTTTTTTACTTACGAATGCCGATAACTATTAATGCAATATCATAAAAGGGTTGTATTATTTGATGAGATCGCTTCCTATATCCTCTAACAGCAAACTCTGGAATCAACATATTAGTCTTTAAATCTATACGGGATGCGGAAAATTTCAATTACTAAGCAATTGATTTATGAAGAAAAAACATCCTCTCATTTATTCTAAGAATTCAATGCATAAAGCATCCATTTTTTTTAACCGCGATTTCCAAAGTTGTTAAATCATGAAACGCAACAGAAATTAGTAGCTTAATTATTAAACTTCGCTTATCACATTAATTTGATAATTTGTGTTAATTTGAATATATTTTTATTCAAATATTTTGCAAATTTCTATTACAATATATTTAAACGTTTTTATTTGGTAAAGTTTATGAAAAAATTATACTTTTTTTTTATCTGTTCAAATGATGAAACCCGAAAGACGGAATTATTTTTGAGCTACCTTAGAAGCGATCTTGAAATATTTTGTTCTTATTTGTGAGTTACCTCAAAAGCTAAACTTTTTTACTTTCTCGTATGCCTAGTATAAAGTATAGTAATCGCTAAAACATGCGAACTCGAGATTTTGACGAATCCCCGTGTTTTAGGCCTCCATAAATTCGAAAAACGCAGTATAATCCGTCTTTCTGTCTATCTGCGACAGTGATAAATCAAAAACACTTTGATCTAGATGATTGAAATTCGATATACGGGTATTATACCAAATTGTAGATTTTTGTCAAACTGAGCAAAATTCGCTCATTCGATTGTCTGTCTGGCTATTCAAAAATTTAAGGTAAAAGTAATTTAACGCAAGCTGTAACTATAAAAGTAATTTAACGCAATAGTTACAAAACAAAGCGATCTAGATAGATAAAATTCAATACGCAGAATTAGCATTGTAGTCTAGATACCTTTCAAATTTTGTACCAAATCCAATAAGAGATTAACCATCTGTCGGTCTGTATTTCGGAAACATGTAAATGCGATAACTCAAAGGCGCAATGTCTTAAATATATTAAATTTTATGTGGGATTCTGTGTCAATTTTTTGTTTCAATATGTTGGAAAAAACGCATCCTAAATACAAATTCTATTTTCGAATACTATTAACTGCATGTCAGGGATTAATCGCCAAATAAACCGTCAAGGATTACACGATAAATGCAATAAAAATTGTAAGTTCACGCCAAAAGTTAATATTTCGTAACTATTGTTCGCCAATCATTGCGATGCGTTTTCTGGAATAACACTTTTATTAGAGAGTATGAAAGAAGGTTTTGTGGAGACCACATCCGCTGGTTTTTTTTCCCCCGGCATTTATTGTTTCAGTTTAAAGAAATGTTTTTCTCCTGATATAGCCAGTGAAAAGCACTATGGTAACTGAACATTAAAATAGCATGTTTGATTTGGCATCTTGAGCGGTTAGAGCAGAAGTTCATTGCTTCATATTTAGGGTTTAAGTATCTAAACTAGGCTTTTTGACAGAAAGTGAAAATTTCAAATCGTTTCATTTCAGAATGGAGAGCAGTAACGTCGAAGTGTTGCACTGCAGTAAACCGGACAAGTACCAACTGCATCTGCATGAGAGTTGTGTTTTGTCGTTAAAGTTCGCGTCCTGTGGCAAGTGGTTTGTTTCGACGGGAAAAGACAACCTCCTCAATGCCTGGAGGACGCCGTACGGAGCCTCTATTTTCCAGGTAAGCATCTTTTCTGGTATAAAAATTTGCTCAAAATCTTTTTTTTTTTCCTTTCTTTTTCTAAAATTTCCTACTTTGTTCTAAACAACTCATGACTGAATATACCTCCAGATTCAAGAGTCGATCTAAATTATTACAAAAAAAGCCTATCGTATTTCAAAGACATTTATTGTATTTTTCAAATACGGCGTAATATATGTTTGCTTTACAGCTGTGTAATTTGTCGTTAAGTTCACAATAAGCATAAATCAAAAGTACGCGCTGCATGAAGGACAGTAGCACGTATTGACGACGGAATAATGTCAATCTGTTAATGGCACGTCTTTTCAATTTGTCCACTTTTTTAAAAAGCAAAAAGGATTCGTCACTTCTTTCCTTATTTGTATAAAAACTTAAGACGCACCTTGTATATTTAATTAAATACAGACAAAGCCACTATATCTTCCCTACCGACAATTGTTTTACAGTATATTCTGTTCGAAATAAAATAAATGCTGCCTCTTATTCTTAGAACAAAATAATAACTAAATGCTTGGTAAATTCCCAAAATACTTCTAAATTATTCACTCACATAAATATATTAATCATAAACAAATCCTGTGCAAAATCATGAAATTCGGAAAATTTCCCCTTTTATTTAATACTAGCCGCCTTTGGCGACCAGCAGGTTCGCCAATCTTAATGCACATTAAAATTTTAATAATTGAATATTTTATGGAACTCCCATTTTAATTGCTTCTTCATTAAAATATTTTAAAACTTCAAATTTTAATAGTCATATAATTCACTCATAATGTTATAAAGGCCTTCAGCCATAACATAATATGTATCTCTCTAATTTTCAGTTAGCTCCCGTACAATTTATGCTTTAAATTAAAGTGGAAATGATTAAACTGCAATTAATATATTGCAGTTTAATCAGGATTTTTTTAACGAAGGATTTTTTTAAAATATGAGTACTGAAAATAGAGTCGCTGAGTATTTACACCTTGTGGGCACTAAAGAATATTTTTCTTAATTTATATAATATCTCAAGAATTTGTCAACAAAACTTTCTCAGATTCATCATGAACAGATCGATTAATTAACAATGTTTCGTTTTAAATGTATCAAACACTAAAAAAATAAACAGAATCGTTTGAAATGATCTGTCGAAAACATATTAGGCCTTCAAAACCAAGTCCGTATCCGTTGAAAACAGTTGTCAACGATCAGAACACAATGCACATGCGTGAATTTTCAACGCCAGTTACGGTAACGCAAATGCGTGAATTTTCTACTAAAGTTGGGGTAACGCTATGCAGATTAGAAATTTTTAATTTCCTTTCTTCTATTTTATTTTTATTCAAAAGTACTTCAGAATGAATCTGAAAGATCGATTAATTAACAATGCTTGATTTTAAATGCATCAAACATTAAGAAAATAAACAGAATCGTTTGAAATAATCGGTGGAAAATTTGTTAACCTTATCCTCTTTAGCGTGAAAAAAAAACCGAAGCCTTACTCATTTGGCGGTGGGGAAATGAAAAGATTTTTGGCGGGAAAGTTAGTTTTTAATTAGTAATTAAAATTCTAATTAAAAATTCAAAAAAGGGATCCCAGGTGCACATTTCCGATTTCCAAGGTATGCATGTGCCAAATTTGGTAGCTGTAAGTCGAACGGTCTGACCTGTAGAGCGCCAACACACACACGCGCATTGAGCTTTATATAAGTATAGATAGAAGATGTGTTTTTTTAAAACACTATATCACCAAATCATACCCGCACCCACTGAAAAAGGGTGTTCTGGACTGGCGGAACGTTACAACATCCACTTACCCTTACATTCGATGAATACGTTTCAAAATAGAGTCACGACACATGAAGGAACTGAACTGTCAGTGTAAATACAAATAAACAAACAAAAAAGAGTTGTTAGCACAGCAATTATCTTTTGATAAATAATTTTGGTTTAATTTTGCTGAATATCCATCTATCAATAAAACAACTATAATCATCTTGCCAAATTTTTTCTGAGTATTGGAATTGGAACCCATTTTTCCCAAGTAAATGTATTCTTTTACATTCGGATAGGCTTAAAGGTTCCAAAAGTAGGGACCTGCAGCTACCCAATATGTAATTAGCCAGTTAACTGCTATCTTCAAGTGAAGAACATAAGGCGTTATCTTGAGACAACTGAAGTAATTAAATTTTCTTCAAAGCTCATCAACATTCTCGGGAAAAGTGTCATTTTTTTAAATGTCGACAAAAACAGTAATAAGAGTCATCTTGCATGTAGACACTCGTAGATGGAGAGTATATTAATTAGTATAATTGACCGAAAAGGCTGGAACATAAATAGACGAGGCCTTTAATGTACAACTTTTCATGCCGGAGCTACTTTTCTTAAAAACATATTAAAGGACAAAATGATTCCTTTTTAAAAACTAGCCTGAGTGGGGTGCGGAAAAAAATCCTTTTCTCTTAATAATCATTCTCGGAAATTGGTTTTTGCGTTACCGGACGTGCTAATGAATGTGGCTAATGAAATTCCGCTCTTAAACGGAACGGTTTAAAAAAAAAAAGCAAGCAAAGATCTTTTGTCCCAACTTAATATGGTTTAAAATTAAAATTTCTCTCTCTCTCTCTCTCTCTCTCTCTCTCTCTCTCTCTCTCTCTCTCTTTCTCCTTGTTGGAAATCTTTAATCAAAGAAAATGCTTTGGCTCTCTTTTAATTTGTATCCAGCAGTGGAGAATAAGGTTGGTTCGGGAAAATTTTCGAATGAGCAATTTTCGCATAAGAGAGAAAGAGAGAGAAGTAACTAGAGGGAGAAAAAAATTTCCTAGGGATGGAATAAAAAAAAATAATAACGATAATAAATGATAAAAAGCTTCTCGCAAAAATAAACTTATTAAATTAACGCGCAAAACATAAAATTTGCGATAAAAATTTAACTTTGAAATTAATTAGACAATTTCGCCAACCTTACATCCATTCCCCCTTCGCCAAAGAAGAGAGAGAATATTTTTCCCTTTTTATTTAGCGAGACCAGATTAGAAGGTAGAGCCTGTAAATTAAGTCGAATGGTGGATGGGATGAGGGGGAGGGATGGGCAGGAGAAAAGGGCTCAAAGAAAATGAGTTAGTATGTTGATTAAATGCGAAACTCCGTGCACGATTATAAAAAAGAATCTTCCAAATTAAAGACAGCGCCTAGATGAAAAAAAGAAAAAAATTACGAAAATTGGAAAAAATGAGTGGCGCTGTATTTTCCATGCATATATGACTGCAATTTTTAATATTAATGAAATACGGTTGATTTTTTTCCCCTTCTCTGGTTATTCATTTGAGCTGGAGAGAAGTATGGGGGAGTGGACTTTTTGTTCATTAGTGAAAGGCAGAGAAGCTATTCCTAAGTGCATTATCTTTGATCAGTTTTAATTGGGCGGCCGATGGAAACAAATCCTTTTTCCACATTAATTGGCGAACATTGTCTCCACTGGAATAACCTTGATTAATTCTGCCCAGAGTTTTTCAATTAGCCGCCTTTAAAAGGTATGTGACAAAATGGAGAGGCTGTATGGGCAAAAGTGGTGCGAGTTGACAACGATTTCTGTGGCTTGTGCTTGCTGCGGATATCTACCTTTTTGGATTTTGTAGATTTTTATGAAAGTTTTCTTTTTATGTCTATGTCTAAGTGTATGGTAATAAGGCACATTTAATGCAGTTTTCTCGCTTAATATTTTAGGATATCTTGCCAGATATTTTGTAAGATTAAGCTTCGTAGCTTCAATAATGCATTGGCTGTCTTTTATTAATTATTCAAATAACTCATAATACTGAGTTTTAAAAGGTTTTATTTTCACTATTATGGGTATTTATACACAGGATGACTGTAATTAAGTTTGCGATTTCGAAATACTTGAAAGTGAGATTAGAGTGACTTCTATTTGAACTCACTACAATTAAAACAATGAAATTTTGTTTGATGAAGGAAAAATTATTAATAATTAGAGCTGTATGAGTCATAGTAAAAAACATCCTTAAGCAAAAATTATTTTAGAGGAAAGTATCTTATAAAATCAAATACAAGCAAGTTGTTAATAAAAAAGAAAACAATCTGTTTAGAGGAAAATGATAATTTAATTGTAAAAAAATAACATGAACAACTCTGTACATTGAAGTAATTAAAAACAGCAACAACATTTTTGGCAATATAACAGTAAATATCCTTGCGAAAAAACACTTGTAGATTTTTCCAAAAAGATTCAATATACTGTCCATCCTTTTTTGAAGCGAATTTTTTCTCCCCACGTAATAAAATCTTTGGCTTCAAGTATATTTACGTTAAATTACGCAGAACTGCGGTTTTTAATTTATAACATTTTGAAACGTTTATATAGTTAATTTTTTGGGAGTTATTGGTACAAGAGCTCCATTTGGCTATATTGCGTCTTATCTTTGGCTGTCTTTAGCTTCTTTTTCATCTAGTACCCAGGCGTATGAAATATTTTTTTTTGAATGTCTAGTCTTTTGACAGCTATATAAATTCTATTTTTTAATTTTAATTACAGGCTTTTTATCGACGTAACGCCACTTTTGGTACACATCTAATCATCATCAGAATACTACGTCAAGCAAAAGATAAAACACAACGTTCATGATTACCTGTTTAAAATGTTCTTTAAAAAAAGCAAGATAGTTTGCGTATACATTGGGCAAATTTTTGGTTGGAATTTTTCTTCATATCCCGTGCCCAAAATCTCTATAAATTATGGCATTGAAGAAGCATATCGTTGTTGCGTGCATTTTGAACTTAAATTCGGTGCTGTTTATAAATACCCTCGATCATAGTTTCCAGTATTTTTAAATACTGAAATTCATTCTCTTTCCTATCGAGAAGAATTTTTTTATAACAAGAGAGAAAAAAAAAAAGGTCACATCATTTATAAAGTAATTTGTCATCATGAAGACACTGAGATATTTTCATATAATAGTAAAAGGTGAAAGAGAAAAAAATAGATTTTGTGTGGATTCGGGAGCTTATTAAACAAAAACAAATTTTGCGATTTCAAACAGGACGAAATACCTTTTTCTTTATTTCATTTATCATTATATTTCCTATGCTGTTAGTATTACATTTCGCTTTGAAGGAACATCTGAAAAGAAAGGACAACAAAACAAAATGCCTTCCTTTGAAATTGGAGAAATAAGTAACTAAGGAAGTTGACACTAATCATTTCTCTAAATCGAATTTCTGAGCATCAACTAATGTAAATCTTATAAAATGCATGACTGTTTTAATAAATTGATACATTGTAGCTAATTGAATGTCTCGCGAACCTTGAAATGTTCATGCACTTCGACTCCCGGGTTGCTTTACTCGTCAAATGACGCCATTGGCATTGGCATTATTGCAGTGTGCTATTTACTGTACAAGTTCAAAATGTTTATAAGTTCGCCGACGGTAAAATACGGCGAGTGTTTCGGTTTTTGACTGCAAAGAACATTTCAGCTTCTGAAATTCATGGAAATATAAGTGAGGTGTTTATTCGCAATGCGGTGAGTGACAGCAAAATACGTAAATGAGTGAGAACTTTTCAAGGAAAGATGAAAAAATGCTCATGTTGAACAGCGATCAGACTGACCATTAGTAAAGTGATTACAGAAAATTTGATCAACGACGCGGACGAAAAGATTTGTAATGATCAACGATTCACATTTTAGCAGTGGAATTTCCGAATATGAGTAGAACAACTAAGCACAAAATTGTTTCTAAAAGTTTGCAATTTCGTAAATTAGTGCGCACATTGGGTTTCCTAGCTGCTTACTAATCAACACCAAATGAAAAGAACGAGTGCTCTTGATTTTTTTAGACCAATTTCGGTAGGAGGGTGATCAATTTTGAAAGAACATTGTCACAAAGTACGAGACATGGATTTCTCACTAGACACCAAATTCTAAAAGTCAGTGAATTGAATAGCATCACACAACATCAACAGTCATAGTCAAGACTAAGCAGACAGTCACAGCACACAAGATTATGGCAACCGTGTGTTAGGATAGATGTGGAATCTTGTTAGTCGAATTTGTGCAGCAAGGGAAAATAATAAATGCAGTTGCTGACTCCTCTATCCTGACTAAATTTCAGTATGCAATATAGAATAGGCGACGTGGCCCTCTGACGTCTCGAATGTAGTTGTTGCATGACAATGTCAGATCCTATTCTGCCATTCACACTCAAAATCTAATCAGAACTTTTGGATGGAAACAGATTAACAACTTGCCGTACAGTCCAGACTTGGCTCTAGGAGATTTTCACTTGTTCCATTACCTAAAGGAGTTTTTCAATAGGCAAGCGCTTAGCCATAGATAACGAGGTAAAAGAAACAATTAAAGATTACTTATCCTCACAGGGGATAGACTTGTATGACTTAGACGTACACAAACTTGCAGATCAGATGACAGATGTTTAAAGATATATCCAAACTATGTAGAAAGAAAGAAACGAATAAGGAATTAAATAAAAAAAATTGTTTTGAAAAAATCTGTGATGGTTTATGTTTTATAAGTAATTGGGCCTTTCTTTTTGAATAATCTTCATAATTATGGTCTCAACTGAAATTATCCTCTATTAATAATCTCATTTCTTATATATTATTATTGCGAGAAGACATTTTTTTAAAATTTGAACTTAAATTTGACACAAGCAGTATTTGAAATAAATTTATTTAAAAAATTTAAAAAAAAGTGCTGCATTATGGTGCTTTTAATTTTTAGTTCGATTGATTCAAATTTCGAAACGGATACACTTCATGGTGGAAATAACGTCAATGATGTTTCATCATTCCACACCAGCTTTCAGTTTCATCGATAACTTTATACCATTTTTCCTCTGCCTGAATCATCACTTCATATCTATGTGTGCAAAATTGGAGGGGGGGGGGACTTTTTCAATAAGATAGGCAAATGGCACTTTCTTAATAACTCTGGAAGATTAAAAAAAATACTCCAGTTACTGATTTCATTCTTTATTTATTTTTTTTTTAGAAAGTAAAAATATTCAGACTATAACATGTAATGTCTTTTATTTAACCAAAGGAAAATTCTTTCCTAAAAGATTATCAAAGAATTAAATAAGGATCCTTTTTTTTTTCCCTTCTTTCCTTTTAGTTTTTGCTTCCCCCTTTTCATATTGTGCACTTGGGTATCTTTGAAAGTTTACACCGACTGTGGAAATAAGAGGGGGATATAAAAAAGGCAATGATAAAAAAAAAAAGGAAGGAAGAATTATCAGAAGAATGTGTTTCAAAATACTTCATCAAACCAAAAATATGCGTATTTTAAATGGCTGCATTTTTTCATTTCTTTTTATTCCTTTTTTTTTTACCATTTTTTTTCGTTTTGCTCCGCTGTGGTTGAAAGGAATTAAATACGCGTACTATATTATTACGGAAAAGAATCCAGAATTCTTATTCTTTTGACTAAAATGTTAATAAGACTGAATATTTTTGAGTTGGAAAAAGAAAAAGAAAAAAAATGAGGAATATAGTTGAAATCGTTGCTTTTTTAACTGCTTTTGCGAGTATCATTTTGTTCTGTGCATCATCTGCATATACATATAAAAATGAAATAAAACGATGATGGTGTGTGAAATATTTTATACGAAAAGGGAGAAAAAAATATTTTCTTTTGCTAATCCTTTTCGATTCCGACTATTAATGAGATTCTAATTGTATTTTACTTATTCCAGTGCAGAAATGTCTGTTCTTTAAAATGAAAAATTAATTTAAATGTATTAATTAAGTTATTTTTTTATTCTCGTGTTTTCATTTTTTTTCCATCTCTATTTTATCTGAGCAGGTAAAAAGACTTTCTTCTTTAAATCTCTGGCGGAGACAGGCTCCTTTAAAAAAAATGACTTAGTTAAGAATGCGAAAGAAATGCTTATTTGAAACTAATTAATTGATACTTTCTGAGATACGGCATAAAAAAAGAATTCTGAAGAATTGTATCGGAATGTTTAATGCATATGGTTGATAGATTTTACTGTCTTTTCTCCCATGAAGAATAACTTTTTTTTCCGCCTTTTTCTTTTTTGGAATTTTGATAACAACAACGCCATTTTCCACCTTCATGAAATTCCTGTAGTAAATATATAAGCAAACTGCTGAAATAATTCTTTAACAACCTTTCTGATTATATGTCAATTCAAACCAGTAAACCTCCCCTCGACTTTCTATTATATTTACAAAATACGTTGCATTTTCGTATTTATCTTCATGGTAGGTTAGGAGAATCAAAAGATGCATTTTGGACTTCTTTCCATTGGCCAGTTGGGTCTAAAATTTGGTAACAGGATCTCAGCTTTGCTCTTAAGACCATTTACCTTGATTATTATGTTTTTAGTTACTTTAGTCACAAAAATGTGGATTAACTGCAAACAGATAATCTACCTTTTGGTTAATTTTTTATAAAATTTTATATAAACCTGTAATTCTAGTAATAAAACAATAGATTTAATCTATGTAGTTCATTGTTTTTTTTTTGATTTATGGTGTTAAACACAAATGGAGTTGCATTTTGCCTAGATGAATCTCGCACAAAATTTGGTTTTAAAAAAATCTGCATTTCGGTGTAAAAATCACTTACATATCATTTAACTCTTTTCCAGTTATCGTGTTTTCACAGACACTTGTAACAAAAAAAAAAAAAAAAATGTCACAGTGAGTTCTAAAATGTGAAGAATCATCAAAAGACCAAAGTGAATCTTAACGATAACGGCTATTTCCTAGCAATAGTTAATTTTCTACAGACGATAGCAATGATTATAAGATAACTCAAGGAAATGCGCACGAGTTTCAAGTTATCGTGTCTCTTATTTGTAATAGTTATGTTTCAATGCAACACATAGAATCATAACAATCAGTACATTTTAAATTGAATGCTGTTTTAAGAAAGCAACCCAAAGAAAGAAAAATGTTTTGAAATTCATTACTTTCAACGCACACTTCTCTTCTGTGGAACGCATAGTATCACAGCTCTCTCTCTCTATGCACAGCATTAGTTTGGTAGTTTTGACGTGTCAAATGCAGTCTAATATGAGTAAAGGATGATATACAATTAGTTATTAGCTAATAATTTGTATATTCACTAATAATAATGTTAATATTATTATTAGTTTTGGTTATCAGTGAGTAATACTTATCAACAGCACATTTCACCTTGTAGTAGAAAAAGTATAGCAAACATAACATAATGCTTCTTAGAGGCATGTCTACCAGATATATGAAACTAGTATCCGCGGAATTGAAGCCATCTGATAGAATTGTGAATTCTATTATCAAAATTATGTTTCATCCGTTAAGAAAACTTTATTTTTAGGTTATTAGAAACAAATAAAGCCCCCCCCCCAAAAAAAGTCGAATTGCCATTTGTAACAAAAAACTTAAAAAGGATCGTGAAACGGCGAGGAGAGCAAAAAACAGTACCTAATTATTTTATTGAAAAAAAATCAACTTTTTTTATCATATCTGAACTTATACATTAAAAGTCCTTATTATTTATATCTACATCGTAAACAAACAGTATTTTGATTAAAAAATAGTTACAATTTTATATCTCCATCCCAAAATTTATGAGAAAAATGTGCTGTATGTAAAATTTTTAAAATTGTTTACTTATTAAATTTTTTTAACTATAAAAAAAATTTAAATTTTTCTAATTTTATGTATTAAAATTACTTTTTATTTATTTTAACTACCTTTTATTTATTTCAAAACTATCACTTTCGCTTGCTTTGTTGGTTTTTAGACCCACTTTCGCTTTATTCAAATTTTAAATAAAATGAATTTTTATTTTAATCTCGTCGATTTCGAAGTAATCAATTTTCTCGCAGTTATTTTCGTACAAATATAGTCTTGTCTCTTCGCCCTGATTTTCCTAACTGGTGTCTCTTCTTTTTTCTTCTAGTCTAAGGAGTCTTCGTCTGTCTTGAGCTGTGACATCTCTTCAGATGACAAATACATTGTGACAGGTTCTGGAGACAAGAAAGCCACAGTCTACGAAGTCATTTACTGAATTCCAAGAACCCTCTCTATTCAAGAACTGTACTACTTCACCACAGAAATGTACACTGTACTCAATGACACTGTTACCTCGGCTCGAGAATTTCGCCGCGAATCATGCGTTTTTTACAACCGTTAAGTTATGCAGAAAGGATTTTTTTTATCGTTTCTGTCGTTGTAATTATAAAGAG
Source organism: Argiope bruennichi (assembly GCF_947563725.1). NCBI lineage: Eukaryota > Metazoa > Arthropoda > Arachnida > Araneae > Araneidae > Argiope > Argiope bruennichi. The sequence continues at coordinate 104,057,941 of NC_079152.1, forward strand.
AAAAAAATAATTTTAAATTAAAAGTTATTTTTAATCATTTTCAGTTTTTAATCTAGAAATATTGCGTTCTATGCATGTAAAAGGAAATGAAAATTTACTTTCTATTAACAGAATCAAAAATGATTGTATGAATTATTTCGCAAATTGCTTAAAATCATGTTCATAAACTGAAATATTAAATATTATTGGTTATTCTTAAAAAAATTTTATACTGAGGATTTTTCACAAATTTGAAAAAAATTCTTGTTATATGTATGAATTTACTTAGCGTGCATTTCATGATAGACTGAAAACTTTGAGATACGGAATAAATCCATCGTCTATTTCTTTAAAAAAACATTAAAATAGAAAAATCAAATTAACTTCAGAAACTATCTAAATACTTTATTTTATTTTAAATTAAAATTTAAACTTATCAAACTAAGCATTATATTTATCTAAACACTTCATTATTGTATGATTCCCACTGATATAGGTAAAAGCAGTAAAAACATAAATTTTGCCTGGATACTTTTTATGGTTGAAACTACTACAAAAAAAGAAAAAAAAGTTCGAATTCTATACAAACCAAAAAAGGCAAGTATTTTAAAACTATATTGCCCAATTAATTATTCGCATATACATCGCGATAATTTTTGTTTTATTTTCAATTAATTTTATTATTTGCTCAATAAAACCCGTATTATTTTTCCTTTTTACTTGATGAAAACTTTTTTAATAAATAAATAGGTTTTAGTTAAGTACAAAAGCTTTTTAATAATTTTGGTTCCTAAAAAATCTCAAAATTAAATGTTTTAAATATTTTTCTAACATTTTTTATAGATTTAATGCAATTATGATTCAAAAGTTTTAAAAAATAAATAAATAATTGCCCTTTTTACAGGAAAAACTATTTTTTTTTCTACACTGTATTATATTGAAAAAGAAGGGACAGTTTATGATCTATAGTTTAATGGCAATTTTATGAATAAAAGATTTTGATTCATCTGATTCAATACCGAACTGATCGAGCCAAGTCAACGGTGAAATTGCATCGTGTTCGAGACGTGGTGTGTTGTCCTCTCTTTATTTCCTTCACTCCAGCAATTCTTGAAATGAAATCGAGGCGAAACAGCAAACTAGAAGCGAATCGAGGATGCCTTTTCAAGTTCCATGCACACATTCACAAACTACTATTTCAGCAACTACTACGGTTACTACTACTAACTACTACAGTATTCGGCGCCGCCAAATATCCTAACTGATCATGTTCCAAACCGCCAAGATGGCGGGAATCCTCGATGAATAAAATAAAATGTTCCATGACTGCGAGAAGACATTAAATAGATTTAAAAAAGAGACTGATTTGTAATATGCATTTTAGGAGTTAAAACAACACAAGACCATTCAGGAATTGTTTGAGGTTTTGATTTCTTGCAAGTTTCGTAAACAGTGAAGCTCTCTTTGTGTTATAGATTCACTGCAATTGTTGATAAATTCATCTGCAACCAAAAGGAAGGAGAATTGCTTTGTAGGTTAAAAATCAGCATGTTATTTGTGTCCCGTGAAACTTAATTTATGTATTGTGCAAAAAATTATAAATATTGAGTTCTTCTTTATTTTTTTTTATTTTGTAACATTGTAATAAATACTGGTATTGAAAGTAAAAAAGAAGTTTTTAAAATAATAAATATTAAAACAGTGGTTCTCTAACACTTATAATTCATATTTGCTTTGGAAGTGCGAAAGAAAATGCACCTTATGTTGCTTTGCAAGAGTAATAATTATTTTAAGGCATTGAAAATTAAATCAAATTATGATATCATACAAAATAGTTTTATAACTTTAAATTACATTATACGCTATCTTAATAAATTCGTTTAATATAATGGAATTGATATATATTAGCATGATAATGTTAGTAGGCTGGAATACTATCTGTAAATTGAAATGTATAGTTAAAAAATCCTTCAAAACACACTATAGGTTAAATTGTCAGGCCTAAAACTATCATATTCGATTCGCAATTACTTCTGAAATAGTAAGTGTTCACTAAGAAAAGATTTCTGTTGAAATATTAATATTTTTTTACAGCCACTTCATAATGTTATTGCAAAAAAAAGCATATTTACTATAAATAAAACTTTGAAAATAAGATTTTTTGGAAATATCAATTTCATTTCCATGCAGCTGCTTTTCTGTAATTTTAATAAATTCCTCAAAACATCTTAAAATATATTTCACAACAATATTTTTATTGTTTTAATTGCTGCATATGTTGCGAGAATATTGCTCTTTTTGAGTGCACATTATCGTGTATTTTATGTATAATTAAGTGTAATTTTTAAAATAAAATAAAATAAAAATAGATGAATCAATCCTAACACATTATCATGCTATGGTGTTTCGGAATAGAAGTATTTAACCTGTTTTAAATTTATGCTTCTTATTGTTATGCCCAAAATTGAGAACCACTGAGGAATATAGCACTATCACTATAGCATTGAGAATAACTTTGCTTCTTCTTCTTCTTCTTCTTCTTTTTTTTTTTTTTTTTTTGATAAACTAAATTATTATTCCAAAATTGTCATTTGTTTTGATAGAATAAGAAATGTATTATATTAATCCTTGTAATTACTTAAATTTATTTTGCTTGAAATTACTATTCTTACATCAACCCACATTGATTAATTCTGGCTCATCTCATAAATAAATTAAATATTTATTCTTTTTTATTTTCAAAACAAATCCAAGGTTAGTAGTTCATATTTATTTTATCCATGGCCACGCAAAGAGGATTACTGATGCAATGCTCGGCATTTATTTTCAAATGCCAATATATTTTTTCAATGCATTAAAAGAAAAAAAAAGCATTTACATGTAATGAGATGCCGAAAGCAAATTTCTTCCTTGACTAATAACAAACTACATTTTTATTCTCAAATGACTTGTCGCAAAGCGTTACTACCACCATGTTCTTGAACCTATGAAAAAAATAATATATGTGATATGTGTGAACAATTTTCGATTTTGTGAATGTCATTATAATCGTATTCCAAAAAACAAAAAAAACCTGCTCTGAAATAGGACCAGGGGTAAATTGCTCTTGTTATTATTAACTGTTTTCATTTGCAATTGTCTATCGAAATCTATTACAAACTGCATTGTGTTATTTGTTGCTAAGACAGAACTGTGAACTCTTCTATCCTCAATATTGGTGGAGCAATTCAGTGTATGTATCGCATTCAATTGTCCTCGGCTGTACATACTGTCCATTGACCGAGAATCCCTATGGATATTTCATTCATAGACTATATAGAAATATCTCCTTGTGTGTATCTTTTTGTAAGGCACTGGACGCAACATAATAGACTTTCGGAGCATACAAGGTACTATTATATTTATTAATGTCAGTCAGTGCATTTGCAACACTGCATCTCTTTTCTCTTTAGGGTTAAGGATGGTGTTATTTCTTTTTTGAAGTGATATAATGTTTTTTTTTTTTTTTTTTCCTTTCCTTTGCGGAACGTGTTTCGAGTGTGCATCTTTAATTTGTGACTCTTTTTATCAAGACAATAATAAGCCTCCTTTTTAAAAAAAGATTGTATGTTTCTTGACGTCAATGATGTTACATGAAAAAAAGAAATTGAAATGCATTTTCTTGGAAATTTGCATTTCGTCATATGGTCTTGTAGCACTCTCATTTAGCAAAAGAGATTCTCAAAGGTTTTGTTTATTTATTTATGCTTTACAAGAAATATTGTAATGTTATTTATTTCATGGCATTATAATTTGAAGCAAATTCTTAGTTTTTAGATATGCATAAAATATTTTATATTTTTAAAGTATCAATATTCGGGATTAATTAGATCATTCTAAGCATTTGTTTATTTTATTGATTTGTTTTTAATTGTATGTTATAAGTTGCTAAAGTGCAACATCGCACCATTAATTCGAAATAATACACTTTTTCCCCTATAAAAATCAATTTTGTGCTCAACGAAGACAGCTGTATAGCACTTTATTTTTATTCATTAAAAATCGATATAATTCGTTTTTGCATAGGATATTTTTTATATAATTCCTTAAAAGCAAAATCATCCAATCCAAATTTATATATTTTGTGGTTTTCAGTTAATTCCCCTATAAAACGAATTAATTTCATTTTGTCAGAATCTCAGTATTATCTTGGAACGAAATAATTCTATTGTCCTGAAATAGAATTTCTTATTATTTTCTTCTTTTTTTTTCGTAGTTTTTCCTAGAACTTTAATTATTGGTCTTGAATTAACCTGACTGGTTGTTTTCATTTATGTGTTGATTAACGCGGTGAATTTATTAAGAGTTTTATTATATATGTGTATTGAAATGCATTATTTGTATTATGTAGAAAGTGATATTTGCAAAATTAAAGTTGATATTTATGTAACTAAAACCATTGTTTAAAGAAATATACTCATTGGTTTATAAAACAATCTCTTTTGCTAAATACTCTGAGTGCATTCCTCCTCATATGAGCAAAGTTGCTTTAGAAGAATTCAAAAACAACTATGAACTATCTAATGAAGAAATCTAAAAAACAAAAACAAAATTATTACTTTGATTTTAACTTTTGTTTAATATTTGCGAAGGATATATATTCATTTTTATTATCGAATACGTATATTTATAACAGTAAATCATAGCATATATTTTAAATTCGTGATTGCACTTTCTGCCAGGACTTTATATTATACTTTAACTGTTTCACAGAAATAGCATGTAAAAACGATAAAATTACAGCAATCATTTTAATCCATAATGAATACAAATATTTTAAAATCTTTTCCAGTTAATTGGGTTCAATCGAATGGCATCAAAAATGCCAGTATTGTCCAGCTATTTGCCCAAATTTAATTATTTAAATTAGCTATAAAATTTATTTATTCCAAAAATAAATAAAATCTATTAAATATCAAACATTATTTCAGTATGTAGGCTATGCAGTAATACTACCGGTTCTTATGTTGTTCTAACTATCAGGCTTTATAGTATGATTATTTTGAATATCATAACCACTGTCACAATTAAATGTTTGATTCACTTTTTTAATCACTGAAAAGTATGAAGGATCTTCATACGATGTTATTATAATTTTATTTATTTATATATACTAAAAAAAAAAGTCTTCATAGCTTTAGTTTTTGAGTTCTTCGACTGCGACACTAAAAGTTCACTATCTAGTTCCTTTTTCATCTATTCACCTATGATGCGACAAAAACTAAAAATATATCAAGCCATAAAAACTCACGGAATAGTTCCTGCTTTTCCTTTTTCTGCGATGCACAAGACAATTTTATTCCTATCTATTTGAATAGAAGATCCTACAAGATAAAAGAAGAAACAGTGAAAAAAAAAAAAAAGAATGAGACTGTTCTCATATGGTGTTCCTTCGATTTGCGTTCTTTTTCTATTTATGTGGTGTTCCGTGTTCCATATACAGATTTCATGAGCACGTGGTGCTTTTCATACCTCACGCAGTTACTGTCAAAGTCCGAAAACGTCTGGTGGCACGCCACGAATCAACAAAGCCCCATCTATAGCATCATCGAAATAAAACAATAAATTCGAGATCCGACTTACTCAGAAACAGGAATTTTTAGTTAATTTTTTATTGATATAACTTCAAGCTAATTCATAATATCGAAGGAAAGTGAAGTTATAATTTACGTTAAGTACTTTGGACTAACAGTTGTTAAAGAATTTAAAAAATGAGTGCTTTTCATATAGCATTCTTTTTTCCTTCAAGTTATAACCTAATTTCCAATATATTATACAACATTTATTTTCAGAGCAATGCAGTTATTGATTCAAAATGACAAATGTGAAAACAGGATGTACAAAGTATAGAATGATTTAAAATAGGTAGGTAAGTGTATCTGAAGGGGAGGGGGGGGGTAAGCGCCACCATTTAAAAAAAATTGTAACGAATGTATTTATTAGAAGAGACATTCCACAATTTTATTTTTAAATAAGATATATATATAAGAATGAAGATAAAAATAAGATATATATTAAGAATTTCTCTAATAAATTGCGATGTTTCTTACTGAAATACTATTTGAACTAATGATTATATAACAAGGGGACTTCTGTAACAATCAAAATTACCACATTAAAATTAAATATTCACATAACATATATAAAGCACTTAAAAGAAGTAAATTATTATTTAATCATTTAAAAAAGTTTCAGTTTTGTGGCATTGAATATATATTGTATCCGTTATAGTTTCTACTTAAACAGATTGATAACAACCACTACACGCACTGATATTGTTCTCACTGATTTGAGCATGTGCCATATATGAATATGTCATACTTTTATAACAGGATTAAATCTTTATAAATATTTCGTTGTTTGATAAAAAAAAATCAGTCAAAGTATTCTAGTAATAATACGTATTTCAGTAATATTTGATATTTAAAAGAAAAGAATCGCTATTGAGAATAATGATCTTGGACAATAATTTCCGGATCTTGGCAGTAACTGCAACTAAATTGTTGTGTATCTGTTTCCCCATTGCTGCTATCCCTACAGGTAGGGATATAAAGCTCATGCGAAGATTACTAGCATGATAATTATGTACGACTGTTGCATTTTTTGCATATTCTCAATTGGTTTAGGACTGTTACTACTGGAATCAGGGACTCGAAAAAACGAATTTTTTTTTTGTTCGGTTTTATTTCCCTTTTTCAATGACTTCGATATTCATTAATGAGTTACTCAGTATTTATTTAATACAAGAACATTTTCGGAATTAGTTTTCTACTTAATGATTTGCTACAATGAAAGCCACTTTTCTTTTTATAAAGTATTTTTGTATTAGTTGTTGAATTTTAGATAGCATTTTATTGCAGTCATAAGAATATTTTAATCGTGCGTGGTTATGAAAATTCTCTGCCATGTTGGAAAAAGAATGGAGGTAGTAACAGTGCTGAATTGTTGAGAGGATGCTTTGTGCAGAGTTGAATTTGTTGTTCCTCATAACACTTGTGTGTGACTATTCATCTTGTCTCTGCCCCATCCCAAAGTGAGAGGAAATACGTTTTTGTAATATAAGATGAATACCCTACTACTACTTGTAAATGAAAGTTATGACAAAAAATAGCATTAAAAGTTCATAATGTAACATTGTGTCTGTTTTCTTTCTTGTGTCGAAACATCCATAAGAAGTTTTTTTTTTTTCAGATTGCACAATATTATTATTAAAAAAAAACAAAAAATATAATTCTATAAATTTTTTATAATGAAACAGTCGTGTTCTTAATTCTTTTTTTTTTTTTTTATGCCGGGTTTACACTCGGCCAATTATAAGACGGCCAATAGGCAGCGCATGCGTAGAGAGGGACTGATTCATGTTTGCCACAATTTCATGAGACAGATTCAGGCACTCCATGCTTGGCTACAAATTGCCGTTTTTGGCGTCTCTGAATTTTTCTTTGTCACTGCGTATCATATTAAAATGATGGACATTTACACAAAAAAAAAACATGGTAAACTAAAAAGGTCAAAATACCTAAATTTGGAAAACTATAGAAAAAAATATATATATTAAGTAATTAATATATGATAAGTAATCAATTTTTTCACGCCAAAAAAAGCGTGAAATTCTGCACACGCATGCGCAGTAATAAAAAAAATACAGTACAGTGGTATGTTGTTGTCCCGTTGGGACAAGTATTTGCCGTGGACCGAACAGCACTTTTCAGCCTTTCTACTACTGACCGAGTTTAAACCCGGCATTAATCAAACGGATGCAGAAATGATGATTTTAATATTCAATTGGGGTTAAAATGGCGTAAAGTCTGAGCAAGACCAACAGTCCAAATATTTTTAATGTAAATCATTAATTTATTATTATTGCATACATCACAAATACTAAATTAAAATATTGAATACTATAATTCAGTTGATATAAATTTTAAAATCATCATTTTGGAACCTCTTCATTTCTCGCTTTTAACGATTACCCTATAACTCAACCAGGAAGTCCAGCACTTCTTGGTAATTCCGATAAACGGTGCTGGTCGTTGTTACAATGGCATCAGTCAAGAAAAAGGGTCATTGCTGTTGAATGTCAGTTGTGTACTTGCATAAAGTGCAGAGTTTTTGTAACTCCTGTTGAAGATGTTGATACTCAAAAAATCACAAATGCTGTGTCTAGTGTGACATCCAAATTGTTGGACAATACTTGATGAGAATTAGAATACCACTTGCAATCTTTGAGTTACCAAGGGTGCTGCTCACAATGACGTAGGTGGTTTCATTAAAAACTTTATAGCCGTTTTTACAATAAGCGCAATTTCATGAGACAGATTCAGGCACTCCATACTTGGCTACAAATTGCCGTTTTTATAATATATCGGAACAAGTATAAACTAAACTATAGTAAATTTTTCTCTCTATATATAGATATATAAAATCGATTCAAGACTTTATGACCACTCTGTACAACAAACAAATTGGTTTATATATATATATATATATGAAAAGATGAAACAATCAACGAGACAAAATGACACATCTTTGGGAAAGCTCCTTTTATAACAATGACTGTCATTTTATTAAAATCATTTCATATTTTGGTCACATTACGTATAGTAAGTGAAATAATGCATGTGAAAGATTTGTTGTTTGCATAAGGCTTGATTCTATACTTATATTGATATGTTATTAATTTAAATACAGAAACTGCAAAATTAAATGTAATCACTTTATATTCCCCTTGAAGCTTTTATCGGACCAAATTTATGAAAGTGATGAATGTTTTTAATATAAAAAAAAAACTTGAGGGATAACAGTAGTCGTGAAATATTCAAGAGGGTTATTGTCCTCCTCCAAAATATTTGTGCATTCACCAATGGCATTACGCTGATATACAGAATATCCCAAAAACTTGATTACAGAGTTTAAGAATTCATGCAAGCAAGCAGAATCAACTTAATTTCACATTAGAACATAAAATCGCAAATACAAAGGACTTTGTATCATATTATAACATGATCCAGGAAGATCTTTGTAAAGAAAAGTTCATCGTAAAGCGCCGTTTATGCGATACAAATTTTCATCAAAACTATATTATAGTCGCATGAATAACAACATTAAAAGCATGTATAGTTTCAGAACAGTAGCTCTTTTGAACAGATCCGATGGTGGTTGCATCCTTCTTATTGCATCTAATATACTGCGAATGACTTGTAAAGTAATATTTTCCGTGTAATTTATGCTACATTTGTGAATTTTATTTCCATTAAATTCGTATTGTACTCTTTATTTAATCTATCCTTTTCTTTTAGTTAATTCACGGATAAAGAGCGTCATATAACGGTCGCCCTCTACATTTGCAACCTTATGTTCTCTTATATAAATGACTTGTTTTATATATTTATATTCTCTTACAAAGTTTGTGAACGACATTTTAAAACATTTGGTTTGTTAATTAAAGGTACTAAACATAACTCTAGTATAGGATGATACACATTAAAACAGACAAAATTAAAGTATAACTATGAAATCTGTAATTAATTTATTTTGATAAATCAAATTTGCCGTGAAACTACCAAGTTTCGATAGTTGCTCTATATGTGCCTTTCCGGTAACACGGCAAATGGCTAGGCAGTATTTTAATTGCTATCATACTCTTGATAGTAGTATATCCTTTGTTAATGAGTTCAGTACATTAGTTAATCGCTGCTTCAATGGCTTAAGTCCTAGGGGAGTGAAGGTGCGAGTGCTTTGTCTCCCAATCTCATAGGAAAAAATCGCAAGGGGTTAGATCTGGAAATTCTTACATGAGCATCCTTCCCCCTATCCTGAAACTACTTCACCAACCTTTCAATATTATGATGATGCGTTAATTCTTTATTAAATGCCGGGCGAAAATATCTTTAAACGACGATCAGAGAAAATATTTTAACATATTCCGAAACACAGAACACTTTCTCCTGCATGGATGGCAGCATTTTGATAACGACAGCGGCAAACGCTTTCTTCTATCGGTCTCTAGCGGTGATATCGTTAGCTGGAAGAACTGTCGCTTTTGCCAGATAAAACTTATAATTGTGGCTTTGGAATTACTTTCTTTAGGCTAATTAAATGAATTGCAGAATTCGTACTATGGTACTCTTTATTGTCCCATTCAATCTGAATCACCCTGTATAAAGAATTTCATCACGTTCCAGTTTTCAATCTGAAACATAAAGGACTTAATGCTTATCGTTGCCATGAAATGGAGGAAAATTATAAATTCGGAACTCATTTCACTTGCTTTCCGATGAATATACACCACCACCTATAATGAGGATGGACCCCGTTTACTAGGATTTGAAGCATGAACAAGGTACTAAGTGTGCTTTCGTACCTTTCTACAAATTTTGGAAATGTTTTCCAATGTTTTCAGAGTGGGTATGCAGTGAACGATCATATGAGACTATATCGGCGAACAGGAGACAAAAGTGTAAAATCATTGTTGGCAGAAGGAATCAACGTCTTCAAACGTTCGTTAAATATATAACTGGGTCTCGAATCATGGTCAAATTGAAATAGATAGCCATGCCAGAAATATTTCCTGCTGTTATTTAGAAAACGTAGTTGAATGTAGAAAATTTATTGGTGACTTCTAGTAAAAGCGCTGCAGCTCGCATCTAATGATAAAGACAATTAGAATTTGTGCAAATTCAGCGAAATTAAATTATCTTGCGCAGGCTGAAAATTATCTTTTCAAGTGAATTCAACTTTTCTTCTACTGAGCGAATGACACCTGGAGTTTCAAATTTAGAAAATGGAAGCTTCAACATCCGACAACGTAAATTGTAGGAAAGCTGATGACTGCAGCGTCGTGTCGTAGGGTATGTTTTGATTTTCCTTTCTTTGTCCCAAGATACCTGGAAAAATAATTTGATAATCTTTCTATACTTTCGGAGCTTTTATATCATCTTTACGTCTTCTCTAATTAGATTGGGCATTTGAATAAAGTAATTTGCCCTGCCAAACTACCATAACTACCATAATAATTTTCAGTTCCATAAAAGCTCTTTTGAATGACCGTGTGGATGAGAAACCATTGTATATTGGCTTAGAATATATTTTATTGCTTGTTTCCAATTACTTCAAAGCATAGTAATTTTACTATTTTCACTAAAAATATATTCTACTTCAAAGAATATCATATATTAACTTTCACAACTACTTAATACTATTAATTTGGGATCATTTATAATCATTACATCCCCTGTTTTGTTGGAAAAAAGGGCCATTGGATTGTTTCTTTTTACTTTAAATACACAGTCTGTTTATTCTAAATTTCTTAAACCGGTGTCGCAGAAAAAGATTTTCTTGAGACAATTCGGTTTCGGAAACATTCGTTTAAAATCTGAGCTTGAAATTGACATTTTCAATGCTTCAATTAATACATTCATCACTTAGCTGGGATATTTCATTTTGCTTATATGCGTCCCCTAGAATTTATCTTGCAATGACCAAAGAACCTTATTCAAGTATCTTCATAGTCACGTGACGGAAAGTAGTCAAAACAGCTCATCGGAGTTCTGCAAGTTTTTCATATTTATTACCATTATGTCATTTACAATGTTTGATACGCCATTAACTTTGAAGGGATTTTCACAGTAATATATATCTGAATATGTGTTGAAAATCAATGGTTTAAATGTTGATGATAGAGCACCTTCATGTTTAAAAAGCAACACTGCTGGGACAAAAATGTTTCGTTAGCTCTTCGGCTTCCTTGGAAAGCATTCGAATGGGAACCTCAGACTTTATAAGTTTGGTGAAAGCTGAGTATAAAAAAAATATCTAATAGTGTGGAAATTTCTGTTAATCTAAATGTTAATGAAATAAGTAAGACATTTTTTTATCATCTGCATTTGTAATGTTAGTAATATGTGTTATTAACTTAAAAACTTGCTAAATATATCAACAGTGTAATTGGATTTATGATATATCTCTCCTTTTCTGAAACGATATATTTAGACTTTTTTTACATAAGTAGATTAATTAATCCTAAATAAATTAATTATATAGCTCTTCAAATTGATTACAAATATTATACCAATGCAAATTAATTTTGTGACAGATGCATGCAGATAACTATTTATTCCTAACAAATAATACTGTTCTGGCAAAAAATACAGAGAAGCTTATGACAACCAAATCTGTTTTAGTTAAAATTATTTTTTTTTTTATTTCATATTGAAAATTGTTATTTGTGCATGGTTAAGATATGTTGATTACGGGACCTCAAGTAATTGATTTACTAATTTCAATGTAAAAAAAAAAATCATTTATTGCAAGAGATGACAGAAAATGAGAATGAAGTGTATGCTACAAAGCCATTTTTTAAAAACAGCAATTAGCAATCACTGTTTAAAACATACATCCAATTAACGGGCAATTTAATACTCAGATAAATTATATCACAAGAAATTTAAAAAATTCATCGACTGTAATTTATTGAATGCATTATGCGTACCGAAATATAACCTCACATGCATGCATCATTTAACCCTTTGCAATCGGATGGTGACTTTCACTCACCATTCAAGACGGTGCATCATTTTTATATTTTATTTATTTATTTTTATTGTTAAAAATGCCTACAGAGTTGCAAGAAGATGTAGATTACTTTTTCGGAGAAATTCAACTTAAAACCAATAGATATTTTTATTTCTCGGAACACTAAACAAGATAGGTATTAGGGAGAATAACTATGCATCGAATTACTTTTCTGAGGGAAAAGAGTTAGTAGAAAACCAATTTAGCATTTCTGCAGGGATAAGGATTCTAAGAAAAAGAATTCTAAAAATGTATTCTTTCTCAAATTTCAGCTTTAATCGATTGAAAAAAAAATCGAAAATGCATACTTGCTTTTTTTCACTATACTACTCCAGTATTCTGAAAATACATATCTGATGACTCGTAGAATTTCTGGCTTTGCATAAAATCCACAATTTTCATGCAGGAGAAGGGGAGTTCGAACCTTTGTTAGACAGTATACGTGGGAGTTTCAAATATAACTAACAATGATTCCTTTTTTTTTGGGGGGGGGGGAATTGTTAAAATAAATTGTTACTTCTTATCTTTTCTGGAGTTTATATCTATGTTAAAATATATATTCCTTGCAATTTCATTAATAATTTAACTTTGAAATTAAGAAATCAATATTAATTTATTTTTTAAAGAATAGATTTAGTCCATTAGATGGGATAAATCTCTAATTTTGATTATGAATTTCGAAAACATAATTTTATTCATTTATATTTTAATTTTACTATATGAATAATCATGCACAAGATGATAGAATGAAGTGTCATGAAACATATAACGCATTCTTTCGATACCGATTAAATTTCTGATCATGGATTGCTCTACGACAATAAGAATGAACAAGAATACAATAGAATGAAGAATGAACAAGAATACAATAGAATGAAGTGTCATGAAACATATAACCCATTCTTTCGATACCGATTAAATTTCTGACCATGGATTGCTCTACGACAATAAGAATGAACAAGAATACAATAGAATGAAGAATGAACAAGAATACAATAGAATGAAGTGTCATGAAACATATAACGCATTCTTTCGATACCGATTAAATTTCTGATCATGGATTGCTCTACGACAATAAGAATGAACAAGAATACAATAGAATGAAGAATGAACAAGAATACAATAGAATGAAGTGTCATGAAACATATAACCCATTCTTTCGATACCGATTAAATTTCTGACCATGGATTGCTCTACGACAATAAGAATGAACAAGAATACAATAGAATGAAGAATGAACAAGAATACAATAGAATGAAGTGTCATGAAACATATAACGCATTCTTTCGATACCGATTAAATTTCTGATCATGGATTGCTCTACGACAATAAGAATGAACAAGAATACAATAGAATGAAGAATGAACAAGAATACAATAGAATGAAGTGTCATGAAACATATAACCCATTCTTTCGATACCGATTAAATTTCTGACCATGGATTGCTCTACGACAATAAGAATGAACAAGAATACAATAGAATGAAGAATGAACAAGAATACAATAGAATGAAGTGTCATGAAACATATAACGCATTCTTTCGATACCGATTAAATTTCTGATCATGGATTGCTCTACGACAATAAGAATGAACAAGAATACAATAGAATGAAGAATGAACAAGAATACAATAGAATGAAGTGTCATGAAACATATAACGCATTCTTTCGATACCGATTAAATTTCTGATCATGGATTGCTCTACGACAATAAGAATGAACAAGAATACAATAGAATGAAGAATGAACAAGAATACAATAGAATGAAGTGTCATGAAACATATAACCCATTCTTTCGATACCGATTAAATTTCTGACCATGGATTGCTCTACGACAATAAGAATGAACAAGAACACAATAAGAGCGAAAATCGGGTTTTTTCGAAGTACGTTTTCTAATAATAAATTATTATTATTATTTTTAAAGACGTGTTTTAAGGGGGGGGGATTATTATAAATAGTGAATAAATACGAATCTGGGATTTTAAAGCTTCGCCAAACTAAATATATTTGCTATATTTATTTTAAAGATTCATACTCAAAAAATTCAAAGATACATTCATTTGAAAGATTTTCATAATAAATTCAACTTTTGAATATGAACATCACAGATAGAACATGATGTACATCGGCTGCATACGTTTCTAGACAAAACTTCGGATTCTCGTACTTGTCAGTGCTGGCTGTAGTAGCTGTGACACAATTCAACTTTTGAATATGAACATCCCAGATAGAACATGATGTACATCGGCTGCATACGTTTCTAGACAAAACTTCGGATTCTCGTACTTGTCAGTGCTGGCTGTAGTAGCTGTGACACAAGCTTTCAAATCAATGATGGTCGTTGGACATGGAGGCTCATACACAAGATCTTGTACAAACCTAGACGATGTTGAATCACATGCAGAATAATCATGGCGGCCAAAGTAACATCTATCTCTGTCTGTTAAGTGACCAGCCCACCAATGTCTGTATATTTAATTCAGGAAATGTCTTCATGTCCAGTGATAGTCTCTAAATTTGAAATTCTGTATCGCTACTGTTTTTGCCACTGTCAAATCTGTAGTGCAAAGTTTGTCAAACTTCCAAAGTCAGAATATGCATGTACATTAAAGACTTGATGTATGACATTTCACAAATGAAAGTATATTGAAAATCTTTGAGGCTTGCATTCAAAACTTGAATTTATTACTTTTTGATGTAGTATTAAAGAATTAATTATTGAAGCATTGAAGTCAAGACTATTCTTCTTGGATCACTCTGTATTTTTAAAATTTAAATTGTAACTAGGAAATTATGAACTGTATCACTTTTAACAATATTTTCTTATCAATAAAAATAACAGTATTTTTTTCACAAAAAAAAAAAAAGATACCGTAAAATCTAAAATTTATTGAGCAAATTTTCAAAGCGATAAGAAACGAAAGGCATAACTAAAAATCAAAACTGTAAAGGTAATCCGCAGCCATCCTTCACCATTTCTGCTGAAATTTGTAAAGAAAATTTCACAAAATCATAAAATAAAAATAATAAAACTTAAATTAAAACTAACTTCTGAAGAAGTAAATAGGATCTTTTGTATAATATAATCATTAGTTACCGTATTTCAACATTGAGAAAACCATTTTTCAATCAGCTAAAAAAACTGCGACAAGCATCAAATTTAAAATTACAACAGTTGCAAATAACATGTTTTTATATCAAATGTATTTTTAAAAAGTTGTTTTTCAATACAAATAATAATTATCGTTAATAAGTTGATACTATGAAGTATATTGGTATTAAATTACATTATAACAAATGATTTGTCCTTTTTTCTTAAAAAGTATACAACTACCGGAAAAAAAATCCTTTTAATTGGACCGGAAGCATGTGAAAATAAACATATCGAGTTTCATTGTTCTAGACGAAGAAGTACAATTTAATTCTTTTATTTATTTATTTCTTCTTTTTTCTCCGAAGTTTGCCAATCTTCAATCAGATTGTTTTCTTTGGAAAATTATTTAGAGAATTATTTTCTCTAAATGCTCGTGTTTTCATGAATATTTTATTTAATAAAATCTTAAGAAATAATTGTTAAATACTTTGATAAAATTTTCGCAAATGATGTTTTTAACACAATTTCACAAGCATATGTTTTCTTGTCAGATGCTCTAAATAGATTGATTCATTTATAAATTGCAGTGCTTAATAGTTTCACCTATGAAGACTTATTAAATAAACGTCGGAAACTTTCTTTTATATTTGATTTTAAATTTTTAAAAGCTGTGGATTATATCTTTGATACCATTTTCATGCATCAGTCATACTTAGTCGTCAGTCATTTCATGCATTAGTCATCAGTCATTTTGCTATAGTTCTACAGTTTGCGTAGGTAATAATCTCAGGAAATAAAAATCTGCAGAATTGAAATATACACTGAGGTGACAAAAGTTATGGAATACCTCCTAATAGGGTTTGAACTTCCTTTCACCCGGTGAAGTTCAGCAACTTGACGTGGCATGGATTCAACAAGTTTTTGGAAGTCTCCTGCAGAAATATTGGGCGATGCTGCTTCTATAGACATCCGTAATTGCGAAAGTGTTGCTGGTGCCAGATTTTGTGCATGAACTGACCTCTTGATTATGTCCCATAAATTTTCGATGAGATCCATGTCGTGAGACGCAGGTGTGGCGAAATCATTCCCTGGAATCGTTCCAGAATGTTCTTCAAACCAATCTTGAACAGTTATGACCCGGTGGCATGGCGTATAAAAATACCATCGTTATTTGGTACACGAAACCCATGAATAGCTGCAAGTGGTCTCCAAGTAATTGTACCTAATTATTTCTAGTCAATAATCGGTTCATGTTGATCAGAAGACCAAGTCCATTCTATGTAAAACATCCCATACCATTATAGAGTCCCCATCAGCTTGCACAATGCCTTATTGACAACTTGGGTCCATGGTTTCGTTGAGTCTGTGTCATACTAGAACACTACCATCAACTCTTGATCAAGCCACGGTTTTCCAGAGTCCAATTGATATGATCACGAGCTCAGGAAAGCCACCGCAGCGGTGCCATGCTGTTAGTAAAGGTACTCGAGCTAGTTTTCTGCTGCCATAGCCCATTAAAGACAAATATCGCAGCTCTAACGAACACGTCCGTCGCATGTCCCACATTGATCCTGGGGTTATTTCACTCAGTTTAGCTTGTTTGTTAGCACTGAGAATTCTATACACTCGTTGCTGATCTTGGTCATTCAATGATGGCGGTCGGCAACTGCATTGTCCATGGTTGGAGGTTATGCTTGAAATTATGTATTATCGGCACGGGCTTAACACTGTGGATCTCGGAATGTTGAACTCCCTAAAGATTTCAGGAATGGAACGTCCCTTGCGTCTAGTTCCAACTACTATCGCATGTTCAAAGTCCGTTTATTCTCGTCATGCGACCATAATCACGTCAGAAATTTTTTCGCAGAAATCGCTTGAATATAATCGAAAGACCTGTCAGTGCATTGCCCTTTTATACATTTTGTACGTGATATTACTGCTATCTGTATATTTTTATCCCATGACTTTTGTCACCTCGGTGTGTTTTGATTTATATTATTAGTACTTGAAAGACATCAATGCATCCTCTTTAAATTTACTGTAACTAATATATTTTAAAGAACAAACAATAAAAAATAACTCTTACATTCCCTTCTATAATTAGTCAATATAACTGCTGTTTAATGATAAACTACAAACCACTCATTAAAAATATTGCTAAAACCTAATATCTGCATGCTTTTCTAATAACATTATCATGCTCAGTGGTTCCTTTTATGTGAATAATAACATTGTCAAAAATAACAAGAGTACTTGGTGTAATTCCCATTTGTCCTAAAACATCCAAAAAAATTGTAGTTTGATTGTTGGAGTAATTGCATGCTAAGTACTCAAAGCTAGTATATTAGCATTATGCATCCAGACACCTTTTAAACTTTTCTTGCTTGAATTAATGAAAAAACTTTATCTTAAATTTATCTGCTTCAAATTCTATTTATCTTAAAATTTATTTGCTTCAAATTCCACTTTGCTTCTAAGATGTTTTGGTTCGAACGACTCTGCCTGAACCAAAAATGATAATAATTTCATTTCCCTTCGCTTTGCTGCACGAACGCTTCCCGATTTGCGATAAGCCCACTGTTTATTCTGATTTATCCCATTTTTATTGTGAAATAAGCGTAATAAGTGAAGTTACATTTCATCTTAGTTTTTTAACCGTAATTTACAAGCAGAAATATAACCAAATATAGATTGCTAAATACTTTCTTTGCAATGTTTAACTCATCTACTGAATTGGAGAAATACGTGTAATTGTTTCTAAATGCAATATATCAAATATTTTAAAACAGACAATTTTCCAACGGATTTCTTTCTTAGACATGCAATAGTAGATTTTATTCAACAACGGATAATGCAGCTGATAATTGCTTTGTTTTACATTTCTTGGTCTGCGATTTAATCATAACGGTTCACTGATTTTTAAAAGTTCCGGTTGGAAGTTTATCAATGATCCACTATCTGATAATATGTTATCATTTTGCAACGACTAATTATTATAAAATGCTATAACATTCAAACAAAATTTGTATTTCTGTTTAATTGAAAATATTTTGTACTTTTATTACATTGTTTATACCAAATACTTCAAATTTTAAAAAATGATGAGTTGACAAAATGGCCTTTTAAATGCATGAGGACAAATTCAATAATATAAGTGACGATATTTAATTCAGCGGCAGGGGTCACCTCAAAACTTTCTCTCGCATTCTCTAATAAAGATGTTATCCCAATGAACTACTTGCTTGGCATTGGGGAACAATAGTTAATTATATATATAGTTATTAATATATTTCGTGAATTTAATATTTTTACTGAATCCATCGTGTCATCTTTGGCGATCGTTTTTGGCAATTAATCCCTGTATAAGTTAAAAGTATTCAAAAATAGAATTTGCGTTTGAAATGTTTTGATTACATCTTTCTAAAAATACAGACAGTCGACCCCTTTTTGTATTTGACTCAAAATTAAATAAATGTCTATAATAAAGATGTTAAATTTGAAAACAGAATTTTGACTATCTAGCTTTCTTCGTTTTGTAATTATCTTATATTCGAATAGCCGGACAGACAGCCTTCCTCTGAATTGATTTCGTTCAAAATTTGATAGAAATCTATATATTTGTTTTTAAGCTCGTTCATTTCAAATTGTTGCCTAATTTTCTATCAAATTTCTTACTGTATTTTCGAAAGAATAACACATTTGTAGGAAATGTTTAATTATGGAGAAGAAAATCCGCGAAGGAAATGGCCTGTTTTATGCAGCGCTTTTGTGAATGAAACATTTTTTTTAAAAAATATTCTTTTAGTGAACTTATCCTTATATTTCTAAACAAATACATCTGAAATCATTTATAATTTTATTAAATGGTTTTTATGAGATTTCGATGTCAAAATATGTAGGCTTAGCCAATACATAATAAATGCTATAAATTTCCATAAATTAAAATGTGTATAATTATGTAAATCTAATAAATAACTGAAAGGAAATTAATTGATTGCAGAACTTTTGTATGCTTATATTTACATATTAATATTTTATTTGTTATCTAAATAAATAAAAAAAAATTCTTTAACACTTTCTTTTACAATAAATTAAAATGCATATTTTTATTTTTTAAGTAACTATGAAAAAGTATTATATAAAATACAAAGTGCTTATTTACGATTTATTATAATAATTTAAATAAGTATATTGCTTATTTTTGCACTAAAAATGTACACAGAATAGAATATATAACAATTTTTAATTAAGTAATAGAATCAATTATGTATACGAACAGGAAGTGAAAGCACGACTGCAAAAGTCTGTTTGAAAAAAGAGCCAATTTGAAAGTGTAAGATGCAAAAAAAAAAAAAAGATATAATATTTTCCCTCTATTATTTTATAGGAAAAGTATTTTTAATTGCAATTTAGGCACTGCTTAGGTGGGCATGTGTATGGGAGGAGTCAACTAAATTGAGGCGCAGAAATTGTTAAAACAAACCCTTGGTTTATCAATATTAATGTCGATTAATAGAACAGTAGTATTTCATATTACTATAAAATTTATTAAACTACACATTTCTACAATACAGCTATTTACTAAATTCATCAAAAAAAAAAAAGCCGATAAAATTTTAAAAGTTAGAATAAGGTATGTTCCAAATAATAAAAAAATAAAATTTGAAAAATATCAAACAAAATTATTTTATTTATAGCCGAATCAAAATTTACGATCCCAAATAAAAAATAAAAAAGGGAGATTGAATGACAATATTTTTTTTATGCCGAGCAGTGCCATCTAGAATTAAATTAGTGTATTAGGATTAGATCGCGGGAAATGTAAATTTAATTCATTCACGCAATTAATTCAAATAATAAGAGAAATTTTTGCTAAATTCACCTAAAGAATGAATTCTTATAGAAGTGCTATTTATTGAATCCTCAAGTCATAGATTCATTTTACTTTGTATCAAACTTTTTTTATCTTTTCATTTAATTTGTTGGATGAAGAGTAGTTGCCGTTTTATGTACCAGATGGCGCTCTTTCCTGGTTTTCCTTTCAGGTGAAGGCGGAAAAATCCCTAATACTGACTGAAGAGAATAAAAATTCCACAACGGCTGTTGGAAATGAAATTTCTTGCATTGTGTTTTCATTAGTATTATTCGTTGAAGACAGATAATGAAATCTTCGTTGAAAATTGAACGATTACAATTTAGTTCAGCATCCAGAAAACTGTTTTAAGAAAAGTAACTTTTTAAATTTCGAATTTTTTTTTCTTTTTCCTCCTGTATATAAACAGCGATTGCAAATAATTTATTTCACATTATATAGCGATAGATAAGAAATCTGCAAATAAATTTGTTATAAATTAGTAAATTTACTAAATGATGTAACCTTTTCATTTGAAAATTACTTTTAAAACGGGAGGAAGACAGAGTTACAAATATTAGAAATTAATATTCTTAACGGATTACAGAGTTTTTAATCTGCATTCTTAATGAAATGTAAAAATACTACAAGAGAATAATTCTACTAGATTTTTTTTTAAAAGTAAACATACACTAAGGCTAATATTTAAACATTTATTATATTTATGATATTTAAAACATTTTATTCAAGTCTTCCAACAAAATAAATTTATTCAAATTTCATATATAGGAAAACGTTTCCAATATATATATATAACTCCTCGTTGTTGTTCTTTTGATTCCCCCCCCCCTCTCTTTTTACTCGATACTTTGTAACCTTTAAGGTATTGGAAATGGAGGCTTGCACTCTTATGTTGGATATCGAAATTGTTTCTAGAAATAAAGAAATTGAACAGATGACGACAAACTCTTCTTCAAATACAAAGATTGTCAAAAAATATTTTTATTAACATCTATTTCTATTCAACTCATTTTTATGACGATTATTTCATTGCATTGTCTTTCTAATATTTCTCTTAATTTCTAAAAAGGTGACAAATATAAAACGTTATTGCGATTTTTTATAATAGGAGCAAATGTTAGTTTTCAAAAGTAAGCAATTGGACATTTTCGGTGATTAGTTGTTCGCCTAATTAATTTAGTCATATCCAAATACTTCAACGAATTGCATCTGATCACACTTAAATGTGAATACCAATTAAATTAGACTCGCACTATAAACACAAAACATTCCGAGTTGTTAATCAGTG
This sequence comes from Argiope bruennichi, assembly GCF_947563725.1. Lineage (NCBI taxonomy): Eukaryota > Metazoa > Arthropoda > Arachnida > Araneae > Araneidae > Argiope > Argiope bruennichi. The sequence goes on from NC_079152.1 coordinate 104,079,789, forward strand.
TCACAAAGTGGCGAAATCGGTTCATTTGTTCAGGTTGTGACAAGGTTTTATTAGTGATATCTGTCAAAAATAAACGACCATTGATGCTGTTTATAGAAGCCAGAAACTTTCAAAAGAAAAAAAAGTAGAAAGGAAAAAATAACGAAAGTACACTATTTGGTGTTGTGGAGCCTGTTGAAGTTTCTCTAATAGAGATAGTAAAATCAAATATTATTTTTGAGATTTCTCTTAAAATTAGAAGGCGATGGAAGATAGGTGCCCATTAATAACATATCTACGGACATAAGCTCTCATAAAGAATAAAAACTAAATTAAGGAGCAGGAGTTGGAAGGCTTGGCTTTGCCAATTTAAATATACATATTTAACTTCCCACCTCAGTGAAAAATGGTTCAAGTATTAACGCAACAGTGTCATTGCAGACAATGATATATTTATTTACAATTCTACTTTGTGGCACTAACCGTTTCATCATACATCGAAAAAATAAAAACTAGTCAATACAGATGATAAATTTGTTATCAGTCTTTTACATAGATTCGAATCGGATGTAACAATCTTGCATTTAAAGCTAATTTGACTTTGACAGAAAAAGGTATTTTATAACGGTGCTAAAATCCTTTTCAACGAAAATGCATAAAATCTTCGATAATGTATCAAAAAAGAAAGAACGTGTTCCTATAAAGTTTCGGGATTCGGTGCTATCATATACTGGTTAACAAAATCTATTAAAAATAAACTGGTGTTATTTCTAAGCATGTACTAAGCTAATATATTCTTATAATAAATTAATTTTTGAAAGTGATTTATATAAAAATGCAACTACAGACTCGAAAGCAAAATAATTTTTTTTCAATTCATCTTGAAGCAATGTTTCTTGACGTTTTTCTTTTGGCGCGACAACGCCAAAATACAGTAAAAGTTTGATCCCCCTACCCTGAAATAGGGCAAAGAGGAACAATGCAATTTGATCTCAGCACTTATTTTTTGCGACTATTGCTACTGAGCTAACAAAAAAAAATACCCATTCTTTCCTGACACTTGCCACATTTGATAAAATTTCAATGGGTAAATTTTATTTATTAAAAGACATATATGAGATGTATATTCGAGAAAGAAATGAGACATACAAAGAAAAAAGCATGGAAGTGTTTATTACAAAATAGCACAACACACAGCTTGTATCGATCTGGTGGACCCTTCCAGGTCCCTTGTACATGATTTGACCTACGTAGGAAAAGGTTTTCTTTTTTTCTTTTTTTTTTTTTTTCTTTTTCAATTGCATGACATGAAAATGATGCAAATCAATTGCCAACAAAATAAACTCTTAAAATAGTGGAAAGTGAAAAAGCATCAGCACTATACAATCAAATACATGCAGATTAGAAAGACTACTCATTTTTATGTAGATGAGGCTCAGTTTCATTAGAATAAGATTTTTCATCAATTAATCTTAGGTTAATTTTATATGTTTGTCCATTAGGATATAAATTTACAATATTTCAATGATGCTTCTGTTTTCTTGCTATTTAAAATCATGTAACAAAATATCCAAGAAATTTAAATAAATAAAAAGATAAAAATTCTTGGAAATTTTACAGAATGTGAATTCAAAATGTTTTTTTATTTTATTTATTTATTTTTAAATCTTAGATATAGACATTTTCCTATTCTAAAATTCATTTTATACATAAAATGCAACTAAAACTTTTTTTTTTTTTTGCATATCAGTTAATATTTTACATCCAATAAATTTTTTTTTTTTTTTTAATTTCTTTTAAAGAGAGTTGTAAATTCTAAATTCTTATTTTCCAATTTTGGTTTTGATTAGTACTAAAATAACAAGAATCAGCTGCATCATTTCTTGAAAAATTAATTCTTACATTTACTAAATCTCACTTTCCACACATTTTCCAGCTTATAATATCTGCTTAAAAATATAGAAAAAGTTGTCTAGAAACCATACATGTATTAAAAAAGACTTTGTAAAAATTTAAACTTATTTCACATGCAGTCCTTTCCTAAAAAAGTTTAAATAAATATCTTAAAACTCTTTTCATTCTCTTATATGTTAAGTAACAAAAATATGAAAGAATCACCAGTCATTTTAATCATTATCAACTAATCCTTAGTCCTTTATATAAATGCTCCTTCACTTCAAACATCTAAGCTTTACATCCAATTTCAAAAGTCTTAGTTTGATGTACATTAAATATTCCTTAAATAAAACCTCTAGATTAAATAATAAATTCTGACATCTGTTAAAAACATTGAAAGGAAAAAAAAAAGTAATAAATAAATAAATATCCAATTTTTGTCTTTCATTTGGCCTTTGCATTTAATGTATTTATGGTATAACGACAAGTTAAAACTTTATTTCTTCCTGTGATGAAAGGTTTTTTTTTTACAGAAAAAATTTGAACTCTTGGTATAATTTCATAAATATTTTTATTTATCATATTGACATATTTATAATAAACTCTGCTATAACATCAGCTTAATAGTTTATTTAATAGTCAATTTATGCTAATTTTTATGTGCAAAAAATCAAATAACTAAATAATTTAAAGAATTAAATATACTTCTAATGTTTTAATGCTTCAATTAATATAATTAAATTTATACAATTTATAATTTTGTTTATTAAAATATATTCAACAAGAGATGCAGAAATATTGAGTAATGAAACAATGTTTAATGGAATTTTGCTAGGAAAAATTATCCATTTAAGTACTCACTGGAATGCCCTTTAGGTGGAGAAGCAATAGAAAAAGAAAGAAGAAAACAAGTAAATTTAAATTGAAAAATAGCAGATTGTGATCAATAATACTTTTTCCAGGGGAAATAAAACTTCTTATTTAACTAAGAAGAAAGTTTTCCTTTTTTTTTTACATTCACTCAAAAAGAAGGAGAAAAAAAGCAACTTATGGCAAGAAATACACAAATTAGGATTTCATTTAACTTTTTAAACCCTGAGTAGAACCCAAGAATTTGAGCTTATGATGTCATTTCACAGCTCTGATTAATAAGATAAAAAGTCTTTTAAAACAACAGATCTCGTCATTTAGTATGATTATGGATCTCGAATTCTAAGTGTTGAGTTGTTTCTTCTTAGATGAGCCTGTTAAAGTGTGCATGGAAAAATAAATCACTTAAGGAAAAAACTGGACAACTGTGATAAGCTAAAGAATGCAAAACTGTCTTTCCCTAAAAAAAGAAACAAGCAGACAGTTCTCTGTTAAAATTACTGTACAATATTATTTCACCAATTGTTATCAACAAGCTGCCAGCAGGACAATCAACACATTTATTGGAAATACTGGCAGTACTAGCATGTATTTGAAGCGAACATTCTTGGGATGCTTTCACTTCATCTTCCACTCTGATTCAGACATTTAACAAGGCTGCAACTCCAAAGTCAATCAGAAAATGAAAAACTTTAAAGACACAACAGTACCCCAATCCGTTCAAGAGACTGTACATTTTACATGCTTAAAATTTCTTGGCTTATCACGCTCTGGTTTTAGCTCCAGTTCAAACCAGTGCATTGTAGGAATGTCTGTATGAGTTGAAGTACAAGATGAATGATATTTAATAGATTACTTCGTACACTGTAGCCTTCTTATCTCCTGACCCTGTGACAATGTATTTGTCATCAGATGAAATGTCGCAACTCAAAACAGAAGATGATTCTTTGGACTAAAAAATAAAAATAATAGAGTGAGAAATAAAGAAAGAGTTTGTTGTAATAATTTTAATTAAAATTTTAATCAATAAAATTGATATAATGTATGATTATTGATTTAAGCTGTTCTTTATAAATATCTTATTCTTATATTAACAAATGATATTTAGTTGATTAATTATTTATTTAACTCAGGCAAAGTGCACTTCACAGAGTTGATTTTAATCTTAAGTGCAATCGAATTTTTTTTTTTTTGCTATAAATCCATGTGAATAAATATTTTATTTAATATTTCTATAAATCAATTTGAATTTTTAAAACAGCTTATACACATGATTAATAATAAATTCGAAAAGTTTACATTTAAATGCTTAGCGTGAAATTTTCCTTTTAAGAAATATTAATTGGCAAAATATTAGATTTCAAATTCTAGCTAAACTTTAAATTTTCTTCAAAATGCAAATAAAAATAAGATTATATCAATATATACCTGGAAAATACTGGCACCATAAGGCGTACGCCATGCGTTTAGGAGGTTATCTTTGCCAGTAGACACAAACCATTTACCACACGATGCAAATTTCAGAGAAAGTACACAGCTTTCATGTAAATGAAGTTGATACTTATCAGGCTTCGTACAATGTAGTACTTCAACATTACTACTTTCCATACTGAAAAGAAAATAATTAATCACCATCAATCATTTTCCCATAGTCTTTATGTTTTAATATTGGATAATTATATATCTGAACATTAAATTTAACTAGATATATAATTTTGATCTCTTTTTCAAATTTTATATTAAATTAGTTTTTATTGTAGAAAAAAAAATTAATTATATGAAATGTTATTTTTAAAATAAGCTGTATAATAATATTTTATTAAATATGTATTAAACTAAATGACATCAATGGATAAAGATCCATTATAACATGTGTTTGAAAAAAAAAAAATTATTATCACTTACCCAACGGCAAGCCACTCTCCAGTAGGACAGTATCCAAGTGAAAATATTTGGGAACTGAAGTCATGCTGATGAAGTTGTCGGCCCTAAAATATTTACATTCATAATTTACACAATTCTTCCAATCAAAATAACAATTATGGAAATATTTACTATAACTATTAATTATTTAATAACAGTCATTAATGAGATTTTTTGTATGTACTATACATCACACTAAATCCCTACTTTGAATACTAAATAATAATTTCCCTACTAAAGAATTTCTAAAATTAGATAATGGGACAAATATATATCAATAATATACTTTATTTTAAAAATTTATAATATATTGTACTGAAAATAATTAAATATTTTGATTCACTAATGCATTTGAATTTATTATGGTTTCACAACAAATTAGAAATTTTAAATGTGCATAATCAAACAAAATAATTTCAAAAATAAAAAACATGACAAATATATTTGAATGAACATTGTACACACCTCTCTTAAATCCCAAGAACGTACAGTATTGTCCAGGCCACCAGTCCATAACTTAGTCCCATCATTAGAGATGTCAATGCAGCTAGCACCATCAGTATGGCCTTGAAATTGCCTACAAGATAGGAAATTAATATTAGTTTTTCCAATCATTAATGAAATAATCAGCTATTCTAATACCTAGGCTTGAATTATAAATTAAGTTTTTACAACAAATGAATTAGAAATTAATGTTAGCAAAAATATTAAAAATCATACAATGCAATTTTCCTAATCCTAATGCAATTTTCAATGGCATTATAAATCAATTAACCAGTACTTCACTCTCCAAACTTTTACAAAATAGTAATGTAAACATTATACCTAATTATTTAGTTATCAATATCTAATAGACACACTGCTTACAGCACAGTAAATAAGGGTGAACCATACAATTTGCACACATTGTTCCATTCTTAAAAGTATTCACAGACTGTTAATATAAGCACTCCCCCTTTAAAAACTTTAAAATTTTATAATTATTTGTCTCATATATCAACAGTTAAATCAGCATATAATTTAAAAAATTTTATCATCTGATTATTAGCAACTTAAGACTAAATGAATTTGAGACAATTCATTCATTACAATGCGAATTAAATGTAAATAAAATTATCCTCTAATGCTGAATGCAAAGTAATATTCTCCTTTACCGACTCCCCCTCTCCGAATTTTTGAGCAATGTATAAAGTTATTACCTGACTAGAGTTTGATTATGAAGATCCCAAACTGCAATGTTACCATCACTACAGCAGCTGAAACATACTTTTGAATCAGGGCTAATAGCCAAAGCATAACATGCTGGGGCACTTGAAGTCAGCTCTGCTTTGATTCTGGGTGTGGGCTGTAAATATTTAAATATACTTCTGACACAAATTCATTTTAGTCATAAAGATTTAATTTGGTTCAACAAGTTTATCTTTAATGGAATTAATAAAAATAAATAAATAAATAAATAAAAACTTACAGCAGCAAGGTCCCATATAGAGATAGTACTAGCTTCACCACCAACTATAAGTGTTCTTCCATCGGGTAATAATTTACAAGACCTGATATAATTATCCCTTTGCTGAAACAATGAAATATTTTTAAAAAATCAGAATATAGAAAAAAATTTTAAGACAGACATATAATATAGACAAAAATATTTTTAAAAAATTATTTATATTTTTATATAACAGCAAAAAATAATTACATACCAAACAGTCTAATTGTGAAATTGGAGTTTTACTTGCAGGCTGGCTGATATCCCACACTTTAACACAACCCTAAATAAGAAGCAAAATTTAATTATGCATTTATTAATGACAAAATATTATTTTACAAATATTTTTAATTTTTTTCAGTTTAATACAGAAGTTTATTAAATAACATCCTTGCAGATCAATTATTTAAAATTTATATTGAAGTACAAATTTAAATAGAATAACTACAGTTAGTTTAATTAAACTATGTCAAATCAAATATAACTAAAAGATTTTTTTTTTTTTTTTTTTTTTTAATTTTGACCCAAAAAAATTAAAGGGGGTAAAAAAATTCTAAACATGATTTGTAAAAATAATTACTATTACAGAATAAATTGAAGAAAAAATTTAAATTTCAATACCTTTCCACCAGTGTAGACATATTTGGTAGGATTGGAAATAGTTACTGCACAAACTACCTCGCCATGACTAAGGGTATTTATTTGTCTAGCATGTCTTGGTATTCCTGAGCCTACTAGTGCATCAGGAGGAAATGGAACAGGCTGCATTTGGCCATCAGCACTTACATGGAAGGAATAAGCTCTAGAGAGAAGACAAAGAAATTTCAATCATTGAATTTACATCAAATCAATATTTATATTGCAGCAAATATTACAACAAAGCTTCAACAGGGAATCACAGCAAAAGGAGCCATTTAAAAGATTAAAGAAACAGTGAACATTTTCAAGATTTAGTAAGGTTTTAGATTTTATAATATTTGGAGGGGAAGAAAAAAAAATTTAACAATCTTAGTTTGAAGCATTTCATCAAATATTGTTTCATAAAAACTTAATTTCTTTAATGCATTATTAATTTTTGTTCTCTTAGTTAATTTAACAGACAGTGATTTATTTTTTTCAAACTCCAAAGAAGCTTACGAAAGGAGGGGAGAAATTCCAAGAACTTTCAAAACATTAAATAACAAATTAAAGCCTTAACTTCACAGCTAAAACCAAACTTACGGTTTTCCACCAGAAATAGCTCCAAATGCAGGTGCACGCATTGATGGATGAGGATCGTAGCCAACCTGAAACAGAGAAATAAACAATGTTTCATAGTAAAAAATGGAACAGATAAAATTACAAATATTTATCAACATTTAAAACTATTAAAAATATTAATTTCAACTTAAAATATGAAAAATAATTTGCATCACTATTTAAAACTCTCTCTTATTTTTCCAATAAAAATTACCAGTTTGAAGCAAATTAATATGAAGATATTCAATATTCTTGTAATTTTAAGATCACAAATAAAATGAATCAATAACACTAAAACTATGCTTTAAAAATTAAATTCCTGAGTGATATCTTAGGATTGCCTGCATCTATTTTAATAGCCATAGTAAAATTTTTTACTTTTCTTCGAAAGAGCAATGAAAAAAGTTAAGAGCAAATAGGGATAATTAATGAATAATTCTGTTAAAAAAGCAAATTCTTAAGATGTTATTAACGAAAAAAAAAAAAAAACTAAATCACTCAGATTAAAATTAAAACTTTAATATACAGCACAAATTTGTACAACGCAATGACTAGTAAAGGTAAAGATGCAATGTTATCATAAATGAAGTTTCAAAAATACGAAAATAGTAAATAAGAAACAAAAAATAACTATTGAACAAAATATTATATGCTAATCATTAATAAACCAGTTACCATTAATCATTCATATACTATTAATTAATCATTAATAGCTCATAAGAATTAATTTTGCAGCAATCTTAAATTAACATCCTTAATGTTTTTAAAAAATATCCATTAATAAAATTTTTTAATTTAACTATCAAAACATCGTTTTGAAAAATGTGGTCAAATATTCTACTCTGAATTTTTTTAAATTATATTTTCCCCTTTAGCAAACAGCCTCTATTTTTAAAAACAAAAAGCTTCCAAAGCAAAAGAGAGGGGCAAAATCCAATATAATTTGAAAATCACACTATTTTAGAATTCTATTTAAATCTAGTCCATTTTGACGATCAGGAGTCAGGAGAGTATCACTGAGATAGAACGCATAATTTTTAATTGAAGTAAGATAACAAGGACAGTGCTTGGAATCTACACCATCTATATATTAAATTTCCATGCTACATAAGCAGAAGAAAGCTTGATTCTCAATAATTTTGATGTACAATATCTTTGAGCAATACAGTCTAGTAGCGATAAGCCAATGAATTAGGTTATTCATTCAACAATTTCAAGCGTGAAATAAAAATCACAACACTTACCAAAGTCCGAGAGTAGTTATTAAGAGCTGGAGACATATTGCTATGAAGAACTCCCTGAGAAAATGCGGCACTGGAACTAAGATCAGCTGGAAGACCAGGATGCCCTCCTGCAGGGCCATGTAAAGGGTAAGGGTAAGTAGGGCCTACACAGAAAAAAAAGCATTCATCAGGGACATCTTAAATGGAAAGAGCTGATGGTGAACCAACCACACTTACAACAGCCTTAAAAATAATGCTAACCCAAAGGAGGAGCTTTAGGAAGAGATTTCATACCACTGGAGCCAGGAGTGCTGCCGCCAGAACTAGTTGGAGTCACAGATTTTGGAACAGGAGTAGTAGACTTTTCATTCTAAAGAAAGGAATTAAATTTTTTTTATAGGACAAGTCAAAAATAACTTTGAAATTATAAAAAAAAAAAAGTCTATTATCATTGATAAGTAATGCTATAAATTATATGATTTAATAAAATATACTATTCCATATTATTACATAGTACAAAAAAATTATAAAAAATAATTAATTTTAAAATTGAAATTTTGATAAATTATGCTATCTTATACATAACAATTTTTATGAGTTTAGTAGAGTAATTATCTAATATTTTCATAAATAAGCATTCAAACTGTTTAAGAAGGAAGTAATTTAAAAATAGAATTTGTATATAAGCTTAAAAAATTATAACACTAACAATAACATAAAACTATTTAAATCACAAATATTTTTTTTAAATGGAAGTATATAAATTAAGACACTTACATCTTTATGTTTGGATGAAGGAGTACTGGCATTTGATGATATACTACTATGAGGACTGTGTGAACCATGTTCCTTTTTTACTACTTTGTCAGTTCCATTTTCACGAGGGCTTGGCGCACCATTTGGAGGACCCACAGAATCCTGAAAATTTAAAATAAAATGCAATTTAATAATAATAATCTCACAAATTGATTATTTTAATCTTTCTGTGAAATCAAAAATTGGCTATCCCATACGGGCAATTTAAAATTGAATGACTTGGTGCAAATAGCAAAATAAATAGCTTAGTTCACTAACAGTAAATTCTAGCAATACAGCCATGGCAAATCAGATTCTAGCAACTTATGACAAATAACTAATTAAATAAAAAAAATTATATTTATATAAAAACAACTAAATAAATAGCAAAAATATCAACTAAACAATAAATATGAGCCAAAAAATAAATAATAACTAAAATAAGCTAAATAATTATGTCATGGTGCTGATTGCACCAAATAAATTCTAATAAAAAATAAATATTTATGTCTCCATAAAAACAAAATAAAATAAATTATGATGACTATAAAAGAAACAAAAGCATAAAAGAAATAATTTTTTTTTAAAACTGACATTCTTTATCAGAAACAGATTCAACATTTAAATAAAATAAACTATTACCACAACAATAATAATAAAGCCCAAATACAATGAAAAGGATAAAATAAACACTAAAATTAATACTAAGTAGAAATAACTTACCTCATTTGCAACATCTACAACCAGCTCTTGGTCACTTTTTTCACCATCACTATCCTAAATAACCAGGAGGGGGAAAAAATTATACATTTCCACTCAATAAATTTTCACTGATATAATAATAAAAAAAAGTCTTCTAATAATGAAATCCTAGACAACAGGAAAGGCTAATTAATTAAAATATTCCATATAAATTTTTATAAACACAAATACTATTAAAACAAACTTCTCTTAACGGTAAATTTAAGAAAGTGGCGTTAAAAGAATAGAAAGAACATGTGACAAAACAAAACATTTATGATATGCCTATTCGATAAAAGAATGTTTGAAGAGAACCAGAATGTTAGCAAAAACATTTTCTACTAATTGGCACTTTTTTAATCACCTAAAAAAACTTTAAAATCTCTCCAAATTTATCACAAAGATACTTTGCAACTCTTAATTGCTTTAAGGGAACATTTAAGGACGTGGACAAACAATGGGAACATCTGGTTGAAGCTAATCAAACAACTATAGACAATGCTGCAATTAGACTATTTCTTTAAAACACTGCAATATGGAAGATAATTAAATTATCAAATAAAATGTTTTATAGAACGTTTTTTCTTTGTTTGCAATTAAGTTCCTTAATAAAGATCTTAATTAGAGACTTTTTTTTGTATTTATATTGCCAAAAGAAAAAAAAGAGAGAGAAAAGTCCAAAAAATGTAATGAAGAATACAAATAAAGTTCCTCATCTCTTTTAGAAATATAATGAAAACACTGAAAAAAAAAAAAAAAAAAACTATGCAAGTTAAGACTTTGCCAGAAGTTCTTTACACATGGAATTATAAACGATAAATACAAAGAGAAAGCTTTGAACTGATTAAAAAATTATAATTACTTTTTCAAATTAATCAATTAAGACAATGCACTTATTTCCTTGTTGAATTTACAATACAGTGCTTTTTTTTTTTTTTTTTTTTTAAGAAATGCTTTTCAGTATTTCTTGAAATGATTGAAATTACTCAATTAAAAAAAAAGAAAAGAAAGAAAGAAAATTAAATGGAGAAACTGGAGATAAAATAAAAAATTTACAAAATGTATTTAAAACTTTTTTTTAAAAAAAAAAAATACTCCGCTATTTTGAAAACAGTAAAAGGACTACCAACAATATTTGTTACTGGCTTACAAAACTATTTTATCTCAGATTTAGTAAACCAAATTACCTAATAGCTTTTAAAAGTATTAACTTAAGCAGTTGCAGTAAAGAAAAAAAAAAAAAAAAAACTGTGTCATTTAATCATGTAATTTTAAAGCAGGATTTGGAAGAGAAAAAAAAAACTAATTTTAATGTATAAGACGTGCAGATTTACTTCCATAAATCAAACAAGTATATAACTTCATTTAATTTTTATCACATTTTCTTGGGCAGTGTAAAAAAATCATCTTATTTTGCATACTAAGAACTCCTTTCTTATTTTTCTTTAATTCAGGATCTATAAAATTTCAAATCAAAATTAGAAAAAAGAATTAAAAGCAACCAATATTATCTGTCTCATAAAAATATTTTACTATTTTCCTAAATCAAATTATTTTAGTCCTTTAATATAAATCAATAACTGAGAGGACTGATTTTCATTTATTTTAAATCTAACCATCCTATTAATTAAATTACTTTTAGAATCGATGTTGGTAAATAAGTAATTTTATTGTATGAAATATGATAATTTCTATAAATCATATAAATAGCTTACATCGTTTAAATTTTATCATACTAACTATGAAGAGGATGAATCGTAAATATTTATTACTGTCATTAAGCAGAGTTCACATGAGGCCAACTATCGCAGCACAATAGAAAGCCACGCCTATTCTAAGAAGATCACATGACACACCAATCGGACAATGACGATTGGTCGACCCGTCAGGACAACTATTTATTATTGCACGGTTATTGACAACTATTTAACATTATGCCGATTGTTCGCTTTGGGACAATAGCAGCAGGACAACTATTATGCGCAATAGCATATACCGTTAATGCGCTTTTCTTTGCGTTTTTTTTTTTTATATTTCATTTCTTTATATTTAATTTCTTTTCATATACCTTCATAAAATACAATTCTTTAATTTTTTTTTTTTTTAAGTTCTTGCTGATAATCTGTTGTGAATTAAATCTGAAATGAGATTTGAGCTTTAGAGGTTCCATTTTTATTTGGTATGTTAAACTTTTATAATTGCTTCAACAACGAACATGAAAAAGCCAATATAAAGATAACAAGGTTTTGTAAGCAAATAAAATGAAGACAGACTCGAGATGAACTGCACAAAGAGACAGTTAAAATAACTCTTAACAAACCAGAAATTTGATTTTACCAAAAGGAAAATCAATTTAAGATAAGCAGTATAACTGCCGATGAAACGAAATTAAATAATTTAATTTTTAAATTAGATCCAAAATTTATTGAGAATATACGAGATAAAATTAGCAGTGACAACCAAACTAAACATTAAGATTCCAAGACTTTAATTTAACTCTCAGATTTGTTTAAAGAAAGTGAAAATACTAGAATTCAATGGTTTGTTACAGGAGCCGAATTAGACCATTTAAAATCCAGTCAGTTGTAAAAAATTAAAATATACAGCTGCTTCAAATGTTTCTGAAAACCTTATTAAACTTTATGGCTTGGAATATCCATCCAGTAAAAATATTATATTGTATATTTATTAATTTAGGCAATTATAACTGATAAAATTAATGAATATAATCTAACTGAAAACTGAAATTTACCGTGTAAATAATAGGCAGAATTCTTGTAACGAATTCGGTTTAGATTCAAAATTGCTACAGCAATAAACGACGTTTTAGGAGCTGCATTTCTTTACAAAAGGTGATGATATTTAATAAAAATAAATTAACTAATGGAAAAAAACCTCCGTGTGCAAGATGACAAAACAGCTGTTTCAAGAGATAACGTTATCAAAAAATTAAATAAATCCATAAAAAAAATTCTATTTTATTCTAAAATTAGCATAAATTTTTAAAGTTAACCTTTTATATCTAAGCAAATAAAGTAATAAATGGCCGACTGATTCTTGCCAAAGAAAGGCGGCTTTTATTTACAAGTATTTTAAATACGGCAATTGGTTAAATATTATACGAAAATAAAACTTGATAACCAACTCCATTTTATTTTAAAAAGCTAAACGAAATGCAGCAATAATTCAGCATTTATGATAGAGAGTTTTTAAACATATATCCTTCAAATGAACACTTCATCAGAACATTTACAATTTAAACAGACCGAAAGCACACAATATTTGTCTTTCATCAAAAACTTAATAAAAATAATGTAACATAACTATGCTACTTAGAATTTATTAACTATCAACAAATAATTATAATCAAACAGCTAATGAATAAATTCAAAATGAAGAATTGCTTGTGAACTACTACTACTTCCTGGAATTTAAAATAGTACCTCCTACATTCAGGGAAATATTTATAGCGCGATACGTCAACTAGAAAAAACATTCCATAAACTTTCCAAGAAAAAAAAAAAAAAAAACATCTTTTCAAAAACATCCACAGCCTGCAACACTCAAGAATTAAGTCAACTGTAAAATTAATGACTTCACAATCCGTTTGGTTTAGCATTAAAAAATATATACAACTGTGACTTGAATCTGCATCCTTTGCCAACAAGCTAAAATCAATCGCCATACCAAAACAAAATTTGGCGAGTATGAGTACAACCAGGAAAGTTTTGACTCTTCAATGGTCCCCTTCCTTGATACAGAGGAAACATTTTGGCGATTCCATCGCCATATTTTCTAATTATTTAGCTAACATTTCAGCTGATATTGTGGCAAGAACATTTTATGGTAACCGGATGACACGTTTTAGAATGCTAAACAGATTTATGACTGAATGAGAAATCAATCTAAAATTGAAACATTAAACTTTGTCCAAAATCTATGGTATTAAGCTGCAAGATAAGCCAATTTACCGTTCTTTATGAAATGGCAAAATTGAATATTTTCAGAGAACTTCAGAAACTGCGTTAAAAGTTCACAACAATCTGTCAAGGAAGGACAATCTTCTAACAATACTTTTGTAATAAACATTTTATCTTGGAAGGCATACAATTTATACCGGTCACAGTTTATTTTCTGTTTCTTGTATTTTTGTATTTCTTTTCATGTTAATGTTGTTGGTAACAGCATTTCTTTTTTTTTTTTTTTTTTTTTTTTTCCTGTGCTGATATCACACTGCATAGCAAATTTTCAAATAAATTAGACCGTATGAACTTTAAAGAGTTTTTATTTTTTGTTTCGTATTTAAACTTTTAATTACTTCTACGAGTAACTACTTACTTAACTTGCTTACGAATAACTACTTTTACGGTTACGTAAAAGCAGCCAGCAGCTGTAATAAAGGAAAAATGTAACAAATGTAACATTTTCTTATTTTGCTCACCATGCATTTTTCTTCTTTTTTCCGTTTCTTTAAATCATGATCAACGTCTGGAGACCGAGATCTAAACTTTTCCCTATCATTGGGTGATATGGAATTTCGCTATAAATAAAGAGATAAAACAAAATAAACACATTTCCTTTTTTTTTTCTTAAATAAAATAAAGCAACATACATAAAACACTTCATATATTCGTCTGATTTTTCAATGAACTTTAAGAAATATAAAGCATAAAATTCAGCTACATCAAGAATCAGAAAGGCGTAAGAACATCCATTTTGTTAATAGCTGGTATGATTACAATATATATCATCAAAATAATTACAAAGATTGTATACTATTAAGATAGGCACGAGAATTGCAACAAAAATTGCAAATATTTTAAAACAAATTCGGAAGTAGGATAATTGCCGGTTTTATAAATAACTTTAACACAGCTCGAAACCGTTTCCTTAAAAGTCGGAACTAAATAAAATTATCCGCTAAGTTCAGTTAAAAACATATACATTTAACAACAATTAAGTTAAGAGTTTAAAGACAGAACACTGTATAGGCAAGTAACAGAGGATCTATCATGTTATGCAATGCTGTAAATAGTGATAATAACGTATAACGTTAATAACGGAGTATCAGTAAGAATTTATTACACAGAAACAAAAAAAGTACAATTACTAAGAACATAACAACACAGAAATCTTGGTGACAAAGGATGTTCGATAAAGACAGCGTCGTCATGAGTCAAGTCATAATTGATAAGATACTATATATAACTACACCGAATTAAATAACATAATGCACGATCGTAAGTTATAAACCTTTTTAGCTATATATGATATACATTGGTTCCATAATCTAGTGTGCTTGACTTTCTCAATATTATAATTTGCATATAAATACTAATTCCAGTTGTAATTATGTGAACTTATTTGTAAATATAGCATTTCAACTGCGATTTCGAAAGTTCTGCTGAAATTAACAATATATGTATTTGAATACAATTTAATTTTAAGCATTAATCATTATCACAAGCGATGCAACATGTAAATAAAATGAAAGCTGTTAAAATTACGGAATTCCCCTATAGCCTGGTAGATTATAAAAACGCGCATTATATCATCAATAGATGTTGCAGTAGTTCCAACAGTAAACACGAACTTTCAACTTCACCTATTACTGGTTAGAGTAAACTATCCTTAAATTGCGTTAATTAACGACTAGTTCACTGAGATATAAAAATCCGGACGATAAAACACAAACACGAAATAAATTAGCCGTATCTAAGAGAAGAGAAATTTTTGGGTGGCCCCCTTTCCCCAACTTGCTAAGCAGTATAGAAGAAGGGAGTATGATGAAAGACTTCATTTTTCTTCCTCTTTTCCTCATTAATCTCCAGGGATGCCCCTCCAAGGACCTCATTAATGCTTAAGCATCTACAGATTCCAATATTCTAACTTCAGAGGAGGGAACAGAGGTATACTTCCATTTCGAATGCTTCAATCGCTCGCGCAAGGTTTTTATTTTATTATTATTATTTTTTACCTCAAGTTCTTTTACAGAAATCAATTATAACAAAATTTCAAAAGGGCTTTAGGCACTTTCAAATCAACCTCACTGGGTCAATTAATTATACATTTGATAAGAAATGTAATGGAATTTTGTTATGTAATACAATTTTTTATATATATATAATTTCATTATCAAATTAATAGAATTTTTGGTATTTTATCTGTAATAAATGGATTAAAGCCATAGCATGATTAAATTTCTGAAAAAAAAAAAAGATCATTTACTTATGTTTAAATATAACAAGTAATTTTTACTTTCTAATCATATATGGATTAATGTAACAATAAATGTCCCAAGACATCTAATTAAGAAAATCAAGGGTATAAATCCAAAAAAGTACTGTTTACTTTGGTTGTAAGTATTTTTACACAGTAAGTATTTTTAGTACAGTACTTTGGTTGCAAGGATTTTTAAAGCAGATATGAATATAATCAAACTAACCACTGTTACATGAAACCTTTCACTGACAGGCTTTCAACATCTTCGGAATAGGAACACACTTTAAATAAATGTCAACCATTCAAGAAACCATCGTAACACAAGAAAATGTTTATCCTGCAATAGTTGCAAAATGCACTCATGTCAAAAGCGAAGCATTTTTCATCTCCAGCTTTAAGACTTAAAGCCATCAGTCACATTAATTTATCATCGATATTAAATTTAATTTTTTATTTATTTTTTGCTTAACTACTCCAAATTTTTATTTTAAATGAAGGGCACATTTTCATTCTCTTGCTTACAAATTTAGAAAATGTAATCTAACGAATTTATTTTGAAAGGGTTACTATAAATCTTCAGAACTCAAAGAACAGCGTAAAACAGGCATTCAACTTTTCTTCAACTCTACATCGCCTTACAAACCATTCGAATTTGCATAAAGGAAAACCTTTGTAGCCACAGGGGAAATGATAGCTAACTGATGTACAGCATGGAAGCCCTTTACAAAAGTAAAAGAAAATAGGTAGGGTAACAGCACAGAAGGGTGCACCGGGGCATGCCTAAAGCGATTAGGCGGTTTGGAAGGGTAGCGATACAACAGCTGCTTTGCTATTGTTCAGAATACTACCCCTTTACACCAGCATGCAGAAAAGGTGATAATGGCAGTAAGTAAAGAAGGCTGGTTGGGATGTTCTATGGAACAAGGTTTCTAGACTATCACAAAATTTTACCCATCGGAGAATTGACTTCGTATCTTGAAACAATTAGTGGTATGAAGAACGCATTTTATCTTGCTACTTACGATCTTGGTGTGAAATATTAAAAATAAAACAGCAATAACGAATGAATTCACAGTAAAAAAACTTATTACTGTTATGAAGCTTAAGCAATTTTCAAAGAAAAAGTATTATTTAACGGAACACAATCAGAGAGAAAATGAAATGGTAAAGATTCGCAAATGACATAATCCTTAGGAAACTATACTCTAGTTCAATTGATCTTAAAATATTAGTTTTCTTACTGCAGATTTCTATTTTTATACATTGATAATGATGTTAGTAAAGGAATGAAGTCATGACTGGCTTTATTACTACTACTACGTCACAGGTCAGACATCCCTGACCTGTGACATTTTATTTATTAAAAGTTTATAAGTTTGCGATATGAAACCAGCTTACTGAAGCTGATAGAGGAATGAAATCATGATTACGATTAGGGAAACAGAGATTCCTGACGTGTGACATTTTATTTATTAAAAGTTTACAAGTTTGGGATCTGAAAACAGCTGATTGATCATCGACTTTAACATACATATATTTCTTGATAATTTAAGTAGCAACAACATTTAGTTCAACTTCATTCTGTATGTATCAAGTTACAATATTATTAACTTACTCCGTTTGAGAATAACTATAACAACATAAAATGAATAAGATATTATATGTAAAAAAGCAACTGAACTAAAATATGAAATCAGATAATTAGATTTTTTTTCTTTTCATTTTTCTCCATATCTCATTTTTTTTAAAATAGAGAAACACTGAAAGAATATTACTATAAAAAACTAAGAAATTCAAATTTTAACATAAGGTTGCAGAAAACTTGTTAGTGAAATAATGTTTAGGCATCTAAGAATTTGTTTTATCAACTTCCATTTTCAAAAATAATGAAGGAGGTTATTTACAAAGCTCAGTGCGATACCGACAGTGGCGTTTTCCGACACTCAAAGCAAAAACCAACAGTCATGCCCAAGTACTTCCTCCACCAGAAGCTATAAACATTCATCCTCCGCACAGAAATAGGATCCTGTCTTGCTAAAACCAACACAGATGTTCTTCAGTAAACCGCAAGGAAACTTGACAGCGACTATCCCTTTCGGTTAAAAACGACTTCCAAGTATACGCCCGCCTTCCCCAAAAGCAACAATTTCTCACGCCCTATATCGCCCCTCAATAAACGAAAGGTTATTTCTCTTTGGGTGGTAGAAGCACCCCTCTGCTCACAAAGAGGGGTTGGTAAAATAAAACACTGAGTATTAAAAAAAAAAAAAAAAAAAAAAAAAACGTTTCCGGGCGTGTGCCCTCAGGGAGGGTAGGAGCAGGATCGAGTGACGCGGCTATCTGTCGCCTGATCTGCTTCCCCCAATGCCAACTGTTGCTCCACACTCCAGTGCTTCTTGTCCTCTCTCTGGAGGCCAGTTTATGGTAAACATTAACGTTACACTATCGTTTTCAGAAGAACCATTCGTCTTTCATCCTAAACAGCTTTCTTTACCTTCCCTTTTTCCCCTTTCTAAAACAAAGAAGTGCTTGAGGCGCGCTTCCGGGCCGGCGATATGGGAGACTGAAGCACTCTCGGCAGCCTCACCTTTCTCGAGGAGATGGCTACACACGTCTTTCAACGTTCGCCGCTCCGGTTACAAAGACTAACGAACGTAAATAATTCGGGGTCTCCCTCCTGCCTCTTTCCAGTGATGCAACTTGGATGGAAGATGTTCGCTGTCAAACGGATTAACGTGGAGGAGGAAGCTGAATGCAGCAACAATGCATCTGTGATCCAAATAGTGATGGAAATACTATAAAATTAAAGAAGTACTATTCGCTAGCAATATGATCATTAATAAAACTATGATGATAATTTCATTGGCGTAAGTGGCAATCATGGTATAATTTTTTTCGCCCTTATCTAACATTAGTGGCTTTGTAAGGGTAAATTGCGTTCGGGACATGATATTTTTTTGCCCTTTCCTCTATTTTTTATCCAAAAAATGACATACACACACTAATTTTTTTGTCTCCAATACGACCCCTCCCCCTCAAAAAACTAGCATCTGGGGCATCTATACATTTTCTTGCTCTCAGTGTGTTACATCTTTGGCTGATTCATACATAATTTGACATTGTCTAATATGAATCGCTTTACATTTTACATGCGTACCTAATCTGTAAAGTGAATCAGAATTTTGGAATTATCGAGAATATTTTGTTTTATGAACAATCATCAACACTGGAAGTTAGTATGAATATTATAAAGCCCCATTCCGATGGATCATGCGCTTATTGAGGCAGGCACATTTTGCCCTCTTTCCCCTCTCTTATTCTTTGATATCTGTTCATTTTACCGACAGTTTGCCGGAAGCCCCTGATTCATGTCCACAGGCGGGGGTGGTCCCACAATGGGTCAGATGGCAGATTTACGACCATACCCATAAAGGTAATGGGCCGGGACTTAACACATTTTTCGTTGAAAAATCAATTAGAAATTCCTCTCCAAAAAGAAATTATTTATTAATATACTTAGTTTGAAATGAACACATCTTAAAGAACTCAGATTGTGAGAAACGTACTCAAATTGCAAATTTTTTGTCTTCTTAATAATAAACGCTTTCCTCCTCAAAAATATTATTTAAATTTTGAGTCCAAACGCTTTTGTCTTAATTTCGTTTAAGAGAAGAAATGGGGAGATGGGACAATAAGCAATGACATGGAAAATAATATATGACAATAAGTATTAAACTGAATTTTCCAATTTTTATCTGTAATTGCGACAGAAAATTCAGACATCCTTTTTACAAAATAGTTCAACTAGTTTGCACAGTACAGATCTCATTTGAACGTAATTTGTGATATCCATTAAAAAACATTCCAATGAAAGTTTTAGCCACAATTTAAAGACTTTTTTTTACCTATGAACATTCAATTTCATATATTAAGGGATGAAAGCTGCGTAAATTTTAAAACACAACGCACGAAACAAGCTATCATCGACAGCGCAACACAGGGCATTTGAAAAATCCTGCATCTTCATCTCTTATTTCCCCCTTCACCAAAACGCCTTGGCGCGCACACACGAAAAGAAAACAAAACTTATCTAGTGGAAAATGAATGCATGCGCTGCTACCACTGCTCCAGAAACCAATCTTATTCCAAAAAGAATCGATCTGCAGAATACGTATGAACTATTTGCTTCGAGAATCCTTTTCCTCGTGAGATGACATTCCAGGAAAAATCTCTCCTCATCTCCTACCCCCACCCCCATTTCGAGAACCACTTAATCAGGCGAGTCGCGAATATTTATATCGGGAGGCCAATTATGCTGGGAAAAGAGAAGGGAAAAAAGGGGCGAATGCGGTTGGAAAGAGTTCCGGAGAGCGAATGGTGTAAACAAAGATTAATCGTCATTAGTGGAGCAGAGGGTGAAGAGGAGAGGCTGTTATTAGTTTGTTTGACAAGAGGACTAAGTATTGATCAGCCCTTTCATTAGAACACCATCCCTCGATCCCTCCCTCTCTCTCTCCTTGGTGCGAAGTTTTAGACTGAAAGAGGTAATAATGTTTGGGGTGAGAAAGAAGATAAAAGAAAACGGCAACTAGCGCGAAATGAGATTTGACAATACTTTTTTTTTTTTTTTTTTTTTTTTTTTTTATGAAATCGCCACATTCTATAGTCTTTTACAAATAAGTAAATGAATCTAAAAGTGGAAGTGCAGACTGAAAACAAGAGGTTCAGCGTTTTATACGGTTTTTGTTTTTATTTTCTGCCTAGTAGGCGAGATGCCCTTCAATTATGGTCTAAGAGTTGGATCTTTTTTCGGTCTTCCACTTATTTCAACGATGTTGATTTTAATTTACATCAAAAGTAAAAATTATCCAAAGGCATTTGTTGTATAAATCGGTCGCTCTTTGAACGAATCAGTTACAATAATTTTAACAGCTATTCCAATTTATTTTTTTTTAAATTTACATACACCAATTTAAATTGGCTAATCTTGACTAATTTTCGTTTTAAACATTTCTTGTGATCATTTATTTTTTAAAAGCTAAAGGACAGCTAACATTAGGAAATGAATAAGAGTTGCCGCAACGACACATAAGGTTGATAAATTCTATTGGCCAATCATTTCCGCTTTAGGAAATTTAACGAGGTGTCAATGTTGAGTTGTTAATTTTCCTCTTCAAAGTTATTAATTTCAAGCTAATACAAATAGATACAGACTTAGGTTACTATCCTCCAAAGTGTATAAATATATTTGTCATTCGCCTACAAATGCTGACAATCAAGAGTTGCAAATGAAATGTGGTGTGCCTTTCTGTGTTTTAATAAATTAATTAAAAGTATTATATATTTTCTTGCATAAACGTACAAGGATATATAATCGTAGAAATTCAATAAAAGTTTGCGATTGATGTTTTCAAAATAAAAGACACTAATCCTCAAAGATCACCAGGGTCCAATAAAACCAGTCAAATATGAGCTTGCAAACTAATACATAATTTATTTCCCCTCAAAGTCGGGCGGGGGGAAAAACGAAGTAGAAGAGAAGAGCCGACCGACTTCAGTCCCACTCACTTAATGCGAAGCGAGAGCGAACTTCCAAAGTGCCCGTTAGAATGTTAAACGAATTAGGAATCGCAATTTAAGCCGGGGCCTTCTAACGGTAGACGCCCTGGAGGCGATGTACAAAACCAGAGATCATCGATTAATCGCCAACATGGTGGCCACGGAGGCGCGATCGATGTGAGGTAGTAGTAGCATGGAATGATTCCGTCGGGCGGAGGGGCGTGCTTTAACACACTTAGCGAGCTTTTGCGCGGAACGTAGTCACGGAATCTAGTCATTAGCGAGAGACGGTAAAAGGAGTAATCTAGGATGGAGTTTAGTGCTGCTGCAGCATCGCCCCCCCCCAACGGGCGGAATGGCATTCCATTATTTCCATTCCGACCGAAAGGAAACTGGGAGAAGACACCGTTTTTGGATTTACCACGCAAACTGGATTATAAAGGAGGATGAAGGGGGGGATGCTAGTCGTTTAGTTTCGTATGGTGCGCCGAGAGCCGCTGTAATCGCTTTTCTGGACGGTCAAATGAATATTTTACTCAAATGGGCTTTGCGCCCTTGTCGAACGCCGGAGCACTTCATCTCATCCTAGAGATGCACAGATTGAACCGTCTCCTCTTCTTAAAGGGGTGAATGCAGCAAAAGAGGAAAATCGGAAAAAGCAGATTCAATTACCGAAAAACACTTGGATGTCACGGCATGGAGATTACGCATTTGCAGAGGTAGAAAGAAAATAAAGTAATGCTTATTTTAAAAAGACTTATGAAACAAGAACAATAGGGATTATCCTTTTAGGACTTGGTTTTAACCCAACAGCCCATACTAACCTCAGCATGTATAGTAGTGTCATAAATGTCTAATTTATGAGCAATCGTAGATAAGAACAACGAACATGTTAAGTTTTAAGTCGCTTTGAAATTGGGGTTAAATGTAATTAAGTAGTGGGAGTGAGCCAAGTGGCATGAAACAGAAAATTTTCACATCACTTTTTTCCTCCAGTGCTTGAAATAAAATGGGTGTAAGGGCGGGGACAAGAAAAATTATAAACAAACTACAAATTCTGAGGGTTAAGATGTGAAATGAGATCATATACTGGAATTCCACGAGCTTCGAAGATTACGCCCAGTTTGGATTGTACACGTTATTCATGGCACACCCCCCCCCCTCCAAGCAGCAATTGAAAGATGTATGATCTACTGATTACATGGACTCATTTTTTGGCGCACATGTAAAAATGATAACATTCGATGTAAAATACCCATGTAATCGTTTTTACATGGGCTCATTTTTGATTTCGTACATATTGCGATTAAAAACATATTATTATAAAATTTATATTGGGATTAATTTTCCCCATAAAGTTAATTCGAAAATTCCGATAAATTTATAAATATTTAACGTCAAAATGATGCATTCCACACAATGGCGCTAGCGAGGGCCCACCCAAATGGAAAAGGAGTTATAGCTACGAGTGCAAGGAGTGCCAAAGGTATGAAGGGACGTAATCACTAGTAATGATAGCTAAAACAAACGATACATAAACTCAAATCACGTTAAATTACATATACTAAATCGAACCCTCTTTTGAAAAGAGATTTCATAGATGTTAATATAAAACAATCTTGAAAATTTTCGCTGGCACGAAATGATATCACTGACCTTAAGTAGCGAAGAAAAGGAAGTACTTATTATCTGACATTAACAATGAGAAGTCGCAATTAACATTAATAAAGCAATAGGATTCAACTAGGACACTAGCATTAATCAGTGTTCAAGACTACAAATCACTCACTGTATTCCGAGATGAGCTGGCGACCATAAATTATTCTTAGACGCATGTAATACTCAGAGTATTCACTTAGGGTATGAGTGATAATATTAATGATGACGGAAGTATATATGCGATGCAATATTCATCTCTTTTTCTAATTGCCTTTGACAGTCCAATTCGATTTTTCTGCCTTCAATCTTCTGATAAACAGGAAAAGAATCAGCTTATAAATCAATTAAAACAATTTAGAGCTTTTATTACGGGTTCGGCTATGGTGAACAAAGAATATACATTTGTTGATTAAAGAAAACATTAGAATGACAATAGCGTAAATCTGTAATTTTGGATTGTTATGTGTGATAGAACAAGAGTCACTTTTAATTATGATATGGGGGGAACGAGAATTATAATATCACAAATATAAATATTAAAAAGTACTTATTATCTCAATCGCTCATTCAGTAAAACTAACAAATATAAAATTTATTTAGACATTCAATTCCAACGATCTGAGATTCCTTTTTATCTGAATAAAATTATGATGTAAAAAATGTTATTAGAGGTGAAGAGTTTACTGAATGTAAAGTTCAATAAATTTCTGGTTCAATGCCTCTTACAAATGAAAGATCTGGATTTGATACAAAAAGAGAAGAATCCTCTATTCTTTATTTAATTATGAGCAAAAAGAAAGCATAAAAAGTTCTTATTATGGAAATTACGGCGAAGAACGGAAAATGCTTTGATCTTTTCTTTCTCTTTCTTTACAATTAAAACGAAGTTTATGGTTTCCCACAACCACTCTTACCAGAATTAATTTTTTTAAATCATTACCAATCAAACTTTCCATTACATATGTGGTGCCTGGAAGAAAAAAAAAAAAACCAAGAAAGGAAAAAATCAGCTGACCAGGACAGAAAGAAATTAGATAAATAAGGCGGAATCCTTAATATTTACTGGTAAAGAAGTTGTACCACCAGCAAGTAAAGGTTAACATTCATGCTAGTCCATCATTCCTCCTGTTCCATCCATAAGAAAGAAAGAAAAAAGTTTAAGGCTTAAAAATATGTATAAAAATGAAATAAAAGGCCACCTTTCATCATAAATATAGAAGCCTTCAAGCACCAAAAACTAAAACGAAACTCCACCATTGCAAGATTTTCCACTAGCAAAATGTACTGAAACCCATTTGCAGAAAACCAGACAAAAGGCAAAACCCCTTTTCCCCATGAACACACTTGCCGCTCATACTCATATTTGAAGCTCTTCCCCTTTTATATCTAACCCTGGCTCCAACGAAATAGTCTTTCTAGATACGTGAATACTACAGGAGCATCAAGCCCCCAAGGGGAAAGCCAAAACAAACTCTAGCGGAAGGGAAGAGGCCCCGTTTGATGCATCCACTGCATCATGTAAATGAGCGCGTGAATTATTCATAGACCATCTGGCGACCAAATACAATGGCCGTACCACGTGGTCAATCAATTACCTATTGAACCTGTCACCTGATCAATTACGAATTGAACACCCACGACAGCTGACTACTTGAGGGGTGGGATGGAATCCAAATATCCCACCCCTCCCTTTTTTTTCCATGCAGCCCTCTTCCCAACCAGACAGAGACAAACCATTAATTCGGGTACCGTTAGTACACAGCGAAAACGTGCAAGGGATTTTTTCAGAAATGAATATTTTATAAATCGTTTGATATTTTAAAATGATACGGTAATTATGAAAGATTATGGTTGATAGATATATTTATTATTATTATTATCAAAGCCATTTTTTTTGGGGGGGCGGAAAGAGACATAAGGTCTGATTGTTATTGAACATTGTAAACTGGTACTAATCATTTATAAATAAGGGGTATTAATTACTAAATACATATTAACGGTTTCTAGGGCTATAGGAAGTAGATGACCACCAAATTCATCAGTTTTTGAATGACGCTATGTAGGTTGGTATAAGTTCTCGCATGTTTATCAGTAAGGTTTCTTATATCACACAAAATGATGCGTCTTGATTTGTAACTCAATTATTGATTAATCAAATTATTATATAATAATATTTTTAAATCTAACTTAAACTTAATTCATTTCCTAATTTTTTTTATCTTAATGTGATCCGTATTAACTTCGTTCTAAAATGCTATCTTATTTCCTGATCCAATTTCTACTTCTTTATTTAATTAATGCTACACGCACTGTAGAAAGCTGTAAAATCAGCCGTTCTCACGCTCCGAGTGAAGGGATAAAAATCCTTAATGATTTGCAAATTCTTTTAAAATATATCTATATTTCCCTTTCCTACAAGTGTGAAGGAATCCCTATCAGAATCACATAGTATAAAATCACTGGGGTGAAATATTTTGCACTCTTTCGCTCTTGTGTCGTGCTGTAGATTGACGTATCTCGTTGCTTCTAGCTTGTACATAAAATATGCCTCCCGGCATGAAATAACTCGAAAGTTTTGAGACTAATAACTAATTTTTGATTTTTAAAATTGTCTTTTAATAGTTTGAAGTAGCAAAGAATTTCAGAAAAAAATGAAACATATTATATCAATTAATAATTAAGTTAAGTGTTTTAATTATTATATTATATTCAGGTGATTTAAGTATTATTTTAAAAAAAGGCATCAAAATCAACTAATCAGCACTGTTAGAAAATCAAATAATTACAAAGAGCATTTTTTTTAATGGAAACAAATTATTTTCTAGTCTTAAGTGCATTGAAAAACCAACAAATTTAAATTGCTCCGTTTTCAATTATACGGAGGGGAAAAACCACTTTCCCTTTGCCTTATAATTATTTCTAAATGATTACAATTAGTCAATTGTCGGTTATTTTCACTTCAGTGCTGACTACAGTGCAGCAAAGGAAAAACTAGCTATTTGCAAAAAGATATGGAACGCATCCAATTACAAGACAGGCTTAATCTTAATTCCTGCGATATTTTCTACCAGCGGGGAATTCTTTCGCATAACGGCATCGACAAACAGAGATTACAGTGACAAACATAATTCAAGGGAAAGATTTCAAGGAGATGGGAAGGGGAAAAAAAAAAGGGAAGAAAAACGCCTCAAAAATTGGGAGTCGAAAATCCTGTTACGGTAGTTAATGATTCAACACCTTCCAGCCACAGTCATTCATTTTGTTTCCCATGCTCTCTCCCCTTGGAGAAGGATTCAATCACGTGGTCATGGGGTGAGGACGGAGGGGGGGACAGAAAAAGAACCCACGTGGTACACTCGATTCCCTAGCGCTCTCATTGGTCCAACGGTCCAACGAAGCGTAGACGAAAAGTTCAGGGGACCGACTATCATATGCAACTACTATATTTACAGATGCCTCTACAAATGCAGATTCGTATTTATTTTATAAACCTTAATCTATCTTCACAAGTTTTGGGATAATTTTTCCCCATCTAATTTATTTAGTTCATCTGATACACTGAAAAATCAAAACGTGTCTCACAAAAAAAAAAAAAAAAAAAAAAAAAGATGTATATTTCGAAATGAGCCAGGGTAAATTATGTGCTCAAAATATGCTTAATTTATTTTTCTACTGTTAAAGAACTAAAGCGGGACAATTTCCTTATATCTATTTTATCAACTGATTATGCAACTTAATTTGTTATTTTTATATACCTTTATATTTTAAAGAAAACACTTAATATAATCTAGTAAATAGCAGCTTTTGAATTGTTCTGGGTATTAAACTGTCGTAACAGCAACTGTATAGTTCCCTCTACGTTTCATTGTTTCCATGGAGTTAACTTTACGACATAGTTTTAAAAAATTCCGTGATTCTTTTTAAAGTAATTTTCGTAATTACATCAGTGTTAAAACTTATCACATCATCATCATTTTTTTAGAAAATCCCGTTTTAATCTTCAAATATATCAAAATAAAACCATGTGAAAGCTAATTTCATTGGCCAGACTATCCATGAAAAGTTATATTTTAAATTTTCAAATTACACATTAAGAACATGCAATTTTTAGAGATCAGATAATGTCTACATTCATTTCATATTCTTCAACTTTCAACATCAAATCGATGTGAGGGAATTAAATTAAACACTACACATGCTATTTGTTAGACATCCTGTAATATGAATTTTCCACGAAAATTTAAAATCTGCTATAATTTGAGCAAGACAAAATTATATGTGATCAGATGTTTAGATTTATTATATACAATTAAAAGACAGCAAAATTATTCTTGTTTATGTTATTGTATGGGTTGCTGATGTAGTTGAAAACTACAAAGTTTATTTCTCGTTTTCAATTTTGTAACATTCTCTTGCATGTAAATAAAATGTTATGAACAGTTAATGATACATAAAGTATACACAACTTGACTATATGCTCATGCTTGAATAATCGTCAAATGCTTAAGGGTCCAATATTCCATCACATGCATAAACATAACAGAGAACATTTTCATACTCACAAAGAAAGAAAAAAAGAAATGGTGTAAAAAGCTCCATATATTCATTTCAAAAACGCAGCATAAACAGTCTTTCGCAGGGGCAGATAGTCAAAAGCGGAGTTAATGCCTCCACCGGTGGGCAGGGTGGATTAAAGCCAAATCGTGACCAACGACTGCTCTGTAAGAATACAGAGGAGGAGAAAAAAAATATACTATCCAAAGTGCGGAGAACAAGCTATTAAATAGCAAATCTGAAATTATGGAGCGTAGTCGACCCCCCGATCTGAAGGGGGGACGTCTCCCCTCCCCCTTTATCACGGTGAGATTTTACGAGGCGGGCCAGATAACGAATCCAACTCACGAAGCGAGCCATCAGTTTCGCTCGACCGCTCCTCTCCCAATGAGTTAATGACACACCGGGCCACCACTTCTTTGCGGGGTGGGAGGAAGGCGAGCACCTCCCCCCCCCTGGGGGAGCCGTTAAAAATTGTCTCCCGCTAACAACTTCCTCTGGCTGGAGCTGGGATGGATTGGATTGGTCTAATGAGGATCAAAAGGTGACGAAGCCGCAAATTAGAGAATGGAATCGGGGGCGGCGTTCGAAGAAGCTGTAATTTTTCTTTTATTGCTTTCGATTCGCCGAGGAGATCAAAGGGCGATCATAAGCCGAGAGATGGGGATAAAAATAAAGTAACAATGCGCTGTTTGTTTTATATTTATATATCTAAAGAAGACCGTGTGTGATCTTTTGAGAAGTTCTTGCCACGCGACGATAAGGCGAGAGTGGGGATAAATTTTCCAGTTTTACAATTTTGTCATTCAGAGGGGCAAGGATTCGGAGACAAATGATAGACGAGCATTATACGAGGATTTTGATAGTTCTCTCACAAACTGGTATAGTTACCATATTACTATAGTCTGTGTATTTTCTATAGGCGGTACAAGGTCACATTTTCTACCGCGTTACTGTATCAGACAACCAATAACGAGGTAGAAAATATCACATTGAAAATACACCGACTATAAATGATTGCGGTACCTATACCAGTCTTGCCTATAAATAATATATAGATACAGATTTAATATATAAATACCTCTCATCAATCTTTCCAACGATATTACGTCCTGTATGATGCAAAGATTAAATGTTAAGAATGGATGTCAACAATATGTAGTCCCAAAGTGAACAAAAGGGGCACCAGATCTCTTCCAGTGATTTTCTTCAACATATCTCTTCAGTGAAAATTGATCTTCCAGCAAAAGATCAATTTTCACTATTTAAAAAAAAAAAACCTTTTAAGAGAGATTTTCCTCAATCCAATGCAATAAGTGCAAAATCAGATTCTATTACATTATATTTAACCTCTAATGGAACTAAGATCCTATTTTGATTATAATTCCACTTACAATAGAATTTACGAACATTTATTTTTGGAAAGTTCATAATATTCAAGCAAGTATGATAATTTCTAAAATTAAATGTAAATTGACATAAAAATTTTACAGAATGTGTTCAAAAAATTTTACAACTCTTGATTAAAATGTATTATTAACATAAAATAACATATTAAGGAAAGAATGTCATTTATTATAGAATCAAAGCTTGATTAAAGTATTATTTTTCAATAATTCTGTTAAACGTTTTTTCCATCCCAAAATGAACATGCTCAGTGGAAAATTAAATGAAAGTTTCTTGTGAGACAGGCAGATATGTTCTTTAATATTACTGAATCTGCACATAATTTATAACTTATTTATTTAGGAGAAAACGTAACAAATTACTAATTTTAAAAATCATTTGTTTCAACGATTAAAAAAATATACACTGAAAACGTTAATGAATAAAATTTATCATAGAAAGTTTATTTCATTTAGTTTGTATGTGTATTTTACAAATTTCGCCAATTGAAAATCGATTGAATTTGCACAATACAAGGAAAAACCAAGTGCAATTTAGCAATTTTGTTGTCAACGTTATTTTAAAATAACAAGATGTATCTCCTTTACCTTAAAATTAAGTATAAAATGAATAACAAATTAAAATTACAATTTATGCATTACACAACTAAAATCTAGAAATTTAAAACTGCTGCTAAAATTTTAAGCTCTCAAAAACAAAGATTTTTTTTTCAAAATACATGAGACAATATTTGACGACAAAATCATAAAAATGAAGGAATAACTATATTTCAGTATTAAAGCAAATTATCAAATACAACTTATCTTAACTTCGGGAAGCATTAAAATCGAACACCAAATCAAATCGGAAAATATTAAACTGTTCAATTTCAATAAGTTTTAAGGCGTGCATACAAATGGCTAAATCAATCATTTAATTTGAAAGACAGTATTAAAAACAATCTAGCCCAGCGGCGGAACATTAAAACTTGAAACTTATCATTTCCCCTAGATTTATCTCTTCGAAACTATATACAGATTTTATATATAGTTTCTTATTTTTTTTTTGTCTCATATATCTTTATATCCTATTTCTATCTATATATTTTATCTCATATCTTAATTTTTTCTACATACGAGCGCATTTTTGCATCGTATTATAATGAAAAAAATGAATATGCAATTTGGATGTCTTTGTGTGTGTGCAATTGAAATCAAAATTTGTTACTGAATAAGTAAGATCACATATTAAATTAATTTATCTAAATCCTAGTCTTTTTGAATTATTGTATTTACATACATGAAACGGTAAAATCCTAGATGGGCCCACCTCTTGGCGACTTATTTGAAATCTCGCCAAGTTGACTACTACAGTACACTCCCGATTATCCGCGGAATTGGGTGGCGCGGCCGCCGCGGATAACAAAAATCGCGGATAATCCGAAAAAAGCTAAAAACGGGTATTGCAAAAGAGAAAACAGTCATTCCAACTTTGAAAAATTGTTTTATGTACAATAAAACGTAAAATAAACAGCAGGAAATGTTTAACGAACGCTTAATGTTTTAGTATATCACTCAAAACTAACCTAAAATGCATTTTGTTAATGAAAACAGAAAAGTGCTTTGTATTTACGAGAGGCGTCAAGGATACACAGAAAAATTAATGCATATGTACTGTTTTAATACTGTAATGTATTATGTAATTACAAAAGCATAACTGTAAAACTGCTCCTTTTTGAAAAAATCAGTCAAAAAAAAAAAAAAAAAACTTTGTGCGGCAGGCGCGGATAATCCGCACCGCGGATAATCGGGAGTCTACTGTAATTGAATTTGTTATTATTTTTATTTTTCAATTAAAAAACGATGCTTGAATGTCAGAAATAATAATAAAATAATAAATAAATAATAATAAAAAATAAAATAAATATAATAAAAAAATAGATAAAAAAAAATCCGTCTAGGTTGCTACATTGGCGACGTTATCGGCACTCGTTTACCGAGAATTCAAAAAGACGCCAAGAGGTGGGCTGTGCCACAGCTGTGCTAGGATCCACCCCACGAAACTGCACTGAACAACTGACTGCGATTCATTTCCGGGTTTACTAAAATTTGATGCGGGCCTACACTTTTAAATTCTTAATTCTAGAATAAAATTTTATTCATCTAACTGCTTATGTTTTGTAACTATTGGATTCACTTGTACTTGAAAAATTACCTGTACTTGAACAGCCAGGTAGACTTTTTCTGAAAGGATGTAGCTGGAAATGCGATAAAAATCTCCAAATCAGTATAGACACCAAGTGCCAAATTTCATCTATCACGCTTAAAGCGTTTTTGAATTATCATACTCACAAACAAGACATCATTCCAAAAATGTTTTTTCGGAAGAATCAAATTTTTCGAAACTGCAATATTTTTACCTCTGCTCGTATATACAACAAAGTAAAAAAGATTGCGAATATAATCTCGAACGTAAAAAAATTGCAATTATATTCCATAAAGCGGCTCTTAAAAAATGTTGGGACTAGGTAAGGAAAATCCAAGATGAGCTATGCAGCTTGGTTCCCTCCAAATGAAGCAAGGGGTCCATGGAAATACAAAGAAGGGGGGGGGATAAAGGGATAAACTTTCAAAGGTAATATTTATAGTTTTACTCTCTCGAAGCAGATCTGAGAAATATCGCACTCCAACAAACAGCGGTTCCCTTCCCACCGCCACACAAAAAGACCCGGAGGGGGCGTGACAAAACTCCGAAGTGGCAGGGGGGCCCGACGTCTCCAACCATCATCCCTCGCCTCTTTGCACCCAACACTGGGAAACGAAATACATTTTAAAGCGGGAGAGAAAACCCACAAAAAGACTCTTGGTATCACCACGGGAAGTATCTTTAACTTGATTTTTTTCTTTCCATTTCTCCCCTCCTGCCTTTGTCCACATACAAGCATACATAATGCTTTCACCGATTATAAGCGTAGTGAAGATGGTGAAAAGCTAAGCAGGTGGTATGGGGTGTCCTGGGACTGACTGACTGTGCCCCAACACTTTTCGGATTTGCTCCGCCCCTGAACACCACCCTCACTTCAATTCCCACTCAAAAATGATCCACAATAGTCTTTTATGACTATTGTTAGCAAAATAAATGCAGAGGAGAAAAAAAAATATATATCCACCGGTGTTTTTTTTTTTTTTTTTTCCCCCTCCCAAAAGAAGTGGGCATGTGGAAAATATTGAAGACTTCTACTTGTACTGGAATAGTTGGCGTCAACATAATACGCGGAAAAGCAAGTCACTTAAGAGGTTTTTCGAGAAGAATTCCTCAAAAAAGATAAGCATCGGGCTTCATTTTAGGTAAGCATATATCAACTAGCTTTATACATAATAAATACAGGAAGTTGTTTTAAAACATGACATGGCAGTTTCTAAAAAATGGAAGAAAAGACATGGCACAACATCATAAGATTGAATTATTCATTTAATGAAAACTTTAAATACAATTCTGAATAAATAGACTTTTACTTTAAAATAACAATTGCATGATGAGGAATGATGGATAAAGAATCTACTTTTAAAGTGTGCTTAGGAAATCGATATTGCAGCACATTGTATACTTATGAAATAGGGAATTATTTATAGTACTAGGGGGCATGTTAAAGAACTCTAAGTTATTTAATTCAATTAAATTTGAGACAATATCGAAAATTGATTGTTATTAAGCTTTAGCAATATAAAAGAATTTCTCATCCTATCAAAGAAAAGCTTATATGAAAGCTCCAAACTCTATTTAATAAATGGGACATACAATTACGAATATCCGTCATTCAAAGGTAACTAAAAAAATGTCAAAGTTTTTTTAAAGTGCGTCCCATTTTAAAAATCCTAAAAGGGAGAACAAATAAATTTGTCTATTACTTTCGCATAGTAGGAACGACATAAATCTTTACTGCGAGGCAATATATATAGTATATATATTTCCCTCCAACATATTATTTGCAACAAAGCACACCAATTTATTTTATTGTCCAGTTAAATGACCTCTAAAATGACTATCCTTTAGATGGAAAATGTAGAAATTTAGCTGACAGCATAAACCTGCCAATTTTATGAATGCTTCTTAACACACATTTATACCAGGATATAATCAAGGCAAGTAACTTACCTCTGCTGCTAAGAGGGCTTTAGCTCTAATATTCAGGAGAGCAGAGGCCATATCCTGGAATATAATACAAGGGAGATCTTAAGAAGCAGTAGGAATAGAGAATATGCAATAGAATAAGAAGATAAGGGATAATAGGGAGAAGTTGATTAAATTTTAAATATAAAAGAAAGCTAACAATCAATGACAAGGGAATACTAACACAGTGGGAGAAAACGCTTCTGAAAATAATCTGTTTTGCAATTATTAACTTATCGTCTATGATATAATCGGCCTATTTGCAAAAATGTTTTGATTACTTGTTTAATTAATATTTTCCAAATGAGAATAACTACACTGCAAGAAGTTGCAACGCGTTCGGACATCTGCCACAAAAAAGAATTAACATCGCAAATATGGCAGATGGTTGCAATTTTCACATATACATTACTCAATTTAAAAAAAAATCATTTAGTATTATTCCGCATTTACACTTTTCACGTGACCAGTGATTTAAAAGAAGTATAAAATGCGGGAGACCAACGGGAACGTAAATGAGAGTTAATATTATTCATTTAAAATTCCAAACCAATAAAATGAAATGCAATAAAATGGTCATGATATTCTAACTAATATCAGCTAACAATTTATCTTTAACTACAAAATATCTTTAATTGCAAAACTGCTAGTAATAAAATATTTTGTATGCATTCTTCATGCCTTTTTCAAACTAAATAGTATAATACGATCAGTACGTGGGCTCTATTAATAAAACCAATCAAAAAAGAAATACGATTAAAAAATTCCTTTAATGATAGCAATTCTTAAAAAAAAAAAAAAAAAAAAAACTAAAATAAAGAAAAACCTAAATGTACTTTAAATATAACAGCAAAAATTTTGAAAATAACTAAAATCTAGGACCATTTATATAAAAGTTAACTAATTCTCATTCTAGAATTATTTACAAAAAGAGATATACAAAGAATAATTTTTTTTGAAAAGAGAACAATTCTACAAATTTATTTCATTTCTAAAAATCCATTAAAGACACGCTATCCATCAGATAATAAGAGAGAGAAAAAAATCAATTGCAATAAAAGAACATGGAAGTTCTAAGGCAATAAATATATTATAATCCCCCGCCTTTAAATTTCAAAAAAAGAATCTCAATAATTACAGAAATGTTTCTCAGTGAAAGAAATTCACGCTCACATCGCCAAGCTGCTTTCTTCAAACCACTACAAAAGCGACACAATACCGAGCTTTGCACAGGATGGCATCTATAAATTGTGGGTATCATTTACCAGAATCCAATTCACTCAGAATCCGAAAACCATAGTATCAGTGCAACCCCTCCCCGTCTGGAGTAATAACTGACCGGACTGCCCACTGATCATTAGTGAATGCATCTATCTCATTTAGGGGTTGAGTATCCTTCAGTGAACAGTTACAAAGCGCAAGGTTGAGATCCATAAATGGTGTTCCACTTCACAGACATGCGGCACAGTAATGTCTCCAATCATTTCTGGAAATAACACCTTATCCGCCACGCCAGGAGTGCTTTAGGTGAGAGTATAAAAATTGCTAAGGTTACGTACGATGCTTTTGTGTTGTATTATCAAAAGGAAATTCTGCAGAATAGGTGAGATTTTTTTCAAAATAAGTCATTTAATCCCGATGATAGAAACCGAGTGAACCTATATTTTACTTAATGGATGTTTTGGAATAAAAGCAAAGTTAATTAATCAGAATGCATATTTTTACCTATTATATATTCAATACGTCAATAATGCAAGTAAATTACAGAAAAAAAAAATTAATATGTTGACTAATAATTTTAGAATGCTTAGAATGGAATTTAAATTCGTCTTTCCATAAAGGAAGTAAATATTCAAAACATAAAATATATAAATAATGTTAATCTTAACTGTTCAGAATAAGAACTAAATTTTTACAGAATTGAAAAATGTGTTCATTATTCATGTATTTACAAGCAATGTTTTTTTTTTCCCCCTTCTTACGAATTTATTTTCAATTTACCATATGATAAACTGCATAAAAAGGAAGGAAAATCAAGGCAATTTTTAAAATGTAATCAATAAATTCTTCAAAACAATAATGTGTTTGACTCGCGTATCAAAATATTAATTTTTTTAATATTTAAACTGTCATTAAATCAAAGTAATGATTAATTTCATAGCCTAAAAAACGTTACGTTTTTATAAAGTAGAAAATAATAATATTCCAAACCGGAGTGTATCGTCTAATTAAAAGCCAATACTTTGCTGCAAACGATAATTGCAGCCTTCTCGCATATTTAAAAAAATAAAATTATGGGGGCGGTTTTAAAATAAATAGCACATGACAGCACATTAAATTCAAATGTAAAGAATTTAATTCATTAATTAGAATAATGAATCAATTTATAAGATTTTATAATACATAAGTAATTCGTGCTTATAAAAATTAACATAGTTTTATAACATTTTTTTATATAAATTTTATTTTACAGACTTACTTTTAAAGCTAAAAGCGAATAATTTCAGAATCCAACATAAATTTTAAAATTGGAACAAAAAAAAAATTAATTTCTGGTCATTTTAAAAAGTCAATGAGAGGGGAAATTTAATTTCGGGGTTAAATAAAAAATCTCACAAATCTATCCGCACAACTATTGAACAGTAGATGTTGAAAATGCCCGTTTTCTCTCACCTCGATGTTTAACATTGGAAATCGAACTTTAATAATCCCTTCACACTCAACTCTCCCCTTTGAAATTCACGCGGTCTGGAACCCGCCCAAATAATAAATCAATGCTTTAAAGTCAACAGAATTCGGGCGTCAGGTAACTGTAAGACAAACAAATCACGCTCGATAACGATGCAGCGGCACATTTCATAGTATCCTATAATGCCCGAAGACGGCTATCACCTTCGATGGCAGCATTTGAGAAAACGCGGGCCGAAAATTTATAATAAATCAAACTAGATTTTCCATCCTCCCTTCGTCCGTCTGGAATTGGAAAGTCAATTGGAAATCGGAAGATTCCCGAATATATGAAAAGCGGAGAGGAAAGAGCTTTATCAGAAAGTTAGAGAAAGCAATTAATTGCCACTGCACCCAGAGCAAGGAGGGGAGTGCGGCAGGCGAAAGAGGAAGCCATACCAATAATCCCGTGGAGGCAGAAGGGAGGCTCTCTCTCCTCCGCTATTAGCTATGGTCGGCAACTCTTTATCTCTCGGCCGCTCTCCTAATTACAATTAAACTTTGGTTTCCCTTTGTAATCAGGCTGCAGCCTCTATTTGCTCCGGGGGAAAAGAGGCCGCTTCTCTTCTCCACCCCGAGGATGGTGGCGCTGGAGAACGAAGTTTCTCTCGACGTCGTTCGTCGGATGAAGATGATGATGGGGAATGTTTCGAAGCAATCTTAACCCACTTCGGTAAATAAAACAAGGCGCGGCTTTCTCCGGGAGAGAAAGGTGAACAGGGGGGCGCGTGAGCAAATTTTGTCACTAGAAGTTCGCGGTTGCGATGCTGCAGCAGGAACAGTCAGTAAATTAATAGGTTGTGCAAGGCTGGCGGAAAATGAAAGGATGGCAGTACATGACTTCGAAGTCGTCGTATAATAAAAGACGCGGCAGACTGATATGACTTTTTGGTGTTTGCTTGCTGCTTTTAAAGTTGGGGGACATTATTGTTCGCTCCCAGGATGAATGCAAGTTTGAGAAGGTTATGAGACAAATATGTCTGGGAGACTAGAACAGAGGATTCCGTCAACTGTTGATCAATCCAAGGGCTTTAATTAGACGCTTTATGCGCTGAGCGGTAATTTAGACTAGTCCGAGTCTTGTGTGGAAGATACCGATTTAGAAGGTTGTATATCTGGAGCAATACAAGTTTATATTAATTAATAAATATAAATTTATATGCTGTGATCTGATATCCGTAAGGGGGAAAAAATGACATTTTAAATCCATAGAAATGGTAATTGCATTATTCTAATAAGTTTTAGAGTGGTTTTTTCCCCCCCGATTAGATGCAGTTCAATGCTACTAACAAGTAACTGAAAACATTAGACACCAAACGGATGGCGATTCATGAGCAGAATCTATCAGTTTAGCAGGTTATAAAAGTTAAACATTTATATAACATAGTAATTTTGAATCAAACTTAGACTACAACTCTAATTAAATTCTGGAACAAAGATAGTAAAATATTTTAACTCTTTAAAGGGCCATTTTTTTTCTAGTCATATTATGTTAAAATATTTTTAGGCTTGAAATTAGAATAAGAAAAGAGATTAATTTAACTTATTAGATAAATTAATTTGATTAATTACTAATTAAGTAACAAAAAGACGCATCTTTTTGTGAAAGATAAAGAACTGAAGCATCTAAGTTTCTGTCTTTCTAAAAAAAATTGTCAGAACTTATGCCAACCTACATAATTTCATACAAAGATTGATAAATTTGGTGGGAAGCATACTTCCCACGGCCCTAGAAAGGGTTAACCCTTTCTAGAACGTACATAAATATTACGCCTAAAATACTTAGCACATACAGAAATTCAAATCACACAAAATCCCAAAATTTGTCCAATCGAAATCAGCGATTGAAAATGAGTAATCACCACAAAGGCAATTTTAAACACTGCGCAGTATTCCTCCGAATGAATAGCATTTTTTTTAAAGGCAAGGGGAAAAAAATATGTATATAACTGTAAAATTTGATAAAACAAATGAATAAATATAAATGCCGGCGTTCTGGCCTAGAGGTAGCGCGTCTTCCCCGTGATCTGGGCTTCCCGGGTTAGTGTTCGGGCAGAGTTGTTCTTTTCTGTGTTCTATCTGTGAGGTGTGTGAAAGAGTCCCCCAATAAAAAGGAGTTATGCAAACGAGTGTATGAGTGTCATCTTCATACGAGCTAAAGTCAGAATTCTGCCCTCGGGTGCTCAGGGCTCCTCACCCTCAAAAGCTACCGCACCCCTCTTTCCCTGATCGCTTGGACTTGGTTTAAATTGGATTTCAATCCAAGAAAGATAAGCAACAACAGCAACATAAAATATAAATTGTAAGAAATCTTCATCCCCAGAAAAATAAAATAAATCAATAAAAATTATTTGTCAATATCCAATATCGTATTCACTATAAATATTTTCAAATTCAAGATTTCTTTTTTTTTGGGGGGGGGTCAAACCTTAAGTTATTTCAATTACATAAGCAATTACTGAAAATCAAAATTAAAGGTATAAGTTACATTTAAAAATTTCGATTTTATATTATATATATACATATATACACACACGATTCAAGATATATTAATTCTTTATTTTAAAAAACTTATTACTAAGAGCATGAAGGTGTGTATGATTCCATGTGCCAAAATTCACAAGTAATATAAAAGACATCGAATAAAACTCAAATATGCGGCTTTAAACAAAATTCTGCAACTAAGCCAAGTTCAAACCCTAATTTCTCCAAGATACTATAAATGACTTTTTAATCGCAGTACTCACAAGTACGGACCTTAAGAGAGGGAATCAACTCCCTCTTGAAATCACACCAACTGGAAGAGTAATTCCCATAAAAGGTATTAAAAAGCGCCAGAGATAAATGAGTTACCCAATAAACAGGCAGCTACAACACTGACATATGAGAGCAAAGGGATTTCAAAGCATGTTGGCACTGATGAAATAATAAATTACATCAGCGTCAACACTGCAGCTACTTAGCGATTAAATTTACGGTGACAGAATGACGCAAAACTGACTTCCTACTGGGAATCCCTCCAAAGTAAAGGAAGGATTTTATTATGACGACACGGAGATTCGCTGAAGTTAATGACTGCAGTGTTGCCCGAAAGAGAATCGATGCCTCAAAGAAGGTCAGGTAAACGGAACAGCTCGCCTTTCATGAGATGGATTTGTATAGTAAGAGATCTTTCGTATATTCGCAAATAAGAAATTGAAAATTTGATTCTCTGTTACTTTTATTTACACAAGATCTATATTAAGAGTTTAACTTCATTTCATGAGAATTTTTTAAAGATTAAGAGTTACAAGATCAGAACCATCGAGCAATCAATAGCAG
Organism: Argiope bruennichi; assembly: GCF_947563725.1. NCBI lineage: Eukaryota > Metazoa > Arthropoda > Arachnida > Araneae > Araneidae > Argiope > Argiope bruennichi. Next base: position 104,119,539 of record NC_079152.1, read on the forward strand.
ATATCCGATTAGGAAGTTGCCTAGAATCACTAGGTTGAGATGGAGCAGCAACCAGGTCAATTAAAAATTTTTTATTTTCCTAGTTGTCGAACAAAAAAGCTTGTAAACTATACAAATTCTCAACAAATTATAAAATGATTAGGATAATATTAATACATTATGAAGTATTATTAGTCAGAATTTTATGTGTTTTCTTACGTTTATTTAATTATTAGTATATTTATAATTTCGTGCAGAAACGTGAATAACGGGTAATTTGAAGACATAACAGAAGAAAAAATAATAATAATGCAGTTTAAAAAAGTTAAATTAATAATAAGTTAGTTAAAGTTAATAAAATAAAAATTGGCCTGTAATAAACCGTTATAATAAAAATTTGTTGAAATGTGAAACCAAATTAACAAGTTCATTCAAAGAGAGACTACATCATGTGCTCTTCTTAAGAGCCTAAAATGCTTAAACCTGCCATCGAATAAGATGTATTTTTTATAAAATGAAAGAGCCAATTTGGTATATTACATGCTAGTTATAGTTGTTCTTTGTTTTAAATTCCTTGAGATAACATTTTTACAATATTGCAAATTTCTAAATTAAGGAGTGATTCTTTCACAAATAGTTTGAACTTTTTATGGTACAGAAAAGATTCTTACATAAACTATAACATTTGAATGATCTTGCGCACTTTGATAATGGATATTATACATGCATTACAGCAACTGCTTTGGACGGAAGAATTTTTATAATAATAATTTCTTAATTATAAAGGGATTTGACGGGGAATAATTTTCCTATTTCCATCTGTACCAAATCTTTATTAATTCCTTCCTATGAAAGCATATATGGAACGCCAAAACAATCAAATACTTCCTCAAAATATTTTCAACTATCCGCCTTTGGCGACCAGCCGGTTCGCCAATCTTAATGCTCGTTAAAATTTTAATAATTAAATATTTTATGTAATTCCTACTTTAATAGCTTCTTCATCAAATATTTTAAAGCTTCAAATTTTGATAGTCATGTAATTCACTCATAATAATATAAATTCCTTCAGCCATAACATAATATGTATCTCTCTAATTTTCTGTTAGTTCCGGTAGAATTTATGCTTAAAATGAACTCCTTAGAGAAAATGGAAGTGAATTTCGTTATCCTGGCTAATCTTTACAAATTTTAACTTTGAATCGAGCCAACTAATTGAAATAAATGCACCCAAGACTTTCATGGCATCATTTTATACATAAACAAGAGAGTACAGGTATGTGAACTAAAAGTAGAGATATTTTAAACCTTCAACATAATATAGTAAACATTTCGCATCTAATTGGGGAAAACATGTTTTAACAACATCTCATTTTAATAAACACAAATGTATAAACAGGTTTATAAATGAAAAACACAAAAAACACACAATAATAATAAAAATAAAATTTGGAAGGTAAGATGGATGTGGATAGTAAATTTCTTATAACGATAAAATTAAATTATTCTAAATATTATATGACAAAGGAACTGACTAGTAAGACTAAGATAAAGCGTTGGGAGAGGGGGGGGGTCGTGATGGCAAGAATCGACATAAAATTAAGTATTTAAAAATATCTGTTTTTAATTGTCAATGAAGGAGACTTAACTTTATACATTTTGAAAGTTTTTCAGCTTCGAATTTAAAAATTTTGAGTTTAAATTGATTTCTTCTTTGAAGAAATTTTTAGAAATCAAATTCTAACTAAATTATCTTAAATTTTGTTTCATATAATATTGATATTTTTCGGATTAAAACAACCTGCTGCATCCGTTTTTTCAAGCAATGGAAAACAATGTAAAATTTATAATGCCACGATTTTTTTTTTTTTTCCAGATTTAGATATTTTTTAGATTTTTTTTTAAAGAAAAAAGGGGAAGTGCAACTGCATTACATGTTATATTTACAAATTCTCAACTGGGTGTGTCTAAAAAGGTTATATCACATCACTATTGAAAGGATATCCAACGCTTCAAGATACGATTCCTACCAAAAAGCCGACCGATTCTTGTCTCAAAACGGCACTCACCTACAAACAAGAGATCACTTTATGAGATTCTCCCCAGGCGAAAAGATACAGCACAAAGAGGAGGGAGGAGAGAAAACCGTAAGAAAAAGAGTAAAATTTACTAAATAAAAAAATAAATAAAACGGAAGGAGCAAAAAGGGGAAAAAAAAAAAAAAATTCACGGATCTCCTAGTAGATATAAAAAAGGGCGCGAGAGAGCCATATTGGGCGCAAAGACACATCCATACATCCATCCCTGGGAGGCGAGGTAAAGCTGAAGGGAGGGGGAGGGAGTAGAAAAAAAATAATAATCCACTTAGGGGGTGGGGCAAGGAGGATGAAAAGTGTAAGAGGCTACTTACGTGTCTGTCTTCGGAGCTATGAGCTGCAGAGGCGATCGATTCAGCGTTGCCATGACAACCGCAACAATGCACACACAGAGAAAAAATAATCCACGCGTACAGGGGCAGGAGGCAGAAGAGAAGAGATAAAAAAAATATAAAAAAGAGGGAGAGAAAAAAAAGGAGAGAAAGTTAGTGGTTATCTGAAAAGCGGATGTTCGTCTTACCCACTGCAATCTCGGGAACTTCGGGAATAAGATGGAATGGGGAAGAGGAGGGATGGATGGAAGAAAAAAAAAGACGATTTTTTTTTTCATCCGGACCCTCCACCCTCCCGCCTGGTACCCTTTCCAGACGAGGATGTAAACTTGAATAGGCTTCTTCCTATTCCCCCTTTCTAATCGACGGCGTGGAGAAAAGAAGGAATGAGAGATTTTTTTATTACTTTTTTTTCATCCTCTCTCCTCTACTTTACACAAAAATATCACTTCGATAATAAATCTAAGCAGGTTGCAGCACATGAATTCAAAAACTGCTGTACTTTTTTTTTTTTTTTTTCATATTAAAAGAGAGAGAGAGATTTGTCTGCATTTCCAGTGATATAAATTCAGTTTAAAGTCATCCAGAGTTCATGCTGCAACAGCTAAAGCAATTTAAGTTAAGAACGAATAGAACTGGATTGCATTTGTAAGTAAGTCTTATAAAGATTTTAATTCGTCTGAAAATTTTTCAAGTGCGATTTAGAAAGCAATTTCCCAAAGAGCACTGCAGTGGATAAGACTCGTTCAAAACATACAACAAAATATTACACAATCAAATCATAAAATACAAAAAAAAAAAAAAAAAAAGCATTTAAAATCTCATACAGAAAGAAATACATAATATTTTCAGTAATATACCTCACGATACAAAATGTGCTTCTTGTCAAATAAAATAACATAATAATATTACACTGTTTGAAACTGTGAATGCTTGCTTGTAAATTAGTTTACTGCCAGAGTAAGTGTTTTATCACTTTTTTGTGTCTCGATTATATGTATTAAAAAAAAATTAATGAACCTGCTACAGTCTGTCTCACAACACTTTTTCATTCTTTAATAAGTTTCACAATGGTTGCACATTATTATAGGGCTGCCCCAAAATGAAGATTTGCATTTTTTCCAACACTTTCTGAAAGTTTTTTAAAGTACGGTTTACCTTTCGAGGCCGAGATTACCCCCCTCCCTCCATAATAAGATGTTGCTTAAAAGATACCGATTTCCATACCAGTTTCAACTAAAATGCAATCTACACTTTCAGTAAGAAAACTTCACTCTTAACTAATTATCCTAACCCGCCTATCACCTTTAGTCTTTTTAACGTCAACCCCCCAACAAACAAACAAAGTACAAAAAGCAAATATTTAAATAAAGCTCTCGCAAAATATTTACACGTTTAATAAAAGAACGGCGCAGGCAGAAATAGTTTTTGGGAAAAGGAAGCATGTGTTTAAGTCCGTAATTTTTCCGCCGCTCTTCGTCTAATAAACTCAATTTGTCATATTAGGAGAAGATGGCGCCTTTCGAAAACCTCTCTAAAGTGACCGCGGACCGGAGGGGGAGCTAAAAATACGAGAGATTGAAATCGGATTAATCGGCCGCCGCGCACTCCGCTCATTAATCTCGGGTAAGTGGGCCATTACGGGGCTCGATAATTAGTCCCCGCGGATGAATACAGTCACGTGACTTCATCCACCCCGCAGCATAATGGTGGCAAATTATAAGCCTGGCACCGAGATTAAATTTTACCTCTCCACCCCCTCTCGGGGTGCCCTTTTTGTGTGTGTGTGCACCTCCAAACGCCTCTGAATTCATTCGCCCTCTCATAAAAGGGGGACCGTACTGAAGATGCCACACAGAGCGGGAACTATAAAATCAGTGGCTGTAAGTTGGGTGCTGGTAAATTAAATATAAATTCTGCCATCAGTGACTAAAAGAATAAAATTAACAATTTTTGAAGGTAAAAACTGTTAATTTAAATGGAATTCTCATGAATTATATTTTCCCATAACTATTGAAATTCGCACGAAAGAAGAAGTAATTAAAATAGAAAATCGACAAAATTAAAACAAAAAAATTATCGTTTTCATTTTTTTATTTATATACAGAATAAGTTGAAAATTAAGTTTTTACACATGAGAATTTAAAAACAAGTTCTATTTGCATCGACTATCAAATGATAAAAAGTACATCATTAATATCTTTGCCATTTATTAAGATCTTCTTCTTCTGAACTTCAAATTTAATCAAATTGCTGAAAGAAAACAAGCGAGTTTATTAAGCACATACCAATAAAATATTCAATGTAATATATGATTACAGTAGCTCTAAATGATGTTTCAACATCAATAGTTAGAAAGCATCTGGATTGCATAAGATTATTTCAGTTTTCCCCCGAACAAGAGCAGCTAAATCAATACAGCATTCTGCAAACGATGGTTCTCGAATGGCGGCTGGATTCTGAATGGCATTCATTTACATTTTTTTCAATGTTAACTCATGCAAATTATTGCAATAAAATATTTATGTTCAATATGCGCAATTGACATCACAATGAAAACTAGAATGTGTGCAATTACTTCCAGTTAAATAACTCTATTAATTCCTTTCACATCAAATGGCTTCAATATGATGTCATTTTCAATTTGAATTCACCTTTGTGGTGTATCCTATTGGTGTGTACTTAATAACTACTAATGAAAGACAACAAACGAAACTACAGCAGACGCCCGAGATGCATGGATGCCATTGTGAAATTTTCTCTCCGTTTAATTAAATGTAATTGATTGAATACCCAAGATACTTGTTTTTATCGTTACAGATGATAATCCAAATGGGTTTTTAGCGCAAGAAAGGTTTTTCTGAGAGTAATTAAAGGGTGTCCGGTCATCAAGTGAGATCTCCTACCCTCTTCATATTAACCCTATAAGAGCATGAGCTGTCAATGCGGTTTTTGAGAGGGTATGAAATTTTTCTTATCAATGGAAGACAGACTTGCACATTCTAGAATTTTGAGGTACCTGAATACTGATGCTAGAAAATGAGAGGGTTAAATATAGTAATGTTTTAATTTTAATTTTTTCCCTACTATTAAATTTATCCTTTTGTGAATTTGGTGATAAAACCAATAAACTGTCTTGGAACAATATTTGTTTTTTATGGAATTCGTAGGATTTTTCCTTTGATTTCATTATCCATAGCTTTTTGAAGACGCGTACAAATATATCCTAATTTAATAGTAATGAGGTGGCACATGTCTTTTTCTATGTATTGTCGACTTCAGTTGCTTTAATAGTCAGTATCTGTGTCTTCGAATTCAACAAGATTTTTTTTCGCTAGTTTTTCTTTATTTTTATGTATCTTATTATTATGTAAAGACTTTTGTTTCGGACATCTCACCTGAGCTCGACCTCTTTTCGTCCCTGTGGTCCTTGAGGGCAGCAGCAGAGGAGACAGCGGCTGAAAGGTGTGCTGCGGGTCCAGCGCCCGCTAAGGAACTCGATAGCGCTAGCAGCCCTGCTGCACTGCTAGGGGGTAAGGTAGGAGGTTGGAGTCCCGCCATGGCTGCCGCGTGGGGCATCATGGGAAGGGGAGGCGCGTGCGCGTGAGGAGGAAGCTGCTGGGCATGCATCTGTTGCTGGAAAGAAGGAGAATTTACCCATTAATAAAAATTACATTTAAAAGAAAATAGCAAAATAATAACAATAAAAAAAAAAAAAAAAAAAAAAAAAACGTATGAAACTATAATTCAAGAAGCATCGACAAAAGTGGAGGGCACCTCTTCAACACAAGCAATATTGACATGGCAACTGAATTTGGAATTGCAATCCATATATTATTTTAGCAGTATATCCAATGCGATGAATATTTCGATATAATTTATTAATCGATGGCTATTTTTGTAATCAAGAATAATAGAATTACCAGAAAAATACAAAAATTCATTTTCTTTTTCTAGGGAATAGCATCTCTAAAAAAGAGTGGTCTGTTGTCTCAGGACGCTTTAGATAAAAGTGGCCAGATCCATGGGAAAATTTAAACACTAATCTTGCTTGGTTTACTAAATAATAAACTATATTAACTAAAAATTAATGTAATAAACTTTTAAACTAAATAGCTAACTACATATCTTATATGATTTTTTTTTGTGTGCAATAAATACAATTTCATACTATAAAAAAATAAGTTAAATATTTCCATTTTATTTCAAAGCCAAAAAACTTTCGTTTTTACCATGTAAATACACAACAGAAAGATTATACATTTCTGAACTCAGAATCGTGAAACATTCCAAAAGCAATTAGAAAAAAAAGCATTCTAATATTTATTAATAAGCAGTGGCAGATTTCTGATAGGCAGTTGCCTAAGACAGCTAAGCTGAAAGAGTCAAAGACAAGCCTATTAAAAAGATGCTTATTAAGCTTATTAGCTTAGTGGTTATTACACGGATTTAGTTACTATGTATTTATAAATACCAAACATATAATGTATACAGATTTAAATGCAGTGAGTGCAATCATGAGTTACAATAAATAAAAACACAATGTATTTTTTTCATGAAGTTATTAAAATATATTATTGTATTAATATATTGTCATTGCGTAAGTGTTCAAATGTGAAATTAAATGTATCAGTTTGTTAACTGACGAGAATTTATACACACCACCAATGGCGACAAAATGCCTAAAAATGATACGCAAAATCTAGCAATATATTATATGCTATAGAATTCCACTTGTTGTTCCATATACATTTCAAAGCAATTTACCAAGTATTATAGTTTGCTATACAAACCATTCTAAACGAGTTTGAAGCAAATTTAAATCAGCAAATTTAATTTGCACATCATTAGCATCAAATGAAAACGAAGCCCTCAATAATACAAAAATCTATCTACCTAAATTTAGAATGAGTTCCTAATACAGTATATAAAAATGTACCTGCTAATCATTATTCGATCAAGATTTATTAAAAAGTGTTTATTAGATAAAAAAAATTAATTAATTCTATCCTCCATGAAATAAATCTCAGCTTTGTTATGCAACATAAAAGAATCTTTAAAAAATGCAGGTGGTATCTTGTATTTCCATTTTTAAATATCTCTTGACTAAGCAGATATAAAGTAATGCAATCGCTACATTAAAGACGAATCGTTAAATTTAAATGATGGTAATGCTCAAAGAATAGCACAAATCAAAAAATAAAATTAAAAAAAAAAAAGGTTGGGAAGGAGGGAGGAAGGAAAAAAGAAAACAGCGATAAAAATAGAATATATTATCCAATCCACCTCCCCTTTTATCATTGAAGCAGATATTCGTTAATCTTTGCAGCGAATCACTTTAAACAAGCCCGCTGCTCTCCCCTAGTCTTTCACAACGAAAGATCTATCGATAAAAATTTAATTCGCTCGACCGCAATCCGAATTTGCAATGCAAATCACGTGCACATAACAGATCGGGGGGAAAAAGTAACTGTGTGAACATAAGACATTATAACAAGGTCGGGGCGTATGATCAGGCTTCGCGGATTAGCGAAAAAAGAAATTAAAAATAAAAGCTAAAGTGACTCGCAGAAAGAACAAACTCAAAACATACTGGTGATGGAGGAGGAAGGGGAGGGAGATGAAGTGAAACAAAAAGGGAAGAGGCGACAAGTGTCACGTGATTAGAGTGACGTCACACCGTGCTTTCGTGTCAACCTCTTTAATCCCAACTTTCGCTTCACAGTCTTTTTTGCTTTTTTTTTTATTTGTAATTTTTATTCGTTTCACGACCGCAATAATGATTAATTACAGTTTTCACGCCCCTGCTTTACGATCTGAGGTCACGTGACAGTTTGCAGAAAAGTAATTATGACCCTCTAGGGTTTTTAGTGTTTGTTTTTAATTATACGTTTTCACACAGTTTTCGGCTTAGTTTAGTTTTAGAAATATCGAAAATTTTGATGCTTTTATTTTATTTAATCGATGAATGGATATTCTATACTAGTGGGAAATAATCAAAAAATAAATAAAAACTTCTGAATTTACAATATTGCAAATAGGGAATACGATATTAAACAGAAAGCATAATATAAATACAAATCGTTAACGATTGGTATTTTTAAATTTAATTAGGAAAAATGGAATAGTAAGAAAAATTTCCGATACAATGGATGAAATTTTGATTCTGTGCACACCGTCTTTCTCTTTTATATTAGAAATAATCCAATGTGATTTAAATCAATCAATTAGAATTTCTTAAATAACTATATTTAACCCAATTTATTTTATCATTAAATATTGTTTCAGTCATTAATTATTTTTCCTACCTGTATTAAATTCAGGCCATAATTTTTTTAAAAATATAAATTGGGGCTTTAAATACTTTTGTTTGTGTTAAGTCAAAAATATAACCATTTAAAAGAAAACATGAATCTACAAAGCTAACATACAAATGACAAAACATTTTTCATTACCAAATAGAATATTTATTCAAATCATTGATAATAAAATTTAAAAAAAGAGCAAATATTCCAAAACTAATAAAATTATCTATAAAGCATCAGGTATAGGTATCCGATGATAGTAAAATTAAGCCCATTTTAGAATGATGCTCCCATTTACGAAGCTAAAAATATTTTCATATCGAATATTTTTGAAGTGCTTAGAAAGCTAGTAAGAGTAATCGTGAAGACACGGTGCTTCTTCCGCAATTCTAAGCACGCATTGTGGAGAGTTCCCGTTCGAAAACGATTCCAATTACAGTGGCCAAAGAGAATAAAAATTTGCAGAAAATCGTCCTCTCGGAGACGGTTCTTAACGGTTGTTCACCAATAAGCAATACTAATAAAAAGCGTTGTTGCGCAAAAGACACGCTGAGCAATCAGCGAGCCACAATTCCGTCCAGTAAGTGCCCCTTGGCGGGGTGGAGTGCCTTCCCGAAAACCAGAAGAGTAAAAATACACTCCAAGTGGTTTCGAAAAAGCAAAGAGAAACGCAGCAGAGTTTATTATAGTAACTCTGTAACCCGCTGAGCTTTAACTCTTCGGGAAATGAGAAAATAGTGGAGCCGCCGCACCAAGTAAATAGGAATTTTCTCCAGTACTTGTCGGCAAGAGCCACTGCTTTTGGATATAAGCCAATAATTGAAGTGGTGAAAGCTGCAGAGGTGGATGCTGCCAACCTCTTCCCATTCATAAGATTACTTCTTTTAACTTTTTATTACTTCTTTTCGCTCTCCTCTCGTTTATGTTCTCTGTTCGCATGCCAAGAAAAATTTGCTACGGTTTAGAATTTGAATGGAAGTATGTTTGGGCGTTCAACTTTTTTTTCCCCTCCGCTGATACGGAATTGATTGAACTGTGCTCAGCACGGAAGCCAGCGTGATGCGCCATTATTCAAACACTCGATAACGATTCCAGATTTAATTTTGAATTAATATGGAGAGATACTTAGCGTTAATGGAAGCAAATAACGAAAAGCGCATCTTTCAAATTGCTATTACATTAGAGATATATATATATAAATTCATTAAAATGTCACGACTTGCTTCATCTAAACCCTTTTTTAATGCTATTCTTCCTAGACAAAATAACGCTTTTATTAAAAGTGCTAAATATATTATGTTAGCTAAATTCAACAATTATGGTTTTGAAATTTAACTTTAAGCCGCAAAATACAACTAACATTTAAGTTGATTCCTAAATTCTTCTATTCATGCATTTAATCTCTATAACTTCAATACAAAAGCTATTGAAGGTAATAAAAGACGGAAATTTAAATCTGGCTATTGCATAAATGTCTAGATTTACTAAAATTCTTTCACAGAAGAAAAATATATAATTACAACTGAATCAAGTAAAATGATAGATAATCTTACCACTGCATTTGTCGGCCACCTCATATCAACAGAGCCCTACATAAAATTTTCAAAAAAATAATTACTAATTTAATCCATGAATTACTAATTAATTCTCCTTATTTTCAGAACATCATATGATTTCTTAAGAGGAAATTAAACCGAAATGTTTAAAAATGTATTGTTCATCAATTGTATTTTAATTGTTAACTGTTTCGACTTCTTCGGAAAATGCGTATCTAAATTGTGTCACAAAAATTTAAAAACACATACATAGACACAACACACACAGTGTGTAACATAAAATTATGTTGTAATGATATGACTTTTTTTTTTATTTCAATAATCACGTTCACTTATTGACGTTAACTAAGTTCCATAGCATAATACTCTCCTTGTAAAAATACAAAATTACAAAGTATTGCCCGCCGCTGTAATTGTCTCAAGTAGACCGCAACACTACAGTTCGATTTTTTTTTGTAAACGAATCCCTGATCAGATAATAGAATATATACAAAAATGTACAGAGAAATACATTGGTAGGTAATCCATAGGTCATTTTGGATGAAAATTTTGAATGAATCAAATAGATGAGCCATAAAAAAATGCTGCCTCTTGAAAACAAAGGATACAAAAGTATCCTCATCCCGGTTTTTATCACCAGGCGCGCCACTTATTGAATAGTATAAAACAATTAATGGTTGCCTAATTGCTTCTGGGATGGCTAATACAACACAGCGATGCATTTCAGAAACACAATTCATATTATATATGTGAATTTTTTTTCATAATAATTATTAATAATCTTTTATTTTTTCCTTTGATTTCCACTTGGCCTCAAAATATTTTAAACGTCTTGAAATTTACGAATATGTTTGAATTTTTACCAAAATTTAATCTAAACAGCAAACTGTCACTACTTATAACTCCTGGTGAATAAACTCGTTTTGACGCAGAATGTTGTAATTTTTCCATGACGAGTAAATTCGTTAACTGCTTAAATAAGTCAGCTTTCCAAAACTGCAACCCTCCTTACTCATTCAAAGAAATAGAAAATGGCAAATATAAGTTTCTAAAAATTATTATTCTGGAGCTCAACATTAAATACAAATAGCGCGCACAGTGCAAGACAGGATAATAACTACTACCAAGCAAATCCCGAAAGTATTTCCCTCTGTTTCTCTCGTATACCATCCTCAAATCGCATTGGTGGACAGATAAGCTCCACGGAACACTGTATACATTCCCGGCGGAGACGATAGACGGCTAAATTCAATATTTGCACATCTGTTTGCCTCTTGTCCACATAAGGCGCTCCATCCACCAAAGGAGGGGAACTACCAAACGTCTATCTGGGACGGATTCCGATGAAAAATATTTCTCAGCCATCAAAATCTCATGTCAAACCGATGTGGATTAAAATGTCCATCACTTCTATATTTAATATTTTCTATATTAGCAGAGTATTAAAATTTTCAAAAGTTTAGGTTTTCTAAAATATTCAGAGATTGAGAGTATGACGTATCCGGGAATAACTCTCTGAATAAAAATACAGTACAATCTCGAGTATCCGGTTCGCGACTATCCGGCTTGGTTTTTCAAAAACTAAAAACTGTAAATTTTCACTCTTATCTTAAGGTTATCTTTTGTCATCTGTGTATCGTTTATCAGTGAAAAATAAAGTCAGTTTGAGTCAATTTTCTTAAGAACTAGGTCTAACTTATGTTTATGTTTCCTGCTTTATAGCATTTATGTTAAGATGTGAACAGTTTATAACAGTTGAGTTTTTTATAAGAAGCGGAAAAATACATATAACAGTGAGCCTTGGTATAATATAACAGTGAACCTTGGTATAAAAACTTTGTCTTCTGGTATTGGTGAGCAAAGAAATGAGTTTATAGAATTCCGGCTTTTTTTATTATTTAACCTGCTCTTCCGCCACATAAGGCCGGATACTCGGGAGTGTAATGTAGTATTATGGTTAAAAATAAAAAGAAGATATTCGATGAGATTAATTTGTTTCACAAAGATTATAATTAAAATAGTACTTAATATTCAAGGAGAGAAAATTAACAATAAGTAATTTTTAAAAAATGAATTGTTAAATTCTAAATACTTGAATGCCAGACGACTGTTCGGTAAATTGTATGGTTTGGTAAATTGTTCCTATTTTAATCCAAATACATTTCGTTAAACGATTCAAAGCATTTAAAAAAATAATGTAGAACTAAAATTAAAATAATAAAATAGTCTATATTATGGTGTTCCACATTCCTTAAATATGTAATCATGTGCGTGATTTTTTTAAGAAAAATTCTTTTGCAATGATTTACAAATAACATTACGTTAAAAAAAATATCAACAAGAAATATTCTATCGATATATATTTTTTTTAATTATCTATTTCCTCAAAAGTTACCAAATATATTTAAATATCTACTCACCCCAATAATGGAATTCAGTTCTGTCATGGTAACTTGTTTCGCCCTCTCTACCGCAGCTGCCACCTGCTGCTGGTGCTGAAAGGAATAATTCGAAAGTTAATTCAGCAATCAAAGACAAATAGTTCATGCAAAGTGCTCGCTAATGATAATGATAATTGAAAGTTGATTTATTTCTAGATAATAAATCATTTCTTTGGCTTGACGGCTTAGGTCCATATCAGTGCATATAAAATTGAAAAATAAAAGTAACAACGTAATTTAAATAAACCTAAAATCTGTTATTTGAGGGAAAAGCAGTAATCTTGAGGGGGAGGGGATGTCTAACAAGAAAGATGTTCATCAATTCAATATATGAAAATTTTAAATTTGATAGTAAATACTATCTTATGTGGGAGAATCAATTGCATATTATAATACCGTTGTTGTGTTTTTATTTAATATTCATTTATTTTATATATATACACACACACACACACATATATATATATATATATATATATATATATATATATATATATATATATATATATATATATATATATATATATATATATTAATTCATTCGTAAAACATTTGTTTATTACTAAAGTGAGGTTAAAAGAAATTTTTTTAAAAAACTCTGAATAAATATCCATATTATATATATATATATATAAACGTGCTGTTGCAATTTTCAAATTTTCATGTGAGAACAATTTTATTTGACGAATCGAGTTTTTGAGACCAAAAATTGAATATTTAAATCATTATTCCTTCCATGAAATGCATTGATAAATCGAAATATCAAAATTATTTTGAAAAAAAAAAGGGATTAAACTTTGCGCCATGATCATTCGACAAAGACGTTTTTAATAAAACTGTTAAGATTGTTTTGATTCAAACACTACTCTGAAACGTTCTAGATGGTCCCGATCAGAAAAAAAAAATTATAGTTAATTATTATGGATTAAAAAATTATGAATTAAAAATTATTAAATCCTATAATTTATGAGTTCCAACAAATCATACTCATTGTTTTCCAGCCTTCGCATTTTAAAGCTTCAAAAATCCCTCACCAATACAACATCATGGTCTGAGGAAGCTAAATACCCCGTTATACTTTAGCCCCGTGTGATACTTTGTGGTGCACGGGGGATTCATAAATGTTCAATAAAAAAAAAAAAAAAAAAAAAATACAACATCATGTTTTCACGTGATAATAAAAAAAATATATAAAATAATAATAATAATACTTACCTCTTGAGATAGGAACGGTAAAATTTGTGCTATGATGGCATTTAACCTTTTGGCGATTTCAGTCTGAAAAAAATATATAAATAAATAAAGAATTTTAATATCAAATAGATTTCGTTATTTTTTGAAACAGAAATTGCAACAATTTTTTAAGGCAATGCAGCATCAACAAGAACATTTAATTTTCGAAGAGAATGCCTGAAATCAAGCCGACCTTGTCCATAAAAGACAAAACCACTATCATTTCCAGCCATGCTTCATAGCTTATTTTTCATTACTGCAAGTGGGAGGTAGATAAATCAAGTAATGCGTACAACCTCATGGAAGAAGGAACAAACTACTGATGGATTGGAAAGTGATGCGGCTCATAAACGTGAAGGGAAAAGAAATCATTGGCGATTACGCATCACTGGTATAAATCTTCTTTTTAAAGAAAAAGAAAATAAGAAGAAATCTTATCTTGCTTTTATAGAATCGCTCTCTCCTTTTATTAATTAGAGTAATTCCTATTCAAGAACTCGCCATCTCATATTTTATAGTTTCAATCAAAATGTGGGCGTTCACTTGAGATTTGTTTTAACGCTTCCTTTGAAATTCGCCACTTTGAATTAAAAAAATAAATAATAGAAAGCAATATAATTCTACCTAAAAAATAATGAAACGAATTTTAATGTTCAATACTTTTATCAAAAATAATGATAAAGCTATACATCCAGATTTAGATTATAGTGGTTGCGATTATCGGCAATTCTATTTCAATACTAGAGAAAAATAATTCATTTTACGGCATTTTTAAAAATTCAAAATTCCTCATATGGTATAGAACACACAAAATAAAACATTATTTTGTCATTTATCAATGGCCATCTGAATTTTTTTAAATACTTAAAGTAAAAAATAATTAATGACGTTCCATTAAAAAGGAATTGGAATAATTTCTGAATTCATGGACCATTCCAGGTTTAGCAACGCTCAATAATAATATGCTACAATAATAATTTGAATCGAATCATATGATGCTTTTGGTAATAGAGAATTGCCATGGCTGATTGGAAATCGTAATTTTATCTTTTTCTCTTTCTCTCCATTAATTAAGGTAAGATGTCAATTATTAAGAAGAGTTTGAAAAGTTCTTTGTTAGAATCATGATCAGATAGATGTAATGAACCATGCCATTTTGAACTTTTTAGTTTTAGAAAGAAATTTTAAGCATTTTGGGTTTGGCACGTTCTAAAGTGAGCGTGAGAAAATAAGGCCCCGCGCAGTTCAGAAATTAAAGAGAATCTGGCGTTTAAGAGAATAGAAAATAATTACTTTTAAAGGGAGGATAAAATTATTACATGTATCAAGAAAAGGTTTAAAATAAAATGGCAGTTTATAGAAATTTATTTATTATCATTTGTCACATAGGGATAAATATTTAAATACTTTAAGCATGAAAGCATTTAAATATTTGTTTCAATACATTATTGAATATACATAAATATTTAAATATTTTATAGAAACTTAAATATTTTTTGTCGTTATTATCAAAACGCATATTAATAACTCGGTTAAATTCACTTTTTAAATCGGCAGTCTTCCTTCCAATTATAATAAAATCCATTTAACCCTCCCTTGCATGATGATGGAAATTTCTATCGTAACATTTAGTGAACAAAAAATTGTACTCAAAACAAGTGTACTTTAAATTGATTGTTGCTGGCAACATTTCCACGGCTATTGCGTAATAAGAAAACTTGCTGTCAAAAAAAAAAAAAAAAAAAATCAAATGTCACAATTATTATAGCAGGGTTCAACTTGTTATTCCGCTATTTGTTGTGGTTGGAAAAAACGTGTGTTTTCTTGAACATTTTTTATAACTAATCTGAGATCTATTTTTGCTAATAAAAGCGATGATGAGTGGAGAAATTTAGAAGGGAGAGACATTGAAGATTTTTTACTGAGTTTAACATGCAAATTTGCATGATAAATGGATTAATGATTTGCATGATAAATGGATTTTTAATTATTTTATATTATACATTTATACTAGGATTTTTTTTAAAGATTTTTCCTTTAATCTAGAGTCTGAATTATATCACCCTGATTTATTTCACAAAAAAAGAAGAAAAATCATGCAAAGAAGAGTTAATACATTTTAAGAAATAAGATGCAATCAGATTACATAGGTTTTAAAAAGCATCTAACAAAATATCCCACCGCGAAATAATTCCATCCAAGTAATATGTCCATTTCAGCATCTTGCATTCATTTAAATTTCCGACTCCTAAACAGAACAATGACATCTAAACCTGCCCAAAGCACCTAACATGCGAGAAGCACAATGTAGGCACGACACCAAAGGTCAATTAAGGAAAGCGGCAAAAATCAGCACCAACGAACAACAACGGCTAAGGAATTGTTCTCATTCCAGCGACAAAAATTCCCCGGTGGTGTTACCATCGCCAAGACAGCAACACAAAAGGTTCCACACGAACAGAAGTGTCACGCACCGTGCCCTCCACAACAGAAGCGGATGATCTCGCCGCGTCACGCGAGAGCGACCAACGCTAACGAGACCTCATGTAGCAAATCTACTACCCTCCCTCACCCCTTTCTTCTCCCCATCCACCCCCACAGCAGCGGCGGCCGACCGTGAAAAAGGGGGTCTCGTCAACGGAACGGACAATAATTTGTAATCTCACCTCGCACTTTACCTAGAAGCTTGATAAAAATTTCAGACATCATAATAGACAATGCATATTATTACGCAAACGGCCGAACGAGGAGGAAATCGTTCGAAGAGAAGGGGGTAAAGTACAAATTGTCTTCTTCGGCGGACAATGGCCTCAGGCACGAATGCGCAAAAAAATATCGAACTTTATGTTCTGATGAGGGAAAAAAAAAAAAAATCTTGCAGCTGTTTCACCATTTGTGTTTTAAATTCTCCTAGGTCCTAAAATTTATATGTTATCTCCATTATAAAACTTTCATGTCTAACAAAATAAGCAATTTATTTACAAAATGCAAATTCTTCACACTTTGTTGCGACAGAATTATAAATAACAAGCAAAAACAATAACTACTTCTAAAAACCTTTCAGCATTTATCATCAAGTTACATAACAAATGTTATCGTTTAGTTTAAACAATAAACGCATGGTATCGCACTGTAGTGATATGTTTATCTTTCAATGTTAGTAAAAATGAATATGAAATTTCGGCTAAATATAAACGGAAAGAAATAGATACTGTTAATAAAACAATTATAAAAATGTTTCGAAATATCTTTATGAGTGGTGATGTCCGTTACTTTAAAATTAAAAAAGAAAAGAAAAATCCAATGATCAAATAATTATCGTTATAAATGAAACACAAACACAACTTGGATCGCAAATCAAGGCGTTTATAAAATACAATATTCTCATTCCCCTGCTCTCATATAAATGAATTTTTCCCTTTCCTAGGAGTAAAAGAATATCTAATCATTCAATCAATCGACACAAAACAAAGCATTTTTCTAGGAGAGTTCTCATGGGATCGCAACAATATGCCTCTCCGCGTGATTTCCGGCACGTGGGTGGAACAAAGGCACCGCACTCTGGACTTCTCCCCTTCATTATAGCGATGACCCCTCGCATGGTAAAAGGTGAGCCGACACTGGTGACGTCAGGTCTCTCCAGAAACCCCAGCGCAAATTGCACATGAATTTTCATTAAAGGGTGGGAGTAGCTGGAGCATTTAGAATGTGGGCTAGAAAGATGGGCGGATCATTGTTGATCACTGCACCGACCATCCTTTTTGAATCATATCTTTTTATTCGCTGCTTGCTCAGAATAAGGATGGCTGGTATGTTTTGAGGCAATTAGCAGGATAAAAAAAAAAAAAAAAAAAGGAAAAGCGACTTCTGCGGTGTCACCAGTGATAATGATCAGGTCATGCCAACCGAAAAGGAAGGGGGTGAGGTCTAAAATAGACAGGACGTCAACCGTGACAGCAATACATAATGTTTTCATCAGTTATGAAAATAAAAAAAGAAAGAAAAAGAAGAAAAGGGGAGGAAAAAAGAAAGAAAACATGATGACGTGATTCTAAAACGCTGATGGACGGGGTAGGGGGATAGTTTACCAAGTAGGAAATATAAGTCTTAAAAAATGGCAATTTTCACATACTTTAGTTCACAATGTAAACTAGTATTCATTTTTTTAACTAAACATTTATTTTCACAGTTACATGACTCACTTTCAGGTGAGCTTCCCGCCTCCATTCTTCTCACATGCTTTCTAGATTTAAACATGAGAAATATCAACTCTGAAAACACGTCTTTAAGATTAGAAATTAATCACGAACATATATCTAAGAACCTGAAGATCAAACTTTTACAATAAACACAAAAGAAAAAGGGGGAAAAGAAAAAATGATGACACGATTCTTAAGCGCTGATGAGAGGTAGAAAAAAAATCGCTTACGAAGTAAGAAATATAGTTCTTAAAAAGTTGCAATTTTCGCATACTTTAGTTCACAAATTGAACTAATATTTGTATTTAACTAAAGATTTAATTATAAAATAGATTCCACGCTCAAGTGAGTTTCCCATCTCCATTCTCCTTGCATGCTTTCTAGATTTTAAAATGAGACGTGTCAGCTCTGGAAACATGTTCTTACGATTGGAAACTACCCAAGAACATACGTCAAAGAACTAGAAGATTAAACTTTTACAATAAACACAAAACTAAAAGAAAGAGGAAATTAATAATGAAGTGCTATATTGGACTCGAAGTAATTTCATTTACGTCTATATTATTTTAGTTTTTAACATTTCTTCATATCTGAAACTCGTTAAATAATTTTGATTCTACAGCATCTAAAACTAATTTAAATTTAGGGTAATAATCAGAGATAGGGGGGGGGGAGGAATCACAATTTGTTGAAAGGTTAGTATGTCTATTCCAAAACTAATTTAAAATTTGCATGATCATTCAAATTATTTTTACCTTTCGCATTTCTAAAAATAAAAATCGACCTATTTTTCTATCTAGCTGAAGTAAGAAACATTAGAAAATTTTGTTTTTTTAATAGGGAGAAAATCAAATATCATGAATACTTATTTAATAACTCTTATGAACTACATAAAGGAAAGTTAAATTATGGCACATAAACAATTCACTCTTCTTTTGAAAAACAGAATAGCATTATTCACGATAAATTAGTTTTAAAAATTTGATTTTGCCTTTCATTACACTACTGAGAGGTTTAAAAGAAGTTTCCAATAAAAAGCACATGATTTACACATCAAAACAAGTTAACAAGAAGCATGAATAAAAAAAAAACATTCAGCAACTTAAACAATTTCAAAGTAATTAATTAAAAAGTACATTATAAAAATTAAGATCTCCCTCTAAAGATATCATATTAGTTAAACAAAACAAGCATTTTAAAAATCCATTAACATAATAATCATATTGGAATTATTAAGTTCGGTGCATCTGCTTATTATTCTATGACCGTTTTGTTAACTTCTAACCGCATGATTAAAAAGGGAAAGAGGAGAGAAAATAAGACTTAATGTTCCCATGACATGACGTCAAAGAAAATGAAGCACTTGATGGTTAAAAACTTAGACGTCGCGTGATAAAGAAATAAATCGATAAATTTAATGACCGACCTTCAATAATGAGATTTAATTTGAAATAACAAGCGCAACAATCGCAGAAACAACATACAACTGTCATCCTGAATGGCTGATATCAAAAGGTTCAATCAGTTGCGCTTTTCTTTATACAATGCGACAAACCTGAACCCTCGGCAGGCTTCTGCTGCTTTTAAACGAAGAGAGACTTTAATTAAGATACAGAGACAGTGAAGCAAGTGAATTAGTGTTCGTGTAATGAGAATTTCCGCTCGACTTCATGAAAAGGCGCTAATACAATCAGTGAGGAATAGATTCAAAAGAGTTATCAAGATGAATGTCATCAGCCATCAAAAAAAGCAACAGTGTTAGCTGTTTTCTTTTCTATTCCTTCTAGAAAGTAGCAATTGGAAATTTTGTTGATTACCATTGCATTTGACGTCGGAATTTCAAAAAGAACCCCCCCCCCTTTTTTTTTTCTTTTTGACCATTTAAAAAGAAATATCGGTTCCCAAGAGAGTGTCTATGCGATATCCTGACATAGGGATTTTTATAAAGTTTTTTTTATTATTATTATTACTTAAGATGCTTTTCTACAGATGTGTGTGTGTGTGAGCGTGGGCTTCAGCCCAATATATGTAGTACCACGAATTAAATATTTAACCAAATGCAGGAGGGGGAAAGAAACAATTCTATAAAACTATAACCTTTTGATATGGCCAGCAAGAAAACCTACTCCATAATTAAACCTTTTTAAGACTTTCTTTAAAAAATAGAATTTAAAATAAGTAAATACAAGGTGGTATACAAAATATACAAAAGTAAAATATTACTGCTTGATATTTAAACCTTCATATGAAATTTTCAAACTGCCTTTATATTTTGAATCTTAAATATACATGGCTTGCCGTCTTATAACTGGCTGGACTCGGCCAGTTATAAGACGACAAGTAGGCAGCATCCATGCTTGACTATAAATTGCCGTTTTGGCGTCCATGAATTTTTCTTTTTTATTGTGTATCGTATTAAAATGATGGATATTTACACAAAGAAACATGATAAATTTAAAAAAAAAAAAAGGTCAATATACCTAAACTTGGAAAACTATAAAAAAGAAATGGGAAATGGGGGGGGGGGAAGAAGAAGAATAGCAACTTTGCATTACAAAGAGCAAAAAATGTCGGAATTAATCTACGATAGATAATGAATTTAATCAAGCCAAAAAAACCGCCAAATTTTACAAACGCATGCGCAGTAAGAAAAATACAATACAGCGACTTGTAGTAGTCCCGTCGGGACAATTACTTGCCATCGACCGAACAGCATTTCTCAGCCTTTCTACGCATGCGCTGCCTACTAGTCTTATAACTGGCCGAGTGTAAACCCGGCATTAGAATCATTATTTTCAAAATTTATTTAGTCAATAATTTCAAAATTTTATAGCCTAAAAATTCTAAACAAAAGATAGCACGAAATATTATATAGCATAAGATAACACGAAATATTATATATAAACATATTTGCACTCCTATCGTATGCCATCTAATATTAATTATATTTATTTACTCCTACGTAATCATAGCTATTAAAATGAGCCGAATTTTCGAAGAGATTATATTTTGAATTCTAAAACGGCTCGAAAATCGTTTTATAAAAACTCTATAAACATAATTTCCAATCTTTCAATGGAGGCCAGTGGAATCCTAGGATAACATAAATGCTTAAAAAGTTTATACTACGCTCATTCTCACTCAATGCATTTAATTTCAGCGGAATTTAGATTATAATGTCTTTTAAAAGTTTTCTGTATGAAAACTTACTGCATTAAATGAGTAACTAGCTTTCCATGCTAAACATGATACATTTTTCAATTGCAATTTCAAAGAATTTTCAAAGCATTTGGCACATTAATAATCAAATTATAAAAGAAATGATGATGAAAAATTAAGCAAAAAGAAAAAGATATTAAGCGTGAAAACTGAGGACAAACACCAATAAAATACAAGCATAAAAATCCAAAAAACTTGAAGACAAATATCCTAACAGTAAAATGAGACATCATAAAGGTCGTATTTTAAAATACGACAAGAAGCATTATCATTCAAAACTATAAAAACAAAAACTCTTGAAAAAAAAATATAAATAGTTAAGGAAACTACAAGACAAGAAAGATTGCATTTTGAAACATTTCGCTCATAAAACAACTCATCCGTAACCTGCCAACCGAAGAGCCCCAGCTCTTTAGCCGGCATTTCTTACTACTGAATGTTTAACTCCGTTTTAACTTGCGTAATGCATTTATTTTTTAAAAAGACAAACCCAGTAAGAATTATACAGCGGAAATCGTGCGCCTACAGCAATCTTGAGCAAACATTTGCAGTTTGGGAAAAAATTGCATGAACAAGAATCAACTAGTCAGTTTTCAAGTTGGCGTGACAGATTACAGCAGGTGGACGCGAAATGAATCATAAAATATCTATTTAGCAAACAGACCTCTCGCAGGTCTTGCGTGCTCGTATATTAAAACATTAACTTCTATGGCTACTAGAGGACACGTCAATAAAAAAATTACAATCTCTTCCCAGGCAACAACGTCACGCAGGCACCGGCGAAATACATCAAATATTTGACACTTTTTGATTGCCCAACTGAAGGTCGTTCTGGATATTTGGATTTGTGACTAAGATTACGATTGGTCCAGGCGGATTGGTGACACTATGATTTCAAGAACAAGCCTTAGGTAATCTTTATTGATAATGGAGATGAGATAATATTCAGATTTCACTGAATATTTTATATCTTTTACATCAACCAAAAGCCGCTTTTGTGTATTACCACAAAGTTATTTTTGCTAATGGTATAGTAGATATTTGAATTTGTGACAATGATTACAATCAGTTTATACGGAGAAATAACAATTTGATTCTAAGAATGAAAAAGAAACGATATGTAAACTTTTAAAAATAAGATTATTGATGGATTTCAGAATAATTGGAGTACCAAGCATTTTAAGTGTGTGAGTGAATTATTTTGATAGAACGATAAAATTCAGAAGTTTAAATATTAAGATTTCCAACTACGGCATATTACTTTTAATAATAACGGAGGGTACCAAGTTCGTTTCTCACTAAAAAGTATATATAAATTAGAAAAAGTAGCAAAAGAATTACGGCCCCTTAAAAAGTTATAATAAAAGATTTTTTAAAAAATATCTATTTTTTTAAAATCGCACAGACGGTCAATAATTAATTTACCAACCATTTCATTTCGTTTGAAGCCACAAATGTATTTATTTTTTAGCGCGCGCCAAACAAATATTCAGCAGCTTTCCCAATTCTTTGTTTCTTCTCACAACTTATTAAAAAATTTCAATAAACTATGCCTGCTTATTGAGCAAAGAAAGAACCAACACGAAATAAAGCCGACGACACAGCTTAATCAAGTTCAACGTCATTTAAACATTAAACATTTATTTGCTTTAGACGGTTTTGATAAGACCGGCGAAGAAATAAAGCAAAAAGTAATCAATAAAACCGAAGTCTATCAACTATTTATCTGTGGCTCTGAGATATCTTTTTTTCCTGTAGTTGTTAATTGCCGTCAGATCGATGAAGGTGGTGGAGGAAGGGAGGCGAAATGATGATGATCGATATGAAGAGGGAGATCATTTTTCTGGAAATGATGACTGATCGGAAAGATGGAAAGTTGATGATGATCTACTCAAGACCCTACAGTAGCAAAAACAAACGCTATCTTAACTCAGCGATTACGGAATGAAACACTACGCGAGATAAGTGGTGTGATGATATATACCATCAAAGAGAGGTTAAAAATTTATCGGGAAACTTTTTATCTTTTCTTCTTTCAATTAGCAATAAAAGTATTCTATCTCAACAGATGAAATTACACAAGAAACTATGCTTTGATAGCAGCTTTGTAAATTTGGTTACAAAAAGAAAAATTGATATATTAAAGCAAAGACTGCCACAAAAGAACAGTATTCTGCCCTCATCATTGGATTGGTATTACATATACGCAGATCTAAGGTTATAATGTACAGAATAAAATCCAAATGCATCTATCTCCATTAGTAAAGTTCTTAAAATGGATTAAGGATTCGACGTATCCTTAATGTCCCCATTATTTTATCCTAATTTGTTCCGTAAAATTCTAGCACTTCAATAAGAAAATATAAAAAGATTAATAACAAAATAAACGATATAGCGTTTTTAGAAGGACAATATAAAATAATCAACAACAATCGAGCTTAAAACAGCCGTTATCTGCTATACGCGAAATGTAATGTATGGTTTTCAGATAAGGCTCCATAAAAACAAAGTTTTCCACAATGATGAAATTGTTGAAACTAGCAGTAAAATGGTATCAGAATAAAGATTACAAAATTTAAATGATCACAGTTCAACAATTCACACTGACAAACCATTCCATGTCATATAGAAAAGAACTACAAATCAATTCTGAAGGTCAATGAGAATAAATCCACTTCATTATGGGAAAACCCGATATTATTAACTTTACAAAACGGCTCCCTAATTCTAAATAATGACATCGTGAAATAATACGGAAAATCCAACACCTTTCGGTCCTACTTGATACAAATGACTACAATAATTGCAACTCACACGCGAGTACAAAATGTAATAATGAAAAATGAATATCTCCCAACAGTCCATAAAATATTAACATATTACTAGCTACAGAAGACGTTGCCCTACAAGACCAGATTGAATAAAATCCATCCCATTTCGAGGCAAAGATCATGATTTCCAAACCTTTCCTTCGGAGCCATCTCAACAGACCAAAGGAGATGTATTTAAATTGAAGAAAAAAGAACCTTTCTGTGGGTGTAGGCAGTCACTAAAAGGCCAGGGCCATTCCCTAAACCTAACCAATGATGCCAGAAAACGACAGGGGAAATCTAGTTTCTACTCGAGGGATGGCCTCCGAGATGGATAGTGTGTTGAGTAAAATGGAGCGCGTGCTCTCAAGGGGAAGTTGGCGAGGCGAAGTGTTTTCCGAGTAAACCTCTCGAGACCGCCGACACACACACTTTCGGTCAATATTGATCGGCAGCCAGGAAAGCTTTCACAAACACATTCCTCCATGGCTCACACGGAAAAGATGGATCTGGAATCCCGAATGTCAAATATCGACTACCGAATGGGAGGCACAATGACAACAAGAGTTCGCTCTCCAAGCACCTATTTGAAGGAAATATACAATGACCAAGCCCGTGGAGAGAATGCTTTTCACGGGATGTTTCGTTTCAATATGGAATATAAAATTATGGTAATACTGGAAGTATGGTAAAAATAGCGAAGAATAGGAAAGAGCACGAATTATGTTTCGGTACAAGTATGTATAGTTGCAGAATCGGTAGCATACAATATGCCATGCATGCAAAATGCTACATGAGTCAGCCTGTCAGACAAAGATTCGTTTACTTTATTTAAATTAACGGCGACACATGGCTGAAACGAAATGAAAATAAAAATTATAACGGCATGATAAGCATTTTAAGACAAGAAGAGCAAACCGTACACAAACGAAATACAGAAATAGTACTCATTATAAGTTGCAGAGAGAATGTTATTATTCTACCACTCAGGAAATTTCTTAATTTCTGATCACATACAAAAATGAGGGTCACAGTCAAAAAATAACAGTTTCAATTTATTTCAAATTTTATCAATTAGTTCAATTTTACTAATACTAACTGAATACAAAGACATTTTTGAAGTAAATAATTCAATTTCAATTATTCTAAGGTATTTCTTAGCGGTAATTTTAGGTACAGAAGTTTTGCCCCATTCTCCATAATAAAGGGATTAAATTTGAGAAGAGACGTGTCTTTCTGCACTAACTAAATATGAGATGTGTATTTCTTAAAGCATCCAAATTTACTAGAAACGAATTAAAAAGCTTCAAATGAATTCTAACAGCGGACGGCTATTCTTCCAATAATATAAATTTACAAGAAAATAATCACCATGTCATTTTTATTATGTGTTTAAATTCATTGTTGAAAATCAATAATTAGTCCTTAAGGATATTTAGAACTTGTCAAATACGCGTTAAAGTTGTAGAAATTTCAACAATCGTTCCAATTGGAAACTAAATTGGATTCAACAATTATACATTAAACTCCACCAGTTTACAATCTCTCGTCTAGCTGAAGCATATTCTACTTGCGAATGCCCGAATTTCTATAATATCTAAACAAATCAATGAAATTCCGCTGAGAAAAGGCCATCAGACACAAAATAAAAACAAAATCCACTAAGACTACGGCAACAATAATTCACATCGACGTACTCAAAATATCGAAACAAATTAAATCAAGGAACTAACACAGCCATCTCTGCTACTCGACGAGACAGTCAGCTGGTACTAAATCGCCAGAGCTCTTTCGCCAAGTGGGCACTCCGGGGCTGCCGATGGACATCCCAACCCGACGTCCATTCTCCTTTGGTCAATCGATAAATACCACGAGGAGAAGCGGCGAAATGTTTGTCGGCCATTGATTACCCACTTTAATCAGGTTGTCTTCATGTCCGAGGGGGTGACGTCATGTTCGGCGAGCGGGGTGGTCACTTGCCGCCGCAGAGCAAATATGGAACCGGGGCGGTCCATTAATTAAGCCCCGGCTCTCACCCCGCAGCTCCATGTCCCAGTCTGTTTGCGAGCCTTTCTCCCCTTCGGCGCAATATTGACACGGGGGAGGAGGGCGCAAAGGACGCAAATTCCAATGTTTGTCCGAGGGCTGTATTTGTGGAATGGCTGAGCTGACCCAATAATACGGGGCGCGCACACCGGAGCAGTCCTAATGAAAATTCAATCCGTCCATGGAATCGGACACGGAGATGGGGTTTTAAAAGCTTTAAACTAGGAACGATTCGAGTAGCAGAGCGATTCCGGATTCGTTTTTCGTTAAATAATTAAAAGCAGGAATACTGACTGGTACTGAATAAAGTATCGCGAGTTTAGATTAAAGTGCGAGGTTGACAGCCGAGTTGAGGTTTCAAACATATATAATTAAACAACAAGTTGCATTTAATTTTCAGTCAAAAGCGGAGGTGAAATT
This sequence comes from Argiope bruennichi, assembly GCF_947563725.1. NCBI lineage: Eukaryota > Metazoa > Arthropoda > Arachnida > Araneae > Araneidae > Argiope > Argiope bruennichi. Next base: position 104,146,175 of record NC_079152.1, read on the forward strand.
TTAACGGCTGGAAACGGAACTGCGGTGAACTGCATGAAGGAGAAATTAATGCTTAAAATTAACGTAAATAGAAGATGAAAATTTATGCTGCATGGCTTTATTGCATTATTCTATGAAAGAAAATCTAATTTTAAATGCATTTCAAATTCACACAGATTTTATTTAGAAAAGCTTTTAAAAGGTATGAAAGAGCTAGGTCTATAAATTTCTAAAAATTAAAGTTTTTCTATCAAGAATGTTCCATAAAAACCAGAAATAAAATCTAGCAATTCTAAAATGTAAATGTGCGAGACAAACTTTTAACGTTATAATAATACACTTCATTTGCTGGATAATTTAATAGAAATTAGAAATTATCTAAAGATTATTTTACTAAATATGATATGTTGTAAACATTGTGCAACTCTCATAAGTGGGTGAAATGAACTGCATTTGGATCAAAACCAAGTACACAAAATAACAGATTTGAGAACTAAAAAAAAACATTTCAACAGTAAATAGTATCAAGTACAAATGATATATCAACTCGAATAAATGATGTTTATTTTTAAAGTATCTTAGGGGGGAAAAAAGAGGGAAAGATATTAGTGTTTGCACCATTACTTACTGAGACTGCGAGTTTGTGGTTTTTACCGCCAAATTTTCGCATCGCCACAGTTCTACGCTCATGAATGATGTAAGAAGTCGGAGAAAATATTTTAAGCGTTAACTTTCTCGGGAAAGAGGGGGAAAAAAGAGAGACGAGCAATCTTGCATCAAAAGCCAGTTGTATAATCAAAATAAAGAATCAAGTTCTCACAAGAGCATATAGTTTTGTAAGGAGTTGAAAGGTGCTTTGAAAGGTGATATGTAATTTCAATTAATAAATATAACATATTTTGCCTGAAAATTGAAATAGGATAATGGAAGTTAAAATTATTTGGAGTGATAAAATTCTTATCGCTATCATTCATGTCAAATGTTAATTACCCAACACACACATTTTGAATCATGGGATGATATAGTAAGCTCTCTAATTGCTAAGCTAACCGAATTAACATAAAATCAACTCTGTCAACACTAAAAGGCCCCAAACGCCCGTTCTATGAAATTACGACAGGTGCCAGACGAGTTTGGGATTACTGCGAAATTCTTCTCTTATCGTTAAAAGGTGACTAATTGAATACTCTTGACATTTGTTTTGTTTATTTCAGATATGCTCATTCTGGTGAGTTTAGGAGACAGGGAGTTTTTTTAAGAACCCTCAAAAGATGCCTGAGCTTATATTTGCTTAATAGCCATCAGGTAATTGGGGTCCTCTTTTGCATATCAACCCTTAAGAACACAGCCTTTATAGCTCAGATTATGTGGTTTTTGAAGGGATGTAGGCTTATCTTTAAAAGGTGAATTCGAGCATTTCAGTATTCTGTAATATCCGAACTCGAGTATGAATTTAGAAATGAGAAATTAAGGTATAGTTAAAATAAGTTAACATACCAAGTTTTATTTATTTATTTATTTATTATTATTATTGAGTTGGTTCCAGTAGTGTTACGAAGAGGAGATATATAAGAATTCTTAAAGAATGTCGTGAACAAAAACGTTATTGTGTTTCAAAAGTAAGGATATGAGGAGTCCAAAACATAATATCGTGGCCTCGGTGTGATTTGCATTTGATAATTCAATGATGACAAGGGGTTAAAAAAATAATACTAAGCTCTGGCATCATTTAATTTTGCAATGCCACTGATTGATTCATTACTTCATGGCACAAAAGCTAATTTAATCATGTTGTGCTTAAGTATAAATGGAAAAATTATTAACTATTACTTTAATTTACATACTGGCTGAAATAAGACATCTTATGGTAATAATAACCTAAATTGCAAAAAATCCAAATTAGAATCATACAAATGAAAAATCAACAATGATAAGGTGCTTACACTAAATGGCTCATTCAGTATTTTAACGATATAAAAAAATGCAGCTAATTCAAAAGACGCGACAATCATACGAAAAACGCAATTCCGCATAATACTTAAAAGAAGTATTAATCACCAAATATAGCTAATTGTTTTTAAACTTTTAAAACAATTCCTTGATCGTTATCCCCTGTAAGAAACAGGCAAAACATTCGAATTTATATGAGGAAACTGGAATTTAAACGGATGTAAATGATTAAGCATGCATGAAATTATCTGCTTTTTTTAATCTCCTTATGACACTGACAATGAAAGAAATCTATTCTTCATTTAAACAAACATTGCTAAACGACTTTTGGTGGTGAGAGAAGGGGAGATTCACACAGAAAATCCACGAAAACTAGAGTCATGACAAAACAATTTGAAAAGAAAATTCTTCCAGGTTTCTGCTTGTTTTTCTATTCCATTAACATTCGTGCATGACGATTTAATTAAATTTCACAAAGCACAATTTCCTTTTATAAAGAGCGATTGAGATGCTTTCATTTGGTTTCCTAGCTTCGGGCACATAAAATCCAATTTCAGTTTTGTATGAAAGGTTCACTCTTCTTTCTAGCTCTACTGTTTTTCGAAAAATTAAAAAAAGAAAAGAAAGAGAAAAAAAAAGGTGAATGCTTCAGCAGTAATTATGTTGGGTCGGATTTCCATCAAAAACAAGAAGTAAGAGAATTTGTAAAATATCTTGCAAATGATGCCGAAATATTAAATTTATTAAATATATTTCGCGAAAATTGAAATTTTACGAATTCTAACACGTAATGCGGTTTTATATATTTCCGTTTCTGCAGCTTCGGTTTATCATAAATAAAAACTGATGTGAATTATCGTATAGAATAAAAGAAAGTAATTACGTGAAGGGGGCGGGGATTATACTTCAACAAAATATCTCAAAAAGGATCCTAAACTGCATAAAAACTTAATTTTCCTGTTTAAGGAAAAAAAAAAAAAAAAAAAAAAAATACTCCAAGCAAGTTAATTACCTGGAATCTACATTTATATCTACATGAGAAACAAACCAATCAGGAAATTACGATAATTTTGGTTACTTCAAAAAGCATTATTACTTATCTTAATTCGGAGTACCAATATGTAAGATTTAAAAGAAAAATATCTAATAAAAAATGTAATGAAAAGGCAATTTTAACGAAAAACAGAAAAATAAAATTGAAATATAAAATCACAAAGTTAGGCTAAAAAAGAAACATAACTTAAAAAAAAAAAACGAATTCTAAAAATGTTAAAAATGTTCACAATGTGTTAAAAAAATTGTCCAAAAATTATCATTATTAATTACACAAATATAAAACTTTGAAATAAATGGCAGCATATGAGAAAACGATTATCAAAATAATAATAATAATAATAAAGAATTATTATTTCTAAATTCTTATTCATATATAATTTCAAATGGGCAGGCTTTTTAATTAAAAATAACTCTTTTTAATCAGAATGGAAATTAAACGTCAAATTCTCATGACGACATATGTTCGTTATATGCATAACTGCGCATGTTACCTAACGTAAAGATGCAAGATTTCTTCCTTACATTAAAATTTGTGCGTTATAAATTCATAACGCATTATCTATATTCATATAATTATTTTTAGAAAAATAATGATAGCACCTTGTTTGTCATCGACATTTCCTGCGTTCGCTAAGTCACACTTTGAAATCTTAAAAATAGCTTCTTACAGCAAAATTCGTAATTTTATAATTCCCTCTTTTCCACTAGCAGCCCACGGCAGAAAAGGACTGTTCGTGCCCGCGGCACGATTATAAGGCCTGATGAGCAGGGATGAAAAAAACTATTTTATTCATTTAGAAATGTCATTGACTTTTACTGTTATTACTGCTACTCTACTACCACTACAAATGATACAACTGGGATTGAGTTTCGCCATCTACATTTTTTAGAACGATTATGAGTTCAGACAGTAACGTTCCTATGAAAAAATGTACGCAGAAAATGTTGGCAATGGTAGAAGTTTAGTTTCGGAAACGTTACGTTTTGTCGCTAATCGAGAACTATTTAGCGACAACTATTGACATTTTTGAATCTTAATCAGAAAATAAAGACAATACATAAGGTGGAACCTTGTTGACTCAAATTTCTATACAATTTCAAAGGAAGATTTTGACATCCCTAAGGATTTAATGAACATCAAATCATCGAACAAATATCTAGATTGTTTGCCACTAGGAAACGCAGCCCCTTGAAAATTAAAGAAATCGAAACGAAAAAAAAAAAAAAAAGTTTCAAAGGATAGCAAATGTAAACAGAATAAGCAACAAAAAAGGCCCTATAAGAACTGTGTAAATGCAACCAGCTAATTATTGATTTTCGCAACACGCAAATTAAAAGCAGAATAAAGAAGACAATGAACACAGCTTCTAATGTATTTTATATGCTCTGTTATTATTATTAAAAATAAATACTAATGCAAAGTTATGAATAAGGAAAGAAAATTGAAATACTTTGTTGTTACTTGAATTATACTCAACAATTGAAATTTTGAATTTTCTCTTTCAAATGAAATCACTTATATTTTGATTCTATTACAATTATGTGTAGGAATTTTATAATACTGAATTCACATGACTTCCTAAATATTTAATATGAATCATGATCCAAATAAATTTTAGGTAAATATCAAAATCAAAAATAGAAGCATTTAAAATTATTTTAATAAGAAACGTTACTTCAAATGCCACTACATGATATGTGTTAGATGTTTGTTCTTACACATAATGAAATCCCAGCTGCGGGAAATACATTGATTCGATTATGCTGCTGAAAAATGAAGACAAGCCAGGCCAAACTGGCCTTCCAATTGGCTAACCGAACTCTTTTCCGCTATATTTACAGGCAGGTGGGGCTGGGAGAGATCTAATATTGATCAAGAGGCAGCGTTTGCCTTGAAGCTCCGATGACTCGTCGTAAAGGTTCAAGAGAGTAATTATTTCTACACCGGGGTGATTGAGAATGTCGATTCCGTTTGCCCAAGGATTAAGGCCAAAGCATGGGTCACAAGAGCGGTTTCTCTCTCTCTCTCTTCTAGAGTTCTTTCTTTCCCCCCCCCCCATCCGCGGACGCCTGCTGTTTCTTTTCCACGCTTGTGTAAATGGATTGCTTGGGATTTGGGGTTATAATCTGTCTTTTTAGTACCGGACGCAGAAAGTAAATAGACCACGGTGCTAACCGCTAAAGATGATTCCAGAGTCAACACGAAAAGAGATCCCCTCGTCAGTTTTGAATGTTTTTCGTCGATGATGTGCAGAAATTGGAAACTTTTTTATATATATAGCGAGCAAATAGCTTCATTATTCCAGAAGATTTCCAGCATAACATAGTTTTTTTTTTGTATTTATTTTTAACTTTAAAAATCTAAAAAAAAAAAAAAAAAAAAAAAAGTCATGGAAACGATACATTTGCGGCTTCTGATAACAAAGCCACTGATTTAAAAATTATTTTTTATGAGCTTACCTGTTTGTGCATTTCTACATTGAGACCATAGGACATTTCATAATACTAAAAAAAAGAAGACAAAATAAACAAAAATGAAATTTTCATATTAGGATAAAATTAAATACAATTTTATTCATTATAAGAGCTAATTTTACATATTTACTGCATGCAAAACTCAATACTTTTAGAAATATTGTAAGTATTTTTATGCGTTAATTTTTTTTTAAGGAATAACTCAGTTAATAGGAAATGTAGATGAATATAAAATAATTACCATCACATAATGCCTCTGCATTTCTGTTTTTTCACTTGCTAATTTTTCACACTCTAATTTTAAACTGGAAAGGAAATAAAAATAACAATTATTAATCATTGTATTTATAGAATAAAACAGCAAAACAGATATTTCATATCCAGTAAGATAAAAATTGCTTTAATACAGAATTTACAATCAGAACTATAGGTACAATACAGAATTTATTAAACTTAATACAAATAAAAGTCATTGTGTATGGGTAAATGTGCATGCATACTCCACAGCTCCCCCTACACAACAGAGCCGATTTCAACAAAATTTTGCATATTTTTTCTTAAGACAAAAAAAAAAAAAAAGAAAGAAAAAAGAAAGAAAGAAAGAATACCGCATTTTTTTCAAAATGCAAAAATTCATTAAATATTCAATTAATTAAAAATTAACTGTGATGCTAACATTTTTTTTTCCCCCTGCAACAGTAATTTCTAAGCAAATTATTTTCCAAGAAATGTTTCAATATTTCTTAAAATTCAAAATTTTACTTTTCCAGAGATACAAAATTCCTTTTCATGTCATTTTTCTTCAATTTTAATTCATTCTTTTTAAAATTTCACGCAGATGATTTTGAAATACAGTTACAATAAAAGGTTTTTTTTTTTTTTTTTTTTTTTGAAATTTTTGTTTTATATCTTTTGGAAATTTTTTATTATTATCCTTATTTTAAATAAATTATTTAACGGTATCTAAAGGAAGCGAAAGAAAGAACTAATATACCATTTATTTTCAAAAGATTACTAGCACCTAGGTGCAAAGGGCAGCCAGTTAGGGATTGAGTTATAACAAAAAATTAACATTAATTGTAATAATTTATACAAAATTAATTTTTACATCAACTAGTAACAACATCAAACAAAAGCCATAGAAATAATAAAAATGTATTGATCTTTTCTTTCAAAACCAGTTTTAGTTTTTTTAATTTATACCACACTAGGTCTAGCATTTTCAATTACCATTGTTAGTTTGACTATGCATAACTGTGTATAATATAAACAGTTATGCACAGTCAAACTAATGACTGTATAACTGTTTATATTATCCACAGTTGACAATATAATAACATTTTAAATCAAATTCAAAATTTTGTTTGAAATTCTAAAACAGAATTCAGTTCGAGATAAAGAGCAAGTTGCTTGATTTAAACCCAAGCAAGACTGGCTCATGTTATTTCCATGAAATTAAGAGAAATATTTTTATTACATAAGCTTTTTAACTAATGCATTAATGCATTGCATTATTTTAAATCTATTAAGGACCCAATGCACTCTTTTATTTTTGCAGAATTTCAGACAAAGTAAATAAAACAAAAACAAAAAAAAAAAAAATGATTGAAAAAAAATTCCTCGGTAAATTGAAGTTTTCATGAAATACACCAAAATAGAACAAATGAGAAATGTACATCCGAAGCTCGCAGGGAAATAAATCTGCTTCTACATTTTGATCCTTTAATTCGCTGAAAACTAATCTTTTACATTTCATTTAACAGCAACACCTTTTTTAAGAATTAATTAAAATATAATCTATAAGAGAAAACTATCAAAAAAGTTAAAATTCCTGCCCTTTTTTGCTTCCTCATATACAAAGAGAAAACACTGCAATAGTCTAAAAGAATTAAATCTCGAAATTTTAATAAATGATCTTGTTTTACACCTCTCGAGTTCAAAAACCCTTGTTTTGGAAATTATGTCTAGCTGTGAACGTGATGATTTAAATTTGCATTGAGCTACATAGATGAAAACAAGTCATCTAATCGTCACTAAAAACTTATGGTTTTTATAAAATCATGGACAAAGATTTAATTAAGGATACCTCTCCTTGCGGATAAGAACATAGTAATTCAAAAATACAAATACCGAGGAGGAGAAAATTTCAAACACTTTATAATTAGATTTAATGATTTATATTAAACTGAAGACCAATTAGTCAACGGATCGACTATCTGTTGATCGGTATATTCACGTGCATATGGATATGGTAACTTTAAAATGTAAAGACCTACATAAATGAAATTTGGTATGAGGTCATGTAGTCAAAATAGTAAATCTGTATCAACTTTTGGATCCGATTGGTCAAAATACATTTCCAGTTTCCTTCATTATACTAAGAAGAACAAAATGCAACATATGTTACATCTCTATACACGAAAGTTGGGAAAAGGAGACACTTGTCTCGTCACTCTTCTCTCTACCCCAATCACTAATTTCGAGAGTAATAAAAATCTGAGTAATCTCGGAGATACTGATTCTCCTTTAGATTCAAAATTTTCGTGCTGGATTGATAATATATTTGTTAAGGCGTAAATACAAAATTTTAGGACACAGCATACCTTTGTTTAAATAACATTATATAGTAAAAAGAGAGAGATTCAAGTTCGCTGAATAGTCGATTCATTAAATTACAAATTAACAAACTTAAATTCATTCAAATGAATTCCACAGCTTTTATAATATATTTATTGTTAAATACGTAAAAGTTTACTCTAATAAAAAATTAATAAAAAAAAATGTTTTAACTATTATTTTTTCAGTACTTTCCTTGGTTCTTAAAAGAAAATACCGTGGACGATTTAGAATAAAAAGCAGATAAGCAAAATATATATTCATGAATGTGTGTGTGCGCTTCACTCGCGTATAAGCATAATTTTGAAACAGAAGGCAGTTTCGAAGATAGTGAAGAGACTTTGAATTTTTTAAGTTCGCTTTATTGCATCCCGGGAGGCACGAATTACGAACAAGCAGAAACGACAAACACAACACAGAACGAAACAAAACGAAATGAGGAAAAGCTGATGAAAATTTTGCCCCTATGAATATATACTGTGAGATTTTAATAAGGATTTCCATCACGTATCAATCACAGGCAAAGGAATCATAAGGATCTTTCGAAGAATTTGCTTAAGTCAGCAATATTTTATCCCTTCACTCGGAGTGTGGGAACTTTGCAGCAATTTTACAAAGCTTCTTTGAATTAATTAAATAGAAAAAGTGGAATGGGATCAGGAAATAAGAGAATCTTAGAATTAAGTTAATATGGTCTAATTTAAGACAAAACGTTGGAAATTAATTAAGTTTAAATTAGATTTTAAAATATCATTACATATATAAATTGAATACAAGTAAAATAGCATTTAATAAGAACATTATTGGCAACAAAAATAATATAATACTAAAGGACGGGGTGTATTAATTCATAATTCTAATGAAAAACTTTTTACAATAGGCTTGTAAGAAAGTGCAGATCCAAATCTTCTTTAATCATTATAATCACGTATATTAATACTTTAAATTGCAGTCTTTTTGTCGTAGTGCTTGTTTTACGACATTCTGTCACAATTTATACAGGTCAGTCTTAAGTTTGAATTGTTACTTTAAATTCACTTCAATGAAGATTAATGCTTGAGCTTATCATCAATCTTTTTTTTAAATTTAACTGTACAGAAAAAATTATTTTCGAGAGTTAACCAAAAAATGAATACGAAATAATAGATGCAAATTTCATACTTAAAAAAAGTGAAATTTGCACATATCATCAGTTGAGAAGTTGAGTATTCTAAAGGTAGGCGGGACCGATTAAGTGCTCTAGAAGCTCTTAAGCAATGCAGATTTCGGAAACCCCTTCTTTTCCAATATCGAATTTTCTACACACTCAATATTCTTTTTCATTTATCTTAATTATTTGTCTAACCAATTATATTAGCAAATTCTAATGATCTGAAAAAGCATTTAATCGCGGGTCTCCTTCACAAAGTGGGTTCCAGTATTTCTTATTTTCAAAAAAATTCAAGGTTCTAATATTAAATAATTTTAAAAAAAGCTTTTGAGCACAATCTAAATACTACTTCATTATAGAATAAAATATATCATTTTAAAGCTTTTTAAATAACATAATATAAAACTTCTGAAAAATAATAAATTACGAATATTAGATTTGAATCAGTTCGAATGCACGGCTTTTGTAAATTAAATAAAAGCCATAAAATTAATATAATCAGAAAATGTCGCCAACGAATATATCGAAATCTTGAAGCTCCTAGGCAGTCGTTTAATTTGTATATTTGATAATTTTATAGGTGGAAGTAAGTTAGCAACCTATTTAAAGAGTGAAAATGAATAAAACTCTTAAGAAAACTAGTGTGCAATTTGTTACAATGAAACTAATAATCCAAATAAACGATATATGTTCTGACAACATTTTAAATCTCTTTCCATATCAATTCTTTAATCTTGGATGTCGTCCATGAATTCTTATTCCAATTACGCTCATAGCGTGAAATAGATCCATTCATGCAATCACTCAAGCAGAGAAGAGCGAAAAATAATATAAATACCGCAATACATATATCAACGCTCAAAACATTTAGGACGTCAAAATCCGACACAATTAAACGCGTCAAGCGGCCCGGATGACCAAACAGGAAAGAATAAGCAAACGGTAATTGAAACAAACAACAACAAAAACAGAAAAAGAATAAATATAAGGGCGGGGGGAAAGGCGAAAGCGAGCAAGGTCATCCAAGCGTCAAAGCGCGTCCTGGGAGGGGAAGGCATAAAAACACGAGTAAAAATGCGTTCTTTCTCATAAAACAGAAAAGCCAGACACGGTCCGCCTGGCAGCAATATAAAATGCAGACAGCAGAGAAGGCACGTTGTTTGGGAAAAGGAACGCACGCATCGAAGCGTTTGCGTTTCTGTATTGGTAACGTGAAAGATTTCGCAAAACGCAATTTACCGTGAAACAGAAAGCGACGAACAAAAACAACGGATAGAATCCCAGGGCGGGGAGAGGGGGGATGAAGCGGTCACACGTGAGAGAGAGAGACCGGTGCGCCCCTTTCTCCTGATTGAGAAAGATTTTTCTCCTTTTTTTTTTCTGGGATAAAAAAAAAATAGAACGAGAAAAAGACTATTTTCCCGGCGGTTGTAAACGACCAGGATAAAAATAAAAGATGGGAATATATCTATAAATGTTGCGAGGGTAGGGACGAGACGGATGGTTTAGGAAGATAAAAAAAAAAAAAAAGTTTTAAAAAATAAAACCAATCGTACGTTGAGATTTAACGACGGGTTCGTCAGGTTCTGAAGTTGGAATATTTTTTTTCCCCCTCCTTTCTCATCCAATCGAATCCGAATTTCAGTAACCTCCACGCATTATTACGATTAGGAAAGTGTGAAAAGCGAGAAGGATAGTAGTTCGATAATTTATTTTCTTTTCCCTCTCATGTCTGGTTGAAAATGAGAAAAAGACTATTTCAGTTACTTTGCAAACAGTGAAGGGTGCCAACAGGGAGAGCCAAGGTGGGGCAACTGCCTATCCCCATCATAAATTTTTAAAAAATAAAAACATGTATACATCGTTTTTAAACATTCTTATGCCGCTAAAATAAAGTGCGCTTATATAAAGAGTGCTGCAAAATTAACACAAGACTTGAATTTGTCACCATTCGTGCAATAAAGTGTTGGCAGCCCTATTAAAAAAAACCATTTGGCAACTGATAATTTAGGGTTAGTAAAAATGGAGCGTTGCACGACAGAACAACGTGTTTTCATTGTTGAACAATATTTCAAAAATAATGAAAGTCAGGCGGACACAGTTCAAAAATTTAATAATTGACCCCCACCCCCCATTTGATTTCTTTTTAAAGGGTTACTTGAAATCAAAAGTATATGCCAACAAGCCCACAAGCAAGCGTGCATTGAAGAAGCAAATTCAATGCTGCATCTACGAAATTCAGCCGCATTTATGCAAAATGATCATGGAAAATTTCGAAAAAGAGTGCGTATGTGCCAACAGACTTGGAGGCCACTTGCCCTGTTTTATTTCATACGTAACCCTATCCTGCGTACTTTACAACTCAATAAAAATATAAGAATTTAAAAAAAGAAAAAAACTATGTTTTTTATTAAATTAATTAAAATTTTGCGTTAACACGTTGTTCTATCATGTAACGCTTCCTTTTTTACTAACCCTAAACTATCAGCTGTCCAATGATTTTTTTAAATAAGGTTGTCAACACTTCATTGCACGAATGGTGAAAATTTCAAATCTTGCGTTAATTTTGGGACACATTTTGTTAGAATAAATTTTTGAGCTGATATTTTTGATTAAAACCAAGATTTTAAAATTCACGATCGAAAGACACTGTTCTTAAGTTTGATCAGATTTCGCTATTCTAATTTGATAATTCCATTTGCCGAATGTCTGTGTAGTTCCAATATAAAGATGGTGACTACCAATGAAATTTAATATGACACTGATCTGCGGTCGAAAGAGGGTTCAAATTTCAGGATATTCCAAACATGAAAACAAGACAGGACCTGTCGACAGAATAAATCCTAAAATAAAGTCGTCTTGCATACTAGAAGCTACTAATTAATATAAAAATCTTTGTTCTGCTATATAGAAATCTCTGCTCAAATTGGTTCAATTTTTATTTCCCTCGAGAAGAAGTATATTTAATTTTTAAAAAAGCATTTAAAAATGATGCGTGAAAAAACTATTCAAAGTAAATATAACAAATATTATCTTGTGGTTAATAGTATCTGAGAAAATAGCACCGATACACGTTAAGAGATTTAAAACAAGCATTTTAAAAAATACGGTCAGTTAGAAAATTAAAAATCCTCAAATGATTTTCAAAATGAAGAAGAAAAAGAAATTTTGACCATTTTAGTATCTCAATGCTTGAGCAATATAAAACCTGGCGTCAAATAGTGCCATAAGATCTTACAACAGATATAAAAAAAAATATTTCTACACGATAATAGGTTCGTATGAACACATGAAATTAATAACTGTTATAAACCAACTTTTTAAGGCTAATGTTGGGGATAGATAGAAATAAGGGATTTGGGGGAAATTGTATTAAAAAACGCATTCCAACGCATTTTTTTTTACAACTTTTAATATTTGAAAAAAAATTATAAAAGATTTTTTTAAAACACTTACTTATGATATTGGGCTTGTAGGAAGGAAAATTCTTCTTTTATTCTATCACAGGATTCAGCTACCGTAAATTTAAATGGCTGGCCTGCCTGAGGAGGTGGGCCCTGAAAAAAGTAGAAGTTAGAAGAAATTCAAAAACAATAATTAAATTTATATCATAAAATAGATACTTCAATCTTGACACTTAAAAGAACTTAAACACACACACACACACACACACACACACACACACACACACACACACACACACACACACACACACACACACACACACACACACACACACACACACACACACACACACACAAAATGAATTTATTTAACATACACACCAAAAGTTAAGTACCACCCAAAAATATCAACTCAACAAAAAATATCATGGAACTAACAATAGTTTCACATATAATCACTTATGCAGTAAAACATTTTATTCGTGCAAAATACTTATATAAATTAGCTATAACTGTACCGAAATTTTTTAAGTGATATGTTATTGTTAATACATTAAATTGTCACAAAACGTCACAATTCGCTGATGGTCCCAAATGTAGAATTATAATGTACTATATTTCGCAATGTGCGGTTTTTGGCATAAGGTATATTTATTACAATAGCGATGGACAAGAAAAAAAAAATCATATTACAAATGTGTTAATATGGAAAGTGTTCATATATACGGTGAAATTTTCATAGTAAAAAAAAAAAAAAAAAAAAAAAAAAAAATGTTAATGCAACCAGAAAATTGTTACGTTTCGTGAAGTTCAAATATCAGTCAATTTATCTGGTAATTTTCCATTACATACATATAATGACTTCATTGCCATTAAAAAAAAAAAAAAAAAAAACCGAAGAATGCAGCATCTAAAGATTTTAATGACAGCATTTCTTAACAAATACAATATTTAATAAATGTTTAAATGAATATAAAGGTAATTTTATGAATTCCTTTATTAACACACAAAATTCTTATAAAAAAATGAAAATGAAAAATTTCTTGCATGAAATTTTGCAAATGAAAAATTTCTTCAAGAAAATAAAGCATCAATTTAACATCGATTTTCTACCACAAATATCAATCAAACTTCAATAAACTAGATATTATCTCTCACTGCCAGAGAATTTTCATCAACCATGCTGCAGGCGAAACACAAAACATACTCGAAATGGCGAAAGTAATAATACTACTTCCACAAAAAGCTCGGATTTTTTTTTTTTTTTTTTTTTTTTTTTTTGAACCATAATGTTTAATAAGGTCGAAAGCGACATCAAATCAATACCTCACGTGAAAAACCATACCACTTTTTCTATTTAATCCCAATTTCCGGGATTGAAATAATCACTTCGTACTTTTGGAGGGCAGGAAATGGAAGATGCTGCAGCACACAATTATGGAAATAAATCGGCAAATAAAGTGATCACGAAAACACACACATACAGGGAGGAAGAGAAAAAAAATGGGAAAAGTAAAACGCTGTGGAAAGGGAAACAAGAAATTAAAATAAATGTTTAGCAAGATAGAAAAGGGCGGGTTGAAAAAAAAAAAGGTAGCTCTCGGCCTCATTTTGCTGCGCGATTAATAATCGGGCACCCTCGAAAAGCTGTAAAATAATGGCTTTAAAATCCGGGCAAATGAGGCGTCGAGTGGTGCTCGTGAAACCGCAAGCACCTTGTTCCGCCGCCATTGATCGCCCCCCTTCAAAAGCATCCCCCTTTCCCCTTGCGCTAATTAATGTCTCGCGTAATTTAATGGGCCGCCGTTTTAATATCGGAGGCCCCTCTTCGTAATTAACAACTCCTTGGCCCATTGTGGCGAAGCGGAAGGGTTGTCGGGAATTTTTAAAAACGCTTCTCCCTTAATGGAAAGGAGACACATTATTTAATGAGGGTTATTAGGGGCGCCGCAAATGAGCCCTCGCCCTATTGACTACTACTTCGCCCTCCCGCCTAAGTAGGTTATGACTCTCCCCCCCACCTCCCAACCTACTCGAAGCAAGAAAATAAAATGCATCATCAAATTAAAACTGCGAGAATATTTTGATCGGGAATATAGGCAGGTAAGGCTTCAGGAGAGGATTGGGGGAAGGGTTGGGCTGTGCTTGAGACACTTCAAATATCGTTAGAAAGTTTTCGGTGTATCTATCTCGTTGGGAAAGTTCAAGACCTCTCGTGGCATCGGGGAAGATCAGACTTGAAGTGTGCTCCCGAATTGAAGGAGATGGAGGTATGTCTGGTTTTTGCTCTATGTGGAAACTTGTTGAAAATTTCCATTACGCCCTCGAAATTCTGTTCTGCTTTGGCAGATAAAGAATGACAAAACTTGTTTCAACAACGTGAAGTTTAAAAATTGAAGATTTCATAAAAGATCTTTGAAGCTAGAAAATATTCTTTTTGTATATTGATTTCAACCTGGATACAAACTGATTTGTTCTCTCAAGTACTAATCTCGAAGCATGCAATCTCAATACATTTTAGATACGAATTTCAGACCACTTTTACCATGAACTGATTAATTTGAAAAACACAGTTTTGATACATTAGATGCTTGCATGTATTTGATCATTTTTTCACTTTAAAACGGCATTTATTGAAAAAAATTGGTACAATATATATCAACCAAAATATTGTCCATCATTTTCTACAACTTTTCCCTTTTCCGTCCAATAAGTCTTACAACTAATTGTTTTCGAATTTTTTTGGTTCTTCAGAATGTTCTTTGTCATCAACATCTAAATCACCACTCTTAAATCGTTCAAACCAAAACCGACAATTGGGATACGAAGGAGCAGCAACACCATATGTATCTAAAAGTGTCTGATGGCCTTCGGCATCCGATTTCTTCAAATCAAACGAAAAAGGCAATGAATGTCGAAAATGCAACTTGGAGCATTCCATGATCAGGGTCTTTATACACGGAATAACTCAAAAATACTAAATGGAAAACTTTTAAAATAATAAAGTAACGGTGTAAAAGTTGCATTACTCTATCTTCTCTTTTGGATGAAATATGGCGATGCCTGATTAGGTATACATCCCATGGTGAATTGCGATTGTAATTAATGAGATGAGAAACTTTCTGTTAAGGTGTGCGCGCGTAAATGTGATCCACATAATATAGAACCTCAATTATTTGATAAAATTTCTTGCAACTGTTAAATTTAAATCAATAAAATACTGACTTTCCGCTTTCTTTCTGATAAAAATATCTATTAGGAGCTTTCATTGTTTCAAACATCATATTCAACACGCTCAAGTGTTGGTATCTTTAAATGAGAATATATAGTGAATAGTAGCAGAGTAAATTTAATAGGAAACACACTCAAAACGGTATATGATCTTTGCTCTACAGAGAATAAAAATCAAAAATAGCAGATTCTATTGCGATAAAAAGTCCAAAGCATAATCATCGGAAAATATGTTGACAGGATAGATTAATAAAGCTTTTTAAATATTTATAAGCTTTTATATTTATTTTAAATATCTGATAAAGAGAAAATAATAAGTATTAATGAAATCAAGATAATGTATAAGAGCTTTGAATAAAGGTAAGCAGTAAGAAACAGCCGAATAAATTGAGACTAAAATTATCAACCAAACATCTCTTTTTCAACTCTTAAATATTTAATAAGTTTTCCGCCAATACAACTCTATTGTCAGCCAAAACAATAGCAGTCTTAATAGCAATCTTAAAAAAAAAAAAAAGAAAGAAAGAAATGTTTAAACGCAATTTCTCATTCTAAAAATATATCAATTCATGAGAAACTTAGAAAGAAATAAAACTAAAAAGATAAAATCATAATTGATTTAATTCATATCCAATTCACTCTCAAAATTTTTCCCCCTCGAGCATTGGACATTTGTTCAGTGATTACATTAAAAAAAAATAAACTACCAATTGCATAATATTTTGGTCTTAACTGATTTTCTATTCAAATAGATAAATTAATTGAAACCAGAAATTCAAGTAAAAAAACAAGGAATTAAAAAATATATAAGAAGAATTTCGTGAGTCATAGTTTAGATATTCAACCTTTCTCACCCCACCTACGAATGTTTTGTAAAAAAATTCTAAATATAACGAATGGATACTCTTATGATATATTCCACAAACATAAAGAATATCAAATTAACATTGACGATGATGATGAACGCTTTCTTGATTTAAATAGTATTGAAAATACGACATACCTTGGAATACTATGCAAAAGGTTCAATCTTTTAACAGTATTATAAAGTTGTAAAATATTCTACTACAGCTTTAAAAATCAAAATTAATGGCATCTCATTCAGATTATAATAAATCTGCAATATAATTCATTTTAAATGAAAAGTCAATTTTTTAAATACATAATCCTGCATCAAAGATATATATTCAAGAAATACATATGAATTTGAACAAGAAATATGGATATATCTTGAATATGAACCGCATATTCAAGTTCAAGAAATTGGCAAAATATATCTACAAGTATTTAAATATATATATGTAAACATATTTTAGCAGATGCGCAGCCGAGAAGAAGAAACTTTTGAAATTTTAAAACTTCCGATTTATTTCATCCGGGGAGGCATAATTTTCCTACAAAAAAATAAGCGATGCGTCAGTCTACATTGCGACAAAAATGCAGAAGAGACCAAAATTATTCCCTTCAGTGGTTTTGCTATGAGATTTTGGTAGGGATTTTTTTGACACGTGTTGTAGTCTTAGGAAAGGAAAATTTAGGCATTTTTAAAAGAATATGGTAAACATTCGGGATTTTTATCCTTTCACTCGGAACGTGAGAAAATGCCGAGACCATCAGTTTCCTAGAGTGCATGTAGAATTAATTTAATAAAAAGGTGGAATTGGATCAGGAACTAAGACAACATTTTAAAATGAAGTTAATATTTGCTAAATTAAGATAAAAAATTAGGAAATTAATTAGATTTTAAAATATCTTTACATATATTTACATGTATTTTATATTCTACAGAGAATTACAAAGAAACTGAATACGTATTTAATCGTAATACTATTAAAATAAAAACAAAATTATAATTACATTAAAATCATCTTATTATAATTAAAAGATCCAAATTCGTTTAACGCAATCTCTACTTACACATTTTATGTAGAAAAAAGAGGGGAGGGGGACGTAAATGAGTGAGTTTGACAGTAAAATTCTTGATTCTTTAAAGTGGACAGGAAAATATGATAAGCATTTTGGAATTTTGTTGCAAAAGAACTACTTATTAACGCCCGAATTACGATGCCTTCAAGTTTCAAGTGATACGTGCCAAAAAGTTCCAGAAAATAATCTTCAAAAAAGCACCTAGTACCCTCTACAAGGAAAAAAATAAGAGTTGAACTTCCAACAACCTTCTGAACTATTTTTTTCACTCATTCTCAAAACTCAAACAGCATTACCAGATATTAATGACATAATAAATTAAAATATGCTACTTTCCTGAATCCGTCACACGAAATTAGAATAATCATTAAAAAAAAACAAAAAAAACTGGCTATCTGCTTTTTAAAAAAAGGAAACATAAAAAGTTTTTTTCCCCACTTTCTGTTCCGATGCATAAAACAATAACCAAAGACAGAGAAGAAAGAAAAAGAAGAAAAAAAAAAGGGGGGGGGGGAAACCTAGAAAGAGACATGTTACGCTAAAATACACATTAACTATAACTGATACGATGGACATTTAATCGATTCCAATTCTTGCTTAAAACACGATAAAAATAGAAGGGTGGAAGAGAAAGAGAATAAAGGGAAAAAAAGTCGATGAAAAAAATTAAATATTACACAAAGAGTACGGAACATTTTGAAAAAAAGTTGCTAAACTCAGTAAACAAGTAGCGACAGCCCGCACTACGTTTTTCTACTTTCGCATTTCCCTGAACAGGAAAGAAGAGAAAGGAAGGGGGGAAAAAAAAAGATACTTTATGCAAATAAATAAAACAAATCCGATTTTTGGATGAAAATTAAACGTCGGACAACATTACGCGACTTCATTTTCCACCAGATTAACTCATTACGTAATTAAGTTAATTAACCGTGCTCTTTTGTTGGCGCTCAAGTCTGGAGGCAAACCGCTTTTCTATTCAATGGTTTTGAGCTTCACACTTGCGCTTGATAATAGTATAAAGAAAAGACAGCTTGAAAAATCATTTATTTAGTGCCACTACACTTCACTTTTTTTTTCTCCTCCCCCCTTTTCTTGCGAACAGATTCTTCCCTCCTTTCCTGGCTTTCTCTCTTTTGTTGTTGGAGTTCCTTTCATTTCTTTGCCACTTGGCGGTGTTTTCGCTTTGTTTAATGCTATGTTCTTTTTGGAGGGTGAGAGGTCGTTGGCGAAAGAAAAACAGTCGGTTTTCACACTTTCAAAAATGAACGGATTTCCTTGTTTGCGAAGTAAATATCGCCTCCGTTTTTATTGGCGATAATAACGCTTCTTGGGTTGGCGCGAGATCAGAAATACATTATACACACTCGCAACAAAAGTGAGGATAGGAGGAGAATGAAACCAAGTTTTTGGCAATTACCAGCGAACCGACCATTAAAAATAAAACTAAGTTCAAACAAAGCAATTGATGTGAGCTATAAAGAAACAATGCTCGCACAGAATGTTTATATTTTAACAAATGCGTTATGCCAACACTCCGTGTTTGAGTTCATTTATAAGAGGCTCCAGGTTGCATTCTACTGTAAACTTCACTTGTCAAGAACAAATCTACTTTGAAACAAATGAAGGGGGAAGCCTACATTACTCCTATCAATCTAATTACAGTTCCTTTATGTTATTTTTTTTAATTTAATACTGTTCAATAGTTTACAATACATAAAATCATAAGTTGTGAAATCCTATGCCTTAAACCTTACGCCGTAAGAAACGAAAAAACATTTAATTGACTGTAATCAAAAATGCGCCTTTTTAAGTTTCTAGTTTTTTTATATTTAAAGCAAGGAATTAATTAATTTTTTTTTTTTTTAAATTTAACCAAAACTTCAAATATTTTCATTTGGTCTGAACTTTTTTCGTAGATTTTACTTGCTGTTTCTTTAGTCAGATATGTGAGCTTATAAATGTTTTTATTAAGAAGTATATAAGTAGGAGGGATATTAAAGTATTTTTTCCCCTTTTCTATTTTGATAAATATCCATTCTGTGATGAATAATATATCTCAAATCTTCTGATCTCTTCTTTTCGCTTTTTTTTTTAACGGAAAAAGATTTAAAATCAGATTTTAAATTAAGAATTTATTATTTCCACATATATTTCTAAGACATACTTTATAAAAAGAACAAGTAAAATAATAATATTACAAATGTTTATAGTAACTTATTCATATTATTTTAACATTCTTCTGAACGGTTATGGATATTTAGTTTTAGTTTATGATAGTTGGTAGCCAAGAAGAAGCTATTATGAGATGAACCTTGCAAACAGAGCTGCGGTTAGATGACGATAACGAAGACAGCACCAACTCTCCAAATTTTCACATCACATCAACACAAGAACATTCAGATTATTTATATTAACGTTCGTTTTAAACCAACAGTAGCACTATATTAGGACGGGCCTCTTAATTTTGAAAGATCAGATGACGACGACGACACCTGAGCTGGCTACCCTTTCCAAACTTCAGTGCAGTGGTGAGGGGACATTTGGCCCCGGTGGATTTAACATGCACCAGACCCGTTAACACGAACCTGTAACCCATCGGCCCCGAAGACGAAACTTTGCCACTAGGCCACCGTGATCCCAAAAGAACGTTCAAATCTAGATATATATTACATGTATTAGAGTTGCACACACACAGTGGAATTAGATACGGAATCTAAGATTTTGTCTCTATGTTAATGCGACACTAATTCAATGGCAAAAATGGATTACTCTTTATAATGAATTCAATTAAACCCGTGGGCAGCAGAATAACTTTCTTCCTTTGTCTAAATCTTGTTTGATCCACTTCACAGAATCTTCCGATAAAGTAGAAATAAATTTTCCCTTCTAACTCCTGAATACACCATTCTAGAAACAATTTTCATTGAAAACTGCAGATCTCAGCATGGAAATAAACTGCATCGATAGTAAATAAATAGTTTCCAATTTAAAATTAAACCGTGAAAGCTATTAAATGTAATAACAACTGGCATCATCAATTATCCAATTCGCCAGTGATGAATGTTTTGGACGGAGCACCTGGACTCTATGGTCCTACACCTCCGAGAATTGATAATTATTTTATTTAGACTTAGTTGATATATTGCTATGCCTGGATATTGCAATATCTAATTTATTTGTGTTTCTCATTTCAATAAATAAATAGCTTACTTCTCATCTATAGACGAATACAACGTTACAGGTACGCTATTTGTGAAGCATATGCGCAAACCAACTCGAGAATTATACAGAGATGATCGCGATTTATGAAATAGAAGCTAAGGTCCCTTCCCCCTCCCCTTCAATTTTGTCATTATTATAGAAATATAGTAAAGCACCTATATATGAGTCTCAGCTATAAGTCGTTTAATGATCTTTTCGATTCCTTCGCGACCATTATAATGATGTTTACAGCGCACATGTAAATAAATATGCAGTAAACATGATAATAGAGTACATCATTTATATGACGCCACACTGCGATTACACATCATTTTCCCTCTTTTTAAATTTTGCAAACACGCTCTTTCGCGGTCATTACTTTTTAGGTTCTAAACAGCAGAGAGATAACACCATTTTCCTGACTACCATTACCAAAAAAAGGACGCCGAAAGGGCAGAACATCTGGAGTGTGGGAAATGAACAATGGAAGGGTCATTTCATCGGACTGATCTATGCGATATATATTATTCTCGAATTCATATTTTTTTGAGCATCTATGTCTTTTCTGTATTGCTGTTTTATTTGTTTCTCAATAACTTAAAATGTTCCGAAACTGAAAAAAGTATGTCATTGAAAAATCTAACCATAAAACTTCAAACTTATTTTGAGTGTCAAAACACTAGCGGAAAACAGTAAAAGAACTTCTCAACCCATATTGCTGCAATTAAACTCACGATCGTCCCGTCATATGCTGTTTAAAGATTTTTTTTTTTAATTAAAATCCTACTGCACTATTTATGTTGCATCCCCGCATGTACATAAATATAAAATATATAATTACTATTCGGGATATGCAATAAAGTTATGTTTAAAATGAAATTATTATTTTCAATATTATATAAAATATACAAGTACAACCTTTTAAAAAAATTTAATCATTCCTTTTAAACGAATTTGTATTAATATCATTGAATTTGTAACCATTAAAATTATTCATTATAATTTTGATTATCTATTTTCTTAAATTTATATGTGATTCAGCATCAGTCTCTTTAAAGATATAAACGGTGCGTTAGTTATTTTTGAAAAGTTAATTACTTTTCAACACTGATTTGGATTACTCAAAGAGGTATCATACATGTATGTTCATAGTTTTAATTATATTAACGTCCCGTTTGAAAGCAACACAAGGACTATTTTGTGGCGAACCTCATAATACTGAGTTCGCAAACTTCCACACCATACCAGAGGGAGGATATTTAGATCAAGACGTCAGATTCCATATGCACCAGGCGTGTATACTCGACAAATCTTAAGTGGAAGCGGATCTTGAACTTGCAACCCACCGACTCCAAAAAGACTTTGCCACTAGGCCATAGCATCCCATGCATATTCTTAAAAAATATATACAGACGGCTTTGCTAAATTAGACAATAAGCTTATCATAACAATGTTCTTCACCTTGAAAAAGATGACATTCCCCAGCAACATAGTGCAGCAATTTTCATTCAAATATTTTTGGTTGTCGTAATGTTTAAAGCGTTTTTCAAATGCTCTGTGATAGTATATAATAATGATAAGCTATTAACTAATTATTAATGATGATAAATTATATTTAATAATTATAAATTATAATAATAATTTTTAATAATAGTTAAGTTTTTTTAGTCAACTAAGTAATAGTTTTAATCAGAAAGGAAAAACAAGTTTTTCAAATGCCACTTATTCTAATTCTTTCTCAGAAAAAGGATGTAAAGTGATCATAGGTACTGCTGGCATCAGCGTTGAAAACAACAATTTTACGAAACAGAAATTCTAACCTTTTAACAATAAGTGACAATTCAGAATGACAGCATGTAAAAATCTACGAATGACAGCGTTTTACCAATAAATGACGACTTAGTCGTTCTAAACGTTTTAAATTTCATAAACAGAATTCCATGGAATTAAACATTTTAAATAAAAAATGTCATTACCCAAAATATATATTAGAGCTTGGTGCTTAAAACATAATTCTGCAATAATTGATTCCTTCAAAGGTATCATAACTATTAAACTGGAGATTATATCACACTGCATAGCTTTCTATGCACCTTCAATCTGAACTATCATTTAAAAGAAACAAATTTCACTCTATACTCGCATCATATAAAATTTATTTAATTATTTATTTTGCAAATTGCGTTTAATATTTAATCTTTCTCCGGAATTTCGTGCAATTACATTATTATCCATATCGGAATTATCCTATTATCCATATTGGAATCGCCAAAATGACAATGACAGAGAAGGGCAAAAGACTAATGAATGCGTTGATATTCATTTTAAAGGTGCTGTAAAGATAGAATATTTTAATACTGGAGTAAAAATTTAAGAGTTCGAGCAGAGTGTTTTTAAAATTCAATAAGACGAGAGAGAAGGATCAAACAGCAACTCAATTTAAGACGCTATTTACCTTCATTATACAATTCATGACGGATAATTTTAATTAATTACTTTTAAGCGATATTTTGCTCCAACTTTTCAACACACTCGAACACTGAGCTCTCTTAAAAGCACTCGTGTTAATTGATCCCCCCTATTTATTATAAAATTATTATTTAAACTTCAATAATTACAATGCACTAATTTATATCCAAGGCACCATTACCTTGTAATGTAAAGACACTATAAAGTCCTTTTTTTCCACAGTAGTAATGTCAGGAAGTTCGACCAAGATGGAATATGCACCTTCCTCGCACCTCAGATCTTGATTGTTGCTAAGACAAAGTTTTAGCCAATATAGTGTTTCCAAATCTTACAAATACAAATTATCGTCTACTTATAAATAAAATTCACAACAATCGACTGTTCTTGCTTCTTCGAGGCTCAATAAGTCGTTATTATTTCATACTCTTTAAGATAAGGGCATATGTATAAGATGCATCCTTATTTTAATAAAGCATAGTATACGTAAAATGTATCCTTATTTTATTAATGCATAGTATACGTAAAATGTATCCTTATTTTAATGATGCGCAGTAGACAAAACATACTATAAACAACTGTATATATTAAAAGTAAAGACTCGAATGTAATTTCGCCATCGTTTTTTATATTATTATTATTTATTTACTCATTCTAACGTATATTTAACACTCGATCAAAAGGCTGACTAAAACATTTTCCAAATACGTACATCTATTCAATCATTACCTGAACCAAATGCGAGTCGCGGTCAATCGCGGAGTGACCGGCAGACCGAAACGACAGGAGACAAACGGACCGACAAATCAAGTCGTAAAAATCAGGGTCGAACGCATCTTTTCTAAAAGACAAGCACTGCGACAATGTCGTGCTTCATGCATCAATCCATCGAGCCATGAATGCTGTTCAACAAAAAGTCGTGACGACCCCAGCGAAATTGGATAGGAATGAATGATCATTGATGTTAAATTGTAACCGACACCAGTCGTTTTTTTCAATCAACTTTGGATCGAGGCAAGTCATAACAGAGAAAGGATAATTGCTACTCACGGAAGCGAAATATTCAAAGCTATCTAAAACCAGACCTAGTAATAACATTTGTTGATTTATATCAGAATTATATTATATTATTTATTTATTTTTCAGTTATATCAGAAAAAAAAACTTGAAGTTTTAAACTGTTTCGAAAGTTTAAGCTGAAAATAAAAGCCTGGAACACAATTAAATTTCTTGACACTTGCAATAAATGTCAAAAATGTTGAAAAATCACTTTTAAAAACTTAGGCAATACAAAATCAACACGAATTTTAAAAAATTGTGAAATAGGAAAACAAAGTAGAAAACTGTTAGAATGTCACGCAAAACGCTGGCACAAACTCATTAAATTTAGGTGAAATCGAGCTGTACAAGGAAAATCTGGACGGCGCTCTCCTATCAAAATATAAACGAAAGGGTTTTAATGTTAAAAAAAAATCAAAACACTTCCAAATTAGAGCAAGCAGATCGTTACAAAAATACGATAAAAAGAAGGGAAATACATATTACTTCAAGCCATACCGTTTGAGATGGAACAATGTAATCAAACAACGTATAACTATTTAAATGATGAATAATGTTCTGCTTTACGTAGCATAAAGTGAATAACCACTTCATTAGGGTGTCCCAAAAATTTCTTTTCCATCGCGCTATGAATGGCATTATCTGGCTCTGCTTGTGCAAACATGCAGGCTTACCTATTAGCTATTAGTCATCGGTTTCAATCGTCCCAGAGCTCTTTTATAATCTGTTTCATTTGTGCCACAGTCTCTTTTAAGACTTAATTCCACATGGGTAGCGAAAGGCGACATTTACGAGCTCCTTCCTCAAGGTGAAACAATAAATTCTACGAAATACTGTCATCAACTGAACCAATTGAAAGCTGCCATAGCAAAAAGACGGTCAGAATTAATGAACCGATGAGACGTTGTTTTTCATCATAACAACACGAGACCACATATTGCATTAGCCGCAACAGAAAAATCCTTAGTTTTATTGGCATTTTTTACCACATCCTGCATATTCTCAAGATCTCGCTCCATCTGATTATTACTTCTTTTTGTCCTTAAAAAATTATCTTCATGATAAGGGCTTTAAATTCATCAAGAGAGAATAAAAGCGCACCTTGAGGGTTATTTCTTGTCCAAAATACAACAATTTTGGAAAGAAGTCATAATGAGGCTTCCTAAGAGATGGAAGAAGGTAATAGAGCAAAAGGGTTCTTATAAAACAAAATAAATAATATCTTAAACAGTAAATATTGTGCATTCATGTCATGTTAGAAATAGGAAAGAAACTTATGCAACACCCTAATAGTATCACATATTTTTGACTACATAAAATACATGAATATATTTATTTTATGAATGCATGCCGTATTTATTAAAAAGTCTACAATCCAAATAAAATGTACCTAGTTTAGAATAGAAATGGTTTACAAAACATAAGTCCCATACCAGTCAAATCTTCCAAATGTTAACAAAGTATCATAAAGCCCACGCATCAACGACCAGTAATGATAGATACTCCGGCACTTATTCGCACCATGTTCTTTATTGTTTCCATGCAGAGACAAGAATTATACAACCGCGAACCGTAAAACATCCTCAACCCTCGGCCATCTAATCGTGGCATGAATATCAAAATCCAAAACCACAGTCACAATAGCGTTAAGTATGCCAGCACCAAATATTCTAAATTTCATCTTCGTCTGTTTCCCGAGAACTTCCGCTCGGACTACTTCGGTAAACGTCGCAATTTCAGAGGTCGGGGTCGGAAACGTGACTCCACCCCCTGCGGGAAGGACATTAAACCCACAACAATACTCATTATCAAAACCATTCTTTACGTCTCGCTCCCATCCCAACCCAGAGCAGACAGTGAATGGAATATGATGGCGCGCTCTCGTATTGTTCTCTCTTGATGTAACATCTGCGACCAACGATCTAGCAAATCCATCTCCATTTGAAATATGGAATCGAGAGGGGGGAGGGTGGAAAAAACGCTCTCGGAGAAGAATAAGTGTTTTGCAACAGGAAAAGTCGAATAAAACTCGGTGCCAGAATATAGCAATAGTGCTGGAAGTGTCGTATTATATTCATATGCGGCCCAGACAGCAGATTACAAAATGGAGAATAAACAGTCGATCGAAATGTAAACTGATTTGAATCTTAAATGGCAAGGAATAAAATGGTTTGTTCACACATATTTTAAAGAGAAGTTGCAAAATAGAAATCAAAAATGGAATAATGAATGAATGAATAATAATAATAAAGCAGAACTCCTTTATATTCTTGATAAAGTCTAGATATAACTTATTCATAAAACCTGATATGGGAATCAGAACAAACAATATTTGGAAGTGTATTTTATAGTTCTATTATTAGGGATAGTCGGCTTTCAGAAATTAAAAAAAGAAATTAAATGCTTACCTTGTACAAAATAATTGGTGTTAACCATTTGATGTCATTGCTTTGCAAAATAAATTATTTCAATGTTGATTTTTTAAAGGATAAGAGTGGGCATAAAAGCTACAAAAAAAAGTTAAATGTAAAACAATTCTATTACAATTAATACATAAATTTAAATTTTATATAAATGTAATATGCAATGTATTTTGCAATATGTATGATGTAACATACTTTGTGGAAAAATAATTTTTAAAAGCATTTGTGACAACATATTACATTAAAAGGAATGCAATATAATTGATTCATAGTTACAATAATGTCGACTTGACTATCAAAGTAATTAACCAAAGTAAACCAGTTTTCATGTGATCATTGCTAAGTAAATCCCAGGTTCAGGATGAAACGAAATGCCTTTGGCAAACAAACCATCTAGACCCTTTCAGTAATAAGTGGTCTCCAGATAGATAATACATTAAATTATATTAAAAGAATGCAATAGAGTCATTGATTCATAGTTACAATAAATTTACTATCAAAGTAATCAACCAAGTAAACCAATTTTCATGAGAGCATTGCTAACTAAATCCCAGGTTCAGGGGGAAACGAAATGCTTTTTGGGCAGACAAACCATCTACACCCTTTTAGTTATATAGTGGTCTACAGATAGACACACTACTATAAGAAAAGGACATTTTTCGGATTTCTTTGAAGATAAAGACTCTAATAGGATGCTTGCAGCTGCAGTTAGAGCAACGTCAATAAAAGGAAACTTCAAAGTAAAATGAGCCACCGTTTTTAGCTAAAGAAAAACTGACACTGTAATAGTTATCAATAAAAAGGGATGACCAATCCCCAATTCCAGCATCTCACCCAGACAAATGGTTCTTGTCAGGTACTTAAGAAGGATGAAAGAGTAATAAATACACTATGGGCTCCTATAGAAGCACAGGTTTACAAATCGTTCTGAGAAGACCTACCGGCACATTCAGATGCCGAAATGTGTGTGTGGTCTGCGAATCACAGAATGAATGTGCGGTGCAAAGGTTCTGTATAGTCCCCAATGACTTATTGTGAATCACTCAGTCATGAAATACATCCTAACCTCACACCAAGAATAACTAGCTTGAGGACAAATAAGTGAAGGACAATAAATCTAAGTAAAAAGTTACATCTTGAAAATATGTATTAAAATACTGGAATAAAGAACACATGAATTATCTTAAGACTCGAATAGTTATGGTATCATATTATTTCATTTGTAGCCACTGGATTAAAACATTTTAACCTAAATTTCAAAAATAAGAAAAAAGGAAATTTTGTAAATATTTATTATAATTAACATTTAATAATGAAAATTTAGATTATGCATATTATTAAAATATTAGTAAACATATCCAAGATATGATTCTTCAGTAAAAAAATAGAAGTTATAGATTTATTAAATACAGAGATATTTTACAGTGTTTGTAATATCTTATTTTATATTAATAGCCTACAAACTTAGTCGCATTTCTGCAGTATTTGAAGAAACAACACTTTCAAGTATTGCAGAAAAATTACAATTAATTTCATATTTTAATTAACTTTTCTGCAGTACTTGCTTTCTCAATTATAAAAAATAGCCCTCATTTTTCACAAATTTAATTAATATTACATTCCTGATATTGTATTCCGTGATTAAGACTTAAAGACCGAAAAACTTTATTTTTACAATAAATAATTGAGGCATGCAATTGTTATTCCTTGGAAAATACAGGAAATATTTGTATAGACTGGCAAAGAACTGCTTACACTGCCCTTCAATACTCGAGAAAATTGCAGAATAGAAAACTCAGTTCTACTGACATTTCTTTAATAAGAGTTTTTATTAACAATGAACTTTAATAAGATATCTATAATAAGGCCTATATTTAAACTGATTATCTAACAAATAAGCCAGCCACTTTCTAACGAATTATTTTCTTAACATCTCTTTGAACGAACAATGGAGCAAAGAATTTAGTGATTGAATAAGAAATTGTTTTTCTTGAATCTAAAACTTGTTTGCGGTCCTCATTTTAAATAAGGTTTAACATTAATAATTCAAAGCTGAAAGACCCATCCGGAACACAAGCTTCCTTAAACCACAAATAGCTTTAAAAACCAAAAGTGAAAGTCAGGGATAAGCCACAATCGCATGGGTTATTACAGGTTCATCTTTCAAAAACAATCCCTCAGAGTCACTTCCTCGAAGTAACAGACGGGTCAAGAAATCTCAAATTATTATTCAAGAAAGAAAAGATAAAAAAAGAGCGAGAGAAACAAGAAAGGAGGGAGGGCTGTCCATTCGAAACGTGAGAACACACAAGAGATCGCCGCTATTATACGGAACGCTCCAAACGACATAATAGGAAAATATAGTAATAAAATTAAACGTGAAATAACGAAAAGGAAATTGCTAAGCGAGGAGCCCAAACGCTAACCCCACTTATCGTTCTGGTAGAAGCATTAGAGCCAAAACAGGTTCTTAGAGTTCGGGGGAGGGGGGGGGGGGGGAGAAATCCGTAATCTTGTGGCAAGTGCCAAACCACTAATCCCATTCCGAGAGAACTTTTACAATTCGTGACCGGTTGGCCATCAACAGGTGAAAGAGGGAGTGCCTCAAAGTCGTCTGATTACTCGAGACCTTTTTGGATATTTTTTTCCCTTCTTTTTTTGGTGATCTCACTCCGCTTCTTGTGTATCGCTGTATTATCGTGTAACAGCTGCACGTTGGAAGAATGGGTTTGCCGCTCTTTCAAAGATGATTATGCGCTTCCACGAACTTCGCCAGCGGCGATGGAGTTTTCGATTTCAATCTTTCCTTAATTGGACCGGAGATGATATACACACAAAGGTAATGTGTTATGCATCTTCTTCATTCGACGCTTGCTTTTTAGATAACTAATAAATGATGGCGATTATCCTAATAACTGCAAATATTCTGCAGTGAGGGGTGGGGGTATCCTCAACTGAATAATCGTTCTTCTCTTCTTTATTCTTGTCTTAAAAGATTCCTAGGAAAATATATTTCTTCCTGTCATTGAAGAAAGTTATTTTCCAGTTGATATTTTATCCAGTGATTAAAAAAATTATGAAAAGCATTTTAAAAGCATTAAAAATATTTCGCCCTCTACGTTATTAGGATTATAATAAAGAGCAGATAAAAACTTAAAATTGGGCATCAAAGAAAATTTTGTCAAAAATCAGAAACAGAAAAATTTTGGGTATAAATTTATCGTTTTATCCCAATAAAAGCATAATAAATTCATATTTCAACAATTTTTCATTTACGAATTTAATGATTCGTGAAATGTATTGCAGATTCATCGATTTGCCATTTATGAACTGTTTTCCCTTCTTTATTTGTTATGAGCATCCTTGCAGGTTCGTAACATGTTGGCAGCTGTGGGGGTTACCTGTGAGTGGCTGGGCCATATAATTTACACAATACAAAATTCAGCGCTGCAGTAAACTTATTAAATATGGCAGATCATGCTCCTTTGTAAAATATTAGTAGATGTATAAAAAAAATAAAGCCAATTTTTTAAATATTTTATTTCCATTAAAATGAAAATGTAAACACATATTAAGTAAAAGAACATATTTTTAATATTTATTAGCGAAAAAAATTTTTGTCAAGATATTTCATTGACAGGATCTTTCATATCGAGACTCAGTTTTCTTTGTTACTGGCATATAAGTATAGTAAATCTAACACAATTTTCATTGTATAAATGAAGGAGGGTATTATTCTATTTCCCAGTTAATGTTTCAAGTAAATATTTAGTTAAAATAATACCCTCTGCTTTTAAGAGAGCTATAAGTCAATTTTTAAAAGGTATTATAAGGGAAATAAATAAGTTGCCAAAACTAGCTTTTTAGCCCAACTAGTAAAACACCAGACACACTGATAATTTATATATCAAAGTAAACGACTGAAATGCTTCTTATACTTTGAAAATCAGTTTATTTAATTTTCACCCTTTGCATTCTAGAGCTGTACAAAATATCTCCTCTTATTTGGTAAGTTAAAAGTGTTTCTTGTAACACAGAATCAGTCTTTATCCTACTCATATTTGGTTCACTCATCGATAGTAATAATGCGCTATAATTCCAGTTCTTAGTCAATATTTATTTTCCAAACAGAGATTGTAACAAAACTGCAAGAAATCGAGGAATAACGAACCATTCATTACTGAAATGATTCAGGTCTTTGAAAATTCCTTGTCGGCAACAACAGAACCTGTGATCAATAAACCAAGAAACCGGCGGATGCGCGATGCACAAATTGCTCGACTCATTTGCGTAAACAAATAGCCCAGTCATCAACGGCGCGGCAGAAGCAGCAGCAACAAAAACAATTTTACGGCACGTTCTTAGTTCCCGCGTACTCCTTAAAAGTACAGGGCACCCCGAAGCGGCGAAGAAACCGGCAATCCACACGACGCAATTAGCGATTCGTAAAAACTTCTCCCTTTCATAAAGGATCTCTTTTCTCGCACGCTAATGACAGTGATCCAAGACCGCCTTCGAATGTTGTAAGAGAATTAAAGGAGGGGAAGATAGAAGAGAAAAAAAATGGCAAGCAGTTTTCCCGAGCAAAAGAACTTGGCGTCGCGCAAAAGCACGCCCATTGTTTAGAAAACGGGGAAAAGAAAAAGAGCAGTCACGAAACCCGAAGCTATTAAAGGGGAGCGTAGGGGTGGAAGGGAATACCATATTGAATGAGATAAAGGTTGTTTGCACGTTTCATTTGGCAATAAAAAATTCACGAATGCGTTAGAAGTGACGGGCAACAACCTTTTAACAAACGAAAAATCGAGGCATCCACTTAGTGGCTCTGTCGGTAGATCACGTTTGCGACAGCAACGGGTCCGCGGTCACGCAATAGGATTCACGAGGAGACCTGCATGCAGTGGGAGGGTAGAAAGGCGTTCCTAAGGATTGATTTTTTTAATAAAATTTATTCCTTTCAACTTATTGTCTTTTTTTGTTCCCGATGAACAATAATACAGTAAATTACACGTTCTACAGATCGTAACATGATGAAATCTGTGGCCGATTACGTGCTTTTCTTTACCTATTGTGTCAATCGTTAACTTTCAAAACAAACGAAATTTTTGAAAATTCGATTGCAGATTGCAATTGAATGCAGGCATTATCATGAAAAGAAAGAAGTAATCAAATAATTTAGAATATATATGCGGTCAACAAAAGTATTTGATTTTTTTTTTTTTTTTTTGTTCTAAATAAGACGAAAATTTTACGCAAAATAATTTGTCAAGAATAATGTGAGGATTTCTCTCTCTTTTAGCTGAGATATTATTCTGCAATGATAACTTTCATTCAGGAAAAGGTTTTATGTAAATACTGGTATTATTAAACTGCTTACATTTAAATTCAGGCTCCAAATGTTTGGGAGCTTTGAAAATGTCCAGTCACTAGAACAAAGTAATTATTAATATTTAGGGCTCAAAAATAATGATTTACATTCCTCTTTTTATAAAACGTACAATATTTTTTTGCGAGCAATTTTATGAAAGGTTTAGACATTCCCTTTAAAAAATGGTTAAATGCTGAATTAAAACAATATATATATTAATATTTTCATACAAAAATCCAACATTTTTACTGTTAATAATTATCTAAAAATATTTTAGAAAGACAATTGAGAAATATATGTTTGACCAACTAACAAATTTGATTTCCTTTTAAACACTTTTGTAACTGCTAAATTCAAATTACATTGGTTCATAAACATAAAAAATATTAATAAACTTGTAGTCAGCAGCAGCATAACTCTAGAGTGGCAAGATTCGAAAACCTCCCAGAGGCCATGGCGCCATTCACAGGTGAGGGTGGTCCTATAAGGGGTTAGTTACCAGATTTACGGCCATATCCGTGAAGGCCACAGGCAGTCGAAACGGGGCTTCAAAATGACAAATGATTATAGACATTACTACTATCCTACTTTCAAGGACTGGAAAACAAAATTATTAATAAAATCAATGCTCTGTTGAATACAAAACAATTTAACTAGTGAAAGTAAAATGTAAATTTTATTTTCTTAAAATCATTGATTACAGTTAACACATAGCTCTTATTTAAGAAACCAACAACACAAGGCCTGTCAATACAGCTTTAATCTTCTGCCACCAACAAAAACCTATGATCTGGAACGGCAGAAACGCGGAAGTTAAAAGACAAAGTTAATTCCCAACGTTTTAAGATTCCCACAGAAAAAAAACCGGACAACTACTTTTAAAACCACCACCAATCTCCATTGTTCCGACTCCTTTCCATAAAGAAAAAGAGACAAAACAAAAGGGAAAAAGACCGGACGTCCAGGCACTTCGACATTAAGAAAACTTTCCATAAGATAAGAACAAACAAAACCACACGGGCATAATAGAATGAACAATAAACCGTAAAAGAATGAGAAAGAAAACGCCGGTCGCGTCTTCTTCCAACGCAGCGCGAAATAAAGCTTTAACACAATCATAATAAGGAGGGGGGGGGAAGGAAAGAAGGCACTCGAACAAGTCGACGAAAACGAGAAAATCTTTTCTCCACCAAAAAGAAATGTTCCGTGTGGGTGCATCCCAGACGAAGTCGCACTTTTCACTTTTGGATAGTCCTTAACCCACTTGTTTAATGATCCGTCTTCCGGCAATCTGCTTACATACTACGAGAAACCTATTAGTCAGCATTTCATTGACAATCGGATTGGAGCTGCGAAAAGAGATAGAAATCAACACAATGTAGCTCGCATTATGAAGCATTCGTGAGCGTTGCAAGAAGGAATCCCTTTTTTGTTTGCGTCCGTTCACGCGTGCACTGGGCTAAGCAAACACGTACATAGCCCGGAGACACACACCGTCAATGTTTATTATTCCCCTGAGGAGGTTTAACCATACTACAGTGAATTAAAGCACGTTTACACAGGCTAAATGGCAAGAGTCGATTACGCGAAGATAAGTGCTGTCTTTTCAACATATAACTACTTGTTCTGCTGCTTAACCATGACCTTGACTGATCATGTTTAGGCGCATTAAAAATACTAACTATCGAACCCGCTAGAATAGGAGTTTTAATAGTTGTTAAGAAATCTATCACGTCCAACGTAAAAGAAAACAGAGCAGAAAAATAAGCATCATAATTAATAATCTGATAATATCATGTTTCAGCTAAAAATCCAGCGTTGCATGTCAATTACTCAACATTATCCGTAATGTTGAGTAATTGACATGTTTCAATTAAATGTATCCAGTGAAACTTTGTTATACAACTAATTGAAAAATAAATTGAGGAATTAAAGCAATATAAATGAATTTAATTCCGTGACGTTACAGATATACAACAAACGTGCTACGGCATCAAGTCTATTTCCTTCTTATAAAATACTAAAGCGGTAATAGGCGAAATGCAGTTGTACTTGAAACCATTCTATTGAAATAAAACGTCAACAAAAGCATACTCTCCTATTTATACTACAAACTAAATATCGAATCGCTTAAGCAGAAAGTACCTGTCCCACTCTCAAATCCATAATGTACGAATTTCCCTGAAGAAAGAGCAATATTGACAAAGAAAATTAATTAAAGTAAAGAAGAACTCGATTAAATTCTTTAATTTTATTTTCTGTAAGTATTCTGTTTCCTTTTTAATTATTTAGATTACTTAACCTAAAATACATTTACATTTCAACCTCTATCAAATTTTAAAACAAATAAGATAAAACGATAAAATTAGAAAATTAAATACCACATGTTTGCTTATCCCAGTTTTTCAAAACTAAAAAAAAAAAGC
The DNA here is from genome assembly GCF_947563725.1 of Argiope bruennichi. Taxonomy (NCBI): domain Eukaryota; kingdom Metazoa; phylum Arthropoda; class Arachnida; order Araneae; family Araneidae; genus Argiope; species Argiope bruennichi. The sequence continues at coordinate 104,180,905 of NC_079152.1, forward strand.
CAGCAGCAGCAAATTTAAAAGCTTGTAATATATCAAAGTATTTACGTTTTAAACACGACTCAAGCGAAACTCAAACAACTTATTTTGCCACACATAGGAATTAATGGCTGAATAAATACTCTTGAAAGTTTTCGATTCTTGTAATCGACCTATTTTTACACTTCAGTATAAACTATTAAAACAGAACAAACAACTAATCAGGAAAGTCGACATCCCATTTCACAGATTAAGTGTTTGAGAACGAGGAAAAGAAAAATTCCAAATGCATTCATAAAATTCATCGCTGTTTATTCAAACACCGACTCATTATTTCTTTGACAGGAAGCTTTACAAACATAAAACAGACGGGCTTCGTTTTGTCATAATAGAACTTGGTGTCTGATCTAGAAAAAAATTTTCCACCTTGACCTACTCTTCATTTCCTATAAGGAAATTAACCAGATATCCATATTTCCTGTTTTCCCATAATTTCGCAGTGTTCTATCCGCTTATTTGAGTGACATTATCAATATGGAATTTATCGTTTTCAACAGATGAGCTCCATAGGAAATCCGTTAAGAGGAAGCTGGTCCAACCCTCGAATGTTCCTTTCATTTAACCAATTGAAATATCCGCTTGCTTGTTTATTTTAAATGACAAAGCTACTGGAAAGATTTTAAAAATGAAAACTTTGTTCCTTGCCTTTATTTATATATCTTGACGACTGAAAAATATAAATGTCGGAATAATCATAAAAGAAAAATAGGTGTATCTTCTTTATGATCTCTTATTATTTATCCCTAGAATTAAAAAAAAAAAAAGAAAAAAAAAAAAAAAAAGAAAAAGAAATCCTCTCGGCAAGCTGGAAGGCAAAGGTAGATTCCTTTTCAACTAAATATTTCATGAAATCTAATTTCAGGCAAAATTAAGGCTTGCAGCAGTTGCATTACTCTTATCTTCTCATTTGGATAATAGACGCCGATGCCTGATTAAGTACGCATCCCATAGTGCTTTGTGATTTAATAATATGGAGATGAGATGCTGCTCTGGTAAGGAGATGCGCGCGTGAATGTCTTGTCTTGTCTCGTCTCGTCTTTCGTGTTTGTGTTTGTTTTGTGTGAAATGTGATCATTAAAGAAATGTTCCCAAAAACATACATCTTGTTGCTTCCACAGCATGAATCATAATGATCTTCATTCCACCACAGGCTTGAAAATCACTTTAGCCCCTAACTTCTAAGATATTACAGTTATCGAAAAACTTTAATTACAAAAGTCGTTCGTCTTAATGAGGCGCTAATTTGGCTAATTGGATTTATTTTTCTATCTTCAATATTAAGAAAGTTACAGCAAAATGAAAATTTCAACCACCACTACCATTTCCACGTCTTCTGAACTAGATGGGCCTTTTTAAGAACTCATCCGAGATTTTCGCATTTCAAACAACATATTCCAAGCCAATTAAAATCCGATCAAATTACTCTAGTTATCCTGTTTTCAAGATAACATGGACAAAGTGTTATATACATATTATAAACTTTTAATTGCGCGATGTTTTTGGGTTCCAGGGGCCATGATGGTGACGATCAGCAGAAATTTTCCTAAAGTCGTGTCAAGAGAACCATTGCAATAGGTAGTCTTCCTATAGGAATCTACCTAAAACTAAGTGATTTGTAATGACACAATATGAAATTTTGCTAATGCTCTTAAAATTTCAATAAAGTTTCTTGAGGTTTATCAGTTCAGATGACAAAAAAAAATTTTTGTTAAATAAGTAAATGTTTTATTAACTACTACTAACAATAAATCCTTTAAACTTAATTCGGAACTCTAAATAAAAAATTTCAAATGTATATTACTATACAAGTTTTAATTATCTACTACCCTTCTATCTAATATTTACTTTTATTTTATCAAAGACATGCAAGTTAAAAATAAACTAATTTTACTTATTTAATGACATAATAGGCAGGAAAACAAACATCAAAGGAAAGTTTAAATTAATTTCAAAAACATTATGAATTACAATGTAACTTGCAGCAGAAACTAAAATATTTGGAATAACATTCCTGATAAAAGAGCGTGTGATAATAGAAATTTATTTCGTAAAACTGAAACTGGAATGGTATTAAGGTTCAGAATGCAATCTGCTTCAATTCTCCCATCTGTAAACCTCAAATAAAAATAGATATACAGCATTTCTTATAATAAATATTCCGACACATTTTACTACTGTTTGCAAACATATTTATATTCAGACATTAAAGAACCCTTCCAGCAGGAAAAAAAACCACAGTAATAAAAGTTATCTGCCATTCTGAACAAGGATCAAAGAAGTTATAAATTCTATTGTGCTGCATTCAATTTTGCAATTATATATGCATTTTCCAGAACAGTTATTACATTTTTACTTTCTCGTATATGTAATATTGAGGAAGCTACTAATCGTCAAAAAATTCGAACTCGAGACTTTGATGAAACTACACCTTAGTTCGAAAAATGTCGGAAAATGTCCGTCTATCTGTCTGTGGCAAAGATAACTCAAAAACGCTTTGAACTAGATGGTTGAAATTTGGCATAAGGACTTTACAAGAAATTCGAAAGATTTCTGTCAAATTTTGTGTAAATTCTATTCAGAGAAAGTTCATCTGACCGGATGTTCGAATATAAGTTAACACGATAATTACAAAAAGACAGTTTTATATCGATAAAATTCGATACATAGATTTAACATTTATAATGCAAACATCTGCCAAATGTTGACCCAAATCCAACAAAGGGTTGACTGTCTGTCGGTCTGTATTTTCAGAAACATGCAAGAGTCGTAATTCCAAAACGATTAAAGATTTAAATATATTAAATTTGGTATGGGATTTTGTGACTACACGTGTAGTTCTACGTTAAATTTTTGGTCTAATCGGTTCAGAAAAACGTGTCCAAAAATACAAATTTGACTTTTGGATACTATTAACGTATGCCGGGGATTAATCGCCAAGTAACTCGCCAAGGATGACAACAGATTCAATAATAATGCCAAATAATAATATTTCGTAACTTTTGTACGCTAATGTCATGTAAGATCTTCTCTGGCGTGACAAGTTTATTTGAGGGTATGCGAGAAAGTTTTGGGGAGACGACCTTCGCTGGTTAAATATTGTTAGACTTTGTAAATTATCGGCAGAAAACTATATGCATATTCCAATAAACGCATACTAGAATTTGTCGCAGACATTCTTTCTCTTATTAAAAAAAAGGTTTAAATTTGTTTCTGTACACTAATAAAAATGTCCCATACCTTTAATATATATAAGAAATAACTTTATAAAATTAATCAGCTCATTATCATTCTCTATTTCTGCGTATTACCGTCTTTACCAGAAAGAATATAAAAACAACATACATAATGGATTCAACGGACATTTATTGACATCAGATCGTAAAACTATATCAACTGAATCTTCGCCAACTTTCATAACCCATTTCCCTCACAACTCTCATTTTCATGCATGCCCGAACAATCCAATATCGACGGAAATGTTCCTTCAAAAGAGAGTTTGGCGAATAAAAGCAGCAGCACAAATACAATCCAACAACGCCTGATGACTGCCTTCAGAATCCTGTTCCATTCCGGTTCCTGATGGGAAAACGCAAAGCGAATCTCTTGATGTGCATGAATTAGTGATCGGCATCAAAGACAAAACTTAATGCAGAGCGCAGGAAGAAGAAAACAGAGCGGTCGGTAGAGTTAATTAGGCGCGGGGGCCATTGGAATACGAGGCGGATCGATTTGCGAGAGCCGGAAGGCGCATGCAAATGAGCCATCGAAATCTCAGATTATCCGCCTTTTCAATTACCCCCTGGCGATAAAAGCGGAGCAATAAGTTAAACGCACTGACAGGCGGTTGGGGCCGCGTTTCCTAATAATAAACATTAGAAAGGGCCCGATGCAACGCAATGGCCAGAATGGACATGCCTTAACAAGCTGACTGCCACTTTCGTAGCTGGACTAAAAGTTCAAACAGTCAACTGCTTTTCCATTGATCTTATAAATAGAATACAATTACTGTAACTCACCTATTTCCACTCTTGATTCTAGATTTGGCTTAATTTAATTTAGTTAGCTCCATTAACGTCTCGTTTTGACGCAACTCAAAAGGTATTTTTGGGAATAAATTTTCGTAATTTTGAAATGTGCTCAGGTGACGAGGACGCTACCTCAGTTAGCACTATATTTTTCTAACTTTACACCACATCGGGCGAAAGAGCAGTTGACCATTGATGTCAGATTAAACACTTTCCTGAGTAATCTGCTTTTAATACTCAATAAATATCATTATTTGACGTAAATTTTTAATATTAATTTTAATAAACAAATAATAATTTCGGGAGGATTGAGTTAAAAATGGCCAAAGTTTACATACATGATACGTCTTTGGAAGATTCATCTATCACAAGGCCATATAAATATTATCTTTACTAAATAGTAATAAGTAATTTGTTTAAATTTTTTACAAATAAATAATAATTTCGGAAGGAGAAAGTTAACATGGGCGAAGTCCACGACCTTATTTATAGACACCCGATTCGTCTTGAAAAGATTCGAGTTTTGAGCATGAAGCCCAGCAGCCGTAAAAGCTTAGGACTTATCTATCACAAGGACATCTATAAATAAGGTCATATTCAACAAAATTGAGGCAAATTTCAAAGATTTTGTACTTAAAGTATTGATTTCAATATCACAGTACGATCTACAATTGCAATTTGTTCACTTAAAAAGATTGAGAGGGGAAGGGAAGATTTTGTTTGAATTTGAATATTTTATACAGGAAAAAAAAAATGGTAAGAAACGTAATTCAAAATGAGAATGAAAAACTATTCCAAAACACCATATAATTGATTAATAATTAAAGAATGATAACAAATAAATAATTTTTTTTTATTTAACAGCTTCGACAAAAAAAAAAAAAAAGGTTTTTAATCTATTTTGAGGAATAACTGATATTTAATATCGCATTAAATCTAAATTTTTATTTCAAGTATCAATTCATTTCCTTTCAAAGATTGCGCCTCCTTGAAACGTCAGTGGCAAAATTTTAAAAAGTTGCACAACGTTCTACAGGGTGGCAACAATAAACAAAAGAGATACGATATCAAATGCAAATAACCAAACAAATTATCTTGACCAAACTATCAAATCTTGAGCAAACTGATAATGCCTAATCTTGTCTGCTTATTTTCCGAGCTCCTTGCTGAACAGTAACAATGAAAAGGGACAGAAAATACTCAAATCCACCAGATAACTTACTATTTGTCCTGCTATCTTGATCTGCATGGCAACTTTATTTAATTTATCCAAAAAGGAAACCAACATAAGGTGCTATATTTAAACTTCCATTTGAAGGCACTAAAGGAAAGGGATATCTTAAAAATATACAAAGAAATAAAAGATAATTGTCGAGAATACCATAAAAGCCCACAGGATGTCTAACTCAAGCACCGAGACGGATAATGGTTTGGACGTTGACCAGTCCCGTGTATAATCTATATCAAGAAAGGAAAAGAAAATAGTCTTACCAACACGTAAAGGTAGAGGAGAGATAAAGCCGAACAAAGCTGTTTCGGAGGGGGGCAAGCAAAGTATGAAGAATGGGTAACACAGAAGGCGCAATTCCGGTTAATAATACGAGCTGAAGTTGACGGGTCATGGTTTGCCACCCTTGCGTCACTTGATGGCAGTGGGGCGTGACCTACGCTACTTCATTAACAGGATAGTGTGCATGGGACGTCTACCAGAAATTGTAGTACCATATACATCCCTCTAAAACATATTTTTAAAAACATTAAAGATGAGTACATCTTGTTTGAAATAAAATATTACTTGAAGGAGTTTTCGAGGGCGTTTTATTAAAAACAACGGTTCATGGATTCAGACGAATGGTAACTATGAAACTGTGGCAATGAAAACTTTGAATTAGCAAGAATCACCGCTCAACATTTTTTTTTTTTTTTTTTTTTGAAAATCCCAAAATATTTGCGATTGAGAATATCAGGGGAAAACAGGTAAAAGCGTACCTCGTCTGTAAGGCCACAGGTAGTAGGAATACAGCTTAAGGGCCATCACCGGCCACGATACAGCCTTTCCCCAAAGAAGTACGTCCCGTCATCGATGGGAGGAGCCAGAACCACACCTTTTCATGTACCCACAGGAATGGCGAGAACCAACCAACATGCCTGAAGCTTCGCATCCTCAATACCAAGCCCCCCCCCCCTCCCCTCCGTGGGACACAATTGAGAATATCGCATAAACTAAAACGCAAAAGGGACAATAAAACAACAGCATTTCAAGAAGAATTTTTCAACATATCTTTCATACAACAAATCTTCCCAAGGTAAATGAACTTTTATTAACTCAAGATTAGCTAAGTCTTAGTTAAAAATACATGTAATAATGCAAGGCAATAAAGTGTAATAAAATAAAAAATGCCATTCATAAAATGAAGCATTTTTCCAGAAGTTTTGAATTGCTCTCAATGATATACACAATGGGACATTCCTCGTGTGCATGACTAACATCTAGCTATTTCTGATATTGAAGTTTATACAAACATCAAAGAATTGCTAAAGGGCTTTTTTTAAAAACCCATTATGTTTGATCCAGCATAACAATCCGACTTTTGAAACCATAAACTATCAATTAACCAAACTCTTAAGATTTAAAACTTTTTTTTCTTTCACTTCAAAGGAACTCATAAAAATTCAAACTTACCAAACTGAATATGATACGCGAAAAAAAAGCATGCTTTTATATCTCTTCAAAAGAGAAATATTTATTTAATTTTGAATTTATTTATTCAAGGTACTTAGTTGGAGACGACGGTTCGGATTCGCGCCAAATGCACAGAGAATGTCATAACATAAAGAGAAGATAGAAAAAACAGTCAACAATTTTTTCAACGCCGAAATAAAAATATTAAACAAAATATTTATAAATCAAACTTGAGAAAATCGATTTCCATTATAAAAAAGCCAAAAAATAATATTCCATTATTTACCAAAAATAAGTCAACAATTTACCTCTGAAGATACAGTAATTCGATGTTTATATAATTGAATATAACTATAAACAAGAAATAGTTCTTTTTTAGAATGTGAAAGAACAAATTCTCCAAACAGCGACGAATCGTTCGAAAGCTATATTAGAATATTACCCAAACAAACCAAAATGTGATGAATATCGCTTTCCATTTAAAATAGCCAAAGCGAAGTGAAATAATATGCCAGAAAAATATAAGTGGTATTTTGCAGTCATAACAAACTCCCAAAAGGTATCTCAATAAAAACAAACGTAGGCGGGGCAGCAGTTAATACAATAAAAAATAAAGCATTTAAACCTAATTTATGAACTCCAGACAGACAGACATATGGGAATAAAGATTGTTTTTTAAACAAAAGTTCTAAAGGACAGTGCCTGGCCGCAATCATCTAGACCACCCACTTTCAAAAGAAAATCCACACTTATATGCGAGTTCTTAAATAATATCTATATTTTTTTTTATAGTTGTCAGGATTCGCAGGCTTTAGCGTTGTTTTATAAAAGAATAAACTGCTTATCTGCAGTGTTTCATCCTGCCATTTAATTTTGTAATATGTAGATAAAATATTTAAAATATTGTTTTATGAACGAAAGATCATTAATCTCTTCGGTTCCAATGTGAGTGATTTCTTGTCTATTGCTTCAATTCTACTCAACAATTTAAACACTCACAGAAAAATCACTAAATATTATTTGGTTCTATACTTAAACTATAGATATCTGTAGATTTATAAATATCTTATGCATTATTTAGCTTTATAATTCTTCTAAATTTCAAAGAACACATGCAAGTAAAATCTTTCTTTCACAATTTTTATTTAAACAAGTGAGTGTAGCCCCGAAATTTTCTCTCATATTCTCAAACGTTCATACTCTTGTATTATTAAATGTACGCAATTAGTGAGCAATACTTATGAAAGGGCCTATTAGCATGCGATCTTTGATGATTTATCGTGGAGATGTGGTTCATAAACAAATGCCAGAAAATCGAATGCACATTTTAGAAGCTTTTTTCCTTCTTTCGACCGATTTAAATTAAAGTTTGACACAGAAATACAATTGTAGTCAAAAATCCTATATTAAATTTCTAACATTTAAGTCACTGCGTTTTTGAGTTATCGCGTTTACATGCTACTGAAATTACAGACCGACAGACTTGCCCTTGATAGATTTGGTTCCAAATCTGATATATATCTACACTTTAGATGTTAAATATGCCCACGAAATTTTATTCACCTAGCTCTCTTCGTTTTATATTTATCGTATAAATTTATGTTCGTACAGCAGGTCAGACTATCCCTGAATAATTTCCATCCAAAATTTGAAAGAAATTTAGAGCAGAGACTATATACCGAATTCCATTTGTCTAATTCCGAGTTCTTTGATTTACCATTCCCAGAGACAAACAAGACCTAATGCCAAAAATGTGTTTTTCGGATTCAAGGTGGTATGAAACATGGAAATTCTTCAAAACCTGCATTTCAAATTATTTGATGATTATAATCTCTCTCTTTACATCGTATTTGAGAAAGTAAATAACAAAAGTAGCCGCCTTCGGCGATCAGCTTTTAACCCACTGTATTCATAACATTAATTTAATAATAAAATTCAACTTAAATTATAATTTCTCAAGCAAACGAAAGTGTTATTTTAAATTATATTTGTACGATAATCACAAGAGATGTTGATTGGTTAGTTAACTGTACACGCAAATAGGAGAAATTAATTGACGTAGAAAATCGGTGAAATCGGTTCTGTCGTTGAGAGTGGAGATGTGTCAAGGTTTTATTACGCGATATCTCTGGAAAATGGAGGTAGAAGGTAAGTTAGCGATCATTGAAGTTATATGCAGACTTTACTAAAGTCATTGGTACAATAATTAAGGCGAGTGATTTGGAGAATTCACTGTGAAATGGTGTTTTTGAGATTTCTTTCGAAAATGGGGAGCGATGGGGAAAGATAGACATTAATGCCATATATAAGGGGTCCTGAGTTGTCATCCGAAATAAAAATTAGCAAAATTGGACTAGTGGTTGGTGTAGGTGGGATTGGTTTATTTCATTTTGTCTAATGCAATGAAAAAAAAAACACATCTCATAAAGATAAAATAAGAATCATAAAACATATTTCCGTATCTAATATTTCGAAAATATTTCATCATGACAACGCAATAAAATGATATAATTATTGCTAAAATAATGTGATTCCGAATTCGAATCATGTTAGACTAGAAATCAGCATATCAAAAACTCAAGATAAAAGCAAACACCATTTTTGACAAAAAAAAATAATCAATCAATCAACATCACAACGTGCAATAAATAGAACATAAACAACCCAAAAAAAAGATCATGCGATAATTAACTCAAATTAACTCGGAAGAAAAACTCTTGTGCAAAATCCATGAAAAGCACAGTATCACTTCGGGAAAAATTTCAGAAAACAGGATTTCAAGATCAAGAAGAAATTTGAAACTACTATTCCTTTACTGTTCGTGGCACCAATTCTTCTTTTCTAAAAACAAGTTTTTTAAAAGCGAAAAGCAGTAAAAATACGCAACAGCGCGATTTCGACATTTGTATTTGTGGTCATGATATCTATCTTCCAGGAGAAAAGCATGGTACCACCCATCAGCTGGGAACAAACAAGAACCAATTAATCAGCTATAAGATCTGTTAGATTAAATGTAGTGTTTCGCTGCTATTAAGAATTTCCACGAAAGAAAGAAACAAAGGCAAAGATAGGATCGAAAATTTCATTCGAGCATAAACAAAAGAGCACGAAGTCATTAAAATCTCGCATCGCCAAATTGCAATGGTCCGTAGCCAAGAGAACGATTCCGAAGGTCAACGATTTGTCGCTAAATAGTAATTAATTGGGTACGAAGCGTGGAACTGTAGCGGGAAGTTTTCGTCAAAATAGTGAAAATTAAAACGTTTAGTCATTTATTTGTAGTTCCTTATTATTCTGAATGATGGATCTGTAATCTCAGACACGCAAAGGAAAATAAACACTAATCTCAGACCATTACCGAAACGAATCATGTTCATAGAAGAGAATAGAGGCATATTTAAATATGTTGCAGCCCTAAGCAGTACATATAATGAGGCCTCTCTATTAATAAGATAATCAATTTAATTTCATATTTCCGCACATTTTTAACATGTTAATGATTTATTTTACGTCAATCATATTTTTAATTTATTAACAATTTAATTTCATACTGCTGCACATTTTTAACACGTTAATGATTTATTTTAGTTAATAAATTTAAAAAGAATGATTGACCTAAGTGAAACTTGCCATTATCTGTTATAATTCCAAACTATCTGATATGTTTGTAAACAATATTATTGAAGAAGTTCGGTGTTTATAAATATTCTAATAACTAAGTGAATGAAACGAAGCAAATACGAACATTATCAATTATACATGATTATGTATCGATACTATCTTAATACTCAAAATTTCAAAGAATTTTTTTTAACATATTTATTACACAACTAGCAAAATGCTCTTTAAACGATTTGCCTTGCAGTTTCCTTTCAACCTAGAGGCCCTAGGCAATGGCCTAGTTGGAAATCCACCACTGGAAGGGAAAAAAAAAAAAAAAAAAAAAAAGAGATAAAATAAGACGGATTTTGTATTTGAAAGCTATGGAGATGATTTATATTCTTTTTATCAATTATAATCGCCAATTAATTGATAAGAAATTTTACAGATGCAAAATGAATACAATAAGTTTAAAGGATATATTTTTAAAACCATTTTATAGGTTTTTAAATATGATTTCATATGATATAAAATCCAAATGCCGCATAAATTTAGCAATGCTAGCTTTCTTCTAATACATATTTTCATCAAACGGGAAAAAAATGAAGCTTTATTATTTTTATATTTTCCGAGAGAGAGCCACATTTTCATTGAGGAACGCCAATATGAAAGACTCGCTATTTAAAGAATGCCATTCTTAAAAGATTATAAGGTACCTGATGAAAAGAATTTTCTAAATCTATTCTTTAAAGCGACGGTCTTTAAAAACATACCATGTGCAAACTTTGTTACATCACATTGATGACGAAAAATTTGTTCTACAGAGTTTTGAGGGGGGGGGGGGGTAAACTTTGCAAGGCAGACTATTGAACGAAGTATTATCAGTAATGCACATAGTTACTTTTCCAGTAGCATATGTTAACTAAAATAGGGTTTCCCAGAATTTTCATTCTAATACAATGTGTTCCCAAAGTAACTTTGGAACATATTATCACCAAAAGATCATTTTTACACAACTTCAAAACAGAAGCCTCCCATTGATATTAATATTACTTTCACACAATTTCTTTAATTTTATTAATTTTTAAAATCTATTATAAAACACTTTTTATTATTTTAATAAGTGGATTAATGCTTTCTTCCTTTTGACTATGAAAACTTACTTGCTTTTTTTATATGCATCATAATGAGAAATGATACACTATAGTAAATACACCAGCAGATTATAGTTTTGTAACAATATATTAGTAGCCCCCATCACTACAAGAGAAACTACCAAACACACCACCACAAATTTACAGTCAGATACTTTATATATAAAAAAAGAATGTACTATAAAAAGATGGATACAAAAAGAAAAAAAAAAAAAAGAAAAAGTCCCGCCAAATAACTAAGCAATAAGTAGTCAGTTCCCCCTGTTTGAATAACGGCGGCTTACATCCGCTACTAAATGCAAAGAATAAAACTGATTCTTTTGCACTTCTCCCCCAGAAGTTTTCTTTTATTCTTTTCTATGAGACTGCGTGACGAAAATCGAAAACGTGCACCAGAATGAGTCTCGATTTAAAAACGGGGAGAGGAGGGCATCCCGTGCCTGCGCGATGTGCATTTTTACCAAATTTCTACAATGCAGTAGACAGAGAGAGAGAGAGAAAGCACAGAATTTCTTTTTTATTAACTTCTAGGTTCTGTTTTATTCTGAAAGCAACCAATTTCGAAGCAAGCCGCAGCATTTTAAAAAAAAATATCTATTTGAGTACTTAAAAAAAAAAAAAAAATATTTTTAAAACAATGCTTGGTAATAGAACTAAAAAGTACTTAAATGTTACGTCAATGGTCTTTTAAGATTTAACATAATAAGCATTCAAATAAGGTAAAATTGATTCACCAATATTTAAAAGATAATTCGATTAGAAAGGAAAGGGATGTATTTTCATTATTATTTTGTTAATGATGCTGTGACAAACCCACTTTGTCTATTATAATTAAGCAAATTAATGAGCCAAGGACCCTTGGTAATAAGGAAATGCGGCAATTTCTGTAGATCAAAGCCATTCCACTGAGAATATTTTTTTTTTTTTTCGTGAAGAACTTTGACTTAAAGGTAGATTTACACCCAATCAGTTATAAGATTCCAGTAAGATCACGCATGTGCTGAGTGAGTGCGCAATATCAAGTTCTTGTCTTGATGGAACAAGTACTTGCCACAGTACAGTTCATGTGTAATCGTATTGGGCGGATTGTAGCAGGCTGAAAGTAAAACCTACTAAACTGCCTGCATAATGGGATAGGTAGATTGTCTTCTTGAGGCTTTCGGGAGAAACTAGCCCACATATGCATTGCAAGAAAACAAGGAAAAACTTTTTCAATCAGATCGGACCACAGAGTAATTCGTTGCTAGACTACTACCTGGATTGAAAACTTTTTTTTGTTCTCATTGTTACTTTTCAATAATTCGATGTCTTAACCCACAACACTGGGAGGTCAATATCTGTATATGATAACCAAGTCACTTGCCTGTATGTAAGAAATAGAATATTTAATTCGTTAACTTCGTATGAATAATTAATACGTTGATTTCATATGAACAATTAATACGCTAATTTCTCTGTGAATAGATTCAAGATTGTATTAATTTACATAATTTGAGCACAAATTAGGACATTTTGTCCGCTGATCCCTCCGTGTTTTGCTTTAACGGCGGCTGTTTTCATCTCTATTCAAACAAACGTATACGCGCATAAAGTAGGAATATTCCTCGTATATTTTCCTATCGTGTTTTGTTTTTTTTTGTTTTAAGATGCGAATTATGGCATTCCATACATTAAAACCGATGACTCATAGAAGATAAGAAACAAGTAGCATTTTCCAAAAAAAAAAAAAAAAAAAATTACAGTTGAACAATTATGGTGAACAGATAAAGGTCATAAGTTTAAAATGGCCCAGAAGACTTCCGTCAGTTTAAAGTTACGAAAATTAGCCGGTTTTGACATTTTCGTACGAGTGTGGCGGGGGGAGAGAGAGTTGGTTGTGGATGCATTTTTTTAATATTTGGTAAATTTTTCATAGAAATTCAAGCTAACCAAATTAAATAGAATTTAAACTGTACCGAAAAAGTTCTTCCATTCTGCATATGACTAATATAATCTGACTTCCAAGGTTAATAAGCTTTTAAATTCTTTTATCTGATTTTATTTATATATTTTAGTTTTCTTTTTTAAATCACAAATTGTATCTGATTTAACAATATAAAACAACACTGTTTTTTTTTTTTTTTTTTTTTTTTTTTTAATTTTAGAACACTTACTGACCAAAGTAAAAAAAATATATATGTGTATATATATATTTGAGATATTAAACATAAAATAAATGAGGATCGATGACGGCTTTTGCCAATTAAAAATTGTTTTGTAACAGATGAGTAAATACATTTAATTTTTGAAAAATAAAAACTGAATGCGACAAATTGACCAGGTTTTACAGATTTGAGACTAGTTTTTGTTATTTTATGCTAGACACACGAATTAAACTGAAATAAATGTAGCAATAAGCCTCTCACCAGACCAACATTTTTTTAACGACATCATGACTAATAAAAATTATTCTTCGAACAAAAAAATAATTACGATCATTGTTTGTAATAAAGTTACCAAAAAAGTCCCCCCCCCCATTATAAGTATAATCCCCAGTCAAGGACTTGGAACTTTTCCCTGAAATGACCTTGAAATGATACACCCCATTAAAACTAAACTGGTTCCGATTCCCGCCTAAAAGGCCACGTAGCAATTACATACATTTGTCTCCCATCAATTGGAAGCGGGAAACTGGTGACACTTGAAAAAGTGTTGCGAAATTCATTACCGAGTTGCTTCAAACACCTCCCAACAGTCTTGATGAAACGCGAATGATAAATACGGCCATTTGCAAAAGAAAGCAATCGAAATTACGTGAGCGAACTTTTGAGTAGAAAACAGTTGGAGGGTTTTCCTTAATCCGCCAATAAGCTACAAATGTCTCTAATTGAATAGGCTACTTCTTTAAAGGAGAAGCGAAAAAAAGAAGGGAAAAAGCCGTCAGGATCAATTACCTTGTTATTGCGATGTCATGAGATCTAGAAAAGAATGTATTTAAAATTACGATAAATAAATGAAATTCGTTCTCAATGCTGACAATCGAATTTTTCGTTTGATTTCTTTATTTTGTTTCTTAGGGTCACGGAGCATTGTTAAATGCTATTTCGAGATATATTAGAATGCTATAGGAAAATGAATTATTATTTGACAACTAATCTTTGAATTTATTTTTATAGCTATGGCAACATTTTTTTAACAGTTTATAAAACTCTAATACATATCTTTAATTTGTGCAATATTACAAAACAATGAGTTTCATATCTCATAGAACAATATGAAAAACGTTAATTTATAAAAGTATGTTTACATTTATTTAAATAGTAGAATTTCGCTAATTTAAGCAACATAATAGCAGAAAATTATGGCAAGCAATTCCACTGCAATTTTTATGAAAAAAAAAAATTCTCACTTACAGTGTTAAATATTTAAAAAAAAAAAAAAAATATTGTTCCCATTAAAACATTTTTAAAAACTTTGCAATTTGTAAAAGTTTTTGCAATATTGTTTAAAAAGTTTACACGTGAACATATTGTAAGGTCTATCTTTCTCTTAGTGGATTGCATAGATTAGCTTATATTGAACAGAAGCCATATTTATTGATTCTGCAATAAAGATTCAGACTCTTTGTAACAAAGATTATTTGTTGCACTCTAATCTACATTGAAGGCAACAAGGTTATTCATTTAAGGTATTTAATATAAGATAGAGAGATTACATGATCTTGGAATATATAGAAGTTGCAACTTTCATAACTTTTGTTACTTTATTTTCCTGTTCCCATTTTTATTTAACAATGCATACTTTTTATTTAAATTTCCTCTTGATTAAATATCTTTTTAATCAAATATATCAAATGCAAAAGAATGCATACCATTCTTTTACTTCAGTTTACATCTATGCTAGTCAGCTATAAGATAACCATGGGGAAATAAAACTATTCAAAAGTTAGAAATTAGTAAAAAATTAAAGAATATTAAATTAGATATCAAATCCGTAGAATACTCTAAACATTATTATTATTAACAAATAAATATAACTTCCTAGAAGCAGATTGCAGAACTTTTAAATTTAGAAACTCAACTTATTTCATAGAAATATCATTTAATAATAGATACAAGATAACTTATCAATGTAAGAATACAATTCTTATCAAAACATTCAGACATTGTCCTCTGAACAGATGTAATCTGTAAATAGGTTTCTATATATATAGATATAAATATATATGTACATATCTTCACACATTATCATTTGCGAAAACCACAAATAAAAATAACTGCATTAAACCAGTCATCCAAACTTTTAAAAAACCATAATTTAATGCAGCAAAAAAAAAAAAAAAAAAAAAAAAAAAAAAAATTAAATAAACATAAGCTTTAGCTTACTGCATGAAATGTTACTTGTGTTTAACTTTCATATTTTGCTGTGAAATATCCAAAAACAATTATTATTAAATGTCAGCTTCTTAAAAGATATAACTTTATTTTAACATTTAGTAAGGTGACTAAGTAGTTACATAAACATTGAATTCCAGGTAAATGATTAAATAACTATTCTTTGATTAAAGCATAATTGCATAAATAAACAAATAATAAATCTAAATAATTGTTTTAAAAATACTATTATTAAAATAAACCTTACATTGTATAGCAAAATGAAATTGACAAATTCTTTCCAAATATAATTAGTAATAGAACTTTTATTAAATAAAAACTGAATGCGACAAATTGATCAGGTTTTACAGATTTGGGGCTAGTTTTTGTTATTTTATGCTAGACACACGAATAAAATTGTCATTTTTATTCAAGATTAAACAAGCTCATCATAACACAGATTTAGAAAAGGGGTCCAAACAATATTAACACGAATAGCTGGTGTTATTTAATATATAATGGAGGAAATTATCCAAGTGAAATAAGAAATTTTACTGTTTCTTTGTATGCACTTTTTTTATATCTTCCTAAATATTAATCATTTCATGCAAAACTTTGAAAAAATTAATTATGAAATCAATAGAAAATAATCTACTTGAGCCATGCTGCCAATACAGATTTTGAATGTTCTTGGGCATTTTAATTGTGGAATCCAAAGCACAAACTATAAAAGATAAATAGCTGCAATATATGCACTGAATATGATGACATGCAGTTTAATTTTGGTATCATATGAATTAATCTCTATTTTTAAAAAATAAAGAATCAATATGATGCAATAATGAATATGTAGTAACAGAATTATTGTCATAACACATTTTTTTCTTTTAAAACTATTTACCACTATTATAGCTTTCTCTTTTCATGTTAATTTTGTTAGTCCATCTCATAATTAATATATATATATATATATATATATATATATATATATATATATATATATATATATATATATATATAAGTGAGTGAGTATATTAAGTGATATTCAAGTGAGGACATCATATTATATATGTCCTCACTTAAATTCTTGGTGAAAATTTTCCAGTAAATGTAACTGGAGCTTGACAGTTTCCATTTATATTTGGTGTGTTTACCAAACTTTTAAATATAACTTTTAATATAACTATCATGAAAATTGTAGCCAACAAATGTAAGGAAATAAAAAAAATATATTTAATTTTAAGCAGAAAAATTAAAACTATAGCCACATATACCAAACATTACATATTAGCATTACTCTAAGAAAATCTAAATTCTATAAGAACATTTAGGGAAATTTCTTGTGACAATATTACTGAGCTATAGGCAATTGACAGAATATTTTAAACAAAATATAGAAATTAACTTTCTTTGTTTTATAATGCCAAAAAAGCACATCAAAAATTCTTAACGTAAAAAATAAGGAAGAAAAGTAACCTTTATGATACAAGAGAAATTATACTTTTGTAGATATAAACATTTTTGAATGGCTTTATTATTGTTACCAAAATTAATAAATTACCACTTCAATGTAAACTTATTTAAATGCATGACTGTTAGCAAGAAAAATTTGCTCTCCTTTGGCAATAACAAATAATAATCCAATTTAGAAGTTATATTACATTTAAAGAACTCATTAAAAAAGTACTCAAAACATACTAGAATATTAAAAGTAATAATCTGTAAGTGTGAAATATTCCTTAGTTAAATGCATTGCAAAGACTTATTTCAAAATTCATTTAATTATTAATTTTGCAATGCATTGGAAACAACATTAATAACATGTATAATATTTCCTTTATGGATTTGCCTTATTTTTTTCGATCATTTTATGAATGATTAATCAAAACGAATATAAAGAAAAATGTATTAGAAATCCCACATACATGAAAATTTTTAACTTGCCTCATTGTCATAATCAAAAACATCAATGCCGGTCAACAAAATGCAGCATCGGCAGAAAGTAAAAAATGGGCTTCAACTGATTAAAAACTTCACTACAAACAGAGACATGCATACATTGTTAACTCATAAAATTGGTATTAGAAAAACAGTTATTATAACTCATCTAATTATTATAATGAAAATAATTAGATGATTATCTAATAGATTACCGTCATCTATTATTATAATGAAAAAGTTTTCTATATTGCGAATGCGTAACGAGTTGTAAAAGTAATATCAGTTTCGGCAGAATGGGTATCGTCAAACAAGACATGTTAAATAACGAAATTTGTAATCGATCCCTCGTAGTAAGCACTTCTATTAAAACTGAACTTCAGAATCACTCGTGAAAGGGTCGTTAATGGGCCGCTATCACATTTCTAATCTAACAGCGGACGATAGCACATCAGGCGAAAGCTTCCTTGAAAAGAGCTTTGAAAAGATCGATTACATTTCTCGAGCGTTAATGTAAGGTGGCATAAAATATTTTTTCTACAAAAAGAAATCAAAAAGTGTAGAGGTACTTACAGGGTGGCGGGCCGGATACATGATTTATGGCATCAATAGTCAAATAGCCACGTAAAAACACAGAATAGGCTTAACAACTTTGTTTGGTCGAAACTAGCGCTGATTGCAGCACACTAGCGCCATTTGCGAAATGTAAACAAATTAACGAAAACAACACTATCACACTCGTCAGCGCAACGTAGAATCCGAAAACTTTCCACAAACACAGATTTGATGGTGCGGCTAGGCCTAACCGCTTCGAATGCTGGTGTTTCTTTGTGTATCCATTGTGAACAGCACTTACTAGACAGCGGCAAATACCTCTGAGCAGAAAGGAAAGGACGCGCACACAAAACCTTCTTATTCTCCGAAGATGCTCGTCGTAACCGTACAACAGCAGCCAGCAGACAACCCGTACCCGCGGTTTGACAAGAGCGATTGCGGATATGCTCTCACGCTCAGATTGGCTTAATCAACAAACATGACTGTTCCCAGGCGTTGCCCCACCGTCCCACGTGGTACGACAGCTTACACTGAGCCACCGCCGCCAATCGACGTTGCACCTAGTTGATAACTCCTCCCTCTAAGGCGGAGCGTGTGGAACTCACAGCTTTGACAGCTCCTCGTCAAGTGCACGTGGTACCGACAGCCGAGCTTGTCCTTGCGCTGTTAATGCGATTCAGGAAAGCAGCCAGGCGATCATCTCTCTCGGAGAGCAAGATAATTATACAGGGCTTGATGTTGCTTTGGATGGCCACTTGAGCGTGTCGTGTTGATGTTGAACAAATGTTCGTGGAGCCTTCCACTGCTGGACCGGTTTTCTTGGCCACCAAACGTGGGCGTTCATTTTACTACCTCAGCAGTCGAAGGGTGAAAAATATTTGACCGAATTTTCGGCGGCTAATCAAAACAAACGGCATCCCGCGTCTAATTAGTGGTCTCCCGGGCCCCCTCTAATGGACCAGCTGGCCCTTTTGATGGACGGCCCCGCTGGTCCTTTGAGTGACAGAAGGGCGTCAGCTCTTTGCACTTCAGTACATTGTCCGCTGTAGATGTGTGGTTGAGATGTTTAATAACTTTTTTTTCCCCTCCTGATATTTTGGGGGGGGGCTGAGATGTTCGTGCTTGCTTTGCTGATAACTGCTTCGAAAGAAGTTAAATCTCACCTTAGGCAATGTCTTCCATCTTTCTGACTATGATTGGGATTTTTTTTTAAGAAAAAATTATAATAAATAGAAAAAAAGACAATCCACAAGATTTGGAGTGTTTCATTGATTTCAATGTAATAAAGTAACTAGAAGAACCACTGCAATAGAAATGTACCCGCAAAAGACAGTTTAGCACACAGCTCGAATAAATAATATATTTGATCATTCCATGTAAGGGAGTTGACTGGTTTGGCACGTTATAATTAAAAATAATTTTTCTTCGTTCCTTCCTTTCTTTCTTTCTTTTTTTTTTTTTTTTTTTTTTTTAATAGTATTCCTCTAGAGAAAGTTTTTTTTCCCCTTCTTATTAACATTGATCCTTTGTGTTATTGACGGGAAGCTTGAATGTCATTATTGACTTTCGTATCTTTTTTTTTTTTTTTTTTTTTCTTTTTCCCCTTTGCTAATTTGCTAAATACATTATGGTACATTGGACAAAATCTTCAAAATTATCTTACGAAATTTTATATTTTTTTTCTTTATTTTTTCAGAGGTGGGGGGAAGCAAATAGGTATAACTAACAACGCCAGTCTTGGGATTTTTTTTTCTTTTTTAATCTTTATTTAATTTTCTTTAGCTAAATATAACAAACGAAGTAGGGGAGGGACGAATAAAGCAAAAATTCTATGACTCAGTCACTACTTGTCATGTCATGACGTTGATCGATAATTATGTTGAATAGTGCTTTTTCTGAAATTTCCTATTTAAAATTATATTATTTTTATTTTTCCTGCTATAAAACTAATCAAATATTTATAACAATTTTTAAATAATAATATTTTTATAAATTTGACAAAAAAAATTTTAAAAAAGAACTTTACAAGTATACCAAAATGTAAATTTTTATATTATTATTTGTTTTATTATCTTAATCGCTAATTTACTATCCATTATTGCAAATATAATGCTATCTTGAAATTAATTTTTTTCTCAAATTCACTATAAAGTGACGTCATTTGTATGGAAACAAAATTTAATTAAGTCAATAGATTAAATGATAATAGCGTTCAAAAGATATTAAAATATTACATTGCCTACGAGAGCACACAAATGTAAGAAATTTCAAACATCTACGGCACAAGGAAGTGAAAGAAAAAATTGCGACAAAATTCTATTTTTGAGAAGAAACTGGTCAAATCAAGTAAAGATTGTATTCAAACAATTATTAGTAATTGTTTTTATATCAGAATTGAATAACCTTTTAGTGAGGAAAATAGGGGTGGGGGATCTTAAGATATGTTTTATAACTTTTATTAGGTAATAAAAATTCTTTTTAAATATCATACCAATTATTTCAAAAAAACTTGAAAATTAAGGCTGCCTTGAAATTAAATAAAAATTATGATAAATTATTTATAAGTTATTTATGATAATTTTTTAATGTAAGTTTAGTAATGTTGGTGTAAGGAAGCATCTTACAATCTATCATTTGAACAAGCATCATGCGAAAAATAAAACAGCAGGAGCTGTGTTTTCTATATACATACTCTCTTATAAATGCATTTGCATATTATTAGACACATTACCATTATTAGGGAACAATAGTTACGAAAGAACTTATTAAAGATCAATCTGGATTTTTTTTTTTTTTTTTTTTTTTTTGCTATTTATTGCTGCGATGCGGTTAATAAGCTAATAGCAGAAAATGAATGAATACAGAGGGCAGGAATGTTTTATAAATACAGTGGGTAAAAAGCTGATAGCCGAAGGCGGCTACTTTTGTTATTTACTTTCACAAATACGAAGTATGTAAAGAGAGAGATTATAATCGTCAAATACTTTGAAATCCAGGTTTTGAAGAATTTCCATGTTTTAAACCACCTTGAATCCGAAAAACACATTTTTGACATTAGGTCTTGTGTTCTTGTTTGATACAATCCCGCTTAGTAACATAGGTACTGTGGTCGGATACAAAATGGCCATTACATGGCCCTTACACCTCAACACTTGCAAAAGAAGGCACATCTTGTCATTGAAGTGACCTGCACACTAAAATCACCATTGCTGTACCCTCCAGGGAAATGAAAATTTATTTACTTATCCGACAACTTCTCCTCATACTTCATTTGCCTTCACTGGAAAATTTGTGTTTCAATAAAATAAATAATATAAAATATAGTCAAACGATCGAATTTTTAGAAGTTGTAAATGGCTTTTATCGTTTTGAATGCCTAGTGATTAACAAATAAAGGAATGATATTTTTTAATAAGTTCGCTTGAAGAAAGGAGTTAACATATAAAAATTTGGTTGTTCTATTCATACAATAAATTGGACGTGATTAAAGTATGTTAAACATAAAATATTAAATTTGTAAATTAAATCCATTAAGCAATTTTATTGGTAGTAAAGTACTAAAGGGGGTTCAAAATGATAGTATTACCGGCTAATACTACCATTCTACTTATAAATATATGTATACAAACCTCCATCGAAATATCGTTTTTTTTTTTAATAAATTAGTAAATTATTTTTTTTAAATTTCAATTGACTAATATTCATAGATTTTTTTAACTTCTATACCTTCTGTAATTGTTTATTATTTTTTCATATATCATGCACAGTAAATATTTCAGGTAATTATTTAATATTATGATTTTAATTTGCTGTGTTTGTTTTTGTCCTTAAATATATTATAACTTTATATTTGTTTTCAAAAAAAATTAAAGCAGGCCTTTTTTTTAACACGCGTGAAACTAAAAAAAAAAAAAAAAAAAAAAAAAAAAAAAAACGAAAATATTTTGCCCACTTTTCCCCTTATTTAGCAACTGCCTTCCGGATTTTCTATTCTTTTTTTTTTTTTTTTTTTTTTTTTTTTTTTGCATAATGCAATTAAAAAAGGAAGCAGAATTAATAGCACTGACATCGGTGTAGTTTTAAATTCAGGGTTTCAAAAAGATAAAATTTTGAATCTCAAACAGTATTATGCGAAAATTAGATATTTTTGGAGGGAGAGAAAAACCCTGTTGAATATGTTTTATTATAAACCTGAACGATTTCGTTCTGTCTTTTAAAAGAGAGTAGATGATTTTTAATTATTTTAGTTTTTATTTATTATTAATAATTTGCATTTTATTTATTTTAATAGCAAATTTCCAATCAAATAAAAATATATAGTAGGTTGGTTCAAATACAATAGGTGTATGCTTCTATAAAATTTATTTGAATGAAGATTTGAATTCCTCTTTTAGAAAGAAGAATTGGATTTATTTATTATTCATTTATATATATATATATATATATATATATATATATATATATATATATATATATATATATATATATATATCGTCTTACATTATTTTACAGACTTATTGGTCAATGTTAATTAAGTGACCAGTTCAGTTTGGCTAATATGGATCTTCCAGTCAGAACAACACGCCAGTATCTTATCAATTCTGGCCCACTATTGTAAGCAATTCAACGACTTTAATGACGACTTACTGTTGACAGCAAGCCATGAACGTTTTAACTAACGTTTTGAGGGTAAGTCGGGACGCTGAGAGTTTTAAGTCACACAAATACTTCTAGGGGTGGGAATCTACAAGAACAGGTGTGACTACGACGCTTCCACCCTCAATTCAATAATCTTTTTGCGTGAGAGTTCTGTCAAAAGGGTCTCTCCGATTCTTTGATCTTGCATTCGCATTCTGCTGAAAGAAGTACACGGCAGAGGCTGAAAGAGGAACGTCTTTCTATTAAGTTGTATGGAGTTAATCCCGACCGTGACTAATGCCCAGAGGGTTGGGAATGATGTTACAAGAAGTTAGGAAAAACGACTTTTTTTTTTTTTTTTTTTTTCGTTACTGTGTTGTACGCACCTATAGTGGACAAAAGGCTCGGCTTCTGACTCTTTATGCTTCCTTTTTCCAGTTAATAATTCGTATTAATAATTTTTTTATTAAAGAGTTGGTTAATTTTAAAAAAAATAATAGCTTTTTGTAAAATTAAGAAAGAAAATAGATAGTTTACTTAGTTACTTTTCTTAGATAGTTACTTAGATAGAATTTTTTTAAAAAAATGTAAATGACATAGTTTTGTAACGTGTTTTTTTTTTTTTTTTTTTTTTTTTGTAATTTTTGAAAGATTTTGTTTTTATTTTTATGATTTCTGAATAATTTTTTTTATCACTTCCACCCCATAAAATGTTTAGTTTATTTATTTACATACTATTATTTATTTAAATATTAATTTATATTTAATTAAGTTTTTATTTCTTTATATAATTAAAAATAATTCTATTAAATTTTGCTCACGTATAACAATATTCTTATAAAGTAATACTATAATAGATTCTTTATGCTTTTTCATTTCGCCCTTTTTACAGTTTTTAATTTATTTATTTATCCTTTATTAATATTTCTGGACATTTATTAATATAAAAAATTAATGCAAAAAATTAAAATTATACGTATTTTTTAAAAAAATGTTAATTATTAACTTGTACAATATACTTCGCTCTCTCAAATAGATTTTTTTTTCTTTCTTTCTTTCCTTATTTTTTAATTATAGTGTTACAAAATTCTTTATAAATAAACATATTTATCGACTTCTTAAGTTGTTCGGTAATTAAAAATTTAAAGAATTTAATGAGAAGCATTTTTAAACAATTATTACTTCTATGGAACTGAGAATAAAATATTATTGCTACTAAAATCGTTTGCTCTTAGAAGGTACTGAGGTGACTAATGCATTAAATTTCCGAGTACAAAGTTTTGTCTACTTTCATTCAAAAAAAGGCGCAAATCTAAATATTTTTAAATTGTTGAATATGAAATATGAGTAGATATAGAAACCAAGAAATGCGTTTCATCCTTTCATCTTCTTTTTTCTTTCTTTTTGTCAACGTATCCTTTTTTTTGTTGTTGTTGTTGTTGTTTTATTATCTGATTTATTTATCACCAATTTTCAGAAAGATAGCAGCTCTTATTTCAAATTTCTTATGCATTTTTTTATTTTTTTATATCATATATTCTTTATTAAATATGCTTTAATAAATGCATTTTTATTTCCTTTTTAACAATGATATTAGAAATGAATTTCTAACAGTAAATTAAGTTACTGAATTTTTTCTTTTAACAAAAATATTTTTATATGCAAAAAGAGGTAAAAAAAAAAGAAAAAAGGGTAGGAGTGTGATTTTGTTTTCACTGTTTGTCGACAATCCGACTACTCTAGTAGTCCAGGCTTACCGAAATTCGAATGATGGGCGTTAAAATGAAACGACCATTGCACGTAATTGTCAATGATCTTGGCGCTACAGCTCAAATTTAGATTTTATTTATTTATTTATTTATTGCAACTAGCCATTTTTGGTGACCAGCTGATTCGCTACAACTATCGCATTATTGTATTAAGTATAGTTATTATTGAATGTTGTGTTTACATTCATTATTACGTTATTGCTCCAATAATCTATCTTCTAACTTTCGCGATAGTGTTACTTCGTTCTCTTGTTCCTTATATAATTTACAAAAATAGAAAATAGAATCTTTCTTCCTTAGCTTTCAACAAAGGAAGAAAATAACGCAATTAAATATTTGACATGACAAAGAAATCAATTTGAATTTAAATTCAACATTGAAATATATTACCGCAATTTTAGAAATTGGTTATATTTAGGGAACATTTGCGGGTCAATTTAATTGGTTTCATTAAAAAGACAGTTTTTGAAATATTAAAATGGCATGATAATTATTTTTGTATGAAAAAGTTTTAGCGAACTATCGCGGAAAACTCTAGAATTTTGCATAACTTTTTATTAAATAAAATGCTAATAAAAATTTCTTTTAAAAAATCGTTCCGAGATGCGCATTTCCATCATTCAAATGTCTGCCAAATTTAGTATATTTAGGTTAAATGATATGTACAATAAAATACCGATACACACATAAATCTTTATTATTAGTAGAAATATCAGTATATAAATTATTTCCATAAACATTTTGTATATAATGTAGTATAGGTTTTGCTACCGAAGTAAGTTTTGTTCATTAAAAACTTGAATCTTCACTAATCATGTGTATTGGTTAATCCGGGAATCCCTTTAGATTATTAGAAGTTCACTGCATACAAATTAAAAAATTTTAAATTTCCTGATTTTGTATATATTTGAGACTTTCTTTGCAAAGAGTATCATAATAAGCTACTGCTCATAGTTAAGAAAGAATGAGGTTAAATACTGCTAGTGTCGGCTCACGCATTGTTCTCATCACAAAATCCGTCCAAAAATATCTCTCGAATGCATTCGAAAAATATAATTAATCTGAATAAATTATTCCGAAAAGAATTTTTTTAAAAAAAAATGAGAAAAGGGGAGAGCTATAACTAATTACTCTGAAGCGCCATTAAGGCACACGGATTTATCTGATGAACCGGACCGTCTCGACATCAACACTGGCGGAGTTGTGATTGTGGTTAGGTTGAGTCCTAAGGACCATCACCGGTCATGGTATAACCCTTCTTATGGAAAGCACCTCCCGTCATCAGTAGGAGGTAGCCAACCCCCATCAATTCTGTACGCACCCAGGTGGCAAGAACCAACCACCATACCGAAAGCTTCTCATCCTGATATCTGAGATGCCCCCAAATGAGAGGAAGAAAAGAAACAACCACAACTATCGACTGGACCCGCCGGAAGGCACACGGAAAAACTGGAATGACCAGACCGCTGTAACAATTACTGGCGGAAATTGTGGTTGAGTCCTAAGGGCCATCACCGGCCACGGTACAACCCTTCCCTAAGGAAATACGTCCCGTCATCGATGGGAGGAACCAGGCCCCCACCTTTTTGTGTACACAAAAGGGTGGCGTGAACTAACCACCATATCAGAAGCTTCTCATTCCCCGTGGGACGAAGAAAGGGGACAAATGGAACTGGGAGATCCTGTTGGTTTTTCTTTTCTGATTTTCTCTTTAAAATATTATGCTACAATTTGTGATATTACTTCCTTTTGCAATTAATTTAGGAATAAGGAAATAGTAAGGAATAGAGTTCTACAAAGAGTTCTAACGGATACTGAATAAATGCCGAACAGTTACTTGACAAGCAAATTTGGCGACAAAAATAAAGGATTCTGAATATTCGAGAATCGTGCGAAAGCTCCATAAGAGTTCGAGTTCCAGCAGTTGTTCTAGAACATTCGATGCCTGATCACAGAGGTCATAAAAACCCCAGAGTCAGTGTCGGACAGCGGTCGAATCGAGTGAGAATAGTTATGTTCTTTCTTGACGTTTTGAGCAGTTATGATTGTTTAATAGTAATAGTAATTGTTTGCTGCGTTTGTTGCAAATACTGTTCTTGCCAACACTTCGGCTGTGCAACCTCGTATTCGTGCAGAATAAAGAGCAATTATCCATTAATTCTTGATTATTCATTTGGGCATTAAGCGTCATTATTCATCATGGACTTTTCACCATACAAACGATAGAAAGCTTTTTTGGATTTTTCGCAACAATATTTAATGCTAAATGGTATAACAATATTCTTCTTAAAATTGTAGAAATTATTCATCTAACAGTGCACATAATTAACAGATATTATTTCATCTATGTTGCCAAAAGTACTATTCGCATTTAATGATAAATAAACATATATTCGAGTGATGTTGCAGTTTAAAATTGGGCATTTTAAGCTACAGAAATTAAGATCTTAAGAAGCGTAAAACAGACAAAACCTCAAAAAAACCCTCGGAAATTAAATTTGAGTTCAAATGTTGTTTTTTTTTAAAATTAATTTCAAGAACGTGAATTATTTGAACCGCATACAAATGCTTAAATACATGCGTTTGTGTATATAGTGCATTGGGAAAATATTTTGAAAAAAGCAAAGAAAGAAGACTAAAGTAAACAAGATTTTTTCCTCCGACTTTCGAGGATCTTTCCAAACAATTTTTTAGACGTTTAAATAAGAGGAAAGACGTAGCAGTAGGTATTTATGCAAAATATATGCTGAATAAGAAGGTTTTGCAAAACGCGCAATCTGATAAGCATAAAGACGACTTGGAAAAATGTTTTGCATTTTGCAAATATGGCACATGAAATTATTTGCCTCCTTAGTATTTTCACGAACTCTATTTCCATGCAAATTTCGAACTATTTTAAAGAAATATTTCATTAATTTAAACTAAAAATCTATAACGAAATATTATGAAAGTGATATTAAAGGCATATCATGTAAGATATTGTTACGAATCTGTAATGCTGCTTCTCAGCATAGTTGGTTCCATCATCAGAAAGACCGTTTTACAGTCATCTGTATTGGATGGAGTCCCGGTGTCGCGTCGGAGGTCCCGGAACTTGGCGATTTTGGCGCCAAAATAGATTATACCCGAAACATCGAGAATTTTCCCGATCCGTCCATTAGGAACCGAGATACGCCTCGAAAGTTCGTGATTGGTTGAGAGGCTTCTAGCCCCGCCTCCTGAGACCTATAAAAGGAGGCAGTCTGCGGCTGCCCGGGTAGAGTAGTCGGAATCGACGGTGAAGAACTGGTCTTCCAGGGATTAGCAGAGCAGCGACGGAGTCAAGCTAGTGCTGAACTAAGATGTGCGCTACTGTCTGCAGAAGAGTCTTGTTGTGTGCTACTGTTTGCACGTCTCGCGGCTGAAGATAATTGTCTTCTCTGTGCTGTATATAGTTGTCGTCTTTGTGTTGTCCTGTGTGTCTTCGGGTAAATAAACGTCGTTGTTTCTTTTTCTACTGCCGCCTGCCGATTGAGCGTTCTTCACACCATATAACTTCCACTATCCGAACGAACCCGGAAATTTCGTAACAATATATTAAGTAAGGCATATTTACTAAGTTATTATAAAGATATATTATGAATTTTCAACAAATAATATTAAGTTAAGAGTTGATAAAATAAATACAATAATGTAAGTCTTAAAATCAAGATACCAATGTAATTTGGACTTAATAAATTATTTGTAATAGTAATTGTAAGTAATAAATAATCAGTTATAGTTATTAGAGTTTAATTTTAATTAGCTTAGCGTTATAGTCAAGGATCCATGAAAAAGGTGAAATTTCTGTTGGTCATAAGGAGCTTGCAGGTAGTATCTGAGGTAAAATTCTGCTTCATCATGCAAAGCTATGTAATCTTACTGAAGATTTGTCTGTTGTAATCGGTCAACATTCAGCTTCTCATGAAGCCTGTTGGTATCCTTAACCTTGGAAGTTTGACCTCAGAGGTGCATCTATCTTTCATTTTTTGAAATAATGCTAGATAAAAAGCACAGCCAAAGGATAGATCCCATAATCTTTACTATCCCATTCCTGTCCAGTAGAAAGTTTATCTTCCTAGACCACCTAAATGCTATTTATAAAGAGTGCTCCAAAAATGAACACAAGATTTGAATTTGTCACTCTTCCGGCAGTAAAGTGCTGGCAACTTTATTAAAAAATCATTTGACAGCTGATAGTTTGGGGAAAGTAAAAATGGAGCGTTACACGATGGGACAACGTTTTTTCATTGCTGAACGATATTTCAAAAATTATGAAAGTCTGGCGGCCAAAGTTCAAAAATGTGAGAATTGCCCACCTCCCAGATCGTGTGATTTAACACATTGTATTTCTTTTTATGGGATTAATTGAAGTCAAAGGTCTATGCTAACAAGCTCACAAGCACGTGCGCATTGAAGGAGGAAATCCAACGCCACATCAACGAAATTCAGCCACATTTATGCAAAATGGTCATGTAAAATTTCGACAAAAGAAAGCGCATGTGCCAGCAAAGCCGTGGAGGCTATTTGCTCTACTTGTTATTCCATCCTATGCCCTTTATGATTCAATAAAAATATAACAATTTAAAGAAAAAAATGTGTTTTTTATTTAATTCAAATCTTACGTAAGTACATTGTTCTATCGTGTAACGTTCCACTTTTACTAACCCTAAACCAACAGCTGTCAAATGTTTTTTTTTTTTTTTGATAGGGTTGCCAATACTTTATTGCACAAAGAGGGGCAAATTCAAATTTTGCATTAATTTTGGGACACCCTTTAGTAATAATTAGTGATCAACAAAATGCCTTGCAAGTCTTCTAGAGGGACGCAGATGAGAAGTTGTCGAATAAGTAAGTGGGTTCTCATTTTTCTCGGGATTTCGTTACCATCATTCTGATGACGGAATGTATCTACTGTAGATAGGGTGGTCCCTGGAAAATAATAGGCCCTGGACCTTCTTTAGGACTCCACTATCATTTTCAGTGATATTGTCACGACGACTGACATTCGATTAAATCCTGGATACCTAAACAGAGCGAGGGTAGCTCTTTATCAAATGGTATGGTCATAAAAAAAAACCCCTTTTACTTCAAAAAAAGTAAGTGTGGCAGAAATAAGAGCATTAAAATTGACATTCTTAAAAGATATTAGCCATACGTTTATCTTCACAATCGGCAGGAATAATAGCTACAGTGGCTCAAAAAATTAAGAGTACACCTTACTTTTACTTGATAAATCCGACTTTCAATATGAATAACACATTACCGGGAAGTGCAAACATGTTTTTATTTTTACACATAACAAATGGTTTAATTTAGATTAAAAATAAAGAAAAATCAACGGAAAACTTCTAAATTGAAAAATTTTAGAAGCATTTTAAATAAATATGTGCAGAATTTTGTCTCAAAAAAATTCTGAATACACCAATGAAATTCTTGCAATATCTCACATAGAAAGAATGTGTCAGTATGCCTTTTGGCTCTTATAATGGCCTCTAAGCATCGTGGTACCAATTCGACCAATTTTTGGTGGTATCTGAAGATATTTTACCCCATTCTTCTTGCAACACTTGTTTTAAATGGGTTTTGTTTCTAATTTTGTGTTTTTGGACCACTGCTGTGGCCCACAGATATTCAATGATATTGATGTCGGGGTACTGTGGTGGTGTGTGTAAATGCTATTTACAATGAAAAAGACACCATATTTTTAAGTTACGTATATTCTGTTTGGGCTCATTGTGCTACTGGAAAATGAAATTTCCATCTAAACCCAATTTTTTAGCACTTTCCTTTAGAGTGCTGCGAAGTAAGTAAACCATATTATTTATAAAAATTAAATTTCCTACCCCGGATGAAACCATGTAACCTCAAATAATGACAGAGTCACTACCATGTTTAACTGTAGGACGTAAATTTTTTGGATCCAAAGCAGTATTAGGCTTTCTCCATACAGTACGATGGTTGTCACTGCCAAAAATGTTGAGTTTTCTTTCATTACTAAATATAGCTTTTTTCCAAAGGTTATTGGTCTTTAATAGATGAGTTTTTGCAAATTCAGATGCTTTTTCTGAATTTGCAAGCTGGTGAACGGTTTCTCTCTAACAATGCTGCTTTTATATCCAGCTTGTCTAATGGCATTTCGCACAGTTTCAGCACTTGCACTTCTGCCTATGAAAAGTTTCTGCAACAAATTGGATGAACCATATGGTCGCAACAATCTAAAGGAAAGTGTTAAATATTTGGGTTTAGATGGAAATTCCATTTTTCAGCAGGACAACGACCCCAAACAGAATGCACGTAACGTCAAAGTATGGTGCCTTTTTCATTGTAAACAGCAGTTAACCACACCACCACAGTACCCCTATTTCAATGCCATTGAATATTCGTGGGCCATACTCGAAAAAATGGTTCAAAAATACAAAATTAGAAACAAACCCCATTTAAAACAAGTGTTGCAAGAAGAATGGGGTAAAATATCTTCAGATACCACCAAAAATGGGTCAAATCGGTACCATGACGCTTAGAGGCCATTATAAGAGCCAAAAGACATGCAATTTAATAGTGACACTTTGTTTCTATGCATGATACTGCAAAAATTTCTTTGGTGTATTCTCAATTTTTTGAGGCAAAATTCTGCATATGTTTATTTAAAATGTTTCTCAAATTTTTCAAATTCGAAGTTTTTCGTTGATTTTTCTTTATTTTTACTCTAAATTAAACCATTTGTTGTGTGTAAAAATAAAAACATGTTTGCACTTCCCGTTAATGTTTTATTTGTATTGAAAGCCGCATTTATCAAGTAAAAGTAAAGTGTACTCTCAATTTTTTTGAGCCACTGTAAATTCTTGTGAAGGGGAAAAAAAAAATGTTTTTTTAATTTCAAACATATCAGAGCATTTTTATCGAAAATTACTTTGAAATTACTAGAAATGAAAATAAAAAAAAAAAAAGAATTTCATTAAATTTTGTATGATTATAGTTTTCTTACAATTTTTAATACAGCAGATTTATTAATTATATTCAAATTGTCTCATAATACAAATAAAACATGTAAAATTTTCAAAACAATAAATTTAATCATGACTTTAAAAGATCTATTTATTCTTTCATATTTTCAGAAAATAAGCAAATAAAAATGCAGTTTATTTAAATACGAATTAGCAAACGATTTTTACAAATGTTTTTCTTTTGAAAATTTCAAAATATGTATAAGTTCTTTAGATTACGAAAGATATTATTTAAACAAATGTTTCACCTTCATTGTTTTAATGCTTCGTGTTCAATTAATTTTTCTATAAGTATTTTCAAAATATTATATTTTTTTGTTTCTGGGTTGTTTTTTTTTCGTTAATTAAGGTTCATTAATTTTCCGGAATACATGAAAAACAGCACTGTTTCCTCTGCCGTGCCGAATTAATGCATGCATTTGATAATTTTTACGCTTTTTCAAATGAAATTTGATTTGTTTTAATTTCTCAAGTGTGTAATTCTTAAATTTTAAAGCAATTATAAATAATTTCTGCACATTTTTGTCTTAGGGAGCGAAAAAGGTGTTGCTGCGATATTAATATAAAATTGGAAAAATTTATGTTTAAAAACAGGTGTTAATTAGATAAAATTATTCTAGAGCTTTAATTTTTTTCATGGAAACACAAAATAACAAACTACTGAAACTTATAAAAAATTAAATCTTGGGAAGTAAATATATTTCAGTACTGTTACTTTTTTACTTACTTTTCTAGGGGAATTTTTTTTTTTTTTTTTTGTTAATTATTTTGAAATATACTTAAAACTATTGTTGAGCAATGCTGGCGCAATGGGTATATAACTCTACTACTATTATTTTTTCTAAAAAATAAATACTACACCGATTCCTATGCATAACCAATATAAACACATTTGATAAAAAAAAAAAGTATTTAGCTAATTATTAGATTTACAAAATATTTTATGTGTTAAAAATGGTTTTAAAATATTTAATAGTATTAATTAACGTTTTCGGTATCAATAATTCATTAACATATTCAATACAGTATGACCCAAATATCCAAATTAATTGGCTTGAAATCCTGTCTGGATAATTTCCACAAAGAATAAAATATAAACAATTTTTAATTAAAATCAATTAATAAATTTCAGTCAACTAATTATCTTGCTAGAGATAGTTAGATAGTGTTATTAAAGACAGTTTGTAAAGGTACGAGACTCTTTATAATTTCATTATGAGATAGATACAAATAAGTTTTTTAAGGCGAGTTTCAAGAGCGGTTATTTAGTTATTTTCTGAGTTCCACATTTCACAAGACAAAACAAATACGAAAATACACGACACTGTCTTAGAATACAATATTCTGCTACAATTTCTAGAATCTGCTGTATCAAAAGAGAAGGTAGTAGAGTTATGTAACCACTACAAATTTTATTTCTTATTCAATATTTATTGACAAAACGTCCAAAAATTTATCTAAAGAGTCACTGCTGCCATATGCCATGAAATGAAATATTCTAGACATTATGATGACCTCCCTAAAGAACATTTCTAAATCCACGTAAATTCATAAGAAGATAATTAATAAGATAAAGCCATCTGTTGCATCAAAAGAGAAGGTAGTAAAGTTATGTAACCACTACAAATTTTATTTCTTATTCAATATTTATTGTCAAAACCTCCGAAACATTACCTAAAGAGTCGCTGCTGCCATATACCATGGTGTGAAATATTCTTCACATTATGATGACCTCCCTAAGGAACACTTTTAAATTCACCTAAAATCATTCAGTAGATCACTCCCACCTCTTGTGAGCACCGCTAGAAAAGGTCGTCTTCTTTATGGGAGGGTGGGTAAAAAAAATGAAGGCGAGTTGTACCTTCTCTCGTTTGGAAACCAAGGCTCAGTCATTTAATCTCCCGTTGGCTACTCAATGCGCTTCGCGTGCTCGGAGAGATATTTCTCGTGGGTTGCAAAGCTCGCTTATCCTCGAGAGCTTATTTAAATTTATGGCTCCGAAGCAAGCGCACTGACAATGATTTGTCTCTGCTCCATTCCGGTGGGAATTCGGAGTGCATTCCGCGTGTTTAGCCGATTATAGTCACTCTCCAGGGGTCTCGGCGGTATCTTAAAACCTTATCGAATTCAATAACGATACTTAAAGGATTCCCTCCCAAGTTATGACGTTAATTCCGAGAACGTCAAATAATGTGCTTTAATTGGGTAGATCTATTAGTTAGTTGTTTTATTTGTTTCGATTTTGTGGCAAGTGCATTTGAAAATTATTCAGGGGGACTGCTTAAGTAGTTATTGAGAGAACACAAATATAGTGACTCGATGGCTTAAAATGTTGGGTGCATTAGTCCGCTTGCGAAATTCCTATGTTTAAATGGAAACAAAGAAACCAACTGACAGTACAGAGATCGGTGTATTAAACACGCCTTGTTAATCCGTTCTAAATTTCATCCAAATGTGTTTTAATTTATATAAATAAACGTAATATAGTCTCAAACTACACAATATTCAGTGAAATAAAATTATGTTTTTTATGCAACTGCCGCACAATGCATTGTTCGTTTCAGTATTCCGAGGCGACCACTTTTCGACGATTCTATCTCATTAAGGGGAGAGACTCGGAAGAATGAGCGCATTTCCAGAATTCATCATTCTTTGATATTGATTTTTGCACTATTAGATACTTTTTCGTTCTTTTTTTTTTTTTTTTTTTTTTCCCTTGTGTATCTGAACATTGTGTCGTTTCTGGCCGTATTATTTTAATTCAGTCTGCGAGTGATCCGAGTTTATTTTATTGTTAAATTAGCCGCCTTTGGCGACCAGCCGGTTCACCAATCTTAATGTACGTTAAAATTTTAATAATTAAATATTTTATGCAATTCCTACTTTAATAGCCTCTTCATCAAAATATTTTAAAACTTCACATTTTGATAGGCATATAATTCACTCATAATATTATAAACGCCTTCAGTCATAACGTAATGTGTATCTGTCTCATTTTCTGTTGGCTCCCGTAGAATTTATACTTTAAATTAAAGTGGAAAGGATTAATCTGCAATTAATATAATAATATTTTTTACTGAAACAAAGTATTTTTTTGTAATATGATTACTGAAAACAGTCACTGAGCGTTTAAACTTTATGGGCACTAAAGAATATCTTTCCTAATTTATGTAATATTTCAAGAATTTGTCAACAAACTTTTCTCAGATTCATCATGACCAGATCGATTCATTAACAATGTTTAATTTTAAATGCATCAAACTTTAAGAAAATAAAATGAATCGCTTAAAATAATCGGTTGAAAACAGGTTAAAAAAATTACTTAAAAAACGATGGACTTAAAACTATAAGCATATACAAAAAATATATAACTAACATAAATACACTTTAATTACAAAAGCATGCAACTAATCTAAAAATAATTTAAATCATCCATTGATAATGGTTGTCATGTCAGCAATCAGAACACAATGCGCATGCGTGAATTTTCAACGCCAGTTACGGTAACGCAAATGCGTGAGTTTTTCTACGCCAGTTGAGGTAACGCTATGCAGATTAGACATTTTTAATTTACTTTATTCTGTTTTATTTTAGTTCAAAAGTACTTCAGAATGAATCTGAAAGATCGATTCATTAACAATGTTTAATTTTAAATGCATCAAATATTCAGAAAATAAACAGAATCGTTTGAAATAATCAGCCGAAAAATCGTAAGCCTAGCCTCATTACTGTTGGGGAAAAAAACTGAAACCTTACTCATTTGGCGGTGGGGAAAATGAAAAGATTTTTTAGAAAGAAAGGAAAGTTAGTTTTTAATTAATAATTAAAATTTCAAAAAAAGGGACCCCAGGTACACATTACCGACCTCCACGGCATACACGTACCAAATTTGGTAGCTGTAGGTCAAATGATCTTTTCTGTAGAGCGCCAACACACGCACACACACACATTGAGCTTTATATATAAGTATAGATATAAACATTCCCTGTTTTCATCTTTCCTCTCAACCTATTTTGACGAATTAAACCATGGCGCATGAGTAAAAGCGAGGATGATTTTAGAATCCGTTGTCAAACATAATCACATCTTCACATGTGATCACTGCGGAATTTATATAACAATAACCGATTGAAAACAGTAGCAGAATTGAGTTAAATCAACCATATTTTTATCATATCAAAGGAAACGACGCACACACAAAAACACCCTTTCTTTGGTCTATCTTTGATTTATTTCAAAAATAACAATTGAACCAGTGGTTGTGGTATCCCAAAAATTTCTCGCATACTCTCTAATAAAGTTATCATGCTAGAGATCGCCTCACATTAGATTGGTGTACAATAGATACCAAATAATAACTTTTGGCGTAAATTTAACATTTTTACTGAATCTATCGTGTGATCCTTTGCGAGTTAATTGGCGATTAATCTCTGGCGTACAGTTAATAACATCCAAAAATCGAATTTAAGTTTTATATGCGTTTTCCCCAAAAGATCAAAACCAAAATTAGATGCGGAACTACATTTGTAGTTACAAATCCCATACCAAATTTGATATATTTAAGTTATCGCGTTTGCATGTTTCTGAAAGTACAGATCGCCAGAGACAGAGTTTGAGTCAATCCCTCGTTGGATTTGGCTCAAAC
Source organism: Argiope bruennichi (assembly GCF_947563725.1). Lineage (NCBI taxonomy): Eukaryota > Metazoa > Arthropoda > Arachnida > Araneae > Araneidae > Argiope > Argiope bruennichi. Next base: position 104,217,325 of record NC_079152.1, read on the forward strand.
TTTGGCATATGCCTGCACTGTAGATATTAAATCTGTGCACCTAATTTCATCAATCTACCTCGCTTTATTTTGTAGTTATTATCCAAATTTATATTCGAACAACCGGACAGACTTTCTTTGAACAAATTTTACTCAAAATCTGATAGAAATCTGCAAATTTGGTATAAAGACCAAAGTTAGCAAATTTCATCTGTCTATCTCAAAGCGTTTTTGTGTTATTTTGTCACAGATAGATAGATAGTCAGACATTTTTCAAAAATATGTGTTTTTCGAACTCTGATAGGTCTAATGAAGATTCATCAAAATTTCGAGGTTGAATTTTTTGACGATTACAATACTTTCTCTATACTACTGAAAGTGAAGGATTCAACATTTCTCTACTAAACCTTTGAAAATAATTAACGCATTATTAATGAATGATAAAAAAAATTATTCAATTAATAATAAAATGCAACCAGTACTGTATTTCAACTGTTAAATGTCAATTTTTGAGTTTTTGTCTACTGCATGGAAAAAATAAGTTGAAATTATTTGGAATGAGCTGACAAGAACGTGCAATAAAAGTACATAAACACTGAAATCATCGTTGGTAAACGGGTACAGGCTGTACAAAGAAGTTATTAAAGCAAAAAATCAAAAAAAAGTCATATAATTTAATGAATGAACACATAAGATAACAATTATGAGGCAGGCACATATCAGGCAATTATGTTGACAGTCTGGTAATTATATCTAGTCAGTAATGAGATCTAAGTATCAGGAAACAGAAAATAAAATCTCATTCCATTACACAGTAACTTGTTTACGTGTTACGTTCATTGCTCTATAATGATAGTACCTTTTTTCTCAGTAATGGCTGATGAAGATTTAACTAAAGTTAAAGTCATACCGACAGTTTTTAATTTCGAAACAAAGAAATAGAAGACGTAAAAATAGAAGACGCAGAAATAGAAGACGCATGGCCTATTAGATCTGAAAACATTTTCTGCTATTCTATCTATGAGCTAATGTAATAAATACGTTTAAAAAATGATAGTAATAAATGATAGTAAATAAAAGTAATAAAAAATGATAGTAATAAATGATAGTAAATAAAAGTAATAAAAAATGATAGTAATAAATGATAGTAAATAAAAGTAATAAAAAATCATAGTAATTTTTTTAAAAAAATAAAAGAAATTCGAATTTTTAACTGAAACATAGTAATGATTCAACTTGATTCTTAATATTTATTATCATGTGTGAACATGATGTTATTTTGGTTAGAGGTTTCTGAAGACACAAAATGCACGGATAGCGATTTATCGCTTTTGAGGAATCAATTTTTAGCATTTAAGGGTATTAGGAAATATTAAAGAAGGTTGTCATAGTAGGCATCAGCGGGATAGAGAATCATCATACAATATGGGGTCCCAAACGACGTTTAAGGGGTGAAAATCACAAAAATATAAAGAGTCGGAGAGCTGTTGAAAATTGTAAAAATTTAATAGAAAAATAACAAATGGTGTTTCAACTATGATTTTTTTAAAGTGAAAGCATATTCTTAAAGGCTATTTTTCATGTAACATGCCGATTTGATGAACCAGGGGGGTCGTAAATTACTGAAAACGAAAAAAGTAGTTTAGAACCCTTATCTGCAAATATATTAAAACTTTAATAAAAATAAAAGCTTGAAAATATAAGCTATTTTATACTCTTTAATTTGATATAAGTCTATAATGTGAAAACTGAGGAGGTTTTAAGATATTCAAGAAAAACTAAAATGTTTGCCAGGAAACATCGCTGCAACATCGGCACCGATGTTTACAGAGGGTGTTTCCAAATTCGAAAGGTAAATTTAGAGAAGTGATAGCAGGCATTAAGGAGATGAAAAATTATCATAAAACATAGGGTCGCAGGAGACATTTATTCTGTGAAAATCGCAAAAACAGACATCGAAGAGACAATTAGTCTGGCGAAGAGAATAGCCCTATGAATGCGAGGATTTGGAACAAGATAGTCGAGAGGAAGAGGTTTTTTCTTATGTAAGTTTTCCATGCGTTCGAGGAATATAAAAGCAGCGAACATTGCAGAATTGATGGTTCGGCTAGTATAAAAGCAGTTTGTATTCATTAAAGAGCAGTGCAGCATTGATAGTCGATAAGTTTCATTCGCATACAACATGTCAGATTTCACGAATGACGAATATGTATTTAATTTACGGCCGTGCAGTTGGTAATGGACGCATAGAAAGAATATACCAAGAGCAATATCCAAGTAGGCGTTGTCCACACCACAGCAACTTCGCAAATATTGATCGACGGTTGCGGGAGACAGTATCCTTCAAAATAACGAGAGGCCAAATGGAGGGCAAGAACGCAGTATGCGCACACCTGAAACAGAAAACCGAGTTTTGCAGCGATTTGCCGATACTCCATCGACAAGCACGCGATCAGTTTCAACTGAATTGGTTATTCGGCACGAAATGGTGTGGAAAGTCATGCGTGCTGAAAACATGTACTCCTTCCACTTGCAGAAAGTCCAACTCCTATGCGATGACGATTTCCCACGTCGAATAGACTTCGCACTCTGGATGCTTGGGGCCATACTGGAAGACGCATTCTTTCCTGCAAGAATTTAACTCTCAGATGAAGCCTGCTTTACTAGAGAAGGCGTCTTCAACACGCACAACGCACATATTTGTTCATCTGAAAATCCCCATATCACTATCGAACGTGGATACAAATTTAATATTAACAACTGGGCAGGAATTCTCGGAGATCATCTGTTGGGACCGTATCTTATGCCCGAACCCCTCAGTGGCGCAAAGTACCTTGTTTTCTTGCAACAAGTCCTTCCGGATTTACGGCAGGGAATACCGGCCATTGCACGCCAGAACATGTGGTTAATGCATGATGGTGCACCAGCGCATTTTTCGAATTCTGTGCGTAACTACCAAGATGATACATAACCTGGGAGGTGGATTGGACGCGTAGTACCTGTTGATTGGCCTCAACGTTCCCCGGGCCTAAATCCCTTGGATTTCTTCTTCTCGGGCCACATGAAATCTCTTGTTTATCAGACACCTTTGGATACAGTGGAAGATCTTGTAGTACGGATTGTCGTCGCTGCTGGAGAAACAGCAAGCACACTTGGTATGTTTGAGCGCGTCCGGCGCTCCTTTAAACGTCGGTGTCGATTGTGTAATGACCTTCGCAGCAGCAACATTCAGCAATTTTTATAAACGTTTCTCGTTGTCTACTTTCTTATGTTAAAATGCCTGTGCTGTAAATGTATACTGTATCTGTATTCCACCAAATAAATTTTCACCGTCGTTTACGACTTTATATTTCTTTGGAAATTCTTATCTCCGTTGATGCATACTATCACTCCTCAGAATCTTTCGGTAGAATTTTGCAATATCTTCTGTATACATCGCTGTCGATGTTGCAGTCGATGTTGCAAACCTTTTAGTTTTTCTTGAATATCTTAAAACCTCCTCAGTTTTCACACTACAGACTTATATCAAATTAAAGAATATAAAATTCCTATATTTTCAAGATTTTATTTTTCTTAAAGTTTTAATATTTTTGCAGATATTCTAAACTAGTTTTTCATTTTCAATAATTTACGACCCCCTGGTTCATCAAATCGGCATTTTACTTACATGAAAAATAGTCTTTAAGAATATGCTTTCACTTAAAAAAAATTCATATTTGAAACATTAATTGTTATTTTTTTTTATTAATTTTTTACAGTTTATATATATATATTACTTTTGAGGCATCAATCAGTTGACGATGCACAATGCAATGATTATTCCAACCTAGTTTAAAACGGATTAATTTTTTTTTTTTTTTCTGGCTTTGAGAAAAGGTTTTGGAGCTGATTTTGAACTGCTTTTGAGATGGGGGTGGGAAACAACTCCTCGTTTTTCTAAATACCGGCGCATGCGTAATTTGATAGTCACGTGATTATTTCAAATTGGTTAATGACTTAAATTAACTAAGACAAACAATGACTTAAAAAAATAATGTTCTCACATGATAATTAAAATTTGCGATAGCCGATTTTTTTAAAAATTTTGATTTAATTTTCGAAATTGCTTAGTATTATATTTAATTTTTCTTTACTGATATAGCAGCAATAACCTGAATATAAAAAAGAAAAAAAAAACATTTAACATCATGGCAACGCGCTTGAGTATAAATATAGTAATCAAAGTGATGTATAATGATATTGCAATATATATTTAAAAATATTTTTTTTAATTTATTGAAATTAGAGAATAAATTGCATGCAAATAAAAATGGTATATTGGTATTGGTTAGTATTAATTTTGGAATTTTAAGTGTAAGGATGAAAAACTTTTGAATTTTTGGAAAGGGGGTGGGGGTTATAACATGTTCCGAAGTTAAATGTGGAAAACAATAATATTTTAATTAATTTTTAATTAAAATTTTCAAAGGCTCTTTCTGTGTAAGCCATATTACAAATGAAATAATTTTATTCCGAATTTGATAGCTCTAGCGTTCTGGCTGGTTATAGCATTTTAATTACACTAATATGCATAAAGTAAATTAAAATAATTATGAAGCAAATTATTATTTTACTTCATACATATCGCATAAAGGAAATTACAAATAGTATGCAAATGATAAACATTATTATATTTTTAACATTATTATAACATTATTATAACATTTCGCTACCATTAAATTACATGTTTGGACAAAAAACAATCAGAAAATACATGAATTAATAAATAATATGATAAAAACTAAATAAGATAGTTTAAGTGTAGGAAAAAGAAATGAAGTTACAGTACCACGAAGTTAGACGAACAGGACAGTTACGTTTTTAATGGCATCGTGATGTCATGAAACTCCACTACATTAGAAAATGTACATAATAAAACAGGTGGTCAGGTAATTAAAATAAAACAGCTTTAAATGTCTGTCACAATATGGATCTTAAAAATCCTTTGCTGAGAGAATCAAGCTATGCATAAGATATTTAATTGAAATCAAACACAACCTATATTTCTAGCAAACCAGCTGGTCGTCAAAGGCAGCTAGTAAGCATGAAGGCAAATTTAGTAAAAAGAAAATATTTATTCGATTGCGAGTTAACTTGACACAGCCTGAAAGAATCTGTATTTAGAAATGCTAAATGTGCAATTTAATGAAAATTCTTAGTCATCAATAAATCGTATACACAACGTCATTTTACTTGCACGAAGTTATCAAGTAAAAGTAACTGCGTTTCTCTTGGTTCGTGTATCTAGCGACAACTGTGCAAGCTTCTTTCGCATAAAAGCGTGATCTTTTCGTTGCAAATTTATTCATCTTTCCAGCGGCGCCATTCGTGTCAGTAGAAAAGTATTGCAAAGTAACTTTATAAATTCTAACTCAATTTAGTTTATTCAATTGGTTAGTTGAATTGTCGGTGCAATGGAATTACATATATCGGATTATTTGGAACGTTATTTCCCCCCCCCCTTCTTTTCATTTTTCTATAGCAAGGAATATCATTTTTTTTTTTTTTTTACTTGTGATTTGACTGTTTCTTCAAAATAAATAAATAAATTGTGATTTCAGTAATATATGGGCATTGTTTATTAATAAAACGAATTCGAAAATGATATGATAAAAAATATAATGTATAATTTGTATTATAGATACAAATTCTATTGTTGACTTTCTTTTTTTCCCCCTAATTTATTATTACATTCAAAATATTCTATTACATTTTCTATTACCGACAAGTAAGCACATACGAGTTCCACAAGTACATACGAGTACATACAAGTATCAATCGTCGAAGTACAACATTCAACATTTGATTCGATTTTCGACAACGAGCTATACGTATTTAATTTCATCTTTGGATATTGAATTCGAAATTTATAAAATGGTAGTTTATTCCTAAATGAATGATTACCAATATGCGCATTAGAAATAATCAACTATGAAGCATAAGGAATTAATCTAACATCTAACACATTTACTTGGAGAATATGAGAGCAGTTTGTGTGTAATCAGATTAATTTACATATATACTTGATTATATAGGATTAAAATGAATGAATGAATGGATATTAAGCATTTCTATTTTCAAAACTGTACATAATTAAATCAGTAAACACGGAAAAAAAAAGAAAAACAATTATTTTTTCCAAAATTTATTATTGTATTCAAAATATTCCATCGTACAACAGATTGGTGATGGTTCGATAGTCGACGACGAGCTGTACGCATTTAATTCCATTTTTGAATATTGAATCCGAAATGACAGTTGACTCCTAAAAGAATGATTACCAATGTACACATAAGAAATAATCGATTATAAAAGAAATAATCGGTTATAAAACATAGGGAATTAATCTAACACATTTATTTGGAGAATGTGAGTGCATTTTGTGTGTTATGAGATTAATTTGCTTGTATATACAGTTGATTCTACAAGGTTAGCATGAATGAAGGATCTAATTTTAAGCATTTATATTTTCAAACTACATGTAATGAAATCAGGAAAACACGAAAATAAAGAATTTTTTTTTTCAATTACAAATGTTCGATGTGTAAACATTTCGTAATATGATGAACATCGAATGTGCTGTCAAGTTCGTTCTACCCATTTTGAATTTCACTCTGTCAATGTAGTATTTATGGATAGTTTAAAAGTTCATTGACTACTTTCGGAAAAGTTTATAACCCCATAAAAAGAAATCACACTAAGTAAGATCCGGGATTTTGGTGGGCATGCAAAGAAGAGTAAATTATTGTTGCCTTTATATTTAATCCAGCAATGTGGAAGCTCTTCATGTAGCTTCAAAAACTTCATACCCTAATGAAATCTGGCTCCAGCTTGTTAAATGGTAAAATTAGTACTATCTTAAATGGTAAAATTAGTGTAGATTTAAAAATAATTATACTTCTAACATGTCCAAATAATTGCCACATATTTATAAATGTCAAAAACAAAATTTGAGATGTTTTTCTTTAATTTCATATATCACTATTTATATAATGTGTAATAGTTTTGAAAATATAAAATTTTAAAATCCTCTCATTCATTCATGCGAAAAATTTTATTATATAGAAAATTCGTTTAATAAAAATGCATAAATTTAGTTATAAAATTTAGAAATAAAGGAAGTCGGAAATTAACATATAATTCATAGACATATGCTATTTGCTTAATAATATAAACAATTTGAGAGAAAAATCATATTACCCAGCTTTTTCAACTTCATAAAATTTTTCTGATATTTCTGCTGAAATGATAACCCATAGTTTAATAAGAGTAGAATTACAATTTATATTAATCAGAAGTGCCATATAGATAGATACACATAATTTAAAACAAGCGAAAATACCCTTCTTCATTTTCGCCCAATTGAAATCTACCATATATTTCATCTGAACTGTTTTGGCAAAATCCAGGTACCTTTTCAATATTATTGATCTAATTTCTTTATAAAATTTAATTGACATGCAAAAATAAAACTGGTGAAATTTTTTTTAACATCTAATCAATGTTAATTTTATTTTTTTATTAATTAATTAATTAATTTTTTTAGTTAAAAAAACTTAAGAAACATAATATTTGTAGCTCTGAAAAATGCATCTGTATATTTCATTATTACAACAGCACTCTCTCTTAGTGAAAAATGCATAACAAATTAAAATAAATTTAAGTAGGAAAAAAATTAAAATCCCCGGATAATCAATAAGTTAGAAAAACCCCAATATTTTTGAAGCTCTGATTTATGTATAAACAAATCTGTTGACAGCGATTAAGAAATTTCCTATCATTCTGTGTTTACTACATAAATAAATAAACAAACACTTTTATTGATTGATTTATCGATCTTTTAGGTACATGATCAACTGCCTATCATGAAACTGCATGATTAGCTATAAGAAAACAAAACGTGTAATTAAATGAAACGAATTGCACTTTATCTAGGACTCCACCCACAAAATTCCACAAGAGGCCATTTGATAATATATATCAAAGAAATATACAAGATCGTACACTTGTGAAATATTTACTGACTCTCGTACCTTGAGCGCACTATTCTTAGTTTGTTTGCATTTTCCATTAATCCATTTGACTGTCCTTCAATTCTGAAGTCTAGACTGATTCTTCAAACCAGCGCATATATCAATAATTGGGCAAGGTCGATGAAGGGTACCAGACAGTTTTAAGCAAAGAATGCTTATACGCCCTCATACATTTCTGTATATTCACTAAATTCACTGAATATAGATATGTGCGTATCGAAAGTTAAACAAATTTGATGTCAAAATTTTAATTGATTTTTTAATTGAAAAAATAATATTTAACTTTCGAAATACTAATCTGAAAATGTTACTTAATCGTCTAAGATAGGGTATTTTGACCCCATGGGTATTTATAATACTTAGGTTAGAAAACTGATCGAAAGATGAAATATTCATATAAAACTCAATCTATTCTTAATTTAATATAATTTACATATGATTATAAATGATGAAATAGCACCTTTAAAAAAATCTACAAAACATTTAAATGGGATTGAATTAATCTCATCTTAGTACTCCAAGATTAATATATATATATATTAAATATTTTTCTGAATTTATTTAATAATTATCAATAATTCTTTAACACACTTAATTATGCTTTTAAAATTAAATCATTATTGTAAATTAAATGTATATTAGTTATTTTATACAGTTTTATCTGATGGACAAGCGATTAGGTGAAAGTAAAACCGGCCTTATAATTATGACAAAAACATCTGCTTTGTCCATGCTAGATTGCACTAAACAGAAAAAGATGTATTCTTTGAAGAATAATAATGTAATTGGTTCGAAAATAAAATTTAAAAAAAACTCCTGATATGAATTGTTTTACTATGCATTACTGATTTTTACTGAAATGTAAGATTAATCAGTGAAATTACTTTGACATGCACGGTCTATTCAAACAAAACTAATAGCTGAGCATTAAAACGAAGAGCCATTTGAAACGGACTATTGCGTTCCCCGGCTTTTTGACACGCTCTGAGCGTTCAAAAGTCGTAGTGATTTAATACCATCTGAAAAGGATAACTAGGATTACTTTCCTTCGACATGGGTATATGCTACAAGATTAACTTTTCCAAGAGAAAAGATTCTTTTTTCCAAAGTGCATTCAAGAATTAAGACATTTGCTTGCTGAGCTTTCAAAAGTAAACAGAAATGCCCTGCGGCTTTAGTAGATTCGTGATATTGCAAACTGTTATTGCAGTTGCCGTTGTTTAAGCATCAATACAACATTCGTTGAAGCAGTTAGTAGTATAAATTCTCATTCATGATCTAACAATTTCAAAAATTTGTTTTTGAACTCAACAGTTTGCAAATAAAAGATTTTTGAAGCATTTTAAAAAGGAATTAAAATGGCGTTTCTTAGGGCATGTTTATGTTTTGTATTAATCATTTAAATTGCATTTTGGTGTTTAAAATTGAGAATTTTTTTTCCCTCTATATAAACAAATAAAATTCATAAATTCTTTATTTAAGAGAAAATTATAAATTCTAAGAGGAATAATAACAATCATTAATTATTTAATTAATAATTCTAGGGAATAATAATAATAATAATAAATAAATAATTTTTATTCATTTATACCTTACATTAATAAATTAAAATTCCCATCATTGTGATTATGTGATTTTCACTTAAGCAAAATAGGTTGGTTTTCAAAACGCAAATGGTTTAAATATAAGAAATTTTTAAATTTTTATTATTCATTCAAGAATACATACCTAGCATCCTTTCTGATTACATTTGTTAACTTGAACATCATGTTACTGCATACCAAATTAGAGGAAACCGAAACAAAGCTAATGAGCAAATTAACGCAACAGTTTTCATCTTATGTGCGCATATTTATAATTAATGTTTTATTAATATACTGTTTCTTTATTTGCCTATTCTAACCATAATCTTATAAGTAATTTATAAATCATTAGAAATAAGTATATTCGTCTGAACTGGAAAGTAATATAACGAATTATATTTTATCTTATTTGAATCAACGAATGTATTACAAAAAAAAAAAAAAACGCAGTTATTATGCAGTTAACGATTCAATTACTCATTTTCAGAAAAATATGGTTGACACATAAACACTTTAAACAAAAATAGTTCCATGCTTCTGTGAATAAAATTGACGGAATTAGAAAATTTTAAATATCATCATTTTAGACATTTTTTGATTATTTTAATGACCATTTCGGTGACGGTCCATTCACCAAAGCACTATGGTTCCTCAAGGCCTCAATTAATTACATTCAAATCTTCATAATTTAGTCAATTTTGCCACAGATGAGTGTTTTTTTTTAAATTTTATTTTTCTTCTTTCATTTAAAATTTTAATATTAAAAATATTTAACTAAATGCGATTAATAGGACCGAAGATTTGTATAAAAAGTTAGCTTTCAGAATTTTCGCAGACACAATTATAGACTCAAATAACATATTTTGTTTAAGTCATTAAAAGTGTGATTGCAATTCAAAGTATATTTCTGTCTCTAACGATTTAGAAGTTAACCCCTAGTTCTCGATTAGAGTGCACACATTATATATTTGTTGGCAAACAGATATAAGAAATTCTATTTCAAATAAATAAAAACTACAACGAAAGATTGATATGCCGATTTATACTTGTATTGGTTTTAAAAAGTCCAGAAATTAACAAATTACGAAATACCACCCTTCTTTTTATCTTTGAAAATGTTTCTCTCAGGTAATTAAATAAATCAAAACAAAACAAAAGTGCACGTTAATACATAATTTCTGTTTGCGAATGATTTCTTACAAATGCTCTCGAGACTACGGGATTCTGTTGTTAAAATCGAGTGACGTAACGATATTTAAAATTTTATCTGCCGGCGTCCTGGCATAGGGGTAGCGCGTCTTCCCCGTGATCTGTGCGTCCCGGGTTCGAGTCCCGGTTTGGGCATGGTTGTTCTTCTGTTGTTCTATCTGTGAGATGTGTGAATGTGCCCTCCTGTAAAAAGGGGTTGTGCAAGCGAATGAATGATGCATGAGTGGCAAAGTCGTACTCTTGGCCCTTGTTGGCGCTGCTATAAAAAATAAGAGACGTTCCGCCTCAGGCTTAAATCGCTGTCTTCGTAACAGCGGGCTTGTCAGTGGCAAGTGCCATAAGAAACAAACAAACAAAATTTTATCATTCGATCAGTTTTAATGTTCGAATATTGGAACTTTTTATATTTCAAATCTTTGCATCAAAAATAGTTTGTTAATTACGACAATTAAAACCAAGAAAATGTATCAAGATTTAGATATCTTAATTTTTTTAGTATGACTTTTTTTTTAAATTGAAATAACACAGGATGCAATTTTTTACGCCGCTTGGGGCTATGCATCTATTATAATGATATAAAAATTAATTAGTGCAACACACTTAGAGTGAACATTCTTTATATTAAAACATTTAATCAAATTTGATCGGTCAAAGTAGACATGAGAAATGACAAATAATGTATTTCGAAGCAAGATTAAAAGAAAGGCTTTATTAATAAAATGTTGCATATTAATTAAGGGTTATTTTAATTCTTCGTATAGCATTAATACGAAAGAATGCTTTGCCGTGACTTCTTGTTTAAAACGTAGTTAAATATCAACAAATACATGATTCAAAATGTCTGTATTTTTTTACTTCAAACAATTCGTCTCGCGTCATTTATATGTGATACCGTGGAGGACTGCTACATAGAGCTGATATATAATCAGTATCTCAGCTCTATGGACTGCTACGACGGCTTATGTCATTGCATAAAACTATATTATTACTTAATCATGTCCCAGCAAGGATGATTTTCCACACGTTTACCGTTCATTTGTATTCATATACAGTTCGTTCTGACTGACTGTGCAATCTGCGATAAATTAAACAGTGTAATATTATATATATAATCTGCTCATTTTTTTTTCTTTGTTACATTAGTGCTGTATTACTTTACGTAAACAGCTTTAGAATCATGAATGAATGAAAAGAAGGACATAATTACAGTAGACTCCCGATTATCCGCGAGCGGTTTATCCGCGCCTGCCGCACTAAGTTTTTATTTTGCTTCCAAGCAAAGAGAAAATGCTTCCAAAGCAAGAAGCAAACACAAATGACTGATTTCTTCAAAAAGGTGTAGTTTTACAGTTATGCTTTTGTAATTACATAATACATTACAGTATTAAAACAGTACATATGTATTCATTTTTCTGTGTATCCTTGACGCCTCTCGTAAGTACAAACACTTTTCTGTTTTTATTAACAAAATGCATTTTAGGTTAGTTTTGAGTGATATATTAAAACATTAAGCGTTCGTTAAACATTTCCTGCTGTTTATTTTACGTTTTATTGTACATAAAACGATTTTTCAAAGTTGGAATGACTGTTTTCTCTTTTGCTATACCCGTTTTTAGCTTTTTTTCGGATTATCCGCGATTTTTGTTATCCGCGGCGGCCGCGCCACCCAATTCCGCGGATAATCGGGAGTGTACTGTACTTGGATTCTTTTTTTCATAAAATCCTTCGTAAAGGAAGGACTAATGATATTTGGGGCGTAACAATTTTTCCATCCACTTCTACTTGTTATGATTGTTTTAAATGTGAAATAAATGCACAATTAAAATATAATTAAATTAATTCGTAGTTGGTGAGAGTATAGTAAAAAATCGACTTATTCAAAAACTTAAAGTGAATAAAGCTATCTAAAAATTACAATTTTATTTTTATGACTTTAAACTGAAAATGAGAGTAAAGATTTATTTTTAATATTTAATTATCTAAATAAAGAATGCATAAATAATAAATAAACAATAAATCATTTTTGTAAATAGAGTAATAATTATTTTGAGAAAAATTTATAATAATTTCATCATTAAGTAAGAAATTTTAATTAAAAATCCTCGGCATACAGGATTTTGAATGTAACAATAATTTAATTAAATTCGGATATAAACAGTACAGTTTAAATGTGCATAATTCACTGCTTTTTTTAAAGAAAGTTACAAATATATTTATTGCCTTTGAAATGAAAACTTTATACAACAATAAAGTCCTCGAATTAATTAAATATTAATAACAATAGAAAAAAGTTAAAAAGCCGTAATGAATATTATAAGAAGCGACAATTTAAATGCATGATAAATGTAATCAAGGTTCTAATTTAAGTGCAATAAGAAGATTTCAATAAACAGGAATCCTAATCATGTACATAATTTATTTTAATTTTTCTAAAATAAATGTTTTTATTTTTATTATTATGATATTCATTGTGACTTCATAGCCTTCTTCTTATGTTTTATGCCTATGCATAAAACAAAAAATAAAAGTTTTTTTTTTTTAATTTTTTTGAAAAATTAAAAATGTTAGAAGATTTTTTTTTTCGATTTTTTTCCCACGATTTGCAGTTTTGATAAAAATAGTATTCCATTTTTATTACATTTATAAAAGCAGTTTTTATATTTATTATTTTCTAGGTTTTAGTTTTTAACATATCCATCAAATAATAATCGCAAAGGATGATACTATATCTCTTTATTGAGCTACCTAGGGGGCAGATGTCAGACTTTTTCTGTCAAAAACATTAAAACCGTCCACGGAAATCGTATCAATACATGCTGAAATGTTGTTTGCAAACTTATATACTAATTCTGATATACGTGAAGTATTTGTATATATATAAAATTTCTTCTTCTGGTCGAAGTAAAATTATTTTTTTAAATTCTCGATTTCTAAGAATAAAGGTTCTAATCTGTATATAATCTATAAATTTAATATTCTACTGGACTAATAAATATTCTAATTCATATTCATAATCTTATTCTAAAAATAAATATTTAAATTCTTATCTTTTCATAACCTTAATTTTTTTAATTGTTTTTTTAAATCAAAAATATGAATGTCAAAACAAAACGGTAAAATTCCGAGATTCTCCAGATAAATAATCTTGATAAACAAGAATTTTCATTACATTTACAACATATTTTAATTTTTAATGAATGTCCGGAAGTTTTTTTTCATATATTTTAAAGAAATTTTTTATCTTCTCCTTTTTACTATTAGGAAAGTGTGTTTAAATATTTTTAACATTCACTACTTTTGAGTATTTCATTTATTTCATGATTGTAAAAATTATGGAGCCTAAAGGTTAACATTCCTCAAAGTGAATTAAAAATGGCACTATCTCTAGGAACCCAATATTTAGCTAAATTAATATGTTTATTGATAGTTAAAAATTACAAAATTATTTAAATATTTTAATTTTGTGAATCAATAAATGTGCAAAATTATAGATCTCCAGTGTATGAGGGAGTCAGTGAAAAATGGAACATGCGAAATTGAATAGAAGTGGGTTTAATGAAAACAAATTTTATTTTTGTCTAGCCGCCTCTGACGAACAGCCGGTTCGCCAATCTTAATGTTCGTTAAAATTTTAATAATTAACTATTTTATGTAATTCTTACTTTAATAGCTTCTTCATTAAAATATTTTAAAACTTCAAATTTCAATTCACTCAGAATATTATAAAGGCCTTCGATCATAACGTAATCTGTATCACTCCAATTTTCTGTTAGCTCAAGTAGAATTTATGCTTTAAATTAAAGTGGAAATGATTAATCTGCAATTAATATAATAATATTTTTTACTGAAGCAAAGCATTTTTTTAATAATATGATTACTGAAAACAGAGTCACTGAGCATTTAAACCTTATGGGCACTAAAGAATATATTTCTTAATTTATGTAATATCTCAAGAATTTGTCAACAAAATTTTCTGAGATTCATCATGAGCAGATCGATTAATTAACAGTGTTTGATTTCAAATGCATCAAACAGTTAGAAAATGAAAATAATCGTTTAAAATAATCGGTTGAAAATATGTTAAGCCTATTCTTGTTCGCGTGGGGAAAAAAAACTGAAGCCTTACTCATTTGGCGGTGGGGAAATAAAAAGAAAGTTTGGCGGGAAATTTTAATTAATAATTAAAATTCTAATTAAAAATTTTAAAAAAAGGGACCCCAGGTGCACATTTCCGACTTCCAAGGTATGCATGTGCCCAATTTGGTAGCTGTAGGTCGAACGATTTGGCTTGTAGAGCGCGAACACACTCACACATTGAGCTTTATTATAAGTATAGATGGATAGATTACGAATTAATCAAAATAAACTCGAATTAATAATGGGGTTTTGACTTTAAATTAATACGATATTGAAATACCAGGGGGAAAAATTTGGATTACAGATAGTTTCGTATTTGTTAACATTCACTATATTTTGCATTTGTATTTTTGGCGGTTCTCAAAACAGAATCTAGTTTAAACAAGAACAGTGTTGCCATCCCTGGTGACTGCACCACTGAATAGATGCAGAATTTAAACAAAACTTGAAATAAAAGCAGGTAAACCTGAATTTAATTAGCTGGATTTTAACACATCAATAATTTACTGAGAAAAACAATATTTTTTAAAATTAAAATAAATATTTAATTAGATGTTTTTTTCAAATATCATGAAAATTATTGAGTAAATTTATTTATTTATTATTTCACATGATTCATCACTTTCTAAAAGTTTTTTATTTTTTTTATTTTGATTAGGCTACTATTTCTGTTTATCATCACCACGCAAAAACTGTACTGACAGAAATTAATAAACAATTGATGTCATTTCTGTGTAAAAATATCCAATAAATTTCCAATTGTAGAGGTACAGTAAACTCCAGAATGATAAAGATGGCCTTAATCTATAGCTACCACTGAGAAAGTAGCATATTCCATTTAGTATCTCAGTTTCATAAAAAAAAATTATACTGACATTAAATTGGAAGAAAAAGCATTTTTAATTAATAGCAGTAATTGAGTTAAAATAATGCTGAATGCCTGTAACGTTTCTTTGTTTACCAACCACCAAATCCTTGAATCAAGTGCCCATGATAAAGTAGTATAAGCTCGAAAAATAGCTTGAAATTCAATTTTCAGCCCCTAACTTCTAAGATATTACAGTCTTCGAAAAACTTTAAATACGAAAGTTGTTCATCTTATTGAGGCGCCAATTTGGTTGATTGGATTTATTTTTCTATCTTCAATATTAAGAATCATCCCCCCCACCACCACCATTTCCACTCCCTTTGAACTAGATGGGTCATTTACGAACACGTTCGGGAATTTTACATTTCTAACAACATATTCCAAGCCAGTTAAAATTCAAATGAAATTACTTTAATTATCCGGTTTACAAGATAGCATGGGCAAAGTGTATGTGTTATACGCATATATCTTTCTATCTATCTATTTATATATATATATATAAAACTTTTGAACGAAGGGTGGGTTTTTTTCGATTTTAGGGACCATGTTCGTGAAAAACAAGAAATTTTCCCGAAACCTTGTCATGAGAGCCACTGCAGTAGGTAGTCTTCCTGTAGGAATCTACCAAATATTTTATCTGTAATTTCAATACTTTCCCTTTCTTGGCTGTCATACTCTCTTTTTCATACTCTCTTACTCATACTTCATAAACTCTTCAATAATTGCAAATTTTGTACCTTCAAGTATGACCTTAAGAAATCCCGCAATTTAAAATCCAATGGTGTGAGTCTATCTTGCTCCAACTGCAATTCTTTCCGTTTTTGAAACTCCTGATTTTCTTCCCATTTCTCCAGATATCATTCTCAAAATTCAAAAAATAAATTGTATGCTTGTAAGTTTGTTTGAGTGCAATACGTAACTTTTTCACTTAAATCACATCAGAAGATCCTTCAATCATCCTTTATAAGTCTTGTTCCAGTCTGTCGAAGAGATCTTTTGAATGTAAACAATATATTCCTAATAATATTTTATATTAGGTCTGTGGTTTTCAGTGATCTTGGTCTTATCAATAGTTTTTAAACTCAGCATTCTCAACAATTTCAACCCTTTCATATTTTTTTCAAGTGAGGTTTACAGTGATATTAGAGAGAGATTAATATTGAACTGAATAAGAAATCGTCGTTGCATTTCTATCATAATACTTTAATCAAAACTCACTTTCTCCAAAACTTTGTCTAGATTGGGCCGTTATTTCTTGACTATTAAATTTACAGCAAATAATAATAATAATAACTTTTAAGTTTTGCAATTTTTTTTTACGATACTTGTTTATTATCAAAGTGTTCTCGTTTCATGGTAAGAACGGGGGTAGGAGGAGCTTTAATTTCCAGCAATGTTAATTCAATGAAAAATGTAATTTTCTATCCGTAGCAATGTTAATTCACAAATTCACAAATAGTTAATTCACAAATAGATAAAATTACGTCCAACGATTACGTCCTAAAGCTACCTAGAATCAATCAAAAATCATCCTAACTCTATTATCAACTATGAAAAATGCAACTTCAAAACTTTTTCCATGATATCCTTATGCCTCCACAAAATGGACTCGTTCCCTTAAATAACCCAAGCTTCTTTTATTTTAAGTTTTTATTTGCATTTGTAAAACTTAGTCACTCACCTAAGTAATTATTCTAAGCTACTTCTATAGCCAGATTTGAAATTCTCTATAGCCTAATTCTCAAACTTTTCGCATGTCTCTTTTTACATTCAAGTTGAAGAAAAAAAAAAAAGTGTGCAGAAACACAGATACTTGAAAGAATCTCTAAGTCAAGCAATGTATTTTTCTATTTCCACACGTTTACTGCGGACTTCCGAATCAAGAATTACATTGCCAACAAGTACTATGTTCTGATCAAATTTGATGTTCAGATTTGATTATAATTAAAAGTGAATTCATCTTCAAATGAAATTAATTCAATGGGCGATAGAAATAAAATTGGCGAAAATAGAAAACCGGAAAAAAAATTATTAGATACTTATCACAAAAAGTGTCAAGTGTGAAATATTTTTTGACTAAAAGGAAAGTATGGAGATGTGAAACAAGTATATCTGATAAAGCAATCACGTACCATGAATTTGTGAAAGAATATTTTATGCAATTCTTTGACATCTGCATTTGTAAAAATACATATTATGCATTGTCACTAATATCATTTATCTATATATCGATAATTTCCCCTTATTTCATGTTCAGAAATATAATTAGCAGAATAATCATTTGCACATAGCGTTTCGAAACATTTGAGACATTCCATGAAAATGTCTGTTGGAATCAGATGCTGATTTTTATCTAGAATATTTTAATTTTTGCGTCATTCCCTATTGTCTATCGCCTCAGGTTCTCCAAATACCTTAAAATCGTAAATGCCACGGCCGGGTGAAACTTGGTAATATCGAAAGACTGAATGTACAAAATACCGAAGTATAGCTGAGATATAAATCAACAATAAATTTTACTCTTTTATCTCCAGGCTGTTGGATCTAACATTTATTTTCCTCACTATTTATGCCTCTACGCGTATATAATAACAGTAGAGATATGTAATACATTTGCCGGAAACTTCAGGCAAATATAGCTACTTTTTATGAAACAAACAATTATAATCTCTGACATTTCAAATTGACAGCTTAGAAAAACTTCATTATAAAGTTCGGCTAAATAATTTGAATTTGATCAAAATGTATTTGAAATTAATTCATATATTGTTAGACAACGAATTCTAAAACCCTCCACGATTTTGTGCATGCGTTAGGATGGGTTTAATTCGTCAAAATAAGGATGAGAGGAAACATTAAAGGAGATGTTTACATTTAACAATACAGAACAAACTTGGGTTAATCGGGGACCAAATTAAAATAAAATAACCGGTCTGAAACAACACGATACTCAGAATATGTAAAAAAAAAAAAAAAAAAAATTAAGAAATCCCGTAAAAAAAAAAAAAAAAAAAATCAAACTCTTAGCAAAATTAGAAACGTATTATTATCGTTTCAAAATAAACAAATTCACAAAAATTTTTATAAAATAAGTTTTGCTTTAGAATTCAAAAAGAAAACAAAACTGCCATACATAATAAATTCAGAATTCAACTGTTACCTTAATTGATGTATAAAATAACACTTTTACGTAACTCACACAGGAAATGACACAGCAACAGTGGAAAGGGAAAAAAATTCAAGGTTGCATATATCATACAATCTCACAGTATGACTATACATTCAGAACACTCTTAAAATAGTCTTGGAGCACATTACATTTCAAATGAAATATTCCAATTAACACTGTCGGATTAATTATTAGCTAAATTCTAAATATACATTACACGGAATCGAAACTAATTCTAATAATTATAATTCATATCTTATTATTCTCACAATTTGTTGAACACTGGGGTATGAAAGACAAATTTAACATAAGAATACTGTATATTTCATAAAACAAAACAAAAATTGGTTCCGATACTTTTAACACATATGTTATTCATGAAATTTGTCGAATACTGCCTTACGCAAAACAAATTTATCATTTAGAATAGTGGTGTATTCCAAACAAAACAAAACAAAAATAATTATCTCCAATACTTAACACACGTTGTGTAATTTACGAAATGTGTCGAATAATGGCGTACCCAAACTTAATTTATCATTTAGAATAGTGGTGTATTCTAAACAAAACAAAAATAATTATCTCCAATACTTAACACACGTTGTGTAATTTACGAAATGTGTCGAATAATGGCGTACCCAAAACTAATTTATCATTTAGAATAGTGGTGTATTCTAAACAAAACAAAAATAATTATCTCCAATACTTAACACACGTTGTGTAATTTACGAAATGTGTCGAATAATGGCGTACCCAAAATTAATTTATCATTTAGAATAGTGGTGTATTCCAAACAAAACAAAAACAAAATTAGCTTCTAATACTTTTAACACATGTCGTGTCATTCATGAAATTTGTCGAACACTGGCATATTCAAGACAAATTTAACATTTAGAATACTGATGTATTCCAACAACCACAAGGATGTGCAAAAACTTCTTTAATTGGTAATTTACTGTACTTTGTTATATTCATTTTATACAGTTTTATTCATTTTATTATATAACAATTTCTGACATTCTTCTGGTTTCGAATTTATACTGATGTACAAAACGAAAGTAAGCACTGACGGGCAAAAAGATCTAATTATTCATTCAGAGAACTCAAAACACATAAATTAAACATTTCATCTCTCTCTGATTACAATATGAGGAGTCATATTATGAGAAAAATGAGGTTCTTACCTTATTCTTTCTGTTTCCGGAAGTCGTTACCTCAGCGCTTGTCGCGAACGCTTTAAGTTTCTTTTTTGGTTAATTTAATATCCCCACGAATATCCTA
The DNA here is from genome assembly GCF_947563725.1 of Argiope bruennichi. NCBI lineage: Eukaryota > Metazoa > Arthropoda > Arachnida > Araneae > Araneidae > Argiope > Argiope bruennichi. Next base: position 104,237,623 of record NC_079152.1, read on the forward strand.
CCGACTGTGCCAGTAAAGTTTTTATTACTGGACGCAGTGAATAGGAAAACATTGTGGCCGAAAATAATTTATTTTATAAAATTTTAACATATATTTAAACATTGAACACGCGACACGAACGAAACACACAGAACAACAACAAGAACAAAAAAAAGGTCTAACCGAATTCTCCTCTACTGCGCAACTAGCTTTGCGCCGCTAATAAACTTCCCTTTGAAAATTCCCCCAAGGGATTATCAGACGGCTGATCAGTGTCTTAGGGTAAGGAAATAGATGAATCTTACTATTTATTATATTTGCGCAGAATTTAAGCAACAGAAGATCATTCAATATTTTGTAACATAAATCTACATTTATGACAAAGCTTATTTCATTTTATTGAATTCTTTTTACTTCCTCATATACGAAGCTATGAAAAGATAATACTGTAACTGTCAAAAAATTCAATTACCAGATTTTAATGAATCGTCATATTTTATTCTTCAATGAATTTAAACACACTCTTTTTCGCTTTATTTGTGTCCGTTTATATAACATATAAAAGGAACAATTTAGACGAATGAAATCTAATATTTATTCTTTACACCAAAAGTGAGCGTTCTGATCAAACGTGGAAACTCTGTTTTCCTATGTACTCATCCATGTGCGTATGGACCTGATCGCAACAAGCTAGAAGGATGAAATTTGGTTCTATTCCCCCCCCCCAAAAAAAATTATAGATCTGCTGCAAATTTCAGATCAAATCCATCAATTGGTAATTGTTTTTGTCTATTCCTATGCGTCTCAAAACTGCAATTCAAAAAAAAAAAAAAAAACTGAACTATAAAAATGAAATTTGAAATGCGGTTTTGATGAAAAATTTTAAACCCATATGTAACTTTGGGCTGAACAGTCATCGTACATAAATCTAAAATGTATAGAAAACTTTCTATTTATTAAGGTTAGAAACATACATTAAAGGTGTCGCCTCTGAACAGAGGAGAAGTGCTCGTAGTGGACAGCGGACAAAGAAATATTGATGTCTGTCTTAGAAGGCTTCATGAACTTATGTTATTTATTAATTTTAAATTAAAGAAGATCACATGAGAGAAAAAATGATTCCGAATTCCGTGTGCCTGCGAGCTTCTGCAAACCATTGATGACGACAGAGGTCGATAAATCAGTATTATACCCTTGGCACCCTTTACCCTCATTACGTCACTGGCGCTCAAAACTTCTTTCCGCATATTGCGAACTTGAGGTTCTTTGATTATAACCAGCGGGAGTGGTCTCCTTAAAATTTTGTCGCATATTCTCTAACAAAGATATTATTCCAGTGAACGCCTTGCCTGGCACTGGCCTACAGTATTACGAAATACTAACCTTTGGGGTGAATTTAGCACTTTTATTGAATCCATCGACATCCATAGAGAATGCTTTGGCGATTCATCCCTGATATGCAGTTAAAGGTATCCGAAAATAGAATTTGTGTTTCAAATGCGCTCTTTCCAATCGACTGATAAAAATATTTGATACAAAAACTACATTTATAGTCGAAAAATCATGTATTAAATTTGATATATTTAAGTCATTACATTTTTGAGCTATCACGTTTTCATGTTTTTGAAAGTACATATCGATAGATGACCACCCCCTAGTTGATGTCGCTCAAAATTTGATAAGTATCTTCAATATAGATATTAAAGTTATGTACTGAATTTTATCCATCTAGCTTTCTTCGTTTTGTAGTTATCGTATTAATTTATATTCGAACAGCCGGACAGACAGACTTGCTGTGAACGGGTTTTGCTCAAAATTTGATAGAAATCTTCAAATGTGGTATAGCTGTGTACCAAAATTTCATTCATCTAGCTCAAAAGCTTTTTGAGTCATCCTTGTCAGAGACAGACGGACATTTTCCAAAAATGTGCTTTTTGAATTCAGTGAGGTCTAAAACGTGAAGATTCGGCAAAATCGCGAGTTCGAAATTTCTGTCAGTGATTATACTTTCTCTGTACTTGGTACAGAGAAAGGTAAAAATGGTAACCAAGATACCAGATGGTCCTATTCTCTTGCCAAAGCTGCATCCACCTTGGACGCTATGTTTTATAGTTCCACGAATGTTTCCTTCACTGTTCAATCGTCTCCCAACATACACACATAAGAAATTACCTTGCTGCTATTTTTTCATATGAAGATGTAGCAAATTTTATAATGTTCTAAGTAAGTTTAATAAAAATGATATATTCTTGAAGAATAATACTTTAATAAACTTTGTTTCTGAAATACACAGTGCATAGTAAATTAAATGAATCGCTGCAGTAAATAAATTAAAATCATGCATATTTTCTAAAAGATTTTTTATTCGTCTCTGATTTTTAATCAGCCATATAAAACTTAGTTTTAAATTTCTTTATTTCATCGCACAAATCTAACTATGAAAATTTTTACAATAACAAGGTTTTTTTTGCCCCACCCTATGTTTACGAACTTGGAAGGGGTCAGTTAGGTTATCCCTCGGCTGCCTTATTAGTATCCATACAAATTTTGAAATTGATCATGTCAAATTATATTCATTATCCTTCAACAGATTTCAGTTTCAAAATCTAAATAAATGTTTATCTGCCATTGCTTTCACATGCACATCTTTGCATATTAAATCCGATATTGAAATTAAGCTCGGAAAGATATGACAAATAAGTCCAGTTCCATTTACTTAACATTAGTTTGAATGTCAAATTCAATAATTTGAAAATATTTAAATAGGCTTTTTAATTCATCTAACGAATATAGTGACTCGATTGGCAAACTCTCAGTAAATATGCCATTCCCCATAGGAAAAGTTGCGTCGAATAAAGGAGATTTTTTTTTTCAATTTTATTTATACGGAACTGTTTGAATTAATTTCTGTGGTTTCTCAAGTTTAATGTCTTGGAAACAGAAGGATATATAAGAAATTGTCTTTCGTAACGTAAGCAAAAGTAAATACAACAAACAAGGATTAAAAAAAAAAAAAACTTGTATTTGCATTTACATTAAATAAAATATCGCAGGTGAATTTTCGATACATTTCGATTAACATCCCATTCTCAAGCTACCTTAGGAATTTTTGAAATGAACTTCGTAATTTTGAACTTTGATCGGAGGACGAGGACGTCCACAAACTGGCGCTTCACTCTTCAAGCATCCAGGCATTTGACTCAAGATGACAGATTGAATGTGCACCAAGCTCTAATTCAGATGTTTGGTTGAAGTTCTCATGCAGATGTTTGGTTGAAATATGTTTCAAATCTGCGACCACTCCTCAGATTCAGCCTTTACCACAGTTGCCCTCTTAAATACTATGATATGATATTGAGAAGATAATTGTTAATTTTAGTTCTCAATTAAAATATTCAAAATTTCTAAAAGGGAGGTGGCTATTTTTTTCTTCTTTTATACAAAAAAAAAAAAAAAAAAAAAAAAAACAGCCGTGTGAAAAATTAAGGAATAGAAGCTGGATGCGTGATATGATTACAAATTTTATTCTAGATCATTTTTTTAAAAAAAATTTTGAATATAAATTTTATGTAAATTATCATGTATTCTTTCTTTCTAGAACATTCGTTATCAGCATGAAAAGCAACTCCAAACACAATATTTAAATCATTTTTAAAAAGATGGCGTGTTGAAACTAATTTGCGAATACTAAACACCTCAACCCTGCTTTCATAATCAAACCAATCTATCTTCGTGATTTCACACAAACCGACCATATCGCTTCATCACTAAAACCACGACAAATTTATTTAAATTATTCCATTAGTTTTTCTCTTTTTTTTATTCCAATCCCTTCCTGAAAATTCTTTTTATGACAGAAAAGACCTTTCGCGTCAAGTCAACCTTTATTTCCCTTCTCTAAAAATAAAAACACGAAAGAAAAAAAAAAGACGCGTGATTTGAATCCATTTTATCCTTAATTGATGCGACTATTACTTTCTGTTAGAAGCTGCCCACCTAATTGAAAGATAATACATAATGTAAGATCATCCCCAGCGCGGGAAAAAGAAATGGGCCCGCCATTTTGAAAACCGCTATTTGGTAGGCCATCCATAAACACGGTCATAACTTCGAGAAAGATGGGGGGGAGGGGAATGCACCGCGGAGCGGCGGTGGTAGAGGCATTTGAAAATGCTGCCAACAATCTCTATTATCGCCGAGATGAGAAAGCCCGGCGCCATCATAAAGCGTCCATTTTGTCAGAGTGGGAGACCACGTGGTTTTGAAGCCTTGCTGCCAAGTTGACCAATCAAGGAAGGTTCCCCCTGCAGGCGGTAGGAAAGCCAGCAGGTGTTTTATTGATAACGGCGGGGAGGAGGGAAGAGTAAAACCGACAATGTAAACAGGGAGGCCTAAAAACTTCCATATCTCGTTATGTAACGAGGCCGTGCACTGTGTGTTGACATTCTTTTAGAAGTCGTGTTTGAACATACTTGTTGACGGATAGCGAGCTGAATTAACGACTTTTTTCGAAAAAAACTCACTGAAGTAGCTGCTCTGACCTTCTGATCGAATTAAAAGCTTCCAACTCTTCTGCAGTCTTCTTCGACTAATCACTGGCGGCAATTTTATTAATTGGAGCTGAAGCGGAAATAACTGTAGCGATCAAACTGAGGTAACAGTTTTTAATGCTGCCGATCCAATATCTATTTACTGATTAAACTAATCACAGTTGTGTTTTAACGATTTCTCGTACCAGCATTGGTTATTTGTTTTAATGGAATCTGTTTCTTTCCTAAACAGAAGATTAGAGTGCCGTTTTTGTGAAAGAGTGTAGTAACGGAACATATTTATAAATTTTTCTCTGGAGACATGCATGACTACTACGCACAAGGAAATGAATATAATAAATAAACATTTTTTAAAAAATGTCATCAATTGTTTGTTTTCGTAACCTTACGAAAAAAAAATCAAGTTTAGAAAAGTATCTTTTCCCTTTGATTTTATGCAAGTATTGTACTGCCGTAAAAGTTTCGTGTGGTGATCATATGACAAATTTCATTTATCAAATCCGTTGATTTTCTATAACTGTATGCACAGGCACGCGAACAGACAGATATGACTTAATTTCAAAATGTTCTGCCCCTCCTAATGCCTCCTGCCTAAATGATAGAGATATTTCAAAAACAAAGCTTCATTAATATTTCGTAACTACTGCACAACAATATCATGCAAGGCGTTCTCTGGCACGACAAGTTTATTAGAGAATATGCGAGAAAGTTTTGGTGAAATCACTACCGCTGGTTGTAGGATGAAAACTTTTATGCAATTAGGAATCAGCTGAGCATGTATCTAAAACCTTTCATAGGCTTCCTAAAATATAAATTTGTATCTTTTCTGGGATGTAATCATTTCTTTTGCTAAAATAAAACATAAAAAAATGTTTAACGACCACAAAAAACAATTAGATCTTTAATATTGCATAGAAAAAGATCCAACTACTCAAAATTCGTATATGCATTTAGCAACTACGAAAACATTTGAATATCAAATTATAGACAGATTGAATAAACGATGCAAAACACTTCTTAGTTTAATGCGATGTATAGAAGTATGTTCCTCAACTAAATGTAAATCATTTAAGTAAGTTGATAGTTACTATGTAATGAGTACATAAATTAGAAGTCTGAATATATTTGTTTTACTGATTAGACAGCCGAGCGAAGTTCAAGCTGCTGATAATTATGGCCCAAAATTCAGCAGACTTTTCCAAATCATAGATTTAGAAGCAGATGATTTTCCTATGTGGTCGATTTTAATGAGACTGCCTAGCGCATTCGAATATTCAAATCAGAATTATTTTCTTTTTAGGTAGTAGAGCAGGTGAGACTAATAGACTTGGGCGACGTCATTCTCTGGGTTATCTCCATGTTTTCGAGTGGAAACAGATTTCATCAAAGAGGGTATTAAAACTCTATCAGGAAAGAAAATGGTAGCGAGTGAAAATGGAGAGTTATCTTTTTTATCCTCTTTTATTTACTTTCATCTACCCGTGTGATTAATTTTTTTTTTTTGATTTTTTTTTTTCCCTGAAAACTGGTGTCATATTGTTACTTATCTTTCTCCCCCCCCCCATTTTTTTTAGCTAACACAATTTAGGTAATGGATGTTTTATGCTTGTTTTATATCTCCTTTGATCAATTAATCGAAATGTAAACAAAGTGTAATCTCGATGAACTATTCATATAAGCAAGAGTTCAAAGACATATACTGGAGTATGACTCAAAAGACTAAAAATATGTACTTTTGAAAATTGAATTTTGTAATTTTATTCGGCCTTTTTTTTTTTGTTTTTTTTTTTTGTTATTGTTGAATATACAGATGCCGAGATAATAACATTTTAATTCCACCATGCCTATCTTCTGTGACAAATATTTAATAGCTCTTTTATTTTATTTATTTTTGCACAGTCGCTAAATATTCATCTGGTTGTTTTTATTTAAATCAGTTTAATATAGTAAAGAAATCGCGTTTTTCTTCTCTTTTTTCTTCGTTTTTTTAGCACTTCTAGAATTCCAATATTTATTAAATGATTTATTTAAATCCCTTATTAAGCACAGTAACAGTAGCTTTTTAAAATAAAGTATGTAAGACAAAAAAAATGATATTAGTTAATAAATTGGGATATGTGATTATACTGGAGATAAATAAAAAAAATAGTTATAATTTTGTAATAAAAAGAAGAATGAAAAAACTTCTATGAAATTAAAATATACCAGTTAAATGACAAAAGTTCCTTTTAATTTGAAATATATATATATATATATTTTTAAAACTAAAAAGTGGTATAAAATAAAAATAATCTTGTCTAGAAGTTTATCAAATGATTTGCTTAAGATATTCCAGGTGGCCTAAGAAATATATTATCTAGTTCTTGAACTAAAATATAAGCTGTTTTTCTATCTGCTCTTTAAATATTGGGATTCAACTGATAAATAACATGAAATTTTCGATCTTTGCTACGTATAGTGAAACATTAAAGCAAATATAGAATATTTCTAAATGAATAGATTACTTATTCTCCAGTTCAGGAATTGCAGAATATAGTGAGAAATTATTGCACCAAATTTGAACAATAAATATGCATTAGATTTTATTTACGATAGTGTTCATAAGAAAATTCATTTTAGAATTTACCCTAGATTAGAATTTGAGAAAATAACATTTAAAGATGCAAAATATCATTAAAACGTATACAAATGTAATTAAACAAAATCAAGTGTACCTTCCCCAAAAAATGGATTTAGAAACTAAATTCAAATAGTTTTATAAGAAAACTGTTCAAACAGAATAAATAATAATAATGATAAAAGAATTAATAATTAGAATAAATAAAAATAAAAACCCTCATATCTTCTAAAAAATCGACTTCTTAAGGTAGTCAACTATCTTGAAATATTTAAATCATGCAAAAGTATTAATTAATGATTAATTTATAATAAAGTATATTAACGATGTGACATTTTATTGTATTTAAATTAAATATAACTATATTTAATATTGCATTTATTTGCAACTATAAAATCTTTTATATTTATTTGTATTGAACATTACAATTCAAAAGCGAGAATATTTTAATTTAATATGCACGTTTAATCTCAATTTGATAAAACTCCTGAATGTTCTAAATAAAAAAATGGTACTTGTGATAATATACTTTCGGAATAATTTAATAAACAAGACAAACGGTTAAGAATTCTGCTCAATGATTAAGATTGTGGAACCCATGTACTGTTTTTCTGGACTAATTACGTCGTGAACTTAACAAATATTCATATCACTATCGCGAGACGTAATTCAAAAAATATATTTTTAAACTAAAATAATTTCAAAGTTCTAAAAAGTTTATAATATTAAATGAAACAACTCAGCTTTGTATTGAAGCAATTTTTATAATGCAAAAGAAGATTTTTGGTTTTATGTAAACGGCAACAGTGTGGAAAAAAAAAAAATGTTTTGGATGTCGAGGTTTGTGTGGTTGTGATTTATTTTAACTAACCTGTTTTATTATAATTTGGACGAAACAAATTAGGTCAAAAATTGTAAAATAGTGACAAACGAGTATATAAAACTTTTTCAAATTATCAAATTTATAGAATGAATTTTAGAATTGCAAAGACTCTTTGGGAAAGCCATTGTAAAAGACCCCCCCCCTTTTTTTTGTTGTAATTTGGGATCTTGCCAAAGAATTTTGTAAGGATTTGTAAATTAATAACTATAATGAATTCCAGAATGATTAATTATAATATTATATTAGTATTTGAATTCTACAATAAAACATAAATTATTCAGAATATTGCATAGAACTGGATAGAAATTTTTCAACGCATACAACCTATCGCCTCCTGTAATTCGTCAAATAAATGAATAAATATTAGTAAAACATTTTTTTTTTTCCCGTTACCTAGAATGCAAAAATTAAAGAAACGTTTATGTTATTTAATCAAAAAGTTTTCCCAAATCTAAATAAAGTTTTTATTGATTATAATAACAAATTATTCTTCAAAATATGGAAATGGAAAAAATGGAAAAATAAATGTAGGAAATTTAAATTTTTATTTCGAACGCTGAAAAACAAAAAAATAATCACATCAATAATTTTGAAATCGTCTGCTATTCCAACTCTTTCCTGTTCTTTTATAGTCAAAACTTAAGAAATTATCTTAGCTTTAATTCCTTCATCTGAAAGAAAAACAAATGAGTTAGCTAATTTTCTGTTTATTTTTATTCAATCGACAATTAAATTGTGTGTAAGAAAAAAAAAAAAAAAACATTTGGAATCAGTATATATCCCCATGTTTTGGCCGGTATCGAAATATTCAAAGATCAATGTCGTGTCTTTATGTAATCTGTCTTATAAAACGGGAAAACAATGCCTTTGAAAACTCACAGCTGTATAAACAAAAGCAAAAAAAGTTAAAGTACCTTATGTTGATAGTACGTGGAAGCAACAGATATTATAGATAAAATACATAATATATGTTTCAACGATTTGAGTAATTTCTAAGCTTCATAAAGTTAAGCAATTTCTAGTTAAAACAAAAATTTTAATTTATAGATTATTATGATTATTGATGTTTAAAATTACGTTATACTCAAATTTATAAATTATAGTAGAAGTTCGCATTTTTCACTGTTTTCCCTTGAAATTTCGATTTAACGCAATACTAATGAGACATGGTTTTGTTTAATTAAAATTTTTGAATAGCTCGAATGCTTTATATTAATTTTTTTTAATTTTTAATTTCAAATTTTTTATGTTCCACTGTGTTTTTAATCACATCAAAATTAACTGCATTTATATATATATATATATATATATATATATATATATATATATATATATATATATATATATATATATATATATATATATATATATATATATATATATATATATATATATATTTAACCGGCCTATTTAACCGGTTTTTTCCCTGAGTTGAATTATTTCAATTTAATCTAATTTTTTATTTTTTCATATGAGTTTTTAGGAATTGCAAAAGACTGACAGCATTTGTATTTGTCAGAGTTTAATTACAAATCAGTAGGTTTCTTTTGCCCATGATATAGTGAGCTTTTTCCTTATCTGCATCGAATGGTTAAGAAAACCGTGCATATATTTTGGATCTTTTTCCTTATAACGAATGGATACAAAAATTGATATTATTAAACTGTTGATTACGCTTGAAGTAAACACGATTGTAGCGATCAATCTGTTTCATTGATCAAAATAGCAAGGAGCGGATGTCCCGTATCAAAATGTATAGGAAATCTGCAGTTCTAGTGATCAATAATTTGCTTGTTATGCTCAATTTCGATTTCAGACGGTTTGGCATGAAGATTTTATTACGACGAATCAAGAGGATGACTCAGATCTGCCGGTTTTGAATTCAGGAGACCTTTCTGAAGAAGATTGTGAGGCTTAGCTCAGTACTGATGTAAACTGGGAGACAACTACAGAAGAAATAATTTATTATGCACAAAAGAATTAAAGGTATGACGACATACAGCATGAGGGCAATGACGATAAAGAAAATCCAGAAAGGAAACCACCATCGGCCAGTGAATCTCCCCAAGATTTTAGATACCGTTCAATACCGTCTGATTCTTTTGCTAAACGTTATTCATCTGAAAGGTTTATTCAACAAATGCTTGATAATTCAAGTATCGATAACTTTTTAAGAAAGATTTAAAAAAATTAAATATGTATCGCTGTTTTTCAATCCTGTACATTCTGTAGATTTTTCTAATTTGAACGAATAAATGACGTCATGTGGCCCGTTTGTTTGTTTTCCTTTGTTATGCCTTTGTATTCTATAGAACTGTATTATTTTTAAGACATTTTAGTTGTACTGATTACTCAGATCACTTTGACTTGGACATATAGAGATCATTAGAAACATCCCCTTTATCATTATGATGTTAAGATAATAAAAAAATTTCGTATACCTAGCATATCATATTTTTGAGTACAATGTTCACACATACACAAAAAGACATGCCATTTACAAATCAAGACAAATATTCGATAGAATATTTAGTCTCGCATCTCAACTTAACACCAATCATTTTACTAAGACGACAAAAAACATAATTTTCACTTAAAAATGAATTTGCATTTTATTTGCATTTTTCATATAAAAAGATATTTGTTTCTATTATATTAAGTATTTTCCAAAATTTTTTTAAAAATAAATATATTTAGATATATTAAACACTAAAACTGATTTGAAAAATTATTGTCTTTGATGGTAAAAAGTCAAATGATCAAAGCTTTTTAGTGTGGTATGTAAATTGTCGGGCAATTTTCTTAGTAATTCATTCAAAGGAGCATGTAAAGAATGTAAACCTTCCTAATGCTTGTATGAATGATTTATTTATCAATCTATTTTTCGCTATTTTTTATCATTTCTATTATCTTTTTTAATTTTCAACTATTTTTTGCTTATTATTAAATAACATTTTACTTCATTATTTTATTTTTCTTCTCTTATAAGAAATGGTGAAAATATTTTTTTTTCTCGTATTAATGGGGGATCATAATATTTTTACAACTTTAATAGGATCACAATTTTAGAAAATTTAAGAAATTACAATACATTAATTAAAAAAAATACTAATCACATCCCGAATCACTTAGAATGCACTCAAATTAAAGTTTAAAAAAAATTAGTGCTAATTTTCTAAAATTTTCTGACATGTTTCTTTTTCTAGTAGAACTCCTAACTTACATCGTGGGAAGGTTTCCTTTATACGTTTCACCATTCGTTCCTCTTTTGTGTATAAACTAGTAAGCTTTTGTTGTGTAGCAAACCCAAATGAACTGTCACCTCCGACGGACAGAAGGCTTGAAGTCTCTCTGTCACTTCTTCAGATAAATCTTCCTTTTGTTATGCGAAGTCAAATCTGCAAAAGGAATCCTCTTACACAGGTGGGAGCATATTTCGCGAGGAGGGGCATGACAAGTAAAAGGAATTCGTCCCAAGGAATCGGCTTGAGATAAGAGTAACTTACAATGAATGCTGAATAAAGAATGGTTTGCTGAACAATTGAAGACAAACCTTCCAAACATACCTTCTCTGGTATCTGTTTCTCATCTTAAGAACGGTCGTTTAAGAACACACCATGAGGTAGGGGGAGGTAATGTGTGGGAATGAATCTCCTGACATCGAGAAAGATGTGTTGTCGATGATTTTCACGGTTAAAAAGGAATTAACTGAATGAAGAAATCTTTCCATGTACCGTAAGCTCAGTTATTTGATATTCTGTTTTTAATCGATATTGATTCGGAATTATTAAAAAATCGTATTCAGTCTCTTCTATTTCGCCCCCCTCTGTTTTTAGAAGAATATCATTATTTTGGATAACTAAATTTGTTTAAATCCTTGATTTTTTTGTAGCCCTAAGACTTGTAGAAACATGTAATACGTCTTTGCAAGTGTATGTGTATCCGCTTGTAAGTTTATATGTATCCACTGACTGACAGTTTAAAACTAAAAACTGAGATAGTAGGACAGATCCGTACGGACATTCCCGTACGGGTCATAAACGTCCAAAGAATCATGTGTAGCTCTTTGAAAAAAAGGGCGTAGGGAGTGATTAATCTAGGTTTGCTAAAAACATGTCATCTGTTGGCAAGCGTATTTGGCGGGAAAATGTATTGGTATTTTAACTAAATTTTGATGCTTAAACAAAAGGAAAAAGCTTATGTCTCTTTGTTTCAGTGTGTATGCGCTGGCTCTGTCTGACCGTCTGACTTATACCTTTTAAATTTGGCAAATATTTTCGGAGCGATTTTCAAAAAAATTATCTTTTTAATGATATCAAATTTTTTACCATATAATTTTTCTTTCTATATTTAATAAATTTTTTGAGATATTCTAGACGTATTTTACTACAATATATTTCATTGTTGAAAAGAAACTGAAAACCGGTCGTACAAATATTTCATCTTGTCTTTTGTCTTGTTGTTACGAATATTTCCTCTTTTTTTTTTTTTTTTTTTTATTGTTGTGACCAGAATAAGAAGATTAGGTATATTTTTCCATGATGAGTAGGTTTCAATATTAGGCATGCTTGTATTAATTTTTGTGATATTTTTTTGTATTTACGAATGAGATTTAACTTCAGAATGAAGCAATGTTGGACATGTTTTTAAATGCCTCCATTTTAAAATATTGCTGCTTTTACCTGTGATACAATTAAAAAAAAATATTATGTGCATCAAATATTGATAGAAATTGGGCAAGTGCAAAACACAATGAAGATAAAAATAATGTAAGGTTATTTCACAAGTATATATTATGTAAATTAAAAAATCGCTGATATACTATATGTTTCATGAACTATTAATATTAAATAAAATTATTATATATATATATATTAAAAGAAATACATTAAATACTAAATAATGTTGACATATAATTGCTACTAGATGTGCTACAAACTGGGTTTATTTTGCTTTACTTCATTTTTTATTCCTTATCTTCAAATCATTGCTGTTGTTTGAGTTAGGAGAAAAGGGGAAACGTTTCTTTACATAAATGATATTTAATATTAGTAATATATGAATTTCATAATTAAATTAATTCTAAACAATGGTAGGAATATTTTTATACTTTAAGTATTTTGAACATTCCTTTTGTGAGGCTTCTTTGACAGCAATTTTAAAATATAAATGTGATCTGAAAAATAATTTAAATTATTTTTTGTGGATTATAGAGTTAACTTTCTTTTAAATGTTCCTTCAAATGTAATACAAAATCACAATTTTAGCCTACTTTGAGGGGGGGGGAAATTACAGCTGTTACAAAAGTATTATAATGCAATTTTATTTATTTAACAATATATTAATAGAAAATTATTCATTTCATTTTAATAACACGATTGCAAATTTCTATAACGAAAATATACCGAAGATTTTATCAAAGTTTCATGTATTATGGTTAAAAGAAAATTACAGAAATAAAAGTGAATGTTCACTCATATCGTTATGAGGAAATAAAACATCTCTTTAAAAACTCCTTTAATGTTGCAGTAAGAGTTTCTTCTACAATGCAATAACAGAAGTCTGACATTATTTCTTTTAATAAAGAAACTAATTTTCTTAATTCATTTGCTCTTGAAATCTTATATTGATCTCGAATGGGTTTCTGCTAACTATGGGCTCATTGTGAGATAACCAGACTTTTTCCATAGCAAAATGTCTGCAACATGCATATTGCTTAAACATATGCATGTATAATTGTTGAAACAATAGGAAACATGCATATTGTTTCATATTGGGAAAAAAAAATTACTTAAGAAACTCCGAATCAATGAGCACATCCAAACGTGCCCTTAAAGCTATTTCTAATAAATATAATTAAATCCTCATGAGATTTGAATCTACAATAGGGGAGTTGTAATGTCAACAGTCCAAAGAGATTATTTAAATAATTCTAATCAAGGGGTGGAGGCAGCATCATTAAATAGGCAAAGTTGGCAATTGCCAAGGAACCCCTCAGCTCTTGAAAATTTTTAGCAGTTTTAGAAAGTTTGGTTTTATACTTCATTTAATGACAGAGACCAGGCAATCAAATTTATTCAAGTCAAAATCAAATATTCATTAAATTAATTTCGAAACTTTATCATAGTAATATTCCTAATTGCAATTTACAAGTTATTCATTATTCTATTTTATAATTCTAAAAAAAATTGAAGCTTTTCAGAATAAAAAAAAAATATTCCCTTTTTTTACAACATTGTTTAGAGTGTTATAGAAAGTTGTCTTTTGTTTTCAATATTTTGCTTAAAATTAATTTTACATTTTAACTGTGCACTTTTTTTATATGAACAATATTGAAATGGACTTTTTGAAAAGGGACTTGCGACTGCAGTCTTTCAAAATCTACTACTTAAAATTGCTGAAATTTACTACGTAAAATCAATAAAATATTTGGAGGGAAAAAGGGGCTTTGAGATTTACATTACTTCAGGTCCCCTGGTAGGTTTAAACCTGCCATGAATTTTTCTGAAATTAGAAATAATTATTGTTTAAATTATGGAAAAAAAGCCTAATTAATTAGTAAAAATTTCAATAAAAGTGTAGATGTGTATTGTTAAAGAGTGTATTACCAGAATTTCATCCATCACTATTTTTAATGACTTATTTTGCATATGAGAACCATCTTTAAAAAAATTTAAATTTCTGAAGAATATATACTACATATATTAATATAAAAATTATATTTTATTCTGTTTTATTTTTCAATTGTAGATTTGGTTTATGGTTTAATAAATAGCACATCTAGAAATCTACCACACTACCGAAAACTGACATATCCAATGATCTAGCTGCCGAAGAATAGTGTAATAATGACTTGTACTGAAATTAATAATAGTAATGAAAAATTACGTTTGTAAAAGTTTTTAACATAAATATGTCGCATTAATGATTATTGTAAAATCATATACCTAACTGCATTAAGAAGCGCAAAATTTTCACATGTTATAAGTATTTTTTTTTTCTGTAATATTTTAACAATAAAAACTTCAAAAAAATCCACATAACATTGAAAGTAAACCTCTTGCATTACTTTTTCCGCCCACTACTTTTTTCCTGATAAATATATGATATTGAATATTATTGAAAAGAAAAAGAATTCATAAAATAGTGTGCATATTCACTAAACTAATTTAATTAAAAATATTAATAAAAAATATATATAACAGCATTTTTTCCCCATAGATACATTATATTGATTATTTTTGCAATTCGACCCCAGCTTTCACTAAGCAGCATCAAATTCACCATAAAATTGCTATACATGAGTTACAAGTATTTGTTCTAGGATATTGAAAGTAATAAGGCAATATTAAAACAAATACATAATAGAATGGCCATTTACTAAAACACTTTATTCATAGAAAAAGATACGGTATTTACCTTATATTTTTATTATCCAAGCTGTGACATTGAAAAAGACATTTGAGTTGGATAGAGGGACAATCCGATTTTATTTTGAAGGTAGAGATATTTTGTTGCCTCGTGTTGGGCATTCTCCGTTAATCCATATGTAAAACCATGTACACAAAATTTTTAAAATTATTTCTTGTAGTTAATACCTCAATAAGTATGCAAGTGCTAAATAAGTGAAAATGTGTTCAATTTAAAACAAGGGGAAACCAACAGGAGAGGTCTTTCCGAACATACATTCTAATAAAGGTGTTATTCCAGAAAATACCTTCCATTGAAATGGCGTACAATAGCTACTAAATATTGGAGCAAATTTGGCATTTTTATTGGATCTGTCGTGTCATGCTTGGCGAATTATTTGACGATTAGCAACTTGTATGCGGTTAATAGTATTCGAAAATTGAATTATTGTTTTAGACTCGTTTTTCCCAACCGACTGAAACAAAACTGTACTTATAGTAACACATTTCCATATTAAATCTGATCCATTTAAGTCATTGCGTTTTTGAATTATCGTGTTTACATATTTCTGGAAATACAGACCGACAGACAGATATATATATATATATATATGTGTGTGTGTGTGTGTGTGTGTGTCTGTCTGTGTGTGTGTGTGTCTTTAATATAATAATATCTTCAATATATTATTTATGTACCGAATTTTATTCATCTATTTTTCTTATTTTGTATTCTTCTTATCGTGTTAACTTATATTCGAACAGCCGGACAGGCAGACTTCCTCTTAACGATTTAGCACAAAATTTGACAGAAATATACAAATTTGGTTTAAAGATCATGTCCTAAATTTGGTCTGTCTAACTGAGAGCATTTTTGAGTTTTTTTCTTTTTCTTCAAAGACAGACAGTTACAGACAGTGAGATAGACATTTTCCAAAACTGTTTTTTTTTTTTTTTTTAACTCAGTGAGGTCTAAAGTGTGTAGATTCATCAAAATCTCGAGTTCGAATTTTTTGACGTTAACTATTATTTTCTTTATATTATGTATAGGAGGAAATAATTAGTAAGGGAACAAAATAATTGCTTTCAATACAGTATTTTTTTCAGGTCTTTTATGAATGGCAAGAAGAAAGATTTTTAAAATAATTTTAAAATGTTACTCATAAAATATATTCAAAATGAACGATATTTCTGCAGTATTAATTTATCCACATGGATCATGTGGTACTTATTGCAATTCTACAACTATTTTCTACCACAAATGGTTTTATTATTGATAAATCTTATAATGTCTTACTGTTCTCTCACAATATTAATAGTATTTAATCATTCCAGCAAACTTTAATGAACTACATGTTATTATATCCGTCAATAATACTAAATTAAATTATATTTGCACATTAAACATAGATTATTTTGATCAGTTAATTATTCTGACAAAGTGGCAAAATTAATAGGCACAATCTGTTCAGTTGCTAAGGTTAGAATATCAAAGCTCCATTTTATAGTATTTCTTGAAAATGGCATTGGGGAGGGGGGGGGTAAATGCGTATGCGAAAGTTTCAAATAAAACAAAAGTCGGAGAAATCTAACTGGTGGACTGAATTATAGGTTTTTTACATCTGTTTTTTTATTTATAGGTGATATAATGTTAATTTTGAAAGCTGAGTGATGAAAATTAAGAAAGATCTTAAAAATGCGTGGGGTTACTTAATAAAGCATTTAGATATCCACGCGGATGGTGCAACGTTTGTTCCGATTCACTGGAATATTTTATTTCAAAAATATAATGATTATAAATAAACCATAAACAAATATAATTGAATAGCGAATTTGTAAGAATGTCCCAACTGTACCCAATAAGAAAATCTACGTTTATAATTTTCAGAATGCACTTTTTTAACAATAAAAAAATGGAAAAAAAAGAGTTTGCAGAACTTTTATTTATCAAAACAAACAAACTTCTGAAGTTGACTTTGTTGTTTCACCAAAGTAAATACGTTTGTTCACTTACATAATATTTAAACTTGAAAAATATAATTAGGTCTTATTGACACACTGGGTGAAATGTAAATTTGCTCAGCACAAATAAATAAATAAATAAAAAAAATTCTAGATTAATGCGTTTACATAGCAGATTTTTCGCAAGGGCTTATACGGTTTCATCAGTTCCATGAAACTTCACTTAAATATAAGCAGAAAATTTATAATAGGCCAAACGTGAGTAATTTTACGTGAATAACCTTGAGTAATGGTGATTTATGCTAGTAATTTTCGTCAGAATGTGTGCTATTAATTAGTTTTTTCCTTTCTTGTATGCAAGGTAAAGATATCGATCTATAAATTCCGATGAATTGTCATTTTTTTAGACCTCCTTGGCCTCAAAATTATCTTTCTTTGTGTCAACAATGACAACTCAAAAACAGAATGAATACGAAAAATGAAATTTGATGCAGTGCTTAGAACAAAACTTTAAATACTTATTAGATTTTCATCAATAAAAAGAGTGTCTGTTAGTTAGCTTTAAAAAGATGGAAGCAAGGTTTCTTTTACATAGGTAAGCAGAACTGGTAAATAAATCTCGAATAAACTATTTATAGTATTGCATATAGAAATTTTATACAATCCCCATTATGGAGTTCACTTTATCAAAGAAAATTAGAATACCACGGATAAGTAGTAACGAGTAAAATTCGCTGAATCGAGTAAAATCACATTGCTGGATAACAGCGTATTTAGCAGGATATATTTAAACATACCGAGGTTGAATCGCCCCTCCCCCCCAGATTCCAAAAGCTAGAATTTGCAGTATCTACTCGCTCTCTGCATAAGGGTGCTCTATTGTTTAGTTTTACATTTGCCCTTTATGCTTAATTAATGCGCTTAGCTTCATGCATACAATGACTATAGAGTCTTCAAAGTAGGCCGTTTACCATCTGCTAATACAATAGGCCGTAGATAGTTCACAACCACACAGGTATAACAGAACTAACTTCCGGAGAGTTTGTCTGTACTTTTCATCTGTTGTGCACGGATAATGTACAACTATGCGGTTGATGCCAGTTATTCTCTCTTAAGAGAGAAATGATACCTAAGCCATGAGTCTGAATCAACAAATCACACGTCAACCAGGCACCCTACATGATTGCTAACCAGTACTGATGTTCTTAAAATACAATTCGAATATAATTTTAAAACGTTATGTTCTATGTAGATGAAATCTTTTTATATAATTTAATTACTCATGTCAAAAATTCTCACTTAAGAGAGAAGTCTAAAATACAACAAATCACAAGTCAATATGCTCTCTATAGATTGCCAACAGAGACTGATGTTCTTAAAATACAATTCAAAATCTCCATGATCTAAGTAGATGAAACCTTGAATATGATTTTATTACTAATGCCAACCATTCTCTCTTAACAGAGAAGTTTAATATACAACAACTCACGTGCCATATATGATTGATAATTGATACTAATGTCTTTAAAATACAATTCCAAAACGCCTTGATCTAAGTAGATGAAACCTTGCATATGATTTTATTACTAATACGAACCATGCTCTATTAACAGAGAAGTTTAATATACAACAACTGACGCGTCAACCATACGCCTTATATGATTGATAACTGATACTAATGTCTTTAAAATACAATTCCAAAACGCCTTGATCTAAGTAGATGAAACCTTGCATATGATTTTATTACTAATACGAACCATGCTCTATTAACAGAGAAGTTTAATATACAACAACTGACGCGTCAACCATGCGCCTTATATGATTGATAACTGATACTAATGTCTTTAAAATACAATTCCAAAACGCCTTGATCTAAGTAGATGAAACCTTGCATATGATTTTATTACTAATACGAACCATGCTCTATTAACAGAGAAGTTTAATATACAACAACTGACGCGTCAACCATGCGCCTTATATGATTGATAACTGATACTAATGTCTTTAAAATACAATTCCAAAACGCCATGATCTAAGTAGATGAAACCTTGCATATGATTTTATTACTAATACGAACCATGCTCTATTAACAGAGAAGTTTAATATACAACAACTGACGCGTCAACCATGCGCCTTATATGATTGATAACTGATACTAATGTCCTTAAAATACAATTCCAAAACGCCATGATCTAAGAAGATGAAATCTTGCTAATGATTTTATTATTAATGCCAATCATTCACTCTTAAGAGAAAAGGGTACGTAAGCCATGAGTCTGAATACAACAAATCACATGTCACCGTGCGTGCTACATGATTGCCAATTGGTACTGATGTTCTTATAATACAATTCGAAAACTCTATGATCTAAGAAGAGGAAATAATGCTCATGATTTTATTATTAATGCCATCATTCTCTCTTAAGGGAGAAGTGATATTTAAGCCATGTGTCTGAATATAACAAATCACACGTCAAACTTGCGCTCAACATGATTGCTAACCGGTACCGATTGTTCTTAAAATACAATTCGAAAACGCATTCATCTAAATAGATGAAATTTTGCATATTATTTTATAACTAGAATCGTATATCTGCATCAAATTTTGGATTAAATATGTAAAAGGCATAATTGTTTGGCAGATATATTCGCTCGACTGAAATTGTCATAAATTGATAATTCACCATCGTGTGATCGGATTTTAGAGATGATTTCTAGGCTGAAATTGTAGATGCGTGTCAAATGTTCAACTAAATTAGTCAGTAGCTGCATTGTTTTTTTGGGGAAATACGATGATTCGTAAACGCAGCGATAACGAAATGGGGGATGTCATCTTAAAACAAAATCTGTATCAAAATTTAGACTTTACCAGTAAACTGGAGGAGTATAAATGATTGTGTAACTATACGTGAATGTCGAGAGGAGTATACTTCCGCTGGTATTCAGACGGATTGACAGCAATGTTCAATTGCATACAGCAATCTCTTTAGAATCTGGCGCTTGACTGCGAGACATTAGTTGTGTCTCACAGTTTTGTTATTGCCATAACAGATTTTATTTCATGTGATTAAATAATTATGCGGAAGTGATAACAATATATTTTTATTTACGATGCTAGTTAGAGACAATTTTGATAACACGTGAAACACACTGCTACACACGTTATGTGTAGCAGTGTCACAGTAAATGATACAATATGCCTTGCTAATGAAAAATAAATTTTTCATGCCATCCAAAACCTAATGTATCAACGACTGAGGCTTAAAATTAAACTTTCTTATTCAAGTATATTCCGCTCTGTTAAAAACTTTAAGACGAAATCAGGATTATTTAATTGCGTGTAATGATGAAATTCTTCATATTTCCGTAGGAATGGGACGCTTCCGGAAAGGGTTTGATTCTGTTCTTTCGATTGGGAGCATTAAATCTGTGATTTTGAGTTATCTTTACTTCCATGGCGAGACAATCTTGCTACTGGAGGTGTTGCTCCGTAGCCGGTGATGACTGTTAGAACTCGACCCTTTTCCACCTCGTCTCCTACGACAAAGGTTAACAAATACATCAGAACTCAAAGCAGGATAGGGTTAATTATAATCTTATCATCCTATATAACGTTCTTCTGGCGGGGACAAGGCCATCTTATGGAATCTAAATTATGCAATTATTGAATACCGATTTTGTAACACAAACATATTCAGGGTCATGTTATTTAAAGGAGTTCATTTGGTTAAGGCTCAGAGGCGATATTGATCCATTTCCGCGTACAAGTTTATTATTCAGATTTTATTTTAATTTTCTTTATGCAAGAATGGAAGGCAATAATCAGAGAACATGCGACTTTTTTGTACCTTAATAATTTTTATTACATTAGCACATTTTATTACTTAATTACGGTTTTGATGGGGGGGGGAAATTACTCAAGCCAAGATGTCCAAATTTTTTTAACTTACACTACGCGTGCATGTATACACTGCTTCATTTCTTTCTTTCTTCTTTTTTTTTCTTTTTTTTCGAATTGAAAAGTAATTTTTCATCCAAATTCATTTAAAAATCATTGGTTAAAATTTCTTTTTTGAATTTATAAATTATTGCATAATTATAATGCTGCATGTAAAAAAACATTAAAGAACCATTTATTTAATCTAAAACTCATGTTACGTAATACAAATCTTTTAAAGCGAATCCCGATTAACCATAATGACGTCATTTCAAGATTAATCAGTGATTGTGTGCTAACACTGATCAAGTTTTAACCATTCGGTTTTAGGTCAAAGTAATCGGCGAGTTATTTCTACAGCAAGAAGAAATATTGCGAAATAATGTACTAACCGCAGCAGAAGTACCAACTCCAAATTTCGTCGAACGCCATTTTCACCGGCATGACATCATTGAATAGATTTCCTTTTACATTTATTAGCAGAATTACGTAGCAGGAGAGAAATGCTGAGTAACGAACGAAATAACACTAATTGACATGGAAAATAAGATGTGTTCGGAATGTTGCGTAACACAGAAATGCATAATGTACCGATTAAAAAGAATAAAGCAATTGCGGAAGCGCATGTAATAAATATGGAAATGATTCTTACGAAACTGCAAAACACAAAACGATTAAAAATAACATGGGCTTCCTTTATGTGTATTTAATTACGAAAATTTAATTGATAGTTTGGGTTAATTGCTCAAATAAAATAATGTTTCTCCTGTCAATTTTACAAAATTTATTATAATTGCATTTTGCGATGCTACTGAAAATAATAACTTATTGTATTACAGATTACTTTCACGTTTCTCTAATGGCTTTGGGTCTATGATTCTTTGTTGCTTTTTCTAATAATAGTACAGACACGTTAAATTTCGTTTGTGATATATCTATTGACCTAACAGGAATGCGAATAAAATATTTTGAATTGAGGAGGCTTATTGTTTTGATTTTTCCAAAAATTCCTTAATGGTTTAAATGTGCGACCGCCAGCATTGTCTTGATAGACTTGTGATCTGTAAGTAAAGAGCTTACACAAATTCTTTAAATACAACAATAAGATACTATATTAATAAGATGAAAAATTGATTTTATATCTTTTTTCTTACCTCATATTATTTTAAAGCATCTATTATTATGCAAAACCGGTAATAATCATAAATCCCTCAACAGAAGGCTTTTCGTTTCATTTCAACTTCTAATATTTTCTCTTTCTTCTTTACAAAACAAATAATTCGAAATCGCTTAGATAAGTATATCCAGGTTCATTTGAATATAATAAAGTTTTTCTATTTTTTCAACTAATGAATGTTTCTCATACCAAATTCACCATCAAAGTGGATACCTAATAAATAAAGACAGAGCGAAAATTATGTTATATATAGGGCTTATTTTCATTTAGGCAGGTGTCTAAGACCGCAAGCAGGGTGATTGAAAACTTCATTTTTCTAGTTGCCCAATAAATAAGTTTGTAAAAATATACAAATTCTATGAATTATAAAGTATTAGGATAATATTAACGCCCTATTAAGTTTAATTGATCATGTTCGTATATATCTCGTTACGTTCATTTAATAATTAGAATATGTATGATTGATCATGTTCATATATACCTCGTTGCGTTCATTTAATTATCAGAATACATATAATGGATCATGTCAGTATATATCGCGTTACGTCCGTTTTATTAGCAGAATATATATTGTAATGTCTTGATCTAGACTGATCAAATAACGAAGCAGAATTTCCAGACAGCCCTATATATACAAAAGAACAACTTTTTCTAATCTTGGTTAAATAAATAGTTATTTACACCTGTAGTAGGAGATACAACAGTCAAAGTCGAAGGCTTTCTGGAAACTCAGTTGGTTCTCGAACTCCGAACTCGTGGACGTAGTCCAACAGTCCGCCTGCAATTCGTTTCATCTCTTCTCTTCTCTTAAAAAAAAAAAATCTCCGCACTTTATTTCGGCGACAATCTCCGCCTCTTAATTTACATTGGTCATTTGAGCTCTCTTTCGGCCAATCGGGGTTCAGCAATATGCTCTCTCAGCGGCGCCAATCGATCGTAGGAAGGTCCTATTAGTGAAGCACCTTTCACAATGAGAAACATTTAGCATCCAGATGTTTGGACACCCCTTTCCCTTTGAAGGTACTATCAATTTCTCTTGGACGAGGAATCCCTACATGTGGTCTTTCACTGTAGTCGCTAATGAACAGATGCGAGACCATCCAGGTGAAAAGATCCACCATCTGGCTATTTCGAGGAGTTTAGTAATTAACAGCGACGACACAGCTGGCTCTAAATGTCTTAGTACTGGGAAACGGGGAATGTTACAATATAGACTCCGAACGTTGGCTTCAATGATATTGTATATAAAAGTAGTTGAAAAAGATGTAATTGTTTGTTCTGAAATTCTGTGGTGACTTATTCCTTAGGCCAGATCAATGTCAGACAATTAAAATTGCATTAAATAAAGTTTGAGAGGAATGGTAAAAATCAATGGCCAGTGCATTCTATAAGCCAATGATGAAATGGGCCTTAAATGAAAAATATAAGTGATTTTTGCTATATATTTTAAAAGCTAATTATGATCAGCGAAAAAATTGCTGTACTTGAACATCCTTCCATTTGCTACGCCACTATTACTCCAATTAGATTGTTATATAATCTTTAAAAAAAACCCCGAAAATTATTTAACGAAAGACATGTGAAAACAAAGTATCAAAGCAATCTTTCAACTAAGAAGCGTTTTTGTTAAGTAACAGTCATCACGCAAAAAACATTTTATCGTTACTGCATTGATGCATGATTCTTTTTTTTAACGTATTAGATTCAATTTATACTTCGATAACTCAATGCCCAAAGATAACGGCAAGTATTCGATAACATTGGGTCAATCCCTTTAGAAATGATGGATTTAAAGCTAAATCCAGACAGTTACAAAAAATGAGCTAGCAGTCTATTTTAGGTTTTTTACATAACAAAATTCAATCAAATACAATTTCAATAAAAATAAAAGGTTTTAAGAAATATGTTATTCTTCTGTAATTAACTATTTCAAGGATATATTGAGATAAAATTAAAATAGATTTCAATGGAAGTTATATTATTTCTTACCTATTTATTTTTAATCTATTATCTGATTATATGACACTCTTTGTTTTGAGAATGTGTTGAATTGATTCAATGAAGTATTTACAAAATAGAGCAGTTAAGTCATATTATTTAATAAATCCTTTATTAAAAGTTTCTTAAATTCATTATATATTCTTTTAATGGAGATATTTTCAGAAATTATAGTTTAAAAACTCAAACTTGCATACAAAAAAAAAAATTACCTCGGAACTTGAGGTTAATAACACAAAAGAAATTAATAAATTTCCGCATTTTAATGATACATTTCTAAATGCAAAAGATGATATTTGTTAGGAATTACAGCAACCTTATAAAACTGTTCTGGACTGCGAATGATTTCCTATGCTGTCTAACTATATTATTATGAATGGCCAAAGCTTGACATAGCATGCATTTGTCCATATGATTGCAATCAAAATTACTTCATATAGATATTTTATAGAAAAAATAATTTTAGTTTAATTGTTATTTGATCTAGTTATGTTGTTATGTGCTGTTTGTCCTGAAATAAAACGTGTATGTGGCTGATTTTTCTCATCTGACACGATAATGATTGCACTTACACTGAACACGATAGTGTAGTACCATAATGTACACTAAATACAATAGTGTAGTACCATATATACAATGAAGACGATAGTGTAGTACTATAGTATACACGGACCACGATAGTGTAGTACCATAATATACACAGAACACGATAGTGTAGTACCATAGTATACAATGAATACGATAGTATAGTACCACAATGTAAACAGAACACGATAGTGTAGCGCCACAACGTAAACAGAACACGATAGTGTAGCACCACAATATAAACAGAATATGATAGTGTAGTAGCATAGTATATACTGAACACGATAGTGTACACTGAACACGATAGTGTAGTACCATAATGTACACAAAGCACGATGACAACGAAAGAAAAGTAAGTTAATTTTAATCTAATTAAATATATTGTACAAGATAATACATATATTGCCATCCTTTGCCAATATTCCGTAAAAAGAAAGTGATGTAAATTTAATAATTAATGGTACATTCTTAATTAAGATTTGTTTGAAGATTGGAAAATTAAAGTAGAATGCATAAACAAGAAATAATTATTCCTAAGAAATGCAGGGGACCACAATAACAACAACAACAAAAAAAAAAAGCGTTGTAAATGCAGTGGCAAATTTGATAGAAAATAATAATTAAGTAATCTGACGTTCATTATGATATTACTGAAGAAATTGTTGAATCGACGTATTTCAACATTTAAGAGCAATTGAAGATGACATAGAAAAAAATTTTTGAACCGAGAATAAATTGATAAAGAATTCGAACCTAGATTTTGTTTAATGTAAGAATGGATATATCAGCATTGTTTCCAAAATAAAACTGGTATGTGACTGCCCAAATATTTCTTCTATGAGTAAAAAACTATTGCGCATTTAGGCAATGGATACATACACCTAAGCCGATGACAGCGAAAAGAATAAAGTAAGCCTATTTTATTCTTTACAATATTGTAATGCAAGACAGTATAATATTGTTATATACTCAACATTTGTTCTTTTGCGTAACTAAAAATAATAGCTACCCGGAAGATAGTTTTTAGGTAGATTCCTAAGATTCCTATAGGAAGACTACCTATTGCAATGGTTCTCATAAAAAGACTACGGATATATATATATATATAATTATAATTTTATTAATATATATATATATATGTATATGTATGTATGTAATGATATTTTAAACTCTAATTTCAATTTAATTAATTTCCAAGGTTTTATTTTAATTTAGCCCATAGTAACTTCATTCTATTCTCTTATTTCGTGATCCAATTCCACTTTCTCTACTTAATTAATTCAAGAAGTTTTGTAAAATTGCTGAATCGGCTAAAAGCCTAACTTTCCCACACTCCTCGTGAAGGGCTAGGAAAATGTCTAATAAGCGCATTTTTTTTTGAAAGGTCCCCGTGTTTCCCCTGCTTCTTCGGCGCGTGTAGCAAAAATTCCTATCGAAATCTTAATAATATATTAACTCTGTAAAGAAATATTTTCCTTATCCATATCGCAGTTTATATAAGACTAGGGATAAAATGTTCAAGAGCTTTTCCCTCATTCCTTTCTGCGTCTTTCTGTGTTGTCGTCGCTCCTGCTTGTACATAATGCGTGCTTCTCCAAGATGAAATAAAACGACGCCACGAAATCGGAAGTCTCTTCCCTGTCTTCGAAACTGCAATCTGATTCACATAAAGTAATGCTTACATTTTATAGAATTGACAGGATAGTTTCCTGTGAAAAAATTGACAAATGAACTAAAAGAATTAAAATTAAATCCACGGGTGAGACTCCAACGTTGCATTGCGTCTCCGCAGCTCACCGGGCATTGAAGATGGTTCGGTACTGTTGCGGCCCGTTGTCTCCGATGGCAAAGTTCCTTCGGCTACGTCGTTCCATGACGAAGTTCCATGTCAACCGATGCAATATCCCCTGCATTTTGTCATGTTACCGCATCGTCGATGGGTAACTTGTGACCTGTGATCTCATCCGACATTCCGGCTTTGTTGTTCAATAGATACCCTTGTGTTTGTGCTCCATATCGTCATGTGCTTGCTCCTTATATCTTCAAGGAGTTGGGGTTCCTTGTCATCATCTCAATATAATTTATCATCTTGTGCTGAATAATCCTTGCCTGTGCAGAATAATCCCGATCTCGACGTCATTTCCTTGTTATATTATCACCTCAATATAAAAATAGCTTTCCGTCACCTTCCGTAGTCTCCTGTGTCAGTCCCAGTGCTCAGAATTGCCTTTTTGCGATTAATTAAAAAAGTGATTCAGCAAAAAGTGTTTAGTGTTTCCCGACTCAAAGGGTGAAATGCAAGATTTATATTGTGTGTTTTTCTTTTCTTTTGATTTTCATTTTTGAATTTTAGAATTATTGCAAATTATACTTTTATAGTATTATTTAAAATATTGAATTTTTAATCTTTTATCAAATCTATTTTTTAAATTGTATGCATAAATTTATAATGTCTTTTATTTGAAATATACTTTAACGCTGTTAAGATCTGGAAACCAGACTGACCCAGATAAAAATGTGCCTAGCTCTCAAAGTTCAGGAAATAAAATTGTTAAAGAAGAAAATTATCAAATAGCCCAAGAACCCTCCATAATCCCTTTTTATCCCGCAAAATGGGATAAAAATGGTTTTATGGTTGGGATATTTCAACAAGATTTGTCAAGAAGATAACAAAACTGATTTGTGGAAAATTAAAAATATTGCTAAATTTCTAAAAGGGTCAGCTTTAACACATTATATAAATAGTTGCTTAAATATTGATAATTTTGATGAGTTATGTTGTGTATTAACTGAACAGTTTATTCAACCCAATATGGTTAATTTTTCTGACTTTTCACAATTGAAATTTGATTCAAAAATTGCTAAATAAGTTGATTATTTTCATCAAAAAATTTAATTATGGCAGACAGTTAAGCCTTAATTCACAACTGATTTTAGAAGGTCTTACTGATGGACTGCCAACTCAACTAAAACAATTGGTAAGCATAAAAGCTCCTTGTACCCCTACAGAATGGCCTACAATAACAACTAAACTATTAAAATTGGAAGAATCTTCAGAACCAAACCCAGGCAGGTATAATGAAACCAGAATCAGAGTAAGGCAACCAGCACCTTTTACACCTAGGCATACTTTTAATTATAGATTTCAAAATTCTTTTATTCCTCGAGCTCACACTAATTTTAGACAAAATTATCAGAATTCAATAAGGCCACGTCCCAATAATTTCAATAACTATGGTCATAATTTGCATTACCAACAAAGATTACCATCTTCTCCATGTAGAATTTGTACGCAAATAGGTGTTCCAAATGTTTATCACTCGACACAAGTATGTCCCTTTTAACAACCTCAATTTATGACCAATACTCCAATAATAGCCAATTTGACTTCCCCGTGCACAGAAGTCCCTCTTGGCTGTTTTCAAAATTCTAATCCAAAATTCTAAATCAAATTCTAATGAGCCCCCTGGTCCAAGGCAGTTACAATTTTTAGTGTCCGGACACATATCAACTTTACCAAGTCTAGCTAACTTGGACAATGTTTATAACCCTCAGACCAATATAAATATTGTTATTGACACAGGATCCACTCTTTCAATTACATCTGCAGATATTGTAAAAAAACTTAACTTGACAAGAAAAAATGTAAACCCTATTAGAGTCAAACAAGCACATGGAACATTCCAATTAACCCAAATTTGTGTTATATATTTAAAAATTGGCCAAATAAATAAGAAAATCATTTTATATATTATGGACAATTCTTTACCATATATCATCTTATGACTTCCAGATTGTAGTTTATATAAATTAATTATAGACTGTGACAAAAATAAAATATTTCAAAATGGAAAAATTATTACCAACTTGCATACCAATAATAATTATATATCTTTACATATTGTTGAAAATAATAACACTAGTGATAATATGGTCAAGGTAGTGAATACCTCAGATTAAATGTTCCCACCTCTGACTGTAAACAAACTATCTGAACCTGTATTATCTCTGGTGTCAGTATATTCTCATGTGTTTGCAAAAAATAAATATGATGTTGGTAGAATAAGAATGGAACCCTCTAGAATAAATTCAACATCTGATTTACCAGTGTCACAAAGGGCTTACAGAACCTCTGCTACTGATGAAATTGAAATAAGAAAGCAAATTAAAAATTTGTTAGATGCAGGTTTAATAAAAGAGTCTAATAATAATTATTCCTCCTCTGTTACATTAGCATATAAAAGACATGAAAATAGAAAAAGTCGTCTTTGTATTGATTATCGTAAAATTAATTCCCTTTGGAAATCTGAGGCAGAGCTTCTACCTAGAATAGATACTTTATTAGATAAATTAAGTACTGTCAAAGTTTTTTCAACTTTGGATCTTGCATCTGGATATTAGCACATACCCTTGCATGAACAAGATAAATATAAATTGGCATTTGTAACTACTGAAGGTTTATATGGATTTCAAGTCCTACCTTTTGGCTTTAAAAATGCACCTGCAATATTCAATAGAACTATTCGTAGAATTTTAAATAAACATAAATTTTCAAATTTTGCATGTCACTACTTTGATGACATAGTAGTTTTCTCTAACTCATAAGAGGAACTCTATGATAATTTAAAACAGATTTTTCAAATGTGTGAAAAAGAAAACATTTAATGAAAATTTTCTAAATGTGTGTTTGCTCAAGATAAAATTAATTTCTTGGGCTATGAAGTCAAAGAAGGATGCATTTCTCCTGCTGTTCATAATATTGAAAGTTTTAAAAAATTACAATCTCCAAAAATTGTTAAACAACTTCAAGGTTTTCTTGGCTCTGTAAATGTTTATAATACGTTTATTGATTTTTATGCTAAAATTAGAGAACCCTTAAATAATCTTTTTAAAAAAAAGATACACTATGGCAATGGACAGAAGACTGTCAAAACGCTTTTGAAATATTAAAAAATAAATTGATAACTAAATCAGTGTAACAACTATATAACCCTAATTTACCTCTTCATGTTTTTTGTGATGCATCTCAGATAGCCATTGGAGCTGTTTTAAAACAGCCTGACTGTTCTGCTGAATTACATCCTGTATCTTATCATTCAAGAACTTTACGTTCTTATGAAAAAAATTATTGTATAACTGAGTTGGAATGTTTAGCAATAGTAGATACTCTTGATAAATTTTATTACTATTTGCATGGAAAAAAATTCATAATTCATACTGATCATGCTGCTCTTGTTTGGCTTTAAACTGTAAAAAATTTAAGGGGAAGATTATTTCGTTGGCCTTTAAAACTAAGCATGTTTGATTATGAAGTTAAATATTTAAAGAGAACAGCTAATGTTGAAGCTGTTATCAAGGCATCCTACTGCTCAGTATGTCCAACATTCTGTGCATTTATTGGAATTAGATGAGATAAAACACTATCTAAATTTAGATAATTTTGATAATACAAAATATAAAAATATTAATGATGTACTTGTAGTTAAAAAGATAAATTTGTTTAACATAGCTGTACCTTTTCTCTTAGGAAAAAAATTTTGCAAAAGGCTCATGAACAATTCGGGCATCCAGGCACTCAAAAAGTTATAAATTTAATTACTCCTCAGTATTATTGGCCCCATATTACTCAAGATATTGCACTTTTTGTTAAACATTGTAAAATAAAAAGAAAAAGAAAAAAAAGATTTGGCCTTTTACAGGCTGTGCCCTCCACAGATGGTCCTTTTGAATGTCTTTCTGTCGATACTGTTGGTGGAATTAACTATTACAATTCAACTAAAAAATTTCTTCATATAGTAATTGATCATGCAACTAGATATGTTTGGGCTTTTCCTTCCAAAAAAGAAAATTCTGAAACTTATATTAATATATTAAAGCAAGTTTTCCAAATTCAGGTTCCTTCCAAATTATTAACTATAGAAATGGTACTTTTACCTCATCTAAATTCAAACATTTCTTCAGAAATTACAGTGTCAAGCATTTGTTAACATCTTCACATCATCCACCAAACAGTTAATGAGTCAATAGAAACTAAATGAAAGTGCAAAGTCAATTCTTTTCCAACTAAAATTCCTTGGACTAGACTTTTAGAACAAGTAATCAATGAATATAAT
Source organism: Argiope bruennichi (assembly GCF_947563725.1). NCBI lineage: Eukaryota > Metazoa > Arthropoda > Arachnida > Araneae > Araneidae > Argiope > Argiope bruennichi. Next base: position 104,268,829 of record NC_079152.1, read on the forward strand.
TTAACACCCCATTCAGTTACAAAATTTCCTCCTACATATTTGTTATTTGGCACTTTATCTTTTTCTCCTCCCTTAACTCAAAATCATTTCTATCCTCCAGTAGAAGAAGCCAGAAAATTAGCTAAAGATAATACAATAAAATATCATGATAAAAAATAAAGTAAGATATGATGCTAGATTTATAGATTCTCCATTCGAACCTGGTGACATTGCAATGTATGAGGAATTTAATCACCCAAATCGTAGAAAATTATCTCCAGTATTTTCAGGTCCATATGAAATATTAACTAAAATTTCAGATGTATATTATGAAATAACTAAACAAACAAAGCTACTGATATTGTCCATGTATCAAAATTAAGAACATATTACCCAAAAGAAAAATTAAAATTAAGTCATGAATAATAAATAAATAAAAAAAAATCCTTTTATATCCCATGTTTCTTTGACATAATCCCCAACTTAGGTTGGCCCTTTGTCTCCACTCGTAAGAGTTAGTTTTTCTTTTCTTCATGATGATGATGTGATAGGCACCATCACAACATAAATTTAAATACCTCAGTCTTATTGAGATGTCAGTATAGAGTCAACCTCACAATCAATTTCTATCTCTTTCCATTTTTATCCTGGATATGTTCTTCTCCACTTTGGAAATAAATATTCCTGGATGAGAGTAGAAAGAGAACAGGAATAACGCCCCCCCCTTCTTGATGTCCTAATTTTGGATCATTAAGTTTCATCCACTACTAAAAATTGGTGGACAAGGTTTATCTAGTCACCACTAATTGGCTAACTAGTGGGTTAAAGTTTTTCTTTTAAAATTACACATTTTTAAGTCATTTGTTTTGTGTTTTAATGTTTATAAGAAGAGTATTTTGAATCTCATATTATTATTTTCAGATTCAAGTGTTACATAATATTAATGTAACACTATTAATAAAAATCAGAACTATGTTGATATATTATTATTATATAAGTTCAATTTGTTATTCCATTATTTTACATCCAATTTGATAATTTTGGTGAGCCTTCTACTATTTAAAGGACACTTTGTGCAAGCATTCTTTAGTGACATTCCTCACCATATAGAGATAATCTTACAGGCTAAGAGACAATAGACTGAGTTTCTGCAGAAAATCATTTTTATATTGCACATTTTGATATTATTATTTTTGGTGTTAATGAATATTTCAGTTTATCTAATATTTTCACAGATATCACTTTATCTTTTTATGTTTTACATAATCTTGTTCAAAATTATTTTATATTAATGTAAAGATAAAGGAAACTTGGGTATCTCTTTTAATATGCCTTTAAATTTTAATTTTTCTTACTTGAACACCATTGTAAGGTATGGCTATGTATCGAGGGCCCCGACGCACTTCCATGTATTGCGGTGGGGGGGGGAAATTGTAATGATATTTTAAACTCTAATTTCAGTTTAATTAATTTTCAAGGTTTTGTCTTAATTTAGCCCATAGTAACTTCATTCTAAAATATTCTCTTATTTCGTGATCCAATTCCACTTGCTCTACTTAATTAATTCAAGAAGCTTTGTAAAATTGCTGAATCGGCTTAAAGTCTAACTTTTCCATACTCCGCGTGAAGGGCTAGAAAAATGTCCAATAAGCACATTCTTTTTTAAATGGTCCCTGTGTTTCCCCTGCCTCTTCGGCGCGTGTGACAAAAATCCCTATCGAAATCTTAATAATATATTAGCACTGTAAAGAAATATTTTCCCATCCAAATGTTCATTTCACTATAACTATCCTAATATTGAATGTAGAAAAATAAATTTAAATTCCCAAATTAGCACCTTATTAACGAACAACTTTTATAGTTAAAGTGTTTCGATAACTGCAATATCTCAGACGTTAGGAATTAAAAAGTGATTTTCAAGCCCTAATTTTGGCTGTTTATAATATTAAAAATTTATTTTGTCAGATAGTAAATTAGATGTAATGTAACCTACCTTTGCCTTCCAGCTTGCCGACAGAATTTTTTTTTTTTTTTTTTAGTTTCGAAAACCAAATGACAAATAAATTTACATTACACCTTAAAAATACCTTATTAGATTCTCTCCTTCATCACTAAAAAACAAAGATTTGCAAAAATGTTGAATTGTTAACAATAACTTTATTTAAATTGTAATTGCTATAATTACAAAATCACTTCAGCAGTTAATTTTATGCTAATTGTGTTAGCTTTGTATTGTGAAAGTGGTTCATAATGAAGAAAAAGATTTTTTTTAACGCACGTTATTAAGGATGGAAGATTTAATTTATATTGCAAAAATGAGTAATATATTTATTCATATTGCAGATATTTTTTATGCTTAACTAACATAATTATAAAAAAAATGCATGGGCATTTCTAAAGTGATTAAATTAATGAAAATTAGAGTAATTTTCACGATTAATGCGTGCTCTTTTGAAGCAACCATTTTTCTTGCATTATTTTTTTTAATAAATTCTTATTATAGTTAATATATTGTAAGGATCTCATGAACAAGCAAGAATTTCTTTTTATTTTCTAGTATAAGAAGTATTCTAAGATAAAGTAATTTTTTTTAAAAATCAACTTTTAAATTTTGAGAAATTTTTTGCATTTTTATCGCTATTGATTCTGATAAAATCCTTTTTGGAATTATGCTGTGAATACAATAATTTAAAAAAAATGGAAAAAGCTAGTCGAATAAAATTTGGTGCATGGTCTTTATAACTAAAATCGTATCATATTTTATAGGAAATCCGCAAAGGCAAACTTTGTTAGTTCGCCTAGGGCTTGTGAACAAAGGATGGATCATGTTTTTAGTACTTGTGTATATTTTCTGACCACGTGATGAATCGCCAAAAAATGCGAATCGATTCCAAACTTATAATGGAACTTGAAATCTTGGCGTTATCTGATAATCAAAATAAATACAGGACTGCATCCATTTTATCGAAATCTTGGCATATAATGTACAGTGGAGCTTGGCAGTCTTGGCATGAAGCAAATAATTGGTTTATAAAATGATCAATTGCCAAGTAAAACCGTTGTTGTTCTTGGGTGATATGAAAATCGCCAAGCAAATATGGAGGTTAAATATACAAAAATAAAGTCGCATTGTAGTTTTATATGAAATTTTAGTCCAAATCCATGGAATGGATTATCTTTTTGTCTATTAGTATGTATAAAAGCTCCACGCAACTAACTAAACAAATGAAATTTAGAAAGTGGTCCTGGCACCAAAATCGCAAATACGTTTCAAATTTAGGACTTAATCTTAACGATCGATCGAAGACTTCATTTTCCCCCCTCCGAACTACGAAACTAAGCTCAAAATATGCCATATTCTGGAAGTACGCGAGAAATTTGAGGGGAGAATTGAGGAACTATTAATGATTTCACATAAGCTAGCTTTCACTTCGTGAACTATTTCCATTAATGAAATTTTCAATGGAATTTAAAGTAAATATTGAAAAGCAATGTTTTAAAAAAGAATAACTCTTTACATTTGAATGTTAGATAGAAGTTTTATCATTTCATTAGTATATGTAATCATCCAACGCCGTCTATACCACTGGGCAGAGTTAAAAATTTCCCTCGGACATTTGGTCTGCGTCATTATCGGAAGCAGAAACTCTTTCTTCAGGTTTGTCGTGAAAAGTATTGCACCGTTTTCTCTTTTTAATGTGCAGATTGACTGATTTAGTTGTAAGCGAATAAAACTGAATGAAAAAAAAAGTTATGGGAGCTTGGACGTCCTATCATATTAACACTTTTATTCTAGATTTGTCAATGAGCAGAGATCTGCAATTTGATGCTGATTTATTATATTCTCACCTCAAGGTCAATTAGAAGTCATCGTTTTTATTTTCTTCTGCATTTTTTTTTTTTTTTAATTTTGTATTTGGCAATGCTCTTTTTTCATTTAGTGGATTACTGATTGTTTCCATTCGATTTTAGTATTTAGGTCTGATTTGAGTGTTAACGAATACGTGTGTAAATAGAACATCTCACTGCAAGGAGATAATTGTTAGGAAGAGAGAGAATTGCATCATGGAAGTCGAGACAAATGTCATTTAATGAGATCTGAGATGTTAACAGGAAAAACAGCCCGTCTAGACAGGTACATATACTAATTGAAAGGATAAATCCATAGTAAAAATCGTTTTCCATTTCTGATCAATCTTTGATGCAATAATAACTTGTTTTTCAAATTTCAGTGTCTGCAACTTTTTGCACATAAATCTGACGCTACGTAAAAAACGTTGCCTGTTCTGCACTTATTAGATTTCATTCATTAAGTGCGATCAGTATACCAGATATAGAAATAGCAGAAGATTGCTGTGGTTTTGGAAATAAAATGAGTAAAACCTCTTTCAAAATACTTGGTCACGATTTCGTCATAAGTCTTTTCTAAAATAAAACGCACAGAAGTTTTATTTGAATAAATTCATCATTCAAATCTTTGTAAAGATAATTGGATTTCTAAACAGAAATGCAAAAAATCTATTAATAGAATAACCAGAGAATCATATCTGAGGAAATCAAAAGTCAAGAAATATTTGATTTTTTTTTTTTTAACCAAGTAAAATGAAGTGGTAAATAAGAATAAAAAGGAATGCACACTAAGGGCATGGCCCAGGAATATCAGTCAGAAGAATAGGCTCTATACTCAGGCTGTGCTTTTGATTAACATGATTCAGTATCTTGGATATGGTTGTGTTCGTTAACAGAAAATTTATCTTTGCAGCTGGGTGGGTCATTGGAAATTTTTCTGAAAGAAAAATACAATTATGGGAAAGTTTCTTTTAAAACTTTGCTGGAAGTCAACCTACGCCCACAAGTAGAAATTAACTTAGATCAAGACACCTCTGATTACTTTCATTCAGAAAATAAACTCTTCACTTTCACACATTCCCTCCCTGAATCCTTGACTGATAAAACATTGTTAGCTTTGTTAAACCATCACAAAGAAAACCTGACCCCCACCCTACTTAGGCATCCGGGGTAAAAAGAATGGTAATTGTTGTCCCAGCAACATGAGAATTAAGGGTTAAGTCATAAGGATCCTTACCGGCCACGACCCAACCCTCTCCCACTAAAGGAACTTTCCGACACTGAAATGGATATTACTAGACCACAAACCATAAATATATAGTTCGTCAACGGATTCTGAGACGACCACATTTCGACGACTCCATCTCATTAAGGGGTGAGACGCGGAACGATGAGTGCATTTCCGGTATTCCCTTTGACCTTGGATTTCGCCTATTAGATATTAGTAAATGTAAACATCTCCTTTCATCTTTCCTTTCACCTTATTTTGTAGAATTAAAGCCATCCTAGCGCAAGCGCAAAAACGCGGAGGGTTTTACAATCCGTTGCTGAACTATACCCACAACTTGGAGAAACAAATACTAACTTAGTTATCAGACAATTTCTCAATTGTATCAGGGTGCCCATCCGGGGGGAGGGGGGAGGTAACCAAGATCAACAATATCGAATGAGATAATAACCATCCTTATTTAAATAATGAGTTTAAATGTGTTTCTTGATTGTAGTTCCCCATCAATTGGAAATTTATATATACGAAACATTTGTATCCTTTAATTAATCATTTGTGCAAATATGTAACAAATCATCATTTTTTGTCCAGTGGCAAGTTTACCTCCATGTGTCATGTAGAAATCCTATCTGAATAGCAATGACCACTGAAAATCGAGTCTATTCGTAATTAAAGAATTCGGATTTTAGTATTTTGTAGTTCTAGGCAGGAAATGCATATTATGAGGCTTCTCTTTTAATAAGATAGTTAATTTAATTTCACACTGCAGCACATTTTTTAACATTCATTTTAGATAAATATTTTTGTTTGTTATTTTTTTAAACTTTATGATATCCATTTGCTATCATTTACTTATTATGGGCCATCACCTCTGGCTTCTACGTCTGCGCATAACACTTCTGAAATAAATTTTCGATTTTATAAATATTTAATAACTAACAAAATGTAATGAAAGGTATAGGAGCCTGACTAATTACACCTGATAAATTGTTAATGTTATCCCAATATTTTGTTTCGTATAAATTGTATTTTTTACGAATCTATTTATTTGTCAACAAGAAAATAAACTTTTTAAATTGACCTGCTTGAGGCCCTCTCACACCCTAAATACCCTAATCAGTTGCTCGGTCTGCCTAGTTTTAAATCCATCAATCAAGTCACAATTATATGACTAACACAAAAATGGATGTCCTAATTCATATAATTGCACTTTTCAGCACATGGCACTATAGTGTCAAGCATATTTTTTTCACCTGCACGAGTTTCAGTGTATTAATAAATGTCTATCATGTGAGTTTGAATTGATTCCCTTATAATCCGAAGAAAAGAGCAAAACTTTATCCAATACAAAAGAAATTAAATAAAATCATCATTCACTTATAATTAGAACTTCCTTGAATCACTCTACCGTGATATTAATTCTTTTATTTACCTTTATTCTTCCTAAAACATAATATAAAGAAAGTATGTAAGTAACAAATTATTTTTTAACTGTGTCTTTCAATATAAAATAATATGAGTACATTCCACTGTCTTGAATCTGACATTAGAGTGGATTTCTGAAAGAAACACGCTAATTGCGAAAACAAGCACTGTTCCTAAATCTAGAACACTTTTAGTTACAATATTGTATGGAAAATGTGTACAAATCCCATTACAGCAATTACTATATTCTTCCTGAACATCGGGCTGCGTACGAAAAAATATCTTGGTAAGCAATTCTCGTCACCTGCGAAAGTTTTCCAGTTGATTATGATATATTCTTGAAATCTTTATGAGAAAACTTAAAAAACGATATTATTATGAAATTAAAGTATTACTTCCCTGTGCAGTATACCTTCTGATATGGAAGATATTTTTGCAGATATAGCAACGATAGTTGAATGGATGCAAAATCAATGACCTTGGCGATAAAAATGACGGGCTCAGGATATTTGAGATTCTTGGCGAAAGCTCTATTAGGATTCCATTTTAGAACATTTGATGCTTTGTCACAGGAGCTATATCAAGCGGAGTCGAGAGAAAATATTTGAGTTCCCTCTGAAAGCTTTGTGCTATTGCAATTCTTTAATAACGATTTATATAATGATATTTTAAAATATAATTTAAATTATATATATATATATGGGGTTAGCAAGAGATAAGTTACCCACTTCAGAAGGCTCTAAAACGCGTTCTATTGGTCCAAATAAGATAAAATTTGAACTACAGATTAATCAGATGATGCGCTTTGCATTTATTAATTAAAAAAAATTAGTACAAAAATTCACGAATAAATGGTGCCTTAACACAAATGGCATTTATTTGTATATATTGAAAACGTGAAACATAGTTTGCGTTATTGCTATTTTTCTTCGGATAAAAAGAAGGCGTATTCTGCACGAACATTAGTTTCGTTATTGTTCGTCATGCCTACGTTGCAAGAAACGTTGCTTGTGAAATTGTTCTACCAGAACCAACAAAAACTCCGTTGCAGCTCTAAAGAAATTTCGTCGTATGAAGCAGATACGAAGAGGCCCAATGTCTCCAGGTGCCCTAAGCAAAATGATGCAGAAATTTGATAAAACTGGGCAACTTGGCATTCTTCCAGGTAGAGGATGGGGAAAAAAAATCTCGTCTTCCAGCGCCGAAAATGTTGCGACCGCGCTCATTGACTCCAGCAGTCAGTCGCCGCATAATAGTGTGAGTTTGCCAGTTGTCGGCAGATTTTGCATTTTTATGCATACAAAATCAAGTCTGGGCACCTGAATGGTGGCTGACACAACTTGGCCATGGAACAGTGGAGTGACGAGGCCCACTTTTGCTTCAGTGAGAAAGTTAACACCCATAAGTGTCGAATTTGGGCAGAGGAAAACCCTCACGTTATCGTGGAACACAACCCTTGCATCCTAAAAAAGCGATAGTATGTTGTGGTTTTACAGCTACCTTTATCAATGAAACGTATTTCTTTGAAGAGATAACTTCAAATGGAATCCAAACCTGTTCCGACATAGGACAAAGGTACCATGATATGCCGAGGGATTTTGTAATCCCAACTCTTGTACAGCGTGAATGCCTTCAAGACATCATTTTCATACAGGATGGTGCACTACCTCATATTCATCGTCTTGTAAAACTGTTGTTAATACGGCATTTCACAGAAACACGAGTTATCAGCCGTCATTTCCCAATAGAATGGCCTCCTCGTTCGTCGGACAGGAACCCTTGCGACTTTTGGTTGTTGTGTTATTTGAAAGACAATATCTACCGTTAAAAGCCATCATCTCTACCAGATCTGAAGGACAACATTCGGCGCCATATTCTTAATATTCGGGCAGATTCACTCCTGCCATCTATAGAAAATACGGTTCTCCGATTAGAGCATATTGTTGAAAATGAAGGAGGACATAATGAGCAATTTTAATTTTACATTGTTTAACAATTATGAACCATATTAAATGGTGTTATGTGTATTAAAAAGCCACCTAACGGTGTATTTTTGTACTAATTTTTTTTTATTTAATAAATGTAAAGCACATCATCTCAATAATCTGTAGTTAAGATTTTAACTCATTTGGATCAATAGAACGCGTTTTAGAGCCCTCTGAAGTGGGTAACTTATTTCTTGCTTACTATGTATATCTGAACGCGCACACATACACACGCATTTTTAACGATTTTATATTTTGCTAAATTAAAAAGAAAAATGATAATTCAGTCTATAAATGAATATCAATTTCTAAACAAATATTTCTTTCTGTTATCTTATTTTGGTAATATAAATAACTTTTTCTGTTGTTTTGAATATGAAAATATTGTTATGTAATCATAGACGAATATCATTAATGTGTACAATAAGTTCCATAAAAAATTTCCGAACGTCAGCCTGACTTTTACACATTAACGGAAGCATATGTGTATAATCGTGCCTGCATATTGTGTTCAGGTTAAACTACCATTATAAATCATGAAATTTCATACTCAATTTTCAGTATGAATTCTAAGTATTTAGAAAGCAAAATTTAGAAATTTAATTAATTATTATTTTAAGTGATTTTTCGCACTAATTTGTTCTTAGTATGGTTTCTAATTATCTATGACAAAAAAAAAAAAAAAAAAGAGACGCGTCATCAGACAGATTTTTTTTTTTTTTTCTGAAATTTCTAACAAAAGTTTGAGGAAACTGACTGAATTCTGAAAAATATTTTTCAAATATTGTCAGTTTTTTTAGAAAATTTGAGATTAAGAACTGAAATATTTGCATCCGACATTTTAATTTCGCTATCTTTATTGTAACCTTTTAAGCTAATAATCCGAACAGTTCTCCCTAATTTGAAGTAACAGTTATTAAAATACCTTTTTCTTTTTATTGATTTTTAATTAGATATTTTTCTAAGAATTCAAAGATTGCCTTTGCAGATTCGTAGAATGAACCTTTAGAATATTTTTTTGTGACATTTATTGACTTAACGTGTCAAAAGTCTTTCTAATTCCTTGGACTGCATTAGAATTATTGCAGTATGGATAGAAAAAACAATTTTCGTTCCTTGAAATTTTTTGCACAGTTTAAGTTCTTTTAGTATCGATTGTGGAAATCCGAAGGTTAATTTTAAGATATATGCTTTGCAAAAACAACTTTTGACATAATTTTTCACTTATTTCATGATAACTTCTTTCGGAATATTAAATAAATTAAAATTAATAATATTGATATTATAAGCAAGGGTGTTGATCGGCTACTCAAAAAAAATAAAAAATAAAATAAAATAAAAGTTTGTAAAAGCTTATCCTTAGTCTTAAAATCTTAGGTAAGGTATAATTAAAAAAATAATAATAATTACTATATTTAAAATTAATCCATGAAAACAAAAATGAAAATATTATTGAATTTAAATATAATTTTAATTAAGAGCAGCATTTTAAAAATTTTGAAATTTACAGGAATTTTTTTTAAAATATTTTTTTTTTGGATAAAATAAAACAAAAAAGTAACGATTTTGAATTCTTTCTTACAATTTAATAGCTGCCGTATTACTGTTGCACATAAGTAACAAAACGCTTCGTTATAAAGATAATTTATTTAAAGTAGGCTTTACATATAAATAGTAAACAAATAACACCAAGATTTTATGTCAAAGAACTGAAAAAAATGACTCTAGTTTGGAATTTAATAAATTTTCCTTAATAATTCATGGGAGATTAAAAAATTTTAATATTTTATTATTATTAACATTTATTAATATTTCATTAAAAAGATTCAAAGCAATTTATTAATATTGCAGCTAATTAAGGTAAAGGAATAAGCATGCAAAACTCATCTGAATAGTTTAGTTTGACAAAATTAAGATGTCATTTGGGTTTAATGGATAATATAAAGGACTTCCCTTACATAAATCTATGGGTAACCTGAAAACGGATTTTCTGTGAATAAGTAATGTGCATGATGAATGATTTAATAATGTATGATATGATAGATACATCAAGGGAAAATAATTTTTAAGTTACAATCGACAGTGATAATTCGTTTTTAATATTTAACCATTTAATAAATTATACATTAATATGAAAAATTAAAAATATAGAAATTAAAATGATACATTAAATTAAAAAATAAGTGATTTTAATAAATAAAGTGATAATAATTATTATCAAAGTTTTCTTTAAGCAATTTTAAAAATGATTTTTTTAATATATAAGTAAGCAATTTTAATAATAATAATAAAGAAAAGAGCCATTATACTGGGCCTAGGACACAGCAATTGTGAAATGAAATTTTAATATAAGTAATAGAATTCGCAAGTAATATATTCAAGAATTTTTTGAGACATTTTTTTGACTGAATACATTATAAAGCAGAGTAAGTTTCTGATCTTATCTTAAAGAAATTTGTACGTTCTGGTTTAAAGTAATGTGGTTCTCCATTATAACTCTTTATTAGGAATTTCAGCTTCTCTTGTACAACAACAATACTTAATAAAAATAATTTTGGAGAAAAAAAATAATATATTCTCTAATTAAGGCAGACGTAACTAATATTTGGTGAACAATTCAGTTTTTAATCGGTTTTCTCTCTTCAATTTTAGGACACAATATGTTGTTTTGTGCCCCGTAAAAAAATATCCGATCAGGGGAAAAAATTTGAATTTGACAACTTCGACTGTAAGGAAACGAAGAAAAAAAAATCTTTCTTTTTAATCTATCTTTTTTTTTCTTTGATCCTTTAAGAGAAGCAGGGAGAATTTCTTTTTCATGTTTTTCTGTGATTATCGTTACATCATCTGATAAAGATTTGTTGGAGCACACAGGCAGCCAACTAAAAAATGCCACCCCACAATTTTCACCATCCATCAAGAGAAACAGCTGAGGGGTGTTGCCTTGAAAACCCATATTAGACGCGGGAAAAATTAATTAGATCCAAAAAGTTCAAAGCACCCCTTAACTGAACCTCTAATAATAAACATGACGGAAAAGCAATAGAACCCACGTCCTCCTGTTGCGATCGCTTTCCAACAGACACCTACACTCCATAGCTGTTTTTTTCATCATGATTTTCTTTTAAATCAACCAACCCCTCTTGAGTCTCCCCCCCCCCTTTTGATTTTTTTTTCAGCCAAAAAATGAGCGTCGCTCATCGAGATTGTTATTTCGAGCGTAATGCCGGGGATATAATGTACCACGGAGGGCAGCAGATTTTCTGCTGAATAGAGGGTGTATGATGCACCCGCCAGAATATTTCGTTCTGCTAGCTCCAAATCCATCCCTATCCCCCTTCTCCCCTATGCTCTGAGAAATCTCCGGTTTCCAGTTACGAGGGCGGGGGTCTAATAGGATAGGCAAAGCGAAGCCCCCCGGATCAATTGCGAGAATTAACGCGAGGTTTTTGAAAAGGGGAACCGGAAATTTGCTGTCCCCCTGAGGGGATTTCTCAGCCCACCCCTCTTCTCGCAATCTGGGGGCAATCGAACCAAGATAGAAAAGGAGGCTTTTTTGTTATTCTATGGGGAGCGTTGAGTCGACATGTGGTTTAGCCCTTGTCTGTCCTGTCGTTCTCTAAAAAGAAAGAGAAGGGAGAGAGAGAAAAAAAAAGCAAAACATCAGCAAGAGAGAGTGAGTGAGACGACTTATCTCCTCACCCCTGCTTGTCTATACACTGAAACGAGCTTTCGAAGATCTGTCAACTCTCGTTGGGTTGATTGTCTTCAGCGTAAATAAAAGATCTCCCTATTCTGGCAATCCCCCCCTTCCCCTGTCTGAGTTTGGCAAATTTATTTAAAATGCTTCCAAACCCATGTCTGAACGGATGTCAGCTGCGAAGCATTTGTTGCAATCTGATGATCCTTTAACCAGTGAAGGTAAAAATTCTCACTTTTATTCTACACATTTCTTGCTAGAGTTCATCGTTTGCGCTGTTGTTCAGACCCATTAATTTTATTGGTTGATTACCCGAAAATATGTTAAATCTATGAGAGCACGTGAAAAAAAAATGGCAAGTAAGTTATTTTTAAATAATCCAAATGACACACTGACATATTTTGTTTCCATTAAAAAACGGATCAATGAAATAAAAAAAAGTGATGAAATGTGCCAAAATCTTGTAGCTTAGTTACGCTTTATCTAAAAAAAAAAAAAAAAAAAAGATTTATTTAAATATATAGAGGGCTCAGAGAATATTTTACTTGGTTTTTGAAAGGCTACTAGCTTCAAATGAAATTGACTCACTTCTTCGTTTTGAACACATTTGGTAATTAATAGATTTTGAATATAACAATCCTACAAGGGTTCAATCTTACATAATCAATGACTTGGAATACAACAATACTTTCCAAGAATGTCTTTTAAAACCAAATTTTGAATTAATTGATACATTTGTTGAGAGACATGTTTTTAACTTCAAATTTCAGAAACAATTTCCAGAATATTATTCGTTAAAGGATATTTAAGAGTTGATGTTGCGTCAATAATTGCATATGACTTAACATTTTCTTTCCAAGTGGGACATCCCTCTGAAAAGGTACAAGATTTATTCGCCTAATCATTGTAAGATAAATTTATTAATATTTCATCTTCTCCTTGCTCTCTAAGATAGACGATTTTGAAAATTATAGAATATTCAAGAGTTGATGCTGCATCAATAATTGCATTGAAATTAAAATTTCCTTTCTAGGCGAAGCACCTCCACTGTAAAGATACAAGATTTATTCGATTAATCATTGTAAGATAAATTCATTAATATTTCGTCTTCACCTTACTTTCTAAGTCAGACGATTTTGTAAACAGAATGGACTAAATATTGTTTATTCACTTTTTGCTGAATTGCAACACTTAACAATTGTTTTGCACCTACACTTACAAATTGTTTACACTTACACTTACAAAATGTTTACACTTACACTTACAAATTGTTATAGGTCAATTATTTTATTTCTAGCTCGGATCTAATATCAAGAAATGCCTTAAAAGCATTTCTAATTGCCCTTACTCAAAATATTTATTACGAAATCATATGATGTTTCATTGTCTCAAACGATGTCTATAAATAGCTAACTACTGTTGGAAATAATGTTGTTAAATTCATTGATAAGTTTTTTTTATATAAACAATAAAATATCATGTTGATGTAAATCATCAATATTAAACAATCGTACGAATTGCTTGAGTATTAATTTCTATGAAATAGGAATGGATCGTAGTTAAAAGAAATTAGAAGCAACCATATAAATCTCTTAAACATTTACAAGAACATTTTAGAATTGTATATCTAAAGAAAGGTATGAAACTCGCTGTAGTTGGATTGTAATACCTCGATTAACCCTAACCATTCTTTCTATTACCGTTTCAATCTCGCCATTTTTTTTTTTCATCATTTTCATTTTTAATAATAAATAACTTATCAATACTATTTTATCAGTTACTCTTATTAATAAAACAAAAATCAAATACATTTAAGAATCTTTTCAACGCTTAAGCATTCTAAAATGAATAAATAAATAATAAAAACAAACAAAGCTAAATTTTTCAGTTTGATATTTTTTTTAAAGTCAAAGATACGATTTCATGTTTACTTGCTACTAAAATTGTAAAGTATATTTTCCAACTTTTGATTGTACAGAAGACAAAAATGAAATACATGAAATGTAATGATACAAAATTCCCGTCTTGAACTTAGTCTGACACTCTTAATTCACTTGACTTTTATTTATTTACAAAGCTGTTTTTAAGAAAACGTTTTGTAAAGACACATGATATGTTAAAAAATAAATAGTGTTTGTATTAAACCAATTTTATTATCCATTACTCGAATTTATAACATCTTTTCCTTCTTCATATTTATTTTACAATCTTACTAAATTCTCGTTAAAAAATATTACAGGCTTTTAAAGTAAACAAACAAATATAACGAAGACATCGGGAGAGAAAAATAAACATTAGTAATGCTTAGAAATAATATATATATATATGAACACAGATATTTATATATAATAATAATAATAATAATAATAATATGTGTTTTAAAATTAAAAATACAGTAAAAGAGAAGATTTAATTCAATTTTCCTCTTAATTGAAACTTATATTGAGGGAAAAAAAATTAAATTTTTAAGTAGAATTCATCAACAAAAATTATGATAATTTTCCAGTTAACATAATAATTCTTAACATCGTAATTATATTTTATATAAGTTTTATTCAAATTTTGTAATTTATTAAAACAAATTCTACTGAAAATACGATAAAAACCAGTTGAACTTAAGTGATAGTTACATTTTTTTTTTCAATTTTGTTGGTTCAAGATACATTTTTCTATATTTCATTTGTCACAATAAGCTTTTTTATTTAAATATCTAAAATAAAAATTGAAAATTTTGGAAATAAACAAAGAGCATTTAAACTTACATTTAGTGAAAATGAATTGCAAATAATTTGCTGAAGCCTAGCAAAATAAAAGTTTTAAAATAATAAATTAAATAGAAGCTTATTTTATTCTTTCAAAGCAAAATCGCCAATAAAAGAAAAAGTTCTACTGAAATATAAAATAGTATAAACATTAAGCAGTGCCATCTGGTAGAGTATTAGATAACTATTTACTTTATATGTTGCGGGAGAGCGTATTCGAACTGTAACGCCATCTTGTGGAATACTTTATAGTTTTGTAGAATATTTTTATAAAAAGATTGCTTTACATTTCTGTTGTTCTTTGTATTTCCCTACATACTAAGGTCAGGTAATCAAATAGAGAAAGTAAGCAACTGTAAAGGTGTCCTTTATTATTTCTATGAGAGGGGGTGCGGTGAGGAAGAAATGATGTAAAATTTTTTTCAAACTTTTACAGTAATTTAATTATTTATATTTATTGAGAGAACTGCGAATTTAAATTTATCTTTCTCTGGATTATTAAAATCATTTGCTGCATTGATTTGATTTGCTTTTAATTTGCCAAATTTGAATCGCTAAATTACATTTTTTTTTTTTTTTGAAATTCTTTAATAATTTTCTTGAAACATTTTCAATATTAAAAATTTTTTTTTGTACCTTAAATACTGAAATCAATACTCTTAAGGGCAATCGTATTTAAATGTCGTTTCTTCTCAATTTGTCATATTTGTTACTTAAAAATTGTTTGAATCGTGATTAAATTAAAATCAATTTAAAATATATAGTTTTGAAAATTCGGGGAGAGAAATGAAGTCTGAGAAATTTTCGTTGCTGAAAGTCGCCTAAAAAATTTCTAGTTTACAGTTTTGTTCATTACTTGGAGCTATTTAATTTAAAAACACTGTTTTATTTCAAATACCGAAATTTTTATTTGATATAAAAATCAGAGCTACTAAAATCTTTCATGTATATATTGCATGTGAAAACTCTTTCATGTATATATTGCATTTAAAATTTATAGACAATAACTTTGGATATTTAACTTTTTTTTTACGTTTCACCATTGTCATCATGACTAATTATCTATGGAGTACTTGAAGACAGACATAGAAAAAAAAAAAAACACCTCTTTAATATATACAGGGTGTTGCCGATTTCGACCGACAAATTCAGAGGATGATTGCAGGTATCAAGAGGATAAAGCATCGCCATGCAACATGGGTTTAGTAGGTGAAAATCGCAAAAATATATGGAGTAGGAGAATTGTTGCAAACTGTAAAAAATTAATAAAAAAAAAAAAGTAACAGAAGCTGTTTCAACTATGAATTTTTTTAAAGTGAAAGCACATTCTTAAAATTTTTTTTTTCATGCTGGTAACAGACGGAATTGATGATCTAGGGGATCGTAAATTACTGAAAAACGATGTTTTCTGGTTCCCATTTTAGTTTTTCTTGAATATCTTTAAAACTCCCCACTTCTCACACTACACGCTTATAGCTTTTATTTTTCTTCAAGTTTTAATATTTTTGCAACTATGGGTTCAAAACTATTTTTTCGTTTTCAGTAATTTACGACCCTATAGATCATCAAAGCTATACCAGCATGAAAAAAAACTTTTAAGAATGTGCTTTTACTTAAAAAAAATTCATAATTCAAACATCATTTGTTATTTTTTTATTAATATTTTTACAGTTTCCAACAGTTTTCCGAATCCATATATTTTTGTGATTTTCACCTACTAAACTTCGTTTGGGACCCCATGTTGTATGGGGATTCTTATTCCTCTTGATGCCTACTATCACCCCTCTGAATTTGTCGATCGAATTCGGCAACACCCTGTATATATATATTCTTTTCGGATCTTTTTGAAGTTCGATATCAATAACTAAATAATTAGAAGTTAAAATATTACTGGGTAATAAAATTAGAAATTTAATGCGTTTTAATTAAATAACATTTACACATAGAGTGTATTTTCTTTTTCCTTCTTATTTTACTCGTTTCAAATGATGATTATTAACTTAAACGAATTTCACAATTAGATACAATTGAATTGCAACATAGAAACTAATAAAAGATAGAATCTTAAAGGGAAAAAATATGGAAGATAGTAAATATTTATAGATCAGATATTTAATTAAACATAGGGGTTTAACAAAGGAAATAGAGGTTAACAAAAGAAAAGTAAAAATATAAGATAAAGTGCTGAATTATTGTATAATTTAAAAGCTTATTTTACATTCTTTTAATATTATAAATTAACTTTCTTTGTAATGTGAAATGAAAATTCATACATTTGTAATTTGCTTGTAAAAAAAACTATATGTACTGAGAGATTTCGAATATTTGATCATTAAAATTTCAATTCATTGTTAGTTTAGCTATTCTTGATATTTCATCTAAAGGCAGGATAAGGAAATTATTAAAAATTAGACATTTAAAATATCCTAATTATTTCGAATAACAGGTTTAATTCCGATCTGGCACGGATTTACATAAAACTTGTGCTGTATTACAAATTATTTTATTTCCTCTAACAGGGAACAAAGAAAGGATTGTTAAATAATATATGCAGTATTATTTAGAGAATTATTTAATTGGCTATCCTTATTTATTCGTATCTTTATTAAAATGTAATCATTATTTTTTCAAATAAAATAAAAACTTTTCTTTTTATATTCTTGAATAAAAGGGAATATAATTCTTAGAAACCAACGATATTAAAAAAACCAACGAAAATGTTTACAAAATAAATTTCGATTCGCAGTTTTTCTTGATTTATTTCGAATAGTTTATAATCGGCATTTTCTGTCTTTCATACACGATAATTGTTGTTTATACGTGATTGTTTTGTATTGTGTTATTGTTACTTTTATTTTAAAGCTGCATTGCAATTATCAGTAAAATATGAAAGATAAACGTAACATTAGATTAGAAAATACTGTTCATAAAATATATCTTTCTGACAACAATTAATTAAAATTCCGGTTATTTTTTTTTTTCTTAAAATAACCAAAAAAAAAAAAAAATTAGATGCAGATTTTAAACTAAAATTTATTTCATAGTATAAAAAAATTATGTTACAGAATAAATGTTCCAAAATTTTAATTTCATAAAGGTAATTTTATGAACTGTTGTAGATAAAAATTTGTTAAAAGTTACTTTGGGTTTATTTTTGAGATTCCTCATAGATCGAACTGCCTCACAAGAAGATTTAATTTATTAAAATGATTTATTGTGGAAGAAGAACACGAGTTAGTGACAAAATACTAGTTCATTTTTTTTTATTAAATTAGTTCCTCTATTAAATAACGAATCTCTAATAACGAAGGTCAAATTTATTTTGCGTCGTTAGTTTGTGGATATCTTTAACTCTTGTTAGTCAAAATAAATATTTTTATTCCTATTTTATCAAAATGAATCTAACTTCAAAAGTTCTGGTTTCCATTATGTTTACAGAATAATTCTTTTTGAAAAATATATTCTTTGTTCTAATAAAGAATATTATTAGAATAAAGAATTTAATTCTTTATTCTAATTAGAATAAAAATTCTATTCTTTATTCTTATTAGAATAAGAAATTTAATTCTTTTTCTAATTAGAATAAGAAATTTAATTCTTTATTCTTATTAGAATAAGAAATTAAATTCTTTATTCTAAATTTGAATAAGAAATTTAATTCTTTATTCTAATTTAATTAGAATAAGAAATTTAACTCTATATTTTCTTATTCTAATTAGAATAAGAAATTTAATTCTTTATTCTAAATTAGAATAAGAAATTTAATTCTTTATTCTAATTTAATTAGAATAAGAAATTGAATTCTTTATTGTCTTATTCTAATTAGAATAAGAAGTTGAATTCTTTATTCTAATAAAGAATTAAAGTTTATCAGATTTGCTTTTCTAATTATCTTTTTCATTTAAACTCGTAGTAAAAGGAAATAAATGATGAAATAAGGATTAATGATAATTTAAGAGAAAAATTTTTAAGTTTATTAATATTTACCAATTATAAATTTATTTATAAGAATGCTTTTAATATAAGATGATGCTTTGATTTTTGATACAGTCACTAATAGTATTGAAAAAATTATACATTATCGTTTTTTGACAAAATAATTTCAATTAAATGTATTTCAGATTGATTACAATTTTGGGTTCAATGCCTGCATTAATAAACTCGTATACTGTTTTAAAAGATATAAGGCAGAAAACAAATTGATTAACTCAAGATCTGTATATCTTCCACATAATCATCTTTGACAATCCCCACTCTTAACACGGTGGAATCAGTTATCAGAAACGTTATACCATCGTTGAAATCTTCAACCGAAGTCTAAATTTTCCAAACTCCTCTATCATAACTAAACTGTCCTGACACTTGTGCATGCATTAGTAACTTATATGCAGTTGCTTTTTATTCATCATCTGATAGTTGGATCATGCGAGATACGAATCGGCGAGACGCAGAGCGGATACAAGATACCAAGAATTTTCTTTTTTACATTTTTTTTCTTTCAGGGTTGCCATGTTGGCACTTTTTTAGGCCAATTTTTCAAATTTTTTTTTTCTTTCAAAAATTTAACTTTGGAAATTTTAATTTGGCCTTTACTCAGGCTTTATGTCTCCAAGAATTTTATTAAATATGAAATATAAAATTTTCGCAGTTTTTGAATGCAAGTTTTTTTTCTTCTTGTGCGTATTATTATAAACATATTATTAGACACATAGTTTATATTTCAGAATTATACTTTATTTGAAATGTTGTCTACATTAGTTACATAAAATATTAAAATATCTCTGTTTGAACATATCACTCAAAGCTAGTTGGTTTGCAGTCTTTATTTTTAAAAGGAAAACTTTGCAGATTACTTCGTTCTTTCTCATTATGATACGGATAAAAGGCATTCAGGATACTTAGAATTTGGGTATGGAAGTTTTACTATAGTAGAAGATGTGAGAAAAAATAACAAATCTGGATTAAAAAAATTTTTTTTTCTCAAGATCGTATTTCCATCTATTAAAAAATATTTTGATATTTCAAATATTAAAAAAATAATAATAAATCAGGATTTTTTGAACATTTTTTTTTTCTTCTTCAATCTCAATTTTTGCAATTCTAAGAAAATTATATACGCGAAGGAAAATAAAACACGCAAAACTGTTAATTAAAGGTAGACAAAAAATAATTACAGGTAGTTGATATTTGATAATTTCTTTGAAAAAAAGAATAAAATTTTTCATGATAAAAAAATAAGACTTTTTTTTAAAAAAATTTCTGTTATTACTGTTTAGAGGGAGGGGGGAGGGGAGGAATCAGACAAAAGCAATAGAGTTGAACATTTGCTATAAGTGGCAACTTCTAGAGTTACGGCACATAATTTTGGCAATTATTTATTATTTTTCTTCGATTCATTTTTTAAATAATTTCTGTTCTTTTCTTTAAAATAATAAGTTTTCAGTATACTTTTGCACTTTTGGAATAATCAGCATCCGGGCATTGTTACAACACAATGAATAATGTAAAATAGAATTTTCTATCATCAGACACGAGTTCTAACTTTCACTTCAAGTACTTTCTAGTTCTAACATCAGAACTAGAAAGGATTCGCTCAGGTCCCCGCTAATAATCAAGAACAGAGCTTCTTAATATTTTTATATTAACAACTCCAGTTTCGAGGTCGGGAGTGGGGGCCAAATTGGGAACCAAATTCTATTAAGTATCCATCGTGGACCAGATGAGTTTTAAATACGAAGTTCTGGATCAATTCCCCCCTCCCCCATTGATGTGGTGCGGTAGTGGGAAATGATAGCTCAGGTATCATACTCGTCATTTGATCGCGATTAATAACTATAAGATCCATTCTAATGTAGTTCTTGTGTTGCCATGGAAAGCTAATATAATTAATTAACTCCACTCACACTTCCATAACGGTCGAAGAAAATTTACTCAACCACATATTTTCACTTATGTAAGGAAAGAAGCAAGCAAATGAAATGTAAATTAATGAATAAGTGAAGAAAAATTGAATTTAATGTAAATATGAGCTCTTTTTAGCAAAAGCGTTAAACTTCCTATGGCTTTCTTAGAAAGCCATTATAAAAGATTTTTGTCGGTGCGTCTGATCGATACACTAATTATGAATGAGAATTTTAATAAATATTATGTAGAGAAAATTCCATTCCGATAAATAAGATAAGATTTTCATTAATTTATTTATCACAATGGAGCATTTTATTGGCATTTTCTTTAATGAAAAAAGTTATATTTTATTTTGTTTCCAATATGCGACTGTTTCTTGTAATGTAAATCCCAATCCAACATGAAATCGTGTAAGTCACTTTGACTCTATGAACTCATAAGCATTCTGCTTATAGTCTCCCATATTTGTAAACAAAAGTATCTCAGAATACTATTTTAATTTTAATTATAACTTAGAAAAAATATTTGATTGTGTTTGAAAGCTAGTAATACGATTTCCATTCTTATCATACAATTTCCATTGCTT
Organism: Argiope bruennichi; assembly: GCF_947563725.1. Taxonomy (NCBI): domain Eukaryota; kingdom Metazoa; phylum Arthropoda; class Arachnida; order Araneae; family Araneidae; genus Argiope; species Argiope bruennichi. The sequence continues at coordinate 104,290,247 of NC_079152.1, forward strand.
CAATTTTTACAATTTTCAGTTTCTGCATTTAAATATATTCAAAGATCGAGAAAAAGTTTTCCGTGTTTATATTGTTACTTATGGCACTTTACAAGCCCGCTGACGAACTGTCAGCAATTTAAGCCGAGTGTGCAGTAGCTTCTGAGAGTAAAGTCCCCTGAGTACCCGAGGGCAGAAGTCTGACCTCTATCTCATATGAAGATGACACACACACGTCCGCTTGCCCAACCCCCTTTTCACAGGGGGGCTATTTCACACACTTCATAGATAGAAAACAGGAAAAAGAACAACCATACCCGAACCAGGACTCGAACACGGGGAAGAAGCGCTACCCATAGGAAAGGCCGTCGGCTTTCATTGCTTATAGATTAAATAAATGAGTGTCTCTAAAGTCAAATGAAATCGCGAGTCAAGCCAATAAAAAAATGCTTTTCTTTTGATTTTCTAATTTATTTTACATAATATAGTATAATTTGTGCTTAGATCCGTATGTAGTACAGAGCTGATGATAGCGAACCTCTTACCTTTGATACGGTTTACAAGACAGCACAAGAAGGTTAAGACTAGCAACAATTTATAGTACAGGTAGATGGAAGGGTTGCTTAATCATTAGATTAGCATGAGCAGTAAGGCAAATAAAAAGAGAATTCAATAATAAGCCTTCTGCGGCGGATAAAAAATCACAGATTAGCTGAAAAATCTTTCAGAAAATGCAAGCAGTTTGCAATTTATTAATTGCAGTAATATGTCTAATTAGTTGTGAACAGTATTTTTCATCAATATAGGTCGTTGATGTATTACCTTTCAAAATTATATAACTTTTAGTCGATTTATTTACAAAACTATAAAATTTGCTTTAAATTACATAATAAAAAAAATACAGAAAGAAGTTTTCTGGAGAGGAGCAAAGAGGGGGATAGCCATATCACTGACTCTCCGACCCGCCCGAAGGCACACGGATAAAGAAAACTGAATGACTGGACCGCCTCAACAGCAACACTGGCGGGAACTGTGGTTGAGTGCTAAGGGTCATCATTGGCCAAGGTATAACCCTTCCCGAAGGAAGTACGTCCCGTCATCGATGGGAGGAGCCAGATCCCCCACCTTTTTGTGTACCCTCCAGGGTGGCGAGATCCAACCACCGTACCGAAAGCATCTCATCCTCTTTTTGACGTGTACCCCCCCCCCGGGGGTTTACAAAGAGAGGATAATAAATTAACAAAAATTTAGCAGGTAGGATGACATAGCTTTCGCAATTCTACCAAGGGACGCAGAATCCCCTTGGTTCGATTCTTGCAAATTGGGTTCAAAATATATCGACAATTTCGCAATCAATACATTGACTATTCTTCTTTCTTTATTTATCTTATTAGGTTTTTGAGTTAACGCATTTGGGCACACATGAATGAATAGATCCACAGGCAGTCGCAATGTACTCAAAATTTGACACAGAGCCACAAATGTAGTCACAAAGCCACATACCAAATTTTATATATATTCAAGCGTTTTTCATTTATCAGTTTTACATGTTTGTGAAACTGCAAACCTGTATGCAGTTAACCCCTTGGCAGTTTTATTTCCAAATTTGATTCGAATCTACATCTTAGAAGTTAAATCTCTATACTAAATTTTATCTATCTAGTCCATTATATTTCGTATTCACTTGTATTTGAACGGGTGGACTGTCAAACTTCCTCTAGTTGAATTTCGTTCAAATTTTGAATTTACAAATTTAGTCTAACGTTTATATATCCAACTTTATCCATCTATATAAGAGCGATTTTGAAATATGGTTTTACAGACAGACAGACTATTAGGAAATCTTGCGCATCACATAAATTACCAGCAGGGCAATTTCAAAAATCACGGAGAAAAATTCCCTATATAATTCTAATTAACTCATAATATTACCGCGATAAACGCATATCCATAGAAGCATATTTTCAAATGATATATGTATATGTATGTCGATTGACAAGTAGAGAGACAGAAGAGAGTTAATTATAAAAATAATTCTTGTTTTAACTCAGGGAAGCCTAAAACATGGAAATTCATCTAAATCTCGAGTTTAAATTTTTTGACGATTACAGTACTTTTCTTTGTTTACTTAGTACACAAGAATGTAAAATAATTTTTACGACGGTTTAAAACGTAAAGATTTACTAAAATTTCTCATTTCAAATTTTAGACGATTACAATATTTTATATATTTAAATATAAAAAATCAAGATTACTTTTTATGTGTTAAAAGATTAATATTATGTGTTAAGCTTATACTACACATAAATTCTCAGTCGTCTTACAAAGAAATTTGGCGTTGGTTTACCATCTTTGGCTGGCAGCCCTTATCACCACAAGAACTCCATTTTGTAGGGTTCGAATTGTGCAAGAGCGAGGCACATCTATGACGAAATAGGGCGGAGTTTTTATTTCCAAACCACTGAAAAGACGGAAAGGAAATATGCTTTCACTGCTCTGAAGAGTTCGAATAATGAGATTACCTTCCCTCTCCCCTACTGTAGTATATATCTCGACGTATCGTGTGTGGTCCTCGGACTTCAAAGAGACGCCATTTTTATTTTATTCTGCAAAGATTCTTTGGATTTATCTCGTTCCTCCCCCCATTCCCTCTAGTATTTATGGTCATTGAGTTTGATGCTTACAAAGCCTGGTGGCTCGTGTTACTAGAAAACAGGTGGCTTTTATGGAGTAATATAGCAACCGGTTTTTTTCCCTTTCGTTGCGGGTGGATTCGTCCCTTTCATTACCTACGGAACAAGAGCAGAAATGTTGTATCAAATAATTGCGGGAAATGTTTCGGCGGGCGGTGTCTGCTTTCCTTTGATTAGAAGCTCTCCTCCCACTTCGGTGAAAATAATTAAAGAAACCGCCTCTTAATAGCCGAATTTTTTTTCCGAAAAAAAATACGATGGCAATTCTTGGCACTCGCTTTGTTCTTGGAACTGTTATGTCGACCAATTTCACTTGTTTGTTCGTTTTTATCCATTAGGGGAAACAATTCTCTCAGTTTTCAGAGGTAAATATTAAAAAAAAGTGAAAATAGAAGGATGGCTTGAGAAAATCGAACATTATCTAGGAAGAGATAGTTTGCAAAACCTAAATTTTATACTTGAAGATGTATTTTGATGATGATAGGTGTGCGACAACAGAGGATTTTGTTTAGTTTTGTTATATTAACCTCCCAGTTTAAAGCAACATTAGGGCTATTTTGATTATTATTAATTATAAATTAATTAATTATTTATAATTAATTAATTAATTTATAATGAATTATGAACCACGGTCAGAAGACTTGGACGATACCTGAGCTGGCAGCCCCTCTCCACAGCACATCACACCAGGGGGAGGACGCTTGGCCCGGACGGATTTAACGTGCATCAGACCTGCTTCCACGATGGTTCTTCGGGGAAATCGGGTCTCGAACCTGAAAGCCAAGACCTTACCACAAGGCCATCGCGACACGTAGCAAAATTTCCAAAAAAAAAAAAAAAAAAAAAAAAAAAAAAAAATTTAGAATTTAAATAACTGTCAAAGGACTTGCTATTCAAAAAAAAATCTTTCATATGTGTGTGTACTAGATGCAAAAGATGCTAAAGACAGCCAAAGAAAATACAAAATAAAGGAGCAGACATAAAAAGAAAAAAATGGAGAATGTCTAAATGGCTCAAGCAGAAGAGCCTACATTATATACCACAGTAGCAATATCACTGAAAAATAACTAGTAAGTAATAAAATTTACCAAAAATAGGCGGTTTAAACTTTGAAGACAGAAAAAAAAAAATAAAATAAAAGCAAAGAGAAAAATATAAATAAATAAATGAAAAAAATGAGTAAATAAATGAACTGAATAAATAAATAAACAGAAAAAATAGGTATATAAATTGGCTTAGTCTAAGGTGGAGTTCATGATCAAGAACAAAAGGCTAGATAAAGAGTTCTTTTTTTTTTTTTTTCAATTTTTTTTCTTCTTATATTCATAAGATGCTGTCCAGTTTAACAGTGCTTGACATTCTCTATGCATATTTTGAAAGGCTCTTGTAAATTTCCATTTAAAATTTGCAACTGTTATAAAAGTGTTAACACTTGAAGTATAAAGAGGAATGCAAACTTACTTTACCGCAAGTTATATCCGAGAAAAAGTCTTTTTTTTCCCTTTGTAGTAAAATAACATTTGGCTCCAAAAGTCTTTTTTCCTTTGTAGTAAAATAACATATGTAGTCCAAAATAAGAAAGATTAGTCCAGATAGGAGACAAACTAGGATAAATTATTATTCCATTTGGAAAAAATCTTGTTTTCATTTTGCTACAGGAAATTCATGATAGTTTGAGCTGCTAAAATCATTTTATTATTTGATAGAATTTGGGAAATATTTTATTGAGTTATAGTAAATTTTCTCGAATGATGAAAAATAGAGCAATAGATGGGCTGTTAAAATCTGCAATCTCCATCTTCTAAATAACATATGCAGTCTATTTATTCTTTATTTTCATGCTTACGAATTTCACAAATAGTAAAAAACATAATTCAGGTAGTTTTGAGCAGATTTGAATAGGAAAGAAACACGTATTAAGAAGGGTGAAGATATTGGCCGAACTCTAAGGGTTCAAAATGATTGGAGAATGAAAATTTTATTTCTTAATAACTGCTTTACAAATGGAAAAAGAAATTGCATTCAATTGAGGTGAAATTCAAAGGTGAAAAAATGACAGGAGACTAAAAATATTATTTCTCAGTAACTGCTTTACAATTTAAAAAAGAAAGTTCATTCAAACGAGGTAACACTCAAAGGGGTTGAAAATAATAGGAGAATAAAATTTTATTTCTCAATAACTGCTTTACAATTGAAAAAAGAAAGTTCATTCAAATGAGGTAAAACTCAAAGGGGCTCAAAATCATAGGAGAATAAAATATTATTTCTCAATAACTGCTTTACAATTGAAAAAAGAAAGTTCATTCAAATGAGGTAAAACTCAAAGGGGCTCAAAATCATAGGAGAATAAAATATTATTTCTCAATAACTGCTTTACAATTGAAAAAAGAAAGTTCATTCAAATGAGGTAAAACTCAAAGGGGCTCAAAATCATAGGAGAATAAAATATTATTTCTCAATAACTGCTTTACAATTGAAAAAAGAAAGTTCATTCAAATGAGGTAAAACTCAAAGGGGCTCAAAATCATAGGAGAATAAAATATTATTTCTCAATAACTGCTTTACAATTGAAAAAAGAAAGTTCATTCAAATGAGGTAAAACTCAAAGAGGTTCAAAATGATAGGAGACTGAAAATATTATTTTTTCATAACTGCTTTACTATTGAAAAAAGAAAATTCATTCAAACGAGGTAAAACTCAAAGGGGTTCAAAATAATAGGAGAATAAAATATTATTTCTCAATAACTGCTTTACAATTGAAAAAAGAAAGTTCATTCAAATGAGGTAAAACGCAAAGGGGTTCAAAATAATAGGAGAATAAAATATTATTTCTCAATAACTGCTTTACAATTGAAAAAAGAAAGTTCATTCAAACGAGGTAAAACTCAAAGGGGTTCAAAATAATAGGAGAATAAAATATTATTTCTCAATAACTGCTTTACAATTGAAAAAAGAAAGTTCATTCAAATGAGGTAAAACTCAAAGAGGTTCAAAATGATAGGAGACTGAAAATTTTATTTTTTCATAACTGCTTTACTATTGAAAAAAGAAAATTCATTCAAATGAGTTGAATTGAATGAATTAGTCAAATCATTATAAACATATTTTGCATTGAAAGATTTCGATAGTTGCAATAGTTTAAAAGATTGGGAAAGTGATCTTCAATTAAAAAGAAAGAAGTTTAAAAGAAAGAAAATGATCTTCAAATCCCCCTTAATTTTTAACTAACTGAAATTTAAACATTTTGCTGGAAAGTTGGCATCTTTTGCAATTTTCTTACAATCACATCCCTTACGAAATTAAAGGAGGAAAGGGAGCAGGAGGAGAATCCTTATATTTCCAGACAAACGAATCTACTTCATGATAATGAGCAACTTTTGTGTTGAAAGGTTTCTATATTTGTAATAGTTAGAGCTGGAAAAGTGATTTTTCAATCTCTCCCATAACTTCGAACAATTTTCAAACAATTAATAACATTTCGTAAGAAAGCTTTCATCACTTGCAATTTTCTTTCATCCTCTTAGATATAATTCTTTTGAAATTAGAAGAAAATATGTCCAGTGAGGAAATTCTACATGTTTCCGGACAGTTTGTATCTACCGGCTTGCCTATAGGAAGTATTTTATAGGTTACTGATTTTTGACTGGCATCTATAATTTTCGTCTTGAAATTATAGATAGAATGAGGAAAAAAGAATATTTCAAAACGTTCTAAAGGGCAACTGTTGGACTTAAGAGCCATCAAATTTGACTTTTCACTTCTTAGTTAATAGATGATAACTAAGGTATATATTTTTTAAGATAAATGTTTCAAAATTTTCTTCCTTTTGATGTTAATTCTTGCACCTCCCCTTTCCATATTATTTTCAACACTTCATGTTTTTATGACTTTTTTTAACCTCTTGCTTTTAGATAAAGATAATTATTTTCCAGCTTACTTTTAAAAGCATGCTTTTTCAAAAAGATTTTTTTTTTCATTTATATTTCTTTAGTTTTGCTCTAAAAATAAAGAATACACAATTAAAATCTGAACTTTTTTTTTGTATAGGAAGGAAATAGAAAGTATAGTAAATCGTCCAAGAATTTGGCGCGTGATTTTAATCAATCTAAACGTTTCAGATCACCCTGAATTAAAGGTGTCATTTTTGCTAATATGTATATCTGTGGAAACAACCCAACAGTGGAAAGAGATTAAAATAATATAATCTAGCGAGTGTACTTTGCATCAATATTGCAGGTCATCATTAAATTTGCAAAAAATTGATAAAAGAAAGTCTATAACTCAAAAACACAGCAAGTCAGGGAAGGGATTTTAATATGTGGGTTTGACACCAGAATAAGATGTCCAAAATATTTATGAATGTATTGTGTAAATATACAAATAAATAAATAAATAAAGAGAAGAAAATTCTCGCTGGTCTATAAAATTCAATTTTTTTTATTTGAATTTATCAAATTTTTATATACTTATAAGAAAAGTAATAAGCAATGTCAAAGAACAAAGAAATGCTTAATTTTTAGGTAAGAAGTCTATGTTAAAAATTTTATTCTGTTGAAATGATGGCTATCATTGTTTCTGATGCTTTTAATATCCGAGATTTTGTTGACCGTACTGTATAAAATCCTTGACGGGGATATTATATAAGAAAAACAAACGTTTCTGGGGCCGTCAGCTCTTGAGAACTTTTTTTTGCTAGATTTTGAAAAATATCTAATTTTGTGTTTTCATTTAACTATAAAAATCAAGCAGTCGAACTATTTAAATTAAAATCAAATATAACTTAAATTAATTTGAGTTGTTATTCTAGTAGCATTCATAATTAATAACCATCTGCAAAACTTATGTTATTTTATAATTTTGATATAAAATTAAAAAGAGTGGAGCTTTTTAATTAAAAAAATGACGTATCCTAATATTAAATATTATTTAGATTGTATTGAAAAAATTGCGTTTTTTCTACACTATTTTATTTAAAATTTCTTAAGAATTTCAATAGCGCAATTTTTTTTATACGCGTTATATTGAAAATAACTTTTAGAATGTAATCTGCAATAATATGTTTTGTTATTTCAATGCGTAAAAATTTGCTACTTTGAAACTGTTTGTATAAAGTTTAGTTAATATTGATAACAAAATAGGTTTTGAATGTTTTTAGAAGAATAGGGCATTTGAAGTTTGTATTGCTGAAGTGCCCTTATAAGATTTAATCCGGATCTGCTGACATTCCATTTTTAGGCCTTGAAGAATATTTTATAATAGATTTTGTGATTTTGAATCATCTTTAATTGATAAATACTTCAAGAAAACCTTACTTTACAAGCTTTAATGCCACCCCAATTGAAGTGAACCAGAATGATGGTAATTTATTTAAATAGTCTCACATCTGAATATATACTTCAGAGAAATGGAATTTCAATTAAGAGTTGCTCTGATCCTGAAGCTGGCTCTACTGGTATAACGAAAATATAGGGGAAAAAAAACCCACCGTTATTAGTTTATATTAGGCACTTGTATGCATTTTGATCATTTTTTCATTTTAAAAAGGCATTTATTGAGAAAAACTAATACAATATAAATCAATCAAAATACTTTCCATCATTTTCTACAACATTTTCCCTTTTTCAGTCCAATAAGTTTTGCAATTGAATGTCGTTGATTTTTTTTAGTCCTCCAGGCCGTTCTTTGTCATTGACATCGGAATCACCACTATTAAAGCTTTGAAACCAAAACCGACAATTGGGATATGACGGAACAGCATCTCCATAAGTTTCTAAAAGTGTCTGATGGGCTTCGGCAGCAGATTTTTTTGAATCAAATAAACAAAAAAAGCAATGAACGTCGAAAGTGCAATTTGGATCGTTCCATGATTGGGGCTTTTACACGCTGAAAAACTGAATAATAATAAATGGAAAACTTTCAAAATTATAACAGTAAAGTAATAGTAAATTGAAAAAACCAAAAATCATTGACGTGTATATAGATGCTTCGCTTGTTTACTAATAGATGTCGCTGATTAAAATGCATGCAAACACCCATAGAATGAGATATAAAAGAAGATTAACCTCTCTTGGAAACATGAACTAATGTAATATTTGATTGTCCCCACCATTTTATTTCAACAAAGATTCAGTTTTATTCCCTACAAAATTCTGAAATATTACCATTGAAGTTATATCTTATTAGAATTATTATCCCAAATGTAAATTTTGTGAATAAATATAATATATTAATTAATTTGGCCTGGAATTATTTAAATATAAAATAGTAACTAAAGTCTGTGTGCACTTCCATTCAGATATTCAGAGTTTAACTTATCCCATTGATTATTTCCTTTCAGATGAAAAATTCATTAAAGAGATCCATCTTATTCAATACAACTGCCAAGAAATGATTGAATAGGCAAAAGTTCGCTGAATATAAAACGCTTAAAAATTGGCAACTGTGAGAAATTCATGCTTTCATAAAATGTGAAATAAGATAATTTTATAAAGGAAGAATTTTTTTTAACGTTTTGTTTGTTGCAAATTGAATTTATTGAATATATTTTCTCTTTCTTTTGCAATTCGGAATTGTACAATAACAATTCTGTATTTGGAGAATTTACGATTTGTAAAATCAATCATTCATTATAAAATCGGAGATAGTTTCTATATTATTTTATTTAAGATAATGAAAGGAATTTTTTGGTTAAGGCAACTAACTTTAATAAAATCAATTTTCTTTTAATATTTTATTTTTAACCATTCTTTAATGCATCTATATAACTGTTACCTGAATGAAAAATTCAAGAGTTGTAAGTAGGTTTTTTTTTTTTTTTTTTTTTTTTTTTTTTTAATTCGTGGGTTTGGTTTCAAAATCATGCAAGTTGGAAAATGGAAATATTTCAAGAAAGACACTAATAACTATTTAAAATGTCCACTAGGAGTATAAATTTAGACTTTTAAAATGTTCACTAGTAACACTAATTCAAAGAACTGATTTACGAGAGATTTAAAATAATATTCTTCGATTTATTTCTATTAAAATCTAAGTAAATCTAATTTTTGTAAAGATTTGGACTTGAGAGATTTTGGAATCAAATTGACGAATATATTCTTACTGTAAATCTAGGCTTAAAAAATGATGTGTTACATTACAAAAATATCTACAATTAGCTTATATTAAAATTAGAGAATATATGACTTGATTTGAGATGTATTAAATATTGTTATAGATGTATTTATTAAATGCAGAAATATGGAATCCTATTTTAATTCATCCAGTCAAAAAAAGTAATAATTCGAGCTTAATGTGTTTTTAAAGTAATTAAAAATTCGTTTACATAAATTTTTAGTTGGAAAGAATATTTAGTATATTTTTTTTATTTAATTATTGCTTTTAACAGAAATAATAAATTTTTCTTCTATTAACATATTTTCGTTTGATATAATTTTTTTTATTAATATTTAATTTTAAAAACTGGTTTCCCTAGACGTTTTTATGAAAATAAAAACGCAGATCATGTTTGAAACCCATTTTCAAAATTGGCTATGCTGAGCATGCTTCAAAATATTCATGATTAATCACTATCAATTAAAATATTCTAAAATCATTTATTACCTTTAATTAGAATAATCTATTATACTCGTACTCTCTCGTTTATTGATTATTTATTATTTTTTGATTTTGGAGTTTTAATATGTAATGATGGTAACTTTGAAAGTCAATATTACAAGGAAAATATATTTTCAGCAACTTAACATTAAAAATATTATCTCTTCGATCCTGCCAGTCTAAATATCTGAATATTTCTATAATTATTATAATTTTTTAATTTGGAGCATAAAAGGAAGTAAATACATTTAATAGTTTGAAACGACGGTACGATTACTTTGCAACTGGGAATAAATTCAGTGACCAAAACAATATGCAATGTCTTCTTTTATAAAATGGAAACAGAGAAATTAAAACAATGCAGTAATTAAAGATATATATCGAATATTTCCTCTAAGGAGATAATGGCAATCAAAACAACTTAGTAAATATGCCTTTTTTATGTAGTAAAACAAGCATGTATTTAGGTAAGTTTAGATTTCCAATGGTGGATTTGGTTCAAAATTTGATATAGATGTAAGGCTAATATTTCATCCATCAAACTTATTGTGTTTTTGAGTTATCATATTTATATACTCTTTAAGCAGATAGATTTACAGATATATTTCTAAAAATGTTTTCAAATTTAATGAACTTTGAATCCTTAATATACATCAAAATCTGTAAGATGAATTTTTAGCAATTACAATACTTTCGTAGGTGTTTCGCATAAGAGAAAATAATAAAACCATAGATAATATTGTATACTTCGCAATATAAAACAGTTATAAATATAAAATATTTAATAATATGAATAATAATAAATTTAATTTATAAATATAAAATGTTTGGTTTTATAAATATCAAAAACATTATATTTAATTTTCCATATACAATGCATTAAAAATATATGCTATAATGCAATGTAATATATATATATATCCTTGTACAAAGGCTTACTTAATAAATTAAACATTATTTTTGAATATGATTTTTTTTCAAATAGAAACAACATATTTTTTATAATTTGCGTGTTGGTAGAATGTAATTTTTCTTTAATATTCCAAACAAAATTTACTTGCCAATTACCTAATTTTATTAAATATTTAACATTTTATACATTATTTAAAATAAATCTTCCAGCTGAAAATGCAAATAATTAAAATATTTCGTTGGCAGAGAGTTAACTTTCACAAATATTTTTTCAGAATATCCAGTATATTTTATTTATTTGCTTATAATTGTTTTGGTTTTACACTATCAATTTGACAATTTTATGTTCTATTTTGCAATATTTACAATATGAATTCTATTTCCCCGTCTGTTATAATATTTAATTAATAACTTTTCCTAATCTCTTAAACGTAATTTGCTTTCCTTGCATCGTTTTGCTATTGCTCATGTCTACTTGGCTCTTTGGCAAGAGAAACATTGGTGCTAGAAAGCGACTTTTACAGAGAATCAAGAGCATTGTCGAGAAACTGACAAAATAACATTGCCCGGATACTCACAAAATAACATTGCCCGGATACTGACAACAAATTTAAGTTATAATAAAATTGTACTAGCTAGAAAACTCATCATTGCTTACCTAAAAATTTTTTAATGACTTTAACAAATATTTAAACTATTATTTTTCAAATTTCAAATATTTGGTTCTTCACAAGTATCAGCTAAGCCATCTATGATTACTTTGACCAATGTCAGAAATGCGAAAGAAAGTAAAGGACTAAAGACATTAATTATAATAATAAACTGAAAAAAAAAAAGACACTATATATTTTTTTATTTACGAGAATGTGAATTCAATAGTTTTGTAAAAATTTACATTAGGTTTTATTCGGATTTTTATTGCGGAGTATAGATGACTTTTTACCTCTATGTTTACATTATATGTAAAGCTTAAGTTATAAACGTCAATTTATTTATTACACGTATCAGTCCTTATAAATTTTATAAAAATGAATTTATTACGGACGAGATAAGATCTTATTGAAGATTCTTAGTGTTACCATGAAAGGAAAATTTTTTCAGAATTGAACCGATATTATAATAATTGACAGCATATTATAATAATAATTATGACATCATTTATAGGATCAGAAATGGACTGTTTCTCTTAATTTCTAGAACAGTTTTGCTGCTAAACTTAAAATTATTCTTAAGCTGTGATTTGTCCTGATTCCATGAGGAAGTCTATTTACTTATGATTTATGTCGATCTACTCTTCCACAGCCTCTTAAAGGTCGAGAAAAATAGAGTGAATGAATCAAAGTTTAGAATTGAATTTATTTGTCTAATATGATTCAGAACTTTTTTTAAATGTTCATTTTCTGTTATTCATTGCAATGGATCGCCAGTAAATGTTTACTGAATTTTAGCAATGGATTAAGGATATGCTATTTATTATAAAATTTATATTCATCTTTATATTATATTCTTTCTTTAGATATTATGATTTTATCATGCTTATTTGCATAATTCTATATAGAGTGTTTACAGAAGCGCGAGAGTAGTCATCTCAAGCTACATATTAAAGTCAACTATTATCAAACGAATTTTCTTGGATTCCTTTTATTTTCACCAGGAAAATAAAAACGGACCAGAAATATATAATTTTTAAATACTGGGTGTCCCAAAAGTTTATGCGCTCTGTCAATAACTATTGCAAAAATAAGTGAAGCAGAATTTCTTAAATTAGTGCTTCAAATGTTGCGTAGAATCAGTTATCCAGTGCAAATTGTTAATCCTGAGGTGCTGATGATAGCATCAATCGATGAAATGATAAACATCTTTGTTTTTTACGAAAAGATATATAGACGGATTTTCTTTTTTGTCGAAGAAGATGGAATGGAACCATGAGCATTATCTTTTAGGTGTACGCACAAGAATAAATTTATCAGGGTAAAATCCGATGAGTGTGAAATAAAATCAATGCAAATTTTTTGATGTAATCAAAATTCCATTCAATTGGTTATCATTTTCTCGTACTCAATTAATGCTTTAAATGAGTTATGAAAATGCTTGCTATAAATTGCTCATTTGATTATTGTTCAGAATATGTATACACTTTTGAGAAAACCTGCAGTACTGGACCTTACTGCAACAGTAGACACATTGATTGGAGTAAGTGAATGCAGGCAGGCCTAGTGTTATCTAGAAATAAGCATAAAATAATTAAAAAAAGAATTATTAAAACTCTACTAATAAAAGGCAATGAATGTTTTTATTGAATTAAATTAAATTATAAAACCTTGAGGTTTATTATTAATTACTTATGTGATATTAATTCAAAGTACGCGTACATTTTTAGATTAGACAGAATAGGGTTAATGATTGTTAGCTAGGATAGTTCATTGATTGCTCAGAGCAAATTATGATTTTATTGTTCCAAATAACCCCCATTAATATACAGAGTGTCCCAAAAAATGTATACACATTTTAGCACCTGATAACTAAGTTATTTCTTCTTTCTTTACTGACTGAACCCATTGCACCAAGTGATGGCAGACAGACTTGAATTTGAAGAAAGGAAATTTATTTTAAAATGCTACTGGAAGTATGAAAATGCAGTAGAAGTGCAAAGGCAATTTTAGAGGGAATTTAACAAAGGACCACCTACACGAGTTACCATCACTCGAATTAGAGATAAGTTTGAAGCTGATGGAACTGTTCAGGACGTCCATAAACCTGCAACAGTTGTTCAATTGAGGGCAACCATTGAACATGAATGTACGAATATCCCAAGGGAATTGTTCCATCATGTGTGCTATTCCATCGCTTCGCGTTGTCAGCAGTGTCTGGAGCAGAACGGACATCAGTTTGAGAACATGCGATAACAAGACAATAGAATGATATTTGTAGAATCTTTTACATGTTGGAAATTATTCGAATTATAATAAACCCCAAATTTACAATTATTTAAAGTGTGTATACATTTTTTTGGGACACCCTGTATATGAAGGGTAAATAAAGCTAGATCTATGGTATTATTTTTCCATCCCTTCATCTTATTTAGCACTCAAAAGTGGTAAGTGCACATATTTGTGCACTAACACTTTGCGTCTGGACTTCTGTATCCTATTCCCTTTGTCCCCACGTCGTAATGTATCTTTGTGTAGTGTGCGATACAAATAAGTTTCTATTTAACAAGAAACCCTCAGGAAGAATTTACTAAAATCCTTAAAAAAATTGTTATCTGCGAGAGCAGGCAATACGACATTAAGCAAGTAAGTGACGCTGTGCCGAGCCAATAATTTAAGTGCATCTATTATAATTTATACTGTCTTCTGTACTTAGTATAGAGAAACTATAGTAATCGTCAAAAAATTTCAACTCGAGATTTTGACGAATCTTTACGTTTTAGACTTACCTCAATTCGATAAACACACACTTTTGGAAAATGTCCATCTATCTGCCTGTCTGTCTGTGACAAAATACTCAGAAAGACTCTAGACAGATGAAATTTGGTATACGGTCTTTTTACCAAAAATGTAGATTTCTAATAAATTTTGAGTAAAATCTATTAAAAGGAAATCCTCTGTCTGGCTGTTCAAATATAACTTAACACGATAATTACAAAACGAAGAGAGTTAAATACATAAAATTCGGTGCACAGATTTCCTATCTATAGTGTAGAATCACCTGTAGAATTTTGAGCTAAATCCAACTAAGGGTCTGTTGGCCTGTACTTTCAGAAATATATAAACGCGATAATTTAAAAACGCAATGACTTAAATATGTTAAATTTGGTATGAGACTTTGTGACTATAGTTCGTTAACGGATTCTGAGTCGACCACATTTCGTCGACTCCATCCCATTAAGGGGTGAGACGAGGAACGATGAGTGCATTTCCGGTATTCCCTTTGACCTTGAATTTCGCCTATTAGATATTAGTAAATGTAAACATCTCCTCCTTTTATCTTTACTTTCTTCCCTATTTTGAAGAATTAAAACCATCCTAACGCATGCGTAAAAACGCGGAGGGTTTTACAATCCGTTGCTAAACTATACAAGTACAGTTTTGCGTCAAATTTTTTTTTTCTATCGGTTGAGAAAAACTTGATTTTTGGTTACTATTAACGCATGCCAGGGATTCATCTCCAAATAATTGCCAAGAATGATACGATAGCTTCAGTAAAATTGCTAAATTTACGTTAAAAGTTAATATTTCGGAACTATTGTGCCCCAATGCCATGCAAGGCGTTCCCTGGCAATTTAATTAAAGAGTTTGCAAGAAAGTTTTGTGGAGACCACTCGCACTGGTTTGGAAACCAAGACTACACAACAATTGGTAATCAAGAAACAAAAGGTGATTTAGAACCAATTTTTTTTAGAGCAGCTGTTAATGTAATGAGAAACATTTAACAATATATCAGGGCGATTTCGTTTCTTATTCTCATTCATAGCAAAGCGCAAAATGAGTGCAATTGCAACTCTGGTAAATTTTTGATTCTTCCCTTTGCGGAATTCCGGCAAATCAGAGCGGGGTTAAAATCCGATGCGGGAGTAGGAATTGAGTTCAGTGTTGCCGTGTTTGCATACTAATTAAGAATTAGTGGAGGGTCCCCCCACTACTCCGGGCAGCGGACCGGCAAAACCGGAGGACGGCTACGAAGGTGTCAAAATCCTTTACCGCGCGGGGCGAGGTGTAGAGCGCATTTGTCATTAATTAACTTAATTATGGGAGTGCGTCGGGGGTATTTGCGCAAACGAACGTCATTGTCTTCGCTTCGACGCTCGCCGCCCATCCATCTCTGTACACCCCTCCTGTGGAACGCCAGACGATTATTTCGCTTTCTTGATCCTTTCCTTTTAAAAGGGAAAGGGAGAAGGCATGAGGGGGAGGAAGTAGAAAGTGAAGGGAGGGGGAAGAATCGTTGTCGGTGGGGGTCGGTGTATCCCCTGCGGGGAGATGTCTAACCCCTGCGATCCGGAATTATTTTGCGATCCGTGGAAGGAAAGGGTTAGCAGACGATTTCATAATAGCAGAGCGGGAGACGGTTAATGCTTCGGGGAACAGGAGGAGGGGTGGATGGATGGAGTATGAGATGAACAGGGCCATTCGGCAATGGAAGAATGGTATTTTTCGGGAGTGACATCAGAAGGAGACAGTCTTTTATTGATTTCCTTGGAAGACATTCGGTGATATTAAGCTCTGGAGTTTACGGCGGCTGGAGCTTTATGGGGGCTTGGGCTTTCTCTCCAATTCGAATGGATATAGAATTGTTGTACGTTCCGGCGACTAATCATTTTCGCGAGCTGAAATGAGTTCCGCGTGGCATTTCGATTTTAATAAATGCTCTATCCAAGTAACGGTGCATTTAAGGGATATGGAAGAATATTTCAGAAACCTTAAATTATCATCAAAATTATTTGAATGCCTGCATTTGTAAGCAACTTTATTTACTTGACTCCATCCATGTCAGTCAAGATGATATTTTTTTATTAGTTTTTCAATCCCCGTATACAAGAATTCTAAAATTTTATAAAGTTGTGTGTTGTCGATGAGAGTACAGTATTTTAATATTTTCAGAAATTTAATTTTATTTAATCCATAAATTTTTAGTTAAAATTTAGTGTGTGAGAAGTACCATTTTTTCAAGCGCATGTGAAGAAAAAAAAAAGATTTCTTGATATTTTTAATAATTGATCGTGGAATTGCTGAGAAGTAAAAAAAAAAAAAAAAAAAAACTTTTCAAAATAATCTTTTACGATGGTAGTTGGTAAAAATAGTTGTTACCATTTAGAGTATTAATTAAAGAGTACTTAAAAACTTTATTTTTATTATTTTGTAGAAGCCTTGGTTCTTTGAAAAGAATGAACGAATAAAAGTTCATAAGAGGTTATTTTGAAACATGAGTCATATATTATTTTTCCAAACAATTATAGGCTTATCTGTCTATAATTGTATTAAATGGAGGAGAGATAGAACAGTTTTTTTTTGCAGTTATTTGATTATAATATCATAATTTTTAATGTAAAAACTAAGGTGCTTATTATTTTCCCATCATTACCCCGTATAATTTACCCACAAATGTTTAATTTCCAATTCATAGCTCATTTTCGGGGGGTGGGGTGGGTGGGTGGGACGAAATCGGATGAAGCAGCGAAATAAGATTATTAAAAATTCATATGAAGACTTTCACATTACAACAATCATTTACTAAATTTCCATGAATATTTTAAAATAACGTCTTTTCTAAATTATATAAATATTCTGCTCATAAAGAAACGACACTAAGAATGCAGTTATCCTGAAATTCTTATGTGAGACCAGAATTGGAGCTTTCAATTTATAAATTATTTTCCTGAATGCTGCTTTTAAATATTCAGTGAGATTTAAATATATGGCTTCCTTTTTCTGAGAGCAGTTATGCACTACTTGCCTTAATTTTTTTCCGATATTCCATTATGCCATATAAAATAGGTTTTCTAATTAAATAAAAGAATTACTTATTATTTAAAATGAATTCTTTTTTGAATTATGAAATTGTAATCGTATTCTATATTAATTCATTAAAAATGTATCAAAAATATTATTTCCCGAGCTCTTTATAGATTTTTATTAATTATTGTGAAACATCAGATTTTAAGCAATATTGGTCAGCAAAAGCGAATTTGTTGGTTCTCGACTTGCTTTATATTAATTTGACTGCCAATTGCTACCCAATAAAATGATCTTTTTTAACACAGAAAATGTTTTTTTTCCCACAGAAAATTTTGTTAGCAAAATGATTTCTTTCTTTAAATTCAATTTTATTTAATTTTTACTACATTTGCGAAAGTGGAATTAAATAATTTATCTTTCTCTCACTTTCTAATATATTTGAGTTTTGAAAAGTTGCACTCTTGGTTTCTCAATGAGACATCTTTTTCAATGTTTTCAAAATTTAACTATCAATTCATTTATTAACGATTAAATCTTCACTCTGTACAAATGGCGCCACCTGCTGGGGAGTTTGAGAACATTTTTTTTCAAGATTTCATAATACTTTTAATAATGCATTATAAATTAAAAACTCAAAATTCGTTAGAAAAAAGTAAAAATTTTCTACTCTCTAATAAACTAAAAAGGTGTACTTATAAAAACTATTTTTATTAAAGTTATCGTTAAATATTAAATTCTTATCAATCGTTCTGTGTTAAGTTGCTAAAAAATTAATTGCTGTATTAAAAGATTCTATATTCTTACACTTTTTATTAGTTTGATTAATTATAATAAAAAATAAATTTTATACAATTAGTGAGAAAAATTGTAATTTTTAAACTATTATTGAACATATTTCATAACGGCTCAATTATTTTTTTATAACAAATTTTTAATCGTTTAAAAAATATACACCTTTTTTTTAAAATTTGCATTTTTTAACCTGCAAGAATTAAAGAGTTTCAATATTAGCTTGACTTAATCTTTGACATATAGTTAATGAAATATCACTCTTAATTTTATTATTTTCTTCGTCTTCATCCAAAAATTATACATTTGCGTTTCTTTAAAAGCTATAAAGGAATTAAAATGTTAAATAATTAAGAAAAAAATTCTCAAAATTATATTTCTTATTTTGAGTGTGTAAAATGGGAAATAATTTATAAGGCGATTTATATTAATTCGAGAAGTTTTAACCTGAGAAGTATCTAATCAAAATTGTTGATCAAATCATACTCCCAGAATTGATAATATGAAAATTAATAAAATATTAATTAGTATAAACGCAATTATACTTACTAAATTATTATTTACAATTATAAAAGCTTCTTTTTTTGATAATTATAAATTTTGAACTGGATACAATTAAAAAAAAATGTCTAAGAAAGGGAGGTTTCAAATTATTTAACCTCAAAACCGTAATTAAATTATTCCTAAGTAAATCCATCATTTTGCAAATTTTTCTATAAAATAAATTTGATATTTCTTTATTATTTCGTTACTTATTTTTGAAATTCTACTGACAAAAAAATGTTATTTTTGTTATTTAACCATATTTGAAAATTACAAGATATTTTTCAAACAGATATTACGCACATTCAAAAACGAAGCTTTAATTTAAATAAACCAAATTAATCTAAAACTAAAGTTTTGTTTTTTATTGATGTAATTTATATTCAGAAAAAAAATTCACCATGAAAATATGACATTTTAGACTGTTAGGTCGTATGCCATAGTTTTTAAAATTAAATTTAGGATTCAAATTCCGTGTTATGAGAATGAATAATTTATTTAAATTGTTCTATATTTTGAATATCACTTTCTGTGTAAGCTTTTAATTGCTCAAAAAAGAAGCTCTGATTTTCATCAATTTTTGCAATTTTGGATTCTTTTATCTAATCATTAATCTTGGTATTTGAGTTCAATTAAAAAGCACGAGATACATTTTCAATATCTGTTTTAAAAGGGACATACACCTAACACATCACATTGAAAATTAATTTTAAGCCTCATAATGCAGTATTATCAAGGTTTAGGTTCTTTTTAAAAGGTGAGAATTAGAGATGAAATCAAAAATTATTAATTTAGATAAGATTTCGAAAAATTTTTAATCCTCATATAGTTTTCAGAAAGCCACGCTTTATTAATTTTTCTCAAAAGGTTAAATATGCATTGAGCAAGAAGAGTGTTTTTTAATTACTTCTGTTGTGTTACTGTAAAAAGTAATTTGTAATATAAAGAAAAGTGTTTTGTAATATTTTTAAATATTTTCAGAATATCAATAAAGGAAAATAGAATGTCTCTGTATAATGTTATATACCGTTTAGTATACTGAAGTTTTAGTTTCCGAAAGCCATGCTTTTGGAATTTTTTTTTTAAAGTTTGGTACGCAGTGAGCAAGAAGAGGGCTTCTTTATTTCTTCACCACAATTTTTCTGTTTAAATTCTTCTAAACAGAAAAGTGTTTTATCATATTTTTAAAGGTTTCAAAATTTTAACAAATTAATAAATAAAAATAGAATGCTTCTGTATAATGTTAATAAATTGTAAACATCTCCCTTTTTTATCTCTCCGATGCTTTAGTGAATTCAAAGTGAACTGGAGCATATAAAAAGCTCGGAGAGTTCCCATTTCTAAAAACGGAGAGTATCATAATTAACCCACTTCAAAAACCGAGACGAAGTACAAAAAAGAATGTGGTTAGGTTTTTGTAAAGGGAAAGTTGCCTTCTCCTTGAAGTTTTTCAAAGACCATCTATTATTGGAATTGCAGCTTAACTGCCAAGTCTTGCAGGAAACCGGAAAAATACTGTACATGTGTTTTTACTGTTAGGATATCGTTTGGTAGGAAAAGACACGCTTAGTGAACAAGTTTAGAGCAGTATATTTTGCAGCATATTCCAGATGATTTAAAAATGTTATAATGATAAGAAAATAAATATTTGTTGCTGTTTAAAAATTTGTTGTAGAATTCTTTGAAGGTAGATTATTGGATTCATTAATTTATGTATTGATTAAAACATTTTTTGAAGATGTGTGGAAAAAAAAGTATAAAATGGAAAATTCTGGCTTATTTTTAAATAAGTCTTTGGAATATCAGAATAGAATTATTAATCTTTAAATATATGTTAGAATGTTTATAAATTTTTGAATATTTTTTGCAACTGAAAATAATTTATTAGTTCTTCATAAAGCATAAAGTTCCATTTCATGCAAAAAGTTAAAAAAAAATAACTATTACAAATGATAGAGTTATTCCAAAATTTAAATTGATTAATTGAAAACTTATCAATTTTGCTGTAAACCCTACATACTATCAAAATTTTATGTTTTCAAAAACTTTCACTTAGGTTAGCTTCTAATATACTTTTAATAGAAGATTTTAAAATAATTGTTTACATTTTGATTTATTTTTTGTTGATATTTTCAGGTACGAAATAAGAAATGTTAGATAAATTATTAATTCTAATTAAGTTGTCATAAAGAGCGCGAAATTAAAATTTAATGGCACTATCAGCACTGCGTTTTCCATTAAAATTTGTGCCATTATATGTATTGATGGTATTATGTCTATTGAATTTAAATAGTAATGTAAAGCAATGGTTAAAATTTTTTGAAAGTGTTGATAGCAGATTTTATGTTGTATTAGTTTTGGTGTACATATTCTTAAACTATTGTGCGTACAAAAATACGAATTGTAAGTATAAAAATTTTTGATGCGAAATTTTATCATGAAAACCAATGAATCGATATTATTCTCCACAAGTTATTCATCTGCTGAATAACTGCTACTTAACTTCAAATTTCCAGAAAGAAAATAAGTTTTTTTGACTTTTAAATAATTTTACAATATGTTAAATTATCAGATTAAACCACTTAAAAATTTAATGACTAAATTAAAAAAATAAAACATTAAAAAAAATCTTTTATTTGTGACTCATGCAATTTTATAGAAGACATCATAATGGCGAATAATAATAGAAAAATATGTTAAAAAAATCTTTACTATAAATAGTTATTAGTATTTTATATGAAAAAAAATATTTTTTAAAGTTTTATTGGATCTTGATTATTGGAATTTGTTAAAATATTGTGTTTGTAAACAATAGCAAAATAGCAAAAAAAAAAAAAAAAAAAAAAAAGAGGATATTTATTAATTTTAAGGCAAAAAAAGGAATGATTGAACACGTCAAGCTACGTACAAATTGAAAGTAACACCTTTTAAATTTTTTTTTAATAATTATTTATTATTTTAAGTTTATGTTTCTTTTTATGTATATTAAATTCCTACTTTTTTAAAATTTTAAATGATTGTCTACATTTGTAATCTTACATCGTTTTCTCGAATAGTAAATTATAACATATAAAGGTTGCACATTCGAGGATTCAAAGCTTTTTGCGACGATCTTACTTTTTTCTATTTGTATTAACTCGATGTATTAAGTTGTAGCTGAAACTTTAATCCAATTTTACTCTATGTTTTGAATTTTTAATCTCACAATGCAACTAAGTTTTACTCTCTCATACGATTAGCTCACAAGTTTGTTGTTTAACAACTATATTAATTATTTCTCCCAGTGATTTCTTTCTTAATTTATATAAGATAATTATTGGAAAAAACGTTTGCATACATTCATATTCCGGATTTATTTTAATTCTTAATTAAAAATTGACATATTTAAAATAGTAGAATACCTTAGAGACTTAGAGTAATTATGATTTTCATGAAAACAAATATCGAAAAATTAAAAGATAAAGTTACTAAATATTTTGAGAACTTCTATTTGTTAACATTTAAAAAGAAAATTGCATGCATTATTTTGCATTAAAGTATCTTATTTTTATTGAAAGTCAAATGATCAAACGAAAATAGAAAATGAAAAAAAGGTGAAATTATAAGAAATTCATTATTTTTAATAGACGTTACATATTTTAGCATAACATACAAAAAATAATTTATTTAATATCAAAACATCATTATTATTATAAAACATTAATTAATTATTATAAAAATTTGTTATTAAATTAAAAATATTAATTATTATAAACATTTTAAATCAAAAATTGTAAAATATTAAATTAATCTCTAAGAGGAAAAGTTTTCAAAAAAGTATATATTTTTTTCAAAGCAACATTTTGAAGTTATTTGGGTAAAAAGATCTTTTTGTATGCACTCCTTATTATTTTTCAATAAAAAGACTTTTGTAATTTTCACTAAGGTTTTTTTTTAGTGAGTGCAATCGTATAATTTTTGTAACAGCAAAAGTAATATATATATATATATATAAAGGTATACAAAAAAGACTACCATTAAAAATCTAAGCAATTCAAAGAAAGAAATATTCTGAGCATTTAATAGGCATCAAAAAAAATTTTTTTTCTGCAAATATTTAATTAACACTCAAATATTTGATTTTATGACACTGGAAAAATATTTTCTCCACTGTAAATTAGTTAAATATAGATGTTTTAAAAAGTTTGTTTAATGGAAGCAAGCTTTTATCAAGCTTTATTTTTTGTGCAGTGCAAAAACATTATAAAACAATTTAAAGATAATATTCAATTGAAAGAATAACTTATTTTGTCACCTATTTAAAGGTAATTTTTAAAGTAAATAACTGAGAAAGAACAGTTTGAAGACTAAAAAAACATGAACTTCATTTTTATGAATTAAGCTATTTAAATTATTCAAAAATATTCATTCGTTCAAGAAATAAATGATAATTTTTTTAAAAAAAGGTAACGCATTCTATAAATCAAGATGTAAGTAAATTCCTAAGTTTAATAAGTTTTAAATTTTCAAATTTATATTAACTTAAAAATTAAATTCAATTTCCATTTCATTTTTGAAATTTTTTTTAATATAAAAAAAGGCATGAATTGTTTATGATCAATATTTATTTTGAACATTCAATTTCACTTATTTCATTTAGTATTTTTGATATGGACAAAAATAAATGTATTTAAATAAGTGGGAGTATGAATTGAAATTTACAGAAGCATGCTCGAGGTAATCAAATTCCAATCATGAATTTTACTAAAATTCTTTATTATCAATAAAGGTAATTATTCTTTGTATAAACTATGTATTATGTTCTTGCGCACTGATTTGATAATTTAAAAAATTGTTAATTTTTTCGTCGATTGTAAATTTTGTTGATTGTAATTTTTTTCATCTCATTAAATAAAAACGTAGTGAATTAATCATATGCATCTTTAAAAAGAACATTTGATCAGCAACCAAAATTGAGTGTTGATTATCTATTTGAAATTTGTTTTTGAGTATGGTCATCAATCAAACAACATTAAAACAATCCAGAATAGTTTTTTTTCTGACTCTGTATTTTCTATTTCGGTATAAAGCCTGACTGTATGTGAATACCTTTGGTTTAGTAGATTTCAAAAATAAACAATACCTCATATTATCTTCTCATTTTCTCATGCACTAAATATGAAAAGTATTGCAATAATAATAATAATAATAATAAACCCAAAATCTGGATTTTTATGCCATCCTGGTCCAAAAAATACATTTTTGTAATTTTGTCTATATAGCTGACTTTGAACAGGATTACTCAAAAATGCTGTCAGCTGGACGGATAAAAATTTAATTTATGGTTTCTACTAAATCTGTAGATTTCTATCAATTCTTTTGAACAAAGTCCATTCAGAGTACAAGTCTGTTAGTCTGTTCGATTAAAAGGGCATGATAGCTGCATAACTTTAAGTTATAAATGTATAAAATTTAGCTCATAGGTTTAACGTCTAAAATGTGAATACGTATCAAATTTGGAACCTAATCTGGGAAAGGGTAGACTGTCTGTTGGTCTGTACATTCAGAAACATGTGAACGCGATAACTGAAAAACGCAATGATTTAAATATACGAAATTTAGTATGTCATTTCATAACTACAATTGAATTTTTGTCTCAAATTTTGATTGGTCATAAAAGAGGCTTTAAAAATATATTATATATAAAATCTGGCACTTGTGTATTAACCACATCCCAGTGATTTCAAAAAAAAAATCTCCAAAGATCACACTCTAATAGGCTCTTTCATAACTATTTTTCACCTATGGCTTGCTTTTAATAATACACAAATACATTTATTAGAGAGAATGTAAGAAAATTTCGGCAGATTTGAAAAAATATCTTTTTTAATATTGATACTTTTAAAAAATGATGTACATTACAATACTAATCGAGTTTTAATTATAATTAAATACAGGTCTTCAGCTTATCCTCAGCGTTTGCCTCAAAAGCAACTTGGAAATTGCTTTAATGATAACGGAATTCAGATCATATAATTTAAAATATTATAATTCCTTATTTATTGTAAAAATATTTTTCTAGTAATTATCCATCATTTATGCATATAATGTCATGCGGAGACATTATAATCAATAAATTTTCCTTTTCAGTGGGAATAGATATTTTAGACCAAATAGAAATAATTAATTAAAAGATTCTGTATTAATTCTTTTTGTTTTAAAATATTTAGAGAATGCTTAAGATAAAGAGTATCTTCTGTAATATCTTGTAGCATCTTCTGTCAAACATATTGAAACATTTAAATATCACTGAAAATAAAATTATGAATTGACTTTGGTTATTGTATTTCTGGATAAAATTTAGGAGGTCAACATTTGTGTTTCGCATATTAAAATCCGGGAAATCCAGTAATAATTAATTTGTTGCTAAAACACAAACTCAGACTAAGCTTTAAATGTTGGTTCAGAGCGCTGCTAGATGGTAGAAGAGATATTTTTCTTTCTGCGTACCAATTTGACCATTGTAAACAGTGAAATCAAAAAGTTAACATTCAATACAGAGAAAAAGTTTTAATTCTAATCATAATAGCCATATTTATGCATTGGAATCGCTTTCTTATTTCAGTGGAAGGATGGTTTTAAACAAGAGATAATATTTAATCAGTATAAAAATTCTTTAAAAATAATTGTTAAGTTGCAAAGTATTATGTTGAACGATAGTAAGAGCTGAAAGAAGGACATTGGATTTTTTTTGAAGAATGTAGTATCCTATCTCGATTTTATTAAGAACTTTCTGCTTACGTAACAAACCTATTGTACATTAAATTCAAATACAGATCAAATGTTATCTCTATCTTTTTAGTTTTAAAATAAGTGAAATAAAGTTTTACATCATATGACATCTTATTGATCATACATTTTGTCGTAATGCACTATTAATCCCTAATAGTACATAGCATCCATGAAAATTAGGGTACTTTATTGTAGAATAAAAGAGAAAAAGTAAAAATAATTCTAAGCCACATTTCAGAAATCAACCCTTTATTTTTCTCTAAGAAATTCAGAAATTAAAGCAATCGATTTGATTCAAGGAATTTATTAACAATTCATTAACTATCAAAATAGCATTTTAATTTTAAGAATTAAATGTTATTTTTTGTTAGTTATATAATACCTTATTTTTGTTATAATAAAATAATTTAATGTCTTTTAAATAACGTAGCAAATAGCACAACAAACGAAGAAAAAAAAGAAGTAGAAATTTAATTCCTTGTAGCTTTTTAATTAATTATAAAGTCCTCCCTTTATTCTAATTAAATAAAAATCGTATAACTAAGGCCAAATCTATTATTCTTTATTATATCATTTATATACAAAAAATATTGTGTAATAATTAAGGAAAAGTTTAACTCAATTTACTACAAGAAAATATTCACTATGAATAAACTTTAATAATTTATCAAAGTAAGATACGTTTATGCATAATTGATCACATTACTGAAGATACATTAAATCATCGCATGAATTCTAGAATAATCAAATAAAGATATCTTTTAAAAAATAAAATCCTTGAATAAGAAAAGGCTTTGAACAATTCTAGTTTGTTAGTATAAATATATTTCATTTGCTGCTGGAGACATTTCTTGTTTAAAAATGAATGACATGATTTTAATATTCTCGGTTAAGAACTGATCAATTTGTAACAATTCTTCTATTCAATTTCGTTGTGACTAAATATTCAATTGTAATCATCTCTGCCTTAAGAAGAGTAAAGATATTCGAACTCATGAATAATAAACACCAACAATATAATTTTGTATATTTCATTGTCATCAAATAAAAGCTCACTGAATAAAAGACGATAAATGATTTATAAACCAGTTGATGCTTCTGTTTTTATGCAAATTGCATTCGCGTTCCAAACGAATTTTAAATAAATGTGTCATATTCCATCTGCCAAAACGGAAGTGAAAAGCTGAATTGTTATTTTTATGAAAAGGGATGAATGTGAAATATTAAATGAAGAGCAGATGTAATTACAATTTTCTTCCTTTTGTCTCTCAAGATTTTATTTTTCATTGTGAGAGCTTAGAATAAAAGATAATTTCGTTTGACTTTATTTATTGAGCAACAATTTACCGGTAGAAATGAAATTATTATCTTTTCAACGAATTCTTAATACTATGAGCTCATTATCGTCATTGTAACGAACTCTTTTGTAAACAGCATTTGTGCGCTGAATTCAATGGAATGTAAAATGTTAATCAATTTTTTTTTCTCTCTCGAAATATTTCAAAATGAATGCAAAATAGTATTCGTATTTGTCAATAAATGACGAAACGATACTAAAGGATTAAACTTTGATGATAAATTGTTATTTTCTTCATAAATCTGATCTTTCAGAAAAATAGAATGGATATCATAACATGGGGAACAAAAGTTATTGAGTAAAATATTTAAATAAAGGATAAATAATATTTTGTGTTTCTTTTACAAAGCCGGATAATATTTAGAAAATCAAAATTTTTATATTATTATGAATAACAAATTCATGTTTTAGACATGCCATGCTATTTTATTGAATTTAATTCATTAGTATCATAAATGAAATATCAAATAAGATGACATTTTGCTCATAATATTTGGAAAAGTAAAATTTATTATTCGCAGGAAAATTTTTCGTTGTGATTATTTGCTCCAGACATTAAATATATTGATATAAATTTAGAAATGAAATATTAAATTATAAATTCGTTCTTAAAAGTCGCTTACTAAATTATATCTGACAATATTAATAAAAATAGGTCTGCACCTGAATAAACTTTTTATTAAATTTGTTAGATATGTAAAGCGCTGACTCTAAATTTATGATAATAGAGTGTAGTTTCTTAATTACAAATTGAGACACGAATTTAAATCCATTATTTTTCATCGTTGACTGTTAATTAATCAATGTTACCTTTATAAAAGTAATCATCAGTTATCCGGCTTTCAGATGATAAAAATCCTGATTATATAATGATGACTTCCTATCGAATTATGACTTTTGATAATTCATTAATTAAAACAAAACGGAAGTACTTCAAAACAATAAAACCAAACATACATTATCTTATTTTTGGTAATGCAAGGTAATAAATCCAGTTTGTTTGATAATTGCGTGTTAAGTGAGATTTAAAAATTTCTTACTTTTTCCAAAATTGCTCTAGAAGTTATTAGTATAACTTTCATAGCCGATTAACAATATCTTTGAGATAAGTAATGTATTACCAACTCGCCAAACTAATAGCCTTTTTTTCAGAATTCATGTTGATAATGATTATTGACAGCTTAGCAAGCAAAATAGAAGTACATAAAGATAATAAAATAAAGCGTTGATTAACCAACTTGTAGCAATGCGAGGCGAAAAAAGAAAAATCCGGCAAATTAAGCACCGCATGCGAATAAATTAAAACAGAGGAAATAATGTAATAATATCGCATTCAAAAGTAAGACAATATTTATATGAATTAAGATTCGTTCATACTCTATAAATATAATGTTTTTCTTTAAACATTCTCTATGCATAAAATGTTTCTAGATTATTTAAAAAATAAAATTATAAGATACAACCAAACCAAATACAACCAAAATACCAAAAAGAATACAATCAAATAATAATCAAATTCAAAAAAACTAAAATACCAAAAAGAATACAATTAAATAATAATCAAATTCAACGAAACCAAATAGAACCAAAATACCAAATATTGTATAATGAAATAATAATCAAATTCAACCAAACCAAATACAACCAAAATACCAAGTATTGTATAATGAAATAATAATCAAATTCAACCAAACCAAATACAACCAAAATACCAAATATTGTGTAATGAAATAACAATAAAATTCAACCAAACTAAATACAACTAAAATGCTACTATATCAATTTAATTTTCAAATATCCATTTGGAGGTCAACATTTCATTTGATAAAAAGATGAAGGTGCACTGATATGTAACTAATTTCATCTTTCAAGTTTATGAAGTAATCTTCATTATCAGATCCTATTGAATAAAGAAGCAGAAGCCTGTCTTAGCTATATGTAATTATTGCGACCTTTCTTATTAGTTAACTTTGATTTGTCCATGGATTTAAAAAATGTGGATTACTTGATGTTTTTTTAAATATCCTCCACTGTCTAGTAATAAAAAATGTATTTTATAAGTTTTAAAAAATTAATTTTGAAGAATGCATTAATGATTAAAAAGTTAATAAGCAATAATAATAAATTAATGCGAAATGTAATGATAATGTGTTATTGAATAATAATGTGATAAACAAATAATTTTTGAGTAAAATAGGAAAGTCATTTTGATAATGAAATTTTAATGAAATAATTAAAGTTACAAAGAATTCTTTACTTTTTTTTTAATGCATTTCTGGCATTCTCTGATATAAGATTGCATAAGTATTATTTAAAAAAAAAACAGTTGGGGAATGTTGGGTTAAATTATATAAGAAAAAAATGTTTCTAGCATGTTTTTTTTAATGTTTGACGTTTCATTATAAAAAATTACGATTTTATGAACAATTTGTACAAGAAAAAAAATCATTAAAGGCTTACATAATCTAAGATTGAAAACCTTTCCAAAACATAATTTTTAATTCTTTTTAACATAAAGTAAGCTGAAATACTAATATACTTACTAAATCTTTTAAAGATATTTAGGGGTAATCATGATATGATATAATACAATAAGAAGAAAAAAATAACTAGAAATTTAAAACTTTTCTTCAAAACTTCAAAATTTAAGAGCAAAATATCGTACGCTTGAAACGCCATTGCCGTACATAGGAATGAAGACAGAAGCAACAGGTAGGTATGAAATGTCAAACGATTTTCGTTAAAATATGGCATATCTTTGAACGTTTTAATATTTCGTAAAAATCATGAATTTAAATATAAGCACATTTCCTCTTAGGCATTTTAATTAAAAAATAAAATTGTTATTTTTTTCAATTTTTTTTTGTTATTTTTGAAAAAAAAATTGCCGAATTTATAAGTTTCTTTACTTTTTATTTGCTCCAGTTAGAATTCAATATATTACGTTTTTCTTGAACTGATTATTGAAGGAAAAGTGAAGAGGAGAGTTTACAATTGCAGTTGCTTTCCTAGATTTTCTAACTTCTTTTCTTTCAATCTCGAACTTCAAAACGTATAAAGAATAATAAAAATCCACACAGGATGAAATAAGTTAGATTATTCCACGATCGCTTTTAACGGTCTTGCTAGAACGATGGAATTACACATTTAATTAAAAACTAGCTAATGTTTGTATTAGCAATATGAATTATTATTATTTTTTAACTTATGTTTTGATAAATTAAAAAAATGCTTCTAAAAATAAATGTTTAACTTTAATTAATAAATTTTGAGTTTGTCTTTAGACATTATGATGAAATAATTCGTACGCTGCAGTTGCATATCAGTATGAATAACACCACTACAACAAAAAGAATATTAATGCCATTTAGTAGGAAAGGACATATCATTCAGCATTTCAAGTTCGAGAGGAGATATTACTGTTTATTTTATAACGGCATCTGTAAATTCAAAAGCACATATTATTTGAATTATTGGTATTCATAATAAAAAAAACTATAAATTCCTTTGAAGCAATTTACTTTTCGTATTTAGAAAATTTGAATTTATAAAACTAATGTTTCCTTAATGTCTATAATTTTGAAATACTCTTTATTTTTAAATTGCTTTTAATAAATATTTTAATGTCGTTATTTTTATCACAGTAATTTTTACAAACATTTTATACATTTTTTTCACTTCCAGCACAATTTAAATATTTATCAGATGATTGATCTGGCAAAAGTTTTAGGAAAAATTTTTGTTTTAGGGGAATTAATCTGATAATTTTCTGTTTAATTGATTTTATCTTATGTTTCTTTTCTGTTTATTGATTTATTTTTCTATTTAATTGATTGATTAATTAATATAATTGATTTTTTATATTGCGTAAATGAGCCACATGCAAATCAAAAGTAAATTTGGTAGAATTGCGGAATTTCTGAAATCAGCTTTGACAAGACTGCTCATGTATTAAATAAAATTTATTACTCATATTTCCATAATTAGTATGTCTAGACTGCTTAAAATTTGATTATGTCTGTATGCATTGAAGAGATGAGAAATGCAGTACGCTCTTTAAGAAAATGATGTAAGGAAAAAAAATCTTTTATTTATTAAAATAAATAAACAATATCAAGAAAAACTAGATTCATTTGTTCGTTTAAGACAAAGAACTATAAAAATAAAAACCATATTATTATATTTTAGAATAAACATTTTCTGTATGTTTCAATTATGAATATCTTTATTTCGATTTTAATACAATACAATTCTGAAATTCAAAGATCTTTGAAATCAAATATGTTCTCATTAAAAAAAAGCATATCTTTTGGCAGTAATGTACGTTTGAAAACTTTTATACGGAATTTTTAAATAGATCCTATAAAAGCACAATTTTACAGGAATTTGAAAAATAACATGCATATTTTGCTGTAAGAAATCGATGAAGTATGAAAAAAAATTATAAGCGAAAGTTTTATGGATCTTATTCATATAAAAAGTGTTTACTTTGACCGAGTCACTTTCATACCTTAGTTTATTGGTTAGATAATTAATATCTCTCGACATATACACATAAAGATTATTTAATTACATTACATTTATTATATTATGTATAACAATTATTGCAAGAAAAAAAATGAAATTTGCACAAAAAAATCCTGCAACGTATGGAATAACTTTTGTAGCAAAACAAGCTCGAATTGCATAAGTCAAAACAACGTCTAGACACACAAATCTTTCCAAAACGCAAATGATTATTTAATAAAAACTGTGAACGATAAACAATTACTGTGAGATTTAAAAAAAAACTATTATAATTGTATAAAAATTATTAAAATAAATAAAAATTTCCACTGAAATGGAAATCGGCGATATTTGCAATAATTTTTGTAACAAAACAATTGCATATTGAACATGTAATGTCCAAAAACGAACTTGATGCAAGTATTTACTAATTAACGATTAAGTAATAAACAAAGACAGATATATTAATAAAAAACTTATGGCTGCATAAAAATGTATAGCTGCCATTATACCTGGTACATCAAATTACTGAATTAATTAGTCAACACGCTTTAAGCCAATGATTCTTCTAATATAAAAAAGATTGTCCGGCTTTATGAATAATACTCGTGTAAAGTAAATAAAACACGACTTACCGCGTTTTTCCGATAACGAACCATTTGTTTGGAGACTTATCCATCCGGTGAAATGAAGCGTCGGCTTTATCAGTGGAGCGTAACGGGCAAGTGAGGAGTTACGACGTCGTAGTGAAAAATCCTTTTGCACCGCAACTCTGCAAAACTCTACATTTATTTGCAGGCGGCTCCCCCCTTGGCGTCTCACTCTCTCTGGAGAACCGAGAATGAGGGGAGGAAGGTGAAATCCAAGGGGGGAGATGAAATATCGGTGCGCTCTCTTTTCTCCTCTTCTCCGCTGAGTGGGAGGGTCTCATTTGTTTAGGTTTAGAAAATGGGGGGCCAGGAGGGGTGGCTAAAAGAAGTCCCCGGTAATGACGAGACTTAATCGGGATTAGGACATCGTGAAACGGTCCAAATTAGAATTAGTGAGAGTCGTAATTGATTTAGAAATGGGGGCCCCTCCTGGCTTTTCTTAGAGGTCCCCTCATTAAGTCGGTCTCGAGGAAAATATATCGCAGAGAAGGGAGGCTGGCTGATAAATACGAAAGTTAAGACACGGCGCAATTTGGAAGGACGCGCTGCTAATGTTTAAACTTTGCAATCGCATAAATGCCCGGAAAGAAGACAAAGGGGCCACATTAAACTATGTCTTCGAAATGGGAAGATCTTTTCTCTGTCCCCCGTTCCCTCGGTGCATGTGTGGAGAAATGGGGTTGTAATAGAAAAGATCTTTATGATAGTTTTAGGGCGATATCTGTTGCAGAAGGGAGTGTAATTCTGGAAGGCCGAAAATATGTTTTTATTATTATATAGATATATACTAGACGATACTGAAAAATAATTTGGTAAGCATTTTCTGCAAAATTTGTTATATCACATCGAGAACTAAAACATTTAGAAAGAAAATTTTGTCTTGTTTCAGTCATTCATTTATTAAAGATAAAAAAAAAATGTTTTATTACTAAATAGATAAATGCTAGAAGATATTGAAAAATGATTTTTGGCACGCACTTTTCTGCAAACTTTATTATTTCATATGGGGTGCTAAAAAAATTTAGAAAGGAAATTTTTGAAGATATGGGTTCTAGGGCTGAAATATAGTTATAATTTTATTAAAAAAATATAGAATTCGGTCTTATTTCTGTCATTCGTTTCAAACATAAAAAAATACGTATCTTATTTTTTATGAGCTTATTTTGATAAATGCAAAATTGAATTAAAATTAGTTTTTTTATTGAATAATAAATATTAATATTAGATTTATTATGCATTAATAAATATTATTATTATATTTATATTAAATATTATTATTATATTTAAAATAAATATTAAATTTAAGTTTAATACTTCATGAGTCATAGACTTTTCATATTTAATTATTCATGCCTTAATTTAGATATTTTTTTGTTTAATTTAATTTATTATATTTCATTTAAATTATTATATTTTTTTAAACTAATTAATAACAAAATAAAGGTGTCTCATCCATTTTAAATAAAACTTTTTAAATGAAGCATCGTTTGAATGTAATTAATGTCAATGGTATATATAATCATTTTTTAAAAATAAAATTAAACTCTAAAATTAAAAAAAAAAAAAATCCTACTTTTAAGATGGTTTAGAAATTACTTATTACTTTGCTATGGAAATTACTTTAAGATTATTTTTTTAACAAACTGGTTATAAATGACTACACAGAACAGGAAGCCGTCTCATACCCTGGTATCTGTAACCCTTTTGGTGACTGAACGGTTTGGTGGGAATAAAATTTCGTTAAATAACATAAATAAATGTAAAAATTAATATTACTAAAATGTAATGTTAATAAATTGTTTGATTTTCGTTACAATATTATCAATTAATTAATTTTTATTATAATCATTAAGTGTAACATTTCTGAATAAAGCAATAATTTCATTGCTTTCGGTGTTCAACAGATATATCAACTTGAAGTACACCACCTATTGTCTTGCGTTTACTATAAAGCAAAGAAAGATACCGATTTTTGAATTTAAATAAACTCCTGATAGAATTTCTTTAATTGTGGGTTTACCCTTTCCAAATGGGGTAATTTTATTCATTTTGTGATCAGGAACTGCGAGTACTTTTATCATATTGTTCAAAATAAGCGGATTTAAATAATTTGGAAAGTTATTTGTATTCAAAATATTTGCTTATTTTGTTTTATAATTTACTAAACCTTTATTTTTTAATCTACATGTAATAAAGTTCCACTCATAAATACCATGCCACGAAAAATAATTTCAATAACTCGCTGTTCCTGATCTACAAGTATAATTCACGGATTATATTTGTAGTCAAAATGAAATCACAGATGAAAGCAACTTTAAGAAAACCTGCTACATCGGAATATTCTTTTCCCTCTACTTATTATGTCTGAATTCATTTGTAAATTGCTTTTAATGTTATCTGTGAAAATCTGTATAATTTTATTTATAAGATCTTATGAGATGATAAACAGCTGAAAATTTTAGATTTTATTATTTCTTTGATAAATAGATTAGAAACATTGAAGTGATAAAGATTAAAATTTTAAAATGAATTCGCAATAGAGATAGCATTCATCTGGTTTTTAAAATAATTTTAACTCACATAACTGAACTTTTTTTATAATTTTCTATATGAGATAGTTAAATATTCAGGAGTAAATTTAATTTATTTAAAAATTTGGTATTTAGTGCTTAAAAGAAAAAAAAAATAACGTAAATAGAGGTTAGTGTTCAAAATGATTGAATAAATAACAATTATATTTATTAAAATTTTGGAAGTGAATAGAAATTAATTTTTTGTTTCATTTCAAACTGTAATAAAATATAAAATCTGCATAAAATTTTGAAAATCAACGTTCACCATGAATGTCCAAGGAAAAAAATGTACGATATACGAATTTTTATTTTTTAAGATTTTACCTAACGCATCTAACAGCTTTACCAGGCTTAACTAAATTAATAAATGTATGCTAAAATTCGACTGTGTATGAGAACCTGAGAGGGAAATTAACCCAAATTTAGTTGCCCAAATTTGACCGCCACATTTTCATTTTTGTCAATATCTGTCTATGCTTCTTTATGGGATCCAGTGCATATCCCAATTAGTTATTTAGGTAAAGTTTTATTAGACAAAGGAGAGAGAAATACCTGCCAGCCATACATTCTACATTTCTTCTTGAAAACTGTAGATTTACTTCTTGTCCATTTAGAATGGCCAACTTCGCAGATATATTCATTAAAATATATCATCGCTTAACACGAAACACCTTCTATATCAGTTTTTTTGAGTTTAACAAAAGCAAAGGAAAAAAAAACTGATTTTTTCATAATTAAAACAGATATTTATGATTTTTGTTTAGATTAGAGTATTTTTTTAAACAAGGATGTTGAAGAAATTACTATTAAAAATTTTATTTCTCTAAACCGCTCAAAATTCATCATTCATTAGAATCCAAAAATGATTCTTCTTCTAAAGCTTTGCAGTCATTTGTAGAGTATCGTAATAGTGTCATTTTTTCTCATGTTATAAATTTATGATTTGTATTAATATTTTCCAATATATAGGCACTTTCTATGCAAGTAAATTTTCAATAATAAGATTTCGAAAATTTCATTTCACGCATGCAGGAACGAGTAATTCAACTTTAATAGCCATTCTTTTTCTTGAATGGTTATAATTATTCTGTACAAAAACTGCATGGCCCCTAAAATGAGTCATGAACTTCGTCTCAACCGTTAAATAAAACTCAAGAAATTAGTCAGAGATTAAATAAAAAGACAAACCCACAAATCATATTCCTATTTCCTCAGAATATGTAATTTTCTAGGCAAGTAAATTTCTAACATCATTAGAAATGATGTTCAATAAATCATCTATCAGTCAAAGATTTAATAAAAAGACAAAACCCATAAATTATATTCATATTTCCTCACAATCTGGAATTTTCTTGACAAGTAATGCCTACATCATTAGAATGATTCTCTATATTTACAGTGTAAATATAGAGAATATTATATCAGTGAAAATACATTCAGTTTTAGAATACACAATGGAATCTTCTAGAACTTTCCATCATTCTGCATATCTTCTGCGTGGTTCATAAAATGGACTATTTAGCACATCATCTACGTGGTTCATAAAATGGACTATTTAGCACATCATCTACGTGGTTCACAAAATGAACCAAGGTGCACATCATCTACGTAGCCCACAAAATGAACCATTTTACATGTCATCTAAGTGGCTCAATGAACCATTTTGCATATCATCTACGTGGTTGACAGAAGGAATAATTTTGGACACCATCTACGTGTTTCACAAAATGAATCATTTTGCACATCATCTATGTGGCTCACAAAACAAACCATTTTGCACATCATCTACATGCTTTACAAAATAAACCATTTTGCAAATCAGCTACGTGGTTCGCAAAATGCACCATGTTGCATATCATCTACGTGCTATACAAAATGAACCTTTTTGCACATCATGTACGTGGTTCACGAAATAAACCATTTTGCATATCATCTTCGTGATTCACAAAATGGACCATTTTGCACATCATCTACGTGGTTCACAAAACGAAGCATGAAAGGACATGGCTTGTAAGATTTTAAAACGAAATTCGAAACTCCTCAGAATGTATCAGGTTCTTTCCCCACAATTTGCATCGAGCCATTGTGCCCCCCAAAAGAAGAGAAAGCGCATCCCCGTTGATCTTCATCAGTGTCTGCTGATAAATGTTTTCTTAAGCAAACAGGATTTCCCGCTAATGATAATTGATACCTCATTAACGATGGACCCAGAGACAGAAATATGCCCCCGAGCATGTTATTAAGTTGGATGTCGCTCCGTTATCATATTACCGAAAGGTTCAGTGTTTCTTTTTCGCCCCAAGAACGTTTAATTTCATTTGCTAGCTTTAATGAACTTTTCTGGGGGAAGATAAGTTCTCCAGGATTAGGATTTATGTTAGATTTCATTAGAGAACACTTGGAAACTCGTGATATTTGTTCAGCGGATAATAGCAAATGGAATTTTGACAAATAACCAAAGGGATGGGATTAGTTAGGTCAACAGTAGGTGCTTGAGCTTGATGGGTGATGTATTATCTCTGCCAAAAGGGAATGAGGGATTTTTATTTGAGATAGAAGAAAGCAGCTGCTGTGCTATTTGCTTTATCTGCTGTGAAATTGTTTCAGGCAAATATACATTGTGAAATGAAGAAAAAAGATCCTAAGCTAATGTTAATAATTTTTTAATGCTTGTTTCATTGTATTAAAAATTTTCTCTTTTTAAATATGTTGTATTGTTAATGATTTCATGTGAGGCAAATGTGACGTCACGGTCACAGGAATTATGCTAAGGATCGAGCATCTAACTAAAGAATGCAGTCAAATAACATTGTTAGCGGCAAATGAAAATGAGCAGAGGAAGGATTTCAAAATTAAATTGGGGCGAAGTATTCATATAGTGTGAGCACTGATTGATTCAATTCAATCTCGCGTAATACAGTCAGATTTGCAAAAAAAAAAAAAAAAAAAAGTGACACAATTTTGAAAACTACCACACTATGTGTATGAGAATTTAAAACAGCATGATCAGGCAACTTGTTGCATGTTAGATAATACATTATTGATTTTATGCTATGACATTGATGTTATGTAATTAATTTCCATTATTAAATATACCTACCTATATATTGCAGGGAATGGTCCTTTCCAATGTTTTTTTTATTTTTTTTATTGAAATTCTGAAACTTAGTCTCTTCTCGAATTAATCATTCAGAAGAATATAATAAAAATTTATTACGTGGAGTCGTTGAAATTCTATCTATAATAACAAAATTTCAAACGATTTTGTTTCTCATTCGATTTTGTAAATTGATTTCTTACTAATTCTTAGTCTTAAGCATGGTTTACTAATTCTTACTCCTAATGTATTTAAGTGCTCTTAATTTATTTCTGTCAAATTTCATCATTTGGTCAAAGTTAGCAATTATTCTTTAAACAACTCTGAAAAGGTTCTTGTTTGATGAAAAATTTCTATTTCTCGCGTACAAACTATTAGTTAACTATATAGAAAAGTCGCTGTGTAATTGATTTTCAATAATACATTACTTATTTAAAAATGTTAGGGAAATTAAAAAAGTTGCACTGAAATATGATAGCATATAATTACAACAATAAATATTTGTTTAATATAAAAATATTCATAATGGCTTTACAGCATTATTTTACTAATTAGTTCTATATATTTTAATAAAAATTCTTTAACTTTTTAAATAATTATTCTAAAATTCCGGTTCTGTAGTTTCGGTTACTATGTATGTCTATCGTTCCTTTCTGCATATTTTGTAAATATTTTATTTGAATATTTAAAATTCCTTAAACTGTTCTTTGGAAAGTTGATTCAGAATTCTATGCTTTAAAACAGTATGTTAAGATATTTAAGTAAAAGTTCTTTAATCCTAAAATTGCAAATATCGTGATTTACGTGTGTTGTTAATATTCTTTCTGCTGCATTTAATAATTTCTATGATTTAATAAGTTTATTTGTCGTTATTCTGTTCTGGATTTCATTATATTATAATATTTTGAATTAATTTGTACTATTATTTATATATGCCAGTTCATTTTTTTAAAAAATATGAAACATTGATTTAAATTTTCACATCAGAAATAAAGAAAAAAAAAAAAAAGCGAAAGCGATTCTTGCTAGAGTTAGAGAGCTAATTTTATGAATTTTTTTACTACTTCTCTCAGAGTTTCAAAAGAATATTTATAATGGTAAAACTAAAAAGATTATGTTATTTTCTATGACTTAAAAATTTTATGTTAGAAATCAAATATAAAAGTGAACTTAAGTATTGATTTGCGCTTAAATAAAAACGTAAACAATTCTTCAAATAGAGTATTAATTTTATGAACCTCTTTACGCTACTTCTCTCTGAGTTTCAAAGAAAAACTTATAGTAATAAAATTAAAAATGATAAACAGCCATTTCCTATGGTCACATACCTTTTATATCAGGTATTTAATATGAAAGTATTACTTTATGCTTTGATAAAAAAGTAAATAATTCTTCCATCAGAATTAACTTCTTTTCCCTGCTTCACTTTGAGTTTCAAAGGAAAGCTTATTTATAATTTAAAAATGATAAATGGCCATTTCCTATCATACGCGTACTCTCTACGTTGGAAATTAAATACAAAAGTAAAAAAAATATTGGCTTGAGCTTAGTTTTTCTTCTAAAATTGGAACTATTTGATGCTAAGACCTTTAATCGGGAACAATTGACTTTCTTACCAAAACTACAAAGATCTTAAAAGTCGGAGATTGTGCTCGAAGCATTGCTTATTTATTTATAGATTTATTTGCCCCCCCCCCTCCCCCACAATCTTATTGAAACCCTCAGCATCAACAGGATCAACATTAAAAAAGAAAAAAAAGAGATTCCGTTTTATCCCCGCCGCAAAAACAACATGTTACGACATTTAGAAATCGCTCATTCTTTGGATACTAGGTACAGATTAGGTTCTTAATTCCCCCGACTCCCCCATCCAATCCTCCGAACAGAAGACCTAGATGAGTTCCAAAGAGTCACTCTTTCTTTTTCTTTTTATACTTTTTTTCTTTCCTTTTAAACACTCGTCGTTCTCGAGCAAATAAACAAAGATAATAACGTGGGAGAAGAAGAAGAAGATGAAGACGAGGAGAAAAGCAAGGGAATTGTCCCAACTGAAAAGAAGACAACAAAGAGAAGCGCGTCTCTTTATTGCTTCTCACAAATCTAATGACATTTGCTTCTTCAGGACTTTTGTTCGAGAGCTCTACATCTTCTGGCGGTTTTCTCTTCCTTCAACGGCGGCAGATTTTTTTTTACCTCATTCTCTGCTGTACTTTCTTCTATTATGTGTTTTTAGTATTTAATTTCGGAATAGCCTGATTGCGAAGAGGAAATGTGGGATAAGTCAAATGTCAGTTTAGTCGTAAAATAAACGAGGTTAGGCTCAAAAAGAGAAATGGTAGATCTTTCATTTTTTTTAGTTGTTCAAGTAGTAAATATATTTTGATCTTGCTTAAATATGCGATTAACTCGGTAATAGATATAATAAAATCGCCAAAATTCATTCGTTTTCTTCTTTGAAGGTGGACAAATGAAATTAAAGGAAAAAATTATTATACTTTTTAAAAAGTTGAAAGCTATTTTTTCCGTCATAGAAACTTAAAAGGTTGTTTCATATCGAAATTATTTGATATCAAAATTACTTGATTGTTAAGAAAAGAAATATTTTTTATCTATGGATGGGCTATTTTGGGATGGAAATTATAATTTGAAAGCAAAATCAAATGGCGAATACATCTGATACCTGAAAAAGCCAACACATTTTCAAGTTATGCCCAAACTGTATGAAAATTGTGGATTTTATTTTTAAATGGTAACATATACTAATCTGATAGTAAATTCATTAAATTGTATAGAGCTTTTTAAATAATTAAAAAAATTACTACAAATTTAGTTTTTAAAAAATTTTAGCATATTAAAAATATAAATTTTTTTTATATGTTTAAAATTTTTGTAATAAAACAGAATTAATAAGAATTTAAATTAAGAAAATAAAGGTAAATTTTGAGGAAAAAATTTAATTGATTTATTTATTTGAAGAAATTGCAGGAATTAGATATTTATGGGGATGAAACAAACAACGAATCGCAACTTTTTTTAAATCCCTGTTTGTTTGTTGTTTGTTTCTTATGGCACTTGCCACTGAAAAGCCCGCTGTTACGAAGACAGCGATTTAAGCCTGAGGGGGATGTCTCTTATTTTTTATAGCAGCGCCAACTAGGGCCAAGAGTACGACTTTGCCACTCAAGCATCATTCATTCGCTTGCACAACCCCTTTTTACAGGAGGGCACATTCACACATCTCACAGATAGAACAACAGAAGAACAACCATGCCCAAACCGGGACGCCCAGATCACGGGGAAGACGCGCTACCCCTATGCCAGGACGCCGGCTTTTAAATCCCTGATTTAAGGAAGTGCATAAAAAAAAGAATTATTATTTTAAAATATTGGATCTTCAGATTTTAGTAATTTCTTACTTTTAGAGCACCCCCCTACCAGAGTCTGAAAAAATAATTTTTTTTTTATCATATTTATCTACCTATGAACTTGTTAAGAAAAAATAAAACGAGTTAAAAGGAATTTAATTTTAGAATGTGATTTTGGAATGAAATGATATGTTTGTGTTAATGTTTAGTTCGTCAGTTCTTGTGAATGAAGTCAATATTTTTACTCATCCATAAACATGCAAGAACAATAGTTCAAAAAATTTTCTTATTATTTATTAAATTATCCTTATCAGTTCTTATTATGCAAAACGATACAATAAAATCGCGAAAGTTATTCCACCCCCTAAATTTTGTACAGAAATTTAACTTTCATTAAATATCAATGTTCTCAAATCCTTGATTGGCATAAAAAGAAACTGAAATTTAATGGAATAAAATTATTCACTTAAATCAGATCATAAAATAAGACATTATTTGGAAGGAATCTTTATTGATAAAGATGACATTACATAAAATGCAAAAGAAAACAAACTAATTCAAAAGTAAAACTATGCAAAATTATATGCCGATATAATAGCAACCCCTCAACATTTTTTTAAATTCAAAAATTCTAAACATAGTTTTATATTGTTGTTTCTTAGATCTATTGCTCTAAATTACTGTGGCGGCTAAGGTGTACGTACACACTAGAAGATTTTTTTTAAAATTTTAACTTTAAAAATTCAGTTTTTTCACAGTAGGTCATTAATATATGTTTAAACTCATTTCAGCGAAAAAAATCCATATTACACTAATTATTAATTAATAAAATAATATTTAATGAGCTAATTAGCCTATTTTTTGAAACATGATATCTTAAATTCTAATTTGTACAGACACACAATTATAGTTGGAAATATGCCTAATATTAGTCTTCACGTTGTCTGCTTCAATCTAGTTATAAATATATAGAGTTTTTTTTAACAATTTTTTCATCAACGATGAATAGAAAAAGCGAGATTTTTTCAGTAATTGGAACTTTTAAATAGCTATTAAAAATTAATTTCTATAAATATAACTTTGATTGAGACACAAAACATCCGTTATTTCATACAGATTATTTTGATATATAAATAATTGTATTTGGTTAATTTCTTGTTGAGTTACGATTGTTTGAATGAAGCAACATAGTGGAAAAATATCATTCTTCATAAAATGAGTTTTAAAAAACCCCGTAACTAAAGTTTTTAATGAAAGCACCTAAAAAAAAATCATTATAACTGGAGAAATATTTCGAATATGGACAACATCTTGGTATCGTTTGAAAGCTAAAGGATCAGAGAACATTATTAAGCAATAAAAAAAAAAAAAATTCGATATTTTGAGCGATTTTCGATGTTTTAAGTTTGTACATACACCTTAATATTGTCTTGTTCAATTCTGAGAAGAATGTGCACATTGTTAAATTATCTAAATCTGATATTTTTCCATAAATAATTCTATTTCTTATTACTAGTTCTAATCACATTTAACCAATGTAATATGAAGGAGAGTTTTAATTTAGTCACATAAAATTTAATAGCAGGGGACTTGATAATAATCAAAAGGTACATGAAAAATAATATCATGAAAGATAAGGAACCCACATTCGTATTACAAAAAAAAAAAAAAAAGTCTCACACAGTCTCACACAGGCAATTCATTCTTAGCAGGTTCTGATTTAATGAATACTTCCTTTTTATTTGTATTCCATTTTTTATAATTACGTTACTTAAGAATATGGTTCGAATCCGAAACTCTGATCTGTGTTAACAGGAATTTTTATCAGTGTAGTAAAGATTAATGATTATTCAATTATGTTCAATGATTAAGTATTTCTTCAGTTTATATTAATTGATATATTTCGGAAGAAATTAAATCTATTTAAAATTAAGATATGATAGTAAATCAAAGAATATGAGTACTTTAAATAAATATAAATAATTATATTTATTCTGCAGTTAAAAATTTACTTTGAAAAATACAAAAAAGATTTTTAAATGTCTTTGTCTCCCATTTATTAAAAAACAAGTACTCAATAGTTTATTTGAATCATTGAACGAAAAATTACATATTGAATCTATGTTATAAACGCTTAAATTTATTTTAAATTATTCGTAACAATGCATCATTTCGATTATTGGCTATTCATAATTAAATCTTTGCAAAAAAAGATGACAGAATAAATTTAGTAAATTTGTCAAAAATAGCAGTTCAATGATATATAATTATTCTTTTACCTAACTAGAAATCTTATAAAATATATAAAATAAAAATGTATTTAAATTGCCTGATCTGAAAGTAAAGTCGTGGTTCAAAATTACGAGGTCCGTCCCAAAATAGCCCTTGTGTTGCTTCAAACGGGACGTTAATATAACCAAACCAAACCTGAAAGTAAAGTCAATATTTATTTTACTCCAATTTTATAATAGCCACTAAAGCCTTAATTTCAT
Source organism: Argiope bruennichi (assembly GCF_947563725.1). Classification (NCBI taxonomy): domain Eukaryota; kingdom Metazoa; phylum Arthropoda; class Arachnida; order Araneae; family Araneidae; genus Argiope; species Argiope bruennichi. Next base: position 104,334,025 of record NC_079152.1, read on the forward strand.
GAAGAATAGATGAATAATTCACAAACACAGATAATATATATCCTCAAAAAGTGGGCGTTACCGGCAACTTGCCGGAGTTTTTCAGTTTTTTTTTATTATATGTTCCAAAATATTACAAAAAATGCACAAAATTTTTTTTGTATTCCGATATTTTAGCATCTCGTCTTTATTCTTATATATAAAAAATGACCCTTTTGAGAAAGCTGCAATAGTAAAGACTTTTGAAAAATGTGTAATAGTTTCCTATTTATCGTTAAAAGATAAAATGTCGTTCGTTAAACATAGGAAATGCCGTTTTTCAAACCCCTGCTAACCATTTCGATAAGAGCTACACAAAAATTTATTTGTGGGCTAATTTCAAAATGATAAATTGTTTTAAAGAAAAAAATTGATGTGAATGATGAGCAAATTTAGTTGCAAGATTTAATTAATTCAATTAATCAGTTTATCAGTTTCGGTAATAATGTTCCCTTAATATCATTCTTGACCTCAATTTCCAAAGATACTGGAATATATATTATAATAGCAAAAGCCTTCTAGTTTTTTTTTTTTTTTTTGATGACTGTACCAAGTCCACCCATATGATGAACCTTTAGAGAAATCAGATTTCAAACTTAGAATGTTTTTTATGGAAGATGAAACATAACCACCAAACCATTCCTATTAAAAAAGGAAAGGAAAAAAAAATAAATAAAATTAAGAAATATAAGGGAAGAAATTAAAAAATATGCTCAAAGCATAAAATATTTTTTCAATGTTATTATAAAGGATCTAAGAAGCGATGTGACCAAGCCGCAAAGGGAGTATAAATGCCCGAACATCAATCTTAAAATACAAAACTTTAGTTCACTTGTTTCATTTTTTAAAGTGATACTGTGTGAAAATGAGAAAAAAAAAATAGCACCATTCCTAGACACCTTTATCTTAACTAAGCTGATAATGACGGAGTGATTGTAGTAGATAATAAGCTTGAACCAAAATAAAGTGATTTCATTTTGGTTCAAGCTTATTATCTACTATCAAGCTATTTTGATAAAGAAGATAATAAAAAAATCATAGAAAATCACTTTTGATAAAGAAGATAATAAAAAATCATAGAAAATCACTTTTTGACAAAGAAGATAATAAAAAAAAAACTATAGAAAATCACTTTCTGTTAAAGAATATAATAAAAAAAATCGCAACAAATAAAAATATATAAAATTAAACTTAAAAAATAGATATAAATGAAATAAATAAACTTAAACGTAAATGTTGATATTTATTTCCTTACAAACGTTTCATTGATCTATCTTAACAGCGAATTTTAGTTATTGTTTTCTTTTTAAAAAAAATATTCTTAAACAAATAAAGATGATACTACAGTGAAACAAAGTAAACTTACTTTTTAACATGAGAAAGGTTAAAATAATAAAAAAAATATAAATTTAAATTAAAAATAAATGTGAATTAAATAAGTAAAATAGAGCAAAAAGCTTGATCTTAAATAATAAACTTCCCACGAACATTTTAATAAACATTTTTATTTCTGAGTTGAGTTTTAAATAGTGTATTATAAAAAATCCTTCTGCAAATAAATGAAAGAAAATTTATTTTGTTGTGTTTATTTATTTTCTTGGAGTAGCAAATGATAAGATATCTTTATTTATTTTATCTGAACTATATAATCAGTATTAAAAATAATTTGAACATATGAAAATTTAACTTAAACAAACCTCCATTCAATTGAAAATATTTCTTTGGAAATTTACTGGAAATATTAATTAATTAAAAAAAATTGAAATTTAAAATTTCGTTGCAATGAAATAATATGAAACCAGATATTAATATTTTGAAAAAAAATACAAAGCTAGAAAGTAAGGGAAATTTTTTTTAAAAAAAGCTCAAAATAATTGAAGAATCTTTGTTGACATACAAAATAAAATTCAGCAGTTTCTTTATCCTAATTATTAAATATGAAACCACGAACTAAAGTAGCTCAAAAATAACATACGATGCCGATTATTAAGTACCATTTTTCAAACAAAATATGATTCAAATATTTGATGCAGTTTTCTGAAAATGATTTTATTTTAAAACTAAACTTCAAAAGTATGTTCCAAATTTATTAAAAGAACTGAAATGTGTAAAATATTTGCGAAGCTTAATAATTAATAATATTGTCCCCCCTCCGATATATTTTTAATGCTTCCTTTATTCGTTTAGATATTATATTTGTACCGAATAATAATTTTTTAACTTTAAACTGAAAAATAAACATTTTGAATTTTGAATTGACATGATTGGAATGCTAGGAAATGTTACAATTACTTTTCCTTATTTTGGCAAAAATTAATTATTCAAGCAATGTGTAGATACAATTTAAAAGAAATGGGACTTCTATGTTTATTTTTTTTCTTGATTTAAAATTGCGACATGAGCCAATATTGCCTCTTCTTTTATTTAATTATTTTCCTTTAAATAATCGAAGATTTATTGGCAAAGTTGTGTAAAATTGTTCCTTTTAGAAAGTTCTAGGAATTTCGCGATGTATAAATTTTAACGAATTCTTTATTTCTTTTGAATATATTTTATTATAATTTTTATCCCCGAAGATAGAGTGTTTTTCACTTTACATTTACATTTTGAAACAGATAAAAATTTTTTGTTAAAGATTTATATTTTTTAGTAACAATATTATTGAAAAATAAAAAAGCAATCTTTAATTATGAAATGCTTACCATAATTCTTTGTATTTTAAGTCCAAAGTTTTATTAATAAAATTAAAATATTCTTGAATTTTAATAAAAATTTCCCGTTTTTTAATTTCAAAAAGTTAAAAAAATATATTTTTAAATGAAGCATTTATTACACAATCAATGCATCATTGGAATCATGTGTCAATGAAACTATTTTTGTATCAATGTATCATTGACACTTTATTTCTTAATATTACGGTAACTAACAAAGTAATAAATAATTTATATTTAGTTAATGAAGGCATTTTGAATAAAAATTGCTTTTCTAATTTCATTGCGTTGAAAACTAACTGGATTGGAAAATGCACTAATCCAGTTGTAAAGAACTAAAAATGACACCTACAGCAATTAGAAAACATTTGAGATAGAGATAATTCTCAAAATTATTCGTTTTTTTTATTTGTGAACAATTAGTGGGAGGAACAGTTTCGAAAGATAATTTTCATGTCGACACAACTTTTATATGACTAAATAATAAGTTCCCCATAGAACAAATGGAAGGAGTGGTGTTATGTGCAAAATTGTAGACCTGGGCTTTGATGCCATCGCCTCAGGAGAGTTGAACAGAATAAAATATAATGTCAAAGGAACCGTAGAGAAATCACAAGCCGAAGAGATAGAAATAATAATCGAAGCAAAAAATAAAACTGGAAATGAGAAATATTAGTTTTTATACATCAAAAAAGGGTTTTCTCCCTCTTACACAGAAAAGCATATTCTTCGGATACTGTAGTTAGTTTTCCGATTTAGTTTTAACTCGCATTTCTCTTGACAATCGAAAAGGTTTAATATAAAATTTGCATTAGTTCGTTAGAATATTGAAATAGTAAATGCTAAATGAAATGAATTGTTGGCTACATCTGTATAATCAAAATGATGGGAGTGCAATATGAGCAGTAAAGCAGTACCTATATATGAACTGCTCCTGATATATGTTTTTTAAATTAATTTCTTGGATCTATAGAACGCATTAATTAAATTCAAATAGAACTGTTAGCTCCATAAATGATAATTCAATAATTAAAATCAGTGAGAAATTTTGGTATCGAATACATTATTCTCTTTAATTGAGCACTCATTGCATAAAATTTTAAAAATCATGCGTAGTATAACTGTAATCAGTATGATTGAAGGATCTCAGGTATCGTCCTCGTCCTCTGACCACAGTTCAATATTGCGATGTCCGTTTCAAAATAACCCTAGTGTTGTTTTAAAATGAGATGTTAGCATAACTAAATTAAACTAAATAGGTTAAAAGTAATTTCATACTTTATATCACTTTTCCACAACACAGACAATTCTTTTCCTATTTTTTAAAGTCTAGGGTAGAAATTTTTTTCTAATACTTGTTTTTTTTTTATCAAAAAAAAAAAAATTCTTCTGTTGGAATTGGCCCGAGGACATACGTCGGTCTCTTCTTTCGACGGTGATACACATCGGTTGTTTCTTTCAACTAACGTTCTTCAATTTTTTTCTTTCATTTTTTTCCCCTCTTTCAGATGGGAATCGTTGATTAATTTCATTTATCAACAATGACTCTTACGTAAAAATCCCCCATACCGAACTGAAAGAAGTTTTTGCATGGGAAATCCTTTTGATTTTATTCAAAATAAAGCATCTTTATTTAATATGTAGCTCCAGGTGATATACTTTTCAATTTTCTGATTTAACTTTGCTATGAATGTGAATTACATTTTATCCTTCGAGTTAAATTTGTTCCTATCAACTTTATAAAATGGTAAAGATTTTCTTTTCTTTTCGGAATTATTGAAATGGAAAATACATAAATAAACATTTTCAAGATGCGATATAATTTAGTTACGTTTTGAAGATTATGGTTGGAAATGTAAAATAAATTGGTTTAGCATTTGAAAGAAAATGTTTTTCGAATATTTTCTATAAGAATATCTAAAGGTTTTTTGGTTATTTTTTTAAAATAAACGAACTGATTAGCATATTAAATATTTTTTGGCCTATAACTTGTAATTCTGAACCATGGGTGGAAAATGAGGATGACTAAGTAAAATAGAACAACACTTTCCAGTTACCATGGCAATAAAATTAAATAATGTAATAAAGAAATTATAAAGAGAGAAGCTAAATTATCCTCAGAATCCAGGAAAATTTGTATGGCATATTATACACCCAATTGTGGCTATAAAAATTCTAATTTTGGATGCCATGTTTTGGCCAATCATGGGAATTTTCTTAAATTTTTCAGAAAATTTTATTATCAAGAACAACAATATAATTTTCATGCTTTTGCTGTTCTTAATTGTAAATTTATAGAATATAGTCAGAGTGTTATGAATGTCAAAAATAAAAGTATTAAGAGTACTTTACCCCTAAATTTTCTCGGATATGGCAAACCTAACCGAACATGTGGACATTATAGCCGAAGAGTCATTAATAATAAGTCACATTAGTCATTAATAATAATAAGTCACGATTTATAAAATTTCTTTCGTCCACAAACTTTCAATGAAAACTTGTGTTAAATATAAGCACAAACTCAAATATTGTTACAATTAAAAAGAGAAAATTAAGTAATTGTTAATTGAAAGGGTTTTTATAATTTCTGAATAATTAAGTAATGACACAACTATTTTTTCAAATGCTGATAACTTTTGCTTAGATGATTTTTACAACCAATTATTTATGCATTTGAACTAAGTTAAGCATTTTTATATACGTTATATAAAGAGCTCTTTTTTCATCATTTGGATCAACATTTATTGAAAAAAACTGGCAGTTTCTGTGCCTTTAAAAATAATTCCTCCAACTTCTGCTAAATGAAAAACCTTTTATCTTTTTTTTTCTTTCATTGTAGCTGCTTTCTCTGTTTTCTGGCTACAAAATTATCCAATTTGCCACTCGCTAGTTCACCTTAATAATTTGACTTTGCTGTTTTTGTAATTTGTTTGTTTTTATTGGTTTCATTTTTAATATAGCAACGTTTCCACTTGTCTGAGACTCACTGTATTTGAATGAAAGTCTAGCATTAGACAAATTAAATCGAAACAATTAAATAATGCACATATGTAATAATTAATAATGCATCATTAATGTAATTAAATAATGCATCATTGTAGCCGCTTTCTCTGTTTTCTGGCTACAAAATTATCCAATTTGCCACTCGCTAGTTCACCTTAATAATTTGACTTTGCTGTTTTTGTAATTTGTTTGTTTTTATTGGTTTCATTTTTAATATAGCAACGTTTCCACTTGTCTGAGACTCACTGTATTTGAATGAAAGTCTAGCATTAGACAAATTAAATCGAAACAATTAAATAATGCACATATGTAATAATTAATAATGCATCATTAATGTAATTAAATAATGCATCATTGTAGCCGCTTTCTCTGTTTTCTGGCTACAAAATTATCCAATTTGCCACTCGCTAGTTCACCTTAATAATTTGACTTTGCTGTTTTTGTAATTTGTTTGTTTTTATTGGTTTCATTTTTAATATAGCAACGTTTCCACTTGTCTGAGACTCACTGTATTTGAATGAAAGTCTAGCATTAGACAAATTAAATCGAAACAATTAAATAATGCACATATGTAATAATTAATAATGCATCATTAATGTAATTAAATAATGCATCATTGTAGCCGCTTTCTCTGTTTTCTGGCTACAAAATTATCCAATTTGCCACTCGCTAGTTCACCTTAATAATTTGACTTTGCTGTTTTTGTAATTTGTTTGTTTTTATTGGTTTCATTTTTAATATAGCAACGTTTCCACTTGTCTGAGACTCACTGTATTTGAATGAAAGTCTAGCATTAGACAAATTAAATCGAAACAATTAAATAATGCACATATGTAATAATTAATAATGCATCATTAATGTAATTAAATAATGCATCATTGTAGCCGCTTTCTCTGTTTTCTGGCTACAAAATTATCCAATTTGCCACTCGCTAGTTCACCTTAATAATTTGACTTTGCTGTTTTTGTAATTTGTTTGTTTTTATTGGTTTCATTTTTAATATAGCAACGTTTCCACTTGTCTGAGACTCACTGTATTTGAATGAAAGTCTAGCATTAGACAAATTAAATCGAAACAATTAAATAATGCACATATGTAATAATTAATAATGCATCATTAATGTAATTAAATAATGCATCATTGTAGCCGCTTTCTCTGTTTTCTGGCTACAAAATTATCCAATTTGCCACTCGCTAGTTCACCTTAATAATTTGACTTTGCTGTTTTTGTAATTTGTTTGTTTTTATTGGTTTCATTTTTAATATAGCAACGTTTCCACTTGTCTGAGACTCACTGTATTTGAATGAAAGTCTAGAATTAGAGAAATTAAATCGAAACAATTAAATAATGCACATATGTAATAATTAATAATGCATCATTAATGTAATTAAATAATGCATCATTGTAGCCGCTTTCTCTGTTTTCTGGCTACAAAATTATCCAATTTGCCAATCGCTAGTTCACCTTAATAATTTGACTTTGCTGTTTTTGTAATTTGTTTGTTTTTATTGGTTTCATTTTTAATATAGCAACGTTTCCACTTGTCTGAGACTCACTGTATTTGAATGAAAGTCTAGCATTAGACAAATTAAATCGAAACAATTAAATAATGCACATATGTAATAATTAATAATGCATCATTAATGTAATTAAATAATGCATCATTGTAGCCGCTTTCTCTGTTTTCTGGCTACAAAATTATCCAATTTGCCACTCGCTAGTTCACCTTAATAATTTGACTTTGCTGTTTTTGTAATTTGTTTGTTTTTATTGGTTTCATTTTTAATATAGCAACGTTTCCACTTGTCTGAGACTCACTGTATTTGAATGAAAGTCTAGCATTAGACAAATTAAATCGAAACAATTAAATAATGCACATATGTAATAATTAATAATGCATCATTAATGTAATTAAATAATGCATCATTGTAGCCGCTTTCTCTGTTTTCTGGCTACAAAATTATCCAATTTGCCACTCGCTAGTTCACCTTAATAATTTGACTTTGCTGTTTTTGTAATTTGTTTGTTTTTATTGGTTTCATTTTTAATATAGCAACGTTTCCACTTGTCTGAGACTCACTGTATTTGAATGAAAGTCTAGAATTAGAGAAATTAAATCGAAACAATTAAATAATGCACATATGTAATAATTAATAATGCATCATTAATGTAATTAAATAATGCATCATTGTAGCCGCTTTCTCTGTTTTCTGGCTACAAAATTATCCAATTTGCCACTCGCTAGTTCACCTTAATAATTTGACTTTGCTGTTTTTGTAATTTGTTTGTTTTTATTGGTTTCATTTTTAATATAGCAACGTTTCCACTTGTCTGAGACTCACTGTATTTGAATGAAAGTCTAGCATTAGACAAATTAAATCGAAACAATTAAATAATGCACATATGTAATAATTAATAATGCATCATTAATGTAATCAAATAATGCATCATTGTAGCCGCTTTCTCTGTTTTCTGGCTACAAAATGATCCAATTTGCCACTCGCTAGTTCACCTTAATAATTTGACTTTGCTGTTTTTGTAATTTGTTTGTTTTTATTGGTTTCATTTTTAATATAGCAACGTTTCCACTTGTCTGAGACTCACTGTATTTGAATGAAAGTCTAGCATTAGACAAATTAAATCGAAACAATTAAATAATGCACATATGTAATAATTAATAATGCATCATTAATGTAATTAAATAATGCATCATTGTAGCCGCTTTCTCTGTTTTCTGGCTACAAAATTATCCAATTTGCCACTCGCTAGTTCACCTTAATAATTTGACTTTGCTGTTTTTGTAATTTGTTTGTTTTTATTGGTTTCATTTTTAATATAGCAACGTTTCCACTTGTCTGAGACTCACTGTATTTGAATGAAAGTCTAGCATTAGACAAATTAAATCGAAACAATTAAATAATGCACATATGTAATAATTAATAATGCATCATTAATGTAATTAAATAATGCATCATTGTAGCCGCTTTCTCTGTTTTCTGGCTACAAAATTATCCAATTTGCCACTCGCTAGTTCACCTGAATAATTTGACTTTGCTGTTTTTGTAATTTGTTTGTTTTTATTGGTTTCATTTTTAATATAGCAACATTTCCACTTGTCTGAGACTCACTGTATTTGAATGAAAGTCCAGCGTTAGACAAATTAAATCGAAACAATTAAATAATGCACATATGTAAAATTGTTTTTTTTTGCAGATTTACACTAAGATATAGTTTAGTTTACTTTAGTAATATGCCCGTTTTGTGGGTATATTTCTTTATCAGTGAAGAGAAACTAGTATGCATTCTGTGATTGCACCTATGCCAGCTGATAGACGTGATCCAAAATTTGGCACTTTTCTACAGTTTTTGTCTAAACGAATAACAATTACCTTTAGCATTTTTCCTCTAATTTTACAATTGTTTATACAATCCGACCTACCTTTAAAGTTTGCCTTCGTAATATCTCAAACTGCATGTCTTTATTAATAATAAATATTAATATATATATCTCTTCCAATAATAAAACAGAATGTGTGTGTATTTGTTGGCGGTCTTCAGGTTCTACCGTTTGACCAAGAATCACCAAATTTTGGGCAAATGTGCTTTGGAGAGTGAGTATGAATACATGAAATAAGATTTTTGAAATGTTTATTAAAATTTAAAAGAGAATCTGGCATTTTATCGGGATAAAATATTTTATTGCACACAAATATTTTTTTACATCATTTTAAATTAAAAAAATAAACAATATATTTTGATATTATCAGCTTTGTTGTGTATTTTTTTCCTGAATTTTGATGTACTCTTTCATAAATATTTTTTTTCTGTAACTTTCAACTATACTCTTTATTCATCTGATGAAATTCAAACTGTTTGTTGTTTTTTCATTAAATATTTAATCGGGTGATTTTCTTTTCGTTGTTGAAAGCTAAGCAAGAAAGGCCGCTTTTATTATCTCCGTGTTTATGCGAAAAATAAGAAAGTGGAGTTATTGCACTGCGAAAAATGAGTGTGATTAGAAGATTAATCAAATAGTTAATGGCATTAACATGTCATCAGATTTGTCTACATTAGGAAGATCCTTATGTACAATGAACAAAGCAGTTATAAGGCAAATATATGGTATGATCATATCAATGGGATTTGACTACATTAAGAAGATTCATGTATACAGTGAACAAAGCCGATTTTAATGTCTATTGTAATTTAATGCTTAAAGGTTTCATTTGTTGAGGTAGTCAAAAGCATTATGTTATATAAGAGATTTAATTGAAACTGTACACAAGCATTATAGGTATTTGGCACCAGTTAGTCACCAGAGGCAGTTTATACAATATAAATATCAATTGCTAGCATTCTTTTTTCATTGTCAAATATTTCTTGATATATGAATAGTGGATTAAAACTACAACAAATAGGAGGCTCTCGCAGATGCTGCAAGAGGTAGGTAGGTTTGTTAAGAATTCTGTTATCCATGTGATATTTCTGGGCGGAGATAGCTGCCAATCATGTATCACGTGGTCTCCCTGTTGTTGTTTAGTATATTTTTTTTTCTAGCAGAAGCGAACTTGACTCCTGTACTAGGGGGAGTGTGATCTCGACTCTCTCTCTCTCGAGAAATTTTATGTGTAGTTCTCTAGGCCTACTACACTTTGGTGTAATCATATGCCTTTTGTTGTTGATGTCACCAATAAACCATATAAGAGACAACATGTGTATTCAAGTCATTTCACCCAGACCTCAATCTTCACTATCAAATAAATTATTGTGTAATCATGAAATGCAATAATTTTACAAGGCTATTATTTAATACAATTTTGAATTTGAATCACTGTTCTTTACCAAAATAAAGCTTAAGATTTATTTGCCTGTATAAAAAGATTGCAGTTAAGGATTAAGAAAAGTACAATCAACAATAATCTAATTTTATCCTAACAAATAAATATTTTTGAACTCAAGAAATTTCTGTTTCATTTTGATACTAAAATATTTTGAAAATTATTAGTATATTTCATCTGACCGTTGAGACCATTATATTTTATGCATATGCTGCCAACACTAGACCAGTGTGGTGAATAATCATTTTGAATTCGAATAACTTTTTGTTTCAATCTTATACAGGATGAGTTTGAAAATCCTGGCAACTCTTACAGCACAAGAAATGGAAACTAACAAGAAATATATAAAACTATTAACCTTAAAAGATTGAATGATTCATTGAAAAATAAAGAAAAGAGTATATGCATTTTCAAAATTTCCAAATCTAGTTTTACTTGTTGCATTTTGAGAATTAATCATTATATTTTATATCATTACAATCATATTTAGTCCAGCTTTTTATGAAGAATAATTAATTTTAAATTCACAGAATATCTATTTCATTTTGATACTAAATGAGTTTGAAAACAAGAACTGTTATGAAAAGAAATCATGAGAGTTATATTATATATATATATATACTGACTTATAGAATACTTATCCAAAAAACATAACAAGTTTCATTTAAAGATAAAGATATAACTCTAAGATATCCGAGTAATAATATTAAAAAGTATCAGTTATGTAATTATTGCATTATATTTTATGAATATGCAGTCAACTATTAGTCCAATGTCGCTCTGCTGAGTTAAAATTTATCACGTACTTTTATTTTGAATAACATATGTGTTAAAAATCTTGATGAAGAACGAAAAAAGAGACAGTTAAATATATCAGCCTTAAAAACATGAAAGGTTTCGTTTAAAAAAATAAAGAAAAAGGTGCGTGCATTTTTAAAATTCCTGAGTCTTAATGCTCCACTTGCACAGCTTCAAATTTAAAATTTAACGCCTGCATAAATTCACAACTTTGCCAAGACTCTAAAATTTGAGTCAGAATTCCCCCCTCGAAGAAACCAACCCCTTCTAAAAATCTTATTATCTAACAAGCTGCATCCGCGAATATTCCTGCGCGCCCAGAGGAGTTAAAATCTGCAAAAGCGTTAAAAGTTCAGAGAATTTCTCGCAAGGCCGCGACTTTTACGCGCCTCGCACTCGAATGTACATAATTCAACTTAATGAAGTCGACCTTTTATACTTCAAAGAATATGCGGGTGCGAGCGTCGCGGTCTTCACGGCCAGATCTCACGTCTGCTCTCTTAGAGAGAAAATTACTTCAAATTCAATTTGGAAACTGTGATTCTCATAACTGTAAGCTCCAGTGATTGAATTACTTTTACGTGACATTTCGTTCTTGGGCATTTTCAAGATTCATGCAAGAGGTGCCAGAAATAAGAATATAATTTTATTCATTGTAAACGTTTTTATCATTTACAGCTGCTGAAATTTTGTGAATCGAAGATGAAAGGTGCTGAAAAGCATATTATATAAAGCTGAATTTGTGAACTTGTTTACGTGATTTTTCATTCTTGAACATTTTCAAGATCCATTTACAAAACCTTCCAATCCCTAAGTACAAGAACAACTATTTAATTTCGAGAAGAAATAACTGTTTTATTTCATTTTCATATAAATGTTTGTGTTTTTATCATTTAGAGTTGCTGAAATTTCGTGCTTTGAAGATGAAAGGTGTTGAAAAGCATATTAAATAAAACTAAATTGTTTGAACTACTTTGTGTGATATTTCATTCTTGGGTATTTTCAAGATCCATTTACAAAACCTTCCAATCCCTAAGTACAAGAACAACTATTTAATTTCGAGAAGAAATAACTGTTTTATTTCATTTTCATATAAATGTTTGTGTTTTTATCATTTAGAGTTGCTGAAATTTTGTGTTTTGAAGATGAAAGGTGTTGAAAAGCATATTAAATAAAACTAAATTGTTCGAACTACTTTGTGTGATATTTCATTCTTGGGTATTTTCAAGATCCATTTACAAAACTTTCCAATCCCCAAATACAAGAACAACTATTTAATTTCGATCAGAAACAGCTGTTTTATTTCATTTTCATATAAATGTTTGTGTTTTTATCATTTAGAGTTGCTGAAATTTTGTGTTTTGAAGATGAAAGGTGTTGAAAAGCATATTAAATAAAACTAAATTGTTTGAACTACTTTGTGTGATATTTCATTCTTGGGTATTTTCAAGATCCATTTACAAAACCTTCCAATCCCTAAGTACAAGAACAACTATTTAATTTCGAGAAGAAATAACTGTTTTATTTCATTTTCATATAAATGTTTGTGTTTTTATCATTTAGAGTTGCTGAAATTTTGTGTTTTGAAGATGAAAGGTGTTGAAAAGCATATTAAATAAAACTAAATTGTTCGAACTACTTTGTGTGATATTTCATTCTTGGGTATTTTCAAGATCCATTTACAAAACCTTCCAATCCCTAAGTACAAGAACAACTATTTAATTTCGAGAAGAAATAACTGTTTTATTTCATTTTCATATAAATGTTTGTGTTTTTATCATTTAGAGTTGCTGAAATTTTGTGTTTTGAAGATGAAAGGTGTTGAAAAGCATATTAAATAAAACTAAATTGTGTGAACTACTTTGTGTGATATTTCATTCTTGGGTATTTTCAAGATCCATTTACAAAACCTTCCAATCCCTAAGTACAAGAACAACTATTTAATTTCGAGAAGAAATAACTGTTTTATTTCATTTTCATATAAATGTTTGTGTTTTTATCATTTAGAGTTGCTGAAATTTTGTGTTTTGAAGATGAAAGGTGTTGAAAAGCATATTAAATAAAACTAAATTGTTCGAACTACTTTGTGTGATATTTCATTCTTGGGTATTTTCAAGATCCATTTACAAAACTTTCCAATCCCTAAATACAAGAACAACGATTTAATTTCGATCAGAAAGAACTGTTTTATTCCGTTTTCATTTAAATGTTCGTGTTTTTATCATTTGACGTGAGTGAAAATGTTATTAAAATTAGTGCAGTAATAATGAAAGGTATGTAAAAGATTATTATATGAAATACGGGGTAAGTTTTAATTAACTCATAATTTTGAACTGAATCAACTTTTCAGATGCTCAATAGATGTCGCTATGAATGTAATGAGAGACGTTGTAAAAGGGAATGTTTAGTACCATTTCCAATTTTTTTTTCTCGAAAATGTCTTCATAATCTATCGAAATTCACTTTTTTATTGTTTAATATTTATGATGTAATAATACAACACTGTTTCTAGGAAAGTGTTTATCATTCATAAGCTGATTTCAGTTTTTAACACTGAGCGAGCTTGAAATGCAAGTTATCACTTAATCATTATCATTATTCCGGCGCTTTTTTTTTTCTTTCAAATCAACGTTTTTTTTTAATCTGAGTTTTAATCTGGAATAGTTATTAAATTCTCCAGTCAAAATTTTTTTAATGTTAAAATACTTTCTTTACTTTGCATATTTCTTATATCAGAAGTATATATGATAATATTTTAGTAATAAAATTTAGTAATACTTTCAGATATTCTACTTGAAGTTGCCCATCCTTCGGTCTCTGATAATTTGTTTTTGAAATATATGTTTACCCATATTTTATTTTTTTCTTTATGACTAACTGCAAGATTATAGCATGTACTAGCTATCCTGCTGAATAAAATATAAACTTATAAATTCGAATAAGAATTTTCAAGTATCACTCAAGATAAAAATGATCAATGAAAAAAAATGTCTCTCATTCATGTACATTCATTCCTCTCACATGTTGTATTAAATAATTGATCGAAGAAATTTCTTTTGGACAGTTTTGTCTATTTTTCTTTCGTTTATTGATTCTAGGAAGTTCCAAAGATAAACTACGGATTTTTTTCCAATTAAAATATACCGTTACACTGAAAAGCATAAATTTTATGTACTTTATAAAATAACATTCAGTTGAAACTTCCGTTTTAACTTCCTTGACAAATACATTCGAAAAAGAGAGATAATCACACAAAAACTTCCTCGCATATGCTCTAATAAACTTGCCATGCCAGGGAACGCTTTACATAGCATTTGTTACAAAAATTACGAAATATTAACTTTTGGCGCGAATTTAGCCTTTTTACCGGATGCATAGTATAATCCTTGGCGAGTTGTTTAGCGATTGATCCCTGACACGCGTAAATAGTATCCAAAAATCGAATTTGTGTTTTAGACACTTATTTCTCAACTATTAAAACAAAAATTCGATAAAAAAAATTGCACTTGTAGTCATAAAATCCCATTCTGAAGTTGATATATTTAAGTCATTGGATTTTTGGAATATCGCATTTATATGTTTCTGAAAGTACAGACCGACAGACAATCAACCAATTGTTGGATCTGGCTTAAAATTTGTTATAACACTATCTAATAGAGTTGTAACATTTGTTGTAACACTATCTAATATTTGTTGTAACTAACAGTTGTCTACCGAAGTACCGAACAGTACCGAATTTTATCTATATAGCTCTCTTCGTTTTGTAATTATCGTATTAAAGAATATTCGAATAGCCGGACAGACAGACTTCTTCAAAATATATTTTATTGAAAATTTTATCGGAATCTATAAATTTGGTGTAAAGACCATTTATAAAATTTCATTTATGTAGCTCAAAGCATTTCTGAGATATCCTTGTCACAGGCAGACAAAAAGCCCTTTTCCAAAAAAAGTGTTTTTCGAACTCATAGAGGTTTAAAACGTGGAAATTCATTAAAATCTCCAGTTCGAATTTTTTGAAGATTATTATACTTTCTCTATACTCTGTATACCAGAAAGTAAAAATCAATAAATTACGAATTCCATAGACACCCTCTTAGTTTATATTTTCACATCAGTCAAGATAACTGTGAAAGAACAGACTTTACATTTTCAGATGGAGCAGAAGTAATGGAGATCGGGTCTGAATTAAAACGAAGTTTCAACGAAATTTCCAGATAGCATTGAATGAAGTGTAATGTAATAATAAAGTATAACTTAATAACTTTAAGTTTGGGAAAGCTCCTGTAATTAACACGATTTTGTATCTTCTGAAATATATTAGTAAGATTTGTTAATAGAGAAACTAAAAATATAAAAATAAACTTAGCAAATGCTTAATGATAATACAATAATGCAATAAATTTGCAATTTTATGTCTCGATTAATAAAAGTTTGCTTCAATGGCAATAAACTCTTTATCTAACAACTTTTAATTAAATTTTACAAAATGATTATTATATTATACATTATAAAAGTTTGCATTCTGCATGTTTATTTTCATTTAATTCTGCTTGTATGTAGTTCGCTGTTTTATTTATCTGTTAAGCTTAATTATATAATAAACTGGGGTATAGAAATTCTCTTTCGAAGATGCAGCCATGTATTTTTAAGCACTTAAAATGGGATTTTCTTCCACTTCTCTTTTTTAAGGTAAGAAGTGTAATTTGCTTATTTCGTGAAGCTTTTAATTTTAATCAGCATTATCATTAAACATTTAAACATTATCCTTTCCTGTAAAACCTCATGTCATTATTTAACGTATTTTTTAAAGCATTTTTATTTGATTTCTGTATTACCGTTGATAGTATTGCACTTTCCTAACTTGCGAATTATTCAGCGCATTGTTGGTTCTTTGTTTTTTGTATATTTATTTACTAACTAGATTTAGAATACAGAATATAAGTCATATCACTGACTCTCCGACACACCTCGAAGGCACACAGATAAAAAAACTGAATGACCGGACAACACTGGGGGGGGGACTGTAATTGAGGGCCACCACCGGCAACGGTACAATCCTTCCCTAAGGAAGTACGTCCCGTCATCGATGGGAGGAACCAGACCCCTACCTTTTCATGTACCCTCCAGGGTGGCGAGAACCCCCATTCCAGAAACTTCTCATCCTCATTTCGAGGTACCCCCCGGGGGGGAGGGAACTAGAATATAGAATAATCTGAAATTGAAGGTTTGGCTTGATTACGTAATGTTAGATACGATTTGTAATTTTGCAAAGGCGAAGTCATGCAATCTCTAAATGCCTTGAATTAAGTAAAAAACATTTCTATAAGTATTCAAATTTTGAATGGAATTAGAATTGCTGCCTTATGCTGGGAAATCTATATTTTGCCATAGGTGGTATTACTTTCAGTCTATTTATAAATAAATTCTATTACCTATTAGCTATTGGTTAGTTGAAAAAAGAGATTCATAACAGAAGCCAAATAGTTTGTGGAATATTTCAATCTTCTAAGAAATATTCTGAATCATTCTGGTCATTTTCATATGTGTATTCTAGTTTTTAGAGTTAAAAATAATCTTCTAAATATTCCACAAGCCTTCCTTGATTCATTTCTTTTACGATTTCAGTTTAAATAACAAAACATACAGCAATTACATCTTTGCATAAATAATTAAATCCCCTATGTTTAATTAAACGAGTAGAAATCTGTTGATGTTAAAGCTGGTAAGTTATCAACAAAACTTAAAGAAATCATTTGATTAATCTCTAAGCTAGAATATTTTTGCTTTGTACCTCTTTTTAGGCAAAAACGTTTTTTTTTTTAAATCAAAATTTTTTTTGCCACTTATTTGGCATATTTTGGTTTCATAGATATTTTTTAATCTTTTTTTATTCAAATATTCAAATATTTAAATTTTTCGACCGCTTTTCAAAAAATTCATCCTTACAGTAGTTATATTTCTTAAATTTTATAATTTCTAAATTTCTTGCAAATAAATTGAGCAATTTTCGAAAGCTTTAGTTGAAATGTTATGATACAAATGTTGAACACTCAAAGGCACACAATAAAGTTATATTATATTAATTTAAAACTGGAGATTTAGCTGAGTTATTTTTAAGAATCTGACTGTCTTAAAAAACTCTGATGAATGAACCGACGTTAAGATTTCACCGTTTCAAATTTTATATAGAATATTTAGGGATTCTTTTTGTTGAAATGCTACTGAATTACTGCGAAGCAAATGCTTAACACTTAAAGACATATAACAAAGTGGCGTTTTATTAGTTTAAAACTGGAGTGTCCTCCTAATGAAATGATTAACAGAATTTGAACTGTCGACTTCCTACTTAGAAACGAACTGCTTAACCGAATTTAACTCTTCCAGCCGAATATTTTAATTCGTCCGTTTCCCTGGCCCCATCCACTCGGATCTTTTCTCCTTCAATCTCCAAGCATCCGGATTTTAATTATATGCAGTCCGAAAGGAAGAATGCACAAAAATGCCGATGGACCCGGTGGATAGAATCCTCGAAATTGCGCCCCATAATTCAATATCAGCCCTTGCGCATTTGATGCAGTCGAGCGTCCATTACTTTGTCTCGAAATTTAAAGTCGATGCGGAAAAGTTGTTTACGCGGATACGAGAATCGAAATTGCTCGCCCGAAGCAAGCGGAATGAAATGCTGCTGAAATCCGACTCATTTACACAATGCAGCTCTGAAGGGCGGTCGCGTTGTCCAGCGCCCCGGGTTCTAATTACCGCAAACCGACCTTCTCTAACTCCCTCTCTCTGGCGGCAGCCCCATCCCTCTCTCCCTGGTCCATGCTCACAATGCGATTGAAATTCAATGCTAGCCCCACGGGGCGGAGGTGAAAGAGCACTTTCGCTCTTTATAGATCTATAATGGTGCAGCCCTTTGTGCAGTTTCCGACCGCCATGCTCTATTCATCATGCTCACAGAGGTATTTTGTTCATCTACTGACTCTTAGAGGAAAGGAATGCCTAATTTAACTTGAATCTTTCGAGTCAATGATGTGCATGTTGTATATTGATGAAATGTTTTATGTATATCGCTTCTGCCTGCAAAGCTTGTACAGTGAGATTCAAAATAAGTGCACATGTCCATCATTTCATAATACCAAAAGAATTTAGTATGTTGGCTTTACTTATAATTGATATTGAATATAAATCAATTAAATGTGCAGATAGCTGAATCTGATCGTTGGAGAAATGTCATGACTCTTTGAATTGTTTAAGAAAGAAAAAAATCTTCTAATATATTTCCTGCTTTACACAAATTAAAGGCCAGACTTAAATAACTCTGTCAATAGATGTTCTCAACTGTATCCGGTGTTAAATTGCAAACATTTATGGAAAATGTTTTCAATTCTATCAAAAGGAAATCTATTTGGCAAGATTCTTTGTGAGCAGGAGGAATCCGAAGATATATATTAGTGGTAATTATTGATTCACCAAAATTCTATCATGATAAGCCATGATAGTGATGCAGATATTCTCCATACAGACTTTCAGTCTTTTGAATGTTTGGCTTATTTCATTCCCTTTGCGAGATTAATTGAAGATGAGAAATTCAATAAATACTTACGCAGACAATTTATAAGTGTTCCACAGTCAAGAAAGATGTGAAGGCTTTCAAATTACCTTAAATATGATACTTGATAGGGTCATTATTTACAATTTTTTATTTTAAGTAAAATTTGTAATTGTAATAAAATTTATTCTGCTAATAAATTTATAATTATAAAATTTCGGATATCTCACAAAACTCTACGTTTGTATTTATTACTCTAAGTTATAGAATTGTGATATATGGTAAAATAGTCTTATTTAATAACTATGCAATACGTGCATCACTTTTAGGACACCCTGTATTTTATAATTTTTGTGTGATTTTGTTCGATTCTGGATTTATTAGTAATACTTCATCTTTAAATTGTATTATTAGTTATTATTCAATATTTTTTTTTTATAAATAATTATGAACACTGTAGCTGTTATTTACAGGTTTAATAAAGTTGTATTTACTGGTACAAATATATCGAAGGAATCTTCATCTTTTATTGATTGATTTCCAGTAGGCTAAAATTTTACAAATTTTCATTTCCTTGATCATCAATCATGTAATGACCAAGTCATATCTTGATCACAAAGAGCGATCTTATTTTTTCTATGAAGATATCTTAATTTTCCAGCTCTGAGAATGGATGCAAAAATTTATCACTTTAACAATAAGTCTAAATTTGGCTATTAATCTGTAAATGCAATGAAATCAGAGACATTAAATGCTCCTAAATACTTGATGTTAATACAGTTGTTGCAGTTGATTACAGTCGATGACACTTGATGTTAATACAGTTTTTTCAATAATTCATTCATTAAATAAATTTAATTAATTTTTAAATTAATATTTACTTTAAATAGAGTTTTAGAGTTTGTAATGAAAATTGAAAGCAACAGGCAGTAGCACAATCGGGAAAATGCAAGGATTTCAGTATTTTTTTACGTGAAGGTGAAGAATGCGAATTCAATTCTTGCGAAAATAAATAATTTTTTGATACTTAATAATTTTTTGATAATTATTTAATAAAAAGTAACTAAATAAAAATTTTTTATTGTTGACCTAAGTAGCAATTAAATTAAATTTTTTTAAACATTATTTGTTTTTATACTAATATAATGAAATCAAAAATAGAAGGCTGCATTCTGTTTTGGCAACATCATAAGTATATTTTGAAAGAAAAAGGAGGAAGCCATTACATTAAATGCATTAGCATTTAGATTTTATCGTTGTATTTTATTAGCGAATTATATTTGTTTTGCTTCCAAAATTACAAAAAGAATACAATGCAAGCATATGATGTAATAAAGGCCAAATATCGATGTGTTCAGGTGTTTTAACCTAATTTATCAGGTGAAAGTTATTTCAATTGAATTCAACAGATAACAGGTAAGGATTGCAATACCGGTATACCGGTATTTGGTGCCATTTCTACAATTTTGTAATACCGGTATTCACAAGTTTAAATACCGTTTTTTCGGTATTTACTAGAAATTTTTTAAATTGTCTCCACTATATGTTCACACTGTATATATATATTAACACTATAAGAAGAACTTTTATAAACTACAGTAACGGTGTTCGCAATTCTTTGAAACACGAGCTAATTCAATTAAAAGTAAATGGTGAAAAATTTTGTCTTACATTTGATGAATGAACAAGCGTAAGAAATAAACGCTGTTTAAATATAAATATTCATTCAGAAAAAAAATGAATATAGAACTTACATGTCTCTGGAAGTATGCCGGCCGAAAAATGTGTGGAAGTGCTTAAATCTAAATTAGCGAAACATGGATTATTCCTGAAAGAAGATATTATATCCATAACGACTGCTGGAGCAATAGTTATGAAAAAAGTTGGAAAGTTGAGTGGTGCAAAGCAGCAATTGTGCTATGCTCATGGAATTCAATTAGGAATAATCGATGTATTATACCAAAAAAATAAAGAACATTAGAATCCAAATACTGTGAATATAGAAACTTCGGATTCCGACTTTGAGGAGAGTGAGAGTGAGAGTGATATTGAAAATGAAGATAATGACAACTAATTGTTGAATGAGATATTACTAATGAAGATGAAATATTAACCCATCAAGAATTGCTTCCTATAATTTATAAAGTTCGAAAAATTGTTAAGATATTTAAACGTTCCCCTTCAAAAAATGCCATATTACAAAAATATATATTAACTAAAAATAAAACAGAATATATGTTAATATTAGATTCTAAAACACGTTGTAACTGTTTATTCCTAATGATGGAACGATTTTTGAAACTGAGAAATCCAATCCAAAAAGCAATAATTGACTTAAACCTACAAATTAATTTTTCAGATAGTGAATTGGACTTAATATCCAGAACTGTATCAGCTCTACTTCCAATAAAACTGGCTGTTGAGGCATTATGGTGGAGAGATTCTAATTTATTAACAGCTAATGCAACAATAAATTTCATGTTGCAGTCATTGAAAGAACAGCACACATCACTATCTGAAGAATTACATATTACATTGAAAAAATCGTACAGAAGAAAGGCATACCGAAATAGAAAATGTCTTACGGTATTTACACAATTATAATGATTTTAAAAAGGAAAATGAAACAGAAGAAAAGATACTACTAATTCAAATCTGATCAAGTTTATAGTAAATTTTCTTAAATTTTTTTATCCACAAACCTATCCCCATTCAAAAGAATTCGGCACAGTCATCGAAGATCATGAGACACTACTGCCGATAGCGAAAAGGAATTGTCCCTTGAACAAAAATTAGAAATTAGCGATAAATAAAAAAATTTTAACGAACCAAAATACAATATAGAAATCAGCTATACCCAAAACCGGTGGATATGTAGCAGTGGTCAAAATTATGAAAACCTTTTAAAAAAAACGTATTTTTGAAATTTGAGGGCTCATATTAGTAATTTTATAAACTGAAATACCATAAAGTGATAAATCATTTTCAAGATAATTTAACAAGCAACATGACATATGATTTGAACTAGCTGGGAAGAGATCACATGCGTAGGATGGTAGAAATTTAGGAATGAATATTTCATTTATATATTTTTAGGCCTTTATATTTCCATTCAGGTATCCGACTAGGTTGAAAACATAAATTTCGATGAAAATTCATATTTTTATTTATTTATATGTAGTTTAAAAAAATAGGTACATTTCTGTTTCAAATGATATCTTTATTTTGTCTCTGTATTCAATTAGAAGCCAAGTTATAGCAAACTATTGACGTGTGAATAATGTTTATTTATAAGCATTTAAAAACTTTAAATGCATTTTCTTAAGAACGAGTTTTTTTTCTTCATAATTCTACTGCACGAGTATCGTTATATTTAAAAAATAGTTCAAGATAATAAAATTTCAAATTAGTTCTCGTTATGTTACGCAGAATATAATGACTTATGGATTTGATGTTGAATATTCTAGAAGTGGATTTAAGATTGTTTAATGTAAATATTGTTGAAAATATTTCCAAAATTTCGTAGTAATTTCATATGTCACACACTCAAAATTTTTTTTGAATATAATTCATAGATAATAGTTAGTTACACTCTAAGATATGTTGCAAATGTAATGTTACAAAGAGAAATGGAAAACTGTAACAATTTGTTTCTCTATTACAATCCTATCGTTTTGTAAATAAATGCTGAAATTTATATCAAAATATGCTTTTTCTTCAAAAGCTACACACACACACACACACACACTCACACACACACACACACACACACACACACACACACACACACACACACACACACACACACACACACACACACACACACACACACACACACACACACACACAAATAATTTCACCTCATAATAATAATAATATAATCTCATAATATAATTTTATCCTTATAATAATAAAAACTATCATACAAACATTAATTTTTTTTTTCGAAATCTTCTCCGAAAACGATAATTTTACTGTCATGCAACTCCAGATCATGATACTAACTGGGTGTTAACAGTAGTTGTGGAATCAGGGTGGAAATTTTCTTCTATGAATTCTCTTATCATTTTACTCTATCGTTACATGTTGAGATTTTATTCTAGTCACTGAAAATCACATAGTCTTATTATTCTGCTGTCCAATCAACATGAGATTTTGCCCAGTCTAATCTTTGCAACTATTTTAGGATTTGAAAATGGTTTTATTCATGGAATTCTTACATTTCGACTAAATTTCTGCGATCATAGTCGAATGATCACACCCAATATCATATTATATTATGCCATTTCACTTTGTATATTCCAAATGATTTAATTCCATCAATTAGATACACTCTTTTATCATTATTTATTTTATTCATTATTCTGTCTTTTTTAATTAATTTATCATCATTTGATGTTGTGTTTTTTTTTGTCTTTACCAGTTTGGTTTTCTAGTGACTGAGTTTCTTTATACTTCATCAAAAATTTAGAAAATTTAGCTAGATTTCCATCATTTTTTCTTTTTTTTTAAAGTATTTAGCTCATTTTTTTTCATTTACATCATTATTTTTTATTAAAATTTGGTATCATTCTGCTATTAATTCATGCGTTTTTACTCGTGTTATTTTTTAGTTAAACTTGTCTCTTTAACATATAAAACCGTTTCATAAAGAATTCTTTTAATTATTTTTTTGCATGCTGTGTTTCCGTTCAGGTGCATTCGTTTCACAAATGTATGAGTTATTTTTGGGCATGTCTACTGAAATTGGGAGACTTTTTTTTGGCAAGCCCCATAAAAACTGCGAATATTGTCTTCGCGAGAAGTATTTTAATTTTTCATACTATTGAACTCAAAATATTGTTTTATGTCAGTAGGTATCTAAGAATTTTTTTTTTAGTGATGGAAATGCATTTTTGTAAACTGCACTATAGAGCTTCACCAGAAAGACTTTTACCTTTTTCGAAGTTGTTAAGATGTTCAGAATACTTTTATCAATGCAAGAACATTTTCGGCCCCTTTTGGAGTTCTGAGCGCAGCAATTCGTGCGTGATCCCTCGTAACTCTGTTTACCGATCCAATTCACAACCGACATTAAGGGGAAGAGCCCCCGTGCCGGACCAAATACGCCGGTGTCGAATCAAAGCCCTAGATTTGTTCGCGGTAACTATGCGCCCCCAGTAATTGGTGCAGAATGAAGGACCATATTAGATCCCAGATTAGCAGCAGTCTCCCCCATTGTAGTCATCCAGTTCCCCTCAACACCGATCGAGTTTAGAGAGAGTACCTAGTTGTGTATAGGAGTCCAATATTCTGTGCTGGACGGATTTCCCGCTAACAACGCTCGCCGTTGGTAGAGTAATCAAAGTGAACGCAACAATGGAGCCAAGGAGAGGGCCCTGGACGTCCAAACCACGCACTGGTCCATTGTTCGCGCCTAAATGGGAGGCTAATAGCGAAGTATGTGGACAAGGCATAATGGGAAAGGATGGTGACAAGGCTTTGATCGTAGCGCTGAATAAACGGTGTTGGCGAGCATTGGTCAAAAGGACTGGCGAAATGGGATTGAAAATTAATAAGGCTTATTGAGTTTGTTAAGTGAAAGGTCTCTGAGCTTCCGATTCAGTTGATATTTTGCTGGGACGAAGCGACTGAAAGGCAGAGGCATTTAGGTTAGGACATGAAAGGACGACTCTGATTTAAAACAGTCAACACATGGTCAAGTCAGTTATTTAATAACGAAGTGAATTCGAAATGAGGGTTATTATTCCGAGAAATGTTTGATACGTTGGGCATTTGATTCGGAATGTTTATTTGAGAGTTCTTTGAAGTTATAATTCGTTCTCTATTTTGAAAGTTTTACTTTTATTTGCTTCATGGGTGATTTTTATGCGATAAAGAGCTTCGAAATATCTTTCCAAAATTTAGTTTATAATATAACGGAGCGCCTTTATTTTCATTATTATATACGATTTCTCAATAATCCGGAACATAGACTACAGCGCTGTTGGATTACGGAAACTGGATTAGAAAGGTTTATAGAAGAGCGCCTTTTAATAACAAAGCATTAACTTATTATCTCAATAATCCGAAAGCTATCAGACTACAGGGCTGTTGAATTATGGAAACTGGAGTAGGGAGGTTTATTATTATATTATTATAAAACATTATTTTATTATAAGAATAATACTAAATATAAAAAATCTGAGCAGTAGCCAATTGTTTAGGTAGTAGGAAGGTCACTGACATCTTCACGAAGTGATTCGTTTTCATTTTAACTCTTTTCGCTGTTTCGTCTGGAAAAGCCAGACTATTGATTGGTCGGATTGGAGAAGAGACGGATTATGGGGAGACCACACTACTTAATTTTTCTTTTTCTTTTTTGAATGTTTTTCGGATTTTCAATTTTTCCCCAAGAGGTAAACTGAATATAAAATTGTAAGTCTTATTTTTAAAATTGGTATATTCAATACCGATGAATTTCATTTTCTGCAACCTTTTTTTAATTTTACTTTAAATTAAAATTTCCATGTATATTTAAAAGTTCATCCATATTATGTCAATATTCCACATTCTCGTTGGGAAATTAAATACTACTCTGGAAATCACTTCTCAGATCAACTGATTTCCCAAATTATGAAAACGGGAAAAACGCTTATCAGTAAATTAAAGATACTGTAAAAAAAAAAGAATAGCGAGAGAAATATCCAGAATGCCATATTTCAACAAACATAATATTATATTGAAAACACGTAAAATTAACCAAATTGAAAATTATGTTCAAAATTAAAAGAAAGATGTAAGTGACAACGGAGTCGTACAAAGAATGCACGACAATGTACTTCCCACACATAAATAATTCATTTTAGTACGACATTGCAAAGAAAGGAATTATTACGCGAATTACATTGTTACGGTTTATAAATAGATTGACAAGGTAGAGAAAATTAATTGTCTAAAATTAACTACTTTTTCGAATATTTGTTACCTCTATAAGCATTTTTTTCGAGATATCCCAAGGTACATCGCATGCGTTTCACTGAGATTGAGTGTCCGACGTAAGGGTAATTATAGTTTAGAAAATGTTTCGTACATTTATATTTCGAAGTGTAGAACGACGATAAAATACATTCTATGAGAAAAAAACAAGTTAGATACTCATTTTCTGCTTAGATATCGAAGTTTCAAAAGTTTTCTTTTAATAAAAGAAGGAAAATTGTAAAATCGTATCATTTTTTTCAGATAATTCTATTGCAAAAAGATGTAACACAACGTATTGCTGTGGTGGGACTCTGGTTTAGACACCTTTGGTTCACCGATTGTTTGCAAGGGGGACATTAGATTTGTTGTGAAAATTGATAAAGCCAGTTGCATATAATAGTTTCTTGTATTAATAGTTTTATATAATAGTTGTTAATTTGGATTTATAGTGGTTATTATTACTGCTAACTTATAGCGATTACGTTTCCAGTCGGGAACCTAATTTGAATAAATTTAGCAGAATTTGATATGACCAAAGGAATACCTACACACGATCATTGGCTAAAGCCTTAAAATTAAAATCTATTTGAAATGAAAGGCTTTCACTTCCTTCGTTCACTGAAAATTAGTCCATTGGACAAACATGTGATGTCGCAGAAATGAATCTTGTAAGCAGATACGATCCTAAACATTAGATTAAAATAGAAGTGTTAATAACGGAAACATTAACAAGTAGACCAATTCGGACCTCACTTAGGACGCTATCCCGCCTGGTAGATTCTCCCTGCAATTGTAAGCATGTGTGGCTTGCATATCTCATAATTAAGAAGGGACAAATTCGAGAGCATATATACATATGCTTATTGGTGAAGATATTTACAGGAATGAGTGCTATACAAGGAAAGAGTATGGGATTATATTCATGAGAAAATGTATACTTACTGCTACAAAACCATTTTCTTCTTTTGACATGGTAATTCATAACATATTCATTATATCTCTGAACTTAGTTTAGCTTTTAATATTTCATTTTTTAGTGTAATTCATTAGTTATGTCACTAGCTATTTACTTGCAGTTCCAAGTAGAAAATAAAAACTTCCGAGTCTGAGCACTTACCGAATCCTCCTTCCGTTGTCTGTAGTGGGTTGAATTGTTAATATAAATAGTATTTTTAATGTCAACAAAAGTTGTCTTCATATCTGATTTTGATTTTGCTTTATACTAAATATTACATTAATTAAATAATAGAATATTGTTTTCGAGTAAACTAATTCTTTAAATACCACTTATTAAAATCTTAAAGATATAAATAAGTACTTTATTGATATATAATTTGGAAATTCACCCAAGAATTATTAAAGCATTAACACTAATAAGACTCAAATAACAATGAATTGGCAATAGTGGATTCAATGAATTGGTATTAACGTAATGTAAATTAATACAGCAAATAATATTCTTATTTTATAAAAATAACCATTTTACTTATTGTACGAAATTTATTGTGTTTTAATATATATTTTGTGTATATAATAAAAAAAATGAAATAATTCCTCAATGAACTTTTGAAGCCTTTTAAGAATTTTTTTAAGTTCGAAGGAAGTATAAAGAGTGAAGATTTGACACTAATAATACTTTCCATCGATATGGAAGAATAATAAATCTAATTATTTCGAATTAGAAATAAATATAAAATTTAAAAGTAAAAAAATAATTAAATAAAATTAAGAAGAAGGAAATGAAGAGTCTGGCCTGAAAACTTTATTAAGGATCTCTCTCAGGCAAAAATTCAAACCAGGGTATGTGAGGGGTTTAACTTTCATCCAAGTATTGAC
Organism: Argiope bruennichi; assembly: GCF_947563725.1. Taxonomy (NCBI): domain Eukaryota; kingdom Metazoa; phylum Arthropoda; class Arachnida; order Araneae; family Araneidae; genus Argiope; species Argiope bruennichi. The sequence goes on from NC_079152.1 coordinate 104,361,744, forward strand.
CCCTCTTGACCTGAAAATAACAAGAAATTGAGGTTTTTTTGACGCAAGAATTAACATAAATAAAGCAATGACAATAAATTACACAATAATAATAGGCAAAATATTATTTCAAAATTCAAACCAACCCATTATACAACAGTTATCAATTTGGTTTTATTCAATTTTGCTGTGGTTTTGCTTAGATTTGGATTTTGAAATAATATTTTGCTTATTATTATTGTGTAATTTATTGTCATTGTTTTGTTCATATTAATTCTTGTCTACTTGGATTAATTCTTGTCTCTTAGGCAGACCCCTCACAGAAAAAAAAATCCCTGGTTAAGGGAGACCCTTGATAAAATCTTCAGGCCGTATTCTTCATTTCGTTCTTTTTTATTCCGTTAAATCATTTTTTTCCTTTTAAACTTAATATTTATTTTCTATTTGGATTAATTCATTTGTGTTTTAGATGTAGCTGCATTAGAACGCTCTAAATATAATGTATCTTTATTTTAATAGTTTTGACTCAGGAAATATTTACTTTTAAGTTAGTTTCTTAAAAATTGCTCTAAATTTTTGTTGGTAGTTTCTAATAATTTCGATTTTTATTGAAGGAAGAAATGAGTTAAATTATCGTTATTTCAAGCTATATTATAAGGACTGTACTATAAAAGAATAATGATATTACAAAGAATACTTTTGCATCATCTCTTTCTTTATACATCTTTAGTAAATTTGGCGCGTATAATTTGCTTCCATCTTTTACTTTGAAAATCATCTGACGAAATATGGCGGTAAAAAATTCTGATAAAAAATTCCAGCCCTGGTGAGCTTAAACTTCCTCGACACTTGAAGCAGAAAAGGAAACTGCAGGAAATACTGATGACAACACTTCCATCTACTTAAAGGATTTATCCTGGAAGCCCTCCTTGTATGTTGTACATATATATTAAAGGTCTAAAAATGACAGCAAACTGGACATGATGAACGACATCCGTGAGTCCTTCGTCATTATTTATATTTGCAGAGGGATCATCGTCAATAAAATATGGATTTTGAGACCTCTTCATTGCGTTTCTCAAATCCATCATACTACTTGGTGATAGATGGTCCTTTTCATTTTTCTCGAGTTTCTTTCCACCTCAAACTCTCTTCCACTCTTATTTTCCTTCCTGAAGGAGAGACGTGGGAGGAAACTCCTTTTTTTCTAATTGAACTTGAGAGTTTGAAAGGAAATTTAAGGCGAAAAATATCTGTGGATCCATTAATTATAATGAAACGTCATATATCTTTTGATATGAATAATGCAATGTAACAAGGCACCGAGGGTCTATTTCCTAAGTATTTTGCGTGCAAAGGGCGAATTTATGTTTCATGTTTGTGCCCAATCGCTCATATATGTTGGATGAATACAAGAGTGATTATTTATGAATCTAAATATAAAGGATTATATCGTAGATCATGGTTTGTTGGTTAATAAAGGAGAAAGGAGACATTCTGTGAAAGGTAAAATTTCGTGATTTCAAAAATTTGTAAAGAAATTTAATGGAATTTTGTGGTTGAAATTTTCTGTATGAAATTACTTTGAAAATTTCCTTTTATGATCGTTAATTTAAGCAAATTTAAAAATTGAATAGCTTTTAGAAATGATTGAAGATGCTACTGTGTAGTATTAAAAATAAATACGTGAAAGATTCTTTCTGAGATGAAAATTTTAATCTAAATAAACAGAAGTTTTTGTTTTTGAAGTGTTTGAACTGCTCCACTTTATAGAAAGAGTTAGATGATACATGATGGTGAAGTTTATTTTCTCAAAATGTTATTAATTTACGATTTATTTTCAGAAATTATGGTGCATTGTGTTGTGTAGTGCTCAAAATTAATAGTTCTAAGATGCTTTCCGAAATATAAATTCCGAAAAATAAATGAATGAAAATCTTTGGTTTTCAAGTATTTGAAACGTAGAGAGAGAGAGAGAGAGAGAGTCAGAAAATAAACCATTGGATGAAGTTTGTCTAACTGTTATTAATTTATAATTGAATTTATCTAAAACACTTCAGCCCGAAAGCATCTTCTTCAAATACTTCTCTCAAATTAAGTTTTTTGTCACTTCACTTACTTTCACAATCTCAAAAAATACTATCAAAAATCACTGAAGGATACAAACAAATGGAATGAAAATATATTTGTAACTAATTCCACTTGCTTTATCTAGCTAGTTAAGTCCATGAATTAAAGACTCATTATAACAAAGAGATATGGCATTTTATGAGGATTGAACCGACCTTGGAGTATAGTACCTGAGGTAGAAGTGGAAATTAGTCCCAATAAATGGAGAGGGGAGGCAGAGGCTAGATTGTCTTGATGAATTTTGAGCTAAAATGGCATACTCTATTTTTTCGTTCTTTTCGATTAAAATTAAAATAGGTCTTTAGCAGCAATTCTGCCTTCAGATTAGTAATAGCAATAGAAAGTAGTGATATCAGTATTTCCAGCAATAGCATGTAGTGCTGTTAGTAGTAACAGCAATAAAAGGTAGTGCTGCTAGTAGCAACAGCAACACAATGTAGTGCTATCAGTAGTACCAGCAATACGAAGAAATGGTATCGTTAGTAACAGCATTATATAACAATGAGATTGCGTCACAACTACATAGACTTGGAACTATATCGAATAGCAAGTCTGAGATATATCTGATACATCTAATCAAGTCTGAGATATCAGAACCACTATAACATAAAATAAAGTTACGAAAAAACATTAAAAAATAAAATATAAGAACTTTTAAAACATAATAAAACCTTTAGAGTTATGAAACATGAAAATAAATTTATGATAAACAAAAAATATTTCCGTTGAATGTTTATTTTTTCTTCATGACAGTGATATCATACATGAATAAAAATCGAAAGAATGATTAATGATAAAATCATGCTTAAAATCTTACAGAGATGCTGATTTCCAATTTACGACTTACGATCTTAAGATGTGTCCTGACTTGAGACAATTTCTTTTTGCATTTGAGATTGTGTATTCGAAATCAGTCATCAGTTTTACGGTATCATGTGACTTATTATATGGATATATTATAAGTATCCAGAAAGAACGATAATAAGTATTAAGAAATAACTATAATAAGTATATAATAAGATACTTATTATATGGATATTATTTTATGCATTTTTTCTTTGGATTTCGAATCTGGCTCTTTGATAAATAAATATAGACGTAAAACTTACTCTAGGGTATCATTCGCGAATCAGTGAAATTTTTTTTTGAAATAACCAGGAAAAAATTAATCAAAAATCAATTAATAAAGGTATTTTGATAGCTCTTAATTTAAATTAGAGAAAAATGTTTGAATACACATCACGAAAAATTTGGTGAAAAGAAAATGGAATAAGAATGCTGGTTGAAAGAATTTTAATTTCTAAAATTTTTCAGAAAAAAATAACTTATTTTTGAAATTTTTTTTCTAAAAATTCAGTAAATTATGTCAGAGGTGAAAAAGGAATTTTTTTAGAATACAATTGTTTACTCTCTCCTCTCTCATACACATTTTTATAAGTGTGGATTTAATTTAATATTATAGGTGTGATAATTTATTTTTAATTTCTTATGTGTTATTTTATTTTGGTTCCGAATTTTACATTGCTATTCGATAAAACATACAATTTTTAATTGTTGTTTGGAAATGTTATGTTTTCACATTTTTGAATCCTGTTTATTGAAATTACAATTTATTTGATGCAGCAGAAACTGCTCCGGCTTTTATGCAGCTAAATAATTAACAAACAGATCGAATCACCTTTTTTACTTTCTCTCAAACGAAATTTACAAAAAGAAAGTGTTACGATTGTTAAAAAATTAGGACTTAATGTTTTGATGAATCTCCATTTTGAGATTACTCTTTTTCTGGAAAAAAATAATTAAGAATAATTATTTCTGCCGGCGAACACGATAATTCAAAAAGGTTTTGGGTTTGATCGTTGAAATTTCTTATATGGTTTTTGCAACACATTTGTGGCGTTTCATTAAATGTTAAAGGAAATCCATTCAGAGAAAGTCTGTCTGCCCGGCTGTTCGAATATAAGTTAACAGGATAACTACAAGGCAAAAAAGGCTAGATGGATAAAATTTAATTCATAGATTATTGTTGATCTGAACTTTTATAAAATGCAAACAATATCAAATTTTATTATATATCAAAGTTGGTATGTGACTTGTAGCTATAGTTGTTATTCATTGTAAAATCTTGCTTTAAATTGGGTCGGAAAAAATGGTGTCCAAAAATACGCATTTCATTTTATGGCACTTATATATCAACTTCATCCAGAGTTAAATCGTCCCAAAAAAATCGTCAACGATCGCAATCTAGTAGGGTCTTTATTTTTGTGCTCTAATGGCATACAGTTAATGATACAACATTAATACATTTATTAAAGAGTATACCAGAAATATTTGGAGACGTTGATAGAGTTTCTAACATTTGCTACTACCCGTTGGTTGGAAAGTAAAAAGTTGTAGCATCGGATGCTGGTATTAATAAAGAACAAAATAGAGTCAAATTCTTTCCTTTGAAAATGTGAGGAAGAGGATGTGATGCTCCTGAGCAATAAAGTCGATACTTGTTAGATTTACAAGTTTAGCATCCATGTTCTTTTGCGTTCGACATCGAAAAGGAGGACTTCATTGTTTCAGACCAGTCTCTTCGTCCATGTTGGATTACCAAGATTTTCTCACCAGTTAGACATGGTTCAGCAACTGAGTGACTTCCCGGAATTTGCTTTCAGCGTTATTTTATTCATTACATGTGACTTAAAGAGATGGTAGAAATTCTATTAGGAAATGTCCCTTAAGTGGAGTTATTTTTGTTGAGAATTCAATTACTTTTTTTCTGTTTAACTAACGTGACCAACATAATCGACCGACAAATCATGGAACCGACAAATCATGAAATCCCAAATTTCAACTTTTGTCCCGGATTGAAAAAGCATTTTTAATTTGAATGAAATATCCCAGTTTGATGTGTTTTTTTCTCTTATATGATGCATACATAAAAAAGTAATCGTAAGCTTCAAATTCGGGAATTCGACGACTTTCCACGTTTTACTCTTTGAGCCCGAAAAATACATTTTTGGAATTTTGTCTATCTGTCTTTGAATACGATAATTCAAAAGTGACTTGAGCTAGCCTGATGAAATGTAATAAATGGACGTGAGACAAAATTTTTGGATTTTTATCAAATTTTGTCCGATTGTCCGAATATAAGTTAACACAATTACAAAGTGAGAGCTAGAAAGACAAAGTTTGGTACACAGACTTAACCTCTAAAGTTAGTAACAAATTTAGAACCAAATTTATTAAGGACGTTAACACCTGTCCGTTTGTATTTTAACATGAGTAAAAACACGGTAACTAGAAAACTTCACGATAACTAGTCACTTAAATAAATGAAATAGTACGCCATCCTGTGATTAGAATTGTAATTCTGTATCAAATTTGGATATTCGATCGGTCAAAGAAAAGGTGTCCTAAATTTAAATCTTCGTGCACTTATTTATGAATCACATAAAGGGAATTTAATCGCCCAAGAAGCTCGAAAAAAGACTATATATTTTGTAAAAATGCTAAAATTACGCTAAAAATTAATATTTCATAACTGATCATAATGCCATGCACGACTTTTGCACCTTTACCCTATGTCCGCATATTTTTTATAGGTGAGGGGACAAGACATAACATTTTGAAAAGACCTCTCTCGCTATTTTTTTAACTATCAAAAGTTCAAATAAAAAAAACTTAATAAAAATGCTAAATTATTTAGAATAATGTGTATTAAAATAAAGAAATTATTTCCTACCTTTTATTCATTAAATATTTAATTCTTTGTTATAAATAAAATAAAAATTAACAATCAATTTTTTTACATTCATTGTTATGCGTTGCTTTTTAACTGTGCCAAGATTTAATTAAATCAATTAATTTTCCTGACAAATAAGTTATAAAAATATTAAAATGACATATTGTCATCGAAGAAATTTCAGTGTATGAAATTTTAATTTTTGATGTAGTAATACTGGTTTTTTTTGTTCCATTGGATATATGCAAGAAGAAATTTATAACCATTAAGAGCTCATATATTGAAGAAATGCCTTCTGATATATATCATTAACATCATACAAGAATCATGTGGTATACTTGGCATGCTGATCTTACATCAGAAATTGAGTCCTTGCAATCCATTCATCTGTGTCTTAAAAGAATAGTTTCGCGATTAAGGATAAGTTTTAAGTCGAGGAGATTCCATATGCAGAAAACTGGTGCAAAATAAGCAGATGATGAAATTTCTTACCTTTAATATAAAGTGTATGCTTGCAAAGAAGGTTAAAGACTCCAATGTTTTTTTCAAATGATGAAATCTTTTACCTCTGGTGTAACGTGTATGCTTGTAAAGCAGGCTAATTTTTTTTTTTTTCAAATGATGATATCTTTTACCTCTGGTGTAACTTGTAGGCTTGTAAAGCAGGCTAAAGACTCAAATGTTTTTTTTTTTCACCATCAACTGCTCAAAATTGTGGGACGAGATTTTACTTTGCCTTTTGTAAATTTAGAACCAAATATTAATTTGCAAATTTTTTTTCAAGCAATAAAAGATTATATCAATGTCTAAACTTCAAAATCAATTTTTAATAGCGAAGCGCGAATTTTCTGCTCTGAACTGACAATGCGCTATTTTTATTTGACATTAATTGACTTTAGTTAGTTCGCAATCTCCATCTAAGTCCACGAATTTACACTTATATGTATAACTACAATCTTTCCCCAATACACTTAAATCTCGCTCTTTAAAGCACGATCATTTTCTTGTTTAAAACTACAATTAACGGAAAGAAACGGTATCAAAAATAAGTTGTTTTGACGAAAGGGTTTACCCAAAAATCACGCTACAATTGACAACATGATCCCCATAATGGACACAATAGACTTAACACAATCCAGGAAACACTTGAGCTCTTATCGAAAAGTAAAGTACGTCGTTCAGGGGAAGGGAGATGAATATGCCGGTCTCGGATTAGAGTTCAAAATTAACGAACTTCTAATGGATGGACAATAATTTACGGCGCGGAATAAAAGCGGTCTTTTAAGCCCCCTCCCTCATAAAGCGGCTTTTATTGCTCCGTGTTGAACAAGAAAGAAGAGGGAGGATCGTTGAGTGGTCGCTTTGTCTTCATCTGTTCGACTCTTCTGTCGACGGGCTCTTGAGGTTGGCTTCGCTCTTGGCTCTGAAAGTAAAGGATTACATACCTCTTTTTTCTTTTAACTTATGTCTTTTATATACTTTGGTCTATCTGACTGAAGAAGAAGGATATTATCTCTTAATTGTTTTGCGAGGAAAGGAAATTTTCATTTTAAGGCATTATGTTATGAATGTTAACAAACAGTAGGAAAATACAGGGTGTTTATAAAGTCCCGGACCCATTTTGATGTTTAATAACTCATAAAATAATGAAGATATAAACAAACTTATGGCATTTATTGATGGAATAACTCATATATTTTCCTTTTCAGGTTTGAATATTTTTACTTTTGTAAATATCGTCTGCGCGTGCGGTTAATTTCAGATAATTTCATTTTCCAGTCTAAATATCTGTACTTTTCTAAATATTGTCTGCTTATTAATTGCATTTTTCTCTCTTTTGTTTTTGGCAACTATTGCAATGTTATGTTTACTTTTGTTGTGGCTGTTCTATGTAGTACTTTTGTATGTGATGTTTTATTCGAGCGGATATTAAGAAGAATGCATACACCACAAGAGAAAGCACAGATTTTATGGTGGTTCATAGAAATGAAATCGATAGTGCAAGCACAGAGTAATTTCAGAAGAATTTACCAAAAAGATCCTCCATCCCAAAACAGCATCTTGCGGTGGAAAAAGAATTTTCTAGAAATTGGAAGTATCGAAGATCAGAAACGTTCCAGACGTCCTTGCACAAGTGATTTTGATGTTCAGCGTGTCAGAGAGACATTTTTACACAATTCTAGAATATCTGTGAGATCAGCGGCAACAGAATTGGATCTGACAATTTCGACGGTGTACAAGGTTATTAAGAAAAAATTAAGACTGCATGCATACAAAGTTCAAATTGTTCAAGTTTTGGAACCGAACGATAAGCCTAGGAGGATGGCCTTTGCAACAGATATGCTAAGGAGGATAGAAGATGATGCTGATTTTCTGAAGAGCATGATGTTCTCCGATGAAGCATCCTTTCATGTTTCTGGCATTGTTAATCGCCATAATGTGCGCAAATGGCTCTGTGGATGCCGACATGCTTGTCGCTACCTGGCGTGAAATTGACTATCGACTTGATATTCTCCGTGCGACGAAGTGGGCACACGTGGAAGTTCATTGACAAGAGTCATGAAACTTTTTGAGTCTATTTAACCATTTATGTTATTAATTTAAATCTATCTTTATTATTTTTTGAGTTATTAAACATCAAAATGGGTCCAGGACTTTATAAACACCCTGTATTATATGTTACATTAACGCTTTGTTTTATGTTTAAGATGGCATTTGAAACATGTTTTTGTATCCATCCTCCATTTTACTAAAAGGGTCCATCAATTAAGTCAAAGAGTTGGAGGAAGAATGTTTAATGTTCTATACTCTGACTGGATTCTTAATCAACATTATTCAGATACTAATAACCTGAAGTGAACTTTAGCAATAGATTACAAGCTGCGGTTTTTCCTGGGCTGTTGGAATTTTTCCTCTATACAAAATACAGATATTTTCAAAAGTCTACCAGGAGTATGATTAGCATTTAAATATACTAAAAGAAGATAACCAACATTCCATATACTGATGGAAGATAACCAGCAATGAATCATATATTGAAGATAAATTACATTTTGAGTGCTACAAGGTTGTTTTGGCTAACAAAAGAGGCCATGCTTTCCCTTTATTATGATTCATGAAATTTTGAAAAATATGATAGACAAATTGTGATAAGATTCACCAACAAGAAACAAGAGAATCATTGTGGAAGAACACGGAATCTTGCATTGTAATCCATTAACCACAACTATACTTGAACTGTAATCCGAATCTCAGAATTTCTTCAGTAAATATTAACGGTCCTTTACTTTTACTAAATTTAGAATATAAGATTCATTTGTAAAAGGAATGTTTGGAATCAAGATTTTACCTGTTATCTTTCAACTACGAAGCCAGTATTTTTCCCACGTGAAATCTTTCTTTATCCCATTTATGATAATTGCATCAAACTAATTAGCTGTGAGAAAGAGATATAGGGTTTATTTAGAGCATTCAGATTCATTTCTTAAGAATAATTATAACTCAATATTTAACATTTTTCAAATGAACCCAATGAATGAAGTATGGGATAGTAATTTCAGTTCTATACATAGAAAGGGTTATAAAACCAATGAGTAGATATAGAAGGAACGATTGCATTTTTATCAAAATTAAAAGTGCGTCGTTTTAAGAAAAAAAAAGTGACGAAGTCAATCCTGATTTGTTTAGTTAAGTTTAGTTATATTAAAGTCCCGTTGTAAAGCAACACTAGGGCTATTTAGGGACGGACCTCGTAATTTTGAACCACGGTCAGATAACGAGAACGACACCTGAGCTAGCCCCTCCCCTCTCCACACGAAGTCAATCCTGAATTGAGGGACATAATGAGGCGAAGACAAGGAGAATATTTTATCCAAATGATAGATAGTCTTCACTGTATCCATTCGTCTAGAGAAAGAAATGTTGCACCGGGCAGTATTTATCTTATAATAACATTCAAAATTAAACGAGTTTTATATTGATAAACATTAAATGAAGGAGTGGAATAAAATTTTGCTCTTCTGTCACTCTTCTAAACTCTTCTGTCATAAAACAGCTTTTATTGAACAAAAAACAGGAAAGTGGATCTGAAATAATACTAGTTTCTTTGGCTTCCTTTGTTTTACTCTTCTGTCCATGCATTTTTTCTTCTTTTTTTTTGTTCTGAAAGTAAAAGACAAAAGGATAGAATATGAGTTTTTATTTAAACTTCTTATTATTTACTTGCTAAGGAATAATGACGTTGTCTTATAATATAAAATTGAAAAAAGTTTCTTATGTGGAATAATTTTGATACTGAGAATGCTTGTTGATTTTGATACTTGTTTTTTTAATTGAAAAAAAAAATAAAAAAATTATTTGTTTTAGGTAAATACCTTTTCTTAAAGATTTACAAAAATTGTTTGCTCATGATACAAAGTGAAACTTTGATCGAAGCTCGATCCCTCCTAATATCCGTCATGTATTATCTAGAACATATAAAACCGGTTAAGTATAGTTTTTGTCCACTAGCGTGATACGGACTCTTAGAAAGAGTACAGATTCAACCGTTAATTTTCATTTTCTAACTACTGTTACAAATAAGAGGTTCATTCTAAAATAATATTTGTCTATACCAAATCAGCGAATATCCAACCAAAACATCCGATGTATCGAACAGTTTAAATGAGTCGATATCACCTATAATAGAATTAACAAGCATAACCTCAGATATATCAGGTACTCAATATAAAAGAAGTTAAATTGAAATTATTAATTCCTTTTTTCTTAAAAATGTGTTTTTAGTTAAAGTTTAATGATTAATTGTGTTTTTTGTGTAATTTTTTGCCTTTAAGAGAAATTTCCTTGGAAGTATCTTTTTTTTTTTAAATTTTTTAGTTAATATTTAGAATTACATTTTTATGTATTCAATTCTAAAGAAATTTTTTTTCTCCGATATCCATTTTTATTCGGTTTACTTCAAATAACAATAAAGGTACACTTATATAATAATAATGATGCTCAAAACTTTTTCATTTGAACTTATTACAGAAACTACAGGGTTAACCAAGCAAATTATTTGTGGGAAAATTATATAACAAAGCATTTGAAATTATCAGAAAAGCATTCATTAGGCACTTGAATCCATATCATTCTTCGTAAATTAAATATAAATTAAAACTAATATATCAACCTATCTTCGCTTTTGAATCTTTTTTTTTTTTGATGTAGCTCTAATAGCTTTTTGTGTTCCATGAAAAGAAAAAAAAATTACTGGAAACTGGTTTCATTAAACAAAGAATACCCTTCTTGATTTAGTTCAGCTCTTCTGAATTTAAGAAACACTTATAATTTAAAAATCGTTTTCCCATCATTGTGGCTTCCAGACACAAGTTATGATTAAACCGACCGGTCGGCACCTTTATGACATCACCGATACCCTAAGCGCATTCTCCTCCCCCTCCCCCAACAAAACAACAGACACAATCGAAACGGAAAAATTCCATGCCCAAGAACAAACGAATCTCGATTACGCTCCGTCTGGTTCACACCAGCCTTCTCAACCAAACTGACTATTAACACTTTGTGTAGTTGCAGCAGAGGCGATCTCCCACAGCATGAGACGACGCCGGCGAAGCATGTAAAGTAAATTTTATTTGCTTTACGACGCTAAAACAAATTCAGAGGAGAACAATTTTCTTCGCGGAAATGAAAAGCAGAAGCAACAAAAAAATCCACGAAACGAACGGGGCAATCTGTTCAAATGTAAATAACAGCAATTCGTCTTCGTCGCTGTGCTTAGCGTTTTCATTGTTCTTTCCTCACCACTCGTAAAAGTAACAGGCCTTGTGTTTACTCGATGCCTTTCTCTATCTCCCTCCCACCCCAAACTCTTAATGCAATTTATTCGTGCCGCGATCTTAGTTTAAGTGTTTCTTTGTTTAACAATTTATCGCGGCCTTTGTTTAATTGCGAATTAAAATCCTTAGCTTCTCTATCTGCTCTCTCCCCTTTTGTTCCGTAATGAATGCGACTCCACCGCACAAGCATTTTTACTCTCTTAGAATTAAGACGCCTTGATTCGTGCAAAAGCGGTCCAGTTGCGGGGGGAGGAGAAAATTATGAACTAAGATATGAAATGATGCTGGGAGGGGGAGGAGGAGGAAAACCGAGGCTGAGATGGTGGGAAGGAAAAAGGATTCTTTAAAATTTTCCTCCCAGTTTTCTTTCAGCATCTTGAGTGAGCCCGGGTTGAAGTTGGAGTTGGAGTTTTGACGTGTAAAGGGGGAGAGATAGCTGCCTGAATAATTGTTTCTCCCTCTTGTACAATACCAGCGTAGTTTTCCAAATAAGTGTTAGAAGTCGCGGACTTGTGATTCCGATATTTTTTCGTTTGGGGGGAGAGTTGTATAATTTAAACTTTTGACATGTTTGTAGGAGAGAAAAATGTTTTCGGTAAAAGTTACACAGCACATTCTCTTTTTTTTGTTCTCCCCGTAATTCTTAAAAGCAAAGGTGATTATTTTGTCACTGGTTGTTGAAATATTAAAATTTGATATTGTGAATTTGGATTTTTTTTTATTTCTTCGGGACTTTGTGTACGTTGTTGGTTGTGTAAAAAAGGAAATTTGCTTTTCATGTAAATTACATAATTACATTTAATTTTATATCAGTTTTTAAATATTTCTATAATAAGAAATGTAATATGAAGATTTATATATATATATATATATATATATATATATATATATATATATATATATTAAATGTGTGTATTTAATTTAAATCTTAATTTTAATTCATTTCCAAATTTTTATATTAATTTAGCCCATATTAACTTCATTCTAAAATGTTCTCTTATTTCCTGATCCAATTCTCACTTTTTTTATTTAATTAATTCAACATGTACTCTATATAACTGCTGCATTTCTTCACACTCTGAGTAAAGGGATAAAAATCCTTAATTTACCCCATTCTTTTAAATATAACTAAATTTCCTTACCCTAAGACTACAAGTGTGAAAAGAAATCCCTATCAAAATCTCATTGTAAAAACCATTAAAGGGAAAATTTCGGTCTGTTTTGCACTTCTGCTCTTGTGACGCGATGTAGACTGATGTATCTCGTCCCTTTTCCCTTGTACATAATAAAACTCTCTGATAAAATAAAGCGGAAATTTAAATTTTTAAACGTTTTTTTTTTTTCTATTTGGCTACGCAACTGTTAAGAAATATGTTTACCCCTCTCCCTCCCCCTAAAAATTCCTAGGCATCTTATATTAAATTATTTTCCACACAAATTTAAACATATTTTATAATTTTTAAGAAAGTTTAATAAAAATAACATATTTTTAGAAAATAGTTCATTTTCTACCAGCAGAGCATTTTAATAAACTATATTAATGGGAAAACATAGAAATATGATGGTATTTCACAGAAATTAATAAATTGCAACTGTACATAGATTCTAAAAGATTTTTTTCTGTAAATTTAATAAACCACTAAAGGCTCTTTCTCAATTCTTTTATTGTTTATACAGCTGATTGTGAGCCAATGTAACTGAACATTTTTTTTTTCTAAAGGTCTATTCCTGTGCTATTCTCTCTATCTGTCAACCTCTCGGAATGATCCTGGATGAATAATATTATTGTCAGCTTGAATCCTATTTTTTTCAAATGATTTGAACACTTTTGTGCAATTTATTTTACTACCATGATTTGCAGCAGTCAAGAAATAACACTGTTATGTTCTCGAGGATATATCACAGAGAATATTGAATAAATATCATTTATCTTGAGTGGAATTAGAAAGAAATATAAGATAATATTGTTACAAAAATTTTCATACAGCAAAATACTTCCAATCAATTGTAATTAATCAGCGCATTTAATCGCTAGTTCAGCAGCTTTCTTGTTGTCTAATCCTCCAGTTTCTCTACGTGTCGGCGACTCCGACTCCTCTTACACACCATTTCTGATGATACACACGACTTCTTCACTGCAGCTTCAGAGTGTCCGTCTTTTATAGTTCCGGGAGGCGGGGCTAGAATCTTTAGACCAATCAGGGCGTATCTGAGTGTATCTTGGTTCCTACTGGATGGATCGTGAAACTTCTCGAACCTTCCAGTGTGATCCATTTTGTCGCAAAAGTCGCCAAATTCATCGCCAAGTCGCCAAATGGTCGCCAAGCTCTCAGGTCAATGACTCGGCAGCCGCTCAGCCCAGATCTTACAAAGGTTTTAACGGTTTTTTTCAGGATGACACTATTCGTGCCGGGTAGCAAAATTACAGGTTTGTAACAATATATTGTTAGAGATAAGAAAAAAGAAACGTTCAACAGTCTTTTTTTTAGCCTTTTTTCAACGTCTGGGAGAATTTTAATAGCTGTTTTTCCTTTTTGTACAGTCTGAGAATAATTTTTCTTTCAAATATTAGAAATCATAATTGTAATTCCGATATATTTTCACTCTAGGAAAAATTGTGTTATTTACACTTTTGAAATATCTGCTTGAGAAAGAAATATTTTGGAGAAAAGTTAGACCAGATATTTTTTTTTTTCTCGTGATATTTAAAACTTGTAAAGAATTATTTTGTCACTAGCTATTTACTGCAAGTTAAAATTATTATTAGTAACTCTTTATAGTAGCACAAATATTGCTTGCAGATTAAATAATGAAATACATACATCATAGATGCTACAAAATTGCTTTTTACTATGCAACTCTATTTAGAGTCCCATTTCAGTTTATATTGGCACTTCAAAAAGTGATAACTATCACATATATCCAGCATTGAAAGGCATTTATAATTTTAAAAAGTACTACGAGAAATGGTGGGTTTTTTGATACAATCTATTGTGAAACCAAATGAAACATTGATATCATTACATTACGAATATTAGGTATCATTTTGGATAAATCTTTACTTAATTTGTTTATTGTAACTTTTTACATGCACTCCAAAATTTAGATTGTAGTTTTTTTGAATTAGATTTTACATGGAACATGATGCTATTTACCTTTATGAATCATCACCGCATCACAGCATGTAAAAATATTTCCATAATTTAGATTGTAGTTTTTTAAAATTAGATTTTACATGGAACATGATGCTATTTACCTTTATGAATCATCACCGCATGTAAAAATATTTCCATAATTTAGATTGTAGTTTTTTAAAATTAGATTTTACATGGAACATGATGCTATTTACCTTTATGCATCATCACCGCATCACAGCATGTAAAAATATTTCCATAATTTAGATTGTAGTTTTTTTTTAATTAGATTTTATATGGAACATGGTGCTATTTACTTTTATGCATCAGCACCGCATCACAGCATGTAAAAATATTTCCATAATTTAGATTGTAGTTTTTTTTTAATTAGATTTTATATGGAACATGGTGCTATTTACTTTTATGAATCATCACCGCATCACAGCATGTAAAAATATTTCTATAATTTAGATTGTAGTTTTTTAAATTAGATTTTACATGGAACATGATGCTATTTACCTTTATGAATCATCACCGCATCACAGCATGTAAAAATATTTCCATATTTTAGATTGTAGTTTTTTTTAATTAGATTTTACATGGAACATGATGCTATTTACCTTTATGAATCATCACCGCATGTAAAAATATTTCCATAATTTAGATTGTAGTTTTTTTAAATTAGATTTTATATGGAACATGGTGCTATTTACCTTTATGCATCATCAACGCATCACAGCATGTAAAAATATTTAGGGACAGTTTCTTTACTATTTTTGACAAATATTATATTTAAATATTTATTTTGTTTTCATCCGACAATTTTCTTTTCGCATTTTTTTTTATAAACGATTTATTTGAACTAAGCAGAAAGTCTCTGTCGTTAAATTTTTTTACAAATTTGGAAAAATTCATTGAAATTAAACTTTTATAAAGTTAGAATGACTTTGACACGTATTTGGCAATGAGAAAGAATCGGTAGATGTTACATTTGCTAACTTGGCATATCTTTTGTCACTTTTCCGTTGTTTAATGGTTCATGCAGCTCATTCGAATGTCAGAACCAATACATAAAGTAATAAATGACTAAATTTTTTATCATCAAGTTCTGGACCCTCCTTTATATCCTCTCAAGAAATAACTATATCTACTACTACTGTATATGGTATTGAAGATGAATGACTTTTCTATTGGAAACAATAAAAAAAAAATTGAAGCGTTCTTTAACCTCTTCTATTTATTGAACGCAGGCCTTTCTTGTGTTTTCTATTGCTGTTGCTATTCGGTTGCGAAATTCTTCGATTTATGTATATCTATAACAATGGTCATAGGTAAGTTCACTCTCCCGATGATTGAATGGTATTGTCAATTACCTGTTTACCTTTATATTTTGAAAACGATATTTCAATTATTTAATAAATCTTTTATTCGTGTCAATACTTGGAAATCAACGAATACGAATTTAGCAAACAAATGACAGGATGATTTTTTTTTTTTACATTATTCAATAATAAGGAATTTTCAAACTTTTATTATATAAAAAATAAAAGTTTTCGTCTTTTGAAAAAAAAAAAAAATTGTATTTTGATAATCTAATCATTAAGACAAATCCCAGCCTAACTTTATAACTTAAGATATGTTAAGCATATTTAAATTAATAAAAGCATTTTGTTTCTTTGACCTTTATTGGTTAAACACAATATGCCTTTATAATCTAATTAATCTTTTGTTCATGTCAAATTTTTGAATTTTTCAAACAAATTACGGAATGACGTATTTTTTTACATTCACAGTAATGAGGGCCTTGCGTCTTAATTATTAATCCTACACTGCTACTTTCGAAATATTTTGGAATTCATTTTATTATGGAAGAATGAATACAGATAGAAACTCTTTTTTAAATATTCCATTTTAAGTAAGCACTCCCCAAAATTATGCATTTACGCCATTTATCATGTAAAGACATAAATGCCTTTTGTCACCTCTTATAGAGCCTTGGTCGTTTCACTTCATTGCAATTTGAGAATCTTTGCCCCTTAAGCAAATACATCATACTGGGGAATAGTTACATTGGGCAAGATCAGGAAATACGTGATACTTTCACAACCATGTATTTCCCTGATCTTGATACCAGGTGGGACCTGTAAACCTGGCGTCTATCTAGATGGACCATCTATGATTTCGTTTTTCCTGAGATGGAGAGTTTTGAATACCTGTAATCACGACACGAGCATGCGCTGTGCAGATTTGAATTGGATAAAATCAGTTTTGACTAAATGGTGTAAATTCTTGTTGCTTGTTCTGAAAAAAGATCCTGGTGGCAAGGTTTCGGCTATGGACTGGGTTTTTCTAGGTTCGAACTCCAATTCCACCGAAGAACTGTCATGGAAGTGGGTCTATCCATAAGAGATAAACGTTTTAAAACTATACTAGATCTGATGGCCACAAATTAACTGTTGAAAGTTGTAATAAATATCATCCACGTGAAAAAGAAGGTAGAAAATATCACACATATTGGCAGAGTGATTTTGAAACAGAAAATTTATTTTTGCAGTACACTTAAGAAGTAAATAAACCGATTTTTAAAAATTTATTTACATCTTAAGTATACTTAAATTGAATAGAATTCAGTTATAAAGCTTTCTGTATTTTTGAATTATCACATATATTGGAAACAGACAGACAACAAGTTGACGAATTTGGTCTAAAATTTGATATCTATCAACAATTATGGCGATCGTATATTTCTCCGTTTAACTTGTCATCCATTTAAGATATGTTTAAAGATACACGTATGGATAATTTTGATAAAAACTTTTAATTTTAGTGTAAGGACCATATAACAAATTTTATACATAAATTGAGAAGTAGAGAATCACTCTACATTTACAATCTTTGCAACTCGACTGAGAGATATTAAAAAAAATTACAAATATTTTTTTTTCGAACTGAGACAGATTTAAAATGTGAAGATTTATTAATTTGTTGACGATCACAATGCGTGCATTTCTTTTCATAAATTTCTTATACAAAAAAAAAAAAAATAGTTGTGCACGATTAAGGTTGATATTTCAATTTTAACAAAAAAAAACAGAAAAGAATTCTTTGTAAAAATAAAATATTTTAGCATTCAAATGTTTTCTTTTCATAAAAGTTTCGATTAAACTATCGAAAAACACTGCACCACTATACCTCCGATCCTGATCAATTAAAATCCTCTCTTTTTAAGTAATTTCTTACATTCATTGTGTTTGGATTAGTTCGCTTCCAATCGGAAAGTAACCTGGCTTTTACGATATGCCCTTATTGACATGCCTTGTTTTGCTTTGTTTTGGCTCCAAGACATTTTAACGGTGATTCTCTTTCTCTTTTGTTTTGGTAGCGTAAGGAATTAATTGCTAGTTCTACGCTGAAAGGAACCAATGAAAAACGAAAGCGCTAATACTTTTATTATCATTTCATTATAAAAGGACGGGATTATTTGTTTCTTTAAGGCGTAGTAATTTTATGGATTACACGCTGATAATGCCGCGATAGCAACTCAGTTATTCTTTTATAATTAATGGGACAAAGAAAAGCAAAGCGTACAAATGCGCTTAAATAAGGAGTAACTTTGAAGTTGCTTTGTTATCATTATAAAGACCCAAGTTTAAAATAATTTGTTTTCCGCCTGTGTATCATGGAGGTGAGATTTTTTAATAAGATGTTTTAATCTCTTGGAATTACTTTCACATCAACTAAGATTGCAGCCAAGGTAAAATTTTGACGATGCATTTGGACAGGGTCATTCGAATCTTTGAAAACTTACGAACGAAGGTCAGTTCAATTTAAAAACTGTTGTTTATATTTTATTTTTACCATAAACGTATAGTATTTTCCTTTTCTTATACAATGTGTATGAAGATTAAGTGCTGCAAACGCAAAGAGAGCGCTTGATAAAAATTCTAGAAAAATTCCACTTCTAACTTTTGGAGTATCTCCAAGTTGTACGGTGAAATAGTCAAACAGCCTCCTATAGGCTAAACAATAATGAAGCGTTTTTTTCTCCACGCACTCGCGCACACACATTTGTGAAAGAAAGGTAACAAAACACCAAAGAAGTGCACTAAAAGAACTATAATAAACTGCAGCAAGTAACTACTGCGCAATCTCTATAGTACAAAACACTCAGAGAGCACACTCTGCAGTGATTCTAGATTTCATTCACCTGGCTTTTTATAGTTTCCTTGATAGGGCAAACAACATTCTGGAAAGATATCGTATCTTCTCTACTAATCGAGATACCATTAAAATTTCCGTGAATTCTTGTTCCCCTTATATATGTTTCTAAATTCGCCTAAAGTCACAAATGACCTCCAAGTTTGTCGCAAATGCTGGGATTATTGATCTAGCGTCCATTCAGCATCCGTTAGAGCTGTTTGCAGAAAACTCTTTCCTTACCATGAAAGTGTATGTGACGGAAATCACTATTAAAACCTCGAAATAATATCTAGATAAGAAATAAATCTGAAGGTTAAACTAGAAACTGAAATGATCCTTAAGTGCAGAAAAATCTGAATTGATTGGAGGGAAATTTCTATATCAGATATCTTATGGTGTGAACTATGATGATAAACAAAATTTGACGTAAAGTGACACAAAAGCATTTTTTTTTTTATCAAAAATGACTCTTAAAGATATTGGCTAAATTGGCTGGCAACCTTTATATATATATATATATATATATATATATATATATATATATATATAAAGGTTGTGTCTTTCTATCATTGTTATTGTTAATAAATAAAGTAAAACTGGATAAAAATATATTTATTCGAAAATATGGGAAAGCATCTAAATTACATTCATTGATCTTATATTTTTTAAAGAAAGACGAAATTTGAAATGTAAAATAAAATTTGAAAACAAAAATTCTTTTAAAACTTCAAAAATAACCGATATCATTAATATTCATTATAATCAGGTATATCTCAACCATACGATAAATCAAAATATTTCGGTATTATCATATCTTTACATAGTACTCTTTAGCAATATTTTTTATTTTTCTTGTAAGTTTTACTAAATACTGCAGGAAATAAAATAATTAATAAGTAAATATTTTAGGCTATTGATTTTAATAATTTTTTTTTTGGCATTTAAAAGAAAAATCGAGGCATTTAAATCTTAAAAATATTGTTATAATGGAAAAAAAAATATTAGAATTAGGTTCTTTTAAAATATACTTTTATTATGAAACATTCAACGATTTTTATCAAAAGGATATATATTAAAATTAATACTCTCTTTTCGATCGCAAATTACTCGAAATTAAGTTCAGTATTGAGTAGAGAATTCAGATACAAAATTGCTATTTGTGAAGTATCTCAGATGTTATTTTTCTTCCCCTTTTTATCTTTCTGTTGAATCTTTTTCTAGAAAATGGATTCTAGAAAATGAGTAAATGTGTTTATAGAATATTTTGTAGTTCGTAACGAAAATTCTTTTCTGATTTTTGCATGAAGAGTTCTTAGAAATATTCTTAAATTAATAAAGTGGAAATACTTTTAAGTTGATACTCAAAGGAATTTTAAATGATTTGATAATGGATTATTTCCGTCCTTTTAAATTTTTATTATTTTCGCACCACCGGGACTTACTCCGAGAATTTGAAATAAAAGGATTTTGAACTTATTAAATATATTTTCTTTCAAATAAGAAACTGAATTTGAAATTACTATTCGGAAAAAAGAAAGAAATTAGTTTTTTAAAAAAAGGGTATTTTTGAAATATTAACTTATAAAACATAATATTTAAGAAACTGAGAAACGATTTGATCTTAGATATTAATTTTGGAGATATTATGTTTCGGGAAATATGGTGGAATAAAATTTCTAAATGAAATACTCTAAGATCCACTTCGATCTCCACTACTTTATTTGTGTTACAAATTTATAAAAAAAAATGTAAACACGATTTTATCAAATAATTTTAAACATCTTTTTGAGAATCAACTTATGATCATAGCATAGAGTTGAAGTTAATGAGATAATGGCCTGTACAATAGTCTAGGGAGAGTGCCATATCTATTCTATGATATTTAGAAATTATGATAAGTTTAAAAATAGTATTGTTTATAGGCTGGCACACTGTATATAAATGCAAGTGGAGCATTAAAAACCGCATAATTAAACCGCTACAAGGCCAATTATAAAGACTTTATAATTGGACTTGTAGTTACAAATTTTGCCATGAAATTAAACCCTGGTTAACAGGTACTTACTAAAAAGGGACTTTTTAAAGTCTTAATTCGAAGCTTTTATTAAAAATAATTGAATTTTAATTTTTCCTTGATTACTTTGTAGAATATTACCACACAAAAACCATTTTTACACCACTTTAAAATTAAAAAATATCATTTTCATGGTATTAATTTTATTTAGCATGCGTTTTTTGTTTATAATAAAAAAATTAAAGTATTTATGTATCTTTGACAATGATTGTTTTCATTATTTTAGTAACCATGTTTATATCAGCTCTTGTTGCAAAGACATGGAATATATTGTCAGCGAATGCGCTATTGCTACTATAATTAATAGTAAATTTGAAAAATAAAATTAAATTAACTCTATCAATTCCAAAATATTATCATACTACGATGTTTCAGATTCTTTTTTTTTTTTTAGTTTAAATTTTTTTTTGATATTATAAGTGCGAAATTTCAAATCATAATCTTCTGAAAATGAATTGACCAAATCGTTATGAAAGTATAGCAGTAACTGGATTCGTAATCAAATTTATAATAATCATAAATAGTGATAAATTTAATAAAATCACGTTTCTAATAATGTTTTAAAAAATAGATTTTACTTATTTTAGTTATTTTTCTAATTTTTAGTCTACTTTTATAAATATTACAAAATCTTGTAGTCAACCTTTCTCAAATACAAGATCGGTTCCATTTATGGAAACAAAGTTTACTTTGATTTTGTTCTGAAAATAATAAGATAGAGTGTTTTCCTCGAGTATTCTCAAGGGAGCGGAATTTCAAATTCCAGAAAGTGATGGAAATTCAGTTATGAAATTCCGCTTTCCCAAATATAAAATAATCAAAATTTTAAAAAATTCTATAAAATATTTTTCATCTCATACAGTTAATTGTCTATTTTTTATCCTTTCAAATCAAAATATTTCTTGATTTATATTTTCTTAATATATAAAAAAATATCCATGTTTTGTCACGACTTGTAGTATCCGCAAACCAGCTGAAGAGGTGTCCCAAAAACCTTCCACCTACTGTCTAGTAGATGTCGTTCTAATTCTCTTGTTTTTGTAGTAGTTGACTAAACATAATGTGGGCAGCCGAACAGACAAATTTATATATATATATATATATATATATATATATATATATATATATATATATATATATATATATATATATATATATACAGTAAGGTAAATAAATAAATTATTGTTATTTTCACTGCTAATAAATCGATTATTTCTAATAATCAGTTCAGAAGTCCAGTTAGTGTGAATAATAACCGATTATAATTATTACTAAAACGATTAATATTATATATAATTATACACTGCCGTCTGTAACACTGGGCGGAATTTAAAAGTAGTCCCTATAATTTTTTTACATCATTGTCGTACGCACAGTTTATCCGTGTGTGAATATATGTAAACATGACTGAGTAATATATATGCTGATTTTTATCTATATAAGTAATATATATCTTATTTTAGTGTTTTTTAAATTTTATTTTTCGTGTTGCTTTTTTTTTGGGAGTGGATTGCAATTTTCTTTTCTTTTCTTCTTCTTCTTTCCGAT
This sequence comes from Argiope bruennichi, assembly GCF_947563725.1. Taxonomy (NCBI): domain Eukaryota; kingdom Metazoa; phylum Arthropoda; class Arachnida; order Araneae; family Araneidae; genus Argiope; species Argiope bruennichi. The sequence continues at coordinate 104,384,379 of NC_079152.1, forward strand.
TTTAGTGATTAATTTTGATTTGATTGCTTGTGAACGTCAGAGATAGAGATATCAATGCAATGAAATAAAACTTCTAATCTTATCATATATTTACATTTTACCATTCGATTGGTATAGTATAGCCAAATATAGCTCTTGCATCAACAAACCACCACCACAACAAAATATATTTACATCTAATGCGCACTAAAAACTGTAATTTAAATTTTTATTTTTTAAGCTTTATGTCAACACGCATTTCTACACGCATTTCTACACGCATTTGATTTTCTATTACAGCTTTCGTTAGTTAATATGTGACAATCATATTCGAAATTTTGGTTAATAGGTTAATAGTCCATCTTAAAGGGCACATCTTCTAGTTATTAATAAATAGCTGAGAATTACATTGATGGTAATATAATGCATAAAAAAAAGAAGGGGCAGTAGAACTGAGGTTTCTTTATAGGTTAATAAATAAAAAAAACATCAATATATACGATAAAATGCACAACAAACATTCAAGCATGCACAAATTAAACATTAATAGTACAATAAACTAGATGCATGAATAATACAAAATGAAATGTGCAAATTCACAGACAAGAAAAATCCTTTGCATCGATTATCCTTTGCATTTATAAGCCAAGTGTTATTGCAAAAATCATTTATTTCTGTATGCTCCTTTTAAAAGTATTTAAAGGGCTTTTCGGAAGATCTTGTATGTCTGATAAAAACATAAAATATTTGTTGTCAGATTACTGGAAGAAAAAAAAAACCCTAAATTTATTGAAATGCATCTGCAATTCTTTCAAAGATTATACCTTTTAACTTTCAATTTTATGAGCTAAACATAATGTTTAGATAAAGTTCTTAATCGTAATGATATCGAAACTATTTCAAAAATATTAATTGATACCAAATAATCTCACTGATTAACGAAAAAAGTTAATTAACAGTTTCAGTACAAGCTCTTAACATTTAAAAGAAAATTTAACTTCCATACTCTGCATCGAGTAGCATTTAAGAATATTGGAAATTTTCTTATGAAAACAAACTAATTTAGCAAAAGCTTTAATTGGGTAAATACCAGTTTAAAATACATTTAGAAAACGTAGAATTATTTGTGTTATCTTAAGACTACTGACGAGCCTGGTACTTTTAACCATGTCATCTTTTACCGCCATTTCTCAAAAAACAAAAAAACAAATTACAAATGTCCCCGGAGAATTAAAAAGATGCAAATTAAGAATTGATTCTTTGTTTTTTTCCATAAACTCTCAGTTTTGACTGAACATAATTAAAGTAAATATTAATTTATTGCTCGCATCAAAATGGATTCTTTTATTTATTGAGAAATCTTTTAGAAATTATTAAAGGAATTTGTCTTATTCTTTTGAAAGAAATGACTTATTTTGAAATGATCATCGTTTCGCATTTAATATTTATTACTACTCCGTTTGTGAGGAGCAGCCTTCAAAATGAAAAATGGATTTTGTAGTTCTGAGTTTTGGTTGTTATTAATTAAAGATAGACCAAGAATGATTCTTTGGAATATAACTCTCTATAAATACTTCGAAAATATTATTCGTAGACATGATAAAATGAATCAGTTCTTGCAATGTTTTTTTTTTAAATAAAAGCATTGTTATTATGTTGAAACGAAAAACAATATTATTTGAGATGGTAATCCTATGCTGTCTTTAAAAAACATTTCTCGCAGGTAAATTTATGTTTCATGATCATATAAGTAAACATTTCTAGTTGAATAATAGATCAGTTCTCATTTTTTGAAAGGAGTTTTTAGAAGCTTGTAAAGGTAAGCATGGTTTGATGATTTCGTACTCTGATAGTGTGGCATTTTATTGAATGCAAATGTTCTCAGAGGGAATTTGATTATTATCATTGGATTTTTTAATGCCATATTCATATCACAATGATTAATTATATCGATAATAATGCATTAAGTATTCACTTCATGCGATTGTATGTTGTATTAAAAATGTATTGCGTACCTAGCTGTAATTTCATACTGATCTATAGCATGACAGGAGCGCGAAACTCTCACATTCTGATAAAATTCAAGAATAATAAATAGTAAATGGCTGTCGTAAGATATAACAGTAACTCTTTCCGTCAGTAAATATTTTCCAAATTTTGATTTCAAAGGCAGCCATGGCATCGGCTTTATGACCGAATGACTGCTGGCCTAAGACCTGATTTCAACAAGGAGTTGCCATGTTTGTAGGACTAATGAGCTATCAGTTTTAGTCGAAGATCAAAAATCCATCAGCAAATATTTTCCAATTTTTGATACATAAGCAGCCATGGCATCGCGCAGTCTCGGCTTCACGATCGAATGGCTGCTGGCATAAGACCTGATTTCAACAAGGAGTTGCCATGTTTGTAGGACTAATGAGCTATCAGTTTTAGTCGAAGATCAAAAATCCATCAGCAAATATTTTCCAATTTTTGATACATAAGCAGCCATGGCATCGCGCAGTCTCGGCTTCACGATCGAATGGCTGCTGGCATAAGACCTGATTTCAACAAGGAGTTGCCATGTTTGTAGGACTAATGAGCTATCAGTTTTAGTCGAAGATCAAAAATCCATCAGCAAATATTTTCCAATTTTTGATACATAAGCAGCCATGGGATCGCGCAGTCTCGGCTTCACGATCGAATGGCTGCTGGCATAAGACCTGATTTCAACAAGGAGTTGCCATGTTTGTAGGACTAATGAGCTATCAGTTTTAGTCGAAGATCAAAAATCCATCAGCAAATATTTTCCAATTTTTGATACATAGGCAGCCATGGCATCGCGCAGTCTCGGCTTCACGATCGAATGGCTGCTGGCATAAGACCTGATTTCAACAAGGAGTTGCCATGTTTGTAGGACTAATGAGCTATCAGTTTTAGTCGAAGATCAAAAATCCATCAGCAAATATTTTCCAATTTTTGATACATAGGCAGCCATTGCTTCGTGCAGTCTCGGCTTCATGACCGAATGGTTGTTGGCACACGACCTGATTTTGCTAAAGAGTTGCCATGTTTGTCAGACGGATGAGTTATCAGCCTTAGTCGAAGATCAAATTTGCTTATTCTGGTGTTGTGGGAAAGTTTGGATAAAAGGGTGCTTTTTAAGGTTTTAAAAAACTCATTATCTTCCGGTTCTATAAAATTAAGTGGCTCATCCCCAAATAGCTCTCTTGTTGCTTTAAAATAGGAAATTAATAAAACCAAATTAAATTTGTTCTTTATGTTTCTGAACTATTTTGTCCAAATACACATGGATGGTCAACTTGTGAACAAATTTCAATCCAAAATTTGATGCAAATTTATAATTTTGATATTAAATACAAGATTATGTATCAAATTTAAATGGAAAACATCGTACTTACTGCAGAGATACACGAGTTATACTTCAGAGATAAACAAGAGATGAGAACTCGCACCGTTGGTGAGTGAAGTTGGTCGCATAGTTGGAGAGCAAACATTGATGGAAAGGCTTTACTGAATGATGGTTATAATGATCTCAGCAGGGATATTTTAGTTGTATAATCTTTATAAATCTTTCTGATTGCGTTTGCTTAAAAAATTAATAATGATCAAAATACTCTGTCAAGAAGTAAGATCTCGCAGTACATTCGGTTAGTGAATATTGATGAAAAGTCTTTATTGATGTTTTCGAGGACCTCAGTAGGAATATTTTAATTTAATTCTTTCTGATTACGATTATTGAAAAAAAAAAGCGGAAACACTTCTGATTATGATTATGTCATTACTAAACATTATGAATATAGGAGATGGTATATTAGTAGTTTTGTCTAGAATTTTTCGATTTCTTTTCTCTTTTTTACTTTCTAGAATCCGTAGTACGGAGAAAGTAAGGTAATCGTCAAAAAAATTCGAACTCGGCATTTTGACGAATCTCCACGTTTTAGAACTCCGTGGATTCTAAAAACACATTTTTAGAAAATGAAATGTCCATCTGCCTGTCTGTCTGTGACAAAGATAACTCAAAAACGGTTGGAGCTAGACAGATGAAATTTGGTATACAGTCTTTATACCAAATTTTTTCTATCAAAATTTGAGCAAAATCTGCTAAGAGGGAAGTCTGTCTGTTCGGTTGTTCGAGTATAAGCTAACATGATAACTACAAAAGGAAGCGAGCTAGATAAACACACGGATTTAACATTTATAGTGTAGCCGTCTATTAAATTTTGAGTCAAATCCAAAAAGAGGTTGACTGTCTGTCGGTCTGTACTCTCGGAAACATGTAAATGTGATAACTCAAAAACGTAATGACTTAAATGGATCAAAATTGATATGGGTTTTGAGTTAAAGTTTTGTTACAGTCGGCTAGGAAAAACGTTTCTAAGACACAAATTCCATTTTCGGATACTATTAACCGCATACCAGAGATTAATCGCCAAATAATTCACCAAGCATGACACGACAGATCGAATAAAAATGCCAAATTTACTCCAAAGGTAAATATTTTGTAGCTCTTGTACTCCAGTCCTATGGAAGACATTTTCTAAATTTACACCTTTATTAGAGTGTATGCGAGAAAGTTACCCACTGGTTTTTCATTCATTTTTCCATGTTTTGATATCCCTATCATAAAGATTTTGTGTTCATAACCATCGATTTTATCTTTACTTTATTACTTTACCTTTACTAGGATTACTTTAACCATCTTTAAATGTTAAAGTTATATGTTCTGTAGTTTATTTTTCCTAACCTGGAGATAATGATTAATATTGTTTTATTTAAAAATCTACTTATTCTCATTAATTGGATGTTTTTCCCCTCACAACTGGATTTCCCTTTAATGGATTATTTAGTTGTAACTTATTCAGGGCGTACAAGCTCAGTATCTTCGTAATAAGACTGCAAAAAGCGAGCTCTCCATATAAAAAAACACAAAACTAAATAATGTAATATGAAAAACGCGCCTGAAGAAACCTAAGTAACAAAAATGTGGCATCTGGTCGTGTTTCTGAAAGGCAAACATCCACTTCTCGGAAGAAACCATCAAACCAAATTACGACACAAATAGTTTTTATCATAATCATGCGGAGAATCACACCTCCTTCTTCAAACCGCAAATATCATTTCTTCTCGTAATAACAACACAATTCCTGAAACACCTCCCCAAACCTGTACCACACTCATCAACGTTCAAGGAAACTCATGAATATGAATTAAGTCCGCCAAATAACTGACGATCGCCAAATAAATTTCATCTCTCTTGTTGTTGTAATATCTTTTTCCTTCCTTTTCTAGCATTAGCAGTAAACAAAAAAATGTTACCGAAACAGCATTAATTTATTTCATTACTTTCTCATCGTCGCTCTAATCATGATGTTCTTAGAAGGAAAAATAGAATTTGCAATTTGTCGCTTTATTATGAATGTCTCGTATGATGTTGTCAAGTTATGAAGAATTTTTATATCTTTTGAGACCATTGTGAGGCAAGTCATTCTTTTTCCATTTTCGGTATCTTCAGATTGCTGTTTCTTTTAGGAAAGAATATTTAGATTAAGATGCTCGAGATTTTCTCAGATGTCTGAACTTTCGAATGAGTTGACAGGATTAGCATTTTTTATTGATCTGGAGAAATATAATTCTTTTTCTGATATACGCAAATGAAAGACGGAGAATTTTGTGTGGAGGAATTTGTAATCGTTAAATAATGTCACTTTCAGAGAAACTGTTGGTGAAATAAAATATTTTAAAAGGGAATTGATTTGCGTTCTTTTTTAATTATATTTTTCTTTATTTTGGGTGAATTTTACAATTTTATATGCCATCATAGTTAGGAAATATGATCATATTTTCTTGGGACAGCAAAGTTATAAATATTACTTATTTTTGCCAGGAACAATATAAGATCCGAAGATAAATGATATATACATGTTATTTTTCCTGACTGGAAATGAGAAAACATGAGAAAAAAGGTTATATGTGAAAATAAAATTTAGGCCAAAATTCGATAAAGATATACGGCTAGAATGTCAAAGCAATATACTTAATTTTATGCATCAAGCCATTGCATTTCTGAGTAACCGCTTTCACATACACATTAATAGACAAAATTTCAGACAGTCAAAAAGTCGATGGATTTACTTCTAGAAATTTGCCGATAAAAACTTGTACCCCTTGTTTTCCTGGCCGGAAATAAAAACCAAGAGAAAGGCCATTTCTGAAAAAAAAATGAGATGGGCCAAAATTTCATTTAGGATTTCAAAGCAATATATTGAATTTTATGCATCCAGCCATTGCATTTCTGCCACCGCTTTCACATACACATTAATAAACTAAATTTTAAGATAATCAAAAAGTAGATAGATTTGCTTTTAGAGATATGCTGATAAAAGCTTATACCACTTGCTTTCCTGACTGGAAATGAGAAAACTTGAATAAAAGACCATTAAAAAAAAGAGTTAGACCAAAATTCGATACAGATATCGGGTTAGGATGTCAAAGCAATATACTGAATTCCATGCATCAAGCCATTTCATTTCTGAGCTATTACTATTCGTTAATACACAAGTAAAGAAATCGGGCCGGCGTTCTGGCATAGGGGTAGCGCGTCTTCCCCTTGAACTGGGCGTCCTGGATTCGCGTCCCGGTTTTGACATGGTTGTTCTTCCGTTGTTCTGTCTGTGAGATGTGTGAATGTGCCCTACTGTAAAAAGGGGTTGTGCAAGCGAATGAGTGATGCGTGAGTGGCAAAGTAGTACTCTTGGCCCTAGTTGGCGCTACTAAAAAAACAAGAGCCGCTCCCCCCACCGGCTTAAAATCGCTGTCTTTGTAACAGCGGTTTTGACCATGGCAAGTGCCATAAGAAACAACAAACAACAACAGAAATCGATGGATTTGCTTCTAGAAATTTGCTGATGAAAGCTTGTACTATATTTCGTCCATCTAATTGATTGAGCTTTTTGAATCCTTTTGTCAAGAGGCATACAAAAGGATGCCTTAATTCTGAGAAATTTGGTTATAATCCAGATCTACAATTTTTGTAAAGAATGCATACAAATTATATTTGCCAGATGCATTGCCTTTTTTTGGAATAATCGCTTAAATGGCATAATCATGACATAATTGACGTCTAATTCATAGAGCTAATTGATATAATTGCTTAAATGGCTTCTTGAGATTCAAGGTGTTTGGTAACGTTGTGATTCATTGAAATCTTGAGATCAAGTTTTTTGAAAATTGCGGTGTTTTCTCCATATATACTTCATGCACGAGAAAATAAAAATAACATACATCAATATGTTTTCCAGAAATTGCAAAAAACACATTTAAAAGCGATTCGAAAAAACATTCTGATATGAAATTTTTGCTTTCTTGATTTGGAGGAAATGGCATCTGAACCTCCATTCTATAACGGAACTACTTTATCTGAAAATTTAGTACACATTAAGACTTACTCTCTGATATGAATGAATCACCTTTTACTTTAATTTGTTTTTAAATCTCAATAACAGATTAAATTGTTTTATTATGTTTTAGGGTAATTATATAAGTGTTTCTTCTTCGTATATATTGCCGTAGATGTATATTGTACAGTAGACTCCCGATTATCCGCGGAGCGGATTATCCGCGCCTGCCGCACTAAGTTTTCTTTTTTGCTTCCAAGCAAAGGGAAAATGCTTCCAAAGCAAGAAGCAAACACAAATGACTGATTTCTTCAAAAAGGTGTAGTTTTACAGTTATGCTTTTGTAATTACATAATACATTACAGTATTAAAACAGTACATATGTATTAATTTTTCTGTGTATCCTTGACGCCTCTCGTAAGTACAAAGCACTTTTCTGTTTTCATTAACAAAATGCATTTTAGGTAGGTTTTGAGTGATATACTAAAATATTAAGCGTTAGTTAAAGATTTCCTGCTGTTTATTTTACGTTTTATTGCACATAAAACGATTTTTCAAAGTTGGAATGACTGTTTTCTCTTTTGCTATACCCGTTTTCAGCTTTTTTCGGATTATCCGCGATTTTTGTTATTCGCGGCGGCCGCGCCACCCAATTCCGCGGATAATCGGGAGTGTACTGTAATTTCTTTTTTTACTTTAAATTTTAGATATTGCTGGATTTTTCATATACTTTTTTTATTTTATTTTAATATTTAATGTGTAATATAACACGCTTCTTTCTTTATTTTTATGTATTTTATATATAACTGAAAGTTTTTCTTGGTATTTTTGAACATATTGCTGCAATGCTACTTTATTATTTTGATAAAACAATATTTTTTACTGTATTTTTGAAACTTCATAGGGATAATTATTTTTCGTTTTTATTATTATAATTCATAAAAACGTAGATCTTTTCTCGATATTCATATACATAGCAAATGTCTTTATTAAAAAAAAATTGGGTCATAAAAACATAGGATAAAAAGAATTAGGCACATCTTTGAAATTCAACAGCATCCAGAACAGCTCGAAAGCCAGATGTATGGTATTAAATATTCACTAAATAACCTTCAGAAGATAATATTCTGAAGTTTGTAACGTATAGAAGTTTGGAGAATGAGGTGATTGCTCAAGTACCTTCATATATATCTTATCGTAAGCTAAATACGTTGTCGATATTTAGTAGCAATTGTGTAGCTATAAAACGATTTGCTAATTTAATAAATTAATTTACGAATAAAGTACACATTGAAAATTTTTTTAACCAAAAAAATAAAATATTTATTAAAAAAAATTAGATTAACACTCACGAAAATGTATTTTTCTAAGAATCAATAGACACTTTCGGTTGTAAGTGTATATTGATCGAGATTTCTTTTTAGTTGAAACTATTAAATAATGAAACCTTCACTTCATACTTAAATGTTTTCAAAGCCAGATATGAAAATTTATATTAAATAATTTATTTTATCATAAATTGCATGCATTTTATTTCGCCCTAATGCAATGAATTCACCATAATTATTTATTATTGAAGAAATGAAAATTTGTTACTTTATTCAGTCTATCAGGAATAAAACTTCACAGATCTTTTTTAATACACAATATTTGAATTCAAAATATGAATTTTCCATTATCAAAAGAAGGAAAATGCATCATCAAAATTTAAATTTTATCTTCTGGATTAATCCTATAATTTCCACAGAATTTACAAACTCTTCCAATATAAGAGAATAATAAGAATTGCAGAGAAGCATGATTCATTTCAGTCTTAAAACAAATAAATAAAATTAATTATTCTTCATACAATTTATATAATATTCCTGGTGGATATAACACAGAAAATCACTGTGAAAGAATATTCATTATCACATAAATAATCTGCTTTCGCATACTCTCATTTATGTTCGGATTCGTTTTAAATACAAATTACAAATATTCATTATCACCTAAATAATCTGTTACTCTCCTACTCTCATTTATGTTTTTATTTGTTTTAACTCCAAACTGCACTCACTTTATTTAATTATCAAAGCCATGAAATTAATGAGATTACTTATAATTGAACAAAATAATGCAATATCTAAAGTGCATTTAAAAAAATAAATATTTAATACTTTATTTAATTTACATTTCGGTGATCTAATTGAGATTATCTATTACCGCTTTGAAACTGAATCATCAGAATTTCAATTTCATTTTTTAAAAATTGCTTTATTAATGTAAATGGAACTCTACAGGTATCTCTCTACAATAGATTGACTGCGCATAAGTATGATTTAATTAATAACCTTCAAGAAAGAACCGTCTTTAAATAAATATTCTTGGAAGATATATTCCATAAAAAAAAAAGAACCCACTTTTTTCACAGCCGCCGCCAAACAAAGACATTTTTGTCTCGCCCCGCCGTCACAGAAAAGGGGTCTTCATTATCACATAAATAACCCGTTATTCTCATCCCTCCCACAGACACCTTAAGGCCTTCTCCTGATCCTCAGGATGCTGAGGAGCACGACCGGAGGAGAATGGGAAAGAGATAGAAAAAACGGGGGAGGAAAAAATATCGCCATTTTTTCTTCTTACTCTTCTGTTAAAGAAAAAAGAAAAAGAGAAGAAGAGAGAGGAGAAGAGTACGTAGAAAATGGTTCGCCATTTGGGACCACTAGAAAAGAGTAATTTGTTGATAGTGGGATTTTAATGCGTCAGATCGGTGGCTGGCGTGAGTGAATTTACTGGTGAATGAAGATAATTTGTGAGTAATATTCGACTAAATATGCTTATAACAGCGATGTATTTCCATTAAAATTTTAATTGAAATAAAAAAAATCTAGCGCTATAGCTATACACATTTCTTTTACATCCCCAAATGTATATAATATTTAAAAGAAAAAAAAATAGAATTGGCAAATGAAAAATAATTTATATGTTAATCACCATGTGAAGCAAGTGTGTATCATATGCAATGCATACATTGGTTCGAGTCGTTTGAATAACTTATGTTTCCTTTATTTTTTATTTTTACAAGTTTCTCACCGGTGGTTCATGTTAGTCACATAAAAGCATAATAACTGGTAAAATGTGACTTACCGAAAAAAAATTTTTTTTTTGGCAAACCTTATGTTTATGACTTCTTTTCTATTTTATTCAGAGTTTATTCATAACTCTGGGTTATATGATGACGAATCGCTGAATTTGCCATCAAACCATTTCATCATCTAATTTAGCAAAACATTTTCTTCACATATATGTTAATGCATTTAATTCCATTAAATTAATCTTTGACCTTGAACATCTATTCTTTGACCTATAGAAATAAAATACTTTTTTGAAAAGATGAGAAATGCGAAGGCATTAAAACGGATGAAATGGGGAAAAAAATATAATATAATCCATTCTTTATAAATGTTATAATTGCATTCATGAATATTGCACTCATTTTTTTACTGAATTATTTAAAATAATTTACATCTCATTGTTAGATATTGTTATCGTACTAAATTAAATAAGAAATTAAATTCGTTTCTTTCTGACATTGGTATCAAAAAGATGCTTATGTTCAATTGTAATGGAATGTCAGAATTGCAATTTTAACAAAAAGTTGAAATTTCTTGAATGTATTTCATCAGTTTAGGAGAAAAAAAATTTCTTTTTGAAATTTTAATTCCTACATAATTTCTTGAAATGCTTTTGTTTTTAATTTAAATAGAAATAAGCGTTTTTCGATTGCTCATTCTTTTCGTTTGTAAAATTAGGGCCCCCACTCGGAGACAACCCAAATTTTGAGATGAGAAACTTCTGACTATCATCGTATAATATGCGGCAGACATATGACGTTTTCCTTTCATCCAAATGGAAACTGTCCAGTGTAGGTAAAATGTCGGGTTCGTTTGGTTTAAATTTAGATGACCTGCCTCTAAAATAGTTTCAAAATAAAATAGGTATAATTTCAACAACATGAGTTAAACAAACTGAAACTTGACTAAAGTGACAAATATATTTGATGTTTTAATAGAATTTTTAAAATACTTTTTCTGTTTTTCAAGTTAACGGTTTTTAACTCAAAATCCCTTTTTCCGAAAGAGAATATTACACAATAGTTTTTTTGTGGTAATAAGAAAAGACGATAAGTTAGCAGATTGTTAGTAGTCATATAAGATATATTAATCTAAGATACAATTGAGATAATTTTAATCAATAATAAATAAATAAGACAGAAACTATCGTTTTATAGAGAATATTTTTTTTTAAATTCTAAAATATCCTTAATACCTAAGAAATTGTAGTTATTTAGGATGTAAGATATTTAAAGACCATCTTTATTTCAAACTATAATCATGATGCTTTTAGTAATTTTGAAAAAAATAAAAATTAGGAAAATGAAAAACTCGTAGTTTAGCTTTTTATCTACTATCATTAAATTCTGAAAAGAATTTTTTTGCACTATCGAATTCCAAATTTATTGAATACCAAATTTTGAAGGTAATTAGGCCATTTCCCAATTTTTCAATATTTCTGTTTCAACTGCATTTTATTTTCACTTTATTTTCATCAAGTAATATAGGTAATGATACACAGTATAGCATAAATTTTAGAATCAGAAATAACTTAATTGTATTTGAAATAATAATAAATATAGAAAAAAAATAATCTTAGTCAATAAAAAATTTCCAAAATACTATCAAGATTCAAACTGTCAGAAATTTTATAATTATCGTTAAAAACCAATGAATATGATAAAATTAGAATTCAAAGAAATTCTGGATTTTTAATATCATGGATAAAATTAAAATATCATGCAGATAATTCAGATATCAATTGATTTATTATGAATAGCAAGGTTTATGAAATATTTTGTGATTCATGCAGGAACCATAAATAATTTGTGAAAAATGCATCACTTATTATTGAAGAGTATTAAAAATCCCTCAAAGCTCAATAATACGTTTCATTTCTTTCATTGAATAATTGTGCGGAAATGGTTAAATTTAGAAAATTAAAATAAGAACGATTGCTCTAAAAGGCTCATAAATTCAGATTTCATCATCTATAGAATTTTTATTTTACTATTCATCCCGATATGGTACTATAGTGCCTTCTTCTTTTTTTTTTCAAATTAAAAGGCTTTTGTATTGTAAAAGTAAACCTGAAATGGTAATAGCACAGGTAGCACAGACTTTTGTATTGTTTAACTAAACCTCAAACCATCAAATGGTAATAGCACAGGTAGTATTGCCCTCAAATACCTTATATTAAAAAAAAAGTTCTAAAACAGGGAGTGCATGAAAAACCGAACCTATAGAGAAAATCAAATAGTAAATGAATAGGAAAAGTCAAACCTATAGCGAAAACCAAATAGGAAATGAACTGGAAAAACTAAACCTACATAGAAAACCAAACAGGGAATGTTATTCTTCATTTTTCATACTTCGCTGGTTTTGGGGATTAAGATGGTTTATTTACAGAACGGTATAGAAGGCAGGTGGTTAACTCGAATCCGAGTCGGATTCACCCTGTGCAGGACTTAGTACATACATAAAAATCCTTTGGGTCCAAACATTTTAATATTAATATTTGGAAAAGAGGGAGCCTGCTGAGGCGTTTAACATACTGTGAATTTGTTTCAAAATTATAAGGACTGACCTAAAATAGCTTTCGTGTAATTTCAAAACAGGAGTCAAGCTAATTAAACTAAATGCAGAGTTTTCCCCTTTATTTTTGTATTCTGTGTTTATGTTTGTTTTGCAGTTTTAACATATTTTAAATTTGTCGATAAACGTTTGGTTTATTGCTGGGAATTAAATACCTGTACAATGCGTTTTAAAGATTATTATTAATAAAAATTGAAATTAAAATAAATTTATTTGAAAGGAAAAAAAATTTCAACACAATCCCAATTATAATACTGAATAATGTGAAGCAAACAGAAATAAAATCTAACAACAACAAAAAAAAAAGCTGTAAAAATATCAAAATATTTTTTTTAAATGTATGCAAATTTTTATCAAATTAATATGAGTGATCAACGTAAATAATTTTAATACATTCTTAAGAGGACTCTTATCTAACTAATTACAAGCCTTGCAATTTTTAAAAAAAGTGTCTGCTTATTTGTCCACACAGACATAGCTTGTCCAGACAATGTATGATTTTGTCTTAATTAAGCATCAAATCAATACACATTGCGACAAATCTCGCTGAAACACTAAATTGCTGGAATTGAATACTGAAACACTGAATTCCTGGAAACCGAAACCTAAAAATGGCGCCTTCCAGCAGTTCAACATTTCCATGTAAATAGAAAGGGGGCAAAAATTCAAGGAGGTGGAGAGTGCGTGTGCATAATGGTGGCCGTGATTTATCACATGATCGGGGAGTCCATCTATTCCAAGGGGCCATGAATGGCTCGGGCCTGCTTTAACATGTAAATGCCCGCTTACTCGTCTATTCAACTTGTATTCCCCCCACCTCTTTTTGGAAAATGGGATTGGAATTTTTTTCGGTCCGTGCTTTCTCCATCTACATACGGCCAGTCGAATAACAGCCAAGTCACTTCCCCTTCCACCCCCCAGCTCTTCAACTACTTTCGATTTTTTTTAGAGCCCCCCTCCTTGCAACATTCTTCTTCTCATTGCTCGTTTGATTTTTTTATTCTGCCCATCCCATGTCCCGGGGGGTGGAGGTAGTGCCTCCATTTTTTTTAACTTATGGAGGGAGAAACCACCAACTTTGTTCTGGAATCAGAGAAGGGGTAAGAGGGGTTTTTAAGAGCCTTCACTAGGGAGCAATAAAGAGTGTTTGTCAATTTTTTTTAGTAACTTTGTTTACGGATATGCGTGTTGGGGGGTTATAATGGGGGGGGGGTAGGGGCGGATAGAAATATGCATAAAAAATCGAGTCAACTGTGCGGAAAATTGAAAATTCAGTCTTTTTTGCTTTCCAAGTGGCATTTAAAGTTATGAATTGAGGTTTCTTTTAACCCTAAATGATAAATATCACTTAAATCTCTTTTACTTTTGATACACAAAGATATGGCAATGTTTCAACTGCTGTTTGATATTAATTGGTAAGACGAATATCGTATTGAATTTTTCATGAAAAATAGGTGCTTTTTTAATTATTTGTTTCGAGAAAAGTTGAGCTCTGAAATAATTTATTATAGAATGAAAAAGGAATTTTATAAGTTTGAAATAAGTTATCTTACAAATGGTTTTTTTTCTTCCATTGTCAGTGAAAATTTTCATACACACATGGGATAATTAATTTTAACATTCTTTTGAATATTCATTCTATTTGTGTCAAAAATTAAAAACGATGATTTTTCATTTAATCATCCTAGAAATTAAACCTTTAAAATTTCTTATATTTTAATAAAAATTTGCTAATCAAGAATTAATGTATCTAAAATTTTAATTTTTTCTTTTTTTCTTTATTTTGTTGAATAAAGTCCTTAAAATGTTTTCACATTTATTTCTATTATCAAGAATGCCCTCTGTTAATACAAATACGTTAAACTATACGTTTATACGTTATACGATGGCTACAGCATTATGATCTTTCTTAATAAATTGTCAGAATTTTTTTTGGTACGCCATCATGAAAGAAAATACTTTTATACTGTTGAGAAAGCATTCGTTAGCATTTAAAAAGTCACGCTTTCTATGAATAAGCATTACCGAGAATGTAGCAAGTTTATTTACATTTGACATCAGTGTCGATAAATTTCTAGTACTGCAAGATTTTAAATAATTCGAGATGTTTTAACCGTGCTATTTGCTCTTTTACTGTACTTTTTAACTCTTTTGTGTACACTGTACCGAGAAAGTATAGGAATTGTCAAAAAATTTCAACTCGCGATTTTGACGAAACTGCACGTTTTAGATCTCTGAGTTCGAAAAACACATTTTTAGAAAATGTACATCTTTGACAAAGATAACTCAGAAATACTTTGATCTAGACGGTTGAAATTCGATATACGGTTTTTGCACCAAATTTGCAGATTTCTAGGAAGTTTTCAGTAAAATCTATTCAGAGGGTCTATTCGAATATAAATTAACATAATAATTAGAAAACCAAAATGGATTTAACATCTATCGTGTAGACATCTGTCAAATTTTGAGCCAAATCCAATTACCGATTGACTGTCTACAGGTTTGTACTTTCAGAAAGATGTAAACGCGATAATTAAAAAACATGACTTAAGTATATTACATTTAGTAGAAGATTTTATGATTAGAAGTGCTGGCGTCCTGGCATAGGGGTAGATCGTCTTCACCGTGATCTGTCCGTCCTGGGTTCGAGTCCCGGTTCGGCAATGGTTGTTCTTCATTTGTTCTATGTGTGAATGTGCCCCTCTGTAAAAAGTGACTGTGCAAGCGAATGTGATGCGTGAGTAGCAAAATCGTACTCTTGGCCCTGCTAAAACAAGAGACGCTCCCTTTCGGCTCAAAATCGCTGATTTCAAATCAGCGGGCTTACCTATGGCAAGTGCCGTCAACAACATGATTAGAAGTGAAATTTTGTGTCGAATTTTTGTTTCAATCGTTTGAGAAAAACGCGTCTAAAACACAAATTCAATTCTTGCTATTACCATGGTTTGATTTGGTTTGGTTATATTATCGTCCCATTTGAAGCAACACTAGGGCTATTTTGAAACGGACCTCGTAATTTTGAACTGCGGTCAGAGGACGAGGACGACACCTGAGCTGGCAGCCCCTTCTCCACACCACACCAGCGGGAGTACGTTTGGTCATGACGGATTTAACGTGCAACAGACTTCCTTACACGACGTTTCTTCGGTGGAATCGGGTCACGAACCTGAAACCCTCCGGTTCCGAAGCTGAGACCTTATCACCAGGCCACCGCGGCCCTCTCCTATTACCATGGATTAGTCGCCAAATAACTCGCCATGGAGACAAGATAGATTCATTAAAAATACGAAATTCAAGCCAATAGTTAATATTTCGTAACTATAGTACGCCAATGTCACGCAAGGCGTCCTCTGGCATGTCAAATTCATTAGAGAGTATGGCACGAGAAAGTTTTGGAGAGACCACTCCCGCTGATTTTGATTAAAGTATATTCCTAAATTTGGAACCTGTAGAGTTCCTTGTCTATTGAATGGGTGAGTATGCACGGAGAGATTTATTTAACTGGAAAATGGCTATATTATCATACGCAAAATATCACAACTATGCAAAATAGAGTGCTCTGGTGAGGATAAATGAATTCATAGAATTTGATCTAAAGTTTAATTTGCTTGGAGACAGGTTTGACTGGGAATATTGATGAAACAAATATTTTTGGGATTGGATTTGGAGAAATCCGATGTCCAACAACCTGGAAAGATAACACCAAGTTTCTTGATTTGATTCTTAGACATTCTGTTTTCCGTCACGTTGTTCTACCAGAATAGTTCGAGGTTCTGAAAAGGCTTGCTAAGGCGAAAAGACGTGATGCTTTTATTGTGCAATAGTTATACTGGTGAAATGTACAGAGTGATCAAGAAATAACAGGTGTTCGGAGTCCTGTAGCATAACATGTACTGGAAGAAATATAACAAAATTTGGCCACCATGCATATTAAAGTATGCGGTTTCGATTTATCAAGAAAAAAAAATTAGTACCAAAAAACATCGATAGGAAAAATCCTGGCGCTGCGATCGAAAACTTCATTATGTAATTTGCTTATACGGGTACTTTGTGACATAACATAGAAGATAAAAGGATGGGTTGTGGGAATACAAGTCATTCTGCAAGAATTTGCTCGTCGATTGCGTTGTCACTATGTGAACGCGCCTTATTTGTAAAGCTATTTTATCAGCGGGATGAAAATACCAGTGCTGCTCTTCGTGAGTACCGGCGGTTAAAACAGTTACGTAGAGGACCGATGACCATAACTAACTTACGAAGAATAGTTGAAAGATTTGAAACAACAGCAATTCTTGATGTGCAACCAGGTCGAAGCCGTAACGTTATCAAGCAGGAACAAGTTGAAGAATTTGCAACTGCCATGATGGATCAGGTGATAGCTAATAAGCAGATAATCAGCAGTGTACGTTCAATATCACTACAAACCGATACCCCGTTCTCGGCGATGAAGACGATATTGGGTCAGATCCTGAAATTTTATCTGTATAAGATAACACTCATTAACTGATAACACTGATCTAAATCTTGGATATTTCTGGTTGTGAGGAGGTTCTGGTTCACTTGAAAGACGTTGTGTATCAAGGACATGTTCCTGACAAAATGCAAAATTGATGGTCATCTTGAGCTAAATTTGTAAGTTGCTACAATAAACGTTTTTCATTGGTATTTGGTGTGTTGCTTTTCACTGTTTCCATTGGCAGTTATGTATTCTTTTCCCACATATAATGGCTTGCTGCGACAGGATTTCCCCTATCGGCGTTTTTTGGTACTAATTTTTTTTTCTTGATAAATCAAAACCGCATATTTTAATGTGTATGGTGGCCAAATTTTGTTATATTTCGTACATTATATAACGCTCTACAGGGCTCCGGACACTTCCTGTTATTTCTTGATCACCCTGTTTATAAGCAGTACATTTTTATAATTTGTATATGAATTTTGCTACAATTATGAAAGCAAGTGAATAGTTATTGTTCAACGAGATCACATAGTGGTTCTAACTATGAAATATTGAACTTCATCATCAAATTGTGGATAAGACTGAAAAGGTGAGAAAAAAGATCATTCTGAAAGATTTTAAATGTTATCAAATTTGTAAGAAATGAGAATCTATATTCATAAATATGTTAATTCAAAAAAAAAATATTACTAGTCTTGGTTTATTTGCAAAGAGGTAAGAAGTTCTCAAATTTTTTTAAAAAAGTTCTTGTATTATAGTGTAAAATTCAGAAAAAAAAATCAGATTTTTTTTGTTTCGAAATGTTTTTCACATGTATTTGAAATTTTTATAACCATTAGTTTTTATCTCTACAAAGATCTATATCGATATACATCTATTACATGCACAGTGTGTCCACTCTAATAATGCTCAATTAGTAACTTCTGAAGAGTTGGAGAGAGGCGTACAGTTCCACTTTGAAAAGAACTAATGATGCAAAGAAATGTGGGTATATATTTGTGTTTGATTTAATTAATGTATTACACAAAAAAATTAACAAAATTTAAATTTTATACCGTTATATTAGCCTAATGTTTAGTAAAGTAATTTTAGACCACTTAGACCAGATTTTAGACCAGGAAAGTTCCACTTTCCTGCTACTAAATCTGAAGAACTTATTAAGCCGTCTGTTTCGTTATTTTAACCTAATCAGCGACCAGATTGAATATACGATGTGGGTTGATAGGCAGATCTTTCATGAAGTGACAATTGAAATGACCTAAAATTGTATAAAACTTTGACATTCAAAGTTACATAATTCGGCCAGTTTTAATGGCAGAAAATGAAACATTTTTTTTTGTTTCATTTAAAATATTACTAGGTATAAAATATTTCCTTAAATATGATTAAGAGATCCGTGGGAATGCATAAAAATTTAGATTCATACTTTTTTAGTAGCACATTTCTGGACCCAAACAATGTAAAAATATATTTTCTTACTTTATTTAGAGTATTTTCAGAATTGGAAATATATGCCTATGTCTTACGAGTTAGAAATTAGTTTTTAGTGCATGGCTAGAACTAAAATCCTATGCAATAATTTAATATTTTCAAAAGTGTTATTTCAATCTTAAAAAACAACTATTATTTTTCGAATTTATACATCTTTTATTTCCCAAACTATATTAAAAATATTTTTTTATATTTTGATTTGTTATGATATCAAAGTCTGCATCCAAACCAATCCTGGTGATTGGATATTTGATTTGTTATCCGCGGAGAGGGTCATTGCCAGAAATAATCGTAACCTTTTATCACCGGATCTAATACATTCCTCGCCCTTTGATCTTGACTCGAAACCCATTAAAAAAATCAATTTTCACAAAAGCAAAAAAATCAATACAGGCGCTTTTTCTGACATGACATTTCCGATCTCTTCGAACAAAGTCGGGAAAAGAAGAAAGAGAATTCCAACTCCAAGTGCAATGGAACAGCAGATGAAGCGATGGATGGTTCGGGCGAAATAGAATAGGGAACTTGAATCGATTTCGAATCTTTCACGAAGGGTAGGAAAGGGGGGGGGGCGACAGTGGAGGTGGAAAGAGAGTTTCATTTCTATTTCTTTCATTGTGGGGGAAGGTTCCATGAAAAATGGAACTGTTGATACCCTCAAATAAATAATGATTTCGGTCTGTAGTAGGCGGGGACACTTTCCGTGAAATTTTTGCAAAAGTGTCGAAAAAGTTACTTTTTTTTTAGTTTGAGCATGCCACATAGCAAAAAGAATAATGGGAAAAGGATGCTGCACCCCTCCTAATTAAAAGCACTCAGATTAAATTTGAATAACCGGAATACATGCACCCACTCGGGTGGCGAGAACCAAGCATCATGCAGGAAGCTTTTCATCCACATATGTAGTTCCTTCCGATGGGAGTTGGCAAAAAGAATAACCACAAACTGACTACTCCAATCCGCCCGTAGGCACATGGAAAAAATTTAATGACAGAACCACAGCGACAACAACACTAGTGGGAACAGTTATTGAGTTCTAAGAGCCCTCACCGGACAAGACACGCCCTTCCCCTGTGAAGTACGTCTCGTCATGGAGGGAAGATAGCCAACCCCCACTTCTTTCTGTACCCCCTAGAGTGGCGAGAACCAGCCACCATGCTGGAAGCGTCTCATCCTCATATAAGGTGCCCCCCCGGTGGGAATAACAAAAAGGATAACATGCAAACAATACCATACGGGAAATTTGACGGGTCCGCCAAAGAGCAGTCCCACCTAACATGAAGGAACAAACGACACTTGATGATATTGGACACTTGTAAGCAACAAAGGACTCTCTAGAGAGAAAGCATATTAGTATTTTTACTTTAGGCGGGAACTAAAGACAAGAGCCTTGACAAAATGTTCTTACTAGAAGATTTAATGACAAGAACTTTTAGGAGTACTTCAATGTCAAGAGACATCCAATTTCTTGGCCATCTGAGTCTGTTTTCTCACTATAGTGCAGAAAATGACATTGAGTCATTTTATTATATTTTAAATAGCTATATTTTTTGATATTGACTATCAAGAATGGCTGCGATCAAGCTGTGATCAACTATCAAGAATGGCACATCATGAAGACCAAGATTGCACCAAATGGTGCAATCTTGGTCTTCATGATATGAGGGTTACAGGCTTGAAATACATATTCTCAAAAATTCAACACGTTATAGTATGCAGAAAGATCTGCCGCCTCAGTATTATTCTCGTCCTCTGAACATGGGTCAAAATTGAGGATGCTCAAAATAGCCTTCCTGTCGCTTTAAAATTGGATGATAGATATATAAAACTAAATTTTTATTAAGTCACTTATCACAAGGAACGACACTAAGACTTCAACTCTAAAGATTTTTGCATGATTTACGCTATACATTATTTGCTCTATTACGCTTAATAAGTTATATTTTATTCTTTCCTTCATCAAAATCAATCATTCAGTTCGACGAATATGTTGCTGGATTACAATAAAAAATATTAATCGTATAATAGACCCAGAAGGAGGAAAAATTGAAACTAGCGAAAAGATAGGTCTGGAGCAAATACGAAATAACTTATGTTATGCAATTTTCCTTAATTATTAAAATTTGAGGAAAGTATTGTTAGATAATATAATTAAAAAAAAGTGTTTTAAATGAAAATTCAGAAAGCTCTGATTGCAGTTAACTTTTAATATAAGACAGTTAATATTTAAATAAATATCTCAACAGTTTTGTTTTTTTCATTTTCCCCATTTTTTTTCCCAAAAAATATAGGCCTTTTGATTTTAAACTTATTTTATCTTGATTTTTCTAATCTTTTCGAATTGGCTATCAGATATTAGTCTCAAAGTATTTTTAATACATTTTTTTACGACTTCGCGTGTCAGTTAGGAAAGTAAGATATAGAAATAGAGCAATATGTTTATGACTAATCGCCTCAGGCGACCAGCTGTTTCGCCAGGAATATTGGTTACATATAACTTCAATAAAATCGCTTAGATATAATTTTACTGATTCCATCAGTTTGTTAGGCATTCAGATGATGTTATTTTAATAGTTCTTCAAGTGATATGTTCCTTACATAGACCTTTTCAATGGAGATCAATCCCATGACATCAAATAGTGCTATTAAAAATATAAATCCGTCATTCATCTATTTCTAAATTTTGAGGTATTGTAATTTAATTTTTTTTCAATTGGCTTTTAACAATATTAAACAGAATATTACATGGATATTAAACAGAATCCTTCTTCTTAAACTTCTAACAATCATGAGAATCGCACGATTAAATATTTGATGAAACAATAAAAACGCAGGGCAACAATGTAATCTATTGTTAAATTGGTTCTTGAATTAGTATCATTAAAAAGATAATTTTTTAAATTTTAAAATGGCTTGGCGTAAAATGTATTTTTGTGCGGTGAAATTTTCTCCAATAAATGAGAAAATTCAGCCAAAATCATAAGTAATTAAAATTTGGAAAAATCATTTTCAGATGCACATTTCCACCCTATATATGTCTCAAATTTGATAGTATTCAAATCTGATATATTATTATTAGCACAGATAATTCAAAAGAATTGAATTGTTTCGTAAACTTTAATGATATTCTTAATCACAATGGCTGTTTTACGTATATGATTATTTTTTCTTATATTAAAAGAAATAGGACAAAAGCGAGGGATAACAAAATATTTTTTCAACTTCATTAAATCTGCACACCTCAATTTTAAGAAACTTAAGTTATGAAAAATATAATCAAAGTTGATATGCCAAATTAGCACCTCATTTCGGAACTATACCATGGTTTTTTTTCGAACGGGCCTCGTAATATAAACGATATCTTATCCAGAATACAATCTCCAAATTTTCAAGCAACAGCAGCGTAAGTAAGTAAATTATATAAAAAATATTAATAAATTTAATGGTTAAAAAAGTATTTTAAATAACAGTAAATGAAATTCGCATTGATTTGTCTGGTATTTATAGGTGTAGAAATTTCAACACAGAGAAAGAGAGAGATACAGGGCAGAGTCGTCTTACTCTTACATATCTTGCGGAGTTCAAAATAGGTTTTCGTATCACAACTGATGTAATGTAGTCTTATTTTAAATTAGTAGTCTTATTATGAGCATATAGATGTAAACACTAACAGGGATTTAACTAAAAAAATTTTTGTAATTTTATTTATACCTAAATGCGAAGAAAGTCATGAACATTAAAAGCATAACATCGAATGCACCAGGAAGAAGATTATACGTCCCGTTTCCATTGGTGTTACCGAATAATGTCATTTTATGGGATGTTTTTTACCGAAAAAAATGCATCATAATATTTGGTATTAAAAGTATTAAGCACCAGCGAATTACAGATTCATCATGCAAGTAATCAAAATTAAATACACATATCTTCTGAATTCACAGGGAAAGGAAATTAAAACTCTGTTTCTGATTGGTTTAGATGCATTCTAGCATTCTACAAAAATTTTTCATCAAAAAAAGGCTTCAAAATTATTGCATGAAAAAATATGGCATCAAAATTAAGCACAAATGAATTACAAGTTCATTATAAAAGACATCAAAGTTAAACATACAATGTAGCATCTGTGAATTCATGGGGGAAGAAGTTCTGCTTCCTCTCTGCTTCCAATAACTCTGCTTCCAATTCATTTATATGTATTCTGGCATTTCAAAGAAATTTTCAAACAAAAAAAATTATGAGTTCGGACTTGTTCTACGGGTTTGATTAATTTGAGTTTATTTAATAGCAATTCAAAAATAATTTTTATTGAGATATAACAGGAAACTTCGTAGTTTGTATCTTCTAATATACAGAAATAAAGGACTTAAAATTTGATAGTAAAGGCTGTCAATAAGAAACATGAAATAAGCACTACTAAATAAACAAAGGAAGGCTTGCGAAATTGTGGAAAATTCTTAGGCTATTTGGTACTTAAGAGAAATGTGTTGAATAGTTGGACAAATCAGCAAAGTAATTTACATTCGCAAATTAATACCTTCTAGTTAACAATTTCTCACTCAATCACCTGATAGTTTCATACATCAAATTCTAAACTAATTCTTGAAGAATTATCTAAAAAATATCTCACTTGAAGCGATGAGAACCAGAACCGATCTTAAACACTTTTAAACCAGACAGAAACAAATAAACATTTTTTTTCCATTTCGATATGCCTTTCAAAGTTCAATAAAAACAGGGGGCAGGTTCACACTAGTTCTCTAATCTCAGCTGTTTGCAAAAAATAATATGTAGAATAAAATTAAAGTACATATTTTTATCCTGACTATTGAAATGTAAATTATGGATCAGATTTTCTTCAAGATGTTCTTACAATTAACTTTAAAGGAATATTTTGAGATGATTAATTTAATAGTAATTTTTGATTAATGAAAAATTATTGCATTGAATTATTACATTGTCCATGCGTAATATTGAGACAACAATTAATACCCAGTAGCATCCAAATTCGCTTAATAAGCGTAATTTAAAGAAGCCAAAACATGAGATAAAGCAATATTTAAAAAAGATTTTTTTTTTTTCTGTACTGTGATTGAAAAATATTTCTTAAATCTCAAGATGTTTTGAGCTTTCCTGTTGCTTAGAAATCTATTAAATTTGACTTTTTCCTTTCAACGCTTGATGGTGATTAAAACTCTTTGTTGTAAATGTCTCCTTTCATATTCCATTTTGTAAAAAAAAGTATTTGGCAGCGATTCATAATGTTTAACAAAATTAATAATTTTAAAAATTTAAATAGCTGATGAAAAAAATTAGCTTTATGCGGTTCCTAAAAATTGTTTGGGATAATTTGTAATTAACTTGAGAATGTACGGAACATCAAAAATCTTTGGAGTAATGGAATTTCTCATTTTAATTAAATATAAATTTGCAGACGGTAGAAAAATTTTATGTATCGGAATATTTTATATAAATAATTGTTTGCATTAAAAATATGGGAGTTAAAACGAGTTGTTTTGCGGATTTGTTGGGTTCCGTCATAGTGTTAATATTAAATAATTTTTTACTTTTTCGCATACGTCTCCTAATTAAAATTTTTCCTTAAAATATTGTAGTGAAATTTTAATGAAGCTTTTGTGACAATTAATTGAATCATCAATTTTTCATTAATAAACGAAACATGAAATTTCATTCCGAGCAGCTCACTTTTCAAGTAATTATTAATAATCTTTTTAGAAAAACAGGTTTTAATTAGTATTTTAAAAAGTAGAAAAAGATTAAAAAAAATCTGGATATCAAAATAAAATTTATAAAAGCTTGAGGTTATGATTGAAATATTCGAGATAAATTAAAATCTTAACCGTAACCATAATATATTAAAATTTTTTAATGTTTATTTAGAAACTTTATTCCTTATGTTATTCATTAAATTTTAATATTTTTAGCATATTGTTTTCAGCACTTCTAGTTTTCACGATTTTCGTTTTGACATTCTTATTTTTTTATATAAAAAATGTACTTTTTTTATTATATTAATAAAAGTTAAAATTAATAATAATAATTATTTTTTAACAATTTTTTTTTACTTTTTTAGTTTTTAATATGTTTTACAGTTCGTCTGTATAGTCATCATAAAATTTTCTAATTATTCATCCCCCAACTTCATTTTAAAAAGACATTTATGGCAGAAAATAAAATTCAATTAAAATTTATCAATTAATAGAAAATTAAGTCCTAAAAATATGAAACTATTACATACTTATCCTCTATTTGCTATTATATAACATCTCTGATCCATTAGAAAAAACGGGGGAAAATCAATTATTAAATCCCATCCTTTTGAAAAAAAAATATAAATGACATTAAATAAAAGTATTTTAAAATATAAGTACTGTAGTTCCCAAGATTTTACTGCCCTTCTGCAGAAAGAGGAAGTTAAGGTGGGTTTACACTCGGCCAATAGATAGCGCATGCGTAGAAAGGCTGAAAAATACTGCTTAGTCCATGGCATGTACTTGTTCCGACAGGACAATAACATGCCGCTGTACTGGATTTTTTTCTTACTGCGCATGCGTTTGTAGAATTTCTTTTTTTTGTGTGTGTGTGTGAAAAAATTGTTTACTTTTCATAGATTAATTTCGACATTTTTTGCTCTTTGTTCTTTCGGATACAAGGTAGTGTTTTTTAAAATTTTATTTGGCATTTTTTTATAGTTTTCCAAATTTAAATATTATTTTATCATGTTTCGTTACGTAAATATATATCATTTTAACCCTTAACTGGGGAGGTGAAATTTTAGAACTTAACTGGGGAGGTGCGGTTTACGAGACCGCATTCCATTCAGACTCAAATTAAATTTTCTAATGAAATGTATAAGTATGAAAAACTGCCAATATATTTTGCAGATATTTTTCTTGATATATAGATATGTTTTATAAATTTTTCAAAATATATTGTCATTGAAAAGAGTAAATGTGTTGGAACATACATTTTCTTCTCAAATTACATGTTACAATAAAAAATATTCATGGAAAAGCATATTACTTTTTACTTTTTAAATCATATTTATTTTATAGTATATGAAGGTATATAGAAGACAATATAATGTAAAATTCAACAATTATATGAAAAAAAAAATGACAATGGGTAAAATTGACCCTTTTTTTATCGGCTTGTGTGATTTTCATAGCACGGTTTCCTAGGGCATTTTAAACATACATGTTAAGAACTAGTATAAAAATCAACCTATAAATTCTGTATATATATCTCTTAGTATATTAACATGTTTTATAAATTTTTGAAAATATATTATCACTAGAAAAATTAATTATGTTTGAACATACATATCAAAATCAGTTGAATGCGAACTTTCATCGAAAAAAACTTCTGTACAATTACCCTTATCATTAAAATCACTTCCTGGTTCATATAAAAGTCTCTGGAGCACTGCTTCATATGATCAATAAATTGGATGATAATTCGGGGCCCAAGTTTTAGCGCCATCTGATAAGCCTTGTCTATCACTGGGACACAAACTGGGAGGTGCTGTCTTAGAGACCGCGCCCGAAGAAATAACTGAATTATTTTAAAAAAGCATCTGCTGAAATCGGTTGAAAAAGTGCACGTGTATTGAAGGTCACAAAGCAGGAAGCTACAGGGTCAATCCATTCAATTGAGCTAAAAATAGAATAGGGGTGACAGAAAATCATCGCTAGCGGTCTCACAGACCGCACGTCCCCAGTTAAGGGTTAATACTATACTCAGTGAAGAAGAAAAATTCAGGGATGCCAAAACGGCAATTTATATAGCTAACCATGGAATGCCTGAAACCATCTTAGGACATTGTGGCAACATAAATCAGTACCTTTCTGAGCATACGTTGTTTTACTGTCCGTTTTATTATTGGCCGAGTGTAAATCCACCTTAAACTCAGCACCAATTTTATGAAATTTTTGTAACGAAATTAATTTTAATTTAGGTAAAATTCTGAAAAAAGCCTGGGTATCCAATTCATACCACTAAAGTAAGTACATGGATTAAAAACTTATGTAACTTTCAATGAGATACAAGAAAAATAACAAAACAAACTGCACAATACTCAAAGAAGATTGAAGTTTTATTACCATCATTGCAGATATAATACGCATAAAACAGCAAATAATGTCAAGGCAATCGCTAAATTCATTCTAAAATGTCAGGATTCCCTTTCATGTTTAGGTTCCTTTAAGATATTTAACTTTAATAAAGCGATGTTTGTTTCCATGACAACCGGAACATCTCTCTCTCTCTCTCTCTCTCTGTGTGTGTACAGGTTGATTATAAGAAAAGTGTTCTGATATATATGACCATAACTATTATACCGCTCACTGGTATGGTATAAAATTTTGGTTCAAGGTATTTTGAGGTATGCACTCAAGAATCATATAAAAAGCTCTAACAGCTCTAAGTAAAGTCGTAAGCTCTAACAATTACTTTTACAGTGACAAAATTTCAAATTTTTCAAGTGGCAAGACCAACTTTATTTTTTATTAGAATGTGTTATCCATAGCAAAGAAACAGTAAATAGAATTAGAACGGTATCTGTAGCACGAAAATTACCAGGGATAGATAGTTTAAGAAGAAAAGGGAAAGCAAATGTGGTGTACCTGACAGAAACGTGAAGTTCAACAAATTCCTTTCGACATGACATGTATTTTGTTTCTAAGCACCATCTGCCGCATACAAAGTGTAATCGTGATTGAATTAGGTCAAGTTGAAAGTTTGTGAGACATAATAAAATGTTTTTTTGTTGTTTCTCTGCTGTTATTGGTTATTTTCTCTCTTCAAACTTAGAAAGGTTTGTCTAGCGCTAGTGATTTTCGTGCTACAGGTACCGTTCGAACGCAATTTATGATTTTTTGCCATGACGAACGCATTTCAGCAAAAACAAAAGTCTGTGTTGTCATTTGATAAAAATTTTGAAATTTTGTCACTATAACCGTAACTATTAGAGCTTAATTGGAGGTTTTATATATATATATATATATATATATATATATATATATATATATATATATATATATATATATATATATATATATATATATATATATATATATATATATATATATATATATATATATATATATATATATATATATATATATATATATATATATATATATATACACGATTCTTGAGCTTATACCTCAAAATACCTTGAACCAAAATTTTTTTTCCTTTCCAGTGAACACTATGATAGTTACTGTCTTATTTACCTGGATTGTTTTTTTTATAATCATCCTATATATATATATATATAAATATGATATTTTTTGGGAAGATACGTCTATGTTTGTATGTTTATCGCAGTAATATTCTGAGTTATTTAGAATTATATAGGAATTTTTTCCCCATGATTTTTGAAATAGTTGGATTGGAATTACCATGATGGTAGTTGATGTGATGCGCACGATTTTCTAATAGCAATACCCACTATTTCTTCCATCCTTTACCACTCTTTGAAACAGCAAGATATTTTTCATTTACAGTGCTGCTCTCAATGCTCTTCTACGGAGTGCTCCTGAAGCAGTCCTTGGGACCGAAATATTTCATCAGCAAAGTGCTGGGACTGCATGTCATACATCAGGGCGATTTGAAAAGTTTTATCTCCACAAGATCCAGAGAAAAACCATTGTTTTTCCCACCTTCACTACTGGAAGTTCGCTCTCTCTTTTTCTCCTGTTCTCCGAAGGGGGATGGGGAATGAGAAGAATTGGCTCCATTTTCACGCTCGGTAGAAGCGAGGGTGATCTCTTCCACCACAATGGAACTCTGATGATGAAAGGTGTCGAATCTTACTTGGAGTCTTGGGGGAT
This sequence comes from Argiope bruennichi, assembly GCF_947563725.1. Lineage (NCBI taxonomy): Eukaryota > Metazoa > Arthropoda > Arachnida > Araneae > Araneidae > Argiope > Argiope bruennichi. Next base: position 104,413,249 of record NC_079152.1, read on the forward strand.
ATGATCGAAAGAGAGAAAAAATAATAAGAGAAAGAATGGACAGAAGAGAGTGAGAGAGAAGGATATTAAGAAGAGGGTGGGAGGGTCGCTAAACGCCATTAGTTCGCAGTGTTCCATCACTGACAAAGTTATTTATCTCCACCGCGGTAATGATCAGTACGATTCGCCGCTTTATCATTTTGTGAAGCATGGCTGGGCGCTATCTTCGCCACTGCTTCACCACTCTTTCGGCAAATCGAGAAATGGGAACGCGCAACAATATCTGGAGAGAGCCAACTTACTCAGCTGTATCTATTCTTGGAATACTGTCTGTCTAAAGCGGTTGAATTTTTTTTGGAGGGGAAGCATTTTTCTCTCTCATATGAAAGATTAAATTTAGTACTTTTATTCTGTATTCGGGACTTTTTTGTTTGTATTTCCCTTAATATTAGTTTCTATATGAGAACTTAGCATTACGTTTGCATCAAAGACTTTTTTAAAGTATCAACTATTAAAATAACTTAAGAGCATATTTGATTTTAAATTAATTCGTCTGAATATCCTCATAAAATTTGTAAATCATATTGTTACTGAAAATATCCACAGTCCAAGGTGAATAGTTCCATTAAAATCTATCAAGGTCAATAGTTAAATACGCTTTTATCTATTTGAAAACGCGAATAAGCAATATCCAAACACAGCCAAAGCCTATTGCACTGCAAAGTGAGGTGCAGTAAGCATCAATACAGAAGCAGCAAATTGCTATTCAGTAATTGAAACAGCACAAAGAGGGAATTTAGCAAGTCTTGTGCGACTTGGTGTTACTGACTCTCTGACACTATTTCTCTGGTTTTTATAGTCTTCATGCTAGAGCATTGAATGTTTTAGAACAAAAGTTTGTATTCCAGTCCTAATAATAATATCGGCGAGATTCTCGAATATTCCGGGTAATTCTTTCTTCTCTCTAAAATCAACAAATAGTTTCCAAATTTGCCTCGAGGCCAACGGACATTGATTTGGCATCCATTCAGCATCTGTTAGAATTATATGTAAATCAATCTCGCTAACTATGAGACTTACTGTGCGGGAAAAAGTAATAATGTAAATTCGAAATTATTTTCAAGAAGGGATGGGCAAAAATAATATCCAATGCTTTTGAGTTTTATTATATAGTGTGAAATTTCGATAATTTTAGCGTTATTAGAAAAGCGAAGGGTTTCCCCCCCCCCATTAAAGATTACATTTCTTCTAAAATTATTCAATCTTTTTCATCACAGTCAATGAATAGTATATTGTTTGATAGGGACCAGTTTCATTGTTGATGTGTTAAATATGATAGATACAAAACATTAAGAACTATGAGAGATTTATTAGAGATTGAGCCTTGAGAGCAACAATTTTCATTTAATTTGAAAGGAATCTTATAATTTTATGCATGACATGTCATTCTGCAGCATTCGAAATAAGTATTGCACGAAATAACAACAAACCGGTTTTCAGTAGTATCCGACAATATTGGATAGTTTAATATGAAGCAAAGGTAAAATTGTTTTGAGGCCCTTTATCCATTCTACCTAATGCCACATTTTGACCGTTGGTTAAGTAATAAAAGATGCGTATAACAGATTTTTAATATTTTTCTCCTACAAAGTCTGGCAACACGAGGGATAAGTTTTTAATGCTTATTAGAAAATTTATTACTTGAAAAATCAAGAGGACTTGAATGAAACCTTTCTGCTATTACATTGTGTTATTATAACTAATATTAATTCAGCATTAATAAAAATTCATAGACATGAAACATAATTTGTTTTTAACCAAAAATATGTTGAGGTGTCGCTTCCTTTTGTGATATATTAACGTTTTTTTTTTGTTTTTTTTCATTTATGACCCAAACGCAATAGTTTAAAATTATATTTTAATAATTAAATACATTAATTATGTTACCTAATTACATTTTAATAATTAGGCAAAGAAAAGGTAATCGAGGTTTTAATAGTAAAGAAATGTTAATTTTGTATGGAAAAAAATTTATTTATGAACAATTAAAAACAGTTTGGCATATAATTTTAACTGAAAAATTAAAACTTAAAATAATAATTAAAAATACTTTTTTTCGCTTTTCTAATATTTGCACAAAATAATGCACTTAAATAATTAAAACCATTAAAAAACTGTTGTGGTTTCTGATAATGCGCTTTTTAATTCTCAGTTCTGCTTCAGTACAAGTCGAACAAAACATAAAAATACTACTGACAATATCTACAGAAATCGCTGTTACAGCAATACTATTATAGTATGGGATATAAATTCATAGATAATTCATAGAAGAATTTTCAAGGAATAAACTAGACTTTCAATCTTCAGAAATCATTCCCCTACGAAACGCCAATCAAGAGAAATCTGGAATCAAATTCAAAAGAGAAATAGATTAATTTCTGGTACCAATTAATATCCGAACCAAACTAAATAAGGAGGGCCAATCTCTTTCCTTCCAAATCCCCCCCCCCCCCGAGGCTCTAAATCTTTCATTCAGTCGAATTCCAATCCACATAAATGCAATGCGAAACGAGAGAGAGAGAGAAAGCACTCTAGCTCACTTATTCCCAAGAAAAATTAACATGAATAGCCCAAACTAAATCATCAACATGCCTGGCGAGCTCTCCCATGGACGGCATTCATTAATCCTCCCCCTCCTTTTCCGCGAGGGCATTCACTCAGCATGGACTTCATGCACGGATGGCATTTTTCATCTATTTACTAATTCTGGCGTATCCCCCGGTCAACGACGGAAGGCTGCCATGAATTCCTTCATTGCCACCCCCCGTTCGATGAAAGAAGACACCGGAACTTTCTTCCGCAGCGAACTGGAGGCCCGTGTCTTGTCCATCGCTCAATTACTTTTCGTAGCGCTGCATCAAAGCAGTGCGGCTCGCAGACTAATTATTTACTGAGGCCGCCCAGGGAATTGAAAGCGAATGCCGGCCGGCCATACATATTCATCGATGGATCTTGATTTGTCTGGTGGATCGAACCGAGAGGACATTTGGGAATGATAAAGGGCACGTAATGCCGTATGTGGCAGCAGCGGCTACGCAAGAGGCTGCAAGGGCGGTGATTAAATATTACGATAGTCGTCGTGTTCCTGCGATTTCGGAAGCGCCAAATGGACTTTATCTTATGTCCATGGATACTGGTGAAGGCATACTTGTTAAAAGGGTACTTTGGGGTCTGCCGATTTATTGATTTTTTTTTTTTTTTTTTTTTTTTTTTTTTTTTATCATTTTGAGATAGTACTTTTACTTTTTTATATATGAAACATACAAAAATAAAGTATTGTAATCATAAAAAAATTCGAATTCTACGTCTCAGTCTTCCCTGAGAAAAAAAACATATTTTTTTTAGAATTATAATTATCTGTCTATATGTGAACACAGGGACATTCCCTCAACATAGACATCATGACATTAATAATTCAAAATTTGTAAACTAGGTGGATGAAATTTCATATATAACTTTAACATCAAGTTTAAAGCTTTCTGTAAATTTTTGAGCAAACTTCATTCAGAGAAAGCCTTTATATCCAAGTGCAAGTGAACACAACTACAAAACGTAAAGAGCTAAATAAACAAAATTTGGTACACATGTATAACACCTAAGATGTAAATCCTTATCAAAGTTTGAATCAAGTTCTTCAATGAGTTAATTATCTGTCAGTTTGTACATTTTGAATGTATACAAATGTGATAATACAAAAGCATAAAACTTAGGAAAATTCACAGTTTTTGCGTTTAAATTGCAGGTTCTTATCGAAGTTTGAAATCTGTCAAAAGGATGACCACCTGTCGGTCTGTCCCTTCGCATGTATGTAAACGTAATAATATAAATATTTAATAATTCAAGCAAATGAAATTTGGTATGTGATATTGCTACTCTAATTAAAGTTCTATTTCAGTTTTCGGTTTCAGCTTATTGTTTAAATGATGCTTATAATACATATTCAATTTTCTGGTAATTATGTATTAACCACATGCCAATAATTAACGCCCATAAAAATCGGTAAACATCGCTCGTTAGATTACTACTAATGATCGATATTTTTAGAATACCTTTTTTCGCCAATGCCATGCAATTAATGCACAAGTGCCGTGTTTCTTTATTATTCTACAAAGCACATATCTATCATTTTCGGGATTTAGAAAATCTCACAATTTTCTCTTGCTCAGAATTTTCTTTTCCATATTTGCCCTATATATAATTAATTGATTTCAGAAATTCAAAATGAAATTCGAATATTCCTTTTCCTTTTTTTTTTATTAAGACAGACTAATTAGCAAATGAATAAATTTTTCTGTTTACTTAAAGCAAATGTTGATGCAAAAAAAAAAAAAAAAAAAAAAAAAAAAAACTTATAAATTACCACATACTTTTATGTAGGTATTATTATGATATAAAATTTCTGAATATAAAGCGAAATGTATTAATTTATTGCTGATGATGGCAATGTCCTCCGCTTTTGAATTACTGATGCCGACGTTTTCCCGATTCTCAAAACTTACTTTAAAATAAATCGTTTTTCTGAAACACCTTTATTATTCTTAGTGAAATTTTTATTGTATTATTAGATTCAAAACGATGACAGCGAAGAGGTAGTTTCAACTGTGGAAATAAGAAAAAAAAATTATATGATGCAATGTCTGGTGAATATGGACTCTACTGTCGCTGCCATTTTGTTAAATTTATTTTCTTGAAAACTCAACAATTGTCATAGTAGTGTTTAAAATTTTTTTATCCTGATGCAAAATCCACGAAATATTTCATCACAATCCAAGTAGTTTCTGATACTTTTAGTATACAGACTTGTTCAACGATATCTGTAAATGATCTAACAAATGATAATCACTAAACAACAGTTCTCCTATCTGATCATCATTTTATTTAAGTAGGGGAAGTGGACGGTCTTACAAAGTGTTGTTAATCCGTTATTTTGAGAAAAAGTCGCATTTAAAATCTTTTGCAACAGTCTCAAATACTCTTGAAACAAAAATTCCATTGCAGAAGCATATTTTAATTCACATTTGTTTTGCGAAATTACATTACTTATTTGTGAAAATCCTCAAAGTTAAAATTCTTTTTTTTATTAAATGCAAATTAATTTCCAAAAGATAAAATTAAATCGAATATTGAGTGTTGCCAGATGTTTCTACAAGAGAAAGAACATTTCATAAAACGTTGCAAACTATTTCTACTATCGCTGCTATTAGAAATGAAGCGTTTCCGATATATTTTTTTATTTCATTAAAACCGTCACTGTTTTATTAAATCAAAATGGAAAAAAATCACTTGCTTTTGATGAGCCGCAGATGAGGTTCTTAAAAAAACCGGCATTGAAGTATAAAAATAGTAATTAAATTTTAAGAAAGATCAGGATCTGCTCTTTTCACTTCCATAGTTTCAAACAGGACATTATATCATGTTCATAAAATCAAATTTAGTAAGACAGTTTCAGATTTTTTTCGTCATGTTTGGATATACGGGGCAAACCGACTGCTATACTTGTTCATCTGTTGATTTCAATTTGGCTGGCAGAACGAAGTGAGAGGACATTCGAGAGTAATAATGTATATGTAGTTTCATGTATGGCAGTAGCGGCTTACATAAAGGATTACATAAAGTCAAAAATTAAATATTGGCTTAGGTATTATATCCAAGGAATTGCTCCTGTTGGATTTCATGCGATGATCATGGGTAGTTGAGGGAGTAAACATGTTGAAGGAACAATCTAAGGTTTCTTATTTGTTTAGCTTAATTTTCTTTTAACCTTAGTTTCTAAAGGTTTTATGGCTCTTCAAACTTCTTAAAGAGATTTCTATCTCTGTTGAATTATCATTCCCTTTTTTCTTTTTTTTTTTCCTTATCATTAGCATATGTATTTTTTTCAGAATATTTTTTGGGTTACTACTCGAGTTAAAAATCAAACACTAATTTGTTGATTTAATGATAAATTATAGGGTTGCAATTCTTTTCTATGCCAGCTGTTTCTGTAACATCTATGCAAATTTTATTTCTTTCGACATTTTATGTATTTAGCTGCTCCAGTATTAAGGGAAAAATATTATCTATACCAAACATCTAGAAAGTAAACATGTAATTACATGTTATTGAATTTGTTCTTATATTGTTGTTTCTTCTGTTCACAGTGCATGCTGACTTAGCAAATTACCAAATTAATGGGATTTTAAATTCCACTTGATTTACCATATCTAACCAAATTCAGGAATCAATGACTCATCAGATAGAAGGCCTAGTTAGCTCCCTTATTAGGAAATAATTTGATTAATTAAGGAAAAGTATTCTTATATATTTTAAAAAGTTTAAGAAATGTGTTTTTAATGGTTACAATTCAGTTCAATTACAATTTTTTTCTGAACTTCGGTTAATTTTTTTTTTTTTTTTTTTTTTTTTTGCCTAATTAACAACAGTATTTTTCATTGTTGCAATACATCGAATCCGCTTTCATCCTTTTCATCACATATCTAATCTAGCTATTCAAACTAAAAAAAAAAAAAAAAAAAAAAGTAAAGGTCCACGATTTAAAAAGGAGGTGCAAATCCTTAAGTAATAATTTTATTTTCTTCTATCTCTGACAGTTGAAAATTCTATTTATTATCTGTATAGTTTATTGAGGATTACGGAAGTGAATGTACAATATCGTGCAAGACAACATGCAATTAGAAGATACATCTCCAGGGCGATTACATTTGAATGGCTTTATGAAGTCAAGGACTTGGCTCCATTAGGAAGATTCATGTATACAATAAACAAAACAAGGGTAAAGCTATAATACGGCTTTATCGTTATCACTTTTTTATGCTTAACTAATTTTTTATTTGCAATAATTATTTCAGAAATCGCAAGACGAAGTAAAATTAAAGTCGAGTAAAAGCACTAAAGCTTGACATACATTTTGATTATTTAATTAAAAGTTTTAAGAAATAATTAATTAAAAATAATAAATAGCAGTAATATTACAGTTACCTAGAAATGAACCTCAGAATGGCATGAACAAATTTCATATCGTTAATATTTAGTAAAGTAAAAGTATTTTGATGAGAAAATTATTAAGACATAATTTCACAAAATATTTAATTTTTAGCAATATTAATCCGGGTGAACCAGCTGGTTACCAAAGGTTGATAGCACTAAATAAAGGGAAAGAAGTTGCTATGTCCCTAAAATTTAAGATATTTTTGTTATTTAATTTTGTTAATTTTTAAATCCTTTTAAGGCTCCAGGTTTACTGCTTTTATATGAGGATCGAAGCGCAAGGTTTAGAGATAAACATATATTGCTCGAATATAAGCATTTTATTTATGTGTGTCAGTTATCATTAATTATTATTTAATAATATCATTAATTGTTACTTATTAAATCAATAGTGGTAATTAACCATGAAATATAGAGATGATGTATTGCAGTTTTGAATTTATCAATAATTTGAATTTGAATAATTTTAAAAAGCGCAAAAAAAAAAAAAAAAAAGAAATCAGCAAGATGATTTTTAGAAATAGTACAGTTTAATCAGCGTAAGATATTATAAATTTAAATTTATTTTATTGATATGATGTGAAAACTAACTGTTAAAAGAAATATCGGTAATGAAAAATAAATTTTTGTGTACAAAAAGAAAAGCCATGAATTTATCGGATATCTAATATTTTGAAAACAATTAGATTTTTGTTTTTATTTTTGAAGCACAAATAACAGCATTTATCTTGCAAAGGTTGTTAAAACTTTTTTGAAAAGTTATAAACGATGTATTTACTCTTTTATTTCATGTACAGCTTAGTAATTGCTAATAAGCAGTTTTAGAAATTCAATTATTAAGTTTGTCGTAAAGCATGTTAAATATTTCTGATCACAAAAAAAAAAAAAAAAAAAAAAAAAAAAATTAATCAAAAACTTTTTAAAAGGAATTTATTATGTCTTTTATTTAAAAATGAATCTTTAAAAACTTTTACGAATTATTTCTTTTTTTTTTTGTATTTTTTTATCACCCATTAATTTTTTTATTATATATTTTCTATTTCTCATTTTTTTACTAATGCTCTTTTGAAGGTCCTTATTTATAATAAAGTACTTAGGGCTCTGTAATTATTATAAAAACAATTTTACTTGTATTTTTACCATTGCTTTTTCATTTAATTGCACATTCACTTCTATTTATGAAGAGTGAATACAATCAAAATTCTTTTTTATACGAATAATATATATAAATTTAGTAAACGTATTATTTCTTGTGGATGTGAATTATCTCTAGAAGGAGAGTTAAATTACTAAAAGCCTATTTTTGTTGCATTACAGATCCCATCTATTCCAATTTTTGTTTTTTAATATAGTAAATGAGAAAAAATACATTTTTTTGTGCGAAAACAATTTTGTATGGGAATTAACGTATAAAATTTATTCCCCGTGCAGTCAGAACAAATTTGTCTCCTTTTTAATGTTTGCTTTCTTAGAAAATATTATTTATTTATTTTTAATTCAATTTTGTTCGAGTTAAAAAGGTTCTAAATGAAAATTTATTTATCAATGCAGCAGCATGATTTTCAAATGAAATCATGAGTATAAAAACTCGTTTAAAATTTTAAATTATTGTTATGAAGAATTTCAATAAACAGTTTTTTCTGCTTGTGCTTTGAAAATGTAAATTTTTAGAATTTTGTTTAGGTTTTAAATTTATTTATTTTGTTAACAGAATTTTATTTTAGTAAGAGAATTGTTTCTCCTGCTTTTCAGAAATATAATTTTTAAAAATAAAAATTTATTCACCATGTGATGTGCCGATATTTTTTCGAGTTCGTGCAAAAAATAAAATATAAATTTAGAATTATAATTAATAATGAAATAATAATTAATAGCAAATGAAAAATTTCGCTAAGCAATCCCAAATGAAAAATTTCACTCTTCTTGGATTCGAATAGATAAAACAAATCACAAACATTTCACAACCAAACCTTGTCTAAAGCATCATTCAGACGCCCTGTATGCGTCCTGAGACAGGAGCATTTTGCCCTGTTTCCCCTCATTTGGGGTTTTCCGGGGTTCTTTGGTGTTTGTTCAATTTAACGATCATTTGCGGGAAGCTCTCGATCTACGTCCACAGTTGAGAGTGGACTTACAATGAGTCAGATGGCAGATTTACGACCATATCCGCAAAGGCAACAGGTCGTCAGAACGGGGTTTAAGTCGGAGCTAAACGGGATAAAATGGTACATAGTAAGAAACTCATCTGGTAGGAAAGTACCAAAGAAAATCCCATACCACCAAGAGAATAAGCGAAATTCAGCAGCCAGTTCATTTACGCTCAGATTGCCTCTAGTTAAACCAAATTATGGATAGTAATAACTGAAAATAGAAAAAAAAAAGTGAAAGAAAAAAAAAGAAATTATTAAAAATAGAAAAATTTAGATCTTAAATGCTAAAGTACGTGAGAAGAACTAAATAATGTTCATAGGTGTTGACTAGGCATTCACATTTCTAAGTTCAGTTCTTTAAATGCAGTTTTTAAGCAATCCCAATGGTAGAATTCGTATCAATTTCGAATAGAGCTCACTGATAACGTAATTTTTGAAATCGTGTAATTTATGGTTAGAGAAAAAGAATTTAGCTTCATCAACTAGATTATTCGCTTGCCTTCAGCAATACATTGACATTTGCTTTGTCCTTATTAGTACAATGAAATGCGTTTCAAAGAGCCCTCTGTACTAGAAAGTTCGATTTTACCCTACGGACAATATTAAAAGTGATAGCCACAAAAATCTTAAAATCTATTTTGAAAACTATTAGTAAAAATGTGATTAATATGAACACTTAGAGATTGCATTCCTTATAATCTAATTTGAAACCCTTTAAGATCTTTTTGGTTTATTTTTATAAACTTCTAAAACGTATTATGCTATATAGACTGTTCCAAATAAAAAAAAAAAAAAAAAAAAAAAAAAAAAAAAAACACCTTAACTTCTTTTAAGCAATACTTTACAAAAGAATATACATTAGGAGTTTATCTAAGAGGATATAAAATTTTATATTCTCCTAAAGATTTCTTTCCTTGACCACGATTATGTTATTATATTTCATGGAAACAAAAATTGTAAGAAAAATACTCGTTGTATAAGCAAAATACGAGTGTTGTTATGCTATTTCGGATTATGATTGTGGGAAATTTTTTGTAAGACAAAAATGGCGTCATGAGACTGCGGTCTGCTTTTCCAAGACATTCGTTCGTGCCGAAACACATTAACCAGAAGCAGGAGGCGGACAACTCACTTCTCCACCCCACCAGCAGCAGTCGCTCTGGCAGTAGCGCGAAAACGCAACTATCAGCGATCACTGCTCACTGATTCGAATCCAAACTCAGCGAAGCCGACATTTTCTGACCACTTCATAGCATCCTCTTTGCCGCTTCCAACCCTTCCGCCCCCCTTTCATTTCAGCCCCACAAAGCAGCCCCTGCAGCGCCGCCTGTAGGGCCGTAGTGGCGAGCGGCGGTAAATTAGTTTGCATGTTGTCGACGCCAAGTGGAATATTAAATTATTTACAGGCCGGCGGTTCGGTTAATTCCGCCGCCGAAACGTTTGTCCGTTCGGCCGCCCGTGTCCGCATTAGCATAACGAGGGGAAACGCTCCCTGCTCCAGTAAGGCCTCCCTCCCCTCCGTCAAGTGCTAACCCCCCACATCGGCCTGCTGATTGTCTCGCACCAATAACTGGCTTTAAATTGCGCTCAAAGAGCTCGCCCTGTGATTTACGCCCCGCGCGCCCCAGAAATTTACATTCAACACCATTCGGATGCCACGTTGAATATATTGCGAAGGAGGGGGGCGGCCACCAGACCTTTTACGCCCCACAGACGTGTGCACGGCTATCGTTCTAAATCACAAGTGATAGCGCTATCACGAGGCTGATCGTTGCACGCCCTGACGGTTGGAATTTGTAACCGTTTCGATGGACAGAGGCATCATTTCTGGCCTCTGGGGCGATTCTAAGCGAAACCATATTCCGACTTTCGCCGTTTTGAGTTTCACTTCCCAACGTATGGTTCAACATGGAGTTCTCTCTTTGGTAATTGAAGTTACCAGACTTGAAAATAGATTTGCTAAAGGAAGACGCTCCAGTTAATTTCGCAGGGTCTCTAATCGCCCGTGAATATCAAAAGCTGAATATGCATTCTGGATGTATCTGCAGTTTTGGAGATCCGAAAGGATTTGGCAATCAGCAACAGTTAGAGAGACTGCCTGCAAAGATCAAAGGTTCTGATTCTGTGATTCTGTAGATTTAGATAACAGATTCAAACCGTAATCTTTGCGCGTGTGTGTGCGTGCTTGTGTGTGTGTGCGTGTGCGCGTGCGCGCGTGCGTGTGCGTGCGTGTGCGTGTGTGTGCGCGCGTGCGTGCGCGCGCGTGTGTGTGTCTGTATGCACACACATATATATGTGTGTGTGTACGTCCTTAAGGTTTCGTCACTTTTGCGGAACAAAACAAAAGTAAGGTTATAAACAGGCTTTGCTTAAGAGGGGTATTATTACTTTAACTGTGTTATATTGTATTAAATGAATGTCTTATTTTGAAACTTTACAAGAATTCCTAAGAAAGAATCTCACAATTATGAAATGAGTTAATTAAAAAAAAAAAAAAACACTCCTTACCTTACACGTCAGCTTTGAATCTTCATTGGGCGCTTTCTTATGAAACTTCAATGTGAAACCGTATTTCAACATAAAAGCAACGAGTTTAAGTTACTGATGACGTATAGTGGAATAAAGAGTCGTTAACAATTGAAATTACCATATTTGAAAATAGGTTTATTAAAAAAAAAGATGTACCAGGCTCCAGAACTATCAATTAGCTAAATGCATTACCTGGATGTATCTATAGTCTTGGAATGGTATTAGCAACAGTTAAAGATATGGAGCCGTATATAAAGATAAAAAGTTTTTATTTTCTAAATAATGTTAAATAATTCAAGTTCTGATCTTTAACATTTGCTTGAAATCTTGGGGTATCTTTTCCAAAAGATTATTATGTCATTATAAAGCAGGTCAGCACTTTGCACCACTTCATTGAATAACAGTCAATGATACGTAAAGTCTCTTTACTTGAAAAGATAATTGAGCAATAAAAATGGGCGATTCATTTTTTGCTTTTGCTGGAAAGGGCTTTCAATCACTGACTGTAAATACTGTGGAAAGGTTTAACTTGGTATCCAAATATTAAAGGAAGCCCATTTAAATCAAGTTACTAAAACTTGGGAAATTTTGGCTGCGCCAAATAAGAAGAAATAAAAATTTAAAATCGATGAGAATCCGCGAGATTTCTTTCAAAATCTCAATCTATATCTCAAAATATTGCAGAGAAAATTAATTTGATAAGAAACAATTATTGTAGAGAGAAACTAATCGAACTATAATTATTAAAGTATTCATCATATATGAATTTTTTTTAAGGAACTTGTTATGAAATTTATGTCTGGATAAGTACTCAGAAATTGAGCAAAACTTCTCGAAGCAATTTTTATAACTTTAATATTACATCAACAGGCTTATAACATTGAAAAATAATTTTTTCATTAAATTTAACTGAATTAGATTTTTTTTTCTTTAGAAAATAATCGAAATAAAAATTTTCAAAGTTTTTGTATTATTTGTAGTATTTACATACTTTTTGATTGAATGAGATATTAAATTGATTAAAAATATTATTTTACATATTTTTTTAAGAATTAAGATGGTATTTTATTAACGAAATAAAATGTCTGATAAATTTACATCGAAGAATTTGTTTAATATTTTATTTGAAAAAATATTTGAACTTGCATATTTTTGGAAGACTATTTGAATGAATTAAAAAATGCATTTTGGATTTTTCAACTAATCAGTGAAAATATTTAGCGAATTATATGTTTAAAAAATCGGACATAATGCAAAAAAAAAAAAAAAAAAAAGAAATTAAAAAAAAATTATTGAGTTTCTAGAACAATATTAATTGTAAGTCCTTGTTTAATTTTAGGTATCAAATTAATTTATTATTTTCTGTGCTTTAATGCTAGTACATGTTTAGCAATTCCAGTTTCAGATTCATTCAACTTATTGAAATTATTTTAAACATTTAGACTTCTATTTAAACATTTAGACTTTTATTTTGTATAATCTTTTGAATTTTTGAAATCATATATATTATTATTCAATTTTATTTTTTTCTTCCAACTATTTGATTAGTTTTTTTTTTTAATTTCTTGTCAAAGGATCAAACATTTATAAGCTCTGTTGAATAACTTATCTTTAAACGCCATGAATGAGAACAGAATAATATAGCTTACTTAATTAAACAAAAAAAAACGACCGTTAATTGAAATTTTTTTCATAAAATTGCATACAATACAACCACAAAAATATCCAATGAGAAAATTTTGACGAATATGTAGATATATGCATTAAGACTTTATTATGGTAATAAAACATGGTCGGAAATTAACGAGCATTTTATTTATTGATTGAGTAAAGAGTTTAAAAATGACAAAGGCAGCAAACAAATATGTGATATAAATATTATAAGTAGTCTACATCGTTCTTCTGACGAATATTGTGTTTATCAAATTTAAATTAAAAGCAGAAGGCTTGATAATAATTACTTGTAAAATTCACTATCGTATTTATTTTTCCTCCTTGTTTTCGAAAGAAAAATCCTTGCCCTCCGCTTTTCGAACCAAATATAATTATGTCATTCATACCTTTCAACAACAACTCGAAATCTAATTACTCAACCTAACAAAAGAAAACAGCACAAAATTTTTAACAGGAAGCGAAAACCATTAAATTTTTTCCCCTCATTTTCTGCATCTAATTTTTCTGAGCATTATCAAATTACCCTCTCAATCAGCATTCCCATTTATTATTGTTACTCCCTACAGTTGCGAACTGTTTATCGTAGGAAGAAAGAGAAAGAAGACTCACTATTTTTCCTACCTCCCCCATCCCTGCCCACCTTAACAAGTATAATGCGGCTTATCTTTCACAATTTCCCTTTCTAAAGTTCCACCCCCCTTCCATCGTCTACGTAAATCTATTCTTTACTCAATCGGAATAAATACATTAAAAAAAAGAGAAGCAAACTTGGCTCTTCTGTAACGACAGTTGTGCGTCTGGGGACCCTATTTGCTGAGCTCTAATTTGGAAGCACCGCTTGCTCCAGAGTGAAGAAAGTGGGGTAATTAATAACATCAAAGCGCAATTTGTGACGCTCTCCTCCATCCATGGTTAGATCGATTGACGGCGTGAGAACACAATTAGCGACTTACGACTGAGTCAGCATTTGTCTTCTCTCACGACTACAAGACTCTTCAGCCACCCCCTTATGACCCCCTCCCTCCCACCTGCTGCAGTATTATCCTGCCTGCAAGCTAACCCTCCCTTCCCCAAAGCAAACACAAAGAATACCTCCACTGCTTGGATTGGAAGAGGACATCTTTCTTTTTTTTATTATTATTTGCAGTTTCTTTTATTTTCCCCAAACCCGATTCCTTCTACGTTATTGCGAGGTCTGTCTGTCTCCAGGGATTGCTGGTGCTGCTGCAGACGATTTTTCCGCTCGCTCCCTCCTCTGAGGAGGAGGAGGTAAAGCCCTCTCCTTCTCAGAAAGAGAGAGGATGGAGAGGTTATACCACTCCTTCTGTTCTCAGGAGCGCATCGCTTCCCGCTATTGCATCCTTCTTTGCGGATGAAAGAATAGGGGATTATTTACAAATAGCGGATTTGGGGTCTTACTACATACAGAATCGGTGCAATGCATTAGATTATTATCCAATTACATTTTGCTTTATCATCATACTTAAGCAGACAGGGGAAAAGTTAAAAATCATTTAATAAGGTATCTGCAAAAAGACAGAAAATTAATTTCAATAAAAGTAGGTGCTATTAATCGGAAAATATTGAATGAGCCAACTGAAAATGTGTTATGCATAAATTAGGGAAAAAGCTTAATATTATTGTTAATTTTTTATTTCATTCTATCATCCAGGAGTGTTGATTCAACCAAAGGATTTAGAGACATTCCAGAAAACTCCCAGAAAAAGAAAAAGGATAAGAATTAGGGTTGGAAGCTCCGTCTTCGAGCAATATCCCCATACTTACATAAAAACAAATTTACATACACTTATAATATGTTTAATATGTTTGTATAATATGTTTTAATTTCGCAATTATTCATTATTCGCCATAAGTTTTAATTTCGCAATTATTCATTATTCGCCATATGTTTTAATTTCGCAATTATTCATTATTCGCCATAAGTTTTAATTTCGCAATTATTCATTATTCGCCATAAGTTTTAATTTCGCAATTATTCATTATTCGCCATATGTTTTAATTTCGCAATTAAGTATTCGCCATATTTACGCAAAAATAAATTTGCATACACATAGTGATATTACCTATAATATATTTTAATTTTGCAATTATTCATAATACATCTAACAAGATAATAACACATTCCAATACAATGAAAAAGGAAAGCAAAATGCAATATAAAATACCATACGAACTACTCTGAAAAAATTACAAAACAAACAATATAAAATAAATAATATAAATATAATAAAATCTACAAATATAAAATAAAAGTAAAATTGCGAAGCGGAGTACCGCACTATAGTACAATAAAAGCTACATTTCCATTATTTAATTTTTATGTAACATGAAACATTCAAAAATTCGGAAATACTGTCGTTAACGAGAATTTTGAATAAGGAATAAAAATAGAAGGAAAAAATGCTTTTCGAATAGAAGAATAAAATAATTTTTGAATAAAGAATAAAATAATTTTTGAATAAAGAATAAAATAATTTTTGAATAAAGAATAAAATAGTTTTCAAATTACCACGAAACAATTCTCAACAAATACACAATTTAAAAACTGGTGAAAAGAACAATATTTTATTTATTTTATCAAAAAATGCATGATCAGATTATAAATTTGAAAGATTGATCATATATATGTCTAGAAAAATAAAAGTTTTTCTGATCCTTAAGGTAAAATATTTGAATTTTAAATACGCTTAGAAATCAAGGTGTTTTGTTATGCTAAGCATGCTGTGTTAAATGAATTTCTTATTATATAAACACACTTAAAGGAATAATGATTGACAGTAAACATATTGAAGAAAAGTGAAAAGGATGTAACTTTGAATTGAAAGCAATACGTACAGTTTAAAATTAGCTAAAAATTCATTAAGTTCAGAGGTTACGTAGGACTCAATCGAGGTGAGATAAATGTAGAAGAGTTGGCACTTTTTCCAGTGACAGAGTCAAACGAATCCCAGTTATTTATTAAATATTGTTTTATGTATTTTGCTATAAGGAAACAAGATATGAAGATACATATTCAATTCTCTTATATATTCAGTCTGTGCGCTACCAAAATTTTTTTCAAAATTATTTCCAATATTGTTTTTTTTATTAACCAAGGAAAATTATTCGAATTAATATTTGGTATATCACTCTAGTGACGCAGACAGGAAGTGTTTTTTTTTTAAAATTTGAATAGGGAATTTACTACAGCAATTTACGAATTTTTCTACTAGCACGACCTGGATTTAGAATGATTTGCAATGTTGTTCTCTTCATTCGATTTTACTAATCAGCGAAAATAACTTTTTAAAATTTGTTCCTTGGTTCCTTGGTTAATTGAAGAAGAATTTGTTTTTATCATGGATATTGGACTTGACATTTGGTTTTCTCCTTATTATTCGATTTAGTAGTTTGTTTTACCACTCAAATTAAGTAAGCAGATCGGAAATTTGAAGAGCAATTAATAGGCTATTTATTGCAGCAGAGAAAGAGAACGCATTTAATAATTTCATGAATAAAAGCAATTAAAGAAATGATTGTGAGCAGAAATTGAAAGATAAATATGAAAGTTATTTTCAATAGATTTCAAAAAGTAGATAATTTGATGATTAAATTTCTCATAAACACTTTTTCAACCAGCATTTTTTTACTGGGCATAAAAGGATTTTGATGCTTTTTTCTGCATGCTTACTCACTTTATTTTTCAATAGGCTTAATTTATGATATTTTATCAAAAGGAAGAGGAAGAACCGTACAAAAAATGAATTTAAACGAAATATAATATTTAAAGTATTGATCTCCATTTAATATTTATTAGATTTTATAGCAACAAATCGCATGAAGTTTTCAATTTTTACAGTTTCTTATAATTAGTATTCAGCAATTTTACCTTTTGAAAGGAAATTCGTATGCAAGGATCTCAAAAGAAGATTTCCATTTAGAAGATTGATACTCAGAAATTACTCAAAGAATTCCTTTCAATATCTCAAAATAAAATGTTTTTTTATCGCTTGACTTTAAATCATATTACTATAAAGAATGAAATGAATTCAGGAAATTAAATTAAATATTCTCATAACAAAATTTAATTTGAATCTAAAAGTAACTTGATAAATACGATCTCAGATTCTGATTAGTAAATGAATTGATGCTCATTAACGAGATAGAAGATCTTTCCGAAGATCAAATGACAAAATTTATTACCTTATTATATCACCTATTCTTTATTAGCTTGAGACTTGCTCGAAGAACAAATGCTTGAAGGATGAATATACTTAAGTTTCAAGTATCCTTATAATTAATAAAAAGGTATAAGGCTTCAATCCAATAAATCCAGTTACGTGGAAAGTTAGGTGGTTTGAAGAATAGTAGTCTATTACACTTCTACTGTTTCATTAAGAGAATTTTTAAAATGATCTTTGGTAGACAGAATTGTTACTTTAATAATATTCTAAATTTTTACGCATTTGGTTTTCTTGTAAGGAAGATATTTTCAGAGATGCCGTTAAAGAAATACTGAATGAATTCTATATCAATGATTCCCGGCCTTATTGAATGAAATACTTGGCGACCATTTGTCGAATTTGGCATCCAAGCTGAAGAATCCAAAATATTTGAGAATTTCGGCGATATCTCGATTAGGGTTTAAGATTCGATGTTTGTTATAGAACATTCGATGCCCTGCCATGGAAGTTATAAAAACCCAAGAGACCAAGTCATTAAGTTGTGAGTCAGTCGATTTGTCGAATTAAAGAATCCGTTCAGTTGAGCTCAAGTGTGTAGTTGAGCGAAGTCTTTACCGAGTTTTCTTTGCGTTGCTGCTGTTATTTAATAGCGATTTTCTGCTTGTGTGTTGTAGATTTCTGCATATGCTGTTTTGCGTACGTTTTTTCTTGTTTTGTTACCAATGTATCGTGTAAAATAAAACATTTTTATCGTTTAATGAGCTTACTGAATTTTTCACCATAGACCCCCCCCCACCAAATAGATTTTGGTGATTTCACATAACAATATTCAAAATTTCAGGTACAAATTGGATCAACAGTTTCTTTGCTACATAAGTCTCTCTTTTAGTTATACATTGATAGGCCAAATTATAAATGTTTTTTTCTATCAGCATATAGAATCTTCTATTAACGTTAGTTCAAAAATTAAATATATATATGTTCTGTTTTAATTTTATAACAAATATATATTCCAATTATCTATGATTTTTGAACTTTGGTTAGATGACTAGGACGATATTTGAGTCGATTCTTCCCTGTACAAATTTCTGCACTGCATCACAGAAACAGGGATAATTAATTGAATTAAAGTGGGACCAATTTAATTCAATTGCTAATTTTGAATCTCATTTACGTGCTTTTTCCATCTGCTAAAATTAGATAGTTTCTGTTTCTGTGTTTCCTCTTGCTGAAATTTAAATTTGTAATCCTCAAGGAAATAATAATAAAAAGAAAGGTTATGGATGTATCTTGATTTCCTCTTTTTAATGCTGCTGTATTTTAGTAATATATATATATTTTCTTATATTATGTGAATTCAGTTATGAAATAGGATTTCTAAATGCATTCATATTACTGTAAAGAATACATGAAAACATTTGATTTGAAAACTGAACTTGTTTACTTCCCATTATTTGATTCTTAATTAACTTCTGACTCTGTAACGAAGCAATACTTGAGACAAAAATAATTTCCTGAAGATAGAAGTGTTCTGAAAATAATATGGCATTTCAAGTGCAAGCACTTTATTATGAAGTGTATTAAAAAACGTTTAGTTTGAACAACCGAACTCGTTTTCTCGTTTCTGCTCTTAATATAGAAATTGCATTTACCTTTGGAATGGAGATAGACTTGAACTGGAGAAGAGAATCAAAATCTAAATGAAGCGTTTCAATTCCAAGTTCAAAATTATCGGCAATGCAATTGACCAGCTTTTGAAATTAGATGATTAAGAACTTGTCACGAATTTCTATTTTCGAATACCCCCCCCCCTTATTTTACATATAATTTGTATTGTAGAGGTTACAGAACTTTACTACCTTCTCTTTTGATACAACAGATGGCGTTACCTTATCAACAAGGCATATTTCCCATAATCCTTCTTGGGGCTCATTATTTAATTGTATTCTAAATGAGTGCCGTGTATCTTCGTGTTAGATTTTGTTTTGTCTTGTGAAATATGGAATTTAGAAAATAATTAAATAACTATTCCTGAAACTCGTCTATTATTTTCATCTACCTCATAATGAAATTATAAAGAATCTCGTCCATTTACAGTATATAATTTCCTGATTTTTTTATATATAATTTTCAAATGTTTGATAAGACAAAGGCATTTTTTAGTATACTTGTTTACGTTTCCATGAAACAAAACATCATGTAGGAATCATCTGATGGTATTACTGTGAGTGTCTTTGAGTGTATTACTGTATGAGTCTATGGGTACTGCTGTTTCACTACCCACTATGCAGTCTGACATGCAAGAACTTAATCTTTCTTTCCCAGATAGAAAGAGCTTCTTCAACTTCTTCTGTTAAGCATTTTTATGTTTTGTTCTTGTTGCATAAAATAAATATAATCTTGTTACGGTTAAAAAATGCCGTAGCGTCGTTTCTGTAAGCTCTGAACATTTTAAGTGGAGAAATCCTCCCATACCCCCACAAGTAGTGACCTTGACCTCAGTGCTTTTCAGCTTCGTCAGCGCAAATGAAAGCCTTCAATTTGAAATGAAAGGTATGTTTTTTTCTTTTTCTGAATCATTTTTGATTTCCGCACTTGTTCTCTAGTTTTCAAAATGATACCGAAACGAAAGTGGACGCATCTGCTGAGTTGGTTCGCGTTGCATTTAGAGCTCCTCCTTTTTGGAAGAGTAATCCTGAATTGTGGTTTTTACAGTTAGAATCGCAATTTATCACATCGGGAATTATTTCGGAAAACATTAAATTTCATTGTGTAATTTCTGTTTCGGATTGCGATATTTTAGCTTACGTAAGTAATCTAGTTCGTTCCCCTCCTCCTGACACTTCATGCACATTATTGAAAGGTAAAATAATTAAACAATATGATGATTCCGAAAATGTAAAACTTAAAGTTCTTTTACAGGATCTTTATCTTCAACTAGGTGATAAAACTCCTTCACAACTTTTAATGCAAGCGTAAGAATTAAATAACGGTCGCGTTAATGATGATGCTTTAAAAACACTTTTCTTGCAACGTTTACGTTACTGCAACAAATATTATCAGTTTATGATGATGATTTAGAAAAATTAGTACAAATTGATGATAAAATTAATGAAACAATAGATAATACTGTAGTGGTTAGTGAGTTTTCAACAAATCCTTCTTTAAAGTGACTAGAAACAAAAATTGAGGAGTTGTCAAAGCAAATTCAACGAATGTTTACACACTTACTTCGCAGTAATAATAGAAATAGAACGTCAAAATCTCTGTTCCCGATCACATTCTGTTATATATACTAATAGTAATATAATCTGTTATAATACTTGGAAATGTTGGTATCATACACGTTATGGCGATAAAGCTACAAAATGCGTGGAGCCATGTTCCTATTCGGAAAACTTAAAGAATCGACAGATGTAGCGGCTGCTGACGATTGCAATGTATTGAGCCGCTTATTTGTTTACGATCGCAAATCTAAACTTAAATTTTTAATAGATAGCGGCGCGGCTTGTTCTGTTTTCCAGTTTTTTATACGAATTTAACTAAATGTGTACCAGACACGAACTTCGTTTTGTATGCTGCAAATTCCTCAAATATTCGAACTTACGGCACTAGACATTTAACATTAGATCTTGGCTTACGGCAATTATTTTCCTGGAATTTTGTAACTGCAGATGTCACTGGACCTATACTGGGTGCAGACATTTTAGAAAGATTCGAATTACTTATCGATATCAAAAATCGTATACTAATTGACTCCCTTAAAGTGAATGGTAAAACTTGTAATGGTCCATCAATTGGCTTAACAACAATTTTGGATGATACACTTTACAATGAATTACTTTCTGAATTTCCCAACATAATCAAACCTGCTCTCAAACTTATATCAAGAATTCCTTCTACGAATCATTGTATATTCACTAAGGGACCTCCGGTGTTCAGTAAACCGAGAAGGCTCACACCAGAGAAGTTAAAAGCACTTCAAGTTGAATTCCAGTCTTTACTAGAACAAGGTATCATGCGTCCTTCTAAAAGCCCATGGGCTCATCCGATACATCTTGTTAAGAAAAAGGTCGGCACTTGGTGCATCTGTGGTGATTTCTGCAAATTAACCGCAGTTACGATTTCTGATAAATATCCTCTGCCTCATATCCAAGATTTTTTATGGATTTAAATGGCAAAACAATTTTTCTAAACTAGATTTGGTTAAAGCTTATAATAAGATATCATTTAACCAATCGAATATCGAAAAAAAACTACTGTTACCGCACCAATAGGACTGTTTGAGTTCAATCGCATGCCTTTCGGTCTTAAGAATGCTGGTCAAACATTTCAACGGTTTATGGATGAAATGTTGAGTGGCTTAAATTGCTATGTTTACCTGGGCGACATTCTTGTTGTTTCGAAAGATTTTCTCACACATTTGCGTGATTTGCGAAAAATTTTCCAACGACTTGATCAATATCATGTTGTTTTAAATATTCAAAAATGCATTTTTGGTCAAACAAAATTACCCTTTCTTGGATATTTAGTTACCAAGGAAGGTATCTTTCCTTTGAGGAAAAAAATTAACGCTGTTTCCGAATTCTCATTGCCTAAAATTGTTTATGACTTACGTCGTTTCCCAGCAATGATTAAAATTTATCACCGCTTTCTTGCTCGAGCTGCACATGCACATGCTCTGCTTTATAATTTAGTTAAAAGTAATAAAAAAATGAGATAAGAACCCAATTAATTGGACACCAGATACACTTGATTCATTTGAAGATTGCGAAAAAATGCTGGCTAATGCTGCCTTACTTGCACATCCAAAAGACGATGCGAAATTGTTTCTTATGACTGATGCATCGGATTTTACTATAGGTGGCTTGTCGGTAACAAGTCACAACCACTTGCATTTTTTTCTCGTAAGTTAACTCCTACCGAAAAAGATTATAGTGTCTATGACAGAGAATTACTCGCAATCTATTGCGCTGTTCGTCAGTTTAGAGATTTTCCGGAAGGTAGACAGTTCACAATTTACTGTGATCACAAACCACAAATGTTTGCCTTCTGCCAAAAAATAGACAACTTTTCTCCCCGTCAAACTAGACAACTAGAATTTTTGGCTCAGTTTTCGACTGATATTTCAATGATTTCAATGCAGTAGCTGACGCGTTTTCTAGTGTAGCTGAAATTATTTTGCCAAATAAAATCAATTATGAAACTATGGCTAGGGAACAGAATGTCGATAATAGTCTTAAGTTTTTAATAGAAAGTGGTTCAGGATTGAAGCTGAAACTTATTGAACTTGTCTGCGAATCAAAGTCGATGTATGGTGTTTCCACAGGCGCTATACGCCCTTACGTTCCAAAAACTTTCAGAAAAATTGTTTTCGATAGCATTTATTGCCTATCTCATCCTGGAGGTAAACCGCGACTAAATTAGTAAAAGACAGATTTATATGGCCTTCTTTGCGGAAAGATTGCATCCGGTTTTCAAGAAACTGCATCGAATGCCAAAAAAGTAAAATATTGAGATATTTCAAGTCTCCAATCGGACAATTTCCTCTCGTTTCAACACGATTCTGTCATATTCATATCGACATCGTAGGGCCGTCACCACTGTCTAATGGTCATGCTTACTGTTTCGCATGCGTCGATAGATTTTCAAGGTGGCCGGACGTTTTTCCGATGCCCGATATGAAAGCTCACAGCGGATCCGAACGAGAAGTTATCATCCATCTTCAAATGGCATGGTCGAAAGATTTCCTCGACAGTTGAAAGATGCTGTTAGATCCTACTGTCTTTCCACAACACGTTAGACGAGTATCCTGTCAATGATTATGCTAGGTATCCGAGCTAGCCTCAAAGAAGTCTTAAGTGTTTTACCTGCAGAACTGATCAAAGGTGAATCTTTGCGTCTTCTTAGTGAATTTTTTCGTTCCTGTAAAACTAGTCCTGCAATTCCAGAATTCATCTGCCAGTTAAAGAATAATATCCAGAGTCTGCAGCCAGTTCCTGCTTCAAGTCATGCGAACACACAAAGTGTTTTTGCACAAAGATTTGGCTGTAACGACTCACATTTTTGTCCGACGAGACTCAATTCGTCGACCCCTTGAACATCCCTAAGATGGGCTATACAGGATCACGTCGAGAACTGATAAAGTCTTTACACTGGACATGCATGGACCAAAGCGAACTGTAAATGTAGACAGGCTCTAACCTGCTTACATTCTAAATGATCATCCTGACCCTTCTAACGTTCTTTCACATACTCATCCTGAGTATTAAACCAGATATGGAAGAGCAGTCAGATTTCACTTTACTCCTCCGGTCGAGTCTCATAACCGACTTTCGGTTTCGACTAGGAGTACTGTGGGTACTGCTGTTTCACTATCCACTATGCAATCTGGCCGGCAAGAACTTAAATCTTTCTTTCCCAGCTCGAAAGAGCTACTTCAACTTCTTTTGTTAATAATTTTTATGTTTAGTTCTCGTTGTATAAAGTAAATATTCTCTTGTTCTTGTTAAAAAATGCCGTAGTGTCGTTTCTTGAAGCTCTGAAATTTTAAATGGGGGAATCATCCCATACCCCGACAAGTCACAGAAAATTATAATCAGACGAATTTTTTTCTATCCTCAGTAATTCACTTCATGTGTCGATTTCCAAGAAATTAGCAAATGTTTTAAAAATGCATATGATTAGTTATTCATTAATAATGAAGGATAGTTTCAATTCGAGAGTGTTACATTTTATGCAGAATTGTGATTATATTTTTGCATGTACAAAAATCAATTTATGACCTGTATGAAACATCGAACAAAGGAAAAAGAAAATTAACTACATACGTTTTAAAATTAAAATTTAAATTGTTTTATATATTCAGTAAAGCATTTTCTGGAAACCTGCTATGACATGGTTGTTGGAATTCGGTTCTGGAAAAGAAAGTTGTCAGGTTGGAAACCCACAAATTTACGTATTAAAAAGACCGTTTCAAGCTGAATTTGAAGTCGAGAAATGTCTTTCATAGATTGTGGATGTTTGAAATTTTTGTCATCTGATTATGGCTCGAAATTACTATGTCTGTCACGAAATAACTTTAATACTGTTTTAAAAGAAATAATTAATGTAACTAAGCTGAATAAAACCTTTTTTCTTTGTCGAATAATTTCTTTACATGTCGATACTTCTACGGTGGAGGAAAAGAGAAGCTTCTTGCATAGAAATTATTTGGAATTTTTAATTAATTGTTTAATATTTCAGAGTTAAAATTGTTCCATCAGTTGTCAATAAAAATATTTGGAACGAAATAATTTTTACTTTGTTCATTCTTGTAAATTTTCTTCACAAACATTATCCTTTAATAAATATTTAACAAGGTTTCACATTAATTTTTTTAGCTTTAAATGTTCTAATTTTTAAAAAAAATCACAACAGATGAAGTTGTTGCTGAATTCCAATATTATTTATTATTTTGGAAATATCGTTACGAATCTGGGAATATATTTCATTTTTTTACAATATTGTTAGTTAATTTACTGCACCCTTAATTACATTTAACTGAATAATTTGCCTTATTCAGTTAAATATAAAATTGGAAATATGATTGTCTAAATAATATGTTGTAATTGGATATATGTTTGTGTATTCAGTTAAATGTAAAATTGAAGGTATGTTAACATAATTCAGCGAATACAGAAATGTTTAAGTATTTCAGAATTCACTGAAATTAAAAAAAATAAATACCGAAATACAAAACAATATTTTTAATCAATTTGTTCAAGCACTTTAGCGAAATAGACCTAAAAATGTGTCAAGTTATTTGAAAAATTTAATAAGGAACAATGTATTTCGAACTTCAGACATCATAAAACACATACAATAAGTATATGTATATATTAAATATATATACTTTTTGACATCTAAGATTTAAATTATATGAAATGGAACTCTAGAATAATTTTTTTTATTTTCTAGTTAGGAAAATATTATTTTCCGATATATAGCTTAAGCTGAGAGTACATCTATAATATTTTTTATATTAAAAAAATTAGTTATGTAACTTAATTAAAAAACAATAGTTCTTAAATAAGTTACCTATTAGTAAAACCGACTCAACTATTATTTATATTTTTCTTTCATACAGCTGTCAATGTTTTATATTGTCTGAATTCATAGAATATAAGTCCACCCTTTAGATTATAAATTTTTCTTACATGTTCATTACACATAACAGATCATAATAAGTTTCAGTTTTTTTGCATCCTCAATGGTTTATATTTTAGATTCCGAAATGTTACTTTCATTCTAGCCATAAGTTTGATATCATGTGAATAAATAAAAACATTTTCTCTTGATAGCATCAGCATTTGGGCTTGCATACTATTATAAATTGGGCGTTGCAAACTATTATAAATTAGAAAGTGCAATAAAGGGTTTGTAAAAGCATGATTCGAATTACTTCATTAAAACTCTCGAGAGTGTCTAAGATTTTTAGTCAGATACTTTTAAAGTTCCATTTTTCTTCATAATTATTACACAATTGGGTTTTATTACACAATTGGGTTGAGCACTGGTGGAGAATCATTCACAAAGAGTACTAATGGAAAAATACTCCTCCATATTCGAATCTTGTGTTTTAATTTTTTTATTCTGTGGTTTGATATAAAAAAAAATCTTTCTATTTCGTCGCCAAGTGACAATGATTTCGCCAACCGTTATAATAGCCGCCAACTATTAAATCTTATAAGCATGTTGAAATTAATTTCAAATTTTTGAAATTTATTCTTGAAAATTAATTCAAATTTAGTTGCAGTACGTCTTTAAATCTCTGTATTTTTTTTTTTTTTTTTACTTTCTCACATATTGTTAGTAATTGTTAAAAAAATATGAAGAAATTCCGATGTATTTCAATATTTTAAACGGATTTGAATAGATAAAAACTGAGTTTTTATTAGTCTTTATATATACGAATACAATAAAAAAAACCCGCAGAAATTCGAGCCATTTGTCTAGAACTTCGCAATATGATAAAAGTTTGTATTTACTATTCTGTATTATATTCATCAGGTTTGATTGCATCAGCCGTGGCTTTCTTTGTTTATCGATTTTTAAATCGTGCAATTTGTAGAAAAATACCAGCCTGAAGACACCACCTTTGATAAAAGAGAAACTGAAAAATCTTTTTTGGATTTGCTGTTTATCATTAAATGCAACACTAGCAAGAGTACGTTAGTAAATTCTTTGATGAAACATTAAAAGTGGTTTAAATATCAGTGTAACAAAAAAAAGCATTGCAAAAATTTAGCTTGAAATTAATTTTGAAGAAATCAGTAAAATTATGTAAAAAAAAAATGCTGAAAGATGAAATTGGTACTATTGAGAAGTTAATGATTTGATTTTTAATGTAGTATAGAGCTGTTTTTTTGTGTGTAAAAGTTGATGTTCCGAATTTATTTAAGGGAAATATTAAAATTCCGAATGAGTTTTAGCTAAAACTGTCAATAAAAATCTGAAAAAGGCATCTATTGTAATTATCTACTGCTTAAGAAATAACCTCGTTCTTAATTTGTTCTCATTAGGTCAAACCATTTATTTTGTAGAGTTTTGAATTGTATTCTGTGTGACTTTTATATCACGTAATTTACAGAAAGTATTCAAGCCTGAAAACATACCTTAAAACTCTACAGATTTGTTGAAGGTAAAATGATTAGCTATTTTTTTATTAAAACTACAGACCAATATCATCACATTTAGGATTCATTATGATAGAAGGACTCAGGCAATTTTTCAAAACAAATAATTGCTAATTTCTAAAAAAAATTACATTTTCTTTCTAAGCACGCATCCCACATTATTTAATGAGTTATTAAATTTCTCAAAAGGAATTATATGTTCAAGATCTGTAAACGTGATTTGGCATTCATGCTGAATGAAAATATTATTTACAATTCAAATTATTAAATTGATTATACATAAAAACATGATCCCATTTCAAAGCTAGCGAGATACATCTGAAAAAATTACTCTGTTGTATTTTACGTATACGTGTGGCAAATTACATATGATTTCATGTGAATATTTATTTCAGCAAAAATATTTAAAATATTTAATTGCAGACAAGATATTATGATTTTACTTCAAAATAATTTTTGAAAAAAGCATGGGAAACGAAGGTAAATAAAACATCATTTGTGTCTTATGATAGTGGCAATTTTTTTTCCTTTTGAATAATAATCATCTAAGTTATCGCCAAGCTATAGGAAAAATGTCCAAACTAAAAAAAAAAAAAAAAAAAAAAAAAAGCAAAGGCGAACTGTTTGTGAGAAAAACAATTTCAGATATTTTATAATTTTCATTCATGTAAAACGAATTACTGAATGCTAGATAAGATGATATTTAAGCACTAGTTATGCTTAACATTCTTATGGAGGAGCATCAAAATCGTTTTTGAATAATGTATTTCCAAATGGAATAACCTAGAGAGTGCCAGTTTTGGGAATTAACGGATATTAATATAGCCCGCTGTAAAATTTATATTCTAATTCAAATATAAGTACATTCTATTTGAGTATATACATTTGAAATTATTTTTTAGGAAAAGCTAAAAATATAAATAAGAACAAAAAATAATGATAAGCCAGCTTTTTCACTTTGCTTGCTAAACATTCCAAATTGTTTGCTGTTGCGAGATCTTTAATGCACGAATTAAGACTTGAGTTTTTTATGCTGCTCGTAATAAGATAATTGTATTTTCAGATGAAACAATGCAATAACAGTTTCTGCAACCTAGAGAATAATAATGCCCCTTCTTTTCAAGATTTAATTAGTGTATCATAGGCAAATCAGGTTGTCCCAGAAATCAGATCAGGCAGAACTAATCCCGATTTAGCAAAATCTCTTTCTGAGGGAAAAAACCCCTATATTTTTAATATAAGTGAAATTCGATTTATTTTGCTGTGAGCAGTGAACAACAGTGAAAACTTTCAATGTAGAAATGACAAAGTTACGAATATATAAGAATGACCATAAACTAACCATTAGATTACAAAATCAAATTGACTAGTACATATTCAAAATTTGGATACAAAATCAAAATATAATTTCCTCAATTTATAATTTGAGGAAATAAATGAGAAAAAATATGAGGAAATAATTTACATCAAGGTTTTACATCGATTAACATCAACAATATTTATTTCAAGGACTTTCATTTGTTCTCATTTTTACGAATTGCAGCAGGGAAACTTATTTGTTTATTGACAAAAGGATGCCATACAATGAAAGAATTATGCACTTTTTCTAGTTGTGGGGAAAGAAATTAAGAATTATGCACTTTTTCTAGTTGTGGGGAAAGAAATTAAGAATTATGCACTTTTTCTAGTTGTGGGGAATTATGCACTTTTTCTAGTTGTGGGGAAAGAAATTAAGAATTATGCACTTTTTCTAGTTGTGGGGAAAGAAATTAAGAATTATGCTCTTTTTCTAGCTGTGGGGAAAGAAATTCCCGAAAACAATTCAGATGTGGCTTAAATGTGAATTTAATAAAACTCCACCAGAAAAATGGTAAACTAAAATATGATTAAAACAGTTTCGCACTCGGGAACTATGTGCGTGATTTCTTTGATGAAACATTTCCATATCAAGGGATTTGTAGACATGAACCACTTTCAAGGCTTCCACATTCTTCCAAACTTATAACACCGGATTTTTTTTGGAGAAACAGAAGAGCCGATTTATTACTCAAAGATTTAAGTCAGTTGTAGAATCAAGATAATGAATCACCATAGCTACTATAATTCCTCAATTGCTTAACAACGACTAGAGGAAAATCGAAAACCGATTTTGTGTTGTACTTGCAAGAAATGGTGCTAATGTAAGAGTGAATTATTATAATTTTTTTAATTGTTCAATAAAATCTTATTTCCCTACCTTTTATTCTGTGTTATTCATAACAAATCTTTTTTAAGAGAATAATTAACGGAAATCCCATATTATTAAACCATGACGGTTATTAGTACTACTGCAAAAATAAAATGGCTTAAAATACTTCCAACAAATGGATTCTATTATATCATTGTACACGACGTTCTTGTACTTAAAGAAATCACTCGTGCATTCCAAGATATACTGTGCCTGATACGAATGAAATAGATATGTGTGCTGATGTGTGAAATACGTGAATCCATTATATATATAAATGCCATTTCTAGAAGTTAAGGAATAAAAGAAAGCCTAGTTTGCAAGAAAGATTTATGGCAGCTGTTATTCTTATCTTGTTACTGTTCTTTCAATTTGTATGTGTAATTTTCTCCTAAATTTTATGTTGCCTTGTGACAGTTATTAGAATCTTGTTTTGAATAAAATTCCGAAGCTTGATCAGACAGCGAAGAAAATTGAAATCTTCTATCAACTCTTCAGATTTAACTGTTTCATCATTGAGCATTAATAATAAATAAAATTTAGAATAATGCACATAAATAAATAATAAAAAGAATACATTTACTTAATAAATTTAATAAAAGCGTGTAAAAACAATTTTTAAAAACACGTAATTAATAATGTACTCAAAAGTACACAGAACATAGTGTTTTTAAAATTTGTAACTGTTTTCTAATTTTTAATCATTAATTTATAATTAGAAAGTTAAGAATTTAAAAAAAACACTATCTTTTGTGTACTTTTTAAAATTTTTTAAAACTGTTTTCTAATTTTTAATCATTAATTTATAATTAGAAAGTTAAGAATTTAAAAAAAAAACACTATCTTTTGTGTACTTTTTAAAATTTTTTAAAACTGTTTTCTAATTTTTAATCATTAATTTATAATCATATACCTCACTCATTAGACCCATTATGGAGTATGCTTCTCCAATCTGGGCGCATGCCTCTGATACAGCCCTAAACAAGTTAGAAAGCGTACAAGCGAGAGCTGCAAAGATAATAACGGGTGCAGTGTCTTCTACCAACAATGGCAAGATAATCAGAGAGTGTGGTCTAGAAAGTCTTCAAAAGAGAAGGAAAGTAAATATGATTAAGTTCACCAACAAAGCGCGAAGTCACGTACCTGAACATATTTCTCTCATTACCTTTGAAGAATGGAATGCCAGGACAAGACTGAAAAGATCTTCACCCATGCAATACGATAGAGATATCAGGGCAAGCTTAGGCTTGAGCACAACAAATATGCCATTCTACAAGAACCAATCTCCTTCAAAAAACTTCCACTGAACACAAATATTCACACTGACCTCTTGGAGCCATGCAATAAAAATGAAAACAATGATATCATTAAAGAAAAAGGACTCAAGACCATTGAACAGTTTCCAAAAGAGAACTTTGTACACGCATATACAGATGGTTCCTCTAATAAAACTATCACCAATGGGGGCTCCGGAGTGTTTTTAACTACTTTAAGTAATACCCCTCAACAAGGTACATTTGGAGTAGGAACTATAGCCTCTAACTTCACCTGCGAGCTACGGGCAATTTTGGAGGCCCTTAATATGTGTAAAGCCTTTCCCACCTCTGAGCAAGCAAAGGGCCTTGTTATCTTCTGTGACTCGAAGGTTGCCCTCCAAGCAATTTTAAAAGGGGACTCTTCTATCACCCAAGAAATAATCTCAAATATTTATGATCTTCAGGATTTAAACAAAACCTGTACTCTTCAGTGGATACCTGTACACGTTGCCATTGCAGGCAATGAAAATGCAGATAAATTAGCCAAGGAGGCCAGAAATCTCAACATTAACGACTATAACGTTTCCATCCAAGATGAAAATGCAATAGCTAAATCTAAACTAAGAGACAAATCAATACCAACGAAACACTTGATTCGTAATATAAATGCAGATAGATCCACTACAAAAACTATAACTAGGCTGAGAACCAACCACCACCGAGGCATGAGGATCGACAGAGAGGGAAGGGGAGTCTACAGGAACTGTGATAACTGCCCAGATACGCAGATGACACATCTTTGAGTGTCCAGCTATGAGTGTTAATCTGAGAGAAATGGGAGTCTTGCCGTCCTTGATAGACCTGTATGACGATAACATCAAACAAATTGCAGAAGCAGTAACCAGGACTCATGGATGCATTTGATTCGGCTATGTCATAGACACGACAAAAAAATTAATTTATAATTCATTCTAAAAAGCATTGGGGAATCTTGACATCCATTTTCTCAAATTCACTTAAGAAGCAGCACTAAAATGGAATCAAAATTTATTTATAATATTCGATTAACGGATGATAAGTTATATAATTACTGCAATAGAGAATTGTTATCCAAAATTGCTAACGTGGAAAACCTCAGTTTACTAGAAAGTTTGTAATAAATCGATTGCAAAATTTCATTTTTAGAAATATGAAATAGTAGTTTTAATAAAAATATTAAAAAGATATATGATATATGCACGAAATGAAGGCCGAGAGCGAAGTATGGTACTAATAAAACAGTATATACTAAATAGAATATTTGTTTAAACTAAAAAAAATATGAAATATTTTATTGTGAGAGTTAATAAGATATATCTATAGCAAGGATTATAATATTCTAATATTTTTTACTAATGTGATTTTTAAAAAAATTTCATAAATATGTCATGTATTTCCACTTTCTGTTTCCTTTTTACGAGATAATGTGAAATTTAAAAAAATGAAGAAGCATATAAGCTATTCCCATTTAGCACTTAGATTTTAGAAAGAAAACATTTTTTTGCTGTTTTTATTTAAAATTTCTTCAGAATAGGCAACCTACTATTGAGGATAATTACTCACTGTATAATGAATTCGCCATGCGTAAATATACATATTTAACGAAAAGTTTTATTTGATTAAAGAATATATCTTCCTAAATTTTGAATCACGAAGCAGCAAAAATACCATATAACAATCTTTCATCTTTCTTTTTAACTCTAGGACTTGTGACAAATTTCTGAATAGGCAACTCAAATTTGGGCCATTGGGTAAAAAAAAAATACTTGCAGATCGGTTCCTCGTCCAATTAAAGTGTTTGTCAAATAAAAATTTTTTTAAAAAAATATACATTCTATGAATTTTAAAATATTAGGAAACAAATGTGTGTTTACATTAATTTATTAAGTTAATTATAAAATGAAAGATAATAAATTACTTATTTATCAGATATTAGGATGTCATTTATTCATTTAACAAGTTATTTTATAGTTCACTTGAAAATTCTTATAAAACAACAATTTTTTAAAGATTTTATTTGTTTGAAATTTATTATCCCCTTAAAATCTATCAAGATAATTAACTTGATTTATATGTAAGTAAAAAAATCCTTAATTAATATTTATGGCAAATTTTTTGAGAATTTTATTACTCAAGTAATTTTTCTCATGATGTAATATATATATATATATATATATATATAAACCCATGAAAATTCAAATGTTTTCGTAAAATTACTGAAATGAAAAAACGAATTAAAATAAATCATTAACATTTAATTAAAACATATTGAAATATGAAACTAAATTACCAGTCGTTAAAACAGAGCCTTCATAATGTGTACTTGATTCTCAAATTGCCACTGACTGAGAGAGTTCGGTTTTCAGAAATACAAAGATAAAGAAATCGATGTCATAAAAAAAAGAACAAGTTAATTGACAAAAACTCTATGCTGTTTTTAAATGTTATATTTGTAAACGCAATAAACTTTTTTATTTACAGTATTGCATTTACGTTTATGCTGTATAATGTTGTATTTTGCTGTACAATGTTGTATTTTTTTTTTTGCCTTTTTGGTGTCTTCTTGCTAACTTAGTAAAAATTATGGGATTGAATTTTTGAGTGGTATTAATTTTCAAATTGTTACCCATTCAATTTTTTCTGATTCTCAGAAGAAGGTAGATGATCATCGATATTAAAGAGACGAGTTCATTTGCTAAGAAAGGGGGAAAATATGAGAAAGACAAAATTAAAAATAATAAAATTGTATTAATAGGACTGTGTCGGAGAGAAAAATTAAATGATATTCTTTGATGCTCTCGCTTTAGTTATTTTTTTTCAAAGAATCGCCGAGTTAATCTCATATGTATACAATTTAGAATAAACGCAATTTAAATATAACAAATTTTATAAAGACACAACACATTTTTTAAATAAAAGTTGTATAACAAATGAAATTTTGCATCGAAAATTCTTATTTAAGTGCTTTAGTCATTAATCCCCATTATTAAAATCTTACCCTTTTATCTAATGTACAAAATATTTCATTAAATTTGCCTGAATAAATAATATCAAAGAGTACAGCAATTTTTATCGGGGCCCCGAATGGGCCAACCTAAAAAAAATCCATTCCATTAAGGCTCGTGATTTCCATTATTAATTTTTCATCTATGCAATGCTTGACTTCCTAAAAAAAAGCAGTGCCCTCTATAAAACCGTTAAAAGTGTCCCCCTCATAATTACAAGCGTTAATTAGTAGAAGCTCCCCTTTTTTGGCACCCCTTTCTCAGCCCTTCCCCCCCCCCTCCCAGCGATCCTCAAAGTCAATAAGGCGCACTCTTTAATTTGCAGCTAATGTTAATGATTAAACAAGTGTTAATTTTATGGCGGGGCGGCGGTCCCCCGCGGCATTGCGCGTTAAACAACTAGTAATTAACCCTCGATACAGTTTTCTTCTTCTTTTCTCTGTCCGTACGTCTGAGATGTTGATTTTTTTGTTTTATTATTTTTGTTATTTATTTTATTCGCCGCTATACTTTTCCTCACTCAATCATTAAGTCGTATTTTTAGGTGGAGTCAACCGTAAGCGCTGCTGGCGATGGACTTAAAACAATTCCGGTAATCTTATTAACGGGTATTAAGGTTTTGGGGAAATTAACGAAAGGGTGGAAGGCTTGGGATAAATTAACGAAACACTGGAAAAGGAGAGGAAGGAAAAAAATAAAAGTCGCCGAATAAAATACCACACTAGAACGGAAAACAAAGTGGTAATTAAATCATTCGGCAGGATTTCGTAGTAATTAAAAGGTAGAAAAGGAGGTATAATGCGTTTAATGTGACTAAGCTAACGGATAGGAAATTAGTCCTGTAAATGTAAGGGCGGTCGGGCTGCGTTTGATATGCCGGAGTAATGAGGATTTCAGTGGTATTTACTTCGGCGCCTTTCTTTCGAATTAAAATCTTTTGAGAAGCATAATTTTGGAATTAATTACAACAATAATTAGAAATGCCATGTCAGAAAGAGCGGTTTTGTTTCCAACTCGGAGCAGTTTTCTGAGATTTTCTTAGTGGAAATTTATATGCACGAAAAATTTGAATGATCTGAATACGAATAATGCTTTTATTCTGTGAAGTACAAGTATTTAAATTGCATGACCATTTTCGACAATTAGGTTATATTTCAATTTAAATACGTTTTGAATTAGAAATAAAGTATTTGGTTTGGAATGATGGCTACATGCATAGGCTTTGTTTGCTCTGGAAATGGAGATTCGATCCTCGACATCATCATTCTGGAATTTTGTTTTGTTAAACCTGGTTTGTTGCACAAATTCGCATTCCTTTGTTTGGTGCGAGGATGTAATGTATAAATTAATTAATTTAATACGCAATCGGAACGATGCGTTAGCAAATTCAACAATGAAAATTAAAAGAAGAAATTAGAATAAAGAAAAAAAAAATTCGACCTTGATATTTTGATGAACTACATTTTAATTCAAAGAATACTTTCTTGAAATTGTGTTTTTCCATCTATGAATATGATAAATTTATAAATAAAAACAACAAAACAAAAACTATGGAAAGTATGTGGTCTTTACATTAAAATTATCAATATGTTTAGAGAATATTAGAATTCATATTATATTCTCTTCAACATTTTTAATGCATATTATATTCATTATTATATTTTAATGAATATTATATTCATTATTATATATGCATATTATATTCATTATTATATTTTAATGCATATTATATTCATTATTATATTTTAATGCATATTATATTCATCATTATATTTTAATGAATATTATATTCATTATTATATTTTAATGCATATTATATTCATCATTTATAATGGATATTATATTCTCTTCATCATTTTTAAAAGCTAAACAAAAAACGATCCACCTTGTGTAAAAGAAGAAATCAGTGTTGAGGAAATTACTCTCATTAATTAGGTACTAATATTCATATATTGGCTTATCTCTTAATTTGCTACACTTTTTTTTTACGTTTTCGTTTACGTAGTAGAGAGAAAGTATAGTAATCGTCCAAAAATTCGAATTCGAAATTTTGACGTTTCTTCACGTTTTGGACTTTAACGAGTTCGAAAAACACATTTTTGGAAAATGCCTGTCTCTCTGTGACAAAGATAAAGCAAACATGATTTGAGCTAGATAGTTGAAATTTAATATATGGTCTTTGCACCAAATTTGCAGATTTCTATCAAATTTTGAGTTAAAATCTGTTCAGAGGAAGTCCGTCTGATCGGCTGTTCGAATATCAATTAACACAACTACAAAACGAAGAGTGCTAGATTGATAAAATTCGGTGTACAAATGTTACATGTAGACATCTGTCAAATTCTGAGTCGAATCCAACCATGGATTGACTATTTGGTGGTTTGTACTTTCCGGAACATATAAACGCTATGATTCAAAAACACATTGACTTAAATATATGAAATTTTGTGACTAAAAGCGCAATTTTTTTTGTCAAATCTTTATTTTAATCGGTTGAGAAAAACGTGTCTAAAGCACAAATTCGGTTGTCGTATACTATTAACGTATTTCTGGGATTAATCGCCAAATAAATCGTGAAGAATAACACGATAGATTCAATAAAAATGCTAAATTCACGCCAAAATATAATATTTCGCACTATTGTACGCCAATGCCATGTAAGGCGTCTTTTTGGCATGACAAGTTTATAATAAAGTATGAGAGAAAGTTTAGGAGAGACCACACCCGCTGTTTATTTATAATAATTGTTTCTACTAAATATTACAAATGCAGCGAACTTTGATTTATCGCTCTCAAAGAATGATTTCATCTTCTTAAATATCTTAAATGAAGAAATTTTATTTTATTGATGATGTATCGTTTAATATATAATGCTTCTATGCCACGTGACATCTCCTGCTACTAAAACGTGCATCGTTTCTAGGCCACTGGCTAATCAATTAGGAATAGCTAAAAATAGAAAAAGCTTTGAAAAACTGATTTTTTAAAAACAAATGTTTGAGAGGAATAGTGTTCAGATATCGGATTTTGAAAGAAATAATAAATAAGAAGCCCAATTTTGAATATGGTTTTAAAAATATTTAAAAGAGAAGGTCCATAATAATGAGGCGGTAGGATGTCATCTGCAGGCGGAAAGTTTCAGGTTCGGAACCCAATTTTGTTGGAGAATCGCCATGTAAGCAGAGTTATTGCCCGCTGAATCAATTGAGGCAAAACAAACATGGGTTTACATTTTCAGTAAGACCAGTTTTATGAGAATTTGCTGAAAATTGTCTAGATATGAAAAAAAAAAAAAGTGAATAATTTTGACTAATTTAGTTTTTGTTAAATGACCCATGATGACGAAAATAGTACATTTGTCAACTTTAACTTCTCTTATGTTCTATATAATCGCTATAAAATGACTTTACTAAAAAATTTAAATAACACTGAAAGTGTTTGAAAGCGATAAAATTATTTATTGACATACGGTGTCTGCAAATTAAAATTATACATTAATATTAACCTTCCGATTAATAAACCAAACTAATATATAACATTATAAACTGAATTAAGAAATAATATTAACGAGCCCTATTTTGAATGATAATAAGGCAGATGGTTATTTCAAAATTTATTTCTGTTATTTCTCAAAGCACTTAAGAAATATTCACAATTTTTCTGATGCTATCACAGTCAGTATATTTTTCACTATTTGTATTACTGTAAAGATATAACTAATCGTTTAAAAATAAATAGATAACTGTGTTTACAAAATATCCTTCTTATTTCTCGGAGATAAAATAAGCATAATTGATAAGATTAATTGATAAGAACAATTGATCCCTTAATTGTTCATCCTTCTTGAGAACTTGCATAAGTTTCAAAATAACCGAAGGAGATAATTTTTTCCCAAATAACACTATCTATTTTAGGAAATAAACAAATACTTATTTTATTTATCTTATTTTGACATCGGTTTCTTATTTCGAAACGTTGTTGTTGACAGCAAGTGTTATATATTTCAATAGAAAATGGTTGTTTGAATTTAAGACATATTTTTAACATTTATTTAATTTAAACAAGTAATAAGATAAAAGTAACTATAGTATCATTACAGAATAATTATGATAGTATAATTATTCTATAATGATGTTATATAAAAAGCGCACTTATTCTGTATGGATGTTATCATCATAATAAAATTATTCTTATCATTGGCAACTAGGAATACTTTGATTTTTTTCTTTCTGGAAAAGAAAGAAAAATAATTTCAGAATTGATTGACCAACGAACAATAATGTGCCATTTATTAATAGGAATAAGAACTGAAGTTAATTAAGATTGCATCATCATTTTTGTTATTTGCTGTAAATAATTAGATTGATTTGAAACTCTTTTATCTATTTATAAGTCTGACATTAAGACAAATAATTTTTTATGTTTGAGCATGCAGCTGTAAATGTAAAATATGATTATTATAAGGGGACCATTGCCAAAGAATTTAATAACACAAATGACTATATCAAAAATTGGTCAGGTTTAAATGAATACAACTGAATACAAATTTGTAACTACATAACATCATAATTGCTTGTAAACTGAATAGTAAATGAATAGTAACACTTGTTCTGTTTATTATTAGGAATAAAAACGAAATTTAATAAAAATTTCACCATTTCTATATTAT
Organism: Argiope bruennichi; assembly: GCF_947563725.1. NCBI lineage: Eukaryota > Metazoa > Arthropoda > Arachnida > Araneae > Araneidae > Argiope > Argiope bruennichi. The sequence goes on from NC_079152.1 coordinate 104,451,685, forward strand.
TTGTTGCATATGTACATTGATATGAAGATATAAATTGATTAATTGATATATTGACCAACTTCTAGCATTGACATGAAGATAAATAATTATTGCAATAGAGTATGCGGTTGAATGTGAAAAGGGGGTGACACAAAGGGATGACTGTCAATGGTCTTAGTAAAAGAAAAGTAAATACTAGATAAAATATATCTCAGAGTTGATTGAATACAAATTTATAATTATACAACATCTCAGTTGAATGAAAAAATTAAAACTAAAAGTCATATGCAATGGCAAGAAGTACGCCATTTAGAAATGGCAAACCGTTGGAGTAACTTAAAATAAATGCTCAACATTTTAATTATATTTTTAAATAAAAATTAATCGGAATTTCAGTGATTCTTTTCAACAACTTCAGGAAATATAATCGCATAATAATTATATTTTCACCACTTAAAAATTGGAAAATTTAGCTTCCAATGGTATCAATTTTTCTCTAATTTTAATAAATTGTTCACAATATTTTAAACTATAATTTAAAATAAAACTTTTTATTGTTTTAATAAATCCTTTAACATGCATGCGAGTTGCAGTGATATTAAATTCATTGTTTACGCGCACAAGATGATTGTAAACTTAGTTATAAATTTCTAAAAAAATAATTTAAGGATGGACGAATAAGATCTTAAAACTAATTCTCCTCACGCGATAATAAATCGGACTAAATTTTGGAATATCATAAATTTTTTTATTTTAAATTTCTTTTGGCTTTTTTTAAAACGTTCAATAAATAATTATTTCGTTATAATTGCTTTTTTAAAAATTGAATGTTTATTTACATTTATTCTCATTTTATCAATTTTCCACTTTTCATTTCCTAAACAGTTTCCAAGCTTGCAGACCTGCATTCTTGGCGTCCTGGCTCAAATTCAAAAAAATCTGATTGCTATAATAATAACTCTTTTATGTTAAATATGCTTTTATTAATAATATGTAAAGTATGCTTTTATATTTTAAACAAACTTTTTAAGAAATTGTAGGTGAAATTTCTTAAACATTTAAATACATTTTCACAATTATTAACTACTTATTATTTTATGACGTAAAAACAAAATTAAAACCTGTTAAATCTTTTTAAAAGCGAAGATAATGGAAATTGATTTCAATACTCTTTTTTTCACCGTAATTTCTCATATGTTTTCAAAATGACGAATTCTTGAAACCAAAATATGATAACCAATAACCATTTTTTTAAATATTTTTATTAATCTTTAAAATTCGGTATCGAGATATTCATCCCTTTGTTCCAAATTTTCAGGTCCTTTAGCTTTAAATATTTCAGGAACTTTTCTTTTTAAGATATTTTATATTTTAATGCTTACCACTTCAATATCAATCGTGAAAACTCAAGAAAAATGTTTTTATTGAGCAATCGTTACTGTATCAGCCTTTTAAACTAAACATGAATTTTCTGCTTCAGGTAACATAGCCAATTATATCATTTTCAACCGCAAAAATATTCTTCACAATTTTTTTTTCTTTGGATGAATGATAAATTTCAAAAGGAGGTTTTAAAAAGACTATTTTAAATATTCGATTTATATAGATTTATTTCAGTTATTCTCCAGTAAAACGCTTTCATTTCTTTTACAGAATCTTCAAAGGCAATTTCAAGTGTTAATCGATTGTACAGCGCGCTTCTAGGAAACATTTGATCCGTTATTTAGCCTGCAGCCAATCGTTGTTCAGTCTCTAGTATCTAAAAGGAAACTGAAGCGTATAATGTTGATTTCTCTTCCAGTAATCTTATATTCTTTGATGTAGATAACAATTTTTTTGAATCGCTGTAATCGGTATTCAAAAATTCTTTACTCTGCATTGAGTGAATTTGAAATGATGACAAGATAAATGTTTATAAATGTTTCGATATAGATTTTTGATACTTTATGGAATCTCTGATTCTTTTGAAAGAAACCCAGGAAAAATTACCAAGTATGCAAGTTATTAATTCAAAACAATCATAATAAATAAAATGAATTTAAACGTTCACGAACTACTAGAGCAATAAATTCAAACATTTTTTTTTAAATTCTTTTATTTGAATAAGTAATTCTTTAAAAAAAGATCATTGAAGAATTTTACTTTTTCCGAAAGAATTTGTTGTAAGGTCCGAAATAAAAATTTAAAAATAATTTCCAGAAATATTAGTGTATAACAAATATAATATAATTTGTTAACGATACTTATTGATAGCATAAATAACGATATTTTAAATATTTTTATAATATTTGAAATTATTAAGTTCAAAGATTATTCTTACTTTAACCAGACAATTCAAGCATTATTCGCATTTTATTCTTATATTATAAGCGAAGGAAGCAAGAGGTAGAATACAAGGGATCTTTGGTCTTAGTGATATATTTAATTCATTGGTTTATAAGTTTTTCTTTTTCTCGAGGATACAGTTTTTGTCTTGGAATTCAGAAAAAATAACAGTTATAATTGCAGAATATCTATATAACAGCGTCTGATACGACACATTCTGATCTGAAGCAGGCATTTCTAGCCTTGGAAAAAGAGGCAGGTAAATGCACCTTATTATAAACAAGGAATAAATAAAAAACATGCGATTCACGAGGGTAAAAGACTCTGCTACTCACCTGCAAACAGGTACTTATAAATTTGAGAAAGTTGATAGCTTTATATATCTGGGCTCTGCAATTAACATTAATAACAATATCACATCTGAAGTACAGCGGAAAATTAAAGCTGCTAATAGATGCTTTCACAGAATGAAGAAATATTTAAAATCAAATTTAATTAAAAGAAAAACAAAGTTATTAATTTATAAATGTGTAATCAGACCTATACTCACACACTCTTCAGAAATCTTGACAATGACACAAAAAGATGAAAATGCCCTTGGTATTTTTGAGCGGCAGATACTAAGAGCTATTTTTGGAAGAATACAAGTTGATGGCGTTTGGCACAGACATTCAAATTTAGAACTTTACTGTGTCTGCAAGGAACCTGACGTCGTGAAATGCATATAAATACAAAGGATTGAATGGGTTGACCACATTATTAGAATGAAAAAGGAGCCCACAACGCAGAAAATATTCCTGGCCAAGCCCACTGGAACAAGAGCTAGGGGCCGACCCAACCTCAGATGGGTTGATTGTCCAGAAGGGGGCTTCGCCACTTTAGGCGTGATTATTTGGAAGACTATGGCCAAAAAAAGAGAGGCATGGAAGAAAATTCTTGAGAAGGCCAGGGCCCACCCCGGGCTGTCGTGCCACTGATGAAGGAAGAAAGCGTCTGATACGAAACATCCAATTAAGGCATATTTGAGAATTAGAGTTCATATGATATATTGTCATCATATTATGTAAAAACCTCAAATCAATTTCGATTCTCGCAATAATGTTACGTTGTAACTTTGCTTCTCTGCGCTGTATATCTTCTCGTAAGGAAGACAGTTTAACAGTTATAGTAACGGCTAATGAACCCGTCTTTGTCGACAAAGTTGATAGCCATTTGGTGACAAAAATGAAGGATCCATATGAAGGTTATTTGCGACTCTTGAGGATAACTCCCTTAGGACGCGAGTACCAGTATTTTTTGCCGAAGATTCCTTGCCCTGACAAAGGAACTATAAAATGACAAGAAATGCCATGGTAGTGAGTAGGCAAGTCGAGAGTAATGAATCGTTCAGTTGAGTTGAGTTGAGTTCAAGCAAATAATTGAGTAAAGTTTCCAACGAATTCTCTCTGGACGCTTTCTACTACTATGGTTATTTAATAGCTGTTTTCTATTTGTGTGCTACTGTTTTCTACAAATGTGATTCTTAGATATGCATTGGATGTATATTGCTAATATGCATTCGTCTTTTCGTGTAAAATAAAACAATTTTTACCTGATCCCATATGTTTTCCCATATATCTTTTCTATAAAAAAAGTAATTTTAAAAAAGTTTCAAAATCTCTCGTCAGACAAAAACCAGATTTTGTCACTCAGGAATCCTAATGTGCTAATGATTTTAAGTAGAGATTTTACTCTAATTAATGATTTTATAAATATTTTATTTATTAAAATATATACATGATCTTCTCTTCGTTCTCAATTTTTTTGACTGACGTAATAAAAAAACATACTATCAGGTTAATAAAAACATATTATTCTATAATAGGTAATTTCTAGTTACCTCGTAACTTTGGAGGGCCTCCAGAATTCCAGATTTTTTTCAATGGTATTTTGAGAGTATATAATTTTTTTCACATAACTTGCAAGAGTCTTATATAGATATATTAAAATTTATTCGTTTTTATTTTTTTATATATAAAGTATTGCTGTAATAAAAAAAAATAAAAAAAATCGAGTTTTGAAAACTTATATTTGGTATTTTGTCTGTCTGTCTATCTCTGTGTGTGAACACAACTGATAAAAATTTTAAACTATGAGGATTAAATTCAATTAGGCCAAATTTGTGGATTTCCATCAAAATTTGAACGAAACCTATTGAGAGGAAGTCTGCCTGTCTCTCTGTTCAAGTACAAGGGAAACCGATAACTTCGAAATATAAAGAACTATAAACATTATCTTAGGTACACATATTTTGATACGAAATATTGATTCTTATCAAATTTTGAATCAGATCTATCGAGGGATTGAATATTTGCCTGTATTTACTTTCGCATATATGTAACTACAATAACTTATAAATGCAAATTTTTAAATCAATGAAGCTCGATATATTATCTGGTGACTACAACTGTAATTTTGTATCAAATTTTATCTTTAAATCATCGGGGAAAAAGACGTCCAAAATAAATATTCATACAAAAAATTCAGTAAAAATGCCACTATGCCAAAGATTTGTATTCCGTAACCAGTTTTCGCTAATGTCGTTCGAGGTATTCCAAGATTTACTGAAGTTCCACAATTTTAAATTTGTGAAACTTGAAAAGAGATATTATTGGAGAGAATGCGAGACAGTTTCAGGGAGACAAAACCATCTAGTTTAAATTTTGAATCATTACTCTTGAGGAATTTCCTCTCACGTTTACAAAGTTGCTTGTTTAATGATCAGAGGGATCATACTGGGGGATTGTGGAATAAGTGAATTTATTTGCATCCTATTTAATGGTATTTCAGACTGATTTTGTTATGATTTTATTTTTTCTATTCTAATCTAGAACACAAATTTTAGAATTTTAGTGACTATGTGTGTTATACTATAAGCTTAGTAATAAAGGTTTTAAAAGCTATCTTTTAAAGTCTGTTAGCTATAAATAAAAAGAAACATCATCGCCGTTGTGAAGTTATCAGATAGCTCGATAAGATGCTGAATAAATAAATGCATCTAAAATGGATTCATATATGGTAAGCTATACTTTATATATTAAGTAAAAACGAGAAAGGGAGAAAAATACTCAAATTTAATGCGCTGAATAAGAAGTGAAATCGTATCTTGTAGAAATATGTAATATTTTAAAATATAACTCATTTTTGATTAATTTAACATTAAATGAGAAGCAGATAATATCAACAACTGATATAGCTACTAAAGCAGAAAAAATACGTAAAAAATTTAAAAAATTCGTTTATTGGAATTATTGGATTTATGTTAATACATGTTTAACATAAATTATGTTTAATAATATATTTAATTCTTCAATCAAAATTTGCATTAATATATCGAATTTTAAGATATTTATTTCTCTATTTATTTTTTCTTGGTTTAAAATATTAAGTATTAAATATGAGAATAAAAATCCTTCCATATCAGATTTTAATGAATGTTGTTACAAAAAACAAATTATTTCCATTAAACATTTAAAATAATAATAAAAATTTAGAATATAAGACAATTTTGTAAAAAAAAATTAAATACACTTATTTAGGAATGATTATATTCAAAACAAGAAGAAGAGACAATACATTTAAGGATTATACACAAAATAGATACACAAATGAAGTTTAAAAAAAATATGCTTTATGCACATTTAACTAGATATTTATTTACATTACAAATCTTTTTTTCCAGCGGTTAAATTTACCCGACAGAAATTCACGAATAACTCAAAATTAAATACATTTGAAATGACTTTTTTTAAGATTTTGCATTCCAATTGTCATTTATAAATCGATTAAAAAAATTTGCGAAATATTTTAATACAAAATAGTATAAAAAATTTATATAAAATTTAAATATATCAGATAAAAATATTTAAATAACTGGTTGTTTTTTTTTAAAAAAAATGCTAATTTTTTCAGAAAACATTACAATTTGTTTCGCCATATATAGATTTAAAAAAATATCAACTAGCATGAGTGACTTCTCAGAATGTAAATCATGATGTTGAAAATTCTTAGATAACATTAATATTTTAAGTTAAAATATCAAGTGCTATATTAATTGCTGTAAGTTGCATTTTGTAACATAATGAAGTATAAGCAATATTTTACTTTACTTTCATACATGTAATGAAAATAGTTTTCTTACATTACTCTAATCCCTTTTAAAGTTTAGTTTAGTTACTAAAGACACTTCGATTTCAATATTATTAGTCTAAAATTTGGTCAGTAAAAGATAATACCTCAAAAGCGATAACATTTTGCCTCAAAGTAGTTCAAGCCATCAAGAGGGTTGCATTTATTGCATTTTGCTGCATTGAAGTCTATAGAGAAAGGAATCGATCTATTGATTGCATATAATAACATTAAATATAAAGAATTAAAAAATAGTTAATTTCTCGTTATATCTAATAAGAGGGAAACTATAAATTCTCTTTATTAATTAAAGCAAGTAATCATGTCATATCATCATTTCATGTCAATATGAAAAGGTAAATATTTATCAAAAATGTATAACTAAGAAAATTGTAAAAATATTATATATTTATCCCTTATTAAACGCAATAATACAACATAAATAACTTGATTAATAATATTAAATAATGAAATTAAATATTTGATATCATTAAAAGCATTAAAAATAAATATAGCTTTTATTCTCTCTCGTTTTCTCTCTCTTACTCTATATATGTATTGTGAAACATTTTTGTGGTGAAGTAATGCCTTAATTTTTTTCTCTAAGCTCATTTTTTCTTGTCAATTTACACCAGTAAGGAATGATATACTATTTATTTGAAATAAATTGCCGCATTTGAATACTTGTTGCATATTCAGTCTTTAATATCGTCATATTAAGTCAATAAATGGCAGATATGAGGTAAATTCATTAAAATTCTATCATTTGAGAATAATTTTGATAAAGTACGTAATGACTTTTCAAGAAAATTCCAAGAAAATTTATCTACCAACATAAAATCTTATATCTTGAACAATTTCAGAAAACAAAACATTGTGATGATGTTTCGAAAAAAACTTTTAAAAAAGAAAATGAACCATATGACATTACATGTTGTTTGAATATTAATCTCTTGTGATGCAATCAATTTTTAATTGTTTGATGTATTTTTTAAAAAAAATGAGGCACATTGGGATTATTCTTTAAATTTTCTTTATTTCCCAGGAAAAGCAAATTTACATTCGCAGTTCATCAGAAGTTCTTATTCTCGGACTGTTAGCGCCATCTATTTGTAACAAAGTAAACTGAACAGATCCCATTGGCGAAGACGGGCATAAAATCAATTTAATTTTCAAGCAAAGTAAAGAGTAATTCTACATTTTAAATTATAACAAACTTTTTTATAATCCATTTAGTGTATATAATTTTTTAGTCAAAAAGATAAGCCTAGTGACAGTTATAAGGTGGTATGACAACTGTTATTAAAGCAAAAAATGTGAAGAATAAAGAGTTGCCTTAATTAAACCTTGCATTTCGCTATAATCCTATTACACCATAGCTGTTTTAACAGATTTTTCTGAGAAATAAAAGCTGCTGAATAATGGAGGCTTGCACTTTAATTTACTCAAGCAAAACTATAAATATTTTCGCTAATTTGTGAATTTCAGAAGTCAAGAAAATATCCTGTTTTTCGACTTTATTCAGAATTTTCGCATACATCATTTGAATTTCAAAACACATCCAATTAAAATTATATTTGAAGAAATTCAATATTTGTTTTTGGATAAAGAGAACAAATAAAAATAAAAAAAAGAAAGCATAAAAATTATTTTTTCGCTGAAATTAAAGCTATATAAATTTTTAACTAAATATTTAATATTTTACATGATTCAACATTCAATTAAATATTTAATATTTTACATTTATTCATTATTTGTTCTTGAATAAAGAGAACAAATAAAAAAAAAAAAGGAAGCATAAAAATGATCTTTTCGCTGAAATTAAAGCTATATAAATTTTTAACTAAATATTTAATATTTTACATGATTGATATAAATTGAACATGTTATATTCAATATACTTATTGTTAATTAACTTTTAAAATAAAGATTTTAAAATTAGGTCCCTTCTAAGAAGAGAAAATCCAAATTCTCATATTAAATTATAAAAATTTCCCATCTAAAAATATTTAGGAATTTTTGGAAACATTAATTAGAGAAGTAAACTTTAATGCATTTGTGTTATTTATTTAGCAAAACGTATATTTGCTCCTAAAATAGTTGATGTGCAGTCGATTTATTTCTTATAAAAAATGAAAGAAAGATTGTATTAATATTTAGATAATTTCTTAGAAATTTTATAGGAATTGCTAAATGCAATTGCTTATGAAATAAAATCTTGTTCAAAAAAGAAATCTACACTCTATTAATTGAATTCATAATAAAATAATGAAGTGTTTAAAAAATAGTTCTCCAAGAGAATTCCTTTCATACCACACCTATTTATCATTCAATTTTAGGATTTTTTTAACTAAAAGTTTCGTATGAAATATAATTATTTTTATAAAATATTTTTTTGGAGAATAATTTATTAAAAGTATTCTTTCATTCTTTACCTTTGTAGGTAAGATCGTATAAAATGTTAAATATTGAACGTAAAATATATTTTCTTCTTTACTAGAAGAATAAAATATTTAACATAAATTCTCAAACATACATTCTCTAATTTATTTTTAGCTGATGAAACAAAAATTTTAATACTGCGTAATTTAATAGGAATAATTTTTTAAAAGAAAATTAAACCAATAATTATTTTATTTTAATGAAGAATTTTGTCAAAATTAAAAAAAAAATAATGTACACTTTAACTACCAATTTAATGTAACTACATTACTTGTTTCTAATATTTTAAAGAACAAAAATTTTAAATTGAAATATTTTTTTATTTCATTTATAGCTACGCACAATATTGTCCGATTCTTCCTTACATATAATATGTATGTATATTTTTAAACAAAAGTTGGTTATATAAAAAAATTTAAGAAATATTTAAAAATCAAATGTTTATTGAATCAATTAAATTAAATAATACTTCAACTTAACTAAATTTATTTGAATATTCAGTTTCGCAAACACTAATTATTGAAATGCCATTCACAGAATAAATACTTTGAGCATAAAATGCTGATTAAAAATAAAACAATATCTGGTTCTGAATTATTATCATATTATTTTTAAAAAGATAAAATACAGAATTTCGACAAATAAAATTTCTTTAAGCTACCAAACTGTTTATCCCCATGCTTACATTTTTTGCATTTGATTTTTATAAATATATTTTTTCTATATATTTAGATAATACTTTCTAACTCGTTCAAGCATGGCGGTTTATTTCCTGAACTATTTATTTTAAATGAAATGACGATTTTAAAACTATTTAATGAACAAAGTATAATTTTAGAGTTTAAAAATGTAAGTAGTTTAAGTTATAAATTGGTTTAGAAACAGAACCACTGTGCATTAATTCTTTGATATAGGTGTCTCAATAAATAAACCACCAGTCTTGAAAAAGTTATTTAAACGTACTAACTTGAAGACTAAAAATTATTGGGATACATTAAAAAAAAGAAAATGTCAAAACCCATCTGTTACAAATTGCCAAGTCATTGTGGATATTATGTACCGTTATTTTATCAGCTGATGTTCAACAATGGGTCAACTGAAATCTTTAACTATTAGAAACAGACCAAATGGCAACAAAGAAATCTGAATAATTTCTTACTAATTTTTTTACACAACAACTTAGTTGGAATTTTTTTAAGTACTGTTAATAAATATCAAGCTGTATTAATAAGATCGGAAAAAAGCGACCGTTCTATTTCTAACATTTTGAAAGTAGTATTGAAAATATACACGATATTCATTAATAGTAACCATTAATATTTATTTAATATTATAGAGAAATATAATAAATCTGACCTCGGTGCTTTATATTTCAGAAAATGAAAAAATGAAAAGAAAGAAAAAATAAATAAAGAGATATATATTTAAAATTATTATTTCTCGCATTTCGCCTTTTAATGGATTGAAATTGACATTTGTTTGCTCATGGCAATCTATATATTGCAAAAGGTAATCTGATATCTATTGCATCAGATTACCTATCTATCTGATATAATGATATCTATTGCAAAAGGTAAGTTTATTGCATAATTGAGAATTTGCACTTATTGTCAGTATTTTCAGTATAATTGAATTATTGGGATTGAAATTGACATTTGTTTGCTCATGGCAATCTATATCTATATATTATTGATATCTATTGCAAAAGGTAAGTGTATTGCATAATTGAGAATTTGCACTTATTGTCAGTATTTTCAGTATAATTGAATTATTGGGATTGAAATTGACATTTGTTTGCTCATGGCAATCTATATCTATATATTATTGATATTTATTGCAAAAGGTAAGTGTATTGCATAATTGAGAATTTGCACTTATTGTCAGTATTTTCAGTATAATTGAATTATTGGGATTGAAATTGACATTTGTTTGCTCATGGCAATCTACATCTATATATTATTGATATCGATTGCAAAAGGTAAGTGTATTGCATAATTGAGAATTTGCACTTATTGTCAGTATTTTCAGTATAATTGAATTATTGGAAGACACTCATCAAATTATATACATAATTGGATTTTTCACCTATCTTTTACTATTGCACATTTTGGGATCTTTTTCATGTTTTTTGTTTCCACATTTCTTGAAAGAATGTCATTAAGGCTTGACATTCATTTGCAGCTTATTTCCCTTGTTCACATAGCTCTAAATACCGATACTTTAATACTATTTAAACAGTAAATAAGAACCCACTATTTTAATATTCAGTTGATTTAGAATCAAACAGTTATTTACATGTTATTAGTCTTTCCTTTATTTGCATGTTATTGTCCCAATATTTTTCAATGAAGCGGTGGATTTCAACATTTACTTCTTAAAAATCTAAACAATTCAAACAGAGAAAATATTTTATGCTACTTTTTATCATTATGCACATTTTTCTTCAGCACTACATTGTCACAGAGTTAAGTGTTTTTTGCCGTAACAAACCGATTGTTCGAAGTCACTTCGGCACAAAAAGCCAGTAGCGAGTCAATCGCTCTTTCGAGGCACAAGGCAAGAGTATTATTTTTCGCACTCCACCAAGAATATCGAAAGAATGCAAATGAAGAAACACGGTGAGAAAATCCGCTCCCACTCGCCTTCCTTCTTTAATTTCCTTACCTTAGCATTTTAAATTCGAAAATGATGAACAGGGGCTCGATTTGTTATTTTTTCCACCCTACCCCCCCAACTTCTCATTAACTCCCTTCTTGGGAAAAGTCTCTCCATTCCCGCTCTCGGCGGCGACTTAAAAAGAAGAAGAATGTTCGTTCGCCAGTGCTTAGTTCCACTGAATATTCTTTCATTTTAAGTTTCCTGAAAAGTTTATGCGAAGAGGATCTTCAACATATTGCAGACAGGAAGGAATATGTTAACTCTTTCCATCCGCCGATGCTCAATTTCATTAGGATCGAAAATGGAAGTTCTGCGAGAAAGTTGCTCATTGTTGCTATGATTATCTTTATAATAAAGAAGCATTTTGCTCTTTTTAAAGGGAGGATAAATAAGCATTCAACGTGTTGTGGGAACGCATTTATATTATAAACAAAATATTAACTAGCGAATTTCTTATGAAATGGATTGCTTCATTTTTTATTCCATATATATAAATAGGAGCAAATGTCCTTTTTTTGGAGGGCAGATTTGTAAATAAACTATTTGATTAATGCTTATTATAAACAATTGTTTGGTAAACATTTGACGATCTACGTTATGAAAAATTCTTGGATAAAATAAGAAAGAAGAATTATTATAAAGAATCATGTTTTTTAGGGGGGATTTGTAAATAAACTGCTTGAAAATGCTTATAATAAACATTTGTTAGGTAAAAATTTGACGATCTACGTTATAAAAAATTCTTGGATTAAATAAGAAAAAACAGTTTTAAAGGAATTTTTTTTAAAGGAAGGATAAATAAGCATTAAGCCTGCTTTTGGAGCAAATTTATATATATATAAAAAAATATGAGATATCGTATTTTTTATGGATTGCTTTTTCTTTTTTTAATGTGAGATATATAAATAAGGAGCAAATGTTTTTTTAATGGGGATTTGTAAATAAACTGTTTGATAATGCTTATAATCAACGTTTGTTAGGTAAAATATTTGGCGATCTACGTTATGAAAAATTCTTGGATTAAATGAGAATAAAGAATAGTAATAAAGAAGAATTTTTAAAACAAAATATTAACAAACGTATTTCTTATGAATTGCTTCTTTTTTTTAAATGTCACATATATAAATAAGGAGCTAATGTTTATTTGGGAGCATTTGTAAATAAACTGCTTGGCGTTATTTATAATAAGCATTTGTTAGGTAAAAATTTGACGATCTACGTTATAAAAAATTCTTGTTTAAATAAGAAAGAAGAATTTTAATAAAGAAGCATTTTATTCTTTTTGAAGAAAGAATAAATAAGCATTGAGCGTATTGAAGGGCAAAATTATAAACAAAATATTAGGTAACGTATTTCTTATAAAAAGGATTGTTTCTTTTTTTTTAAATGTCAAATATATAAATAAGGAGCAAATGTTCTTTTTTTATTTGACAATCTACGCTATAAAAAAATGCGTGGATTTTTATTATAAAAACGTTTGGATAAAATGTTCAATTATTTTCATGATAAAAAAAGTTGACACTCAATTTTCGTTGACTATTTTTATACAAACAATTTGCATAGAATGCTTGATGATGTTATTTACAAAAATGCTCAGATTTAGTTTGTTTTAAAACGTTGAAAGTTTTGATAATCGTAAAAATCACTTTGAATAAAACGTTGAATAATCTGTGTTACAAAAATCCATCAGATTAAATTCTTGTTGAAATTTATCATAATATTTATTATAAAAAAGTTTGGATAAAATTCTCAATTATTTTCATTATAAAAAAAGTTGGCATACAATTTTTGTTAACTACTTTTATAGACACAATTTGTATAAAAAAACTTGATGATGTTTATTATAAAAATGCCTAAAGTCTTTTTATTTTAAAATGTTGGCAGTTTGGATAATCATATAAGTCAATTCGAATAAATCTCTGAATGATCTGTATTAAAAAAGTCCTTCACACAAAATACTTGTTGATATTTATCATAAAAATCATTAGATAAGACACTTGTTGATCTTTATAATAAAAGTTGACTACTTTTAAAGCTTTTGTAATAAAATTTTTCCGAATAAAAAGTTTTATGTTATTTTTTTTATTAAAAGACACTTTGACGTTGTTTGGAAAAATATAATAAATCAGCTTTATTTTGAATACAAGAAATAAATTAAAAAAATTTAGTAATTTTATGAAATTTTTACAAATTTTTTATTATTTCTTTATTTTTATGCAGCACATATGTATCATGGATGAATTTCGATTTTGTTTAATCATTTGTTAAAGATCTGATGGTCTTCAAGGTAAAAAAAAAGAAAGAAAAAGAAATAAAAAAAACAAAAAAACTGACGTGTATATTTTTTTTCTAATGATCTTCAAGTAAAAAAAAAACCTGATTTATACATTTCTTATACAATTTTCTTTCTCAAATTAGTGGATTTCTTTTTCTCCTTTCTTAATATTCTAGAATTCAGACTACTTATATCAGAATTCCTTGTTTCATTTTAAAACATGATAATAAGTATTGCACATGCTTCTCCTTAGAAATGTGTACTACCAAAGTTGCATATAAATATAAGTCAAAATTAGCTTTCTTCAGAAATAGCGATAAATTAAGAAAGATGAATGTTAAGTTACATTGAATGTATTTTCAATTAAAGTTTACAGAAAAGTACATGCAAAAAGTGATCTTTACTATATTATAAGTATGTGGAGATATGTTTATTTAAAATCTTCGAATCTCATCTCTAGGATTCAAGCTACGGTTATTCTCATTTTCTCTTTAGAATACTGTTTTATAATTTGCTATTTCCGTTATAAAATAAAATTATGATTTAAAAAAAATCATTATTTTCTGAATTTTTGAAGTATTTATAATAAACGGTGCCCCAAAATTAACGTAAGATTTCAATTTACCACCATTCATATAGTAAAATGTTAGAAACCCTGTTAATATACATTTCATAGTTGAGAGTTTAAGGTTAGCATTACACTATAGAATAACGTGTTTTCATTGTTGAACAATATTTCAAAATTAATGAAAGTCTGGCTGCTACAGTTAAAAAATTTGAGAATTGCCTCCCTCGATCGTGTGATTTAACACCATTGGATATTTTATGGGGTTATTTGAAGTCAAAGGTCGATGCCCACAAGCACGTGTGCATTGCAAGGAGGAAATTCAACGATGCATCTATGAAATTCAGCTACATTTATGCAAATGAGTCATGGGAAATTTCGACAAAAGAGTGCGTATGTGCCAGCAAAGCCGCGGAGGCCATTTTCCCTATGTGTTATTCCATACATAATCCTATCCTGTGTACTTTACGATTCAATAAAAATATAACATTTAAAAAAAAAACCTTGGTTTTTTTTTTTAAATCTAATTCTAGTTATACGTTAACACGTTGTTTTATCGTGAAACGTTCCATTTTTACTAACCCTAAACTATCAGCTGTCCAATGGTTTTTTTAATAGAGTTGCCAACTCTATACTGCACGAATGGTGAAAAATTCAAATCTTGCGTTAATTTTGGCACACCCTTTACAAAGGTGCCTAATATTTGCTTTTATTATAAAAGTATTCTTCCTTATCATTTAAACAATAAAATACAGTAAAGTAATGAATGTTTTTTAAATCCTGGTCTTGCGATCGTTTCTGAGATCGGGGACCATGAGCTTGTTTTCATTACCATCGGTGTAGCTAAAATCTAAAGTCGTAGATGGGACATCAGGATATCTTGTGAACAATGTAAAATCAAATACCATTTCAGTTGCCTGATCAAGATATAAGCTTATTTCAAACCAAAATAGCCCTATTATACTTCAGAAGGGGGTAAGAATTTAATAAATCTAAACTTTGCAAAGGGAATGGTCACCCCCAAATTGTTTTGCATACGATCTAATAAAGAAATTATACCGGCTCCTCCTACAAATAAAGTCATTCTTTATGTGCAAGAATGTGAACATTACGAGCGCTCATATATTATGAGTTGTGTTCTTTTGTAGTTTAACAAAGAAAACTGGCATATGTGTATCAATAGCATTGTACTGGCGAACAATAGTTATAAAATATTGATCTTTGGCGCGAATCTAGAGTGCTGTTTTCGCCACTTTTCACTGGCGATGATAATTATGATAAATCATTATTATGATATATCACTGGTTAAGGCATTATGATAAATCACTGGTTAAGGCATTATGATAAATCACTGGTTAAGGCACAAATATTAGAAATTTGAAAATGTATTTTGGACGATTTATTTTTTACCAAGCGACTAAAACTAACATTTGACTCAAAACTAAAATTTTAGTAACGACATCACGCATCCAATTTTATTGAATTAACTATTTGAGTTTTTGAGTTATTACGCTTAAATACATTGAAAGCAAATACCGACAAATAAACGATCAACCCTAAGACCGATTTTGTTTAAAATTTAGTAGGAGTCTCTATTTAAAATCCTAAATCGGTGTACTAAATTTTTATTTAACTTTTTACATTTTGCAGTTCTGGCACTCATGCTCGGACAACAGGATAGATAGACCTTCTAAGTAGATGTCGCTCAAAATACGATAAAGATGTTAAAACTTTAGGGACAAATCTGTATTCCAAATCTTATCCGTCTAGCTCAGAGCAGTTTTTAGTTATCGTACTCACAGAGAAACAGACATAATTCAAAAGATATGGTTTTAGTCTGAAACATGAGCAATGGTCCTCGAAATCGTTTCTTTTTTACGATTATTATACTTTCTCTTTGTTTATTTCGTATACGAGAAAATAAAAAGAAATGTTTGTAGTTCCTATAACATAATTCGTGAAAATGTAGGTAATACATTTTCTTACAAATGTAGGTGGGAAATGTAACGTTTCCAACAGATACTGTCTCGCATTTTTGTGCGTAAGATGCTTTACACGATTCAATTACGTGTTTACAATAGGAAAATATTAAGCTTGTGTATTTTAGTATTGAATACTATCAATATTTTCTAGGGTTTATGTAGTGCGATTTCAATTTATTTCGAAAACTTTAAAATTGGTTCAAGAATCAAAAAAAAAAAAAAAAAGTAACAATCGGCGAAAAGTTGTTTGAATTTACACTGCATTTGTGAAACTGTTGTGGTAACCTTTTTTTATATCTGATTTGATGAATGTTATTAGTTATATATTAATTGCCTTGAAATATTCAACTGTAGCCATAATAGTATCTTCATTGTAAAGTCGTAATATTATCATTAACTAATCCAAAATACTAATGAATGTATCATCCATAATATCTAAATAATAATCATATTTTCGGTGCAATTTCTATAATAATAGTGAAAGCAATGCTAAATTATAGTTATACAAAATTGTTTTCGTTGAAATTAAGAAGGAAATGAATTACCTTAAATTATATTTCTTACCTACTAATAAACAAAATCCAAAATTGATATTTACTCAAGTCAGGTGCAACAATTATCAAGTCATCTTTTATATTATGAAATAATAAAACGTTTTATGAATTTTAGGAAATAACAATAATTGTTTTGGACCTTGTTATTTTCCCAACTTCTGAAGGTTCTCTAAATACAATTGAGTTCAGACGTATTTACGGTGGGAAAAGGGTGTGTCTACTAAAGTGTCGCCTGATAAAAGTATTTCTGTCATTTCGGTATGATGAGACTAAACACAAGCGTGCAAGATATTGATTTAAAAAAATAATTTGTTTATTTTTCATTGAAAAGGATTAATTAAGAAATGTAGTGATTGTAAACAAATCGAGTATAAAAACTGAATAATTGAAAGCATCCTTCAGATACATTTCTGAAAAACATAATAAATAACTAAAAATATAATTCAAATGAATAAGTGAGAAATATAACATTTCCAACAGAACTGTCTCGCAGAAAATCATTTCTCGAAATGTCTTTTAATAATACCAATAAACCCGGGAATTAATTCCAATGCGACAGCAAATATCTTTGAATGAAACTCTTTTAGTTTTAAGTATGGAAGCCAACTTTTATGTTGCTTGAAATGTTACTTTATGTTATGTTACTTTATTTTACGAAATCATGAAAGTTTCCAATGTTTTCTTCTTTTACATGGTTTGAACTGTGAAATGCTGTAATTTTTGTTTTATAATCAAATTTTTGTGTCCAAATTATAACAGAAGATAGGCTAAAAGCTCATTATGTTTTTTGAATTTATACGTCATACGCTTTTCACTGTAGGAAACTTTAAAGAATGTGCACCGACTAAGATTCTTCACCTAAACATGGTAAATTAAAAGCTTCGTCTGCCATTGCAGCAAATGTCATTAAAGCAGTGTCAAAAGAATTCTCTTTCTCAATATTGGAAAGTAAAAAAATAATTACTATATTCATCTTTGATACTGACAAAATAAATAAAATTTTTCAGAATAATTTGTTACTTTTCTTTATCTTATATAATGCTACAGTTTTTTTATTATCGAAAAAAAAAAAAAAAGGAGAGCATTTTTTTTTAAACAGAACAGAGTCGCGAACGGTTAAAGTTTAAAAACATTTATAATACCACAATCTGCAATACATTTTTTAAAATTTGATCTAACATATAATATTTATGAGTTTCTTCAGTCGAATATGGTTACCAATTAACATAATACAGAACAATACAATGATCTAATTCTAGAATGCTAAAATGATTCTCCGAAACTAATTAATGGAATGAATTATAAATATTTATTTCAATTTTTTTATCAATAAAGGTGCTTAAATTCATACTTTATATTAAATAATTAAACAGAAAATAGCTATGAAAACTTCGCAGGAATGCAGAAACATTTATATAACTATTTTCAGAATTTATTTATTTAATAAAGTAAATGACATCCTGTTGCAGATACTGCACTAGGTTACAAGGAATATAATACATTCCTTTCAGCTGCAGTAATATGACGAGGACAATATCTGAACCAAAGTGGTCTTTGTGAACTTCAACTCCTCACCAAAATGAAAACATTTGACCAGAGATAGAAGACTTAGGGATACACATACAGTTGAGGAGTAGGATCTTTGAATCCATAAATACGTAATTCCCAAATTTGAATTGTGTCACATATCCTATTTAGTCAACTTTTTTTCTGTAGGAAAACCTATTTTCCCACCCCAAATTTTTTAAAATAATAATAATTCCTAAATCAAAACTATTTTAAAGCCTAAAATATTTTCATATTGGTTTTTTGTACTGACCCTGAGGAAGTTGAATGTACAACGTGGATTTGTTAAGAAGTTACTCATAAAATGGTTTTCTTATAGTTAAAATATTTTTTAGCATTGTATTTATTAAATTATATTTCTATATTATATAGTGACTTAAGAAGGAATCAAATGACTTCATAATATACAAGTGGTGTTGGAAAGGGAATATTTGTGAAACAAAAATTTGGGTATTTAAATGCAGCTATTTTATGGTTAGATTAACGCATATTGCTTGTATTTCCGTTTGATTTTTTTAGCAAAGAAGTTTCATTATAAACCAAATTTGATGACCTCAACATAAAGGAAAAGAGCAGATTATATTAAAATAACAGGAATAATGTAACTGTAAAAATACAATGTAAATACACTGTAAAAATACAAGAACAGTGAGAATATCGATTATAAGGAATTTGTAGATTTTTTAACCGATTCACCGATTATTTTGATAATCTACAGATAACAGATTAATTAAGTAATGGGAAATAAAGTTATTATTTTTTTCCACAAACCGACTGATTTAAATTGTAGAATGTCTGCTAGAGTAGATTTTCTCGCGTTAGCGGTAATGTATCAAAACTGTATAAATTATCTTCTAATATCTTGAAGGCATTATTTAGTATGAATAAATCTGTTGTATAAACATATTTATGATTTGATACAACTTAGAAATTTGTATTTAGTAATATGGAAAGTAAGAACGATTTAATTTTTAGATTCGGGTGCAATACCTCATAGACCCTATTTCGAACTGCGACTTGAACCTAAATCTTTACAAACAGAATCCACATGCACCCCCTGCTGGCACAAAAACTGCTCCCCAGGCAAATTTAAAAATAAAATTAAAGAAAGGGGAAAAGAAAAAGAGCCCCTTCGAAGAAAGGGGGTTGGAGGTTGGGTGGAGAGTGCGAAATTCCGTTAACTGATTCTTGCCTTAACACCGTCTATTTTTTACTCGGAGCCAATTTTTCGTATCCCCAACATTTTTTTTTTACTCAGTGAACGCAGAAAGGCGTTCTAGTAATGACCTAGTATTGATTTGGCATTAACCTTCTTTCACACTTTTAAACTGCGTCCGCTTTTATTGCATAAAACATTAATGGAGCTAAACAGCAGATTAATTTAGACACAGCTCAAGACCCCCCTTAATTGTAGCAGCCACTTTGACACATTCCATAAATTACAAACGCGCCGCGTAACGCGAGTTTTTTTGCCTCCTCTTTTTTCCTTTTTACCTCCCATGGCATTCTCTACTCATTTTGCCTCCACTCTTTTTTCGTTTTCTCTTTTTTTTTCATAGTTTGAGAGCTGCCTTCATTTTTAGCCCCTCGGATTCTTCCTTCTTTTTTTCTAGGTCATTAGCCGGATTTGGCAATATTAATGCGCTTTTCTTATTCTGTATTAGAGAATGTATGAAGTGTTGGCCGCCGATTGGATACTAGATCGCCTCCTTTGGCGGTCAGAAAAATATTCATTCGAGTGAAATGAATAAAGCATAAAAATGTTAAAGTATCGAATCACTTAGCTTCTCATTTTAAATTTATCATCGTAAAGATTGTCATTAATTTAAGTGACAGATAATAAAAGAAATAATGGAGAAGAAGAATAAAATTATTTACATTTCTGAAGTCAATCATTTATTTCTCTTACAAAGAAAATTTGAACAGAAATTTTTTCGAATTAAAGATAAAATTTGATTTTATCAGGTGAGATTTGCCATATTAACGATCTATTTACGAATTTTGCCATTGATGGTGGCCATGTTGGTCTCGTGACTAAGTTAAAGTTTCGGGAACAGAGACTCACAAGTTGGAGACGTATTGTGAATAGTTTTTATTTTTATTTTTTCTCTTTTAATCCAAATATCTTTTTTCTCAGCTATGTTTTAATATTTCTATTACTATTTTGTTATTTTTTCTTTAATTTAAATTTTAAAATAATTTCCACTTTCTTTTTCTACATTCTCTGTTCCGCTTTCAGAATAAATATCTTAAATATTACCATGTTTTTCTATGTTATTAGTGTTCTGTATTTGTTTAGTTTTCTTTTCATTTGTAATTACTTAAGAATATAATTTAAAAAATCTGCAATGTTTTAAAAATCCTTATTATAAAGGTAATGTTTTCAAGTTCATCTAAATACAGGTTACAGGCACGGGATGTGAAACGGTGCTCTACTTCACTGATCCTTTACCATATATAAGGTCTATTGCACATTTAATTTGTCAAGAGACAAAGGTTCTCCTGACAGTGTTTGTAAAATTTCGATATGAGTTTGAAATGTAATGAAATGGTTAAGATGACATATTAACTGACATGTCACTCTCCAAGATCAAAAATTAAACGTCGGTTGAAATTTGAGGCTCGAATTCAAATTTAGCATATATGTGACTCACTATTACGGACTAAGACTTCAATCTTTTTTGGAATTTTCTGTGATGAACGAGACTTGGCAGTGAGCAAATGATATTCCCTGCCTAAGAGATCGAAAGGTCGCTAGTTCCATATCCAGTTTCATATGGAATATTCTTTTAATCTATCATATTCAAATTCTTTGAATATATCATATTTATTCTATCTATATTCTTCACATATTCTTTGTGTATGGTGGCCAGTTGTTTGTTAAATCTGCATTCGTAGATAAAGCTTCAAGTAATTAATGAGATGTCTTAGTTAGGAAAATGAATATTATGTTAGAAGTTGTTTTCATTTATTGATGATGTTACGAGGTTTTTATCAATGCAGTTTTCATTTTTTTTTTGAAATGAGAATTTTAATTTATCAGACAAAACAAACAAACTTATGTAGAGCCACATCCTATTTCTTTCACACCTAATGCTCTTTGTCAAAGTTTTTTTGGAATGGGATCTTAATAAACCAGCAGAATATAAACAGACAAACCTGTATAGAGTCACATTAGGTTTGTTTCACTCCTAATGTTCTTTTATAGCTTTATTATCAGGATGTGAATCGTATTTACTAAGATAAATGCACCGTTTGGAAGGAATGCTGCTGAAATATCGTAATTTCAAAATTTTGCAACATGCATGGTTTCTATTCAGCTAATTTCTAAAGGACATATTTCCCTTTGCTGAGATGAAATGAAGTAAAGAATTTTTAAGAATGTTTCTTGAGTCAATAACTGTGCTATTGGGGAAGAATTACAAAGTCCAAATTTTTATACTATCCCTTGGTCAAATAAATAATATTTAAAAAAAATACTTCTTACAAACTTATTTTCGAAACCAAAAAAATTCTACTTAACTCTATCTAAATCCAGCCAAATAATGTGGCTCTGAATTTCCCCATTTTTGATGCATTTAGACTATTTGAATAGCCGTTTCCAAAAAAACCCCCAGTGCTTTGATTATGCGAATCTTCAGTTATTTGGCCTAAAATAATGAAATTCAAAAACTCCATAACTTGGATTTTTTAATCGTAAATTTTTTCACTATCCCTTGGTTATATTAATAATATTTAAATAAAATTCTTCTTACCAATTTATTTTCGAAACCAAAAAAACTCCATATATCTCTGTCTAAATCCAGCCAAATAATGTAGCTTTGAATTTTCCTATTTTGGGTGCTTTTAAACTATTTAAATAGCCGTTTCCAAAAAAGCTCAGTGCTTTGATTATGCGAATCTTCAATAACTTAGCGTAAAATAATTAAATTCAAAGCTCCATAACTTGGATATTTTAGTCTTAAATTTTTTAAAATTTGTATTGTCGTAAATTTTTAAGAAAAAAAAGAAAGAAAGTAAAGAAAAGAAAACAAAAAACAAATGAATTTTTAAAAGTAGAAATATTTAAAAAAAATAATCTCCATTTCTGCAATTTTTATTACACATCTCAGTTTATGAAGATTAGCTCAGTCCGTTGTCAGTTAACTTAAATTTGTTTCATTAATTTTATGGTTCACATTCCATAGAACATATATAAATGAAATTTAAATATTGTAAAGTTATAATTTGATGAAAAAATAAAATAAATAACTTTTCGAAAATATCAAAACATTTTTTTGAAATATTTTTTTCAATAGCTAAATATTTTCTCATTCAAAAGCCTGACTTATAAATAGTTAAAATGTTTACATTTCTTTTCATTAATTCAATTAATTCATTCATTTCATTAATTCATTCAATTTTCAAACTTCATTCGATAAAATTGAATGAAATTTCAATAAATTTCAATTTTTATTTGAGAAAATATGATGATTGGAAAAAAAATTGAAATAGTTCTTTTGAGTAAAGGAAATTTCAAAACTTTTATTTCTCAGTCACGAAATGAAGTCAATTCATATTTACTTTATAATGTAAAATATGAATTCACATATTTTACATTATAAAGTAAAATATGTGAATTCATTTCTGCTCTTTACAAAATAGACCGCTTGATCTAGAGCAAAAATTTTATAATAAATTTCCTTTATAATGTCAAAATGCACACTTTCATGTAATTTTTCTGAAATTTTATTTCTAATAACTTTTTAAAATATCATTTAAAAGAAAACTTCTAATAAAGTTTAAAAAAATACTTTTTATCTATTTTATATGAAACGTTCCATTTCATGATGAAAATTATTGGATTTAATTATTTCCCACTTGAACTTAAAATTGAAATTTTAAGTGAAATGAAAGAAATGTCGAATGGCATACAGCGCAATGAAGAAAAGAGGGCAATATTTCTAAAACTGTACGAACTACATTGGGATACAATGTCTATTAAATATTGAGATTTCAAAATACTATGCCGAAGAAGCTATTTAAATTAAGTTACCTATAAAAAATTTAATAGAAATTTTTAGCAATTTTTAATTTGAAAGAGCCAGTTGGAAGCTAAAGGCGGCTAGCTTCTAATAAATGCTCTCATTCATTGCTTTAGCTTGCTATTAATAATAAGCATTTATTTGAAAAGCTTCAAAGACCATATTTAATGTAACATAGATACACGAAATTAAAATAAATGTAAAATGCTGTTTAGGTAAAAATGGAAACGAATGCATTTTTAAAAGTTTTGGAAAATATCTTTCATATCTATTTTTATTGGCGGCACTTAAGTGAGTGCTTTAGCGCCAGTATAAATCCAGTAACCTCGCAAGTCGATATACTCATTGAAGACAAAAACTTGGTAGCGAAAAAAAAAAAAAAAAAGGCTAGATCCCTAACGCATGCACGCATACATTCTTTCAAAAAAAAGATAGAAAAAAAAGAGGGTGGGAGGAATTAAAATAAGAATCGATCACTCCAGAGGTGGGTGGAAAGAAAAAGGCATTAAACACAAATTATCGAAAACCTGTGGGGATAAAAAAAAATTTAAAAAAAAATCATTTTTTTTTCTCCTATCCACCGAATTCGTTTCTTTTATACTGCAGCGCCATTTTTTTTTCTTGAGCCGTGTTTTTGAAACGTGGTGAGATAAATGAGTTGAAGTACTCCATTATTCGATGCGTGATTTCTCTTCGTAGAGGGTTGGTTGAAAGGGTGGGAGTGAGAACAACTTTCTTTTGACCTTAATAGTCTCTGGAAACAAATTATACGGCCGTCGCTCAATCAGAAGATATCACTTTAAATTATATACGACTCGGGCCCGTGGAAAAGAGAAAGCGTTTGGAAAAATTTTCGCACTTGTCTTGTGTATTAGAGGAATTGATCAAGTCTCAGAAATGGGAATTGTTTGAAAGTAAATAGAATGAAGCGAAGCATTGATTCGGATTCTTGTAGAGACGTTTCATGAGGTGAATCTAAGGAAATTAATTTAACCTTGCGCTGAATTGTTGCACTTTGTGTAGTAAAGAATGTGAAATCAATTTTAAATCATGAAATAACGAATTAATCCAGTCGACATCGAATAGTATTTTAAATTAGTCTATATTTTATTCTTTATCATGTTGATGTGAATATATTTGCGTGGTATATGCTTTCCAAGTTAATATCGTGTGTTTATGGAGCGATAGATAAATCAATTATGAATTAATGATAGTTGTAATTTTGTAATTTGTAGAATTAAAGGTATTATATTCATAATATCATATAAATATTATTAATAATATTCATTATAATTATTCTTATTTCTTCATTAATTAATATTAGATATAACTGGGGTCGATTAAATCCTGTATTGAGCACTTCAATTCTTGTTTTCTCTGTTTTTCCTACTCCAATTTCTAAAAAAAGATATTTTTTAAATAAATTTTAATTTCTCTGTAAGTCAGTTTTAAGTGACAAATTTTGATAAACAAAAAATATTTACCCGACTGTCACTTTCAAGAGAATTGATTTAAATATCTTTCGTATAAAAAAATAAAAATTCAAATTTAAAGGTACTTAAACATCAGAGTGGAAAAATTACATACAAAAAATTCTTTTAACAAAATCTAAATACTGTTTAGTAGCAGAAGTGAATATTTAAAAACATTTATAAAATAGTATATATTTTTAAATAACATAAAACATATATTGAAAAATATAATTAATTAGAAATGCAGCTAGAATGATCTTTTAAAATTTAAATGATACTTGATTTTAATTTGTATGAATTTGAATGGATGATCATTGTAAGTAGTGTAATAGTGTAATAATTAAATTACTACTCAGATACTTAAAAAAAATCACTGTCTTCCATTATTTGCCCAGTTTACCCTTTTAGTAAGCTGACCAAGGATACACTAAGAAAGAGGTAATGCTAATAAAAATCGCAAAAATAATAAGATTCATGTAAAGATAAGATTTTCTACAGAAAATAAATTAAACAATGTAAATAAAAAACGTATTTGCAAATTGTTAGGTTAGATACTTGTGTGACTGGAACTCAATCCATTCCAGTTTGTATCAAAAGTATTTATTACAAAAATTAATACAAATTAAAAATGCAACATCTATTCAATCTTTCTGTATATATTTGCACACAAAAAAAGATAGAAATTTTTTTTAGCTTAACACAAATTCTAAATATATATATATATATATATATATATATGCTGAAGAATAAAAATTAATTCTTTATTTTTAAACTAAACAAAACTTAAATACAGTTTGTAACAGGGATTAGGTAATTTGAAAAAAGATATAAATAAGAATTAATTTCCGTCTCTGGAAATATCAATTCATCCGACATTTTTATCAAAAAAAAATAATAACGGTTTGATTTTTAAAATAAATAAATAAATAATATTAAAAATAATAAAAACTAAGTGTAGACTCAATATATAAACTTCAGGCTTTCTAATTTATCCATAATAGCAACCCTATCGGCATAAATGGTATCTTTTGCAACATTAATTTAATAGACAGTACAAAAGTTACAGTATCAACGATTCATTGGTAATATATAACTAGTTATTCATAAACAAATATCATGCTAATTTTTAACAAAACCCATTGTCATGTCCCAACTAGACATAATCACGTACTCTTTGTATTTTAATTTCCAACAACAATGCACCGTTTCGTAAGAAAACCGAGACGCATTCACAGCAAATAATTACGCGCGCACACACATATCCAGGAGAAACAAACCGATGTAAAACAGCTTTATCATCGTATCGAGAGAATGCAGAGCAGAACTATTCAAAACGCATTTCCTGCATTCCGCAAGCTTTCGGTTATCCGCGTCAAGCATTTAGTGAAGTTCCAAGATTTTTATTTGCAAATGTATTGAAATTTATGCGTGGATTTCTACAAAAGGGACGACGAGTATGGATTAAATTATTAGAGAATTCCGGCATTTCCATAGAGCACGGATTTTAAAAATCAAGCGCCGTAGCGCTGAGGGATTTGTAATCGTAGTCTTTTAAAACTCCAATACCTGCAATGCTATTCGAAAAGTTGAGCAGGGAATGCACTTCGTACCATTATACGGTGAGGGGAGATGTAGATATTGCATTGAAATGATTACAGTTTGGAAGCAATGCATTGCATTTAAGCGCCGATAATTTGTACAATGCAATGTCACTAAATGGTAGGCATAGAAATTTAAAGCTAATTTGTTATACAAAATATTTTTAGCAAATTATTATAACAATCAATATTATGAAAGAGACAAGTACAATTTATAACAATCACTCATATGAAAGAAGCAAGCATAAAGTTTATCAAAAGCAATAGTATGAGAGAAGCAAGTGTACAATTTATTACAATCAATAGTATGAAAGTGATAAGTATATATTTCCTTTATTTTCTGGGATGAGAAGTATGGGAATAGAAAATATTGCATTCATCTAATAATTTGATGTCAATATTTCGATGAATCTCAATGTTTCAGAATTTCTTAAGCCCTAGAAATATATTTTTGGAGTTATGTCTGACATGATTATACCATTGCAATTCTAAAAAGCTAACAGCTAAATGGATGAAATATTATCTTTCAAGTCAAATTATAATTCTGTATCAAAGTTCGGGCAAACTTATGAACGGAATGTGCTGCTATTTATTTGAGTACTAGTGTATATTAGTGGAATAATAAAAAGTGAAATAAAAGATAATTTGGCACGTGATTATGCCATCAATTTGTAAATTCATATCAAAAATTGGACTCAATCGGCAACAGGAAAAAAAGTTCAAATGGTTTATTGATTATCTCTGTTCTGTGAGGAAATTAGCGGCAAAATGCACCATACTGTGTAAATGTACGAGAAAATCAAAAGGAAAATACTCTCATCGGTTAAAATGAATTTTGAGTCTTCACAATAGAACATGAAGTAAAAAAATGTCTGGAATTAAATATTTTGATTATATATGGAAAATGTACGGAATTAAATATTTTGACTCCAAAGTAATAAGATGTAGCGAAGAACTTTCAACACTCCCATTGAGCTTTCTGAGATTTTCAGATATTGTTATTTAGCACACTTTCTAATGCATTCCTCTATTTTAACTAGCAACACAGCTATTACAGCATTTAATTATATTGTATGTAAGCAGTTTTCCCGTGAACTTTGGTCAAAGATGTCGTACTCGATGTTGTTTGAATATAAATCTCTTTCACGCTTGTATATAATGTATATATATATATATATATATATATATATATATATATATATATATATATATATATATATATATATATATATATATATATATATATATATATATATTTGGACTTATTTGCAAAAATTCAATTTCAAAAATGATAAAGAAAATTCACCAAATATAAAATTGAATTCTATTTGGTTCTATGCCGTTGACTTTTGGTTCTATTCTATTAGAATTAATTTTTACTCTATTTGATTAAATTCTATTAATTCTCAACATCAGACACAATCGAAGCAAAAATGTCGCATAAATAGTATTTGGATAATTACTTAAAGAGGCACGAAGAAAAGCAAAGTTTCAATTCAACTATTCATTTCTAAAGTAAATAACGAGCTTTTTTATATTGCAAACAAGGCATTGTAAGAAGTTTATATTGTACGTGATATGAATATATATGCCTTCCACGGTTCTGCTTAGATGTTTGAACTTATATAAAAAGTGAATTTGAATTAAAATTAAAAAAAATAAATGAATTCGCAATCTAGAGGGTTAAACGTTTATAGCTTTTGAAAATCGCAAAATTAATCTATCACATAATTAATATTTTGAAAATTATTTAAAGTAACAATTGTATTATTGTATAATTGTAAAGTAACAATTGTATAATTGTAACCATTCAATAAAGTAACCTAGCAATTAATTTTTACAGCTAATAAAGATTTACTTCTTTGCAATGGAAACGATGCACGTTAATAAGTTTGCGGGTCTCTTATACAGATATTTGGATCTATATGAAAAAATTGAATTTAAATAATAATAAAAAAGAGAGATAAACGCTTATAACGTCCTAAAATGACAAAATAAATGTCAGATAAATATTTGGAAATTACCCAAAGACACGCAAATAAGGTTTCATTTTAGTGATATTCAGTTTCTTTGAAATACAGTTTTCTATTTTGGAATTATTAAAATAGATATAAAAAAGGATTCTAAAACAGATAAATAATAAAATTTTGGCAATAATTCCATGAATTTTTCTCTAGAAATTGTTCATTTTTAGCAAAAGCAACACTATCCTGGTATTCATTAAAACCAATAAAATGAGAATAATTTGATAAGTTTACGCAAAAGAATCAATTTGAATGTTAAAAGAAGAAAATCAGTTTCAAGAAACTTAAATCATAAAAGTTTGTTGATGAAAACTAATATTATGAGACGAGAAAGAATTTCTCTAATATAAACATAAGTGGGAATAAAATGAAAGAATAAACTTATTTGAAAGTAAATGAAATTTAAAATTAACCTTATGTTACTGATTTACGCCAATTTTTAAAAACTGTTGAAATACAAAATACCATTACTTTTAATAAAATTAAAACAAATTTTTTGCTGAAAATCAAAAAGTTAAAAGTGTCGAGATCCAATAAAACATATTTACAGTGCTACATGTGATTGGAGAAATACACGTTAAAGACATTATAAGAAAAGCGAAAGTTAAAAAAAAAGTTTTTTTGTAAATATTGATTTCTAATTTAAATGCTTTCACTTTAATTATTCACAAGAAATTTTTTTTGGTTGAAAGATATAAGAAAGCCGAGATTGGAGGTCAAATGCTTACATTACACAAAAAATGCTGCAACAATTTTTTTAATCAGAAAAATTAAGGATTATTTAAATGAGAAACAGATTATTAGAACACGTTATTCACATTTGTTCTATAATATAAAAAAATTCTTTGAATAAAGATTTTTTTTTTCGTTTTTGTTATTTAGCAATTTCTAAAATTTCAAATATTTTTGCATTGGAAATTTATTTATTTTCTTTTTATTTTGGCGCTATGTTGCGTTTAGAGAAACTGTAAGTGGAATTATGTTGAATATTTTAAAAGCAATTAGTTTAGAAACATATTTGCTGAAGTCCTGTGAATCATTTTTGTCATAATTATGAATTCGTGACTGAATTTTCATTTAAACATGAAATTCTGAATATTTATAATTAGAAAAAAAACTTATTGAAATGAAAAAAATACAAATTCTTCTATCTGAGATCTAAAGGTTTAGGAAATCAAATTTTCTGAAAAAAATATTTATTACTATAAACCAGTTATTCCGAATTGTAATTCTATAGATTTAATTTTTGGAATGAATGTTTTTCTTAGTTTTCATATTTTATCATGAGAGAACATGATGTTGTTTTGGTTTGAGGTTTTTGCAGACTCAAAATGCTTAGGCAATAAATTGAGATTTATCGCTTTTAGGGTTATTAGAAAATAATACAAAAGGTTGTCACATTTGGCGATTTATCGCCAATTAAAGTTACAACTTGATTTCCAAATTATTTAATCTCTGAATTCTTACGAATTGTCTTAATTAATTCAAGTCATTAATCAGTTTAAACCGGCTTGAAACAATCACGAGACTATCAGATTACACATGCATCGATATTTAGAAAAACGATGGATTTTTTTTCATCTCAAAATTGGTACAGCTCCAAAACTTTGTTTGCCAGCTAGAAAAATTAAAAATGAAACTTTAAAAAAATTATATATATATATATATATATATATATATATA
This sequence comes from Argiope bruennichi, assembly GCF_947563725.1. Lineage (NCBI taxonomy): Eukaryota > Metazoa > Arthropoda > Arachnida > Araneae > Araneidae > Argiope > Argiope bruennichi. Next base: position 104,481,999 of record NC_079152.1, read on the forward strand.
TATATATATATAATATAGGGATAGAGACCGATAGAGAAGTCTGGTGATTGTTTCAAATCGGTTTAAACTGATTAAAGACTTGAATTAATTAAGACAATTCGTAAGAAATCAGAGAATGAATAATTTGGAAATCCAGTTGTAACTTTAATTGGCGAAAAATCGCCAAATGTGACAATCTTTTGTATTGTAACTGGTAAATGAGTTAAATTAAGACAAATCATGACTTAAAAATAATAATGTTCTCACATGATAACTTGAAATTTGCGTTCGTAGATTTCCTTTTCTTTTAACTTTTTTATTTCCATTGTTTTATATCTCAATCTGATAAAAAATAATATAATAATACAATTTTTTCTTGTATAACTAGGAATTTATCATCAGTTCAAATAAATTCAATATCTAAGTATATCAATGTGCCAAAATGTATTAAATTACAGCTTTCTTTTTTAGTTTGGGCTTTTAGTTTTAGCTTTCTTTTTCTTTTTGGTTCAAGTGCAGCTTTATTAGAAGTAAAAAAAATGCATTTTGTTATTCATTCGTTTAATTTTATTTAATTCAGTTTTTCGTATGTTATTCTTCTTCCATGTTTCGTTTACTTCATACATTATAATTTTTTAAAGTTTCTATAAAAGATTAAAACTAAAAATGGTTTACTAAAAATTTGGTTTTCAACGTTAAAATTATTTTCTAATATCTCTATTTCTTATGCCAAAATATCATAAAATATTATAGTTCCATTAACTACGTATTTGAATTTCATTAAACTATAACAGTAGACGTCAAGTTAAAATATTTATAACCTTGCATCATATTACTCGTTTTCTAATCTGTCGTTAAAATATGTAAAATGTTTTTTGGACTTATGACATTATTATATATAGGACGGAATTTTAATAATATTTAAATTATGTTGAATTATTTATAAGCATCATGGTTTTTCCAGTGTTTGTCATATTATTTGACGCAAGCAGCTATCATTTAAAGATTATGTTTCAAGGCATCTTGGATAAATAAAAAATATAATTAAATTTCACCAAACTATAACTGCAAAACGTTTGTTAAAATATTAATAACCTTACTCCATATCGTTTTTTTCAACTTTTTCACTAAAATATGAACAAAGTTTATTTTTCAACCTTATTCTATATGTGAAAGGGCTTCAACAATATTTAAATCATTTTGAATTACTTATAAATAGCATAATTTTTCAAATGTGAATTTAAAATTATATTTTTATAGATATTTTTATTTTTTGTTACAAACAGAGCTCCTTTTAATATTAAGTAGGTTTCAAGAAATCGAGGATGAGTCAACAATGCATTTAACTTTCCTATATACTTCATAAGAAATATTTTTATTTATTTTTAGTTTTTTTTATTCAAATGCTGATTAATATTCTGAATTATCAGCACGATAAAATAATGTAAAGGATGATTATGAATTCATTCACAAAAAATGAACACAGCGATTCTTCAAACAGAAAATGTTGGGATTGTAAATTTTAATGAAGCTGTGAGAAATTTATTTAACGTCAATCTAATTCTCAATTTTTAAATTGCGTTAGTTGGATTTATAATTTTTACAATTTTGGGCGAAATAAGAATTATTTTATTTGGACCCATTTTTTAAAAAAATGGATCCAAATAAGATAATTTTGAGATCCTGCTATTTTGCATATACCTTTAATATAAGCAAGTCCACAAAAGCTATAGTTTAGATATTTAAATTAACTTTACAATGTTAAAAGTTTATTTTACCAAGGCGCACAGAATTCGACTTATTATGTTCAATTAAAAAATAAACTTAAAATAGTGTATTCTTTGAATGCATATTTATAAATAGTAAAACTCCATATCTGAAAGTTAAATTAATATAATTGAATTATTTGCTAAATTTGGAAAATAAATAAAATTCACATCTATTTAATAGGCATATTTTATTTCTACACCATTTAATATTCATAAAATATCCAATATATTAAATCAAAGACATATATGTTTTAAGTAAAATCGTAATACTGTTACTGATATTTTTATTTTAAAAATATTATGAATTTACTAATCTTGCAATACCTTTTTGAAAGCTAAAAAAGCTTTTAAGAGTTTTGAAAATGTTTACTCATATTTTATTTCATCAAATCTTAATACATATTTAAAGCATTTACATACAAAAAATCAATAAATTTATGAAATGGACCAATGAAAGTATATATATATATAATTAAACTGAAAGTACCATTTAAGAGAACATCGCTATCAACTTTTAAAATTGTTGATGAATTTATCTAAGAGATAATCATGACAAACCAAATGGCCAAATCCTTATGAGCCATTTCTGTGTATTTCATAGAACTATTATATATTATTTAAGCAAAAAAAATATCAAGCTTAAACAAGATTATATTTATATCAAGCTTAAACATAAATATCTTTTAAGTAATGCACCTGAAATTTGCAGTAGTTTTTCTTGCTTTTAACAATATTTCTTTCTCTAGAAACCCTCATTACACCCATTTCATTAATCCATTTTTTAATCGTTTGGCCATTCACACTTGTTGATCGATTATTAGAATCTTGTTTTTATTTATTTATCCCTTACAGGCTGCACCTACCAACCCAAAATGATGTGCGGCACATACAAACCAGCAGTGAAAATACTCGAAGCATGTATGTTACAATATATAAAAAAATGTTGTACCAGGAACTAAATCATGTGACTCACAAACCAACATTCTAAAATTTTTTTTAAATAGTGAAAAAAAAATAACTCCTTAGACTAACTAAGTATAGCATCGAAAACAAAAATTAATATAGAGTATTTAAGTAAAAATAACAATTCAGAAAAAAGTAATATTATTAAAAAATTAATAAAAGGAATGCTAAAAGAATAAAAAAAATATAAATCGATCACACACTCAAATTCTAGAGTAAAGTGTCGGTTAAGGTCATTTCTTTGGAAACTAAGGTACAAAAGGAGAATTTCTGAGGGAGCCCTTCAGTCTAACTTCCGGTCTTCTCTTTCATCTCTCTAAAACCTGTACTCCAAAAAAAAAAAAAAAAAAAAAAAAAAAGATGTTCAGCATGTCCTTCTGCTGCTCCACAATTGCATCTCGCATTCTTAACAAATAATCTCTTCTGGTACATTTTGAAGATATTACGTCCAGTGAAAATCTGATTAAGGAAAAAGTCACCTTTGATCTTTTCAGATTTACTTTATCAAGAAATTCCTTTGTATCAAATTTGACCATATGTCCTTCAAAAGCCTATAGTCTTTTTTACAAGTTTTAATTTGAGTTTTTCAATCGGAAAATTGGCAATTTATTGGAGAGGATGTTTGCTAGTCTTATTTTACTGCCTCATTTCTTATCTCTTCCGACATGCGCTTTTTTACAATGTAATTTAATCCTTTTGCCATATTTATTTATTTTTTTATTTTTGATATCGTTTAATACTTTTCTTTTTTTCATTCAGACATTTAAAGCATAAGAACAGATTTTGAATCTGAATTTATTGTGCAATTATGCCATTGTTGTTCTATTACATATTGAACAGCAAGCTTTATGGCCAAAACTTTATCCATAAATATCTAACAATTATATGAAGATCTATATATTCTGTTTTCAAATTTAATCCCATTGATAAAATTTTCAAAGTTGCACACAATCTAATTTTCATCCGTCTTTGTAAAGCATCTTCTCATCTTTCATGAATAGATGTTCCCAATTTAATCTTTGAAATACCCATTTCTTTATACTGTCTTCAAATTCAAATTTTATGATGATATTTGGAACTTTGATACCATGCATTCTGTTGTTCACTTCAACAAACATTTTCATTTTATGTTGAATGGGAGGCACTTATTAATGATTGTAGATCTTCATTTGATACCGTATGATATGATTTGATAATGGAAAAGAGAGAAAGAATATCTTTGAATTGGTTTTAGTTTATAATTTACCATTATCATGATATCATATTTCTACTCTCTTAAGAGTTCTCTTTTCAAGAATTGCTGAATATTATACATTTCTTTGATATCTTCAGCTATCGATTCCCAACTCAATTTTTGGAATTTTTCTCAATTTTTCATGAATTTTCAGAAACTTTTTTGATTGGATCCTATTTAAATATGGAATGAAGAGAAATTCGGAGTCAAATGTAATTCTTAAGTATTTAAGTTTTTGAGTACCTAATTCTTTCCCCATTTAAATTAATACCTAGGAAGTGAGCGATATAATTTCTTTCAGCTTAAACATGATACATTTTGATTTGTTTTACTTGGAATTTAAATTAAATCTGCTAGTGCAGTTTCCAAATTTAGTTATAATACTTCTGCTCTTTTCTGTGAATTTATAGAACGAAGTTGCTTCTAAAGGAAAAACAAAATCATGTGCAACGATAATTGATAATGATTGGTGCATGTTTGATACATCATATTACATGAATATTGAATATTTATACAAAACACTAATATATATTGCTACTCCATAAATTTAAGTAAAATATCTGTAACTTTCAGCACATTTTTTAAAACGATTTAAATTGCTCTAAAAACTCCTAGTTCACACGTTCATTTTATATGCTTTCTAACCCCTTCTTCGTCATTCACAACAAACCTGTCAGTTCCGCATCTTTTATTCCATCAATATTTAATACTGATATTAACTACACGGAATTTCGCCCTTCGAATTTCTCATTTATATATACTTTAAAAATAAGACTCTTATATTTATATTAATTTAAAATATTTAAAAATAAAAACTCTTTTTTTTGGTTCAGAGATAACAAAAAAATTAAATTAGACTTAAGATTAATGTTCGATTGACAAAGTTGAATTACTTAGGAGTGGTTTCACGTCGTTATTGTTATTTCAATTGGCAAGATTTTGCCATGCTGCCAGAAACCGGAAACTAATCTTCTTACCGAAAACTAGCTTCATTCATTATTTGTTTGGAATCAAATTTTGACGTTTTTTAACAATTTTCTTGCAAAGATTACATAATTTCTTTTTACTAATTTGTTACCTTTTTTTACTAATCAGCAAATGCACAAATAGACAAATGAACATATTGTCAACTCTGATGGATTTTAGTCCAAAATTGATCTAAATTTGCAGTATTAATCACAAAATTATGTATTAAATATCATTCATTTGGCTTTTCACTTATCTGAATTATCGTACCACTAACGATTTTGTGATTCGCAGAACGACAAATTTCATTCAAATTTGGATATAAATCTGCAGTTTTGTTGCTTCAGTATGAAATATATACTTGGTTGTGTTTTTGAATGTTTATATTTATAGATAGGCTGAATAAGTCTCAAAAACTGTTTTTTTTTCGATTCAGAGGTATTTCTAAAAAGTGGATATTGTCCAGAATCTCGGAGACTACATTTTTGACGATTGCAATAATTTCTCTTCATGTAAGAGAAAGTAAAAAAAAGCATATATATTAAATTTATATAGCCATATCATAAATATTTTAAATAACATATCTATCTGAACCTTTGGCGGTTCAGTTTTATTTTATTTATATTTAGTTATTTAAATTTAGCTTAGTCTAATTTCAGTTTTTAGTTACCAAAAAACTAATCACTCCTCATCATTTCCTATTTCCGCTGCGCAATGATTCGCATGTCTCATTTTAAATTTGCGGATGGTCCAGGAAGCATGCAAAGAGATTTCTTAAGGCCGTTAGAATTCTGCAAGTGTACTTAGAAACCCCTAACTAAATATTCTGGACCGAGGCGCCTCTGCAAATCCCTTAATGGTCTAACCACTGCGGAATTATTCAAATCTTCTCTTTTAATGATAAAGCTGGAATACGTTAAGCGTCTCTAAAAGATGACGACTTCCCAAAGCTCTGAGATGCCAAAAACGAACTATATTACCAAAAGTTACTTGCTTTTCTTTATATGGGATTTTTCGAATTCGTTAGTTTATGACTGCGATATTTTTAAGAATACCAATTAATTTTTGTTCGATGCCTCTCTTCTATATTCAATTAGATCTTAAATAGCTAAATGTCTCAAAGGAATTTTTCCTTTAAAACATTGTAATCTATTCATTTTAATAGGGATTGCATGAATAGCTGGAAAATGTCATGGGATAGAAATATTTCAAAGAAGGCCTGATAAGAAAAATTAAATTTATATTAAATGTCTGTTATATAGTGAAACGCGAATGAATATCTGCTGCATAATATTACAGTCTGTTCCTTTTAATAGCAGATTTAATGAACAAGTGAAAAATATAATGTGGCAGAGACATTTTAAAAGCATTCAGATGTAAAAACTAAGCTTAATTCTTGAAGTCTGTTGCTCATATATTGATTTCCCACGAATAAATTTCTGTTATATATTCTTGTAATCTGCTTATTTTAATAGCAGATAAAATGACCAGAAGACTTACTAGTAACAATATTTAAATATATGTAAATTACTAGACAATCAATCAACAGCATAATAAAAGTATCCGCATTTCATCTGATAGATGATCTTCTGGTTGAGTATCGTTGATTTCTGCAAACTCTGTTATCGTGTAAATTTCGTCTGAGTATGTTCCCGTGTTTCGTAATTTCGTGTGGAATAATGCGGTGTTGTTCTTCATTAAATTTTCCGAACTTTTCGTCATATAAATCCCGAATTGATTTTGTGGGTTTTTTTTCTGTTATAATAGAACAAAGCAAAAACACAATAACATAATGAAAGAGACAAGATTTTATACACTGTAGTTAAAAGAGAGGAAGTGAAAAAAAAATAATTCAAAATCGGTTTGTCGCTGTTAAGGACAAAATTACACGTAAACCTCAACATATTGAAAATACGGGGTCAAGTTGAAGGGACATATTTCCATTGGTTTATAATTGGTACTAATTTATCCTTTATTTTGTTATTTACTTGATTTCCATACAAAAAGAAGGTTTTCCGGTAAACAAATATTTAAAATTGATTGTTTACAGTATAATTGCAAATTTAGGATAATTTAAACCTTCTATTTGAAAATAACTCGAAAGCCATTTCGAGAAAAACTCTGTAATTTTGAATCGTCGTCAGACGATGAAAGTAGCACTTTATCCAGCGCCCTTCTATTCTAACTTTCTCACCACTCCAGCAAAAGGGCATGTGATTCTAATGGATTTCATCAGGCCTGTTTACCCAATGGTTTCGGTGGAATTGTGCATTGAATCTGGAATCTTGCCAGAAGGTTATTTCAGACCTCTAAATTGTAAGATAAATATAAGTTAAACCTTTTATAATCGATTACAAATCTCTAATCGAATCTTTTCAAAGTTTTGACATCAAAGATTGGTCGTCGAATCATATTAAATTTTATTATTCTCATACTTTTATAATTTCAGTTTTACAAATAATCCAAAATTGAAGGAAAAAATCTGTGATCCATCTTAATAAAATATTAGAAAAAGCTTATTGTAATAACTAATATTAAGTGTTCTTATTTTTAATCTTAATAGGACAGAGCCCAATATCAACTATAAAAATAATCTGTTGAAGATAACATGCAATGTTCATTTTAGAAAATTCAGAATGCAAACTATTATATACTGTTTTTAAAATGGGCCATGGTGGCCTGGTGGTAAGGTCTCGGCTTGTGAGTCGCAGGGTTTCAGGTTCGAGACCCCATTCCACCGAAGAACCGACTGTAATAGGGTCTGTTGCACGATAAATCCGTCAGGGCCAAACGTCCTCTCGTTTGTGTGGTGTGGTGTGGTGTGGAGAGCGGGGTGCCAGCTCATCGGTATCGTCCTCGTCATCTGTCCACGGTTCAAAATTACGAGGTCCGTCCCAAAATAGCCCTAGTGTTGCTTTAAACGGGACGTTAATATAGCTAAACTAAACTGCTTTTGAGATAAATTTCTTTATAAATGAACGAAAAATCATTTATTAAGTGGCAATGTTAAAAATAAGTAAACAACAGGGATTTGCATCACTGCAATTTTTTGTTTTTTAAATTTTGTTTTGGATATTTCGTAATTGTTTAATAAAACGGTTTATATAATGTTTCTGTCTGAGGAATAGTGTTCTATTAAAGAATAGTTTTAAAGAAGTGATTCATTAAATGAAGTTTAATTAAATAATCTTTATATTTCAATACAGCAATTTAAACAAAAAATAAAGTTGACAATAAATTAAAAAAAATCACTTTTCCTGCATTCTTTGCCCTAGTTATTGCAGACTTACATATTATTAAAAATAAAAATAAAAAAAAATCTCTGAACGTCACATTGTAGTATGATAAAGTTTCAAGCTTATCGTCTTTTTTCCTCTGACTTGATTGCATCAGCCATTGTCAATTATTTTTAATCCTGCTATGTAGTGATAGATTACCAAGTTCAAACGTTATTTCATTGTCTGCGTTTGTATAATTGTTTTGACATCATTTCCAAATGAAATTTACAAATTTGCTAAATCTTACCAAATAATACAAAATTCAAAATTCTCTTTTGACATTTCAGATAGAAGTACGAAAATAAGTGTGGAAAATGAAGTATTCTTGAAACACACACACACACACACACACACACACACACACACACACACACATACACACACACACACACACACACACAATCATCACCAACATTACTATTTTTTTAAAATGCAGTTTATGCCGCGAAGGACAACTATAATAATAAATAGACTGTTAAGTGTTTCAGTAGTCAATGAATGGTTACAATTTCTTTTATTACCCATTCTATAACAGATTATTATTCTTTTTTTAATAATAATTATAAAATCAAAGAAAAAAATTGCTTGGAAATAAAACTGATATCACTAAAAAAATTATTTTTAAAAGTTCACATTCATGTGAAAAAGAGCAGTAGTAAGCTATGGCGATACTGGATAGTTAAATTTGAATAAAATTTTTACCTAATGAAAATTTAATCAAAATTAAATTTTTTTTAAATATCTATTACTTGAGTAAATAAATATGTGTCAACAGTTTTTCCTGCTGAGCGTTTTGAACTCTATTAAACTCTTTGAACTTCGCATAATGAAAATTACAGAATGTACATAAGTTTAATAACAATTATTTGTTAAAAATAAAAATTGTGCCGTGTAAGATTAATTGTATTGATCAACGTACAATTGTATTGATCAATGTACAGGCATCTATAGAGTATTTAAAGAATTTTGTTTTCGATACTGCTGCATTTCCTTTCAAAATAATACCTGAAATATCAGGAAACAAAGAACCCAAATAGGTTGTTTTTCAGTCAACGACAGTTACTGAGTCAGCCAAATTTGCTGATGAATAGGCAAACAAAAATCATCAGAAAATTAATGATTGCTTTTATAAGCAGCTGAATTCCCACTTATTTAACTTTTCAGTAGTTCAAGCGAATCAACACCAATATGAAGTTCCTGGTAAGCATGGCAAATTGATTTTTACTTTCAAGGTCAAAAAGATTATCATTTTAATTATAACTAATTACTATTAATTGATTTTAATATAATACAAATCAGCAATGGAGTTAAACATTAGTAAATGGTTAATAGAAAGTATAGTATGTATAAAAGTGTATTATGTATGAAAGTATATTTAGTATGAACAATCAAAGATTTATGAACTGTATCTTATTCAGGAGGACAATTTTTTTTTTATCACTAACTGACAGTAACTTGGTATGTAGCCCAAATAATAAATTTTGATTGATCATTAATTTTTTAGAGACAATGCAAATTTATAATTTTCGCCATTATATTATATATTTATTTTAACTTTTCTATCATCATTAAAATTGAGAAGAATATTTATTTTTTTATCTAATAATTTTCCGCTGCCAAACCTTGAATAAAATGATATTCAAAACCATATATTCGATTTATCATATGTCGTATTCTATAAACAAATAAATGTTTAAAGTATTCTCATATTATTAGTTAATAATATTCTTATGCGTAACATTTGCATTTTTTTATTATCTGTAACTATATTAGATGAATAAGAGCATTGGTTCAAAATATTTACTATGTTAATCAAAGTTTCTTTATTAATTTTAATATTCTTGATAAGTAGATGTAGATTGACTAACTGTAATAGTTATCACTTGTAATTATTGGATTCACTATTGCGGGGGAATCCAGTAATTGTCGCAGTTGGTAACAACGGCATATTTACTGTGAAAAATCTAGTTAATGTCATTTTGTTGCATGGCAGTCAGTTTTGAATACAATAATTAATTTTGGAAGAATGTAGCATTCGAACATTTTTTTTTGGTTAAGTATTATGAAAAAACGTTGCATCGAAAAATGTCATATCAGAATTGAGGATCTATTCCCTACTTATGTCAAATTAATAAATAAATATTTTATTAATATTTTAAGAGTTTTGTATTGATTATTTATAAATCTTATTATTTCAGATTGTATTACTCTCTTTTTTTGCCATTTCTTGGGCTCAATTTCTGCCACTGGATGTAACAGACGAAGAGCATGCTGCCTCTTTAGGTGGAGCTGAAGTAGGACTTTATCGTAGAAGCTCTGATGGTTTTTTGCCAATATACTATCCTGGCTATTTTCCTTTCATTTATCCTTTTAATCGTAGATCAGAAATTAACAGTGCTTCGTTGGGAGGCGCTCGAGTAGGATTTTATGGTAGAGACTGATTAGGCTCAATAGGTGAAATCTGGTAGGTCTAATCTTTTTAAATTTTATTATTATAATGATAAATAATGTTTAAATGTTTTTATCCATAAAATTAAATGTTTTGATCAATAAAATTTCCATGACAGTCTACGGTTTTGGGTTTTTAAAGTTATCTGACGTTTTGAAGCAATCTGAGTTTTCATTTTTGTCGCAATAAATATTCAGTTTAAAGAATCATAAACATATTAAATATTTTACTTATAAAACTGATTTGCCGTAAAAGTCCTTTTATGGAAATTATTTTAAATGTTTTGTCTTTGAATAAGAAGTTTCGAATATCTTGGTAATTTTTCCATAAAATTAAACAACAACTATTTATTAAAATTCCTTAATAAAATAGGTATTCAATAAACTTAAGTGTAAAGTATAAAAAGAAAAATATGTTTGTTTTGTTAAAATCTAAATGGAAAATGAACTAAAGCATTTATTTTACTAAACCAAAAAATTCATAAAAATCATTTACAAAATATAAAATGCCTCTCGAAGAAAGAAGAAAATAAATGGACACAAATTTACAAATAAATTTTTCATTTTCATTATTAAAATGAATTAATTTATTGAGTAAAAATAGCACAATGCTATCCATTTGTATGATGGTACAGTATGATGATAAATGTACAATATTTGCAATTTAATATCTAACTGCTCGTTGACTTACAGTATTTTTCAACATCATTCTTTTAATTCCTCTAACGGACGTACTCAATTTCAAATTAAATAGGTGCAGAACATTTAATGTAAATCAGACATTAAATCATTACTCAGCAGAAGAAATGATTTAATTTATTATAATGATGAGATTAGATTGTTTGATGAGATAATGATTAGATGATTTAATTTATTATAATGCAGATATTTCAATTAAGTATGGAAGATAAATGTCAAAAATTGTTATTTGCGATTCTGGTGGAATGAAGAATCAAATTATAAGCTGAAACAATGAAATTTGTTTTAAGAGAGCGTTCTAATTAGTTATGAATGGATTATGTCAAAACTGATGAAATAATGCCAAACTGTTTGAATTGTGTTTGTAAAGGTTTCTGTCTATAAAGTAGCAAAATTTTAAGTGTATAATCGGACACAGAGTTGAATTTTATAATTATGTAGAAGGAGACTGGAAAAACGGTACCTAAAAAATACTAGTGATGACAGAATTGCATATTTAATGATAGAGAGAGATGGATATTGATGTCGGTTTACATATTTTAATTTGTTGTGAAATATAAGATGTTCGTGTTTGTAAAAGTGACTGCTTAGCTGAATAATCTGCACACAAATTCTATCAGCACAAAAGAGTACTAACATAACTCCACAAGTAACATTTAAACACCCCCTCCCCCACACATAAAGTCATAAAACCCAGAATATAAAGCAATGAATAAAGCACTTTTATACTGTTTCTGATAATTTACTTCTGGTGCACCTATCGTATGCTTACAATCTGGACTGTTTGTATTGTCAAATCCTTGAAATATGGCTGGTTCAGCCTTGAAATAAAAAGTTAGATCATGCCATTATAATGGGTTCACTATGCCTCTACAAGGTCACATTGCAGTCAATGACGATGTGACTATTTTGAGTGACCACATAAATGGTACGAACTGCATACCCTTATTACGGAACTATTTATTAAGATAGTTAGGCTCCTGTTCATATGGTTCACTTCATGCAGATCTAGTTTTCTAAACAAGATGAAGTTTTGGATCTATCATAATTTCCACAAATATTAAATATTTATGTTATCGAACCCTGGGGTCGGTGTCAGGGAAAAAAGTTTGAGTACTGTTTCCAATTCCATCGTGATTCAAGGAACTTGAGCTTTGCTTTTCAGGAAGTCTGGTTCAAGATTACCCAGGAAATTATGCAGGTTCTTTATTTTTTCATTCCGAGGACATTACAAATGATTATGAATGCCAAAAAGGGCTTTACTTCACATTAATTATTTCTTGTATATACTATATAAAATTTTTTTCATATTTTTGTCCCCTTCCTATATAAATGCTAAGGAAAAATCTTGAAACTAAAGAATAACTATCTATTGAAAATTTGGGATTTTATTTAAAATTTGGTTTGTGGCTAGAACCAAATTTTTAATCAACTTACTAGCATTTTCACATATGTATTGACTTCTTCCTTAAGGAATTTCCCTTAAGAAGTATTGCATGTATATTTTCGAAATATTACTATGTAGAATTCTTCTTTGATTCTTTCTTATTATCTTTTTTTTGTTCAATTGAGAAATAATTTGGAAAACTTTGACTACCATTTAAGTTTTTAAAATTGCCTTCTAAGTTGAAAAGTACTTACAGTCTGTCGTAAAGGTGCAAAATAGGAAAACTGATTGACTGTTCGCTACACATTGCACAAGTAATTTTGTGTTTTTAACAATGAGACCTTATATATTCGCATGATACAAATCTTCTGTTTTAACAGTAAGACCTATCAACAGTAAACAATATTGCTAATAAGTTTCAACTTATTTGATAATTCCGCATTTGAATTTCTACCCAAAAAATCCAAAAACAAGTAAATTTGAATAACTAGTTTCCGTCATAAGAGCTAATTTTTATTTCGTAATCTATGTTACAAAGAAATATAGAGTAATTTCAGCTGCTGAAATACAATTTTTAATATCTATTTTTTGATCATTAAGTAAAAATTGATTAAAAGGCAAGAAAATTTACTAAGCTGCTGTATTAAAATTGTTTTTAAACACAATCGAATATTTTCTTTTTCAGATTCCGATGTATTTTGTTCCTCATGGAAAATGAAGTTAACAAAAATGTCCGTCATTCTTGCACTTTTTATTGTTAAAATAAATTTATTGGAAAATTCATTTGAGTCTATTTTCTGTTGTATTTGAAATATCTAAATTATTTTCTTATATTAAATGCAGTCATCTTTCAACTGAGTTGTTTTATTAAGAGTTCGAATTTCATCATCATAATTAATTCTATTTCAAACTTGGAAGATTAACATATACAAGTTGCAGATATAGTTAAGAAATTCTACTTAATAAATTCATATTGTATTTTATGAATTATTTAAAAAATATCTAAGTTACTCAAAAAGAAAAATTTTCAGTTAATAATTTAAAATTCGAAACAATATTAAAATTATGAGAATATAATTGTAGCCTAAAAGTGTGTATTAATTTCATCATTGTTTGGTGAATGGAGCATTCGTCAATTAATTTTTGTTATTTGGAACTCATTTTTCTCCATCAAGATTTTGAAAACAATAGCAATGTTTATTTGAATTTTTAATAATATGCCTTTACATATTAGTAACTTTCGAGGCGAATCTGGAAAACATTTTCCAGTCTGGGATGAATAGTCAAAAGTTGCGGCTATTCCGGTTAATTAAAATGGATGTCTGATTGTCATATAGAAAGAACAAAAAACAGTAGTAGTCATATTTGATAAACAAAGTGCTGTTCTTTTTATTAATAGCAATATTTTGTCAAGAATACAGAATTAGGCAAGTATTAAATAAAGTGCGTTACGCACGCGCACACGCACACGCACACACACACATACACACATACAAAATTGAAACTCATAATGGTGTCTATAAGAATCCCCTTTTTCGTAAGACACGTTGATTCATTTCGTCCTAAACGAGCTGAAACGCGTTGATGCAATGTATTCATATGAATTCTAACGGCAAATAAATCAGTGGAGATTATTTAAGTAAGTAAATAAATAAATAAGTAAAATGTGTACTATTCCAAAGTTTCATTTTAAAGGAATTGGAGATTTCATTACGAAATTGATTATTGTATTGAAATTACAAAGGCAAATAGCACAGTTTTCATTCAAAGCCTTAGATTATTTGCAGACTACAGAAATGAAACAGAAACGACAGACAAAATAATTTCTAAATAAAATGGTTGTGGTATTTCGAGGGTCCAGAAACAAAACATCGATATAAAATAAATGCAGAATTCAATACAAAAGATCAATAAAATAAAAAAAGCCATTCATGAAATCAACCAGGAACAAAAGTAACAATGGATATGCAATGAATTTTGACAAGAATAATAAAATAATGAAACGACTTATAATGAAGATTTAACAAAAAATTATAAATGCATACAAAATTCTTGTAGAGCAAAACAAATTTCAATAAATATTAAGTATTCCCATGCAATAGTTTGGCGAATAGAGAATACATCTAAGCAGAGTTGAATAATAGCAATTAATAATACAAAAAAAAAACTTTTTATACATTACAATATCATAATATATTATCTATTTGAGCAAAAGCAACAAACAGTATATACAAATATTATTTGTTTGTTTTTCTATTATAATAAAAATTCAATACTTCTTATATTTCAGAGGCCATAGAAACACAAACAAAATAGAGTACAAAAGGTCTGCAATTTTGAATAAATATATGTAAAGCATTATTATATAAATTGAAAAAAAATCAATTATATTAAATCTTAATAAAAGTTTTCGAAATACTGAATGTATAGACTGTTTCCAAATAAAATGTAAATATTGTATTTTCATTATATGTTTAACTGTGAATGATTTTGTATCTCAGGTGATTCCCTTAAATCATTCGGTTTTCTGTTTCTCGTTATATATGCCTTTTTACATTTTTTATTTAACTCGTTTTGATTAAAATTTATAAAAATAGAACTCTGAAATTGATTTTTCATTCACTTCTTGATGTGTTAGTTTTGAAATTTTGTACACTTGTGGATTCTTAATGACAATGGACTATATTAAAATTTTCAAAACTTAATTGTAATAAGTTTGCTATAAATATTTTATCAAATAATTATTACAATAATTTTCATTTTACATCGTTACTGTGAATAGCTTATTTAACTAAATATTGATTGCATGAAGAGTGTCGTCATCGTGTAGAACATTTGAGAAAAAAATTTATATTAATTTTCTATAATATTTACCAAAACGAATGACCAAATCGTGGAAAATAATTAAAATAAATATATTTTATCAGTCAACTAATAAAAGAGAGTTCTGAGAATTATTTTTCTTAAATTTATTAAAACTATACAGTTTTATACATTTCTCTCGGTATATTGAAAAATATGAAATTCTTCATATGAAATTTAAAAAAAACTTATTAAATATTTAAAAAAATATCGTTTACGAAATCAACTTGCTTATATCTTTTTAAAAAGAAATAAATAAAATTAACTTTTAATAATTGAATCACACCAAAGTAAATTATACTTAAACAAACACGCTTTTTCCACCTTAAATTTATCTTTGAAGGTCACATAGCAATTACATACAGCCATAAAGCCTTTCAAATATATATATAAAGATTGCTACAAACAACAAAAATAAAATATTCGAAGAATACAGTATGATTCAGACTGATTCCCTGTAAAATGAGATCTTCCTTTTTTTAAAGCCTAAACACATTTAAAAGGCGGCGACAAACAAAGGCAAAATAGAAAACAGATGCGCTTACGGTGATTAAGGGCGGACTATCTCTCGTGAGAAAATTTTATGCTTCAGGTTAAAAAAGTACAAAAGATGCCATTAATTACTGGACTCACTTTTATTTATCCTTAACTCAGTTGCGATTGGTCGAATCCATTTCGTTAATAACAAAGCGGCTTATTGCCACCAAAATACCAATATTTGTAATTTTAATCTTTATTTCTTTGTCTATTCATTGCTTTTTGCTGTTAATGCAAATAAACAAATGAATGATAATTTGCCAGAAGAAAGAATATATATATATATATATATATATATAAACGTGGGTGGGGTTAAAAAGAAAAGTATTCCCTGGAAGTTGTTTGGTTGGTGAATGCACTATATAAAATAAAATCAATTTTATCAAGACTTTCTTTAATCCCGTAATTATCCAGAGAGATAGTTTTTGAATTAGTAGTCTGGAGAAAGCCACAATAGCTACCGGAGGGAAGATATTTCACGGCTGCCCTGTTATTATCATTTTTGAAATGCGACAAAGCAGAAAGAGGAAAAAGGGCCGGCTGTAAAAGTAAAGCTTATGTAAAGGATCACACCCCGATGACTTTTAAACCACTGTTTATGATGCATAAACTGTTATTCGAAGAGCGAAAGAATTAGATAAGGCGTTAGTTTCAAACCGATAGAGGTAATGAGCCATTTTAATGCGACCGTAGCGTGAGATTTTAGATCTTTTTAGTCCTTCAAAGCTTGCCGCGAATAGAAAGAAAGACAATACAGAAACATAAGCAAATGCTGTGTTCAGTGATTATTGCTTACATGCCCTATGTTTTATTTCGGATGTTTTTTAGTATTATTTTCTTTATTCTTTATAATATATGCAGCATCTCAGCGATATAAATTTATATAGAAACTTTCTGCACCAGTATAGAAAGCATGAGAACTTTAGAAATTCTCATACTTTCTATCCCAAAATTTTCATGCCTTGAGTGCTGAGAATTGAAAATGATCATCATTGCCATTACGAGTGCGTTGTACAGTTTCATTTTCGGCGACAGAGGGTTTCAGGTTCGACACTGTATTTTATGGAATCTCCTCCATGTATAGGGATCTAACACGGATTAAATCTGATGAGGGTCATATATCTTACTAAAGACGCATTCGAAAGTTTGAAACCTCTGGAGGCACGTGTTGTCCTTGTTATTTGACAGAAGTACAAAATTTGGGATTGTGCCAAAATAACTGTCATACTATTTCAAAATTTGACGTTAATACAACTAAATTGATATCCACGCACCTCCCCCCCCTGTTTATCCGAGTTCGGTATAAAACTTGTAGAAGGGCAGCCAGGGGAGAGTTCCACCCGAGCACTCCAAGCCATCTGAACCTTCCGAGCAGCTTTATTTTCAAAATTTTACAATCATTGTCCAAAACAGGGGCATTAATTAATAAATTAATGTTATTGGTAATATTAGAGATCTTTTGTTATTAGTATTTGTTTTACAATTGGTGTTGCAATTCTGTCATCCTTATACACGAGTCGCCCCTTTCTTCATTATTATTCAACAGAGAGCATAGATGAATAGCGAAAACTGTCAGCAATAAAAATAATGTAGATATCGTCGGATCTTTTGTCATGTGACTTTCTATAGTTCAAATGCTTGTTACGAGAATATTTCAACGATTGAATAGCTGGTTACACTACAAATATAATCTCTTTCCTTTTGGAGAAGCTATTTCCTTATTCTGGTGCAAAATGAACCGCTACTCGTTACTTCCGCAATAATTAGCAAATATCCTGCTGACCGCTGCATTTCCATTTAAGCTTCAATTGGTGCGTGTTTATAATCCCAATGAGAAATGTCAGATTAATTTGCTTCGTATTTATTGCATCGATTATATACATTTAAGTGAAAGAAAACATTAATGTACATTTTTTATTCGTGATTTTACTACTTATCATATTTTTATCGAATGGCTTGATTTAACTTCAATCATTAATAGTTTTTAAGTCATTAGTAGTGAATATGAAGACCTGTGATAGAGAATATTACCATTAAAATCTTGATGGCATAATTTTTTTAACTTATTTCACTGTTTAAAAAGATTTTTCATTCTCATTTATCTCCAATTTTATTTCGGCCATATTTTATCCCAAAGGAGCAGTGTATTTATTGTTAACTTTGTACTGAATTTCTAACATTTAATTAATCGCTACTTTACCGAAACCAAATTTTCGGTCAATATTGATTACCTACATCTATATATATATATGGGGTGAGGATACTTAAGGTTGTCGTTATTATTTATAAGTAAATTACTTTAAATTTATGAATAGACTGTTGTTGTTTAAAATATATTTCATTTGAATTATTGTATTTATATTATTGTTAAGTAACATCTGTGTATAAAAAGTTTAGTTTTATTCATGAATTTATCTCTTTTTAAATTATAAAGATGCTGTAATATATAATCTAAAAATTATATATTTGATTAATATTTGTGAAAAAAAAAGAAACGAGACATTGCATTTCTTTCTTTGCTATTAATAGCCTTGGTTTTTCTCATTTAACACAAGAAATTTTTGTTGAATTCATTATTCATTGAGAATTAGTGATAAATTTAACTTTAGTAGATATCATTTTTACTGATTATAATTTTTTTTACCTTTAAAATCGTCTCCATCAGACAAGCAGACGAAATGTCCAACTTTTCTTAAAATTGAAAAGAAATTTACATAAAAATGAAAGCGAATCAATACCTAAACAATTCACATAAATTCAAAGAGTTTGATTTGTCTTTATGACGTCTGCGTATTTTTCACGAATATTCATGGATATTCCTCAAAATTTTGACAATCATAAAGCAATTTTTTATTATATCGGCAATGATTTTATAAATTTAATTAATACGTCTTTATTAAACTTACTCTATACATTCTGAAAAATTTGCTACCACATTTAAAAAAAAATAGGAAATAAATATAGGAAAATTTAAAAATTTATTTAGAAATCAATATTTAATTAAAATTAATTAATGAAATATTATAACTGTTTACTTTAAATTCTTTTATCCGAATGCTTTTAAGTCAAAAATGTAATTATAAATAAATTATTTTATTGATTAATAATTAAATTATTCAAAATTACTGAATAAAAAGGCAAAAGTATGCATATGTATAACATTTCAGTTCTGTATTTTTACTTGCAACAATTTGGAATCCTTGGTCTGTAAACAACGAATAAATTCATTCTAATTGTTTGAAAGATAATTTTACTTAATAAGAAAGTTTCTTATTTAGATAAATCTTTTCATATGAAATATTAATAAATCATGTTTTTATGAATTTGCTTTAATATTATAATACCATAAAAATTTAAAATAGAAATATTGTTATGCAATAGCTAAAGTATTCTTGAAAAATAGAGATTTAAGAAGTAGCGAGGTTGAATATGAAATATAATGTCTAATTTCAATTTTCATTTAAAAATATTTCTTATTATAAAGATAAAAATAATCACTTCCTGAAACGCAGCATCTAAATTCTGATCGAAAAACATGTAGAATGCTTATCTCATGTCAATTTTTGAAAAATATAAATATTGTTATGGAACAAACATGTGAATAATTTATTAAAATACCGAAATCATTTTCATTAAATATAACAAAATTCAAAATATTCAACTGATATTTGGTTATGATAAATTTTTAAATATATATTTAAGTGATTTATTAAATATTTTAATTAAGGTATTAAGAAATGAAATCAAACTGGTAATACAGATTTCTCACAAACAATAAAAAAAATTATTTACTTTATCCAAAGACAACCGCGAAGAAAATTATTTTAACGATAAGAATTTTATTAAAACCTGGAAATAATTTCTGGTGTAGAAACAAATGGAATTATAAAGCCAAAATTATCTTATATTAATTTGCTTTGTTACAAATTCTTTTTAACCAGATTAAAGTGAATTATTTATTGCCGTGACATTTTATTATTCTGCTAAAGAATCAATTTAATACTTCTACGCAAAATTATGTAGAAACTACTGGATCAATCAATCAAAAGAAAATTTTGAAATGGAATTGAATAGTGAACACTTCACCAAATTTGTATAAAATAATACCAAACATTTTAGATAGATATATTACATTGCTAACTTTTCCAAACGAATGCAATTAATAATAAATGAAATGGACTATAAAAAAGAAATCACATGATATCATAATACATTAAATAAGAAATAAAAAACAACCCTAAATGTAGCATAAATGTCTTCAAAAATAATTCCTGCTTTTGAAGCATTTAAAACAAAAGTTATTAAATTTTATGCAGCTGATTATATACCTAAAATACGCATCGAAGTAAGTCCTATGTCATTTAATCATTGTCATCAAGCCACTCTTAATTTTTTTAGTTGGTCAACTTTTATGTCTCTACAAAGTATTAATGACTTTTAATTGACCATACCAAGATAAGTGACATTTTAAACTTGTGGGAGTATTCTCTTTTCGACTTCCTTAAGTATTTACTCTCTATTTGATTCGTTTTGTGGTAAAGCAAAAAGAATCAAGTATGAATTTTAAAACTCAATCTTTGAACGATTGGATGCAAATATAAATTTTAGAGTTGAGACAGTATGCTGCATATGACTTAGATTCTTTTTTGTGTTTCTGAGTTATTACATTCTTGTACATATTGAAAGAGAGACAAATAGATAGTTAATAGTTTGAACGATGAGTCCAGAATTTGATATATACCTATTATTCTGAGAATAAAATCGTATGCCAAAATTCATGTATCTAGCTCTTTTAATGCTAATAAGGTGATACGGTCATGGAAAAGTAAACAGATAGACAGAAATTTGATGAGTTTGATTCAAAGAAAACAATCAAAGAATTCTTATGGCTGTGGTGGTCTGGTGGTAAGATTTTCGACTTCTGAGCGTAGGAGACCCCAAGTTCGAAACCCAATTTCACTGAGAAATTGCATACGTATATGTGGCGTCCATTAAATATGGTGATTTCAAGTTCTTTAGCTGATGTAACGAGGCAGCTTGGTGATGTATTTCTAACATAACTATTATCTGATCACGTTTTAAAGTTAAGAGTTACTTCAAAATTGGACTAAGTTTAACTAATATGTCCTAAATTGATCGAAATTTTCAATTCAGAGTAAATTTCACATATCGAGCTTTTATTCGTGTAATGTGTTTTGTGGCGAGCTATAATATTCGTAGAAAATCAGATTTTCAATTTCTTTGGAGGGCGAGGCTGGGGACTCAGAGATTTCAGAAATCTTGAGATTATTAAAAATCTGGCATTCGATATCTTCTCTTTGTGTATTTCGTATACGAGAAAGTAAAAAAAAAATCGATTTAATAGGCCATTTTAATCACGATTAGTAGACCATTTTGTAATACGATTATTTTCGGCAACAGTTTTCAGGTTCTTTAATTTAAAAGTTCAAAAATCAAATTTTACTTCTTTAATACACTCTTGACTAATCCGAAAGAAGAGCAAATCTTGCGCATAAAGTACGTTCCCCGCTTAAAACCTTTAGAAAATCTTGTTTGAAGTTACTCATTCACAGATATTCTACACTTTAATAAATCTTGATCTGTGAAAGAAGAAAAGCAAGAGAAAAGAATATATAGTCGAGAACAATACATGGTTGAAGAAAATAATCTTTCCGCTTCTTAATATCCCGCCCCGCCTTTTATGAAGCAAGACAGCAGTAAACGAAAAAATGACGCCAAAGAACTCTTGACATATTTTTTTTTTGTTGTTGTCCTCCATTTTTGTTGTTGTTGTTCTCCTCCATTTTTTTCCATCCTTGTCTTCTGTTATCGAGAGATATCGAACATTAAAGAGAGAACAGCCTGTTTCGGGAAGGCCAGAAAAATTTGTTACCCAGGACTCCGTCATCAAAAGGTTGACTCGATAGAATAAACAAAAAATAAACGAATCTATCGATCCACTCCATTTCTTTTTTTCCTCAGCTCTCACTCCTCTTGATTTCTTTTTATTGTTCATTTCTTTGTTCGACGGCAAAGAACATGATCTCAAACACGAAGGGGTCGGGCAATGATTTTATTTAGTTCTTGTATCTATCCAGTGATAATAACCGCGGTTTTCTAGCCTTTCTTTCCTTTCTTCTTCTTTTTTTATTTATTACTGATGGAACGTAAAAGGAGGAGGATGCGGTTTTTTAGGACATAGTTCCATCATTTTTCTTTTAATTAACGAAAATTGTTCTTCCCTCAGGATGTTCTTCTTGTTACTTCAATAAGCGCAATAAATAACGGTTTCTTACAGCATAAAAGAGAAGTGATTTATTAAACACAAAGGGAATTTGTCGGTAAACACTTTTTCGTTTTTTTTCACATACAAAATGTACAAAGAAATTGTGCTGTTATCGCCGAAAATAATTTCGATATTTTGACGAGTTCCTCTCTTTCTACATTTTTCGAACCATGCTCATCTGTCTGACTTGATATAATAATTCATAAACAAAAGAAAATAAACGGCGGAAATGTAATTATTTTATGCCATCTTAGAAAAAAATTTGCACTAAATTTTAGATAAAACTCTTCAAACGTAAATCTGACTATTAGTCCATGAGCAAGTAACTCAAAAACTCACTGAACTTGTTTTGGCGGAGGAAATTCGGCAAATTGTTTTGTAGATCTGTGAATCTTTTAAATTAAATACTTTAAAAGATTTATGCCTGAATTTTGTATTCATGATAATCTGATCTCAATAACTAAATACCGTAATAAACTAGATGAGTAAATTAAAGGTCAAGCTTTGGACATCAAAACTGTATATCTTTTATTTATCCATGTGTATGTGAACATAGTAACTTCAAAGCACAAAAAGAAAGATAAGTGAAGTTTTTTATGTAAAGAAAAAAAAAAGTACTGAATAAAACAAATAAGCAATTAAGCAAAAAAAGAATGATTTTTTTCACTGTGAATTTATTTTTAATTGAACCATTTACAGTTTTCATTTACCATTATGAATAACTTTTTAGAGTTTCCCCATTGCAGTAATATTTTTTTCCAATGAATTATTTTTTTTAAATAAAAAATGAATAAAGATAGCATTAATTTTTGGGGAATTTAAAAAAATCATCCTTATTAATTCATGTGCTTAAAAGTTAAGTCCATGTGCACCAAGAGTAGCAGAGCATACCATTTTGAGGTTTTATTTTTCTATGATTTTATTTTTTTCTACTTACTAAGCAGCAGAACACATTGGATGAAGAAAACATATCTTTATATAACGGAATTATTCACGGCAATGAAGCAATCTATCTCATCGACTAGTAGAAATATTAATAGCTGTTTGAATTGCATAAAAGAACGCAATCTCCTATCAGCAACAAAGGAAACCAACATGTTGACGAAGTTCACTTTCCATCATTTATATATCGATTATTCAAAACGAGCATTTGCATTAGAATATTATATACTGTAATGTTCGATATGATTGCGGTACGGGGTTTCATGATACAATTATCTTACGTTATATTATAAAGGGATATATTTGAGGTTATGAGCTAAATGTAAAAATGCAGAAATAATCTCTAATAATAATAAATAAAGAAAAAAGAGGATATATTTTTCAATTTTTTTCTAAGACTTATAAATTCCTTTTTTGCTGTAAGTAAAGGAATTTCTGTAGTGTTTGGATTCTCAATTTTTATTTCATACCGTGATACTTGATTAGTTTATTAATTTATTTTAGTAACCACCTCTCATTCTCCCCTCCCCCAATTATCTCTATGCGCAAGGAAAGGCATAATTAATAAAGTTTCGGTTCTCTTAAGAATCAAATGATTCGAATATTATTTGATTCTTTTGCAGGGCTTATTTTTGGTTTTGCATTTTAATTCCTTTTTGTATTAGTTTTAATTTAAGATATTGCATATAAAAATATAATTGAAATAATTTCCATATTGACAAAAGGTAATATTATTTATCGTAATAATAAACAGTTGAAACGAAAAACAATCCTTCAGCTTGTTTCATACGAAACATATACATCTACTCCTTTAAATGATAAATGATTAAAAAAAGGTAGTATTCAAAGTGTTCGGGTGCACATATTAAATAAGTAGGATATGCATATTACATTTACATATTCTCATAATTTTTAATTAATTAATTAATTAATAAAAAATTGTTTTAATTAATTAATTTTAATTATTATTCAGAAATAGGAATATAAAGGCAAACTTCCAATACCTATGTAAATCACTTGGAGTTGCAGATATTTTATAAGAAACAATGAACACACGACATTTATGAATAACAGAGGCAAATAAAAGTTTAAATTCAAAGGAAGACAATTTAACATTTTAATATTTTTTAAACTAAATATTTGATTATCATTGGTTACTTACAAATTTTATTTCATAATCATTATTTTATTATTGTTTCACTGCGTTAATTGGTAAGAGTGATGATTTGCGGGATGAATCACGGAATATGTATTTGGGTTTAAAGCTTCCTCACCAGCATGCAGCAGCGACACAAAGGAGATCATCTGTGTTATCTAATATCATCGTATAGAGAGAGTCTATTAGAATAAATTGTGTCAGATATTCAGAAAGCATACTGATCTTTTTAAGGGAAAAGGTATGGAGCGATATATTTGTTAAGGTTTGTTTGTTTTCCTTTTAGCAAAATAAGCACTTTGTCCTAAAATAAATTTTTGTTTTAAAGCTATGTAAAGTAATTTTTCTATCAATTTGTTGACAACTCGATTGCTTCTGACACTCTCAGGCTTTAAAGGAATTTTTATCTAGATACTTCAGATTTTTCCTATAAAATTAAATTCTAGAAGAACGTCTGGGTATTGGTTTCCCCTCATGAAGCTACACCAAAAAATACCAATCAGTATCGATTCATCTAAAATCATTTAAATTCCTAATCAACTAAATGATTACGATCATTTAACGAAAAATTGAACAATTGATTGAAATTTTGAGGAATTTTCAAATTTCTGAAATTTGCAATCATCTGATTCAGAAAGCGAAACATTTTTTTTTTTTTTGCAAAAAAGATAATTAAGACTTCATTTCTCTTCCTCTCAGCAAAACTCTTAGTAAAATTAAGTAGTTTTTTTTCTTTAGTTTTATTTTAATTTTTTAAAGTCTATTTTTACACTGCGTAAAAAACACCTATTTTATAAATGTTGAATTATAGCAAAAGTAAAAATAAATAAACCCACGGACATCTTTTCCAAAGTTAAAACGTTTAGTGAGTTGGAAATGTTCACCTGATATTAAATTTCATTCAAATTTATTTTGTAGCTTCGTATTATTTACAGTAGAAATCTTAAAATCTGAGAAGAATTATTGTAGTTTAGTATTATTTGCAGTATGAATACGAAAACCTGTCAAAAAAAAAAAAAGAATAACGTGAAGAACGTTTTCCTCGAGTCAAAAGGAATTCTATCCAATAGTCGTTCTTTTCACCTTTTCTGAAATTGAAAAATTGTCTTTTGTCAATATTTTTCGAAAGGACAAATCTTAGAAAACAGTTTTTGTGTGGTGGAAATATTTTTTATTTATATATCACGGGATATTTTTTATTTATATATCTGTGGAAAGGTGTACAATTGTATAGTAGGCATTTAGATGTAGGCCGCCATGTTTGTCCTCTATATTTCTCAATTTATCTGCTCATATAAACAGTAGATAAATTAAATTTTCTTTATAACTAAAAACAGTTTTTCTCTAAAAATTGAATAAAAGTATTAAAAATCAAAATCTGAGTATTTACTATTGTTTCGGTTTTATTGATACTATGAGGGGAAAAATAAACTAATTAATTTTAGAAAAAAGTGCAACATTTTTAACAACTGACTCTTTTCTGCAACTCTTAAAAATATAATTTTTCGATAAATTTATTAAACAAAAAAAAACCTAGTAAAACAAAAGTATTTTTATGAAGAAAATGCTGCTATAAATTTTTTATCATTGGATTTGTATTTAGTTTTAGATCAAATTAATTAAATAAAACTCATTTTAAGGCAAGAAATCTTTTAACATAAGTGCTGGTATTAAATTTATTACTGTTTTATTGATATTAAGAGTGGAAAAATTAATTAATTAATTTTAGAAAAAATGAAATATTTTTAAAAATTGACTTCTTTTTGCAACTTTTAAAATATAATTTACAGAGAAATGTATTAAATAAAAAAATATCAGTGAAACAAAAATATTTTTATAAAAAAATGCTGCTCTAAAATTGTATTGTATTGCATTTATAATGTGTTTGTATTTGTATTCAGATTTAGATCAAGTTAATATAATAAAACGAATTTTAAGGCAGCAAATCTTTTGCCAAAAGTGCTGCTGTTAAATTTGCAAATTAAATACAAAGATATATAGATGCCAAATAAGGAAAAAAAAAAGATATTTAGATGCTTCTATGAAGTTTCAAAAACCCTGAAAAAAAGACTCGATAATCTTAAATATCTCTTTAAAAAACAGAACAAATAACATTTAAAGTTTTGATAATAATAGCTTTGATTTGTAATTGAAATTCAAGCTTAACTTTATGCGAAATCCCTTCTTTTAACAAAAATTACTTTTTCAACATAATTATGTCACAGGAAACAAAACAAGTATTGCATAATAAATATTTTATTAATCGATTACATAGAATAATGAACTAACAACCTTCTAGTAAAATCTCTTATTTTGTTATTCTGAGTTTTAATTCTTTTAGAAGTTCACATGTTATTTTTCTGATTTTAGTATGAAAATAAAATGCAATTTTATGTTATTTATTTCTAATGGCTTGCGGTAATCACCAGAAAATTGGGATCTTTTCAAATGATCATTATTTTGAAAACAATCAATTAATGGCGGAGCAAAAACATCTGTGTAATGATTACTTGTTACGCTGAATTTATTTCGTATCTTGCGCTAAAATTATTGATTTCGAATATTTAACTTTTTTTTAATTAAAATAAGCGTTTGTAAATGTGAAATTCAACCACTCATTTTGCAGCTTCAAAATTTAAAGGAAATTCGAATCTCTAGTCCGAAACATAGTAATATGAGAGTTTTTTCGTCTTTATTCGTCTGTTATATGTGGTCTGATAATATACACACAATAATATATTTAATATCATTGCATTTAGTGTATGTTTAAATGCTATGGTTAAAAGTGTTATAGTAAAATACATTTAACAGTATTTTAAAACAATTTAAGAATTTTCAGAAAAGGTCACTGAAAAAAGATTATTTGCTTTGAAAAGCTAATTGCTATTACAATTTAAATTGAATTCAAAATGGTATTGTTACAAATCTGTAATGTTGCTACCCGGCACGAATAGTGTCATCGTGGGAAAAAGCGTTGTAAGATCTGTCCTGTGCGTGCTGAGTGGGTGCCGCATCAATGATCTCAGACCTTGGCGACCTTTTGGCGACTTGGCGACGATTTTGGTGACTAAATGGATCATACTGGAAAGTTCTAGAAGTTTCACGATCCATCCAGTAGGAAACGAGATACACCCAGAGATGTCCTGATTGGTCTGGAAGATTCTAGTCCCGCCCTCTGGAACTATAAAAGACAGGCACTTTCAAGCTGCGGCGAAGCCGTGTGTAGGAAGTCGTTTGTGAGAGTAGTCGGAGTCGCCGACAAGTAAAAAAATTAGAGGATGAGACAGCAAGCAAACTGCTGTACTAGCGATTAAATGCGCTGCGTTATTACGATTGATTGACGGTATTTGTAGAGAAAAAATTTTGTAACAGTATTTATGTGAAATCCTCCTTCGAAGTTATTAAGGAAAAAGATAACAATCGATTAATTTTTAGGAACAACTTTGAAAAAATTTTTGAAATATACTTTTTAGTAAAGGATTGTCAATAGGTGTTATTTTTTTAGTAAATGATTGCCACTATATGTTATTTTTTTAGTAAATGATTGTCAATTTGTGTTATTTTTTTAGTAAAGGATTGTCAATATGTGTTATTTTTTTAGTAAATATATAGATGTCAAATATGGTAATTTTAGATCAAAGATTCTACCTTGCAGAATGTTCTTAATATATTATGTGTCAGTTAGAATGATAATCTGTAATCATAATTATTATGTTAAAACTGTGTAAAGAATATTATTCTGTTTAGTTAACAATATGCAGGATTTCAGAAGAAAAATTCATCACTCATCGAAATAAGTAATTATTTTATGTGAATTTGATAAAAATTCATTTTCATTCAATTTTATACATTTTTTTGAAAAGTGAAATTTTGGTATGGATAGCATTGTTCACTTCTAAATATATTTAAAGAGCAGCAGCGATGTATCTAATTCTGTGCATTCATACATTTTTATTATATGCTTTGATTTAATTTGATTTCTTTCAGTGTTAATTTTCTTACTTTCAATTTCAAATTCCGCAACCGATTTTTACCTCATTTCCTGATGTGTTAAAATCTGAAAATTCTTAGCTGCATGTTCGTCAATACAGTATTTTAATGTTTTCAGAATTTAATTATCAGTTAATCGATTAAGGCTAATTAAATTTTATTTCATAGTAAAGATACCATTTGACGTTGATTTTAGAAAAAATGATTATACGTTTTGACGCTATTATTTATAACCAAGTTTTGAATATATTGGACTTAAAAGTAAAAAAAAAAAAAAAAAAAAAAAAAAAAACTCATTAAATAAGGTATTCGATAAATTTAAAACATAGGACTAAAAACGTGATTTACTTAGACCTTTCATTTTAGCGCTTAACACTTTTGATTTTACTTCGAAAGCCTTGATAAAACCATTTTGTACATTTCAATACATCACTAGAAGAATAATTTCAAATATTTTCAAAAATTCTCTATTATTTTTTGTGTTTCTGCAACTTTGTCGGATGATGTCGAAATTATATTATGTAGCTGTATGATGATGTCGAAATGATTATGATAGTTATAATGATGTTCAAACTTGTAACCTTATGTGTTTTGCGGATTGCTAATTGCAATCGATTTTCTACAGACAAAACCAGTGTGTAGCGAGTCAACCTGCTTGCCATGGAAAGTTTATGGCATTATTCAACTACAGTACATCATTTAAAACCAGTGGATATCTAAGCGACTGAAAGAGTAGAAGCGAAGAAGAGTATCTTTAACTCACATTTTTTTCTTGTATAAATTATATCCTGTATTTTTTTATTGAATGTTTCAAACAAAATTAAAAATTAAAAAATCATGAAAAACAGTCTTACATTGTCAATCGAAGGTATTTGATTTATAATGTAAAGTCACATTTTTTTATTATATTGTAAAAAATGATTCGTTAATGAAAAGATACGAAAAAGAATACGAAGGATTAAATTTCCCACACTTTAATGAAAAGTAAATTAACGCTTTCGATCTCATTAAAATCGATCCATTAAAATTCGATCTCAAGAATTTGATGGAAAAGTGTATCAGACATTATTTGTCAGGCTTTTGCTTATATATATACTGTTACGAAATTTCGGGGTTCGTTTGGATAGTGGGAGTTATATGGTGTGGAGAATGCTCAATCAGCAGGCGGCAGAAGAAAAAAACAACGACGTTTATTTACACGAAGACAGGACAGCACAAAGACGACGAGTACACAGACGACAACTATGTGCAGCAGAGACGTACACAGTAGACGACAGTAGCACACTTCAGTAGACAGTAGCACACTTCAGTAGACAGCAGCACACGAAGCGGATAGACAGAATCCAGCAGGGGTTCCTGGGAGATTCGCTCTACGTGAAACTTCTCGAACATTCCAGTATGATCCATTTTGTCGCCAAATGGTTGCCAAGTTAGTCGCCAAGCTCTGAATTCATTGACGCTCAGCATGCACACGACAGATCGTACATCCTGTCTTTCTTACGATGACATTAGTCATACTGGGAAGCAAAATTACAGGTTTGTAACAATACCATGTTTTCCTTCAAAGGAAAGAGAATAAATGAAGGAAATCTATATATTATCTCTACATCAAATCGTTGATAAAGCCTACAAATAACGGAAACTTATTTGCCCGCTTGAACAACTATTCGCAAAGGAATATGAAAATTTAAAAAACTGTATAATGAGCAAAAAGAATGAAATTATGCCTATTATTTTGTCAATAAAGTTGAAGGTACTTAGCGAACTTTAATTTTATCCCATGGACTAGTTGTCAACCTATTGGTTTGTATATTCCCGTGTATATAAATGTGATATTCAAACACTTAGATGGTTTGATAAATGTGATTTGGTATGTCGTTTTTACACCTAAAGTATAAATTTATACCAAACTTCAGACCCAATTTCTCAAAGAAAGGAGGCCTGAAATACAAAATAGATTCTTTTTTACAATATAATAAGATACAATACACATCATGTTGTAATAATAAAGAAAATCTGGACTATTAAACACTCTACTGATTTTAACTTGTAGATTTCTGTAACATTATTCGTTATTCCATTCATAATTTTCAAAGATCGACTATTTCAATTACGGAATTACAGTAGACTCCCGATTATCCGCGGGCGGGTTATCCGCTGTGCGGATTATCCGCGCCTGCCACATAAAGTTTTTTTTTTTTTTTTTACTGATTTTTTCAAAAAGGTACAGTTTTACAGTTATGCTTTTTTAATTACATAATACATTACAGTATTAAAACAGTGCATATGTATTAATTTTTCTGTGTATCCTTGACGCCTCTCGTAAATACAAAGCACTTTTCTGTTTTCATTAACAAAATGCATTTTAGGTTAGTTTTGAGCGATATACTGAAATATTAAGCGTTAGTTAAACATTTCCTGCTGTTTATTTTACGTTTTATTGTACATAAAACGATTTTTCAAAGTTGGAATAACTGTTTTCTCTTTTGCTATACCCGTTTTTAGCTTTTTTCGGATCATCCGCGATTTTTGTTATCCGCGGCGGCCGCGCCACCCAATTCCGCGGATAATCGGGAGTGTACTGTACTTTCATATCCGAATTTGGAATACGATAATTTAATTTTTAGGTTCCAGAAATAAAAGTATTCATTTGGACATTTTAATGTTGAGCGAAATTCACTTTTAAATTGCATGATATAAAATTATTATTTAAAGTTAAACCTATTTGGCAGAAAAAGATATATAATGAGATCTCACTATTCTTGCCATTCTATTGAGTACTAATTAATTATATGGAAAAAAATTTCGGAAGAATTCCCGGAAGTAAAAACGCACATGGCCATCTAAAGACTAAACGATAAATTTTAGAGAACATTTAATCAAAAAGAATGTGACAATTGGAATAATTTGCAATTTTAATAGAATAGAAGTTTTCCTATGCTATCCAACGTATTTCCAATCCCCCCCCTCAAACTGGGGTTTAGTTTAGTTATATTAACGTCCCGTTTGAAGCAACACTAGGGCTATTTTGGGGCGGACCTCGTAATTTTGAACCGCGGTCAGATGACGAGGACGACACCTGAGCGGGCACCCCCCTCTCCACACCACACCACACCAGCGGGAAATGGGAGCAGCTGGATCACATTCTGGTCTTAGAAGTAGCTCGTCGCGAATCTAGGGTATGTTTTCAAAAACATTTTTCAGGTTTTCTCGATATTATCCTAAACAGGTTCAATTTTAAGATATGGTTTTTTTTAACTTTATATACAAGAAAAAATGTATCACATGCATCATTTCTAAAACTTGGAGTTCTCTAATGCGGACCCCAAAATGGAGAGCGTACGTCATAATTGATCTTATTATTATATTGTACAGAGAAAGAAGTGAAGGCCATTAGTTTAGCAACAGAAATGAAGGCTTTTTCGCGGAAGTAGTTTATCGCGGTTCTAGGATATATTTACCGAGAATATTTCTGAGGGTTTTTTTCGATAGCATCCCAGACAAGTTCAATTTTAAAATTATTCTGTATGCTTTTTTTTCCTATATATTTATATATATACATACACACAAGAAAACTTTAATCAAGTGCATCATTTATCTATTTTCAAAAAAGAGCAGTACTATAATGAGGACCATCCAAAAGGAAGAGCATACATCATAATTGTTCTTATTATTAAATTGTAGAC
The DNA here is from genome assembly GCF_947563725.1 of Argiope bruennichi. Taxonomy (NCBI): domain Eukaryota; kingdom Metazoa; phylum Arthropoda; class Arachnida; order Araneae; family Araneidae; genus Argiope; species Argiope bruennichi. The sequence goes on from NC_079152.1 coordinate 104,514,181, forward strand.
AGAAGCGAAGGCCATTAGTTCACTCCAGCAAGGCGAGGTAAGGTGGCGAATTTCCCTTAGCTCTCTCTTTAATGTCACATTCGCAGAGTTCTCAGAATCTCTTTTTCTGTCGCCAAAAGTTTTTTGTAAAGTTGCTCATTATAATGTACAAATATAAATAATAGCACACAATTCATGGTAACGTAGCAAGTGTAGCTGCTGGTTTTGAGACAATGCACGTAAATAAAGGTGATTTATCAAGGCATTTTTAAAAAAATGTACTCGAGTTTAGCTATGTTATTTAATAAATTACTCTTCAGAATAATTCCTTTTTAACAAAATTATGCTTTTAATTAATGTTTCTTTCACATGATAATTCACAAAACAGTCACAAGAAAGTAACACAATTTTGCAAGATTTATACATAAAATTCATGGGTTTTCTTTTTTCATGTAAATACCATATGTGACATCTAGTGATGCCTACATGAATGAATAATATCATGTTGATGTCCCCAAAAATAACACCGGCCTGTCAATAACATCAGGTTGCTGTCACTTATGAGAAAGCGTTAATATGATTATTAAAAGATAATTTTGAGTCTAGAAACAGCGAATCCTTGAAAATACGTGACCGTAAATGTGTGACAAACTTGCTTTGAAATTCGGTTAGCAATTCGATTTTTTTTTGTACTAAAAGAAGAAATGCATGTTCATTTTTTATTTCCTCTTCCTTTCTGTGGCGCCAATCTTCAAAGCCTCTCCTTTCTCCACCTCAAGCTTCAGCTTGCAAAGGCTTTCGAAATTCATTTTCTTTATTCGAATGTTGACGTCGCTGCTTCCGGAATAAGGGAGATGGCATGCCGTCTGTCCTCGCTGTTATTCCGAAAATCGAACACAGATGAAAGGAAAAAGGAGCGTATTATTAAAGTGTTATTATTTTTCTTAAATTTCATATCTTTGAAATTTCAGCTCATATCTAGGAGAAAATTATTTACACTTTCATATTAAAAAATCGTCTAAGCCAGAGCCTGCTGAAGATGCTGAGATGATAGGTAAATAATATTCTGTTCGAAATGTTTCTTTATGTAAGAAATGGATTCATATTTTGAATTTCCAGTGAAGTTTTCGAAATATGAGTGAAATAGATTTTGCATCATATATTCATGAAAGTAAGATATTTTTAAGTCTTTATAATGAATTTGTTTATTCAAGTAATATTACATTTCAATTCAGGCAATATTAGATTTCTTATTATTTAACATTAAATTTTATTCATTGCATTTTTTCTTAACTTTTCGGATACGATATATATAAGAGGGAGTTTTGTAATTGTCAAAAATTTTCTCCTTGGCATTTTGATCAATTTGAGATCATTGTTTCAGACACTTTCCTCTTTTTCCAAATCCAAAAAATATAATTTTCATAATTATATTCATGAAAGTAAGATATTTTTAAACATTTATAATGAATTTGTGTATTAAAGTAGTGTTACTTTTGAATACAGGTAATATTGAATTTATTATTATTTAACATTAAATTTATTTTATTGCATTTTTTTATTTCGTCATATATGACATATATAAGAGAGAGTTTTGTAATCGTCAAATATTTTCTCCTTGAGATTTTGATGAATTTGAGATAGATTGTTTCAGACTCTTTCCTCTTTTTCCAAATCCAAAAAATATCATTTTTTGATTTATATATTGACTTATATATCAGTTATATGTTTATTGACTTCTATCAGTCAATAAACATAATAACTGAAAAACATAAGCTTGAGAGGTTACTCTGAAACTGTATTGCATACACTCTAATTAAGATCTTTTCGTCCCACATATGATTGTGGTTATTGGTTAGGGCTGCAAATAGCATGGCATTAGCTAACAATAAAAATGAAATATTTGGTGTGAATTATCATTTTTCAGAATATATCATGGAAATATGTATCTTGAAAGCCTTTTTTGGCTTATAAATACAAAATTTGATTACTGAACTACAGTTGTAGTCGCAAGAAAACATACCAAATGTCAATGATTTAAATCATTCTCTTTATTGATTAGTGCGTTTGCATTCTTGTTAAAGTACAGACATACAGATGATCAACTGTTTGACAGATTTGGCGCAAAATTTAATTAGAATCTATATACTAGATGCTAAATTTGTGTACCGAAATTTATTTATTTAGAACTTTGAGTGTTGGAGTTATCAAAATCACTTGCAATAGAAAAGCAAGATAGATGTCATTTCAAAAAATATCATTCAAAATTTAATTAAACTCTACATATTTTAACGTAAGCCCAAATTTGATTCGTCCAGCTCAAAGAGTTTTTTTCGTGTTCACAGACACACATAGTGTTAAAAATTTGTTTTTCAAACCCAAGGAGATCAGAGACTTGGAGATGAATCAAAAAGTGGAGTTCGAATTTTTTGACTTTTTCATTATACCCTTTATACTTTTTATACTAGATAGTAAAAAGGAAAACGAAGATGGAAAAAAGAGCTACATAAATAAAATTTGTCTCAAGGTTTTCATCATCGAAGTTGAAGATAAATATCGATTTTTGAAGAAATTTATTAATGAACTGAAACCCTGCCTGCGATTTTCCTGATTTCGTGAAAATTAATGTGATAATATAAAAATACAACTGACTAAATAAATGAAATTTTATTTATAGGTGTGAAGTGAAAAAGGTGTGAAGCGAAGTGAATCTCCACATTTTCCTTCGAATTTATACTGCAAGTTTTTAGTTTGCTTAACCAAATAATAAACAATTAAATTGTAATGCTCATTTTTGATTTCTTATTATGAAAAATTAGAGTGTCACCTCGTAAAAGAAACTACTTAGCAACTAGATGTAGTTATAAATAAGTTATTAATCCTTCGTAGCTTCCTTGAACTTCATTATACATAATTATAAATGCATAATTGTAAAGAGATATTAAAATAAATCATTTAGTACCTCTGCTATTCCTTTTAAATCGCCGTATTTAACATGCTCATTTTTGTTGTTAAAAATTATCATTTCAACAAAAGTAGTTTTCATCATTTAGAAAATAGCCCAATTCATTAATAGTGAATTTGAAATGCGCATTATCGCCTATGATTACCAAAATCATTGTCTATGGAACATTGGTACCACATGCAACGATTACTTAAACCATTATCCATAACTGTTTATAAAATCATTATCTAAACCATTATTCTGGTACATTGGATGCCTGATACACGCACTCACACGCATACAGAGAGAGAGAATCTGTATCTGATAATCTTTAAGTAATACTAATTTGTTACTTCTGATGATTTCACTTTCAATTTCCTTCACACAATTCTATTTAAGAAGGTCAATGTTTATTTTCATGTCAAAGTTGCCACGTAATTAAAATTCATACTGTATATTATATAATTCATACCTTTGTCAACTTATTAAATAAATTATAACATGATGATGAAATGTATGATAAAGTTTTTGATTATATATTCAAGATTCAAAAAACTAAATGAAACAAAGTTAAATTACTCAAGTACCTAAGCATTTCTGAAAAAGGAAACTATTGATTTTTTTTCTTAGTATTATTAGTCTGTATAAGTCTTATAAGTGCAATACCTAATTTCTAAACTCTCAAAGAAAGGTACATAATTCCGCCTAGACAAATGTTTTGGAATGAAGTAAAAATTCATAATATTCTTTTAGTAAATAAATATACTACAGAAAAAAATTGAAAATTTTGAATTTTTAATATATTTCTAGATTCTAATCCTATTCAAAAAATATTGCAGTTACACTAATATTTTAATCTAAAATTTCGACCCTACCAAAATTTACCGTCTTATGAAGTTTAGAATTTCTTATTTTAGACCTAACAAAAGTCGTCTAAAAAATCCTTTCATTGAATGATCTTTCTTGAATCAACTGTTGATATGGTCTAAAATAACGACATTCAAAGCTTCACACCCTGATTAGGTTAGGTTACTGGAAAAATGAAACTTTTGTTTAAAAAACTAGCATCCCATGATTTATTAACTAAATATAAATAACAGGACCTAGTAATTGGGTAAAAATATGGTTTCAGGACTTTTCAGTTGTATATTTATTGACTGAAACACTATATTTTTTTTACCTCATTTAAGACATTATTTCAACTAGAATTATACGTTAATTTCTAACGGTTTAGAAATTATCTATTAGGCCACAACTAGGGTTGACATCATATATATATTTATTAATCTTTATAAATGCGTATGTCATATAAATGACATTGTTTCATCGAGTTATATGAAAAATTCAAAGGAAGAATACTTCTCATTCATTAATCTAAGCAAAAAGTAAAATTATAGATAATAAATAAATAGTTGATATTTATTATCATGTTAAAATAAGTTAATAACTTTCAGTCCAGTTAATTAAAATTCTTTATGCACATTAACAGACTGAAAAAAAACACACAAATTCTAATTCTTGTCTTCATATATTATATTTTTTTCAACAAGGATCGATTGCCTTATTGAAGGACATATATATAAGAAAACAGTTAAATGCAGTTAATGAATCACGATTAGGGTTAACACCTTATATATTTATTTATCCTAATAAATGCATATACCGGATAAATGACATTCTTTTGTAGAATTATACGAACAATTTAAAAGAAAACATTGCTCATTCATTAATTTAAGCAAAAATAAATAAACAAATAATTGAAATATAAAGCCGCGTGTGAAAAGGCAAATTACTGATCTTCAGTTTGGATAATTATATCCTTTCAGAAATATGAAACATCTACAATACCACACTCGAATCCAACCGAAAACTTCTCTAAATTTTAAACAGAGCCAGCTTTTGTGGGATCTCTAAAAATACATGGCTATAAAAGTTAAAGTACGTCCTATTCTCACGCTTTGTATGAACAAAACATTCTTTTCCTAACCATCAGAAAAGAAGTTACTCCACATAGGAAGTACTACAGGAACGAAGTGTTAGAAAAGCTGTAGTACGTGATTGCCTAGGGCGCGGAGGTTTATTTCCAGGTCTGTTGGAATGGGAGTCACGCAAAATGCAGATCAAAAATCAATTATTTTGATTTACGACTGTTTCCTCAGGCAACTCTGATCAAACGGCACGCGTCACTCCATTTGCATAATTCGCCACTCACGCTTGAAAGAAAGAGACCGGGAATTCACACTCTTGAAAAAGGATGCAAATTCACAGAAATTTCATTTTAGACCGGCTATTATTGCAAATCCATCTTCTGATGACATTAGATGTAAGGAATTTACCTTAATATAAGTCACTGTTAGCAATTCAATTTTAATAGATATTTAAATGGTTTCTATAGATTTTTTGTTGTAAAAGAAGAAATGGATATTTAATCGTAACTAGTCATTTTTTGACCTAGTCATCGATCAGTAGTAAACACTTATGATAAAGTCTAATTGTTTTTATTTATTTAATACGATTTTGTCATTCAATCTAAGCAGAAATTCTGTGAATAAAACCAGCTGGAGTGGTCTCCAGAAACCTTTTTCGCATACATTCTAATAAATGCCTTACAAGGCATTGGGGATAGTTATGAAATATGTACTTTCGGAGTAAATTTAGCTTTTTTACTGAATCTATCGTGTCTCCTTGGCAAGTTATTTGGCTATTAATCACTAGCATGCGTTAATAGCATCCAAAGATCGAATTTGTAGTTTAGACGTGTTTTTCGAAACCGATTGAAAAAAAAATTTAATACTAATTTGAATTTGTAATTAAAAAAAATTCCATACCAAATTTGATATATCTAAGTCATTGCGCGTTTTGAGTTATCGCGTTTACATATTTCTGAAAGCACGAACCGACAGACGGTCAACTACTTGTTGGATTTGGCTCAAAATTTGGTTTACACTATAGATGTTAAATCTGCGTGCCAAATTTTATCCATCTAACTCTTTTCGTTTTATAAAATTATTTTGTTAACTTATATTCGAACAGAAGGATAGACAGACTTCTTCTAAACAGATTTTGCTCAAAATTTGCTAGAAATGTGAAAATTCGGTGTAAAGATCGCATACCAAATTTCAACCGTCTATCTAGTTCAAAGCGTTTTTGAGTTATTTTTGTCACAGACGGACATTTTCCAAAAATGTGTTTTCCGAAATCAGGGATTCTAACATGTGGCGACTTGTCAAAATATCTTGAGTTCGAATTTTTTAACGGTTACTATACTTTATACTGCGTCTGCGAGAAAGTAAAAAATGAGGGGGGGGGAATCCTTCGCCAAGTTCTGGACTGTTTTCTTTTTGGCAGAAATAAAAATAATTGAGACAATTTAGTTCATTCAAGTACATTTCTTTTCTTTTTTTAGATTTTAAATGTGATACTGATTGATTGAAATGTCTTTTTTCACATTTTTTTTTATACTTCACGCTTTTTTCATGTACCCTTATATACAAATCAATATATAACAAATATAAATAATAGTCTTAAAATGCTTATTCTCAGATTGCTTTTATAATAGAAATATAGTGAGTATAAACGCAAAAATGATAGCCGTTCCATATTCATTTAATCATTCTCTGATTAACTAATCACAATAACATTATTTTTTAAAACCCTTTTCTCTTTTTTAAACTTTTTTAGGACTGTGGAAAGTATATTTATTACTAAATTCATCAAGTTTTGACTGCAATTATATGGAATTGCATATATATATATGTGTGTGTGTGTGTGCGTGTGTGTGTATATATATATTCCAGATTAGTTATCAAATGGTGTCACTAGCATGAAATCAAAATTTAATAAATTGTTGAATCAATTCATAAGTAAATTCTGAAAAATTAAAATTGTGTTCAGTCATACACAATATAAGAATGAGTTCATATTCAAAATTCTCAAGTCAAGAAATAAGTAAAAATTCTATTACAAAGAATTCCATTATTTACACCCATTAAAATATTTTTTTATAAAACACATTAGAAAGAGAAATAAGTAATGCAAGAAATATATAATTTATAAAAATAATTAATACCTTTCTGATTTAGAACAAAATGCTTATTGTTATTTAAATGACTGTACGGAAAAGAATTAAAGCGTGACATTTCAAACTAACAAAATTGCTATAAAAGATTAAAAAAATAATGATCTTGTTGTTAAAAAAATTGTTCATTCAACTTAAATTGTTATTCATCATCATTACATTTATGGTATCCGAACAAGAAAAATAAATCTTATTTCTCCTCCCAATATATGCAAACTTTTTTTTATTTATATCATCATGAATATTCCGTGTTAGTTTCTATCTGTATACATTTACTGATCTATTAAAAAAAATCATGTTTTTCTAAGCAAATAATGATAATTAATGAAGAGAGCAAATTTCGATTAGTTTAAAGCAGCAACAAAACCTTGATTTATCCAAAAATTTAAATAAAAAAATTCTACAAGAATGCAGAAAGTGCAAACGATAATTTTTAAATTAAAATAGGCAAAGAATGATTCCTTCATTATATTTAACAGTTTCATAAATATACATCTATATTTATATAAAGCTCAATGTGTTGTGTGTTGGCACTCTACAGGCCAGACCATTTTACCTACAGCTACTAAATTTGGTACATGTATACCTTGGAGGTCGGGAATGTGCACCTGGGGTCCCTTTTTTGGAATTTTTAATTGGAATTTCAATTATTAATTAAAAACTAACTTTACCACCAAAACAATCTTTTTATTTTTCCCACCGCCAAATCGGTAAGGCTTCAGTTTTTTCCCCACTCTAATGAAGATAGGCTTAAAATTTTTCGACCGATTATTTCAAAAGATTCTGCTTATTTTCTAAATGTTTGATGCTTTTAAAATTAAACATTGTTAATGAATCGATCTTTCAGATTTATTCTGAAGTCCTTTTGAACTAAAATAAAACAGAATAAAGGAAATTAAAAATTTCTAATGTGCATAGCGTTACCCCAACTGGCATAGAAAAATTCACGTATTTGCGTTACCATAACTGGCGTTGAAAATTCACGCATGCTCATTGTGTTCTGATTGTTGACAACTATTATCAACGAATGCGGACTTGATTTAATTAATTTTAGGTTAGTTGTAAGCTTTTGTAATTAAATTGTATTTATGTTATATATATATATATATATATGCTTATACCTTAAGTACATCATTTTTTTAGTAGTTTTTTAATCTGTTTTCGACCGATTATTTTAAACGATTCTGTTTATTTTGTTAATGTTTGATGAATTTAAAACTTAAAATTGTTAATTAATCGATCTGCTCATGATGAATCTGAGAAAATGTTGTTGACAAATTCTTGAGATATTACATAAATTAAGAAAGATATTCATCAGTGCCCATAGAGTTTAAACGCTCATTGACTCTGTTTTTCAGTAATCATATTATTAAAAGAAATTCTTTGTTTCAGTAAAAAATATTATTATATTAATTGCACTGAAGAGAAATGATTATATACTATAATCATTTCCCTTCAGTTATAACAGAATACGTATCTAATTTTCTGTTAGCTACAGTAGAATTTAAAGCATAAATTCTACGGAAGCTAACAGAAAATTAGAGAGATACATATTATGTTATGACTGAAGGTCTTTATAATACTATGAGTGAATTATATGACTATCAAAATTTGAAGTTTAAAATATTTTGATGAAGAAGCTATTAAAGTAGGAATTGGATAAAATATTTAATTATTAAAATTTTAACGAACATTAAGATTGGCGAACCGGATGATCGCCAAAGGCGGCTAGTATTGAATAAATAAAACATGAAGTTTGGAAAAATGATGAAACAATATTTATTACAACAAATTTAATAATTTTAGAAGAATTATTATAATAAACATATTTAAATTTTTAAAAATCTGAAATGAAGGAAATTTTCCTTTTATTGGATACATTGAATAGCAATTTAAATCTTCGAGGGTATTAAGGGTCTGAAAAAATTATTTATTCCTGATCGTTGTGGACATACATTAAGGTTGGTTTAACTATGAAAATAACTGAGATATTTTTTTAAATTATAATTTGTAGGCTTGACTTTATACTAAGTAAAATAAATTCGCCTTCTAAACAATATTTTAACATTATATTAATAAGAAATCTAGGGGCTAGAGCAAATTCCTTTTTCTTTTGTAATTATTCACCTCTGCCATATTAGAGTCCATATATTTCGGACACTTTTTTACTAATGTTTTGATTCGAAGGCATCATCAAATTACACTAATTGCCGATTGGCCAAGCTACCAAGTTACCCAACAGTGGGTCTTTCTACAGGTAAGATAGTATGAGTGAGAGAGAGAGAGAAACAAAACTTGCTCTACAAAAAGAATTGCTAGTATTTCCCGTGATTTTTCTCAAACAAATCAATAGATGGTTATAAATTTTATAAAACAAACAAACAACCTCTTCTGTACAAAGCCTAGCCAACAGGACCATTCAAATTTTTATGGTTCCTGAAGCCCTTTGAAAGCAGAAGGGAAAATATCCCTTTATGCAAGAAATGGCGGTCATTGCGAATGGTGACTAAAGGATGTATTCATTTCGCATAACCATTATAACAATTTCATTTTAGATTATTTCACTTACATAAAACTGATGGCTGTAAGAAACGGACTACATATATCAGGAAAAAAATTTAAAAATATGAAAAAAAAAAAAAATCTAAATTTAAAAATTAAAAGTGAATTGAAACCTAATTTTGTTTTGAATAACTTCGAATATACTTATATACTTTACGCACTTGATGTCTGATTTTTATGAAATTTAACTGTTGGGAATAAATAAGGATAGTTAAGAGAGCAAGCCTTAGTTTTGGTTTTTTTTTGCGAAAGCTAGCATTCTTTTATCTATATTAAAGCATCAAACAACCTCCTTAAAAATTTAATTAAAAGTGAATTTCCTAGAAATTACTGTAATGTCAATTTTTTAATTAAACAAGGTATGGTTTGGGATTAATCCTTTGGCTTAAATAAAAATAGAACTTTCCTTGCATATTGGATCACTCAATAGATGGCGCTGGGAGCCTACATCTGTTTACATAATTTACTGTTAGTTTTTTAAAAAGCGAGAATCACAATCGATAGCTTAAAGTTTCCTTGACTGTTGATGGTATGTTTTGGCCTTTTCGTTTTTAATTTTAGTGCTATTTTTTGTTTTTATTGTTATTTTTGTTATTGTATTTTTATTTTGTAGTGGTTATTTTCTTCTAATTTGTTGTTTTGTATTTGCTTTCTGTTATAATGGTATATCTCTTGAGCATAATTTCAGGGGATTTTCGGGTCACGAGGAATCATTATTAGACAAATGTCTGTATTTCCTCACAGAAAAAATCCCTTTCTTTGAATCCCTGCCTGAGGGTGACCCTTGAAAAAGTCTTCAGGCCGGATTCTTTTTTTATATTTTTTTAATAATTTTTTTGGTTTAATTTTTATTTGATTTTTTGATTTTCCTATTAACTTGATTCTAATATATATATATATATATATATATATATATATATATATATATATATATATATATATATACATAAACACTTTTATTTCATTATTCAGTAATAAACACGCTTTTTTAAAAAGTATTTTTTATTAAAATAATTGAATATTCTGGGTGAGAGATAATTGGAAACCAGATATTATTCAAAAAATGTATCCATTTGGCCTTCCATTGGGCCCATCTCCTAAAGCCGATCTAGATTATAAGTACTGCTAAATTTACAGATTTACGATTTGTCCACTTGTCTGTATGAGGTGCCATGAGGACGTTGTAATTCGAAGTATTTTATAATCATATCTGTATTTTAGCACCTCTATTTAAAATGGTTGGTATTTGAAATATGCATATTTTTCATTGGTGTTATGTGTAAAAAACTGAATAGTTTTCATTGTCCGCTTGCCTGTATGAGGTGCCATGAGGTCATTGTGATTCGAAATATTTTATAAGTCGAATCACAATATCTGTATTTTAGCACCTCTATTTAAAATAGTTGATATTTGAAATATGCATATTTTGCATTGGTGTTCCGTGTAAAAAAATGAAAATGGCACCGATCCTTCCCTTAATTGACTCAATAGAACTTGCTTTTTACTCTAGTTTAGTTTAATTATTTTTTTGTCCTTTTGTAACCAGCATTTTAGAAATAAAGCAATTTTTATTTTTGAAGGTAGTAAAATATTGTTACATGGTGAGCCACATTTTAATGATTTTTCAGAATTTGAAATTTATAAGAGCTTTATTTAACAAAAATAAAAAAGTTTTTTTTAAAACTATGAAGAGCAGAGGAAAAGTTAAAATTAATCGAAGAGAATTCATTTAATTCTTAGTATAGAATGCTGGAATTCGTAATTTCATAAGTAAAGCAACATTTCTCTTATTAACTTTTAAAATCCTATTTGCAGAAGAAATTTATTAATAAATTTGTTCTAGCAATACATTTTGTAGCATGTTCTTTTGGAGGCTGTAGAATAATTCAAAGCAGAAGAAAAGTCATTGATTTTTTTATTTTTCCCAATAGCATTAATTAAAAAACGACAGAAGGGTTTTATTATATTCATAATCAAACTTTTTCTTCCCTATAGAAACCTTTTATATATATATATATATATATATATATATATATATATATATATATATATATATATAAAGTTTGATTATGAATATAATAAAACCCTTCTATTTTGCATTGGTGTTCCGTGTAAAAAAATGAAAATGGCACAAATGCATCGCAAAAAATGAGATATGTTCATAGAGTAAAAGTCTCATTATTTTTAATAAAACTAATGTTAGTGTTCTTAAAATTATCTTTCCATATCAATGATATATCATTGGTTAATATTGTCGAAGGTGTAATTTTCACTGTTATCTGCTAAGGAAAGGAAGCTACGTAAAGTTTTCGACTTTACATTAAAAATGAGTGTTAAAATTGAGCGGTTCACAAAATCATCGCATCTCAGCAGTTGCATTAAATTTCCACTCTTAGGCCCAGATAAACATATAATTCCGCATTTCACTAAAACTGATTGTTTTAAGTAGATTTATTTCAGGTTTTTCGTTAGAATGAAACATTTTAATAATATTACAGAGTTCACATCCTTTAAATAAAAAAAAAATTAGGATCTTATATGTTTACTTAAATGTTAATCCAAATTAATTTTTTTCTTCGATTTTTCTTGGGTAAACTGAATTAATTAAAAAAAGGAAGGATAATTTTGAATTTTTACCATTTTTAACTTTTTCCTCTTGTGTGGTCTGTTCTATGTTCGGCTTACCACTTTGTATTCGCTTCGAAAAAGGCTGGAAGATCTACCATTTTCAAAGAAGAATAGAACACAAAGATTCGCATGTGTTCAGTCAAATGAAACAAATGGCTGTCATGGGAATGTCTCCGCCTCTTTCGGAAACAGTAGATGCGAGGCGCCGGTCTCTTTGGCAGGTTTTATTATTGCTATTAAATTCCGCCTCAAATGAAAAACCAGAATGTTCAGCAAACAATGAGGAAATTATTCTTCCAACGAATAGCTATATAGGATCCGAACTCATAAGTTGAACTTAAATTCCAAATTCAACAATTTTTAAAAATGGTGTTTGCTAAAACTGTTTTGCTGAAAATGTATTTCGCATCATAAAGTTCATTTACATTAAAATAAACTTTCATTTTTTATCAGATTTTATGGAAATCTAATATGTTAAAAAGGATTTTTTTGAATAAGTGTTCCGAAATTTAAATGTAAATACCAGAAAGATAAAATCTTGTTCGGCAGTTCTGTATTTATTTTTGTAAAATCGTGTTTTTTTTTTCGCAGGAAATATTTAGATGCAATTGAATAGGGGATTACATATGAATATTTTCCAATTTTATCTACAATATGAACTGGTCATTTAAAAATCATGAATGCACTTAGTTTAACATGTTATTCCAATTGGTTGATTGTATTGTTGATTTGGATGTGAGCCGAACGTATTTGTATTCAGATAATGTCATATAGCGCCATCTTTCAAAATTTTGAAATACCAATTGGTTATTACCCTATGCCAACAATACAAGTACCAAAAAAATTGACGACATGGCGCTATATGACATTGTCAGCATGACAGCATATAGAAAAAGGCTGTAATAGTTAGTTATAAAAATATGTTTTGGTATGTAAAATCACATTTATTCAGGAAAGATACCTATATAGATAAATTTAAAAAGCAAAACATTATCTATATATAAAATGTGATACAAATTGTTAGAGCCTTTCTCGGGATACACGAAATAAATTCATATATATATATATATATATATATATATATATTGTAAATAAAAACTTTAAAAATACATTATGGAATTATTATAAAGCAATGTGGTTTTTTATATCAATAATTTCTAATTTCTAAATATATAAATAAGGAAATTTATCCAAAGTAGTATTATAGAGTTACTAATTAGAAAAATTTTATAAGAGAAAATGTAACTCCCCCCCCTAATATTAAAAATTCCTAACGCGTCTTTTTTTAAAAATGTCTTCAAATGAAGTCTTTCTTTTAAATTGAAAAAAATCAAATAATTAAGTTTGTTTTTCCTAATACTGAAAAAAAGTATCTTTACTTACGTTAAGTCCCTAAGAGCATTTGTTAAAAATTGCCATTCGAGTCTTCAAGTTATTTTTATATTACAAGTAATTTAATATTTTATTGCATGGAAGTCAGATTTTTTAAAAATTAATTCTAATTGAGTGCTTTCAAAATCAATTATTTTATTCATAATAAAATTTTTACCTATTAATTTCTGCTCCCTGCATTCAAATTGAATTAAATCATGAAAGTGTTAATGGGAAACATAGGAAATTATTGCTTGTAAGTATAAATATTTTCTTTACAAAATGAGTATGAAGAAAATATTAACACAAAAATCAATTTTACTATTTAAAGTAAACTTATATTTAAGAATGAAGAGGAGAGTAAAGATTGAACATTTTATTAGAATAAAAATCAATATTATATAATAAAAAAATTCCATTCCATTAATTGTTTGTAAATTACTTTAGAAAAAAATGACAACAGAAATGATCTACTGTTGATTTTAAATTTTTCATGTAGGATTTTGCGCCGTGCACTAAACTCGTTTGCACGACAATTTTTCAATGGAATCAGGTATCGAACAGGCAACCTCCGCTTCCAGAGTCGAAGCTTTATCGCCAGACTTTACAACCGAATTAAACTGGAGAAGTCATTAGAAAAACGTTTGTGAAAGCAATGCTAGAAATGTTTTTCATAAATTTCTATAAGTGAACTACATTAAGACTTAATTTCTTTATTTTTTTGATATTTCCCTCTTTCATAATCTTGTTGCTTATAGCACTTGTCATATACATGCCCGCTGATAAATTCAGCGATTTTAAGCAGAAATATTTAGCTTCTCTTGTTTGAGTAGCGCCATCTAAGGCCAAGAATACGACTTAGCCACTCATGTGTCCGCAATCCTTTTAATGAGACGGACTTCATTCACTCATCCACAGATCGTAATTTAGACCTGAATCAGTGGACGATCATCTCTGAACCAGTATCCTCAGTGGCCTTGTTTCGACTTGGAGAACTTCATGGCCATGACAGATTTATAAATACACCTGCCACGTTATAGATGGAGAGTCTTCGATCTGCGGGGTTCGAACTCACTACACCAGGGATGCGAGTCCAACGCCCTACCAACCAGGCTATTCCGGCCGGTTTGCCCTTATACATTTTAATAAATATTATTTTCTACTTATCAATACACTAATAAAAGGGCGTGTTAAAAAAATCGTGTTTAGTTTTTATTATTTTCACCTTTCTAGACTTTAGTACAAGTTATAATTTAATAATAAATATTAAACATTTTGTAAATAATTTTCTCATATTTGTTGTTTGCCTTCCAAATTTTCATCAAAATGAAACGATTAAATTACTATGAAATACAAGAATCGTTAATTCTTTAGATTTTCCTCGACAGAATTATACAAAATACCAGAACTCTAACGCATCAGGAAATAAATGAAAAGACGATTATAAACATAAAACAAATCAAATTAAATAAAAGCATTTAGAAAAACTATTAACTTTTCCCTAAAAGCTAAAAAATTAAACTTTAAAATTAAATTTTTCAAATACTTTAACATTATTCATTTAAAAAAGATATCACTTGCTTAATACTATTATTTTGTCATCCTAACAATTCTCATTTAATATTATTTAAGTAGATTATTTGCAAATGTAATATAAAAGAGCTAGACAAAGAAACCCAATAAGGCTGAAAACATACATTATTTAATAATATACAAACTTACCTAAAGCCTCTTTTATTTTACCGAGCTGCCCGTTAGAGGCATCCTTAAATCTTTATAAATCCCAAAAGGGGTTCACACTACGGAGCGAATTTCGCCGAGAATTGTTTTAATAGTTCCGAAATCCGTCTCCTTTTTCGCCCTCGAGGATTGCTTGTTTCGTCTTTTTTGGTGGATGGAAAAGTGAGCTGCTTTCTAATCCTTTTTACGTCTTTTATTTTCCATCTCAGCCGATCCCTCCCTTAATTGACTCAATAGAACTTGCTTTTTACTCTAGCTTAGTTTAATTATTTTTTGTCCTTTTGTAACCAGCATTTTAGAAATGAAGCGATTTTTATTTTTAAAGGTAGTAAAATATTGTTACATGGTGAGCCACATTTTAATGATTTTTCAGAATTTGAAATTTATAAGAGCTTTATTTAACAAAAATAAAAAAGTTTTTTTTAAACTATGAGGAGCAGAGGAAAAGTTAAAATTAATCGAAGAGAATTCATTTAATTCTTAGTATAGAATGCTGGAATTCGTAATTTAATAAGTAAAGCAACATTTCTCTTATTAACCTTTAAAATCCTATTTGCAGAAGAAATTTATTAATAAATTTGTTCTAGCAATACATTTTGTAGCATGTTCTTTTGGAGGCTGTCGAATAATTCAAAGCAGAAGAAAAGTCATTGATTTTTTATTTTTCCCAATAGCATTAATTAAAAAACGACAGAAGGGTTTTATTATATTCATAATCAAACTTTTTCTTCCCTATAGAAACCCTTTATATATATATATATATATATATATATATAAAGGGTATATTTTATGTAATATACCCTTTATATTATATCTATCTATCTATATATAGTAATAAAAACTTACTAAACTTACAAATATACAAACTTACCTAAAGCCTAAATAAATATATATATTTAGGGTTTGTATATTTTGTTTATATATATATATATATGAAATTGCAGAAAAGGGGGTTATTGTGATCAGTACAATGAATACGCAATTAAGATGACGCGTATGCAAATGTCAGAAACAAAACATCATAGGCGACATGAATGTACTCAAAATGCGTGCAGTCAGCGAACGCAGCTCAAGACTACAAGGAAAGGAAGAATTGGAGGCGCAATTAAAGACATTCACTGCAAGTGCAAGCGAGTTCTTTCGTGAAATATAGTCAGAAAAAATCATCTGGACGACTTCACACGTGGAAGAATCATTGGAAAGCTGGAGGAGGGGCGCAGTTTGACCAGTGTAGCTGAAGAGTACGGAATCAACAAAAGTGTCGTTTGTCCCTTTGGAAGGCCTTCCAAACCATAGGTACAGTTGTTAGAAAGGTTGGTGGTGGTCTCTCTAGGAAAAACACTGCAGTGCATGACCGCTACATTCTGAAGGCAAAAAGTGCTCGATACCAGTCAGCAAGGGCCACTGCTCAGCAGCTGTGTACAGCAACAAGGCGACAAGTGGTTTACTGTGGACAGACACCTTCACAAAGATGGTCTATTCGCCCATCGTCCTGAACGCTGCCTCCTTTTGGAAGTTGGCCATCGGTGGCAACGTTTAGAGTGGTGTAAAGAGCACAAAAAATGGACATCTCGTCAAGTCGTGTCCTCTTTACAGAGGAGAGTCGTTTCGATGCCACAAGTGATTCTCAACACCAGTTGATTTAGAGTGAGGTCGGGACACGGTTTCATACCAGTAACATCACGGAAAGAGACCGCTACGGTGGTCTTGGAGTCGTCGTCGTGGAGTCATTATGCTGAACGGACGTTTTCGGCTGAGATTCCGTACCCGGAGATCGCTATTGTACGGAGATGATTCTCTCCCATGTACGTCTGTTCCGAAGTGCTATTGTACCAGACTGCGTTTTTATGGATGATAATACACTACCACACCCGATTGCTGATGTTCAGAAGCTACTGGAAAGTGAATATGTCACTCGAATTTATTGGTCAACATTTTCTTCTGATTTGAATCTCATAGGACATGTGTGAGATGATTTGAGGTGACGCCTTGTGGCCCGATTATATCCTCCAGAGAACACCCAACAACTAAAACAAATGCTGATTGAGAAATGGGTACTCTTACCTTAAGAACTATTGGACAATCTGGTGTTGAGTATGGAGAGACGGTGCGAAGCAACCATTGCAGTAAGGGGAGAGCATATCCCGTACTAAGGAACATCTGCTTGTTGTTCTTCCTCTTGGGCTGACAATCTTGTGCAGCGATACTATGAGTTCAATAAAGGTTTTTTTTTGTTTGATTCCATGCTATAAGCCTTTTATTCGTTTTTGAGCAACTATGCTTTCGTCATCGTTTAAGTACAAAATGCTGTCTCTCATTTCTGAATTTATGTCTCTCATATGATTTCTCGTGAAGTTATGGCAAAAAAAAAAGCCACTTGTTTTTTAAGTTTTGCACATCAGTGTACAAATGATATGGAAATATTTTCTGCGATAAAATTCCATAAAGTGGATGTATTTACCATAGTTGGTATATGATGAAACAGTCAAAGGTGGCAATAACGAATGACGATGTTTATTAATGCTAAGACGCGAATACAGAGACGTTAAAATGCAGCTGACTCGTGAAAAAGCAATAAACAACATAACTTGCAAGAAACAGCAGCCTACAAATAGCTAATCGGCAGAAAACAACCTCAACAGCACACAAAGCCACCAGATTATAAAAGGAAGATATTTATACCATTCACAATAGTCTCCGTAAACGCCTGCTAGTCTAATGCCGCTGTCTCCTTTCTTTAGCTGTATTGAAGTGCCGACTCATTATTATAAGACTGGCTACTCAACATGGGACTGAAGCTGCTTCAATATTTGACTCTAAATTTCTGAGCACGATTTAGTCCTGAATTCGTTAATCATTTGCGTTCACTCAATGCTTGCGCTTCGCTGAACTGATCAGGTTGGCTCTACTAAATAACTTACTATACGACTGACTACGTCTAAGTTTACCAGGCTTTTATAGCTTCGGAGACAGTGCATAAAAAGTTCTAGAAAAATTCGTCTCCTGTTGATCTTATTGCTAAAATTCCCGGTGTTTCATCCATTTTGACATCAAATTCGTTGTCAAATTCAGGGTTCAATGATTCGGTCTATGATCAGCATCCAAACCAGCTGACCGTAAAACTGTTTCTCTTACTTTGGAAGTAACTGCGCTGAGAAGCTGCATTAGAGATTTTTAAAACAACACACACACACACACACACACACACACACACACACACACACACACACACACACACACACACACACACACACACACACACACACACACACACACACACACACACACACGTGTGTGTGTGTAAAACATGATTTGAAACCATTTATTTGATTTGAAACAATTGTTTCTTATCATGTGTAAAACATAAGAAACAATTGTGAAGTTCTTTTGTTCTTTAACGATTTTGATTTTTCATAATCCAGTTTTTATCTCTTGTCATGTATCTTTGTCAAAGTCGGGATAGCACGGAGCAGAGAATAGAGTAGGAAAGCAGAAAATAAGGTAAAAGAGCGTGAGAAATTAATTGGAACCTATATATTGTAGTTTCAGAAAAGAAACAATGATTTGATTTCGGATATATATATATATATATATATATATATATATATATATATATATATATATATATATATATATATATATATATATATATATAAACGGGAAATAAATGCTGAGCTTTTTGAAAATCGTATTCATATTTTAAAACAGATTTTTTTTAATATTCTCCCTTTATTTATAGCCCCTTATAATTTGGTATGAAATAGAATTTATTGGTATATTATGAGAAAAATATTCATGTAATATATATGTCAGGTATTTTATATATCAAATGCTGATAAAGTTTTCTAAATACAGAAATTCCATATGACTTTCCCTTATTTAATTGAATTACGCAAGTATAAAATAATTTATCACAAAAAAAGCAAAGCTTAAAAATGAGAATATTTTTTTCAATGCAATGAATATCCATTTAAAAACCAAGTACATTATTCTTCCTTTTTTAGATCTCCTGTTTGAATTTTTTTCTTTTTCAAAACTGATAATTCCATTTTCAAAGAAGAAAATAAAATTGATATAATTTATAAATAAAAGTTTTTAAATTAAAATTTTATTATTTAAATCTAGGTATAAGATATTTAATCCAGGTATAAGTAATTTTATACGAAACGAGACGAAACTGGTACTTCATATGCTGTATTTTGGATATTCTATTTGGCAATTTTTCTTTTTCAAGTTAGTAACTCGAGTTTCAAAAAAAAAGTAATATTATTTATAAATGGAAGCCTAAAACTCATACCACTGTTCAAACTTATTGAATTTTAAGCCAAGTAAATTAATGTACACGTGATTCATGGTGTCTTTGACACCTATTTGCTGAAGGGAGTTTAAACATTTTTTTAAACAATGTTTTATTATACATGGAGCAGTTTTTTGAGAAAGTCGATTCAAGTTTAATTTTTTTATAGTTACATAATAGTTTATCAGAAATCTCCTTAAATGAATAACAGTTTAAAAAAATATTTAAGAATGAAAAAAATAAAACCAAACTTAGCGACCTTACTTGAAATTTTCAGTCTGGAATATATCATTTGAGCATACATTAAAAAAATGTGTGGTCAACTATATAAACTGAGTTAATTTAAAAAAAAAGTGTCTAAAACTCTTTTTTAATATGGAAGAAAATAGTAAATCTTACAATTAAATTCGGATGGATTGATAAAAATTTAAAAACAACACTATATATATTATTTTTAAAAGTATGTTTTCATACTTTATAGTTTTTATCATGCGTTTAAATTCAATGATATAAAAATTTATCTTACCTTCTAAGTAGATGACACATCCTAAGTGGTACATATCTTATGATTGCAGTTATAAATTCATTCAATAAAAATAATTCCCGCTATTAATTCACAGTAGAAGCATAATATATAATAGATTAATTGTAATAATCTTTTAATAATCGTAATAGGTATTCTGCTTCATTCTTTATAAAAATATTTAAAAAACTGATACTTTAGAATGTGTAAAATTTTAATTGAAAATGTGAAAATTAATTCCTAACACATAATTTTTTTTCTTCAAATTTGACTCTATTGTTTTTGCTGGCTATGTGAAATCGTTTAAAGAGAATAAAAATTTTTCTTCTTTTATACGTCATCTTCGTTTCTAAATAAATTAAATCGTTCAATATTTTGATTCGAATTTTTTTGGTCCCTTTTATTTCCTATGAGCATAATGCTAAAATATTGTCTATAATTCAAATTTATCTTGATTAATTAATTATTACTTACAGGAGCTTTCTGATACAATTTCTGCATTCAAAATACTTTGCATGCCGCATTCACTAAATTTACTTACTTATTTATTGAAGACATTTCCATTTTTAAATTGCATTATTATCATTTTGTTTATTATCAATTAAATTTTTATAATTTTGTAAATAATACACGATTTAATTATCGTGTATTATTTACAAAAGCTTAAAATGATCGAAATAAATCTTTATTATTATTTCTAACTTAAAAATTGTTGTTTCATTATGTTCATATTTATATCCATTTTTCTTATTAGATTTTTAAACAATTCACATTTCATTCTCAAATTTTCACAATTCACATTCATTTAGCCAAATTTCACTGCATTTCTAATTTTTGAATTAATATAATTACCCATTTATAAAACAAATAAAAGTATAATTGGGTTTTTATTGCATTATTTTGAAATTTAAATTTGGAAATAATTTGAATCTTAAATATAATGCGTATTATTTGTTCTTTTATTACATTTAGGCCTAGAGACATCAAGAATTAGCGATACATCCAGTTCAAGGATGTTTCAATTTTCAAAAAATTAAAGAAATTAGTTTTGAAAACCTCGATGAATTTCAGATATTCGAATCTTTTAATCTTATCTTACTCTTTACTTACTCTTACTCTTACTTACTCTTTACTTAATCTTACTCTTTTAAAGCATCTTCAAGATATTACCAACAGATAAAGGATAAGAAACTTGGTTTATGATAGTTGTGTGACAATGAAGGGATTTTTTTTATATAGTACAAATGAAATATTATTATGAGTAAAAATGATATTTTAAGATGCTGAAATGATTTATTATGTAATAATAGTAAAAAAAAATTAATCATTCAATAATATAAATTTTTTTATGCGATAATAATAATTTTTTATACAGTACAGTAAAAAATGTTAAATTTGTTGCTATAATATAATTAAATGAAATTAAGTTATAAGTATTTAAAAGAATTCATAGAAATTATTTTAAATAAGTTATTTTTCCAAAATTTCTCTCAACAACATTTTTTCCTTCAATTTTCTAAATTTATTAATTTTTAATTTGCTTAGATATTTTCAAAAGACATTTTACAACAATACTCCCCTACCTGCCGAACCGATTTATTTATACATAAATTGTATTTGGAAGCACTTCAAAAACAATTTGTTTTAATTCAGCACAAAACCATCCTTTAAGTTGCAGCATTAATCAAGATGTCATACAGCCATTCAGTCTATCATTTTACAAATAAAATATCGCCTATATTTGATTAGATCACAAGTGTCATTTTTGACTCAATTACAAGAGGAGTGAATACTCCACTAGATTCGGAAAACATATTTCTCTCTGGGCGGACAAATAGCGCCATCTTGTTTCTTATTTCGAATTAAATGACAGAACTAAATAACTTTTAAATTGGTTAAAAACCTTTATTATTAGCCCTTTTTTCATTTTAAAATATAAGAACTTTTCTAAATATTGAAATTAAGAATTTAAGAGAACAAAGATATTTTCAAATTAATTAAAATTTACTGCGAAGTTAATGAGAAATTACAGTCACAAGAAAAAAAAATGTTTTCAACAGACTTCAAATTGTCATTGTTTATTTATAAATAATTGTATAAACACATATTTGAAACGCTTTAATTCAATAATGGTAATTTATTACATACCTTTAAATGATTTATAATGTACAAATTTTAAAAAATAATTTCTAATAATTTAATATGGTTACCATCGGGTTAAATTTTACTTGATGCAAAATGTATATGGATATAGCAATTCGTAAAAATCTTGATTCATTTGGAATAAACACAAATTAATTGCTTCGATCAGCTTTATTTATTATATGAAGGAAAAAATCCTTTTCTATAAATAAGAGATAAAGATCTAATAAAAGACCTTAGCAGAAAAAAAATGTTTAAGAAATAAAAATATTTCAAGGAATTATTCGATGACTCAAAGAGTTATCCAAAACACATATTTAGAAGCAAAAACTTAAATTTTTTTCAAAAAATAGATTAATTCATAGATGTTTAAAGAGTTATTTAAAAGCCAGAAATTTGATTTAAAGTAATAAATTATTTAGCCAATTTTTTTAAAGAAAAACTATTATAAAAACGAAGGACTGAATATTACTTAGATTTTCATTAATTTAGAATTATAAAATTATCAATATTTGTTGGAAAAAAATAAATTTCTTTTTAAAATGTATTTTTTTATTGTCGCAGCTGAAAGAATAAAAACAGTTACACCAAATTAAAGATTTATATTTTGCTAACGACAGTACACTTCAAATAGTGGAGACAACAAATAAAAAAATAATTTTCTTTATCTCCATTTTTTAACCATTTAGAAAATTATTATTCTTTTATTTTCAGCAGCAATTGATATCTAAATTTATGTGAAAGAGTGGGCAATAATAAATAATTCAAATCAAATTTAAATTAATGAATTATAGAATGCAAATTACTTAGTTAACATTTCCTAATTTAATGTTTTTCAAATAAAATATGATTAATTTCATTAGTAAATTATAAATAAATCACAAATTAAATTTATCATTCATAAATTTTTTAAAAACAAATGGTGAAAATATGGATCACAATCCTATACAAACACCTAATTGAGCAACTTTTCAAAAGTTGGAATTTAATATACATGTTTGGCATTCCAATCATGACCAATTATTTATTTTTCTGCACATTTAGCATATAGTTTCTATGCCTATAGGATAAAAGTGGAAAAATATTTAACGCAATGTTAAGAATTATATTTAAATTTTTTAACCAATCAATACATTGCTAAAGTGTATGAAATTTAAATTTTTATACAGTCTCACCATCCTTTTAATCGTATTTAATGAAATAATTTTGGCATGCTAACATATTAAACAAAAGAAAATTCCACTCACATAAGATTAGAACTAACTGAGTTATAAAGTATTGAATATCATTATTTTATTTGATTTTATAACTTTGCAACGGCTGCCTCATGGAAAACTACCCAATCAAAAGAGGTGATGATTGATTGGCCTAAAATAATGAAATTATAAATTTCATAATATGCTATTAGTTTTGATCGTAGAAAAATATTCTTTTTTTGCGCCAAAATTGTTTCGTTAACTATTTCTAATATAGTTGGAGGATTGCACGAAAAATTATATTTCGGAATTTTTTCAGCACTACGTTTATTGACAGATACAAAATAACTGAAATTTATTTTCTCAATTTAAAGTAATTTCCAACAGGATCTAATGCTTACAGGTATAAATGCTTAAAAAAATAAGCTATTGTGCCACGATTAGAATAATTCCCATTTACTATGAATATATTATAAAAACAATGAAAATATTAATTTTACAATGAAATTATTATTATTAATAATCTCAAAAGGGCATCTTTGAAATAATTTAAATATCATGAAAATATTAAGAATACAAAGAAAATATTATTATTACAATGAAAATATTATTAATACAATAAAATTATTATTATTAATAATCTCAAAAGGACATCTTTGAAATAATTTAAATATTATGAAAATATTAAGAATACAAAGAAAATATTATTATTACAATGAAAATATTATTATTACAATGAAAATATTATTATTACAATGAAAATATTATTATTACAATGGAAATATTATTAATAAAATCAAAATACTGTTATTAATAGCCTTAAAAACATTCTTAATTCAATTAAAAATTCCCAGGCGAAACTAATAATTACAAGAATTAATTCTTAAGAAAATAAGCTGTTGGACCACGATTAGAATGATTCTCATGTTTAATGTAACATTTAGCTTCTTGTTCGACGTTAAAAGAATTAAAAAGTATTCATATTATATTTCGAATATAAATTAGTAAATTCTAAGAAATATTATTTTAACTAGAAATATTAATATTTAGTTTTCGTTAATTCACACAAAATATAGTACATCTTCCTTATGTTAATATATTTAGAACTTAAAGAAATCTCTAGCGAAGGTTGATCAACAAACTTAAAGGGGGAAAAATACAAAGAATCTCCACTATAGGCACAATGAATGTTGTTTGTATATCTGTTTATTATAGATAGCATATCAAATTTCGATAAGTATGTTTATGATCTTTTTATGAACGGAAATGCTAAATATATAAAACAACATGGTTGTTTGAATATAATTAACTATCAAATATTTACAGCCATAAATTTGAATAAATGATTGAAATGTTAATATCTTCATTCTTATCATACACAGATAAAACAGTAGATCCTAAATTAATTAGGATTTATATCAATGATATTTTCATTGTTTCCTCTTTGAAATTATCTTTTATTACACAGAAACACAATTCATGGAACTGAAGAAACAATTGCAATAAAAAGAAGACCAATTAAACCAACCGACTGATCAATTAATATAGTTCTATCAAACAGATACAATTTATCTCTTATGGGAGTAGCAAAGGAATGTGATAAGATAAATTTTTTAGAAGGTATTATTATTTTTTATATGGAATTTGTGCATTTGGCTTATAACTGTATGTTTACTGAAATTAATAGGATTCTGTTTATGGCAGGCATATATAATAAATATAGTAATAAAATATAGTAATAAAAAATTAAATAAAGCATAAATAATTCTTTACCATCATTCGTTCATTTAAAATGTGTTATTGTTTTTAGTTTTTCTGTATTAAATTAATATGGCTTAAAATACAAACAAAAAAATTTCAATAAGAAAATGGCAATGGATTATTTTAAAGCCATTATTTCAACGATACAATAATCCAGTTCGAAAACAATTTTTTATATTACCAGAAGAAAATTACCGATGGGAAACCAATGCAATAGGTTATTACTTGAATTACTCATTGCTTGTTTTCTCATGTTGCTTGTTAGCGATTGTTTATTTTGGAATATCAAATATTCTAATTCTGTATGATTTATATGACGAAAAACATTTATTCGCATTAATATTTTAAAACATTAACACAAATTCATTTAAGTTATATTGAAAAAAAGTTACTCAAACGTGTATGGAGGATGATGTTTCGGCGACGTGAATTAAAAAAAAATTCCAATGGTATGATTTATAAATTTTCTGTAAGATTAACATCTTATTTTGAATCTATTGAAAGGATATATTTTGATAGATCGTGTAGTTTTCAATCTAGATGATGAAAATTTGTGCGTGAAACGACATGCTATTTCTGGATTTCTACACCCCATTAGATGTATGATTTAAATTCAAAGTTCACCAAATTATACTATGAATCTTTGGTTGGACATTAAGCATGGCTCCATGATCCTTCTACGGTTCAAACTATCGGGTAACTTCAAAATAAACAAATTTCATTAAACCCGAAATAAAAGTTGACGATTTTTGGCTGTTTCTTGCGTTTATAGAATAAAACGAATAAATAATATAAAAATTGATAAATACATCATAAAAAATGAAAAAAGAAAGACTCCAATAAATTATAATATATCACTAGGCATTTCTGTTTAGTTACAAAGAAAAAAAAATGTTCTGATAACATGAATTAAATCTCATGTAGCTTCCGCATTTTTAACAAAACTTTCGAAACATGATTAACAATAATTTGAATAGAATACTTTTTTCTTAAAAGTATTCTAAATATTTTTTTTTTTAATATCTCAATTATATAATATATATTGCAATTTTTTTCAAACTCTTGTAAAAAAAAAAATGACATGTCGGCAAAAAGTCAAGATTACGATTTATAGTATTTTTTTTATTTAAAAATATTTTAAATCTTAAAAAATAATTTTGTTTCACAAAAATTAGATTTTTATTTGAGTAGTGGATATTGTAGTGAGTATACCCTCTGTGATTACATGAAAAAATGAAAAAGACAATATCCTATCTTCCTTTTTGACGAACTGCATTGAGATTATCACTTCGTAGGTCTTCAGCACTTAGATGGCTTTCTCTAAAGCTGATTATTTTAGAATCATATCACACAAGGAAGTTGCTTTTGTTTCTTTACGTAATCCAAGGATTAAAAAGTACTTATTTTTCACCCTGATAGACAGCAATTCCTTTTACAAAGAAGGAAAGATAGTCTTAGAATAGAATAAAAAAAAACCCAAAGTGCGAGAGCCGCGTAATTTTTTTTATTTAACTGTTTGTCTTGAACATAAAATTAATTTATGAAAAGGAAAATAACTATGCAACTGCAATAGTTCAATGTACTAAATGTCGAAAATAGCATTTCGTTATTTTCTTTCTTTTTTATATGTGTAGTCTAAAATTCAAGCAGTATAAAGGCAATTTTACAATCAAAATTAGTTTTATACGCTTATTTCTGACTTCATTTCTTTTGATAACATTCTTCGAACAGCATTACTGTCTGATTGATAATTTTTTTTTATACTTATTATATAATTATTCTGTATTTCTTTATTTCGCTTTTCTTTTTTCATGCATTGTTAAAATTTCTGACAAAAAATGTACATGGTTAATTTAGTTCAGTTATATTAATACCGAATACTGCTTTGGGGCTGGTAGGCGTCTTGTACATTCTAGAAGTCTTGTATATCAACCCCCCCTTTTTTTTGTTAATCAATGAAGCCTTACATTGAAAACTTGAAAATTGTAATTCTTCAGACAGAATATAGGATTATCATCCAACAGGCAATGGAATAGAGATAGTAACTTCATTATGCAGATTTAGTGTCAAACTATGCGGAATATTAGATGTATTCATAAGATGGTAAAGTTTAAGTAATATGAGCGTAAACTAAATAATTCCTTATCTTGCTCAATTCGTGAACTTCTTCCTGCCTTCCCTACATAAGTTTATATCTAAAACTTCATAATGTTATTTTATATCTTGGTCCCTGAGCAATTTTTAAGAATGTTTTATTTGAATGAAGCTTTATATGTTTTGATTTTTTTTAGTTTAAGTGCTTTCTATTTCACGATGTGAATAAAAAAGGGAGGTAAACGTCGAAAATTAATAATGTTTAAAAAGAATAAAAATAAAAGCATAATGCTCGCACGGAAATAGTAATGAAAGCGGCTTGTTTATGCCAAACAAACAAAAGCAGACAAAATATAATGGTAATAATTTAAAATTTAATTCATCAAATCATTATACAATTGTTGGATCTGTGAGTTTTATTAAATAAAAAAGAATGAGTAGTACAATGGCTTGCTAATATTCGATACACTGTTCTTCACTCCAGAACACAATTAAAGAATCAGCTTTTTTCACAGTAATAAATGGCATTTCTGATAACATGCTTTATTATATTAGAAATGACATCTGAAATTATGGGAAAATGACAATTATGGGAAAATGAAATACAATCGTTTGACAGTTCAGATAATGAACGGAGCAGAACAAATTGAACATTTGTAAGTCGTTATTCTACTCAGCGTATTATCCTATGCATAAATGTGCCTGACTGTTTTGTATAGTACTGATTTTTAATGCTTCTCCTAACTTCTGAATCACTATATATTTCTTTCTAAACAATTGAAAATTGTTCATAAAGAGGAATATGCTTGGGTAAATTTAATGATTTTTTTTACTTAACACTTCAAGTATTAGCAGGAAATCTGAAAGAACAGTTATTAGAATTAAAATTTTTTTGTTTGTTGAAAGACAATGATTCATAAAATGAAAAGAATTGTGTTAATTGAATTAAATTTATCTTATTTTCATTAGGCAGAAATGCGTGTAAACTTTTGGGATCAGAAAATCCCATCAAAGCTTTTAATAAAGATTTTTGAATAACATTATTAAATAAATACGCAGCTTGACACAATACGAAGTTCAGCATTCCATGAAAACATTATTCATATAATTCTAAATGCATGTTAACATACTTAGGTTTCTTCAAAGTAGAGGAATTTATCATTATATTAATGAATATTGGTCTTTATTTAAGAAACATGCAAAGAGAAAATAATATTATTTTCAAGAAATTTTACACCAAAATTTCGATAAATCTTCGTTTTAGAATTTCTTGATATTGAAAAATATATTTCTTGAATAGAGAATACAAGTCCATTTCTGATTTTCTATGAAACTGATAAACCAAATATAAACTGCACAAAACCTACAGAGATGAAGTTTTATATGTTTTGTATATTTTAAAATTGTACGTATCTATGAAATTTTGGGCGAAATTTGTCTTAGAGAAGACCGTCAGTCTATTTTCTCGAGTCCAAATGATCATGAAAACTCAAAAACGCTACAAGATAGATGGTTGAATTTAAATATGCAATTCTCAGATCAGAATTATATGTCTATATTCAATTTTAGATTAATTATATGAAAGATAAGATGTTTGCTGTTTATTACCTGTGTACTTATCAAAACATGATAGTTCAGAAGTAATTCAAACAAAGTAAATGAAATTTCGTTTGAAGTTTTGGTATGAAATTTGTTGATATGAATTACATTTGAGCCGACGAGGTCAAAGACCCAAAATAAATATTTCGATTCACTTCATTTTATGACGAAACTAAATACAAAATGAGTATAGAAAAACGTCGAAGAACTTTAAAGTTAACATTTTACAAGTCGAGTTTTTGAGTTATATCTATTAGAATCAACTATGTCAACATTTGAGCTGCCGAGGTCGAAGGCAAAAGGTCCAAAATAAATGTTTCCATTCTTTTCCTTTTATAACGAAACTAAATACAAAATGAGTAATAGAAAAACGTCGAAGAGCTTTAAAGTTAACATTTTGCAAGTCGAGTTTTTGAGTTATGTCTATTAGAATCAACTATGTCAACATTTGAGCTGCCGAGGTCAAAGGCAAAAGGTCCAAAATAAATGTTTCCATTCTTTTCCTTTTATAACGAAACTAAATACAAAATGAGTAATGGAAAAACGTCGATTTGCTTTAAAGTTAACATTTTGCATTCGAGTTTTTGAGTTATATCTATTAGAATCAACTATGTCAACATTTGAGCTGCCGAGGTCAAAGGCAAAAGGTCCAAAATAAATGTTTTCCTTCTTTTCATTTTATAACGAAACTAAATACAAAATGAGTATGGAAAAACGTCGAAGAGCTTTGAAGTTAACATTTTGCAAGTCGAGTTTTTGAGTTATGTCTATTAGAATCACCTATGTCAACATTTGAGCTGCCGAGGTCAAAGGCAAAAGGTCCAAAATAAATGTTTTCCTTCTTTTCATTTTATGACGAAACTAAATACAAAATGAGTAATGGGAAGATGTCGAAGAAATACAGCTAACATTTGCAAGTTGAGTTTTTATCTATTAGAATCAACCATGTTAGGGTCAAACTTTATTAAATGCAAATTATATATTTTTTTCTTGTTGTGTTCCTTTGTATTGATCAGTTCTTTAGCAAAGCTATAATTTTTTTTAATTTCAAATTTTATATAAAAAAATCTTGATTTTTTTTGTATCTCTAAGCATTCTCTTTGACTAAGAATATCCCCAACTAGCTTTTGTACCATATAACTCTAACAAACATAAACCAAACACTTCTCAAACTTGAAAAAAATGATTTTTTAAAAATAATCAATTGACTGAAATTTATCCTCATTAAGCTTACCTTTACTACCAAATCATTAAAATACAAGAACCACCCATTTGGTATAGTATTTACTAATTATACCTTATGGAATAATGGTTGGAACAGACAACTAAAAATATTTTTCATTCAAAACATTTATTTTTCTTTAACTTCGAGTTCCAACATGGGAGCCATTAGCGAGTGATCGGGGAATTATTTTAAGAGAAATTTTCTGGCACTCACTTTCTTAATTAACGATATAATTTTTCATTTTTTTTTTGAGTCGGGTAGAAAAAAAACACCAAACGGGGAGTTACTAGATTGTTCTGAAAGTCGCAAATCGTTCTTTAATGAGACAAGTAAATCTTTATTTAATTTTTTTTACTCAGATTTAGTTTGTTTAAGTACTAACTCGAATTAATGAAAATCGAATTTGGTTCTTCCTTAAAGTTATTTTAATTTTACTGCTACACTTGTACAGGGGAGGATCGAAGAGTGGGATTATAATTGAAGGTTTTAATCTTTGACTAATTTAATTGATATTGAAAATGAAAATTCGTCAAAAATCAGTTAATGAAGTTGCTTATGATGTTGGGTTCATCCTTGTGTTATCAATTTTTAATGATGAGGGGTTAATTATTTTAACGGTTTTTTTGCAATTTCTAAGTGATGAGTTTATAATTAAACTTATGACTTGTCGTTTGAATCAAAGTAAAAGTTAAAGTAATAAATAAAGGATATCATTAAAAAGAATGGGTTGATTATGATGAACAGTAATTTGTTTACTTGTTCTCAAAGATGAATAGTTTTCAATAAAATGATTAATTATAAATAATAGTTAATTATGAAAACTATAATAAAATTTGTGAAATATATAAGTGACTTTTAAAATCACTTCATTTCTTGAAAAGAAATATTGACTTGTTTCTTATTCCTTTTTGACTTTTAAGGGCAAGCGTACATTGGGCGAACAAGCGAAAAAGAAAAGCATTACAATTTTTTAATCAAGAAATCAATGTTGTAAGGCTTTTTAATCGAATTTAAATGTAAAATTAGCGATTTTTATAGTTATATTTAATTGGATGAGAATTCCTTTTTCTAAATATTGTGAAGTAAGTAAAGTGTCCCAGAAAATGTTTTTTACACAAATTTATATTTATTTCTAGGTTATGATGCCATGTTGTTCTCTTAATTAATCGCATAGTAAGATATTGCCATACCTGATTTTCACTGTGGGGTTGAAATGGCTTGATAAAAAAAGGTCAAGCCACTTCAACCCCAGTTGAAATACAGATTCCACTTCTGTAAAGATCAGGAATTGTTTCTGGTAAAATAATCGGATTCAAACTTCTACCCTTTGGTTTGATGGTTTTGTGAGAGGTTATAACCTCATCATGGTTAACAGATTCGTCACTAAATAAAATTAATATAAATTAAATTTAAATCAAATTTTAATTAATATAAATTAAATTTCATGTTTTATGAATGGACGTATAGTTAATCTAAGGACACAAGCAAAAAAACAAAAAACAAAAAATGTTATTTCAAAATTACGTGCACTGTATTTCAGCACTTAACTTCACTCAAAATATTCCCTATTCATTTTAATCACAAAAAGTATTTGTAGTTATCATAATTTTCTCACTACAGTATTTATAATTAATAAATATTGTAGTGGATTATTGTGAAGATTTATTTGTTGGTAGGAAAAAAATTTGTTTTTTACTATAATCTGGAATTTGCAATAAATCCTCTTAATTTTACTTCGTACTGTAAGTCTATAGAAACTTTTTTTTCTTTTTCGAACTATATTTTGCATTGTTACAATCAAAGTTGCAATAATATAATAGAATTAATTGTATGATTACGCTGTGCATATGCAATGATACCAGAAAAATGTTTTATATGATAAATTTTGAATGGTCATCTTTAATGATTTTTAAATGGCAGTTACTCCTCCACTCATTTAATTATGTTATATTTTTCAAACAACTCATACAAAGATTCGAAAACAGAAAAGATTACAACACACTTGAAGTGATAAAATATAAGACAAATTTTAATCATTAAATATTTTCTTTGTGTTTAAGTTAAAACTAAATTCTCAGAATTTTTAAGATGAGGGCCACCATCGGAATAGTTCTTCATAAGTTTCAGTACTTTAGATCAGTCTTGCAATATATTTCACCTGAACTTAACGTTGTTTAGGGAAATTTATCACCTTTTGGAAAGCTGCCAAACATCACACCTGTTGCCTATCTATACTAGTCCCTTCTAGTTCGCTCTCAAAATGTTCAATTTATCTGGTTTTAGAAGGAGTTTAAAATTAGCAACATATTGATTTATTTACAAAAACAACGCAGCATTATATATGTATGTAGTATATGAAGTTATGTCTGATCAACTTCAAGATTTTAAAAGGAAAATCCTGGATAAATAACACTGACCAGAAAGATATTAGAAATGTGTTCAAAATGAATAAATGTGAAGCGATTTAAAACGAAGATGTGATTATTTTTTAAAGACGAACATCAGGATTAGATTTCATGCTTTCATTTTCTTTTATTCTGGTTTGAAACAAACGAACAAGCAAGAAAGAAACTTACTTTTTTTATAGCTTCATATTCATTTTGAAAGATTTCTTAATTTTCATAAGCAAAATATTTATGAATAGTAGCAGATTTACTTTCTAAGGTTTCAATATCTTACTTAGATATGCTTTTTTCACCCTAAATTAAGAACACACACACACACACACACACACACACACACACACACACACACACACACACACACACACACACACACACACATAATGATTGTGAAGCAGCAATATTGAAATTTTATAGTTGCCTATCTATTCTCTTGGTTATAATTTAAAACTTGGGCATTTATTAAAAAATTCCGGTTCTATGATTGTGAGAGAAGATGCGATGAGATAGATGCGATAACCTAAGTTTTCTATATTGATAAGTTACTTAACTTGACCAATGATAATATATTAAGTTATATTTTGCAGAAAATACGAATCGATTTCTTAAAATGAAAGTAATTATATTTGTATTCATCTTGCCTTAAAAGATGCAACATACAAACCCATATTAGGAGATATTTTAGGAGCAATATATATTTCACCCAATAATATAGCAATTCCATTTACACTACCGAGGTTTTTATTCAGAAGCAAAATGTCAGAGATAAACGCCTAATTTCTTCAAAATAAATCAAGAAAATTTTGCCTTTAAGCTTGATAAACGTAACAGAAAAAACAAAATAAATGACACACAATAAAAAATTTACTATACAAAATCGCTAAAGCTAATCGCTTGCTTAAGAAAAAGAAAAAACAATACTGCTGGAACACGCTTATTGGAAATCCTAGATTTAAGGAACATTTGCTACATGGAGAGCACGTTTCAACATACCCACGCTAATCATTCCCTTTTTGTTATTTGCATTCTAATAAAACGCCTTTTTAAATTCTCAACGCCTACATTACATTCAAACAGTTTCAGTTGTACTAACTACATTGATAGACAATATCCCACGCTTTCATCTATTTCCATTTCTCTAATCTACTCCATTTTAATAATTAATTTAACCTTAGATTGAATTTCCTTAATTTATAATGAATAGCATTTGAACTATTAACATTAAATTCGTAAGTATTTTTACAATTTATTGCCTTTACATTTTCAATCAGTAAAAAATAACCCATTTAATTGCAAATCTGGCACAAAATGGTAAAAGAATGGCTTTACAGCCAATAAAACATAAGCAAACCAAGCCGAAACACAAAGCTATAGTTTTAAAAAAAATTCCGTTTTATGGATATTCTATAGTTAGAGCTTCGTATAAAAGTTTATTCAATTCCCCCATAACATTACACCCTTGCTATTAAATGGCATATCCTCCAACCCTCCATTTCCACTATCATCACCAATTACCATTTTTAAAATTTAACATCAAAAACGTTTGCATAGGGAACTTTGTATCCGAATCTAAGTGTTTACCTCCAAACTAATATCTAGGCGATCTAGTCGAAATAAAAGCGAAAGAGACATCCTTCCCTCTCACAGATTTGTGCCACCTCAACGATTTTCTCCCGATCCCGAATAATAGGCACGCATAAACGTCACTGTGCCCCTTCCCCCATGGTTATTTACCTTGCCCATCCCCCCTAAGAAGCCGTTTAGTGCAGTTACATATTACCCCCGATCACACCTATCCGCCAGTTTCCGAATGGGAATTCCGAGTTCATGGTGCAGCGGTACATCTGCGAATGAATGTTATTTCCTCATTTCCAGAGCTATAAATTCACATTTAAAGGAGATTCGCTGCCGGCGTGGATGAAGTTTAAGGGGATGGTCCCGTTATTTTAGAGGGGGGGGGGGAGACTTGCCACTTGGAGAGAAAGGGGGAGGAAGGAACAAAGCATATCTTTCATGAAATCGGCCAATACATATGCGAGGAGCGACTATTTATTCCGGTTCAAGGTTGTAAATATAACGGAAAATGTTACAAAATCGATGGTTTTGGATGGAGGAAGAATACAGTGTTCGCATGTAAGAGAAGTTTCATTAGTTTATTAATTTGGATTCACTATTTTGAAGATGTTATTTAAATGAAATAAAGATGCTGTATTTAAAATTTGAATGTAATAAGAATTGATGAATGTAATTAAAAAACGACAGAAGTCTTATATAATTTAAAACAAATTCCTTAAATGTATTTCAAGTAGCTTATTTCAGACAAACATCAATCAGTTAAGGGATAAAAGATTTTTTTTAAACATTTTTTTTTCGGTTTTAAAATTCTACAAAATTCTTCCACTTAATAAAAAATTATTTTTCTAGAATTGGAAATTTTTTTTTAAAAAAATTGCTTTTTATTTAAATATGTTACAATTTATAAAATCAATTGGCACTCCCCCTCTTGTAACTGAAGGGCTCGAAATCGAACATTTAATGTTACAAAAATGAATAACTTTTTATTTATGATTCAACCATATCTTTTGATCAATATTAATATAAATACCTAAATATTAATATAAAAACATTAATATTAATTTATGAAAAAAATAACTCATTTTTTTTCAATATGAGAAAAATAGCTGATTTTGAGCAACTATGCTATTAAGTTTATTCATTGCATTATTATTAAAATATTTAACATTTCTGATATCTTAGAATAATCAATTACATCAATCATTTTTAACTCGATTATCAATAAATACAAAGCAGAAAATTTTACATCTATCAATAATAATGCATTTAAATTGTAAAAAAATGACTTGGAAATATAAGTTTCAACACAAATTTTTTAAACAGATGTTATTGCTTTTGTTCTTTTAAAAATATTCTTTTTGACAAAGCATTTTGAACATTATGCTTGAAGCTCACAAAGAATGCTTCAATTTAATTTTTTCATAAATTCAAAAGTACCGTTTTAAATCGAAAGAGCTTTTTTTTAAAATTATTTTCATGAAATGTAATCCAACTTGAAAAACGATGCTGCAATCATATTACATAAATACACTTTAAAAGAATAAAATTTACACAATTGAGCAATTATTTGATTCTCCCTCTATACAAATGCAAAGTAACAATTTTATATAGAATATAATTAAAAAATTTTCTTATTGAATATTTGAAATAAACAAACAAGAAAAATGCTATTGAAATTAAATTACAAAAAAAAATGTTTCTATAAGTAGTTCCAGTTTAGGAAAATATTCCACTTCTTATTCTATCTCAAATAAATAGAATTAATTCTTTTCATTTCCCTTAATTATGAAGAATTTTTCTTTCGTGAAAAGTAACGCATGGTAAATGCCATTATTAAGAATAAATGTTTTAGGGAAATAAAAAGTTAAAATGTAATATCAAAGATTCTTATTTTTCTTTCTAAATCATATCTAGTTGTTATTTATAAATCATTTTATATATTTAAAATAAACTGAAAAATATTTCCCCATTTATAATAGTTTTTCTTTTTATATAATTTGTGAAGTTTAGGAAAAAAATCCGGCAAAACGTGTTCTTCAAAATTAATCTTATGTTACAGAAAATTTCTATTTTCCGAAAAAGTAAATAAATTAATAAATAAAAAAA
The DNA here is from genome assembly GCF_947563725.1 of Argiope bruennichi. NCBI lineage: Eukaryota > Metazoa > Arthropoda > Arachnida > Araneae > Araneidae > Argiope > Argiope bruennichi. Next base: position 104,550,403 of record NC_079152.1, read on the forward strand.
AATTAAAAAAAAAATTTATGTAACTGAGTACAAAATTCCAATAAAAAATTTATAAATATTTGTAATTAAACTTAATCAAAATCTGAAACATTCAATCAAAATCTTTTAAAGAAATGTATTCCTTTTTTTGAATCAGAAATATTTAAAAAAAATGGTAGAAAGCGTTTTCCTTATTATTTAATATATATATATATATATATATATATATATATATATATATATATATATATATATATATATATATATATATATATATATATATATATATTAAAAACTTAATTAGACTTAATTAATTAGACTTAATTAGAATAAAAACTTAATTAGAATCGTAATACATGTAATAAAATATTCAAATATGTATGCTAGATTTACAGTAAAATGTTTGAATAATTTCATGTTCTAGTGTGATAAATCACATAAAATTTTCAATTCACTGCTACCGAAAGAAGCTTTATTATCGTATGGTGGTGCGTATGCACTTGATTGCCCAGTGAAAAGATTGCAAAACATTGTAGTAAAAGTAGTATTTTTCATAATTAAGGAGCTTCGCTAGCTTAGAGCCAAATTAGTACTAGGACTGATTATTAAATAGGCGAAGTAGGCATGTAAACACTTCGAATCTTTTTCTGAACTTTTAATACATTTTTTTATAGTTTTAACTAATGAAAAGAGAATTCTAAAAACGTGAATACTTAATATATTTATACAATTGTAATTTTATTAAATACATTTTGATATCTATTAATTTTAAATTGAAATGTTAACTAACTTAAAATGTAACTAAATACGTATTAATATCTACATACTTTAGTGTGCGAAACCGAAACAAGATGACGAAGTTAAAAGTTAATCATTTTTAATAGATGTAGTTTTTGAGATAAAATGATTTTATTTGTGTATATTATTAGAACGATATTTTTTGTATTTTACTACGTTGAACACAATTTTATTTTAATAAAATCAAAATTATTTTGATAATTTTAAAAGGTAATAAAAAAGGCCCTCCTGTTCCAGGACAAGATGACAATCCTGAAAAAGTTAAACATATTTTTATTCTTAGAAGATATGACAGTATATTAATTAATTAATCATTATTAAATATGTTTCTTGAAGTAATATGTAATGAAAATATTACTGTGTTTAAAGTTCTATATCATAGTAAATTAATGTAACTCAAGATGGATAGTTTTTTTATCATCAAAAATTGAGCACAAATTGCTTTCTTAAGCAGGAGAATACTTCTTACCACCTTACGTATCTTTTAAAACATTCTGTCCTAGCATTTTTATGAAGGTGCAATGTATTCTTCGCTTTAACTTCACTGTACTTCCTGAGGAAAGTTCGGCTGATATCATGAATGTGAAGAAACAAATTTCAGCCTCCTAATGATCTCTTTTTTTACAACTCGTCTCTCTTTTTCTTGTTGTTTAACTCATTTAAGGGCCATGGGAAGTATGCTTCCCACCAAATTTATCAATCTTCGAATGAAGTTATACATATTGGGAAAAAGTTCTGACGCATTATTCAATTAGACAGAAACTTAGATGCTTCAGTTCCTTATCTCACACAAAATGCCGTGCTTTTATTTGTTACTTAATTATTAATTAACCAAATTAATTAATTAATCAAATTAAATTTATCTAATAAGTTAAATGAATCACTTTTCTTATGCCAATCTCAATCCTAAAAATATTTTAACATACCATGACTAGAAAAAAACGGCCCTTCTTGTCAAGCCTTATGTATTTTCTTTGGAACTAGCATATCTCCCAAATACTGGATTGTTAAAATATCATTTGTATGTCTTTGAAACTTACAGTAGGATTTACAGTTTCTGGATCATGTTGATTGATTAATAAAATCAAGCAAATTTTGAAATAAATTCATGTAAACAAAAAAGGAAAACAATAAGAAACACTTGAGGGAAGTTGCCAAGGTCATCAACTTAATCTGGTCAGATTTCGCTGAATGGAAATAAAAAATTTAGGAGAAATAAAAAATTCTGATTTTAACAAAAATAACAAAAATAAAGTATAAATGAATAATGATAAAATCGTATTGTTTAAGGCCCTCATATATAACAAAGAATAACCAAATAAATTCTCTGTTGGCCAACGAGGTTTCACGGTGAAGATCTTGAAAAATTACAACATGATAGTCAAAATAAAAAAATGGAGGCAATAGTTTCTTTGCGAGTATTTTTAGAGTGTATCAATGGGGTATCGATATCGCTAGCAATATCGACAAGTAATATTAACAAAAACTAAGCTATTCTTTAATGTGCCTCTGTTTCTCCTACCATTTAATCCCCACTGTTTTAATTCCAATTCCATTAAAAACTCATTAATAATGACAAATTTTCATTCTCATTGGTACCTATCAATTTGAAATTTAAATATTTAACTATCTTAACTCATTAAATAATTATTAAAATCAAAATAACATTTATTATTTATATACAAAATACATGACACGAGTTAGAAATTATTATAAAAAAACATTTAAGTTGTTCGGAATTAGATTGGTATGGAATTTGAACAAAGGAGAACAAACAAAGAGCGATGAATAAAGAAATAATTTAAACGTTATTATTTACCCTCCTCTTTTTACAATAATCTTTTGCCAAAGATTTTAAAAGAACGAAACTGAAACTTACAGATAATTAATCAATTTATATATATTTTTTTTGAAAAAGTAAAGTGCCCAATTTAAACAGAAGAGAACTCTTTAATATCTTTATCATTTTCTCGAAATGACGATCACACGATAAAAATTCGAACTGCAAACAAAATCCATAAATACACTTTTCTGTAAAACTTCCAAACCAAATAAATGGAGTTCTTTTCATTTCCAGCAATTGTGAAGAAGAATTTTTATTTCGGAAGAATAACGTCTGGCATTCCTCCAGATAATTGTTTAGTAAAAGTTTGTGAGGCAAAATAAACAGTAGGTATGTGTGTGCATGATTTTTTTCCCACCCATCCTCCAACAGCAACCTTAAAACACATTCCTGCACGCACGTATTTCCTAAACGAGTAAAAATTTCCACGCTAATGCGTTTTGGTACACAATCAGGAGGTAAATGTGTTTGGAAATTTGTTCAAGTAAGCAAATTGGATAATGAACGATCAGGTCAAGAGGTACATCTTTTTCTATTCTTTTCTGCAAGCGGAAACTCATTAAGTTGGCTTCGGTGTTCGTTTAGGGAAGGGGGTGAGTACGCAGAGGGGAAGTAAAAGCAGTGCGGTTTTGCATATTAAACATTGATTAATGCCCTCTTTATCGGAGGCGTCTAGTAATTAAGCAATATACGAGCCTAATTAAAGCCTCGTTAACGCCGCTCGGCCTTTTGTCTCGACCATTTATCTGTCAAGGGGACGAGGGAAGGAAGCGGGTTTGGATCTTATTGATTCAGCAAAGCCGTGGAAGGGGAGGGCAAGGCTCACTTTCCTTCTGAAATATATTTATTTCCTGTGAGATGGAGACCCCAGTGAGAGTCGCATTTAAAGAAAAGAATTAGAGACTGTTTGTAATTAAAATGAATGTCGTTGTTTATTGCTGGTCGTTATTGGGAGTGATTTCGTGTCGGAATGCAATATGCAGATGGCTTCTGCCGATGTAATGGTCTTTCGTAATGGTCGGAGGGTCGAATATAATATTTGAACTTTATTTCATTGAACGAAAACTGAGATCGACATCAAGGGAATGTAAAAGGGTTTATCATTTTAAGGCTTCTAACGTTATTTATTACGCTAAAATTAGATAATTTTTTAATTAAATTTCTAATTATAAATTGATTGACATCAGAATGAAAATTATTGGTAAATAATTATTATAATTTATCAAAATAATTTTTTTTTGTGCAGTCCAATGTTTTTGAGGAATAAATACAAAACAATAAAATGTCAGAAATCAAAGTAAAGCCCCTAATATTTCTAGTCACATTTTGGCAACTCAAACAATCCCTATATCATTCTTTTGAGTTGGACGGAAATAAATATTGGCACGATTTTTTTTCGAATTGTCAAGATTCGTAGATCTGAAAGATATAACAGATGCGGTAAAAGTTAAATTGCGTCATGATCCTTTAATTTATATTGAGTCATATGAAAACTCGTTACATTATTTTGATGGAAGAGGTATATTTTTCGGTTGACCAGAACATAATATCTCCTTTCCATGCGCGCGCGCACACACACACATGGCAATATTATATAGCGTCATTTCAGATTCGATTTCACCATGGTCACCATCACGAGCGTAAGCTCAAAAATAAAAGTAATGATAGATAAGCTGTAAAATGAATGCCATACAGATTGTTTTGAACAACATGATAAACTAAGCGCATTTATGATTTTTTTTTTATTTAAATGACCAGTACATATGTATGTATAATTTTACAAAAAGAAAAAAAAAAAATAAGAAGAAGAAAAACTACCGAATGAAGCCTATTTTTTCAGATATTATGACTGAAAACCCTAAGCGTTCCTACCGATTCCCAGATGATTGTGACTGGATTATTCTCGGCATTCTCTTTAAATTCTCCAAGAGGCCCAGTTTTTGGTCTACCATTTGTGGGTTTCATTTTCAAAAGTTACTTGAAATGTTTGAACGCCCTTTTAATCTGTGAAATAACCAATCACAACCATCGTTCAACCGTTTTGCTATTTTTTTTTATCTTATTTTAAATAATGAAACAAGTTTTCTTTTAAAAAGTTTGTATTCCTTTATTTATTGATAGTTTGCAAAAATAAAATAATTCTGCACAGTGATAATTTGTCTAAAATAGAATCTCAAAGTATTTTTTTTTCAGATTGAACTATATAGAGAGGACAAAATGTTTCTTAATGTATATCGATTCAAAATTTCTTTTCAGAATTTCACAAAATTATAAGAGAAATTACAAATAAATCAAAATTAATCATAAATAAAAAATGTAATTTAATATAGGTATCTAATATATATATATATATATATATATATACTAATGAAAAAAGTGAAAGAAATTTTAATCTCTAGATTTCTTAGAAATATTTTTCTTTTTTAATAAACGGATGAAAACGTTTTTAAAATATTTATAAATGATTAAACTTTTATATTTATTATTTTCTAATTTTTTTTATCCTTGTTTCTTACCATACTCTGTTTGGCTTTTAATAAAAGTAGAAAGATAATCTTTTTCTAGCTGGTCTTCCATGATTTTATTACCAAGAATCGTTCCATTTGAATTAAATAAAGAAAACATATCTTCAAGAGAATGACGAATGATTATTAATTTTTTTCTGAATATATATATATATATATATATAATATAATATAAACATTTTCTCCGAAATATTTTTATCTTTGAATTAATTTTCTAATCGAATTATTTTTCTTAGAAACCTTATTTTAGAATCAGCATGGATTCATTGTTAAAGATGATTAATGTAAGATATAAGGATACATATTTTAAAATTTCATTAATTCTGTATTTCTTATAAAAACATATACAAATGCAGACGAATAGCAATAACACAAATAATGGGAGTTCTTTAAGTGAAAATTAGAATTCCCCTTGAAAAAGTAATTGAAAACATTATAAAGGTGTTATCAATTTATTCGATGAAAAACAATTTTACTGGAATTGAATTAAAATGTCTTTAGTATTTAATATTGGGTATTAAACTGAATTACTTAGTAAAAACATCATCAAGATGCCAAACGCATTTCTAGATCCTTTTTATGCTAATAGTAGGAAAGAATTTCTACAATGTAAAAAAGCTAAAAAGAATATTTGCATAGAGTCTATTAGGTGATCTGAAAAAGGATGGAAGAAAAAAAAATCAATCTAATGGCTGCCACATTTGTAAAAAAAAATAATAAAAGACGACAAGGGGGAAAAAGGCCCCCAAAAAAATCTTCCATTATCAAAGTCTCTACATTTAATAAGACAGAGAAGAGAAGAAAAATCTTCAAACGGTAGCAATATAAATAACAAAAAAAAGTAGAAGCGAGAAGTGTTAAAAAAAGGACGTGAAAACGTATAAAAAATCTTACTCATAACGTCAGAAAAAAAATCAAGTAAATTAAGCTCCACCCCTTTCAACCTCTTAAACTGTCTATCACAGAAAACGGCTCCTCCCAAGAGAGAGAGTATCACGTGACGTTTTCCCCACCCTCAAACGAAGTAGGAAAAAAAATGAATGAGCAAAAACTGAGAGATAAAAAAAATGAAGCCGAGGGAGCTCCTGGGAAGAGAAGGAGCGAGGGACAGAGGAAGGGAAAAGAGAGAGAGAGAGTGAGAGAAATTCAGAAAGAGAAAACTATTTATTTCTGTAGTCCCTACTCCGCTGGGAGAGCGAAGGAGAAATCGACCATTGATTCACTAACCACAGTTACTGAGTGGTGGGGGTTGGGGGGTTATACACGGGAGGTACTGACGGGAGGGGGATACACCAAAGGAGAGTGTATCTTTCTGATATCTGCACCAAAGACGGCAATATTGATTCCATGGCTTGGCGAGCGCGGTTGAATGGAAGTAGTAGGGGGAGGGAGGCCGAGAGAATAAGTCTATACTCGAGATTTTGCTTCAGTACCTTGAGAGAGAGGAGAAAAATGTTCTCCAAGTATGGTTTGGTAGGAAAAGAATATTTTCATGCTGGAATATCGGGAATTTTTTTTTCTCCTATATCTTTCCTACCTTTTTTTCCTCATCTATTTATAAAGAAGTTTCTATTGAAAGGAAATGAATTTGCTTCCCACAAAGTAGGAGTAGGCAACTAATAGATCGAGAGCAGAGAGGAATCAAAAGTTCCCCAAATGTGCTCTTAGTCGCAGCTCTTTTGCCTTCCAGTTTCCTTTTATTTTCTGTCTCTTCGCCAATAGATGGATTCTTTGGAAAATGTTCGAGGCAAGAGAATTAAATATTAAACATATACTTTGGGGAATCAGAGCTAAAAATTAACAGAACAAGAGCAAATCAGTTTAACCCATTCACTGCCAGAGAAATTAACAGGCACTTAATTTTACAGCAGTTTCCTACGAGATATCTCGTAAATGGCAGTGGATGGGTTAAAAGCACGTTGACGTTAAATCACAAAAAGAATATGCATTAAAAGCAGTTAAAATAATTTTTTAAAGATAATTTACTGTTTTTGATGTTTTTGAATGAATGGTATGGATGTGAACACAAAGAATATCGCCAAAATACTATGAATGACGAACCGATTCAAGGGAAATAATTGTTTTAAGAAAAGCGAACAGTTTCTTTGAGGAATCTTAATTTAAATCCAAGAACCAAAATTCTTCTTTAGTTTGCTGATAAACAGTGGAATTTGATATCACATAAGATTTGGATTTTTTTTTTAATGAGCGATGCAAATATGAGTACAAGGACAAAAGTTAATTTATACAATAAACTATACCAAGAAATTAACATTATGTCATAAAATAATTTTACTTGTAAGAAACAAAAGTCAGTTTAAAAAAAAAAAGATTTTAAAAATTATTTTTACTATTACTAATTTTTTTTATTATTTTTTTTTCTAAATGAATGTTGTAAATATGAGCAAAGAGATATGTATAGGTTTTTACAGTTTTAAACTATTTTATATATAAACTATATACAGTTACTATTTTATACAGTTTTAAAAATGTGAAGAAATTTCTATTTATACCATTAAATTAAAATGGAATTATAAATTATGTAGTAAAAGCGAAATATATACTTTAAGGATAATTTAAGAAATTTTTCACAGTATACAGCTGATTCAAAGAAATTTTTTCTACAAAATTAAAAATATTCCTACATTTTAAATATGCAGATAGAGCATATAAAGCTTTATCGAAAAATAAACAAACATCCATAACAATCATGAGATTTCTATTTTTCCCGTGTATTCTGTAGCAAACATTATAACTACGGAGTATATAATTAGTGAGAACAATAATCCTCTTTTAAGAAATATATAACTATATTTTAAGTAATATAATAATAATAAACTATGCTATTTTATTACATCTTACACAAGGAAAGAAAAGTAATAATTTTCATTATACCATTTAAAGCAATCATAAATCAAATTTTGAGAAATCTTTGTTGATGTGCTTGTGATTTCAATTTATTTTGTTCGATTCATTCGATACAAGAAGAAGAAAAGTTTCAAGATTTTAAAATAATAAAATAATAATGAATAATAATAAATAAATAATAATTAAAAATAATAAAAATAATAATAAATAAATAATAATTAAAAATAAAAAATAGTAATAAATAAAAAATAATTAAAAATTAAAAATAATAATTTTAAAAAATTAAAAATTAAAAAAAATAAAAAATAATTAATAAAGTAAAAATAAAAAATAAAAAATAATTAATAAAATAAAAATAAAAATTAAAAAGTGTTTAGTAAAAGATAATAAATAAATGCAAATATAAAAAGTGAAATATATAAATAATAAATTAAGAATAAATATTTAAAGAATTAAATGCACAAAATATATATATATATAAAGAAAGCAGATAAATAAAATAATTTGAGTCAACTGTTTTTCTGCGTTCTACAAACATCTAAAATATTAAAAGAAGTCAGATGGAATTTGCATTTGTTTGAATAAAATTTATTCAAGTACTGGAATTCAGTGTAACAAGAAATTGATGAAAAATACATTTTATACATCTTATCACTTTCGTATATTTATTAAAAAAAAACTAAGAAAACACATTCTTTGTATATTGAATTACATTCATAAAACTGCTGTTATTGAAGTAATTAGGATGAAATAAAATAATAACATCATTCCATATCATAGATCTTGTCTTTTAATATATGGTTCGAAAAAATTCGAAGTCGATTGGGCGGATTCATAAGTTTTATAGGAAACGAAACCCAAGTTTCCCATTCCTTCATGTCCGCTTGATTAACTGTTGAAATGAGGCAGCGATATCTTCCTGCTTAAGCTGCTGGTTCACATTTCATTGCACTTTCTAGGTTATACTTCTTACTCAGTTATCACTTTCCACTTCGTCGAAAAGCTCTAAAGCCGGAGTCATAAATAAAGACCAAAATAAAAATAAAGCCCACGTGTGTTTCTTGGACTCTAAAGTCACTCCTCACTTTCCTGAAAATGATACATCAAAGTAATGAGCAACTAGACACTGGAGATAAGAGTTAGAAAACTTGTTTTTCGCTTTTGAGAAAGCGAGTTTATTTGGATTCACTTCGTTTTCTTTATTTCTTCTTCTTGTGATGGGAACAGTCAGTGATTTTTCATCCGAATGACTGTTCCGAAGGAAAATGGAGTGAGAATTTAATCGCTTAATCTCTGAATTGGCGAGAATAAGGCGAAGGACGATAAATAAAATTTCACAATATTTCTTACTTCTTTTATTGTAAGATATTTTCGCTTTTGTTGAAGAAATAGAAATCATTAATTTAAAAAGGAATGATATTTATCCATAGTGATGATACAATTATAGAATAAAATTATGTCATTTCGCATAGTAAAATTATATGGAATATAATATTAATCTGTTTAAATGTCAAGATTTAAACAGTCAATTGGGACACTAGAAAATGATTATGCTTCAACGACTTAATTTGTATTATGAATCTATGTATTTAAAAAGACTCACAGTCACAAAATACATTAACACTTGAATCATATCACTCATATGGTGCAGTGCAGTAGCTACTTGTTGGTCAGATATCAACTTTGGAAACAATTCTTTTAAATAGTCCGCATGTGGGTAGATCTGACACTCACTGAATCTTATACTCTCAGAATTATTAGAAGATTTAACTACTTACTGATTATCATAAAAAAGCGATCTGAAGATTGTCTCATACGATTGCATAAAAAAATACATTTTTTGGGGGGGGCGGGAATCTAAATATTAATAAAAATGTGTCTTCCTTAAAGACACATTTTTGTTTAATATTTCTAAAGATTTCAGAACTGAAGTTACAGAATGAACATTCATTTCTTTTGACGCACTTGATTTACTAACACTATTTATTGTCTACTTGAAATTTTTTTTTATCAATAGTTGCAACTTCAGATACTTAATTGGGCTGTGTCATTTCCTAAAAACTGGAAATACAAGGGGACAAGTGGATGCGATTTTAAGAAGATCTGCAGTTATATTAACCTCTTGACATAGGAACTTACTTAACTTCCTAATTAGATATTTCGTCTTTAAATGATTTTTGCATCTTGAATTGCAGATTTAAAATAAAGAAAATCAGAAATTCGATGTGTTAGTCAGTCTCGTTATTGTATGTTAAAGGGTAAAAATTTCTAGATGACTTCAAATGATATCTAATTATATTTGTCTCCAAGGATTTTGTGGCACTTCAAAATCTGTTTACATAGCTATTATCTATTGCATTCTATCAATTTCCAAAGAAAAAATTAAATCATTTAGTTGTTCTTAAAGATAAAGTAATGCCCTTTAAGTAAGTGTCTTTATCCAGATTGGAACACATATGTGAATTACTGCATGTCAGACATTTCAAGGCTGCCCATAAGGTCTTCCCCAGCTTTGAAATATCTTTTTATGCTTGGTATGACTGTCAAATGGTTCTTTACAGTTTAGAAAATAATATTTCTTCTTTGGGCATGAATTCTAAGCTTTTTGTCGTTTAAGCAAAAGCATCCCTTTGGTGGTACAGGCTATCATTCTTTACAACGGACAATTCAATGTATTCTACCAATCATGAGACTAGTTGTGATGCTTAATATTTAGTTTAGTTATTTAAATATAGGCAAACTCTATATTTTATAATACAGCTTATTTTATCAATGGTACTCTACATTATTTATTATAAAATTGTCCTTCATTGTTTAAAATAATTAATATAATGATCTCTAGACTTACCGCATCTAGTAATGAAAGGTGAGGACATATACAGTAGTGGGCGCTTTCACAGTGATATAAGAAGACTAAAATAATTCATCCACAAACCATTTTAAATTTATTTCTCCTTTAATTGATAATGAAGTTATCTCATAGGTAGAAGTTATCTATTACATACTTATTTGGTTTTTCATGCTAAGAATCCTATAATCTAATACTCCTAACACTTCCTGCTAATCCTGTTAATCCGGTAACTAATCCTGAAACTCCTATTATCCTCCTAACACTTCCTGATCAACAAAGCATTCTTTTGTTGCTTGTAAAATGATATCGTACTCCTTATGTGCTTACAGGGCCTAGTTCACTAACTGGAATTTTAAAGTAAAATAGCTTGGATTATAAATGGTAAGAAATTTATTCATTCTTTTATCCACAAACGTGTCATCTGTCAGAAATAAACTGCCATCGAATAATTAGTTAAAAAGTAACTTGCGGAACAACACTTAAATTACCATTTTATATCACAGCAGTTGATTACAACAGTCCTATAAATTTAAAATGTTACAAAGGCCGTTGAATTAAAAGTGCAAAGAGTTATATGGCTTTATTTGTACATCTAACCACAAAAGGGTACCATACTGAAACAGTTAACTTCCTTTAGATTGTATATTCCTCCAAAGTTGCTCTTGTTTTTTTTTTTTCACAGGGGTGGTACATCTTTATTTTTAAAAAATGCCCCCCCCCCACACACACAATCCACATCATCATCATTAATATTTTTTCAAACTTTTACCAAAGACCCGAGAGTAATTCAAAATCATTTGGCCTAAATAACTATGAAATGGAAAATAATTCGTCCTGTCTGCTCTTCTGTGGTTTATAAGAATAGAGAATTAATGCCATAAAATATCATTTGAAAAAGATTATTGGTAAAACGAAGTTGACATTTGAAGAATTAACTATTTTCCTATCTCAAACAGAAGCTGCTTTAAATTTATGACTCTTTTCAGGTATTAATCATTCTATGTAATTTAGCCTACTTTGACTACTTCCAGTTTTCAACTGGAGATGTCATTATTTGTATTCCGCAACAGGATTGATCAGAATTTATTTGAATATATTTTGTATCTTTATTTATTAATGCTAATTTCTTTTATTTCTTATAATGTTTTTATTGCATATTTTATTTTGTGTTATTATTTAAGTATGTTTTTAAATGCTACGAAATTGCATGTTAATCTGATTTGTTTGTAATATTATTAATCACCATAGTGCCGTTTTGGATTTAAATAAAAAAATTGCTTGGCTGCATAAAGTTGTAGACTTCTGTTTATTATCGACTAAACTTTTATTTAATTACATAGATAAAGTATTTATTTATTTATTGCTAAATTCTCGACGCTATTTTAAGTCCCAGCCAGCAGTTGCTAATAAGAACTTCCAATGGTTGAATTAATTTTTTGAAAATTGTAGTTTTAGATTTCGAAAAAATAAATAAATAATATATCGCAAAATGTATATTTTTGTAATGGATAAGTATAAAGTATAAGTGTAAACAAATATGTATAAATATAAACAAATAAGTATAAGTACTTTTGTATAAGTATAAACAAATATGATTAGTATTTTTTAACAAAGCTTTGTAGCTGCATTGTTTCATAAATTTTGATTTTTGAAACTGGCAGAAGAAAAAAAGTTCCATAACGATAACTTCAGGTTAGATTCCATCAAATCCTGCTTCACCATCTGAAAAAACAAAATGTTCTTTCTTGTAATAAATCACTATAAAAAAATGAAAATATTTTTCTTTGACTCATACCATTGTGGTTAAAAGCATTCATTGTCGATACAAGAGTTGATTATATTTCTTGTGAACAGAAAAGATTGTCGTAAAAGTAGATGGAAAAAATTCGATTAAAGAAATAGAGCGAAGTGAATCATAAAAATAAAAACCCAATATGAAGGAAGTAGGTAGAAAAATTTATTATTTCTCTTAAAAGAATAAAAGATGATGAAGGTATAGATATAAGCGATAAACATAGAATGGATCTGATTTTGTGCAATTCCAGTTTCTTAGCTTTTTTTTTCATGATGGCAAATCTAATTTTTTTTATTAATTCTTTTTTTTTGTCTTGGAAAAAACGAAATTGATTAAATGTGAGTTCTGATTGAAATTTTCTGGAAGCTATATGAAATGTATTTATCACTCTAATATTTTAATAATTTTATTTTAAAATAAATTCTTTCTCATATTTTACATTGTTGTTGCACTTATTATCAATAACAACAAATATATATATTCTTGCTCATTATTTTAAATCTCTATTTGTAGAGTATTTTTTCATGTTATTATTAACTGGCGTAAATGACATTCTTTATAGGTAGATTTATAATTGATAAACTGATTTTATGTTTCTGCTGTATTATTTTGAATTTCAAAGTTAGTCGAGGACTAGTTTTGGAGTTTATATTTTACCTTTGAAATAAAACCAAATGACGAAGATGGTACTTGAAATTGCACAATTTCAAATTTTCACACCACACTATGTTCATGGTGAACAAGTTTCACTACGATGGAGCTTACAAGGCTGCTGATGCAGCGGACGATTGATGGATTCGAGCTATGAACTTTTGCAAATGAAAAAAAACAACAAAACTTTCTTCAAATACCAAGTAGCGCCCATTTCCATAAGGGAAAAGGCACCAACTTTTTTTCTTAAACATAATTTTTATTTATTAATTAAAAAGGAAGTTGAAAATATAAAGTTAATTTAACAACTAAATAAAAAAATGTGCAATTATTAAAATTTATTATAAAAAATTGTATCTTGGGAATAAAAGGAAATAAAGTTATTAATCATCTAAAAATTTTTAATCGAATTTAATCTTTTAATTTATCGTTTATCGAATTTAATCGAATTTAAGACTTTTTAAATTCGTAATATTATTTTTAAAATAATAATGAGAATATGGAAAATTCACAGTTAATTGCATGAAAGTAACTATTTTTAATTTTTGAATGTAGTAATTTTTTGTATTAATTATGATTCGTATTATATTCAGTATTATAATCATTTTTATTGAATGTTAGATTAAGATTGTGATATCCAAAGAAATATTTTTAAACACCAAAATTTTAAAATATGGTACGTTTTTTCGTGTCAGAAATGATATTATTCCAGTCCATTTTATTCTCATTACATTTCAGCTGCATAGACTGACGTTTTCTGATCCCGGCTTAGTGACTTGGTGGCATTATAGGATGATTTATAGCCTGTGAATATCCAGAAAATGTGAGATTTAGTAATGCAACGAAAATGCGTGAAATTTGTGAATAATTTTATCATCAGAAATGTAAATTTTGAACCAAATCTATTAGTTAGTTGATTCAAGGTATATTGATTAGAAAATTCAAAAACGGCAAAAGTAAGAGAAAAGTTTAAAAGAGGAGATACTTGCATTTAACAATAAAGTAAAATTTGATTATCTGATAATTTAGAAAGCAAATAAATTGTAGATAATTTGTAATATTGTCGGAAAAAAATCGAATTCACAATTAGATAATTTAAAGGCCTAAACATTAAATTCTGATGAATAAATAAAATATTTCTGTTCTTAAAATTTGATAATTCTTTATTTTTTTTACAAAATAATGATAATTTCTTATATTAAAGCCCTTTTTTGATAACATTTTAAAATGGACAAAGGTAGATAATCACCTTTACATTTAATGATATTGTATATTTATTTTTTATGCTAATCTTAAAAGCATTTTTACCATTTGAACTGATCATATAAGCAATTAGTAAGCAATTTTTGGTTAAAATAAAATAGTAGGGTCAGATAAATGCGGTCACATAACACTCACATACACGGTAAAATAAAATTAAAAAAAAACCCTGAACGAAAAAGTATCTAATGGGGTGGAAGTTAAGGTCAAATAATGAAGAATACCGGAAATGACGATCCAACAGCTTCTCACCCCTTAGCGAGGTAGAATCGTCGAAAAGTGGTCGTCTCAAGATACTAAAACGAACAGCAGCTTTAACAAACAAAAAGGGGGGAAAATATCAGTCGGTTTATTCATACTTTCCCCCCCCGAAATCTGGACATAGCGACTAAAATAACTTTTAGAAAACTAATTTCAAAGATTTTTTTTCTTCTTAAATTATTCTAAAGTTGAACTTATGAAAAAAATATATATAACACACAAAAAAAGCCACAAATGCATTGCCTTGATTATTTTTTTCCTCGAATGCTTTATGATAGTAATCTAGTGGAAGGAAGAAAGGAATTTCCAAAAACGAAAACACATTTGTGCATAATGCAATTTCAAAGAGTAATTATCCCAACATTGTTAATTTCTTTCACCTTCTCCCTCCAAAAACCTGAAAAGATTCATTCCCGGAAAGCTGAAAACAAACTGGATATTGCAATTGCATATTCAAACGCACTTTGAGAGTAAAAATCTATTGAAATTCCTGGTTAAGTAAGTAAAGGCATTTTATTAAGCAGCATTTATGCACCGCTTCTTTTTAATTGATTTTCTTTGGCAATAACAGCCAGCACGCAGGGCGAAAAACGTCGACACCGTTTCTTTATGAAAGCCACGAAAAAAAAAAAAAAAGGAAGAAAATATCATTTAGGAAACACTTAAAACCTGCACTCGTTAATTCTCAATCATTTACTTAATAAATAAAGGAACCTTAAACCAAGGGAATGCAATAACTAATTCATTTTTTCTATTTTCTTCCGTGAAGTGAGAGAGTACACATAAAAGAAAATGCTACCAGCGAAAGAACAAATAAAAGAAGCCAAAAAAGAATAAAGAAGAAAAAAATAAGAAAAAAGAAAAAGAAAGGCCTTTAAAACCTGATGAGGAAGTTAATGCCCTAAGTAAAAGCAGCTGTCAAGAAATATATCAAGTCGGCTGGTGCATATTAAATCCCGAGCCCCAGTTATGAAGTCCATTTGCATGGAAGTTATTTTCTTTGCTTTTCCCCTCGTTTCGCTGTTCTTTTTTACCTTTTTTACCATGGTGTCTTAAATTTCTTTTCTTTTATTAAGTACCGGGTAAAGCCCGTGCACGAAAACAGGCCTTGCCATTTGCGCCATTTTTGAATAGGAAGAATCCACATATAATAAATGCTTTAGATATGATTTTTTTTAAAAATAGAAGCTAAAAGATGTTGTTTTGGTAAAAGTTTTAAAACTGGGTTTTGACAGAAAATAACATAAATTCGAAATTTAGAGTGATTCAGCTCGTATTCAAAAGATGGTGTTTAACCCTTATATTACATAATTAATTCTTTTTGTGTTAAATAGAAACTTTTCCATAGGGAAGAAATTTTTGTCCATAGAAAAGAAAGAACGAAGACGAATAAGAAAATTTTCTTACAAATGCAATATAATTTGGTTCAGAATATCTTGCGAAGTCTATGGACCAAAAAGTCCTGATAAATAATTGGAAACTTCTCATCTAATGTTAATTAAACAGTCCTTGGAGATCATGTGTAACTTCTATGATAGTTTAATTTAGTTCCAGTATGTGAAGATGCATTACAGTATCCACAACTGTAATGATGATAAACAAGAAAAAAAACACACTAGTAACAAGATTAACATAAGCGAATAATTCCATGCATTGGTCTAATACTTTTTATAAAGAGCTTAGGTAAAGAGCCTGTAGTAACCAATATACTTTTAATTTCGATTCAGGATTCTTAACAGTTGTTTGTTTTAAACCGTTTTTTATTAATTATTATTAATCAATTATTATTAAATCTATTCGTGTGTATGTTATGTTAATAAATGCGTTGATTGCAATAAAAAAAACTTGATAGTTATGAGTGCAACTCGATTAAAATTAAAAGATTTCGGTATGAATCTCTTATTCACAAAATTATGCGTTGATAAACTATTTATTAATTAAATATTTTCAGATATCTTATAAATACATTGAAAAATAATTATTTATTCAACTGAATTTCACAGATCCATTTTTATATAACATCCTACTCACAGAAAGCTCGCATTATTATTGTTGATGGTTTTAAGATGATTTTAGCCAGTATCTCAGAAGATACTCCTCATTCCAATGTACAGCATATGTCTAACTAATTTCCGAATAATAAACATGAGATTTTGTGATCCAAAATGAATAAACTTGAATGAATATTTATTATGAAATTGAGTTGCACATTTTATTTTATAAACACTGAATGTGAATTGTTTTGAAGTAACCAAGTAAATGGTAAATGGTAATTAATATTATTTTGATTCCATTCATAAATTTTTATTTGTTTCCACATGATTATTATTAAGTAATGAAATGTAAAATGTTGAGTTTTCAATGTGGAACACTGAGTTTAAACATTGATATAAAACTACTAACTCAGCATTCGTAGAAAAGCATGCTATTTGTTAGCCCGAGCTTTAAACTTCCTCTTGAAAAAGGCATTTGGAATTATTCTCTTGTAGAAATAATTTTTTTAATGCTGAGTACAAATTAAAATAGTTAAAAGTTAAGTCTTGAAATCATTTGTTTCAAAATAGAGAAGGCATTATTTTCAATAAAAAACATTTTTAAGAATGCGTTTAAATATGTTAAAAAAAATTTTTTTTTAATGAAAGAAAAGTCTTTTTTATGAATAACAAGTAACAAGATAAAGAAACAGTAAAATTAAAATATAATTTAAAATTCATACCAAATATTTTGCCTATTAGTTCATGTGTTTCAAATGAATTGATACTCTGTATCATTGCTAATTATCACTATAAAGTGCAATGATTTGAATAAGATTGCAACCGCAAGATTAAATTATTTTATTTTAATATTTTTTGACAGTTTTTATGAAACAATGCGATGAAATGTTAAAATTGTGAAGTCTTTTTTATAAACTTATTCTTTAGTTATATTTAATTATGAGTTTGATATAGTAAGTACAAGAATAGAAGATGCCATCGATAAGATACTTCTACATATTTAATAAAAATTATACAACAAAAAAATTGTTTGTTTCCTTATTGCATTTGCTAATTAAAACGATTCAAGATAAGAATGAGAAATTTAAATTTGCTTTTAATGTTCTATAAGATAAAATCAGCAGTAGAATTTCTTCAATCGAAAATGGAGCAAAAACTGCTGAAAATAGTAAGTTATAAAACTATCACTACAAATGCTGTATAAGAAATTTTTGAAATGGAGTAAACTTTATTTGTAGAATAAGTAGAATTAAAAGGATTGAGGAATGTCAAAATGGAAAATCTGCAAATTAAAAAAATAAAATAAGTGTATTGAATTCTTGATTATCCAGAATGAATGGGAAAAGATATATCTTGGATAAGTAATGACAAGTAAGAAACTGAAAGAAAGACAGTACTTGAAAGTCACTATTTACTTAATTTATTATTGCTTAAGAAAAATGAACTCATTGATAAGAATGAATATATATATATTATATATATATTGAAGACTTTTTCTAAGATATATTTTTGGGAAATCGGTCATAATTTGGATTCCTGCTGGCTATTTAGGATTGTGTTTGGAATTCTTTCTCGTCATTGTAGTTTGAACCCTGACCTTCTGGAATTTTTATCGATAATCTGCAAGTGGTCAAGAAAAAATTTCTGTATTTTTAAAAAGATTTTCAATATTTTTGATTGGCCATTGAGATTCCAGCTGTTTTTGGCGGAATTAAAGTTTTTAAAGTTCGTCCACAACTCTTAGCAGAAGAGATTTTTTTTTCCTTATTCTTTTCGACTCGAAAAATTTTTTAAGACTATTAAAGCTGCTTATAATCAACGCTCTTTGGTGATGGGAATGTTCTGAAATCTATCCAAATTAGAGACTGATCTAATATGATTTCCTGGAGGAAGGTAAGTTACTGGGGTATCCAAATGTGTACTCCGAACGATAGGTTTTCTGCATCAGCTTCAATCCTGAAGCTGTGTTGAATCGCATCCCCCCTTTCTGTTATATCTACTGGAACTAGAATTGTTTAATACATAAATCCCGAATGACTGCTCATTAGGCCTCTGAAGCGATAACTCTGTTTTCCATTTTATTGAGCAGCAAAACATTGTACACGAAACCGTAGTTGTGGATCACTTGTAGGATGATGGCCCTCTCGTCAGTTTTAGAGTTCCGCCAAGTGAGACTGGTACTTCTAACAAGCAAAACGCACTAATGGGATGTCAGCTCTAGAGTTCGCCAAGTGATCATTGATGCTTCTACCCAATAAAGAACCATTCAAGATTGAGATGGCCATGGTCTAGTCCAATGTTGTTGTTCTTTCGGCCCCCGTTTTAACTGGAATCTTGTCATTTGAACACCCTGTTTATCCTATGCGATAGAGCCAGCAGTTAGTTATATTGTTTTTAAATGTTATTATGATTTGGAAAATACTGAAAATTTGGCGCAATATGGCCAAATATGTCTTTGTGCCATTCAGTCAAGCAGGAAAAAAAGAAAAAAAAATTCTTGCCCTGGTCCTTCCTTGAATATTCACTTAGTCTTCATTACACTCATGATATATTTTGCTATAGTTTGAATAAGTTAAGCTATTTAAGACATTTTTTTCCAAATGCCACGATAATTTTATTTATTATATTGCAATACTGTCATCGCATTACTAATATATTTAAAAATTTCTGATAAATACAGCAAGATATTATTGAAATGTTGGCTTTGTTACGGCTATTGCATTCGTTATTCAGTCAATTTAATTGCGTATTTTTTATGAGTATTTAATAAGTTATCTTGAATAATATTGTTTATATATTTAAAAAACTATTTAGAAAATCAGACCAATTAATTAAATTTAATTTGGAAAAATAATGCGACATCACAAAGATTCAGGTATATAAATTTACAGTGTTTTAGATTTCTTCTTTTTTTCATTTTATTGTCTTAAGATTTCTACAGACAGTCTTAATTCTTCCACTCATATAAATTGCTGAGTGTTTGTTGAATCATTCAGTAAATATATTTATATTCAAATGATCAAATTTTTAGATGTTAAAATGATCTAATTTGTTTCCTGTTAATGTTGTATTATCGCATGTTTTCATTACTTAAACAAAGCTTGAGGATTTGGTAATTTACCAGCTTCTGATATTAAAGGTTAAAGTTGATTGGATTTCTAATTAAAGTGGCCCTTATTTATCCCCGAATGACTTTTTTCCCCAGTTTTCTCGATAATGAAAGAAAGAAATTAAAAATCAGGTCTGTCAGGGTAATTTAAAATTTTATTAGGTATAAATGTTTTTATTTTTGGTGTGCCAATCATGAAATATTTGGAGTACTGTCAATGTATATTTAAATTGTTTGATTTATATAATAATTGATGTTTCTGAATTCTATTACGTGAATGTGATGTGTATATAATTTGGTTAATCGTGGATAATGTGCATTGAAATTTAAAATTTACACACTAAAGAATAATGGCATTACTTATATTTTCACAATTAAATATTTATTGTATTTAAAATTTGAATATCATTCATTCAGAAACAAGGGCATATGACAGAGGTTACCAGTGAGAATTATTTTAGTTGAATTTATAATTATATCTACTTTATTACACTTGTACAATGCAATGTACGAAATAATTGGTTTGTTTACAAACAAAATTTTGAAATGTATCTTTTGAAATGAAATTTTCTAACAGAAGAAATACTTGGCTATTTCCGACATCATAATTGTTGATTATTTTACTCTATACTGTTCAATAGTAATTATTTTCCCTTTATATTCCAAAGATAATGAAGAACCAAATTAATTATTAATTAGGTTAGAAACTCAAGAACTGAATTTTATCTCTTTTATTTATTTGATTAATATTCTGTTTAACTCTGATAGCTGTTTGTGTAAATATTTAACAATTATTCTACAAGTTGATATTCTACAAGTTGATAAATGCAAAATTTGGTGTAGAATGACGATTTAAAAAAAAATATAAGTGTAGCACCTCTGTATCCCCTTGAGCAGAGAGCGCCCCCTTGTGGCGTTTTGTACAAGACAATCAGGTAAACGGGAGATCTGCATCCTGAGGTCGACTTTCGCCATGCGCAACCCTTGCGCTAACACCGACTGCTTTCGGCTGGAACCGATGGAATCCATCCCCCATACTATTTTCTTTAACCTATGTGTGTTTGTAAATTTTGTAGTGTAGCTGTGTTGTGCAGATTAAAAATATTCTATTTAAAACAGGGCAGTTCATTAGAAAATCGTAACACACTCACTATATAAGATAATAAAAGCAGGAAATTTCTTTGTGCAAAAAATATTGTATTACAAATTAATCAGCAAAGTAGCTTCCATAAAAATAGGACAATTTAAGTAGCTAAAACAGGAAATATTAATTTATAAATTCCTTATAAAAATTCATTCATAAGTTTTTCCAATTTTCTTAAAATTTTTCGGTGAAAAATTTTCAAAAACGTTTTAAGAAAATTGTAAAATGCTGAAAAACGCTGTCGAAAAATGTTATAAAGAATAAACATGTATGAAGGAATATTTTGAAACTCATCGTAAGTGAAAAGCACAGTTATATACTTTAAAATTAAATTGCATCTCATCTTTTAAAATGAGTTTTTAATATAGAAAAAGTTTTGAATAATAGCTCGAATATGTTATTTTATCTGGAAAAGGAGAGGCAAACACCCACATTTCATTCGAATAAAAAACTGTGAAACGATTTTGGATTGCATTGAGAATTGAATAAGAAACGATAAAAGAAAGTCTATTCCACTTATGTTGGAACTATAGAATGGATTTTGATTAAAGAATTTTCCAATAAAAAATATGACAGCCATAAAGTAGAAACCATTGTGGAAAATGAATAAAGATAATTAGTAATTTGGCATGAATCGTTATTGTTGAAAATTTTTTTTAAATTTTAGTAGCTATGCATTTTGGATTTTTATAAAGATTTTAAAGAAAGTATGTCAGCATTGTATGAAATATTCAACATATTAGTATTTTACAAACGTATTAAAACCTAATGTTGATTCGCTATTATAATGAACTTTGAATAAAGGAAAATATTTTCTATGATAGATGTCAGGAATGCAAATTTACTGAAAGTCTTTTCAGCTGCTACAGCATGAATTATAACGAAAAAAAAGAAACTATATTTCAGTAAGCAGTTACTTTCAGTTTCAGTTTATAATGTGTTTCATATCCTTTTCTCTGGAAAATTTTCGTATTTATCGTGATTCCAATCGATTTTCTCATCATAAATATCTAATCCACCCTTTGTCCCATTTTCAACTTCGAGCAAAAAAGCTTACATGTGTACTTTAGGACTTTTTAAAAAAATTTAAATTGTATTATTAAAACGTTATGATAAATATGTTTTATTTACATTTCCCATTTCTTTAAAGTTGTCTCCACAACTCTTGAGTCTTTAAATCATTACCAAAATCCTAAAAAAAATCATTAAAAGATTTTATTTAAAAAATTTCTTAAATATTAAAATTTTGATATTTAAGAAATTTATTATAATCAATTTAGTTAGTCTGTTATAAGAAATATTATTAATCAATTTAATCATCTGTTATAAGAATATTTAAGGTTATTATATTAAAGCATAATTCCACAATTATATTATCTGTCATAAAAACACTGATTAACAGACTTAAATGGAATTTAATTGCTTTCCCTATTTAAATTCAGAATTTATTTCAGAGATATTTTCTTATTTGAGTTTACAGCCGATTGGAATGCGCGAGGACAGAACCTGGGACCTTGTGGTTCGAAGTCCAGTAACATAACCAGGATACAAAAGCGTACGCTCTTGTAGCGTAGTTGTTAACTGGATTATATGCTATTCACCACAGTACTCTCCCTCCAGTGAGTCGGAGGTGAGACGAACGATATGGCTGTTTAGTGGTGATGTATTGAGCTGTTGTCTAAATGGGCCTGTACCCAGTTGAGCAGCGAATGTGTGTGAGCGAGTGGTTGCCGCGTCAAGTGAGTTTGACGACTTTGATTTTTGCTACTTCAAGTGTGTCTCACGACTTTGATTGCGGGTAGTTGACGTCGGAACAGCTATACGAAGGTTGAAGGTTTACCGTCCGAGGTCACCATTATAGCCGATTGGAATGCGCGAGGATAGAACCTAGAGCCTTGTGGTTCGCAGTCCAGTAACATAACCAGGATACAAAAGCGCACGCTCGTATAGCGTAGTTGTTAACTGGACTATATGCTATTCACCACAAGTTCATATATCAAATACGTTTCTTCAAAGAAGAAATCATATTTTTAACAACCATCTATATGCACGACATTTGCAACATAAATCTTTATTATATCCATAAATTAATGTAGATGTCAATGTGACTTTTTTTTAAATAAATAGATTTATGCAATTTCATTTGCTCCGCGTTTAGGATAGTGAAATTTTACAATTCCGTTTTTGGCGGCTTTTTGTTCTATTAGATTTTTGAAATTTTGTGCACTAGATTGTTGAAGTTCATTTAGAATTTAATTATCTGTTAATCACTATGAAAAATAAATTTCGATTTGAAACAATTGGAACCATTTTGAATGAGATTGAAAACGCAGAGAAGGATAAAAAAAATAATAAAAAAAATTTCTCTATTTAGTACACTATAGGAATATATTTTTACGGACTGTTTTCATTTTTTTTTATTCTAATGTTTTAAGTGATCTTAAAGATACCTTATGCTTTTTGAGAAACAAATGAAGCTGAAAGTTATTTAATAAAAATAAATATTTTATAAATCTTTATTAATATTAGTGATTTGATATAGTAAATGTATAATATAAAACATAAACATTTTTCAATGCATTTAATATTAATGTAATACTTAATACATTCCTCAAAATTTTTTAATAAAGTAATATATAATTAAATTCGAAAGCAATGCTTAATATATTTTTTGAAAATTTCTTAATGCATTCATGCTTCCTATATCATAAAGCAAAGGTCCTAGTTCTGTATTGTTGTAATAATATCGCAATTATTTAATTAAAAATCGTCTCGTAAGAATGCTGTATTGTTGGAATGATACAACAAATTTTGCATTGTATTGTAGGGAGCTTCAATACCTTATTAGTTTTTAATTTAATTGCCTAAATTAAAAAAATCATCAATTAATTCCAGCACTAAATCCCTGGAATAACAAACATCACCAATTTAGTTTCTTTTCCCTTCCTTCTTAGACCAAACATGGCGATTTTTTGCGGTTCAGTAAGGAACGGTTCTTTCTTTTTCCATATCCACTTCGGGGCGGTCCATAAAAGCAGAGCAGAAGACATGGAATCGCCGTGATCATACTTCCATATTATATTTAATCAATGCCCATCTGCCATATGACGAGTGATGAGCGGATGAATTGGGGCAAAGGGGGGCGCCATAAGAGCTATCAATGCACTCTAACCCCCCCCCCCCAGCCATTACATCCAAGCGGATAAGACGTACATTATCCGACACGCGGGGTTAAAGAGACCATAAAGGAAATGTCTGATCCAACGGTCTAGGTCCCAGTCGGTAAGTAAGCGTATTAACCACGGCGCCGATACTGCGAGGTGTTATTAAGAGTGCTTTTAGTCTGCTTCAGATTAACCAGCGCTTAACATCGTTGATGGAGAGTCCACGGCTTTTATTGGAAATTTCCTCAACCAATATTGCAAAACTGACAGTTTGGGTAACAATGGTTAATGTAATTGAATCGAAATGTCCGGTTCAATAACAGGCGAACATGTCCAAATTTGTTTGAAAGGCAATAGATGGTGAACAGTAATCTGTTATTTCTCTTTCTCTTACAAACCATTCTTTGGAATGACTTTTTGTGCATTTTATAATCAATATATGACTAGATATTTGAAATATGTTTGGTTGGACAGCAATTTTTGAAGTTGAAAACAAGTGTAGAAACTTCAGAAGTTTGTTTGACATAAAATATAAGTTTCGCAGTTTTGATCGTTTATTCAAACACAGAAAGGAAGAGCTATTGCAAAAGGGATGAAACGTCTACGATTTTTACTTTTACTTCACAATTTCAATGTTGGAAGATGAAGATCCGTTTAAAAATTTTTTTTATTAATTTTTATTTTTTATTTTTTTTACATTATGTTTTCTAATAATATCTGCTTGTTCTGTAATGTAGTTATATATCTTCATTATAATTCTTGTTATATTCATATTTAATGAGTAGTTTTGGCTTTAAAATGAATTTACAGATCGTTTATTTCTGAATTAAAACGAATATAACAACACAAGAAGTTTATTTATCTATAAATACAGAAAGAAAGTTTTTTATATTTTTTTAGTTCTACATTATTTAAGCAATCAAAAATATTAATGCAATACTTATTGTCAGAAGTATGAAAACAGAATGAATTTTCAAATGTATTTCAGGTATTAAATTGATTATTATTGTCATGATATACATGTATTTCAGGTATTAAATTGATTATTATTGTCATGATATACATGTATTTCAGGTATTAAAATGGGATAAATGAATTTAATATATCCCCATCATTTAGAATAATTAATTAAAATGGTTATAAAAATTAAATATTTAAATATTTGCATAAAATTGATTTGTTACTGAAGATCTTTCATAAGCTGAAAGTAAATTTAACCGAAAATTGGAGATTAGAATGGACAAAAAAGTTACCGATATTTTAAACTTTTTTACAACACTATAATTAATTATATTTAGCACATGTTTGCAAAACGAAGACCATAGAGTTCATTAAAGTTATAACAACAGAGAAAAAGAAGTCATACATTAATAAAATTTGTTTTCCCTTTGATAATCTGTATGATGGAGATATGGTTGACTTTAGTCCACAGGAAAAAGTGTTATTATTATATTAAATAATAATAACATAAATAATAATAACATAATAATAATAACATAAATAATTATTATAATTAATATATTAAATAATGATTGTAGAGATGCATTTTTTTATATTCTTTAAAAAACGTTCAATGCGTAGAAAATGTAGGAGAGCCCATTTGTGTTAAAAAAGTTAAATATTTTATTTTGTTTAATACTAAACGGTTGTCAAAAATTTTTTGAGATAAGATGTAGGTTTTAATTATTGAAATAAAAACCCATTCAATATTTTTGCATCTAGCCAATTTAACTTCCTGTGAGAAAGTGTATAATAACGATGCCATAAGAACTATCGATAACACTGCAGGATAATAACTACTCTAATCACAGTACAATCGCTAAATTGTTGAGGTAAGCTTACGTTTTCTATCGATTAAAAATGTCTTGTAGCCGTTACATAACTCTACTACCTTCCCTTTTGATACAATAGATGGCGTCACCTTTTTAACGTCAAGGTATATTTCCCATGATCCTTCTTGGAGGTTATTATTAGATCGCATTTTAGTGAGTGTAGTGCATTTTCGTGTTCATGTTTGCTTTGTCTTGTGAAATGTAGAACTTAGAAAACAATTAAATAACTGTTCCTAAAACGCGTCTATTATTTTCATCTACTTCATAATGAAGTTATAAAGAGTTAGTCCCTCTACTTAATAATGTAAAGAATTATATTTTATATTAGTTGAGTCAATAAAGGTATTTCTAAAAAAAAGTCTAAATCTTTATTTATTCATTATTTATTAATTAAACACTTCTCTTTGATTTTCATGTCTACGTCGAATAGATCATTGAAAAAGTTTTATATCGTCTAAAATATTAATATTTAAAGTATGCGTTGTAATTCCATTAGTTTTAGTTGCTGAAATGTGGAATATTCTTTATTTGAAAACTAGTATGCCAAAAATATTTCACTATATATTAATAACAAGATTCAAAGGAACTTTATAATTTTTTCATTGATTCAAATGGCATAAAATATAGTTAAGTCATTAAAAATAAGTTTCATATAGCAATTTGAGCTGATAACAGTTTTTAGTGAGCATAAACTACTCAAGTACTTGCCAAAATTTTTAGCTCTAGAACCAACTTGCTCTGTGGAGCTATTTGTATTATTTTATCCTCATGCATGTCCAAACTACCCCCAATTTAACATTGATATGTTAAATAATGTTCTTTTACGAATTAAAAATCGACAGATATTTTATGGTAAGTTTTGTACTGGAGTGACAAATAGAGCTCAATTTTTTTTTCTGGGAAATTTCCTTCCTAATTATTAGGCATTTTTAAACCCACCGCTTTTACTACCAGAATTTATATATTATTTCGAAAATATTTTTCTGAAATGAATTTTGATTTATTTCATGCAAATTTTGAATTATTTTAAAATTTACAATCCCAAGCAACAGTAAAATTTGTTAATCTCATCCTAGATTAAATTCCTCAAATGAAAATAACATTTTTTCAATAAATAAATACATATAACTAAAATTGGGATATTTTTAAATACTATGTCTAGACTATTTTAATGTTATCTGCTTATTTCGACAGATAAATGTTTATAATAGTAAGCTAATTTATCAGAAAAAAGTTTTAAGAATGAATGTTTAAGACATTAAGAATTCATTGTCAGAATTTTTAAGACATAATAAATTCTGAGTTTATGAATTATCATAGATGCTCGTGCAAATTATGTGAGATTTAAAGAAGTTAAAATTGGTGTAAGCTCTGAAATTTTATTAAAAATAGTTTTATAAAGAAAAATTTGATTTAAACAAACAAACTAAAGAGGAAGAACAGTTGTTGATAATTTTGAAAGAAACCAGGGACTCTATGGAGAAGTTTGTTACAAAGAATTTCTATTAAAAGAAACTTTGAGACAACACAAAGTGCTTGGAATAAATAAATTATTTCCTTTCTTAAGTTTAATAAAATTAGTAAAGAACTGTTCAAATTCTTTGCAATCTACAAAGAAAACTAGAATGCCAATCAACCATTTACAAACATCCTTTATTAGCGACTGTACTTCGAATAAAAAGAAATCGAAGATACATAAGAAAGTTTCTGGAATAATATAAGAGAGAATGGAACAAATCGAATTCTAGTGCTTAAAAGAAATCAAGGATACACAAGAAAGGTTTCTGGAAAAGCACAAGAGAAAATTTTTAGTGCTTTTGGGTATAACAACTGTTCAAGGAAAGCACTGGAAGAAACTACAATTTATTGTTCATTAATAATGTTTATCACTTATTTCTCTTTTTTAAATAAATCTACAAAACATTATCTTCAGAACTTCTTTCTGCTCTACTGGATGAGCAAAGATGGAGCTGATCTTTGACGAGCAAATATGGAGCTGATTGTAGTGCAAGAAGAATAATTGATTCCCTTTTTCGTCTTTTTTAATTTGCAGATCCTCAATGTGCCCATCATTTACACTTTTAACCCTGAGTTCAGCCTTTAGATAAATGACTATAAACATTTTCAACTAATAATAAAGATTAATGTGCGTGCATGTGTATATTATCTCTCTACAAGTCAGATCGTTTGACCTACAGCCACCAAATTTGACGCTTATATACTTTGGACAATGGGAACTTGCAATTTGGAGTGCTATTTTTAAAATTTTATATACAAAATAAAAATTTTAAAATATTTATATACATGAAATAAAAATTTAAAAATATTTATATATATGAAATATAAATTTTATATATGAAATTTTATATTTAAAATTTGTAAATTTTATTTTGCCTTTCTTGGTGTTTAATATATTTAATAAATTGTATATAATGATTATTGCAGAATATTGTAAACATTATTCTTCAAATTTTTTATTGGGTGAGCCAGTCATGTGAATCAAAATTAAAATTAAGAGATTAGCTGATGACAAAAATATGAAAATACTAAACTGTTGCCACTGAAAATACTTAACTAATTTCATAGCTCTCTCTCTCATTTCGAGAAATATGTGGGAAAAAAAAAGGCATGGATAACTATGAAATTTAGAAATGTGAAACGTCATGTTAATTTAAAGCTCTTAAAAACAATTAGATTATTTAAAAAGCAAATTAATCTTCATTTGCAATAATTATTTTCACTGACAAAAGAAAAGCACCCAATTCCAAGTAGAAGAGCTTTTCATATCACATTATGATAAAATCGCATCATTTATGCATGCTATGAGTACCGTAATAATGCTTTTTCCTTTTTCCAAGCCAAAGCCCGCTGCACAAAAGACTGGAATTTAATTAATCTTAAAAGACTTGAATAAAAATACCTCCGTCCTCTAAGACCTCCAGTGCTCATGTATTTTTATGATTCCCTGCTACAACGCATTCGCACGAAATTACACTTCCCCCTGCCTGGAAAGAATTGTCTAGAACCTATTCACCCGTTGTCTTAGAATGTGTCTCCCTACTGGAGGCGAGGCAGGAAGTATTAGAGGACACGGGCACAGCGTAAGTTATTCGCTCACATTAAGTAACAATGTCCCCTTCTATCACAATGCGGTCATACCTGTAGCGATGACGATCCATTCAGGTCGTTCGATCATTATTTAACGAGGGATGCTGCCTTATGGTGCCATAATGAGAAGAAGCGGACGGATTCTTCCATTTCTAAATCTTTCTTAAAGGAGAGTGAGGGACTCCTCCATTCTACGAACCGTATTTCGTCTTGGACAAAGCGTCGGGGTGTGGAGCTGGTGGGCAGGGGATTAATGAGCGCCCATTTGCACAATAATGAAGTCGACGAAATTAGTTGGAACTGTAACAAGCATCGGAGAAGAAAGTTGGAGAAAATGATTTTTGGGTCCCGCTATTTCGCTGGGATAATGCGACTGGGGATGGAAGGATAATGCGGCTCTAGGAAAGAGAGGCGAGGATTTTACTTGCTGCTGCTGAATCAGGGCTAATTTTGAGAGGATCCATTGCACGAGTGATTGGGTTTGCAATGAATGATGCAATCTGTTTCAAAGTTTATGAATACATTAAAGGAGATTGTATCTTTTGTGAGAAAAGGGGTAAAATGGGGGAACAGGGTTCTTCCGGCTTGAAATTTTAAAGTCAAATTTTGATTGTCTGCTTGTGATGGTTAAGATTTAATTTTTTAAATAATTATCCAGTAATAGTAGGCAGTATTTTACTTAATATTTTAAATCAAAGACACTTACGTTTTATAATTTTTCGAACAGAATTAAACAGAAAGTATTGTTTTTTTTGCCAATAAGTAGATTTTGAGATCAATAAGGTCTCAAGGACAATAAGGTCAAATACAAAATTACGTGACATTTCATTACGGCTTAATGTATTACTTTCATTAAAATTTATGGAGCTTGAAGAAGTGAGATCAGTGATATTGAAATGAAGTATAAGGGTTAATTAATTGTTACTGAAGCTGTTTTGAAAGTACTGAACAGCAAGTAGAAGCTCCAGTCCCAGCTGTGATTTAACACACATAGAAAAAAAAACGAAACATTAATCTACAAGGAAACAGTTTCATACAACAACTTGCACCTTTTTATTGTTTATATTTTCCCTCCATGTTATTGATTTTTTTTTTTTTGAATATAGTTTCCTGACTTCTTGACATAACTTTTTTTATTTACGATTTTTTTTTGTATTTCGAAAAATAATAAATTTAATTAGTTATAAATTATATTATCAGCTATAATAATTTCTTCCTCAAGGTGATCCATTTATTTATTTTTTTATTGTAATGGATCTGAATATAGTTTGTTAAACTTTAAATAACATTTTATATATATATTTTAAATTTTGTAGTCTGACAGATAAAAAGTTTAAACAATAATACATAAAATGAGCTTTTATTTCTGTCTTAAAATCCAAAGCCTCCCCTTATCAAACGGCGACTCTCTCTGTCAATACCTGAGATACTTGAACCCGAATATCTGAGACTCTAATTTAAGGAATATTATTACATTTTTTGGGTAATTACTCATTATCTGTAATAATTGATAAGCGCCAGTTTGTTAAAAGGAAGACCAGGTTTCTAATAAATGCATTATTTGTGAATGAAATTTACTGTTTGCGAAAAAAAAAAAAAAAGGACACATAAATCACAAGCTCCAGAAAATCGAATATGTATTTTGGACCCCCTTTTTTTATAGAGATTGAAATCAAAATTTAAAACAGAACTAGAATTATAATCGCACAATCACATATCATATTACATGTATTCAAATTGTTGCGTTGGCATATACATATGTGAAAGTCCAGATCGATAGGCAATCAATCTTTTGAGACATTTGATTTAATGACAATCTATTTGAGACAATCTATTTATATTTTGTTCTTATCAAATGATCTTCTTCTTCAAATAATCCTCTAAAACGGATTTCGTTCAAAATTTGATAGAAATATACAAATTTGATCCTACATCCGTATATCAAATCTCATTCGTTTCGTTTATCTGAAAGAAATTTTGAGTTGAGTTTGAATTTCGTGTTCACATACAGACAGAGCGTCTGATAGTTAATTCAAAAATGTACTTAGGCAATGTGGGGATGTGTACTTGAAATATGGAGATTCATCAAATCTTGAGTTTGAAGATATTTGATGATTACAATACTTTTTCTTTGGTCTTTTACATATATCGTGTGCTGCATGTACGAGGAAGTAGAAATTATTTTATATGAATTCTTTTAATGACCATTGATATATATAAAATAATTCATTAATAATCTTAAATGAGATATTTGCATTGTTCTTTAGAGATGTACATTGTTATCCGCTTTCTGTACTTCAAATGTTATGTTATTATTTCCAGCTTCTGAATAAATTTTTGAGTGCAAAAATACAATTAGTTGAAGTATTATGGATTTCCTGACTAACTAACTAACTTAACTTAAGAAACTAACTTAACTAACTTAAAATAAAAATTGAAAATCGAAACATCTGTTATAATTAATTTTATTCATTTATTTGTTATAATTAGATTTAATATGCACTAAAAAACAAATAACATAGTCCTATTGTAATCTAAATTAAAGTTATTAAAATAAAAATGTCATCAATAAATCTCACTAATTTGAGTTCAAAATTTTAAAAATTAACGCGAAGGCCAAATTTATTAGATGGTTTTTATTCTGTTCATTTCCATTAAGTTTGTGTTACATTTAATCCACATTTAATTCCTTAATGGATTTTTCAGAGCACAGCCTTCATTCTTATTTTTCATTTATTTCCTGGTTTTCCACAGCAATTTATATTTTCAGCCTATTAAAAAGTTTCAAGTTCATAACGAAATTTATGTGGTTGATAGAAAGATATTAATATTAAAATGATGAGAAAACCAGCTGGTAGTTGGAGTTTTAATTAAATTTAATCATTTAAATACTTTCTTTTGTTATTATATTAAGTACCTGGAAAACCGAGTTCCTCTCTGCCTTTTTTTTTGTTTAAATCGTAAATAAAATTATATTCTATGCCACGTTTAAAGTTATAAGTGAAATCTAATTTAATTGCAAACGCGGGGTAGAATATGAGAAAAATGCCTGAAAGTCCGTACCCTAACCACAATGCCATATCTGATATGCTTATGCAGTTTCATATGTTAATATTTAGTGATCATTTTTTTGTGTGTGTGTGTGTGTAAAATCGCGTTTTTTTCTGAAAAGACACCTATATAAATAAACTTGAAAAGCAGAACTTCATCTTAATATGAAATTTGAACCAATCGTTAGAGCTGTTTCCCAGATACATGAAATAAATTTAAAAATACACAAGCATTGTTCGTTTAAAGTTATAAGATTTGTAATTGCTGATTATTAAATTAGTTTTTCTTTCAGTTTAACTTCGCAAAATATCTGAAAAAATCTACTTAAATGCTTCAGTACCTTTGGTCTGTAATATAATATTTTACTGATATGTAATTAAAAGATAAATTCTTGCAGATTTCTAATCGAAGTCTGAAATACCAAGATATTTTCATATTTATACAAATCTCATTTATTCTTTTCGGACTGTTTGACAAAAAGTTTTGTCAATAGCCATAAATTTATCAAATTTTAATTAATCACTACATAACCTCTTTTATCTATGAACTACATATGATTCATTCGAATAATCAACTTACATGCAAAGGTTAATGTAGAAAATTGTCGCAATATCCGAAGAATTAAATAGTTTTTCGGATGTTAGGTACTGTCTGTACTTGAAAGAGTGTACTTAAGGTCTAAAATGCGGTTGGTGTACTTGTCGATATCTTTATTTGGCATATGAGGTAAGAGTGGGGGGTAGGTAAATTTTATTTTTATCTAATGATATTTTGTGTATCTAAAGAGAAGCTGATACACTACTTAAACGAAGCCATTATATACGATGATTTTTCAGAACACATATAAAAATTTATTTTTAATATGTCCTCTGAATACTTCATTTAGGATAACATATCAAAAAGATTAGTGATAAAATATGTGGAACGTATTTTTAAAAAGCAATAAATTTCAGTAGTTAATTATAAACTTAGAGTAGTCCTTTTTTTTTTCAACCATGAAATCATTTTTTTGGAAACTAACAACCTATTATTTGATTAAAAAAAAGGGACTTTGTGACTTGCCTTTGATGATTAAAATGAAATATTGCCGGCGTCCTGGCTTAGGGATAGCATTCCTCCCCATAATCTGGGCGTCTATAGTTTAGAAATATTTTTCTCCGAAAGCATTTGAACAAATCACAAAAAAATTAATTGTAATTTTTAGCAGCCAGAAATCCCGGCGAATCAACCGTTCATGAAAGGCAATTGATGTTGTACTGCTACGAAAATTACGAGTACTATTTAATTCATATTTTTCTTATTTCATTCCAAGTAACTACAATTATTCTTATTATTTAACATTTTTCATCCCTATGACGATTATTGTTTATTCATTTTATTTTTTCATGTTTGATTCTTATATCAAAGAAAGATTATCACGGTGAGCTGGGCGTCCCGTGTTCGGGTATGGCCGCTCTCTACCCTGTGTTCTGTCTGTGAAGTGTGTGAAAGAGACCCACCCCCTCCTGTTAAAAGGGGGTTGTGCAAGCGAGTGTGTGAATGTCCACTTCATATGAGTTAGAAGTTAGATTTCTGCCCTCGGGTGCTTAGGGGGCCTTTACCCTCAGAAACTACTGCATCCCCTTTTCGTGGTAACGCGGGCACGACATCATCATCAAATGAAATATTTAATATTTCTTTAAAGGTCTAATGAAAGATAAATTAAAATGAAGATTAATGAACGATAAAAAATAATTCAAAACAAAAAATAATTTTTTTAACTTTTTCAAATTGAGAATTATTTTTATATAAATTTTAATGTTGGTGAGCTATTTAAATTTTATTATTATTAACTATTAAATTTTTAGATTTTTAATCTCATTAACAACCTTACAAATAAGTAAGAAATTTAATAACCTTTGCAAATATCATGAATTATAACCATATATTTCCTTGATATACTTGGTATTTCTTGTTTAATTTCATTTGGTTTAATATAATGAAATAAAGGCAGAAAATCATATGCCTATTTCTATTATATGTTTAATATACATATTTATATTGATGTATTAAAGCTTCTAAAGCAATTTAAATATACTTCAACGTAAAAATGAAATCTCTTTGAGACATTTAACATACGTTATTATTCTATTGGCCTTATATTGACTTTGATTATTCATGCAAATAAGAAAATATGGAAAGAAGAATACGGTAGAGAAAATGTTGTAGAATTAGTTGTTATGAGAATGTATTCACAAATTCCAAACTTTCTATGTAGAATAAACATTTTTTTAATGATATTTTTTTTATAATTTCTCTTTTCTCATTGGTTTAAAATTTAAAAGCAAGTTAGCTTTTATATATTTTAAGTATTAAAATTACTCTGATCGGAATTTTTTAAGCTAAATGTTTTTAAAACATTCATTGTTTCTTTATGGGTGTTTGATAATGAAAAATCAATAAGTTTTGGGTTTTATTTTGAATATTCTTTTTTTAATTCGTACTGTTTCTAAATTTCATTTCTTAAAAATAAATTTCGGTAGCAAGAATTATAATTTTCTGAAAAACATGTTGAAAAAGAATAAATATTGAGTTTCATGTTGCGTGAAATTTTATTTTTGTAAGCCAAAGAATACTATCTATATAAGTGTTTATAAAAAAAAATCTGCAATTTTATTTTTTTTACTTATGGCATATTTTAAATATTAAATAATGTATAGCATTTTCATTTATCTCCGTATTTCTCTCGGATTATTTGCTTAAAAATAACTATAAAGAAAAAATTTAATAAATAAAAGAACAGAAAAATGGAAATTACACCATGCATTAAACTTTTTTCAGTAAAGGTTAATCATGACATCAAAATATAAAAGAGAAAAAAGTACAGATTATCATAATTAATAAAAATTATATAAAAATAAAGATCAAAAAGTTTAATCAAAAGATAATGAATTGTGATAAAACTTTCAATAATAATAAAAGTTTAAATCAAAAGAATCAAATAAAAATATACGCAAAAAAGATATAAAATTAAAATGTTTAAAAAGTAAGGTCTTGATTTTAAAACATATTTAAAAGGTATAAAGATATTAGATATTAGATAAAAGGTAAAAAGATATAAATATATTAGAGATATAAAATGTGAGGATAAAGATATAAGAAATTATGAGATAAATATATAAATCTATCAAAATCTTTAGATTAAAATATATTAAGAATATAAAAAAAAGACACTAAAAATTATCATAAAACTTTCATTAATAATAGAGACTTCAGATTTACTTCTTATATGAAACTGTATGAAATATATTGAAGAGTGATCTCATATTTGTGAAGTATTATTATATTATCCAATCACCGTTGGAGCAAGTGCTTAAAATTCAAACTTTCTAAAGTTAAGTGTCATTTCCAAATGTGATGTTTTAGCATGATCATTTTAATGAGCAATGTGATTTTATAAGGGGAAAAATATTATATGTAATTGGAGTTCAAAACCTATATAACAGAACCCATGTACGTTCACATAATATAATACATGGAAAAAAATGTGCTTTGATTTTATTTTGGAATTTATTCTATATCTTACAGAAAAGAAAGCAACTAATGAAACAGCTTGCAGTTAGATGACTTGCTTATTTACGTTTGCATTTCTGATCTTTGCCCATCCACTAAGTAAATATTCCTTTCGAATATATTAATTTAATAATTCTTTATCTGATTTTGCACATACGACTTTGTTAAATGAAATTTGAAGTGACAAAAAGGTTCAAATGCTTGAAGATAATCAAATGTAAAAACCGTTTTATTTCGAATAAATAATCTCTAATAATAAAATCTTTTACTGTGGGAATTCTTTGAAATAAAATATAATAAATTCAATGCAAAAAAATAATAACGAAAGGATGAAATAAATATTTATTTGTGCTAAAAATCCTTTTGACACTATATTTATTTTTCTTTTCTTTTATGTCACAAATAAAATTCACTCGAGAAAAAGCTACGTTTAATACGTAAAATATATACTTTCAATTACTAATGCAGTTTATCGATACGCAGGAAAACCAAAAAGAAAGTGTAGTACAATGAATACTAGCCTGAAAAATAAATAGTTAATTTAAAAATAACGCACGAAATTTTCAAAGATCTTTGAAAATATTTTGCAGGAATTATAAAATGACCCAGAGCAATGATCTCGAAACCATGAAAGAATAATTATGACCATTCTATTTATTCAAAGAACAGAAAACTCTTTAAATTATGAGATAATGTCTCTCCTTAATTTTAAATTTATTAAGTTATTTACTTAGATTTCTATTCAAGTTGGTTCTTTGGAATTAATTTGAAAATATAATCAATATAATCAATGAAAATTATTTAATAAAAAAGAAGGTGACATTATCAATTCTGTCTAAAAGTGTAAATATTTTTATTTCATTCAAAGACTTTTCACATAATTGTGACAATAAGTGCATAATAAAAAACAATAAAATTAAGAAAAGAATTAACATTTTAATATTCTTAAATATGTTGTTAATGTATTATATATTTTGCTGCTTCTAAAGAATGTTTGAAAACACAATCATGTTTATAGCGATGGAACTATCTATAACTAGATTAAGTACATTCATTTTTAATTGAATTTATAAATTATTATCGAAAATTTGAATAAATTCAAAGATGTTAAGATCTGTAACTAGACCAAATTAGGACCAAAATTTGTGTATATGTTATACTTTAGAGAGTTGAAATGTACATCTGATTGCGTGTTTTTAACCTTGTATTAAAACCTTATTGAATTAAAAACTAGAGAAAAGGAATGGAAAAATTCCCACTATGAAATGAGAAAATATTACAAAATTCATCATCTTAAAATTAAAAAAATCATTAATATACAAATTTTTTCCATACTTTTTTATTAATTAAAAACATTTTAACCATATTTAACAATAACATGTTTCTGCAACTGTTTTCATTGTTACTACTAATATTTCACCATAGCTTTGTTCCCAATGTTGATGATCAAGAAATGAGGATTCGGTTTATTTTTCCATGTTGAGCGGATTTCGGTATCAGGTATGCAAAATTTATTTTTCAATTTTGCTGCACTTACAAATAAAATTTAACTTCAAAATTAGAAAACGGGGAAATTTTTTAAACGTATATCTCTTTTTGGATACTGTCTCTCTTTACAGTAATACATTTGATGTATAAAAGTATAAACAGAAAAATTAGGGAAACGAATAACACAATGACTGAAATGGTATAAGGTATCTAAAATATTAAAAGTTACTAGCCGCCTTTGGCAATCAGCCGGTTTACTGTCCTTAATGCTCCTTAAAATTTCAAGTTACATACAAATATTTTATATGTTTTCAATTGCTTCTTCATAAAAAAATATTCTAAGTTTCAAATTTTGATAGTCATATAATTCACTCATACTTTTAAAACGACCTTAAGCGATAATGTACTATCTCTCTCTCTAATTTTCAGTTATCGCCCGTAAAATTAAAACGGCAATGATTAAACGGCAATCAATATAAAAAAAACATTTTTTACTGAAACCACGCATTTTTAAAAAAATATGAGTACTGAAAACAAAATCGTTCAGTATTTAAGTCATACGTGCACTACAGAATAATTTTCATAATTTATGTAATATCTGAAGAATTATTCTATAAAGATTTTAGTTTTATTTTCAAAAGGATTTAAATGACGTTAAATATATTTATTTTATTTTGTTTTTGTCTATGAATATACTAAAAAAAAGTTATGAAATCTAAATTTTATACAGTCTTTTGGTCCTGAGGGATCATATTCTCGAAATATTCTTGACACTGCAACTTTTAAATAAGTAAATGATCTATCTTTTGCAGTCAGATATGATCAATTTATGAAGTTTTGAATACAATAGTTTAGAACAATCAACAATTTCATAATCCAAAGCCAATAAGTCTTGAAAAACCTTGGGCGCTGATTGAGATATCATCTTTGAGACGGTCGATGAAGTGGTCTAAAATCACTCTTTTTTATTAAATGGTGATATTCAAATGTTCATAAATAAGTCAGTTTTAGAGACTAATTCAGTTGATTGAAAAGCAACTCTTTTTATTTCAAATATTTGTCTCTCAAGAATATTTTGTTAAATATGATTCACAGAGCGGAGAATCTAGATAAACATTGATCATTTATTAGAGTATTTATAGATTCAAGTTATATAAAATATAATTGTTTACTTCATTTTGACAATTTTACTACATGCATTTCTATTATTAAAGGTTTAAAAATTAGCAGTTGGGCACTGAATTGAAAGTATATATATTAAACCATGTTTAACTTAAGTATAACTGATTTATGGAATTAATAATGTATGTATTGTAAAAGATCATAGAAATCTTTTCTTTGCCTTTACTTTTTAAAAAAATATCCTATTTCATATTTATTTCATTTCATACAGACACATGCTGGAAATTACATATTTGTAAGTTTAATTTGCAATAACAGTTGATTTATTATTATTTTTTTAAATTTAAGCTTTTGTCATTATAATGGCAACATGTTGATAAAATTGGGTAATTTTTTCCTATGCAGGTATAACGTGCCAGTCTAAGTTAAATTTTATTTTTATTTTGTGCGAAATATAGTGTTGAAAAATATGGTTAAAATATATCTTTAAAAATTCGTTAAAAATAAGAACTTAATTTATAGGTTAAAGCAAAAAATTATCTTTAAAAAGATAATTTTTTGAACTTTAAACTTGATGCAAAATTCAATTTTGTGTGCTGTAATGTTTTCGGAAGTTATAGCGGAAAAACGCCGAAATTTTGATTGATTTTTAATTAATTAAAATTTTAATTAAAAATTTTAAAAAATTGCTCCGAGGTGCACATATCTTGCCTGTAGGTATACAGATATATCTAATATACTTGCCAAATTTGACAGTTGTAGGTAAAACGGTATGGTTTGAAGAACGCAAACAAACACACAGACAAACACTTGAGCTTTATTAACAAAGGGTATTTATTTGGATATAGTTCATAAAAAAGTACTAAAATCACAATTAAAAAATGGGAGGGTGGGGGCAGGAGGGTGAAAATTTGCGGTTATAGGTATTTTTTGATGCCAAATTAAAAAAAAAATGTCAAAAAATTCTGGATAGGGACACACTAATTACCTAGCGTTATGAAATGTACTTTACGACCTATTCTCATACCTACCAAATGCACATGAAAAATTTCATAAAAATC
This sequence comes from Argiope bruennichi, assembly GCF_947563725.1. NCBI lineage: Eukaryota > Metazoa > Arthropoda > Arachnida > Araneae > Araneidae > Argiope > Argiope bruennichi. The sequence continues at coordinate 104,589,859 of NC_079152.1, forward strand.
TGTCGAGCGGTTTCGGAGGAGTACAAACACAAACACCGTGACACGAGATTTTTATATATTAGATATATCTGTAAAAGTTGAAAGTTTAGAAATATTTTTCTCAGAAAGCATTTAAATAAATCACAAAAAAAATTTAATTGTTGTAATAGAAATCCCGGCTAATCAACCGTTCACGAAAGGCGATGTTGTATGCTACGGAAATTTAATAATTAATATTTTTCTTTTTTAATAATTAATATTTTAATATTTTTCTTATTTGAATAATTGTAGTTCTTATTCCAAGTAACTACAATTATTCGTATTATTTAATATTTTTCATAACTATGACAATTATATTTATTCATTTATTTTCTTGTTTGATTCCTTATATATATAAAAAAAGGTTATTCGACAACAATTAATGCATATTTTGCCGATAACTTATATAATATATATATCCCACGAATTTTTAAATTGTATATGTACGATTGATCTCATATTTAATTGCTCATATTAATTGCATATTAAATATGAGATCAATAATATTTTTAATTAATATATGCTCTTCTAAAAATTAGGTAAATATAATAGCTAGATTTTCATTTTTAAAAAATTCACTTAAAAATTAAGGGTTGAATTAAGGATTGAATGTTGTTCTATTTGTGAGGAACTTATTTCTTTCTTTCTAGCCTATAGAGAAAAAAATTGTTGTAGTTTTTAATTTTTCTTTGCAAGATTGCATGCGTAACATATCTTAGAATAAACCTATTTAAGAATTATATTCAAAAAATAAAATTTTTGTGTGTAATATATGCAATTTTGAATTTATTTTTAACGATATTTTCAGTAAACAATCATAAATCATCTTCTAGAGTATTCAACATCAAATTCATAGTTCATTATATTCTGTGTTACATAGCAAGCACTAAATATAAATTTCATTAAGATATCTTGAATATTTTTTGAAATATGATGATACTCCTACAGTAGAATTATGAAAAAAATTCATTCTTCAGAAGATGCATGTAAAGTTTTTAAATACTTATAAATAAGCATGACTTACATGTCAGTAGTTCGTTATATCTTGGCTTCAAACTGACATAGAGAAAAGTATAAAGATATCAATGGAAACATAAATGTACCTATATTTTGAAATTACAAATAAATAAAAAAAATAAATAAAAATGCTAATTTTCCTCCATATTCATATTTTTAACCTATTCGGATGGATACCTTAATTGATTCGTTCCATTTAGACATTCAATTAAGATAACCATCTTCAACTTAAATATAAAAATACTTCAGGATTTAAAAAAATTGAAAGTGGAAGTATAAGGCTGTTTGATGAGGTAATAAAAAAGCTGAAAGTGACTTTTTCTCCTACTTTTGTGACTTTATTTTAAAAAGAAATTTTGCAAATCCATTTTTATAAAAAACAATCTTGTTAGATCATACATGACTTAAATGTTTTTCTTAAATAATAATTTTCATATAAAGCAGAAGGTTTCTGCTGTTTTTTTTGTTTTGTTTTATGTTTTCCGCTTGAAATTTTAAACTGAAAACAAATGTGTCAATTTACATTCAAATACCAACTTTTACAGACTAGAAAAGCATTGTGCTGCCATCTATTAGAAATAAATTAATCTATAATGCAATTACTTAGAAGAAAAAATAATTTCTCTGTCAGTTTGATATTATAATGAATGCAAAATCTAATCCTTGATATTTTTAACGAAGAAATATTATAATTACTGCTTACATACTGGAAAACGTGTTTTGTAACCAAAATTTAAGATGCAACTTTATGTAAAATGTTTTGTAAAGGAAACAAAACACATACAAAAAAGGCTTGCATGTTAGGAAAATCAAGCAAAAATATTTTAACATACGAGCAATGAATAATGAAATTGGACAAATGGATATTAAAAATATGTAGAAAACAAAGCTGCGACAGTATGAGCTGTATTTTGAATAAAACTTAAATTCAATACTCAATAGTCTGGCTGTTCCATTATTGAAAGAGTAAATATTAAAAATATGATTGTAACCAAAAATTAATATTAAAATTAACTGTTAAATTAATTTTACAAAAACTTTGTTTATAAAGCATTAATATCATTATAATACAAAACTGAAATGAATCATTTTTGTACTATAAAAGCTATAATTAGCTTCTATATTTAACATTCCTTTTTAAAACTACATAAAAGATATTTGAAAAAAAATGCAAAGATTTTAAACTTTAATCAGATAACTTTGTGTTCGCCAATATTTCACTTCATTTCAATATGAAGGCATTAGCTATTAATGCCATAATTTTAAGAGTTTTCAGAAATATTAGAATGGAATTCTCGATTCTTTTATTAGTGATGCAGAAAGAATGAAAATGTTTCAGTAAAGCGTCTTGCAATTTTTCCAGAGAGCTATAATGACATTTAAATTCTTTTTACAAAAAAGTTGATACATATTTCAACAGTCTAATCAAACTACAGCGCATAACGAAATATTTTTTTCTACAAGTTGCCTTAACTTTGTTTTTAAAGGATATTTTTAGGTTATATAGATTGTAATTTTCATCATTGATTAATTTGTAGCTGAAGAACTGCTTTAGCAATCAGAAGAGTGATGATTAGAATCTTTGCAACATGTACAGAATTTTACATTTTTAAAGAAAAAAAATGATAGCATTAAATGACTTATAAACAATAAACAGGTAAAAATGAATTATTATTCATTTTTAAATAAGAATAATTATTTTCTGAGAATAATTATTTTTCTGAGATTACTATGTTAAATAATACGTTTAAAAAACCCATGTTTTTAATTACAGAAATATCCATATGCTACACTTATTTATAAAGTTTTGATTAAATTTTTAATTCAGATCTGCAAATCTATCAGTAGACTTGCCAAACATTTTGAATAGCATTAATCAGCTAATGCTGAAAAAAGAATTTCATTATAAAAATTAAAAGTAAGCTTTAATTTAATTAATGATTGATTTAAATGTTTCAGTGATCAGAAATTATAAATATTTTGTACAATTAGCCTAACATCTACTAATAGAAAATTTTTATTCCTAAAAACCATTTAAAATAATTTCCATCAGGGAATTTAACTTACATTATTCCGAGCAAATTATTGTAGAAATTGGCTGCGATGTGGTTAAAGACTGAAATGCCTATTAATGGAAGTGCTCGGGCAAAAATTACGAAATTAAAAGCTCCGAGGAATTAAAACATTTTTTAATGAGACGGTAATTTATTTTACATACATTTTTTTAACAGCCCATAAAGTTGGTCGCACCGCTTTTATTATTGGCTAGAGCATGTTAGTGCTCCATTCTGACCCCCATCTTCTCTCCCCCTTCCCCTTTCAGCCACCAACGAAGCATTAGGAACTTATTAATGAGGGTCTTTACACGACGATAAACCCAGTTTTACAAATGACTTTCCATTATCTGTAGCGTAAATGTAAGGCTAAAAAAGTATTTGAATTTTCCCTGACGGAGAAATGTTAAAAAAAATGTATAAAAAAAGATGATAAAAAATGATATGCAAGTAAGCAGTAGTGAATGAGCAAAAAAAAAAAAAAATGCAATAGAGAACTTTTTTTTTTTTTTTTATATCTGTGGGACTGATGGGCAAAAAGAGATTAAAAATAGCGAATAGCGACGATTAAAAAAACTTTTTTTTGACCATTTTTTTACTTTGCTGTACCAAACGCTAGGGTGAAGGGGAGTCTTGGCGTTTAAACAAAAAGGCCTTATCTTTACTCCCCAGTTATTACTCTCGGCCTATTAACAGAAAAGGATAAAATGGAAACTGAAAAACAGAGAGAAGAGAGAGAGAGAGAGAGAGAGGGAGAGAGAAAAAAAGGCCTCTCCTATTAGCTTTTTTTTCTAATCAGTTTTGTGCTATCGTTCACCAACAGTACCGAAATATTTTTTCATCCAATAATTTTTTTCACCTCCCATTTTTTTTTTTTCATGTTTCATCTCTCTGGCATGTTTTATCAGTTTTATTTTTCGTATTATGTAATTTCGCTCCCTTCCACTAATGAGTGAGGCTACAGTGCTAAGAAGTGTGACAATGCGCGCTCGAATCAATAGCTTACGCGATAAATTGGACGAAAATGATTGGCTGGTATAGGGAAAAAAATCCCGTTCCCCCACCGAAATTTTTTTTCTAACTCATTTTTTCCCTCCGATGATTAAAAAGGGACTTGCCATTGTTCTACGAAGAGCTCAAGGGACATTTTTTTCACTCAGCGTCTTTTTTGGGTTTTTTTTAAAACTGCGACGGCAGAAAATAATTATTGCACGGCTTCAAAAGTAAAATATTATAAAGGGCATTAAAATTTATCGATTAATACTTTGTTCAGTTTGAAAGATAAGTTTAAGCTCAGTCCTTTATTCTTGAATATCTGATCATGAATCATATTCCAAGAAATAGTTTGAACTTTCTCGCTAAATGCCATTAAATAACTTGATTTTTTTTGTTTGAGTTTCAAAAATTCTTTGTCTTTAAGTTGCTTCATGAAGAAAGAAAAATGAACCATTATGAGAGGAATGAAAATTTTGTTAAATATGTTGAAAGATTTAAGTTAAAAAATATATCCAGCAATAAAGTAAATATCATTTCATTTAATTAATTAGAAATCGAAATTTCTTCTTCAGATTTTGACAAAGAACAATTTTATAAATTTTTTCTACTATAGTAATAATGGAATTTTACAGATTTTGCAGATATTTTTAGTAAGCATAAAACTAAAATAGAATCTTCTTTATTTGTTAAATAACGCTTTTGACCATCAGTCAAAATTGAATTGAATTTGAAGAATAATAACTTCGTTTAATTTTAATTAACTCCCATATGCATAACTTGATGCTTATGATTCCATCAACAAAATATTTTTAAGCTTCAAATTGTGAAAGACATTAAAGCAGTTTCATAATTACATCTATGCCTTATGTGCATGAGTCTTCTAAATGGAATCGAGTGCCATGACATTGCAAGTAAATTAAGAATTTATGTTGAATTATCTACTTAAATTTGTATATTAATTGTAGAGATAGTGTAATTTTACTTTCTGATTCCTCGTATTATTGATCTGATTGCTCAGAATTGTACAGAAAAAAGAAGATCATGCGATTAAATATTTTATAAAATATTATGATTCAAATTTAAAAACAATAAAGAAATATATAGTTGAAAGTTTTGCACACCAAAAAATATTTTTCAAAAATTGTGAAAATTCAGAGAAGAAATAGGTATCTTTAAAAATACAATTAAAAAAAATTTTTTTTTTAAATGGTATAAAAAATATTTTGTGAAATAAAGTTAAAGCTATTATAAAAATAAGCCAGAATTTCATTTAATATTAATTGAATAAAATTTCGATGAAATTACTCCTAGGCGCATATTACCATTTTTTATTATATATCTTTTGTGAATTTGGTAAAAAATTATGCCAAATGATGTGTCCTGTAGAATGACATACACACACATGCACGCACGCACACGCATTTCCCTATATTATTAAAAATATTTTGATCATTTATTTAAATGATATAACAATTAAGTAATTTTGTAGAAAATTTGTAAAGATTTCTTGTGAATTTGAAGTCTTGAGTAATTTATTCTATAAATTATTATGTACGTGCGTAACATATACATCGAATTATGGATTCATATTTAGTTGTTAAATTTAAATAATTCATAGATATTAGAACATATATACAAAAGTTATGATGAAACTAAAAGCAACTAAAGTTTTCTGTGGATTTAATGTTTGGACTGTGGACTATAATTTGAATTAATATGGTAATGCGTTCTCAAAGTAGAAGATGCCATCTGATTTATCTTAAAAATAAACAAAATAGTTTAGAAAAAGTGAGATGATTTTAGACGTTTTTTTTTTTTTTTTAAATCTTTGTTGATCTCTGAGATGTATAATATATGCATGATATTATTAAACAAAATACAAAGATACGCACTTTGAAACTTGTTTTGAACTAGGAGCTCTTGTCAAATATTTGGGATAGCCATCTATCTTATAATCTTCTCAATGAGTTCTAAGTAAAATTCAAAATATAATTTATAAATGTCCCTGGAATGCCAAATTTCATGCAATTTTCTTTACATTTTCAAGTTTAGCAAAAAATAAAAATAATCAAGGGAAATACGTAAAACGTTGAACATACTCAACATATTCTGTGATAGGATTCAGATTCTTTTTTAAACATTTCCTTGTTTATTCTAATTCAATAAATAACCATTGTTTGGAGAATGTATAAAATAATAGATAAATTGTACTAAAAGCATATTTTATTTTCAAATTATCTAATGGAAGAATTAGTGTGAAGGAATAATTGTAGACTCCCGCGAGGGTTCATTTCACATAAGCTAACAAATATACCTCGATTAATGAATCAAGCCAACATTACCATGTCAAGTATACTCTCTAGCCGATAGGAAAATGTAATAAAGAATTTAATTTTATAATGCTCTAAATATTACATTAATTGATGTTTATTTCTGACTTATTAAAACGGATTGTTTTATCAGAAGAGAAGATATAATGTATTTGCTTAACACATTACGAGGCAAAAGTAGGGATGAGCTGTGAACCAATTGCAAAATGTACTTTTTTTCTTTACCGGTGATTTATCTTATGTTTTAGGGTTTGCATTTTTAAAAAGGAGAATAACTTAAGAATATGAGAATAACTTAAAAATCTCATTCTCCTTCGCTTTTTAAAAACTTTATTTTCTGTGTAATAAATCATTTGATTAGAAATTTTTAAATTTAAGCGTACAAGATTGAAATACAGTAGCTGAATATAAATAAACTGAAAATAGTGATTATGCCTGCATTTATTTCTTCTTTCACCAAATAAATGAAAGTTTAAAAAATAACAAGTGTGAGTAATTCAAATAAAAAATGTAAGTAATATTTATACAAATTAAAGTCTATTAATAAACTTCTTCTTATAAAAGATATGTTTTTCTAAATAAAACCCTAACAGGCAATTTCTTTGTTTGCATTGCAATTCTTTATTGATTAGAGAGAAATGAATTCCTTTTACCTTAGAAGAATTATTTCAACAGTTAAATATTCTTTTACTCAACACACACACACACACACACACACACACACACACACACACACACACACACACACACACACACACACACACACACACACACACACACACACACACACATGTTCACACACACAGGACACGAATTATATTTTGAAATTTGTAGGCTGTTGTTAGGCTTAATGAGGAATAATAATATTTGACTCTCTATGATGATTCATTCTATGTTACATCTATTCACAATGCTATCTATTAACAATCAAAATATCAGCGTGATTCTTTTAACTTAGAAGATTAGGAAGCTTTAAAAAGTGATAATCCACATATTTAAATTACAATGTTAACTTGTATTCAATAAAAGTATTCTCGTGTTCTTTCCATCTTGCACAAAATAAATATTGTAATGTATGGAATTTAAATGATAACATATATTTCTGAAGAAGCTTTAAAAAAATAGAAAACTGATATACATTTTGTTACATTTTTCTGCTTGAATAGAATGAGAGTTATTTGATTTTTCTGATAAACGCTTATTTTTAACAAATGAATATATTTTAACGCATTTCTACACACACACCGCACACACGCACACACACGCACGCACACACACGCACGCACGCACGCACACACACGCACGCACGCACACACACGCACACACACGCGCGCACAAGTCTGTATTGAAGTCTGTATTTATTAGGCTTATTGCCGAATAATAATATTATATTCTCTATGATGATTCCATGTTACATCTATTAACAATTCCATCTGACCAAATATCATCATAAAGCTTTAGGCTTAGAAGATTAGAAATTTTAAAAAAAAATCATAACCAACATATTTAAATAACAATGTTAATTTGTGTTCAATACAAGTATTTTAGTGTTATTTCTCTCTTATATGAAATAAACAGTATAATATATGGAATTTAAACGATAACATGTAATTTAAAAAAAAATCACTTTAAAAAAAATGTTTTTTTTTTTTTTTCGCTTTTCTGCTTGAGTAGAATAAGAATTATTTTATTTTCTGACAAACGTTTATTTTTTAACAAATGAGTATATTTTCCTCTACTTCCACACAAGCACACATATAAGAAGAAAGGATTATGTGTTAAAATTTCAGCGAAAGAGGGTCACTTGGGAGAATGATCCCAGATTCCCTTTGAAGATTCCATGTCATATTTGCTAATGAGCAAATACCGTCTGGCCAAGATATCTTGCCTAAAGCTATCCCGTTACTTCATACGATAAAATTAAACCTAAAATCTTAAGTCTCAAACTGTCCTTCAACCGAGCCACTCACACAAGTTAAATCCGTCTATTCTAATGACGTGGTCAAGCAGAGCGTAACCAGATTTTCCGGAATCCACACTTACCAAAAGCAATATCCAGAGAAGTGAATGTGACACAAGGTATTAGCGGCAGATTGGGTTCGGGAAGAACAGAAGGGCTCTCTAATAGAGACGAGAGTGGGTTCAGGCGTAAAAGCTTCTTCGGTCTTGGGCACAATTTGATTGGCTCTTCTCTCCCGGGAAAAAGATTGCGCCCTCCCTTGTCGATTAGGTACTGTCACATTGTTCCCGTATGGCAAGGATAGAGGAGAATACCTGATTAGTTCTCTTCGCGACCACTGCCTTAAATCCTCTTTGGGGTACAACTTCCGTGTATCTGTCCCTCCACCCCCCAGAGCAGTGTTGATAGGTTGCGTTGGGTCAAAATGGATTTGCCACACCTGATGCAGCGATGCAATTAGAAAACTCTTAGAGAGCTTTCAACTAAATCTTGTAGAAAGGTACTGAGGTGGGGGACATCGAGGGCCAGTTAAGTGGCTGTGCCATTGCGAGTTATGGGAAGATGTTAATAGGAAAGTTGAGAAAACATTTATGTGGGATCTTTTTAATCTATTGGTGAAATATGCCTTTCGCTGGATAATAAAGTTAGCAATAAAAAAGAGAGTATAATATTAATCTGTTGTTGTTCAAGAGCTGAAATACAAACTTTTCAAATACATGAATGAAAAATAATTCTTTTTAGAAAATGAAATTTTATATGTTAAACTTACAGCTTATTGTAAGGATAGCATACTCGAATGCCTCAAATGAATAACGTTTGTATTAAGGGGCAAAAAATTGTTTATTAATGATGAGAGTAAATAGTTTGAACAAGGATGGTTCAATACCAACATTGAACCATCATGTTGAAATATAAAAAATGATAAATGATTGATTGAAATATAAAAAAAATATTAATAAATGATTGATATATAAAAAACGATAATTATTAATTTGCCATGCGGAGAACATTGAATTCAGAACAAAAGAGGTATGGGGAGAGTTAATCTATGTACAATACATTCAATTTGACATAGTACTCGAATCATTGACAGAATAAATTATAGAATAATTGTTATAAACTAATTTTAAAAATTAATTTGATTTTGCATACAAGTTCAAATAAAAAATAATGGAATATTATTGGAATTGAATATTTTTCACTGTTAAGAAACTCAAATTGCTATTTTGTAATTATCAAAATTATTTTATTCTACATTTTTCTTTTCTTGATGATCATGAAGCTTATACGATTTATTTTCCCCAAGATTAATAATTTCTGTTTAAAACACTCATTTAAGCAAGTTTTTGAAATATTGTTAAATTTACAATTAAAGTATAATTTCACAAATAAGCAATGATAAATGATTTATAAAGTGTGAAAAATTGAAATTTTGAAATAATTTCAATAAATAAGTTATTTTGTATTAGTAAAAGTCTAAATACTTCTGTTTCAAAATAAAAATTAAATTTTAGGGGTGATGACAAAAAATGAAACATATACATTGAACAAAGAAAAGGATAATTAAGGTTTACAAAATAATATGTGTTGTATACCTATCAATATTCAGAGTGCAAAAACTCTTTTGTAAGTCATATAATATTTAACTAAAAATTTTGGCAATCACTGATCGCCTTAGCAGCTAATTGTCAAAGGCTGCTAATGACATAATAAGAAAAAGAGTTTCTGGAATATTTTTTGAATTCCTTTTTATCTATCAAAGAAGCATTCGTGGAAATTAAAACACTCCTTTCTGTAACAGTCTCAATAGGTCTAAGAACTTATAATTATTTATTTATAGGAAGCATATTTTCCACTACGCAGTCACTAAAGTTTTCAGATACATGTATTTTTCATTTCATCTCTTTATTAACTCTATGTTGAAGTTTTATTTATTAGGATAAGATCAAATCAGAAAAAAAGCATGCTATTTCAGTCACTCCTTTTAACAAACAACTCATACAAAATATTCAAAATAATGACTCCAGTAAGGACATTTATTTCTACATACGAGTATCTCTCTAAATAATTAAATTAATTCCTCAATGCACGTTAACATTCCACCGAAATCATTAAACTTTGACTCAGAATCGGGCGGCATTATAAAACGCTTTTTCTCCGACCTGATAATCGGCTTTCTCTATAATGCGCCTGCAACAAGAAGCGGATGATGGAAAATAAAGCTCTTGTTACATTTTTCCGACGGTAATTAATAATCATCGAATGGCATCAGTGCGACAGATGTGAAAGAACGGCTCAATGGCGAGAGCTTTTGGTGGAGGAGGGTGGGAGGGTTGATATCAGAAAAGCAAGAACCGTTGTTACGACTGAAATGAATAATAAATTCGAGAATTGGTGGAGAGATTTCTGTTACAATTCGTTGCCATTTAATTAGCTTTCATTTATTAATAGGTTTCGTTGGGGATTTCAGGATTCCTTAAAAAAATTCTCCCGTCAAAAATAAGAGTAAAATTTCTGTAGACTATGGAATACGTGCTATGGCGTAGCAAATCGGATAACAAAGAATTTAGCTGACATTTTCGGAGATTATTCTAGTTTTGGAGGAAAGCGAAATGTATTCGAAATTTTTGTCTGGGCTTAGGCAGATTAATTGGCATATTTCTACAAATGGAATGCTGTTTGCTGTTTTTTTCTCTCTCTCTCTCTTTTAATGTATTCTTGTTTGTTTTTGAATCTAAAAATAGTAATTTCGTTTTAATTATTAAAAGTCTACTATGTATCATCAAACAACATCAAGAATAGAAATACTGGTGTATTATTATACTTGTGTATTTTTCAACTGTCTCAACAAGAGTCTTAAAATGTTCTTTCTACACTTCATAGTTGCCTTTATCCATCTATGTATAAAATTATTTCTTTGTTTAAAATTTACGCTATTCCTCTTGGCGGATTCAAATGAAATTTTATTCATGTATCCTTTATTGCCCAAAATATTAGCCACACAATTAAAAGTGCATACACTCCAATAAAAAAAGATGAGATAAAATAAATTTACATTTTCCCGCCATAACTTGAAAATTTATTCTCAAACGATTACTGTTTTTGTACCATCTTAAAATTCAAAATAAATAAACAAATAAATAAGGCAATTTCCAATTTAGAATTATTCTTTTTATAGTTTAAATAAATTTATCAATGTTATCTTAAGCACAATTTGTAAAAATTCCTTTCATTTCCGAAATATGAAACTTATTTAATGTTTAATTATATCTACTGATACTAATATTGAATTTGAATTTATTTTAAATTTTACTTCGTAGTATTAGTTCTATCAGTATGTGTGGATTATTTTATCTGTTTAAAACTATTTCAATTATTTTATTAATTAATTTTGGCACATATCATCACTTTCAAACTTTTGATGCGCTTATGGAACTTCATATTTCCTTTTAATTATTGTTTTTAACTTCTATTTTCATTGACATTTGTGATATTTTGGTAATTGTAAATATTATTTTATGTTTCATTAAAATTTTATTATTTATTCCCTTATGAAATTTCTTTATCAACATGTTGCTAACATTTTAATTACATTTAATTGGTTTTATAACTTATATGATAACTATTTATTTGTCTTGGAGGCTGATATTAAAATAAGATTTAAAATATTTTTTGACCACTTACGGTGGACAAACATGCAAAGCAAGTCGAAATGCTTTTGTCTCAAAATCGCCACCAATGTGCTACACATGTCAACAGGCAGTTGCCGTAGAAGTAAATATGATGTTCATGGCTCGTCGCTTGAGATTGTTTGCCGGAACACAGTTTACAAGAATATACTTACATTTAATTAATACATTTAGAAGATATAAATCATTTCCCAAATTTCTAAGCTATCGGATACTTTGTGTGGCCTCGCTGTGAATTACAGTGAATTGATTGGCACGTGCAACAGTGGATTTTCTGCCACCGCAAGTGGTTAATATTTACATTTAATTATTTAATTTAATTCTTTTTAATAAATAACGTTCTTTAGTAATAAAAAATAAGAGCAATACTGTGGCAATAAGTTTTTTAATAAAATTTTATTTCTCTTTATTCAGTTTTTATTTATTTTTTTCCCTTTGACTACAAAATGACGAAATATCAACTGATATTTCGTTTTAGCAGTGTACTTCTTAACTACAATGTTTTGATCTCTTTTTTGATTCATTAATACCTAGAATTTGAACACCTTTTTAACATTTAATAAGTACAGTCGTAGCTTTAAGATTCAATATTCATACACTGAATTTTGGATATTTTATTAAGGATTATATAAACGTTGGATATTAATGTTCCTAAAATAATATGCAAATGGAGATTATTAAAGCCAAACATATCTATAACGCTTATTGGCATTTCGAACGAGAGTACATTGTATAATCATTTTGTGTGTTATCTGAATTGTACAAGGCGCATTCAGCGCTACAGTTACCTTTGATCTTTGCTTAAACTGATAATTTTGCATACAATGTAAGTAAATTCTCTGGTAAGGAAATTGTCACAAAAACTTAAGGAAATTATCGTTTGGAATAAGTGCATAATGTCAAAAAAAAAAAAAAAGAGAGAGAAGAGGCCTTTGGGTCGCTTGATTAAACAGCACACAATTTCCTAAATGCTGGCAAATTTAATGAATTTTTTTTATTTAATTATTTATTATTTGATTTTTAATTTTCTCAAACTCTGTCTCGCATTTACAGGACAATACCAGCAGATTAACTAAAAAATATTCATTAAAACCTTAGAACTTTGGAAACACACCCAAAGAAAAATCTGACGGGCTAACATGCAAAATCGTGGACTCAGTGATATTGTTTTGAAAATTTCACAAAATGAGTACTTAACCTGTGTAACTTCATAAAAATAGAATTAACGTTAGTTTTCACTTCATCTGATTCTTTTTATGTCAGCACCCTCTTCCCAAGAATTACACATGCACGCACGCACACACACACACACACACACACACGCACACACACACACGCGCGCGCGCGCACACACACACATACACACACACACACACACACACACACACACACACACACACACACACACACACACACACACACACACAATGGAACTATCTACGTCTCTGCTCGATTTCTTATTAAGAATGGAAATGCTGATGAAATAAGTGAGTTTGCTCTTAAAAATGTTTTTAACGAGATTCGACTACCTACAAGTGTGTTGACATTACGATAGATGAAGAGCAAGCTATTTATTGTGTTGCTGAATTTTTGAATTCATCTTGAACAACATCATATACTTTCAATCTAAAGCTAATGTGTGATATAAAAGTAGTAATTGATTACTTATTATTTATTTAGCTTTTATTCTACATAAAAGTTTTTTTGTTGTTTTTTTGCTTTCATGTATATAGAAATAAAAGCGCAGGCGGAGCAGCGGGTGCAATGTTAGTACAAAGTAAAGCTAACTGTACCAGACGAATTTTTGATAAAATATTTTTCACAATTGTAAAACGAATAAATTCATTTTTGATATTACTTTTATTAGAATTACTAATGAAATTTGAAAATTCAATTATTAATGTTCTAATTTCGAAACTTGAATTGTTCACAATTACATTCAAGTTAGTGATTTACTAATTTATAAATTATATAGTATATACTATTGAATTTGTATCAAGTTTGTAAACAGGTATCTAGGTATAGCAAGATGACTATTCGTTACACAATGGGATCGCTTGCAGCACTACCTGACGACAAACAATATAATTATCATTTTTTTCTCAAAAATACTACAAGATACGAGGGAAAAATCAACTACAACGTTGATCAGAGCGTATACATTTAAGTACAAGAATACACCCTGTACATTTTAATAGTGATAAAAGATCGCTTAAAATGGGTATTTCTTTGTTTGCATTTTCTGAATTTGCGACATAACTGAACAAGGATAAAAGGAGAACTAACTACTTTTAACAGAAAATGACCCCATAATACCTTTTTCTATTTTTAATTGAACAGCCAATATTGCAGGGCTTTCAATAACTTATTATTGTTTTTTGTGCTAGCACGCCAACAGATGTAGTGAAAATTGAGAGAGGTGAAATAGAAATTAGGACCCAAATTCATTATAGATTTGAATAAAGAAATTAAAAGTGTCTTGTGATAACTAGTTATTTTTTTCTATCTTTTTGACATATGATATGTCACCACGATTTGGGAAATCATGAACAAACAAATATGTAATTTTAGACGCTTTGTTCTAAGCATTATTGTACTCATGGCATATTTCTTGCTAAATCGAGGATACTCTAATTTTTTAACTAACATTTTTCTCGTATCTTCGGGAAAAATGTGAAAAAAAAAATCAATTAAAAAATTTAGTTTTCGTCATAGGATAATTAAGTTCATGTATTACCACTAGGTTGTGTTGTAACGGCTCTCACAATTTGATGTGTAATCATTTTCCTATGCATAGACACTAATTTGTGTTAATAGTTGTCACTATCCTTAAGTTAATGCAGAATGGTAGGAATTTAGTGGAGATCTTATAATATCGCATATATTGCCAATGTCACGTATAAAAATAGACAAAAAATAAATTTCTGGGGATTGCTTTATCGAAATTTTTTATGGAATATATAAAACTATATTTTAGACAGTTTGAATGTAGTATTTTTATTTTATACAATAATAAATTTTCTCGTTAAATTTTTGTAGATTGAAGCAATACTTCAGATCATTTTTATGTATGGATATTCAGGATCCTGATATTCAGTAATGCTAAAGATGAATATGACTATATTAAAGTTCATGTACTGCTTTTTTCAAATTAGTTGTATGGAATTTTTCTGTTGTAAATTCAAAATACGGCAAACTTACTGAAACGTTTATCAATAAAATCTAATTAAATTATTTTGTTTCGTGCCAGTTTTAAAATACAAATGTCTTGTATTAAAATGCTGTGAGCATTTTGCATTTGATGCTTATAGTATTGTGCCGATGATGTGCTGTCAAAACTCATACATTTTAAGTGGTTGATAAGTTTATCATATGATCTAAAGTAAAATGAATTGAAGCCATTTTTCCCATCAACTATAACATCCGGATGTTAAGAACCTTGAGCTCAAGCACTCTGCCACCTCTCTTATGAATTGGAAAATTGTGTTTAGTACTTCAGGATAACAGTACCTTCTGAAATTAATTAGAAGTTTGTTTCCCTTTTTAATCCTGTTTTTTACTTTTTCATATTGAGTAACGGTGAACAATGAATGCTGATAAATTAATAAAAAGCAAAAATAAAAATGAAAAGCTAAGTACAGAATATGAAAGTTGTGGTAGCACCGGGACTATCCTCATGTGATGAAATTTGCTTACCATTTAATAGCTTAAGACCAAAACGGATACTGCGTTCAACGGTAGTTGAACTACTCTGAGAGAATACTAAACATGGCATATCGTTAATTTTGTGTTGCTTTTTTTTGTCTCTCTTCTATGCAAAGTTTGATTTTGCTCTCATTATTCTTTCTTTCTTTGTTAGCCATTAATTCTGTCTGACTTCGCTTTCATGTTGCTTCTATGGGAGAACATTTAATTCTTATTGAAACTTAGTTCTTTGAAAAAAAATATAGTGATAATTTTCTAAATTTTTGGTGGAATGAAGATTATTATGAACTGTGCAGTGGAAGCAAGAGGTCGTATGTTTTCGGGAATATTTCATTAATGATCACATTTCACACAAAACAAACACAAACAAGAAAGATAAGACAAGACATTTATGCGCGTATCTCTCAAAGAAAAGCATTTCATCTCATTATAATAACAATCGCTATCTATTACACAAAAGAGAAGAGTAATGCAACTGCTGCAAATTGCAATTAAAAAATTGTGGGCTGTTTAGATGCACAGTTGTTTTCAAGAACCACAATTACATTTTCTCGAGATTTTTTCCCCTTTGTTTGTAACACGGTTAGTTTCCAAGCGGATGAGATGCCGCAACCCAGTTTTCAATATTTTGATGCCGTCTTTTTTCCCCCTATTATATTTAGGCATGCATAATAAAAACAAATTCTTAACCGCCGTCTTAACATTACCGCAGTTCATTGGGGCAATCAATTGGATTGCGGATACAAATTATTTTACTTCCTGAAAAACAACTGCCGCTTCCTATAAAATCTAATAAACGCTACCCTATTAAGTAATGCGATTTTATTTATAGTTGCTCCCTCTTGTCCAAATCTGGTTGAGTGTATTCGCGCGAGGGGAAGCTGTCCGGAAGGGGGTGGAGAGGGTAAAGAGGATTAGAATCCCTCTCCCTTACACCACCTATACATGGGACGATAATCCTCTAAGTAGACTGCGACCAACTCTCACTTCCCATTCTATATACACTTCCTAAATAAGATAACAATACAAAGAGAAACAGAAGGGAGGGAAAAAATCTGTATGGAGGGCCTGGCCCGATTGCCTGGCCTCTCTTTTCTGCCTTGGGCTGAATTATGTGTGCCCGACTGTTTGTGGAAAACAACTTCCTCTGGTACACGTGACTTGGATTGGGCGATGTATTTTCTTGCTGTTTGGTTCCCCCCTTTTTTTCTTCTGGGTGGCGATTACAAGGGGTAGAAGACGATTTGGCTTCTATTATTAATCACCATATCTTTGATATAAACTCTTGGGGATTTTTTTTCCTCCTCTGCTCTTCTCTTTTTCCCGGTTTAATCGTGGCTTATGATCGGAAAAGGGTATTATTTGATTACAGCCGTGGGGATGAGTTTTACCAAAGGAACTTGGTTTGGAATTACCAAGAGATAATAAGATTGCATGGTGTACAATCTCCTTATTTATGAAGCATTATTTTTTCGGTTATTGTTGTTGTACTTTTAGAAAATAAATTTTAACTTTTTTCTTTAATTCATTTAAATTTTATAAATTGTGTTCAGAGAAATAAGGTAAATACCGAGGGAAAACGTTTGTTATTTTTGTATAACAAATAATTTAATGAAATCGAGTTAATAAAGTGTGTCCCAAAATTGACACAAGATTTGAATTTTCCATCATTTGTGCAATATAGTTGACAGCTATATTTAAAAAAAAAACAAAAAAAAAAAAACCACCAACATGACAGCTGATAGTTTAGGAGTTTATATGATATAACAACCTGTTAATGTAAGATTTCCATTAAATAAAAAACATTTTTTCCCTTTAAATTGTTATATTTTTATTGAATTGTAAAGTACACAGGATAGGGTTATATATGAAATAACACACAGGGCATATGGCCTCCGCGGCTTTGCAGGCACATACGCACTCTTTTGTCGAAATTTTCTGTGACCATTTTGCATAAATGTTGTTGATTTTCGTTTATGCATCGTTTCATTTCTTCTTTCAATGAAAATATGTTTGTGGGCTTGTTGGCATAAACCTCTGACTTCAAGTAACCCAATAAGAAGAAATCCAGTGGAATTAAATCGTTCGATCTTGGGGACCAATTCTCAAATTTTCGAACTGTGGCCACCAGACATTCATTATTTTTAAAATACTGTTAAATATTGTTTATTAAAATGAAAGACTTCCATACTAAGTGCAGAACTATTTGCGGGTAATTTCTGCGCTTGGGTATTAAACTATTAGCAAGTTGTGCACTTCTATTTCTTAAAACGTAATTTTTGATAAAGATAAAAGTATTGATGTTGTTAAAAATATCCATCTAAAAGATTCTTTATGCTAAGAATGATGCAATGAATAACTACAGTATTTTCTTATTAAAGGGCCTCTTTGGAAAAAAGGGGATGCTTTACAGGAATGATTAGTAAAGTCACTGTGTGTTGATTAAAACCACATTTCAGCGATTTTCGATACGTATTTTTATAGTTAAAGCGTATTAGGACCTTTGGTTATTATAAACTTCTTTTTATTTCTACAGTGTATAACTATGTGCTACTCAAATATTAGAGAATATAGTATAATTTAAATATAATCAATCAGGTTTAATTCTAGATATATGTAGACATCATTTGGTCTTTTGAAGGAAAGATTACTCGGAAGATTAATTAATAAGTAGTTTGTATCTTTCTTATGTTTATAGCTATTGTTTATGTTTATTTTGAATTTGCAATATTTATTGTTAAAATTAATATCTACTGGATAAGAGAGTTTTTTTTAGGTATGAGTTTTTGTATCACTTGAAAACAATATAAAACAGAGAAAATGTATACTTTTATAACAAATTTCATTAAGTGGAATTTGAATGCTTTTTTTGTTCCCCTTCTCCCGCTAAGATTTATAATTTATTTAGAATTTTGAAAAAAATTCTTATATATTTGTGTTAAAATATTATTTTTAAACGTATAATTTTTAAAATAATTGCGCTTTTTCAACCATGACGCATTTTTATAAAATCGTTTTATTCATTTGAGTATATCAGAGGAACTAAATTTCAGATTCACTTTTGTATGAACTTAAGTTTAAGGTGTTCAGCTCGTAACAGTTCTGACGATTCAAATTTTCAAATATGCCCGATTGTTGGATTAAGTTTCAATGGCTCTTTGCGATAGTTGGCAGTATTTGCTTCCCGGATCTAAACTAAGTTCCAAGACAAATAAAATTCTTGTGTTTGATTTGTATTCCTTTGCACAAGAAATTATTTGCTGCTTGAGGAATCTATTTACTCAAATTTCATCAAAATGAAGATAATTACTCAGATTTCTAAGAGTATCTATCGGAAAACAGTATCGCCTGCTTCAGATTTCCAACAACTTCCCTTAGAAAACAAGTACACATATTGACAAATAATGCTCTCATATTTATTGATCTTTGTCCTCCTAGTACCAGTACTTGTAAGGAAAAGAGAAATTTAAAATGTGAAGCGGGAGTCTGTTTGCTTATTATTACTACAAAGGAACACTGGGAATCCTGAAGGCTCTTTGTGCTTTCGACGAAATACGCAATCGTCTTATTACAAATATCGGGTGAGTGTTTTCGGGCGCAGAGAAACTCATTACAAGACAGACGAGGAAAAGGGGCTGGGTGCTCTGTTGACATTACGAATCCGAAGGAGAAAACGGGTGAGCGAGAGATAGAGGGGCGTTTTGGTTGGACAGCTATTCCGGTGGTAAACATCAGAACCGTGTGTGTGTACACACGCCGCTACGCGCTGTGTGTACACTAGCTGTGTGCATGTGTGTCTGTGGGCCTTCCTTTGTGTAGGCCTAACCAAACAATGGTCACCCGACGTCGGAGGGGGTCAACATCAACTTTAACCCCCGTTCTCCAGGCCATTTGTTCTAGATAAACAAAAGGAGAGCCCTGCGACAAACCTTTTGCGGAAGGGACGAATGGGGTGGTCGGAAAATTGCGCAAGAGATTGTTGTTCTCTTTTCCTGCAGACGAGATCCCTCCGCAGTAGGATGATTTACTTTTGTTCTTGGACTTTGACATTAAAAGGCAACGACATTCAATGGTAATCTTGGCAAATACATGGAAAAAGGCTTGTTACAGTACGTAGTAAGAATGAAATTTTAAAAAATGTGCATATTGAAATATAAAATTTTTTTTGTGTAACTATAACTCTGAGTTGTTTTAACAATAAAATTCCGGCATTTTAAATTAATTTTTGCAGCCGTTACTATAAAATTGGCCTAGTATTTTTAACAATAATTAGAAATATTAGGAGCTATTTATGTTGTAGAATGAGAAATTAAGATATTCAGTGCTGAAGTTTCTTGCTACAAACGTCATAGAAATATATGGTAGTGGGGAGGAGAATTATCCTTGGAACTTAGACACCTCATTGGGGAGAAGTAAATGAATAAAGATTATTGTATTTTAATGATACATTTAATTAGAGCTGAAAACGTTCCTACTGATATACGTGTCTCCAGTTTTCAAGTATGTAACAAAGATTGAAAAGGATTGTCGCAGAAACAATACAACAAATGTTTTTCAATTTGTACTTCAAAGGACCTGGAAGACCATGGGAGTCTAGAATTGTAAGTTATTGTTAATGCGAATAAACAAAGAGTTTGAAAAATAAAAATTGGTAAATTGTGCCTGATCGATTACGTGTTTGAATAGAGAGCAACTACTCACTGAGAATGAATAGTATTTTTTGTTATGAATGGTTAATTTGTATCATGCAAGATAAAAATCATTGACAGTTCGCTGATTGCAGAAAATACTATACTATATATTAAATACTTGGCAGCCTTTCACTCTTCATAGAAGAAACATTCGATGGTAATAGGTTAACATAACATAACACACACACATAAAACACACAGATATACGCAAAACACACATACATACACAAAACATACGCACAAACACACACAAATATACACAAAACACACATGCATACATGTAACACACATACACACACAACATACATACAACACACAAATATACACAAAACACACATGCATACATGTAACACACATATACACACAACACACACAACATACATACAACACACGCACGCACACATGAACACACACACTTTCTCTCTTAGTATTTAAAGTTTCACTGTATTTAATGCGCTGTTCCAAATAGTTACATTTTCATACAGCCTATTGAAGAAGTAGTGCTGGATTATGAGGAAGGATGAACACATGAGAAATAAATCAGCTCATTTCTGAATCAGAAACAGCAATTCAAGACCACAAATCTGCCGCATTTGAAATAGCGAATGACCCCCTCAGCAAAATTTCTTTTTTGGCAGCCAGCATCCGACTATTGGTCGGGAATCGAACGATGTTTAAATCACCCAGACTTACTAAACGTATCCGTTATTCTCGGCGTGGGCAAACAGAGACCCCTCCCCCCTAGTGGCGACTGGGCCTTTAATCCGGAGTTTCCTTCCTTGTACTCATAATATCGGAGCAAATATTGAGACCGGAGCCCCAATTGCAATAGAAGAAGCAAAGACATTCTGTTGACAGAGTAATTGTTGTCTGTCAGAAATCGAAGAAACATTTTCCCCTCCCTTTTCTCTCTGTCCTCGACCACCCACTACCCCCATGGTCACGAAGATGAATTGAATTAAGAATAAATTGCTCAGTACTTTGACTCTGAATGAAATAGGGAAACGTTTTATGTTTTGCCGGATAGTAATGGAATTGGGATGGCGTTTTCCCTGTCACAAACAGCAGAAGTGAAATATATGGATTTTTAAGTAATATGCTAGGAGAAGAAATAATCTTGATGGGAAAAACCACTTATGGTTCCCATTCGGTGTTTGTAATTTTGTTTTTTATTTGTATATTATAAATGGCAGAGA
Organism: Argiope bruennichi; assembly: GCF_947563725.1. Taxonomy (NCBI): domain Eukaryota; kingdom Metazoa; phylum Arthropoda; class Arachnida; order Araneae; family Araneidae; genus Argiope; species Argiope bruennichi. The sequence continues at coordinate 104,611,515 of NC_079152.1, forward strand.
TTATTTTCTGCATTAAGTAAATATTAATGAAAGAAAGAATTTTGATTCATAAGAAACCCGATAACAGTAATACAAAATCAAATCTTCAGATTGTTAAATGACCAGAATAGATATTTGTACCATTTTAGATATATTATTTATAAATTTACAATTTAAACAAATCAATTCACCATTCTGACTTGTAAGGCTTTGTTTAGTGCTTTTTGATTTCATTTTGATTTTGATTTGTTGATAAGCATACATTTTCAATGTTATTTAAAAAAAATAAAACGGTTATATCATAGAAATAATTATAAGAGAATATATCATAGAAATTGTAGATATATATCATAGAAATAATAATAATAGAAAAATATTTTAAATAACTTAAATAAAGACACCTTAAGTTCCAAAGTCTTAAGTCAAAATTCGCAATGGTCTCTGACACGAATTCACATCGAAGAAATTAGATACTTTTTTCAGTATCTTTTTCAATCCTATTCTTCAATAATCATAAATACATCTTATAACAGGAAATATTTCAGTATTGTCAATTAAATAATTACTTAAATTATTTTCTCTTTAGATAATTATTTACATCTTTATTTTCTTATTTATTTTCAAACCTTGACTGTGAAATTATTTTTTTAAATGAAAAAATTTTATGTAGGTTTATCTCACTCCTAAAAAGGTATTGAAGGTAATGGTTAAAAGAAGAAGTGGAAAAAATACACACACACACCTCTGATTTGTATTACTTATCCCCTTAACTGTCATGTCTGTGTCATATAGGTATTGAATTATCGCTTCTCAAACTTAGAAGCTAAAAATAAATCGTTCAAAGTCACAATAATTCTATACAAAAATCAAACGTAATCTATAAACATCTCGCAAAATCTATGGATTCTTAATGGAGTTAGTAAGACAAAATTTTATCAAAAGTGGAAAGTATTATCTAATTAGATAATAAAAAGCAAAACAATTAAGGAAGCAAATATTTCAAACTCTGTAAATTGTACAGACAGGCAAGAGGAGATTTGGAAAGTTCAATTTCAGTTAATAATCTATAAATCATATGACATTAACATCGTAGTTTTTAAAAAAAATGTAGAATTTCAAAACTTTATATGCAAGTGATTACACATATGCAAATTCATCAATTTCTTATTCGTATCTTCTTTCGGTTTCTTAATCATGATGTACTTCAAGCAACTTTTATCCACTGATAGGGCTTTGAAAAAAAGAAGTAATTATATTAATTAATCATTATTTTGTCCTAAAACAGAGCAGCATTTTAAATTATTTCTTTTGATGGGTTATACGAAAGAAAGAGAAAGACTTTTTTTTGTTTCAAAATCTATCTTATACTTTTTGTAATTATTTGAAGATTATCTTAATAAAAAATAGAATTTTTTTAATAATGATCTCATTCGTATTTTTTCATAAAAGAGTACAAAAAATATTAATCTGTTAAAATAAATAATATTGGTTTTGTAGAATCTGATTCGATTTTCACATATTTTATTTTTATATTTCCTTTTTCCTTTCGTAAAAAAAAAAAAAAAAAAAAAAATCAGCTTTGATCTTTCTCGGAATTTATATTATATTTAGCATTTGAACATTAATGTACTAAAATTTTGAGCGAAGGACTTTTTAATAATATATTTTAGTTATTTTTTCCCTTGAAAAAAAAAAGGAGTAGCCTTAAAAAAATTCATCAAACCGGTTTCATCAACAGCCATCATTAAAGAAAAGCTGTATTTGCAAAACGAGGAGACGGGGGAAAAAAATTCAAACAGAGAGTGACCGTTAAAAAAACTAATTAAAGCTCATTTCTTTTTTTTTCAACTCCCTACCCTAGTAGGAAATTTTTTTAATGACTGCATGAATGAGAATTTAGAATTATGAATTTTTTTTCATATATCCTCTAAGAAAAGAAAGCAGGAAAAAAAAGACAAGAAATAATAACTCTTGAGCATCGACGTTGGAAGGGGAGAGAGGGGGGGGACACCATGGTAAGGGGATGGGGAAGAACAAGGAGTAAAAAAATACAGATATATATATACATATATATATATATAAAAGAATGTTTTCATGCTTTATGATTTTTCTCATTACTCCATTGTTCTAGCTGCCGCAAAATCTCCAGGGACTGAGGATTATGGGAACGAGTAGTGGTTTCTGACATGCGATATAGAGTTTTGTTTTTAATACCACTTCTTTTTGTGTTCCTATTTTTTTTCTGTTATACCTTCTATATCTGCAGCGGCATTATATTTTGAGACGGGCGTTTTTATTCCAGCCGAATGGACTAGGGATTAAAGATAAGTCTCCAATGCTTTGTCTCTCTTGTACCCAAGGGGGCAATTATTTATTGTACTTTGCGTGCTCTTTAGCGCTAGCACCAGCCTTTCCATTCTACAAATCGGCTAAAGTGCTTTGCTCCTTGAGCCTGTAAATTTTTTTTTTATCTATCAGACGCACCCTTTAGTATATGCCCTGTTTCAACTTCTTTAATTTAAAGAAAAGCATTAATGTTTTCTTTACATTAAAAAAAATAATAATAAAGCTAGCAATAACGTAGCGGGGAAAAAAAACTTAAATGGAGAGGAGGTGGTCTTACGCTTAGTGCTTGTATTGATGTTATTAAGTTTTCCGGCTTCGACTTTTAGAGGTTAATAAAAACATTTTGAGGATGGAAAAAGATTTCACTTAGCGTTGTCCCCCCCTTAGGGAATGGCGCATAGTTTATTTACGTTAGCCAGTAAGTAGCTTTACAGAAATCGGCTTAGAACTACCGAGTTTTAAATGATTTACCGCATAAAAAACGTTGTCTGATTGTATTTTGAATATGTGGATTTCTCGGATTAAAGTAATGTTTTAGATTGATTTTATTTTTGCTAAAATAAAATATAAAAGGTAAGGATTAAAACTCTTCTTCTTAAATGGAGTAATGTCAGTTGAAAGAAAAGGTAAATGGCGAATGATTTTTTTTGTAATATTTATTTTAACTTGCAGATTAAAATCTATTAATTTATCCGAAAGTTAAACATCTTTTACTGTTGCTGGTATGTACAGGATTTAATGAGTAGTTTTTACAAAGTGTTTAACGACGAAATTTCTCACGTGACGGTGCTACAAGCATCATATTAACAGATTAGACATTAAACAGAGAGTTTTTATCTTTTTTTGTTCTTTAGTATACAATTTCTCCCCCCCCCTTCCCAATCCCTTTCCCGTTTTGTTTGACAAGGTATTACTTTCTTTACTCTCTTCATGCTTATTTGTCTTAGTAACTTATTTAAAAAGAAAAGTTACCACAAACACGCTCGAATTGAAGCTATTTTGGTTAAAATTAAACTTAATTCCCATGAAGCTTTTTTGGAGCAAAATCAGTTTTAAAAGGAACAGAGAAAATCTTCTTAAAACGAATTTATAAGCTTTACAAAGGAGAATTACAATAGAATTATTGTAGTGAACCTACACTCTGTGACATTTTTAAAAAAAATGGGGTTTTATGCATGCAAATATTCTATTTCAGAATAAATCGCAATTTATTGAATCGAAATGCTTTCGTTTATTTATTTAACCTAAATAAAATTATTTTTAACTTATTAAGTTTAAGTTATTCCAAATATAGCAGCAATTAAGAAAACGAGTTTTTTTGGGGGAGGGGGATTTTTTGGTCTAAGAGTCATCTCGGCTAAACTAAACATTCAGAAAATAAGAATTATTAGCTTAATTTAATTATAATACCATCATGCTTTAAAGCAATATTATATATATTTTGGTAGCCGGACAAGTAATTTTGTACAATGATTGACACACGAGCTTGCTTCTCTATTCATAAAATTGTTGCACCACACTAGCAAGAGAACGCATGACTTTGAAAGTCAAATTGAAAGGACACTAACACTGCATAAAAAAAAGGAATACTAACGAAGGAAAACAATTATGTAAAAAAATTGACACACGTTTATGAGGACAAAAGAGAACATACACAAAATAGATAATGATATAAAGAATGACAAAAAATACATGACATATTAAATAGTAAGAAAGTCAACTATGATTAAAGAAGAATATACAAATAAAATTATATTTATAAAAACTGAAGATATTCTGAAAGGGTTGAGTTTCAGATTAGGTTTGAGAAACTGATTATATTTCTTTATTCATTTTGGTTAAAAGCTGATTGCCCTTTGGCGGAAAAAAGGACGTCATAAAATTGTGAAATGTAATTTGAAATAGATTTATATCTTGCAAAGGTTGTCAACATTCATAAAGATTCTGAGAATCCAAGAACTACTTCTTCCAGCATGATTTTAAAAGTTTTATCTGCTTCTTAAAAATAAACTCAAGTTTCAATTAAAAATGATTTTATTGACGCGGAATATTAGAATTTTCTTAATAAAAATATTTACTTCTAAAATTTCTGTTCAAAATGCAGCTAGAAAAGTATTGTAATATTACTTTTCCGTAACTCTAAGAATACTGAAGTAAATATGAATACAAAAGAAGCAAAGTTTAAAAGGCTCTTTTATATAACCCCTTGACCTGCCAATTTACTTACCTTCATAATTAGATGACACATCCTATTTAGTACATTTATTATTATTTTAAGTTTTATAGTAATATAAGAGTTTTTGAGATTCTGAAACGTTTCAATTGATTTTTATATTTTAAATTACTTAATACTTTAAATCTACTGCAGATTTAGAAAAAAAAATCCAATAATTCAATGCACGAGTCAGACTCATTATATAATGATGTCGGGTCGGCGTTACCGCGGAAAGGGGGTGCAGTAGCTTCTGAGGGTAAAGACCCCTGAGCACCCATTGGCAGAAGTCTGACTTACAGCTCATATGAAGATGACACACACATTCGCTAGCACAACCCCTTTTTACAATAGGGCACATTCACGAACGTCACATATAGAACACAGATGAAGAACAGCCATGCCTGAACCGGGATTGGAACTCGGGAAGCACAGATCACGGGGAAGAAGCGCTACCCCTAAGTCAGGACGCCGGCAGACTGACGATATGCGAAGGGGTAAAGAAAAATTTCTTTCCAGAAACTTAGTAACATGAATAAGGTGCTGTATTGCTAAATATCGTTTTTGTGCGAATTAAAATCATAAAAACAATCAACCAACCATCATCACGCGAATAATATTTTGTATAATTCCATTGTAAATTATCATTGATGTTATAATGTAGGTAATAATTTTTAACCCTCTACATTCGAATGTCTCCTCTCAGACACCATTCAAGACAAACCATCATTCTGCTTTTTAATTTTTTTGATTTGATTTTTAAAGATACATACGAAATTGTAAGAAAATGTAGATTTATTTTTCGGAGAAAATCAACTTCAAACCATATATATATATATATATATATATATATATATATATATATATTCCGGAGTGTAAAGGCTTAAATCCTTTGGAAATTTAAAAAGTGGAGAAACTCAAGTGAGATCTAACAATGTAGATTTATTTAATAATAAACCCGCATAAATAAATAAATAAATCTATTAATAATGAAAGAGAATGTATGAGTGTGATGGTACTCTGCTTATCAGATTGTTTGACTTAAAGCTTATATTTTAAAAATTAAGAGATATTTTGAAATTTAAATGCACTTATTGCCGAAAAAATAATTCTTACATCATTTTAAGATTAAAAAAATGCCTCTTTAGTGATATGTATTGATTTGTGCAGCTTTTTTTTCAATAATTGTGACTATTTTGGAAAAAAATATTTATTTAGTATAATTTGCAACAAGTCATTTTAGTGCTACAATAAAATTTGAACCGTTTTCGTTTTTCCATCAAATATTTAATCGCATGATTTTCTTCCATTGTTGAAAGTTAAGAAAGAAAAATTTTATTTATTATCTGCACTCACTGCTTACATAAGAGATAACAAAAAAGTAAATTTTAGTAACTCGAAAGGCAATGTACAGTTGGAAGTGAGATGACCAGGGTAGATGCGTTTTTAATGGCTCTATGATGTCTCGGAATTCGCCTCCATCAAGAAGGTTCATTATGCAACAAATAGAATGAGAAGGCTATAATAGAATAAGGCTATTATATATTATATTATATAGTATGTCTTTAAGGGTTACCATAACTTAATGTTTGAAAATATTTATGTTGGTGGAATAATGAACATCAAGCAATGCAAAAGCGATTTCATAGAAATCAATCAATATCGCGCCAAAAGGCGGCTAGTAAATAATAATAGCAAACACCTATTCATTTTTAAACCTAATAAAAACTAAATATGTTTTGTAAAGTATAGACTATCAAATGGCTATTAGAAAGAAATGCTAACTATCAAATCTGGATTAATTATCTCTTCATTAATTAGTCAGAAAAGTAAGTTACAGCATTAAAGCTAATTTTTGCTTTTTTTTTTGTAAATCCAGAATCTATCTTTAAGGATGATATATAAAGGCGGTAGTAAACATACACAATAAGAAATCGTATCATGAACTTTAACTGTAAATAAATAAATTAAATACTTTTTTCATTGAATAATAATAAAAGTTGTAAGATTATCTACAAATGAGCATTATCACAGATGACTTGGTGTCTGCTATTGCAGTTTGAGCAGTAGAAATATATTTAAAGCACAGTATTCTTTAAAATAACACAATTTCTATAAGATTCTGCTTGATAACAAGCATTTAAAACTGAATTTGGTTTCAACCTTTTTAAATGCATTATGAGTCTTCATATTTTGTTTTATTTTTTTGCTATTGATAATGCATCTTGTAGCTGACGTTTCCTAAAATAATCGAGCGGTCACTATCTTTTTTAAGAAAGGCGAAATATATTTATTGAAATCATAATAAATCAGATGCTGTTTAAATTTTTGATAAAATATTGGAGACATGTTACATACATTATTCTCAGAAACTCCGAAATACCTTTCTGATCATTAAACAGACCTAATTCATTCTACGAAGGACGGTGTGGTACTGCCATCTATCGGATGAAGTACTAAATAACATTAATAAATACTGTTTCAAGGAATCTTTTCAATAATGAATATTTTAATTCCGCAAACTTATAGTTTCCAACTATTAACTGAAATCTATTTGTAAATAATTTGAATATTTATATATTGTAAACCAGGGTACACTTTAAGGTAAAGGAAAGGATTAAATTTTCTTCTTAATAGCACCTTATAATGTTACAGGATTTGGGAAATTTATTTTTGAATTCAGAAATTTCTATCGATAAATTTTGATTTAATTTAATTTATCCCGTGAAATTTCTTTTAGTTCTTATATGAGAGAGAAATAAAATATTCCAAATTTATCATTTTACTGGGTAAAAATTTTATTATTTTATTTGTCTTTTTTTGTTTTTGTTTTAAGACGAAATACTTCATGAAGTAACAAATCTGATAATGAGAAATTCAATTCCTTGATCACGCAGAAAATATAAGAAAAAGAGGTGGCAATTTATTTTAAGAAGCAAAATTTAATAATTACATCAGAACCAATTGTAATGCGTTTAAGGGAAAAATCCTTTTCAAAATTGGACTTCTTTTATAATAAACTTTCTAATAGACAATAATGCTTAATCGAAATTATTCTGCAATTGACCCTTTCATATGATTTAATTCAAAAACAGTTTTGTCTCAATATGATTTGACAAATTTTCACGAATGGCATCAAAATAATTCCAAATTACATTTTTCTTTGACGTTGTGTACTTATTGGGCCTATAATTCCTTTCATTTTTCTAAAACTTTAAAATATATTATGAAGGTATTGAATCTCTTAATGCCACTTTAGATGCCGTATAATTTTTTCTCACCATTTCAAAACTTTTTACAATCAATTTTTATTCTAGCCATAACAGTTTGTATAGAAATAAACAAGAGAGTACGGGGATTAATTTTTATAAGAAGGCTGAATGGTGTGTATAGACAAGCAGTTTCTAAAAAAGTATTAATTTTCTTTGGTTGTCAATTGAAGTAAGTAGGAAAATAGTTGCAATATAATATTTCCTTTGAAGAAAGTAGTAACATATGGGCTAAAATTTCATTATAAAGGTATCTAAATTTTATGTAATATCATAACATACCGGGTGTCCCATAAATTTGTAAATACTTTAAAAATTCATAAAAATTGAAGGACTGGGTATAGGGGAATGAAGGGGGATTTTTTTTTGATACTGAAAAAAGAAATAATTCAAAAATTTGTCAATAGAGGGCGCTGCACACAAGCAAATCAGTGGAAATATGCAAATTAAAGTCTTATGAAAGGCAGAGTGAGGGATTAATACATCATTTCTAAAGGTTTGAATAAGGTTTGTATTAAGATGTTGACACTGGTGGATAAAGCACTATTGGTAAATTTGTTTCATGTCAGCAACGAATCGGCGGCTGAAGCTTTACGAAAGTTTAGGACCTAGAAAAGACTGAAGAAAGGTTCAGGTCCGATCACTCCTGCTGGACTTGTTTCCTAGTACGACGTTTCGAAGAAACTGGAAGTTTGTGTCATCGGCCAAGCTGTGGTGCACCTCGTTTAACAACAGTCCGTACCCCCGATGTCTCTTCGCAAATGGACACGCTAAGGGAACAGTCTACAAGTGCAGTCAGTAGCGCACGAGAAGTGGCACGAATAACTGGTATACCAAAGACTTCGGTGCATCATATCCTTCATGGTGTATTGCAATTGTACCCATACAAATTGCAATCGCTACATCAGCTCTTACCAAATGATACAGCTAAGAGATTGGAATTCTCAAATTGGGCTTTGGCGAAAATTGAAGATGATCCGCGATGGCTGCTGAAAATATTGTGGACAGATGAGGCTTATTTTGCTTTGCATGGAGCAGTTAATACCCATAACTGTAGATTATGGGCACATGAGAATCCACACGCTTACAGTGAGAAGCCCCTGCATTCACAACGGGTTACTGTTTGGTGTGGTTTCACTGCATCCATTATTGTAGGCCCTTTTTTCTTTGAAAAGCCCTGTAAAAAAGCAGGATGGAAGACATGTTCAGTTAATGGAACAAGTTACTTGGAAATGTTGCAAAAGGAAGTGATACCGTCCTTATTGGAACGCGATGTCCTTGACACAGTGACATTCATGCAAGACGGGGCACCTTCTCACATCGACACCGAAGTGAAGGCATTTTTGAGAAGAACTTTTACTGAAGAACGGATAATCAGCCGTCACTTTACACATGAATGGCCCCCACGCTCACCAGATTTAAAACCCCTTGATTTTTGGCTGTGGGGTTACCTAAGTCTCGGGTGTACCGCCATAGGCCAACTTCGTTATTGCAGCTAAAGGAAGCCATTCGTCACGAAATCTCATGCATTCATCCGGATATGCTGTATGATGCAGTTACCAGTGTTGTCTCCCGCTTCCAAACTGTTATTTGGGGTGATGGCGGACACATAGAACAAGTACTGTAGTACTGGTGTGATACGCATGTAAACAATTGCTTGCATGCAAATAAAAGTATTTTTCCCGTACAATTGTAAGTTTTGCTTGTGTTTAGCGTCCTCTATCGACAAATTTTTGAACTATTTCTTTTTTTTTGTATGAAAAAAAATCGCCCTTCATGAGAATAACAGTTTCGCAAACCGCATTAAAGTATACTCATTCCTTCAATTTTTATGAATTTTTAAAGTATTTACAAATTTATGGAACACCCGGTACTAAGGAAAATTCAGAAAGAGCATAGAAACTTTTTTTAAGACAAATTTATCAAATCTAATTTGATATAAAGTGCCATGTTAAGTATCATCCATCTGTTTCTTTGTGTTTTCTATTTAATGTGTTCACATACCTTTTTTATGTTTGTTACATTTTATTATATTTTAACATTGCCATTCCGTTTTTTATATATTAACATTTGTAATTTAAATACAATAAGCTTGAATTGTTAGGCAAAAAGTGAAGTCCATGGAAAATTAAAATAATCTAATAGAGTTTTAATTTTTTTTTTTTTTTTTTTTTTTTTTTTGGCATGGCAATGAGATAGTACTGCGTACTTAAAAATCTTCATTATTTCATGGCGTCATGCCCATATTTTGAAAAGATTGCTATTGAAGATATAATCTCTTATATTCAAAAAATCTTGCTTCAAAATATGCACCAAAATTATCAAAATAGCAAGTACTAAGAAGCTATAAGAGTTATTCCATCCATTATTTCCTTTACCAAACGATTTAAAAATAGAAGAGAAGATATAATTACAGCACGTCTAATTACCCCGTCGATCATCACCCAGTTCTATTGAATAAATTTAGACTCTATAAAAAAACCTAAATATCTTTCTTGTAACTAAAAGAATGACATTGAATATTTCTCGTGCACTCCTTGAAGTATCCGACTTCTAGAACAAATCATTAGAGCTAACTCCATTTCAGTTAGCAAGAAATTTCTTCACTTAAAAATGTTATCCGAAAAATATTTTTAATAAGGGATATCTACAAAATTTTCTTCGTTCACTGATTTTATTATTTATTTAATTGTAACTCCCTGGAATTAGGGGATGACAACCTTTGCTGCTAAAAATCCCAAATTATCCATTTCATCATCATCATCAAAACAACAACATGAATAATGATAATAATAATATCATCATCATCATTATTCATTTAATACTTGAAATTGGAGATAGATTCAAAGACAAATATATAGAATCTTTGAGTGTCTTATTCTTGATAAATCATATAAAATTGCACAACTTTTAAAATTTTGGATTTCTTGGCTCCCTAAAATGCTTATATGTTTCTTGTTTTGAATAAACAATGTGGAATCTTTATTAAATAGCATGTATGTACGATAGGTGTGACAATGTATATTTGTGCCTTACAATAATAGGGGGAATTTTTAAATTTATCTAGTCGAAGGCACATGATAAAGGCAATTTATGTTGATGAAACGATGATAATTGGTTGCCTTCCTAAAAATTTTTAGGAAAAAATGACACCAAATTTCTAAAGCGCAATAGATATTGCAGCTATATTCCCTATTGCAGCTAGAAATTCACTGCTAAAGCCTAGATCGGTCAGTCAGTTTTTGAGCAATATTGGCTAAGTTAACATCTAAAGAATAATATTCACATTATTCTTTAAATTTAAATATTCCTTTCTCCTTTATCGTTAATAAAATGACGATGAATTGTGTAGATCCTCAAATGAAATGAACATGGAGCATCCGATTCCTATTTATGTTTCTCAGCCATGCCACCATCCCTTAATCCACTAGACCGCTGATAGACTGGCCATAAATTATATTTACACAATGCAAACCTGGTATATAAAGCACAAATAACATCGTAACTGAAAAATATATATAGAGAGAATATGCATAAGTATATGTGTAGTATCTAAAAGCACCGGTGATAAAAGCATGGAAAAGTATAATTTCCAACAATCTCTCTGGAAATTCAGAAGAATATTTAATAGCTCTTAAATGATCTTAAAAGTGTTTTTTGGAACTTTTTAAAGCGTGTAATTAAATACAATCTCCTATCGTAATGGAAAAGGAAAAAGATGCGAGTGGTAAGGAAAACTATCTCTTCTCGAATCACGTGATCCAAGTGAAGTACTGCTCCAGCAAGTGGAAGATCAACATTGACTCGGCCCTTCTGTGGCGTTCGTTCAAATAACCCTTCTTCTTCTGCAGAAAGAGCCGATAGAAGTGACCTACTAAGCAAACTTCCGTCAACATTTGATCAAATAAAAGACAAGCCAGTCGCAATTCCTTTACTTTTCCTGACCTTTTTCTCTTCCTTTGTATGATTTATTTAAGAGATTTGGTGTCTGAACTTTCTAAATGCAATATTAACAAAAGATAATATGAGATGTTGGTATTAAAAGTTTGTTTTTATGTTGTCAGCTGGTTCTGTCGGTGAAGATGTATTTTGAAGTTTAAATGAGCTGTGATTTTTATATTTACGTCTTATATTAGAAGCTTCATTCAAAGTTTGTTTTAGGATAAATTTTCAACTTATAATGCCAAAAATTCAGATTTGCAATTTAAATCAGAATGGTGGTTATTGATTGGTAGTATAAAATCAGATTTTTTTAGAAATATTTATTGTGATTTCTATTCGAAAATGATAATTGAAAAATTGTTTGGGAAGAAACAGAGCTTAACGACGGCATTACACTCCGAAGACTTTTCTTAAAACTAAATGTTCTTTAATTGATGTATTTGATGAAAGAGAAACACTTATACACCTATCCCATAATCGCCAATAAAATTGTTTTAAGATGTTAGATAGTAAATGAGAGCATAAAATTATTTGGACATGATCAAAGACAAAATTTCTGAATAATTTCACTACGATATAAACTTACTCTACACTCTATTAAACTAAATCTAAAGACTTGCATATTATCTTATTATTGATTTTTTGTGAATTTATCCAGAGTAGTTGGTTTCGATCTAAGTTTTGTTACACGAAGCCGAACTAATTCATCTTTTGTGTACAGAAAATAGTCCAAATTTTTTCTCTTCTTGTGCAGCTAGTATAGCATAGCATACCTTATTAAAAAAAAGATAAATAAATCAGTTTCATGAAGCCCATACAGAATATATGATTGATTTACAAAAGTATAATACCTACTACCACAGAAGTGAATGGCTGCAGAAATATGATGTGCATGTGCTTCACAAACTTTCGAAAATATACTGTAGGTTAATTCCAATCAGTCTTACTGTAGAATATTCCACAATTCAAGTATATACAGAGAGGGCTTAAATTTCACTGTCTGATGCTTCATTACATTCATACCTCAGAAATGATGAATAGTAAAATTTCATATTCATTTGAAGAATCCTATAATTACGATATATAATAATGTGTCATATAATATAGCGATTAGATATTAACACGAAAATGAATTATTTTGATGTAATAGGTAAAATCCATTTGCCAGATTGCAAGGCAAGAACAGTTGTGAATCATCAGGAAGGATGAAGACATACCGCTGGTGACGATAATAGTCATACAGAGGTCTCACTGATGGTCCTAAGAGCCATCAAAGACCACGGTATAACCCTTCCAGAAGGAAGTACGACCCGTCATCGATGGGAGGAGCCAGACCCCCACCTATTTATATACCCTCCAGGATGGCGAGATCTAACCACCAAGCTAGAAGCATCTAGTCATCTTTTCGAGGTTCCCCCCCCCGGGGTGATGTGAAGCAAATATTTGTTAAAACAATCTTCGAAGAAATTCTACCTGGCATTGGCTTTCGAAGCCCATATCCTGCAGAATAGATGTGTTATCAATCTAGATGATGACGCTTATTGAAAAATCCATCCTTGAACACTGATGTTACCAGAAAGAGTGTTGCACATCTCCAAAATAAAATTATTCCTGTAATCTGATGATGATCTGATTCTATTCTTATCATCTGATTAATTTAGAAACTTTTTTTATGATCCTTCTGCTGTTTTAAGTTGAAGTTTTGATAGGAACTGATTTGCATTCAGGATACGATAGTTGTACTTAAGATCTCAATTTGATTTTTGCCCTTGGAATGCTATGGATGATTTAACAAAGGAGAATTGTTATACCATATTGTAAACCATTTAAAGCAGCGTTACTTTCCATCAACATCGTAGGTATTTCTATTATTTTATGATTAATAGGTGAATGTGAAAAGGGATGAGAAGATTTGACATTTGCTCTGCATTTTACATGGGCTACTTTGTATTAGTTTTTACTGGCTATTGAAAGTTCATGGCAACAAAACATAATAATGAATGAAAAAAATATCAAGCCACGATGGCCAGTATGAAATTTTGGAATAGTATCCAAATGGCTGCATGTTCAAGATTTGATTGCTGCAATTTGCATTAATGGTTCACAATGAATCTTCGGGCGTAAACCTTTCTTCCATTGAATAGAGGCGAAAATTTGAAGAAATTAAGAAAAAAATTTTAATTATAAAAAAATAAAAAAAATATTTTATAAATTTATTTATTTAAAAATTATTATATTTTTAATTATTATAAAGTTGAACCGATGTCTTTTTTTATTAGCTGACTGGCATTAAAAATTATGATTGTCATCAGAAAACGAGTATTGTGTTGCTTTAAAATAGAAAGTTATATTAGTCAAACTTACTTAATTAATCAGTTTAATGAATTACTTTTAAAGCTACGAAAAAAATTCAAAATAAGTATGAAGAAATTTCAAAATTTTTAATTGCATTCAAATGATGAGAAAGAGACTGATTATAAGGTACAACAATACTCAAATAAAATAATATTTATTTGAATATAATAATTATTTTAACTTCAAATTTCGCTTTGATATTCTGGATGTCTGCATCTCCTTCAGAATAATATTTTCTAATAAATTATGCAGAATATGAAGAGAAGACTATCTTTATTAACTCGCAATTCTCTATTCTTTCAACAGAAGCATATTGATTCAAAATTATTACTAAAGCTATTTTCTTCACCTAAGTGCTTTTGTTTCAATAGGTTACGTTATCTCTTAAATCCTACTCGTGACTTATCACCTTTTAATCTAGCTCCACGGGGGTTGATCGGTTCCACAAAAGCTATTTCTTGAAACAAAGCACGGGGAATGGGGGGTGGGATCGTTACTGCAGAAGTTGCAGTTTCTTGCCACTTGCTCGGAAGTAATAAACTTATTACTAGACACATTTATCACTTTCTGAAACTCTCTAATGGTGGCGTGCCACCTGAAAGGAAATACTTAAGATCAGTTCCAGAAGTCATTAGCAATTGACATGAAACTGGGGAGGATTTTATTCTCGGTGCTAATATCAAGTGTGAAGGACATAAAACAAAGAAGTAGTGGTGAATTAAGTGATAAAATTTGTTTAATTGATTCAGAGAAGTTATCTTGACGAAGGATGTGGAAGTAATTATGAAAATGACATGCTCTTGAAGGCTAGTAGTTTGTTGTCAAACAAAAAAGGTTTTATTTAATTGTCGCCTTGAGATATTGTTTGTAAATCATCGATCTGACATAAGTTATTCTGACTGTTTTCAAATTGCAGAAAGTTTGAGAAAAATAGGGTGAGAAAATACTTTTGGAAGATGACTCAGCTTATTTATATTTTTCATTCGCTATTATGAATGTTAAACACGATTATGGCTTATTTATATTGATAAATGAAACAGTCAGTCCTTTAAAAGCGTTTATATGAACGGTGTCAATGATAATGAGATTTTAAACACCCTTTTGAAAATATGTAGGAAAATAAATAAATAAATAAAAATATAAATAAATAAATAAATAAATAAATAAAAATATAAATAAATAAATAAATACAAATAAATAAATATCTAAATAAATAAATAAATAAATAAATAAAAATAAATAAATATTTAAATAAATATCTAAATAAATAAATAAATAAATAAATAAAAATAAATAAATATTTAAATAAATAAATAAATAAAAAATAAGTAAAAAATAAAATTAAAAAATAAGATGAACTAGTAATCATAAATCGAAAATTGAAGTCCAATTTTTATACAGATTTCTCGGAAATTTTAATTCAAACACATTAATCTGTATTTCGAATTTTTCTGTTGGTTCTGTTAAATTTTTCTGTTAATATGATGCTAAAATATAGAATATAATTTGAATTAAATTTTGTTCAAAATGATTCAAAACAAACTTTACTACATATTAGTTAGTAATTAAAATTAATTATTAAAATTATTTTTCTTAAAATTAAAAAAAACATTTTAAACTATTAGTAGCTCTTTATTATTTAAATTACTTATTGCATATTTAAGAACATAAAAAGAAATGTGGAAAAAATAACTTTAACTGTTTCTTAATTATTATCGTGGTCTTATAAAAATTAAATTTGCATAGATTCCCTAGATTTTAATACGATTAAATACGAAAATAAAACCCATAATCACAAAATAAAAAATAATAATATGAGAAATGATATCAAATATGTAATATGTAATGTTTTCACATATTAAATATTACTTTTTCATGTTAAATATTATGCAAAATGTGTAGAATGCCTTATATTTTCATAACAAAAAGCGTTAAGTTTAATAACTTTATGAGTTAAATAAAAGTTTCTAATTTAATTTTAACATTAGAAAGTCAAACGATTATACACGATTTTCCTCGACTGTACATTATCAAAAAAAGTATATATATATATATATATATATATATATATATATATATATATATATATATATATATATATATATATAAAGACCTTAAAAAGAATTTTAGTTCGAGAACTGAATGAGGAAATTAAAGAAGAAAAAATGATTATAATGAAATCATTAATATTGAAATATAAAATTTTTTGACGAATATTTAGCCCAATCGCTGCTAAAAGAAACCTTTTATAAAAAAGTAAAAGAATCTGAATTTGATAAATACAAAAAGGCAATGGAATTAAAACCATAATAGGTAAGAATCTTTGAATTAAAAAATTACTCAAAGTTGATTAAAAATAGCTTTTTTTCAAAAATGTATTCAACAGTTCTATTCTCGAGAAGAAAACATAAACTGTTATATAATTTTTGTGAAAGAGAAATAGGAGAGATTCATATTGCTAAAGAAGATTGGATGTCAAAAATTTTGAGGTTATTCTCTTGCAAAATAAAGCAAACAATTGTACACTTTTTAAAGAAACGGCAAATTGATTATTAATAGCAGAAAATATTATTGAAGAAATTCAAACTTAGCTCTGAATACTTGTTAGAGAATTGATGATGCACTGAAAGTCAATAATTACTTGAAATGATTTCGCTTTTGAAATACAAAACTATTTTGATGAAGGGATTACAGTCTTATAATTGAAGGATTAAAGCATTTAATGACAATGGATTAGTTGAAATGATTAGTTCTTAAAGAAAATAATGAATATTTTAAGGATGATTGGAAATGGAATCAAACAGCTTGAGCGGAATTTTCACAACAGCGTAAAAAATAACTACTGGTAAAACTTTATTTGAAATGTTGCATGATTATCTGCCGAGATTTAATATTAGAATATTCCAATAATTGGAGTATAAAGATGCAAGATAATTCAGTGTTAGAATATTCCAATAAATCTCCAGAGCGAAAGCAAACAGAAGAAGAAAGAATATCGCAGGAAAAAAAAAGACAAGATAAAGTTATATTAAAATGAATGAAATTATTTGATATTTGAAGGTCTAACGCAAGGTCCACCGTAGAAATTATTAAGACCTTATCAAGTATCAAGGTTCAATTTTGGCCATATGAGTACCATCGAATAATACCTACAAGAGAAGAAAAGTTATTGTTAGAGCATACCAGTTAACTTAAAGCATGGCGATGCTAGTGATGATGACGAAATTCTTGATGAGGGTAGCAATGACCAATCACTTCGGTGGAATCCTGTATAGTAAAGGTTAGATCTTGCAAAATTTCTAATTTAAGATGAAAGAAATATTGATTTATAGACAGAACAGAGTCCTGCTATCGAGATTGATTAGACATCAATGAAGGCTGAATGCAAACGTAGCAGCATTAGCATGAATCTCAAATCACTTGCGCAATGAAAACATCTCTGAAAGCAGAAATCTACTAAATGACAGATGCTCATGACAAAGGGCGACAAAATTGTGTCAAAGATCTAAATATTTGCAATATAATATTCTTCTTGTTATAAAGAGTATCTGAAAGTTAGAAAAAATATTGATGCTTGATAGAAGTTAATTTTTGGAAGTTTAACAATTGAATAAATTAATTGAATTTGTAATTGATGTTTATGGTTTCAAAAAAAATTTGCCAAGGTAAGCATTCCATTATTTGTGGATCTAATGCCACATCATAATTTGAATTCTGAATAAACGAAGTAATAATTGTTGTACAAGAGGAAGATGAAACGAAAGTCTATCCTTCATCCAAAGAAATCATAAGGAATTCTGGGAAATAAAATCGCGGCTGTCTGTCAGCTCTTAAGTGACGCACTTAATAAAGTGCAAATAGAGTTAGTTCGTCTTAGTGGAAAGATTGGATTAGTAAAACAGCCTTGTTTGATAAGTAAAAAAAAAAAAAAAGCAGACAATGTTTTCAAATCTTTCTGAAAGGGAAAACAGAAAGGAATTAATGAGATGTTGGGGCATAAGACTTATATTCTGAAAACTAAAATTGTCTAATATAAGTGCATGGCCAAAGTGTTATATCGAAACAAGTAATGCATAGATGGTACTGGCAGTTCAGAGAGAAGCATGGCCAAGTGTGGGTCTCTATAACACCTCGCAATGGGAACTGAGAGAAGAATCATTTTATCTCCAATAAAAGATACAACCGCCAAATATTTCTTTCTTAAGCAGGATATGCATTCTTTTGATTTAGGAATTTTTCAAACCTTGTTTACTATTTATGAAAATTTCATAAACGTTTTTGATTATGTTGAATAGTAAATTTAGTTCACTTTTTTTATGTCAGCAACCTATGACTTGTCTTGAGCAAGGACGCTGCTCTTTATAGAGTTGGGAAATTTTCTTTTTGTCTTCTATTCCTATTAATATATGAAATTAAAGGATTTTAGAATCTCTTATTGATTTAGGTTCATATAATTATTTGATAGGATATAGTTTGAAGTAATTGAGATATACGAATTTTAAATCTTTGTTTAGTTCCCATGTTACTTATTATCTATTATTTTATCTTTCTGAATTCATCAATTTATAGAAATAACGTACCGCGACTTATCGCTTGTAAATGTTCTGTTTTGTGGAATTCTTTGGAAGTCAAAGACAAGATTATAATAGGCCTATGTTTTGCTTCTGAATTACATACTTTTGACTTTACTTTATTTTCTGAACTTTTAGAATTCAGTTTTAATTTTTTCAAATAATCTGAACAAGAAAAAAAAAATACGAAAAGAAACTTTTATTCTTTATAAAATTTAATATTTAGATATTTCTGACAACTTCGCTCTTTCAAAATGTTGCTCTAATAGTTTTCTTAATACTCTCTATAGAAATATAATTTCTTATCATTTTTCAAATCATTATTCTATTCTTATTGAGTACATATAAGGATCTAGATATTCCACGACTTTTTTATGTGTTAATTTTATCTGTTAAATTTGGCTATGCGCCATCATTTAGCTCAAAGTACTAAACATTATAATATTTTATTTCGAAAGAGGTTTTCAAAAGAACATTTGTATAAATTTCAATTTCCATTACATTCGTACTTAAAAATCTTATAAATTGATTGAAGATCACATTTTAAATAATAATGCACTCCACATTTGTAGTTTAAATAAAAAATAGTCTATATTCTGACTACCAAAGCAGGTGACTAATCTCCTTTGTACTTGAAAGAACAGAAGTTTTCAGTTCATACATAACCTTACACCTACGTAAAACAGTCTGTAGCGGTTTATTATGAGCGAAGATAGAACCGGAGACTTTGTGGTTCACAGCCGAGTAACATGACCACATTACAAAAGCAATTGCTCGGGTAGCGTAGCTGTTAACTGGCTTATAAGCTTACACCACAGACTCTCCCTCCAGTGAGTCGATCGATATGTCTGTTGATGTGTTAGATTTTGATTCTAATGTGCCTGCACCTATTTGAGTAGCACCAAGCGTTATGGCGAGCGTGTGTGGTTGTTGTATCAAGTGAGTCTGACGACTTTGGGTTGCTGCGGCCTTTTTGTGTTGCTGCGTCAAGTGAGTCTGACGACTTTGGTTTGCTGTGGGTAGATGGCGCCACAACAGCTGTAGGAAGGTTGAAGGTTCATCGTCCGAGGTGACCAATGTGGCGAATTGATATGTGCGAGGATAGAACCTGGGACATTGTGGTTCACAGTTGAGTAACATGACCTCAATACAAAAGCAATTGCTCGGGTAGCGTAGCTGTTAACTGGCTTATAAGCTTTCACTACAATTCAATGACATTTATATATAGATAAAGATCCTTTTATCGCTGATAGATGGTTACAATATCAATTATCAATCATATACTGTGCAAATTAAATTGATGTCTTTTTTTATTAGTAAGAATATGCATTTTGTAATACTTTATCTCATTTATTGTATTATCCTTAAGAATAGCACGGATTTCATATTAATATTACGATATTTTAATATCACTACATTTCGCATAATACTTCTATATTTATATCTATATATCTTCAATATTCAGACGAAAATTATCTATCCGAAAAATATAATTTATCTTTCTAAAAAGAAAACAAATATTACTAATCACTCCAAAAATAAAAAGTGAAAATTTTACATCACTATAAATTGCAATAAACCGCATTTGAAACACTTTAATGGAACTTATATAAAATGGGTACAGATTTAATATTATCAAAAATTTAATCCGCATTCTAGTGTTTTTGCTAGCAGTAATTTTCCAGCTATATGTCACTTTTACAAAATCTTTATCAAAAGAATTAGAAACATTAGTATTTTTTCAATTTATTGATTATATTCATAAAATGGATTAATATTTTGTTTCCCAATATCCATAAATCAAGATTTCCAAATCATTTTAGGAAATGGTATAATAGCGTAGCTCCTTAAAGTTTTTATATATTAAAAATAAAAAAATAATATGAATTTAAATTTCATTAATTTAATTTTTAAAATTTTCCAGGTATAATTATTGTAATTATAAAATTATCTTCACCAGAATGAATTGAAAAGAATTTTTAATAATAAGTAGCATATTTGTTCCTTTCGATTAAACAAAATTTTTCGTAATTCCATAGTTTAACTTACATTATTTTGAAGGGATGTCTAAGCTATTAATTACCTGGTACACAAATTCTCACATTATCCATTCTTTAATCCAATGAAACACGAAATTATATGAGGTCTTAACTTGTACATTTTTCCAAGGGCAAAAGTCTATCAATTGCTTGAAGTACAGTGGGGGTAAACTGTTTGTCTGCTAAGCCGTCTGAAAATGGTACCCATTCATCAGTTACGGTAATGAGAGGTGGGAGGATTAGATTAAATTAAATGGTGAATTTTAATACCACAAGAACCATATCCTGCTAAACTGCACGACACATTCTGAGGAGCTGAGAGGATTGCGCATGATTTGCAACTTAAATTGGCCCATTGCATTGTGAAGGCAAATAGTAGCTGTGGAATATTTTTTTATTGTCCATCAACTGATATACTGAAAATAAATATTTCATACATTGAAATTTGCCTCTAATTACTGCCATATTGCACAATGTTACTTCCAGGTCCCAAAATTAGGTTTATTTTATTAGGAATTTGTACTTGCATCTGACAGATCATTGCTGTAAACTCATCTCTTAATAGTTATTTTTAATTAAGCATTCCGGAAATTAAAAGCAGACTGCCCAAATGCCTCATGCACCTGGTTATATTGCCATTTGGAATTATAGCTGGATTTAATATTTTTATTTTGGCAGTATGCTTTATCCTTTCAATCGAAATACGAATATTTTTAATTAATTTATGAATAATTTGGAATTTATAGTATCTACTGTTTATACTGGTAGATACAGGAAGGTCAAGAGGACTTAGAAGTAAAGCTTTGGCTACCAGACCGAATCTTTGGCTACCAGACCGAAAAACCCAAATATACCAGTGAATTGCCATGTAAGAAACCGTGGTGTACTTCAAATGAGTAGGAGCCAAATATCCTTCGTCTAAAGCTGGGACAGGAGTTGACGGTTTCAACATACTGTTGTCTGACCACGATTCAAAATTAAAACATTTTTTCCTAAAATAACCCTTGTTTTGTTTCAAAATTGGAAATAAGATTAAAGTTTAAGTTAATTTGGCAAATATGAGTAAATTTTTAATGTATTATTCAACTATTAAAATGTGAATGCATATCGAAATTTGCAAGCATATGCAGTATGTGTTCGTTGAGAATACATTCAATGAATTTACAATAAAATATTAGAGAATTCTTAAAACACGGAACGCATTCAAATCTAAATTATATACTCAGAAAACATCAGAATAGGATGTTGAATACCCATTTCTACGATATCAGACGCAGGATATATTACTTTCGTGCGTTATCCGCTACAAAATTATGTGATTTGAAGCCTGATCTATTGAGTGCTCAATGTTTGGTTGCATTTGATTACTAGTCAGAGATATCAAGGTTGAAATAATTTGTTATGCCAAATACTTTTTGAGAAGTTTGTATCTGTAACTTAATAAATATTAAAGAATTATTTTTTTCACGATATATCCAACAGTACTAATCGATATATCTTGTCACCACGATATGCATCGGTTCTACTAAAACCTGAACCATTTCTAAAGCATAAATGCGAAAACGTCACCAAAATCACTTACTTGGTCTTTTCTCCTATCATACTGCCGAGTAAATAAAAATCTGACGTCTTAAAATGTTTTTACGTCAGACATTATATTAAATGTATAGACATATATTATCTATAGGGTCTATACATTATATTAAATGTATAGACCCTATAGACATTATATTAAATGTATAATTTTAATATAATGTCTATAGGCCAGGGATGGCAAACCAGTGGCACGCTTGCAATTAATGGCACGCGATACAATATTTTGGGCCCGTTGCGGATCTAAACGGTTTGCATTTTAGTTCAAAATGACAATGTTCACTATGAAGTATTATGAACAAACGCGAGTGATCGATTGCGATGCGAGGGGCGAATATTCCCATTCCCTACCCTATTTCATAAATGGAAGAAAATTTGTGAAAATCATTCGTTCGCACCACCGCACACTGTATAAAGAGAGTGTGACGTCATTATGTGCAAACTTATGACTATTATTATGACTATATGCAAAAATATTTTCGGTTCATTTTTCTAGGATTGCATTTCGTAATTTCCGAAGAACGAATTTGGCTTTGTGGTGTGATTATTATTTCTCCCTCACCTTTATCTTTTATTTCCCAACTAAATGAATTTTTCTGAGCATATTTGTATGGATATAACAGCCAAGAATTTCCCACCGAATTTCGGAACTGAAATTGTTTAAAACACTGAAATAGTTTCCATTAGGTGCAACTTAAAATCCATCCAGTTGATATCAACGAATGAGTAGAATAATTTTGAAATTCAACAAATACTAAGTGAAGCAGTAGAAAATCATGTCCTTCAAAAAAAAAATGTTTGCTGGTAAGTAGTTTCGAAAGTAATTTTATCTTCTATGCAATTAGGGGATTAATTTTAGCTTTAAATTTTAACAAAGAGTTTTCTTAGATATATTTTACGTCTCTTTATGGATTCTTATAAAATGCTTTTTATTTGTCTTATTCCAGGAAAAAATTTATATGTCAACATAGTTCATTCCATAAAGTACCATTTGTCATAAATAAGAAAGAAATTAAAAAAAAAAAGCTGAATGCCTTTCCTCTGTTATAGTGAAGATAAAACTAAATACTACAAGCATGAGAATTGAAGATGATTTTGTAAGAATATGTTAATTTTAATTTATGGCTAAAAATTTACATTTTTTAGAAATTAATTTTATTAAGTTCATATTTGTAATTAGTTCAGTCGATTAAATTATTTCTATTGAATCATTTTAAGTTATTTTATCTATATTATAAAAACTGTGGATTCTATTTATTTTAAAGCTTAGTTATAACTCATTATAACATATTTATTTCTAGAACTTTACAATGTAATCACATTATCGCTATTGGTGTGAGAAATGTGTGAAATTTAAATTCATATATCTATACAAATAATTAATGTATGTTTAAAAATTTGCCATTCAAAAAATAAAATTTTTGATAAGTTAAGTATTTTGATTAAAACCAATAATTTTGACCAGGCTTTCATAATGAAAATAATCTAGAGTTTATATTTATTCTTATCTTATCTTGATTAAATATTTTATTTGAATAATTGCTTTTCACAAGTAAATAATTTTAGGAATTTAATCTATAAATTCACTATCTGCATCAGATTATCTTCCTCTATTTGATAAAAGTGTATCAGTTCCAAAATTTAACTTCGAATCTTTTCAGAGGGGAGCCTGGAATCATCACTGGGAGCACACTCGTTTGTTTACGTCTTGCTTTAGTTACGTTTTCATCGAGACTTTCTCAGTTCAAAGAATTATCGGAAACGCTCAAGTTTATTATGTACCCAGATGTGACTTCATTTGATAAACTGAACTTGTCCCAATTCGATTGGTTAGAAATTGAAGAATTTGAAATGCAACTGATCGATTTCCAGTCTAGTTCAATATGGATTCAAAAATTTATTGAAACAAGGATAAAGTTGGAATTGATTGAAACAGAAAGATTAACAAGCAATATAAGTGAAAATGCCAGTAATGCCATAAGTTAAAAATTAATCACATTCTATACTTTCTATATTCTCGGTGAAACAAATTTGATTTAAAAAAATACATTCTTTATTTTTCTGTTTTTAATAGAATTGCTGGTAAAACTAGAGAAAAGAAGATGCATTTTGTCACTCTTTTACCTTACAGGTAATGTCGAATGACCTTGAGTGATTTCGTGCTGCCATCTATATTATATGTACAGAAACTTTTTCTCCCATTAAAAGCAATATTTATCACTTGAAAATCATTAACAATCTTTTTTCTCTTCACCTTAAGTAATAACTATTTGCAGTATAATCATATTCATAATAATTCATATTAGAAGTTTTTATTTTTTGTCATCGCTTTTATTTATTATTCAATAAATACATTAGACAACCAATATAACATTTAAATTTACATCCAGCTTAATCATTAAATTTATTTACTCTTTTGTTCGAAAAATAGTTTCTAATTATAGATTGGTATTAAACAAATTTAGTAATAGATTTTCATTTTTTATTTTAAAATATTACTAATTAAATCGATAATAAGGAAAGAATCTACAAAAGGCACAATCTTTTTTTCTTATTAAAAGAAAAAAAAAATGAGTATTGCATGGTGACCTTTTCAGTTGTATTGAAGATATTTATTTTTAGAAATAGATATTATTTCTTTCATAACTAAAGGAAAAGTCAGTTGTTTGCATACAAAAAAAAAAAAAAAAAAAAAAATTTGGGGGGTTCTTAAAAAAAATTGCCATTCTATTTCATGCCGCCATCTAACTTTTAAAAACTAAACTAAAGCGGCTAAATCTTGAATCAACAGCCGAACATTTGTTAACGCCATATAATAATTTACTATTGTGATAATAAAAAGATAAATTTAATTTACGATTGTGATAATAAAAGATAAAAAGACGCGATTGTGATAGTAAAAGGCTTCATATTCCCCCCGCCAAAATACACCGTTTCAATAAAATTAATAAAATTTTCTTAACATTTCATTTTTTTTAAATTCTTTTACAGGATACTATCTTTCCGCAATGATGTTAAAAACAATGTAATATACGAAAATTCTTCCAGATACTCGCTTTGAAATTCCTAATAAAATATTTAGGTTCAAGTATTTAGTCAAGTATTTAGTTTTTGAAGATTTATCAAAAGAATTAAGATATTTATTGTTTTAAAGCAGAATTCCAGCTTTCCGGGCTAATTTAAATAAACATGGATTTATATTTGCGAGAAAAAAATTGTTTGAATTAAAAGAAAAAAAAATGCTTTATTTTCTTGAGATGAAAACATATTCTCTAATTTGAGTTTCACAAAAATAATCTTATGTCTTGTTTCGGAAAAGTATTGTAATATTTTAAGTACTTCGCTTAGCAGTATTTAGATTGAAGCAAATTGAAAAAAGAATATAACTATAACGTCCTAGTAACGAAGTAATTATTTCTATTGAAATAATCTACTGTCATGTTGAAAAAATTCCACGTTCAGTCTATCGGATTTGAATAGAATTGAGATTTACACGAGTTGTATACTGGGAATTTTTAAATTTTTTTAGAAAAATGGGAAAGGATGTCCAAATCTATCTTATAGAATTGAAATTAATTAAATTTTGTTTGTTTTTTAATATATATGGACACAATAAAGGCATTTCGGTGGATATTTAAAAGAAATAAGGAAATCAATACCAGAGAAAGTTGGAAGAATTAGTTGATATTAGATATAATATTTACTCACACAAAGAAAGTCTTTCAGCAAAATCAAGTAATAAACATAGCAGAAAAAAAAAGGAAATACAGCAAAAAAAAGCAATATAGCAAAAAATATAAGATATAAACATGTTTACATTTTATATTTTATAAAACATTTACATTTTATTAAATGTAAAAATATAAATGTTTACATTTTATATTTTATTCTAACTTCATACACACTACTAAATCTTTTTTCATGAAAATGGAAATTTGAGTTAAAGGATATTGTTATTTTAGATTTTCTAATAAGTGTAATATCGATTCAATAATTTCAGTTATAAAATAATCAAATAATGATATCAAACTATAATTGCAAGACGAAATTATTAAAATGGATGTAAGCTTAGTATAATTTGCTCGTAACAAGTCAATTATATTTATAGTATATCTTTAAAACAGATGAAAATATTTTGTTACAAATTCTAGAAATCATAGGAAACATTTAAAATTTAAACCTCGAAAATCTGTTTTACAATTTTTTTTTATTATTTTTTCATTATTGTTTTACGAAATTTTTATCGATAATATTTACCTAAATCCATGCAATTACAAGAACTTTAAGTAATACAAGGTAGTATAGTTTCTTAATCCTTATAAATGTTTAAAAGATTATCAGAAATTCTAAAATTTGATTTGAAATGTTAAAAGAAGTAAAACTAAAAAAGGCTTAATGAATTACGAAAGAATCTGAGCTAACTACTTAATTACGCTTCATATCAAATTCAACCATTAATATTTTCGCTGCAAATACATAGATTATATATGTATAAAAATATTTTTGCAGTTGCATGACCGAAAAGAAGACACTTTTTAATGTTTAAGTTCGATTTATTCCATCCTAAGAGGCATAATTTATGTACAAGAATAATCGGTAAGAAATACGTCATTCTGTATCACTACACAAGAGCAAAACAGACTGAAATTTTTCCCTTAGTGGTTTTATAATGAGAGTTTTCTAGAGATTTCTTTGACACGTATAGATTTAGGATAGGGAAATTTAGTTTTTTTTAAAAAATAATGTGCAAAGCAGTAAGGATTTTTATCTCTTCTCTCAGAGTCTGAGAACCTGCTGAATTTACAATTTTCTAGAGTGCGTGTAGCATTAATTAAATAAAAAAGTGGGAATTGGATCAGGAAATAAGAGAACATTTTAAAATGAAGTTAATATGAGTTAAATTGGGATAAAAAGTTA
The DNA here is from genome assembly GCF_947563725.1 of Argiope bruennichi. NCBI lineage: Eukaryota > Metazoa > Arthropoda > Arachnida > Araneae > Araneidae > Argiope > Argiope bruennichi. The sequence goes on from NC_079152.1 coordinate 104,638,738, forward strand.
GAAATTAACTAAGATTTGATTTAACTAAGATTAAATTTTAAAAATGTCATTTCCAATGTATATATTGTTATTATTTCCGAATACAAAAATCTGAACATTTATTTAAAACCAGCTGAGATTTAACTTTTGTTTTGAGGACGCTTTATTATTTTCCAAACGGTGGTTATTCAGGTTAAATTTCTGTATAAATATTATCTCTTGATTTGTATATCTTTTTACTCCCCTTAATCCCTCTTTTCATCAATGGTGCAATGATAAAGATTATATCTGAAACAGAAACTACATTTCCACACCAAAATGAAGGTATTTGTCACCTGAAGTAAGATGTTGTGTACACACATAAGACGCATTGATATTTTTTTCAAAGAATTCTAGAATTTCATCTTTCTTCGATTTTGAAAATAGGATAATTTGATTATTTTCTTATTATAAAAATAAAAGGAAATCTAAATTTTACTCTGTTACAGTTAAAAGTTTATTTAAAACAATATATATCAGTAGGATTCCTGCTTAATCATTATTTTTTAAAACGAAGACATAAGATTTGAAATCAAAGCATGAATTATTTTCGAATAATAGCTGGAAAATGATGTTGGATAGATAAAGAAAGAAAGAAATATTAATTTTTTTTCAGTATTTTTTAAGATTAACTTATTGAAGTATCTTTTTTTTATCTACATGCATATCAGTATGTATAATATTTTATATTAATTAATTTTATAATTTTTATTCTTTAGGGATTTCTTTAAGCATTGATTTTCAGGGCCATATTGATCTAGTGGTACAATTCTTAGTTTTACGAATATTCGTTATGTATTTAATTTCAGTATTAATTACTACACGACTATTGTCATCTTGCTGACCTTTTAGAAGCCTGGAGAGGAATTGCTTAAAATTTTTTAGATAGTATTACAAAGGCGAAAGAGCAAAGACTATTTCTATTGTAACTTGAAAATAATGATTGGAAATTATGACTTACTTACTTATACGAAAACACAAAACATGAGAAATAATTTGTGTTCAAATAATTTGTGTTTGTGTAATTTGTTTCTACATGTAATATACAGTTGATAATTTCAAGAATTTTTGATTCAACTAACTGACGTGATTAATACTTAAACACTGAAAAAACAAAACAAATAATTTATATATTACTATATTTTATAACTTGGAAATTATCTTAATAATTCTCAAGGATATAAATACTTTAAATAAAGAGTTTAAATTTATTCTAGCATTACGCTATTTGGGTAGAAAGTTTTCCATCGTACGTGAAAGGAAATGTCGTGAGTAAAGTTTCTGCCTCAACAGTGAATTTTAACTTTTGTTAAAAGTTTTCTCTTGAAGTTTTGAATTATGAAGGCAGACACATTCTATCAACCTTTCAAAGTCTAAATTTAGTGTTTAGACTAAATCACGTAAATTACTCTCTCTGCACGAGATATTAAATGTGTTTGCATTTTCAGTCTTTGCTCAGATTTATGCTAAACATCTTTTCAGAACTTAATTCCAGTTCATGTTTACGTCATATGTTAACAGACTTGATATTTCTTTTAATTATATGAATGTATCAGTAGAATCATTCATAAAATATTGTAAACTACAACGAAATGCTTTTATATATTGTCTATTTAAATCTGTTTATAATAATTGGTGCATTGTTTATAATAAACATGTACCAACTTCGTTAATAAATAATATATAAAATATAAAATAAACTATAAAGTAATAATTATTTTATAAAATTATCTATAAAATATCTGTCTTATAAAATAATCTATAAAATATCTATATTATAAAATAATCTACAAAATATCTATCTTATAAAAATAATTTAATCTTGGAAATGATATACCCTACGGAGAGTGCTACTGATATTATGATAAATAGAATGTATTTTAGTTCAAAGAAGTAACTAATTTAAAAGCGCTTTCATAATCATAAATCTGTATGTAAGCAGTCTCTCAAATTTTAACTACAGAACATAGATTTGATAGAAATGACTAATGTTTGAGTTTTAGCAATAAAATTTTTTTTTATTAATATACGAATATTTATTTTTGAATTGATTATACGTGAATAAAAATGCACAGAGTCGTATATAATCATATGCATTTGATATTTAGATTTTTATATTTTATTTTATTTATAATGTGATATGATTTAAAGATATTACGATTTTTAAATCCGTTGAAATACTGCGAGGTTTTTCCAAATTAAAAAGTTAATTTTAATAAGAATTATTTTGTGCATACATGTTAATGTTGAAACTTCAAAAGCATGAAGGTAAAAAGGAATGATACACATTTCTAAGTAAAACAACAAAGAAAAGAAAATTATTTAAATTAAATAATACTTTGAATATTCTAATATTATAAATATAATTCTTTAAACTTTATTGTTCTTAAAATCGAATGAATTTATTTTAACACAAGAATTACTTCAGTATATTTATTTAACAGTAACATTTGCAAAAGTATAAAGAATTGAATTAGAGCATAAAATTGCTACGTTTCTAAAATTCACAGCGAACATAAATGGATTATTTGCGTTAATTCATTTTTTTAAATAATAAAGTATTTAAAGTCCATATATCTCGAGATTTTTTTAAAAATGTACCCGATTCGATAAAAGATTGAAGTTAATAATTATCTTATATCTTCCTTGATGAAAATAATGTTATCTTATGCATTTATGATGATGATTCTTTACCGTTGCAAGATGATAAATTTAACAAAGATGAAGATATGATGAACATATAAAGGAAAATACCAATCAATTAATGATAATAACGATATAAAAGAAATATTTTTATTTTTATTTATTTCATCTCATTACACTACAGAAGAAAATATGAAAATCATATTTTAAGTCTATTTTATTAGCCTTTTGAAACTGTGGCCCTGCTTTAGTAACTAAATTATTATTATTTTAAGCAAATGCTTCATGTTAATAAATTTCCCTTCTCTAGTTCTTTATTCAAGATGAAAAAATAAAGAGTTCGAAAATAAGATTAGTTCACTACCAAAATATTTATATTTAATTATATCTGACACTTTTTTTAAACTCTAAAATGATACTTTTGTATTTCATTGGCAAGCTGTTCATTTCATGTTATTTATGACATTCAGAATTTTTTTTACTGGAAAGATAATATTTGCATACAATGCTTGCATATGCTAGCTTGGCATTTGTTCATTAACTACAATAAAATGCGTTCATTTGTAATGAATTAAGACAAAGAGTTCATTCAGTTGATTAATTGAATTTTCCATTAGTTTATTACAAGTATTAATGAAATTCGAAGAAATAGTCGGCGAATTATTTTGATATCACTTTTATTAGTTATTTTTAGATTTTAGATGTTTCCAAAGCAGATACACTACTAGAACTAAAAAAAAATGGCAAAGAAAATATTTGTTTCATAAAGAACCTCGAACATAGAAAAGAGAGTTTTCAATGTTATTGGTAAAATTATTTTAGCGTAAAAAAGTTATCTTGGAGAAAAAGCAATTTATTTTTATATGCACAGCATACATTCTTCACTCTTATAACTTTAAATGAGAAATTCTTGTATATATATATATATATATATATATTGTGTCTCCAGGAAAGGGCTCTAAATATTTGTATCAAATTATATATTTAAAGAAGATTTTGCTTTTTAAGTTTATCTATACAGGTGTCTTTCCTGATAAAATGTTTTTTTCATTCAATTTTTTTTTATTACTAACTATTAGAATAAGTATATTCAACTTCCGCTTCGAAGTGTGGGCAATGCAGTCTAGTGGTCAGAACAACTTCAATTGTTAGAATGTTCCATAATTCTACTAATTTCTACAATTTCATTTTCTTTCATACTTTATTTCAATGAGGAATTTTCTTATATAAGCAGGAAATAAAGATTTCTCTTTCAAATTTGTAATTCATTTAGAATAGAATAGGTAAATATAATAAATAAGTAATTATTATTATTTTATAACAATAAGTGTTTATGTTCCTACTAAACCTTTAGAGATAAAAACATGCATTTAGTATAGGAGCTAGTTGATCCTGATCCAGTAATGAGAAACGGCAATTAAGTTTTGATATTTTGGCAAGAAATGAATCTTTTCAAAATAAAAGTATTTTGGAATTTTATTAAAATCTCATTTCTCTTATTCGAATGATTCGATTTTTAAATCATCTTCTAAATTAATCGAAAGCAGTTAATATACTTGTCTCCATCATTTCGAAAATTCTGGATGAATATCAAATAGAACTTTTAGCTATATCATAACAACCACAATATTATTTGTCACCCACAAAAAATATTTATTCATTGAATAACGTTAACAATGCATATATTTCGTATTTAAAAAAGAAGAAAATACATTTTAAATCACATATTTCTCCTTTAAAAATAACTAAACTAAAAAGAATTTTTCGTTAAGTTTGTCCAGTCTAGTAAAAATATCTAACTCCCCTAAATATAAAGATGAATGTATATGTGCGTTCATCTGCCTGTGTATGGGTCTGTTGACGTCATATATGGATTTTCGTTTGACTTACAGTTATCAACTTTGGCACTTAGATGCCTTGGAAAATGGGAATATGTACTTCCGAGTGATATTCTTGAAATTGTGATTAATTTAAAATTAAGTTGAATTTTGACATTTTTTCCGCGATAACTTCTGAAAATATTATTTACAGCATTTCAAAATAATAAAAAAAGCCGGCCTTTTTAATAATATTAATTTAGCAGTCATACACAAAATTTTTCAGAATTTGTATAATTTTATGAAAAATATTCCAACAAATTTTCCAACAATACAATCCCATTATTGATCTGAGATTCAAAACAGTTTTCAATGTTTCATCAAATATTTGTTCGTGTTATTTTCTTGCATTGTTGAAAGATAAAGGCAAAGAATTCTCTTTAATATTTTTAATAGTACTATAATGCCTCTATTTAAAAGGAAATATTGGAAAGGTACATAAGCAGAGCTTATGTAAGACAATTATTACATGATTTTAACGCCTGACAGTTTGACGTAATTATGGACATGAAACTATATCTAAATGATTTAACTTAACTTTAATGCGACAAATTTCCTCAGAGTACCAGGTGATCACCAAAGGCGATTAGTGAATGCATGAAATAAAAATGATTCATGTAGTAAAAATATTATTTAGTTTATGGGAGCAAACGTGGTAAGATGGTTTGTTTTCTTGATGTTAAATAATTTTTAAAGACTGACATTCATCACAGATCTTAACAGGCTATCATTAGTCAATATAAATGTATATTTTGGGATATTAAATAAATGCGAATTTTCTTTTTGCATTAAATTATTACCACATATAATCATTAATAAAAAATCATTTTTATTAAAGATAATCATATAATTAAACGATAAAAATAATCACATAATTTTAAAATTTAGAAATTCCTTTAATTTTATTGAAAATAATTTTAAAGAGTGCCATTTCTTAAGTTTGCTTTACAGAAAACATTAGCAGGATTATCCAATTAAATATATTCCCGGTGTCAAGTCACTTAATCAATTCTCTCCTGCAGTTCGAAGTGTGAAATTTTAATGAAGCACTGGCTAATTTCATTCCAGTCTGGAAACCTAAATTCATGTTTCTAGTTAATTACGAAGGGCGTAAACTGCAAAATTACGGTTCCTTGAAAAAGGAAACCATTTTGAAGAACGGTGATTAGAATGTTTAGAATTCGTCAATATCATTACGGTAATGGCTGAATAAGGATCTCTTTCTTTCACTGCAAACTTCGTTATTGTTAAAAGAAAGAAGTTACGAAAACTTCTGGAATAAAGAGCAAATTGTATCTTCTCTGCAGAGAGATGAAAATAATGTAGGAATAGAAAGCTAGTTTAAATTTTATCGTCATTGTTTTATTTACGGAATTATAAGATACAATTTGTCGATGGAGAATGAATGAGAGCGTATAAACTGTGATTCTTTCGCTAGCTTACTTAACTTTCTTGTGATTATTTTTTATATAATAAAATGTCAACTTTATTTCACTCTCCTCTTAAACCAGTCCGAAAATACGGACTGGTTTAAAACAAAATTATTGGGCCACTATAAAGTTAATCTAGGCCATGTTTAAAAAAAGGGGAAAAAAAAACATAAATTTCGCTCCCTGGTAAGATTAAAGATAGCCCAAATAAACACTGGCTCAAATATTCTTGAAGAAAACATACTTTTTCAGCCGGGATTTGAGAACAACATAGATATCCTTTTTTGGTGAATATTAACCCAAGATGACTTAATGCCTATTTAAAGATTAGTATATGTCATCTACAATATTTCAAATTATACTTCAATTCTGCTCTGTTGAATAGCATTGAAACAAGGTGTGTGATGGGACATGAAATCGTGAGTTCAAAATCATGTTCATCAATTTAATTTGAGATTAATTATGAATTGTTACAGGAACCATTGTCCAACCAGAAACACCATAATTAGTGATAACTTACTCTTCTAGATGCGTCGAAGAGTTTAGAACATTCTAAAAATATCACTCAAACAGATATTTAGCTCCCATACACATGATGAGTTATCATTTTGCCAAAATAGTTCACAGGCACTTCTTAGTCTTGCTGGATCCGTATTCTTTCTTATAAAAATCTTGTGTTTAAAGAACAATTATTATACTTTGATGCATCTAAAAAAGCATTATTCTTTACAGTGCAGAGTAATAATAAGCTACATAGAAAGACATTACATTATGATTTCAAATTATGCTATGAAATTATATATATAGGGATATTTAGGTTGTATGGAACTAAAATTTGTCTTATTTTTAACCGTATATTGTGGCAAACAATTTGTGTCAAAAGGTTTCTGTTGCTAAGTTGAAACCCCTCTCTGGATTCCTACATAGATGAGAACGAGTGTCTCAATCACGATGTTCCCACAGATATTTACTCCCTTTAATGTTGTTCTCCCTTACGCCTTCAAATTTGTGTATTCTTTTCCATTCCTTGATGACCAGTGAAGGAGCTCTTCAAGAGAAGCTGTCAATACTCTGTTTGCTTTTTGCTTCTCATGAACAGCTCCAAAATCACGTGTTAGTCGTGTGTGGTGATCCATCTGATGATGCACTGTGATTCCCGATGTATACGACTGGTGATCCAAAAAAAACTTTGCAAGGCAAAGGAAGAATGCTTTATTAACAATAGACACTGGTGACAAATGGTAATTAAGAGACATATGTGGCTGTCACTTCTCTACATAATCACCAAACCTGTTGAGTCATTTATCACACCCCTGGACCAATTTCTTTAACCCCTCTTGGTAATAATCAGGTCCACGGCTATTGAGCCCATTCTCGGCACCTTTTTGAACATCATTCTCTGATATGAACTTTGTTTCGGATAAGTGTTTCTTCAATGCACGGAAACGGAAATAGTCACTGGGAATCAAATCAGGGCTGTATGGAGGGTGGTACGAGACCTCCACCTAAACGTTTTCAGCAATCTCTCTGCCCGCTTCAAAAGAACGACACTATTTATTCACCTGTTGTCTACTCATTGCTTCGCCCACATACACTTCAATGATTTGTCTGTGAATGTCCGATGGGAACACATTCTTGGTTCATAGAAATCGTATCACGGCTGACACCTCTGTGCGAGGTCACTTTTCTAGACGTATTGCCATTACTGTCGCTGTTTCAGGTCTCAGTATTAACACTATCTGCTTTAACGACCGGTCTAAGACAATTAGCGCCATGTGTCTCCGCTCTAACCAGCGATAACAATATTCCCATCCACAATTTATACTTTTCAAATATTGCTACTTGTAAACTTTTTTTGGATCACCCCTCATATACATTCGGCCAGTAGTTAATTGCCTAAATGGTTAGTCAGCTAGGAATCACTTCTTGAATTTGAAGTTAAGGATAGCTATTATCTTTGGAGGGGATTCCAAGCATGTAAGTTTCGGCTAGCAATGTACTAAGAGTAGATGTTGTTAATTTTCAGAGCCAGTTGTTGCCATTCTTGTAGAGCTCCTTGGTGGTTGGTGACGTCGGGTCCGGTTCTTTTCTATACATTGTGGGGGCTTAAAAAATAAGGGTTCCTTCAGTGTTTGCTACATTGTACCAATCAGTTTTAATCTTGAACTCCATTTCGATAATATCCCCATAATATCCCCATTTTTGGTTTGAAAAGTCATCGCCACAACCATTGAGGAAACCCTATTAGAAATGTGATTGGCGATTTGTTAGTAAAGACTAATTCTCGAAAGCAAGCCGAGGATATTCAAAAATTGAAAGTTCTTGCAACCATCCCAATCATTGTCAACACTCACTAAATATTTACAAGGTATTATCACACAACCTCTTTGTCCATTTAATTACAGATAAGCAGAAAATCAAAGATATTAACATGGTTGCCGGAGAAATTATTGAAACGAATACTATATCCTGATATTTAAATCCTCAAAACAACCAGAATATATCTACACAAGATATATCAAATTATCTAGTGGTCCTTACATCACGCACCTCCCCAGATACTTCAAGTGTCCTTTTTCTCATTTAAACGCTAACTGCTGTAGGACAATTGCGCATGGTGAGCATGATAAAGTGGAAGAAGATTTATATTATTTTAAAATCAGGTGTAAATCAAAGTTTAAAATTCAAGAAAATTCCATGAATAATATTTCTAAAACTCTTAAAGTATTAAAAAAGAAAGAAAAAAAAATACCCCAAATCACTGACATTAAAGTCTGCAAAACTCAACTTTTCAATAAATTCTTGGAAATTGAGAAAGTTAAGATGAAAAAACTTCTCCCCTTTGAGGCTTGTGATGTAAAGTAATGTCCACAAGGATTTAGAGTTCATTTTTAGCATGCCTAATAGCCCCGAAATGAAATTACATCCTTCAGACAATACGCATGATCTGGAGATGAGTTGAGAAAATCAGGCAACTGAAACAAACGCTTCTAATTGTTTTCCTTTGAAACCGCATTCTTAATGGTTATTTCAATTTCTTGAAACTGTCGTGACTTGAATCCTCATCCTGTTTGCATTAGTGCTCAAGAGACCTTCTTGGCACAGATTATGCTTATGTTCGGAAGGATGCAGACACAGTATCTCTTAGTTATAGATACGTCTGTATCTTCATTTCAAATCGTTATTCCAGCACACCACTCATTTTACATACGCCTTTACAGGCTGTGTCAGAAGAAGTGCACATACGAACTTTGGTTATAGTCTGCTATATTTATCTTCTACCCAATGATGCCATTTGTCAAAAATATGTCTATAAATTAATGGATTAGCTTCCTTTACCTTTTATCCTACTGCCTGATTTCAACGGCCATAATTTTTTGTGGGGTTTTAGATGGTACACAGGTAGTAAGTATATTTTCACAGGTAGTAAGTATACAGTACAGTTTAAATAACTATTTCTGTTTGTTCAATGATTATGAGAAGCTAAGATAAAATGAACAAATTCCGAACAAACCGAAGGCCAAATAAGGGTACTAGATGACAGGGGTACTGCAACGCCTCTCAGCAGAAACACATACGACTACATTTGTCGATACCGAAAATCTGAAATCGTTTAATCGAATAACTTTCTTTGTATGCTGAATAATGATGAGAAAAGGCTCTTTCATAAACTCTCAAGTATCTTCCACTGTCTTCATCTGTCCATGTTTTCTCATGAAATCCCCCCGCTGTTGACCTCTTTTGTCTGCCAAGATCTGTATATTAGTGACATATTTCCTGCTACCATTTCTCATGTTGATAACGGTGCTGCGATTCTTTGTCCTCCATGAATTATATTCCTGTGAGTAAATGGACAGCTTTTTCGTAATTGGAAGATGCCATTGGGATTATGTTAAGTACTTCGGACATTTCAGAAGCAGTGCAGCTCGTTGTTGAACCCATAATGAATGTTGCAAATAGAAATATTTCAAACACTTCCCCACGTCTGAGAATATTTCATAGATTGTGTTGGAATGAAGCCTATCGCGAAACCCATAAAAACGAAGAAACTGTTTGAAATACACTTCGAAGCTACAACAAAGTCATCTTTAAAGTGTAAAGCATTAGTTCATTGAATTCAGTATCGTAGTCAAAGTGAATCATGAGTTAATTTTGTATTATACATCACATCCTCTCCTTCCAGTAAAGTTTGCAGAAAAACGTTAGGTCTGATAATGTAATTTATCGTGAATCTTCCATTCTTGCTTTAAATACAGGAAACGTGATGCATACAGCCTCATTCGACGTAAACAATATTCTCAATCAAGCATTTGTACAAATTTCTGCAGTAGACTCTAACACTCCTCCTTTTTTAGCAATTACGATTCATGCAGAATGGTTTAAGTTTTAATGCCACAAGAACCTTTCCCCACATCTGTGCATTTAGGGAGTTTAAAATGGCCGTGCTTCAAGTTCATGGTACCAAACCCAGACCATTTGCAGTCGTTTATAATATGCTTCATCATTTCAATACAGCCTCATTTTCCGATATGTTACTGCTATTCAACAGAATATGGACTGTAAAAATTCAGCTCAATCGCCCTAAATCCCTGGTGACCACTGTGACGTTCCTTTTTCCCACACTCGATAATTGGCACTTCTGGACTCCCACACTGTTAGGTGCCTCCAGACAGCCAAATGGGAGACACTCCTTTTAAGTACGGTCATCTGGCCAATTAGTGTGAGTCCAGATAAGGAACCACACGGGCGTTTTCCAGGGAAATAAATCGTGTCTTCGAAAGGGGAGAGTGTCAAACCCTCCAGATATAAGTCTTAATTTTTTTCCATTGTGGAGGGTTAATCTTCAACGGACATCCCACGGTCGGCCGGAGACCATTTAGGTTTGTTCTGAACGGTGATTGGGTATCAGGGAGCTCAAGTGTACCAATGTGGGCATGAGAGGTGGAGTTTGAGAGAAAAATAGAATGCGAGATTTTTCGGCAGCCAACTCACCCTCCAGTCAACTCAAGACGACCTCGCCGACACAAACAAGCTTCCCATTGGCAAGGAGAAGACAGACGACAGAAGTACTTAAACCGATGTTCCCCTCCATCAGCCTCATTCCAAGACCTATCCTACTCATGGCTAGACGAAGTCGAAATGATCATCAAGATTTTAGTCGATCGGAGACGGCACCCTTCGGGCGCCGGCGCTCCTAAGATTTTTCCTTGTGTGAAGAAAGAGGAGAAGAGAGTGAGTGGTCGTAGAGGAAGGTCAGAGAAGCTTCGTGTGAATCGGGCTTCTGAGTAAAATTCCACCCGAAGGAAATTCGGTGGGTTCCTAGAGCTACCCCTGTAGTAGTCTGAAACGCCAATGGCCTGTTAGCTGTTCTTGTGAAGTTGTTTCCTCCAAAATTATTCGAGGAACTATTCGTGTTTAATTTTTAAATGTCTTGTAAATAGTATTAATTTAACCTAGATGAGAAAGAGTGATTTTTATGTAAATAAGGCTGTAAATAAAGAAAATTGTCCATAAACTCTACCTTTTTCTTGATCGGACAGGATCAAGTCATTACAGGCCTGAACAGAAGTACCCTTCACAAGGGCACAAAACTATTGTGATTCGAATCTTAAAACATAGCAATAAATCATTCAATATTCCGATTTACAAGCCAAAAGCTCTTACAAACCTGTATTTGTTAGCTTCTTAAGCGCATGGTTAATGCTAGTATAATCTACGAATTGGAGGAACAAGGACGAATCTCACCGTTGCAGAGGGTTCAGTAGAGGTTGATCTACTGTTAATATTCTTCTTTTCCCCGAAATCTAAATACTCAAGACATTTGTAATGACATTTTCGTCATATTATTTGATACTGAGAAAGATTATGACGTCATCATCCGGAAAATAAATTATTAAAAAATAGAATCAACTAATTTTTTATCTACAAAAGAATAAACGGAGTTGTCCCATTAGAGTGTTTCCATTACTACTTTCAAGTCAAAAACATAAGCAATCATTTATTTAGAAAGAAATTAGTTAATGTACATTAAAGAAAAGTTTACATCCTTGAATTTTAATTCTTTATTTCTTATGATCAATTAGTATAAGATCTTATAAATAACAAACAATTAGGGCAATTAATATTTGATCATTTTAATTGCCAGCAATTATACATTCGAAATGGATTTTAAATCGCTTTGAATAATTACAGTTATTATTAAAAATAATAAAAAAATAATTATTCATACTATTTAAATTTATTAAGATAAGCAAATGCTTTTATAATGTCAGGGCATACTTTAAATTTTCTTTCCTTGAAAATTTTTTTTAAACAATATTAAAAGTTTTTGCCGAAATTTTAACAACGCTGAATGTTTCAGCGAACTTTCAGTCAGATTAATTAAGTAATTCTCTTTCTAAACTCCAGAAGAGAGATTGAATTAGTCTCAGACTAATTCAATTGACTAATTCAATTTCAGAAATTTTCTATCATGAAAGCTATTTTCACAGAAAACATGCCAAGAACGTAAACTGTTAAATTACGAATTTCAAAAACCGACTTAAGTAGAAAACCATCTGAAGGAATAGTGATCGAAAAGTATTAATTTCTTTAATTAAATACGTAAATGATTGGTCCAGGGAAAGACGAAATATTCTTCGTTCTAAAATTTGTTACAGTCAAGGATAATCAGCGGCACGGATTATAGGACTGGTAAAGGAAAAACTTTTCTGCATCTCAATAAAGGCATTTAAAGAAAAAAAAAAGGCACAAAATTTGTTTTCTGGGCAAATTTTAAGCAATCTCTGTCTGTCGAAATGAGGATGTATATAAAATTCTGAATTTTCTTTTCATAATATTTAGCAAATTTTAAAGTATTTTAGTCGTTTCATATTATGTGGTAATGCCTAGGTCCTTCTTTCCACAATTCATTCCTTTCTGCACGATGGTAATGAATGCGCCGAGGAAAATTTCCGAAAGCATATGCCTAATTGTTTCTAAACAAAACGAAATGCGATACAATTAACAGTAGGAACAATGATTCCTGTTCTTTGAATATCAAATTACTTTCAAGAGCAAAGTAAGAAAGAAAAATTGGATCATGCAATTGATACTCATAAGAATATGTTGTCTATATTTTAATTACATGATGCAAAACACTAGGACAAATTGTAAATGTCTCTCATATTTCGTTTCATATAATGTTAAGTTAGACAAAATTTTCTACAAATTTCTTTCGTATGAAATATATTCATCGGATTCTGATATAATACTTCAGTAATATTATCATATCATATTTTTCCCTTTTAATTGTCATACTGACACCACATCCACTTCAGTCAGAGAGTTTATTTCTGAAAAGTAAGCGGATAATTTTTTCCCATCTATATGAGTCAAATCGACTCGCATGAGTCCCTTTGAGGTCAGATTCTACAATGGCACCAGTGAATTGAATTGTTAAAAATCAGTTCACTGGGGCCATTGTAGAATAAAAAATGAGTAAATCGTAAAAAAGAATATTTCAAATTTCTAGAAATTTGTTTCTGTTTTATTGAATTACGATAATTTAGCTTAGTTACGATGCTCCTTAAGTATTCATTAGTTTCGAAATGTGCTAAAATTACAGCTGATTTAATTGACACATTTCAACTGACAAGTTCACGTTTTCCTTCTAATATTAAGTTTTTAAATGTATTTAGTTTTATCCATGATTTAATAGTTTTAGTCCAAGTTTTATAAACAAGATTTGTAGTTTTAATGAACTTAAGATGGTTGTAATTTCACTTCCCTATGTTATATCATGTCAAGGTGATCTTTATATACTATTTCTAGCTTTATACCGCAAAATAGATCGTACTTGCAAATAAAAGGTTATAATAATAAATTATTTGCATTATTACTATTACTTGATTCAAAATATGATAGAAAATTTCTTATAGTTTTTGTTTCTTGTAAATGCTAATTTTTTTGAGAAAGGAAAATAAATATTTACTCAATACATTTTTCTTCAAAGAATTTATACTAAGATTTACTTCTTCCTCTCTCAACGATTAGAAACTTATATTATTTTAAAAGATGTTTAAACTAATTCATGATGATGCTAATAGAAGAAACATCATGCACGATTATTGTACTCTAGTCATATCATTTTTACATAAGAGTAGATTTCAGCTAATGCAACAAATAGATAAATTATGTTTATAATCTTCAATAAAAATAAAGATTCAGAAATATCCGTAAGAAATCTTTATAATTATTAAGAATTTTTGAGCGGAACACTTATCAAAATCCATAGAAATGTACCGTGACGAAAAAATGAAAGGCATTTTTGGTAAAGAATACTGTATCTTCTCCATATCGTGTCTGCAAAGATTAAATTTATTTTCTTTATTGAATCCGATTTTAAAATGTACTAAAAGTTTTTTTTCTTCTTTAAAACATGATTCAGACATTTTATACAGCCTTGGAACTTAAAGGGCTTTCTTGTAATCTTGCAGTCTAAATCCATGTTGGACGAAATTATTAATATAAGAAATTACTAGGAATATTAAAAATTCTCCTTCCAAGAAAAAATTAAATAATTAAAAGTTAATTTAAAACTTAGTTTCAATTCACTCATTAGCTTTTTATTTTTTTAAAATTGTAAATATCTGCATCCGAATTTTTATTTTTGAAGTTTCTATGGCATAAAAACAGATATTAATAAACACTTGAATTTTTTAGCATGGAGGGTTTTTATTACCATTCCGTCATAGTAATTAATTGCTTTATAATGTAAGCGAATTCAAAATCCTTAAAAAAAGTTTCCAATAGATTTGCCTCTATATAAACTTTACAAGCTATTGTTTGTATTGATTTCTATAAAAACAAAAATACTTGTAGCAAGGTAGGGAAACCTTTTTGCAATTTCAATTTTTAAAAATCGTAGCAAAATTAACGGGATTGCAGTTCCCCTTGAGTTTCTTGATTTTCATTTTAACCCAATAAATTCTTAGCAAAATTCAAAAATGTATCTTTCTTTAAAAAATGGCAATTTCCTATTCTATTAAAATTTTGTTTTTCTTATCAATCTTTTCTTTTTTTTTGTCTCACATAATATATATATATATATATATATATATATATATATATATATACAATATTAAGCATAAAAATATTATCTTCTATTTTTCAGCTGTCCTTAGGATACAAAAAACATATAAATGACTCTACTCTAGACATTGAAATCTGATGAGTAATGTATCTAAAACACTTGATAAATGAAATCATCATTGTTACTTAAGAATTTACATGTATTATACTCATCTTTTGAAGAACCAGACAGTAGCAGGAAGTCTTTATTAGCAGGTGTTTAGGTAAGAGTGAGTGCAACTTTAAAATTCATTTTCTTTTTAATCTACCATTTAATAAAGAAGGTTTCGGTCTTTAAAAATCTTATTTCAGTGAAGCATCAATGCAATATATTACAAATAATATTGTGTATTTTGAGAAAGCGTTGACTTCATTTAAAATGCATGCTGTGATCATACTGTAAAATTATAAATTATCCAAAATACAAAAATCTTGCAATATTTGAAATTTATAAATGAAATTTGTGTTTAAATGAACATTTCATGGATGCTTGATTCGTATCCATATATATATATATATATATATATATATATATATATATATATATATATCCTTTATTGCAGACAGTGACTATCATTAAAGAGGAAAATCACTGTTTCAATTCTGAATGTGGAAGAGACTAAAGAATAAAATTCTGCTAGAATGAAATGATTTAAAAGTTGAAAGGAAAGCTATATGAATAAAAAGTGGGAAAAAAAACTAATGAAAAGACAAATGATGCATATTTTTGCTAATTGGACGGATGTTTATGTTGTATAATTTTACAAAATCTGGCACCTTTTTATGTTGTTACAGGGAAAATGAGAGTAAAATTGTTATGAAAGCAGGATCAAGACATTGAATGAAAGAAATGAAAAAATAATATTACAAATATATACTTAAAAAAATTGTTAGAAATGAAATTATTTTATTTTTTCCCCGGTAAATTATTCATTTCAATTAATTATTATTATTTCCAATAAATTATTAATTACAAATTAATTAATTATTTCCTAAATATGATTAATAAAAAATCTAATAGATGCCGACACTATTAGCTGGAACCATTAGAATCTCGTTAGAATTCATCTTCATTAACGACATTTCTAAGCAATTTTATATGCGTTTTTTAATTTTTGCCGACGACACCGCGATTCTAGCAAAAAATAACAATTCGATATATATTCATATTGCCCTTAATCATCACCTAAAAAGTCTTAAAGGCTGGTACGATAAATGGAAAATATCGATTAACGTTATTAAAACTAAAAAAATAATATTCCATACATCACTTATAAATAGGGAAAATAAATTACTTATTTACTCAGCCTATTTGCGTTCAGTACTTACTTATGTCTGCCCTGTGTGAGTATATGCTGCCAAAAACAATGTTAAACTGTTAGAAAAGCTACAAAATCAATAATATACAGTGGGGAAAATTGAGACAACCTTACTCTGAGCTCTCTATACAGCGAACTACTCAAGTGTAAAGGTTCCAAATTATTTTACATACTATTCATGGTATGGGGAAAAGGAATAAGCGAGAAAAAAATATTTTCAAAAATACCGATAGATGGCGCTGCACAACAGAAAATGTTCTGAAAAGACACAATATACACATTTATAACACATTTTATTCGAACGCATCAAACATTCAACCACAAGGGCCTCGTTGATGAAGGAAAAATTGCTCCATATGGTTCCCTTCTTCAAGATGTAAAATCTGCATTCTGTGGATAGTTTAATTGCGGATAACCTTGGATTGAAATGCTTCTCACATGCAAAGTGATACTGTCTTTCGAATCTGCCAAGGTTACCAAGATCCAACAGCCAAAAGTCACAGGGATTGAGATCTGGAGAATAAGATAGCTGGGTTGTTGGAAACGTATGACTAATTACTTTATCATTAGTAAAATGTTGCCATAGAAACTGTTTTACACAATGTGTGAAGGCGCTCCGTCTTGCATAGAGGTAATTGAATCAAGACTTTGGAGCTGTTGCATTTGAGGTACAACAAAATTTTCGAGCATGTTTTTGGTACCTCCTGGTCATCACGGTGCATGTCACAGGGAGATTGTGCGTAACCTCTTCGAAAAAGAAAGGTCCAAGAATGAATGTGACTGTGAATCTATATCAATGTGTGACTGCTATTTTTGGTGAATGAAGTAGAATACCTTGGAAGGTACGAGAGCCTTTTGTATCACATATGCGGCAGTTACGGGTGTTGAATGTTCCACTTCAATGGAAATGTGCTTCATGTAGACAGAAAGTCCGAAATGTCAATGCAAAGGCCAGTCGCTTCTCCCTGTTAATGAGCAACAACTGTTGATTGTAACGAATTTTGTATGGGTAAAAATGCACCATTTTTCTCAGTGCGTTCAACACTGTACAGTAGAGAAAACATCCAAGTACTGTGACATTGCATGTGCACTGTCACTTATGCATTGATTGTTCAAGAATAGCATGGCAATATCTTCAACAACAACTGAACGAATCGATTTGCGTCCTTGACCCGATTGAATTCTAAGATCTCTAGTTTTCTTGAAACTACCGATCATTCTCTTGATAGCTTGGGGAAGTAATGGTCCTTTTGCGTAAATTCTTAAGCCGACGGCACTCTCGAATAGCCGTCGCTGATAAGATTGCCATCTTCCCAGTTTTATCCCCTTTTTTGTCCAAAATAGTGGCTGCAAACTAAGGATTTATGCAAATATTTTTGCTTACAGTGCAAAATTGCAGCTAAAATGAGAGTTTAAGTTTCTTCACTTTTTTTTTTCTTTTTTTATATCAGCAATAGAAATTAAAAAGGAAAAATTCCATTCCCGCATATGCTTATTTTTTGTGATTATTTGTGTCTTTTCAGCATATTTTCTGTTGTACAGCGCCATCCAATGGTGTTTGTGGAACAATTTATTTTCGCTTAACCCGTTCCCCCATGAATAGTATGTACAACAATTTTGGAGCCTTTACTCGTGAATAGTTCGCTACATAGAGAGCTCAGAGAAGGGGTGTTTTAATTTTTGACACCTTGTATGTAAGACACCTTTTTACTTCTCTAACTCTGAAATTTATAAAGCAATTGGCTATCTCTCCTTTAATAAATTCATAAGAAAACTTGCAGCCAACTTTCATAACAATCTAGAAACATTGGAAATGAGGCAGTAAATGTAATTCCCATGTATGACCCTAATCTTAGACTTAAAAGACCTCAAAAAATTCTTCCCTAAACCCTTCAAATAACCTTTTGAAACCTCACTTAATTAATGACAAATATGCAAGCATTCCTATAAGTATTCCTATAAGTATAGTTCAATTCCTTTCTTAAAGAAGAAAATGGTATCATAGCATTCCATCCTGTATATTTCATTTGTTTTGCTGTCTTGACAATAAAAATGTATAAATGTAAGATTTTTTTAAATATTACAAATATATGAAACAATGTTAAAATGTATATTTAAGAAAATTAAGTAAATTCTATTTTAGTATTTTTTTTTCACTAATTATGCCTCTTTCCGAATAAAGGCTTCCCAGAATATAAGAATATTAAAAACATTTCCCAAGCGCATGATTCTCTGCAATATTACTGGATTTCTTTACAAAATTAAACAGCAATGCTATTGGGTTATTATCTAATTCGAAATATCTCCATAAAATATAATTATCATGAAGCAATAAATTTTTAATAACTTTCAGTGATACTAATAATTAACATTTTATAACATCAGCAATAAATTTGGATATTACCATGAAAAAAAATTTATTATTTTTAAAATGAATTGTTTATTAATTCGACCTTACGGCCAAAATGTTACAATAACTTGCAAAACCAAAATGCCAGTCTACCATCCAGAACCATTGTATTGAATTTGACAATTTTTTTCGTACATGCTAATGCAATTTTTTGCCATTCAATCCTATTCAATTTTTTTGATACATAAGTAAATAAAAGCATTATTTTAAATTATACTTGCACAATAAGGGTAGCATATTAAATTGTTTAGCCATACTTTAAAACTCTGAAGTCGTCTAGTTGACGAAGAAAATTAACAAAATGAACTTAGTTGTTGAAATTGTGAACGAAAATTTTATAATAATTTTTGAGACATATTACAAAATTTTATTTTATAGTATGTCTCGAAATGAAGAGGAAGAGGTGTAAATAATCGTAGATGGGATCATAATCATATATGGGACATGAAATGGGATTCATTTGAAAAAAAAAAGTCTAAATCATTTTAGAGTCATTTCTCGGGTTTACACATAAAAAATGTAAGAAATGTAGTATTTTTTTAATTTTTTTATTTCTCTCAAAAATAGAGTTTGGTGTAAAGCAATTGACTTTTGATGACGCATATAGAGATTATGAAATATTGTGGGAAACAAAAACTGACGAGGTTGGAGCTATGTGATGAGTTCATCGGTTTCGCTTCTTACTTTTAATACATAGATATCTGAAATTCTTGGCAAAAAGGAATCAACTTCTGATTTTTTTTTTACATTTTCAAATTATTATCTTTTTAACATATTTTGAGTTTTGATACTACTGTATGCGAGATTACTAAAGAGAGATATATATTCCACATTTGTTTCGTTATTTGTAAAAACTATATACAGTTGCTAAAAAACTGTAACTTTTTTAATTCTTGAACGTTTTAAAAATTGTTTATAACAGTAAATGTTACAGCTATTAAATGCTTGAAATTCAATTTTATGAAATTTGAAAATGTTTTTAATGAAAATACTTTAACAGATTTTCGAAATTTATTTTAATGGAAATGTTAACCGGCACGGAATTTTAACTTTTAGGAATATCAATTATTTCGTCAAAATTAATATTTCTTACAGAATTACAGCGCATTACTAGAACATTTTTTTATACTATGATAAGACCTAAGCAATTGAAGAACAATGAATTTTTCAATTTTCTATCGAAAAATGTCAACTTGTCCAAATGATGATAAAATTATCCTTTGGAAAGAAAATGCGAAGAAATCTGTCATTCACTCTCAAATGAATAATCTGAAAACAAAATAAAAAAAGATGACAATCTATCTTTCAGCGAATTTTAGAATTTTCAAACAAATTGTTCTAACAGCTGTAAAAGTATATGGAAAGGGTATAAATAAGAGTTTTAATTTTGGTTTTTGATTTTTTGGTTTTTCTAGCAAGTTCAGATAGTCATTTTATTAAGTTATGTAAGTGGTTCGGGATTATTTAAATTCGATTTAGAAAAATAGAGTTCGTAAATTCAAAATTTTGATTATTATAATAATTTTTTCATTAAAAAAATTTCTATTTCGAAATATTATATTCTGTTTCAATGGAAATAGTAGATTTAAGTTTTGCTATTTTAATAATTATTATCATACTTTGCATTCAATCATTTTTGAAGGACATCATCCGATTTCATCACCTTAAAAAGTTACCAGGAAATAAACCACATTTTCTGAGAAGAAATTTTGGATATTTATTAAAACCGGTCTTAAGAAAAAGAAAAGCCCGTAATCCAAATGCTAGTAAGTATACAAATTGTATATGACAAATTATTTCGTATTGAGTCTATATTTTATAAATTAAAAAAAAAAACTTTTTTACTTCTTGAGTAATTACTTAAGCACTGTTTGATAAATTTATATATTTATTATTCTGTATTTTAAGTATTATTTCAAATTGAAATAATGATCGATAGCAAAATTGAAATTCAAATAAGTAAAGTACCATTCAACCAGCTTGTGTATAATCTAGATCAAGGGCACTCAATAAGCAAAAATTTTTTTCCCCAATTTTGAAAAAAAAAAAAAAAAAATGTAATACATAGATGTTAACTGTTCAGAAACTGAAATTTCTAAAATATTTTTCTGATTTAAAAGGCATAAATTTGAATATTTTAAATTTTTAATAAATATTAAGCTTTTTATAAAAATGCTTCTACCCAATATTTTTTCCTCCAAATTTTTTTTTGAAGAGACCTCACAACTTATTTAACAAAATTAGGAATATAAGTTTTGGCATCTATTTTAGTTTAAAAAAAATGTTGCTTAAAGTGTTGTGAATTTTTTTGGAAAATATCAGAATTTTTCATTTTGAACAGTTTTAGAAAAAAAAAAAAAATGTAATCAGACTTTTACAAATCCAGCCCTGATTCTATTAAGCATGCATTTAAGAGTGAGCAGAAAAAATTTCATATAATTACAATAAAATGTGATTGACTTTTAACATTTTGTAGCTGACAGAATTTTGGAAAAAAGCAAATGGAGAAAAACAGCTTTAAAGTTTCAACACAATAAAATTGTAATAAAAGCAACTCATATCAAGCTAGTTTTTCCTTAGAGCAATAAGATGGCATTTGTAAGTCCTAAGATATCAAATTTATTTACATATTTATTAAGGACCATTATCATAAGTGTAAAATAAGAAAATGTTCATTTGTTTTTATTTGATACAATTTTTTTAGTCAAAATATTTATTCACTTCTCTTCACTTCTATTTATCAAATATTTATTAATACACAGTAAAAAATCTAGACCATTTCATTGAAGACCGTTGACATTGAGACATTTCTACACCATTTCAAACGAAATTATTCATTTTGAAGATAATTTTAATTATCAGTGAAAAATTCAATCGAAAAGAAAAACGAAAGAAGCAAAATTGTAAACAAACAAAAATTTAACTGTTGCCATCTCAAACAACTGTCCTGCTTTTTACTTCAAGGAAAAAAAATTAAATGGCTTTCATATCTCACTAAATATTTATCCGATTATTTTGAAATTTTGAGATTAATAAATCAAAGGCTCAAGCCTCAGTTTTCACTCAAAATTAGAAAATCGATATTTTCATCGATTGTCCGAAATTCTCAGGTTCAAGTCTAGATTATATTTTGCATAGAATCACATTAATATAAACATTTTTGAGATTTTATTGTAGAAATTATGGTAATTGAAAATGGGTTGACAACCATATATTTTAGAGTCGAATTTTTTCATTCATCATTTTTCAGAGGAAATAATAATAATAAAAAAAACCCTCAGGAAGTTGTTTAAATTCTTTTAGTTTTCTCTTTTTAAATCTTCCACAAGTTGTTGCATCTAGCTGTGTTTATCATGAAGTACCGATAAACAATTTGGCAGTTTAAAATGGAAAAAGAAAATTCTTTCCTCATCATATGCGAATGAAATGTATAAAACTTATATCTATATGAAAATAAAAAAACAGAAATTCTAATTTGCGCACAATTTTAATTCTATTCTATTTGCAATCAGAAACAAGTGACTTGACACTCGATATATTTAGAAAAATGTATACATGCGATTATTTTTTTCTAATAATTATATATTTTTCCATATATAATTATTTATTGAATTATTAATAAATATGTTGATCCAATTATTTTTCATTTCTGCAAAATTAAACAAACAACAACAACAAAAAAAAAGATAATTTTTGAATTTTAAAAAATAGTATTTTTTTAGTGTATTCATTTTTTAACGCTGCTAGATTGTGCGTCTAAAATTAGATTAAAGAAATTTATTGTTATATTTTAAAAAAATTATAGACAATATTCTTATACATTTTTATACTTCTTTATGTAATACTTATATTTACTTTTTATTATTATTACTTTTTTATACTTATTTAAGTAATAATTAAATGGTAATTTTTTTTAATAAATTCTTATTAATTTTTAAGGACATTAGGATTATTTGTATCTTTTTTTAAAATTGTTCATCGGCCTCGTAACTTTTTTGAATATTTTTATCTATTCTTATTTATTTTCTATTATTAATTCTAACACTCTTATACACAAGCAAAAGTTTTCTCTGACTTTCATAATTTTTTCCACATTTAGCTAAATATAACAAACTTTTTTATACGCAAATCTATTTTCCTATTATAAGAAATGCTAAAAGTGAAAATACAAAAAGTGCAGTAGAGCATCTGTTTACCTCTTGGGAAATATTAACTTCCAGCAGGTTTATTCAAATGATTTTATTTTATTCTTCACCAACTTATTTAGAAAAAGAAATTCATCAATTTTCAAAATATTGTTGCTCATTTCCTTAATATGATTATATGTATAAATCCAATCATAATAATTTTTTCAGATTTAAAACTGCTTAATTATTCTAGGATAACCATTGCGTATAGAATCAGAAAAAAATTTCACTGAATATTCATTTGAAATATTACATAAATTAAAATATACTTAAGTAGCAAGTACGAAGTTTCAATGCTCAATGTTTTAATTTTGTATTCTTATATTTTTTCTGAGTATATTTACATCCATCAAAAATTTATTAGATTACTTTAAATGTATTTACCTCCGATTTCAGATTTATGTGAGTTATTAATTTCACTTCCCATTTTAAATTAAGTGAGTTAAGTTTACACTTTAAGTGATTTGAAAAAAAAAATTAATGAAGTCCATAGCATAATGGAGAGAACAATTTGATATTTCTAAGAGAATGCGAGTTACATGTTTATGAAAACTTGAAAATTCAAAATAGTTTGAGGAAGAAGTTATGAAGCTTAATTAACCACAAACATCTTAATTGAATTTTTTGCTAATCAACAAACCCTGCATACTCGTTTATACTCATAAGACATTGATTAGTTCATCTCTGGAAATGCAGCTAATGATAATAACACTGAAAACAATAAATTTTTGTGATTCTTTTACTTTTATTGGACCGAATTTGGGGTTAATTTTGCTATTATTACTATTTCTCTGATTACATCAATAATTTTTTTCTTTAATGTACTTTATCTAGTGAATAGCATAAAATGAAAATCTCTTGAAAAATTATTTAAAAGAAGTATTTATATATACTGTTTTCTTTTTGATAGATATAACAGAGCGTATAGTAGGGACTAATCTCCTATTTCAAAGACAGGGACTCCACTGTTTCTGGGTTGGACCCCAACCGGTCGTTTCCTTATTTTCTCCAGAATTACTTCAAGTAAAAATTTTTATGTCAATTTGAAATATGTTTCAACTTTTAAACTTTCAGATGATTATTTAAAATTGTTGCACTTTTTCAGCATTTAACTGCTGATCTATAATCATTTGTTTGTGTGTCAGTATTAATGATAAAGAATTCAACATAATGGATAAAATTTATATGCTTATTCTAACTTAAAGTTTATTTAATGTGATATATCAAATTGTTCGTCATTTTCTACAGAATTTCTTGAAGTATTTTTTTTTTATTTCACTTTGAAATATTTTTTATTTTAAGTTTTCATATTGATTATTCAATGTTACAGTATTTGTTCAACAATTCAACTATTGATCTTCACTTATTTGTTTTAGCGTAAGTGTTTGTGATAATTTGTGATAATCGGAATTCAACATGATCAAAAGAACTTATAAGTTAATTATAACTGAAAGCATCTTTAATGTAATGTATCCTACTTCGTGCCTAAGTATTAAACTGTTGAAATAAGGCATAGGCACTTGAGTTACTTCATTCGACGTTTAATGCAGTTTGTCATTTGGAACTAAAATAATATTTCTATTGCTTGGATTTTAAATGAAGTGCCTCCCATAATTTAAACCTGAACCGGAAAGTGTATTAAATAATATTGATTTGTTCTTTTAGTTTTCTGCGATTTTGTTCCAGCATGGGAAAAATCGTTGGGGGAGTTGATGTTTTCGATCTTCCTTCTAAAATACAATTAAAACTTGTTACTGATACATTTATGCTTTTTTTTTATCTAAAAAGTTGGAGATTGATAATGTTCCGACAATAATATCCAGCATTCATACTTTTCTCTATACTATTGTGCAGATGTGATGTTCACACAAATTTTTCTCTGAAACTGTTCTTCAAATTTGCTTCGAAATTATATTTAAGTTAGAATGTATCTTTGGTATTCGCCACAAAGAATATTTTCGAATTTCAACATCTATTGCTTTATGTACAGGATGTCCTTAATTAAACGATTCAATCTAATGGTTGTAAATAAAAGAAACTATTGTTCAGAAAGGTATGATATTTTGTACAAAACATATTAAAGGAATGATAACATGATGGAAATATGGCAGAAGGAATCATTGATAATGATGTTCATTATATTAATGGAATGTTTGAGGGAAAAAATTATTTCAAAATTTCTTAGTCAGAGAATACATTTATTAACTGCATATTTAGTTATATTTACGATAGATTAGAAGTATTATTACAACCAAAACATGATCCATGTTGGGTATCATTTTCCACATCCATCTAGATTAGCAAGATAGTATGTTTATAGTTGATAGCAATGTGTTCTAGAAAATGCTATGAACATATTGTGAATGCTGTCTTTAATACCATGTAAAGTTCTTGGATCTTTTTAGATGTTTAAAATGTCCTCAAAGTCAAAAATAACACTTGATCATACTTCAAATGACAAATCATATTTTGATTTGAAGATGGGGAAGTCACATATTCAGGAAGTGGAGGCTGATGATACGTGTTTCTGTAAATCATGATGCTTGAAAGGCTCAAACTTGCTTGCAGATCCGGGGAATTTTATTCCAAACAACGATGCATATCTTTGTCCTGCGATCGAATAGTTAGACCTCTTGCACTAAATTCTACGAAGAAATATAGGTCGAGAATAAATAAGACAGTAAATACACATTACAACGTTACATATGGTGATTACAACGAAATCCGTATTATTCAATACGGATTTTCTAATTCCTACTAACATTCATCTTAATATGCCATAAATAACATTAATTCTAGAAATCGAATAATTGTTAAATCTGAAGTTAATCTGAGTTTTCTTCAAAACAGAGGCGTATAATTTTCTTTTCATTTTGTTTCTTTTTTTATTCGAGATCAAACAGGAATTTATGACAATGAAAGTGCCACATAAACAACAAAATGAGTTGATTTGATTCCCATGGGCATCCTCAAACCGTATTTTAAGTATATTTATAATTATAAAGTTTTTAATTATAGCTTTAATCAAATATTGAATAATGTGCTATTCACTGAGGAATTTATTCCTCCTCTTCAGAGAAGATTAGAGGCTAGTAATTTTGAATTTAATTTTAACTTACATGATTAAACATGGAAACATTAAAGTTATTCCCCATTCTCTGCCTTTGTTCAGAGAAAATCATCCATTACAACATTTTGTACATATTGTTACAAGCCTGTAAATTTGTTACCCAGCACGGTTAGTTGAATTACTGAAAAGATGGTTTTAAGATCAGCTGTATTAGATGTTGATTGGGTACCATGTCAGTAATCCCAAAGCTTTTCGACAATTTTGGCACATATTTGGCGACTTTGTTGACAAAATAGATATTGCTGGAAACTTCGAGAATGTTAGCAATCCATCCAATAGGGACAAAGATACGAATGATTGACCCCGAACCTGCTCGGCCCGCCTCCCGGGAACTATAAAAGGCCGGCAACCTCAACCTCAAGGAATTGTAGTCGGAGTAGTAGACAAGTAAAGAATCGTCGAGAGTATAACAAAACAACAGCGAAAAACTAGCGTTGTGCCATGACCTCCGAGAGAAAAAGCCTGCTGGCTGTTGTAATGAGTCATCACCGCTAGGCGGATGCTCCGAGAAGGATGGAGATTAACATAACGCGTAACTTGCGATGTATAGCGTTATGCTTCCTCGACAGTTTTCGCCAAATCTCTAAATTATCAAATAATTGCATAGATACTAATTACAAAATATTACTTTGATTTAAAAAATTGACATTTAAATAATTACAATCGCGGTTTGAGAATTTCCGATATTGAATATCACATTTTCTTGACAAGTTTCGTTATTAAAAACACATTCACCGAATTATTAAATAAGTGTATAATAATTGCTTATTTACGAATTATTTATTATGTGTTTGTGTAAAATAGATGTTTACATTAAATTTTCTTTAAAATGGAAACTTTTTAGTTCTCAGGAATTTTTTTTTTAAAAAAGGAAGCTAATTAACTAGTAAAAGATTTATATATAGGAAATAAAATTTCTGTAAACAAAAAATTTGATTAGTAACATAATGAGATTATTCATTCATTTTTTAATGCTTTATATAAATATTGGATTTAAATTTTTTTTACTAGAAATGTTTGTTTAAAAAAATATAGCAAATCTATGAGCTGTACTTGTATAAAGAAATAACGTATTTTAGTTAATAAATATGAATGAATTAAGAAATTATAAAATATGAACCAGATGAAGACACATATTAGTAAATATTTATTTATTTCAACATAATAGCTAGGAAAAAAATACAATTATTCAGAACTCATATATATACAAAATAGAAATACTATTAAAATGTGATTAATAAACCATTATTTTTATGTACTATATAAAAAAATACAATTATTTAGAATACATATATACAAAATAGAAATATATCAGTAAACATTTATTTATTTCAACATAATAGCAAGAAAAAAATACAATTATTCAGAACTCATACATATACAAAATAGAAATACTATTGAAAGGTGATTAATAAACAATTATTTTTATGTGCTATATAAAAAAAGGTTCATTACTATATGAAATAAGTACTATATAAAAAAAGTTCATTACTATATGAAATAGGTACTATATAAATAAGGTTCATTACTATATGAAAAAGGTACTATATAAAAAATGGTTCATTAAAGGTACTATATAAAGAAGGAATTCAGGTTTACACTTCAGCAGATGAATTACTCAAGAAAAAATTCAAAGAAAAATTTACATTAGTCAGTAAATACATCTTCTGAATTTTTGATGATAGATTCAATAATATTAATTTTGACATTCAATGGACTTGATAATCTATCACAGGGATCCTTTTCATAATAATCAAGAATATCTAATATTTGATTTATATTATTAACTTTAATTGGTAATGGGAATTGCACATGTTTCAAAATCCTTTCTCCCATAAATGATGCATTTAAAAATAGATCAATGTTAATGGTAGGAATCAATGTTATGTTAGGAATGCCATCATTAACAGATAGGTGGATGAATAACATATTTTCATTCTTTTCAATAATAGTCCAAAAGGAAAAAAAAGGTATGGTCTTTAATACATTTTTTAATTCATTAAAATTAGTAAATGCAGTCTTGCTGTCATAGTCCTGTTTGGAATTTAAGTTTTCAATAATGGAATGTTCAGTTTGGACTTGTTCTAATCGTTGCCTCTTTTTTGAAGGACTCTCTCGAATTGAGGATGTTGATGATGAGAAATATGTTGGGCAGCCAGGAAAAATACTTGGCGCAGTATTTTCTTTCAGCCTGGGCTTCTTCAGAGGAGCAGATAGTGTTTTCCTAGTACTTTCATTGTAGAAAGTAGTTCTGTAAAGCACTTCACCATCTTTAAAATGTCTTTCACATACCTGAAAGAAAAAGAAAAAAAAAAAAAATTCGCTATCATGTAGAACAACATTTTATATTTATAAACCTACAAATCAAGAGAAATTTTTTTTTAAGTTCTAAAAATGTTTTAAACTACTGCTTAAAAATCAGTTATTTTCATGCTTTATTTTTTAAAAAATAAATCTGAGTGGTCTATATTTTACATTAACAAAATAGTGAAGCTAGGATTGAACTAAAATTAATGCATCTTAAATAAATTTTTATTAAATCAGAATGACATTAATTTTTTTTACAAAAATTAAGACAGTAACTAACACAAATTATAATATTTTACACCTAAAAATAATTGGAACTATTTCAAAATATTAAAACGTATTAATTATCAATGCTAATTTTTGCTAACCTTAGAATTCTTTGTAATGGTAAAATATTTTGGAATTGCATACAGCAATTTCTCTCTCTTTCTCTCTTTTTAAAGAAAAATTAAAGTTTATTTACCAAAAAATAAATGATTTAATTAAAATAAAAGTTTAAATAAAGTAATATAAATTTCTTTCTTTATAGATATTCATAGTGATATTAATATCCATTGTAACTTTAAAAATAAAACTCACTGTCATGATTAAAAATACTTAAGAGATAATGGATGCAACTTTATAAATTGTAAGTAACTAAATAGTAAATAAAAGATAGGCTTGAGATTAATCGATGAAAAAATTTAATAAAGAGCTTATTTAAACAGAATTTTTCTACCAAAATTATGAATAAGAATCGAATAAGTAAGAACCCTGACAGGACTATCATAGATAAACAAATGATAGTCTAAAAATTGATTCGATTTTTGACATAAAGAAATAGAGAGTCTGTATAAATAGATTACAGGTATTTATTCTTATTTCATTAAGTTTATTCTTAATCAACGCTAGATCATTGAGAGAACAAATAATATTGAAAAATTAAATCGTAATTATATTCTCTTGTTAAAACAGAACGTGATGAACAAATAGGCTTAACAGTAACAGATTCAATAACACTTTAAGTTTATATTGAGGATTATAAAAGAAATACACTTACTTTCAATAACTTGTATCCTAAACTTGCTTTTGCGTCTCATCCATTTCAATATAACACCGTCTTGGATCACGAAATAAATATAAAAATAGAAAAAAATGAAGGCTTATAAACGCCAGCCGTCGTTCACTTCGTGCAGAAAATGTGCAGAGTGACGGTTGTTAAACGTCTTCTTGATCGGCTAGCAGCGATGACTCATGCAGCAGCGACTGGTAGAGTCAGCAGGCCTTGTTTCTCGGAGGTCACGGTTGTGCTCAGCGTTGGAGCTCAAGCGAGTGCTGAATTGCTGTGTGCCGAGTCCTGGCGTTTATTGTAAAAGCAGCGTCGTGTCGTGTGTGGAGTAGTCAATCGTGTAGTAGTGAGTCGGCAGTTGGATACAGCTAAAGTGAGAAGACAGGGATAATTTCAGCCGTTAGGGGAGACCGTAGAGCGAAGCTCCGAAGATTCTCTCGCCTGCTGAATTCTGTTTGGCAGCTTTATGTGCTGCTGTGTAGTGTGCTGTTGTGTGTACGTCTCGGCTGTAAGTAGTTGTCTTTGTATTCGTCGTCTGTGTCTTCGTATTTAATAAAAGTCGTCGTTGTTTTCTATTGAGGCCTGCTGATTGTGTTCCCACCATACACCCACTACAAGCAAACCCGATGAATTTACGGACGTAGTAGTGGAATTGAAATAATCCGTAACAATTTATTAACAGCATTTCGACGTATTATTTATACTGTAATTTCTGTGTGTTTGTTTACATATATTTTGCATACATATTTTTATGTTTTATGCTCTTGCATTTTGAATATCTGATTTCAATCCTGTTTTCAAACCTTTCCATTATATATTACTGAAAATTTCAATTTGCATGTGATCGGACTTAGACCCTAAAAAAAGCATTTAAATATACAGTTGTGAGTATTCCAAGCATATTCTAAATTATTCTCAGAATTAGCAAGATATTGATGTGAGAACTGGTATAGAGTCTCGAAAACATCTGAAAGCAACCTCTGCGCAATTCGAAAATTGTGGGGATAATACTGGAGAATGCTTCATTTGATCTTCTTGGCAGTTGAACGGGGCATATCCATTTCTTCTGCTTCACAATGGACAAAGGTATTAATCTGCATTTTGGAAGCTTTTCCCCTCTTCCACTTGAAGTGCAACCTTGTCTATTACACCGGAAAAAGGTTTTTCTTCTTGCAGAATGAACTTTAAACTAGTCTGTTTCTTCAAATTTGGCTATCATTAATCGAATAATCCTGACTTGCCATGATTTGCAATTTATAGCAATGATTTAATATTCAGCTTTTTTTAAATATGGAATTTTACTTACAACGAGTAAATCATTTTTCCCCACAAAAGAACAACTGATTTATCACAGAAAAGCTAACTTAGTAGGTCTAATAGCTAATTAATAGGTCCTTTTTTGAGAAGCAGTTACACTGGAGGAACCTGTTTTTGTGGATTTTTATATTTTAATATTAAAATCACAGAAAACTGAAAAATTAATTATATTATTTTGATTTTATTTCGCATAATAATACTTTTATTTTTGTGTTATCATAGCAAAAGAACTGACATCGTAATAAAACAAAACGATTTCAAGTACCGAAATTACTCTCTAATTGAGGAAGGAACTATTTCAAAAGCATGGCAGCAAATATGCTTCATTTAGCAATCTAAATCTAACTAATTTAATAATCTTCAATCATTTGTAGATTATGATTAAAAAATACTAGTAAATTACTAGTAAAACTAATGAGTTATTTGTATTATAGTGAAAATTAGTACAAAGGAAAAAAGTCTGAATGCTTGTATCATTTTTATCTCGAAGGAAAAGCTGTCTAATATTGAAATCTAAAATACAGTGAGAATTTCCGTTTTATAAAAAGACAAAAAACAAAATTTTGAGTATTTTGATCAATTTTACGGGATGAAATATGTCACTAAAAATCGTATACAACCATCTCTCTTCATATTTGAAAGAACACTTCTTTGTTCAAAGTACCTCTTTGCTGTCATAGAAAAGATACTCTTTAGTGTACTTTCTGTATGATAAAACAATCTCCATAAAGCTCATAAATCAAATTCATTCTAGTAATTTCGCCAATTTTTATTTCAAGAGGAAGCTCAGAGCTTTAAATATGTGGTCAATAGTTCTTCTTTCCTATAACTTTCCATTTTAAAGAAAATATTGTTACATTGTACATTCTTTATGGAAAAAAATATGACGATATTCCGCGTCCCCGATCACAGCACTGATTTTGTCAATTTGTATTTTATTTAAAAAACTCATGATGTCTGAATATCTCATCAGTTGCCTTTTGGCATTATCTGCTCTCTATTTTCGAGAATAACACTTTGACACAGATCTCAGCCTCAACAACTAGGCCAGTTTTGGACATTTGGATAGTAAACGTAAAAAAATGAAAGAACCCGAAGAACTCGAAATTGTGCAGCGTCAAGTTTAAGTGTTGGAATCGGTTACAAGAAGATGAAAACTTAAGTAGACGTTCACATACTATTCATTCTCAAGTTAAACGACAGATATGACTATGACGGGTATTTAGCAAAAACCTCAAAAAAAAGGCGTACTGCAGCATTTGTCACGACAGCTGTCATATGCAAGTGTATTCCAGATCCAGTAAATTAAATTTTCCTCAGACTTTTAGAACAGCATGGTCTACAGGCCCACATTCCTTTCAAATGTTTTCCACTCACTGTAGATCATTGTTAGAACATTTGAATAGAAACTTTTAGAGTAGAGAAGTGACATTTTTTTTGTATTTTTGAAGAATCCGGGTATTAAAATTCTCATCTGATTTTCATACACGGGGGTTTAACCGGTGTTAATAGATTTTGTCATGCCAGACTCTATTTATTGGGAAATTATGTTGCAACAACATGCGCATCTGCTCAGGAACAAAATGGGCGTGAAATTTCTCTTTATGAATATAAAGTGCTGTTTACAGCTTGCTAACATTGTGGGCAGATGTCTTGAAGAAGAGGTTATGACACGTTTGGGATTCTATCTCATTTGAATGCCAATAAAAATTTCTAAGACATACTCGCCCGGCGGATTACAGCTCGCATTCTACCGTCTAGATCTATTGCGGATCTACAGAAAGCCTCGATTGATGAATGGAATTTTCTCCCAAAACTTAACCCTTAATTGGGAACGCTAGCGATGGATTTTCGTCACCCCTATTATATTTTTAGCTCAATTGAATGGATTGACCCTGTAGCTTCCTGTTTTGTGACCTTCAATACATGTGCACTTTTTCAATCGATTTCAGCGGATGCTTTATAAAATAATTCTGTTATTTCTTTGAGCGCGATCTCTAAGACCGCAACTCCCTGTTAGTGTCCCAGTGATAAACAAGGCTTAGCAGATGGCGCTAAAACTTGGGCCCCGAAATATCATTCAATTTACTGATCCTATTATGAAGCAGTGCTCCAGACACTTTTAAATGAAGCAGAAAGTGATTTTAATGATAAGGATAATTGTACAGAAGAGTTTTTCGATGAAAGTTCGCATTCAACCGATTCTGATATGTATGTTCAAACATAATTAATTTTTCTAGTGATAATGTATTTTGAAAAATTTATAAAATGTATTAATATACCAAGAGATTTATATACAGTATTTACAGGTTGATTTTTATACTATTTCTTAAACTGTATGTTTAAAATGTCCCAGAAAACCATACTATGAAAGTCATACAAGTCGATAAAGAAGGGCCAATTTTACCCATTGTCATTTTTTTTA
The DNA here is from genome assembly GCF_947563725.1 of Argiope bruennichi. NCBI lineage: Eukaryota > Metazoa > Arthropoda > Arachnida > Araneae > Araneidae > Argiope > Argiope bruennichi. The sequence goes on from NC_079152.1 coordinate 104,671,960, forward strand.
TTTTTCATATAATTGTTCAATTTTCTATTATATTGTCTTCTATATATCTTCCTAGACTGTAAAAATAAATATGATTTAAAAACTAGAAAGTGATATGTTTTTTCAAGAATATTATTTCTTGTAACATGTAATTTGAGAAGAAAATGTAGGTTCCAGCGCATTTACTTTTTTCAATGATATATTTTGAAACATTTCTGAAACATATCTATATATCAAGAAAAATATATTGCTGGTTTTTCATACTAATGCATTCATTAGAATATTTCATTTGAGTGTAAATGAAATGCGGTCTCGTAGACTGCACCTCCCCAGTTAAGTTCTAAAATTTCACCTCCCTAGTTAAGGGTTAACTAGATAATTTGGTGTTCAGTACGCCTAGACGTCGTACAGAATGTAATGAAGCTACAAACATACAGCATATTGTTATGAATCTCTAATGTTCTTCTCAGCACAGTGGTCCGTCGTAGGAATGACCGCTTTAGGTACAGCTTTAATGGATGCTGATCAGATGTCGCATCCATAACCCCCTGGCTTGGCGTCAAGCTGGGTGATATTTTAGACATTTGGCGACAAAAGGAGCGATACTAGGATCTTCGAGAATGACGATAGGTCCATTAGGACGCGATTTAAGATGATCTTATGAGATCTTTGTCTGTTGTTTTGAGTTCATTTGAGTTCAACTCTAGTTAATAGTTGAATGCGCTTCGAACTGCTTTTCATTGTTGTGTTTTTAACATTTTGCTGATTGTTAGAAGTGCTGCTGTTTATTGCTTGTGTATTTCCTGGTTGCTTTATTGTTTACTATGTATTCTGGCCACTATATTAATAAACGTCGTCATTTGTTATTGCGGCCTGTTGTCACCATACACCCACTACTGTGAACTCATCGAGTATAGCTAAATATTTCCGTAACAATATTAAAATTCATACAAACTGTACGAGTGGAACATGTTTTATTCAATTGCACAAGTGAGCATGTACTTTATTTTTAATTGATATTGCAGTACAAATATGCCTTTATTTAAAAAAATATTAATTTATATTTAAGTATTTTTTAAAAAATAATACCTTTATTTAATAATGCTATATGTTTACGTCACTTTTGATGTGGTTTTGTAGTTTTATCTGCACAAACTGTAATTACATTTATTCATGGTCATAATTGTACTGTCTTTTTTTTTATAATGCATAATTAAATTCTTCAGAAATTTGTAGTTATTGTTATTTATAATTCAAATATATTTGAATATAATTATGTATGAAGTAAAATTTGTTTCATATTTATATATTAGCACGAAAATATCTCTTTTATTTATAAATTAAATGCTTACACTAAATGTATGTTGGGAGTTTCTATATTATAGCATATATCTAAAAGATCATGCTTATATTCATGAAATAGACAACAAAGTATTATTTGACTTTCTTTGATCTCAGAAAGATCAATCATTAGATATAAAGTTTTATTTAATGTTAGATATTATAAGAAGCTACTACTTTTTTCAAACAATTGTTTTCGAACAAAATCTTATGAAAATCACCCTAGAAAAATTTAAATACTTTTGGTAACTCCAATATGTATATGCGTAATATTTGAGTAATAACTAAATATAATTATATATGCCTAATTTTTTCCAGATTGTTCTTGGTAGTACCACATCTTTAGAAAAATCATTCGAATATGCATTTTTAAAAAGAATATTTGGATCAGGTCTTATTATGAGGTAAGAAAGTAAACTCATTTATTTGTTTTTCACGTGATTTAGAGCATTTATATATAAAATATATATATATATATATATTCTTGATAAAAAAAAACATGGAGATTTCTCAAACTTGTGACATAACAAAACTTTTAAAAGACTTTTTAAATAACTCATCGTGATTTCTTGTTCAATTATTAGTGGAGTTTTTGAGCTGTAAATTTTAAGCATTTGGATTCATTCTAGCAGGAAAAGAAGAATTAATAAATATGTGTAAAAGTTATAATAAAATTTATTAAATAATTATAATGACTACAATTTATATATGTACAACTTAAGTTACTAAGCTACTTCAATGTATGTTCGTATACCTGGAATTTCAAAACTGTTTCTTTGTAGAGTAAAAAGGAAATGTCAAAAGATTTTTGAAGTGGAATAGTGGTGGTTAATTGAAAATTTATTTTCACAGTGCCCTTTAGAAATATAGGAAATGGAGATAATAAAATATTACCTATTTTAATCATACAAAGAATTGCCATTATTAATTAAAAGGACAAAAAACGAACTCAGCTATTTCTTATTTGTTTCTGAGAAATATTACTGCAATCAGAATTAAATTAACATTTGAATTAACCTAAGGTATTTCCACAATCGAGTAATTTCCGAATCTTTATATGTATACATATCGTAGACTAATTGAAAAAAAATCTTGATATTTTTTAAAACAACTCATTTAACAGTTAACAGGGCTTATTGAAAGTCATTAAATAATTTTTTGTTTATCCTGTATCCAAACTTTCTTCCATAAGTATAAAAAGTGCAAAATTCTTCATAAAACATTATGACTTTTTTCTGGCTCATTGCAATTAGCTTTATCTCATCCAATGTTTTTACAAGGCATGCATATCAAAAAGAGATTGTCGTTTAGCCCCATTACTACAGTTGGTGATTGCTAAATAAAATATAAAAAAAAGATTATCTTTAAAATGTTTATTTAAAATGATATTGATTAAAAATTATAGTTTAGAAATTGCATAACAATTAACTTACTCAAGGAATTTTTAATATTAAAGGATAATTATTGCAATTTTATATAATTTTTAATGACTTTTTGGCTGAAATTTAATAAATCATACTTAGCAGTTTGAATGATGATAAATTGCCAATACTATCATTATTCAAACATCATTAACTGTCATCATTGAAACTTGAAAGAAGTAGGGAATTGGAATTTATAGCAACAATGGCTGTTATCCTCTGAAGTTTCAGTCAGTTAACAGTAACAAAGTAGTTCCGATGATGTGATTCTGTTCATATTCGAGATTCTAAAGTTCCAGTGAAAAGAAGAGGTACAAAAAGGCAGACAGTTCCCGCAACACGGAATGGTGATAAAAGAGTCCCCCCCCCCAAAAAAAAAGTATCAACAGAATGTGGTCAATACAGTTAATAGATATTGAAATGCTTCATCACTTGAAGAGAAACTTGCAGATTGGTCTTATTTGCAGTTATTTTACCCAGAACATTTTTGAAGGACATATCTTGTTTATCTAACTGAAGAAAAGTTCACAATTTGTCTCTATAAAATATATACTTTTTGCACGAGAGAATTATGTGTTCAGTATCATTAATGCTATTACATTCGTGACAAAGGGGATCATTTTGAAGGTTAAACCGATTCAATAGTCCTAGTTTTATAGTTGTTATGCTGATTAGTCTGGCCAAGACAAAATCTTCCCTTCGAATTTTGGACCAGGAAGACAGTGCTACAATGCTAGGGATGTCACCTAAGAAAATGGAATATTTACTGTTTCTATAATTATTGATTGTGATCTGATGCGTCTCTTTCTTGAGGCTTGAAATAATATCTTCAGGAGAGATCTATTCAATACAAGGTGTATTTTGTGTAACTTCCCTGGCTAAGTGATCTTCAAGCTTGTTCCAGATTAAATTTGAATGACCAGGTACCCACAAGAAGGATATTTTTTGATTTAGTTTTGTTAAAGTCTCAACTTTGGATGCAATACGTTGGATAGTTTTTGGCGACTGGAGAGAAATATTTTTCAACCATGTGAGCGTAGAGTAGTTATACATAAGAATCAAACAATCTTTGCCAGGAATGTCATTATTAATCGTTGGTTATTAAAACAAAAATTAAAGAATAAAACAAGAGTTAGTTAATATCTCAATTATGTATAATTTTAGGTTGAAATCTTATAATTTTTATTGACATAGGGTGGGAGATTCAAAACTACTACTTTTTAAAAATCAAAAAGATATATAATGTTCCATCTATTCCTCGTCATACAAATGCTTGGTTCATTTTCTATAAAATATTGTACATAGATCGTATGATAAATTATTAGGATTTGAAATTCAAAATGCAGCAAATCATTTACTATTTATTCAATCATCTAATTTTATCATAAATATTTGCTGGCCTAGAGTCAATTTGAGTAATTGATTGTTTTGTATTGATTTATCATAAATGCTGTTTATGTATTTTTCATGCATTTCATGGCAAACGGTAAGGCATGACAGGAAAATAAATATGTTGCAATAATTCAAAATAGATACAATTGCAACGAAATTGAAAAAATTGTCAAGAAATTCATTCTGAAAATATTTAAAATTAATATACAGTAGATAGTTACTGCTATGAAACAAAAATGAATAGGAAATATATGAGAAAGTATTGATAAATTAAATAATGAAAAATTCAAATATCAAACAATATGACTTCTCGTCGCATTGTTTGCTATTCTATTTAAAGATGTTATATTCTTCTAAAAAGTTTCTAATATCTCGTTTGATTGCCATTAAAATAACAACTATTTGGGAAACTAAAAATAATAGATTTTCAGATAAGATTTAAAAAAAAATGGAATGGAATCCAAACTTCCGATCTTTACATAATTATATTGAATTTAAATTAAATAGAAAACTATTTTCAATTTAAAATTACTAAATTCAAAGCATTGCAATCTTTATACGATTAATTAAATTAAAAAAAAAATAATACTATAATTATAAAAATCTAATTTATTTTAATAAGACACAGAAACTATGATAGAAAATATAGAATGATTTATATTACTTTAAAAAGCAATGACAGATAACACGCATACACACACACACACACACTGAAATATTTTATATGTCCTTATTAAATATCAATCACAAAACATAAAAATACGATCATTTCACAAATAAATGATGATGTTTTCTGGTTTTGACAGCATAAAACATGAACAAAATTGCAATTGAGTTTTGTGAACGTATTGTGTCTTAGATTATAATTGGAAACACAATGGTAAGTAATTAAGATCAGGGCTTTAAGAAAATGGGATACACTTTTTTATGCTCCAGCTTCTTTTGACATAGTAAAGGGAAGACAGCTTTATCTTTTTTTAATATTCCTTTATAGGTATAGAAGTTACCTTTACTTTTTACGGCATTATATATCATGGGAATTTTATTTTTTAGTTTATCTGTACAATTCATTTATAGTGGCCATTTTCTTAAAATAAGGATCTGATAAAATCTTTTATCATCCAGTATATGGAATGAAAATTTTAATAAAAATGTATGCTAAAAAATCAGTCCTATATTTTTATTCTTATTAATCAGAGAAAATGGAAGCTGCATTATAAATAAATTTCAGTGAAATTTGAATATTTTTCTAAAATAAATTAGATTCTACTCAATTCAGTGTATATATATTATAGAGTTCCTTATTTAAATAAGGAGATTTTAATCTTTAGTATAAGTATACATACATATATTTACTACTCTAAAATACCAACAATTTTTATAAATTATGAAACAAAAAAAAGTCACTGAAAATTCTTTTTATTTGTTTGATACTTAGCAAAAAGAACCAGTTAATGAAAGCATGAATCCTTGTTGAGCATTATTAAAAGTTTTCGGATATTTCTTACAGCTCTGGCTCTAAATGGACAACCAGACGTAAGTTACTGGCTCAGACTTTCCACTTCCGAATTTTAGAAGACTTTTTGCCAACTTTCAACGACCAGGCTTTGTTTCTTGCAAAAAAGATTCAGTTACTCCAGCATAAAGATTATGTAGACATATTACCGCTCATCACATTGTGCACTTTAGATATTATTTGTGGTAAGTATATAATATAGATTCTTTTATTTTCATTTAAAACCATCGAGATATTCCTCCCAAAACTTTCTCGCATATTCTCTAATAAAAGTATTACCTTGGTGTCTAATAAAGGTATATTAAATTGTATCTTGGATAAGGCCATGAGCATCGTACATGACTTTGATAATTCATACTTATGAAATACTGATGTTTCGCGAAAATTTAGCATTTTTACTGAATTCTATAGTGTCATACTTGAAAATTCATCACTGGCATGTGGTTGATAAATGAGAAAATCGAATTTGTGGTTTAGACGCAATTTTCTTAATCGATTAAACCAACATTTATTACGTAAGTACAAATGTTACAAATTACAAATTTATTACAAATTATTATTTTATTACAAATTTGTATACCAAATTTTATACATTTAAGCCCTTTCATTTTTGAATGATCGCGTTTACCTTCTTGTGAAATTTCAACCAGAAAAGTTCGTAATTTGATTTGTATTTACAATTTAGACGCTAAATCTATGTACCAAATCTTATATATATATATCTCTTTTCGTTTCGGATTTATTATGATAAATTATATTTGGACGGCCGGACAGACAGAAGTCTTTTGCATGAATTTTGCTCAAAATTTGACAAAAATTTACAAAATTGGTGAAATGACATATATTGAATTTTATCAGTCTCTCTCTCTCAAAGTGTTTTCGATTTAGCGCATTCTAAGAAATACCAATCAGGCAACAGACAGATATTAGGCGAAAATTAAGTTGTTTGAACTAACTTAAATCTAAAAAGTGGAGATATATCAAAATCTCAAGTTCAAATTTTTTTGATAATTGCAGTATTTTCTCTATATTTCATATAGGAGAAAACAATAATGGCATTCTTAATAGGATAAAAAATTTAAGCACTCATTCATCCGAAGAAAGATTATTTTAAAGTTTCGAATTCATTGATGGGCGTTTCTAGAGCTTATTTAATGTAGGAGTTTCAATATTATTAAAAATAAAGAATGCTTTGTAAAAATAAAAAAAAATAAAAAATAATGGTGCAGAAAATCTGCAAGATGTGTTTTCAGGAATAAATTTTAAACTATACATACAAAAAAATTGGATGAATAGATCACATTCACCATTTTCTTTGCACATGTGTGCTTATATGCAGCATACGGTACTTTTTCAGAATCCATAATGGGTACCCAGATTGGTGCACAAAAAGGAGAGAACATAGAATATGTGTCAGCTATTCACAAGTAAGAGAAAGACTTATTAATTCTTGCTTATCTTTTTCGCCTAGAATATTGACGTTTTTGCCTGCAAAAGAATGAATATAGAATGCCCTTTTTTTTCAAAAAAATCATTTTGTTATTTGATAAGAATGAAAAGCAGGAATTTAATTCAGTATATTAGGAATTAAAGAGCGTGAAAATTAAAAAGAAAATTAATTCATCATGATAAAGACGAAAGTGGAAATCCTTCTCTGAGTTAATATTAAACGGAAACAATTTTTAAAAAATCCTAATTGAATGTTTTGATGGATGAATTCAATTTCATCATATTAAAAATATTTTTATAGTTTGTATATTCAGTTTTTAAAAGGCATTAAAAAGATAATTATTTTGATTTTAATACAATGCAAAACTCGTTTTTTTGTGGTAATAGTTTGAAATATATGGTCAACAATTTTTATAAAGTTGTATCAATTGCCCATACGGTGAACATTAAACTTATTTTCTTGCTTGATTAAATTGTCTGATTAACTCCTATTTCTCGGTTTCTTTCCTACTTTGCTTCTTCTGATTGAATAAAGCTTTTAAAAACACTGTGAACTTCAAATGATCCTTTCTAATAATACTTTGCAGTCCATTAATTAGAAAAATGTTAAGTGCAGCTGTAAAATCATTCGATAAAGCCGTCTGAATATAGCGTTTGTATAGAAATTCATTTACATTTTATTGCTGCCATTCGAGAAAAACGTTCGAGTTTTACCTTTTTAACCTAAATAAGAGCTGTAAACGAATTTGATTCAAGAAACATTTTGATAAATAAAAGTATATGGTGGAAATTAAACATGTACTTGCTATTTTTTATTTATTTATAAATTCCTTATAAAAGCATAAAATATATTCAATTTGTACATAATGTAATAGAAAAATAAAATATTTTATAAATAAACAATAAAAATATGAAGGGGAAATTAAATAATTCTTACTACAAAATAAATTAATATTTAAAATGAAATTACATTTTAACGATTCCAAAGACATGAAATGAGTGACAACTTATTGTTAACCATTAAAAGTTACTCACATGATTTCAATTATGTGAGTAACTTTTAATTGGAAAGTTATTCACATGATTTCAATTATGTGAGTAACTTTCCAATTTATTTCTGTCCTGGTGTACAGTCACTCAGATAAATTGTAAATAACATTAAAAAAACTCTTTAATGCTTTTTTTTTATTTTAAAAGCATTCCCTCAACTAAAAAATAAATTTTCCAAATAAATTCAAACAAGAAAAATTAAGAATAACTCATTATTATAAGGAGCTGAAATTTTGCATCATAGAAGAAGTATTTAAATTTTTGTTTGCTATTCATAGCTGATTTCCGATAAATAGGAATTGTTTTCATTTAGAAATAAATATTTCCATTTCTATCGTTTGCATTATGAGTAGTTTACTCTTCTTAATTTCCTTACTGATACCAAAAGTTTTGTCATCTTAAATACGAAGTATAACTGCTTTTTGCTAAATTTAACCAGAAAAGTATTCAAAGTCTTTGGAGCTTAAATTCTTTATATTATAGGTTGTTTTCTTTAAATAAAATACGACGAAAAATGCACTAAGAAATTAAAATTATAGAAACGATTGATTAAATATAATTATATACTAAAAATATTTTCAAACTGGTAATATAATAAAGTTCGTGTAAAGAATTCGAAAAAAATTCAGAATTCACACAATTAATAACACAACAATGTATAATTTCTGTTTGAAAACGATCCTTGAATGTATCTGTCGATGTCGCGTAATTAATTAAAAAAATTCGTCCAATTTAGAGATTTTCCATGCTTTATAATTTCATCAATTTAAGTAGCAAAAAATTGTTTTTTTTTGTTTGAAATCTTACAATCTCAAAAATACTATAATAAATATGATTGTTAAGACCTGGGAACTATGTAAAACTTTTTGTGTCATAATAATTTGTAATATACATCGAAGAGCCATTACATTATGACCGCCTTGTTAATAACATGTAGGACCACCTTTATCCAAAACTGTCATCACCCGACGTGAAATTGACTTTACAAGGTGCTGATAGGCAATCCGAGGTATCTCGTACCAAGCGCTCACCAAATGGCTTTACAATTACCTCACATTGAGAGGGGGTAACTTGGCAGCACGAATTGGGTTTTCCAGGTGCGAACACAAATTCTCTATGGGAATAATGTCAGGTGAATTTGGAAGTCAAGACATGATTTGAAAGTCACTGGAATGTTCCTCGAATTATTGCCTAACGATTCGACCGTTATGACATGGTGCATTATTCTGTTGGTAAACACCATCAACCGCAGGAAATTCTATTGTCATGAATGGATGAAACTGATCTGCAACGATGTTTACGTAGCGTACACACATCATGGATTGTTCTGTGGGGATCATGGGTCCTAATGTGCTCCATGAAAACATTGCACAAACCATTATACCCCCACCAACGGCTTATTTCCGTCTAACTGTGCATCCGGGAGTCTGAGTTTCCTTTGGAAATCGGCGTATTCGTATGCGCCCGTCGATGTGATGGATCAGAAAACGTGATTCGTCGGATCATGTAGCCTTCTTCCATTCTTCTAATGTCCAATTCCGATGTTTCTTAGCCCATAGCAGTGACGTGCCGTCAGTGCAAGGACATGCATCGGCCTCCGGCTGAGTAGGGCCCATACGCAGCAATGTACGCCGCACAATGTGTTGAAAAACACTGTCTGGATTGCCACTATTGTAGCTTGTGGTGATTTCGGCTGTTGTAGCTCCTCGGTCACGGCAAATAACGCATAGCAATCTCCGCTCTCCTCTGAAATCAATGCGCCGTGGACGACACATTGTATGCCGGCGACTTGTCGTTTCACCATCCATGCACCATTTCGATATGTGCTCACAACAACTACATGTGAATAGCCAACTAAACGCGACGTTTCTAATATTGATGTTCCCAGTCGCCGAGCCATAACGATTTGACCTTTATCGAAATCTGATAAATCAACTGCTTCCCATTTTTTCGCTAATCCCGATATGTTTGGAAAGACAATGCATAGACATTTTTTATTCTCCAACATCAGCCGCGCACGTCCATTAGTTTTGCTCTTGGGTGAGCCCATCGTTATAGATGGTGGCTGGTCATAATGTAATGATTCTTCGGTGTACATTTATTTACTCAAACAATATAAAATATAATTATTCTAATAAAAACTTTTTGTGTATTTCAAACAGTTTGAAAATAAGCTTTGAGGCAAAGACAAGAGCAGATACCTTGTATATTGCTATAATTAGAAATTTTAAATCTAAATGTACATTTTTTTTTACTATTTAACCATAATTGTTTTGCGAATCGATTCAAATTATTCCCTTATGCTTGCAGATTAGCTGAATTTTTTAATCAGCAAAGCATCTATCCTTGGTTATGGTCGAATGCGTTGTTCAACCTCACAAGATCAGGAAGAGAATTCCGCAGATATGTGGAAATTGTGCATAAGTTTACGGAAAAGGTAGAGTGTGATAATTTTAAATCTTTTTACAGATAATGATTGAGATATAATAGCTATAATTTTTTCATTGTTGTTTCAATGATATACTGATATTATTTTTTAGGATAAAAATTAATTTTTTTTCAAGTACTGAAACATGGTCTGGTGAGTTACAGAATGGCAAATTTTTCTTTGTTCTAACTAGCGTCACTTACAAAATTTACAAGGTTGAGTCAGGCTGTTAAATGATTTCTCATAATGTATGACACAAATGTTGTTCAACTCTGAAAATACTTCTATAATTGATAAAAGTAGCGATGCCCATTTCATTTCTTGACCTTTTTTTGGCAAACAGGCATACTTGGATGAGCTGAATTCTTTAATATTTATTAAGAATATAGGATCACAAATTATTGTGACCAAGGATCATGACTTACTTGTGTGAGTTTGGTCAGATGCATGAGTTAGATCTAGTTAAGTTTATATCCAAGTTCCAAACAGAGTATTTTTATGGGCGTCAAAATTATTTTATGTGATCAGATGACAATGACATTACATACATCGACTCAGATATCTTCTACCCTTTCTTACAAAAGGGCTAATATTTGACTAAGATGCATCAACATGCATCAACATATTACTATGTATCTATACTGAAATCTGTGTTGAATATTTGACATCTTCTTACTGAATTATTTTACCATCAGGTCTACCGTAGTGCCAACAGAAATATGGGAGACTGGGAAAAGGAATAGTCTTTGTTGTTTTTGAATCTTCTTTTGCTATTTAGTTGTATTGCCTGGTGTCAATAAAAATATGATGGATACCCGAAATAAAAATGCAAACTTTAATTGATAAAGCAAACTATTGATCAGTTTTCAAAGAAAGGACTTAATGCGATTGATATTTTTGAATGAAATAATTGTACTTGTAAACTAATGAAATTGGATATTTTTAACATAACACACACGCACAGTGGTTATAAAAATAATGATAACATCTGTGAATAAAAGTGATATTTATGAATGGGATTCGTAAGAATTAAAATATAGTCCTAGCTGTAAGTATTTTTTTAAATATAAGAATATGTATCATGATAGTATGAAGTAGCTTTAATGAAAGAGTGTGTGTCTTGGATTTTTGTCGAAAATGTAGATACCAGTACCTGGCAGACTTTCAAAGAGGCCAAATTGTAAGAGCCCAACTATCTGTAGCAACTATGACTGAAACATACCAGCGTTTAGAAGTTTCTAGAGGCACGGTGTTTAAACTCATGACAACATATACACAGCGCTGCGAGACAAGCGTGGGAAAATAAAATAGTTGGTAGAAAGAAAAGCTCAGTGAAAGAGACATACGGGTATTGAAGAGGATTGTAATGTCTAAAAAGCGAACAACTGCAGCAAAAATGACTCATGGGCTCAAGTTCCATCTGGATTATCTTGTGTCAGTGATTACAATTAGAAGACACCTTCATAAACAGAGTATTTCAAGTACAGCAGCAATTCCTAACCACTTGTCTCAGACATTAATGTCAAAATTTGTCTACAGAATGCTTAATCACAAAATCTGACTGATAAATGAAAGGCAGTTGAATCATCTTTCACACTTCCCCCCATATTACTTCTAGTACGTTTTGGAAGGACATCTGTAAAAGCGCGTGATCGTGACTGTCTCTTTTCCACCTGTCAGGAGGAATGGTGTGAATCTGGCATGATATGGGAAGACGTGTCATGAATTTCTGCTGACCCAATCGTAATTCTGAAAGAAAGGATCACTCTAGAGAAATATGGTGAAGTTTAGTTGACGAAGTTGTTGCAAACTTTTTTTTTCGAGGATGTTAAGGCTTCTAATTCATGCAACGAAACTTATACAATCGTGATTTGATAAACACGAGGATAAAGTGAAGCACCTTTATCCTAGTGTGTACAGTCTCCCTCACTCAATATAATTGGACAGTTATTTTAGAGCATTTATTCCAGAATCAGTATCCTTCTTCTGCATCTCCCTCGGAATTTTCACAATATCTCTAAGAATGGTATAATATTTTTCTAAACATTATTTAGCATTTGTCTGATTCGTTTCTCAGTGAAGCTGTATTACATGCCAAACGTTATTTAGGTGCTATTAATACAGATTATTCTATTTCTGTGGTGTTTCCACACACACACAACACACGGGCTTATATATATATATATATATATATATATATATATATATATATATATATATATATATATATATATATATATGATTTTAATTTTTTCAGATTGTTCGACAAAAGAAACAAGAAAGACTGTCCCAACAAAAATCTGTGCAAAACAAGGAAAAAGAAAATGAGATTGAAAGGAAAAAGAGAAAGGCTTTACTGGATTTGCTATTGGATTTGCATCTGGAGAAACAACAAATTTTGGTAACTGATATCCAGGAAGAAGTGGCCAATTTTATGTTTGCAGCACGTATATCTTTTCTCTTATTTTTTTGTAAGGCATATCCGAAACTAATATATTGAAATGTATTTTATGAATAGTAATTGGCTCTTATCTGAGTAGTGAGATAGTGTGAAACTGACCCTGAAAAATACTACGTTATAAAACTTTCAAATCGTTTCTTAAATTACACTTTCTAACAACAAATATTTTGACATCTATGCAAATGAGGATATCTACGGTTCTGATTTATGCCACTTCTGTATTTAAATATCATGTAGGAAATAGTAATGGCATTAGTCACATGGAAGATGCCACGAAATTCGGGGCTGTCTGACTTTGAGAAAGGCGTAATTGTTGGATATCATAGAAATGGCCATTCCATAAGGAGCATATATAGTAATTTAAACATTCCAAAATCGACAGTGTCTTTTATGATAAGAAATGGAAGGTGAGTGGTGATTGTCGGAATGTGCTTCTATCAGGTAGATATAAGAAACTTTGAAATAGAAACCGACGAGTGCTCTCCAAAGAAATTCGGATAAAACGTATTAAACCGTGATCTACATACAGCAGGAGTTCCAAAAAGCATCCGGGATTGTTGTTTCGATAAATACCATCTGCAAGGAAGCAAATTTGCTTGGATTCCATAGTCGTGGTGCAGGCCATAAGCCTTTGATTACAAAATCCAAACGAGTTGCTCTGTTAAGATGGTGCAAGCCACTTCTAATCTGGGTCGTAGATGAGTGAAATAGGTTCCACGGAGTGATGAGGTTCAATCTCTATCCGTCGGATGGCAGAGTCTGGGTTTGGCGTAAGCATGGAGAAAATCTTTTGCCAGAATTTATTGTGATTACAGTAAAGTTTGGCGAGGTGGAATTATGGTCTAGGATGTTTCTCGTGGCATGCACTGGGACCCTTGATTGAGCCACATGTATCACCAATATCAAAACGATATCTTTGTCTATTTCCTAATTCTACGGAAATCATTATAGGCTCTTCTCTTTCTTCTTTAATGATCATATCCCTTCTATGAAATAATGGTTAAGTTAAGGCTTTATACAATGTTAACTTTAAGATATTTTATAAAGAATTTTTTTTCGTTTCTAATTAGGGTCATGATACAATATCCATGGCATTAACCTATACTCTGTATAACATCGGCATCGAACCAAAGATACAAGAGAGAGCTCGCGAAGAGATCGATACCATTTTTGGGGACGACTATGAAAGGCACGTCACAATGGACGATGCCTGTAATATGAAATATCTCGAATGCATTGTCAAGGTTGGTGTTAAAAAAATGTATTCTTATATTTAAATGAATATTTTGCTTTATAAATTGTTAGATATTAGTGAAGAAGAAGATAGATTTTGTTTTTAAGTTCCTTGAATATTTACCCTTCAGTGTAGCCATTTGGCTACACGTTTTTAATTCCATTTATAAACTTCACATGATTATTCAAGTGCAATGAGTGCTTCGAAATCCTTTTTTTAAATATTTTTTTGATAAACATTTCTAGAAAAGATTGATATATGGCAATAGTGTTACAAGAATTAGATTTAAACTGGAAACTTGGGAAAATATAAAGATGATTATAGTATGAATAGATCTGCCATTAGAAATACTAGCATTTTTTTGCATTATAAAAATGTATTGGTAAAAAGGGCCTTTTAACCTTATTGCAGAATTATTATAATGAGATTTGCGTCATTTGGATATTATTTAATTCAGAATGCAGCCGTTTTGCACATTTTAATTTTACGAAAAAATAATTTATATTTTTTTAAAAACTAATTTTCTTAATTATATATAGTTGTTCAAAATGCATATATTTTTTTAAAAAAATCATGCATTCTAGGGTTAATATGTAGCATGGTTCTTGCTGTCTCAAAAATTTTTTTCAGTCATTCTAAATATTAATCTTTTCTTAATGATGTATGTATTTTTTCTGATAAAAGTGGAGTGAGAGGAATTTGCATTTAGTGGTTTTTATCAACTGTGTATATAACTATTAATGTTTTATCAATTTTTTTAGATATGTTTTTAAAGTATTTTTACACTTATTTTTGTCATAAACAATTCTGAATTGACATTTTTTTTATTCATTTCTTTTATATTAGAATATTATATATTTTTTAAAAATATTTTTTGGCCAAACAGTTTACCTGTAACTAATAGTCTATATACCAACTATACTTTACATTAGTTTTTTTTACTGGACTTAAATTCAATATAGATTTTAAATGTGTTTTACAATTTAAAATTTTTTTGATGGATTAAATTTCGAAATGTTGAAACTTATTGTGTAATGTTATTTCATTGTAAGAAAAGGAGAGAAATTAAGCATTTGTACTTTATCCTAATTATCTACCAGACATTAAAGTTACTGAATCAATTAATATCTATTAATATCTGTGATAATTTAGAATTAAAAACATTTATTCATTTGCATTTTGACACTATTATATTTTTATGGCTACTTAAAAATTTTTTACTCTTTAACCATTCTTTTAAGTAAATTCTCATTGATTTCAATTCAACCGAGGTTCATCAATTATAAACCTTAATTGAAATGAAGATTTTTAAATTTCAGGAATCTCTAAGGCTCTTTCCATCACTACCGGTTATTGGTAGAATATTAGACGAAGACATTGAATACAGTAAGTATTCCCTCGTCTGAGAAAAAAAAATGTGGTATTAAAAAATATTATAGTTATTTTTTTGAATTAGAATGCAAAATCTTTATTATTTACTTTACATTTCACTTATTTTTGGCTTAAAACTCTAAACCATGGTCAGAAATTTTTGAAATTTTTCTTCATTAAACTGATTTGTAAAAAAATTGTTTAGTTAAAATTGTTCTCAAATATCAGTTTTAACAGCAGGCTTGAGCGAAATTTCATGTCATTATTCAAAAAGATTTGTGATGTATGGACATGTATGTATTTCACTTCGAATTTCTTTGTTTGACAGCCGAACTTCACTCTCCTGGTTCGATCCTCATCACGAAATGCTTTAGAATAAGACATTTTTAAAACACGGCTCATTCTTTCTTTGCTTGTTCACCGCTGATGCTCATACTGTTATTGACTTTTTTTTTTCGTTCCTTTGCAATAAAGAGTTTTAGTTGGAACTTAAAGAATGGAAGTTTATGAATTGAATATAATTCCAAGATTATTCTGATTAATAACACTTAAATGAAAAAATAAAAAAAGAGCTTATCTGAAATCTTCATCTATAATTCGGCGATTTAAGAATAATTTTTCAGAAATTTGAATTTCGTTTCTTATTTTTCAGTTGAGAATATATTGTCTCAAATTTGCAATGTGGCTTCTCAGCACACAGCTGGTTTCATCGTAAAAAAGATAGTTTTACAGATGGCTTTTAAGCATGCTTAACGGATGACAGATCGATGACCCCTCTGTTTTGGCGACAAACTTGGAGACCATTTCGCGATTTTGATAACAAAATTGGAGATTCCAGAACAAACAAGAATTTTGGAGATGCGTTTATTAGGATACGATTTTTAATGTCCTTTCTAGAACTTTCCGTGAGAAAGCCGTGAGTTAGACCTGAATCGCGTATTAAGGCAGCATTGAGCCGTGCGCTGATTAGACAGTCAATGTTGAGTCGAGAGTTGCGTTCGTAGTAATGATTTGGTATTCGAGTTTAGCTCAAATGAGCACACAAAGGAGAATAGTAAACTTTGGAGAGGGTAAATTGTTGTGTAAATTCTCTCTGATTGCTTTATGGTATTCTGGTTGTTTACAACCGATTTACTGTTTGCGTGCCGCTGTTCAATGTAAGTATGTTCTTGTGTAGATTTGGCTGTATTTTGTTAATTTTGTGTTTGTGGTCTGTTGTTCAATAAATGTATTTCTTTGAGCTTATTGGACTGTTTCACTGCATCTTTTGCACCGGACCCGTTGAGTTTGCAGATTTTTGGAAATTTTTTGTAGCAATACACAAAATAAATTTTAAAAGCAGTATAGGTGCTTGTTACTTTTTGATGTTATCAGTCATCAGACTCAGAGGATTTGAGACTGAGTTTAGCTATATTTAGCTAGATTGGTATACTGTAACTCTCTGAATGTTAATTTCAGATGACCTTGCAATTTTGACGAGAATAACCGATGAGCAAATAACACCTTCTCAAAAATATTACAAAACACTAATGGGAATACACTTAACCCTCTTCACATATAAAATATTCTGCACGTATATACTGTGATTCACCCGCGGAATCGGGTTTTGAACACATGCTCAAAAAACAAGACCGTAGCAAATTTTTAGCTGAGACCAATTATGGATTTTGATAGTATGAAGCCACAGGCTTAAAACTTTCTCCAGAATTCTTTTTTTAACCTCAACATAGATTCTGGAGAAAAATTTCTTCTTTTGGAATGCAAAATAAAATCATGTTTTTGAAATTTCTAATAAAAATTGAAGACTTTCATGCAAGAAAGAAAAAAATGATCAGTAGTTAGGGTTACAGAAGCAAATTCTTGCCTTTCGCGAAATATTTAAATTCAAAAAAAGAAGTAAAACTTCATGATTATAAAAAAGCTTTTAGAGTAGAATGAATAGCTTTAATGGTACAGCAGTTGCGTCAGACTGGGCAAAAGTCTGCTATGTTCTTCGACTTCAGTAAGAAAAATCGATGGCCTTAAATGAAATTACAAAATTTTATGTTTAATTTAATAGCTTTCAGGAAGGAAAATTTTTATAAAAATGAAATATTGTTTGATTTTCAAACACAACAAAATTTTGATAGGTCTTATAACTGGAGAAATGGTACTAAATACTTTTTGTTTGTGTAAACGCATATTTAAAACACATTGTCCAAAACTGGAAATTTATGAAAGTAAATAATTTTATTTTGCTTTTGACAAATCATTTTAGTAGATAGATCTTAACTAGTATAATTTAATGCTGAAAAGATTGCATGGAAATTTCTCTGCTAGGTAAAAAAAAAAAAAAAATCGTAAAAAGTGAGATTTAAAAACCACAATGAATGGCACTCAAAATAGAATTATTAAATATATTATCTTGGAATAAAAAGTTACATACAATTAGAACTAGAATTAAAAATACTAACACAAATGTTCAGAAAGAAAATTCTTATTGAATCGTAATTTTTTATTTGATATATTTGATAAATATTATAATTATAAAAATTATATTCTTAGGATATGAATTACTGATAGTTTGTTTCTTCATATAAAAAATTACGATAATAATATATATATGTTTTCGAAAACACAATCAGAATCCCAAAAATATATTTTGAGAATCATGCTAGTTTGTCTGTGAGCAATAAGATTCAAACAAGCAACGAGATAGATAAGTGAAATGCAATAAGTGATCTGGACTCCTGAATTGTAGATTTGTATTAGATGTTAGTAAAATGTTAGTCAGTTAGTTAAAATGATATAAAATTCATGTTACATTTTCTTCACTGAACTTAGGAGACAGACTCAAGATGGGCTATAAGAAAGGTGGACAGTGACTACTTCAGCTAGTTATTTTTTATGAAGGATTTTTATGTTTGTGCTTAAGCGAATGGGAATTTTTATGTATGTGTTCGATCAAGCGATTAATTGTCAGTTAGAAATTAATCAGGTTAAGAATATACAAGTACATTTCTTAGAGTATGCGAGAAAGCTTCGGGGAGACTATTACGTCTATTTTTACTTGGTGATTAAAATACAATAATAATGTAATAATAAATACAATAATAATAAAATACAATAATAATAAAATACAATAATAATACAATAATAATAAAATACAATAATAATAATAAAATACAATAATAATAAAATACAATAATAATAAAATACAATAATAATACAATAATAATAAAATACAATAATAATACAATAATAATAAAATACAATAAAAATAAAAATATGCAGTAGTTTCTAGCTAAAAACTAGAAGTTTTTAAGAAATACAATAATCTTAAAAAATAAATTACAAATAAATGCAATTTTTCAGATCGTTAATTTTCAGTTAATAACATTTTATTCTTGCAATTTAACTTTTATTGAAGCACAGTTCCTCACATTTTTTTAAAATTCTTTATTGAAATGCCATTATGAGCTCATTAAATAAAATTATCGCCAGAATGTATTTTTTTTTTTAAAAAATAATGTTCATAAACAAATGAAATTTTTTTAAAAAACTCTACGGCTGTGAAGAACATCTTAAGCCAATAATTCAAGAATAACTTTTATTAACTTTATAAATCTTAACTCACTTATTTAACAATTTTTTAATTTTTTTCTTTTGTAGACGGAATGTTTATTCCAAAAGGAACTCATGTTCACTGTAACATTATAAGCCTTCATAGACGGGATGATATATACCCAAATCCTGATGTATTTGATCCAGACAGATTTCAGCCTGAAAATTCCTTGAACCGTCAACCATACGCCTATATACCTTTTTCAGCGGGTCGTCGCAACTGCATTGGTGAGTTTAAAAAAGCATGAGTTAAATCTGAGGGATTTAATCAAGATAAAAAAACGCTTTGCTTCTCATTTGAAGCATGTAGCTACTATAAAGCTTAGAGTTACTTGAATGAAGTTCAAAGTTGACAAAATAAATAGCTATAATAGATATTATGATACCCTTTTTCGAAAGAATAAAAAACATATCTGAATTAATCTATACTGTATTATAACAATAAAAAAAAGATCCTTGCATAAGAATATTGCAACAGCTGAAAAATTAAACTAGTTGAATTAAATGATTTGTGACTCAAAAGTTCACAATAAAAAATATTGTATTATAATAGTTTACTAGAATTTATTTCTAAACGTTCCTTTTGAAGGAAAATTTCAGAAATTTTCCAATTAATTATTAAAAAAAAGGGGTGGTACGTTTTTTAAGAGGATTCAATGCCTTTTTTTAGGAGAATATATTTTTAAAAAAATTCTTAGATAACTGAGACTAGTGACCAAATCCTGCCCGCTTAAATAGCCATATGTTTTTGTTAAAAATTCACAGGAATTAAGTATTCTAAAAAATCAGAATAAAGGAAGGGGTCTGCCAGACGATGAAATATTTTCATATTGAGTTGATTTCGTTAATGATAGCATTTAGGAAACATGAGATTATATTCTAATGAAAAGTGCTTAAAGATAAACCAAACCAAATAATTTCTTTCAAATGGGAAATTTTATTTATTTTAAAGTATTATTTAATTCATTTACTTCTATTACAGTTCTTTCTTTCTAAAATATAAATTTGGAGAAAAAATACCTTGTACAATATTGATTTTATGTGATATAATATTTTAATTTCATTTTTGTAGTGAACAAAATAATTCCTCCTAAATATTTTTTGTACAAAATAATTCCTCCTATATATTTTTTGTACAAACTAATTCTTTCTGTATATTTTTTGTACAAAATAATCCCTCCTATATATTTTTTGAACAAAATAATTCTTCCTGTATATTTTTAGTTTGGATAATAAAGAATCAACTTCCTAATTTTTGAAACCTTGCCGATAATTGATTATTTTTTAAACTGGTTGCACCAACTCGCCATAAAATAATTCCTTGCTCAAAACAAACAAGCTATTTCAATTTTACTATTTAATTTATGATAATAATTAAAAATATGTAAACAAATGGAAAAAAATTCTTTGTGAATTACCTATTATGTTTTATTCAAATATTTTCCGAAATCCTTCTTACTGTGAAGGTAATCTCATGGTTCCAAATAGTCATGAAAAAACAAACAAACTGTTAAGCAATTACTACTAATGACGAAAACGAGGTTCTTTTATTATAAAGTGATCTAAAAATAATTCTAACAAGGGGGTGTTCAAATGAAAAAATACGAAATGACATTGGGGGTATAAACGAAGATTGTATTCAAAGTACGCACCATAGACCTGAGCAATGATCCCATTGATTAACGAGCCGAAAGATTCCTTGTTCCAAGAACTCCCGTGGCCATGACGAGATCCAGTCTTTCACAGGCTCTTGAGTTCACCGTCCGAGTTGAAGCGCTTTCATTTGAGGTGCTTTTTCATTGGACCAAGCACATGAAAATCCCAGGGCGACATGTCCGGGCTGTTGGGTGGAGTGTCGAGCTGCTCCCACTTGAACTTGTCCAGTTCCGTGTGTGTGACCCTGGAGACGTGTGGAGCGGTGGGTGTGCATGTAAGCGCATGTACACCCACCGTGAGTAGCCCCGTACAGCACACATAGGAGTTAATGATTCTTCTGTGCTCGAGAATGATTCTTCTGTGCTCTGTAGCGTCAATTGAATTGCGCTCTTTATAAGATCCTCTACTCTCTCCTGCGCATGCGGCTGCCCGCGCATGTTCCGATCTACTCCGGAGACTTTAATCGCATCCTTTGATGTCTCGCTACATTCTCCCATAGCGGGAATGTTAACTATTATGTTATTACGACGTTTCCAACTTTTCATTTGAACACCCCTTGTATTTAAAATAAATCTGTTCACCTGTGATACTTTTACTAAATAATAAAGGGAAATGACAAAAATTAGTTTGCCTTTATTTTTAATATTTGAAATTTTGTCCACATCATTCTTCTTGCTACATGCAAGAAATTTGATTCAATCCGAGACAAATTTCATTTTAATGGGTATAATTTCTCACTCTCTATTTATTTAAAGTAAATTGTAACCTTAAAGTACATAAACAACTGGACCGATTTTGCTTAATTTATTTGCCTATTATTTTGTAACTTCACATACATAAATATCTAGTTAGAAAGCTTTATGTTTCTTGCACACATATAACTTAAAACATTACAGTTTCTAGTAGTGATAAGCTATAGTATATGAAATTTTAGAGGCGTGACAAGACCGAAAATAAGGTGAGAAAATGACTAGTCACCAAAAATAATTACTAATTTGATAAAATTAAAAAAAATAATATTGAAGAGAATATAATATATAACATTTTTTCTTTCTTTCTATTATTTACAAAGATGTAAGAAAAAGAAATAAAGCAATTCTTGAAATTTGATGCAAAAAATAATCTTCATGGAAGTTTTAATAAACTAATTTTTCATGATCATTTAAGGTATTACTTACATTTCGAAAATCAAAATTATAATATCGTTTGTATGTTTATTCAGAAGTATGACATATTTTTAAATTTTAACAATTCGCAAACGATTAAAAATTTAATTTTGAATATTTCTTATGAATATGACTTATTAGATTACATATATTTCATATGAATATGACTTATTAGATTACATATATTTCATATGAATATGACTTATTAAATTATATTAGCTTTCAGTATGGTTTGGAGTTTAAAGTAGCCACTAGTTGCTGCTGTCAAAGTGATATTTTGCAAAAGAATTGATCCTGTTCAAAGTAATAACATAGTTGTTCAGTTTCATCATAACAGTTGTTCATTTCAATTTAATCAGAATCAATGCAGAGAAAAGGTACTTTTCCTCATTTAACAGCTTTTTCCTTGAGCAAATTCATCAGCGTATTGAAAAACCACAAATGGCGTTGAAACGATTAGCGTGTGACGAAAATTGCCGGCGTAAATCATTTACAAAGAAGAGCATTATAAAGGACTAATGACAACACAGAAAGGAAGAGCTTTGACGCACTTTGCATAATTCACAGGGTTAAACAGTAGCAACGAAATGTCAGTAGTGACATTGTATGGATGCAAGATGGGGCTCTTCCACACATCACCCAATGTGTTCGATCAGTGCCGCAACAACACTTTGGTGATAGAGTCATCTCTCATAACTTTGCGGTTTCGTGGCCACCGCGATCCCCCGACCACACTTCTATGGATTTCTGCTTCTGGGGTTATCTGAAATCTTAGGTGTACACGCCTGGTCCACGAGATGTGTCAGAATTACAAGACGTCATAACACGTGTGAAGTTATGCAGATTCCTTCTTTCATGTTACGTTCGACATTGTTGTCCACAATCTTCCGAATGCAATGCGTTGTTGCCTGCCAAGGCGAACACGTTGAAAACCTGTAATTATAACTTTCCACTCCAATAAAAGCTTTTTTTTCTTTCCTCTCTGTATTGTCATTAGTCGTCCTTTATAATGCCCTTCTTTGCAAATGCTTTACGCCGGCAATTTTCGTCACACGTTAATCGTTCCAATGTCATTTGTGGTTTTTCAATACGCTGATCAATTTGCTCAAGGAAAAAGTGGGTGTTGCCATTCGAAGATTTCGAAATTCTCTCACTGTAACCGTAACCGTGAGCTCTGCGTTATTTAGAATCATCACAATCTCCAGCGCATACCTGCAAACAACCATGTCTGAAATGTTGGTTCGATTGGTTCAGTGGATAGGCCGCTAGGGTATCATATGTGGGGGAAGTTTTTTTTTGACCACCCTGTATGTATATATATATTTAAAAATATTTAATAACTATTGCTGAAATTCAGATAAACTATTTTTTATATTCTTTCAGGTCAGAAATTCGCTCTTTTAGAAGAGAAAGTTGTGATAAGCAACATCCTTCGGCATTTCAAAGTGGTGTCGTTAGATCCGAGAGATCAGTTTCACACGAAGATAGAATTTTCTTTGAGACCAGCTCAGCCGGTCAGGTTGAAGTTTATTCCAATAAGATGATTCTTCTGTCTATTCTTTTATATTTTTTTGACAATCATTTAAAAAATTTTGCTTTATAAAAATAAAAGTATACAATAAATAGAAATGAAAACTTTTCTTCAAAAAATATATGTATCATGAATGTATATAATTTTTCAAGTGCCATTATTAAGGATT
Organism: Argiope bruennichi; assembly: GCF_947563725.1. Lineage (NCBI taxonomy): Eukaryota > Metazoa > Arthropoda > Arachnida > Araneae > Araneidae > Argiope > Argiope bruennichi. Next base: position 104,695,727 of record NC_079152.1, read on the forward strand.
TAATAATAATAGGTTGCTATTGAATTAACATCCACAATTGAATATTCAAAACTAAATATTGCTAAAATTTTATGTAAAATGAAAGTTCTTAAGGTATTTGTATTTTATAATTGATGCATAAATAATAAATAAATATTTCCATCATTGATATTAAAAAAAAATTACCAAATCCATCAAAATTAAAGAATGTTTTTACATAAATTTTCGGCAAGTGCCATTATAAACAACAACATAAATTTTCTTAGTCTTCATTTCTCAGTATCTGAAGTTTTTTTATGTACAATATAATTACTTTAATTTTATCCACACGGAAGCTTGATCATAAAAACAGTAAAAAAAAATTACTCAGGAAGGCAAAATGCTGTGCAGCATGCATATCTAAAGAAATAAGCGTTTTAAATTATCACAGTTTAACTTAGAAAATTAAAAAAAAAATTGCCTTTGATGACAAAAGCCTTCTGAAAGATAGGGTTTCACTATAAAGAAACAACCAAAACATTCTTCGTAATTATTATTCTATTGCAGAAGAATTATTATCTAGATAAAAAAAAAAGTCTCCTGTTTCAACATATTAATGCGGCATCAGTTATTTTAGTAATTAATATTCTTAGAGATAAAAATACCTAACAGCTTTCATATAAATGATATGAATTATCGAAATTATATCAAATATTCAAGATAAATTATGTAACATTAAATGTGAGTGTTTGATGTTTTGTTGAAATTATATTATTTATTTGAAAAGAAATGGCAATCAGCCACAAAGATTCGTTATTATTATATTACTAGGCATTTAGATGACAATCAGCGTAAAATCATCAAAATTAACATTTATAAATCAAACAAGTTAAATATCAATATATTTTTAAGCAAATAAACATTTGTAAACCTTATCAATAAAAAAAAACTTTATGCTCTTTCATAAGTTCGTGTGCTTATAAGGGCACGTTAAAATAACACTTCTTGAGAAATTGTAATGAATTCGGAAAATTAAATGCATTTGTGTTTGTTGGTAACCGAGATAATGCTTCATGATTAATAACAACCATTTTTAAACGCATAAAAATAATACTTGAAAATCTAAAAGATAACTGACTTAGACAGATAAATTAAAAAAAAAATTATGTTACCATCTTCGCCTTTGACTACTCTCGCTTAATGTCAGTTATTTTTAACAGTACTACTTTCTGAGTTTGATAAGCAACTGTTGCTTTAAGATTTCTTTCACATTTTACTTTTCCGTAAATGTATTCAGTGTTAATTCTTTCAGTAAATAAAAATAAAATAATATAAAACGTGCAGAAATTATTCGATTCATTATAAAGTTTAGTATTAAAACATCTTTAAGAATTTATAAAAAATAGTTTTACGCATACTGGATCAAATAGGAATATCATAATTTCAAATTGAAATCAATAGTTTTATTCCGATGGTAAGAAAGTGGAAAAATTTACCAAATATTTTCTTACTCTACTCTGTTTCAAAAGTGTATGATAACTGGAACAAATACAAAAGAATGAAAATTCCAGACTCTATTTTAATTTACCAAAATGAGCTCTAAAATTAAATCTTTATCATAAATTTAATAATAATCATAGACAAAGAAATTATGCTCACAATAAAATAAATTCCTAGTATGGAATACATTGTGAAAACTAGGAGCGTTAGCAAGATACCAGTTATAGTAGTCTTTTGATTTGCAGATTCATACTTCAAAATCTCTTAATTTTTTATCAGTAGTATTTCTTGAACTTTAAAAGATTTTCATTCTTATTATTTTTGTTGCAAAGTTTTCATTTGCTTAATAAGTTGATTTCCATCCAACTGATTTTTCAATAGTTTCGGCAATATTAGTAGTTTTTATGGATGTATGTACTAGTTCAATTTAGATGATAGGGAATAAATTCAATTTTTAAAAAATCCAATTTTTATAAAACAAATACTTTTTTCATTACTAAATTTTAATTTTATTTTTCCTGGGACCGATGCAGTTTAGTTTTGACTTATTGGAAATATTTGTAAACTTTTCTATGGAAACCTTTCATCGTAACCTTTCTTCCCAAATACTTTGTTATGAAATATTCCTGAATTCCCGTACCATCATCTGTGAATAAACTGCCATATATTTTCTTATAAGATTCGTCTAAATTTAAAACAATCAAACTAATTCGTTTTTTTCTAATTTAACTAATTCAGTTTCGATATTCTTGAAGTACCAGAATTACTGTAATAAACAAGGAACCAAGTGAACTAACAAACTTTTAAATGAACTAGTTATTATCAAACAAAACAAGCAATTATGCAAACATAGTATCACCGAGTTCCTGCAACACACATTATCTTACGTTCTATGAAACTTATTTACGGTTCAAGTGACTAATGCCTGATTTCAAATTAGGAACATTAGCATTAGATTTTAAGATTTTTTTTTTGTATGGAGATTGTCGAAAAATGATATTCCACTGGTCATAAAAATTGTCGATGATTTAAGAAAAACTTATGTGCATTCCCAGAAATCCAAGATACGTGTATCGTATGCAACAGTAGCACATCACAATAATTTGCAATATTGCAGTTGTAGGGATTGAGAGTATCATCCATTTTATCTTCAACTGTGGATTTGGAATCAGGTCCTTGATTAGATTTTGAACATAAAGAACATAGATCTGATTGAAATTCATTGTTAATTAAATCGTCTAATTGAAATTCATCTTTTCAAATATGTATGATGATGAAATTCATACCTACATTTTACTTTTAGGATTAATTTTTATTGCATTAAAATATAAACATTTCTTACATTCGAAGAATATGCATCAAAGCGTTAATGCTCTGCCTACGATCGGCTTGCTGTAAAGTTTACACTACTTAAACCCGAATAAAACTTTATAATGAGAACAATAATTTCGAACTCTTATACTTAATAGTTTTCCCCATGCCCGTAAGTGTCATCTTCTAAGGCCATTATTAAACAAAGGTAACTTAGCAATCAACAACTATCTTAATGCCATACAAGCCATACATAAGTTGCTATATTACTAAGAAGGAAATTCTCCTTTTTTTGGTGTCACAGTATGGCTAGAGAAAGAACCGCAAAAACAACCTTTAACCAGATAAGAAACATAAAAAGACATTTAGCCAGAGGTCAGGAAAAATTGTCTACGAACATAAAAAGAATAAGCACGAGGACGTAGCGATGTTGAGCGATTCCTGCTTCTCCTCATAAAAAAAGCCTTTTTTTTAGGTTCAAAACAACCAATTGTTGCAAACTTGTAATACTGTTTATAAAAAATACAAACAGTCACCATTTTCGATATTCTTCGTTCTCTCTAGCTCATTCACCAGTTTTTTTCTCACACTATCTTAGCACTGTGTTCAAGTTCTAAATTTTATTTTTAATTGATTTCATAATTTTTAGTGGAAAGAATATGGATTTCACTGTGATAAAAGCTAATATATGCTGGTTATTATATAACAATGTTGAGATATATCATTTAATCAAATTGATTGTTTCGAAAATTCCATTTGAACGTGAAAGATTATTAAACTTGTTAAACTAAATAAGTTTAAATGAATTAAGTAGTAATGTTGAGCGATTCCTTCTTCATCCCATAGAAAAAGAGACTTTCTTTTAAGAATCGCAATAATCAATTGTTACAGACTTATAATATCTTTTATAAAAAATATAAACAGTCGCCATTTTTGATGTTCTTAAATCTCTAATATATTCGGAATTTTTGTCTACCAATATTTTAACTCTGTGCTTATTTATTAAATTTTAATTTTAATTGATTTCAGAAATTTTGTTAGAAAGAATATGGGTTAAGATATGGTGACAATTTAAATGTACTAGTTAATATAGAACAGCGTAGAGACATATTATTTATATTAAATGGAAAAAATGCTTTAAAGACAACCCCAGTATCCAGATTGCTCAGTTTAATAGAAAAAGAATTGAAATTTTGAAAATGTGTGAATCTGGGTATACATATGTAAAGATATATGCTTATTAATATAAAAGATATAAAATATATTGTGAAAGATATAAAATATATTGTGAACAATATTACCGGTTTTTTACAAGTGCATAAAAACAGTTAGCAGAATCTACAATTAGATTCATAGAAAGATTATTATAAAAATTTCAGTAATTATTTTATCAATCAATCATATGAAACGTAATATAATAGTTCTCCATTTTAAGAAGAATTTTTCAGTCTTGTCCTTTACAAGTCCCAAAATCCCTAACAATATTTTACTGAACAAAATAAAATTGTCGTTAATTATTTGTTGCTTAGTTATTTATACGCATGTTTTCTTTAAAAATCATTTCTCCCCGAAACTTGATTTTTTATATTGTGTTAGATATATGTATTTTGAGGTTAGATACAAGGTACGATAAGCAAATCTTTTCATGTCGTGGGATCAATGAATGAAAAGGATATTTTAATTATATTAATTCATTTTGATACATTTCTTATTGCTGGAAACGTAAAGAAAACGAAAAAAAAAGTGACAAAGAAGTTAATACTACTCATGAATGAGATGTTCAATACATTTGAATCAATTTGTTGAAGCTGTACAAAATAATTAAAAATTCCTTGGTCTGAATCATGATTTATTGGACCTTAATTTTCAAAGTTTTCCATTTTAAATGCTAAATTTGTATAGATAGGTAAAAAAGAAAGAATGCTTTTTAAACCTCAAATCACATCACACCCCTTGTTGGATTCGAAAAAAAATTGATGCGCATATTATTTAGTATTTTTTTTACCATCCAAGCCTTCATCAAATATCAGTATGGATTCCATGACGATCAAATACTACAGAAGACATTGATCAAATAATGCATAAGTTAAAAAAAACCGCTCTTACTTCCCCCCAAAAATCAGATTGTGAGTTGTTATACATTTTCCATGATTCAAAGTTTTGCACAATTTCTCAATACGTTTTGATTCTCTATGAGAAAAATTGATGTAAAGCATGATAACAAGTGCAATTTATTTATATTACACTTATAATGTAAAATGGTTCCTGAATTGTTGCCTGTAATCACATAATTCTCTTAATTTATAGCTGTAATTTCCGATATATAATATTTTACAAAAATTAATATATTTTAAAATATGCATTTTAGATTTTTTCTCAGCTCAAAACCTTTAAACTGAACTTAAACAAATAGCAGATACTAAAAGCAAAAGCTTTGCTAAAAAGAAAAAGCTTTGATCCTTTGTGTTTTGAGACTAATTGCTTCATTTCCAGTCTGATTTAACATTCCTTTCTTTATTCTTCCGAATGAACGATATTAATTTCAATTTCTTCGTCTTTGAGAAAAATATATTTCAAAAAACATCAAGTGATCGGAAGCCAGTAAATATTTCCTGTACACAAATCCAAAAGAATGAATTAATCGTAATGAAAAACAAAGAGAGTGTGAGAGAGAATTGTTCATTTCTTTATAACTTTCTGAAGTTCAATAACATTCAGAGTTGTTTCCATTCATAATTTTGGGTTCATTAGTTTTTCAATACATCTGAATCAAAATAATCTACTCCAAGTTATTACTTAAAAACATGCTCTCAAGCATATGCCAGTAAAATCAAATAAATTAAAAGCAATTTGTTCTGAAATTGATTTACTATTCAAAATAACTTTCTATAAGCTATGTTATTTTTATTTTAAAGTCATTTTTTTCATATCTATTTAAATTTCATGAAAACAGCTGCCAATTTATTGAATAAAATTTAAATTTGACATCTTCGTTCGCCAACTGTTTTCTTGGACAATTTCCTTAAATCTTTAAATAGCATTATCTATGCATCAAAAATAGACATGAGAATATTTTAAAAGTAGGAAAATTTTAGGATTGGATAAGAAGATAAAAATTTCACTCAAAATAGAAAACAACTGTCAAATTTTAAAATTTCTGTAAATATGTTATTTCTTCTGTCATGAAAACTTCAGCACCTGACATTCAATTTCCTGTTATGTTTTAAAATATATCTAAGAAAACGCACAACTAAAATAGTTAAATAGATAAACAATAAAAATTAATGTTGCAAAATTTACATACAAAATAGGTTATCTCTCAGGATGAAGATTTTCGTATTTTTTTTGTAAAATTCAAAATCATAATAAAGGAATATGATTAGAATAAAACGATTAAAAATATTAATTTTAAGCAGTATAAACTGAAATTTCCAGTTAGAATACAAATTCTATCAGTTTCAACAATGCTTAACCTAATATCTGATAAATAAGCATAAATGCTCCTTTAGTAGCTTGTTAATCTTAGTATTTGATGCAAGACATATCAATGACTCTCCGACTCGTCCGAAGGCACACGGATAATAAATACTGAATGACCAGATCGCCACAACAGCAACACTGGTTAGAACTGTGGCTGAGTCCTAAGGGCCATCACTGACCACAGTACAACCCTTCCCTAAGGAAGTACGTCCCATCATCGATGGGAGGAGCCAGACCCCCACCTTTTCGTGCACCAACCATGGTGGCGAGATCCAACCTCCATGTTGGATGTACCTCATCCTCATTTCGAAGTGCTCACTTGGGGGGAGGGGGTTAGTATTTGATGTAAGAAATATCTGTTGCTTTATTATACATAATATTTCATAATTACATGCCTGTCTTAGTGTATAATAAATCGCTATTCCAATTTGTAGACAATTTTTCCCCGTTGGAAATAATAAAGAAGAAAAAAAAAAAAAAGAGAAAATCATTTTGAGAGGGAAAAGGCAGAATCATTAAGTATATTATTTCTTTTTGATGACTAATATTTTTTCTCTTTGATTGAATAAATTTAAATTATTTTTAAATTTCCAAAACTTATTTTTTATCTTTTCGCAAACTTTTCCACTCTGTATTACAATAATAAATAGGAATTGGATGACACATTCAATTAAATTCATAATATATATATATATAAACGTCGTTGTTTCATTTTTTACTGTCGCCTGCTGATTGAGTGTTCTCCACACTACTATATAACTTCCACTATCCAAACGAACCCCGGAAGTTTCGTAACAATATATATATATATATATATAGCAATATGGGAAAATATAAAAATCGTCTGAAAAACAATTTTATTGATTTTGAATGTCATTACGTGAACTTCAAACCATTCTATGCTATCAGAGAATGCTTTTCGTGATGGAATGGGTGCGCTCTCTGAGAAAACATACATGCATCTTATCTACGGAGCTTCGAAATGTAATAGAAGAGAGGGGTTAATATTTTGCCATGAATGTTAGTTCATTAGGACAAAATTGAATCACAAACGTTTTTGCGAGTTTACACCACTAACTTTGGGAGAGCAGTTAATTCATGTCAAGAAACTGAAAGTGGGCCTCTCAATCTTCTGCATATCTCGTCACTCCTCGCCAATGCTTTTCGTTTCCGACTCCTTATTGTTATACAAATAAAGGTTTCTTATATATATTTTACCTACTCATAAAGTTTGACCCATGAATGATGCTGATCGGATGCCGAATCAGTGATCCCAGAGCTTGGCGGCAAATTTGGGGATTTGGCGACGAATTTGACAACTTTGACTATAAAATAGATAGTACTATTATCTTCCAGAATGTTGGTGATAGAGCCAATAGGAACCGAGATATGTCTAATTGTTCCAGAACCTTCTCTGCCCACCTCAGGGAAAAATAAAAGGCCCGCAGTCTCAAGCCGAAGACAGTCGTGTACAGATTCGTGGAAAAAATCAGCGGTGAATAGTGGTCAGTCCAGCGAAGAGCAAGCGTTGTGTGGAGCTCAAGCGATTGCTGAATTGAGCTGTGTGCCGAGTTCTGGTTATTGTAGAAGCAGCATCGTGTCGTGTGTGGAGTATCCAGTCGCTTAGTAGTGAGTCGGCATTAGGATTCAGCTAAAGCGAGGAGATAGTGGAGAATTGCAGGCGTTTAGAGAGACCGTAGAGAGTCGATACAGTGATTTTCTCCTGCTGAATTCTGTCTGGTCGCTTTGTATGCTGTGGTTGTTATTACTTCCGATTAATACTTGTGGACTACTGCTTATTGGAGTTTACTACTGTGTGCTGTTTGTGTATGTCTCGTCGGGTGTATATTTGTCGTCTGCGTATTCTTATATATATATATATATATATATATATATATATTGGTCAATATTTGAATTTTTTTCTTTCCAAAATCAATTTCCTTTGCTTTAAACATAAGTGAAATATCAGCTCATTCTGACCAATGCTTCTTTTTTAATAGCTTTTAAAATTGCAACTTTGATTATAATCATTATGTATTTTCCTTCCTAAGAACATATACCAAATATTTACAAAATTGCTAAATAGATTTAAAATAAACTTATCAGTTTAAGGGGATAGTAACAAGCAGACATAATTAAATGAAATAATCTTTTTTAATTACTATACTATTTCTATTTTGTTTCAATTCAAATAAACTTTTTGGAACAATTAATCATTCATACATATCGCTGTGTGAAATGATATCACTTCATGTAGTTATTAAAATACCATAAATAAAAAAAATCGTAAAGATTTTTTTTATTAATTGCTTTCAATAAATATTATCACTTCTAAAAATCCTCAACACGTGAATTTCAGTGAAATGAAATAACTAACCTTAAAAAACAATACCAGTGCAGTTTATTCAATTTTAATAAAAGAGTGGGGAAAAATGACATACTACTTAATCAACTTTATCATCAAATTTGCTGCAAATAATTTGATAAAAAATATAAACATAATTAAGGAAAGCAATTAAATATATTTAATGTTTTCATTTGTCTAATGAAAAATGATAAAATAAGAATATATTATTTTACCACTCTTCAAGTGAGAAATTCTCGATTCTCATTGCTTGAGGTAGACAGAAGAAGATGCTGATACGTCTTCTAATTGGAATCGAATTTTGAAGGAGTTACTCCGAAACCGATTGAAAGGTTTTTTGTATTTACTTGAGAAATTTTTCGAAATAACTTAAGTTTTCTAAAGTTGAAGCTTTTTTTTGTTTCTTAAGTTTTTCGGGAATGACAGCAAACTGAGGGAAAATTTAAGGAACAAACTTAGAGCCTAAAAGAGAAATTTTGAGTCTTTGTCAATTAAAAGTAGAAAGTCTACTAAATATGTACCAATGCTTTTTCAGCTTTTCAGCGTGATTAATTTCTTCACAGTGTTTCAAGATTGTTATTTTTTTTAATTCGCATGCTTTGTATTTTTAGTTAAATTGAAAGCATATTGATTCGTTTGTAAAAAAAAAAAGTTCTTCTGAAACAACTTCTGGTCAAATAATTTGCAAAACTTAATGGAATTGGAACTTTTGGAAAAGATTAAAAAAGAATTTTGTAACTTTTGCCACTTCCATGCATTAATTTTCGCTCTTGAAGAGCTGAAAATAAACAGTAGAGATTCTTCGACCAGAAATAGTTCTTTGTATTTGTAATAATTTTCATTTTCAGAAAAAAATTAATGTTATATGCAATGTTATATATTTTCAAATCTTAAATAAATTATTCAACAAGAAGCAAATCTGTAACTACTTCTTTGTTCCGAAATAAGATAAAATAAAGATCTAAGAAAAAAGCTCTTAAAAAAAAAAGAGGACCTAAAATGAGCATCGCTATGCACAATATTCTGAAACATGCTCATCTTAGCATAAATGGCATAAACAACATGTGGGAATCATATTATATATTCAAGGCTTAAATTTGATGCCGAATGTGTGCTTAGTAATTACGAAGTAACATAGTTTTATTTATTATTGCACTTAATAAAGTAAACTATCGCACTTTATCCAATTCACATTTATGTCAGTTTATATAGAGCAAAAAAAGAATGTGAAATTCTATGCGTTTTGTGAGAAAAAAATAACCGAATTTATAATATTTAAAAAAAAATTAAAGATGCATGGAATATTTTTTTCTGATCAAACTAAAAGAATATACTCGATTCATACAATCACAAAATTAAGCTCTATTCCATCAAGATTTCTCGTTTGGGTTCTAAGCACGTCATGCTGTTTTTTTTATTCGACGACTGAATTGTTACTATCGGCACTTTCGTGCTGCCATCTTGTATTGATTTTTAAAAACTCAAACTTCATAATGTTCGTATTATCTGATTGATTTCGATTTAATATCGGATTTCTCACTGTGCCTGTAAAAAATTACATACCATGATACTTAATATTTCAAATTGAAGGAAAACTACGCTCCTGAGCGAATCCACCTAGAAACATTTATGTAGATTCAGATAAAAGTGGGTTTGATTAGCGCAGCATACACAAAATTGGCTTTTGTGTCAATAAAAAAAAAAAAAAACAAAAAAAAAAAGCATAACTAACCAACCAGATAAATGTGGTGCTTTCAATCCAGAAATAAATATTCAACTTCAACAGGACCTAGTTGCTGTTACTATCGAGTATTAACTCTATAAATACTGAAAATCCTCGAAGAAATTATTGTGGTCGCACGAGGTCCCTTGATATCATTGCGAAATTCCTCCCCTCTTTGTTAAGTATGATTCCCGAGAGGTGCGCTTAGTTTTTTAGAGATGCTTGTTAGATCTGTTGGGGAGAAAGGAAGATAGTCAGAGGACACTCAAAAGTTGTATGGACATTAGGGTGGGACGAAAAAAATCAGTTTTTGATTTTTAATTTGTAACAAAGCGGAAAAGTTGCCTTTTGGTATAGATAAAATAAATTATAAATATGAAAAATATTGGAATAGGTCTTGAGGTGAGTGCCGCAAGGACGTTAAGGTTTCATAAAATTGAAATTTTTGCTACATTTTAAAGTTTTATTATGAAATAATGAATTTTTGATTTTTAATTTGTAATAGCGTGGAAATGTTGCATTTTGGTATAGATAATATAAATAAAAATTATAAAAATATTAATATTGAGGTGCCGCAAGGACATGAAGTTTTCATAAAAACACACTTTTTGCTACTTTTTAGGACTTTTGCCTGCCTCTATTATGAGATACAAAGTTTTTATTAGGCATTGTTATGTGAAAAAAAATATAACAAGTAATATAAAAAAATTAATAATAATAATAAATTTGAAAGTCAACTCCTACTTCCGCAAGAAATGAACTCCCATTCTTCACCTTCACGTGAAAAATACTGAAATCCTTTCATTTTACCTATTGAACTAATACTTGTTGATTTCAATCTTCATACTTGAAAAAACTGTATTAACATATAGTGTCATCCACTAGAAATTTAAAAAAAAATGTATTAGAACGTGAGTGGATGAATAAAAAGTATTTTATTAACGATTGAAAATTTGTGCAAGATATATAAATATATATAGGAAGAGCGTGAACTAATAGTAGGAATTGAAAATCAGTTTTACTATTGCACTGACATGACACTGAGTCATCGCTGGAGCTGTTAGTATTGAGGTAAGGCGGTTATTTGTCTTTGATCGGTGACAAGAACGCTTGTTTTAAATCAGTAGCTTTGCCGAGTTCAGTTCAGATGGCATTCTCCCTCCCGTCTATTGTGTAACTAATTAACGTAACTGATTTGTTAGTTTGTGCCTATGTGCTTTGCTATGATTAAAAATGGTTCAGTCTAAATTTATGAAGACAAGACAAATATCAGAGTGTTCTATTTTTGGGAAATTTAGCGATTTGCTGAAGTTGAAAACACTACTGCTTGTGCGGTTGAATATGAAGTCCTACTGTCATATTAGACATAACCTCAAAATTGCTTCAGAGAAGGATCCTTCTGTAAGTGATATACGTGACACTTTACTTCCCATAATAGAACAAGTTCCCGAACAAGTTCCGTCCAATATTCCCGTTGCTTCTAGCAAAAGAATTTCACAAACGATAAAAGCTTTTCATGCTAAATACAGGAATTTATTCAAGTCTAAATGTAAAAAAATTTTAGATAAGTTTAATTTGAACCTCAAAGAATTTAGAGAAGAAACTAGACGTTTATTTGATATTGCTGACTTGTATAAAAAAAGTGCCAGTTATGGAATAAAAGGTTCTAAATGATGAATGTTCTAACAGGAAAATGGTTATAGGTAATATTGCTATTGCTACCACAAGCGCTTTGAGGAAGAAAGAAGCAAGAAAGAGTAAAGAACTGCAGAAAATAGTTAAGTTTAAACAAGACCGAGCAAAAAATATTAATGCATCAGAAACGATTACTGGCGACAATGACGACACTGAAAGACAAGAGTGTTCGTTATAAAAGGAGGCAAGACAACCAGATCCATTAAATAGACAAGAAGCGATAAAACTATAAAGTGCCTGTGCTGTGAATATTAAGTTAAAACTTTATACAAAAGTTATCTGAAGCTGAACCAAATGATATAGGGGACTCGGTTATTGACTTTCCCTGGCTTACTTGTCATATGCAAGCAGTGAAAGTAGCTGTGAAACTGGTGGCCGAATCGGCTCAAAATGTCTGTAGTTCAATCGCAAGAGAAAGACACATAAGAGCAAAAATGAAATTTGCCAAAATTTAATTTAAAAAACTATTTAATGTGGCAATGAAGTACAAACAAACATTTTGCAGCTGTAACATTTGTAATTATTAAGGGTACAGAAGTAAAACATGCAAAATTGGACATAAAAAATATTTTTATTATTATACTTTGGAATTAATATTTTTTGTCGATTGGAATCCTTATATATGCATTTAAAATAATCTCTTTTGTAACATTATGTAAAAAAAAAATCATAAAAATGTTTTATCAAAGTCTATAATTTTTCACTTTTTTTTTACAAACTTTAAGCTTTTTTCTGCTGCTCGAAATATTGTTGCATTGCAACCAGAATTAAAAAAAAAATTTTTTTTGAACCAAAAAAGCTAATTTTTTACCACTATTGTCAAACTAAATTCTAAGACAAAATTTAATAATTTCAATTTTTTTTGTACAAATGTCAAGCTATTTGCAGAACCTCAAGATAATGTAATATTAAAACCAAATTTTTTAATATTGTTTTTGAATCTAAAAGGCAACTTTTCCGCTCTATTACCAAACTAAAATCTAAAAAAAAATAATTTAAAGCCATTTTCGTTTCACCTTAATGGACATACATTTGCTTAAATGAACATTAGCTAAGTGAGATATATTTTCTTAACATATCCTTTATTAAAAAGGCGGATTGTCGTTTTGGTTTTGAGGGGATAGGGACATTTTTCTCTGAGAAACAAACTGGGGCTTTTCAGTATTATGAGGTACTTGAATTTGAATGATCTAAAGAATCTTAAGAATGAGAGCGCTAAGAACCCTTAAGGTAAGTAATTAGACATTCAATGCTACCTAAATAATTATGGTTGAGCAAAAAATGGAGTGATGCCTGATTATTATTTAATACTAATGAGACTTCCAATATTATTAATTCTAATTATTGTAATATTAAGGGAAGCATCAAATGTATCGTTAATATATGAAATTTTAATTTATATGATGACAATATGTATACAATACAATATACAGTATGTAAACAATATGTATACTCATGGGAAAAAATATATTGAACCTACTAATGACTTAGCAAAGAAAAATGCTATGAACACTATGAAATAATATTCTTTCTAGGATATTTAAGCATTTTATGGAGCGATGAAATTCTCCCACTGAGCATCCAAAAACATCCAAGTTAGTTGAAGCTGGCCTCTCCAGAATAGATGCTGTTGTATTTATTTTTGTAGAGAAGGCCTCTCCAGAATAGAAACACTCTTTCAAAATCAAGAAAAGCGGTTTATAGACTATCATAGTGCTAATTCTGCACTCAAAAAGACTATTCGAATCTACGATAAAGAATCTGAAATCTCTACCAAATACTATAACAGAAGAAAAAGAAAAACGTTTATGCAGTGCTGGTTGCTGAGTACAAAGAAATGTTAAAACATTTTAACACCACACATAATATGAAATGGATGCTCAGATAGTTTGGCGAATTCACCAGAATTTTAATGAAATCTCAGACGCCATCGAAAAACAATCAAATATCTTATTAAAAACAAATGTGAATTTTGGGTTACAACTGACATGGTTATCAAACCAGTTAAAGTAACCATGATCTTTTGGATATTTTAACTAAAGAAATAAAAACAAAACAGTAGAAAATGAATAACGAGTCAACAGAGTAAACTAACAGTCCAGAAGCAAAGCTCCTTTGTTCATCTTTCAACCTCTTCACTCATTCCCCCATTAGTATTATTTTTCAATATCAGAGATATTGACTAAGATATCCCTTTCTGCATGATTGCATGCTTTAAAAAGTATATCAAATCTTCAATTACTGCCATCACTGTACATTATGGCATCATTGTGTCAAATCATATGGATTCGAACCAAGATTTGTCATCAATACAGTTGACAACAATGCCTTTAAAAATGAAAGCTAGGAAAAAGAAACTGATGCGAAAAAGGAGAAATCTGTGATACTCCAGCACAGGAAGATGAAAGATACAAGAAATTCCCCACTATAAAAATTATATGAAACAGGCATATTAAACGTTTGGTACATTATTCAAGAAAAAAAAATCCCGGATACTCCCTTCAGCCCGAGCATTACCGAAGTCAATCAAGTAATATGTAAAAATGAACAAAACGCGACAATTGTTAATAAGGAAGAAGTCATAAGCAGAATAAAATGTGATAAAATCAAATGATCTTGGTGAAATTAAATCAGTTTTTGTAAATATCAAATATTTAAAACATATAGTAAACTTTCAATAAGAAATAATACCATTTGACATTTTTTCCCCTACTACTGATTGTAATTTCAATAGTAAAATTTTAAAAATACAACTATTTTACTTCAAATTAAATAGCCCTATATAAGCGATTTCTATTCACTCCTTTTAAAAGTCTGTAAAAGCAGTTTAAAGCGTTAACTCTGCCGTTTAAAAAACTGAAGCAAAATACTCCTAAAAATGACCAAAAAGATAGTGTTGGGACTTCCCACCGCTGAATTGACGCCACACTCCACCAACATGATTCTGTGAAAATGAAATAACAGATTTAATTTATTAAGCACTCAAATTCTACATACATATTTTATACATTGTGATTAATGTGTTTGTCTTTCATACATTCATTTTTTTAAATCTTTAACGACATTTTAAAGCATGTGGAAACTTTTTTTAAGTATTTTAATCGTAATGCCAGTCTCTTCCAAACAAAGGAATGCCCGGAGGGTAGAATCGGAGAGTGCAAGATTTCCTAGGATATTACCGCATATCGGTGTATATAAAACAAACTTACTATAGAATTGATTTTTTTTTAAAGTGTCATCAGTCATTCTTATTGGAAAATCAAAAAAAAAAAAAATTCTTGTAATTGATCAAGTGATATTCTATTTATCACCATCCTCAAATAATATTTCAGGGCATAAATGAAATAATAATTCACAAAACTTTGTACAAAAGAGAGCAAACAAAGCTTCCTGAAACAAATATTTTAAATTGAATAATAGATAAATTCTTAACAAATATTAAAACAGTAAAGATTTTTTTTAATGTAAAGTTTTTTTTTATGTTTTGAAGAACATGTAATAAAAACATGTTTTAAAACTTTGACTGTTAATGTCCTTATCAGGGGCACATCTATTTCAGGCTTCACGACTCCGAGGTAACATTGTGACTTGGCAAGCTGTCCAGATTCTCCCCATCTCAAGCAGCTACTTTTAACTTCTTTTTTTCCTTCCTTTGATGGCTAAGCGAGGGAGCTGCTCTCCACGAGAAGCTGCCACCTCTCTGTTTGCCTTTTATTTCTCATGGACAGCCAAAACCCCATGTGTTGGCCGCGCACGGAGATAACTGGTTGTATACTGTGTTCCCCCTGTGAATCAATTGGCCGGTAATAGCCGCCTGGGCGCTTAGCCTGCTAGGGATTAAGCAAAGGGATACTCTCTTTGACTTGGCTTTAGAGGGGGTCATTGTTCCTGGGAATGACTCTTAGTGTATATGTTCCAGATATAACTAAGGTAAGTACTCAGGCTGGGAATGGCATTGTGGCAACCTTGCTTGGTTGAGCTGCATGGAAGGTGGTGCCGTCGGGCTTGAATCTGATCCTGTATCATATGGGTTTCAAAAATATCCCCCATCAGTTAGCAACATAAGTGATTTAAACTTGTGAATAAACAACAATTCGACACGTATGAATTTCAGAACAAAAAGAAACATTTCATTCCTTTTCATCTTTTATATTTTAGAAAACTACAATTACAGTCATCAGTGATGTTACTTATATAAGTAGACTTGCTGTACAAAATACTTCAAAGAAGCAAATCCAATAAATAATAAATACATTAGCAATAATCCCTGTATTTGTAAGTCTTCATTCCTCTCTGAATTACATGTGTGGAATTGTTAAAAGTACCTCTTGAAGAGGTATCAAATGATTTACAGGCTCAAAGAAAGACACAAGTGCGCTGCATTGCCATTTGATGGAATAGACAATTCTTTCATACGAATACCTGATACTTATTCTATTATCCTAAATTTCCCAAAATTTCTCATTTCTGGTTTTGGCACTCAAAAGCTAATTGACGAGAGACGTTAATTTGAACCAGCTGTGCTGAGAAAAGTCATAACACTCAACAGTGTAGGGCACTAACTGTGGTGGGAACAAAACTTCCTTTCCTAGTTCATGTAAGCTTGGATACTAGAAAAAAAATGATAACAATTAAAATTAAAGAAAAGGTATCTCCTACCCTAACACCAGATGGAAAATTCTGCCATAATAGGTGCACTTCCCCTAATAATTAGTTAATGCTTGAAACAAAATGCTAATGAATTAGTTAATGCTTAATGAAAACGATTCTGTGAGAACTGTTCATGTCCAAATTGTCTTAAGAACAAGAGCAACCTTTGCAGACAAACATTTCGATTTCGATGTAGAACGATTTATTAATAGTGTACCGGAAAATAGTAAATAAGAAAAAAAAGAATTAAGTTTAATAAATCTCTCAAACTCTAGGTTTTTAAAAGTTTCTTTTTTTTCCAAAAGACCGGTCTCGGTAATATAATATATAAAAAATATTTACTTTACATAATTTGTAAAAAAATATTTACTTTACATAATTTGAAATATTCGATTTACAGTGATAGTGATATCTACGGATTAAAATACTAAATTTATTAATGGCAGAAATAATTTTCTTTTACAATATATCATAAAAAAATCACTCAAAAATTGACAGCTCATGAAAGCATTTCTCATTGTAGGCAAAAATTCAAAATACACTAAAATGCATCTTGCGAGAAAAAAAGACATTAAAAAAGCATGTGATGCTAGCTTTCTTCACCCACATGGCCTGTAAAATCACTTCCATTTAAATTGATAGAAAATAAAATGAATAAAATTGAAAGTAAAATACACTTACACACATACACAAAGAAGCCAGACATTAATTATAAAAAAAAGTATTACAAACCTATTAAACATCTTTTTCTTTTTCTTTTTTTTAAAATACTACTATAAGTTTTGCCAGTATGTCCACAATATATACAAAATGCATATATGGTCCATAATATACAAAAATATATATTTATTATATATTGTATATATAGAATATATAATAATCATTTTTACACTTGATGACATTGATGCGGCATGGCTATATATAGATATGGCTGTCTTTATAAATTATACATTAATAATTTTTAATAAATTGTTTTAATTCTATTAAAATACTTAATTAAAATTGTAAATTTCAGCTATATAATATTTCAGAATAATTTCTGATTTAAAAAAAAACATTTGTGATAATGAAATTCTTATAATCATATTGTCGAAATGTTCTTAAAGAAGAGAAGGAAAGAGTTTATTTTACTACATCTGGTACATAATTTCTCTTACAAAGCATAAGATGATTTTCAAAGAGTAAAACGAATGGTTCTTTATTTATTCACGTGTGTTGAATATCTTAAAGTTTAGATAAAGTTTACTTGAAAGCTCTACATAAGCATCTTTAATGAAAAAAAACAAAAACATAGTTAATTTTATTCTTACGATGCTTATAAATTTGAAATTTTTATATAATATTTTATCTATTTTATAAAATAGAATTATATATTATTTAATATATTTATAAAATAGAATTATATATTATTTAATATATTTATAAAATAGATTTATATATTATTATAAATCTATTTTATATAGACTGAAGAATTATAAATATCATTTATTTAACGAGAAAAGTTTCACACCAAATGCTCTAAAAATATTCCAATAATGCAATGCTTGAAAAGTTTATCCATTAAGTCAATGAGAAATACATTAGAGGTATACATATTTAAAAGGTAAAATTTCTTTACACTTATTTGCCATATTCTAAAAAATTATGATCAGCTCCCATCTGTATTTTTCCATTAAAAAATGGATTTAATTTTTTTATTATTTCCAGATTTTAAATTGATTTTCATAGAAATACATAGTTTTCAGAAGAACCGCGATAGGAGCAGTGAAATTCTAATTTTGAAAAGTCTGTCGAAAGATGATTATGAAAGCTGATTATGATTCAGATAATTATGTAAGTAATTGACTCTAAAGTAGTGGCTTGTGTTTAAGTAATTTGTCTGGAGATTTGTAACTGATTTCATTGGGAAAGTATATAAAGGGAAAGTGGAATGATATTTAATATCTGTAGCTATAACATATCTGATTAATTAGTAATATATAAAGCGAATTTTACTCTCATTTTGAAAATAAAATTTGTTGTCCCATTCCTAAAAAATCATGAAAAGTGGAAAATGTTTCTTCTAATAATTAAAAAAAAAATCATTATGAAAAAATTGTTTACATTGAAAAATGTTAATGTTATAAAAATACTTGTTTACACATAAAATACATTATCATTTTTTTTTTCTCAAAATCGGAAAATAATCAATTTATTTTTTAATCAGAAAAATAATTGCAATTTTTTTATGGACAAGAAATGTAGAGTTATTTTTTCATAGCATGATATAATTTCTTTGCCTTATTTTTATAATATATTGTACCTTCAATGCAGCTCATTCATTTTCCAGAATGCTAAAAACTTTGTACACTTTTAGAGTTTGACATAATAAAAAAAAATCCTTAAAATTTTCATTTCAAAACAAAAGTGAAATGACTGCATAAAGAATATTTTTGCATAATATGTTGAGAATGTGTTTTTAAATTCTAAAATGTATAATAACGCCCAATTATACTTGCTAATTTTGCATTATATCGAAAAAAAACAGGAATATTAAGAAGTCAATAACAGGAATTTAAATACACTTCCAAATGAAGTGTATTTGAAGGAAAGAGAATTAATTGACGTCAGAGGAGATGCATTAAACTCAAAGAATTTTAAATACTATCATATTAGCATGAATGGAGGGAAAAAAAGAGAAAACACAATATTTTAACCTCCTCTACACTAAATGCGATGAGCCCAAAAATCTTTTCAACATCACGTGTTTCGGACAATTGGAAAATATTCTATTTTGACTAATTATTTTTTATCTGTGACTTCGTGGCAAAAATTCACAGTCCAATTCGTTTGAAATGTATGAAAGTGTTAATAATTGAAGCAAAAGTTAGCTAAGAAATTCTTCATTCGAACATTGCAGCGTTTTCCTCTTTCTCAAATGTCGTCACCCCAAAAGTAAATTATCGTTTGTTTCCCAACAGCCTCTAAATTCAATTGCCCTGACAGTTCTGTAATTGTATTTTCTGCATCACAAAATAAATTCCTCGTATAGCAGCTATTGTTGAATTTTCTTACTTCTTCTGCTCTTTTTTCAATCCATGGAAAGGTGTAATAATTTTTATCGGGCTTGTTACGGCAGACTCTCAAATGAAAAATTATTTCAGTTTATTTTGATGATGTACTTCATTGGTATTATATGCACACTTTCTTGGATTTGCTAGGAATTTGTCACTGAATACGCCGGAGACTAATTTCATTTCTTTTTCAAAGTAAAATTGCGTTTATTAAACACTTTAGAAATTTAAATTCTTCTAATATCAATTTGTAAGGTGAAATATAACTTTGTAAATTTATAGACACATAAAACTTCCATTCTTATATATAATCTGAATTATTTTTACATAAATGAAACATTAATAATTTCAGTTTCGAAAAAATATATAATGTGAAAGGGCAATTAACTTAACAGCTTACCTATTTGTAACGTATTATTCCATTGCGTATAGCAAATGTTATTAAGTATTTGGAGTTGAATAGCTAATAATAACGAACTTTAATAAAAGTACATCCGATTAATAAATAATAAAGTGCCATATTATTTAACAAAAAATTGCAATTAAAAATTTTTTTAACATATAATTTTTTTTAACACTTTGAAAAATTATTCTGTGTTTGATGATCAAGAAGAAAAAGAATTTTTATTTCACTATGATTAATTATTTTGCAATGTTTGTTTACTTGAGAAATTAATGCATTATTACAAGTCAAAGGCTTAATTTAAATGCACTAAGTAACCTTTTTTATGTATTTTATAATAATGAAACATGTTCCCCTGTCTAAAATAATTTAATAGAATGAGAAAATGGCAATGGAAGTTAAAAAAGACACCTAGTAATTGCAGAAATATTCTTGTTTTTGTACAAACGCAAGGAAAAAAAAATGGATAAATGTTTATAAAGTTTGTATAGCTCTAAATTTCTGAATTCAGAATTTTTTTCTGATTTTTTTTCTTTTACAAAAACGGTTTACTTGGGATTTTGTACCTACATGTATATTATTGAATAATTTATAGGATTAATGGAATCATAAATAAAGCTAGTGTATCATGCTAGTGTATTCAAGTGTTTCAAGTTTAGTGTTTTCAAGTTTAGTAATACGGGATAGCCTTGTTGGTAGGGCATTGTATCCGCATCCCTTGGGATGCGAGTTGGAACCCCGCCAGCCGAAGACTTTCCGTGTATAAGGGGCCTGGTGCACGAATAAATCTATCGTGACCACAAAGCTCTCCAAGATGAGTCACTACCATTGGGCGTACTGGTTCAAAGGTGATCGTTTCTGATTCAGGTCAAAGTTGCAATCTGCGGATGAGTTAATGATATGTATGAATGAAGTCTGCCCCGTAAAAATGGTTGTGACGCTTGAGTAGCTAAAGTTGTACTATTGGCCGTAAATGGCGCTACTGAAACAAGAGATACTAAAAATCTCAGCTTTAAATCGCTGATTTCGTCAGTGTGCTTGTCTTTGACAAGTGCCATAAGAAACAACAATACCATGAATTAGTTAAAATATCTTTTATAATATTGCAAGTTTCTATTTGTGAAGAGAAAAAAGTATAAATATTGGTAAATATGTTTAGAATAAATATTTTTTTTTTTCATTTTGAAGAAAAATATTAGCATTTAAAGGAAAAGAATTTCTGTTATATTTTACAACAAGTAGCAAAAGCGATGTTAGAGATTGCTAATTTTTATCTTTTATTTGCAATGAGAGTATGTTCCATTTAACAGATAAGGTTACGAGCTGAGAATAGATCGTTATCTTGACAAAGCCTAAAGTATGGAAGTTAATTTATAAAAAGATTAAATACATTTAAACTACCAATCTTCTTCTTAAAACTTAAAAGAACATTCAGTTCTAAATTAATATAAATAAAATTAAAGAATTAATTCTATAATGCAAGTGTCTAGTCAGTTAGGTGTCAAATGAATAAATGTTCCCATCACTTTGACTGTAGTCCATTTCAAAAGTGTTGACTTATTTAATGAACATAGAAATTAAATTCATTTAAATTATATCATTAAAACGCAAAAGACTTTGTAGAAATAAAATTTATATAATTTAAATACTTTTTAATGAGTCAATCAACTGGTACAAGTGAGATCTTTTATAGACTCATAATAATTTGACTCATAGATTTCGGAAAAATTCTTCCTCTTTCTTTCAGACGTAGATTCTATACTAGAATAAATGTGAAATCAATATGATAGCTGAAAGACTAAAAGGTATGATGATGTTTCTGTGTGTATTTCAAAAATTTGTTTTTCATCCGAAAGAAATTTAGACATTTCTATAAAATTTCACTTAAATTTAAATAATATGAAATAAAAAACAAAAGCAAGGAAAATTTTTAAAAAATCACATTCATTCTAAAGCTTTTCAGTAACAACTAAAGAATAAGCAACATATTCTTATATCATTTGTTTAATCCAATTTTTTTTGCTGTTGAAAGTATCTTGAAGAAACTTAGTCTTCTACTGTCGTAATTTATTATATTTATAAATAACTCGCATGCTTTCGAAGACTTTCTTCAGAAAATGCGTTACCATTATAATATTACCATATATATTACCAAAGGAAAGAAATATAATAAAGACACTACCATAAAATATTTAAAAAAGAAAGCACTCTGAAATTTGCTACAAATTGTGAAAAATGTATACAGGAATTTTATATGTATTCTTATAAATTGACAGGAATGGCTTAAAAATTATAAAGCAAACAAATTAAAGCATCCATTTTGTTCTTTGAATGTCTTTATTGAGTTTCATAAAAGTTTTAATTTCATCCGAAATCTTATAATCTGCGTTGCTGCTTGCAATTAACTATAACGAATTTCTGTAGTATTCAGAAGATTTTTCCTTTCCTTAGACCAATCATTTATAAATTTAATCAAAGGAATTAATACTTTTCGAGCACTATTCTTTTAAATGGCTTACTATTTAAATCTGTTTCTGAAATTCGTAATTTAGAAGTTTAAGCTCTTGATACTTCTTCCGTGAAAGTAGCTTTAAGGATCGACAATTTTCTAAAATTCAATTTGTCTGTGATTAATTAACATTTATCACCTGGAGTTTTAAAAGAATAAAAATTTGATAAATATGTTGAAATTAAAGGAATTAGTATAATAGTTATCTTTAATTAGTTATATCAGTCGCTGTATTTGTTCATAATCGATTTAAAAATGTGTTGTAACTTATAATTGCAGGTTATTATTAATAATAATCCATTAACCACATTAATCGATATTTAAATTTCAAAAGTGATGTGTATTGACTTTTAAAAAATAAAAATTAACTATTTTTTTTCAAAATAAATAATTACTTTACTTTTTATTTGTTTATGAAAGAAACGCTTTAAAATCTCTAAATCTATTCCGAAAAAAAGAAAAGGAATGAAAAATGAGACATAATCTATTCGGAACGCACTTGTATGGCATTTCAATGGGATTCTTACGCAGAAAGGAAATAAGTTGATTCTGTATTTTGTGAATAAATAATAATACTAAGTAAAATTATATTAATACTAATTATAATAATACTAAGTAATATCGAAAATTATGTATAGAAATGGAGTAAAAAAATAGAGGGGAAAAATAAATAATTACAAATGAAAAAAAAAAAAAAATAAAAAAAAGAAATACCTTTCCTTGTACATTCCAATAAGAATGTAAATATAACGTATTGATGAAACAATACGTTTCATTTGACTGAAACATACTCTAAGTGGCCAAAATATTCCACTTATATTTAGTTAAAACCTAGCAGATTTGAAAACTGGCTAACTTATTGGCATAAGTTATTTAGGTAATATTCATTTCAAAAAGAAATAACAACTCTTCAAGTTAGAGTTTGCTTGGCGCAATATGGCCAAATTTGGCTCTTGAGCTATTAAACACACACCAATAACCAAACCTTTAAGTTAGTGATAAAGTTCATAAAACGAATGATTTAAATTGATTTCTAAACTAAATGAATTATAATTGATTTCTGGTTAATGTGGAATAGTTAGGTTAAGCCAATGAAAGAAGTTAATGCTTATTGGCTAATCTCATTTCTTTATGTTCTTTGCTTTGTAAATGGCGACTGAGCAATATTGCCATTTCTACCGTTAAATTTTGTAACGAAACTTATTCTAACTTAGGCGGGCTGAATGACTCACTGGTAGGATGCTATGAACTGAAACCGATTGTTCGCAAATTCGTATCTGACTTCAGGCAAGTTTGTTGAATTGTTTTGTTAATGATTTATTTTCTATTATTGCTCGTTTGTTCTAGAATATAATTTCTGCATCTTTCTAAATCTGGAAGATTCGAGTCAATTTGTCTTGTGGATAAAAATAGATGCAAGTTTTAGTTCCTTGAATAAAGTCTCGAGTTGAGATTAGCGAGTGTTACTTTTAACTTTAGTTAACACACTACTCATCTATGCGACAATATTATTTGTAATTCTTTAGTTTTGGCGAGTAAACTGGTTGGCATAAATTGTTTATAAAAATGTAAGGGTAGAAATAAAACAAATTGCATTTCCATACAGTTCAAATATCCCACATATCTTATCACATAACATAACATAAAGGAGAAATTAAATTGAATTTTAAGAGTCGTTATTATTCCTCTATAATATATAAAATGATGCCTCTCTCAGATGCATTAGTATATGTTATTAATTCTTTAAAGAAAACATTTTTTTATTACAAGGAATACTGATCAAATTGGATATGTTTTTGAACTATTTTCTGTTTAATTTTCTGAATTTTTGTTCTACCATTTTCTGGTCCGTCGAGCCAGAAAATGGCCTGGCTTAAAATCAAGTTTCCCTTTGATAAAATAACGACGGACCAGTGTTGCTTTTTTCTAAATTATTTATTGAAATCACACAAGACAACACAAAACACTTAAAAAGTAATTTTTGTTATTGTGGGTTTCGATTCATACTTTGCACTGTGATTACCCACGTCAGTTATTGCCGAAATCCATACGGCGTCTGCTCGGGTTTCTTTTTGTTTACACTCGTGATCACATGACCGGTTGGGAGCGTGCATGCGCCAACATCCCGCCCGGCCTTGCTATATTCACATGCAAGAAATTTAATTTTTTACACTTATTTAACAAATCATATTTCACACATCTAAATAAAATACTACATAAATATACAATACATGTTATACAATTATTTAAGTAGAAATCATACATTTATAAAATACTTTTTAATTAATATTCAAAGCTAGTTAAATATAAGAGAAAATAACATAATAATAAAGTACATCAATTACAATGGTAAACAGATGCAATTTGAATGTAATTAGTAATACAAGCTAAATATACTGAACAATGCAATAATTTTAGAAAATATTTAATTTTCAATAGGCAATACACTAAATTTGTTTATGGATCTTTTGCAAATACCCTTACTAGTTTTAATATCAACCCCTCTCACTTTATTATCCTTACCAGGAAAAGTGATGTTACTCGCCCCATTTACCATTTACAGGGAGGGAGATTTTTTTCTCTTATTATTACCATGTCTCCTATTTTCAGATTTTCTTTATTAACTGCCCATTTTTTCTTTGTTATAAACTATTTAAATATGAAAGACTCCATTTCTTCCATATTGTTTGGGCTGATTTAGTTATTCTTTGCCAAACATTGAGGCGATTTGATTCAAGATCTGTTAGAGATAGTTCAACTATCGCTGTTATTGGCCTCCCTATTAAAAAATATGCTGGAATTAGCACTTCTAAATCATCAACATCAGTTGAAAGTGGCCTAATAGGAAGGGAATTTAGAATCGCCTCTGTTTGGGTAGTCATCGTTAGCAGTTCTTAGTAAATTTTGAGTTTCCTGCTACGTGTTTGAAATGGTATTTAAAGGCTTTGATATTTTCCTCCCACAGTCCTCTCGAATTTGGACTTCTAGGAGGAATAAAAGACCACTCTTCTCAAAAAAGGCATATAAGAACTCATTTTTGTCTTTAACCAATTTATATAAAGATCTTAAACCTCTGTTAGCCCATACCACGTTAAACACATTATCAGAAAAAAATCTTACGACATTTTCCCCTTCTGGAAATAAATCTTTTTAACGTAGCTATTAGAGCTACAGATGTTAAATCTCTGATTATCTCAAGGTGTATAGCCTTTGTTAAATATACAAACATATACTTTAATTTCAGTACCCTTCCTTTGATATTTATTTTCGATTAAAAATGGACCACACAAATCTATTCCCTTTGAATTAAAGACTTTATCTGTAGTTATTCTTTCCTTTGGCAAATTGCTCAGTTTTTGAGAATACTCTTTAGAATTATTTTTAAAGCAAATAACACAATTCTGCACAATTTTTCTACATACATTTCTCCCATGAATAGGCCAATATTTTTGTCTTACCTGAAAAAGCAGATGCTGGAGTCCAAGATGAAAATACTTTTCACGATAATACCTTACAATAATTTCAGTTAACCTACCCTTTGAGGATAATATTATGGGATGTTTCCCTGAATATGGCAACTGGGAATTTTCCAATATTCCTCCTATCCTCAATATATCTTTATTACTAGAAAGGGAGATAAATTTGAAATCTTACTCTTATTAGAAATTTCATTATGAGACATTAATGATATCACTTCTGCAAGTAATTCTTCCAGTTGACACTGCTTCAATAAGAAATTTTCTGCATCTAACAGTTCCTCTGATGTCAGTGGGCCCTTTTTCTTCCCTTGGTTTCTGCAATTTGAAATAAACCTGAAAAGATAATTTAATATTCGAACTATAGTTAGAAATCTATTACTACGGTTAACAAGATAATCAAAAAAGGTTTTGTTATAGTTTAAAGTCAAAACAATATTAGAGTTCTCAGATTTCAGTTCAGGTAAGTAATTTTTTTCATCTGGCTCTGGACACTCACAAATAGTTTCAGGAAGTTCATCAGATAGTAGAAATGATGGATCAGTACGCCACTTATTTTCACACATAAGAGATTTAGCATTGAGTGCTCTAGACAAGAAGTCTGAAGGGTTGTCCTTTCATGGACAATGAAACCAAGTATTAGGATTTGTCAACTCCGTGATTTCCTGAACTCTATTCTTTACAAATTGTTTCCACTTTATATGCGTGCCTTTAATCCAATATAGAACTATTTTGGAATCTGTCCAGTGGAACACAGTAAAGTCTTTTTTCTGGCTGGTGTTTCCTTGAACTTTGGAGCACAGACGAGCTGCTACCAATGCTCAGAGGAGATCAAGTTGAAGCAATGTAACGCTTTTCGGTGGAGCCACTCTAGTTTTTGAATTGTTGAGGTAACAAAAACTTTGTCTTGTTTCTTTACTTTCACAAAAACTGAAGCACCATAAGCAAGTTTTGAAGCGCCGCAAAATACGTGATTTTCTTTTTTATATTGTCGATATTTTGCTGCAGCTGGTCAATTTTTTTCAATTTAACTTCTAAATTCGTTAAGCTTGTGTCTTCTAACGTTTTATCCGTAAAATTTTCAATTCTTGTAATACTACCTTTTAGGGAAGTTTTTGCTTTGTTTAATTTGATTACAGTATCCATGGTCCGCCTCACGATCGACAGGACCAGAAAATGGTATAGCTTAAAATAGTTTCCATTTGATAAAATAACAATAGACCAGTAAGGCATTTTTCAAAAATTTCTACTAAAGGTATTAAAAACTGTATCCCGGTATTAAGATCTAAAAAATACCGAATACCAGTATTGAACTTTTTGTCCGATATTGCAATCCCTATCTAGAACTGATCTTGATATTTTTAGTTCATTCAACAGTGGTAACTTTTTATACCACTCCAACGATTTCCCACAGTTTTGAGGGGAGGACTGTATCTTAATATCTTAGCCAATATGAGATATTTATATTTATTCTCTTTACTCAAACCTGTTCTGGAATAACTGTATTACAGTCAGAGCACTATCTGATATATAATTTTGTTTTTAACATCATATAAATTATTTAAAAACTACTCGAATGCATTTTCTTCAGAATTTATATAACCATATTAATCACTATTTAAAATAGAAAAGAGTAGAATAAAACACGTTTCATTACCTGATTATTATTCAGTCCTTAGAACGTTAAATAAGCCAACGAAAGAAGAATTATTACAGAAATTATAACGTTAAATAACCCAGAAGATTACTACCGTTTCATACTCCATCAACAAACTCTATTTTGGAATTCAGAATATAAAAAAAGGCGAAGAAAATTTAATGCATATTTTGTTCCCTAATTGTTTTCACTTCCCTACTGAGAAGATACAGTTAGTTGTTTAATCCTTCAGTTTGCGTCGCTTTTTTCCATTAACTGTAACGAACTCTAAAGTTAAGGATAGATATCCTTATTCAACCATTTCCCCACGACATTGGCGAATTTTACACTTTCTAATCACCGTTCTTCGAAATGGTTTTCCCTTTTGACGAAATATTTGAAGTCCTTAATTTCTCCGTTTACGCCTACCGTGATTTACCAGAAACTTGAATTTAGATTTTCAGAAACTTCTGGAATGAAATTAGCCAATAATTCATTAAATTTTCACGCTTCGAGCTGTAGGAGGGAATTGATTCAGGGATTTTAAAGGGAGCATATAATGAACTGATTAATAAAACTTTTATGTAAAAGATTCTTATGAAGTTACACTATTTAAAAACAGAATGAAAAGAAAATAATATTTAAAATATGCGATAGAAAAATATTTTTATGTAGAACAAAGAAACATGTCTGAATGTATTCTATTTGCTCTTGTATAAATGTAGAAGCTCCAATTATACTTCTAAATGAAAAATATTTTTTAATGCATGAAAACTACTGATTGGAATGATCACAAAAAAGTACATTGAAGGGTTTTAATAAATGAACCTCTGTAATAATTTAGATTGAATTTCGTTATGATGTCATTGAAATTGGAATATATATATATATATATCAAAGTACTGAAAATAAATTGACTCCTTACGTGCTAGATACTTTTTAAGCTAGATACTGAAAATGCCTATACCCCGATAGATATTGAAGTTGAAAGTTTTTCGGATTAATAATTCTTTACCTTTAATGGTTTTGTCCATACTACTTAAATTTAGAAAAAAAAATGTTAGTAAAAAAGAAATACAATTATTTAAATCTTATAAAATATCCAAGCGTTTTTTAAAAACTTTCTTTGCTAATAAATCGCATTTCTAGTCCAGTAATTAGAAGAAGATTCAAAATCTATAGACCCTGTTTAAAGCGTAAAGCATCAGTAACAAAAAAAAATCTAGTAATATATTTTTGATTCCTTTTTTTTCAGTAAAAAATAAACAGAACCACTAAGTTAAAACTTATTAAAAACTCACTAATACATGTAAATTTTCATAGATTCTAATACAATTCTAAATCATGTATTTCTTTTAATTTTTGATAGATGAAACAGGATAATGATTTAAAGTAAAGAGAAAATTTGTTGCTTTGTTTTCCTTATAGGCATTTTTTGAATACAATAGAATGTACGGGGATATATTCTGTCGTATTACAGATAGAAAATAATATGTTTATGTAGATGCATAGTATATTACTGATGTCAACTAATGACTGACTCTCCAGATGTATGGAAAATGCTATTATTTGAGAGTATTATAATGTCAAGAAACAAAAACCATTTTACCCGTGCTATAGTACAAATAGTTGTTTCAACTCTCAAAATTGATAAAAACAAATTTAAAATATCAGAATCAGTATTATATTAATTTTAATGAATTTTGTATAAGCTTAATCATAATTCAGTTTTAGTTGTAAATATTTTAGATATACTTTAATTTTAATACAAAGAATTCCTTTAAAATTCTTTTATGAAAATATAATCTAAAGTGGATGTCATTTATTTTGACTTGTAAGAAACTCTAAATTATATAATAAATGCAGGATTAAATATTAAGGCGTTAAATACAGAATAAAATGCTAAAAAATTGAGCATTTCTAGTAAGGTTTAAGTGTTTCGCAAGCATTTTTTTTCATTTTAATTTACTATTTTTTCAATGTGAGCTTGAATCTACTAGTAAGAAATTAGATTTCGTTTTTGAGTAAAGATAGATTTGAAATTTTTATGCACAAATATACAAGAATCTAATAACTAAGATAAAATTAAAAAAAATATATATTGTCTCTAACACCTAAAAGCAAAAGTTATATTATTTTTTACTGCGGAAAAAACTACTACATGCCTTTATACTACGAGAAAATAATTTTTTTATTTTTTATTCTGCAATAAATTCTTCGTATCACTACTTCAAAGTGTTTGAATTAAATATTCAACATTAACTAAATAATAAGGTATGCTTTTAGAAATCTTTTGAAAGGTTTTCCATAAATTGCAGGCAAATCTAATTAGTTTTTCAAGTTTTACTTAATAAAAATTTTTGCTTCTATTTTAGAAATTGAAGAATATTTATCAATTGTTCTTTCAATTAGCGAATTACGCTTAGAACGCTATGAAATTTCAAACTGTTCTTACATCGACTTTACGAGTAAATCCTTAAAACTCTTTAATAAATGTATAAACATCGGGAATCTTTGGAAATTCAATTTCCGTGGACAGATGTCTTTTCATTATAAAAATATTAATATTGAGGTGCCGCAAGGACATGAAGTTTTCATAAAAACACACTTTTTGCTACTTTTTAGGACTTTTGCCTGCCTCTATTATGAGATACAAAGTTTTTATTAGGCATTGTTATGTGAAAAAAAATATAACAAGTAATATAAAAAAATTAATAATAATAATAAATTTGAAAGTCAACTCCTACTTCCGCAAGAAATGAACTCCCATTCTTCACCTTCACGTGAAAAATACTGAAATCCTTTCATTTTACCTATTGAACTAATACTTGTTGATTTCAATCTTCATACTTGAAAAAACTGTATTAACATATAGTGTCATCCACTAGAAATTTAAAAAAAAATGTATTAGAACGTGAGTGGATGAATAAAAAGTATTTTATTAACGATTGAAAATTTGTGCAAGATATATAAATATATATAGGAAGAGCGTGAACTAATAGTAGGAATTGAAAATCAGTTTTACTATTGCACTGACATGACACTGAGTCATCGCTGGAGCTGTTAGTATTGAGGTAAGGCGGTTATTTGTCTTTGATCGGTGACAAGAACGCTTGTTTTAAATCAGTAGCTTTGCCGAGTTCAGTTCAGATGGCATTCTCCCTCCCGTCTATTGTGTAACTAATTAACGTAACTGATTTGTTAGTTTGTGCCTATGTGCTTTGCTATGATTAAAAATGGTTCAGTCTAAATTTATGAAGACAAGACAAATATCAGAGTGTTCTATTTTTGGGAAATTTAGCGATTTGCTGAAGTTGAAAACACTACTGCTTGTGCGGTTGAATATGAAGTCCTACTGTCATATTAGACATAACCTCAAAATTGCTTCAGAGAAGGATCCTTCTGTAAGTGATATACGTGACACTTTACTTCCCATAATAGAACAAGTTCCCGAACAAGTTCCGTCCAATATTCCCGTTGCTTCTAGCAAAAGAATTTCACAAACGATAAAAGCTTTTCATGCTAAATACAGGAATTTATTCAAGTCTAAATGTAAAAAAATTTTAGATAAGTTTAATTTGAACCTCAAAGAATTTAGAGAAGAAACTAGACGTTTATTTGATATTGCTGACTTGTATAAAAAAAGTGCCAGTTATGGAATAAAAGGTTCTAAATGATGAATGTTCTAACAGGAAAATGGTTATAGGTAATATTGCTATTGCTACCACAAGCGCTTTGAGGAAGAAAGAAGCAAGAAAGAGTAAAGAACTGCAGAAAATAGTTAAGTTTAAACAAGACCGAGCAAAAAATATTAATGCATCAGAAACGATTACTGGCGACAATGACGACACTGAAAGACAAGAGTGTTCGTTATAAAAGGAGGCAAGACAACCAGATCCATTAAATAGACAAGAAGCGATAAAACTATAAAGTGCCTGTGCTGTGAATATTAAGTTAAAACTTTATACAAAAGTTATCTGAAGCTGAACCAAATGATATAGGGGACTCGGTTATTGACTTTCCCTGGCTTACTTGTCATATGCAAGCAGTGAAAGTAGCTGTGAAACTGGTGGCCGAATCGGCTCAAAATGTCTGTAGTTCAATCGCAAGAGAAAGACACATAAGAGCAAAAATGAAATTTGCCAAAATTTAATTTAAAAAACTATTTAATGTGGCAATGAAGTACAAACAAACATTTTGCAGCTGTAACATTTGTAATTATTAAGGGTACAGAAGTAAAACATGCAAAATTGGACATAAAAAATATTTTTATTATTATACTTTGGAATTAATATTTTTTGTCGATTGGAATCCTTATATATGCATTTAAAATAATCTCTTTTGTAACATTATGTAAAAAAAAAATCATAAAAATGTTTTATCAAAGTCTATAATTTTTCACTTTTTTTTTACAAACTTTAAGCTTTTTTCTGCTGCTCGAAATATTGTTGCATTGCAACCAGAATTAAAAAAAAAAATTTTTTTTGAACCAAAAAAGCTAATTTTTTACCACTATTGTCAAACTAAATTCTAAGACAAAATTTAATAATTTCAATTTTTTTTGTACAAATGTCAAGCTATTTGCAGAACCTCAAGATAATGTAATATTAAAACCAAATTTTTTAATATTGTTTTTGAATCTAAAAGGCAACTTTTCCGCTCTATTACCAAACTAAAATCTAAAAAAAAATAATTTAAAGCCATTTTCGTTTCACCTTAATGGACATACATTTGCTTAAATGAACATTAGCTAAGTGAGATATATTTTCTTAACATATCCTTTATTAAAAAGGCGGATTGTCGTTTTGGTTTTGAGGGGATAGGGACATTTTTCTCTGAGAAACAAACTGGGGCTTTTCAGTATTATGAGGTACTTGAATTTGAATGATCTAAAGAATCTTAAGAATGAGAGCGCTAAGAACCCTTAAGGTAAGTAATTAGACATTCAATGCTACCTAAATAATTATGGTTGAGCAAAAAATGGAGTGATGCCTGATTATTATTTAATACTAATGAGACTTCCAATATTATTAATTCTAATTATTGTAATATTAAGGGAAGCATCAAATGTATCGTTAATATATGAAATTTTAATTTATATGATGACAATATGTATACAATACAATATACAGTATGTAAACAATATGTATACTCATGGGAAAAAATATATTGAACCTACTAATGACTTAGCAAAGAAAAATGCTATGAACACTATGAAATAATATTCTTTCTAGGATATTTAAGCATTTTATGGAGCGATGAAATTCTCCCACTGAGCATCCAAAAACATCCAAGTTAGTTGAAGCTGGCCTCTCCAGAATAGATGCTGTTGTATTTATTTTTGTAGAGAAGGCCTCTCCAGAATAGAAACACTCTTTCAAAATCAAGAAAAGCGGTTTATAGACTATCATAGTGCTAATTCTGCACTCAAAAAGACTATTCGAATCTACGATAAAGAATCTGAAATCTCTACCAAATACTATAACAGAAGAAAAAGAAAAACGTTTATGCAGTGCTGGTTGCTGAGTACAAAGAAATGTTAAAACATTTTAACACCACACATAATATGAAATGGATGCTCAGATAGTTTGGCGAATTCACCAGAATTTTAATGAAATCTCAGACGCCATCGAAAAACAATCAAATATCTTATTAAAAACAAATGTGAATTTTGGGTTACAACTGACATGGTTATCAAACCAGTTAAAGTAACCATGATCTTTTGGATATTTTAACTAAAGAAATAAAAACAAAACAGTAGAAAATGAATAACGAGTCAACAGAGTAAACTAACAGTCCAGAAGCAAAGCTCCTTTGTTCATCTTTCAACCTCTTCACTCATTCCCCCATTAGTATTATTTTTCAATATCAGAGATATTGACTAAGATATCCCTTTCTGCATGATTGCATGCTTTAAAAAGTATATCAAATCTTCAATTACTGCCATCACTGTACATTATGGCATCATTGTGTCAAATCATATGGATTCGAACCAAGATTTGTCATCAATACAGTTGACAACAATGCCTTTAAAAATGAAAGCTAGGAAAAAGAAACTGATGCGAAAAAGGAGAAATCTGTGATACTCCAGCACAGGAAGATGAAAGATACAAGAAATTCCCCACTATAAAAATTATATGAAACAGGCATATTAAACGTTTGGTACATTATTCAAGAAAAAAAAATCCCGGATACTCCCTTCAGCCCGAGCATTACCGAAGTCAATCAAGTAATATGTAAAAATGAACAAAACGCGACAATTGTTAATAAGGAAGAAGTCATAAGCAGAATAAAATGTGATAAAATCAAATGATCTTGGTGAAATTAAATCAGTTTTTGTAAATATCAAATATTTAAAACATATAGTAAACTTTCAATAAGAAATAATACCATTTGACATTTTTTCCCCTACTACTGATTGTAATTTCAATAGTAAAATTTTAAAAATACAACTATTTTACTTCAAATTAAATAGCCCTATATAAGCGATTTCTATTCACTCCTTTTAAAAGTCTGTAAAAGCAGTTTAAAGCGTTAACTCTGCCGTTTAAAAAACTGAAGCAAAATACTCCTAAAAATGACCAAAAAGATAGTGTTGGGACTTCCCACCGCTGAATTGACGCCACACTCCACCAACATGATTCTGTGAAAATGAAATAACAGATTTAATTTATTAAGCACTCAAATTCTACATACATATTTTATACATTGTGATTAATGTGTTTGTCTTTCATACATTCATTTTTTTAAATCTTTAACGACATTTTAAAGCATGTGGAAACTTTTTTTAAGTATTTTAATCGTAATGCCAGTCTCTTCCAAACAAAGGAATGCCCGGAGGGTAGAATCGGAGAGTGCAAGATTTCCTAGGATATTACCGCATATCGGTGTATATAAAACAAACTTACTATAGAATTGATTTTTTTTTAAAGTGTCATCAGTCATTCTTATTGGAAAATCAAAAAAAAAAAAAATTCTTGTAATTGATCAAGTGATATTCTATTTATCACCATCCTCAAATAATATTTCAGGGCATAAATGAAATAATAATTCACAAAACTTTGTACAAAAGAGAGCAAACAAAGCTTCCTGAAACAAATATTTTAAATTGAATAATAGATAAATTCTTAACAAATATTAAAACAGTAAAGATTTTTTTTAATGTAAAGTTTTTTTTTATGTTTTGAAGAACATGTAATAAAAACATGTTTTAAAACTTTGACTGTTAATGTCCTTATCAGGGGCACATCTATTTCAGGCTTCACGACTCCGAGGTAACATTGTGACTTGGCAAGCTGTCCAGATTCTCCCCATCTCAAGCAGCTACTTTTAACTTCTTTTTTTCCTTCCTTTGATGGCTAAGCGAGGGAGCTGCTCTCCACGAGAAGCTGCCACCTCTCTGTTTGCCTTTTATTTCTCATGGACAGCCAAAACCCCATGTGTTGGCCGCGCACGGAGATAACTGGTTGTATACTGTGTTCCCCCTGTGAATCAATTGGCCGGTAATAGCCGCCTGGGCGCTTAGCCTGCTAGGGATTAAGCAAAGGGATACTCTCTTTGACTTGGCTTTAGAGGGGGTCATTGTTCCTGGGAATGACTCTTAGTGTATATGTTCCAGATATAACTAAGGTAAGTACTCAGGCTGGGAATGGCATTGTGGCAACCTTGCTTGGTTGAGCTGCATGGAAGGTGGTGCCGTCGGGCTTGAATCTGATCCTGTATCATATGGGTTTCAAAAATATCCCCCATCAGTTAGCAACATAAGTGATTTAAACTTGTGAATAAACAACAATTCGACACGTATGAATTTCAGAACAAAAAGAAACATTTCATTCCTTTTCATCTTTTATATTTTAGAAAACTACAATTACAGTCATCAGTGATGTTACTTATATAAGTAGACTTGCTGTACAAAATACTTCAAAGAAGCAAATCCAATAAATAATAAATACATTAGCAATAATCCCTGTATTTGTAAGTCTTCATTCCTCTCTGAATTACATGTGTGGAATTGTTAAAAGTACCTCTTGAAGAGGTATCAAATGATTTACAGGCTCAAAGAAAGACACAAGTGCGCTGCATTGCCATTTGATGGAATAGACAATTCTTTCATACGAATACCTGATACTTATTCTATTATCCTAAATTTCCCAAAATTTCTCATTTCTGGTTTTGGCACTCAAAAGCTAATTGACGAGAGACGTTAATTTGAACCAGCTGTGCTGAGAAAAGTCATAACACTCAACAGTGTAGGGCACTAACTGTGGTGGGAACAAAACTTCCTTTCCTAGTTCATGTAAGCTTGGATACTAGAAAAAAAATGATAACAATTAAAATTAAAGAAAAGGTATCTCCTACCCTAACACCAGATGGAAAATTCTGCCATAATAGGTGCACTTCCCCTAATAATTAGTTAATGCTTGAAACAAAATGCTAATGAATTAGTTAATGCTTAATGAAAACGATTCTGTGAGAACTGTTCATGTCCAAATTGTCTTAAGAACAAGAGCAACCTTTGCAGACAAACATTTCGATTTCGATGTAGAACGATTTATTAATAGTGTACCGGAAAATAGTAAATAAGAAAAAAAAGAATTAAGTTTAATAAATCTCTCAAACTCTAGGTTTTTAAAAGTTTCTTTTTTTTCCAAAAGACCGGTCTCGGTAATATAATATATAAAAAATATTTACTTTACATAATTTGTAAAAAAATATTTACTTTACATAATTTGAAATATTCGATTTACAGTGATAGTGATATCTACGGATTAAAATACTAAATTTATTAATGGCAGAAATAATTTTCTTTTACAATATATCATAAAAAAATCACTCAAAAATTGACAGCTCATGAAAGCATTTCTCATTGTAGGCAAAAATTCAAAATACACTAAAATGCATCTTGCGAGAAAAAAAGACATTAAAAAAGCATGTGATGCTAGCTTTCTTCACCCACATGGCCTGTAAAATCACTTCCATTTAAATTGATAGAAAATAAAATGAATAAAATTGAAAGTAAAATACACTTACACACATACACAAAGAAGCCAGACATTAATTATAAAAAAAAGTATTACAAACCTATTAAACATCTTTTTCTTTTTCTTTTTTTTAAAATACTACTATAAGTTTTGCCAGTATGTCCACAATATATACAAAATGCATATATGGTCCATAATATACAAAAATATATATTTATTATATATTGTATATATAGAATATATAATAATCATTTTTACACTTGATGACATTGATGCGGCATGGCTATATATAGATATGGCTGTCTTTATAAATTATACATTAATAATTTTTAATAAATTGTTTTAATTCTATTAAAATACTTAATTAAAATTGTAAATTTCAGCTATATAATATTTCAGAATAATTTCTGATTTAAAAAAAAACATTTGTGATAATGAAATTCTTATAATCATATTGTCGAAATGTTCTTAAAGAAGAGAAGGAAAGAGTTTATTTTACTACATCTGGTACATAATTTCTCTTACAAAGCATAAGATGATTTTCAAAGAGTAAAACGAATGGTTCTTTATTTATTCACGTGTGTTGAATATCTTAAAGTTTAGATAAAGTTTACTTGAAAGCTCTACATAAGCATCTTTAATGAAAAAAAACAAAAACATAGTTAATTTTATTCTTACGATGCTTATAAATTTGAAATTTTTATATAATATTTTATCTATTTTATAAAATAGAATTATATATTATTTAATATATTTATAAAATAGAATTATATATTATTTAATATATTTATAAAATAGATTTATATATTATTATAAATCTATTTTATATAGACTGAAGAATTATAAATATCATTTATTTAACGAGAAAAGTTTCACACCAAATGCTCTAAAAATATTCCAATAATGCAATGCTTGAAAAGTTTATCCATTAAGTCAATGAGAAATACATTAGAGGTATACATATTTAAAAGGTAAAATTTCTTTACACTTATTTGCCATATTCTAAAAAATTATGATCAGCTCCCATCTGTATTTTTCCATTAAAAAATGGATTTAATTTTTTTATTATTTCCAGATTTTAAATTGATTTTCATAGAAATACATAGTTTTCAGAAGAACCGCGATAGGAGCAGTGAAATTCTAATTTTGAAAAGTCTGTCGAAAGATGATTATGAAAGCTGATTATGATTCAGATAATTATGTAAGTAATTGACTCTAAAGTAGTGGCTTGTGTTTAAGTAATTTGTCTGGAGATTTGTAACTGATTTCATTGGGAAAGTATATAAAGGGAAAGTGGAATGATATTTAATATCTGTAGCTATAACATATCTGATTAATTAGTAATATATAAAGCGAATTTTACTCTCATTTTGAAAATAAAATTTGTTGTCCCATTCCTAAAAAATCATGAAAAGTGGAAAATGTTTCTTCTAATAATT
Organism: Argiope bruennichi; assembly: GCF_947563725.1. Lineage (NCBI taxonomy): Eukaryota > Metazoa > Arthropoda > Arachnida > Araneae > Araneidae > Argiope > Argiope bruennichi. The sequence continues at coordinate 104,733,906 of NC_079152.1, forward strand.
AAAAAAAAAATCATTATGAAAAAATTGTTTACATTGAAAAATGTTAATGTTATAAAAATACTTGTTTACACATAAAATACATTATCATTTTTTTTTTCTCAAAATCGGAAAATAATCAATTTATTTTTTAATCAGAAAAATAATTGCAATTTTTTTATGGACAAGAAATGTAGAGTTATTTTTTCATAGCATGATATAATTTCTTTGCCTTATTTTTATAATATATTGTACCTTCAATGCAGCTCATTCATTTTCCAGAATGCTAAAAACTTTGTACACTTTTAGAGTTTGACATAATAAAAAAAAATCCTTAAAATTTTCATTTCAAAACAAAAGTGAAATGACTGCATAAAGAATATTTTTGCATAATATGTTGAGAATGTGTTTTTAAATTCTAAAATGTATAATAACGCCCAATTATACTTGCTAATTTTGCATTATATCGAAAAAAAACAGGAATATTAAGAAGTCAATAACAGGAATTTAAATACACTTCCAAATGAAGTGTATTTGAAGGAAAGAGAATTAATTGACGTCAGAGGAGATGCATTAAACTCAAAGAATTTTAAATACTATCATATTAGCATGAATGGAGGGAAAAAAAGAGAAAACACAATATTTTAACCTCCTCTACACTAAATGCGATGAGCCCAAAAATCTTTTCAACATCACGTGTTTCGGACAATTGGAAAATATTCTATTTTGACTAATTATTTTTTATCTGTGACTTCGTGGCAAAAATTCACAGTCCAATTCGTTTGAAATGTATGAAAGTGTTAATAATTGAAGCAAAAGTTAGCTAAGAAATTCTTCATTCGAACATTGCAGCGTTTTCCTCTTTCTCAAATGTCGTCACCCCAAAAGTAAATTATCGTTTGTTTCCCAACAGCCTCTAAATTCAATTGCCCTGACAGTTCTGTAATTGTATTTTCTGCATCACAAAATAAATTCCTCGTATAGCAGCTATTGTTGAATTTTCTTACTTCTTCTGCTCTTTTTTCAATCCATGGAAAGGTGTAATAATTTTTATCGGGCTTGTTACGGCAGACTCTCAAATGAAAAATTATTTCAGTTTATTTTGATGATGTACTTCATTGGTATTATATGCACACTTTCTTGGATTTGCTAGGAATTTGTCACTGAATACGCCGGAGACTAATTTCATTTCTTTTTCAAAGTAAAATTGCGTTTATTAAACACTTTAGAAATTTAAATTCTTCTAATATCAATTTGTAAGGTGAAATATAACTTTGTAAATTTATAGACACATAAAACTTCCATTCTTATATATAATCTGAATTATTTTTACATAAATGAAACATTAATAATTTCAGTTTCGAAAAAATATATAATGTGAAAGGGCAATTAACTTAACAGCTTACCTATTTGTAACGTATTATTCCATTGCGTATAGCAAATGTTATTAAGTATTTGGAGTTGAATAGCTAATAATAACGAACTTTAATAAAAGTACATCCGATTAATAAATAATAAAGTGCCATATTATTTAACAAAAAATTGCAATTAAAAATTTTTTTAACATATAATTTTTTTTAACACTTTGAAAAATTATTCTGTGTTTGATGATCAAGAAGAAAAAGAATTTTTATTTCACTATGATTAATTATTTTGCAATGTTTGTTTACTTGAGAAATTAATGCATTATTACAAGTCAAAGGCTTAATTTAAATGCACTAAGTAACCTTTTTTATGTATTTTATAATAATGAAACATGTTCCCCTGTCTAAAATAATTTAATAGAATGAGAAAATGGCAATGGAAGTTAAAAAAGACACCTAGTAATTGCAGAAATATTCTTGTTTTTGTACAAACGCAAGGAAAAAAAAATGGATAAATGTTTATAAAGTTTGTATAGCTCTAAATTTCTGAATTCAGAATTTTTTTCTGATTTTTTTTCTTTTACAAAAACGGTTTACTTGGGATTTTGTACCTACATGTATATTATTGAATAATTTATAGGATTAATGGAATCATAAATAAAGCTAGTGTATCATGCTAGTGTATTCAAGTGTTTCAAGTTTAGTGTTTTCAAGTTTAGTAATACGGGATAGCCTTGTTGGTAGGGCATTGTATCCGCATCCCTTGGGATGCGAGTTGGAACCCCGCCAGCCGAAGACTTTCCGTGTATAAGGGGCCTGGTGCACGAATAAATCTATCGTGACCACAAAGCTCTCCAAGATGAGTCACTACCATTGGGCGTACTGGTTCAAAGGTGATCGTTTCTGATTCAGGTCAAAGTTGCAATCTGCGGATGAGTTAATGATATGTATGAATGAAGTCTGCCCCGTAAAAATGGTTGTGACGCTTGAGTAGCTAAAGTTGTACTATTGGCCGTAAATGGCGCTACTGAAACAAGAGATACTAAAAATCTCAGCTTTAAATCGCTGATTTCGTCAGTGTGCTTGTCTTTGACAAGTGCCATAAGAAACAACAATACCATGAATTAGTTAAAATATCTTTTATAATATTGCAAGTTTCTATTTGTGAAGAGAAAAAAGTATAAATATTGGTAAATATGTTTAGAATAAATATTTTTTTTTTTCATTTTGAAGAAAAATATTAGCATTTAAAGGAAAAGAATTTCTGTTATATTTTACAACAAGTAGCAAAAGCGATGTTAGAGATTGCTAATTTTTATCTTTTATTTGCAATGAGAGTATGTTCCATTTAACAGATAAGGTTACGAGCTGAGAATAGATCGTTATCTTGACAAAGCCTAAAGTATGGAAGTTAATTTATAAAAAGATTAAATACATTTAAACTACCAATCTTCTTCTTAAAACTTAAAAGAACATTCAGTTCTAAATTAATATAAATAAAATTAAAGAATTAATTCTATAATGCAAGTGTCTAGTCAGTTAGGTGTCAAATGAATAAATGTTCCCATCACTTTGACTGTAGTCCATTTCAAAAGTGTTGACTTATTTAATGAACATAGAAATTAAATTCATTTAAATTATATCATTAAAACGCAAAAGACTTTGTAGAAATAAAATTTATATAATTTAAATACTTTTTAATGAGTCAATCAACTGGTACAAGTGAGATCTTTTATAGACTCATAATAATTTGACTCATAGATTTCGGAAAAATTCTTCCTCTTTCTTTCAGACGTAGATTCTATACTAGAATAAATGTGAAATCAATATGATAGCTGAAAGACTAAAAGGTATGATGATGTTTCTGTGTGTATTTCAAAAATTTGTTTTTCATCCGAAAGAAATTTAGACATTTCTATAAAATTTCACTTAAATTTAAATAATATGAAATAAAAAACAAAAGCAAGGAAAATTTTTAAAAAATCACATTCATTCTAAAGCTTTTCAGTAACAACTAAAGAATAAGCAACATATTCTTATATCATTTGTTTAATCCAATTTTTTTTGCTGTTGAAAGTATCTTGAAGAAACTTAGTCTTCTACTGTCGTAATTTATTATATTTATAAATAACTCGCATGCTTTCGAAGACTTTCTTCAGAAAATGCGTTACCATTATAATATTACCATATATATTACCAAAGGAAAGAAATATAATAAAGACACTACCATAAAATATTTAAAAAAGAAAGCACTCTGAAATTTGCTACAAATTGTGAAAAATGTATACAGGAATTTTATATGTATTCTTATAAATTGACAGGAATGGCTTAAAAATTATAAAGCAAACAAATTAAAGCATCCATTTTGTTCTTTGAATGTCTTTATTGAGTTTCATAAAAGTTTTAATTTCATCCGAAATCTTATAATCTGCGTTGCTGCTTGCAATTAACTATAACGAATTTCTGTAGTATTCAGAAGATTTTTCCTTTCCTTAGACCAATCATTTATAAATTTAATCAAAGGAATTAATACTTTTCGAGCACTATTCTTTTAAATGGCTTACTATTTAAATCTGTTTCTGAAATTCGTAATTTAGAAGTTTAAGCTCTTGATACTTCTTCCGTGAAAGTAGCTTTAAGGATCGACAATTTTCTAAAATTCAATTTGTCTGTGATTAATTAACATTTATCACCTGGAGTTTTAAAAGAATAAAAATTTGATAAATATGTTGAAATTAAAGGAATTAGTATAATAGTTATCTTTAATTAGTTATATCAGTCGCTGTATTTGTTCATAATCGATTTAAAAATGTGTTGTAACTTATAATTGCAGGTTATTATTAATAATAATCCATTAACCACATTAATCGATATTTAAATTTCAAAAGTGATGTGTATTGACTTTTAAAAAATAAAAATTAACTATTTTTTTTCAAAATAAATAATTACTTTACTTTTTATTTGTTTATGAAAGAAACGCTTTAAAATCTCTAAATCTATTCCGAAAAAAAGAAAAGGAATGAAAAATGAGACATAATCTATTCGGAACGCACTTGTATGGCATTTCAATGGGATTCTTACGCAGAAAGGAAATAAGTTGATTCTGTATTTTGTGAATAAATAATAATACTAAGTAAAATTATATTAATACTAATTATAATAATACTAAGTAATATCGAAAATTATGTATAGAAATGGAGTAAAAAAATAGAGGGGAAAAATAAATAATTACAAATGAAAAAAAAAAAAAAATAAAAAAAAGAAATACCTTTCCTTGTACATTCCAATAAGAATGTAAATATAACGTATTGATGAAACAATACGTTTCATTTGACTGAAACATACTCTAAGTGGCCAAAATATTCCACTTATATTTAGTTAAAACCTAGCAGATTTGAAAACTGGCTAACTTATTGGCATAAGTTATTTAGGTAATATTCATTTCAAAAAGAAATAACAACTCTTCAAGTTAGAGTTTGCTTGGCGCAATATGGCCAAATTTGGCTCTTGAGCTATTAAACACACACCAATAACCAAACCTTTAAGTTAGTGATAAAGTTCATAAAACGAATGATTTAAATTGATTTCTAAACTAAATGAATTATAATTGATTTCTGGTTAATGTGGAATAGTTAGGTTAAGCCAATGAAAGAAGTTAATGCTTATTGGCTAATCTCATTTCTTTATGTTCTTTGCTTTGTAAATGGCGACTGAGCAATATTGCCATTTCTACCGTTAAATTTTGTAACGAAACTTATTCTAACTTAGGCGGGCTGAATGACTCACTGGTAGGATGCTATGAACTGAAACCGATTGTTCGCAAATTCGTATCTGACTTCAGGCAAGTTTGTTGAATTGTTTTGTTAATGATTTATTTTCTATTATTGCTCGTTTGTTCTAGAATATAATTTCTGCATCTTTCTAAATCTGGAAGATTCGAGTCAATTTGTCTTGTGGATAAAAATAGATGCAAGTTTTAGTTCCTTGAATAAAGTCTCGAGTTGAGATTAGCGAGTGTTACTTTTAACTTTAGTTAACACACTACTCATCTATGCGACAATATTATTTGTAATTCTTTAGTTTTGGCGAGTAAACTGGTTGGCATAAATTGTTTATAAAAATGTAAGGGTAGAAATAAAACAAATTGCATTTCCATACAGTTCAAATATCCCACATATCTTATCACATAACATAACATAAAGGAGAAATTAAATTGAATTTTAAGAGTCGTTATTATTCCTCTATAATATATAAAATGATGCCTCTCTCAGATGCATTAGTATATGTTATTAATTCTTTAAAGAAAACATTTTTTTATTACAAGGAATACTGATCAAATTGGATATGTTTTTGAACTATTTTCTGTTTAATTTTCTGAATTTTTGTTCTACCATTTTCTGGTCCGTCGAGCCAGAAAATGGCCTGGCTTAAAATCAAGTTTCCCTTTGATAAAATAACGACGGACCAGTGTTGCTTTTTTCTAAATTATTTATTGAAATCACACAAGACAACACAAAACACTTAAAAAGTAATTTTTGTTATTGTGGGTTTCGATTCATACTTTGCACTGTGATTACCCACGTCAGTTATTGCCGAAATCCATACGGCGTCTGCTCGGGTTTCTTTTTGTTTACACTCGTGATCACATGACCGGTTGGGAGCGTGCATGCGCCAACATCCCGCCCGGCCTTGCTATATTCACATGCAAGAAATTTAATTTTTTACACTTATTTAACAAATCATATTTCACACATCTAAATAAAATACTACATAAATATACAATACATGTTATACAATTATTTAAGTAGAAATCATACATTTATAAAATACTTTTTAATTAATATTCAAAGCTAGTTAAATATAAGAGAAAATAACATAATAATAAAGTACATCAATTACAATGGTAAACAGATGCAATTTGAATGTAATTAGTAATACAAGCTAAATATACTGAACAATGCAATAATTTTAGAAAATATTTAATTTTCAATAGGCAATACACTAAATTTGTTTATGGATCTTTTGCAAATACCCTTACTAGTTTTAATATCAACCCCTCTCACTTTATTATCCTTACCAGGAAAAGTGATGTTACTCGCCCCATTTACCATTTACAGGGAGGGAGATTTTTTTCTCTTATTATTACCATGTCTCCTATTTTCAGATTTTCTTTATTAACTGCCCATTTTTTCTTTGTTATAAACTATTTAAATATGAAAGACTCCATTTCTTCCATATTGTTTGGGCTGATTTAGTTATTCTTTGCCAAACATTGAGGCGATTTGATTCAAGATCTGTTAGAGATAGTTCAACTATCGCTGTTATTGGCCTCCCTATTAAAAAATATGCTGGAATTAGCACTTCTAAATCATCAACATCAGTTGAAAGTGGCCTAATAGGAAGGGAATTTAGAATCGCCTCTGTTTGGGTAGTCATCGTTAGCAGTTCTTAGTAAATTTTGAGTTTCCTGCTACGTGTTTGAAATGGTATTTAAAGGCTTTGATATTTTCCTCCCACAGTCCTCTCGAATTTGGACTTCTAGGAGGAATAAAAGACCACTCTTCTCAAAAAAGGCATATAAGAACTCATTTTTGTCTTTAACCAATTTATATAAAGATCTTAAACCTCTGTTAGCCCATACCACGTTAAACACATTATCAGAAAAAAATCTTACGACATTTTCCCCTTCTGGAAATAAATCTTTTTAACGTAGCTATTAGAGCTACAGATGTTAAATCTCTGATTATCTCAAGGTGTATAGCCTTTGTTAAATATACAAACATATACTTTAATTTCAGTACCCTTCCTTTGATATTTATTTTCGATTAAAAATGGACCACACAAATCTATTCCCTTTGAATTAAAGACTTTATCTGTAGTTATTCTTTCCTTTGGCAAATTGCTCAGTTTTTGAGAATACTCTTTAGAATTATTTTTAAAGCAAATAACACAATTCTGCACAATTTTTCTACATACATTTCTCCCATGAATAGGCCAATATTTTTGTCTTACCTGAAAAAGCAGATGCTGGAGTCCAAGATGAAAATACTTTTCACGATAATACCTTACAATAATTTCAGTTAACCTACCCTTTGAGGATAATATTATGGGATGTTTCCCTGAATATGGCAACTGGGAATTTTCCAATATTCCTCCTATCCTCAATATATCTTTATTACTAGAAAGGGAGATAAATTTGAAATCTTACTCTTATTAGAAATTTCATTATGAGACATTAATGATATCACTTCTGCAAGTAATTCTTCCAGTTGACACTGCTTCAATAAGAAATTTTCTGCATCTAACAGTTCCTCTGATGTCAGTGGGCCCTTTTTCTTCCCTTGGTTTCTGCAATTTGAAATAAACCTGAAAAGATAATTTAATATTCGAACTATAGTTAGAAATCTATTACTACGGTTAACAAGATAATCAAAAAAGGTTTTGTTATAGTTTAAAGTCAAAACAATATTAGAGTTCTCAGATTTCAGTTCAGGTAAGTAATTTTTTTCATCTGGCTCTGGACACTCACAAATAGTTTCAGGAAGTTCATCAGATAGTAGAAATGATGGATCAGTACGCCACTTATTTTCACACATAAGAGATTTAGCATTGAGTGCTCTAGACAAGAAGTCTGAAGGGTTGTCCTTTCATGGACAATGAAACCAAGTATTAGGATTTGTCAACTCCGTGATTTCCTGAACTCTATTCTTTACAAATTGTTTCCACTTTATATGCGTGCCTTTAATCCAATATAGAACTATTTTGGAATCTGTCCAGTGGAACACAGTAAAGTCTTTTTTCTGGCTGGTGTTTCCTTGAACTTTGGAGCACAGACGAGCTGCTACCAATGCTCAGAGGAGATCAAGTTGAAGCAATGTAACGCTTTTCGGTGGAGCCACTCTAGTTTTTGAATTGTTGAGGTAACAAAAACTTTGTCTTGTTTCTTTACTTTCACAAAAACTGAAGCACCATAAGCAAGTTTTGAAGCGCCGCAAAATACGTGATTTTCTTTTTTATATTGTCGATATTTTGCTGCAGCTGGTCAATTTTTTTCAATTTAACTTCTAAATTCGTTAAGCTTGTGTCTTCTAACGTTTTATCCGTAAAATTTTCAATTCTTGTAATACTACCTTTTAGGGAAGTTTTTGCTTTGTTTAATTTGATTACAGTATCCATGGTCCGCCTCACGATCGACAGGACCAGAAAATGGTATAGCTTAAAATAGTTTCCATTTGATAAAATAACAATAGACCAGTAAGGCATTTTTCAAAAATTTCTACTAAAGGTATTAAAAACTGTATCCCGGTATTAAGATCTAAAAAATACCGAATACCAGTATTGAACTTTTTGTCCGATATTGCAATCCCTATCTAGAACTGATCTTGATATTTTTAGTTCATTCAACAGTGGTAACTTTTTATACCACTCCAACGATTTCCCACAGTTTTGAGGGGAGGACTGTATCTTAATATCTTAGCCAATATGAGATATTTATATTTATTCTCTTTACTCAAACCTGTTCTGGAATAACTGTATTACAGTCAGAGCACTATCTGATATATAATTTTGTTTTTAACATCATATAAATTATTTAAAAACTACTCGAATGCATTTTCTTCAGAATTTATATAACCATATTAATCACTATTTAAAATAGAAAAGAGTAGAATAAAACACGTTTCATTACCTGATTATTATTCAGTCCTTAGAACGTTAAATAAGCCAACGAAAGAAGAATTATTACAGAAATTATAACGTTAAATAACCCAGAAGATTACTACCGTTTCATACTCCATCAACAAACTCTATTTTGGAATTCAGAATATAAAAAAAGGCGAAGAAAATTTAATGCATATTTTGTTCCCTAATTGTTTTCACTTCCCTACTGAGAAGATACAGTTAGTTGTTTAATCCTTCAGTTTGCGTCGCTTTTTTCCATTAACTGTAACGAACTCTAAAGTTAAGGATAGATATCCTTATTCAACCATTTCCCCACGACATTGGCGAATTTTACACTTTCTAATCACCGTTCTTCGAAATGGTTTTCCCTTTTGACGAAATATTTGAAGTCCTTAATTTCGCCGTTTACGCCTACCGTGATTTACCAGAAACTTGAATTTAGATTTTCAGAAACTTCTGGAATGAAATTAGCCAATAATTCATTAAATTTTCACGCTTCGAGCTGTAGGAGGGAATTGATTCAGGGATTTTAAAGGGAGCATATAATGAACTGATTAATAAAACTTTTATGTAAAAGATTCTTATGAAGTTACACTATTTAAAAACAGAATGAAAAGAAAATAATATTTAAAATATGCGATAGAAAAATATTTTTATGTAGAACAAAGAAACATGTCTGAATGTATTCTATTTGCTCTTGTATAAATGTAGAAGCTCCAATTATACTTCTAAATGAAAAATATTTTTTAATGCATGAAAACTACTGATTGGAATGATCACAAAAAAGTACATTGAAGGGTTTTAATAAATGAACCTCTGTAATAATTTAGATTGAATTTCGTTATGATGTCATTGAAATTGGAATATATATATATATATATCAAAGTACTGAAAATAAATTGACTCCTTACGTGCTAGATACTTTTTAAGCTAGATACTGAAAATGCCTATACCCCGATAGATATTGAAGTTGAAAGTTTTTCGGATTAATAATTCTTTACCTTTAATGGTTTTGTCCATACTACTTAAATTTAGAAAAAAAAATGTTAGTAAAAAAGAAATACAATTATTTAAATCTTATAAAATATCCAAGCGTTTTTTAAAAACTTTCTTTGCTAATAAATCGCATTTCTAGTCCAGTAATTAGAAGAAGATTCAAAATCTATAGACCCTGTTTAAAGCGTAAAGCATCAGTAACAAAAAAAAATCTAGTAATATATTTTTGATTCCTTTTTTTTCAGTAAAAAATAAACAGAACCACTAAGTTAAAACTTATTAAAAACTCACTAATACATGTAAATTTTCATAGATTCTAATACAATTCTAAATCATGTATTTCTTTTAATTTTTGATAGATGAAACAGGATAATGATTTAAAGTAAAGAGAAAATTTGTTGCTTTGTTTTCCTTATAGGCATTTTTTGAATACAATAGAATGTACGGGGATATATTCTGTCGTATTACAGATAGAAAATAATATGTTTATGTAGATGCATAGTATATTACTGATGTCAACTAATGACTGACTCTCCAGATGTATGGAAAATGCTATTATTTGAGAGTATTATAATGTCAAGAAACAAAAACCATTTTACCCGTGCTATAGTACAAATAGTTGTTTCAACTCTCAAAATTGATAAAAACAAATTTAAAATATCAGAATCAGTATTATATTAATTTTAATGAATTTTGTATAAGCTTAATCATAATTCAGTTTTAGTTGTAAATATTTTAGATATACTTTAATTTTAATACAAAGAATTCCTTTAAAATTCTTTTATGAAAATATAATCTAAAGTGGATGTCATTTATTTTGACTTGTAAGAAACTCTAAATTATATAATAAATGCAGGATTAAATATTAAGGCGTTAAATACAGAATAAAATGCTAAAAAATTGAGCATTTCTAGTAAGGTTTAAGTGTTTCGCAAGCATTTTTTTTCATTTTAATTTACTATTTTTTCAATGTGAGCTTGAATCTACTAGTAAGAAATTAGATTTCGTTTTTGAGTAAAGATAGATTTGAAATTTTTATGCACAAATATACAAGAATCTAATAACTAAGATAAAATTAAAAAAAATATATATTGTCTCTAACACCTAAAAGCAAAAGTTATATTATTTTTTACTGCGGAAAAAACTACTACATGCCTTTATACTACGAGAAAATAATTTTTTTATTTTTTATTCTGCAATAAATTCTTCGTATCACTACTTCAAAGTGTTTGAATTAAATATTCAACATTAACTAAATAATAAGGTATGCTTTTAGAAATCTTTTGAAAGGTTTTCCATAAATTGCAGGCAAATCTAATTAGTTTTTCAAGTTTTACTTAATAAAAATTTTTGCTTCTATTTTAGAAATTGAAGAATATTTATCAATTGTTCTTTCAATTAGCGAATTACGCTTAGAACGCTATGAAATTTCAAACTGTTCTTACATCGACTTTACGAGTAAATCCTTAAAACTCTTTAATAAATGTATAAACATCGGGAATCTTTGGAAATTCAATTTCCGTGGACAGATGTCTTTTCATGTCCTGCCATCAATTTAATTATCAGACTTTTCCGATCCAGTATGCTGTTTACTTTCCATCTAAGATATTGTGCAGGTATTGTTCGAGTGGTAATAAGGAAAGCAATTTTCTCTTAATTGCTTTTCATTCGACATCTAAAAGAAATAAGTATTATCTGTATAAGTAAAGAAATAAGTAAGTTAATCCTCTGCTTTAATTACAGAATATAACTTGGAAAATTTTTTTCCTCCAATTTATTAATCACGAGCAGTCTATTGTTTTCAAAGAATGACAATTTTCGTGATTTAATCCTGGCTAAGCTTCGTTGATATTCAGTACAGAAGTGGTTCTGTTTCTATACAAGCAACGTTTGGTAAAGTCAATAAGATTCATAAATAATGATCCCTACTTGAAATTTGAATATAGAGCTGGGAGTTATAGCATTGTCTTTCAATTTTTTCAAACTTTTGAGTAGAATACGAAATATGTCTTCAATTTGAAACAGCTAAAAATAATAATTTGCAAATTAATAAATAAAATAAAATAAAAAAATAAAATACAGAGATTGATCAATCGACTTGGATTACAGGACGAAATATTTTACGAAAATGTGATTTTATTTCGATAATTAAATAAAAAAAATTTTCAAAAGATTTAAGCCTGCAACTTTATGGCATAAAGCAAATTTTAAATCAGAAACAATAAAGTTGTCATTAATGAGTACAAATGAATATGAAATGATTAATATTATTTCATACTTAAATGATAACATAAAAAAATATGCAGTAATAACAAACAAAAGACATCAACGTTAAGAAGCATGTAAATATATAAACTGAATTCAAACAGAGAAAAAGTATATTTTAAATACTTCATTAAAATCTTCATCTACCTTTATATACTGTACATTTATAAAAAAAAAATATTTCCTTCTCGGATCAAATAATAAATAAAAACGTTAATATACTTCTTGAGAAGATGGAAGGCAAAGGCAGATTCCTAATTAACTAGTATTTTCAAATTCATTTCATTCCTTAAGCAGAAAGAATCAAATATTATGCATTGAATTGACCATAGATTAGAAAGAAGAAGTAAATTTTAAAGTATTGAAAAAATAAACTCATTTAAATTGATGAATTTTGCTTCCTTTTGTAAGAAAAAAACTTTGCCTTTTTTTCTTTGCAAATTTAAAATTTGTACACTACGGAATATTTAATTGAAACAAGTGCAGTACCAGAACATTGACATCATCAAACGTTTTTATCATTGAAAAAGATTTTTTTTTTGAAATTTTAAATAAGAGGTGGAAAGCTCAAAATTTGTAAGATATATTAGATGCTGAATTTTAAAAAAAATTAAATCGAACCTCAAAAATCACTCAGAAATCATTTTATATTAGGGATGTTTTGTCATAAAGTGCGATATCTGAAATGATTCAAAGCAAGATTTTTCAACTGTTTCAATACTTATAAAAATACAATGCATTTTTACTACTGTACATGGTACATTCAAATACCATGTACAGTTAAGTACTAAGTCACTTTGAATGTATCATCCAAGTGTTTTGGAGGTAATCTGAAATAAAAAAAATATTCTCATAATTTCGGTAAATTTATGATATTTTCTTTTGAAGCAGTTCAGCTTCCGGTTTGAAAGAATCACGTTTGCTTTAGCATCTTTGTTTAATTGATACTGTGATGTCACTCATTTTAAAAATCCGATCACACAGGTTGATAGGTTCTATTCAGTGAAATGATTTTAAAACATTGATGCTATCAAGGAAACAGAGATTTTGCAAAATCTTGGTATCGGCTAACTGAAAAATAAACCGGAACCTTTTTATATGTGGAGAAATCAATTATTGTTTTAAGTTTGTTATGATCAACTTTAAGTCTGTTGAAACGTCGGCCATTTTTAGATTAAAAAAATCTCTAGAGCTAAATTTCTTAAACTGCGTTTGAGAAATAATTTTGTTTAAAATAAGAACATTTTGAACCCATAAACTTTGTGAGGATTATTAATTTTCTAGCCTTTGTGAATACAATAAATAGTAGTATGCCATCAATTTGATTCTGCTTTTCATGGTTTCATGGTAAAAACAATACCGAAAATAATAACTTTAAATAAAACAATGTGCAAGTTGCGTCAGATGTAAAATGTATAACAGTTAATAAAATTACGAAAAGGGATCGTATGGGCCAAAGAAATTCGTATATAAATAGTTATAAGTAAAATGTTTATGGATATTGAACGTTTTTTATATTTAGTTTACATCTGATTGAATTAAATCTTTGAAGATTATCAGTGAATTGAGTTATAGTACACAGAACCGAATTTTAAAACATAAGATTAGCTAAACATTAAGATTTAGTTTCTTTAAAATCGCAATCAGCCTTTTCTGCTTAAAATTTAACTAATTCATATTTGCTTGCCATTAAAAAAATTTATAACAAATCATATTTGCAAAACTTCTTTAAAGCAAACTAATTCGTAAGTATTACTGATCCTAATTATTCTGTGTAATGCTTATTGAAGAAGAATAATTTCCAAAGACACGAAATAGTTATAACCAACCACCCCCAGAAAAAAACTCGGAAATCAAAATTATTCGCTATTTTGGAAGAAATTACTTTAGAAATTATTTTATGAACAAATAATGGTAAATAAAAATCAATGTATTGAAATAATTTTCAAAAAAAAATTATTCGAAAGAAACAAAAGGGTATATGAAATTAGTCTGCCTATTTTATTAATATATCTATGCACCTAAATGCTTTAATATAAATCAAAGAATGCTTTATTTTGAAAAAAAAATTAAATATTATGACATGGTGTGCATTTCAGTCATGATATTAAAAATTGTTGTTAATTTGCAAATTTCATGTCTTATATAACAATTTTATGTTATTTGTATTTATTATTTTCAAAAACAGACTGACTAGGAATCTAAAGTTTTATTATTATGGGTTTTAACTGCTTAAATTTTTTTTTTGTTTTTTTGCATCGAAAATCAAATTTTTAGTTAATTTAATTTGAAAATAATAATTATTTTATATGAAAGTAATAATTATTCAATGTGTTCAAACCTGTATATTGTAAATGCAAATTAACTTTAAAAAGTCAACTATGACCGAAAATTTATAAACTTTAAATAATTCATTGTTAATATAAATCCGCTGATGTATTGAAAAATTCAGATTTTATATTTAAAACCGCGATTAAAAAACATGAATAAATACATTTTGTATAATCTTTGTTAATATTGTTATTACATATAAAATGCAGTTATTTAATATTTCTTTAATCTCTTTTCATACTATTAGTATTACATTATAAAATTTGCAAACTTTTGTGTTAACCTGTCATGATATGTCCAAAATACATAAAAAATGTTGGAAATCACTTTAGAACTTTTCAGAAATTTATAATGATTATAATGAGTATTTATCCATCTATACAGACTGTTCTGAATCTAATACAAATAATGGTTGCGCATTTGTTTGTCAGAATGATATTATAAGTTATAGACTTCATGATTTTACCTCTGAATTGACAGTATTGTATATAGCACTAAAATATCTGTAAGAAAAACAGTCAGTAAAAGCTATTATTTACTCTGAGTCTTTGAGTTCTTTGGAATCCTTGAGTGGCGGAATAAATTTCCTAACTCTTATCCAGGAAATTAAGCGTTTGCTATCCCACCTATATAAGAGGCGTTTTTTCCTCATGGATACCAGTTTATGTCGGCATAACAGGAAATGAACTGGCCGACACTGCAGCGAAATTTGCTGTTACGTATCGTTATCAACCTCTTCATTATAATGATGCCAAGGGCACACTACGTAAGTAGTTGCTGAAGAATGAGCAAAATGACTGGAATCGAGATATAAATAATAAATAACACGAAGTAAAACCTTAAATTACTTACTCCATGAAAACCATATTTTAACCGGAAGTATGATGTGATTTTAACTCGACTGCGTTTCGGTCATTCACGTCTTGTACATAGATACTTATTATTTGGTAAATGTCCACCTGTTTGCGGTTCATGCAATGTTCCACTAATTATACGCCACATTTTAATTGAGTGATCTGATTTTCACAAAGACCGTATCAACTTTTTTAACCCATCCGATTCTTTTTTTCCTACTAGGAGAAAGACCTCACTCAAATTTATTTCTGTCGGAATTTTTAGTGAAATCTGAATTTATTATTATACTTTTTTCTTACTGTTTTACTAGCTTTTAAGATGGACTTTATGGAACTAATACATACACTCAATAAGTGAACCTTGTTTCCGGTGCAGTATATCCTATCAAAAGGATCTTGCGCCAGGAAATATCTACATCCAATCCAATCATAAATTTATAGAAGATAAGCGCTCCCTAAAGAAGACTGTTGTAAATACGCTGTGATATATAATACATTTATTATCATGCAGTTTTATTCATTTAACTCTTTTGACAGACAGCTAAGCTGATTTCAGATGATAAGATATTAAACATTTAAAGCTGAGAAATTAATTTTGTTGTTAAAAGTTTAAAATAATTTTCAAATCTCTAGTAATATTTCAGTAAATGCTACTGAAGGCTTAAAAGGTTTTATCAGTTGTCTTTTTCTGTGATGATTGAACTGCAGGTGCTAAGATATTATTTATTATCACTATTAAATACATTTCTGTATTTTCCTAAATCAATATACCTTAAAAATAAACAAGGCATATTAATTTTATCTATAACGAAAAAACAAAAACGAAAACACGAACAACCGAATAGTTAGAAAATACTTTTCTATAAGCATTAATGGAATTATCACCTGAAATGGAAAGTAGCTATGTTATACTTTCCGAACATTAATTATTCTACAATATTTTTTTTTAATTTGATGAGATTCTATAGTTTAAACATCTAGGAAGTAATTTATTTTATTTGGCTAATTACTCTGATGCTGTATTTATCTTATTATGTTTCGAGAATTATTCCAATTAATTTAAAATATAATTGGTGGAAACTTTGACTAAGAAAACTCTTCTTTAAATTTTATTCTTTGTAAATTGCGTTGAGGAAGTAATTAATTGTTTGTTGCAAGTCAGCCTTAATTCCGCTTCTTACACATAATTTTAATTGCATTTCCTACATCTCAAAATGAATTGAAGATGGTTTAATTAATGAAATTTATATTTCTTTGTGTTTTTTAATGCACAAGATGTTGGAAATGCTTTAAATTGGTAAAGGAAGAAACGCTTATAAATGAACTAAGACATGGAATTTGAAAACATACATTTTTAAGGAATTTATCTGGCATTATAAACCATCTATCTATCTATGTTCTTTAGCTAGGCAATATGGAATATTGGTTTTCTCGACTGTTAACCTTTTTTTATATACATAGCTGTTATTGAAAATTTCACCTTTATTTGTGATAAGATTATAAATATGAAATTAAGAGAAGGTGAAATTCATACCAGAAGGAATCATACATTTCTATATCTACTTTCAAATTTAAGGAACTTTAATATTATGTGAAAAGAAAATGCTCCTTGCAAGGTTAAATCCAATATCAAAAAATTAACAGGCATGCAAATGATGAAAAATGTACCCAAAAATTAACTATCCGGTAATTGCAAGATCCTATGCCATAGGCGTTCAGATATTTCATGATAACTTATAAATTGAAATTGAAATTTTCGGAAATGCAACAAGAAATTAAGAAAATAAAACTCAGTCAATTCCATCAAATACTTTTTTGTGCTCATTGCAGTCCATACTTTTTCCAAAAAATATAACCTCAATTGCCCAGTTAAAATACTGCAAAAAAGGCAAAAAATATACATTATTGAATTTTTATGCTTTTAAACAGTTAGAAGCAATTATGCTCGTTCATTGATTTCCATATGCTTTGTATGGAAGAGTAAGATAAGAATCTTATTTCTTGATTAATTTAGTTTAGTTATATTAATATCCCATTTTAAAGCAACACTAGGGCTATTTTGGGATGGGCCTCGTCCTTCTGAACTGCGGTCAGATGACTGCGACGATACATGAGCTAGCACCCCTCTCTCCTAACTTCCACACCAAACCAGTGAGAGGACGTTTAGTTCCGATGGATTTAGCGTGCACCAGGCCGGCTTACATGACGGTTCTCCAGTGGAATCGGGTCTCAAACTTAAAACCCTCCGTTTTCGAAGCCGAGACTTTGCCACCATGCCACTGCGGCCCTCCTTGTTTTTTGATATCGGATCTATGAGGGAAACGAAATAGCCAATTTTTGATATTAAATAAATGATATTAATTTTAGAAGAAAAAATGTAGTTATTAATAAAATTTTAGATATACTGTCGAAAGTTAAGAAAGCCGAGGTAAGTCAATAGTAAATTTATAAAAAAGATTGATTTAAAAAAAAAATAAGATTTTAGCGAAACATCTGTAATCTCAGTTGAGTAAATATCACACATAGGGATTGCAATACTGGACCAAAACTTCAATACCGGTATTCAGTATATTTTAGATCTTAATACCGGGATACCGGTTTTAATACCGGTATTAGAAATTTTAGACAAAGAAAGAAAACACAGGTGTTGCTTTGTTTTATTAGAATGTAAATATCACAAAAATAATTTGTAACTTATAAATTATAACAGTATATAAATAATCACAAAAAAGTAAAGGAACAAACAGTATATAAAGAACACAAAAAAGTGTAAATATCACTATTCAGTCTGTGGTACTATTACAAATTTTTAAAATGTGATCTTAAAAAACATAATGCATCAAATATATTGTCATTAAGCCTGAAAAGTAATTTAGTGTAAAAGTTACCAGCTGTCGAAAACGCTCTTTCGGCATCTACACTAGCTGGTGGTACTGTTAGCGATGCGCGATATACTTTTTCAAAGTATTTACCTCTAAATTACTCATCTTCAAATAAATCGATTTCTCGTCGGACGGTTTTGGATATAGCTGATTTCTGTATTTTATTTTGGTTCATTGATTTTTTTTATCATTATTTATCGCTAATTCTAATTTTTGTTCAAGAGACGATTCCTTTTCACTATCGACATTAGTGTCATCATGATCTTCGATAACTGAACCGAATTCTTCTGAATATGGATAGGTTTGTGGGTAAAAAATTTTAAGAACATTTACTATAAACTTAATCAGATTTGAATTGGTTAGTTTCTTTTCTTCTTTTTCATTTTCATTT
Source organism: Argiope bruennichi (assembly GCF_947563725.1). Classification (NCBI taxonomy): domain Eukaryota; kingdom Metazoa; phylum Arthropoda; class Arachnida; order Araneae; family Araneidae; genus Argiope; species Argiope bruennichi. Next base: position 104,752,645 of record NC_079152.1, read on the forward strand.
TTAAAATCATTATAATTATGTAAATACCATAAGACATTTTATATTTTGGTATGCCTTTCTTCTGTGCGATTTTTCAATGTAATATATAATTCTTCAGATAATGATGTGTGCTGTTCTTTCAATGACTGCAACCTAAAATTTATTGTTACATTAGCTGTTAATAAATTAGAATCTCTCCGCCATAATGCCTCAATAGTCAGTTTCATTGGAAGTAGAGCTGATACAGTTCTGGATATTAAGTCGAATTCACTATCTGAAAAATTAATTTATGTCGATTATTGCTTTTTGGATGGGATTTCTCAGTTTCAAAAATCGTTCCATCATTAGGAATAAACAGAATACATGTTAATACTAGATTCTAAAACGTGTTTTAGAATTTAGTATTATCATATATTCTGTTTTATTTTCAGTTAGTATATATTTTAGTAATATGTCATTTTTTATAGGAGAACGTTTAAATATCTTAACGATTTTTCGAACTTTATAAATTATAGGAAACAATTCTTGATGGGTTAATATTTCATCCTCACTATAAATATCTTCTTCAACAATTGCATTGTCATTATCTTCATTGTCAATATCACTCTCACTCTTACTCTCTTCAAAGTTGGAATCCGCAGTTTCTATATGCACAGTATTTGGATTCTTCCGTTCCTTTTTTTTTGGTACAATACATCTATTACTCCTAATTGAATTCCATGAACATAACACAACTACTGATTTGCATCAATCAACTTTCCAACTTTTTTCATAACTGTTGCTCCATCAGTCGTTATGGTTACAATATCTTCTTTCAGGGATAATCCATGTTTCGCTAATTTAGATTTAAGCAATTAATTAAGCCATTAATTAGCTAATTAATTTCGCCCATTAGGGAGACATAAAAACATGTGCTATAAGCTATGTTATAACTAAGCTATGTTGGCTATCCTTGAACATATAGTGGAGACAATAAAAGAAATTTCTAGTAAATACCGAAAAACCGGTATTTAAACTTGTGAATACCGGTATTACAAAATTGTACAAATGGCTCAAAATACCGGTATTCGGTATCCCGGCATACCGGTATTGCAATCCCTAATCACACAGACGACAATAATTGATGAGTTTCAGATCTATATCTGCATCATTATTTGAAATATTAGAATTTGTCGATGTAACAGGATCATCGGAGCACGTGTAACCATCGGAAATCACGCATCGAAACAAATTATTTTTTAGAAGTGTTGCTTCATGATTTCAGGTGGTATTATAAGCATTGATTTTGAGAAAAAAATTGATGAAAATCAAAATTAGTTGCTCATCAGTATTTTCTACACGCTTGGGGGTTTATATTGTTTGAAAGTTCTAATAAAGATCTAAAAATAAACTTTGTAATGTAAGCAGAAGGTACTGAAGATAAAATTTTCTCTAACATTGCTGTTGAAATTATTTGCTTAAAGGATTCAGAAGTTTGACGTTGAAAACTTGAAAATATAGAGAAGTTAATATAAACTAATTTATTCTACAAAACAAAAAGGGAAAAATCGTACATTTTCTCTAAGCTTTTTAAAAGCTAACATTGATTTCTTTAATTCTACATATATTTTATTTAACATTAAACATTTTTTTTAAACAAAAGCAATAATTAACCTCTTTAACTTGAACTCTTCTAAGTGCACTTGCATTTAAAAAAAATTTCAACTCAATACTAGAATGGCTATCTTTATCTCTCTTTGCTATTGGCTTAAACGTATTTTTATGATCATTTTGTACTGTTTCCCGAATCTACTTTGAAAATAGAAACGTAATCTTAAATTATAAATTAAAAACTATTTTTACGAACAAATGACCTATCTGAATTGAGGATGAACTGCATTGCTATTTTTTATTATGGTATTGTATTTTTTATTGATTGAAAGATTGCTTCATATTTTTACAAATTTTTTCTTATTGATATGTAAAGGCAATGGAAGTCTTCCGGCACACACTCAACTTTAAACTCTGATGATCGAAGTTCATTTTCACAGTAAATCTATCATGCAATTTTTACTACAGTGCAAGTTAAATACGTAGCCATGAGTCAAACAACATATTGTAACTGTAACATCAAAAGTATTGACCTTGATAGCAAATACAATTCAAAATCAATATTTTTTTTACGCAATAGCCATCCTGTTGTTTCAGATCGAGAATTAAACTAATAAAATGCGAATGCCATTTTTTTTTCTAGTTTTTTTACGAGAAGTGAAGATGCTGTGCCTGTCGATTTTATTTCATTTGTGTACGAGATTGTTACAATTACTGTATCATTAAATTTTCGTTTCTTAGTAAACAATTAATTTAGGCCATCTCTAGAGACATAAAAACAGATTTATATATTACTTTATTATTAGAGTATGCGTATTATATGATTTATAAATAACATGGGAAAGTATGAATAAATACGAAAGAACAAGAGTCTCAAAAATGATAAAAGAAAAATTATTTCGATTTGTCTTCGAAAGATGAAACATGTTTCCCTTTTTCTTCATTTTTATATTTTCTTTATAGGACATCCAAAATTTCTTCGGGCCTACTATTATAAAGATAATAATGTATTCGTAACTTAGAATTTTTCATTATTTTCTAGAGCGGATTAGTTAGAAATTGCTACTCACTGCCTTAATTCAAAATGGAAACACATTTAAAATAATTACTGACGTTGAAGAAAAGAATAATTTCTAGCATTTTAAGTTTCACAATAATTCCATTTGTGTGATTTGATAGCATTAAACGTACAAACTTTTTCTCTATTATAAAGATTTTTACTGAGATTCACTAATTGAACTTAATTTTTAAAGTTTGATAGCAATATTTAGAAAGTATCAACATATTAGGTGTTTATCAAAAATTAATTTTACTAATCCTGGTTAATTTCTTTAAAATAGTTGCCATTTTTAAATATTCAGTAAGTGAAGCTTCATTATAAAACGTGACTTCCTCCTGCTCAAATATTTTATTCTTTTAAAAGTAATTTCAATGAAAATTACAAGCAACTGCATTACAAACATGTATAATTTAGGATTATACATTTTTTGCTCTCCTAGAAATTTGTTTGAATAATTATTTGAAGTTTGCTTGAATGTTATTTTTAAGATGAACATTCGCATATAGAAGGTAATCAGAATTTCATGCTTGAGAGAAAGTTTCCTCTTGGGAAAAGTCTTTTTGATTTCAAGAAGTTTATATTTTTAAAAATGTATATAACTAATTAATTACATTTAAGTGGATTTTATTAGAATTATCAATATGGCGCTCTTATACATTTTTGCAGCTTACTTTGTTTTTTCGTTTATATGTCGATATGGTAATGGGTATGAAAAATTTCATAACTTTTGTATTGAATGAACCACCTTCTCTATGTTTTATATTATTCTAAGAAGAATTGTTTCGAATGAAGAAAACGTAGCTGATATAAAATCTACGATTTGGTCTGGTTGAACAAGAAAATATCGTTAGTATTTTACGACTTTTTTGAGTTTCAAATACAGCAATAAAGACTTTTCATTTAAATCATAATTTATTTTTAAAATGTATTAGACGAATTCAATGTTTTTATTTTTAAAATTGTTATGAATTCAAACTTGACCTTAGAATAAAGTAAAACTGGTCATCAAATGGCGTAATTTTTGGGATAACTTTCTTTTTAAATAAGTAAACAATTAATATCTTGTAATCCTCTTATCTCTTCTTTTTTTTGTTAAAATGTTTACTATTTATATTATAGAATGTTTCTCAAAAGACTTTTAATTTTTTTTTGAAAATTATTAAGTTTTAAGTACTCTAAAATTATTTTTAAAATTATTTTCTTAATTTTTTTTATATAAACTGGATAATTTTTAAAGACAATGTAAACCTTCTTAAATAGAGATTGGAATCAAAACTTATTCCATTCTTCATTTAATACAAAATCGTTTCCATTTTACTTGAAGAGTAATGGTGAGAGGAAAGTGTCTCCTTAAACACTGAATTTTAAATTCAGTTTAGAGTTTTCTCTCAGAAGTTTCGAGTTGTATAGGTGAACATATTCTATCAACCTTTCACAATTTAAACTCAATGCTTAGACATAAATCACGCAAAATTACTCTCTCAGCACGAAAATTTAAATTCAGCTTGGTCTCTGAGTCTTTGCTAAGATTTATGTTCAGACTCCTTTCAAAACCTGAGACCATTACTTAATTAATTCTAAATTCATGCTGACATGATACTAACATATTTGACATGTCCTTTAATTATATCAACGTTCTGCTTCGTAATTCTTCGGACGGGAGTTCATTAAATAAAGAGAATAAAGGAATAATGTATCATTATTGGCAACATTTATTTAAATTTCTTTACTGTAATCTTTGATGGTATGATAATTCTTTAAAACTGGTATTTATTTTCTTTCTTTTATAATCTTTTGTAATCTTCAGATGATATTAGTGCAATTTGAATGTGATCTAATAAATAAACTTTATATCAATTTTACATTTATTTTAATACATGCTTCCGTTGCTTTGTGTTATCAGATAACTGGGTTATTATACTACATTCCTACGTAATGAACGTAAAATGCTTTAGTAGAATCATCTGTTTGAAAAAAAAAGCTTGGATTTATGTGTGTTATTACGAAAGTTTGAAAGTTTGTAACAATGAGCCAATAATTTGTTTTAAATAAAAAGATGATTTCTATGTAACCATTTAATTAAAAATCTTTATTAAATATTATGTAATAAATATAAGCCTGTTTGTTAAAGTATTCAGTTATAAGATTCATATCTTTATCATCTTTTGTTTATATTTAATGTCTTTTGTTTTATTACGATTAAGTCCATATTATGCTCATGCTTTTGTCTAAAAAAACAATAAGAATTATTTAGAATTATAAAACTACAAACATGAGAAGTACATGATGTTTTCTAAAATTCAAGTGCAAATACATATATTCAACATAAAATATCATTAATCAGAGTTAAGCAATCAAATCCATTTTATAGGTATGCTATTTTATAGGTAGAGATAGGCTTTAATATATTTTTATAAACAAAGTGAATGCAGAACAACAATTGTAATTTATTCATACATATTTGGAGCAAATATCGTTAACACTGTAGTCGATAACAATTCAGATTGGAATTATTGTGTTTCTTTATTCTCAATTAAATCGTAAAAAACAAGGTGTAAAAAACTGAAATCGAATCAGAGATCTTTTTTGCGATGAAACAAGTATTTTATAGATGTGAAGTTTATAAATTAAGTCAGAGTTAACTCTAAAAATAATGGAATGATGTGCTGCATAAATTGAGACTAAGAGGGTCTGCAACTATTAAAATTTGCCATTCTTGCATTTAAGAGGGCATTATATAAGCAATGATATCTCTTGATCTAATTAATATCATAATTAATTTAATATTTTTTTTAAAATCTTAACTTAGCCTTATTTCTTTATTCTAAAGTTTTCGAAATTTATTTTTAAAGACAGAAAATGTAATTAAAAAGATTGGAAAAGCTTATAAATAGCGTTTTTTATGATGTTATAGTAGCTGTGAATCTCATTGATTCGAAATGTAAGTGATTGTTCTATGCCAGATTATTGAAACGAATTAAAAATAGAACAATTATTAATCCAAGTTCAACAATGAGAAATATTGCCGCATTGAAACGAGTCAGTCGATTTTCCATGGCCGAATGGTCATAGCACTGATCTCAAAATCTAGAGATTGTAAGTTCGAATCCCGCTAGCGACAATGCGATTCAAAGTTTGTGTAAACATTTAATTCCTTGATTTTATGTTTCCCTCTATTTCATGTCCCAGAAAATTCTGGACTTTTCTTACTGTCTCCAGAAAAGTATTCAGGAACTTTCCCTGCTAGTATAAAAGCAGAAGATCTGTCAGTCGCTGTGTTCTCAGTTCAGAGTTGAGTTAATTAACTGGTTTGCTCTACTTCTTGGGGCCGTGGTGGCCTGGTGGTAAGGTCTCGGCTTCGGAACCGGAGGGTTGCAGGTTCGTGACCCGATTCCACCGAAGAACCGTCGTGTAAGGGGGCCTGTTGCCCGTTAAATCCGTTATGACCAAACGTCCTCCCTCTTGTGTGGAGATGGTGGTGCCACTTCAGGTGTCGTCCTCGTCATCTGACCGAGGTTCAAAATTACGAGGTCCGTACCAAAATATCCCTAGTATTGCTTCAAACGGGACGTTAATATAACCAAACCAACCAAAAAAGCTCTACTTCTTGTGTGTGTAATTGAGTTCCACACTAGAGTGCCTACATGACAATATTATTATTTAAGATTATAATAATAAGAAGTAAGATTATGATAATAAATAGTATAATAATAAAATGAAGATTATAATAATACGAAATGTTATTATTACAATATTATGTATTTATAATATTTTTAAATTACTAAAATTAAGGAAAAAATATTGAAATCTTCATCATTTATTATTCAAGTATTCAGCTGTAAGTACTGTACCATTGCAAATAACTAAGCTTGGTCTAACGCAAAATCTCAGGTCCATGAATAAAAAAAGTATACAAACAGCGTTCCTGTCCCTTATACAGACGGAGTTCGATACTACTTGATGCAATAAAATGGAAACTGGCTGTTAGTGCACAATGCACTAACAGCCAGTTAAATAACTTGTTAAGCTACTGTTAAATAACTTTTGTAAATACCGTATCAATAAAGAACGTTTCATCGGCAGGTACTATAATTGCAAATAACTCTGTAGTAAAATTAAATGGATGTCCTTTATCAAAAATGTTATTTTAATAATTGAGTCAATTTAGCTCTGAAATATTTACTAAATATTATTTAGCAAGACATCGAAACTTTTCTATTCGTAAACATGGTTCAGTTAAGGATAAAAAAAAGTGCTTTTAAAATGAAATTAAAATCTCTTTTGTGTTGATGAAAGATATTTCGATAGGTGAAAGACAAGTATCAGATTAACTAAAAATAAATTATTCTTAATGACAAAAAAGTTTTTTTTTTCAAGAACAGTGTGGATGATATCTCGAAAATTAAATAGATATTACAAATTGGCAATTGATTAAAGAAAAAGTAAAGATAAAAAAATAAATGAAGATTTCCAATTTAAAAATACAAATAAATTAATCATGAACACAAGAAAGGTACATGCATTTTAATTTTCCTTAAAAATATTTGACAACGTTGTAGAACAAGATTTGCTTTTTAAAATAATAATCTATTAAGAGAGAAATTTAATAAGTGAATAATTTTGAATCCATAAAAAATTCTTTCCTTCTTAAAGATCCAGAAATAACAAACTCCAGTTTTTTTTTAAATTCATCCTGGATCAAAGAAGGAGAAGGTCGGAACAAAGTTTTGCCTGTTATCAAAATATTTATATTTAATTATCTTTCGCGGTCCTTATTCTCAGCGTTTGTCTTTATTTAACTCACAATGTTCTCTCTCTCTTTCAACTATGATACTTCCGAAGAAAAAAACTGTGGAAAATATTATACTGAACTGTTCTGTTAAAACAATCTAAAACATTTATTGGATTTAATAAAGTGCTTTTGAAGGTAAAGATGAAAGCAAAAAGTTTTATTAAATTATTAATTAGAATAAAAGTGTTTTTTTTTACAAATATCGATGAAATGAAATGTAAGAAAAAGGCGTCTTTGTTGATATATTGTAAAATGTCCATCAAATATTTTTAGATGGTTTCAAAACATTATTATTTTCTTAAATTCAATTGTAATAATTATTCTAAAGCCATATAAAAATGGTTTTCAAGCTACTATTAAATAAATGAGAAATAATTACTGATGCATAAAGGTAAAAAACACGTTAACTTAAGATAAGAAAAAAGTAGACAAATGAGAAATAATACGGATGTTTAAATTCAAGAAAACACGTTAGGAAAACTTTTATTTCCGATTTTAAAATAAACATTTGAAAACTAGAACGAGTTTATTTTAATTAGGAAATGTTACAAAAATACATAAATAGCAGATATAATTTTGTGTCTTCGAATATACTTCAGGTTACATTATTATTTCGTTACTCTATTAAGGTTGAAAACATGCATAATATACTTCTTTCATTTTTCATTTTAATATTATTTATTAATTTTTCATTTCTAATTTTGAAAGAGTTATAGTTTGATAGAACATCAACATCGCTTGTGAAATATATTTCTTTTTTTTTCTTTAAAAAATTAGAATATACATTTTTTTTTTCTAAAAATTCAAAAACTAACACGAAATAATTTAGTATTTCTATCTAGAATAATTATAAGAATCGTAATGAATTTATTAAAATTATCGAACGTAACTATTTAAGAATAAAAGAAAGTGAAATTTATTCTTAAGACATTATAGCACTATTGTAAACCAAATAATCTTATCAATCATATCGGATCATGTTATTTTTTTATTTTTCATTTCGACATCGTTTATTGATTTTCTATTCTGATTTTCAAGGAGTGATAGTTTCAAAAATCATCAGCATCGCTTGCCAAATATTTATTTCTTTTTTCCTTTTAGGAACTAAAATTTATATTCTTTTCCTAACGATTCACGAAATGAAAACATTTTAGTGGATTACTAATACTAGTAGTAGCGGACTGTTACTACCAGCATTTCCATTTTGATCGCTATAGAAATTTACAAATTAATGAATTTACTAAAATTATTAAACAAAGTCTTTAAGAATAAAATAAAATGAAATTGATTCTGAAAATAGTTACAACAAATTGCAAATAAAATAAATTGAAAATTTAACTGTTTTCCTTTTATTATCATAGTTCAAAATTTACATTTTTGTGAGACTGAAGAAAGATCGCATATGCTGTTTAATTAATTAAAAATTAATACACGATTTAAACAATGAGATAATTATATGAATCGCATTCAGTGCACATATATATGATTATATAATCACGTATATGACAGATACAATTATATAACATTAGCTGGTTTTAAATACAACAATTAGGAAGGAAACATTTCTGAGTAAGTCTTTTGAATAGAATCAAATCGCAGAAGTAGTGTTTTAACAGAATAAAGAATACGGTGGAGATTATCTGATTGGAAAACTTTCTATAAAAAGTTAATATGTGATGAAACTTCATCTGCGGACCCAAAATTAATAAAACACCAAGATCTAATTTCATGAACCAAAACAGTAAAAAAAGAGCGATTACACCAGCGACAATTGAAAATTTAGCTTCATCAACTACAATATGCAATCGAAAATTTTTAAAAACATGGGATAAAATAGTAAGATAATATAATGGATAAGAATGATTTTTCCGTAAATGATATCATAGGTATAGTAAAAATTCACTCTCATTATTTTTCTCTAAAATTTTCAAGTTAAAAATAAATTACATTTCTCGTAAATGTTTAAAATGTGAAATTTACCAATTCATTAAGGATGACAAAAATTATTAATATTAGGAAAAATTAATATAGAAATTGCATTTTTAGGTATAGTTGTCAGTGTGACATAATACAGGAAAATGTTAAATTTAAAATAACGAATTTTTAAATTGTAAAATATTTTTAGATAAAATAAAACTGAAACAGAAATTAAAATAACTTATTACTGAATTATAAATAAGATATTCAAAACATAATTCATTCTGATATGACCACTTTATTTTCCCTGTCATCAGAACTCCTGAAAATTTATGCAAAAGGTCACCAGATTGCGAAAATAAATTAAATTCTTTTTAATAAAAATATTTTATTATAAAATTAAATAAATTCATGAAAATATAAATTAATTTAATTACCTTTCTGAGTGGATGAAAACTGAAAACTTAATTATTATTATTCTTTAAATTTTAAGAAAGAATGCTCGAAAGACACACCACAACATATTTTATACGATAACAAGACTGAAGATTATTTCACCATCCTGTCTATAAAGTAGAAATGTAGCAAAGTTCACTGATTTGTTTCCGCAGTCCCAATTACTTTTACTCAGTTTAGTGCTATTTCTCACTAGAGAATATAAACATGCTCCTTCATTTCCTCTGAGGTCTTATTTCTATTTCTTTTATAGGAGAACAGATATTTGTTGGAGTTACAGCAAAATCTTTCTGTAACGTGCACGGTTTATAACAAAAATCAACTACAACGAGTTATTTGCAATATACCGTCAAAGAAATAATATTACAAATAAAACGTGTTCTAGTTTATAGCAAGTTAACTTTAAGTAAACTTTTTCTATCTGAATTTTATAAAAGTTGGTGAAAGGAAAATATCGAGACACTTTTATCAATTATTTCAAAAAAGGAGAAGAAGAAAATGACAAAATATTGAAACAGATTTTTGTTGAAGCTATTAAATCTCTTTTAGCTGCATGGGATGCACTCAGATAGTCACATATTACCTCGAAAGTTTTAGAAATTCCAATGATAATAAGCTTTGAGATGCCACTGCAGATTTACACCTACCAAAAAATGTCATAATACTTAGGGCGTAATATATATAAAAAAACAGATTTAAATTTTCTTTTATAATAGACTAAAATTGATAAATATGGGATACCATTAACATTACTCAACTATAAAGGGGGATTTTAATGGAGAGGATTAGTTATAATAATGTTCATCGCTAATCAAGGGATAAAATTTATGTGGACCACAAAAATATCTGCAACATTTACCGCAAACAGTATTAAGCAGTTAAGTGGAAAGATACTGTCTTCACCTCAAGTGATATAATAGATTAATGTGGAGAGTTGGAGAAAATCTGCGATACAAAATAAATAATACAAAAGAAATGTGCATAATATGCTATGATTGATATGTATAGGGTGTGGGCCAAAAATGGCATTGCACCGATAAATAGCTCATTAGTGTTTACTTTAAATAGAATTTTGCTGGTAAAAAATAAGCTTTTCAAAATATGAAAAAGCAGTCAATAGGCAACATATACTGATTGCAAAAAGGGATGGAAAAAGAGAGGGGAAAAAATAAAAAAATAAAGAAATGGGAGGATAAATAAGGAATAAATAAAGATGAAAAACTAAAAAGAAAATTAATAGAAAGAAGGGTAGAAAAAAAAGAAAAAAGTAATAAGTAAACATGAAAGAAGAAAAAGAATAAAAATTATAACACTAAGGAAAGAAAAAATAAATAACAAGAAGAATGATAATAAGCAATAAAAAAAACAGAATTCACTGTTAAAATTTTAAGGCAGCTCAGTTCGCATCTAGTAACAAAATTTGAGTGGATAAGACAACGGTAGTGTTGGCTAAACAATGGAAAACTCTCAAGTGACTCAAGAGTTCGCTTACAATATATTGAATCGCAATAAGACTTTCAATTAATAACATGAAAAATATTATTCTCGCGGTGAAAAACAAATTACAAAATGTCTTTCATTTCAGATGTTAGAGGACAGAAAGAAGGTTGGTTTCACCAGCTATCCTCTTCTTTAGGTGAGAATACTTGAGTCAACAATGCTGAATGTAATCATCATCTTCATAATGGCAAACGCTATTGCGAGATTGAAATGCCTCAGGTATTTGGGACACCATTTTTTTTCTATTTCAAAAAGATATCTATTGGTAATACATCTCAATTTTTGACCTTTGGAAAAATCTAAAAATTGAAATCCACCTTCTCTTTATTATCGCAACGATTTATCCAAATGTTTACGAAATAATTAAAATTTTACACTTATAATTTTTTTTGAGTATCCACCAATCTTATTTGATAAATTTATTGAAAGACTGGACAGGGTTATTCATAAAAACACCTTATCGGTCACTTCTGTACTTAACAAGAATGTTTCTCACGCCATTTTAAAGTTTTGGTATCAAAGATGTACAAATGAGTCAAACATTTCATCACCTACACTATTTTGTTTTCACCATAAATACATTCAATTTCTTTTTAGTAGAAAGAATCACAAATACGAACATTAATTTGTGCTATACTGTATTTATTTTCGTTTAGTTTATAAGGATTACACTATATTAAAATTGGTAGCATGTTGGCAGCATATTTTCTCTTCATATATAAATTATATTCGTCACTTATTCATATTTTTACTCACTCATTTACTACTGTATCCATTTGTATTTCGTTGAATAAAGTTTTCAAAAATTCCAGATAATTATTTTATATTTCAGGGATTTCCCGGGGCTCTTTGCAATCTTAATTACTTACTATCCTTTCTGATTTATTAATATGAAAGCAATTTCATTCAAATGCTGTTAAATCTGATGTGTTTTTATAGTTCTCTTTATTCTCTGCTTTTAAAAATGTTATTCGTTTGAAAAGAAATTTTAATTAAGATGCTTAATATCTCACTGTTAAACAAAGCTAATATTTAAAGATCAAATTTACTCTCTAATGCATTTAAGTTACAGATGGTTATCAAAATAATGGAAACACCTGTGAATAAAAATGACATTTTTAAATGCTCTTCTTAAGCATTAAAATATAATAATAGCCACTAGTTTTTTTTTATAAATAGCAATGTATATATTCTGGTAGTATGTGTTAACTTCATTAAAGTTCTGTAATTCTTGGATTTTTTGTCAAAAGCGTAAAATGTCGGATCTCTCAGATTTCAAACAGGTTGTAGGAGCCCTTTTCGCTGGAGCAAGTGTGATCGAAACATCCCAACTTTTAGGCGTTTCTAGAATAACGATGTCTAAATTCATGACAGGATGCACACAGCACCTCAAGACAAGCTCGGCAAAGCAAAATAGGGGGCAGAAAGAGAAGCTGAGTGAAAAAGACCGAAGGGTATTGAAGTGGATTGTAATGTCTAAAATGCGAGCAAGCGCAGCAAAAGTGACCGCAAAGTTCAATACCCGTCTAGATTCTCCATTGTCAGTAATTACAATTAGCAAACACCTTCATAAACAGAACATATATGGCAGATCAGTAATTCCCAAGCCACAGATGTTAATGGTAAACATCGTCTACAATGGTGTCACACTCACAAAACCTGGTCGATTAATAAGTGGAAGACAGTAAAATGGTCTGACGAATAGTGTTTCACACTTTTCCCTACAACAAGACGGGTGGACGTTTGGAGGACAACTGCACAAGCGTATGATCATGATTGTCTCCTTCCAGCTGTCAAGTCTGGAGGTGGATCTATCATGATATGGGCATCCATGTCATGGTTTTCTGCTGGACCAATCGTAAACCTGAAAGGAAGATCACTAGGGAGAAGTATAGAGACATTTTAGCTGATATTCTAGGTTAGGACCATCCTATGATGCAAGCTTTGTTTCCTGCAAGAGATGGAATTTTCGAAGATGGTAATGCACCTATCCATGCAGCGAGACTTGTCCAATCATAGTTTGATGAACACGAGGATGAAGTTAAACATATACCTTGGTCTGAATACTCACTAGATCTTAATATAATTGAACCGTTATGGTCTATTTTAGAGAGTTCAATACGGAATCGATATCCTCCATCGGCATCTCTCCCAGAACTTTTACAATATCTTCAGGAAGAATGGTACAATATTATGGTACCATACTTACACACAGCCATGTCGTTGTTTTCAATTCGACCTATCGTAACTCTGAAAGGAAGGATTACTAAAGAGAAATATAAGTACATCGTATGATGCAAATTTTGTTTCCTGCAAGAGAAGGAATTTTCTAGGATGATAATGCACCTTTCCATGCAGCGAGACTTATCCAATCATGGTTTGATGAACACGAGGAGGAAGTTAAACATATACCTTGGTCTGAATACTCACTAGATCTTAATATAATTGAACCGTTATGGTCTATTTTAGAGAGTTCAATACGGAATCGATATCCTCCATCGGCATCTCTCCCAGAACTTTTACAATATCTTCAGGAAGAATGGTACAATATTATGGTACCATACTTACACACAGCCATGTCGTTGTTTTCAATTCGACCTATCGTAACTCTGAAAGGAAGGATTACTGAGGAGAAATATAGAGAAATTTTAGCTGACTAAGTACATCGTATGATGCAAATTTTGTTTCCTGCAAGAGAAGGAATTTTCTAGGATGATAATGCACCTTTCCATGCAGCGAGACTTATCCAATCATGGATTGATGAACACGAGGATGAAGTTAAACATATACCTTGGTCTGAATACTCACTAGATCTTAATATAATTGAACCGTTATGGTCTATTTTAGAGAGTTCCATACGGAATCGATATCCTCCATCGGCATCTCTCCCAGAACTTTTACAATATCTTCAGGAAGAATGGTACAATATTATGGTACCATACTTACACACAGCCATGTCGTTGTTTTCAATTCGACCTATCGTAACTCTGAAAGGAAGGATTACTAAAGAGAAATATAAGTACATCGTATGATGCAAATTTTGTTTCCTGCAAGAGAAGGAATTTTCTAGGATGATAATGCACCTTTCCATGCAGCGAGACTTATCCAATCATGGTTTGATGAACACGAGGATGAAGTTAAACATATACCTTGGTCTGAATACTCACTATATCTTAATATAATTGAACCGTTATGGTCTATTTTAGAGAGTTCCATACGGAATCGATATCCTCCATCGGCATCTCTCCCAGAACTTTTGCAATATCTTCAGGAAGAATGGTACAATATTATGGTACCATACTTACACACAGCCATGTCGTTGTTTTCAATTCGACCTATCGTAACTCTGAAAGGAAGGATTACTGAGGAGAAATATAGAGAAATTTTAGCTGACTAAGTACATCGTATGATGCAAATTTTGTTTCCTGCAAGAGAAGGAATTTTCTAGGATGATAATGCACCTTTCCATGCAGCGAGACTTATCCAATCATGGATTGATGAACACGAGAATGAAGTTAAACATATACCTTGGTCTGAATACTCACTAGATCTTAATATAATTGAACCGTTATGGTCTATTTTAGAGAGTTCCATACGGAATCGATATCCTCCATCGGCATCTCTCCCAGAACTTTTACAATATCTTCAGGAAGAATGGTACAATATTATGGTACCATACTTACACACAGCCATGTCATTGTTTTCAATTCGACCTATCGTAACTCTGAAAGGAAGGATTACTAAAGAGAAATATAAGTACATCGTATGATGCAAATTTTGTTTCCTGCAAGAGAAGGAATTTTCTAGGATGATAATGCACCTTTCCATGCAGCGAGACTTATCCAATCATGGTTTGATGAACACGAGGATGAAGTTAAACATATACCTTGGTCTGAATACTCACTATATCTTAATATAATTGAACCGTTATGGTCTATTTTAGAGAGTTCCATACGGAATCGATATCCTCCATCGGCATCTCTCCCAGAACTTTTGCAATATCTTCAGGAAGAATGGTACAATATTATGGTACCATACTTACACACAGCCATGTCGTTGTTTTCAATTCGACCTATCGTAACTCTGAAAGGAAGGATTACTAAAGAGAAATATAAGTACATCGTATGATGCAAATTTTGTTTCCTGCAAGAGAAGGAATTTTCTAGGATGATAATGCACCTTTCCATGCAGCGAGACTTATCCAATCATGGTTTGATGAACACGAGGATGAAGTTAAACATATACCTTGGTCTGAATACTCACTATATCTTAATTGATAATTGAACCGTTATGGTCTATTTTAGAGAGTTCAATACGGAATCGATATCCTCCACCGGCATCTCTCCCAGAACTTTTACAATATCTCCAGGAAGAATGGTACAATATTATGGTACCATACTTACACACAGCCATGTCGTTGTTTTCAATTCGACCTATCGTAACTCTGAAAGGAAGGATTACTAAAGAGAAATATAAGTACATCGTATGATGCAAATTTTGTTTCCTGCAAGAGAAGGAATTTTCTAGGATGATAATGCACCTTTCCATGCAGCGAGACTTATCCAATCATGGTTTGATGAACACGAGGATGAAGTTAAACATATACCTTGGTCTGAATACTCACTATATCTTAATTGATAATTGAACCGTTATGGTCTATTTTAGAGAGTTCAATACGGAATCGATATCCTCCACCGGCATCTCTCCCAGAACTTTTACAATATCTCCAGGAAGAATGGTACAATATTATGGTACCATACTTACACACAGCCATGTCGTTGTTTTCAATTCGACCTATCGTAACTCTGAAAGGAAGGATTACTAAAGAGAAATATAAGTACATCGTATGATGCAAATTTTGTTTCCTGCAAGAGAAGGAATTTTCTAGGATGATAATGCACCTTTCCATGCAGCGAGACTTATCCAATCATGGTTTGATGAACACGAGGATGAAGTTAAACATATACCTTGGTCTGAATACTCACTATATCTTAATATAATTGAACCGTTATGGTCTATTTTAGAGAGTTCAATACGGAATCGATATCCTCCATCGGCATCTCTCCCTGAACTTTTACAATATCTTCAGGAAGAATGGTACAATATTATGGTACCATACTTACACACAGCCATGTCGTTGTTTTCAATTCAACCTATCGTAACTCTGAAAGGAAGGATTAGTGAGGAGAAATATAGAGAAATTTTAGCTGACTAAATACATCGTATGATGCAAATTTTGTTTCCTGCAAGAGAAGGAATTTTCTAGGATGATAATGCACCTTTCCATGCAGCGAGACTTATCCAATCATGGTTTGATGAACACGAGGATGAAGTTAAACATATACCTTGGTCTGAATACTCACTAGATCTTAATATAATTGAACCGTTATGGTCTATTTTAGAGAGTTCCATACGGAATCGATATCCTCCATCGGCATCTCTCCCAGAACTTTTACAATATCTTCAGGAAGAATGGTACAATATTATGGTACCATACTTACACACAGCCATGTCGTTGTTTTCAATTCGACCTATCGTAACTCTGAAAGGAAGGATTACTAAAGAGAAATATAAGTACATCGTATGATGCAAATTTTGTTTCCTGCAAGAGAAGGAATTTTCTAGGATGATAATGCACCTTTCCATGCAGCGAGACTTATCCAATCATGGTTTGATGAACACGAGGAGGAAGTTAAACATATACCTTGGTCTGAATACTCACTATATCTTAATATAATTGAACCGTTATGGTCTATTTTAGAGAGTTCAATACGGAATCGATATCCTCCATCGGCATCTCTCCCAGAACTTTTACAATATCTTCAGGAAGAATGGTACAATATTATGGTACCATACTTACACACAGCCATGTCGTTGTTTTCAATTCGACCTATCGTAACTCTGAAAGGAAGGATTACTGAGGAGAAATATAAGTACATCGTATGATGCAAATTTTGTTTCCTGCAAGAGAAGGAATTTTCTAGGATGATAATGCACCTTTCCATGCAGCGAGACTTGTCCAATCATGGTTTGATGAACACGAGGATGAAGTTAAACATATACCTTGGTCTGAATACTCACTATATCTTAATATAATTGAACCGTTATGGTGTATTTTAGAGAGTTCAATACGGAATCGATATCCTCCACCGGCATCTCTCCTAGAACTTTTACAATATCTCCAGGAAGAATGGTACAATATTATGGTACCATACTTACACACAGCCATGTCGTTGTTTTCAATTCGACCTATCGTAACTCTGAAAGGAAGGATTACTAAAGAGAAATATAAGTACATCGTATGATGCAAATTTTGTTTCCTGCAAGAGAAGGAATTTTCTAGGATGATAATGCACCTTTCCATGCAGCGAGACTTATCCAATCATGGTTTGATGAACATGAGGATGAAGTTAAACATATACCTTGGTCTGAATACTCACTATATCTTAATATAATTGAACCGTTATGGCCTATTTTAGAGAGTTCAATACGGAATCGATATCCTCCATCGGCATCTCTCCCAGAACTTTTACAATATCTTCAGGAAGAATGGTACAATATTATGGTACCATACTTACACACAGCCATGTCGTTGTTTTCAATTCGACCTATCGTAACTCTGAAAGGAAGGATTACTGAGGAGAAATATAAGTACATCGTATGATGCAAATTTTGTTTCCTGCAAGAGAAGGAATTTTCTAGGATGATAATGCACCTTTCCATGCAGCGAGACTTATCCAATCATGGTTTGATGAACACGAGGATGAAGTTAAACATATACCTTGGTCTGAATACTCACTAGATCTTAATATAATTGAACCGTTATGGTCTATTTTAGAGAGTTCAATACGGAATCGATATCCTCCATCGGCATCTCTCCCAGAACTTTTACAATATCTTCAGGAAGAATGGTACAATATTATGGTACCATACTTACACACAGACATGTCGTTGTTTTCAATTTGACCTATCGTAACTCTGAAAGGAAGGATTACTGAGGAGAAATATAGAGAAATTTTAGCTGACTAAGTACATCGTATGATGCAAATTTTGTTTCCTGCAAGAGAAGGAATTTTCTAGGATGATAATGCACCTTTCCATGCAGCGAGACTTATCCAATCATGGTTTGATGAACACGAGGATGAAGTTAAACATATACCTTGGTCTGAATACTCACTAGATCTTAATATAATTGAACCGTTATGGTCTATTTTAGAGAGTTCCATACGGAATCGATATCCTCCATCGGCATCTCTCCCAGAACTTTTACAATATCTTCAGGAAGAATGGTACAATATTATGGTACCATACTTACACACAGCCATGTCGTTGTTTTCAATTCGACCTATCGTAACTCTGAAAGGAAGGATTACTAAAGAGAAATATAATTACATCGTATGATGCAAATTTTGTTTCCTGCAAGAGAAGGAATTTTCTAGGATGATAATGCACCTTTCCATGCAGCGAGACTTATCCAATCATGGTTTGATGAACACGAGGAGGAAGTTAAACATATACCTTGGTCTGAATACTCACTATATCTTAATATAATTGAACCGTTATGGTCTATTTTAGAGAGTTCAATACGGAATCGATATCCTCCATCGGCATCTCTCCCAGAACTTTTACAATATCTTCAGGAAGAATGGTACAATATTATGGTACCATACTTACACACAGCCATGTCGTTGTTTTCAATTCGACCTATCGTAACTCTGAAAGGAAGGATTACTGAGGAGAAATATAAGTACATCGTATGATGCAAATTTTGTTTCCTGCAAGAGAAGGAATTTTCTAGGATGATAATGCACCTTTCCATGCAGCGAGACTTGTCCAATCATGGTTTGATGAACACGAGGATGAAGTTAAACATATACCTTGGTCTGAATACTCACTATATCTTAATATAATTGAACCGTTATGGTGTATTTTAGAGAGTTCAATACGGAATCGATATCCTCCACCGGCATCTCTCCTAGAACTTTTACAATATCTCCAGGAAGAATGGTACAATATTATGGTACCATACTTACACACAGCCATGTCGTTGTTTTCAATTCGACCTATCGTAACTCTGAAAGGAAGGATTACTAAAGAGAAATATAAGTACATCGTATGATGCAAATTTTGTTTCCTGCAAGAGAAGGAATTTTCTAGGATGATAATGCACCTTTCCATGCAGCGAGACTTATCCAATCATGGTTTGATGAACATGAGGATGAAGTTAAACATATACCTTGGTCTGAATACTCACTATATCTTAATATAATTGAACCGTTATGGCCTATTTTAGAGAGTTCAATACGGAATCGATATCCTCCATCGGCATCTCTCCCAGAACTTTTACAATATCTTCAGGAAGAATGGTACAATATTATGGTACCATACTTACACACAGCCATGTCGTTGTTTTCAATTCGACCTATCGTAACTCTGAAAGGAAGGATTACTGAGGAGAAATATAAGTACATCGTATGATGCAAATTTTGTTTCCTGCAAGAGAAGGAATTTTCTAGGATGATAATGCACCTTTCCATGCAGCGAGACTTATCCAATCATGGTTTGATGAACACGAGGATGAAGTTAAACATATACCTTGGTCTGAATACTCACTAGATCTTAATATAATTGAACCGTTATGGTCTATTTTAGAGAGTTCAATACGGAATCGATATCCTCCATCGGCATCTCTCCCAGAACTTTTACAATATCTTCAGGAAGAATGGTACAATATTATGGTACCATACTTACACACAGACATGTCGTTGTTTTCAATTTGACCTATCGTAACTCTGAAAGGAAGGATTACTGAGGAGAAATATAGAGAAATTTTAGCTGACTAAGTACATCGTATGATGCAAATTTTGTTTCCTGCAAGAGAAGGAATTTTCTAGGATGATAATGCACCTTTCCATGCAGCGAGACTTATCCAATCATGGTTTGATGAACACGAGGATGAAGTTAAACATATACCTTGGTCTGAATACTCACTAGATCTTAATATAATTGAACCGTTATGGTCTATTTTAGAGAGTTCAATACGGAATCGATATCCTCCATCGGCATCTCTCCCAGAACTTTTACAATATCTTCAGGAAGAATGGTACAATATTATGGTACCATACTTACACACAGCCATGTCGTTGTTTTCAATTCGACCTATCGTAACTCTGAAAGGAAGGATTACTGAGGAGAAATATAGAGAAATTTTAGCTGACTAAGTACATCGTATGATGCAAATTTTGTTTCCTGCAAGAGAAGGAATTTTCTAGGATGATAATGCACCTTTCCATGCAGCGAGACTTATCCAATCATGGTTTGATGAACACGAGGATGAAGTTAGATATCTACCTTGGCCCGCACAGTCAACCGACCTTAATATAACTGAACTGTTATGGTCTATTGTAGAGAGTTCAATACGGAATCGATATCCTCCACCGGCATCTCTCCCATAACTTTTACAATATCTCCAGGAAGAATGGTACAATATTCTTCTAAAACTATTCAACACTTGTATGAATCGATTCCTAGGCGAATCCAGACTGAATTACATGCCAAAGGCGATTTCACACCATACTAATAAATGATTCTTTATAAATATAAGGTGTTTCCATTATTTTGATAACCACCTGCATATTTTCCCCCAGCTGATACATGTGATGATCCTTCAGAATGAGTAAAAATGGCTGTTCCCATTGCACTTTCAAATTTCCCTGCGCTTATTCGAAATCAAAGAACAAAAATGGCTGAAATTTTGCATCAGATATTTCATTTACAGCTTTGCATCGACATTTTTATATGTTTATAATAAAAAAAAAATCGAAATTCAAAAGTTTCTTTAATTTTTTTAAAATTTACAATTTTTTACTTCTTTTTAGTGGCAGTTTAATGAAAAGAGAGGAGCAGTTATTTCAATCAATCCATTATATATAAAGATATCTCAAAAACTAAAAATTTCAATAAATAGTAAATGGTCTGAATTTCAATTGCTCATAATTTATTCATACTTTTTATTGAAAAAGAATGTTTATAAACGCTCGAGATAATTTAAAATGAAGAATTCAAAGTTGCATTCAAAACTAGGTGGAATTAAAATCATGGAGTGGAGATATATTACTGTAAATAAAAACATCAGAAGAAATTTTAGAGAGTTTTTCCTGAACATATTTTGTATGGTTCAGAACTAGATTTGAATTTTGTTGTTTATTTAGTGATAACCGTTTCTTCTTTTATAAAATTTATTTTTAAGTTGATATATTACTAACTATAAAATGAAAAATTTATGCATGAATTTCATGATGAAATAATTATACATTAATTATAAATGAAAATTTATTTCCACGAGATCATGATTATAGATTTACCTAGTGACTTTGTATGATAAAATATTTCAAAGCAAAACAATTTGAATATAAGTTAATTACCTGGTACACAGGTTAATTACATAATTGTTTAATGGATTAAAAACTTTCCGATTTAAGCTTTTGGCATAGAAAAACTTTCCGATTTAAACTTTTGGCATGGAACCAAATTTGAAGGTCATGAATAATTTTAAAACTTTGAATTATTATATGACATATATCAAATTATTTTATTTTTTGAACATCTAAAATAAAATTATAATAACCTCATTATGTGTTTGAAGCTAAGCTATGTATTCATAACTGCATGACATATTCAAAACATTGCGATAGATTTATTTCAACAATTTTCATTCGTGAGATATTAATAAAATTTAATCATAACATAAGAAAAACAAAGTTAAATAATAAATTAGATAGTTTTAAAATCCTTATGATTTCGATTTTTGAAGTTTTTATATTAGTAATTAAGTATCGATCAACAATATATAACAAAAACGGAGGAGAGATTTAATGATCATTTATCAGAGATTCAAATTATTCGACTTAATTATCATTTAAATTTTTGATTAATTTTACTTATGGCAATTTGAATTCAGTTGATTATGATATGTAATTATATTTTCACGACTGCTATTTGTATATTAATAATTTCAATTAAATGCATCAGTTAAAATAGATTTTTTTTTAGTATGAAGCTTGAAAATATTCTTTCATATAGAAAACATCATAACAAGAATATATTTCATTTTGAGGGACTTCTCTTTATCGTAGAAACTCTGCACATTTCACAATGCAATGGGGAAATTGTAAAAAGCTTATAGAAAAATATCTAAGGTAGCAAGAAATTATTTTTCAAATATTGAAAATTATATATTTTTGATATAATGTGTTTTGATTTATAGGCCTTTTGTAATGTTTAAAGATCAATGGCATTTATATAGGTGTCATGCTGAACTTATGATTCTGAGCATAGTGCATTACATTTATTTATACTTCGTAGAATAATACAAATTTAAGAACCCGTTAATATTATTATGCATTGATTTTGGCATCAATCATTTATTCTAATACAAAATATTCCACAAAAAAAAGGAAAGTTTCCACAAAACAAAATAAAATAAAGAGAAGAGTTATTTTTCTTTTTTCCTTTTGACATCATTGGAGTTAAGAATGGTTTATGAATAAAAAGCAGAAAATGGAAAGCCTTCTTATCATGATTATTAGAACATTTTTCTTATGGCGTGTTGTCAGGTTGTTATTTTCGATCGAAAAGGCTCTGTAGAACATTTTGATTTTTATTTCTTTTCTGAATAGTTTTCACCAGTCCTTCTTGTTTTGATGTTATCGTTAAGTGATTTATTTCAAATCCTGGAAGGGAAATGGGAAATATAGTTGAAAAAAGACAAAAAAGGTATATATCGCATTTTCTTGATTTGAATTTTTGTAGCTTTAAAAGGAATAAAAAATATCGTAAATAAATGCTTAGAATTCATTTCTCATCAAAGTTTTACAATTTTTAAAAATATACTAGAAAAAATTGTCATTTAAATTAAATTAATCTGTCTAGAGGGGGAAAAAATGAAAAAGTTAAAAAAATGAGTCAGTGGTACACATCACATAAGGTATATTTCTAGAACTATTGTATAATTTGTAAATGTACAAAAATGTACAAAAAAATGTAGAATGATTTATTGACGAAATTTTTTAATATTTAAAGACTCCATAAAAAGAAAAGATTTTATATATAAATATATCTTTAATTATCTTAATTATTTAAAGCTATGAAGTGCATTTTACATAGCACATAATTTTAAGCATGTTTTACTAAGAAGTTTATTAAGTATAGAAATTATTTTTGATTAATATTTTAAAACTTCAACTGCAATAAAAAATTTAACATATTGGTGAAAATAAATTAAACAAGCAAAATATATCTTTGTTTTAATGAGTTAAATTAAAATTAATTTTAAGACATAATAAAATTAATGATTTCAGGTAAATTTAAATTTTATCTGCAGTTACTTCCCACTCAAATCTATCAGAAGAAAGGAAAGGAAATGTTTCTAGTTTTCGGGCTGCAAGATATTCTGAAACATGTATCAAACAAAAGAAAACTGAATGAAATATTTTGAAATATTATTAAAAAAAAGAAAATTTAGTCTCAGTAACTGAAAACTTTGAAATAGAAAATACAAAGCTTTCCTACACAAAATGCATTTCACCAGTTTTTCGGAAACGTCATTTTTGTCGATCACATATAAATCTTCGTCTGAAATACGAATCATTCTAGAGATTTCACAGATGTTTCTGAATCCTAAACTTTTTCCCTGATGTAGTGACATAAACAGAATGGAATTCACTTGTTGCATTTGTAGAAGGTAAATTGTGTTTGAAAATCACATGAGAACAATATCAAATTCAGAATTGTTTTACTGAAATTGTAATGAATTCTTTGAAACAAATTGTCAGTATTGAGGATTAAATTAAAGAGTAAATTTAATGAAATTAAAAAGAAAATGCTCTTGTTGAAAGAACTATATTAAAAAAAAGAAAACTTTAATATATAAAATAAAATTGTATAATTATGTATATATTCAGGATATTTTGTAAAAGACGCATCGAAATTTCAAGCAGGACAGTATACGTCTGTTGAACCTTACTTTTTAAATAAAAGAGATCTAGAAAACTCCATTCCTATATATAGTTGCGCCAACAACAACAAAAAAAATAACATAAGTATTATATGTAGTATTTTTTTATTAAATAAATTTTCCTAATATCTAGGTCTTGCAGTTAGTATATCTATGAAGACATAATTATGAGCGCGAAATCCATATAAAAGCAATTAATTACTGTCTCTGAAGAATTATGATTATAAAAATAATCCACAGTGTATTTAAAAGAATGAAACATGAAATCAATTATATAATTTAATAACTTTCGAAGAAACGTGCTTTAAATCAGATAAGAAAGAATAATAAAAATGGAAGAATGATAAAAAATAATTGTTGCAACAATTTTACGCTCTACCATCTTTAGATAAACAGATTCTCTAAAAAATGAGAGCGATATAGTTCATACTTATTTATTAATTGTAATCAATCTCTTATTGAAAAATTTCATATTTTTATTTTAAATCAAATAATTAAATCATATAATTATAATCATAGCTAATGACACTCTTTACTATTAAACTTTAAGACTTCTTTATACTTGAAAATATTAGATATTACTCAGCAATTTTTCTATTTTATTAATGGATTTAAGACATGCTAATCATACTTTTTAAAATTAAACTCTTTTCAAAATAATATATATTAAATTCGCATCACTGAAGATTTACGTCTAGGGTATAATTATTCAGAAATATTATTTAGAGTTTCAGAAATTTATATTTGAATTAGCATTTGAACGAATAAAAATGTATCTCAGTAGAGTTAAAGTGAATGTTTTTTAAAACTGATTTGAATAGGAATGCAGTGAGACATAATAGTTTTTATTTATTCTAATTCGAAACTTTAAAAATATAAAGATGTGGGATTTCAGAAATTTATTCCGAGTTTCTTTCAATATACTAATTCAACTCATCTATTGATTGCATCAATCTTAATTATTATCTGCATTTAAAAAAATGTACTACAAGTAGATAAAAGGAAACGGAATCTCAAAAATACTATACTAATTTGAAATAACAAAATTGATTGGAATGTAGAAAGCAATTCATAAATGTTTATACTTCATTTGTCATTTAACAGAAATTTGAGATTCTATTGAAAAGATAAAATTTGTTTTAATTATGTGATTTATAGACTGGCATACTATCTGAATATTATGATACACATGGTGAAAAATCGTTTAAAATGTTATATTGAATTTTATACCTAGAATCAACAATTTAAATATAGTTATTTCTTGTGGATTAAGTACTCCATAAAAAGATTTTTTTCTTTTAAATTTCAATCACATTTTTAACTGAAAATTAATCAAAATTTTAATCAATAATTTTAAACAACTGTCGTCAAATATTTCCGAGCATATAATGTCATAAAAAGTGTTTTATGCCATTATAAAATGAAAACAAAACTTTTCAGTTTTAACAATTTTATTTCTGTACAACGTTATCATAAATCTTAATAAGTTATTACAAATATTTAAAGTGCATCATGGAATAATACTATTTATTATTTTAGTCTCTATATTTATACTCTCATGAATTGTAACATTATAAAATACATATTTGTGTGTACATTATTGCTCCCAGAAATTGAAAAGAAATTTTAAAAACGAAAAATAATAAAAAAAAATTATACAAGTCCAAGACATTATTATACCATTATGCTTGAGGCAAAAGTTTCAAAATCTTTTAAATCTTTACTTCTATATAATATTACATGCGTGTGTGGGGGGGGGGGATTCGTCCACTTCGTCCATTGATGAGCGCTTCAAAACAAGCTACAACTTTGAACAAGAACATGAGTAGCTTTATTTTACATAAAAAGAAACAAAGCAAGAAAAATTAGCAGAAGAACAAGAACAAGTAACTCTCTCCAGTTGGGAAAGGATATTAAATTCTTACCTGCCAGATTACATAGAGGGTAATTATAAAGTGGTTGACCCAATAGTTTCTACAAAACTGAAGTTCAGTTATAATTCGTCCGGGGAAGTAATGCAAAATCTAATCATTCGTCCAAATCGAGGGTTATATCAGATGACTATGTAGAACGACGTCAACGAATGTAAGATGATTATTTAAAATGTAATCAGGCTTGAACTTGTCCAGAGTTACTGTGCGTTTTTGATTTTGCATGAGATCGAAAGACATTTTCTGTTCTCAACAAGAGCTTGTACGGACCATGGTAAGATGAGATTGATGAATATAGGGGTTTTGTCAAGAACGGTGCTACACCTAAAGAGCTAATTAATATTTATTATAATAAAAAATAGAATTTCGCTGACAAAAAACCAAGCCTAGCAAAATAAGGGAAGAAAAATAGTAGGCATATATTGGAAGCAAAAAAAGGATACAGAAATTGAGAGAAAAAAGACAAATATAAATTAGGGAAAATAGTAAAAAGGAGAGGTGAAAAAAAAAGTAAGCGTAAACGAAGGAAAAGAATAAAAAAGTCATAATATTAATAATAGAAAAACCTGAAAAACCTGAAAAATAAAATATAATAAAAAAAGAAAACAAATAGAATTTCCTATTTAAAAAAATCTAAACCGGTTCAGACCAAACCATAGTTCACATTAGGAAAAAAAAAAAAAAAACTGAGTGTTTCATGCATTGGCATTCATTCGCTAAATAATGAATAAATCCTTGAGAAGCTGATACAGCTTGCAGGATTCGTTTGCAATAAATTAAAAAGCACCAAGACTTCTTTCAAAAATATGATTTCCTTTGGGAAAAACGGAGTCCAAAATGTATTTATCTTCAGTTGTTAGAGGAGTATAAGAGAGAATAGAAAGAAAGTTGCTTTGATTAGTGAGATAATGTGAAGGCACTTGAGAACATAATGCTTGATATAATCTTAATCATTTCTATAACGTCAATTACAATTGTGAAGATTGATTCTTTTCAGTATTCGGGACATTATCCATGATTCATTGCTGTTTGAGAAAGATATTTATGGATTATACATCTAGAATTTTTTATCTTTCTCTTCTTTACCTCAGTGATTCAGCCCTGCCTTTAATAGAATGCGTTTTAGTGACTGTTATATTCTTTTGACTGATATATTCGAAATAAAGACATGTATATTCACTTTCGCTTTTAATACTTAGTTGCTGTATCGGCTATTTCATTTCTAGCTATAACAATAAGGGTTTTGATCCAGTGCAATGAGATCGTATCATCAACAAGCTTCTTGCCGTCTTCAATTGTATCATTCTTAGGATAAAACTTTTGAAGAACTTTTTAGGACTGACATGCAATCAGTAAATAAAGGTCTGAATTCAATTTGTGAATAAATTTATATTGCACTTTTTCCAGGATAGAGCTTTTTATATGGATATGAACTCAGCTACAGAAACTGAGCAATGATCCTATATGTACTGAATCTCCTCCATAAAGTTGTTGCCAAAGATACAGACAGCTGCTCTCAAATGACCATTAAGTTTGAAACCGTTTGAAATAAAAATAGGTCTGCTGGGAGGTGAGAACAATCTCACTGAATAACCATGGCTTGGATGAATCAGACAATCTTTGGCCCAAGTGATCTTAGAACAGTCCACCAATGTACCTACAAAAAATATTTTTTTTTCTATAATATTGTTTATTGAACAAGGCAATTTCAATTTCTCAAATACCACACACAGATTCTAGTTCAGAGATTATTTGAAGCGCGTAATCGTAAGGCTGTTCAAGGGGTTGACAGAGTTTGCGTCTGCGTGATGTAAAAGCAGGAACAGGCTGCTAGCCTTGAATGTTATTCTTTAATTAAGGGACGAATTCAAGAATTGCAAGACTAGTTTTACTTGAGCGGAAAAAATGTCCTGGAAAATATACAGTTCACTGTAGAGAAGTTCACCCCGGGAAACACTTAAGTTCTCTTTTAAACCTTATCTGATACCCAGCATAACCATTGACAGCCATGCTTCCAACATGGTGTAGAAAGACATTCACATTTAACAACATCCTTCAACTGTCGATGAGATCTCTCCATCACACTATTTGAATCATATTTTGATATTTTTTTGTCGTTCATATCAGCTTTGAACCTAAACATTGAACAAATTCCTGAAGCAATTTCGATTTGAAAAGTGAATAATGATCAGTAGTTATAATTGCAGGTACTCAAAACTTTGCAAACCAGCCTTTAACAAATGTTTCAACACTGGTTTTGGCTTTAATATTTCATAAAACTTCTAGCCACGTTGGAAATCTTTGATGCATGCAAAGTAAGATGACCACAAAATATTGGTAGAAGCTCCACAATGTCGAGATTAATGTGGCTTAATCCTGCTAAAATGAGAGGAAACAGTCAGATTGAATATTTAGAATGCCTTGATATTTTACTGTTTTTGGCAATAAATAAAATCTTTAGAGAATTGGGTACTATTTTTCTGCAAGAAAGGCCAAATAAAACTGTCTTTCATTAATTTAGTTATAGTTTTCCCTCGAATGTAAAATAGTAAATGAATGCTATCGAAAAATATTATTCTGAAAGTTTCTGGACGTAAAGACATATTATGTCAGTTGAATCATCACAACATTCTAATCCGCATGCAAGTTCAAAAACTTTAAGTTTCAATACTGAACTACCTTCCATTAAAGACTTATGGCTATTATTGACCTCCTGATCCCTAGTCATAATCTCATAATCAATTTTAATTAGAAAGTGAATTTCAACTGCATGAGAAAATGTGTCAGCTAACTCATTGGAATCACCTGAGAGGCATAGGATATCAGTAGAAAACTGTCAAAAATTCTGTTTGTCTAATTTAACAAGAATATAAAATGTTTGGCAGAAAATAAACGTAGGTGTATTGTGATCACAATAAATTGAGAAATGTCTCCCTTCCATAAAATGTCAAAACTGATGAATAGAACAATAGATCGCAAGTAAGTTTCGGTCACAGATACTATAATATTTTTCAGTAAGAGTAAACTTACAAGACAAAAGTGTAAGTGGTTGAGGTTTGTTATAAACATGTTGGCTCAGATCTGAACTTATATAAAATCTTATAAGATACAATTTCACATCGTCTTTCGTGTGTTCAAGCAGAGCAGAATTTAGCTAGCATGTTTTTATACTCTTCAAAGGAAACAAGAGTTCTAGTATCCAATGAATAGAGGTCTTATCTAAATTTTTATTACTTCTGATTCACTTATAAACAGAGCTAACTTATAAACATGCGCATCTCAGACAAGAAAGCGATGATAAAAATTGATCATTGTTAAGAAACGACGCAAATCATAAGCAGTTTTAGGCAATGGAAACTTGAAAACATATTTAACGTTTCCTTTATCTGCAATCGAACGAAATAGGAGCACATTCAAAAGTGAAAGTCAAAAATGATTCAGTAAGATATAAACCATATCATTTAAAACTCATGGCATTCATTTTCGCTGGCGTAGATGAACACAATTGAAATTAAAGTCACAGCGTGTGGAGACATAGGAAGATTCCTCCACTTAAATGTTAAGAGCTTCAAACGCTGTTGCGGCTTTTCAGAAGAGCAAGCGTAAATTTATTTTTCATTAAAAAAGACAAAACAAGAAATATTAGCAAAAGAACATGCAGTAGTAATTTTCTCAAGCTGAGGAAGAATATTAAATTCTTGCCGACCAGATTGCATATTGAATAGTGATAAAATAGTCGCCACATGTATAAAAGTATCAATCGAAAAAAGAAGAAAAGAAAAAAAATTGCATCTGATTCATAAAACAAAATATAATAATAATATTAGAAGGAAAAATAAAATTAAAAAAACGGAAGCTGTCCACCCTTGACTATTTTGTACACTTTCGCCTAAGAATGTTGCTTATAATATGTTCAGACAAAATCATATTTTAAAGATTTGAAAAAAGTTCTCTTAGATAATTTTTCCTGATTTTTTTCTTCAAATGATATCAGGAAAAATTGTTTGAAATTATGAAAATTATTATTTTTTCAGCCGATGATAGCTATTTTTTGTGATATTGCTTCAAGTCATATCATTTGATTTAACAATTAATAAAAAAAAACAAGTAAACACACATAAAAAAACACAAGTACTCAAAAAAAATCGAAGAATTAATATGCACATTAATAAGGAACAATTTCATTTGATTTATTAATTGAAAATTGTGGTTTACTTATTAAAGAAATAAGAACTTATTTTTTAAAGTTAAACTTGATTATGCAAGATGCTAAAATTTGCTACATTGAATTAAAAATATATTTAATGATGTATATGAAAACAAAAATGAGAAAAAAATACAGGCAGGTATAAGAGAATTAGCATATCTGTAATTTTTTACGATTACAATCTGCCTGTAATTACAACTTTAGTATCAGTGTCTAGTGATATTTTTTAGCTATTTCGACAAGAAAAAAATGTTTTCATGAAATTTATAAGAAATTAAACTATCCTAACACGTTCTATGTAAGTATGTAGAATTTTTATAGCAATTTCTAATCATTGGAAGATTTTTGATATTCTTTCCCATGAAAAAACATGATAACGTGCGTTGATGCTAAAGAAAATTAACAAACATTTTTTTTATACAATACCAGTCGTTTTGGTGAACAACTGGTTCGCCCAGTTTATAGAATTTATCAGTTACATGTAACACTTTAATTGCTTTCTTTACTTATCATAATTGCAAATTACTTTTATTTTCTTCTTTACCTTTGATTACAACTTATATCCCCAGAGTGCAAACCATTTTTCCAAAGAATTACTGACATCGTAATGTAATTATTTCTTGCGTAATAAATGATCATTAAGAAAAAAAAATACACAATTTCTTTTATAAAACTTATTAAAAATAATATTAATATTAAGTATTACAAATTATTAAAAATTATAAAAATTGCTTTCCCTGAATAACTTTGGAGCATATATTAGCTTTTTAGTGATATCCATTTTATTTGCATTTAATTTTTTTTCTATTTTCAATAAATCTTTAGAAATATTTTGAAGTCAATTATATTACGGCATTTTTTATTATTTTAGTTGTTTACAAATGAGCTGTAATATAGTGAGTGAGTAATAATATCATCGAAAATAGCATTACATAAACTTTTGGTGCATTTTTGTAATAACTGTAATTGAAGTTTTCAAGAACCTTATTAAAACAGATGATACAAACCTGAAATACGGATATTGTCACTTGATTTAATATTATGCTAGGATCTTTCGGATTAAAAATTCGAATCTCCTTTAAATGTTTTGACATTAAACATGAAAAGTATAAAATTTATTTAAATTTCAGCATTTGTTTAACTTTAATAAGTTTAATAATAAGCATGTATCCTTTTCCCAATTATTTTCTGATCAAATAAAATAATTACATGATTCTCTCCTAATTTAATTTACAAAGTAATCAACTATTTTAATTGCTGTGTAATCCAAGCTCAATAATGCTCAATGAATAATTACTGTTCCTCGTACTCAATAATCATACAAAAGTGCTTATTTGAACGGTAATGAAACTTTTCAATCGTGGATAATCTGCAATTTCTCTCTCTTATAGCATTCCATTTTCTCTGTCATCAATTTGAAATTAAACAGTGCGCGTACTAAGAAATTCACAAATTATTATTTCATCCCTGAATAGGCAGTAAGATTCTGATTTCGCGCAACGTTTGTCTTTAACATCAAAGGGAATCCAAGGAGGGTTTCGAAGCTTTGTGGAGCAGAATCTCTTCACAGTAGTTACCTGAACTCCCAAGCTCACTTTGAGCCCGATCAAAACTATGCGAAACGAAACAGTTACTGTTGAAGATTCAACATGAAGTAATGCCCAAGATTAATCAGCATGAATCAATATTTGCTTTAAATCTCCAATATGCCGTGGCAAGGATTAGAATTAATTATAAGTAAATATTTTAATCAGACTGGGAGCATAACAAATAAATTAATCGTAATCATTCCGTTTATTTGCTTCGTGAATTCCATTTCAGTGTGCGGCAGTATTAAATTTAGCAACGTGTATTGAGGAGGATAAGGAAAGGAGAGAAATCAAGAGTGCGTATGTTCCCAGTTTATGTTCCCAAATTAATTATCTTTGTTTTATCTTAGATAAGTCTTCTCATTTTATCTAATGTAATCTGGAGCCTTAATTAAGTATATCATTGAATATTTTTCAAGTTTTTACTATATATCAAAGCATTTACAAAACATTATTTATAAAAATTTGTAATTTTTTGAGCAATTTCATTTGGAGAAGTATAGAAATTTTTCATTGGTGTATATCTTGTTAAAAATATATCCATTTTTTTACTTTTTCATACCATAAGTATATAAAGAGAAAGCTATCAAATAATTTAAACTCCATTTTGCTGAATCTCCACATTTTAGACCTATTTGAATCCGAAAAAAACCCGTTTTGGGATTTTGTCTTTCTGTATATGATTAAGATAAGACAAAAACGCATTGAGTTAGACAAATGAAATTGACTCTCTCACAAATTTGGTTCTTTACACCAAATATTTTGAATAAAATCGATTCATAGAAAGTCTGGCTGCCCAATTATAAGCTTACAAGATGCTTACAAAACTATGATAGAGAGAGATGGATAAAATTTGACACACATATTTGACATCTAAACTGTGGATACTTATCAAATTTTGAACCATATCTGTCAAGGAATTGATCAACGGTCAGTTTGTACTTCCAAAAGCTTATAAACTTGATAATTCCAAAAGTCAATTACTTAAATATATGGAATTTGCAACGTGATTTTGTGATTACAATTGCACTTCTCTGTCGAATTTTGGTTACAGTTGTTTGGAAAACAAACCGTAAAACTCATTCAGCATATTGTTGCTTGTGTATTAATCATAATCTAGCAATTAATCGCCTACGTTAATAAAATTATTTGTAACTATATTTTTTACCAATGGCATGCGGTTAATAACACACAAGTACATTTATTAGTGGGTGCATGAAAACGTTTTGGGGAGAGAGACCATCTAAGCTGTGAGACCATTGCCGTATTAGTAAAGTACAGCATTCACAACGATATATATACATCCACGATTCTAATAGAATTTGGAACTTAAAAATTATAAGAAGCCCACAAATGAAAGTTGGATTATATATTTCGCAACATTATTTTACATGGCTGAGCTTCGAGATTTTCTTGTTAGAAATTGCATATATCAGAAAAAAAAATATGTAAAACGTTTGTTGCTTATTCGCAGCTAATTGATTTATATACATCCAAGATTCTAATAGAACTTGGAACTTAAAAATTATAAGAAGCCCACAAATGAAAGTTGGATTATATATTTCGCAACATTATTTTACATGGCTGAGCTTCGAGATTTTCTTGTTAGAAATTGCATATATCAGAAAAAAAATATGTAAAACGTTTGTTGCTTATTCGCAGCTAATTGATTTATATACATCCAAGATTCTAATAGAACTTGGAACTTAAAAATTATAAGAAGCCCACAAATGAAAGTTGGATTATATATTTTGCAACATTATTTTACATGGCTGCGCTTCGAGATTTTCTTGTTAGAAATTGCATATATCAGAAAAAAATATGTAAAACGTTTGTTGCTTATTCGCAGCTAATTGATTTATATACATCCAAGATTCTAATAGAACTTGGAACTTAAAAATTATAAGAAGCCCACAAATGAAAGTTGGATTATATATTTTGCAACATTATTTTACATGGCTGAGCTTCGAGATTTTCTTGTTAGAAATTGCATATATCAGAAAAAAATATGTAAAACGCTTGTTGCTTATTCGCAGCTAATTGATTTATATACATCCAAGATTCTAATAGAACTTGGAACTTAAAAATTATAAGAAGCCCACAAATGAAAGTTGGATTATATATTTCGCAACATTATTTTACATGGCTGAGCTTCGAGATTTTCTTGTTAGAAATTGCATATATCAGAAAAAAAAATATGTAAAACGTTTGTTGCTTATTCGCAGCTAATTGATTTATATACATCCAAGATTCTAATAGAACTTGGAACTTAAAAATTATAAGAAGCCCACAAATGAAAGTTGGATTATATATTTTGCAACATTATTTTAGATGGCTGAGCTTCGAGATTTTCTTGTTAGAAATTGCATATATCAGAAAAAAATATGTAAAACGTTTGTTGCTTATTCGCAGCTAATTGATTTATATACATCCAAGATTCTAATAGAACTTGGAACTTAAAAATTATAAGAAGCGCACAAATGAAAGTTGGATTATATATTTTGCAACATTATTTTACATGGCTGAGCTTCGAGATTTTCTTGTTAGAAATTGCATATATCAGAAAAAAATATGTAAAACGTTTGTTGCTTATTCGCAGCTAATTGATTTATATACATCCAAGATTCTAATAGAACTTGGAACTTAAAAATTATAAGAAGCCCACAAATGAAAGTTGGATTATATATTTTGCAACATTATTTTACATGGCTGAGCTTCGAGATTTTCTTGTTAGAAATTGCATATATCAGAAAAAAATATGTAAAACGTTTGTTGCTTATTCGCAGCTAATTGATTTATATACATCCAAGATTCTAATAGAACTTGGAACTTAAAAATTATAAGAAGCCCACAAATGAAAGTTGGATTATATATTTCGCAACATTATTTTACATGGATGAGCTTCGAGATTTTCTTGTTAGAAATTGCATATATCAGAAAAAAAAATTATGTAAAACGTTTGTTGCTTATTCGTAGCTAATTGAAAAAAATAACAATATAAATATGGTCATGTTATAATTTACTCCAAATCAGCTCAATATGTAGTAATCGTATTTTTAAATTAACAAGAAATGGCACTTCTTATCATAAATGATAAAATAACCTATAAGGATATTCATAGTTAACGAATTTTCAAAATAACGGGAGAAGAATGTATATGGGATTTAGTGTATGTTATTTGGTGCAGTTTCAATAGAATAATATGTTAATTTTAATCAGAAATATAAGAGTAAAGATGAATTGACATGAACAAATCAGTGAAATATTAATAAGTGCAAAAATACGTCACCATCTTAAAGCTAAATCTCAACACTCAGTCTCGTGTACATTCGATTGTGATAATTTTGTTTCTTTAACACCGTCTATCTTCAAAACTAGGATTACTACATTTTGAGCTGGTTTGGAGGAATACAAAAATAATAATTAACACTTTTACCACATAATACGGTTTCAAGACTCAAGTTCATGTAAATATTTTTTTTTAAAAAATAAGAACATCTAAGAAACAGCTTCCCAGTACTAAATACAGATTTCGTCAATTTATATTTCATATGAAACCTCAAGAAATTTAGATACAATTATGAATGGTCATCTCTTTCCCACTATTACATATTTTTGAGAAGAATCTCTAATAATTATTTTCTTATGCATTTTCAAACTACATATTTTCTTTTTTGTTTAAGAAATACTTGATAGAATTATACAGCCTTAAACGGTTTACCATTTTTTTTAAATTAACGTTCCGTAACCAAGATTATTTTCCCAAAGATTATTATACACCATCAATGGTCACTTGCCAGTCACAAATTTCCATTTTTGAGAAATATTGTAAAATGAAACATGCAGAGAAACCTAAATTAACAATTAGAACAATTTTTCAATTTTATTCGACTATTGATTTCAAAGCTTTGCAAGCATGGATAAGCAGTCAGAATGCTGATGTTTATTGTATAAACATAGTTGAAAATTACCCTTTTTTGATGCGATAAAATGAAGCTCATCAAAGCTCCTTGCCATGATTCAATTAATAAATATGGTGGATTAACAACTGGTCACCGAAAGTTCCTGTTTATTGTTATTATGAAACACTATTTAACGCACAAAATAATAACTGATGTTAGTTCTTGTTAAGTATTTCGATGAGATAGAAATTCGGATTATGTAATGTAATCAAAACATGATCATAAATTAGTTAAGATCAAACTCGGACAAT
Source organism: Argiope bruennichi (assembly GCF_947563725.1). Lineage (NCBI taxonomy): Eukaryota > Metazoa > Arthropoda > Arachnida > Araneae > Araneidae > Argiope > Argiope bruennichi. The sequence continues at coordinate 104,788,894 of NC_079152.1, forward strand.
AAATTTTATTTCTTAATTCTCCTTCAATAAATTTATATCAAATGTCTGGTAAATCTATTTTTTTTTATCAATAAAATTTTGCAAACATATTTCCAAAATACTGCTAATATAATTAAAGAAATAGTACTTTTAAACAATGAATCATGGAATTTTCAACTTGCAGTCTTAATTGAAGATTTTGAATTTTGTAAACTGAAACATGCAATCGAAGTTTCAGAATTCAAATTAATAATCCGAATTATTTAAAATTACACTTTCAACATGAAATTGGAAATTTAGTAAACTCTTAATAAGATGTTTTCACTTTTCCTATGCATTTACATAATTAATCTATATTAATTATGTAAACGTATTTAATTATATATACATTAAATTTGAGACACTTCTAAATAGAAGAATTTAAGTGTATAAAAGGACAAAGGAAGAATGCCTTTAAACACGGTTTGATTAATTCTCTTTATTTTAATCTGTGCATTCGAAACAGATGGCAATTATTTGCGTCGACGTTTGTTTAATCTTTGTGATAACCTTATTTAATTATGAGATAATGTGTATGTAAAATTACTCTTATAGATTTGACAAATAAAATAATTAATCATTTCGTGTTGGGTATAAATAATTCTAATACTTTGTGCTTAACTTTATCAAGGTTGAAGAAAACATTGGCGTTAAATACAAACTATCTTACCTGAAAAAAGCTTTCCCAAGGTGAAAGCGTTGCCACCAAGAAATTCATGAAATGCAATAAAACCATTTTACTGTATTCATCCATTTCGAATAATTCGTTATATTAAAGATGTTTCAATTTTAATGGTGGTGCTGATTAATTTATAATCTTTAGCATTTTATTCTTATTTTTGAGGCTCTATTTTCTATAACCAAAACTCATTTGTATATTGTTTTCTTTAAGATTATTTAATTAAATAAATAATTTTCAGAACTTATGGCTATATCAGAGATTGGAAAGATTTTTTTTAATCCTAATGTTGCATATTTAAATGAATGCATATGATTTCATATAATTAATTCTTGTTTCAATTTATATGCAAATTGAAAATTTATATACATGCTAAGCTATGTTTTAAAATCTCTTATTTTCTAAACTCTAACAGACAGAATTCAAGATTTCGTGACATTCTTTCAAATAAATTTGTTTCAGAATTTTTTTAAAAAAATGCAAATCATTATCTAAATTTCTACATCCATTTTTTTCAGTCGTGTTATTCTAGTACTAGCTCTATGGACTTTTAAAAATCATTACTAATAATAAGGATGTATGTGTGTGTATTGGCGCTCCACATGCCAAATTATTTGACCTACAGTTACCAACTTTGGCGTATATATATACCTTGGATGTAGGGAATGTGTACCTCGGAACGTTCATTTTGGAAGTTTAAGGTGCACGTACACACGTAAAACTACGAAAATCGTTCAAAATATAGAATATTTTTTTATTGCTTGAAAATGTTCTCTGATCCTGTAGCTTTCAAACGATACTAAGATGTTGTCAATATCTGGAATATTTTTCGAGTTATAATTATTTTTTGAGGTACTTTTCCTAAAAGTCTAGTTTCGATTATTTTTTAAACTCGTTTTATGAAGAATGATATTTTCCACTATGTTGCTTCATTCAAACAATCATAACTCAAAAATAAATTAATCAAATACAATTATTTATATATCAAAATAATCTGATTAAACAGTGGATGTTTTGTGTTTCAATGAAAGTTATATTTATAGAAATAAATTTTTAATAGCTATTTAAAAGTTAAAATTACAGAAAAAAATCTGGCTTTTTCTATTCATCGTTGATGAAAAAAAATGTTAAAAAAAACTATATATTTTTATAACTTGATTGAGGCAGACAACATGAAGACTAATATTAGACATAATTTCCAACTAGAATTGGGTGTCTGTACAAATTAGAATTTAAGATATCATGTTTCAAAAAAATATGCTAATTAGTTCATTAATTATTATTATTACTCTAATTAATAATAATTAGAGTAATATGGTTTTTTCTCACTGAAATGAGTTTTAACTTATATTAATGACCTACTGTAAAAGAACTGTATTTTTAAAGTTAAAATTTAAAAAAAAATCTTCTAGTGTGAATGTACACCTTAATTAGAATTATAATTAAACCAAAAATAAGCTGAATTTTGGTGTTTCTCCATGTTAACATCCGAAAATATTACTGTAAAAATTGAATTTCGTACAGTTTTTAAATATAAAAAAATGCATATTTAATCATACAAATTTAATAATCAAGGAAAATTTTGGAAAATTTTTGTAATTAAATTTTTTTTTTGTGTCTAATTTCCAAAAATTGATTGCATTATTCCCTGAAGTTCAAACCGTTTTCATTGTTTCATCAACTATCTTATACCGTGATATTTTTCGATTGTTGAAAAAAAATCAAGGTTTCTGTTTAATATCTGTGTAATGTGCGAAGTGCATAAAAAAATGAACTTACAAAATCGCGAACTTTAGAAAGATGAACCGGGTATTTAAATTTTTAATAGCGCCATGATATTATATGACTGGTCTTTATTAAAAAGGCTCATGCACATAATAATTAGTATATAGTTAAGAGAAAATAAAAATAAACAAAAATTTGAATGTTATAAAAACCGGCGATTTTAGACTATTCCTTCCACCACTTCAAAGAAGAATTTCCAATTAGCTGATTGGCCTAAAATTATGAAACAGTTGATTATTCTAAAATTTTAATTTTCAAAACTTCATAACTCTTTGAGATTTGATAACAAAATATAGTTCTAATTCTTCTACTATAATTAATTAAAAGCTGAAGTATTAAGAACATTTCCCAGAATATGATTCCTTAAGATCAAATGATTTTATAAAATTTGGACTTTTTTTAAGTATATTTATTGATCGAAGCAAAATAAAATTTTATTATTTATGACATTCAAATCCATTTGAAAGAAAATCTCAAAATGAATTTTACGATGTATCAGAAAATGTTTTTATTAAAAAAAATCTACAAAAAATTGCATAAAATATGAAAATTATTCTGTAGGGCATATAAAATGCCAAACAATTCTGTATACATATTTTTTTTAAAGCATACACAATATCAGCAAAAAAAAATTTTGAATTAACTGAATTTAATCCTATTTATCTTCAATTTTGGGTTCACATTTTACGAGAACTAACAGAAAATTAGAGAGATACATAGTATAATAAACAGAATGGTGTAAAGTTTCTATAATAGTATGAGTTAGATGACTATCAAAATTTGAAATTAAAAATATTTCGATGAAGAAGCTACTAAGAGACCAGACTATTTTACATAAAATATTTAACTGAACATTTTAGAGAGCATTAATTCTGGAGAGGCAGTTTGTCTCTAAAGGGACTATTAATTAAGAATTTATTTTAATGCTTTTTCTAAATTCTAACGAAACTTGCATTGTTCCACCTTTACAGTTGTTGCATAGAAGGCAGAATTTCTTTTCAAAATTCAATTGATGTAACAAGTGAATACCATTATGTATATGTCAAAAAGAATTTGCTTCAAAAACATATGCAAAATATACCTAAATATTTCCGAAATGAAAATGATCCATAGAAAGGTTACATTTAGAAAACGTGAGAAATGCATTTTGTAGAAACAGTTACATCTTTTCAATTTGAAGTCTTCCGCAGGTTTTTTAGGGGGGAGGTTGCAGTTCTGATATTTTTTCCTTTTATAACCCTTTGTTTTCTTGTTTTCACGTTCTCTTGAATATTTGACAGTATTTAAGTTCAGCTCTTGAAGTAATTAACATCTATTCTTTCAGGTACAAATAGAAATATAGAAAGAAATTCATTTTGAAAGACCGTAGCATATAAAATATGGGATTACAATTACAATTTAGAATACATCATGGACAATTAATAATTATATTAATTTCTATCGAAGATTTAATGATTCATATTCTAAACATTCTGGGTCCTGTCTTAAAAATCCTAAGCATTTTTGTAATTTATCCATAAAATTATTTGAAAACATATTTTTTATTATTTTTATAAATTTTACATCCATAGATGTCTAATTCCGAAAATAGTTTTCAATGATCCAGAGTATTGGGAAGCTTTTGAGTTAAAATTTCATTCTACATCAGGAAAACTGTTGTATCATTAGAATTTCGTAGAATCAATATCCGAAAATATTATTATATGCTGAAACAATTTTGAACCTCCTCCACAATTAGATTATGGGGCTTTGAATGTGGTTTCGTTTGTTTCTAAATTATTATTTTTCATACATAAACATGGAATCTTTCCATTAGTGAAAAATAAAATTGCGTAAAAGCTTGTGTTTGTTATTTCTTTAAGAAAGTTTATTAAAAGAAAGTCAAAGAAGTCTCTTCCTTCTTTGTAGCTATGAAGAAATTTCTTCAAAATTCTTGAATTCTCAGTTTGTTATTTTTCAATATCTATCTTAAAATACTAAAACACATCTATTTATCAAATTTTTAATGTTTCAGTATCACGGCTTGTGGAGGCAAAAATTCTTTCCTTGATATAACGCCAATGGAAGAACACGGAGCCAATTGTGTGGACAATCCTTTCAAGTCCTATGTGAAAGGAAATTTTTTTTTATCCAGAAATGAACAAGAAATAGAAAGAATCTCAAAAAGAGTAGATCTCAGATAGAACAAAAGATAGAATCTCAAAAAGAACTGATAGTTTAAAAATTTAAAGCCATATGTTCATAAACTCTTTTTGAATTAAGATTGTTCAGTAGAATTTTCTGGTACCGAAAAATCAGCTAAACTTTTCCTTTTATCTACACTATTTCCTTAAGAAGGATCTTTTGCCTCACTTCCTGAGTTTATGGACAAGTTTCGTTATTTATTTGGAAAAATGTTTTCTTCTAAGATTGGAGCTATGCAATGATAAAACTTTGCTGTATGTAGTGTTTATTTTGTACCAATTTTTTCTAGAAAAGAAAAAAAAATGGTTTAATTATATGTCAATATGTTTTTTCCATTTTAATTTAAATATTTGTCATTTTAATGCATTGAAATCTACCCTCGTCTGTACTTTCTACTTCGCCGAATTTATTTCGAAAATTGGTAACTCAATAGACAATTTATGAATCAAAGCTATTTTTTAACAAATAATAAAAATTGCATAAGATTATTGATGTTAGAACATTTAAGATGTGTGGACGAAAAGGACGAAAATATTACATTGCGTAACAATAAAAAGAGGAAACTGCTGAGAAATTCTAACAAGTGTCCAAAGCTGATATGATTTAAGTTCATTTTATAAAATTTCATATGCAACAGATAATAACTTACTATATTCTACCTCTCTTATTATACAGCTAAGTCAATTACTATATAACTCAATGCAAAGAAAAATTATTTCTCTTCTAGAAAATCTACTTCGTAGACTGTTATTTGAGTTATTAATCTATGACATGGATAACAGAGGGGCGTTTAATCAGTTCTTTTTATAAAAAAAATATTAACCTAACCAGGAAACTTTCCTAATAGTCATTATCATTCGTCCCTTTTTTGCACTATTCAATTTTTAAATGTGCTTATATTCTACTTAGTAAAAAAAAATCTTAAAATTATTTTGATAAGAACACGGTTTTTACATTTTTATGGGACGTCTTTCATGAGAAGTAAAAACTGATTGTAAAATCAATACTTTTACTATCGGCGTAATATAAAAATTTATAAACAAATTTTTAAGTGACTTATCTATGAAAAGTAGATAAATAAAACCGATTCTTATATAAAACCCATTGTACATAATGGTGGCATCAAAAATTATCTTAGGTTATATTGATAATCATTAGAATTGCGTACATATTTTGTGCTGATAAACATAATTTTAAAATTTTTCTGTTTTTATATGTAGAGTCTTTAATAATTCATCTTCCAAAAAAAAGAATCTAAAACATGATTAGATTCCTTAATGATCATCAATAATTATTGCAATTAGATTAACCCTGTCAATTTTTCCAGGCCTTATTTGATATGTCTCACATTTTATTCATAATATATACTTAAGCCACCTCAAGTATCTAATTTTTATAATTGCTTTATATTTTCATTCACACTGTACATTATCATGCTCATTCATCCGTGGCAAATGCCATAAGTAACAACAACATTCGTATTTGTATGTTTCTTTCCAATTAACTGTAGTGTAATTTTTTTAAAATAAAATCCACGTTCATCTATACCATGGATCACATGAGCTCCAGAATGTTTTCAGATGTTTTTTTTTTTCAAATGGATATAATAAAATTTTGTAATGATTTATTTATTCGTTACACTGATATATGAGTACACAACAGTAAGGGTACAACAGTAACCCTTACTATCACAATGCTTGTATTTTATTGTGGAGTCTATGCGTTTAATTGCTCTTCGCGTCTTTTCATATTTTTAAATAAAACTTTAATGTATAATTCCGCATAAGTAAGATGACTTCTGTGGAAGGTTGAGAATTGACTTTGATCTGAGGTTGATTTGGGATGTACCTTCATCTTTGACTAAAGAAGAGCGAGATGTTATCATAAAGCCATTACTCAAACGGAGTGCAAATCAAACTATTCCACGCGAAAGCCGATAGTCACTGTGGGTTACAAACCAGAATTAACATAGATTGAAGATGAAAATTTGATATCCAAATTGTTCCAATTGCCATCACTTCAATTCATTTGGTTTGGGTTATAGGAAGCTTGGTAAGTTTGGGTAGAAAAGTGACAAGAGTAATTAGCATGTGTGTGATACGGTTGAAGCAAGCCTGATGAGTGTGATACTCATCAGTCTTGTAGGTACCTATAAAATCCCATTATACTTCAGCTGTATGTTCAGTGAGGATAAGTCGAATATGATATAGGGAAGAGAAAGGCTGTTAGGGGATTAGAGTTACTGAAAATAAACGTATTCGCATGTCGTGGTATGTTCTTAAAATAACTGTGCTGCATGAATGAGCAGAAAAATCTGTAGTTCACACTTAGAACGGGACAGCTTTATGTCAATCGAATTCATAATGTCTGCATTCTGATTTGTGTAATAAACATTTTTTTATTCATTTAATCCTTATTTTAGGACAAATAAGTCAGACTTAAGTTGGATTTCATACTAGCTGAAGAATCAGATTTCACTGGAAGGCGGTCGGTTAGAAATTAAAAGGATCAAAATCAAAAATATTCCAAAAGAAAAAATTATAGTTGAAAACGTTTTTCATTTCAATTTCATCAAAATATTTTTTTCCAAATATAATATTTTTCATTCCCTGTTCTATATATATATATATTCTTCCTTTCTGAAAATTATTTAACTCTAGGCCTGATAGTATAAAAGTTTTCCCAATTCAGAATTTAAATCTAATGTTTATCATTTCGTTGCTATTCAAACCATTAGGAACGATTATTCCGTTTATTGAAATAATTGTTTATTCTTCCCTTTTGTATTTTCAATCGTAGTTTTATTTTTTATATTAAAAAATTAATTAAATGTACTTTTCACTGTCACTTTTTATGAGTTCTGAAAATTTGTTTAATTTAATTTATACAGTTTTCTATCTATATTTGAATGGTATGTTTAGGTTAATATTAATATAGTAAATCTAATATAAAATACAATAATCTAGATTGAATAAAAATACAATTTTAAATCAGCAGAAGTGGTCCCCCCAAAACATTCTCGCATACGCTATTATAACAATGTTATCCCAGACCGATGCTATTACTCCTTGCATGCCACTGGTATACAGTAGTTAAAAATTATTAATTTTTGGCGTGAATTTAGCATTTTTACTGAGTCCATCATGTCATCCGTGGGGAGGTTTGTGGCGATTGATCTCTGGCATTTGGTCAAAAGTATCTGAAAATCGAATATGGGTTTCAAACTTGTTCTTCTCAATCGACTGAAACAGAAATCTGACACAAGACTGCACTCAAAGTTGAAAAATCAAGTACCAAATTTGATATATCTAAGTACTGCCTTTTTGAGTTGCGTTTACATATTTCTAAAAATACAGACCGACAGATGGTCAATTCCTTGTTGGATTTCGGTCAAAATTTGGGGTAGGCGTCTTAATTCTGTTTGTTTTGTAGTTATCGCACTAACTTATATTCGAACAGGCGGACATACATACTTCCTCTTACGTATTTTCCTTGAAGTTTGATTGGAATCTACAGATTTTTAAAGCCGTATACCAAATTTCATCCGTCAGACTCAAAGTTTTACTTTGAGTTATTTTTGTCACAGAAAGACAGACAGATATTTTCCAAAAATGTGTTTTTTTGAAATTAGAGAAGTATAAAACGCGGAGATTCGTCAAAATCTCGGAAGTTTGCATTTTTGGACGTTTACTGTACTTTATCTATACTTGGTGTATGAGAAAATAAAAAATCGTATCGGCTTACATTTAAGTTTAAAAAAATAAAACTTTTTTCGAAATGTATTCATATTTTTAATTTCTGCTTTCAAAGCTAACAACAACTTCAAAATGAATTCTTTTTAACTATCATGAAATAATTTTTACATCAGTAAAGGAACATTTTCAAAATATCCCATCCATTGTTTACATGCATAAATTCAAGAACTGTATAAATAAATCACTTCCATTTTCTTTAAAAGGAACAGAAATAATCATTCTGAGAATGAAGTGGCATGTTTATCGTCTTCAGGGAGCAATAGCACTAAATTTAGTAAGAATATTTGAAACTGCTGATACAAAATAGCGGAATTCACCTCGATTCCTTTTTATCGATTGCAAAGGGAAATGCACTTTTCCATGAGTATTGACATCTCATAAAATACATTGCTGTGAGTTATTTCAGCATTATTTTCAGGTCATTCTGACAAATAGTTAACGATTCTTGTCAATCTGTAAGATGCGCTCAGAGTAAAAGGGGACTGCAGATACATATAAAAAAAGATTTTCATTCAAGTTCACTGGTGACATGGCAGCTGCAAAAGATTACCTATGACACTTATACTTTGAGAATCTATCTTTTCCTCACATTTAATTTCAGAGTGAATGGTTTTATTTACAAAGATTCCATTTTTGCTAAGGGACCCATTTTTACATAGTGCCTTTGCTCTCTTTTCATCGTTAACTGTAAATTCTACAACAATTTCTGCTATTGCTATCAAATATTTCAAACATAAACATACGAAGAATTAAAAAATTGCTTTGACAAGATTCCACTTCACTAAACTAAAGAGTAACTTATCCATTAAATTTTTATGATAAGACCGAAAAAAGTATTCAAAAATCGAATTATGAGTGCTTTTGGTTACAAATCAATAGTTTAATTTTTTTCATATATATAAATGGTATCTATAGAAACCGGAATTTTAGGCGAGGAAAAGGTATTTCACTATAAGACTTTTTGATCAATTATTGTTCTTTTCTTTTTAATTTATGTGGAACCGAATTACTTCTTCTTGAAAACTCCATAAGAAAAATAGTGTTAGGGTTCAAATTTTAGATTTATTTTAATTACACGTGAAAAAATGTGAGCTTACTTGAAAGTATGCACTCATACAGGTGGTTTCTGATAAAGTCGCATTTCATAAGAAGTAAACAAATATATTTTTCCATTATTAATTCTTGAATTACCATTAAAGAGCAGATACATGGAATAGAAGCGTCTTTTGGTTCTTTTGAAAGAAGAAAATTCTGGAAAAAAATGTCACATATCTCACCTCAAAAATGTCACCTCAATTCAAAAAAATGTCAACGCAGACTAGATATGATTTAATTAAATTTAATGCCCATTCATCCTTTATGCATTCATTAATGCTGGTCTTTAAGGAAATATTTTGTTAAATAAAATAAAGAAAGCATCTATCTTGTATAAACTATTGTTTCTTATATAAACTTCGCATTTTGGCCTTAATCTATCTAAAAGATAATGTTCTTTTTTAATATAGCAAAACCAACATACATTAAACAGGGTATTTTAATCCCTTTCCTACTTAAATCAAATAAATGTATAAACTGTTCATCTATCTTACAAAAAATTTGTTGGAAATGTTTATAAAACTGAAAACAATTTAAAGCTGGTGAATATCACCAGCTTTTAATTTTTTTGGGATAGAATAAACCCACTTTAAAAATAACGGCTCATTTTTTAAAAAATATAAAATATAAAAAAAATATAATTTTCATTGATCTAAACGTGTGCACCCAAATGAAAATAAGGCTTACACACACACACACACACACACACACACACACACACACACACACTCACACACACACACACACACACACACACACATACACACACGTATGTATATGTAATGATATTTTAATGTCTAATTTAATCCAAATTATTTCTTAAATTTTTGCTTAATTCATCCCATGTCAAAATCATTCTAAAATATTCTCTTATTTCCTGATCCCATTCCACTTTTTCTATTTAATTAATTCAACTGAAGCTTTGTAAAAATGATGCGCCATCAGTTCCACGTGCCGAGTGAAAATGATCCCTCCGTTGCCCTTCTCAAGGTCAACACGTGTATTGAATCGACACGTGGCGGAAATGTCATGTTATATAAGACCAAGTATAAAATGATCAGTTGGCCTTCATTCTTCTCTTTTCGCTCTGTGTCGATCTATGTTATTTATGTGTATTATTTGTTCCTGCTTGAACATAATGCGTGCTTCTTCTGGATAAAATAAAACGATGTCAAGAAATCGAAAGTCTCTTCGTCTTCAAATCTGCCTTCTGCTTTTAAGAATTATATGCTTACATATCAAAGAGTCGACAAGGATAGTTTTTTGTGCAAAAATGTTCAAATGAATTAAAAGAATTAAATCTCCGGGATGAGAGGCAATTTGATGTTACGGTACGGATCCTTGATTCACCGTTACTCTGAAGATGGTTACGTGCTGCCTCGACCACTTTCTTGCCGACCCTGCCGGGTTACCTCCCGTGGCATAGCGTCTTCAGATCCGACCACGTCGCTGAAATTCCACGACTGACGATGCTTCCGTTCTTGTTACCGCATCGCCGATGGTACCTTCTGTAACCTGTGATCTCATCCGACACTCCGGCTTAATACAAGGAGAATTTTGTGCCCCTTGTCATCATAGAGAAGTTCCCGTTAATCTGTGTCAAATTGAATCAACCAGATTTCCAAAATATCACTTATGTTTTACATTATCACCAAAATATACTGATCACTTTCCGTTTACACTCCAGTAGTCTACGGTGACTGTTCCAGTACTCAAATTGCATTTTTGTGATTAATTTAAAAAGTGATTATTCTTCAAAAAGTGATCAGTGTTAAAAAAAAAGCCTCCATCAACTGACTCAACGGATGAAAGTCAAGATTTATATTTTTGACTTTTGGTTTTATTTCGAATTGTCTTTCTCCATTACAATATAATTGCAAATAATCTTTTTATATTATTATTCAAAATATTATGAGTTTTAATTTAAAATATTAAGTGTTTTGAAATTTTTTTCAAATCTATTATTTAAAATTTATGCATAATATTAAAGCGTGTTGCATTTGAAATTTATTAATATGCTATTAATTCAAGAAAAATGATTTCCTCAAGTAAATTAAATTAATCTTAAAAAAAAAATTAAAAAATGCATGATACATGATATCAGAGAAATTTAGTGAGTACCTCAGAGGAAATGTGTTACAACTTTGATTTTAATTAAACTATACTCTGATATTTATTGTGTCAGATTGCTTTTTGTTTTAATAAGCATGTGTATGAAAATAAGATACATGCCAAGATTCTGATATACTTAATAATTTATGGCGCGTGATAATTAGGCTAATGTAGCAAATACCTCAGGAGAAATTTTTACACCTCTGGCTGCCATTAAGCTACCCTCTATTATCACCGTTTCCAAATACTTGTTTTCAAATACATTTTTTTCAATTATTCAGCTATTTCTTATATTACATATTTTTTTATTTCCCAAATATTATAAGAGTATTTTGAATCTTGTGTTTGTTACATTCATTCACAAGTGTTTTGTTTGAAATCTTTGAATCTTGCATTTATTACTTTTAGTTCCAAGTATTTTATATGAAAATATTCAATTTTACAATTATTTTTAGATCCAAGTTTTTCCTTTGATATTTTTGAATCAAACATTATTATTTTCATTTTCAATTGATTTGTTTATAAGAAGGTTTTGAATTTTATGTTCATTAGCTCCAAGTGTTTAATTTGAAATTTTTCAATTATAGAGTTACTATTTTCATTTCCAAGTTTTTACTTGCGTTTTTATTTACAGCTAAAATGCTTTATTTGAAATCATAACTATACTGTTATTTCGTTTGGGTGAAATCATAACAATATTGATATTATATTTATTAATTTAATACTTTATTTCTAATTTAATAATTTTGCTGAGTCAGACTTCCTAGCATTTAAGAATAATATAGGCAAATATACCCTAGACTGTCTTCATTAAATTAAGTTCATCAATTGAGTTTTACAGAAAAATAGTCAAAATAATTTTGTGTAATATACCGTTTATTTTTTTTTAAATTTGTAATTATTAATATCTATTTTGGTTTTTCGAAGATTTTTACCAATATCATTCTTTATCTCTTAATATTTCCAATATCTTTGTTGAATAATAAAGTAAATTAAAAAAAATCCTTTTATTTCCCATTTTTTTTCACATAAACCCCAATTTAGCTTGACCCATTGTCTCCACTCATAAGAGTTAGTTTTCTTTTCTTTTCTTCATGATGATGACATTGTGATAGGCGCCATCACAACATAAATTCACATACAGCAGTCTTATTGAGAAGTGAGTATAGGGTCAACCTCACAATTAATTTCTATCTCTTTTTATTTTCATTCCGGATACTTGAAATGTTTTGTTCTCCACTTTGGAAACAAATATTCCTGGAGGATGGTAGAGAGAGAATAAGAATTACATCCCCCTCCTTCGTGTCCTAATTTTTAGGTCATTAAATTTCAACTATAATAGAGATTAGAGGGCAAGGGTTAACTAGTTACGACTAATTTTCTAATTAGTGAGTTAAAAGCTTTTTCTTTCTCAATTCAATATTTTTATACTATTCCTTTGAGAATAAATGTTTATCATAAAAGTATTTTGAAATCATATTCATTATTTTCATTTTCAAGTTATCTACAGAATAACAACAAGAATACATTTGTGAACAAAATCATTTAAAATTTTAATATTTTGTTATTACTATTGATTATTAAAGTTTTGATACAATATTTTCGGAAATATAATTCTTTTTTACACTTCTAAAAGAAAATGATGAATGGGATTTCTGTATTAATGTTTGTATAATTTGAAGGTAAGTGAAACTTAGGTGTTACTTTCAAAATATTAACCTCTTACTTGAACACCACTGTAAGGTATGGCTGTGTGTCGAAGGGCCCCGACTCACTTCCACGTCTTGTGGAGGAAAAATTGTAATGGTATTTTAATGTCTAATTTAATCCAAATTAATTTCTTAAAATTTTGCCTAATTCAGCCCATGTCAAAGTCATTCTAAAATATTCTCTTATTTCCTGATCCCCTTTCACTTTTTCTATTTAATTAATTCAACTGAAGTTTTGTAAGAATGATGAGCCATCAGTTCAAAGTGGCGAGTGAAAATGATCCCTCCGTTGCCCTTGTCAAGTTCAACACGTGTATTGAATCGATACATGGCGGAAATCTCATGTTATAAAAGACCAGGTATAAAATGTTCAGTTGGCCTTCATTCTTCTCTTTTCGCTCTGTGTCGTTCTGCATTAATGTTTGTATAATATGAAGGTAAGTGAAACTTAGGTGTCACTTTCAAAATATTAACCTCTTACTTGAACACCACTGTAAGGTGTCGAAGGAAATATATATATATATATATATATATATATATATATATATATATATATATATATATATATATATATATATATATATAAGAGAGAGAGGAGAGATACTAATTAGTAATAAAAACCAACTTAAAAGGAAAAAATAGAATCAAAATTAAACCAAATAAAATAAGAATCCGACCTGAAGATTTTCTGAAGGGTCACCTCAGGATTCAAAATAAGGGATTTTTTCTTTGAGAAATCTAATTTTAGTCCAACAGCATTGACCCTTCGTGACCCAAAAATCCTCTGAAATTAAGGCCTAAGAGATACACCATTTTTTACAGAAAGGAAACAAAACAATAAAGTATAGAAGAATACAACCACCAATTAAGCAAAAAATACAATAATATAAAATAAACTATATAAGAACTCTCATAACTAATTGTTAACACAAAAAGGAAAGAACATAGCAGCAGCACATAAAAATGTTTTTACAAAAAGTGTCCGATTTTGTTATCTTGTTCCCCCCGTCTAATTCGATTTCTGCTTACGACATTCAAGGTAATGAATAATTGGAGGGTCTCGGCACCATCTATTGAGTTAGTAAATATGCAACGGAAAGTCTATTTTTATTTTAGGCAGGCAAAGGATTAAAACCTAATAATCTCTTTTTTATTAAAATATCAATATAGCAGTAGTTTCTGGGAAATTCTTATAAGTCAAATTTTTAAGGAGATTATTTGTTGCTTCAATATAGGAAATTTTGTTATTACAAACTCTTTTAATCCTGTTGAATTGTTGGAAAATTAAATTTTTGAAAATTAGTATGTTTATTTGGTAGTATTTAGTATGGTAATTTAGTAAAGGTAATTAATTTAGTAATGGAATGGTAATTTAGTATTGGTAATGAAAATTTAGAGATTAGAAGTGTAATTTCAAAGTTTTGTTATTTTAAAGTCGAATTCATCCCTTTTATCGTAGATACCAAATATTGGTTTATCATAAGCAATTTCGAATTTTAAATCCAGAAAAGAATTCTGTTAGAATTAAATCTTTTGGATAGAAATTAGTCACAATATTGGTATTATCTAAGTTTATCAAAAGTAAGTTATCAATAACCGTTTATTAAATTATATTTAATTATTTTATTCTCATAATAATGTAGGAAAATCTCATAGTAAAGTGCTTTAGCCAATATTTCTGAGGTTGGAGGTATATTGATTACACTACATTGCCGTAATAATCGAAAACTCTTTCACTTAAGCAAAAAAAAAAAAAAAAAAAACTTTAGATTTTTGTTCTACTTGTAACTTAAACTACTCCTACACTTAAGAGTTTCTCCTTCTTCTTTAACACGACATTTCGCTTTTGCTTTTTTTCTTAACACGATTTTTTTTTCTTTTAGGATGCACAGATTTATTTAAATATTCTATTGCTAGAAGAATAACATTTTCAATTTTCTCCTAATTGAGCGATTGCTTTCTCCTTATTTTCCTCTTTTCCTTATTGTTCACTAATATTGAGTATTACCAGAAGATAGCCAGCTTAATTAATAACATGAATGTTGCATTAATGTTTTACTATAGTACAGAATGTATTTACGATTCATGCTTCCAGTGTTGACATTTTGCAATTCAAACTAATATTTATTTATAAGCTATATTCGTTTTTATAAATAAGATGCAGGTTTATTTACCAAATTATACTTCGCAAACTGGAATACAATAGGAATTCTCAAACAAGTCCTGTATAATGTCATCAAAGTAATATATTTTTCAGAAGATTTTAAATTTTACGAAGAAAACAGTGCTTCATAGCTGCACTCATAAATACCACCTTGATGATTAAGAGTAATAAAATTCTTTTAAGTACTCTTAAGCTTTTAAAAACTTTTAACAAGATAGTCATTATGAAGTAAGTGATAGCGTATTAAAGTTTGAAATAGTTAATGCGAATACGAATTGTTTTAATTGTACTAAATTTGTTTCCTGTTTTTAATTAATTAAAATAAAAAAATAATTCTATTAAAATTTTATTTATACAAAAATTTACTGTAACTCTAAGTCAAACGGTCTAGCCTATCTAGCCCTAAAGTACATATAAACATTTTTTTTTCTTATAAGTAGTAGAAAATTATTTTTATAATAAGGATGGCAATAGTAAATGTTTTAATTTTTTCTTTATGTGAATTTTTCCATTTTTCATTAAAAATGAAAGTTTAATTATTTAAATAAAAATACGAATAAAAATCTTTCTATTGCACATAATGATTTTTTTTAAAGATTGAGACAGAAAATAAAACGGGTAGAGCATCAGGAAGTTTATTGAATTGGTCAAATGCCTATTATGAAGAAAACAATAAAGGCGGAAATATACAGGGTGTCTTAATCACGGCTTTCATTCCTTAAATATTGATCGTAGACATATACTGTAAATTACAAAGTTGCGTAAAAAAAGCTGCAAAATGTTATGAAATCGATTGAAATTTTCAAGGGATTAAACTTTAAAAAATACAAAATTTCAATTTTTATACGGACCCCTTGCAAAAAAAATTCCCAGTGAGTAAAATGTGCCCCATTCTTTAATAAGGTCATGTACAAAATTTCAGAATTTGATTATGAAAATTCTCAAAGATATATTATGCCAAAGTTGAAGAAGGCAAATGTTAACGGCTTCAGTGCAGATGACGCGATGCAGGAATGCATCATAAGAAAATTAAATATGCTTCATATCTTTAGTTTTAAATGCAAATTTTAGAATCTATGCTTCCTGAAAAATACTTTAAAATTTCATATCATGAATTACAGAATAAAACTTAAAAATTGCACAATCAATGAACTTGTAAAAAATCTTTTGTAATCTTTCATTAAAGTAATCTTTCCTTTAAGTTATTATTTCTACACGCTTTTAATACTTTTGAACCAATAAATAGTAAAATTATTATTTATTTATTCAATCATTACTTTCTTTGTTAATTTGTGTACGACCCCTAAAACACGAACATCTGTCATGATTTTTTTCTCTTTGAAACTCATATCCAGGCATCGAAAAGTGGTTTAAGTCAGCATTTATGTAATTTCAAATCTTTGAGACTTTTTTTGATAAAATGCTGAAATTTCTTACATGTCCTTATTAGAGGAGGCGGCACATTTTACTCATTGGGAATTTTTTGTACGGGGTCCATATAAAAAATTAAATTTTGTATTTTTTAAAGTTTTATCCCCTGAAAACTTTAATTGATTTTATAGCAATTTGCACATTTTCTTACGAAACTTTGTAATTTACAGTATATGTCTATTATCAATATTTCAGGAATAAAAGCCGCGGTCAAGATTTTTGAGACACCCTGTATAGTGAAATCAGTATGTTGAGCTGTAATGTAATTTTTAAGTACAAATAACATAAATTCAAATGCTATTTTATTGTAAGTCTTTCGTGAAAACCCATCAATTGACTTCTGCTGATATTTTGTCATGCACTAAAAATATATTGCAGTAACTAATTTGAAGAAAATGAAAAAATGATCGAAACTGTCTTACTCAACGCTCTCTTGATAGTCTCAAAAATGAAGTAAAGCATGAAACCTGAAAATAAACTTCCAATGCATCATTAATAATTTGTGAAACATCACATAAATTGACACACTGTAATCGCAAGCAGGATAAATTATTTTGAATAATATTTTTTCCAAGTTATACACAAGTTAAGTCCAACACAATATCCATGACAAGATATAATTATGACCTAACCTTAAATCCAATTTTACTTAAAATCAGTTAAGCATATTCTCTAGGGAATTTCAATCAGAACGTTAATCACCGTTGTACTTAAAGGAATACAACCTGAAGTAGACATTATCACTTAGTTAACTTCGATCAAAAGAACGTTTAATGGCCTATAAAAGAAAGATTTTTACAGCTCTCCACGCTACCATAACTTCCTTGCCAGAGATAATTTTAAAATTTGGTTAACTAAGAGAATGGCAAAGGAAATTTTGCTCATATTTTGCAGTCTAATTTTCACTCCAGTGCTGAGAAGTCTCATTTTGTTGTTTAATCTTACAGTTTGCGGTACTGATTGCCATTACTTGTAACGAGTTTCCGCAGTTATGGAAAGAGATTGCTTTTCCCCAGCTATCCATTTGCATAATTAATTGACGGGTTTAATACATTCTAATCACCACTCTTCCAAATGGCTTCCCTTTTTTGAGGAAATGTCTGAAATTCGCAATTTTGCAGTTAACGCTTCGCATGATTGCATCGGGAATAGAATTTAGCATTTCTGGAATGGAATTAGGTTGCGCCTCATTAAAATTCCTCACCTGGAAATCTTATCCTTATTAGCTCAAAATATTGTACGATGTCTCCACTATGCTGTCCGATATTCTGAATGCTTGGCAGATGTCGTAATATGTTTGTTAGGTAATTTAACAATTCAATAAATGATTTTGTATGAAACATATTTGAATAGCTTAATTTGATAAATATTTTTAGGAAAATTACTTTATGAGAAAATGGCATTGATGAGACTAGTCAAAAATAAAATGATTTAGGTTGTTCTTTTTATTTTGTGTTTCACAAAACGAAAACAAATAGGAAATTCCTGATTTTAAGAATTAAAATTTGATTTTTGATTAAGAAAAAAGTGTGGGGGAATAGAATTATAACTCACCTTCTCGGAAGACTGAATTGAAATAACTGTTCCTCATAATAATCAAATGGTGAACATATCACCTCAGAGCACAGCAAAATGAATTAGAAATGTTACAAAAAGTAGTGACAGAGATTTTATTTAAAAGCAAACAATATCAAGTATAAATTTAATCCTATTATCATGATATAACTGAATTAAATTTGTGATGTATTTCATTTTGACAATCCTAATATTTCAATTGATAATAAAAATTGTCGTAGAAGCTATTTTGGTATAAAACTCAATGTTTAATAATAATCAATTAAATGTGGTCCAAATGAGCTAGAATACCTTCGCCAAGTATATATATATATAAACACACACACACATTTCTGGAATGGAATTCATTTACACAATATGTTGAATAAGTCTTTTAAAATATCATAACACAGAGTATGGTCATATTCTTTCTTCAAATCGGTAAAAAATAGGCATTAAATAAGAAATATTTTCTATTTATGTTATAATTTTTTGATTTACAACGGTTTTGGGACTGAGGTATGTTTCTTAGATAACAAAGCAAATCAATTAACATTCTGTTAAAATAGTTTTGGTATCATCACAGTGAGTAGTTGTTATAGTTCCAGGAGATTAAATCATTGTCATGATTTAGATTTTCTAAAATAGTTCGATTTCAAATATTTAGTTGAAAGAAAAGTAAGATTAGAGTCTGCTTTGTCATCAGTCGTGTAATTTATAGAATTATCTGATAAGTAAATTTTCAATTGCTCTTCTTCTTCTTCGATTTGATTTATATTTTTATTTTCTTTTGGAAGAATTTGAGGTGTTTTTACTGCATTTAATACTTTTTTCTTGCCTAGTCTTTTTAGAAGGAAGAAAAGAAGTTTCTTATTATGATGATCTTATTACAAGAAGTGCGATCCAGTTTCTTATTATGATGATCTTATTACAAGAAGTGCGATCCAGTTTCTTATTTTTTCTATTTCAGTATCTATGTCGATTGTTGAAGCTGACTGTCAATTTAGGTACTAGCTGAGAATTTTGCAAACTGCTTAGTTCTAAAAATATACTTTTTGAATAGGAGAAACCTGTCTTATGCATTCTGTCGGTTACTGGTTTTTGAGCTTCTAGAAAAGACATCCTTTTTTGTCATTTTAATTTTTTGAATAGCTTCTACTTTTTTGCAACGTTTGTTTGATCAAAAATATGCTATATGGTTATTATTACAAATGAAACGCTTTGGTATTATAGAGTTGCGGTTTTTACTATGTTATCAGGGAGAGAGAGCGCATGGCGAAGTTTTATTAGTTATTTTTTAAATATGATACTACAAACACCTATTACATTTTGTTCTTTATGGCAATTCAAAATTTCTTTCGTGTCTCTTTGAAATTCTGATTCCAATATGATGCCTCTGGAATAATTTATAAGTAAGTGAGCTACAACAGTGATTTGCCATTCAACTATTATTTTTAGTATTCCGATGATTTCTAATTATTATTATTTTTACTTCTATAATATAATTTTCTTTAATTTTTAAAAAATATATATATTTCACTTCTTCTAGGAGATCGAAAGTGATATGTGACTCATAATTGGTGAAACAAATTTCAATGAACTTTTCTCAACAATAATAATGTAACATTTAGAAAAGCATGAACTTTTCTCAACAATAATAATGTAACATATAGAAAAGCACTACTCTAGTTAGAAACATCCCAAGACATGTCATGTAGAGAAGGAGGATGGTTGAAACGGCACCGTCACCCGCGAAGACCAACAAGGGAAAACAATTGACGGCTTTCGGCCACCTTAATGCTAGCCGGAATCTATACACAAAGGACAACTTCCATGATCATTGACCACTCTTAACGTGACTGATAATTGGTGAAACAAATTTCAATGAACTTTTCTCAACAATAATAATGTAACATTTAGAAAAGCACTACTCTAGTTAGAAACATCCCAAGACATGTCATGTAGAGAAGGAGGATGGTTGAAACGGCACCGTCTCCCGTGAAAACCAACAAGGGAAGACAATTGACGGCTTTCGGCCACCTTAATGCTAGCCAGAATCTATACAATAAGGGCAACTTCCATGATCATTGACCACTCTAACGCCTCGCCCCAGAAATTGACAATTTTCGATTGATCCTCTTAAGCGGATATTCATAAGACTGGGCTACTTACCGGTTGTACATTTTTAAACCGCCACCAAAGACCTAAAAATGTACAATCCATCTAATAGATCAACATGTGGTATTATTTACAGTCCATGAGGAGCAGGAAGCTAACAAAGGGGTAACAGACTTTTGGAGAGTGCTCCCTCGCCTGCATTGAAAGGAAGAGAAAAACAGAAGCTAAAAATAAAATGCTGAGCAGGGAGGGGGTAACATGAAAAGAAACCAGACGCTGGGGTACTTTTGCGATTGTGAAGCTCGTCATACCAAAAGAAGAAAATGGGTATTCTGAGGGTCCTTAGTAGAAATATTTGAGTTCTAAACTTCATATTCATGAAAAGATTAAGACGATAACAGTACTCATTATCGTTTATAAATATGCTCTGATATTTTAAGTCACATCTTTCAATTAAAAATATCAAAAAAGGAAAGAATAGCTTTCGAAAATAATACTTTTGCAGTTAGCAGCTGCGTAAAAATGTTTAATATTATTTATATTTTATTTTTAAGATATTCATTTAAAATAGAAATATGTCGTGTAATCGCTAAATTTTATTTTTATTTCCGAAAAAAAACCCTATTTAAATTATTAACATCAATTCGTAATGCATTTTAGATTCCTATTTTTAAAATTTAGATAATGTACCTTAACGCCAACAGAAAAAATATTTGTTCACAAGGATTTATTAAATAAATTTGAACATATGCTTGATACCAAATTGCTGTTTACAGTAATACTGCATTTTAGAAAGAATGCTTTAATTTCAATTGAAATTCTTTGCAAGATGCCAAAATTTAAATTGGAAAAAATTTTGTTAATTTATAGTTATTTCATTAATGCATTATTGTTTAGACTTTACAGACGGAAATAATTTTCAAAAATGTCTACAACCAGAAAAAAAGCATTTGAGGCAGCTAGCAATTTATATATATGTATTAATAAAATGCCTGTATTCAAAGGAAAAGACACAACAATAAACAATTCGAGTATCAGTTACTATGACCTGAATTAGATTATTTTCTATTCGAATGAATATGTTACCCAATCAGTTAACAAAGTCTTTATTTGTATTTT
This sequence comes from Argiope bruennichi, assembly GCF_947563725.1. NCBI lineage: Eukaryota > Metazoa > Arthropoda > Arachnida > Araneae > Araneidae > Argiope > Argiope bruennichi. The sequence continues at coordinate 104,810,617 of NC_079152.1, forward strand.
AACAAATAGCTTCATAGTTGTATTTTACTTGATAGGATTTGAAGATTATTTCTGCATATACACTTACTATTAATTTGAAAACGTTGATTTTGAAACTCTAGCATTTCTGAAAACTACTCTTCTGAAAGCTAAAATCAATTAATTACTTTCTACAGAATAATCTGAATTTCATTTGTGAAATATTTTCATTTTCTTCATCACAGAGAGAATTCTTATTCCATGCAATATGATTTTTAATTTTTTTAATTAATGGAATATTTAAAATATTTTAATATAGATAAGAAACTAATTAAAATATTCAAAGGACTTTGAAATATTTAACAGTTAATAGCAAGAATGATTTGTAAAATTTTTTTAATAGATCAATCCAGAATTTTAAGCACTGTAAATTCATTTGAATTAATATGATTCAGTGTCATCATGACAGGAGACTAATAAATTATTGAAATACCAAGATTGTTAAATATTTATTTGTAAAGCCAAATTCATTCTAAATACTTGAGATTTCCGTTCGAAAATTTTATATAATTTAAAGATTTATTTCAATTAGTATTATTATTAAGTTTTAAATTAAAGGAAGCTTTAGTGTATTATTTCATAAAGCTAATTATTATCTTTTATTTAAAGAAGAAACCCCAGGAAATTTCCTCAAAATATTTCAGTTTTTTTAACTAAGAAAATCATAATTAATATCCAAGAAGAATGCGTAAATTTAAAGCTACAGACCAGATGGTTCGTCTAAGAGTTGCTATTTTGGTACAAATATACACTGAGGGTTTTAAATATGAAACACGGAGAAATTTTTAAAATTTCAATTAAATAAAAATTAAGAACAATTTTGAGGTTTTCCACTCTATAACAACAAAATATGAAGAACAAAGATATTTTATACATTTTTCAAATTCAAAAAATAAAAATGTCTCTTCTTATCTTTAAATTTCCTTTTTTAATTTTTGATTTGTACAATTTCTTTCTGAAATTTGGAATTGTTTTTTATATAATCTTTGTTTTTGCAATAAAATTGAAACCGTTTTCATGCTGTTTCTCTGCGATGTAAAGAAAGAAAACTAAGAGTTCTGAGAAAGATGTGTCAAGCTGTGCCCTTAGAAAGTAAATTATCTGCACAGTTATGCCTTTGATAGGACAGTGACGTTATGGGATTTATATGTGTTAAGAAGATTCATGCACACAATAAACAGAACAAGTGTAAGAGTATTAAAATTACATGTTTCTATGCCTATTTGAATTTAAAAATATATTGTAAGTGAACCAGGAAGAGGTTATGCATGAATTAAATTGAAATGAAACATTATCTACATTTCTTACGAATCTGCTTGCTTATAATTACTGGGCTTCATCAGCGAATTAGTTAGTTAGAAATTATCTCATTAAAAATAAGTTCATTACTGACTAGGAAAAAAAATGAAAAAAAAATTTAATGAAAAAAATCTCATTAAAAATGAATTCATTCACTACTCGCCATGAAAATTATGTTGCCTTAAAAATTGAATGTTATTAAATTTTTTAAATTGCTTATTCTTAATAATTAAGTTTTCCTGGTAAATATTAAATTTAATTTTATACGCAGCTTTAATTTTTGTATTATTAAAAGTGCTGCACATAGTAAGTGAAAAATTCAGCACTTTCTTTCATGTTGCAGATTTATTTTAAATGTATTATTTCTTATTAATTTAGCTTAAATTCAGAATTAAAGTACCACCAATCTGAAAAAATTTATATATTTTTCTATTTTTACAAAATTTTGACAGCTTATGACTTTTTTAACATTTTAAATCATATGATTATTTTGAAATTAGTAAAAACTGATTTTCTTAAAATATTTACCTTTCACATAGAATTATATTAATGTAATTATTTTCTTTTTAGAAACTCCTGAATTTTGAAGCATCAAATTGATTTCATTCACAATCTAAAAAAATAAGGAAAACCTGATTAGCTTCTTATTTATTTTGCTTTTCTGTTTCATTTAGAACACAAAGTAAATATATGCACTCGGATTAATTGAATTTACTTATTTCTAGCATTAAGGAAAATTTTTATTTTTATTTCACGTTAGAACTTTGGTAGTTAAAAATAAAAATAAAACTGAACAATTGTTTGCGCACTGTTTTTTGAAAGTAAATTTTTCTGTAACAGAATTTCTAATTCCGAAAAAAGGAAATTAGATACAAAAAAAAAAAAAAACTCCATCAGAATATGTTTATATTTTTCTTTATTTGATGTTTTAACAATAGACTTTCAGTACATTTGAGTCATTAAAAATTTATGCTATTTATTTTATTATGCTATTTATTATTAAAATTAAATTATTCAACGTAATCACATAAATTTAATGAATATATGTCTGATAGATTATTTTATTTATATTCGCCCAATTTTTATAATCAACCCACACAAGAAATTTTGTTTGTTCAGTCTTTAAAAATCAAAATATTTTTAATTGATTCTTCCTAATACTTATATTAGAATTATATAGAATTATCATCTTGACAATCAGTGCTGATTCCAGCGAGAAAAAAAAACAATATGCATTAGTATGCTGCTGTGAGAAATGTCGTCTAAAATGTATATGAATTAAAGCGAAAAAAATTGCGTACAAAATTTTTGTGAACTATTTTTTCTCTGTAAGGAAGTAGAAAAAAAAAATACGGTAAAAAAAACCTTTTATTGATGCTTTTTAAATTTAATTAATTTATAACTTTTCAAAAAATTGTTTATTAATCCAATGTATATACAGAGATATCTATGAAAAGTATTAATGAAATAGGTCTTTAGAGCTATTTGGAAAATTATTGTATATACTTTCAAGGCAAATTTTAAAAACCGTATTTATTTATTTATCTTATTTAGAGAAATTCGCATTATATAGAGTGATTAACATAAAACTACTACAATAAAGTCTAATAACTGTTTAATATTGTTCCATGATGGCTTGAAAATAAGGTCCAGAGATCAACACTGGCCTTTTGTGTTGTTCCGCAAGTGAAATCATTAACAGACTACTGCATAGGTGATTTTCCTAGAATTTTCTGTCGGTAATAAAACGTTCACATCCTTGTATGGTGTCAAATTTTAGACAAGGGACAACTGCTCATGTGCGATCCTTGTCATATCCTTGTCATAATAATAAAAAAAAAATACAAGAATTTAATAAAATAATATTCTTGCATTTTTGAATACTGCCAGTTAACATAAATAAATTGGTAGCATGGTTTTTTTCTGATATTTCACTATATCTAGCGGTTCTCTCTGCCTACTAGTATTTTAAGTACTAAGAGTATATTTGACCTCCAAATGACTTCAGAATAGTGTGGAAATAAAGAATATCCGAAGTAATGTCGCTACAAAACTTTTGATTTCTCTATTTGGGTTTATGCTTATTGCAATTCGTGGAATTCTTGTATCATTATTATTTTCATAATACGGAAGAAAAAATCGATTTGAGGAGGGAATGGGGAGAAAGAAAGAATCTTTATCTCCCAAATTTTATATTTATTTAATTCTCATTTAGATTTTTAATGGCAAACTAAATAGCATTTAGTTAAATTTTTTGAAAATATCAGATCATCTATACTTATAAATAAAGCTCAATGTGTGTGTGTGTGTTAGCTCTCTACAGGCCAGGTCATTTGACCTACAGCTACCAAATTTGGTACATGTATACCTTAGAGGTCGGGAATGTGCACCTGTGGTCCTTTTTTTCTGAATTTTTAATTAGAATTTTAATTTTTAATCAAAAAATAACTCAAATCAAAAACCAAAAAAAATCTTCCATTTTTCCCCACTGCCAAATGAGTAAGGCTTCAGTTTTTTTCCCAACAGTCATGAGGCTAGGGTTAACATTTTTCGACCGATTATTTCAAACGATTCTGTTTATTTTCTTATTGTTTTATGCTTTTAAAATTAAACATTGTTAATTAATCCATCTTTCAGATTCATTCTGAAGTACTTTTGAATTAAAATAAGACAGAATAAGGGAAATTAAAAATTTATAATCCGCATAGCGTTACCCCAACTGGCGTAAAAAAATTCAAGCACTTCCGTTACCTTAACTGGCGTTGAAAATTCACGCATGCTCATTGTGTTCTGATTGTTGACATGACAACCATTATCAACGGATGATTTAAATTATTTTTAGGTTAGTTGCATGCTTTTGTAATTAAATTGTATTTATGTTAGTTATATATATTTTTTGTATATGCTTATAGTTTTAAGTACATCGTTTTTTAAGTAGTTTTTTTTAACCTGTTTTCAATTATTTAAATTATTTTTAGGTTAGTTGCATGCTTTTGTAATTAAATTGTATTTATGTTAGTTATATATTTTTTTGTATATGCTTATAGTTTTAAGTAAATCGTTTTTTAAGCAGTTTTTTTAAACCTGTTTTCGACCGATTATTTTAAACGATTCATTTTATTTTCTTAGTGTTTGATGCCTTTAAAATTAAACATTGTTAATTAATCGATCTGTTTAAGATGAATCTGAGAAAATTTTGTTGAGTAATTCTTGAGGTATTACATAAATTAAGAAATATATTCTTTAGTGCCCATAAAGTTTAAACGCTCAGTGACTCTGTTATCAGTAATCTTATTATAAAAAATGCTTTGTTTCAGTAAAAAATATAATTATATTAATTACAGATTAATTCTTTCCACTTTAATTTAAAGCATAAATTCTACGAGCTAACAGAAAATTAGAGAGATACATATTACGTTATGACTGAAGGCCTTTAAAATATTATGAGTGAATTATATGACTATCAAAATTTGAAGTTTTAAAATATTTTGATGAAGAATCTATTAAAGTTGGAATTGCGTAAAATATTTAATTATTAAAATTTAAACGAACATTAAGATTGGCGAACCGGCTGGTCGCCAAAGTCGGCTAGTATTAAATAATAAAAATATTTGGAAAAGTAAATAAAAGTACTAATATAAATATTTTTTAATTATTCATAATATGAAATAATGTTAGAGTTTTTCACTTATACAGAGAAATAATTTTAAGAAAGGCTTTTAAATCGGATTTTGTTCAAATATGAAAAAAATACTTCAATGTTATCTTATTTAAAACATTCGTCAACCATTTATTAAAAATGAAATAACTTAAACATAGAATATTATTAACTAATGTGATTGGATTTCCCAAAAAATAATAATAAAAAAAAATGCTTTTCATTAAACTCAAATATTTTGATTCATGATTTAGTGGATTCTCTTTATTTGATGCTTCAATATATGATAATGAAATGAACAGGATTTTTTTTCAATCTTTCTAGTGAGCAACAATGATTGGTACAAATACGTAATGTTTCAACTGATATTATCGCGAAATACTGATCTGTACGCACCCCCCATAGTTAGTCTTAATCTGTTTGTACCCAGGCGTTTCCGTCTTTTTTTTTTCAAATTTAGCCATTATTATTTTATAAGATTTTTTTTTGTTTTTTGTATCGGTTACAAAAATAATTATTAACGTGAGAGAGCATTTTCAAAAATTGCATTTTGTGGGAACTACACAAAGTCCCAAGGTAATCGTTATTATTAGGTAATTTTGTTTCATTATGCACTTGATGGGATAATTTTGCTGTGTTAACGAACAACTTCGTAAACAAAACGTGATGTCAAACAAGAAGTTCTTAGAGATTACGTGACCAGGAATGTTTTTCTTGTCACGTAGTTCTGAAGTATCTGCTGTCCTTGAATACTTTATGATGGAAGAATTAGGACACCAAATATAAACATATGTTTTCTGTTAATGAGATGAACAAAAACTACTATTTTTTCATCTTTTATGAAATTAAAATTCTCAAACACATTATAAAGACACAACTTTTTCTGCTTTTATTTAGCAGAGTTATATATATTTACAGTTATATTCGTGTTATTTTAAGTTAGGAATCAAAGAATTTTAGAATAAATGTGTTTTAAAATTCCATTAAACATTTTCTTGCTTTTTTTTGAAGGAAATATCAAAATATTTCTTTTCTGCTTCTCTTTGATAAGAGCTGAAAATCTTTTTTTAATGGAAACGTGGATAAATTCTTTTCATCTACTAATTATTATTTGTAGCTATCATTTAAATTTATCATTTATATCCAAGAATTTTCCTGAACTTTAATTTAATGTATCGAACTATTTACAGAACCAAATATTCCTAGTCATGTGGCAGCATATTTAGCAAGTTTAAATGTATCAAACTATTTTTATTTATCTTTGAGATATGCAATTTCTTTTTCTGAAGTTTAAATTCAAAGGATCCATTTAAATCAAATATTTTCCATAATTTTCAATAAATTCAATTATATTAATACATTCCCCTTTAAATCAAATAATCAATATACTTCCGAAACTATAAAAATAAGAAATGTTAATTAAGTTCACACTAGTTTAATTTCAAAACTCTTAATCCTATTTTGCAGATAAATGCCATTTTACTAAATTTCAAAATAATAAAATAATTTTATTGAAAAGAAAAAGAAACTGGTAAAGTGACGATTTAAATGTGTAGATTCGTTATTTAAATATATAAATGTTTGTCAAAAGAAAGGGTGTTTTTGTTATTTTTGTTATATTTTTCTTTAATTACTGTTTCCACAAAAAAGGAGACTTATCATTTCTAAGTAGATATAATCAGTGAAATGAATAGCAGAAGGTCTGACGCCTAACAAGTATCTTGCCAAGTTTCTGAGCAATTTTTATCCCTAATAGACCACAGTATAAAAATTTCTAGTAATCCTTCATTTGAAATTATTTTGTAGTGATTTTTAATAGATATTTACCAAAAGATATTGCCTGATACCATTTTTCTTTTTTATACGTTTAAAAAAGGTTTTGATGAACATTATCTGGAGAGACATAATTAAATAAAATGAATAGTAACTAGCGAAATTTAATCATGCTTTCATTATTGTGTCGACTTTCATTTGATTGAAAACCATTTTACTCAACTACACTTTAAAAATTAGTTGAAAATGCACTGATATTCACATTTAATCATGTAATCTATAGATTGAATTAAAGAAAATTAAAGACATTTGATTTTGAATTTGACAAAATCAGATTTCGACATTAATTTTTGTAGTATTGAAATGTAAATTAAATGCTTAAAATTAGATAATAATTCCAAATTTAAAAAAAAAATTATTACCCTAACAGAAAAGTGTTTTCAAAACCTGCTACCATAAAATGCATTTTCGATTACTTTTTAAAATTAAATTTCCCCTTGTAACATCATTATAAGCATCATCATTACAATTTTTATCTTCATTCATGTAATTTCAGTATGTCTCTTCTCTTTGAAAATGAAACTGAAAAATGTGTATTTATGAAATTTATTTATAAGGACAGATCAGAATCTTTCTAAAAGATTAAAGAATTATTAATTAAATTCATGATATATTTACAAAATAATCACTAAAATATCAATGCTTTTATATATATATATATATATATATATATATATATATATATATATATATATATATATAATTCGACTCATTATTTATTTTCGGTTTAGAGCTTAAAAATTCGAATTATTACAAAAAGGAACTACATGTATTAATTTGATGTTGGGAGTCAATTCTGTGATGCAGATAATACAACCATACATTGGCAAAAATAACGAAACTCGAAGAAATCATACGGAAAGAAATTAATTGCTTTCCGGTGACAGTTGAAAAAATTGAGTGAAATGTTGCAAGAATCCAAATTAAAAGTTGTTTCTCTTACCTTTCTTTTCTCTTCCATTGTGAATGGAATAGAGACCGAAGATTGGCAAACAAAATATATAAGTAGATTAATTCACCGAACTAAATTTAAGTGGTTTCAAATAATGTGAATAACAGAGATTCATTCAAATTGATTTTTTTAAATTTGATTAATTGATATTAATAATTTCATTCTCGCTATTTTCATTTCAATATATAAATACATTAATTCCGGTTGAGGGGTTGGTTAGATTTAATATTTTTGAATTTGATTCTATTAAATATGTTTTTTTCCCTTCATTTAATCTGGTAAAATCTTCATTATATTTTGCTATCAGATATTTTTATTTTTACGTTTTGCACGTGCATGATACGAAGACTGAAAATGAAAATAGAATATTAAATAATTGCATATTTCAAAATTTCAAAAATGATTTTAGGGCAATTCATCAGGATTTCGTTTCTGTCTTACATGATTTTGAGTTGAAGGCAATCTAGTTTGTTTCACTACTCAATTGTTTTTTTTTTAATTCACTGACAAAAATAGGCAAATAAACAATATACAAATAATCAGAGATTATGATATATTGTATTTTTATTTTACAATTTTAACTCAATGTCATTCTTTTGTTTGTTATAGATTATTTGCCACCTTCCATTTTTTGCGATCAATTAAATCAAGCTTTGTGAGGAATAATTAATGATTATTTGAAGTATAAAAGAAATAATGTATTATTATTTTTATTATTTACTCTTCCGACCATGCTGAAGAATTATCTTACTACAAAGCGGGCTTAATTATATTTATAGCTTATATTATAATTTTATTAGTTATTTAGTTATATCTCAGTTTTATTTTTAAAGCATTTTTTTATTTATCTAAATTAATTTTTTTACTTGCTTTTATTTCACTTGTGATGCTTATTCGAGAAATTCACAGAGCTACAAGAGTAAATCGAACTTCGAAATAATAAAATATTCTTTTTTGTGATCTTACAATTTTGACAGTCATAACGATTGCTCATTCTTTTAACATTTTCCCATCAATGAAATTATTTCATGATTTTGTGAACTATATTTTTTTTTCACAAAATTAGAACGCATTGTCGGTTGAATCAGTATTTTAAAGTATTCGGTAATTACTCTAAGGAGTGTAAGTACTTTGGAAATTAAAACAAGCAAGAATCTGTTCAATATTCAATATTGGGAACCTTATAAAAAATATTGCAATTTTGTCAAATCTATCCAAAATCTATATAAAATCTATTTAAATAATATAATAGTATTTTTATAGTCTTTGAAATAATTACAAATAATGTACGGCTAAATTCATAGTTACAGTTGTATTCAGGATGAAAGGTAAATTTCGGTTAAGAGAATATTGAAAACAATTTTACTCTCTGAGGAAAAGACGTTTTATTATTGAGAAATTTTAAATTAATTTCAACTATCAGAGAATAAACAATACTTTTTATTCACCGAGCTAGCTCCTTTTAGTGACTGAAATATATATTTAAATACTTGTCAAAATATGAGCCGCGGTGGGCTGGTGATGAGATCTCAGCTTCGGAACCGAAGGGTTTCAGATTCGAGATCAATTCCACCGAAGGACGCCGTGTAAGGTGGTCTAGTGCACGTTAAATCCGTCGGGGCACAAACGTCCTACCGCTGGTGTGATGTGGAAGTTTAGGGAGGGGGTTCCAGCTCAGGTATCATCTTCGTCATCTGATAGTGGTTCAAAATTACGAGGTCCGTTCCAAAATAGCCCTAGTGTTGCTTTAAAACGGGATGTTAATATAACTAAGCTAAACTGTCAATATGCGACCTTGCAAAATTGGAACAGCTCCTGAAATTACATTTGAATACACATAATTTTATCCTGAGAAATGCCTTTTCTCAAATAAACAAATTCTATATGCCTTTCAAAAAGTCATGTCCTCAAAAAAAAAAAAAAAAAAAAAAAAAAAAAAAAAAAATCTGACTTTGGAACTTATTGATGAAATATATGGCTTGAATCCATTTTCATGAAAGAAACTAAAAAAAAAATAATAAAAGTGGGAGGAAAGCAGACGAATGTAAGTAAAAATGACTGTTATAACAAATTAATTTTGAAGATCATAGGAGAATCTAATTAATATTTGTTGCATAATTTTCTATTTTTCTATAACAGTAAATCAACATCTTTTCCATATCATTCGCGTTTTTCGTCGCTTTAAGACTAAAAGTGTCTGAGTTTGACAAGTTCATTTAAAAGTATTTTTTGTTCAGTATATTCTTTTAGAAGAAAGAAGGGTGTAAACTCTTCAAGAAAGAACATAATAGAAATAAAAAAAAAAAATTTTATTCTAAAGAATATTTTGTGAAAAGAAGAAAAAACTGATTTGTTAGATTTTTTTGCACTTACAATAGCTTTCATACTTGTCAGACATCAAAGTAATTTTTATAAAACATGCATGTAACTCTATTCATTCTCTTACTTCCGTGCTCTGCAAGAAAAACTAATTTAGATTCTTATTTTCATTCACTGTAAAGTTTTGCATTCCAAAACCGAAGTGACATATATCTATCCAAGCAATTGAAGATGGAAGTTTGTGCTTGAATTTCTTTATATCAGTAAAAAATTTTTGGATTTTGAAAGGGAAAAAAAAGCTCATTTCAATTTAATATTTTTTGTAAGCATTTATCGAGTTAAACTTGCATTTCTTACATTTTTGGGACCCTTTTTGAAATAAAAAAATCTTTTTCGAATTCAAAAATTGAGAAACACATTTCATTAACAGTTAACATGGAGTTCAAGTGAAAATGCGGCCATTGTTACATTTGAAATATGTTCTTGTAACCAAATATTCATTAGACTACTTTTATTTATATATTAGTTATCTCAAAATTATTTTGCTAAAGAATAATATATTTGTTCATATTATAATAAACTATTTTTGTAACATTTTAACATTTTGTTCCTAAAATGAAAACTTAATTAAACTGTCATTTAAATCTTTTAATTATAGTAACTTACATTTTAAATATAATTGAATTGTTTATATTACTACTAATATCTAAAAGTTAAACATATTTTTAGTAATAATTAAGGAATTCTATATTGATTTGAAAGAGATATAAAATAAAATACTATTTGGATTTTATATAAATTAAGCAATCAAAGAAAGTTAAATGAAAATTTTATTATTTTGGAAAATAGTTTAAAAGGAAAAGTAAATAACTCTTAAGCATCCAACCGGAATTTCGGTCATTATTCCCGATACAACTCATCTGTTCATAATTTGAGAGAAAACATCTCATTTTCAGTTGATGCACAATATTTTCCTGTTAAGCATGTGGAAATAATCTTAGTGTAAATTGCGCTCTTTAATATCTGTATAGGTAAATTAATAAATAAAATCCTACCTTGGAAGGAAGAAAATCAAAAATTTCAATCAAAGTATTTATTCTGATGGATGTTTTTTAGAGGAGATTTAATAAAGTGACATTGCCACATATTTCATGCAGTAATTAGCATTTCTGCTATGCTCTAAGAAATTCAAGTATCATTGAATGATGTTCTCAATTAAAGAATGAAATTTAGTGAGAGCAGAAAGAATCAAATGTTGTCCCAAGACTCTGCCACTCATCTCAAATGGACGAATATCCGAGAATTTCGATTGTGACTACATGTGATTAATATATTTACTCTAACAAAAGTTGTCGAGCATGTCTGCACATTGAAAAATTGCAATATGTTAAGTATATTTGAATAATGGATCAATAGAACTTTAAAAAAAAAAAAAAAAAAAAAATGCAAAATTCAATCATTTCTTCTCTGAATTTTTGAATAATAATATACTCATCTTCAAAGATGTGAAACTACAATTATAATGAATGAAATATTTTTAAAAATCTTCTGGATTTGTAGGACAAATAATTATGCTACAGGGTTTATATGTTATGGGGTTTCAAAAAATTACAAAATAATTTTTAATTTATTTAATTTTAAAAGCCAATTTTACATTTTCAACAATGGCAGTAAACATCTATTTATCCAGTGAAAATCTCATACGTTGTTCCATTTCATAATTGTAAAAGAACTAAAAGGCAACAAATAAAAAGTTTTATAGACTTGTAATGAGAATGAAAAGTTTTCATATGAATTTCTTTCTAAAAAATTACGGGTTTTAAATTCGTATCCATCAATATGAATTAATATAGGATTTTTAAAATTATTTAGCATATATATATTGTGTCGTAAAAAGTGAGAGACACAAAAGAAAGAATTCGAAATTTTCCTATCAGTTTTTAAATATAATCTTCCAGCTCTCCAAAATTAAAATAGAGGAAAAAAATTGAAATATTCAGATTTTTAATATTCAGTTCAGTTTCTTCACCTTTATCAGTTTCCTCTCGCAATTGCTTATGCTGAGTACAGAATATTTTTTTTTTTTTGCTTTTTTTAGGCTAAATTATTACACGAAGAAAGATACTCATTAAATATTAGCAGTAAAAATACAATCGTAATTCAATTTTTTGAGTAAAGTAATATATAAATATTATGAGGGGAATTATATAAATATTATAAGAATTATCATTCATTTATATAATAATTACTAGAATTTTTCTTAACAAATTTATTTTCTTAAAATTCAATGAAAATTATTATTTTATTTTGTTTAGGTGTAATTCTAAGAATTAAGATCTCTCTGTGTCTAAAATGCTTATATATGTGCAAATATGCCGAATTTTTCAACGGTCATCTGGATTGTTCAGATACGAAAAAGCTTATCTTATTGGAAATTTGACCCACGCTATTTCTTTTGGTAATGGATAATACGAAAAAAAATGACTTTAAATCGGTAGTCTCGATTAAAAATCGAAATCATCGAAAACAAGAATAAATGAAAGTGGTGAGGAATCACTCATAAAAAGATCCAACCAGAGAGAACGAAATAGACGTGTAAAATATTTTGTCTACAGGACAAACTTTCCAAAATTCAGGATCTTAGTTGTGAGAGTATTTTTTTTAAAACATAGTTCCACAAGATTATTTCCTTTTTATATGGCATGTTTCTGGAACAGAGCACTCAATTCAAATTAGAAATACACGAAATGGTCCTATAATAAAAGAAATCGTTTTGCAAAATCTATAGAAAACGGAATCTACCAGAAATATTAAAGGATTTACTAATCATCATATAGGCATGGTCTCTTTGGCGACGAAAATTGGCGAACACACCACTCCTCTTGAAGAAGTTTTGAATTACTGGTTTCGGATTAACGTAAATATTTTTGATTTTTAAGCCTGTTAGAATTCTATATTTTTGCTTTCTAATATTTTCGTATAGATTTTTCTGTTACAAGAAAATTTTTAGTTTAGAAATTGAAGATGGTTTTAGTATTTGATGAAAAATTATTATCATGTCATGATTATAATGTCTTATCACCTTAAAATTTAAATGCTGACATATACTAATTTTAATATAATTTTATTGTCATTATTATTGATTATTATTTTAATGTCGTTATTATTGATTAAATTACAAATTTACACCAGCAAAAAATAGTTTCGATGTTTTCGCTAATTATGAGTTACAACAAACATATCAGTACCTTGTATTCAAAACACAATTGAAATCTTTTATTTAACTTTAAGAAACCTAAAGCACATGGTAAATCTTTATTCTAATAAAATAATTATTACATACTTTTAAAATTTATACCTAAACTAACTATATATCTTGACAGTTTTTACATTCTTCTCTTAATTTAAGCATATTTATTGTATTTCTAGTCATAATAGCAACTGTAAAACCTATGGAAAAAGAGATTGATTAAATTTTTTTCTTAAAAGAAACTTAAAGCGATGGTAAATTTCAGAGAAAATTATTTCTAATGTATGAATTTTATTATATAATTGAACTGTAAATTGAATGCCTGTAAAAGATGATTTTATACATTGGTAAATAAATTTTAGAATTTATGTGACCCGGGCAGGTTTTACTAAGCAGTACTCTCATCCTTTCGTAGCTTCAAAGTACTGGCTGTTTTCGATTATCTTAGAGGGATGAAATGACACCAGAAAATACATTACATTTAATGAATACATTTGAATACATTGTATTTAATGAATAAGTGATAAATTGTAACGTAGATTTGCCTTTGAAAAAGTAAAAAGGTTTAGAATTATTTTCATGCATCATATATATTATTTCTTTCCTTCCTTTGAGTTTAAAACCCTACTGAATTCCTGATACACATCCTCTCTGGCTTACATGATAATTTTCTAACAATTTCATAATTTTCCATAATACACTGCAGAAATGATCAAAATGTATTAGTGTAGATTTTTTTTACTGCACAATCTGCATTAATTAACAACATTTTTATTAAATTCCTAGTTTCCATAAATCTTCTGCTTTATCTTTATTCCTAAAAATTTTAATTTACCTTAATTAAATTTAAATTTTCTTTTCAAAGAGATGTTAATAATTACAATGAATTCCTTCGTGACTATCGAAATGATAATTTATTTTGAAAATGAACTATGAAAACAAGTATTTTAGGGAAAATTTCTTTTTTCAAATGCAGGAATAGGAATAGTCTAATAGAAAAATCTGGATTTCAAAAAATGGAGGTAGTAAGATGGATACTTCATACTAAGGAAGATTGTACTTGCATTATTGGATACAAAAGTCGACTTAATCAACTAATGAAAAGATATCCATCGCAAAATTGTTCCTTGTAGCTTTAATAAATAAATGATAATATCACTTAACTAAAATAATATCTTCATTCAATTTATTGTTATATTCACCAATAGATTAAAGTTATTTTTTAGGAGAAAATAAACTAAAAATGAGATCAAACGATAAGTTTTCAAGTATTGAATATCAGATTTTTGGCATTGCCTCTGAAATAGTTAATAAAACTAAATAAATTAAAAGTCTGCCCTTATTCCATCTTTTTAAGCATAATTCGATGAGGAACGTTTACTTGCCTTTCAAATCTCAATTTAAATACAATTATTTTTGAAGTAATAAATTACTACTCCGAATACACATTTAAAACTTTTCAAACTGCATTAAGAAATTTTAAATGAGTTCGAATATATATTCTATATGCAATCAAATAATGCATCTAATTTCGGAATTCGAAATACGAAGTTATTATTCGTAATTCGACTCTAGAATTTTCATAAAATTCTAAAACTTGTTTCTGAGTACTAAAATTTCAAAATTGCGAATTCTAAACACCTGCATAAAAAGGATTTCTGTTTGGAGCAACATTGTTTAAATCTGTTAATAAAATATGTAAATGTCGCAGTTTCTGAAAGTTCTGCGAAAGCTCGTTAGAGTTAATGACGGGCAACGCCGTAAATGCCTGGATTACAGAATAAAATGAGAATTTTTAACAACAGTGTGGAAACAATTAGTGGCGGAAATGCTGAAATTTCGTTCTCTCTTTAGTGAACTGAGCATGTAAACTATATGCCTAAATCGATAGGTAGAAACCTAAACAGTTTTCTTTTAAGCTAGCAATTTATTAAGTTTGAACTAGTTATGTATTAAGTCTGCGCTGGTAATCTATTAAGTTTTTAGCTAATAATATATTAAATGATAACATGCATTTTACATTTTATTCTCAAATAAACGAATATGATTAAAGACATTAACAGAATATCTTTTTTTTTTTATTATAACTCAATATGTCAAACAAAATTATCTTTATCTTTAATTACTTTAATTAATTATCTTTATTATCTTATTATCTTATTATCTTTATTATCTAATTAATTATCTTATTATCTTTATTATCTAATTAATTATCTTATTATCTTTAATTAATAAAGATGAATGTGTATTTGTTTTTGCATGTGTTTGTGTGTTTTGATGCTCTACAATCCAGACCGTTTGACCTAGAGATGTGAAAATTGGCTCAATCATATTTTGAAGATTGGGAATGTGCACCTTTTAGCAATATGCTTGAAAGTTTAATTATAATTTTAATTAGTTAACAATTTAGCGAAATTTTGTTGTTTTTCCACCATAACTTCCGAAAATATCATAGCAAAAAATGATTTTTATATTAACTTAAAAGTTTAAGAAAAAAACATGTTTTCAATATTACTAATGAGTTAATCTATAAATTAAGTTTATATTTTTAAGGAATTTGTACTAAGATATTTTAAATATATTTTCTAACAATTTATTTCTAATAAAATAATTTCTTGCACCGCACGTTAAGCAGACATGGGAAAAATTAGGTTTTATCAACTTGTTGCCATCGTTTTGCCAAAGGTTAAATGTGAAAGTTTAAATGAACTCTCATCAAATAAATCTAGAAAAGCTCGCCAAATAAATCTAGAAAAGTGTAATTTGTAGCAAGCATGTAGCTAAATTTTGAATTTGAAACATATTTTATAAATAAAATTATTTTTCATTCGTATCTTTATTCGGGTATAAGGCATCCGAAAGAATGCATTTGAAATTTTTACTTTTATACGAAAGACAACCAAAAATACTACATAAAATACAGTAAAACGCAGCGCTACTAATGTTTTAAATTATTTTCTGTGAAAAAGATAATTTTTAAGTCATTAGGCAAATTAAAAAAACCGTAAAAATTATTTTCAAAAATCTAAATATTTATCAATTTAATTATGCTGTTTTTAATATTAGATTTGCAAATAATTTTAAAATCGCTTTTATATGCTGTATATTTTTTTATTTCAAGTATAAATGAGAAAAAAATTTATTTAAAACCATTTTTTTCATTTTTCTCGCTTTAAATATTTGATAAAATGAAATTTTTAAAATCGTTTACATTTTACAAGCAACTGAACTTATTATTCGCTAATTATGAAAGTAAAGTATCTAAATATGCCAATAATCAGTAACAGCTATCTGAACCACAGTAAGAGATAATTTCTGATGTATTACTAAGTTGCAAAATATTGCAATATAAAAAGCTTGTTTTAGATTGAATGGTTAGTTTTGAGTAATAGTTTCCACTTATAATAAAATATTTAAAGAGACTAATCAATTACAATTTGTATTTCAATTGAAAAGACTTGGATTTGCTGGGATATTTGACAAGATTTGCTCAGAGTTACCTTAATTAAATATTATTTTATATTCTTTTTGAGAAATAAGCCACATGAATTCCCATTTATATGAAAACCATTAATAATTATCTTTTCAACGAGTTGAGCTCATTTAGTTCTGGAATCTCTCACTTCGCATGCTAGAAGCTTAAAACTTTCAAATTATCAAGGAATATTTATGAAATCAACTTTTAATAGTTAAATTATTTTGAAATTAATTCAGTGGATGTTAAATTTTATGAATCACACACAAAGTAATTATAAAAAGTGGATGCAATCTTTGCTAAAAAAATTACGCGAGTATTTTTTTCATTTAAATTTTATCATCTTCAAGTAGATTAAAAATGTATTCAACTTTCATTGATTAAATGCCACAAAGAGAATGAGAGAGGGAAACCACCAATTAATAAAATATAATGATATATTTCTGAGATGCTGAGAATGCAATTATATAACTGTCAGAACAACTGAAGTTCAAATTATTCGGTAACGGAAGATTAATTGCTTTCGGAACACAAATGAAAAAGTGTGAAATGCTGCGAAATTTCGAAATAAAAGTTTCCGCGACTGCCTCTTTTCATCCAATCAATAACACTTTTATACGTTTCACTTGTTGGAACAATTCTCGAAAATTAATGAACGAAATATAGTGGATGAATATTATAGAAAAATGAAAAATACTTTCTAAGTGGGGGAATAGGGCAATTATTTTTCACAATTGAATAGAAAATTCGTTTTATTTGATGACTAGGGAGGATTTTTTTACTTGTTACTTGTTAAGTAATATTTTACTTGTTACTATACTTGTTAAGTAATATTTTCAATTAAATGGCATTTTTCTTATATATATAAGAAAATTGTTTGCTAATATGCTGCTAAAAAAGAGTAATTCAAAAGAAAATAAAGATGTGTTGATGTACTCTTGTTTCTATAGATATTATCTTTGTGTAAAAAAAAACTTTGCACATATCAATACATGTATAGCATATATTGTAAACTAATGATATATTGCATGCATGAGCTATTTTTATCACAGAGATTGGATTTCAACATACAAAAATACATCAATTCATACATTATCAACCCAAAAATACATGTATAGCATATATTGTAAACTAATGATATATTGCATGCATGAGCTATTTTTATCACAGAGATTGGATTTCAACATACAAAAATACATCAATTCATACATTATCAACCAAAAAAAAAGCAATAATTATGAAATTAAATTAAAAGTATATATTTCCTAAATCAAAACTAATAAAAGATACATTGTATTTGTTTTAATGATCTTATTGTAGTCTGGTTTGATTCATTTTTCATGTGGTCTTAAAATAATATTTTGCTTATTATTGTGCAATTTATTATCTTCGATTTTATGATATTAATTTTTTCTTCAAATCCTCAATTTCTTGGGATTTTCAGATCACGAATCCCAGCCTGAGGAATTGAAAAAGTCTTCTGGCCGAATTAATCATTTCTTTCTTTGATATTCCATTTTTGTATTGAAATTTAATATTTATTTACAATTCATACATCTCTTTTTTCTTGAACACACTTCTTTCTTTTTTTATCTGACCGCTTTTAGAATTATGACGATGATTTAATTGTTCAAATGTATCAATTGTTTATTGATATGTATTGCAAATAGACCATTTATAAATTATGATAAAAAATTTCATATTACGCTCCAGTTGTGAAATTTTACTTAGCTTTTTTTTATGTCAAAGATTATAAGAAAAATGATTTTTTTTTCTTGAGCATTCCATGCTGAATATAAAATCTTTCAAACTTATAATTTGTTGAATATCAAAAGCTTCAATGAAATTAAATTAGGAATGTAAACGAACAAAATATATTTTTGTTTGTAAGATAGAGAACATGATCATTATTATGTTATTTTATTTTATTTGCTCTGATTTGAAGTCCAAGGGAGTAGTTTTAATTAATTTAAGTGCTTGTAAATGATAAATAATTCTTATAGGAGCGCAATTAAATAGAATGTACCTTAATAAAGATACAATAATTATAATGCATTATTGTTTGTGAATTGAGAAACATGTGTATGCTTACTCTTCATTAATCCACAAATACATTAATTTTTACATACATTAATTTTTTTAATTATTAAAATATAATTTATTGTCTATTGTATTTTTTGTTGTTAATATAATTTTATTGCTTGAAATGTTACGGAGTCGATGAAATGTGCATGATCAATTAAGTCCTATGAATTTAAACAGTATGCCTGCTGCTTTTTGAATTTCTATACCTTAAAGAGATATACTGTTGTTTGTAAGTTAATAAAATAAAATGAGCTGATAAAATGCATGCTAACTTTATCATTTAACATAATAATAATAGACATCCTCAAACATTTAAATTTACTCTTTTCTCTTTTTCCATTAAGAAAAAATTATGAATGCTATTTTTTTTAACATCAGACACAATTTTTACAGATAAGGTTTTAATTTTCTATAATCAATACATTTGTTGACAGATAGGAACTACATTTTTAAGTTTACCTATTGCTATTTGTTTATTGTAAAGACTAATATTTTAACAATTATGTTTCTGTTGTACACTGAGTTTACTTAAAGGCTTAATTCAAACATTAGTTAAAAAAATATTTAATGTTAGAGCTGATATTAAATAGAAAATACTGAACATAAGAAAACCGGTTTAGAGGTATTTTTTTAAAAGTGGTTGTTCCAGGAAGTTTTAGGCAATGGCTGCTGGCCATCTGTTTGACGAACGGTATGAATCTTACAACAGATCCTCTTTTAACATCCTCTCTCAACGAATACAAAAATCCGTCGTTTGCTTAGAAATGATAAACTAAAGATGATAACATCTATTATTATTATTAAATTTAATTAACTGTCTGTTTTAAGAAACATAGATTTCTTCATAATGAAGTTTCAATTCATAGAGAAAACCTTTCTAGTATATTGAGAAAAAATCTCATTTCGGAATCACAGGCCTTTTGGTTCCCATTGGGGAATTTGCAGAGTTATGTGAATTAATATTTACTCAATCTCTCGTTAAGACTCAAAATTTTGGTTGAAAGCCCCTATATCATGTAAATTCAAATGACGATATTAACTTAACTGCAATCATTAAACAAATTTAATATTAACCATCATATACCATAACTTTTTTAGAAATAAGTTTTCAAATTTTGTTTTAATAGGATATTAATTTATCTGTACTTTCATGCCATCGTGTTTAAAATATCACGCAATACTTAGTTTAATTTTTCCCTTTCTTTAAATAAGTCTATCTTAAATCAATACACCCATTACTAACCCCCAATCATAATTTTTACTATTAACCCCTATCATGTGAAAGCAAATTTTATTTCTATTACATTCTGGTGAATGATGTTATTTGTAAATAATCGGTAGGCTTGTACTTCAGATACTATTATTATGAATTGCCTTCGGATAAACATTCAGGAATTTTATTAAATAGCTTACAATATAACAAGCATTTATCAGAAATTTAGACAACTAAAAATTTAAAAGGCTAAATTTAATGCACATTTTCTATGCTACTTTTCCCTACTTTTCTATACTACTTTCTATACTACTTATATATATATACATATATTTAAACTGTTGATACTGCTTTGAACTGTATGTGCTCATTTAATTTGACCAAAAAAATATGATTATTCACATTTAAGGAAAACACATTATGCGTTCTTATCTAAGTGATCAACTTAATGACCCATTTTATAATATAATGTAAATATTGCTCAATTGCTTTCAATTAAAATATATTTTATTTAAATATCTGCTATCTTACTACATATATCAGAATAGGGTTTTGTTCAACATCAAAATTAAAAACCTATCTAAATTAACCATCATATTTTGTTTAGTTGACTTCAGCGTATTTCTATATATACATTCTGAGTCAATAATTGTATATGAACTCTTTGCACTGAAGATGCCTCAGGCATTTGGACAGGAAATGAGATTTCAGTCTCAGTTAAGTAAATAAGTTAATTTAGTGAAATGCCTCTTTTTGATAGAAAAATATTTCATTTTGAATATTACTTTCTAATCTGGTTCCAGTAATAATAACATTTACACTTTAGGAAATTATAGCCAAGAATATTTTCTTTGCTAATTAAAAATGTTTCGAAATTATTTAATATCAGTAAATAAGTTTCAAAACTCTATATTTAAATTGGAATTTAAAATATAGAATAGAGATGAAGCAATTTAAGAAGTTGTTATTGCAACTTACTGTCAAAATATAATCTGTTTGTCATAATAATATATTATAACTTCTCTAGTGTGAATTCTGCGACATAATGATGACTAGCCACCTTTGGCAATAAACTGGATCACTAAGATTTTAATGAGAAAAAATTCTATGAATTATTTTATTAATAATTTGATTTTATTCGTTTCTTCAATAAAATATTTTATTTTATAAAATAAAATAAAATATATTATATATTTTATATATAAATGTAAAAAATGTTATAAATAAATATTTTTTATTTATAAAGTTTTGTTGCATCTGATTATGTTGTTATGAAACTCTCCTGTCTATTTGTCATCTCAACTAAAATTTGAACATTATTCTAAAAAGGGACAAGTCGTGTGCCTTGACTCAAATGATGACACTTTTCTTGGCAACACTTTTATTATATTTTATAGATTAAATAATCGATGACTGTTTACATATATGCAATTAAATTCCGATTTAAATTTAAGCTCTTTTCCCGGAGTTTAAATCGGTGCTCTTACCAACACACTCTCTAACAGGCATCAGTCAAACACTTTCATGTAATTGTTCCTCTTTCTGTTCAGTTCATCTTCTTTCAGCTTATGTGGTGGGAACAGCTACATGGAGGTTAGGGGCGTGACAGGACATATTAAACAAATCATGTCATACATGTTGTAACTATGATATTGTACTTTTTAAAATATGCGTGCATGCTGTTCCGTTTCCCAAACAAAATTTTAATAATAATAGTTATAGTTATCGGTTCAAAGAGATGAGGTAGTATTATGTATGTTATTTGATTTCAAAAAGAATCGCTCTACTTCTTGTATCACCCACCCCCCAAGTTTGTTTTTTACAAATCTGTAGAGAACTGTTTACTTATTTCTTTGTTTCAACAAAATAAAAAGCATAAGCACTACAGAAATTATTCGATTCATCAAAAAGGTTTGAAAGTTTATACAAGAAAATCTGCTCAAATATTTCAGATTTTTTTATATCACATATTTTACAAATTTAATGGAAATGAAATGTACAGAATAGAAATTGTTTTCTTTGAAAATAAACAGTTTTTTGAGCATTTTAAAATGAAAAATATTTGAAATGTATATGGTTAATCATTTAATAAGCGTCGTTCCTTATATAAGAAGCAACGATATCGCAGAACATATGATCTTTTATTCATTATTTCATAATCTTTAATTTTTATAATTAAATATATAGATTTTATTTGTATATGTTATTTTATTTCTATAGTTGTTCAAAAAGAAACTTTTTATTTTTGAAAAATCTTATTCACCGGAAAGTTTCTATAAGTTAGAAGTTATTTTGAAGCCACAATAAAAATATTAATATTTGTCACACCATTTTAAAATTATCATTAATAGTTTTTGTTAGAAATTTCTTTAATAAAGTAAATTTGTACTGTATTAAATAATTGTAATAGTTTAATTAAAAAAATATATGTATAGAGTTAAATATAAAAATAAATACGATTCTGAACGTGGAACTCTGACTAATTGAAATAAGTGATTAAAGCTTAAATTCTTTTCACTTAATTGTTCATACCATGAAAAATGTCTAAAAGACACGAAAACATTGCAAACTGATCTGAAGAAAGAATGCAAAACATAGTAAATTGTGAAAAGTGCAAAATATAGTAAATTTTGAATCATGCAAAATATAGCAAATTTTGAATCATGCAAAATATAGTAAATTGTAAAGAATGCAAAATATAGTCATTTTTGAAGGACGCAAAATATAGAAAATTGTGAAGAATGCAAAATATATCCAAGCGGTCTGAGAGAAATTGCTCGATTAACGGAGAATTAAAATAGTATAATCTTTGTAGCCTATTAATATATTTCATAATTTATTTTATGCCAATTTTACGGTAAAACAAATCAAAAGGAAACTATTGCTGTTGATTGGAATAATTAATGTTTCCGGAAAAAAATTATGAATATTTCAGTACAAAAAAGATTCTGATGATAATAAAATTGATTAATTGAATTGGCGCATTTATATACTACATATAAATCGTCATTACTTTTGAAGTGTTTTTTTAAATGTCTGGCAATTTCTACTTTTCCACATTCCTAAGTAATGTTCTGCAAAAGGTTTCAATAAGAAAGGATTGAAAATAAAAAAATAAAAATGGAATTTGAGGTTCTCAGTTTTCTAATGGTAATTTTGGAATGTCGCTTGTAAAACCGTTCGGCTAGCGAATGATATATGGTCATAAATCAAGACCACGATCAATATAATCTTAGATGATATTGCTTTGAAATGGCGAAAGATTTAAAATCCTCAAATAAAAGAAATCAATCAATATTTCAACTCAAATGCATGCTAACGAGAAGGGAATCGATTAATGGGATTTACGCTGCCCATATCTAAATAATAAATAAGCCATAATTATTTTTGACGCATCTTTCTCTAAGACAGGCGAAATGCTGTTTTTTAAAAGCCTAAAGAGTGACTGAGAGAAGATTTTAGAGAAAATAATGAAAAATAAAATTAAAAAAAGGACAAAAATGATGATTTTGACTTTGTAACGACAGTTTTTGAATAATGCATGTTAACTGATATGGGTAATATGAATAAACCACAATTAATTTTGACACGTTTCTCTTTAGGTAAGTTAATGGATGGTTTTTGGCATCTCTAACTAATGGTTCAAAAAGACACGAAATATATGAGAATGAAAATAACATAGAAAGCAGAAGTACGGAGATTATTATTTTGGCATCTTAATGGCAAATACTGATGTATATATATCACTGAATAACCCAAATTTAATAATGTTTTTCTTGCTGAATTTAATTTTAAAGCAATACGTATTTAATTAAAATAGTTTTTAAAGCGTAATTTTATTATAATAGTAAAATTAATTATTTAAAAAAATATTCTGCTTTAGAATTAATCTTTTATTTATTATTGAATATATCTTTCATACTTCATTTAAATTTTTTTATATTTAATTCCGGCAAGTTTAAGAATAATTAATTAGATTTTAATTAAATCTATATATTATTTGGTAACTAATTTCTGAAAATTGTAAACTTTTGTATTGTCATCAAGAAACATAATTGTGTCAAATTGTTGCATATCATAAATTTTATAATTGTAACACATTTAGTTACTAATTTTATGAATGAAATCTCAATTACAAATTTGTTTTTTTAAGACTGAAATATATAAATTGTCTGATTAAAGAAACAAATTAATTACTACTAGTTAAAAGGCCACAAGCATTAATTGGTCTTAAAATTTTACAAATTTTAATAAAGAAAATCTTAGCTGTTTTAAGTTTTTTTTATTTAATTAATGATACAGTCAAATATAACATCATTAACTACACAGTAGGAATTTTTATTTAAATAATAAATGAGGCAAAAGAAAACCTGGTAAAATGGGATATTTAATGTTTCCAGAAAGTTACAACTAATTAAAAATTTTACGATCTCTTTAAATATAGAGTCTGGCAACTGACCCCCATGCTGAAAAAAGTATATGTGCTGAAAATGCTATTCTGATTGCTAGAGATATATGATTTTACACGATATTTGATAAATCTGAAAAATTTACCGGTACCATAAGAAGTTGAGCTACACGTTATTTGCGTTACTGTGCACAAAACAGTAGTCATGAAAAAGTTTTAGAGAAATTCTCATCTTTGAATAATAATTATCTTATTTTCATATTCTGTGCAGTCAAAGTTTCCATGCGATATAGCATAATGTTCCATCACGTGCGAATTTTTATTTTCAAAACAGAACAAATTCCCTTAATTTTATCCCTTAAACCAATCCCTTAATTTTTCACGTTTTATAAATTTAATTTTTAATTTTTAAAAGGCATTGATTTCTTGTGTGGTATTTATCATTCCCAAAACTGTATGCTTCTTCTAGTGTTAGAATAGCATTTTCACCTTTTTAAATTATTTTGAAACATTTTTAAAATGTGCATGAATTTTTTATTTTGCACACCAGATCTATTTTTTTCAGTCTACATATTCAGCGATCAGGTAAGCTGAATATATAACTTCAAATATTTAACGAACCATAAAATCATCGTCAAATATATAATGACTCATCAAATCATCGTCAAATATATAACGTAGTAGGCAAACATATAATGACTCATCAAACCATCGTCAAATATATAACGTAGAAGGCAAACATATAAGGACTCATCAAATCATCGTCAAATATATAACGTAGTAGGCAAACATACAATGACTCATCAAACCATCGTCAAATATATAACGTAGTAGGCAAACATATAATGACCCATCAAACCATCGTCAAATATATAACGTAGAAAGCAAACATATAAGGACTCATCAAATCATCGTCAAATATATAACGTAGTAGGCAAACATATAATGACTCATCAAACCATCGTCAAATATATAACGTAGTAGGCAAACATATAATGACTCATCAATCATCGTCAAATATATAACGCAGTAGGTAAACATGTAAGGACTCATCAATCATCGTCAAATATATAACGTAGTAGGCAAACATATAAAGACTCATCAAATCATCGTCAAATATATAACGTAGTGAGCAAACATATAAGGACTCATCAAATCATCGTCAGATATATAACGTTGTAGGCAAACATATAAGGACTCATAAAATCATCGTCAAATATATAACGTAGTAGTCAAATATGTAACGACCCATTTGTAATTTAAAATTAAATTATTAAGCGTTTAGAAATGCTTTCATAATTCTTTTGAATGAAAGCTGTTTTGAAATATTTTGAATAAATTTAGAATTGCTCATTCTCAGAGTTGCCATTTTGTGACATAAAATGTTTTATAGAAAATTTAACAAGGAAAATAATGTACATTTACTGAAAATTATTTAATCAGCATTTTTTTGAAATTAATATGTTTACTGTCAATTAATGGAAAATTAATTCGTTGAGATTTAACATAAATTCTAAGTCTTATTTCCTTGACAAACAACAACTACTGAAATTCAAATTACGAATTACAGACACCTCTTTAAAAAGAAAAACCATTTGGAAAATGCGGATTAGAATGTTTTAAATCCGTTAATTAAATATGTAAATAGCTGGCGTCTTTTAGACACTGAGGAAACTCATTACGTTTAATGACGAGCAGCGCCACGTGCTGACGGAAGAAAAATCAAAATGAGACTTTTCTGCAGCTAAATAAAAACAGTTATTGAGGAATATGGGGAATATTCCTTTTCTGTCTCTTTTTATCGAGCGAATAAGAATCCTTAATTAGTTCATTGGTTCTTTGTTTGATGTTTGAGGATCATTTTGAAGTGTTAATGTTTATTTTTCATTGCTTCATTCAATGAATCAAATAAAAGATTTATTGATTTTTTTTAAAAGAATTTACTTGATTTTTTTTTTTGAAAATTAAGTAAGTGTTAATCAATAAATTTTATTTATTATATCTAAATAAATATCTAAACTTAAATGTCCATTTCACTTTTTTGAAACAGACAGGGACGGATGATGAATAATATTTCATTATTCTTTGAATGATAAATCTTAAAATATTATTTAAGTACCTCTTGAATAATCTGTGATTAAATGTCTGGAAAAATTTTGAAACGAACGAAGAATCAAATATAAAATCAGAAATAAATCCGAAATAATTGAATAAATAATATATTGTATTGTATAAAATCAGAAATAATTGTATATATATATATATATATATATATATATATATATATATATATATATATATATATATATATATATATATATATATGAAATTTTAGAAGAACAATCATGACGCAATGGAATTTTGTTTGGCCAAGAAAAAAAAATTGAAAAATGTGCAGATAGATGGCGCTGTCAGGGTTAACATTATCTGCAGATATGCGAATTACTTATACGAGACATATGCACCGCAGACATAGCTGCCATAAAAATGCAGAGAGGGTGCTTTTATCTTTACTTTGACTCTGAAGGAACACGCTCTGCCCTTGAATTTTTTTAATAAGTACGATGACTGTGCACTTATAGATAGTTATCAGGAAGTTTCGGACATTAAAATCGATAAAATCTGGTCCAATAACCACAAATGGTCTGCAAAAAATGATTGCTGAATTCGAAGAGACCATTTCGAAGGTCCGTTTTTCTCCGAGGAGGTAACACCTGCAGGTCCTGTTATATGCACCATTACTGGCAAGCGGTATGAAGCCCTTTTGCGTAACTATGTCCTTCCGACACTTCAGCAGCGTTAGTGTGTAAATCCCACAATATTCATAGAAGAGGGCGCCTCCATACATTCCTATTCCTGTGAATCAGCTGCTGAGCGCTCATTTCGGAGATGATAGGATCATAAGCCACCATTTTCCAACAACGTGGAGATTACGTATTCCCGACTTAAACCCATGTGATTTTCGGCCTTGGGGGAACTTGAAGAATGTTGTTTATAGGGGGCGGATTTAGAATCTAGTAGAATGTAGCAGAATGAGGTGTATGAAGGCAAGCATCATACACCTCATCCATTATATCAGTACAGATGATCTGTTGTGGAGCATGTCATTTTGTGCTTCCAATTAGTAGCGGAACAAGGCAAAGGGCAAATCGAATGACTTATCCCTTAATTACCCATCAGGAAGGTGTTTGTTCCATAGCGCTTCTTCTTCTTTTTTTTTTTGTCATTATTACTGTTGATGCTATAAACATGTATTCTTGTCATATCATTAATAAATTTTTAATAAACCCCTGAACTCTATTATTTCTTTTTGGCTAACAATATCCCTGTATTTAACGAATCCTTTTTGGTGTTTTTTCTGACAGCGCCATCTATCGGTACATCTTGGAACTATATATATAGCAATGGACGGAGCGTCCCTATTTTCATGCACTCTTTTTAGTTTCTTTTACGTTTACCATAGTATAATTTAAAGCATAATAAGTACAAATATAACAGATTTCATGCTTATGTTTACCTTCCATAATTTCTGACTTCAATACCTAAATACAACTATGTCCGTAAGATGTACTGTTAAAATCCGTAGACCAAATCAAATTTATAAACTCATAACAGATGCAAAATGGTATGCATAGAAACAAATTATCCCGGCTTCAGGATTAATGTACTTTTCTGACAATCACTATTCAGAGAGTCACCGACTTTCAGTTATTAAGAAGAACAATAATTATTAATTTGCAATAATTTTCTTTAATAAATCTATTATGTATCTGAATCAAATGTGAAGTTTTCTCAGGCCACATGCTTTGTTTCTATCCTATAATGTGCTTGTCTGTTATAATCAATTTATAATACATATTTATTGAATTATATTTGATACCCCATTATTATTTGTAATATTTCGCCCTAAAAATGTACTAACACTAGAAAAAAAGAATTAATGTCAGTGGTCCTAGATATAAACATTCATTCACATTAACATTTATATGCATTTAACTCGCCATGCTAAATCTGTTTTATATGAAATGGAAAAAAATAACAGTAGAAATTACCGTAGTATAAAATGTAAATAATTTAATTAAAAGGAAAATAACATAAAAAAGTTATTTTCCTTTTTATCTAATGTTCTGACTGTAGCGCTACATTCTAAGACATCAGAAATATAATTTCATATCCTTAAAGATTGGGGATTGATGCCGAAACTTAAATAAATCTTCAAAAAATATGTGGAGTTTTCTAGAATGGTGTGAAACAATTACCTAATGATTTAAAGTGCGAATATGAAATAAGCTCGACTGATATCTGAAAAATCAACTTTGTCTAATCGACTGCCAATATCGCAATTCGTCTAGGCTTATTATATTGTTCAGCGGGCAACTAAACTGTTAAAGCTAATTTCTGTATCTTCTGAATATTAATGCAAGTGACTTTGTAGGGGCTTGCTTTTGTGATTTGCGTTGTTAACAGATTCTATTTCCAAAGACATTTACCTAAAAATTAACATTACATAGGAAATATGGCAACATATTTATTGAAACATAAATTGGTTTTACTATTCTTCTAAGAGTAGCAATTCATTACTACAATTCTTTAATTTAAAACTATAAGGATTACATAACAGATATGTTTTGATTGATCGCTTTGATTTTTACTGGTAGTAAAAATAAAATTCGTTTTCAGTAATTTCAATTTATAATTTTGTTAGTTTTGTTACAGTTTTACTACTTTTAAAATAATTTTATTCCAATAATTGTGCCATCTCAAAACAGTTCTTTAATTGGTAATTAAAAAAATTCTGTTTAAAATGTCAAAGCATTTATAACGTATTAATAAATTTAATTAGTTTATGATAAATCCGTGATAATCTATCCATCAAAACTGATGTGAGTGAACCTCAAATGAAATAAAATTAATTCTGTAAATTACGTTTAAAGTGATCAATCAAACTAAGACTCATTGAAATACTCAAATTAGAATTGCTCAAAGGATTTAATTAAAATGGCCTTTAAGAAATGTAATTATAAGACTGCTTTTTTATTATGAAGTATTATGATATGGGTAAGTTCTGAAATATTTTCAATTACTTCATTACTTTTGGATATAAATTGCCGGGATCTTTTTCCATAGGTTCCCCTCTTGTTAAACGTTGACCTAGAATTGGGGATTTGTAGCAGTTTTGGTTATGATTCTCGACATTTTCATAAACTTGAATGTGAACTTCTTTAAAGTGATTTAATTTAAATCGAATATATCTCGTGTTATCAAAGCTTTTTTTTTATTTATTTGCCATACATTTTGTTTTGACATTTAAAAAGTATTTTTATAAAAATGAAATTCAGCTGTAAATGGAGAGATTAAAACTTATTTTAAAGAATTAAAAGATTAAAATTTGTTTAAAGTGATCAATCAAACTAAGACTCATTGAAATACTCAAATTAGAATTGCTAAAAGGATTTAATTAAAATTACAATTAATAAATGTAATTATAAGGCTGCTTTTTCATTATGAAGTATTGTGATACAGTACACTCCCGTGCCACCCAATTCCGCGGACAACAAAAATCGCGGATAATCCGAAAAAAGCTAAAAACGGGTATAGCAAAAGAGAAAACAGTCATTCCAACTTTAGAAAAATCGTTTTATGTACAATAAAACCTAAAATAAACAGCAGGAAATGTTTAACTAACGCTTCATATTTTTGTATATCACTCAAAACTAACCTAAAATGCATTTTGTTAATGAAAACAGAAAAGTGCTTTGTACTTAGGAGAGGCGTCAAGGATACACAGAAAAATTAATACATATGTACTGTTTTGTAATGTATCATGTAATTACAAAAGCATAACTGTAAAACTACACCTTTTTGAAGAAATCAGTCATTTGTGTTTGCTTCTTGCTTTGGAAGCATTTTCTCTTTGCTTGAAAGCAAAAAAAAAAAAAAACTTAGTGCGGCAGGCGCGGATAACCCGCTCGCGGATAATCGGGAGTCTACTGTATGTGTAAGTTCTGAAAAAGTAATAAAAAAGTATTTTCAATAGCTTCATTACTTTTGGATATAAATTGCCGGGAACTTTTTCCATAGGTTCCCCTCTTGTTAAACGTTAACCTAGAATTGGGGATTTGTAGCAGTTTTGGTTATGATTCTCGACATTTTCCTAAACTTGAATATGAACTTCTTTAAAGTGATTTAATTTAAATCGAACATATCTCGTGTTATCAAAGCTTTTTTTTATTTCTTTGCCATACATTTTGTTTTGACATTTAAAAAGTATTTTTATAAAAATGAAATTCAGCTGTAAAGGGAGAGATTAAAATTTATTTTCACTTCAAAAATGTTTTCAACAATATCGGTTCTTAATTAGTCTTAAAAATTAAACAAATGGGGATGTGTTCAATAGCAACATAATTTTCTCTTTTCCCTAATGAAGAGGACTTAAAAGATTGTAAGTTTCACTAACCTAAATCAACTCATAATGAGTGAAGAAACAAAAAAGGAAAAAAAAAATATATTATCTGCGTTTAAAAAATTAAAACGTTAAGAAAAAGCTGAAGGACTGAATAAAATTGTTTACTCGTGTCAGTATCACGAATACATATTATAAATCACTGTATAAACATAAGGTAGTAATAGTATATGTAAACATGAAATTTGAGATATAAGAAAATGATGTGAACTAGTTTTTTATGGATCAGTCGACCATGCCATTTATAAATATTTCTTCTAAATACTTCCAGAAATATTTTTTTCATTAATTACTTGATTAAAATATATTCATCTTAAAAAATAATTTTCGTTCTCAGAAGCATTCGGCTTTATATCTCGATTTAATTAATGTCAAGAAATTTTTTTAATTAAAAATGGTTCAAATATATTTAAATGTGAAATCCTTCCACAAAGAGAATTTTTTTTTCTTTGGATTAGAGCCGAGTATTTATTGGAGTTGAAAATAAGCAAGTTTATAAAATAATATTTTTATTACTTTTCCGGCGCGATAAATTTTGTTTATTAAACTCTTGTTTGAGGGAATCTGTCAAGGTTCATATTTGAATTATTAAACATATTAATTGAATACATTTTTTTTATCTTAATAATTATAAAAATAATAAATTATCTTCATGACTTTCACTGCAATATTTTAAATCATGAAAGCAAAACATATGTAAGTGCATGTATTGAATTACCAGGATGAACATGAATTGAAATCTAGAAAAGAAATATGTTTATATTAATAAATGGGAAGAAGAATTAAATATTAAATAAATAAAAACTTCTGAAAAATATTAATTTTACAATTCATATATCTTTTAATTAATTATAATCTACCGATTTGCTATTTTTTCCTTCTAAATAATAATGATAATTAACTAATTTTCCAGGGAACCAACATATATTTTTAATTATTTTTTAATGTAGGATTGATCCATCCTTAATATTTCATTCGGTATTTCGATTTTCATTCGGTAAATGGAAACAAGAATCAACCAGATGAGCATTTTATGATACACACTCAGACTGTTTATGTACATCCATTCCAAACGCTTGCAATCGGTAATGATTGAATCGATCACGGTAAAACGTGAATAAAGAAAGGGAGAACGTTGATTGAAAAAAATAAGCCTATGTGGATTATGACGGGTAATCAAAGAATTCAATGTTCAATGCGCTTCGTTTAATTAATTTGTCGAAGAAATTATTTTCAGTGTAAATTGTTGTTAAATTAGTCATATGCTGTCATATACAATACTATAATAAATATATTTTTATTCCACATGCGCTGCTGATACCAATGGAAAGTTAATACGGAGCAGTTAACATTTATTAAGAGATTATATCCGCCAATACTCAACTAGATTGAAACCAGAAAGTAAAATAAACAATTACATAATGTACAATCATTCAGCATAACTGTAATAACAATAAGAATGATTTTTTTTTTGCAAAATTTTAATAATCTCATTGAGATTTTTTTAGATTTTACAAAAAGTTAAATAAATTAAAATCAGAAAAAAAAAATACTCATGGCAATTTTTTCGATGAAAAGATGAGAACAGTTTTTTGAATCAAAATTGCAACGGAGAAAAGTATTATTTTATATTGTGTTTTAGAATATTTATTTAAAGCATCACCAAAATCAATAAAAGAAACTACGCGACTATTAAATTAGCATCATTAAAACGATAACTCCTTGTATTTTATATTAATCTAAAAATGTTAATCCTTGTTAACAATTTGGGAATAATATTTTCTAAAGCTATGACGGGAAAACGGCAAAACTTCGCTTAAATTTTAAATAATTAAAATTTATTTTAAAAAAAATGCCTTTATCTGCAGATATGTACTCTTCAAAATATATTTGGATTTACTTTTTTTTAATTTCTCGGTCAAACGGTTTAATGCGTAAATCCGCACAAAAACACAGACACAAACTCATATTACTTGTTTATATAATTGTTTTCAATCATAACTCACTTATTCATATGTTTTTTTTCTTTTTAAATAGATGCATATAATCATTTGGTATCAACTTCAGAAATTTATTTTCAAATTTTTCCTCCCATTTTCGAGAAAACGTTATCATATATTTTTAATGAAAGATCGCAATTCTGATAAATAAACACCATCAATCAATTAATCTAATGAGTTATCGCACAAACATGAAACTTAACCAGCAAGAAAGTTCGCCATGAATTTTTCTAGTACTCTTACTGTCCATCAGCTGGTGTGGCGCAGAAGTTTGGAAAGGGGACGATGGCTCAGGCATCGCCCTTGTCATCTGAACGCGGTTCAGAATTACGAGTTCCATCCCAAAATTTTGCGAGTGTTGCTTTATAACGGGACATTAATATAATTGATCTGAACAGTACACTAACTAATTACTGTACTTGTGTATTATTAACGTATGCCATTGGCGAACAGTATTACGAAAGCGCCTATTATATGTGATTTTTTTTGGCAATTAGTCGTTACAATGTGGTTATTATCTCACATTAGAACACCAAATGTGTATTTTGAACTACTTTTTTTCCCAATTGGTTGAAGCTAAACTTCACACGGAGCAACAATTTTAGTCACAAATTCAAATTCCTTATATTTAAATCCCTGCACTTTTGAATAATCACATTTACTTGCATGTGAAAGTAAATAAGGGTAGACGGCTAGTCTCTTGACTTATTCAGTTCTAAATTTGATACATATCGGAATTTATAGGCGAAATCTGTATACTGAATTTTATTTGTCTAGCTCTTTACGCTTTGCTGTTATCACGTTCATTTGCACAGTCAGCTGGAGGGATATTCGATAGGAATCGATACGAAGATTCGATAGGAATCTACAAATTTAATTTAAAGGTCATATATCAAACTTCATCCGTCTCTCACTATTTTTTTCTGAAAAATAGTACTCGCATACAGAAAAACATAATACCAAAAACGTGTTTATCGGATTCAGTGAAATCTGAGACATGAAGATTCGAGAAAATCTCATTTTGAATATTTTTGATGACAACTATATTTTCTCTGCATATTTTGTATAAGAGAAAGTAAAGATCGTATTTGTTGCGAAATTGAATGGTATTCAGAATAGAAATAAATGAAATATAATAAGGTTTAAACCTGAAAAAAATAGCATGTTGACCATTGAAATTTCAAGATTAAGGGAAAGCGCAGAAAGAAATTTGCACAAATTATATTCTCTATTAATTGTAGGAAAAAAAGCCAATAAAGTTGAGAAACATTTTCCCACGTCACCATGACAGCAATCCCTGAATCTCATTGGTTAAAGGGATTGTGAATATTTAATTTATTTACTTGATGACTGGACATATTGAAACATGTTTTCTCAGTAGTTGAATTTTTAATGCTTTCCATTATTAAAAACTGAAGCTATTTATGTACTTATGATGGTTATTTAATTATATTAAAATCTTTATAACTTAAAGTTACAAAAATGCATTTAGAAATATTCTAAATTTGTTTTTCTGTTGCGATATTTTAAATCTTTTATGAAATGCCATGAAATATATTTATCAATTTACTGGAAAAAAGCTTTTTTTTTTATGGAATATACCTTTTAATCTCATGAAATGTGTACCGATACACACTACTCTGTTAACAAGTAAGTTAAAATTCATTTCGCAAAATTGTTTCATATTATTTAAATGCTTACATTATCCAACGAGTTTTCTTAGAATTTAGTTCTTTAATTTATAATTTTTTCCCTTTTTTCATAAATTATATATATATATATATATATATATATATATATATATCCACTTTTATTCATTTCAAAATATTTTACTGATGCAATTTTCATTGCAGAAGACGCTTGGAAATTCCTATTTTTGAAAGGAGTTTCCCCAATGATTCTTATTTTGTTTCAGGAAGAAATTGAGATATGAAGCCGGATGCTTCTGAGAAGGAAAATTATTTTTTAAGATGAATATATTTCAATCAAGTAATGAATGAAAAAAATATTTCTGGAAGTAATTCGAAAAAATATTTATTAATGGCATGGTCGACTGATCCATAAAAATCTAGTTCACATCATTTTCTTGTATCTCAAATTCCATGTTTACGTATACTTTTACTACCTTATGTTTATACAGTGATTTATAATATGTATTCGTAATACTGACATAAGCAAAAAATTTTATTCAATCCTTAAAATTTTTCTTAACGTTTTAATTTTTTAAACGCAGATAATATATTTTCCTTTTCCTTGTATGTAAGAATTGGATTTAAATATTCAAACATGCATAGCGGAACCAATAATAAATATTTTTCAATTTAATTCATTTGTAATAAACATTTTGTAAAGGCATTCAATAAAGAGTATTTACTTTACTATGTTCATAAAGGCACTCATACCATCGTAGAGTTAATTCTGCAACTATTTTTAAATAAGAGATTGCGAGACATCAACTAAATGGAAAGCAACATTCAAAGCGTACTAAAATATCCCATTAATTAATAAACAAGTAACATAATGAATATCTAAATATCATATACATTGCATTTTCAAGTTGACTATGTTTTTTCTTGGCTTTTCGTTTGTTCTATATCTTTGCATTATCCACCTTAATATCTAGCATTGTCTTCGGCGATAGGGAGTTTCATTTCTAGTCATAATTATTCAGCAGTAGCAATGTTCTAATTTCTTCCTGTTTCTTATAGAAGACATCGATAAAGGTATAGAGAAAGTGTATCCTCACGGGAATCTCAAAACTGTATTAGTGAGTGAATATCTCATCCATCTGCTCATTATAATTAACCACATACTTTTTTCAAAATGACCTAAACAAAACTCATAAAATTATTCCACGGTAACCTTTGATACTCTGAAGAATACCAGCGAGTAGTATTGCCAGGAAAAACTCTTTATTCTGCAGATAAACAAGCAACAACAAAAATATCTTCTCTAAACTTTCTGCAAATTTCTTCCCGAAATTTAGTTTGATATTAGAAAAACGAATGGAATCTTCTTAAAATG
Source organism: Argiope bruennichi (assembly GCF_947563725.1). Lineage (NCBI taxonomy): Eukaryota > Metazoa > Arthropoda > Arachnida > Araneae > Araneidae > Argiope > Argiope bruennichi. The sequence goes on from NC_079152.1 coordinate 104,846,614, forward strand.
ATAAAGAATGCTCTCATTTCGATATAATTATGTCCTCACTGTTATCCCAAATCGATATATATTTAATAAAAACAAGTTTTAATTGCGAATTTTGTCAAATTCTTTAATTTTTGAAAAAACGAAATCCTATACTTTGTTTTATTTTGTTCAATTTGCAAATTTTGTTGAACAGTGCAATTATAACGGATGATTTAAAGCTTAATGTCTCAAAATTTTACATGATGTACAAAACATGACTATAAGAATAATAATGAAATTTTACGTCTCGGTTATCATAAAACTAATGTTTTTAATACAATTTAAAGGAATTTACTAATTCTGCAGTTTACTTATATGATACATACGTGAAATTAAGATTGTTATTCTCATTTGTTGTTTTCAAACAAACTGCTGTATTCTTTCGCTTTTCTAATCTATTGATTGCTTTAACTGATTCAGTTTTGAAATTCTTTAAAAAATATTTAAAAAATTATAAATATTCATTTTAAAAATCATTCTAGTTTATATGGAGTAAAATAATGAATTTTAAACTTGGAATTTTCTGAGAAGCAAAATTATTTTAACATCAAAACTACATGAATTTAATAATCGTAATTTAAGTAAAATTCTGAAAGCCTCGAAATATTTCTTAAGAAACAATATTTAATACTATCATATTTAGTAATCTCCTCTCTCAATTAAACAAGTAATTGGCTCCTTTCACAAAATCTTGGAAATTTTAGAGTACCTTAACATAAACTTTTATTGAACTTGATTTGTAAGGACGAAATTTTGTAATCGATTTTTCTGATGAGGTAGAATATGGAAAATTTATATGATTGCAATTTCTGCATAATACACTATTTCATATTTTCAGTTTTATATATTAATCAATTGACTAATCAAATTTTATTTCATACCAGTGTTGTCACCTGATAAGGAATTTCAGTAAAATAGGTAGTGAAATTCCATAATATTTACAAAAGTGAATAGTAAATTAAATTTACAAAACATAGAATTACATTTTTTTGACCTTTTATTCCTCTAATAAAAGAAAGTTTATAAAAGCTTTTCTTTGGATTTATTATCCATATTAATTTGGCATTAGTTTTTAAGCTTATATGGAAACGACGATGTTATTTAAATTCCTTTAAATTCAACATGTGATAAAATTTAAGAGTAATGTTTAAGCACGCTTAATTACATTTTAAAAATGATTACTAGAATTCCATCCAGTTTTTTTTTCTGTAAGGTAATTATTTATTTTGGCAGAATACTTAGTCATATTAAATGAAGTAAATGAATTAAAAGCAACGAAGAGGTGACTCATATTTTTCGTCTGAACATTCATTAGTTCTCATTAGTCTGCGAAACAGAATGATGGAATTAATTAAAATAAAAAAATCAAGGTAATTTCAAAACCGGTAATGTAAATTGCTAATCATATTTGGTTATTAACGAGTAGTTAGGATTTTTGTACTTCGTTAACATTTAACCAGGAAAACTAAATTAAACCTTAAGGCATATCTTATCATTAATGCTATTTCTATTAAAATATATTCGCAAATTCTCTAAGAAAAGTTGGCTTTTATATTTTAAAATAGGTTTTCTATTTAAATAATATTTTTTGTGTGACTAAAAAGAAGATCCAAATAAGAAAAGGTGTTTCATAAATGATGCATACTTAAGAAGTTTTAAAGTCTGCTGCTTTATATACAATCTTTTTTTTTAATTCCGAAAGGATGATTTCTTTTGTTTCACTTTATATTTTATATAAAAATGAAGCCAAATTAAAGCATTAAAAATACGAAGTTTCTTTCTGAATGCAAAAATTGCGATTTTTCATTCTGAAATTTAAATAGTATTGAAATTATACGTGCTTTAATGTTAGAAAACCAAAGCATTAACTGCAGAAGCAGGTAAATTATGTGATTTTTGAACAGCTTCTAATATATATATATATATAGAGAGAGAAACTAATAGAAATTTCCCTTTTTAATAGGTAGATATGATTATTTATTTAATAAGTTAGTATAATGCTTTAATTAATATTATTTTCTAAATCCTGAACTGCTTCTGTTTGAATTTCTTCGGGAAAACTGAAATTATCATAAAAGAATAATAAATAAATCCAAAAATGAAAACTTTTTTTAAACGAAAAACTCTTTTACCCGTTTGAGATGGTAAACGCAAATAATGAATTCTTACACATGATGAAAAATTGACAGAAATAACTGAGGAGGATAGATAAATCTGTAACTGATTGTAGCAGTTATTTTTTAAAAATATTTTTAACTTTAGTTAAAACTAATACACTGACATGTAAAATTTAGATTGCAAAAGCAAATATCTCTAATAATATTTAGTTTATTTCTGTGAAATCTTGTAAATACTTTCCATACACTACGAGATAGTTAAGTGTGAAAGAACATAATAAGAAATGCTATTTCTTACAAATATTTAAATGAGATTAAAAATAGCTGGAGTATGATATATCATATTTTAGGAATTGTTTATCTAATAAAGTGTACCCCCAGACAAAATTATGTGACTCTTATAGCACGCTTTTATGTTCAAAGTGAAGCTTCAGAAAGTTTATGGAAACAAATGTCATTCTCCGAATCATTCGGATGCGGAACCATTCGGATCGAATCATTTCGGGTGATCTTATGTGGAGAGTTGATGATGCGCAATGACTGTTCTTAGATGACCCTCCTGATTAGGGAAGTTATGATCCTTCGTTCTGACTGGCCTTACCATTAAGATAATATTCAATTCTTCAGAAAATCATCTACAAACTAAGATCTGTATGGATTCAATCTTTGGTCGAAAAAGTTAAATTTTTGCGGAAATCTCCTTTTAGAAGATCCATACAATTTTTTAATAACCTAGGGTCCATAAAATTGTTCGAACAGAAATTCATGTTACGATGCCTCTACTTAAATCTTCTTCTTAGATCAGCCTCTACAGGCAGTTACCATCTTCTAATAAGTTCTTATTGCAGTCTCAGAAACGAGCTCAAGGGAATAGTCTAAACGTCAGCTTTCTATTATACCATACATTTAATGTCATTTATCCAGCATGTGCAGCTGTTGGTGGTACTTACTGATTTATTCCAGAATTTTATTACTTCCCTTAAAGACCCTACCAACCATCAAGGGGCTTCCGTTTTAAACTGGCTAGCTTCAGTCATATTGACGGATGATTAAATTTCTAAGTGATTTCAAGAGTTCATTTCCATTATAAACAATCAATCGTGGAATTTTATTTCCAAAACTCAAAATTCTGTAGACGTAAACTTTAAAAGAAAAAAAAGGGATGATAAAAAGATTATTGCCATTTTTTATAGAGAGGTATTATTTTTCAATGTATAAAGTTTCATTTAATCTAAAATGGATGCTTAATTTGCCAGTATTAAACTATATATGCCATAAATATGCATTATATAGTTTTGTATTGTTATTAGTAAATAGTTATAGTTATAATATAAAGCTTTTAAAGAATATTATAGAATCTTAAATATTTTTCTCTATATTCACTACCAAATAATACAGTTAAGACAAAATCTAAATTTAGTTAAATTAATCAATAATTTGTAATTAAATTTTGAAAATATATAGAAAACTTTTATTTTTATGTGGATATATTATACCAATCTTTTTACTTCTGTTTATAATATCAATTACAAAATTCCGTTTATATAAATCTGAAACAAGTGAAATTAAAACAAAGGTTTGTGCATATTGTCATGAAATAGTAACTTTTAATAAAATTGTGCTGTTTATTTTAAGAAGCATTTTACTGGTCAATCAAACATATTGATTGATTTTTAATTCACGTATACAAGCTATTTTCTATCAGTTCCATAAGTACAACGGTTAATAGAGAGAAAATTGAACTGGAGAGAACAATTTATTGATATAAATCTTAAATTTCAGAATTCTAAGAATTAACTTCTTACTGCTGCGCTGCCAGTTTTATTATGTAATTTTTTTCCAATATCTCGAAACAAAAGATTACATTCCATTTCATTCATTTCCAAAAACATTATTTTGTTTTCTGTGTTTCACTTGTTTATTGTGTTTATTAGGATTGTTTCTTATTCGTGGAATATGGAATAATTTATTATACGTCAGTAAAAAGAATGAATTTAATATTTAATAAGATAAGTGTTACCTACAATTCTGAATTATTTTTCAGTGAAGCGAAAAATTTTTAACGTTTCTTTAGCAATTTCAGTCTTTCTGTATTTTCAGATTATTATTTCGATGAAATATTGCGCTACCTTGAATATGTTTGTAAGCATCGTTATACTTCTTTCATACAATATTCAACGAATGTTTTACTTATTCTTATTTTATGCCATCTGTTTACATATTTTATGCTTCAGTCTTCGTTTTATTAAAGATATATAAAAAATTTGTAATCTGTCCTTGGGCCCTCATGTAAGCTTTATCTGTTTTTCTAGAGAAAGAATCATAGGGTAGATGCAATATATACAGGATGTTCATTAATTATTGTCGGGGTTTCCGTACCTCATAACTTTCGAATAAAAAATATTACGCAAAAACCGATTACGTATTAGTAAATTACAACTCAAAGAATTTTATTAATGATATTAAAGTGTAAAGCTTGCACAATTTGCACTTTGTAGGTATTCAGCTGAAGGCGATTCTTTGAGTTGTTCTTTACGAATACATAATTCTTTGAGTTGTAATTTACGTATTCATAATTCTTTGATTTGTAATTTACGTATTCATAATTCTTTTATTTGTAATTTACGAATATATAATTCTTTGAGTTGTAATTTACGTATTCATAATTCTTTGAGTTGTAATTTACGAATACGTAATCGGTTTTTGTGTAATATTTTTTATTCGAAAGTTATGAGGTACGGAAACCCTGACAGTAATTGATGAACACCCTGTACAATTGATTGAGAAACATATTCTTATGAATGCGATGATAGAATATTTCAGAAATATTATTTTGATCTGATTACTAAAACTTTTGACCCTGCGGTAACGTTTTAAATCGGACTTTATCAACTCTATTACAGCATATTATGTTCATTCATTGAAATGTCTGATTATAGTTTTCAGAAGAACAGTACGGAAATATTTTTATGACAGAAACTCTTATCTAGTATTGTGAGGCTGAATTTCGAAGAGTTTTAAAAATCTCTATCGAAAAGTTGCTGAAATTAATTAAATTGTTTATAATTGTCTAAGCAAAGAATTACAACACGTCATGCAATAGGACGTAAAATAGGAAGCATAGGAGAATGCCGTTTTATCAATATGAATCTTAAATATCAATATATAAGAATTCATTTCTTACTGTTCCAAGTTTTATTTTGTAAATACTTTCAATATCTCGAAACAAAGGTTTATATTATTTACAAAGGCATTATTTTGCTTACTAAGTTCCTTTTTTGAAGAAACTGATGTTGAAAGTTGCTGTTTTATTCATTAGGATAAACTTATCATCATACTTATTAGAATTATATATTTAAATTATTTTTTGAGAATTAAACCATGTTCGTTGATTTTTTTAAGAAAATTTTTTGGAGTTTCTTAATAACTGGTAGAAAAGTAATAATAATATTCAAATAGGATTGGTTTCAAATTGCTTCTAAACGTAATTCTAAGAGTGGCGTGTTTTAATTATTGTACTCACATCGTCATGAGTAAAACAGATGGAGAATAGATAATGAATTCAAAATTTAACTCATATCCGCATCAGTATCTTGAAACATCTAGGCATTCTACGTCGGTTTACATGTTTGGGGAAAAAATTAGTAAATAAATAATCGTCTTCAGTTCTGCTCATAAAACAATACACCAACTGTCATGAATATCATATCAATTTCATTATGTCTTTCATGCAAATTGACAAATATGTAGGTTTCCTGGCAAAAAATCGGTTCTTTCAATACCAGAAAGCTACAAATGTGCATGCAACAAAATTACGGCAGGTACCTAAGATGCATAGATTTCGTAATACAATTTCTCCTCCCGTCCGTTAAGTAAAATTGATTGAATATATGTCACGAGACGTGTCATACGTGTCACGTGCTTCGATATAATTCGGGAATGAATATTCTGAGAAATCTCAAAGTATGTCTGAGAGCATACATACTCAATAGCCAGGTCACCCCGGAAGGAGCACCTCGAAATGAGGGTGAGAAGCTTCCAGCATGATGGTTGGATCTCGCCACCCTGGAGGGTACACGAAAAGGTGGGGATCTGGCTCCTCCCATCGATGACAGGACGTACTTCCTTTAGGGAAGAGTAGTAGTAATGTGGCTGGTGATGACCCTTAGGACTCAACCAATGTTGCTGTTGCGGCGGTCCAATCCTTCAGTATTTATTATCCGTACGCCTTCGGGCGGGTCGAAGAGTCAGTGATATAACTTACTCAATAGTCATCAGCTACCAGGCATTCTTTTGTATATCATTCTATTAAGAGCGGATTATTTCTGAGGGTTTTCAGCGGGTTAGATAAATTTTTTAATCTTCGAAAGAGTAAACCTATTGTTAAAAAATTCTGAGATACCTGAACTCGAATGGCCTTAGGAATGGAAGTTTCTGCCAGAAATTTCATACTGACCTACAACTCTTGTGCAAAAGCTACATACCAAAATTCTTTCATGTTAATCAGTTATATTTGATATAACGAAATACATTACCAAATTCCAAAATTTGATATAACGAATACAAAAACGAAATTCCAATTATTGTCGAAAGCACATAAATGAAATTCCAAAAAGAGATTATTTTAGATTGAAATAACTCTAAAATGCAATGATATGCCAAAAACTTGAGGTTAAAGTTTTTAACGATTTCCATTCTTTATTTTTAAATACTTGGTATACGAGGGTTTGAAAATACAATCTTTTCTTACGACTCATTTCCGAAAAATAATATTTTTAGGCTAAGCCGAACTGAAGATGAAAGAGACATATGAACTAAATGAGAAATTTGTATCCAATGCAAGTGTCAATACAAGAATAACGCCTTCTTATGAAAGCTTTATATAAAAACGCAGAGTGACGGTAGTTTTCGGAATTTGAAATGAAATATATCAAGAAATAATTTTTCTCAATATATTCTGATACTATAAGTGATAGAATTGTTTTTTAATTAATACTATTTGTCGTTTTTAATTTATTTCCCTTTTTATTTCTTTTATTATTATTATTTTTTATTTTTTGCTTGAAAAAAGAATTATTCTCTTATTTTACTATTCCATGCAACTGAATTAATTTAATTTTTATTTGTTCCAATAGTTAGTATTCCTAATAGGTTTAGAAACATTCGTTTGAAATGAATTTTCACTTTTACAGATACAGATATTTTACCTCGTGATGTCGACATTAATATAAAATGCACCGCTGTCAACAAATTTTGTACTTATAAAATATATTTAGGAAATTCTGTACTTAGAGAATATATTTATTAAAATCTATGCTTATAAAATATATTTATTAAATTGTACACTTATAAAATTTTTAAAAAATAATTTAGATGTGACCATTTAATTTATATCAAGAAAAATTAATAACAATTTTTTCATTCATAATTTTTAATAAATGTTAAGTTAAAGTAATTATCTTATAATTTATCAGGACTCCGGTTGCTGTATAATTAACAGAATACAAAGCAAAGAATGTAATCATAGCTCCTTTTGATGCCATCCAAGTTACTTTGTACACGTTATACGAGAATTCAGAATTCCATAATACCTCTAATAATTGATGAAAATTGCAAAAATTACTCTCAAAAAGCCTTTCTTAGTCTTCATAATCTATTTACCCACCTCCAAATACGGAATATACATATGCTGCAATTTTTAAAAATATTATTTTATATTTTTATCCTATGTTAATATGTATTCATAAAAAATTAAATAAGTGTTAAAATTTCATCTTCCAATTACCAATAATTATACTTTTACTCACTGTATTCATTTGATATCGCATTCGAATTTCGAAAATAAGTAATTTTTCAGAATCTTAATCCTGTTACTCTGCACTTTTGGGTAAGATATAATAGATTTTGTAGACGTTATCCTAGTAAATATCAACATTTTAACATTACTTTAATGAATTTCAAAAGAAATTGTCCCCTAGATGCAATTTAGAAAAAATATGGCATGCTAGATAATGGAAAAATATGCGTCATTCCATAAGAAACAAGAAGTACAGGTTATAAAAACACACTGAGGCGTACACAAAGGCGGAAATTATATAAGTCAACAACACACGTGCAAATAATAAGATAATAATAAATTAATACCAATATCATAATAGTGGTTGGCTCAACCGCTCACAAAGTGATAGTACTTCAAAAATAAAATTCATCCTCGTGTGAAAGCTTCCATTATACAGCCTCAGTGATAAGATAGAGAATTTTCTGGAAGGATTCGAATATCAGTTTCTAATAAAGCTATTGCCATAATTCTTGAATTTTCTAGAACATTCATTTTTTTGTCTCCAAATTCACCAATTCTGTTATTTATTCACCATTCATTACAAAATATATGTTAATCTCTCTTCGTAGTGAAACTATTTGCGCAACGGAATATTCTTACAGATTTACTATTATATTAGGATTCGGCTTAAATCAGGCTGAAAGAATATTAGAAGTCAATAATTCAGTCTATTACTAGAGGAAGATTGTAGTATACCTTCAAATTCTTTGCTTACAATAGAAAATTGTCGACAGAGATTATCACCATTATCAGTAATAACGACAAAAAAAAAGGATATTTGTATAAATATTACTTTAAAGCAGATACATTTCTTTCGATATTTAAAAAAATGAAATACTAATGAAGAGGTTTAAATAATGCCATTCATATTAGTTTAAGAAGAGTTATGATTTTCCATTTCAATAACATGGCTTAATTTGCTTCACAGAGTTTTTACATTTACTTATTATAACTTATTATTTCTTACATCAGCGTTTCTCAACCTTTCAGTATTCGTGGCTCAGTTTTCAATCATAATTTTAATCGCGCGCCCCGCTTACAATAAAATGTATACAACAATAATGTATATTGAGTATTTTGGATTCTGTTTTTAAATTATTTTTAACTAACTGCCAAAACAAGAGTAAAAGCGAGCCAACGTTGGCGTGAAACCACATCTTGCATTTTGGATAAGAGTGCGGTGAAGAGATGAAGTGAATGAAAGTAGAGAAAATTTAAATATTATATTTGAAATGAAAGCCAAAGAGGTAGATAACGTTAAAAGAATATGAAAGTAGAAAAATTCATCAATGAAAGTTAATTTAGACGGGGTGAGCTAAATTTAGAAACTGGGAATACATTTTTTCGAATAATAAAAGAAATAAAACAGAAGCATGACAAAACAAAAGTGAAAAAAATAGCAATGTTTGTGGATGGGAATACACACGACCGATGCCGTCTCAAGCATGCACGGAGCAAATGTTTTCTCATAGGAAGAAGGGAAATATTCGATAACGCAAGTTTCAAGTCCAGCCAGTCTCATTCGAGTCGATCCTTTTATCGCTATCGAATCTATCGTGAATTTATGTTATATATGTTTTCGTGTTAACTGCAATTCACCATATTAAATATTCATGGCAGCACATTTATGCAGGCTCATGAATAAATTTTTAAGCGGAAGTAAGCAAGCATTACACGATAGTCAAGCATCAACAAGTGCACAGACGAGCGTGGTTCCGAAAATAAAATCAAGGAAATATTCTCAAGAATACTTAAATTTTGGGTTTACCAGTACTGAAGAAGAAATGCCCTTGTGAATCATTTGCTCAAAAATGTTGGTCGCAAACAACATGAAACCTGTTGTTGTTGTTTATAATGGCACTTGCCATTAACAAGCTCGCTGACGAAGTCAGTGATTTTAAGCCAAGGGAGAGTCTCTTGTTTTAGTAGCACCAACTGAGGCCAAGAGTACGTCTTAGCTACTCACGCATCACATTCGCTTGTACAACCCCCTTTTTACAGGGGGGCACATTCACACCTCTCACAGATAGAACAGGAAGAACAAGCATGCCCGAACCGGGTATCGAATCCAGGACGCCCAGGTCACGGGGAAGAAGCGCTACCCCTATGCCAGGACGCCGGCTCATGAAACCTAATAAACTTAAACGACATTCGGAAACGCTTCATAGTGAGTACGTCAACAAACCCAGAGAATTCTTCGAATTAAAATTAAAATCATATAAAAAGCAAAAATCCTTTTTTTAAAGAAACTTTGTCTGTAAATAAAAAAAAGCTTTAATTGCATCTTACAAAGTTCATATAATTGTAGAAATCCTCACACCATTGGTGAAGAGCTTATTTTGCCAGCAGCAATTGAGATTGTAGAAACTATGTTTGGAGATAATTTTTCAAAAAAATTGTAGTCCATACCTCTTTCAAATGATACTGTTGCCCGTCGAATAGGCGATATAGCTGAAGATGTACAGCGTCAACTTTTCTCGAAGTTTCGTGACAAATTGTTTTCAATACAGCTTGACGAAGCAACAGATAGTAATAAAGATGCTCATTTAATTGCCTATGTTCGAATTTGTGATAATATGTCAGTAGTAGAACTACTTTTCTGCTAACCAATAGAACTCAAAACATCAGCGCTCGCATTATTTATTTTAATCGATTTTATGAACGAGGCAAACATAGAATGGAAAAATTGCATCGGAATATGCGCCGATCGGGCTCGTTCAATGACCGGAAGATTCCAAGGTATACAAGCACTTGTAAAACAAAAATCGCCTCAGTGCAACATTGCATGATCCACAGAGAAACTTTGGCTTCAAAAGAAATGAGTCTTGGTTTCAATATTGTGTTAACTACGGTTGTAACCGTAGTAAAATATATAAAAATGAGATCCCTGAAATCGAGAATCTTTTCCTCACTTAGTAAAGACATGGGTTCAGTACAGTCATAGTCACTATTTTATTGCGAGGCAAGATGGTCATCACGTGGGAAATTTTTGCAACGTGTTTATGAATTAAGAGAAGAAATCGCCATTTTCCTAGAAAAAGAAAACAGACAGGAGGCCGTGAATTTTTGCGATAATTTATTTGTGATGAAATTTTTTATTTTATTTGTGATGAAATTGAGGTACTTGGTCGACATATTCGAGAAATTAAATAACTTGAATCTTCAACTCCAAGGAGCAAATACACATATGTTGGATACGAGTGATAAAGTTAATGTTTTTTTGTAAAAAATTGGAATTGTGGAGCAGAAATTTAAAGCAAAAAAATCTAACAATGTTTGTAAATGTGGATGATTGTATTAAAACTTACAAGACAGAAAAAGAACATAGAATGCGAATAAAAGTTGTTTTTGTAACCATTGAACATCATTTAGCCATGCTGGCAAAGAATTTTAAAAAAGTATTTTCATGCTGACGACAAATTGATAGGAAGTTAAGAGTGGATTAGGAATCCATTTCATAAGACTCCCGAAGGACTTTCAATTGATGAGGAAGAAAAATTCATAGACTTCACGACAAGTGGCGAAACTAAAAGGCAATTTTGTAATAAATCACTATTTAAATTTTGAGCAGGAGTAAAGTTGATTTTTCTGCACTAGGAAACAAGGACATTTCACATTCTATTACCATTCAACACCCTACCTTTGTGAAACTGGATTTTTTACTGTGGCTTCTTTGAAGACAAAATATAGAAACAGAACTGAGAGTGGCTATTTCTAATACTAAGCCTTTCTTCAAAAAACTTTGCTCTGCAAGACAGGCCCAAGGAAGTCACTAATAATTATTAAATTTGTTTTTAATTTAGTATGTTTTGATTAAGTAAGTTTTACTTTAATAAGTTATTAAATATGTCGAAATGCATTTTGTTTTCTATGTATATGCGTGCTTTCCTTTCAGTCAGTTAATAATTTTTTTAAAATAATATTTTCTCTTGGATATTCTTGCGCCCTCCCTCTAGTGTGCTCGCGCCCCCCTGGGGAGGCGCCCCACAGGTTGAGAATCGCTGTCTTACATTTATTTATATTAACACAATTATATTTTGGTTATACTTGCACCATAATATTTTTATTACACCATTTTAAATGGAAAAAATTATTTTTTATATGAAAAACAGAAAATTACTAAATTATTTTTAGATACATATAATTTTTAAGAAATAAATAAGAACCATTATTGTCTACTTCTTTTAATACATAACTAATTATAATACTAATTAAAATTGAGTCTTTAACATTTTAAAAGGTCAAACATTTAAAAAAATGTCAAGCTTCTCTATAAAATAAAACTTGGTATTAAATTCTGTGAAATATAAACTTTAATATTAAATTGTGAAAACTGATTCTATAATTCTTGTTGTGAACGCATGACTCTCTAAACGCATTTTAATATCATTTGCGTTATAAGGTTTGGAAAAATTTCCAATTATCTTTTTTAATTCTTAAATTAAGTTAACGCATAATCCAATTTCGAAAATGTTGAAAATAGAATTCTATAACTTTTTTTTTCCAAACAGAATTGCTCGAGAAAACTGAGAGTTAACGAATTCATTAATATGATAATATCGTTGAATCTTATGAGAAGTTAAAAAATCTTATTTTTCTGTATAAAACGGGGGAGCTGCTTGTACTTTATATGCTTTCTTATACTACGTACTTCGAGTTTCTTAATTAATAAATAAAATACCATAAAATGAAAATATTTGGGCGAAAATTTAATTAGTTATGGTAATGCAATAATAATTAAAATTTCAATGATGGTTTCAAGAATTTTATTAAAATAGTGTACAGGCTTAAGAATGACTCGAAAGAAGAGATGGAATTTTAAATTTAAGTTAAATATAGTGACGAAGGTGAAATGTTTAAAAAAATAATCACATTATTAAATAAGTTTTCTTAGTTTAACTTAAACATATATGGCACCTTCAAAGGACTGAACTGCCAGATCTAGAATGAGGTTGGTAACATATTAGAACGGGATTCAGATTTTGTAAGGCAAAATGTAAGATTTATTAGTGAAAATATGTAATCCTCTCCAAAATAAAATGGAATGATTTAGCAGTCCTGCACATGAGATTTATTGATACATTTGTTCAGAATATTAAAATAAGAAATATATGAAAAAATAAAAATTTGAAACCCAAATAACTTTTATTGTAAAATTGTAATGCTGATACACATTTCAGGGATATTTTTCAATCGATTTTTGGAATCCATTCAGAAGTTACAGAGCACCTTTTCTACATATTTAGCTGATTATCTAATACATGGTATACATTCTATTTCTTGAATCTTTACAAATAACTTTTCGTAATTAAAATTATGGACTTTAGTCATATATGCAGGAGTTGTATTTACAAAATTAGATGTTCTATGTTTTTCTATAAGCGTATCACATTAAAAGTTATGTGTCAAGTTAACACCTCAACACTGTTTTAACCGTTTATGGATATTTTAATTCATGTAATCTTAATGGATTCTGTAGTGGATGGATTAATGGATTCATGTGTTCATGCAATCTTAATGGATTCTTAATGGAGAATTAAAATTGCTTAACTTCAGTTTAACTTTTCATTAAAAAAACGAATTTTTTAATTCTAAAAAACTCTTCCTCATTTTCTACAATTTCTCGATCCAACTCTCACGATAGAGGAAGCTTTGATCTATGAGTGACACATCCAATTAGAATATCATGTGCATAATCAATCAGATTCAAATTGAATGAGCGCACATGCTTCTACAAGATCAAGTCAATGAGCGTTGTCGCTCATTATAATGATCGCAATTATATAGTAAATGAGTAAATGTGATCTATTAGCATAGAGGATTCAAGCATCTCTACACAGACCTTTTCAAATATCAAAATCTGCTTTCCTGGATACAATGCAAATCTGCACGACAATGTGTACTTACCTAAATTATCAACTCGCAGCCTCTATTTTGTGATCTTACGTAATAAAACTGAAATTATTTCTTATAATACGTTTTTCCATATTTAAGGACAATGATTAAGCAGTTCTAAAAGAATTTTGACTTATCAGTGAAGATAATTTGAAATTACTTTGAGTTATATCATTTGGGATTTTCGCCTTGTGGATGTTCTTTTTGGCACACAATACCTTACTTTTAAGAAAAAGACACAACAAAATGTGTACTTGCATATAAACATAATTAATGAAAATTTTTGTCTCATTAAATCCATTAAGTTCAAATGTTCTGTGCTGGAATTGCGTGGAAGTTTGGAGCGGGAGAGCTATCTCATGTGTCATCCGATTACGTATCACAATTAAGAGGACCGTCTCAAACTATTATGCAATACCATTTGTTTATTTTAAAGTATATTATAATTTAGAATTAATTAGGAAATATTTTGTGCAGCATTTTTTTTCCTGTCTGGGCGAACAGTTGTTTCCAGTCTAACAGTTGTGGACATTATTTATTTTGTCTATTTCTACTACCCTGTGTCACACCACTATCTTTAGATATAAAAGGAAATAAGTAAACACTTATTTCTATAGAACGAAAAATAATTCAGAGTAACATATTATTTTTCCAGCCACTACCGAGGAAGACTTGATGCCCCACAAATGCGGCTTTATAATATATTGGATGGAGCAGTTTGACACCGTAATTGACAGTTGGTTATGCTAAGACACCTTTTCACCGGAATTGAACATTCAAGTGCTTCTCAAAATTAGATAGAATTTTAGACATTTACTAAAATTATCTTTGAAATAACAATCTGTAGCTTAGTAAGCAAATTCCTTAATTGAAAGATAAGCTCATAAATAACGAAAAAAAGACTTGAGAGTGACATTACATCTTTAGTAATAATGATTTTAAAAACGTAATCTTTCTCGAAAATTATATTTTAGTTTGTTTTAACTTGGTTAAATATATGAAAGAATGTCATGTTATTTATCATTTAAATTGTCTTTTCAGTATTTACTAAGCTTTACTGACTTTATGAGAAAAAAATAAAGTTCGAAGTTAATACGCTTTCTTAAATTTTTTCTAGAATTTAATCAAATTAGCTCTGACCTTTTTTGAGTCAGAATGTTTAATTTCCTTTACTATTTAATAAATTAATCCTTCTTTGTATAGTGTTGACAGTAAAGAACTGAAGGTTTTACATTAGTTACTCTTTCTTTTTGCAACATTTTTCCAAGAGACTTTTAGGAAAGAGTAAAAATAGCTACCTTTTACAGAAATTAAATTATTTTATTTTAATAATTCAAGATGCATTTTAAATAACACAACAATATAGAAAAGTTTAAATGTAGTGGATTGAGAATTTATTTAAAAACCTAACGTTTAAAAAAGTTCAATGCATTCTCTTTAATTGGTGTTAAAAAATATGAATGATCTGCCTTTTTTTAACGTTTAGTCTCTATAAGAAATTAAATGTCGAAATTGGAAGAAGTAAATGAAGATTACCGAATGTTTAGGCTATTAGAATTTTATCACGTATCTTAAAAAAAATCAAAATATGAGAATATGTATTATGCGAGAAGAGTGACATTTTTGATATTCGGAAATAATTTAGTATTATAAAAATGTACAAACTTCAAATGTCAGATGCTGAATGATACATAAAAATTATGTAGTCTTCAAATAAGAAACATCATTTTCAGGTGAAAGATATTAGAGGAAACAACTTGGTTAACACAATACTGGCTGCAAGTATATGGTTCAGTATGTTTCCGGATCTTAAACATTGTCAGCTAATAAAGTAAAGTTATACTTTAAGAAGATTTTATATTAGACTAACTATTGTAAGCAGTTGTCACGTACCAAGCGTTATCATCTTATTGTCATTTTAAAACTTTAGTACAAAGACAAACTGTTGTCACCAGACAATATCATCTCATTATTCCATCATTTTCTCTATCTCTACATATGTGTTTTGAAGAAATTGGATAGAAAATAATTTTATGAGTTTTTTTTGGCTTGAAAATCTTCTACATCAGATGCATTTTCAACAATATGAAGATCATATTTTCCCTCTACATGCAACTATTTGATATTAGGTGAAATGTTTCCTTCGAGTAGCGATATATTCAAAGCTAATTTCATGCACTATATGACATTTTTAGCATGAATGCAGTTTATATATATATATATATATATATATATATATATATATATATATATATATATATATATATATAGATGCGAAAGATTAAAAATAGGGGTTGAAATTGGGTTTTAAATTACAGAAGACAAAAGGTGTAGAAAAGTCAGGAATCAGACTTTTTGCCCATTAAGAAAAGTCAAATATTAATATTCCATAGATGTGGAATATATTGGCCAGTTCTATTACATGACTTCTCTTACTTAACATGCAAACACAAGTGAAACTTCAATAATTACTTTTTGTTTAAAAAACTGGTTTTTTTTCAAAACCAACAGGTTTTCTCTTTCATGAGAAGTTTAAAATTTCAGGTGAAGCTGATTGGAATAGCAGTTATAGAGAAAAAGGGGTGTTCATTTTCAATTGGAGATTTGAGGACGAATTTACTTCTTGAACATGTCTTTTCATCTAAAATATGTCTCAGTTGCTCTTCAGTGCTTCACAAAAGCCTGAAGAAATAAGGGAAGCAAGGGCAAAATGTCGATGTTGAAAAAAATAATCATTTTTAATTAATTTAGATTTAGAGTAAAAAAAAATAATTTAAAATGGCCTTTTCTTGTTATGTTTCTAGTTGGGTAAATTTTCATTTGTATATTAGCAATATTGTATTGCGATGTTATAAAGATGCGGAAGAAATGTCATTTTACCCGGAACAAGGCATTGATACCCGGTAAATTTTAACCGTTACTCGGATGATATTGATCTTAGCCATAATGAAAATTCTGATAAAAGTTGAATATATTTTTTTACACGTTAATTATTTAAAAATTATTATATACATTATCTTAAATAGTAGGAAATAAGAAGCTTCTGTGTTTCAAAATCTGGCTCATAGTAAAATAATATAACACAAAGGTAGTGTTTTTCCTTGTTGGAAAATTGAACACAGAATTAATTTCTGATAATTGATATTTCCACCTAAATCTCCCATGGAAATTATGAATGGACGTTTGGTAAAATATGTTTAATTTGATAAGATTGAACCTTTTAGCAGAGTTTCTGTGATAATCATTAGCTAAGTCTCTATGGAAATTAAGAGGGAAAATTTAGTCAGTGTTTAATATAATTCAATTCTAGAAATGTCCCAATCCGATGTCTTGTCATTTACCCAAGTAATAAAATTTAAAATTGTAGATTTTACATATTTCCTTAAAAAGGTAAAGTAGATGGACGAATTGCGATTTGAATATATTAAGTCTTTTAATTAAATATGTAAATAACCAGAATAATTTGTATCTTTCCGAAATTATCGAACTCTGTTAGCTACAACATTCAGCTAAGCTACAACATTCAAATGAGAATTTTATTTAAATTAGAAAACACTTATTGAGTGAAATGGTGAATTACCTTAGTTGCTTAATTAACCAAGTTTTTAATCAGTAAACGAAAAGAAAAAATGGAAAAATAGAAAAATAAATAATCTACTAGGTAATTAGAGCGCTCAGTCTTTTCTTATAATAAATGTGTGTTCGCGTGGTGTGTGCATACCAAACTGAGTACATATATGTTTTGGAGGGTGGCGATTTTCAACTCGAATTGAATTTTTTTTAAATTAGAATTTTAATAATTTAAAAAAATAAGCTACACTTTCCATTCTTCCTAAAGAGTTTCCGAAAATACTAAAGTATAAAAACGAGGTTTACATCGTTTTAAAATTCAAAATATTATCATTTAAAAAGTCTGAGTTACTTTGCCGTGTAATTTGTTTCATTTAAAAATATTTTAACTATATTTTTCAACAATAAATTTCAAAAAAAAAAAAAAAAAAAAACGAAATCTAATACTTTATGCATGAAGGAAAAAAATTAGCTTTTTATCAACATTTTCCCATTAAGCTGGCATAAACTCAAATTAAAAAAAATTAAGCTAACTCACAGTGTAAGCCTTTAATAATAAACGTATTCATTTAATTTGAAAAATGATCCGAGTAAAGTAAAAAATACTATTTTACGTTCTTTCCTCTGATTTATTACCAACTTATCCTCTGATGAATTACGAATTTTATATTTTCATATAGATTCAAGGTCTCATGAGAAATTGAATATTAGTATTTTATAAAAACGGACGATTTAAGTCATTCTGTTTCAAAGAAAATATACCAATCAGCTCCCGGAATTTCCCAAAGACTGATTAGTTTAATATTATGAAATTGTTGTTTGTTCTAAAAAAATTGATGTTGAAAACATCATAACTCTGTTAGATTTGAGCGCTTAAGAGAGAAATGTTTTTATTTATTTATTTAAAAGTTTGAGTGTCAATAATATTTCAATGAATATGATTCCTTAGAAATAAAGTACTGTGCAAAATTTAGTCTTTAAAATAATTTCAGACATTAGTATAATTACAGGCCGAAGCAAAATGAATTGCTATTAGTTATACCATATCCTTTTGAAAGTGAAACTAAAAACTGAATTTTATTATGAATCAATTTTCTTTGAATGCTTCATTTTAATGTTCCATAAATCATACATTTACATAAATTGTACAATACAATTTATAGTGCATGGGCTACTTCAATGCTAAAGAATTCTTCGTCAACAAAATATATTTTTTTAGGCGCAGTATTATCTGTTTTTAATGGAGATCGATAGGGCAATTCATTTGGACTAGAGCTTCTAAACCTGGTACATACAGGTGGTTATCAAAATAAGAAAAACACCTTGGATTTATAAAGAATCCTTTATTACTATCGTGTAGGATTGCCTTAGACATGTAATACAGCTTGAATTCACCTAGAAATCGATTCATACTAGTGTTGAATAGTGTTTAGAGGAGTATTGTACCATTCTTCCTGGAGATGTCATGAAAGATCTGAGAGAGATGCCTGTATAGGATATCGATTCCGTATTGAACGCTCTAAAATAGACCATAAAGGTTCAATTATATTAAAGTCGGTTGAATGTGCGGGCCAAGGCAGATGTTTGATTTCATCCTTGTGTTCATCAAACCATGACTGGATAAGTCTCGCTGCATGGATAGGTGCATTATCATCCTAGAAAATTCCTTCTCTTGCTGGAAGCAAAGTTTGCATCATACGATGTACTTAGTCAGCTAAAATTTCTCTATATTTCTCCTCAGTAATCCTTCCTTTCAGAGTTATGATTGATCCAAGAGAAAACCACGACATGGCTGCCCATATCATTACAGATCCACCTCCATACTTGACAGCAGGAAAGAGACCATCATCATCATACGCTTGTGCAGGTGTCCTCCAAAAGTGCACCCGTCCTGATGTAAGAAAAAGTGTGAAACACTTTGATTTGTCAGACCATATTACTTTCTTCCACTTATCAATCGACCAGGTTTTGTGAGTGTGACACTACTGTAGACGGCGTTTACCATTAACATCTGTGGCTTGGGAATTGCTGTTATGTCATAAATGTTCTGTTTATGAAAGTACCTTCTAACTGCAATCACTGACACTGGAGAATCCAGATGGGTATACTTTTGCGGTTACTTTTGCTGCATCTGTTCGCGTTTTAGACATAACTATCCGCTTCAACACCCGTCGATCTCTTTTATTGAGCTTTTATTTCCGCCCACTATATTGCTTTGGTAAGCTTGTCTTGCCTCGCTTTGTGTATGCTGTTATGATTTTAGACAATTTAGCTCCAGAAACGCCTAAAAGTTGGGAGGTTTCGGTCACACTTGCTCCAGCTATACGGGTTCCTACAATTTGGCCTCTTTGAAAGCCTGAGAGGTCCGACATTTTAGGCTTTTGAAAAAAAATCCAAGAATTACAGAAATGTAATATAGCTGACACATACTACCAGAATATATGCATCGCTATTTATAAAAAAAACTGGTAGCTATTATTATATTTTAATGCTTACGTAGCACATTCAAAAATCTCACTTTTATTTACAGGTGTTTCCATTATTTTGATAACCACCTGTATATACTTGGGTATAAATGTGCACCTCGATTTTTGAAAAGTGCAATTTTTTGAAACCTTATTTAGAATTTGATTTAATAAAAATTAAGTAAAATTTTGGCGCTTTCTATGATAACTCCAGTCAACAGCACAGCATAAAAGCAATTTTTGTACTATCTTAAAAATTAAACGAATAATACCATTTGAAGGATTTCAACACAATGAAACTGAAAAATTTTAACATATTTTGACAATTTATTCAAAATGTATTTCAATTTTTTTCACTTAAAATTTTTTCAAAATTTTTTCCTATATTTAAATAATAAATTGAGAATTTACTAGCAACCTTTAATTGGTTTAATACCGAACCAGTTGACTCAACGGAAGAATATGATTTCTAAAAAGTTCAGATTGAGAATGAGATTATAAGTTCAATTTTAATTGAAAGTATGGTAAAATTTTAAAAATTTTATAAAGCTTATTTTATATTAAAGCCAACTTAACATGGAGAAAAAAAACCACATTTTCATATCTTAATGATCAACAATGGAAAAGAGCCATTGGGAAACATTAAAAGTAACAACAAAAATAATTTAAGATTTACTTCAACAATGTAATTCAAGGTTGTAAAATAAAATTTAAATATTTTTCAAAATTAATTAAAAAGAGAAAACAATTATCTTGTAAATATTAAAAAGTAAACGAATAATACCATTTGAATGATTTCAAGATATATTTTAGATTTTAAAAGTTTTGAGATGATAAAATCATTCAGAAAATCAGTTTAGTGATATAATACGTAACACATTTACACCTACGAAAGAGCATTTATGCCAAATTTAGAAGCTCCTTTTGGCCTTCAAAGCGTGAAAAAATTCATTTATTGACAAAAACACGCATTCATCTTTATTATTAGTTGAGATTTGTGCAATTTACATGACTATTAAGAAAGTAAAATTAAAGTATGAAGAAAGTTAGGAAAAAGGTGATGGAAACTTGATTTTATAAGGTTTAAAAAAATGTTTGATTTTTTATCATATTTCATGTTTAAAGTATCATCATAAGGGAATTATGGATATTAAGTTATACATAAGAGATTTGTTTGAAAGTAAGAACAAACAAATCTCCCGGCTAACCAGGTGGCCGCGAGAGGCAGCTAGTTTAACATACAAATCAAGAGACACATGGAATATTATCATAATTCTTTGAAATTTGTATAAATAATGTTTTATTTCTGAGCATTTTTTAGTTGTTTTATCAATTGTACATTAATGCTTTTTAAATGACATATTTTTCAATGTATAGCAAAATTTCCAACACTGAGGAATCACTTTTTGATTTAATATTAGAATGAGATAAATGTTCCTATATAGAAATATTTATTATTTAAATCTATAAGTTTATTAAAATAATAATTTGAATTTATTTTAGTATTTTCTATTATTTCAATTATTTTAATGTAATTAATTTCTAGAATTATAATATTTAAATTTATTTTTATAAAATTTAACAGATAGTTGAAAATTAAATTCTCAGACTTAAAATTCTAAATGTATATTTCTCTCTCCGCTTTAGAATCGATATCGAAAATCTGCCCCCCCCCACCCGAGTAATTATTGATACAAATGATGTTTAAACTCAAAATTAAATTATTTAAGAAAGAATTTATCAGGAAAATAAAAATTATTGAAATCAAATAAAATATCAACTGCAAATAAATAAGATATATTGCAAATAAACGTATTTTAAATCATTTTACAGCTGAAAAATGTTATTTCATTTTTTATTAAAAAAAGTTGCCCTATTTTGAAAGACTGAAAAATAAAATGGAATAAAAAAATTACCATTTACAGATATAAGATGAATAAACCCCTTGATGCAGAAAATGCAATTACATAGTTTCTGGCTAAACAAGAATAGTGTTTTTCTGCAACGGATGATTAATCAATTTCTAGTGATCGTTGAATAAGAAATCATAGCAACAAGATTCTCAAAATAAAAAGTATCCTAACTTATTTTCCTCCAATTAAAGTCACTTTCATATGTGTTAAATGAATTAGAATAATCCCCAAAGCTTGCTAAAGAGTTAATTTGACACTTGCATTTATTAAAATACAGCTAAATGTATTCCACTTAAATGAGTCACGACGTTTAATTCGAAATGAAAAATAACTGAATAAGCTCTGAATAGTTGATGCGGAAAGTGTCTATTTTTCTTTCATATCCGCTTCCAGTGAATATGTTAGGACAGTAGTTGCAACTGATCTTATTTAATATTAATACTTTAAATTCCACATTGATTATTTTTAATTATTCTTTTAGTAAAATGTCATCTTTTTTTCACTGTCCAATCTTGATTTAAAAAGCTACAAATTCATTCTAATGATACGAATAATAATTCTTTTAGTTGTTCTTAACTATGCAACTTGTCATGATATCGTTACATCATAATTTTTTTTAATGAAACACAATATTATTAATAATATTATTCAGTGATTCTTGAGATAATCTCATCATAATTTTATTCATCATATTTAAATAAATTTATTACCATTCTATTTTTAAAAAATTGAGTTCTTAAATTTTACCTTCACGATTTCTTATTTCTGACTGAGTTTCCTGCTTGTAAAGTGCTCTATTGGTCTTATTGATTTGGAAAGCTAATATAAACATGAAATTCCATAATTTGAAGATGAAAGCTATCTTTTACTATCTTCGAGTTGACGCTAACAGTTTGACCATTATATGCTAATAAATATGGTGTAAAATGCTTTTGAAAGTTATAAAATAATAAAAAAGTCCCCTCTTTCAGGCTTGTGCAATATCTGCTAAATATTGGTTTTGTTGATTTGGAAAGCTAATATAAACCAGAAATTTTTCAATTTGAGAATGAAAGCTGTTTTTTGTTAGCTTCTAGTTGAAGTTAATAGTTGGAACATTATATGCTAATAAATATTATCGCCAATGGAGTGAAATTCTTTTGATAGATGTAAAATAATTAAAAACCTCCACTTTCAGATATGTGCATTATCTGCTAATAAAGATACCTTATATATGAATAGTTTTATGTTTGTATTATACATATTTACTATAAGTTTTTTTTATATTTTATTTTTTTTTAATTATATTTTATTTTGCGTATTTCTTAATTTATATGCAAATGATAATTTCAATACGTTTTTCTTTTTGGTCAAAAAATTTGGTCAAACACAAAAACATTCTTTTTAAATATACAAAGAACTAATGTCAGTGAGAAACAAATTTTCAGCAATGAATGGAATCGAGTGTAAAAAAATGTGCTATTTTGGACCATCATGGAGTAAATAATCATCGATTTAGTATGAAATAATACTTATTTACTTATGTAAACTTACTTACTTTTTTACTTATGTAAACTTACTTACTTATTTACTTAAAAAAAACTGAATCCATAATAAGAGTATTAGCTTGAAAATGAAAATTTTGAGAATGCAACTTTTGAGAACACAAATAGTTCTCAAAAAAATTCTCACACATCAAGCATTATAATATTGAAAAACCAATTAGAGATTCAGCCAATCCAGCTAATACTTTTATATGCATTACAAAAGAAAAGTGAGAAGTAAACATGAGGAAGCTTTAGCAAAAATCATCTTGAATTCTAATCAAAGTGTCTTTACAAGCATGATATTAGCAAATGCGATGAATTTTTGGAATAGAGAGTCTTCAGTAAGAGAGCATAATGCGCGTCCTCCCCGTGATCTGGGCGTGATGGGTTCGAGCTCCGGTTCGGGCATGGTGAATTAGAGATTCAGCCAATCCAGCTAATACTTTTATACGCATTACAAAAGAAAAGCGAGAAGTAAACATGAGGAAGCTTTAGCAAAAATCATCTTGAATTCCAATCAAAGTGTCTTTACAAATATGATATTAGCAAATGCGATGAATTTTTGGAATAGAGAGTCTTCAGTAAGAGAGCATAATGCGCGTCCTCCCCGTGATCTGGGCGTGATGGGTTCGAGCTCCGGTTCGAGCATGGTGAATTAGAGATTCAGCCAATCCAGCTAATACTTTTATACGCATTACAAAAGAAAAGCGAGAAGTAAACATGAGGAAGCTTTAGCAAAAATCATCTTGAATTCCAATCAAAGTGTCTTTACAAATATGATAACAGCAAATGCGATGAATTTTTGGAATAGAGAGTCTTCAGTAAGAGAGCATAATGCGCGTCCTCCCCGTGATCTGGGCGTCCTCCCCGTGATCTGGGCGTGATGGGTTCGAGCTCCGGTTCGAGCATGGTGAATTAGAGATTCAGCCAATCCAGCTAATACTTTTATACGCATTACAAAAGTAAAGCGAGAAGTAAACATGAGGAAGCTTTAGCAAGAATCATCTTGAATTCCAATCAAAGTGTCTTTACAAACATGATATTAGCAAATGCGATGAATTTTTGGAATAGAGAGCCTTCAGTAAGAGGACATAATGTGCGTCCTCCCCGTGATCTGGGCGTGATGGATTCGAGCTCCGGTTCGGGCATGGTTAATTAGAGATTCAGCCAATCCAGCTAATACTTTTATACGCATTACAAAAGAAAAGTGAGAAGTAAACATGAGGAAGCTTTAGCAAGAATCATATTGAATTCCAATCAAAGTGTCTTTACAAATATGATATTAGCAAATGCGATGAATTTTTGGAATAGAGAGTCTTCAGTAAGAGAGCATAATGCGCGTCCTCCCCGTGATCTGGGCGTGATGGGTTCGAGTATGGTGAATTAGAGATTCAGCCAATCCAGCTAATACTTTTATACGCATTACAAAAGAAAAGAGAGAAGTAAACACGAGGAAGCTTTAACAAGAATCATCTTGAATTCCAATCAAAGTGTCTTTACAAATATGATATTAGCAAATGCGATGAATTTTTGGAATAGAGAGCCTTCAGTAAGAGAACATAATGAGCGTTCTCCCCGTGATCTGGACGTGCTGGGTTCGAGCTCCGGTTCGAGTATGGTGAATTAGAGATTCAGCTAATACTTTTATACGCATTACAAAAGAAAAGTGAGAAGTAAACATGAGGAAGCTTTAACAAGAATCATCTTGAATTCCAATCAAAGTGTCTTTACAAATATGATATTAGCAAATGCGATGAATTTTTGGAATAGAGAGCCTTCAGTAAGAGAACATAATGCACGTCCTCCCCGTGATCTGGGCGTGATGGGTTCGGGCATGGTTATTCTTCTGTGTTTTATCTATGAAGTATGTGAATGAGCCCCCCTGTAAAAATGGGCTCTGCAAGCGAATGTGACGCATGAATTAGCTCTCTTGGCCCTAGTTGGTGCTACTGATAAAACAAAAGACGCTCACACAGTTTAAATCGCTGACAGGTAACTGTCAGCCGGCTTGTAAAGAGTCATAAGTCACAATACAGAAACAACGATTCTGTGTTGGATTAGCTAATATCAAAGAAAGAATGTCCACATTTAGGGAAAGAGTGTCTTCTGTTGAGCGAAGTAACCATCTCTCTTTAAATCGCAATGCAATTGAATTACAGAATGAATCTCTTAAAAAGAGAAGTGGCCGTCCAGCCAGTATAGTTTACAAAGAAATATTATGAAGCAAACTGAATTTTTTTTCATATCATACAGTGTTGATAAACAAGTTTGAAACAGTGGGTACAATGACTTATGTGTATATTTTTGAATTGTAAAACAGCTTTCTAATTGTATATTTTTAGTGAATTGTTTTGTCTATGAACATATCATATTTTTACCTTTTTAACAGTCTAAATATGTCCGAATGTGTGCTATAAAAAGTGTTTTATAGTTATTTTTGATGATTTTTAAATATATTTTTATGTTTGTTTGATGTTCTGTGACATGCCCAAATCGTATCGGATGGAGGCTGGACTTAAGTTTAAAGTTAATTTTTTATCTTGGAAGTTATGCCACGGGCAACGCAGTGCAGGTATTGCTGGATTATTCAATAATGAAAATTTTTATTTCTGAGATAAGTTTCATTTGAAATTAAAAGTTTTGCACAACATTTCATAGAAAAAAGATATGAAAATTACCATAGTTCGTTTATTATGCATACGAAGACATTTACGTATAAAGTTAAAAAACAAATGAACCTTAATTGAAAGTTATTAACTATCTCACATTAACAAGATTAAAGTGATCAATCAAATGCGAACTGACAGACGCATCAAAAATATAAGTACTAAAATGGAAAATTTAATTAAACTCACATTACGGGAAAAACTTCCTTCAAATATTTAATTTTTAGATAGGTAGAAGAAATGAAAATTTTTGCACGTAAAGTTATGATTTATCAAATATGCATTCCAAGCAAAGTTTGCTGCACATTTAAGTTGAGCTTCATTATACTAATAACAAAATGCAAATTTAATGAACTTGAGCTTGATATTCAACTTCTACATGTGCCAAAACTTGTTCCAATTAACACAAAGTTCCATAAGCAAATTTTTTCAATTTTCATCTAAAAATCACACCTTCTTTTGTTAAAGATAAATTATATAGTCTATTTATTTTTTCGAAAATAATGGATTGATATATTTACAAGTTTTTTGAAATATTGTAAGGAGTAGCACTTTATATTGTCATATATTTATTGTTAATAACATAATTCTTCTTGAAATAGATGAATATATTCTTGATATTTTTACTTTTCTTACATGAATGACAAAACAATCATATAATTTCAAGAATTATATGATTAAATCCCTTTTTGCATTATTAAAATCCATTTTTTAAAAATATTTTTCATAGGTACCAATAATTCTTCACTAATAAAGTTATTACAAACTCTGAAATAATGATTTAGTATTTTTATAGTTGATTTTGTTGTTTTTAATGTAAAGTGCACACTATAATTAGGTTTTAAAAAGAAATTTTTTTAAAAAAATTCATTAATTTGTATCTTTTAAATATGAAATAAAAGGGTATTATATATATATATATATATATATATATATATATATATATCAATTTCTTTCAGTAATTTAATGTATCTAAGAAGTTGCTGAAATCTGACGAACCCTTTTGAGAACGCGGTTTTCAAAGCTCAATCATTGCATAGAGCTCAAGCGCGGTTTCAAGCATTGTTTCAGCTCTAAAAACTTTTGCTTGAGCTCAAAGTATTCTTTAGATTTTAATATACTATTGGAAAGTTTTTCCCTTTTATAAATCTTGAAAC
Organism: Argiope bruennichi; assembly: GCF_947563725.1. Classification (NCBI taxonomy): domain Eukaryota; kingdom Metazoa; phylum Arthropoda; class Arachnida; order Araneae; family Araneidae; genus Argiope; species Argiope bruennichi. The sequence goes on from NC_079152.1 coordinate 104,873,780, forward strand.
CTCTTTGACATATATAAACTTCTTTGACATTCAATGATAAAGGGAAACAATAAAAAGAAAATCTTCCTCTCAGCTTTCTTCTTTTCGAAGAAATATTAATTTTTCCACACATAAACACATGTACCATTTGAATTTAAAGTAAATATTTTACAGTTTATTTTTTAAACGGAGATTAGGTTTAGATAATCAATTATTAAATGTGAAGGCCAGGATAACCTGTTTGGTAAGACATTTGACTCTCATCCCTTGGGTAGTGAGACGAAGACTCTCCATGTATAAGATGGCTAGTGCGCGTATAAATCTGGAGAGGTCACAAAGCCCCCCCCCCAAGTCGAGACAATACCACTGGGGGGTACTGGTTCCCAGGTGATCGTTCTCTGACACAGGTCTAAATTACGATCTGTAGTTGAGTGAATGAAATAAATATATTCAATCTGCCCCGTAAAAAAAGGATGTGGCGCATGAGTAGCTAAGTAGCACTCTTTGGCACTAGATGACGCTACTGAAACTAGAGAGGCTAAAAAAATCTCTTCTTAAAATCGCTGACTTATCTCTATGAGAAATGCCAAAAGAAACAACAACAATATTATTAAATGTTTGATATACGTTTATGCAATTAATTTTATTTGCTGTTAGTCATGTATATAATATTCAACATGCATGTTTTATATTTATTTTGTATTTTTAAGTTTAATAAGATAGCATTCGTTTTAATTCCTCGATAAAAATAAAATTTTCCAATATGAAAAACAGAAACTTGTAAATATATTTGATTGTCATGTATAAATAGTGCAGTTTTTTTAAGCCTTATTTGTAATTCGTATGTCCAACTTACTCTAAAATATTTGAACTAAAAAATGTATGCTTAGATTTTATTTAAAAATTCATAATTATACATTATTTGCACATTTTGTCACTTATCTTCAAACATTAGGAAAAAAGGGAATAAAATATAAATAATTCATTAAAAGTATCAATTCATTTATAAGTATTCTTTCTTAATAAGAAATTATACATAAAACTCTATAATTTTTATATTAACAGATAAAATATACTCATTTTTATAAGACAGGAAATATCACTTTATAAAAAAAATCATCTAATCTACAAATTAGTCATTGACAATTTTATAATAACAGTTAAAATTCACTTATCATGACGAGTAAATCATTAAAAATAATTGGAAATAATATATACAGTTCTGCAACAAATAGACATATCAAGCCGTTTCCAGTCTACAATAGAAATTTTGCAGTTTTTTTCGAAATATTTTTTAAAACTATTGCAGATATGTAAGCAACTTCTAGAATGGCCTTATTTTAATGTCCCAGCTTTGCTCCCCTTTAGAAATTTATTATAATTCATTTTTTTTTATCGCAGCCATTTTAAAAAATATTTTTTAATTCAAGAAATTACGTCGTCTATTTATGTAGCAAAATTATGTTCTTTAAATTAATAAAAAATTCTTGAAATGTATTATAATTTACAAAATATCGTCAAAAATATTTATGATTCATTTAACTCCGAGTGCCACATTTTTGATAACTTCATAACTCTTGAGTTTTTCATCAGAAGATTAAAGAAAATTTTTTGGTGGTTATTTTCATGGCAAACAACCAATTGAGCGATAAATAACTGTTAGGCGTAATGGAAAAATTTCAAGGTGTTAATTAAAGTAGTTAATAAAATAGTTTTGTGTAGATTGGATAATAAATAATAAAGTCACAGACGTGTTCCAATATATTTGTCATTGTATATAGAATACTGATATAAAAAAATACCGTTACTATTTTTAATTCTCCTGAATTAAGTTTCAGTAAGATTTTAAAATTTTAGATATTGCTATAAAATAAATTCCTCATTATTCTTATTTTAATTGATTTTTATTGGTCAAAATAATGTCATTTTCAAGAAATTGCAAAAAAGATTATTTGTAAATTTGCATTAAAATTAAACTTTTCTAAAATACTAGACGATAATCATTATCGATACTAATTTAGAGATTCTAAATCATCGTAATTTACAATGACATGCATTTGGGAGCAAAGCATGAAATAGAATTATATATATGTAGCATTGTAGCATATAAAAAAATAGCATATCGTTCTGTAAATAAAGTAATTATGAAATGAAAAGATATGAAATCAGATATAAAGTGTTAATTGAATATTGTGATCTTAAGATTTGTCTTACTTCGTGTATTTGATAACAAATTAACACTCTGTGCAATCTTCTGGCAACGGAATATGTGTATGTTGCATATAATTTTAATGAAATCTCTTGTCAATAACTTAATAATTGTGATTATTATCCCATTAAGAAAGCAAGCACTATTAAGCGTTAAAATGTAATAGACATAAAAGCCACATTATTTCAATAAATTCAATCGCATTTTTGAATATTCTTTGAATCGAGTCCAATAAAATTACAGGGTAATTTTTTCTTTGCACGTTATCTTTCTACCTCCAAATTTCACATGTAGACTGAATAGGTATTAATCTTTCTTTTTCAGGTAGCAAAAATAGAAGAATAACAAGTGGCTAAATATTTAATGAAATAGTTTATATTTCATTACTACAAGAAATACGTTATAAAATCTTAAGCATATATATATATATATATATATATATATACCGGGTGTTCCATAAATTCGTAAAAATTGAAGGACTTGGTATATTTGAATGTAGTTTGCGAAAATATTATTTTCATGAAGGGGGATTTTTTTGATACAGAAAAAAAAATTCAAAAATTTGTCAATAGAGGGCGCTGAACAAAGCAAATCAGTGGAAATATGCAAATTAAAGTCTTATGAAAGGCAGAGTGAGCGATTGACACATCATTTCTAAAGGTTTGCATAAGGTTTGTATTAAGATGTTGACAATGGTGGATAAAGCACTATTGGTAAAGTTGTTTTATGTCAGCAACGAATCGGCGGCTGAAGCCTTACGAAAGTTTAGGACCCAGAAAAGATTGAAGAAAGGTTCAGGTCCGATCACTCCTGCTGGACTTGTTTCCCTAGTACGCCGTTTCGAAGAAACTGGAAGTTTGTGTCATCGACCACGCAGTGGTGTACCTCGTTTAACAACAGTCCGTACCCCCGATGTCTCTTCGCAAATGGACACGCTAAGGGAACAGTCTACAAGTGCAGTCAGTAGGGGCACGAGAAGTGGCACGAATAACTGGTATACCAAAGACTTCGGTGTACCGTATCCTTCATGTTGTATTGCAATTGTACTCATACAAATTGCAATCGCTACATCAGCACTTACCAAATGATACAGCTAAGAGATTGGAATTATCAAATTGGGCTTTGGCGAAAATTGAAGATGATCCGCGATGGCTGCTGAAAATATTGTGGACAGATGAGGCTCATTTTGCTTTGCATGGAGCAGTTAATACCCATAACTGTAGAATATGGGCACATGAGAATCCACATGCTTACACTGAGAAGCCCCTGCATTCACCACGGGTTACTGTTTGGTGTGGTTTCACTGCATCCATTATTGTAGGCTCTTTGTTCTTTGAAAAGCCCTGTAAAAAAGCAGGATGGAAGACATGTTCAATTAATGGAACAAGTTACTTGGAAATGTTACAGAAGGAAGTGATACCGTCCTTATTGGAACACGATGTCCTTGACACAGTGACATTCATGCAAGATGGGGCACCTCCTCACATCGACACCGAAGTGAAGGCATTTTTGAGTAGAACTTTTACTAAAGAACGGATAATAAGTTGTCACTTTACACATGAATGGCCCCCACGCTCACCAGATTTAACACTCCTTGATTTTTGGCTATGGGTTTACCTTAAGTCTCGGGTGTACCGCTATAGGTCAACTTCGTTAGTGAAGCTAAAGGAAGCCATTCGCCACGAAATCTCATGCATTCATCCGGATATGCTGTATGATGCAGTTACCAGTGTTGTCTCCCGCTTCCAAACTGTTATTTGTGGTGATGGCGGACACATAGAACAAGTACTGTATTACTGGTGTGATACGCATGTAAACAATTGCTTGCATACAAATAAAAGTATTTTTCCCGTAGAATTGTATGTTTTGCTTGTGTTTAGCGCCCTCTACTGACAAATTTTTGAACTATTTCTTTTTTTTTTATGAAAAAAAATCCTCCTTCATGAGAATAACAGTTTCGCAAACCGCATTAAAATATACTCATTCCGTCAATTTTTACGAATTTTTAAAGTATTTACAATTTTATGGGACACCCAGTATATATATATATTAAAAAATTTCAAAATTAGCGAAACATTGTATCATTAAAAAAGCTAATGTTTTAAATTTTCAAATTATGATGGGAAAATACTTAGTTTTTGTTTCATTTTAATTGATTAACATTATAATTTAAACTTTGGGAAATTCGTTTTGAGATGATAATTTTCATCCTACAAATCGTAGTTTTAGAAATTTGATAGCTATAGATCAAATAGTCTGGTTAATATGAACTTACAGTCAGACATGAAAATATAAATAAGTATTTTCTGTTATTATTTGGCGCATCATATTATTTGGTATCACACTTTCTTTCAATTAAATCTATCATATATATATATATATATATATATATATATATATATATATATATATATATATATATATATATATATATATATATATATATATATATATATATATAAATTTCTGCCATCTCTTTTCTTCCATTTCATAGGCTTGATAGTTGCTTGTAAAACGTGAAATAATTATAAGAGATAAAGAAATTCTGTTAAAAATATTTTATTCATTTGAAACTATACATTTATCCGTTTGGATTTGGCTTCCAATAAAACTGTTTTAAAATTTATCGCTTCTTTTCATTTTTTAAATTTTTTTAGACGGATTTTGATTTCCTTGTTCTCATACGATGAAGAATGTACTTCCGGGAGCTTTTACAATGTAATTAAATTTTGTCTGTCCATTCATATAGTTTTTATTAATGTATGTTATTATCACTGTATAAATTATGGTTATTTTATGTAATGCAATGGAGAAAACGATAACTTACATTCTTTAAATTTACTATTTTACTTTGTATGTTGTATGATTAAAACAGATACGAATTTTATAAATTATTGATTTGTAGAAGGTTGATGATAGAATTATTTAAAACCCGCAGTCTCTTATCTCTTTCATATGAAAACTAAAAGACAGAGTACGATAAGTATTAAAGTATTCACCGGATAGAAGAAGGAAAGTAAGAATTATTAAATCTTTAATGCCATAGTTTTTGAAATTTTTAATGGAAAACAATATGTAGAGCAGAGGAAAATTTCTGATGAAAAAAAAAATGTCTTTCATTTTCAGACATTACAAAAGGATAAAATAGTAGACCTAGGCTTAAAATATTTTAAAACGTTCTTGCTTGGTCAATTATCTGAGCCTTTGTTGTTCGACGAAATCAATTTAAGAGTTTGTTGCTGATAGAAAAATCGAATGATTAAGTGCAAGTGGATTTTGATGAGGAAAGAATTGATTAATTGTAACCACACGACCCATTTCTGCCTTGAAAATAAAAAATAAACCTGAACTATGTGTAACATGGTTTTTTTCTGCCCCCAGCTAGTTGTTGATTCCATTCTTAATTAAGTAAATAATTTTAAAAATATTGTTGGTATAATAGTTGAAATGAAATTCTGATAAAAAAAAAAGCCAGAGAAAGGAAAGATTCAGTTTTCCTTTTCGATTTTTTTGAACTTTGCATACGGCAAATCACTGGATTTGAATTAGTTAAAGATTATATTTGCTCAGATATAATTTCAAAATAAATAGATTGATTGAATTAAAAGTTATGATTTATACATTGTGCTTTTGCTTATATGCAAAACTGACTCTCTGAAGTGTCTGTTTGCTAATTTTTTTTTTTTTTTCATTTACGAAATTGAAAAAATATTTTCAATTTAGGAATTCCAAAGAATAAACAAACAAACCCTCCCCCCCACACACAAGAACGGAATTAGAGATACTGATGCATTTGAATTCAAAGTTAAATGCATCGTTATGTTGTGAATTGTTTTGAGGTATTTTAATATAAGGCATCCAGGCAAAAACAATCTACTCTTTGTCCTCTTGTTTCTTTGTAACAAATAAAGTTTTAAAATTTAATTTGAAAAAGTAAATAAACTTCTTTAGAGATTTTTTTTTCTTTTAGTGTATTTCAGTCCATTAATTGATTTGAAATGATATTCGTTTTGAAGATTATGTGTTTGTGTACTAGCAGCAAAAAATTACATTTATCTGCAAATCTGTTTTATCTCATTAAACTCAAATGTGAGAAATAACTAAAAGATATATGTCCTCATAGGTCTCATATAGAAGATGGTATCTTAATCATTATGTAACATTAAATACTTATCGGATTTAGTAAAATTTTACTTGTATGGTTATGATTGACGATGAAACAATGACGACATATCAGTGTTCGTATATGGATGGAAAATTATCGGTTACGCATATTCAATCAAAATTCGAAACGCTAATTTAGAAGAAACCAAATAACAGATTTTTATAAGAAACAAATGCGAAAAAAATAAAAATCGTCAAATTTTACTGATTTATGTAATATTATTTCATTTATTTTATTCGTGATTCGTAAAATAAATCTAATTGTTGACATAAACAATTCAGAAATAATCGAAATGATTATTTTTAATGCAACTTTTAAGTAAATAATATGAATGATCAATTACCAATGCAAATATAATACAATTTATGCATTGCAATATCTAATGCTCAAAATATAAAATTAATCTTCATCTATATTTTAATATTGTCGAATAGATTATTCTTACTTTGGAAAAAAAATGAATGAACTTAAAAGAAAACTTACTTCACATATTTTGAATTTATTATATATAATAATTTTAAAAAGTAAAAAATTAATTATTTAATAATGCATATTTCAATTCAGATTACATGTTTTTTCTATTTAAATAATGATATTTCATATTATATTTAGTTAGTTTTTAACTGGAACTTAATAAATTCTCCATTTACTTCCGATAGTTTAAATTTGAACATGTAAACTGTACATTCGACGAAATTTCTAATAATATTTTACTATCAAACTAGTGAATTATGCATAATATTAATATAATAATAAATATTCAAATATGCTTGTAGTGATATTTAATAGGCACTAAAAAATTATTTAATAATGGGTAACGAAAAAAAATTAATGAATATATGAATTTTCAGAACCAAAACACGATTGAATAAGTTATAAGTTATGTCAAATCATATTCCTCAAAAGTAAAGCAGAGAATTCTTGATTATTTTACTTCTATCAAGTGTCTAATAGAAAGGTTAAGCAGGATTATATTAATTCCTCTTTCATCATGAGAAACACGCCTAACTCATATTGAAGGGGAGTGGTGTATTTTAATATACAGCAAAACGCGCTAAAATGTGTTTCCACAAGGACTGAATCTCCAGCTAATCTATCTCTACCGATATTAAAGGAGAATATGCGCGTGTTGGCTCTCAATAGGAAAGACCAGTTATTCTAGACCTAAAAATTCAGCACAAATATACTTTGGAATGTGGTAATGTGCACCTCAGAATATTATTTAATTATAAATCCTATTAATAAAAATTAATTGTACTTTGCATATTTTTTCCATTAGAATATTCAAATTTAATAAAATCCAAAAACCAAGTTTACACAAAAGTAAAATTCACAAAAAACATACTCTTCAATGTCATCAATTTATTTCTCTAAGTTTACCTATTTTTAATCAATTTTTAACAACAGATTTAATTTTTGCAGTACTATAGCATAAGTCTGTAATGTATCCCAAACCTCTTCTAGTGTTACTACAAATTATTCTTATTCTGAATCCTTATTTCTTTGTTGACGATAAATTGTGTAGATAGGCTTATTTTTCCCAAATTCAGTTGGTTTCCAATATTTTGATGCTTATAGTTTATTTTTTTTTTTTTAAATTGACTTTCATTTACAATTATACTAAATTACAGCACTAAACATTAAAAAAATGAAGTAATGAAATTCGATAATCCATAACTAATAAAATGTGTCCATTTTTAAACATATTAGACAGTAACACAATGAATTTTTTTTCTTAAATAAAAAGAATTATATCGAATACTCTTCTGGAATATAACTGTTGGTTAGTTCTGGTTTCAATTACCTAACCTACAAATTTACCTGCCTAATTTAAAATATGCTAGAGCTAAGAAAACAAGGTTTAAGTTAAAGAAAATTTAATTACAACATATTTACAAGACTTTGTACAATTGCAAGATTGGTGAAATACGCTTAAAGATTAAGTCAGAATCGTTCCGGTCGCGGCAGTGGTTTTTTTTTTTTCATTCTTGCCCTCGCTGGTTTAAAAATAGACTGAAGGAGTCGTTGATTTGCATACTTGCCGAGATCAAAAATAACCACAAAGCGGCACTGTCAATTTGATTTGAACCTCGTGGCAAATGTCAGTTTTTAGTTGTACTTTGTAGTACCGCTACAGGGACTCCCCCTCCAGTGTCAACGTAGATTTTTTGGATCAATTCGAAAACGAACCTTTCTGACAAACCTAGTGGTTGTTGTTACTGGTTCTTGCTTCTTACCAACTGCTGTCGGTGGCTCGTCTTCCGATGCGAGGAATGCTGGCTTCAGTCGATCTACATTGATAAAAGATGATTTTCCATTAATAAGCAACTTAAAAAGTTTGTCTGACTTTGACAAAACTTTGTAGGGGCCTTGATATGGCGATTGTAGGCTACGGCGAACTCCGTCGTGCCGAACAAAGACATGAGATGAATTGGATAGAACTTTATGAATAAAACCATTATCACGGTTGTGCGATGATGCCGGAACTGGTCTGAGCTTGTGCATAATGTGTTGTAGTTTACCAACAAAAGCTGTCTGGTCAATCCTGGATTTGTTTTCCACGAAAAATTCACCCGGCAATATGATGTTAGTTCCGCAAGCTAGTTGCGCAGGAGTAGCTTCGAGGTCTTCTCTGTAAGTTGCTCTCCATCCCATTAATACCGTAGGAAGTGCATCCGCCCATCCTTGGTCTGCGTGGCATCTTATTGAGGACTTTAGATTTCGGTGAATCCGCTCGATAATTCCATTTGAGGATGGTGGATATGGTGAGGTCCTAATGGTTTCAGTTCCTAAAGGTGTGGCTAAGGACTTGAATAGATGATATTCAAACTGCTTTCCTTGGTCGGTTGTTATCCTTGATGGGGCTCCAAAGCGGCAAATCCAATTTCCGTATAACGTACGGGCAACTGTTTCTGCAGTGATGTCTTGGATTGGAAAAGCTTCGGGCCATCTTGTAAAGCGATCGATGCAAGTGAGGCAGTATGAATATCCTCTCGAATGTAGCAGTCTTCCAACAATATGAACGTGGATGTGTTCGAACCATGCAGAAGGAAGTTGATAAGATCGGAGAGGTGATCTTATGTGCCTTGAGACTTTATTGCGCTGGCATTCTAAGCAGGATCGAGCCCATATTGCGATATCTTTCTTCATGAACGGCCAAACAACTTTTGTGCTCAGAAACCTCTGTGCAGATCTGATTCCGGGATGAGATATTCCATGGAATGAGTTGAAAATGATCTTGCGGAAACTTCTAGGCAAGAATGGTCGAAGAATTCCTAAAGAAGTGTCACAGTATTGATTCGAATCTTGATAATACATGGGTTGGAGTTTTAGATTAGTCTTGTTAGGATAAGATAGTAATTCCTGCAGCTCTGCATCAGTTTTTTGCTCTTCAGCCATCTTGTTGTAGTTAATAGGAGATGGTGTATCGATAGTTATAATCCTTGATAGAGTATCCGCTACAACATTTTGTGCTCCTTTAATGTATTGGATGTTGGTCAAAATTGACCAATGTAATCAAGGTGTGTGAGTTGTCTAGGGCTTGCTTTCTCCGGCTTTTGTCAGAAAGCATAGATGAGAGACTTGTGGTCTAAAAATTATAAACTGACGTCCTTCCAGCATGTGGCGAAAATGCCTAATGGATGCGTACACTGCAAGTAGTTCTCTGTCATTAGCACTGTACTTTTTTTCCGCCGTCGATAGTTTTCTTGAGAAAAATGCAAGTTAGATAGCCGTCCGAAGAGCTTTGTTGTAGAACTCCTCCGATGGCTGTGTCGGATGCATCAACGGTTAAGGAAATACTAGCATATGATGATGGGTGAACCAAAGTTGCAGCATTTGCCAAATCATTTTTGCACTGTTGGAAGGCTTTCTCAGCTTCAACTGTCCAAACTATAGGTCCTGTCTTTTTTCTTTGCACCTTTCAGGTAATAAAACAATGGAGCTTGGGTGGATGCGGCATGCGGGATAAAACGTCTGTAAAAATTCACCATCGCCAAAAACCGCCTCATCTCCTGTACAGTTGAGGGTTTGTTGAAATTGACGATTGAGGAAACTTTGTCTTCCATTGGTTGTATTCCCTTTTCGGTAATCTTGTATCCAAGGAAGTTTACTTGAGATTTTCCAAAATTACACTTTGAAGGGTTGATTCGAATTCTTTGGTCTTGAAAACGCTTAAAAAGGATACGTAGGTGGCTGATGTGTTCCTCTTCGTTTTTAGATGCAACCAAGACGTCATCGATGTAGGGCATGCAAAAGTCGAGATCTTGCAAAATGCTGTGGATAAATCTTTGGAATGTCTGCACCGCTTACAAAAACCAAAGCTCATAAAGGGAAATTCGAAAAGTCCAAAAGGCGTGATAACTGCTGTTTTCGGTATGTCTTCTCTCACCGGTATCTGATGGTAAGCTCGAAAAAGGTCGATAGTTGAAAAAATGGCGTTTCCTTCTAGTAGAAGTGCCACGTCATGGATATGAGGTATCGGGTATTTGTCAGACTTTGTAACTGCATTCAGTCTTCTGTAATCGCCGCAAGGTTTCCAATCCCCATTCTTTTTCGGTACTATATGCAATGGTGATGCCCAACTGCTTTTGGATGGTCTGAAAATGCCTTGATCGATCATGTATTGGAATTCTCGTTTGGCTATGATTAGATTCTCAGGTGGAAGTCTTCTTGCCCTTGAAAATACCGGAGAACCAGTCGTTTGAATATGGTGTTTCACTTTAGCCTTTGCTTCCACTCGAGTAATTTCGGGAAACTCCATCAAAAGTTCTTTGTAAGGAGAGTCTTCAGCAAGAAGAGTGATTTTTCCTTCAGACGAGGCTATCATTTGAACTGAAATCTTCCTTCCAGTGCTCGTGTCGATGAGGCAGTTATTTTTCATATCGACCAGCAAACCGAAGGTTTTAAGAAAATTGGCTCCAATGATGGGGTGGGATACAGATGCTATTATGAATGGCCACCGGAACACTCTTCGAAGGTTTAGGTCTAAGGTAAGAAGTTTTTCGCCAAAAGTTAAAATAGTAGTTCCATTTGCTGCAAATAGTTTGAGTTTAGAGGCAGTGCAATTCTTTTCTTGGATAGTTGTTGGTGGAATGACGGAGGCTTCGGCACCTGTGTCGATTAAAAATCGGAATCCAGTTGATTTGTCGGCCAAAAACATTTTTAGATTGGCCGTATACGCTTGTGGCCTCAAGCGATGGCCTTTCTAATTTTCCTGATTGTAATTGCAAGGTTTTTGAAATTTCTGGCCGTGCTTCCAAATTTATGATGAAACCAACAAATTCCAGCACTGGGGTCGAATCTTCGTGAACTAGAATGGCTTCTCGAAAATCTTCCACGAACTGGAATTCGGGATTGTCTTCTCCATTTTGTTCTGGTATCCAGGAGATCTTTGACCGATTTAGAGAGCTCTTCGATTTGCCTTCGAAGTGTGTGGCAGTCCTTGCATCCGCTATTCGGGATTGTCTTCTCCATTTTGTTCTGGTATCCAGGAGATCTTTGACCGATTTAGAGAGCTCTTCGATTTGCCTTCGAAGTGTGTGGCAGTCCTTGCATCCGCTATTCGGGCCTTTGACCAAGTGGATGGATGACGAGTCAGTAACTTCCAAGACCTTGCCTGCCATCTTTGCAAGAGCATTTAAATCACCGGTGCTGACAGCTAGGATTTGCTGTACAGCTGTGGGCAAACGTTGTAACCATAAATTGTTCAGAAGGTCTTCTGGTACCTTAGAAGAGAGGTCTCGCATCTTGCATAGGAGTTGAGTCGGACGATCGTCCCCAAGTTGCTGCTCTTGTAGAAGCAATTTAAGCCGGTGAGTCTCTGAATCTGCAAATTGCTCAATCAGGCGGTCCTTTAAAGCTTCATACATTATTCCTGAGGTGGGTTCAAAATTATGTCACTGACTTGTACTATCACATCTGTTTCAATGGCAGTTACAACATGATGGTACTTGGTTTCGTCTTTTGTAATTCCAGCAATGGCGAACTGGCTTTCAATCTATGCAAAATATAATTTGGGATTCTGTTTCCAAAATGGTGGTGCTTTGAACGACACTCTAGCAACAACAGGACTGGAATCGCCATTTGTTGAAGGATTAGTCGTTAGCGAAACATCTTTATGCTCGCTAGTCATTTTGATGCGTTAAAGTTTCTTCTATCCGGGTCACCACTTTGTGGGTTAGTGCTGGTTTCAATTACCTAACCTACAAATTTGCCTGCCTAATTAAAAATATGCTAGAGCTAAGAAAACAACGTTTAAGTTAAAGAAAATTTAATTACAAAATATTTACAAGACTTTGTACAATTGCAAAATTAGTGAAACACGCTTAAAGATTAAGTCAGAATCGTTCCGGTCGCGGCAGTGTTTTTTTTTATTCTTGCTTTGCTGGTTTAAAAATAGACTGAAGGAGTCGTTGACTTGCATACTTGCCGAGATCAAAAATAACCCCAAAGCGGCACTGTCAATTTGATTTGAACCTCGTGGCAAATGTCAGCTTTTAGTTGCACTTTGTAGTACCGCTACAGCATTGTCAATTTGAACCTCGTGGCAAATGTCAGTTTTAGTTTCACTTTGTAGTACCGCTACATAACGGAAGTCATGATACATATTCGGTGGCACACACAAGACTTTGAAGCTTATAGATTCTCCTTTATATTTTTATGTTTCAATTTTATATTCAGCATTAAAGTTTGATTTTTTTGTTCTTAAATTGAAATTTTACTTTTGGATGAGATGATAGAAAAGTGGGAAGATTCATTGCATAACGAGCATAAATATGTAAGACTTCAAAGAAAGTATCATTCACCAGCTCTCAAAATTTAAAAAGGTTTTACAACGAGATTCCTAAAAAGCAAGTTACATAAAATGTTTGATTGCAATTTATAGTAATCTATATGAGAAAAATGATAGCGGAAGATGGTTAATTAATTATTAAATAAATTCTTGTTTATTCTATGTTCTATTTTGAATACATTTTTTATATTTTTATCAAATGTTTTTATTCTGTCATTTCAAATGAAATATCTATTTTAAGAAAAAGTGTGTTCAGAAACGGCGCATTGCTTATGAACAAATGGGTAAATTTAGTTGTCTAGTTCTTTTAATGTAGCAATAATTATAGTATTAGTTAAATTTCTATCAATTCAATTTTTATCATTAACAATGCTGTTTGTGTAATATTGAACAGAAATCTTCTCTTCTGAAAATTAGGTTTTTGGATTTTCTGGTGGTACGCAATTAACTTCTAATAAAACTTTCTTAAACATGATGACACCGCTATTGCTTAAATACAAAACTAGTTTGCTTCTTTATTTTCAAAAAGCAAACCGTTCAATACATGTAAAATAAATTCTCTAATTGTTATTGCATTTAATGATTTATTAAAGATAATATTAAATTTCGGGAATAAATGTTTTTATGCATAGATTTATGGTGATCTGTTCCGCAAAATTTTATAATAGCAAAAAAAAAATCAAAATATTGTAATATTAAATTGGCAGGGACTCTTTTTTTCATTTGTCCATTTATACTTAACAAAATTTTATACATAACAATTCTTTATTTCTCAGCTTTAATCATATTAAAATTATTTTTAAAGGAATTTTTCGAAATTTTAGTTTTTCAACATTATAAATGAAAAACAGATGCAGCTAAAATTCAGTTTTCTGATAATTCAATAAACCTGAAATTGCTAGATATAAATTTGCAACAAAAAGTATATAAAATTCAGATACGAAATAAGACGTTACCCATCTGAATAAAAGGAGATATTGTTTCCAAAATAATTTTTACATAGATTCTGTCGTATATTATATGAAAATATTCGAGGATGTTTAAACATTTATTCAAAGTACAAATAAATTTTTCCACCAACATTTGAGTCATAATAAAAATTTCAGCATAAGGCCGGTAAAATATATTAACATCTGCTGACGTATTATAGAAGCAATACAAAAAAAGAGACTTTACAGGTGCTGAAATCCTATTTCTCCGCATTTACATGCGCTATTTGAAAAAGGATATAGAATTTTAATATAACATAAGACATATGACTTCGCACATTTGACTTTTAATACTAAATGAAATATTTTCACCTCCTATTTCTTAGCTTTTTCAAATTCTAGCGTATGCATGAAGTTAGATATGTTGTGGTAGCTTTATTAAATTCTTCTGTATTCCGCTCATAGGGGGAATATCTCTTGCCGGATTTAGTTGCTATAGTTCTCCTATTTTATCTTTTGTTATGGAGTATCCAAGTTTCATATTTTTAAAGAAAGGCAAGATGTATGTCATTTTTGAGACATCAGCTTGATGTATGAGTTCTCCAAACAAAATATATTTGTAGAAATAATTTATTTCCTAAGAAATAATTGATATTGATGCAATAAGCGACTAAATGAATATTTCAAGACATTGTTATTGGTAATAAGAGTAATTTTTTGCTTGTGTAACATCTGTAGAAAAGAAATGCTTGACATAAAAGTCTTATGCATAGAATGTATTAAATAATTGATTAAATGTTTGTTATATTCTAATAACTAAAATCTTTTTAAGAGCTTTTAGAGAATATTTGAAATTTCTTGAATGGTAATATACGATGTACTTTGTTATGCATATTGGGATTATAAATGAAAATTGTATAGACAATATTTAGGTCCTTCTGACTTGAAAAGATGTGTCTTTCTTTAAATGAATTTATATAAATGTAAATAAAATGTTTGAAAAAAAAATTCAGTTCGCTTTAAAGATATATATATATATATATATATATATATATATATATATATATATATATATATATATATATATATATATATATATATATATATATATATATATATATATATATATGCGGTACAAGGATATCGTTTTCTGCTTTACGTTAAGGAATCGGGAATTATATTCCACCAAATCACAAATTTAGTTAATATTAAAAACGACAGGTGGCGCTGCAAAATAGGGTAAATTAAAAACGGGTTGAAAGTATTCCGAGGACTGCTGCAAAAAATTATACAATGGTGTTTTCAGTATGAACCCCATTTGCAGCCACAATACGGCACAGTCTGAGGCAAAAGATTTTACACATTACTCAAACACATACAAATAGCCTGTTAACTGTACCTTTAACTACACCTGTTAACTAAACTTTCTGCAAATTGCATTAAGCGCCACCTGTTGGTGGCAATGTTAAATAATTTGAAATTTGTTGGATTAAAATTCTGATTGCCCAATTACTATGCTTAGTATAGAGTTTACTTTCAACATAGGCAAAGAACCAACTGAAATGGTTTCCCTGAAATGCTCTCTTATACTTTTTAATAAGCTGTTATCTCCCTCACCATTCTCACATAAAATTGTGTATAATGTACAAGGCCGTGGACGCCATGAATACTCAAATATGTATTTTCACAGACCCTTACATGTGGGCTGTGTGTTTCATAGTGCAGTGCAAAAAGTAGGTGATTTTGTATTATTAATTGCATACCATTGGTGAACAATAGTTACGAAACATTTCATTAGCGTTCCTAACATTCATCTTTCCTGGCAATTAATCGCTGGGATGTGGTTAATACACAGATACTAAAAATATATGTATTTTAGAGTCCTTTCTTTCCGACCAATTGAAATCACAATTAGACAGAGAGAGAACTACAGCTTTAGCCACTAAATCACATACCAAATTTAATTTAAGTCACAGCATTTTGGAGTTATCGCGTGTACATGCATGTAGAAGTATAATTCTACAAACGATAAACCCTATCAGGGATTTGTTTTGAAAAATTGATGCAGATATACACTTCAGGTCTTAAATCTGTGTATTAAACAATATGTAATTCTCTTCATTTTATGGTTATCGCATTAACTTGTATCAGGACAGACATACTTCTGATTAATGGATTGCGTTCAAAATTCTACAGAATGCAAATATCACTATGCAAATTTCATTTATCTTATTGCAGAGCCTTTTTGAATTTGTATGTTCACATACCGACAGACATAATTCCAAAATTGGTTTTTTCGGACAGGAACATCTCAAATGTGGAGATTTGTCAAAATCTCAAGTTCAAATATTTCGATGAGCTTTCTCTTTCTATACTTTGCATACAAGGATGTAAAATAAAGGAAAACAAGAAAATTTAATCATTTGAAATTACCCAAAAATATGAGAGTAAGTTATTTTTAAGCAGAGTATCAATATAAAAGGCTTTGAAAGAAAAACAGTATATATAATTGTTTACACTCATAGTTATTCGTTACGTATTGTCAAATCTTGATCATTTAAAAGAAATATTTTGAAAATGAGAAAACACATGCAATTAAAACAATTAACTGACAGCTAAGTAACTACTATAAACGTTGAACCATTTACTTAAAAAATATAAAATCATATATCAACACTATCATTAGGCATTTTCTTTTTAAAAATTACAATAAAACAGAGATAGATAATTAAACAAAAGTAAGTTATGTAAAAACATTCAGTTTATACAAAATAAAAGGGAATATCACTTTCAATCAAACCAGTTTCACATTCGTTATCATTATAGCTGAAACAATAAATAGAAGCTGTACTAAACTTATTATTTGATGTAAGGAATACCAGTTATTTTATTATACATGATATTTCATAGTTCCACGTCTCTCTTAGTATATACTGTAGTATTATTCAAAAAGAGAAAATCATTCAACCAAAATAAAAGCGAAACGTCAAGTATTTTATTTTTGTTCAATGAGTAATTTCTTTCCCTATTTATGAATTTAAATTATATCTTTAATTTTCGAAATTTATTCCAGTACTCATTACAACTGTATATAAGACACCTTAGACGTATTAAAATAACTTTTTTAATTTTATACTCATGTCTAAGAAAGTAACATTCTTTATAAATTTGAATTTTATTAAAAATTTTTAATTGTTAGTTTTTTTATTATTTAAAATGAATGGTGTTGGAACTTAAACCTGAATCCTTATGGGAAACTTTAAAGGATTATTAAAATTCAAATATTAAACAATATTTAAAAAATATACAACTTATTCATTAATATTAAAACAAATAATTATCGAATTATTCTCACTTTTTAGGTGCTCAATGCTTCGATGGTTATTCTATATTTTTATTACCATATATCTATATTCTATATTTTTATTATCATCTAATTCTTTATGAACGAAGAGAATAACGTATTCGATATGAATATTTTGATAATTTGTTTCAAAATAAGATATGCAAGCCGTCTTTTCGATGAAATGGGATTTTCAAACATTTTTCTTAATCATAATGCTTTAGATATATAAGTAGAGAATTCTAGATATAACAATTTGGAAATAAGTTTATTGAAAAGTTTTGGATATAAGTTTACGTTTTGGAATAAATTGATTGGAATGATAACTTCACTGGATTAAAAAATCCGCTAAAGAATGTCAAAGAACTCGAAACTTTAATTACATCATATGAAATGGTTTAAGTGTTTACGGGTTTTACTTTTAGAATATATCTTACTCTTTAAATAAATCAAAATAAAAATGCCTGTTTTGTGATAAATAAATTATATTTTTTATGTTTTTTTTAATTTAGAGTGTTATGATAATAAATATTATTTACGAATGGGTAATTAACGTTTTTTTTTTATATTTAAATAAACCGGTTCTACAAAGGAGTTCTAGATATGATAATTGTTTGTGAAAATTCATCCGTTGCACCCATGTGTCCTCAAATTGCATGAGGAGAAACATTTTGATTATTTAGACTCAATTTACTTTCCTCAGAACAAGTCAATAATTAAAAATTACTAAGTAGATTCGAAGAAAATTTATCTATTTTATTTTAAATTAAAGATTTGATTGAAGTAATTATTTTCAAATACTATACGATCTAAATTTTAATTAAATTCAAATAGGTCTTCTTGGAACAATTAATCATTCATACAATATACGATATAACGTCATTTCGACCAACACTTAAAATATCACAAATAAAAAAAATCGTTATGAATTTCTTCAGAAATAATACTTTGAATAATATTTTCCTTTTAAATCTCGAAACAAGGCTTTAATGAAAAGCCCTTCTAAAAGAAGATCAATGTAGTTTAGTTAACATTGAGGGAATCTAGGAAAATAATAACATATCGTTAAAATATGTCAATTAACGATTTTTCTCTAAAATAAATTAGACAAAAAAAAATCTGATCATAATTAAAGTAGGCAGATGGCGAATATTTATTGCTTTCGGCAGTCTAATGAAAATCCATTAAACAAAAATATATTTCTTCAGCAGTTATAAGATGAACAATTCCTGATTTTCCTTGTACGAGGCCGACAGCATATTGCGTGTGAAGGATTTGACAAGATAATTGACGGCAGTAGGTGCTGGGACTTCGTTTAATTGGAATTGAATTTCGAAGGGTTTACTTGGAAACTGATTAAAGAGCTTTAGGTATTTACTTAGTAAGTCTTAGAAAGAAATAACCCTAAAGGCTTAAAAGAGAACTTGGATCTTTGTTAATTAAAATTTTATAAAAAAAATTACTTGACATGCTTTATTGTTTTTAGTTCTATAAACCTCATTAAATTTCTCGTAGAATTTCAAGAGGCTTATTTTATAAATTTACATTGGTTTGACTTGTTAATTAAGCTGAAAAGTAGTTCAAGTTAAGAAGTAGACGTTATTTTTGATTCGTTAAGAAGTAGACGTTATTTTTGAAACAGCGTTTGTAAAATATTTTGTACTACTAAATTAAGTTGGGTAGCCTAAAAATATTAAAGGAAGAGCACTTATTTCGTTTGTGCTTTTTATAGATTAATGCTTTCTCATAAAGTGCTGAAAAGTTTTTAAACACTTTTTTAAGTTAAGCGTTATAAACAACGTTTTTATGTTAAGAATCGTTTTATATATATAGAATATAGAAATTCGATAAGAAAATATCTTAACATAAAACATTTATTGTTTAAAACAGTGCATAAAGATGTTGGAATAAAGAACATTCTGTACGTGTTGTTAACACACTTATTATATTCGTTCATGAGCAAATTAAAATTTCAGTAAAAACTGCTTTTAAAAATACACTTCTTTAATTTTACTAAAGCTTAAGAATTCTTAAATTTTATTTGCTACCTTTTAATATTTAACTTTGAAATCATATACTCGAATGTTACAATTAGTTTTTGTTAAGTTCGCTATCAGGTGTATCATTGCTATAAACAACAACAACCCCCCCCAATTTATTAAATTAATAATTATTAATTAATTATTAATAATTAAATATTGATAAAATTAGTTATTAATAATATTTCTCTTATAATGGATATTTTATACAAATTTAGTTTGCAACTGTTATGTGAATATTAATTTATTTTACCTTTCAGAATTTGTTTTTTTTCCCTTATTAATAAGATTCATGTTTTATTTAACATTTTAAAAGCCATTTTTCCATTTGTATTTCAAAGAACCCAGAACTGAGTGAATGAGCTTCTTTTTATTTTCTAAATATTATCATTGATTTTATCACAATAAAAGAATGAAATATGCAATGCATTTTTTTAAAAAATTTTACGTCAATATCACTTTATATTGAGAGGTAATAGCTGTAAAAATAAAATAAAAATTGACATAATGCAATAATATGAGAGAAAAGTGAGTGATGGAAATGAAGGAAGTAATAGTGACAGAATATAATAAACAAAATTTCGTAATCTATTATTAATTACCAGTAATGGCATATATATATATATATATATATATATATATATATATATATATATATATATATATATATATATATATATATATATATATATATATATATATATATATATATATATATATATATATATATATATATATATACTATCCACGGATAATAGATGTTTCTGTGGCCTTAAATTAAATTAAAATTAATCAGCGTTGAATACAAAAATAGATCTTTATAAAACTTTGATAAAATCTGTTGCCCGCTACAGAAGTGAATGATGGATGCTTAACAAAGCAAAACGGAGCATCTATAGATTTTGGAAAGAAAGAAAACTTAAGAATTTTTTTTTTTGCTCATAAAACAAAATAACGTTTGAATGATTATATATAATCATCGCACATGATTGTATATGATATATATTGATATTAGAGATGATATTATATATGATATTATACATGATATTATATATGATATTATGTATGATATTATACATGATTATATATAATCATGAATTACTAGCGTATATTTTAGTAGATAATGAAATAGCAGATTAAGCTGCAAAAATGCCACTATATTGCTTAATATAAAGAATCATTTCAATATTTTAGAAATAACTTTCAAGATTAAAAAAATTAATAAGTGAATGGCAAACATGCTGGGAATTTGAAGCAAAAAGAAAATTTTAGCATGGGATATCAAGAGAAATTGAAACTTCTAGATGCGTAGATAATAAATTCATTACTCCAGAAGTTTATTCCAACTATCTATTCCTTTTTAATGTTGAAACCTGCAAATATGGATATAGTAAAAATATCAATGATTACCCAAGCCACTATGCATTCTCTTGTCCACTGCTGAAACTCATCACACAAGCAATATAAAAATGAGAATTTCCAATGTTACAGGTAAAAATAATTTGAGAAACGAAATTCGATGATTGATGATTCATGCGCGTAAACGATTATCAGACTTTTCCTATTAAATTTAATATTGAACTCTGTTTGCGAAGGATATCGATTTATGAACATTTCTGGTTTTTATATTTTTATTTATTTTATATTTTATTTATTTATTTATTTTTATTTATTTTATATTTTATTTTATTTATTTATTTATTTTTATTTAATTTATATTTTATTTTATTTATTTATTTTATATTTTATTTATTTATTTATTTTTATTTAGTTTATATTTTATTTATTTATTTTTATTTTATTTGTTTATTTTTATTTATTTATTTATTTATTTATTTTTATTTATTTTATATTTTATTTTATTTATTTATTTTTATTTTATTTGTTTATTTTTATTTATTTATTTATTTTTATTTATTTATTTATTTTTATTTATTTATTTATTTTCCATATCTTTGCTCTCATTTCATTTATTTTACTCAAAATGTATTGTTTTGTGGGACATGTGATGGGGGCTAAGCTGCTCGTGTCCCCTTAAGGATTTTATTAAAAGTTTCTCTTCTATATTCTCATGTGTATCATTTTAATTCTTGTTTTTCTGCTTTTTAGTGAAGTAATAATCCTTTACCCCTGAATTTTAAATTTATAATTATTATTAAATGAATTTATGCCCATAACGCAGCTGTTGGCACAAACTATATAATCAAGAAAATGAAATAAAATATAATATAATCATGTAATTTCTGAAAAATAAATGGTGAACTACATTGTAAAAGTAATGAAAATATATTATATTAAATTGTTGGGTTATATATCTAGATATGAATGATGTATTCCTAAATAAAAAATAAAATTCTAAGAAGCAAAAAACAAAAAAAAATAGCGAGATTCCATATCAAAAGGCTCGAGAGTATCGATAAGGATCTGAAGCATATAAGAGTGAATCGATGAAGTGTTATTGCACTAGATAGAAACTTAGAGTGAAAGTCTTGACCCGTAACAGACAGTAATGCTCTCAAAAAAGAAGAAACATAAGAAAATTTTGTTAGGTCTTTGGAAATCGCTCCTGAACAAATTTTTTTTCAAGTTTAACAGGACAGCATAAAAAAATATTAACTTGGATTTTTATGTTACTGATTTATTAACTACAAAACATAACTGGATTATGTGGGCACTTAGGTATGATAACTTTCTATTACTATAACCTATATGAGTAAAACTTCTAGATTTATTATTGTTCACCAGTAGTTTTTTTCTGCTTTCCTATGGATTTTGGATGATTGAAATGTAGTTGTTTCATAATAAATAAACAAAATTTAATAAATCATTTCTTCTCATCGAATTTACTTTCTATTTTCTGAGCACTTGTAATTAAGTGGATCTAATTTAGTCATGATTAAATACGTGCATCTCCCACAATGGGGAATTATTCGCTCAGCGCAAGATGGCTGAATGCAAATCATGTACCATTAAATTCCATTGATTTATAATGTTTGAAATGTTTAGTTTCCTGATAAAGTCACTGGTTCTAGTTCTCCCCTTTCAATCAACCGACTATATTTCTATACTTTTTGGCACAAAACATAAATTTCCCTCATAAAGTTTCTTCGTGTATGAAATAACCGAAAATAAAAGTATACTTGCTGTACATGTTTTTTTTCCCCAAATGATTAAAAATGAATGAAAAAAAAGTTTTTAGTATTATTAAAGTGCTAGAATGGCAAAAAAATTGCATTAAGCACTGTTATTTAAACTCTCCTTTTGTTTTATGATGAAAAATTTAAAGGAAAGATTCCCCAAGCAATAATAATCCATAACAATGTTTATTTCAAATCAAGGTAATTTTTTAAAGGATATTTTAATTTTACTGAATAATGAATCTGTTGAAGATTTTAAGAAACTCAAAGAAATTATAAATAAAGTATTACATTTCGAGTCTTCCAGGGTGCATTCGTCTTTTAATAAAAGAATCGGAAAGAAAAACTAAATAACGAAGTATAAGTCTGCTGATAGGAAATACTGTAGCACGATATTAAGATTGCATTGCATTTCGTTCTGCATCTATTTTGTTCAATTCTATGTACCACATAAGAATGTGCACTTGAAAAGGAAAAAAATGAGATGTAGTTTTTAACAACTAATTTAAACTTCCACGTTATATGAAACACGTAAGTTGTTGAATCTTCTTTTACTACATTATTAAATATGCACTTCTATACTACAGGATATCTGCAGCTACATGCTTAGATAACATAACTTTCTTTCTCTCTTCCTTTCTTTCATGAGCCATTCTTATTTTCTTCAGGCAGAAACTTTGAGTACCTCTCGTTTAATACCTCTGTTTGAAATATTCAACAGTAAAGAAGCAAATACCTATAAAAAGATTTCATTGAAAAATGATTTAAAGTATATTAAGATTATGAAAATATATAGATTGAATGATCATGATGCTTGTAAGAGGTTAAATATAGAATATTTAACAGATGAATCGGATATCATGCCCTAGAAGATTCAATAAATATGCTTAACATAACGCAAAGCACTTAACCTCCCCCTAAAATATTCCACATTTATTGCTTGATAATCAGATGCAGTTCGTCTACTTCAAAATTAGCAATGCCATAAAAATCATTTTCAACAGATTTTAATTTAAAGAAAATATTTTATATTGATAAGTAATCAGAAATTTTTAATCTGGGGCCCATATATGAAATATAATGCATTTCAAACATTTTGAATAACAAGTACATGATGTAAATTCTTCGGACTTTAGTCAATAGAAAATTATGTGAATATTGCGCTGACAGTTCTTCACCCCCTCATATGTACCTATTTCCACCCAGTCAACTGGACAATTCTCATCCAAAAATAAATATTAAATAAGACGGGCAATAAATTATTTTCAGTGTTTATCGTTTTTTAAGTTTAATAATTAAAATAACTGGCCTCTAACAAAACTTTTCGTCTGAATAACATATATTTTATAACAATAGAACCATTTTCCTCTGAACTATCCATATACATTTCTTTTCAAACAATAAATTCTGAAAGAAGTTGAAAATTCAATCAACCATAAGTGTTTTTGTCAAAATAACAAGATTCGAAATCGAAATTCAAACATCCAAAAAGAGAAAAGAAAGGGAAAAAAACTTAGAGAACGAAGGTGAAATTTGGATGAGAGTGAAAAAAAAAATGTAAGAGATTCAAGACAATTCTGCTTTGATTGAAGTTCGAGCGCCTCTAAATTCAAAAGAAGAAAAGTGTTTTATTTTCTTTCAATCAATCAATAAGATGTGTTTGCTGAACGATGAATTGCCTGCATTTCACTTGATTAATGGTTAATTTTCTACCTTATTTTTACGTTTTTATTTATTTATTCATTTTCGATGATCATTTGGTTTTTAAATTCAAAAAGTAATCAAAGAACATCGAAATCGTAAAGTGGAAGAATAATAAAATTGAAAAAAAAAACATTCCAGGAGGTGCTGCAGCCTTATTGATAATTTAGCAATATATGTAAGAATTATGCATAAATTGTTAAATTTGGAGCAATTAAATCTTTAAGAATCAAATATAAGACAAATATTTCATAACATTTATTTAAATTCTAACTCAGAGATGTCTACTCAGAAATCAAGTAAATATGATTTCATAAAAGAATTTATGTTGAAACTTTAAACAATATGGCGCAAAAATAATAAGAAATATGTATCAAATTTTTTGCAAACTCTTTTCAGATATTTATCTTTTCATGTATCTAATTTAATTAAAATAGGAGACAGACAACTCTCAAACACAATTCCCTTTCTTTGAAAAAAGATATGTTTATAAAGGATCGATATTTTACATAAGTACAGTTTATATTCTTAAATAAAAATAAATAATAGACAATAATTTGGAGCAGATATTTAAAATTTTATACGCATATAAAATAGAAAATTAAACATGCTTATTCGCTAAAAATATTATATAAATAATTTGGACAGTATTTAGAGCATATTTTTAAAATATTGTGCTCTTATAAAATACAAAGGAAAATCTGTTTATTTGTGAATTAATTGTACTTATTTTTTATCGCTTTTGGAAAACATGTATGTTTTTTCTTTGGAATCATCATAATGTTTTTATCCAAATAAAATAATATTCAAATTGTTTTCAGAATTATGAAATAAGAATTAATTTTTTAAAAACTTTTTTATTCATTTATTTTAAAGACAAATTTATATGAAAAAAATCTTTCTGAAACACACAGATTAGATCTGAAATATTATTTCCTTGTCAGTTCATACAAATATATATTTAAATTAATTGCAACACTTTCACTCATATCGAAGATCTTAAGAAGCAAATAGCATTTTTTTCATTCTGATTATATAAGCGCTACTTTGTGTGAAATCCATAAGAGTTAATCTTCTAAGCTTTGCTGGAACTAAAATAGAATTTTACTTCTAGTTACTGCCGTCTCTAGATTCCGTCTCATAAAATTTTTAGGACTTTTTATATATATTTTGATGTTAAGATAAACGATGTATGAAAGATTAATTTGCGGGCATTCATGCATATCTTCTGTTTAATTTTAGATTGATGAGTACGCTATTTGATTGTCCTGAGGGTGAGAATGTGCGCATTATTCATGAGTGAAAAATTTGATTATCTTTTACGTATGCCTTTTTATGTTAATTGTTAGTAAGTTAGTAAAAAAGAATATAATTATTTGCCAATTACTTAGAAAGTTAATTTAGATTATGGAACGAAGAAAACAATTGCATTTGAGTTATAAATTGGTCTGCGTTGAAAATAACTATTAAAATATATCGTAAATGAAGTAAGATACAGGATATATATTTGAATAGTGTGCATCATAGGTCCTACAATAATTATCTACAACAGAAATTTTTTATAAGGCTGAGAAAGTAATAATAGCATTGCAAAGAATTTCTAATGTCCTCTTCAGCTAAATTCCTCAATGTTTCTCCATAAAAATAGCAGGGGAGCAAAGGAAAAAATTACGTGTTTTGCTATAGAACTTATATGATATTTATCAAATTAACAATGCATTACATACCATATTCTGTCAAATTTTTAAATTTAATAAAAAAAAATTATAATTTTATATGTTTCTTAAAAAAATATATTCTTATTAAAATAAAGTAGATTAAATTACTTAATTAAATCATTACGTGTTTCTTCGTTATAAATAAATGATTTTCTTTTTGTAAAGGTTTTGCTGACGCCATTAGATTATTCTGTAAATTTTAACCTAATGGAACATAAATTAAAAATGTAAAAATCATAAATTTCGTTTTGGGGCAAAACTAATTAAAAAATTTTTTCAGAACTTTTTATTATTTAGTAATATTTTTCATATGAAACTTCTTTATTTCAAATTTGTCTTCAAAAATATTAAAAATAAATTTATGCAACAAGGTAATTTCTCCATTAAAACTTCGGTGTTATTCAAAACACATTTTGAAAATGTAGAATCAGTTATAGCAAATGGGAAAGGAATTTGCTGTAATTATCATATTTTTTTCCAATTTAAAATGCTAATATATTATGTAAATGAGGGTTTATTTTTTCCGAGAATATATCCATGTTCTGCAGAGTCCATTAAGTAATACATCTTTTTAAAAATAATTTAATTATTAAGCTCCTAATTACTCTAAAGACTATGGGAAAAATGAAATATTCGTTTCATTTCTGATCGCAATAAAGAATCAATTGGACGAGAATATATTTCAAATAATTAAAAACTGATGTAAAATTGCCTCAGAATGCATTTAAATGCCTGTTTCAAATTATCCCCGAATTCTGCTTCAAGTACTCCTTAAATAATTTTTTTTCTCAAAGTTTTTTCAGCAAAACTATATCATACTTCATCCTGTATTAGTTAAAAATTACATGACAGTATTACAATGTCCAATTTTCAGTACTTTTCAATCAGTCTATTTCATTTTGTAGAGAAATTGCTTGAAAATGTTGAAGACAAAATTTAATCGAAACAGAAATGTCAAAACTTTATGACACATGAAAATAAAATATTTAAATCTTAAAAACATACATAAAAAATAGCAAAAAATGAAATATATAAATACTTTACTTATATATTTACTTACAAACTACTTTAAGCAGAAGGTTCATTCTACTCTTCAGCTCATTTTTCTTTGGCATATACTCTTCTTAAAAAAATCATATGATCTATTTCAATCGATAGGAACTAGGAGTACAGCTTTTCATAGATTCAGAAATGAAATCGCAAACTTTTCATTCACCACCAAAGCCAGGTTCCCATTTTTATCAATTCTATAAACACGAGAAATAAGATATCTTCCTTCTGTCATCTTTAGAACTTTAAAATCAACCTTGAACGATTCGAGATCCCTTTATTTCCGCATCCCCCATTTCTTGTCACTATCAGGTAACCCCCTTTTCCCCCTCCCTCCTTCATTCTTTATCAGAAAACGCGAAAACATTATATATATAGGTCATATGATGGATATTTTTAAAATGTCAGTTGTTTATTTGATATGAAAGAATTTAATTTCATAATTTTTGAAACTCTATTTCTTTCTTATGTCCTATCACATAACAAAAATTCATTAAAATTGTAATATTTTGTTGTCATAAAACACGTTTTCGATTACCTTATCTGCAAAGGGAAAACATTAATCCGTTTCTCAAGAGAAAATTAAATCTGAAATTGAGGTTTATTTGCGAGGGTTTACTTTCTGTAGATCCAAAAAAGTTACAACTTATCAATAACTGTGCATATAATAGATGTAGAAAAATAATTTTGGTTTAATTTTTTTTTAACATGATCATGATAAAATTATATGAATGTTTTCAAGTAATGCTGCAAAATGAATGAAAAATTTCCTCTCCCTCAAGAATATTTTAACCAGATGTTGATGATTTTCTAAGGCCTCACCAGCTCACTCTGTAGTCCCTCATCGCATTTACTTCCCATTCCCATTGACCTAATGTGACTCTGCGTTAGGGGTGAAAATTTTAAAATGCATAAATTTAGAAATGCGAAACATAATTTTTTTTCAAACCTGTTTGTAATTTTATAACAAAATACAAACAAGATGAGCAGCATTTGCTGTATATAAAACTTATATAAATTTATCTAATATCTTATGTGTCTATTTGATTCAAGTATTTTAAATGTAGTGGTTTTCAAAGGCAACATAAGAAATTTCTATAAAAAGCAATTTCGTATTTGTTTTATTTTTCCTTAAAATATTAATCAGGATTTTAAAATAATAGACAGTTTATGAATTTTTATTTTTATCTTTCAGTGTAGGTAATCATATTAATATTCTAAAGGCATTCATTGTGAGACCACATGAGGACTTTTTGTAGTGACAGGAAAATTGATGCAATTTCTATACATAATGATTATTCAATTCTTTAGCCTAATGTTTATGTAGGAAATTTCAATTCTATGTAATTAATGATTGTAGGAATATAAAGCAGTACAAATTTCAGGAAGCTATTCATTGATATAATTAAAAATAGTAGATTTAAGGGTAATTATAATTTGCTAAAGATAATCTGAAAAAACTGGAAATGGATAATGCATGAAGTTAGAAATATCATTAAAATTAGAGCGGCTGGGGGGGGGTCAGTAAATTAAATTTGTAGTAAAATAAAGAACCAAGTAACTCGTAGAAAGAAAATATTTATGTTTGGAAAGTATATTGTAAGATATAGCAACGCAGACTTCACCTTTTTAAAAATCATTTGTCATTTTTTAAAAATTGTTCTTTTTTGTCTTTATTACAGGAATTGATATACTCATGAGAATCTCTAATATGCTTATCTGAAAGAAAAATTGCAATTATATTGCGAATGTTCTGATCCCAGTTTATTTTATTTCAATACTAGCCGTCTTTAGAGATTTGCTGGTTCACAAAAATATTAGTTATGCTTGAATTCAATCAAATCTCATCTGCATTAGTTGATGATCATGTTTCCTTCTAATTATTAAACTGTGGCAGATATCAAGTCCGCATTATTTTAATAGCTGTTAGCCCTTCCATTTTTTTGTGTATATATGCATTCCAAATGAAATCAAGCTCCATAATGTCCATAAAAATGTAGCTACCCAGGCGATCTGTCTTCAAATTTCATATTATCTTTCGCACATGGAAATTTATTTCTGATTCTTTCTGTAAATTGCAGCAATAATAAAAGGAATCGTGATTTTTTTTAACACTGGAAGAAAATTTCACAATTAAATATTTGAAGTCTTATAAAAAAAGATTGAATGTCAAATTGTTTAGTCTTTCAATTCTTATAAATTAGGATATTTCTTCGTGTACAAGAACTTAAAGAAGCACGAATGTTTACTATCATAAATTTTATAGTAAGCTGTTAAAAATGCCCAATGTTACGATTAGTTTTTATTATAGGCATCAAAGCATTTTTATATAAATATTTATAGTTTGAAATTCTTTGCAACATTGAAAAAGATTATGTCAAATTAAGGGAAAATATGCCTTAAAGAATAATATATATATATTTTAAATATTAGAGAATTGCATTAGCATTGAGAAGCATACTTTCATTTTTAAATGATGTAGAAAGGAATTTTTGTAACTGAACTGGAATTTGTGTACCTTCGTGTGATTTCAACTGGTTTTACTGTCTTAACCATCGCATTGTAAATAATAATTTTCGCATTATGCAGTTTACAGGAAGAAAGCCAGCCTTAAAGTTATTTTATTATGTTAGTTAAAGCAAAAGCGTAAATTCTGCTTTGAAGTTGAATTCTAAATAAAATAACTTTTTCCTTTATCATAGCTTTTACATTGACTAAAACATGCTAACGAAATATATTAAGAAGCAATGAAATTTGCTTGAATTCGTACTATTATGTAGTGATTTTTTTGTGACCTCCACTATTTTAATAATAATTGTAACAATGTAGATGCTGAAATTAGAATAATACTTTAAAAATTATTCTTAAACTGAGAAATTATGAGGAAAATATTAATAAGATATATGTATCATTTTATTGTCTCATATCTTCACCTTATATTAAAGTAGGAGGGTCAATGAATAAGAGGATACTTAAACGTGCGAAAGTTGGAAAAATTATTATTTTCTATGTAGGCGATGATTTGAATAATAATAAGAACCAAATTTTGATTCATATTGAAGTACATAATTTAAGCTCAAAAGCTTACAATTTTAGGGCTAATTCTTTGCTATTACAATTTGAGGGCTAAACTACTCTTTGGAAACTTAATTATGTTATTTTTATTAAAGTTTATGACTAATTTTTGTAACTAACTTTTCGAATCAATTGAACTAGCTGATTGAAATAATTTACTTCTTGCTTGCACAAGCCCCGACAAATGATTTGAATATTATGTAATGTAATATAATAAGAAAAGTAATTTCATAAGCTATAATCCTATTAGCATAAAATGCTCTGCAATATTTTAATAATATATTTTCGGGTGAAATATTAACTAGACAAAATATATTTGTAATAAAATAACGAAACAATAACTTAATAAAACAAATCCGATTAACACAATACATATATGATATTTCTACAATTTTCGAAACATTCCGACGTATTTGTAATAAAAAATAACAACTTGGAAATGTCTTACAGCCTTATGGGCAAAGATAGATATATGATATTTAATGAATTGCTTGTATAACATTAATTATAATACTGGTTTTCATAAAATAAATATCTGATTTAAATAAATGAAATTCCTTGCACTACAATCAATCTAATTTTGAATATAGTCTGAAATAAAATTCAGCATATAAGTCATGCAATGTAAATTTAATGCAAAAGAGATAAAATTATTCAAAAACATTAAACGTTTTGTAGTTTTATGCAAACTTTGCAGAAGTACTTTTTAATATGACGGGTATGTGTTGGAGGAAAATATTCCATGCATATAAAATTTTGTAATCGCTTAGGATAATTTCTCTTAATTTTTATTATAATTCTTTTCTCTTTGTAAATTTTTGAATTTTATGTTATTATTTTTTATTATTTATCTGGTTTTCCATAGAATTTCAATATGGTACTTCTTATTATTTGTATACTATTGAACAGCTTTTATAAATGGAAAATGAACATCTATGTGATGAATCGAAATAAAAGGACTACAAATCTAATTAAGAGCCTTCAGAAAGAATTATGGTTTCATTACCTTATAACACTCCTTGCTTAAACGTTCAAAACTGCTGATTGTACTAAAATATCCAAGTCCTTTAATGCAAATACCAAAATAAATTATCAGGATTAAAGAAAAGAAAAATAGCATTCTAAACAACCATTAATATTCCACTATTAAGAAAATTGATAGAAAAAGTTTGTCGAAGTCATACTCCTTATAATTAAAACAGAGAATTAACGAATATTTATTTCTTTCAGGTGTCGAATGAAAAGCAATTAAGCAGGAATATATTATTTACCCTGTCACCAGGAGGGGAACACCTGATTCTCATCGAATAAAGGCTCGCTTATAGCATATTGAAAGCGAGTGATTTGACAATTTAATTGACGGCAGAACATGCTAAGACGTCTTTTCGCCAAAATTGGATTTCTAAAAGCTTCCTATGAATAGAAACTGATTAAAGCACTTTAGATATTGACTAGAACCGTCTTAGAAAGAACTTTTGAAATCCCTTAACATTCTTGGAGAAGCACGATAATTGAAGCTAAGATAAATCGCCAAAAGCTTAAAAGATGTCTTTCCCATTTATTAATTGAAATTAGAAAAAAAAATCGTATCACTTACCTCCAAGTTTCATGTTAATGTCTTGTCAATGCTGTTAAATGCTTTAAATCAATTAATACAAGGCGTTTTACAACCATCAAGACAGTTTTCACTTTAATTTATTCTATGTTTCCATCGCTTGCTTCAGAAAAATTCTTACTTAATTATTCATTCTTATTATTCTTTCTTATTCTTGCTTATTACTCTTTCTTAATTATATGTAATATGATATATGTAACGTAATATTTGTAACGTATATATGTAATATATATATATTATATATATATATATATATATATATATATATATATATATATATATATATATATATATATATATATATATAACGTATTCTCCTAAGTATGAATTCCTTCTAAGTAATTAAACGTGTATATTACCCAAACATCATTTAATAATTAATTTTTCAACTAAATAATGAGAGTGTAAAAAAATTCTACAATTTTCTGAAACACTTTTTTTAAAAAATTGATTACTTTTCAAATAAGAAATTTAAATTTTCACTTAACATTTATTCCATATTCATAATGGCAAAAATAGAAAATGTTTTGAAGGGGAAAAAGTATTCAAATTTTTCCATCTTTCAGTACCTATAAATTAGGAATTTCTTCGTGTACAAGAACTTAAAGAAGAACGAATATTTACTATTATAAATTATATAATAAGTTGTTAAAAATGTCCATTGTTACGATTAGTTTTTATAGTGGGTTTTTAAGCCTTTTGATATAACTATTTATAGTCTGAAATTTTAGTTATTTAGGGTTATTCAGCTGTGAAAATCGTAAGATTGGATTCAACTTTATAAAACATTAAACAAAGGGACAAAAAGAAAATAAAGTTAATAATACAATGCACCAATTTTTCTCAAGTATAATTAGAAACCTGCTCTAGAAAAATAAGCAATAAACAAAGGAATTATATATAAATAATTTTTCTTCGTTATAATACTAAATAAATATTTCAACGAACATTTTAAGAAATCAATTCCGTATATTTAAATGAGAGTGAGTATGCATTGTATTGCGTATTTCACCAGTCTGAACAATTTTCAAGAAAGTTTAAAGACAACAAAACGATTGCAGTTTTAAAATTATTCAAGGAGTATAAGAGAAGTTCATTAAACTCGAATATAAGAAAAATCTTGGTAAATTGAAAATTAATTTTTATTATTTGCAATCAGATCTCAAGGAAATTTTAACACGCACCAACATCTGAATTAAAACATCCTCTATTGAAACTTCTATGCAATCAAGCTCGACTAAATAGTGAAATTCCAATTATGCTAGAACTCTAATCAAAATATTCTGATTTTGCAATAGAGATTCTGGGTAAGGATAGTCTTGTTGGTAAGGCGTTGGATTCTTTTATCTTGGGTTGTTGGTTTGAAACCCGCCGCCATGTACATGGTGATTGGTGCACGTATAAATCTTCGAAGCTACAAAGTTCTCCAAGTCTAGACAATACTACTGGGAATACTGGATCAGATGTGATTGTTCCCAGACTCAGGTCTAAATTACGATCTGTAGATGAGTGAATGAAATGTATGAATGAAATCCGCCCGTGAAGTCTCGTGAAAAGAGCTGTGACGTATGAGAAACTAAGACGTACTCTTGGCTCTAGAAGGCGCTACTGAAACAAGAGATACTAAAACTCGGCTTAAAATTCCTGACTTCGTCATCGAGCCTGTCTATGACAAGCTCAATAAGCAATAACAACAGTAGAGATTCAAATATAAACTGCCATGACTCTATAAGTAAAAGAAAAGCTATGAAACATGTTTTAGATATCTTTACATTTCGAAACGTGCATACCTAACATTTGCTTAACTAGATGACGAAAAGAGTATCAAACTCTAGCTGGCCTTTAATAATCAAAACGTTGTAGGAAGGTGGAAAAGGAAAAATGTATGTTATATTAAAAAAAATAGTCTGTTATTAATAGATTTTTGCAAATATTTTTATAAAATAATTTTTAAAAAATCCTGTTTTAAATTAACGAATATTTTAAGTCATTTATTACTTAACTTCTGTAAATAATCAATTAATTTAATACTACTTGGTCCAGCTGTAAGCTCTAATTCATTGTTCAGTCCTTTCGAATACAGGTGAGGATGATTTAAGGTTTATTTACTATCGTAAGCTTTGTATTAAAGAATTAAAAATACATTATGCTACCGGTGCATTTTGATTAAAAGTCGAAGAAAATAAATGACATTAAACCAACAAGGATTTTGAAATAAAGATCAATATGGTAAAAAAAATATTTATTTAAAAATATTATATAAAGTGACAAAACTCAAATGCAAATAAATATTGTCCAACAATGAACTTTGCGCAGTGACATACGAATGAGAATTGTCTTCAACTTTCCTAAGAATTCGACAGAAATAAAAATTATACAATAAGAATTATAAAATTATTCAAAGTGTTTTTAAATAGAATTACATTTAAAATTAGAGTTTTAAAATGATGCAAACAATTAATTTCTTACAAAGTTCGCAATGTAAACAACTGAACAAAACTGCAGCTTATTGTTCTAAGACGGTATCTCTTATTGAAAAATCCAAATTGAGTTTTATTAAAATTGCTTCATATTTCCATATAGCATTCCTATATAAATCCTAGAGTGACTATTATCGTAATATCTAGATTAAAAAAGATTTATTTATTACATTTATTTATATAAATAGGAAAAGGAAATCAAATTTTTCAACAAAAATATCAGCATATTGTTTTATATTTCCTACAATTTCTGTGCAGAAAATAGACAATAAATTGGAATTAATCCTAAACTATGATTGATTAAGGAGAAAGCCAAGTAGTTTCTTCAAAATTGCTCCAGTCGTTCTATCCGTACATCTTGACATGCCTTGGAAAAAATTACTGTGCTGAGAGATTGATTATATAATTATATCTTCACAATTTTAGCCTTAATGATTAAAATATGTTAATAAAATTTCATATCGAATTTCTTACATATCTTTAAACGACTTTTCCTTCTCCTCACTCCTTCTCAATAAGAGGTGGAAGAAGTCATTTGTAACTGCAGGATATTTATTTTACTCCTAAAACAAATTATTACCCTTTAATCAAAATCAATTAACCATTTAAAAATGTTTCTGAAAAAAAGGGGCATACAAGCATCAAGTCTTGTACTCTTTATAGAAAATCCAGCTTTGACTTATATTCATTTACTTACTTATTTTAAGTTCAAATAACCAAATAGGTGAACCTCAGAAAAAAAATTCGTATATAATCAAAGAAAGAAAATCAAACTTATGTGAACAAAGAAAGAAATAATTAAAAAATGCAATTGTCAAACTCAAAATTATTGATTGCAAGTCAGATATGTTTAAGTATAAAAAATAATTCAAGAATCGTGAAAACCACAAAAAAATTACTGCGAAAAGAAACGGTCAGGAGGAAAACTTTTTAGAAAAGACTTTTCCTAATTTTAATAAAACTATTTTCATGACGGTCATGATACATAAAATAGTATTTAATGTAGCCAAAATAATACACATAGCCATTCTTATTTTATGTATTACTTTTGTATTAAAAATAAAATTATATTCTAAATTTATGTTTATTATTCATATAGTAAAAATATATTGATGGAATTTGATATATTACCTCATCTAAAATTTATGAGGAATAACGTTTAATAATATTTCAAATACTTTATTGGTTCCACAGAGTCAAAAAAGAAAATATACAGCTCCTACGTGTTCAACAATTTAATAAGGCAACTATTTATTTTAATTGAATAACAGTATGAGTTCAGTAATTAAATTTAAAAAAATTCCTGCGATAATTATTTTTTTTATTTGAATCGTCATTAGCACTCATTAGACTAAAAAGCATAATTAATAGATTAATTAGAAAAAAATATTTCAAGGCTTAATTTAAAAGACTGTAGTTTATTTATTAATCAAGTTTGATTATTAAAAATTATTTATATTTTTCATTAGTGTTTAATCAGGAAAATTAAATAAAAGCTTAAGACATAATTTATTGTTAATACAATTTCCTGAAATTTCTTTAAAAATTTGCGAATTTAAGAAAGTTTTAATCTGAAAATAGTTTGCGAACTTTTATTTGAGAGATTTTAATAGTAATGTATGGAAAGATGTGAATTGAAATGCTTTATATTTTAGAGTAAATCAAATATAAATTAAATTGATTGCATAAAAATTTAGTTGACTCTAAACAATAATAATATTTTTAAAATACAAATTTTGGATTGCTTCATTTGATAATGAATAAATTAAGAAAGAATTTAAATAGTTATGAACTTATGAAAATATCCTATATTATATTATGAAAATATCCTATATTATGACTATCGATTTGATATATAAAACATGGATTATTGAAAAGGTAAATACATCTTAATTTTGAGATTGTAGAATATTTTTTATTCTTATAAAAAATCTTAAATTTTTCTTTTCTTTTAAAATTAGTCAAATAAAAGAATGAGCTAGTCCAATGAAAGACTTAACATAAATTTTCATTTTTTTCCTTCTAAGACGTGTGTTAAAGGAAAACAAGAAATATTTACATAGGATGAAAATTTGCTTAATGTGCAATAAAATAATATATATATATATATATATATATATATATATATATATATATAACAGTTTATCATTTGCTTTATTTCAATAACACATTTTTGTATGATATGAAAACAAATTAATTAAACTCTATGCTTTTATTTCAATAAAATAATCCTACAAAAAAATCGATAAATCCCAGCAAACATCGAAAACTTATTATTAGTATATTACATTTTTTATAGAAAATAATAAGTCTGCAAATTACCCATTTCGTTTATATTATTTAATTTAACTATTGTTTAGATTTAAAATGTTTTTTTTTGTCTTTAAAACATGAGTAATTTTATCAAATAATTTGAAACATTTTAATTGTGAATTATTTTTTTTATTATTCACCTAAGCCATAATCTAGGAATACAATAGAAATATACCGAGGAATGATTAACCCTTTAAAACTGTTTAAATGATACATTTTTCTTCCCCCATCTTTTTATAATTTCAAATGTCTTGATCGTATTTATTATTTTTCTCATATAAGGAATGAGTTATAAAACATCTTCTAATAAATTTGAACATTTTATATGCCACAAACATTTTCAGACTTTGCTCTATTTCCTTTAAAATGTAGTCACACATGGTATGTATACTGTTTATCAAGTTAAACTAATAACCTGAAAAACTTTTCGCATTTAATTGTAGTTTTAAATCGTCGTCCATTGATTTACCAACTTTACAACACCAAAAGTTATTCCAGAAATAGTTTTCTACGATTTCGACAAAATTTGTTTTGCTTTAATGTGGTAAAATGTAAAATGTTCAAAAATTTAGATTTAAAAAATATTTTTCATGTTTATAAATTTAAAATTAACATTTCTAAAGTTTTCTTTAAAATTATCAGTTTTTAAAATGGTTCTACTAATTTAATTTTCAATATTCAATGACCAATTTTTTAAAGAATCATCTTAGTAGAATTATTCAATATATTTTGGATCCTAAATTACTTTCGGAGAAAAAAAAATGTTTACTCAAAAATTGTTCGGACTTTTTGAAAAATAGCTGATTTTACCACTTTCACTTTTTTTTTTAATATTTTAATCAATATGTCTTTAAAGTGGATGCCTCATTATATTAAGTTAATTTTTTTTAATTTAAAAAAATCAGAAAGTTCGAATAAATTATTTGGGCATTTTGTATTAGACTGGATTTCGAAAAAACAAACAAACTAATAAAAGCCTTAAGATTCAAACACAGAAATATTAAAACATAACCAACTTAACATTAATTTTTCTCATAAATAATAGAGAATTATAAGCAAGAAAACAATAATTTTATAAAATTTCATTGTTTCTTTCTTTGAACTTTGCAATTAAAAAAAAGTCAAAGAAAGAAACAATGAAATTTTATAAAATTATTGTTTTCTCTCTTATAATTCTCTAAAACTTCATTAAACTTTTCTTTTATGTTTTTATAGTTAATGTGTTTAGGAAATTATTCTTAATTTTTTTCTCAAATTCTGATTAATGCTTAGTATTAAATATAAAAAAAAACATTTAAATAAAATATTAATTGAAAACTTTCATTTGAAGCAAGCAAAATTTCTATATAAACGAATTGAATAAGAATGTGTCTAAACACATTTATACTATTTTTAATTATTATTTTTTATTTGAGCAAAACCGTTTTTCAAAATTCTGTTTATCTCGTGACATTTCTGTCTATCTCGTGACATTTCTACCAAATCTATTAGAATAAAAATAGGCAATAAATTATGTTGTACTTTTGAAGAATCATATTTTCTTTTCACAAACGATCCAAAATTGATGAACAGAAATTAAAACTGAAAGATCAGTGGAATCATCATGGTTTCAAAAAACATTATGGAAATAATAATGTTTTCAGAAAAATACTTTACTTTGCTTTAAAACGAAAAATTTGGTGGCTTAATTGTGAAAACATTTGATGTTTTCGTAAAGGACTGGCCCACAGATAATTTAAGTGCTAAATTCAAAAACCGGCATTTTTACCGATTACCTAATTTCCTTAACATAATTAAATCGAATCCTAATTAAACTTAACTGTATATAATGGATACGGAATAAACAAACTATTGTTTCTATCAAGTATAGATTTAATAGTCAATTTTTAGAGTAACATATTACTAATGCGTATATTTATTAGCATGAAACATATTTCAATTATTTATCAAAGAATTTTCAACACGACTTAAATATAATTCCCTCGAAGTAAGTTCCTATCATTATCATTTATCATACCAATTTTATCATTACAATCTCACTAAAAATGTTTAAGATTGAAAAATAAAATATAGTGTGATTTTGAATGAAAAAAAGTAAATTTCTGTAATTAATTCATAAAATCTAGATTCCTACTTCCTAATATAAGACATGTCCCTGAAATAAGAAATCAATTTCATATAAATTAAGAAATTTTGAAAAAAAAACACGCTCTCGTCCAATTTTTTATTTCATAAAGTGCCTAGTAAGAAAATGAATTAATTAAAGTGATTATATTTGCTATGCTTATGAAAAGCTAAAACTAGTTTTCCCCTTTACACTGAAGAATACTGCCTCTAATGCATATGCATTTTTATACTAAATTTTAAGATTAAATTTATTAATATGAATAAAGATGTGATGAGAAAAAGAAATGATGGTAATTTGGATGTTTTGATTAGTTATGTTAAAAGGATGAAAATTAAAATCCCAACAGCGTATTTTAGAATTTAAGAAAAAGGAACGACTATATTGATGATATTGCGCGAAATGCTTCTTCGAAATTAATTTTAGAATTGAGATACATATAAAAAACTGTAAGAAACTTCTTCCGATTTTAAAATTGAATAATTAGAATGTTAATTTACATTTAAATAATCATTTTTTATAATCATCAAATTGAGCGTCACGTTCAGTTTTTGTGAATTTGATTTATTTCTAATTCCTAATTTATGAAATTTGTTCACGTTGTATTTGAACTGTTTAATATACACCCAGACAGAATTTAGAAAAGTATATAAATTCAGGTTTTGAATAAAGATTAATAGAATTGTTTGTAATAAAGTTATTGTAGATAGATGTAATATAATTACACAAAATTTCAGATAAAATTTTATCAATATAACTCACAATATGACATGAAAAAATGATCAAACATCAGCTTCTATTGTTACCAAATAAATAACAGTTTTAATTTCTAAATATTTTGCTTATAATTTTTTTTGTTATTTAAATCCGTTAACAGCAGTCCTTCAGCTATTAAGCTTGTTACAAGTTTAGATTACATTGTAATATGTGATAATATTAATGTATACAACCTGACTATTGATTACTTAAAATTTATTTCAATGAAAAATCCGTTTTTAGTTCGAATTGTTATTTATTTTGTCACTGTTACTATTTAAAATTAAAAAAAAATTCTTTAAAAATAACATAATATTTGAATAAGTTCATTCATTTATCTATACATTCTATTCTTTTTTTAATTTTAACAGAAATGATAAAACAAATGGATTATTCAAGAGAATCAAGCATTTATATTTAGAGTTAATAATTTAAAATATAATAGATTCTGCGTTAATTCATTTAATAATTAGATCTGTAGATGTTTTGCTTTTATTTTACTTAGTGGTAAGAACATAAAAATTAAAAATCATGCACTTCCGATGTCTAACAAATCACCTTTGATGAAAACCTTCATTTAATCAAATGTAGCAAATAAAAAAATCAATCAGGATGAATTAATGATATATGATATTATTTCCTTTTGTTGTATTTGAAATAAAAGATTTCCGTTGTATCTTTGGTAATGTACATATATGATAAATTAAATAACTCTAACATAAATGCATCCTTAAAATATAATTCATTCTCTAAATAGAGAAACAGTTCTATTTTCAGAAGACAATACAATTCGATTCTGATTTCAAATTCAAAGATCTGACCATTCTAATAAATATATGCTACATTAAATAATCTAGATTCAATTTAACATCACCGTTTTGACCAATTATCTTTTGAATTTGGAACAAAAACTTTGTAGATGAACAAAAATTTCTGTAATTATATTATTTCCATCAATAAAGGTGTAGTATTATGGACATTTTTTGTATATAAGCTTCATATGCTAAAGTCACATGGAATAATTAATAAATACATGTATACTAATCTGTCTTGCTTCAATGTTAACAAAAGATTTTCTGTTGATGTAAATGGTTTTATTCGCAATAGAATTTTTTATTCTTTATATATGTATTGAATTAACATGTATTCTGTTTAAACTATATGTTTAAAAAGGAGACTTTTTCCTCTATACAGTTCCATGCATCCTTTTATGATGGCTGCATGGAAACTTGCAGACTATTTAATAAAACGCTTAAAATTTAGAGCTAAGTCATTTTTTTTTAATAATTCAATAATTGATTCCCATTATTAATATTTTATTATCAGTATTATTTTATTTTTACTGAAATAAGGAAACATAATATAAAACCTTCCATAAACTTACCAATACTATAGTTTTTTTTAATTAATGAATTCACTTTTTCTTTAAAAATGGGATCCGCACGACTTGAAGACAGGTATGAGTTGTCAAAAAATCTTGAATAAAAATAAATAACACAAGCTTTAAGTTCACGCTCTATTTTTCGACTACAATAGATACAAAAATATAGTTGAACATCAGAAATATCAAATGTTGTATTGCATTTTGATGCAATACAAAATAATTTTAATATATGTATCAGAAAATAACATCAGAATATATTACTATGAACTGAAATATTGAAAGTCCATTTATTACAAAACGAAAGACACATCGTCTCCATATTTTCCTGAGCCTTTCCAGAATAAAGGCTTTGGGATTTAATATGCGCTAGACGCAAGTGATTTGCGTGCTGGCTATTAACTTCAGATGAATGATTTGAATGCTATCTGTGTCATATTAAATCGATTCAAAGAGAGATTAAAGTGAAGTATTTCTTATCATCGATTCCTTGCCTTCGGTCGGTTTCACCGTTTCCTGAAGCACGCAAGCAGGCGGGCGGATTCGCTTTGGTAATGTTATTAAATTCACACGTATCCCACACAATGGAGGGAATTCTTCAGCTGAATGTTCAGATATCTCTTCTTTTTTTTTTTTTTTATCTTTCTTTGAATAAAGTATCCAAGCTCTTTTTTGTTTATTGGTAGGAAAGATGGAATTTTTGAAGTATCACTGGTGCGTGAGACTGAAAATATGAGAAGGATATATCTGTCATAAAAGTTGTTTTTTTACAATAGAATTGTTCAGCATTCCTCAAGTGATAGAAAAAGCAAAATTTCTTTTTGTATATTGCCACTCAAAGAATTTCATAGAAGTTAGCTCGAAATAATCTTGGATAAAAATAATTTTGTGACAATGATATTCAGTGTTGAATGCTTTCTTCGCATATTTTAAGATATTTGATTTTACTATGTTTCATTTTTATTGAATGATAGCAATAATAGATATTTTAGTATTTATAAATATATTAATAAATTAATTTGCTTCATGCAGTAAGTGTTATGCAATCATTTTAAAGCTGTGTATCCCTGTCTTTTCAAGCCATATTCAAAGAAGTAATGGCGTGAGATTTGTAAAAA
Organism: Argiope bruennichi; assembly: GCF_947563725.1. Classification (NCBI taxonomy): domain Eukaryota; kingdom Metazoa; phylum Arthropoda; class Arachnida; order Araneae; family Araneidae; genus Argiope; species Argiope bruennichi. The sequence continues at coordinate 104,915,706 of NC_079152.1, forward strand.
TAGATATATTGACATTAAAATTTTAACAATAAATAGATTAAATGTTTAATAAAATCTGTTTGTAATGCAAATTGATCAATAACAGGAGGTGTTCGGAGCCCTGTATACGTGACAAAACATAACAAAATTTGGCCAACTTAAACATTAAAGTATGCGATTTCAATTTGTCAAAAAAAAAAAAGTTCCAAAAAACACCGATAGGAAAAATTATGTAATCTGCATATACGGATACTTTGTGACATGATATTGAAGATAATAGGAAGGGTTGCGGGAATTCAAGACATTCTGCAAGAATTCGTCCCTAGATGGCATTGTCACTATGTGAACGTGCCTTATTATTCAAACTGTTTTATCAGCGGGATGAAAGTTGCTGCTCTTCGTGAATACCGGCAGTTAAAACAGTTTCGTGGAGGCCCGATGACCATAACTAACTTACGAAAAATGGTTGAAATATTTGAAACAACAGGAATTCTTGGGGTGCAACCAACCTATTCTAATATTTATAATATTTGATTCTTATATTATAAAACAATCAAATGTTGATTTTCCACCAAGAGAGTTATCGGTAGTACAATAAAAATGAAAAGAAAACACAGAAACCTTTCTTTTATTTCTATTTTTTTTAAAGGATTTCTAATAATTCGTTGAAATTTCCTCTCTTTTTAGAATATAAAAAGGAGTAAGAAACATAACATCTGTGTGTATTGTAAAAATAAAATCCAATTATTACTTCTTTTACTCTTATACCATTTCATAATTTATAAAATTATGCGCTTATAAATTGCATACTTATCAGTTAAGCCATATACTTGTTGATAAAAATGTTTCTACAATATTCTACAAATGTTTCTACAATGTTGATAAAAACTCATTTCATACAATATTCCTTCACAATAAATTCCCCTACCTCGTATAGCAGCAGTTTGTTTACTATATAGAAGATAAGTTTTAATTTAAATATTTATATATTCTTATTTCGCAAACAGGAGAACAGAAATTTAACTAAATTATGTAACCATATTCTTTAAGAAATTCGAAAACATTGGCCATACTGCAACGAAGAAATAACATTTTTTTTGAGATAGATTAATAGAGAGAAAATATTCCCCAGAAAACTAGAGTGAGGATTTATTTTTCATTTTCGTATCTGAACGACGTTTTTATGTCCAATATAATAAAGTGAAAGCAGTGGGAAATACTCCAGATGAAAAATCTGCACTTCCCACGTGAGAGGAGGCGAATGGAATAAGAAAAAAGGGGACGAGGCGACGGGTTTTACATCCCAATCGGCGTTTCAAAGAATGCTTAGAGCCCTTCTTTTCACAATACGCTTTTATTGAATATTGAATGGCGAAGAAAAGGTGGGGCTCTGTTTCGAATACCCCCATACCCCTCCACAAAGAAAGCCGCAGCAAAAAGGAAGAAAAAATTTCTCAGCAGGCCTCTCTTTCCTCTTCTATCTTCTCCATTACATTCCCGGCGATATTACGAGACTGAAAATGGCAGCAATGGTATTGATTGACATATTTGTCCATTCCTCTTACTCTTCAACAACTTTGATCAAAGAAAGAAGAAATTGTGTTTTCTATAAAGAAATGCAGCGAATAAATTTTTTTTCCTTCATGGCTTATTTGCGCACCGAAAAATCTTTCGTGTATTAAAGTATTTGCGACGTTTTAAGAATAACTTTGAATTTTCTGTGGTAGTAATTGTTAATTTATTTCAACTAACTTTAAATGCCTATTTTTTTTAAAATTTTGATTAAATAAGCTTTCAAGGCTTCAGAGAGTTTGAATTGTGCTTCAAATTAATTAATAAGTTTTATTAATTTAAAATATATTTGTACTCTTGAATAGCAATGCATTTGGAGGCTAAGGAAACTATTTTCATTCTGTATTTATTGTTTATTTAAAATGTATGTACAGATGATTTAATTTTGTCGTACAGATAAATTGCGCATAAATTACATACATATTTTGAGAAATAGTTGCTATATGAAAAAATAGAAATTGTTAATATATAAGCAACCATTGTCATTTCATTCCTGATACAATGTAACATCGAAAAATTCATTCAAAAAATTCACAACATTCTTAATAAATTATCATCTATGATATTATGTATTATAATGGTTTTAAACATAATGTACTTAATGAATTTTGAATAAAAATTTACTATTTTAATATCAAAGTAATTTTTATCATTTTAGAATCGGTGTACTGAGTAAATATATCGTGCTTGCTATTGTGATTTCCATTTAAACTATGCTGTACACTTTCTCTCTTTTGACCCTTTTCTCCTACTTAAAATAGAGAGGCAAAAATCCCACCAGTGGTTATCGTTCATTTGTAGTCCGCCAAAAGGCATTTTTTATATGCTTTTTTTTGGTTCTCCCTTATTACCTTCTTATCAGGACCTTTTAATTACCTTGTGCAATTGTTTATTTCGGTGTGAAAACTATTTTTATGAAAAAGGGAAACTAGCCCAGTTATATATTTTATTGATTTTGTATCATGCATCCAATTATAATTTATTATTTAAGACAATTATGCAGATTATTGAGAAAAGGTAATATGTATATTTTAGCATAATCTTTCTCTAATGCCTTGTTCTAGGAATGAATTTAATAAGTCTCAAAAACTGAAGATGCTAATTGAGTTAAAAACATAAAATTGTGTACAATGTAAGTGCCAAAAAGTGCCAACGTGATTTCATGCATTCAAGTTTCAAATGAATAATGTTTTATTATGAGGTAAGAGCGAAAAGTGGTAGAAAATTCATAAAGAACACAATACATTTCTTGTATTATATAATCACAATTATACAGCAGTTTTACATTTAGTTTTTTCCAATACTCACTACTTTTATTCTTTGAGTGTTAATTCAGAAACATAATTGTATTTTTCGAAAAGGAAATAAAATTGAAAAAAAAAATATGAGTCAAATAAAATTTTATAATTCGAAACTGCTTTTTATGCTAAAATATGTTTGGGAATTTATATCTGAAATAAAAAAGTTGCTGCTACAACAAATTTAGAAGGGACAATCTTAGATTTCTTTCAGTAATTAATATTTTATTCACTTTGTCTTTATATATGTAATGTGCGAAGCTAAAAAAGTTTCCGACGAACAGAATACTTGAATAAATAGCTTACATGCAAATAAATGAATGTGTATTATGATAAGCTATAGCTTGTAACAAATGTGGAACAAATAAAGAGATAAGGAAACATTAATATGAATCTAAAATATTCCAACATCACATCTTCATTAAGAGAGTAATAATAATATTTTGGATTTAAAGTATCGTCTAATACACTCTATATAATATTGGTCACATGGTCAGCTCTTATTAAAATTCTTAATTTCTCATACAAAACTTAAAACAATTCTAAGAATAAGCAGTAGGGTATAATTTAAAAAAAAACACCTCTATATTATGATAAGAAAAATTATTTATATGCATAAAAATGTCAGTTTATATTTAATTATGAAGACTTTTGATGTAATTATGTTATGGATTTAAAATATTAATACTTTTATTTTAAGCAAATACTTCCCAGTGGAAATAATAGGAAATAACTACTGGTTTTCTTTTAGCATCTTAAGTAAAAATTTATTTCATTTAACTTAAATTTCACACATGCCAATAAAGTATGATATCGATAAACCGAGGACATAAGTTTCATCAAAACTTATTAAAAGTTTAATTAAAATCGGTTATTATTATTTTTTATTAATAAACAACGCTGAATTCCAGAATCTTTTCAATTTTCGCTTCTTTAAAAATTTCCTTATACAAATTTCATTTTACTGTCTTTCTATATTCTGTTACAGCTTGGCAACTTTAAAGTTAATTATTTTTATTAATTTTTGTAAAGTATTGTTAAACTATAGTTGTATATTTCACTCCAGATCATAAATATCAAATGCCCGGTTCTAAAAATGACTAAATAAATTAATTTTATGGGCTCAGTTTAGTCCCACATATTTTTAATACAAGTGGTGAATAGATTAATGGGCTGTTACCTTTATTTATTCTTTTAATAAGTATTATTAATTATTGTAATAAGGACATTAAATGAAGAAATATTATGAAAGTCATGAATTATGACTTCATAATATTGTTTTTTCGAAGATACAAGATTGCTATCGCAATTTTAGGGCACAATGCTATATCCACGACCAAGAAATAATGTTTTAATTAGAATGATAAGGAATACGCTATTCTGCTTCTTTAACTTTCCAAGTCAAAACGCTTTAGAGAATATTATATCCATCAAACCTTAATGGTCATTATTAATTTATTAGTTTTCTGCCTTGCAATGAAATTAACAAAAGCAAACTAAAATAGGTTTGTTGTCTTTATCAATTTATTCCCAATATTAAATTAAGATATTAATGATTTTTATTGCCTTCAGATACAAGTTTCAGTGTCTCAAAAGATAAATAAAAAAGATTCAATTTATAACTTCCCCAGACGATTATTAAATCATCTTGAGAAAATTGCTTTTTCTGGATAAACGGAGGAAAAGACTTTTATTGTTTAATTCAATTAAAAGATGGGTGCTGTCTATAACTTATATTTTAAAAATAGTCTGAAAGCCTGTAAATTGCTCAAACACAACTGAAGATTAATAAAAATATGAAAATTAGGAAACAGTTTTATTAATTCTGGCCTTTTCTTCAAACTGTTTCAAAATTACTTTCAAACAGAAATCATTAATTATTATTTTATTTCAAAGAAAAAATTCCAATTTCATTACTTAATATCAAACTTTTACATTGTCTTTGAGACTAGTGACTGCTTAGTAGGAATATAAATATTTCTTGCTAATATCTATATTGTATCAGTTATCATTATATGATTCCAAATATTAAACTCCAGATATAAGTATTTTAGATATGCATGTGGGTACTGCTATTTCACTACTCACTATGCAATCTGGCCGGCAAGAATTTATTTCTTTCACAGCTCGAAAGAGAAGAGCTACTTCAACTTCTTTTGTAAAACTTTTTATGTTTTGTTCTTGTTATATAAAATAAATATACTCTTGTTACTGTTAAAAATGGCGTAGCGTTTCTTTAAGCTCTGAATATTTTAAGTGGAGGAATCATGCCATAAACCCACATGCATCCTTAAATTTAATATCCATATTGGAAAATTAATATTTTTAATGACAAACTGATTCCAACTAAACGATAATTTGTGCAATAGACTTTTGAAATCCATATTCAATATTGATAGATTTATAAAATTACATTAGCGAATCTTTCCATTATTTTATATCATAATCATCTTGCAAATTCTGTTTCATAATGAAGCTACTTACATCTCTTTATTTCGAAATTTTCTGATAATGGACCTCAATTTTTGAAAACAAATACTGTTTATATTGATTCTCCATTAGTCATTAATTCATCAACTATTAATAATTCTTTTATAGAATTAAATAATTCATTATCACAAATCCTTTAACACTGTGTCTTCCAGAGACTTGTTAGAGAGAGGTTGCTTATTATTATTAAATTATGCATATTCCCATCATTTTCCGGCTGCTAATTGCTACAAATATTGTGGAATGAAAGTAAATAAAGAAAAAATATTTATATTTTTGAATGTCCCAAAACAATAAAAATAAAGAAAATAAAATTTATTAATAGTTCATAAATGAAATTGGAAACGTCCGAATTGAGAATAGATAATTTATATTTTCAAAATATACAGTTTTACATTTGAAATTTTTTATTCAAAAGATTCAAATATTCAATTGAACTAGTAACACTCATTTGATATTGTACAAATTGTTTCTGAATATTTGCAATATTTAAATATTTTGTATTTGAAATTTTCAGTTATAAAAAATCAGAAAATTATTATTTATCAACGAAATAGTATTTCACTGTGTTTAAAGAGCAAATAAACTTCTAAAAATACAGAATTCACATATGTTTTAATTTAAAAGCTGATAAACAATTTTGCATAGTCATTATACTTTATACATATACTTTACAAAATTTCTATAAAAGTAAATTTTGTGGTAAAAATTTTAGCTTACTCATCAATCAAAATGATAAAATTACATTTCATAACATTGCATTGTATCATAATTTCTTGTTTTTAATACGTTTGATGTTCAGAAATGCTTTCAGGAACTAGACATGGCAAAAAAGAAAAAAAGCTCAACCTGAACATCTAGCTAAATTTGTTTAAATGGTCTATGGTCTTTTGAAAATTCTACTTCGGCACAGAAATTGCATTTCCTCTTGCATAAAAACGAAGAAACGAAGCAAAAATATCATTTTTTTTATCAAAATATCTTTTTTCTGCAAGTATTCTAACATTTTTTTTATACTTTGTTACCACGTTGAACCTTATTAAACTTTTCGTTTCAAACTTCACATTTTTAGTTTGAGTATTATAATATTTTTCCTCACTTTAACCTTCCTCCTCAAAAAAATCTTTGATTGTTATTTTTAGATTAACAATTTTATAGAGTTTACTTTAATTTGAGAATGAATATCATTTGGAGAATTCGTTCTTGATCCTATAATTATCCATTCATTTTCTAATAATATTAGTCCAATGTCAAAACTAATTAAATAAAATCTATCAATTACTCAACATGATAATAAATTATTTCTGTTGTTCAAATACATTTTAAATAAAAACATTGAAATTAGATATAGATCAAGAAATTCGAGAATTTTCTGTCTAATTATAAACGATGAGATCAAAAGAAAAATGACTGAAATAACAATGATAATTTCAAAGTAAAAATTTTTGAAAATAAATTTATAATTCCTGCTTAATCACACAGTGATTGGTGGTGAACTTGCTGTTGACATAATGCTGTTGTCAATACATTTTCAGTTCTTAATCAATTCTTGTCTTTTTATTGTTCAGTGAATGGGCACTTAGTTTCGCATAATTTCTAAATTTCACCTGAACAGATTAGAAAAATTCTTTTGTTTTTATCTTTTTATTTTACAGTTTTTGGAAAATGACAGAATTTTTTTCTATTTTCTAAACTATCCTACGGCGCGACCCATGTCAAAAGCATATGCATTAGATCTTTGCATTTGTTTCTGTAACAAGAGGAAGCGAATAATTAATACAAGGCTATTTTTCATCTTTACAAAAGGAACATGTTAGTACCCAATCTGTAGACAAACAATGTTCATGCAAGCATGTTTAATTTAAAATTAATTGATAAAATCTTATAGATGTGATGTTAAATAGAAATAAAATTTCTTGAAAATTATATAGAATAAGCAAAAGTTAATACTGTAAGAAAATGTCAATAAAAAAGACACTTTGGATACGAGCGAAAAACGGCTACTCTGATCTTTTCGAAGGCACACAAATTTGGTTGATCTGAACCCTTCTACAAAATATGAGCCAAATTATGGTTGTAACTTAAGCACAATCACCGGCTCCTCCCACAGGAGTCCTCCTCCTTCTATTGATAGTGTGTAACCAACCCACACAATATCTGTGTCTACAAAGAGGCAGGAATCAATCATCATATCGAAAGATTATCATCCTCATATCTGAAAGCCCCACCCGATAGTAAACTCTTGGCAAATTATATATATATATATATATATATATATATATATATATATATATATATATATATATATATATATATATATATATATATATATATATATATATATATATATATATATATATATATATATATATATATATATATATATATATATATAAATTGAAATAGATCGAAGATTTAATGGACATCGATTTTACAATTGACTTACAGTGGATTTGATATCTTAGTGTACAAACACCTCAAATATTAGCTTTAGCTAGTATATATATATTAAAATTAACCAAAGTTATTTCCTTGCTTATTAAATCCTTAAAAAGTATTTAACATTAAAGACATGAAATTTAAATTAAATTTAAAATGCATTTTCCTCATTATACAAAAAACGGAGATGAAAAATAAGAAATAGAAGTTTTTACCAGACACTCTTATAAACATTAATTACTGTAATGGATTTATTTGCATAAAAGTTTTTTAATGTCAGGTACTTTTTTTAATAAATCAATTAAATAGTTTTTATTTGCTAATGGAATATTTGAAAGAAATTTAATAATAAATTTATTTATGTCGATAATTTTTTCTTACAATTTTATCAAAAGTTTTAGTTAATTCTCTAGTAAATCTTTCATTTTATATTCAGTAAAGTGAATTAATAATGTAGCCTCGTTTTTCTTAACACATAATTCTAATAGTTTTTTTTTGTCAACAATTTTTTAATCAATATTTTCAGTATTAAATAATCATCTATATGCCTTACTTTTTCTCACTTAAATGATTTAACCGTTTAAAATTCCTGCAAACGTTTAAAATTTTTTTCGCCTTTATATATCATAAAATGATTACATAAAATTGGAAAAATTTCCATTTTATATAAATTTAAGAATTGCGAAATCAAAAAAAAAAAAGTTTGTCATCAAAAGCTTTTAGTGAATTTACAAGAAATCAGTCTTAAAAATAGTCTTTGTTTCCAATTTGAAGCAATAATCTAAAGAATATTTTCAGTATAAATATTAAAGTGCTACTGCTAATCTTGATTCTAAAAGAATTATCTTACAAAATTCATAAATTAAAGACAATCTTACTTATACAAATATATTGACTTAAATAATGCAATAAGCAAGTAATTTTTATTTTCTGTTTAGTGAATTATAATTAAAAGATAACGAAACAAAATCAAGATATCTAATACATGGAATTCCATATTTCATAATATTACATAGTAAAAAATCAGAAGAGGCAAGAATAATGCAAATTACGATGCAACTACTGAATATAAATTGCAACTCAAGAGACGTAATTAATTGCTAAGAATTCATTCATTGCTAATGGACATAAAAAGTTTCTGGAATTTTCCTTTATTTAGAATAAATATTGGAAAAGAAGCTTTGCAACGCAAATGAAAATAATGCAAAATGTAATAATTTAGGAAAAGGGAATTGCATTTATTTTATTTCAATTTATGGACAACAATTTGTTTTCTCATTCTCGGATATTATTTTATCGGACAAAAGGTAAATGGATAAATGAAAAGAAAAACTATTACGTTGAAGAAAATCAAATTCTTTTAACTATGCTTATATCTCGAATTTATTAAGGAAAGCAGGAATTCTGAATGAAATCATATTTTCTTTATATAGAAAAACAATAAATTATGAATAAATTTTAGAAATAAATATTATCTTTTAATATTTTTGAGAATACATGGTTGCCTTTTACACGCATTTTTGAATTTCATTATTTTTTATTATTTTGAAAATTTTAAGAATTATTTTCGTTAATACTACCATAATTATGCATGTAAATTCCATATCTCGTTGCTTCATGTTTATTGGTTTATTTTAAAATGCATGATAAAAAGAAGTGAAATTTTATTTCTGAATTTCTAAATTGTGAAAAAATTGGGATTAAATTGTGCTTACTACTTCTTCTTTCATTGTCGATACATAGCTTTTCTTAGAATTTCTAAGGATGTTTCTGAAAATATCATGATTTTTCGTTTACCTTTCATAAAGAACTTCTCCAAATTTCTACACTTTTTTTCTTTTTATGCATTTCCATCAGCCTTAATGAGATCCTTTCTTGATTAAAATACATACATAATAATAAAGGAATCCAATTTACCAATGATACGCTTCTAAATTAATAGTTTTATTTTATTGCTGATTAATGAATATCAAAAAATGTATTTTAGTTTTTGAAATATTCTTGAATAATATTTTCTTCCTTTTGTATAATAATTAAATTACTTTAATGTATTGCCTGGTAATTAAAATATATTTAAACAAAAAAATACTGTAAATGTATTTAATATCCAAAAATGATATGGAATATTATATCCAGTCGGTCTTCAAACTACAGGGTGGTTTTGATTAAACTTCCCCTATAAACAGCATCCTACAACGCAAACGGGTGAACGGATTGCAACGAAATTTGATATATATACTATACACAAGACAAGCCCACGGAATTTCCCAAAAAAATTAGTTTCAAAATGTCCAGCAGATTACGCCTTTTCCGTAAAAACATTAAATTTAACACAATAAACGACCGAAATGCAATACAGAAACAATATTAACTTTTATCGACTAGTTTTTGATAACCTTGTCATCGAACCACCTTAAGTAAAGGTAAAGAAAAAATAACATTACTCTTTTTGAGGAAAAAAAAAGAAAGTCCAGTTTGCAGAAAAAAGAACAGATTAGGATGACATTGCACAAGAGGATCAGTTGTTAATCATGTCCAGGACGATGTAGGGAAAGGCGCTCCCTGTGTCCACCATGTTTCACCTACAAAATTTCAAGTTATATTCAACAGCAGATCGTAACTGATCGGTTGTGATGCTTCGCACATGAAGTATAAGGGAGTTCTTTAAGTCATTCAACGTCACAACACCTTGACGATACACCAAACTTTTTAAGTGGCACCATAATCAGAAATCGCACGGATTTAGTGAAGTGTTGTAGCTTTACGGACTCATGGATATGTGGGGACGCACCATCCTGCATTGCAAATGGTCGATGTAAGAACCTGCATTTGCTGTAGTTGTCGTATGGTCGTATACGATTGTTGTAGCATCAACAATCGTATGCAGCATGTCATGGTACCGACAGCCAGTAACGGAACATGTGACAGGACCACTGCACTTTTCATTTCTGCTAAAAAGAAGGGCCCAAGCATTAATGTCGCTGTGATTCCACACCAGACCGTCACCTCTGGAAAATGTAGGGGAATCTCAGTGTGTATTTGTGGATTTTACTTAGCCCAAATGCGACAATTTTGTGTGTGTTGACTGTCCCATTGAGATAGAAATGAGCCTCGTCGCTGCACAGAATATTCCAAGCACATGACAGATCAACAGTCTTTCTATTGAGAAAACAGACTAAGAAGGAGAGACGTTGTGACTTGTCCCTATCAAGCATCTCTTGGGTATGGTGGATCTTGTATGGGAAGTAGTGCATTATGTTTCTGAGCACTTCTCGGAGGTGCTGTAAGAATAGCCTGTCTGTCGAGAAACTGCACTTGCTGTACTGTCTCCAAACTCTGATATCTGTGCTTCATGTCTTGACGCCATCAAGAAGTATCGGTGTGACAGCCAGCCGGTGACCGGTGTGTGTACCGAGCCTCATCCAGGCTGAGCTCCTAATGTCCCCGTCACTTCAAATCTCTTAATCATGTCTCGGATACCTTTAGTAGACATTGGTCCACGCCGTAGGTTCTTTACACTACAAAATTCACAAACTGCAGCAGAACCATTCCCTTTGTTTTCTTAAAACTGCTTCACCAATAATGCACGTTCTACTAAAGATACCGTCAACGTTAAAGCTGGAAACATCGACATAAAACATTACAACGTCTGCAAACGTTTCATATCTTAACCTGTTTTGCATAAAGATTCCTCTTTATCTCAAGCATGCGCATCTCGACATTAACTGACAGCTTTTCCCGGTTTGAAATTTTATAATTCATAATTCCAGTTCTGGATTGTTAATATTGTTTCTGTAATCAGTTTTGGTCGTTTATTGTGATAAATTTAATGTTTTTACGGAAAAGGCGCCATCTGATGAATATTGGAACTTTTCCCCCCAAATTTCGTGAGCTCATCTCTCGTGTAGTCTACGTACCAAATTTCGCTGCAATCCGATCTCCCATTTGAGTTGTATGGGAGAACGGATACTGTTTATAGAGGAAGTTTAACTATAACCACTACTGTATGATGAACTTATATATTGTAAATCTTAATGAAAAAGCATGCTTTGAATTTATCATCTGTCCTAAAAGATTATTGGGTTAGCGGGTGAATTGGTGATCGAGTTTCGGAGCCAAAAGTATAAAAATCCGATTTAAGGCACTGGAAATTTCAATAAAATAATAATTTAAATACAAAACTAGAATAAAAACTGAAAATCTTTTCTGCATTTATTTCAAAGTGCAATCCGCAGAGCCTTCCAAAGCAATAATTAGTTTAAATCCTTTAAAGATGGATTAATAAATAATTTCTAACTTATTAAATTAAGCGATATTTCAGAGCTTTAAAATTTTCTAAATGATGTCTTTAGTAATCAATTAATTTTGATTCCGGTAGTTCATAATCGGCTTTTAAACCTTTGTGATATTTTCTTAATTAGAAATATTTATTATTTAGAACCGACGTTTTATATTATTAAGAATGCTAATTCTCAAAGCAAATATTGTTTGTGTTTATTCTTTATCAGAGATTAGTTCTGCAAATATTTTCCTTCAATTAGTTTTAGTGCACAATGGAATCATAATCCCACTGCATTATTCTTTTTCAAAGATTCACGCGATTCAAAATATTGATTCGAGGAGAATTTAAATCTCCTTCTGATTGCTAATTTACGGCTAGATTTTAAGGTCAAAAGAGTTATTATTTTTATCAGTACATAAACATTATTATTTTACACTTGAAAAATATCAAGAAAATATTAATACAATTTTAAAAGATTTATTAATGGAATAATGATTTTCTGGTTTTCATTAAATATACTATTTTTAAATCATTGCGCTGTCATGATAATTTCTATTTTAAATAAAAAATGTGAATCAGCTTAATTTCTATATAAACATTTTTAAGTCGAAAAGCCTTATAAAAATATGAATCAAAATAATTTTAATATTTGTCAAAAATGTAATTTTAATTACTTGTAACAGCTTAAATGCTAAAATGTCTGGATTTTGCTTTTAAATCTAAACCTCATGTTAATAAAACTGCGTGCTGTTTATGTATGGCGATGGAATTATGGAGGTTTTCAATATTATTTTGAAATAAAAATAATCTGTTTTTAAGACTATTTGAAAAACGAAACTTTCATTGAAATTCAGATGAAATTTTTTTAATCTCTATCATGATCTTTCTTGATATTACTAGGTGTAAAAAATTATAACTTTTAGTGAGAGTAGGATTTGAATATAAATAATCTATTTAACAAATACTTGTAATTAACTGCAGCTAACCAAAGAATTGAAATACTTTATCACAAATGTAAATATATTTGTAATAAGAGCTTTCTGATTTTTCTTGGATAATTTTAAGCTACACATTTACCTGATATCAAACCATTTCCTCACTTTGAAAAAAATTGCTGTCATTTTTGATACGCAAAACAAAGCAATGGGAAATGTTTTTAATGTTTTTATTTCTTAAACATTTCCCATTTTTTATCCATTATCTATCTTAAAATATATTTGTTTTTAGTAGGTTGAATATAGCATACTATAAAATTTTGGGAATAATAAATATTTTAATAAAAAATATGGATTAAAATTTTTAAGATTATATAATTTAATAAACAAAGTTTAGTATGAATTTCAAATAAAAAAACATATTGAAATTACTTAAGGAAATCCTGCTAATAATGGATAAGCGTAATGGTACTAATTTTTGAAAAGATGATAATAGCAAGTTCTTTAGAGTTTTTTATATTTCGCATTTTCCCAACATAAATCATTTCAGTATTTTCATTTTTATATGGGCGATTCTTTGAGGTTATTTTTTCGATTATTATTCTCCAAATAGCCAAGTAATTATCATAGAATTTTTTTTAAAAAATATATATCATTCTTTGATCTGCGTGTTTCAGATCTTTTCACAAATCCATAAAAATTTCAAATAAGATTTCAAAATTTGCATAATAAAATCTATTTATATTATTTCCCGCCTTAGACATAAAAATAAAAACAATACTTATAAAGATTTGCATTTATGCTTCAAGAAGAGGAAAGCAACAAATGGATTTCAGTCTTCTTGGATGGAATCTTGTATTTTTGTGCAAGTTCCAGGGTGGTGGAGTAATCACTAGGGGGCACTTTGCGCGTTTGCGACGCTATTTAAAGCGAAATATCATGCATCAGTGATAAAAATAATGCCATATATTACGAGCCATTTAAATTCATTAAAACCCTGATGAAAAAAGACGGCGAATTAATCTTCATAATGATATGAAGACGAATAATTCATATTATGTCTCGTTGGCGATTACTCTTACTAAGGCACTACTCCTAGGTTATACAATCATTTGTTGATTAATGTATCTTTGTAGTTGTAACATAATTCAGATGCAAGATTTCTGATATTTATAACATGAATCCTAAGGGAAAATAACGAATTGGAGAATGGAATAACAATTAAAAAATGTTGGAAGAAAAAAATACTTATAAATTTTATTAGTTTTTCTAATGTTACAAGTATGAGTTTAACTTACATAAATTTTCATCTACATTGATTTGCAAACGACTTTAATTTAAAGTTTTTGTAATAAGAAAAAAATGAAAAGTCCGCATAAAGAGAAGCTTTCAATACAAAAAATTATAATAATCAGCTTTACAAAAACTGTATATTAACATCAGAGCTATGTAGAAAAAAAAATAGCTTTAGAGAAATTCTCCTACTTTAAAACAAGTACTTTACTCCGAATTTAAACAATAAATTACTTTAAAAAATAATTTATCCCCACAATCAATTTTGAATATATTCGCGTCCCTGATATTTGATATTTTCTATAAATATTTAGACTTGCCTTTAAAAGATAAAACATTATAATATTTTTAAGCAAATAAATTGATATCTATTAAGAACAGACATTTCAAAAATATAAAATTATTTTTTTGCGATTTACTTAGCATGTTTTAATGAATGCTTAGAAGAATCCTCACTCGTTTTGTCAGCAATGATATCTATGGAAACGTACATTTTTGCAATAGATTGTACAGTAAAAGCTTTTTCGTAATATCTAAAAAATTTCGAAACATGGAAATTACGAACATTTAAAACCTAAAGAAAAACATGATATGTAAAGATTCGAAACCATAACATTTTTATCTTTTTCATACATATAAAATGAAATGTAATGAAAGTATAATTTGTTATGTTATAAACATTTTAGAGGAATTTCCATAATATTACACAAAGGCAAAAATTCTCTATTGACTTTCTATGAGTTCGCTTTGTGATTAATTTTGGGTTCTTCTGTTAACTTTCACATTTTCATTAAAAGCTAATTATTTTTGATAAGTACAAATTAGAAATGATTTATTTTGAAGAAACTCATTGTTTTTTTATATTGTATATGCATGATTTGAATTAACTTAATGTTTCTTCATGAATCAAAATCAAGCAATATAAATTCGTTGGAATCAATATTTTACTGAAAAATACAGGGTGTTTATAAAGTCCCGGACCCATTTTGATGTTTAATAATTCATAAAATAATAAAGATATAAACACACTTATGGCATTTATTGATGGAATAACTCATATATTTTCCTTTTCAGGTTTGAATATTTTTACTTTTGTAAATATCGTCTGCGCGTGTGGTTAATTTCAGATAATTTCATTTTCCAGTCTAAATATCTGTACTTTTCTAAATATTGTCTGCTTATTAATTGCATTTTTCTCTCTTTTGTTTTTGGCAACTATTGCAATGTTATGTTTACTTTTGATGTGTTTGTTCTATGTAGTACTTTTGTATGTGATGTTTTATTCGAGCGGATATTAAGGAGAATGCATACACCACAAGAGAAAGCACAGATTTTATGGGGGTTCATAGAAATTAAATCGATAGTGTAAGCACAGAGAAATTTCAGAAGAATTTACCAAAAAGATCCTCCATCCAAAAACAGCACCTTGAGTTGGAAAAAGAATTTTCTAGAAATTGGAAGTATCGAAGATAAGAAACGTTCCAGACGTCCTCGTACAAGTGATTTTGATGTTGAGCGTGTCAGAGAGACATTTTTACACAATCCTAGAATATCTGTGAGATCAGCGGCAACAGAATTGAATATGCAAATTTCGACGGTGTACAAGGTTATTAAGAAAAAATTAAGACTGCATGCATACAAAGTTCAAATTGTTCAAGTTTTGGAACCGAACGATAGGCCTAGGAGGATGACCTTTGCAACAGATATGCTAAGGAGGATAGAAGATGCTGCTGATTTTTTGAAGAGCATAATGCTCTCCGATGAAGCATCCTTTCATGTTTCTGGCATTGTTAATCGCCATAATGTGCGCAAATGGCTCTGTGGATGCCGACATGCTTGTCGCTACCTGGCGTGAAATTGACTATCGCCTTGATATTCACCGTGCGACGAAGGGGGCACACGTGGAAGTTCATTGACAAGGGTCATGAAACTTTTTGAGTCTATTTAACCATTTATGTTATTAATTTAAATCTATCTTTACTATTTTATGAGTTATTAAACATCAAAATGGGTCCGGGACTTTATAAACACCCTGTATATGTAAAATGACTTTGAAGCTCTCGCTTTAATCATAGCTCAAATCAGAGCGTTTTTGCTCTGTAATTTACAGAAATCAAAGCCAGATGAATTTTAAAGAATTTCTTATCTTGTTTAAACATTAGAAAAATTATTTTGCTGCTAATTTGTGTATATAAAATATATATTTTCTTATTATAAATTATCGACTTATTAATAGGTAATAATGGATGAATATTAATAAATAAATTATTAATTCCCAAATCCAGTCAAAATAGTACAATTTTTGAAGTGTATACAAGTATGATATATATGCTGAGGGCTTCAGATATCGCTTAAATTTTTTCCAGATTAATACTTATACTTTTCGGGAATGTAGAGAAAATAGAAGTTTATTGTGGTACTTTATTTCAATGAACTCAAAGAAACTTGATTACATAACAAGAACTTTTGCAGCAATAAACTTTTTTCCTATTCATCTCCGCAAATTATATTCCGTTAAGTGTAATTGCGAAGTGAGCTATAAAGATAAATAATTAATTTGTTGAATGAAAAAGAGAGAAGTAAATTCAGAAGAATGAAACAGAAGTAAATAATAAAAAGTATTACCAAGTAAAGAGACGAATCAGACCTGTTTCATTTTAGTAAGAGCGGAATTTTGTTAACGGTTTTTCATTCAATCCCTGATGAAAAATCTTAAACCCTTCATTCTTAGAGTTTTGAAATATTCTGAATTTACATATTCTCCAGTACAATGTACTGTGTTAATATTTTCAAAATTTATTTATCAGCTAATGATTTTATTTAATTAAATTTATTCCATGCGTCAAGAGCCAATTCAGAGAAAGTTTGAAAAATTCGATTTCGAAATTTCGAAATGTTTATGAAAATAAATTAAAGTTGAATAATAAAACGCAATTCAAGGAGCATTTCGAGATTGAGAATAAACGTGGAATTTTAAATTATGCAGTTATTAAATTTATTATTTAATAATCAGGCTTTTTTATAACCTACCTTTTTGCATTATAAAATCAAATGCAAATATAATCTATGCCATATATTTTTGTAGTTAAACTGTTACAGAAAAATTACTAAAAGAAATGTCGTTTAAATGTATTTCCGTTGTCTTCCTCCAATGGTCATTAAATATTTAAACTTGTAAGTGAAAAATTAGATACATTTAGATTAGAATATTTTGTTGATTTTTAAGCACCCCCTTGATTAATGATACAATATTTGTATAATATAGTACGAAATTGCACAAGAAATATCATCAAATGAAACAGTGAAGAGACCACTGTATTTATCTATTAGGCTAGAAACTCAACACTATTTTTATAAATTATATTTTATTATATATGGAATATTTCTTTTATCCATATAATTACTTATATATTATAATTAGAAATAAACCATCTGATTTATTTAATAGTGTACCGAATATTATCTTAAATAACTTACTAATATAGTTATTTATATATCCTAAATATATAACCCAAATGGCTGACATGAAATGTTCATCTCAGTAATGAAAGAATGCGCAGAATATATTTCCTGCTTCTCGGTGCAACATCTGTTAAATTTTCAAGAAAGTATTACAGTTTACAAACCTACAAAT
Source organism: Argiope bruennichi (assembly GCF_947563725.1). Classification (NCBI taxonomy): domain Eukaryota; kingdom Metazoa; phylum Arthropoda; class Arachnida; order Araneae; family Araneidae; genus Argiope; species Argiope bruennichi. The sequence goes on from NC_079152.1 coordinate 104,933,628, forward strand.
TCAAACGTTTTCCTTTATTATTTAGCAGCAGTTTGCTAAGTTATATAACAAATAACCTCAGAAGAGCACAAAACAAAAGGATGGAAACATAATAGACTGAATTTTGTAATAAACGAGAACAAATGTATAGAATGAAATCATTTAAATATGCGATATAAAGAGAACAATAAAAAAGTTTGCTGCAAGCAACAACAGGTCAGTCAAATTTTTCTATACTTTTATTAACTAAGTAAACATTTAAATAAAATATTTTGTTTTTATCAACTATAATAAGCACAAAATGCATAAGAAACATTTCCAAATAAATTGCATTAAGAATTTAAATGGTTCATATTTTAATTACTTCCAACAACATTCCCCCTACTAATTTTGCAATAACAAACTGTATTATATAAGAATGATAATTTTTTCCTTGACCGAAATAGAATACGGTTATTTTAACAGGAAAGAAAGAGAATAAATTAATTTACTTCGTAGAATTACCAAACAATATATAATAAATATTAATAACTTAATCTATGAAACATGAACCATAACATTTTTATCTTCTTAAAGAATTTAATGGCTTTCTGATTCACAAGATAAACATAAAAACAAAAAATGAAAGAAAAATCGGTCTCTTGTTTTTCTCAGTTTCTTTCTAATATGAACTTCGGCTGCTAACGGCTTTTATTCTTTAGTTCTTCAAGTTTTAATAGCGCAAAGGAGATATAAAAACATTTAATTTGTAATTACCCAGGAGAGTATTAGATTGTTTTGAAAAAAAAAAAGAGTTTTCTGATATAAAAGGACGGGAAATTTAAACTTCTCAATTCATTTAGAATGAATCCACTTGTAATTAATATTTTTATTCATAACACTTAAGAAGTATGATCAGTTTCCAGTTGAGTTAAAGAAAAATGCATTCCTTCTTCTATTCATCTTCAAGATTTTTGGAAATTTGTTTATATTCAAAAAATTCTATATTCTATTTTGAACAAAAACTGGAAATATTTATGAGACAGCAACAGCAAAATTTATTTTTAATCAATCATTGATACGTATCAATTAAGTATGAACAATATTATTAAAAATTAAATTTTTATCAAAAAAACTCTATTGGATTGAGTTAGAATTTTGGTTAAATTCTTATTTTTCATGGCTGAATTTAAATTTGAATAAGCTAAAAAAATATGTTTATTATCTTATAAATTATAAAATCAATGTTTATGCATTCAAAATTGATTATACATTCGTTAGTATTCGAAATTATCGTAAGAACGGGCAAACCCTACTACGCCGCGGTTATATCATTCGAAACTATTACTCATTCATCTGACTTTTGATTGTTTTTACGCCTTGCACACAAAAAAATAAATATTATAATTTTCAAAATATATCAAAATCTCGTGAAGGCTCTCATTTCAAAGTTCCTCAATTACAATGACTATTTCTTAATTATTTATTTTATTAAAAATTGTTAAGAGTTTGAGAGGTGAAGTTTAGAATGCGCTCGTTGAATACAAAATTGCAGTTTCATTTTATTAAATTTTAGAATGAAATCGGAGTACAAGAAATATTTCAGTCCTTCCCTGCATATATAATACCTTAAGAGATGGACAAAATATTATAATATGAAGACTTAAAAAAAATCTGCAAATTGTAACTTTTTTCTTAGGTGTATGGTGTTTCAATAGAGCCATCCATGCATTAACATATTTTCCGGGTATTCTGTTCATACGTATGATAAAGAAATACCTCATAAACGATACTATTTAGATTACTGAAATATGGTATGTAATATTTTAGCAAAAACTGTAACATTGTGTTAAATTTAGTGTATATTGGTCAAAGATAAAATGTCCAATGAGCACACTTCATTTTCCTCATAATACTACACAGCACTAAAGACTGTTTAAGTATACCATGAAGAGGTGGAGGAAACATTTTCACACATAGAAATTCCACCTTTTTTAATGAACATAATAATTAAAATTACAAGCCAAACGAAAAATATATTATTATTTTAACTTAAAAGATTAATACTTTTATTTAGATAATCAATAAGCATTCTTTTGGAACTAATATCTTATAATTTGTTATATGTAATATTGTTATCTAATTTTTTCTAGCATATAATTTAACAGATTTATCTAAGTAGCAGTCTATGAATTTTTTCCCTCCAAAAATTAAGAAGAATAAAAAATTTAGCAACGTTTGATCGATTTTAGAAATCTAAGCCTGTTGGATTTTAAACAAAATCTCAAAGAATTGTTATGTTCTAGACTTCCTCCAAATTTGCTAAATTTATTGTCTTTATTGATTGGAAAGATATTTAATGCACCAGTTGGAAAAATCTTAATACTTATTTAGAGAACATTTATCCAGCTCTTCTCCGAAGCTGCCAGTATAAGTCTGGATAAATATTTTTGGATTTTAGAAATATGATTTTGCTAACATTAATTTTATAGAGGTAAGATATTTCATTAAATGAAAGAAAAGAATTCGAAATCTTTGGCACAACCAATACAATATTTGCTAAAATATCAACAATATTTCACGGAGAAAACAAACTATACAAACTTGCAATTAAAATTGATAACTTAATGTTATTTACTATTTAAACAAACTCAATAGTTGCATAATAGAATCTTAGTAACGACTTGGCCAAACATTGCAATAAGGTTCGACTTAGACATAAAAATAAAATCGCTATTTCTTATTTAAAAGTTGCAATTAGGGTATCCTTATATGCATCCTAGTATCAGAGTGAAAACCGATTTTTCACTTGTTTAAGAATTTGCTATAAATAGAGGAGGCGTTTTTGAGAATTAAAAAAAATAATAAAAGAAAAATGTTTCAAAAAATTAATAAAATATTGAAATTGAAGGTTGCCATCCATATTTTTGGAAAAATTTGAATTTTTTATTTGTATCTAGAGGCTATAAAAAATTTCAGATTTACTTGGTGAATTTTTAACTGCTCTCATTTCAATAAGAAGAATCTAAAAAAAATTAACCGAAATAATCTTTGTTAGATCTTCAAAATTTTAAAATGAATGACTTATTTTACAGTGGCAAGAATCTTTTAAAAAACTTATATCGAATCCTTTTTATTTGAAGAAAAATCCTTTGAAACATATTAGAGCTAAATAATTGAAAAGCATTTCCATTTTCCATATTTAACAAAACAGTTCTAATGGATCCTTTCCACCAAATATTTTTTTAAGAATCATGTTTTTTCTAAATGAAATCTCTTTAAAAAAGAGTGGTAATTCTTTTAATTTATTTCTTCTTACAGACATCATTCCCTTGATTCAGATAAAAAATGGTTTTTAAACATTCATCAAAATTTGAAAGTATTTAAATGAGAAGATATTAGTTACATTTCTTGTTTCGTATTTTTTATTAAAAGCGTTAAAAAACTTTTTTAATGATTTAAGGTTGCATCATAAACTAGTACACATTTCCATGCATCATCCATGAATTTTCAATCAGTGCATTAAATAATTTACAAAGTGTATATACATGCTAGGTAATGCTAATATTTCTGATTTTAGTGCAAACGTACAAATATCACTATCACTTCCTTTAACAGTTCAATTTTGCTAGAACGTTAAATAAATTACAAAACCAGCCAAAATTTGGCAGGGCAATATCTTCACATTTTTTAAACATTTTCAGTGTTTGAAATTAAATTATAAATGTATTTTATATAAGTTAATAATTGTGACTATTACCCAAAAGATGTTCTGGAGTTATTATAAAATATTTCTAAAAATTTTTTTTAAAGAATTCGGGATTTTTAAAAAAATAAGAGCTTTTTTTAAATCAGCATATTTTTACAATTTTGTTTCGAAGTCCGCCATAATATATTACATAAAACAGAGAATGCTTTTTTTATTGTTATACAAATAAAAAAAAATCTTAAAAATTCATTGGTTTTGACTTAATTTTTTTAAAAATTTATTGCTGATTTCATACTTAGTTTTACAAAACATGCACTTTAGAATTCTCATAAAAACATTCCTACATCTATTTTTATTAGAAAAGCCTTGGGGTTTCAAAAAATAATTTAGAAAAAATGCAACATGGAAAAATATCAGTTTAAAGTTTTCATTCCTCCAATAACATTACATAAACAGTTATAACTTTTACGAGTTGTTGATAAACTTAATTTAATTTCTTTCTATAAAAAATGCAAACTACATGGGGATATAAAATATTATATTTGTATAATGAATGCATTAATAAAAATCCAAGTTTTGCAGAAATTGCATTAAATGTCATATTTAAATTTAGAACGTATTATATCATGTGATTTTTAAACTTCATAAATGTATAGAAAATAAAAAAAAAAGCAAGAATATATATTTAATTACATTGGAAAGAAAAAAACATTTTACGCCCATTTTCATTCAGAATTTGATGAATTAAAGAATTATAGTATATTAATTAAATAGTTTACTTTAATAAAATTAGTAGCGTATAATTTTACATTTTAATCAAAATAAATAAAATGAATTTTAAAGTCATTTCTTGAAGCTACAACTCCTATCTTAATTTTAAAATATAAAAATAAATAATTATATAAAGGTTCGTATTTAATATTGTACAAATATTAATAAAAATGCAATTAAAATGAAAAGATTAAATTTCAAAAAGGAAACAGAGGATATTTTTTTGTTTTCTATACGTAAATTTATTTTTAATGCAAAAATCTCTAAAGGTTTCTGAATCAATCATTTGCAAAAAGCTTTAAATAAAGCTTCAATATTCTTATTAGTTGTAGAAAAATTCAAATTAAATAATACTCATAGGTGAAAATTTTTCTTATGAGTAATTTTCAGTATCAATTAATTCTATTCTTCATGCTTCATAATCGGCTTAAATATATTCTTGTGATCTTCATTAATATCTTCATTAATAGTTCCTCATTTCTTTACTTGGAAATTCCCTCGTTGTCAATTCTAATTCCCCTCCAAAAAATATTATTTATTTTTATTCCCAGTTAGATATCAATTCTAGAACTATTTTCATTTGATTATTTTAAAACAATTAAATAAGGTGGAAGTATGGTTTAATTAAGAAAGATTTTTCCAAAGATTTCGCCAAACAAAGCATTGTTATTAATGAAATTACAAAACAGAAAGTTTATTTAAAAATAAACAGTGAACGTTTTGAAAAAAAAAATATAACTTCGATTTTAAAATTATATAACATGCTGACATGTAAGCTTTATTTCAATAATATTTATATGAACATTATTCCAATAAGATGTATAAATAAAATAAAAAGCACCTGGACGGATTATTTAGATTTGCGTAAAACAGCAGTTCTCTTTTTAAATTTAAATCTATGAGAAATATCTTGAAGATTAAAGTTAATTCTTAGATGTTAATCCGTTTAAGAATGATTTTTAAAAATAAATCTTGAATAATATCCTAAGAAAAAATTACTAAGCATATCATATATTCTTTTTGAGATTTTTATGAGATGAATGGTTTTAAAAGCGTCGTTGAAACTTAGAAATGTGTTATTTAATGTTTATAAAACATTAGAGATTTCGAATTTCACTAATTTTATTAAGTTTTACTGTAGAGCAGAATCGCGAGAGAATATTTTAAGGAATTCGATATATATATATATATATATATATATATATATATATATATATATATATATATATATATATATATATATATATATATATATATATATATATATATATATATATATATATATATATATATATATATATATATAAGGAATTCAAGAAAAATGGATATTTTAAGAAGCTTTCTAAAGGAATGTAGTAAAGTTTGATTTAAAAGCATTTAAAAAAAATTCTCTGGAAAAAAACAATAAACAAATATTAATTGTTCTGCCTATTTCCTACTGCGATTTTAAACTTCTCATTTAACCCTTTCTAGGGCCGTGGGAAGTATGCTTCCCACCATATTTATCAATCTTTGTATGAAATTATGTAGGTTGGCATAAGTTCTGACACATTTTTTTAGTAAGTCAGAAACTTAGATGCTTCAGTTCTTTATCTCACACAAAATGATGTGTCTTGGTTTGTTACTTAATTATTAATTAACCAAATTAATTAATTAATCAAATTAAATCTATCTAATAAGCTAAATGAATTCTTTTTCTTATTCTAATTTCAATCTTAAAAATATTTTAACATAATATGACTAGAAAAAAATGGCCCTTTAAAGGGTTAAATCGCCAAATGTTTTTAAGGGGAACTAAGTAACGAAAATTATAAATGTTATAATCTGACATGATTAATATTTCTGTTTCCATAAAATAACATTTCCTCAAAAGATATTAATCATTTTATGAACTCCAAATCAAATAATGCATTTAATCATCATCATTTTTTTACTTAAGAGATTGCGGCATGTTTCTGATTCAATGATTCAATGAAGATTATTTAAGATTAAGAAAATAGATTCTCACGAACCAAGTTAGAAAATTGTTAAATTTTAGGTAAGTTTAAAATATTGATTTAATTTCCATCCATGGAAACTGAGTACTCCTTTTTCATATTCCAAGGCATTGACAATAAAGATATCATTTTAGAAATTCGATTATTTTTTGAATATTACTTGCATCTGTCAATTTCATTTTACTAAGAATCACTTTCAAAAAAGTTGAAATAATTTGAATTTTTTTAAATCACAATGCACACATAGTGGAAAAAGAAAATATTATTTATTATTAATAATAAATAATAAAACACATATCATTGCTTATTTTACATGTGCATGTATACATATCTTGGCCTAACTTTATAAATTTTTAAAAGCACCACTTGATATTTGCTATATTTAGAGCATGAAAAAATGTTACACACAATAAGAAAAAAAATTAAGAATTTTTTTGATAGGTGGCGGTGTAGGTTATTAAAACTATTTTTTTCTTTATTTATTATCTATCATTTCAATTTTAAAACCTTTTTCTTGATAATAGTAATGTGTCTTTAAAACGCAGTCTTTACTTTGTCAAAGGTAGAACGTGCTCTGTATGTAAAATGCTTTTACCAAAATAGTAGCAATTATGAATATTGCTGCGTTTCATGAATATCGTCGAATTAAAGATGTGAGGTCCTATGTCTCTGAAAGGTTTGGAAAATATGATTAGTAAATTTGAAGCAACATTAGATTTCGGAGTGCTCCCTGGAACAGAGGACGACACGCTGTGAAATAGAAAGTTGTAAGAAATTATGGAAGAAGTTGATTCAGGGTGAGTGAATCAGGGCCGGAAATACAGCAAGGGCTTTATCAATACAAAGCCAACCGTGCAAAAAGTCTTGCACTTCATTTTATGACGCTATCGATGTAAATTTTCCAACAATTGCAACCTGGAGATCTACAATAAAGAACTGATTTCTCCAACTTCATTCATTCCAAGATTGATGACGACAGATAGTGGACTCGAAATATTTGTGGACTTGGGGATGAAGCGTATTCACTTTATCAGGATAAGTCAACAATCAGAATTGTAAGATATGTAGTTCATTCAACCCGTATGCTCTTTATTGAAAACCCTTTCATTCAAGTTAGTTACAGTCAGTTCTAATTACAGTTTTGTGTGGTATAACTGCTACTTTATTATTAGAGAATCTGTGTTCGAAAATCTCACCCAAAAGGACTTGTTCGTAGTACCATATCAGGCACTAGTTACAGTAAAATTTTAGAAAATAATGCAAACCCTGTTTTGCAAGAGAGAAATTGCAACAATATTTATGCAAGATGGAGAATCACCTCATATTGCTAAAACTGTTAAAAATCTGCTTCACCAAGCTTTTCGTGAGGATGTATAATTAGCAGACGTTTAGGAAATGCTTGGGAGCCTTGTTTCCCTGATATGAATCCTTGCGATTTCTGGCTGTGGGGATATTTAAATGACGGCTTCTATAATGATAAACCTAACCTTTGTTGAGTTAAAAAGCAGCATTACTTTACATGTCCAAGAAATTCACATTAAGTGCTGTTGTGAATCACGCTGTCTTGTGTCTGCAGCATTTAATTGGAATTGAAGGCTCATATAGTGAGCAAATATTGTAATAAATCATTTCATAGCTTTTAACAAAGAAAATTTATAATTTCATTGTATAAAGTAATGCAATAAAAACTGCCACCTATCGAAGAAATTGATTTACATTTTTTCTATTGCGTAATTCATTTCTCATGTTGTAAATATAACAAATATAAAGTTTCTTGAACTAATATTAGTATTACTTTCAAACTTCCAAAGAATAGTTTTTCTTCTAGATTTTTTCAAACACTTCCACATTAATTATAACCACCCCATATTTTTATATTTTATTTATTTTACGATTTTTAATATGTAATTAAATAAATATGATTACATTTTGTGCTAATTAATGCAATTTAGTATAATTAATTCAAATATATATTTTTTTTCTTTTAAAATTTCAAATGAATATCAAAGAAAATTTCAATCCATCAGTATTTTATAACTTTTATAGCAAAATCTCAGACATTAACAATATTCTCTCAAAATTTAATACCTGTTCACTCATAGTAGTACTTTATTTTATTTCCTCGCATAACAGCTTCAAGAATAATATGAATTTTATTAAGCGATTCCGTATACTCTACGGAAACAAATTTCTTGAAAGTTATTTCTTCTCTTACAGCTGCTCCTAACTGTTTTTTTTTGTAGCCTCCAAAGTGTCTGACATTGATCCTTTTCAGTGTTTCAATCTGTATACGGTCGAGTAGTGCTCTATGAGCAGCAGCTATTCGTCATTTCTTCCAACCAACCGTAATCAGCTACTCGACCGGAAACTTGACAGTCGGTTCAATCACGCGTGATACTTTAGTGCTAGTCCAGACACCTAACAAAGTATCCAAATGGAAACCACTAATTTTCCACTATATATTTGGGTTTTTTTTGGATCTTTCAAAATTTTTATAAATGTCAAAAGGTTAAGAATTTCCTATCATGTTGTTTTTAGATACTTTATATTGAGATTCCGGATCTTCTTCGATTGTTGATAAAATAATGAATAATTAATAGTTGAATTAGAAAAACGAAAAAATGCTTTTCATTTATTTTATTATTAATGTTATATTATCAAAACATGCATTATTTTCAAAATATAAGGATTTAATAAAGAAGGCGAAGGAATGTAAGAAAAACAGCTATTATAGGGTTTCCTTTTTTTGAGCGTAGAAGTGTTAAATAATTTGCTTCAACGACTCTATTTCTTTCTTTGATTAAAGGATTTTAATTATAATTTCAACATTTTATTTTTTCAAAATATTCGGCTTATTCTTCTTTTACTCGTTTTTGTATTGTGACTCTATGGAGATAGAATTCACTGAATTAGTTTTGTAATACTTGCTTGGAAAGTTAGATTAATGATGCTTTATTAATTTAAAAAAGTATATTCCTGGATTTGACTTTGATATATTTATGTAATTCACCTAATCGTTCAGATACATAAATTCTGCTTTAATTTATTATTTATAATATGTAAAGTGTAATATAAAATAAAGAAATGAAATGCTAAACCTTAATGGGAAAAAAATGCTTATCTCTGTAATAAATATAAGCATTCAAGATGCAAACCTGGTTTTATCGTGATTGCATAATTTCGAATATTGATTACACGCACACGCACACGCACACATACACAAACATATATGCATATATAATCCACTAATAGTTCGCTGATTTCTTTTTGTTTAATATAGTATTATGTAATATTTTCAAGATTTAAAATATACATAAAATTTATAATTGTTTCTTTCCAAAAAAAAGATGTGAAGTAGAAATAACTATAAAGAAACAATTTTAAATATACACTGACTACACAAGTAAGATTTTTACCTCTCTAAAGAACCGATTTCTGGCTGATGTAGCGCATGTGTATGAATCTTTATTGGAAAAATCTAACTTCCAGGTAACTGTGAAGCATCGGTATAGATTGTGAGCATATGATATATTTTATGATAAAATTTACAATTTCAGACTGAAAGCTATAATAATTTAAGGCATGTTTCAACAGAAGACATAATTTGTATAAGGAACTGATACTCGCTAAATATGGAATCAAGAGTTAAACAACTTGACACTACTAAATTTAAATTACATAGAGTGAGAACATTAGGTACCATCATTCAAACTTTTAGACTGATAAGAAATAGTTTTTTTGTTGTTTCAAATTGGGTGATCTATTGCTCTGAAACAGAAAAGTTAAAATAATTTTTCTGAAATACACTTACACATGATCATTATAGTTTTTATGATTCATAGAAAAGTGGGCATTTTGAATATCAACCAGCATATAACACACTCCGAGTAATTAATTTAAAATCAATAATTCTAATAATTAATTGGAGATTGTATAATCGTTTAATGAGCACAACTAGCAAGAATTCAATTATATTCAGTTGTTCAAAAACTTCTAATATTTCACACACGCACGCACACGCACAATTCTGCGCGAAAAATTTCGAAAAAGACTCATTAATCACAAAATGAAGGAACTCTATCGGACCTTCTTTTGTTTTTTTGATTGCGTAAAATAGATCTTGCATAATAATTATGAATATTCATGTTGTATAATTATATACATTTTAAACTAATTTATAAATTAGCGTAGAAGAATTGCAGACATAATTTTTGAAGATATTTCCTAAAGAGTATTTATTTCTATTTTGAAAAGATGCTGCTATCCAACCTATCTTTACACGTTTAATTTTAACTGAAAATAACTTGGATCGACCCAAACATGTATGCCATCGTTTATTTTTCCTTTTGATCCCATTTGGTATCTCAGTCTGTAGAACGGCTCGTTGTTCAACGGTTTTGTCGATGTGTGTCGATAACCGTTCAAGGCGGTGTCTGAAAACAGAAAGCAATACCAGATTGTCAGAATTCACAAAAAATAATCAACGACAAGATATTTTCTGTGATAAAGGAAGATCAATTTAATATCAAGTGAAAATAGAAATCGTGGGCAGAAGTTTTCCAAAATTTTTGTGTGTATATAGATATATCAGGAATCAACAGGAACTACCTACTGCATAAGAATATTTGAAATAGCATTTACAGAAACAAATTACATATATATTAAAATTTCAAATACAGTTGTAAATATTTTATTTGAAGATGAAAACTCTCTTTGAATGAATCGTGAAGTATGCGGAATATCATCACAAAAATAGATTTTAAATATCATCTATAGTAAGAATTTATATTTTTACATTTTTATTCTTTCCACGTGGTTTCATGGGTTTAGTAATTCCTGCATTTCCGAAAGAAACTTTTTCTATAATAATTGTTTTTATTTTTCAGCATTTCACATAATTTATCGATGTGACATATTGCCAATATCATTTAAAAAAATGATTAAATAAATTTAATATATAATTAGAATTTTCGAAATATTTATATTATTCCTTATAATTTGAAATTTTTTATTTTCATGAGAATTATTAGTGTCAGCTCAGTAGATACAAAATTAGATGGCAATCAGTAATAATTTTTATTTTTCTATCAACTATTGTAAATATTACGATAGTAATTTATTTTATCTATATGCATTTAAACTATATTATATTCGGTGTTAATTGTTTGACAAAAACTTATTTGAACATTAATTCTCAAGAAGATTGAAAATGATGTTATATTTTATATCATTTAATTTTTTGTTGATGGCTGATTTAATATGATAACCTTTAAATTAAATAGAGAAATCCAACTATAAAACTAAATATAAAAGTGACAGATTTTTTCCAAAAATATTGTGGCTATCAAATTTTAATAATACAATTAAAATTTTAGTTTGTAGTTATTTCTTGTTTATTGTATTATTTTTAAAAATAGTAAATCTGACAAACTTTGGGTAAAATAGAGAAATTCAACTAGAAAACTAGAGATATGTAAAAGTGACAGATTTTTCAAAAATATTAAGGCTATCAAAATTTAATAATGCAATTATTTTTTTAGTTTATTGTTTATTTTCAGTTTATTGCATTATTTTTAAAAATGATTTATTTATATTTTATTATAAAATTGATTTAATTATGTTTATTTTATTATGAAGTTATATACCAAATAAATATACCGAGGTTATATAATACTACCACTTTAATAAAGATTAAACATTGTTTATCCATCCCATATTTACAAGAAAACGATAAATATTATTGTGACAGCATAAACAGTATAAAGTTTAGATTAATTAAAATGTTTTTCTTCCATCCTGGTGTCATTCTGAATTAAGAATGCTTAATTATGTTAAAATAAGCTTAGAAATTGCATTAATAAATATACAGGGTGTTTATAAAGTCCCGGACCCATTTTGATGTTTAATAACTCGTAAAATAATAAAGATATAAACAAACTTATGGCATTTATTGATGGAATAACTCATATATTTTCCTTTTCAGGTTTGAATATTTTTACTTTTGTAAATATCGTCTGCACGTGTGGTTAATTTCAGATAATTTCATTTTCCAGTCTAAATATCTGTACTTTTCTAAATATTGTCTGATTATTAATTGCATTTTTCTCTCTTTTGTTTTTGGGAACTATTGCAATGTTATGTTTACTTTTGATGTGTTTGTTCTATGTAGTACTTTTGTATGTGATGTTTTATTCTAGCGGATATTAAGGAGAATGCATACACCACAAGAGAAAGCACAGATTTTATGGTGGTTCATAGAGAAGTATCGAAGATAAGAAACGTTCCAGACGTCCTTGCACAAGTGTTTTTGATGTTGAGCGTGTCAGAGAGACATTTTTACACAATCCTAGAATATCTGTGAGATCAGCGGCAACAGAATTGGATATGCCAATTTCGACGGTGTACAAGGTTATTAAGAAAAAAATTAAGACTGCATGCATACAAAGTTCAAATTGTTCAAGTTTTGGAACCGAACGATAGGCCTAGGAGGATGGCCTTTGCAACAGATATGCTAAGGAGGATAGAAGATGCTGCTGATTTTTTGAAGAGCATAATGTTCTCCGATGAAGCATCCTTTCATGTTTCTGGCATTGTTAATCGCCATAATGTGCGCAAATGGCTCTGTGGATGCCGACATGCTTGTCGCTACCTGGCGTGAAATTGACTATCGACTTGATATTCTCCGTGCGACGAAGGGGGCACACGTGGAAGTTCATTGACAAGGGTCATGAAACTTTTTGAGTCTATTTAACCATTTATGTTATTAATTTAAATCTATCTTTATTATTTTATGAGTTATTAAACATCAAAATGGGTCCGGGACTTTATAAACACCCTGTATTAGAGATATAGAAATATTAATACTTTACCATCATCAGTATATGTATATATATATTCACGAGTGTTTAATTATTAATTGTATTATTAGCCAGGCAAATTCGTAAAAGGTAAGACAAAATGTATTTATTTTATTCATTACTCTGAAATAAAAAAAAGAAGAAAAAATAATGTGGACATATATTTCAAACTGTTTTTTTCTTCTTCTGATTTTTCAAGCAAAAAATAGCCCCCCCCCCCATTTGAAAAATCAAATTTCAAAATTTTGTTATCTTGTAATTTTAAGCATAATTACTTTTAACTAAGCAATGAAATTTGGGCAAAATTATTTGAAATGTATAAAGTAAACTCAGCTTTTGTCTTAAATTATCGTTATAAAGAATTTTGTCTTACTATCTCTTTTGTCCAAAAAAGCGTCATTTCTATATTATAATTCCTTTAATCCTAAAAGGAAAATAATCATAATTTTTTATATTAATGGCTATTAAAATTTTTTTTCTATTAAAATGTTTCAAACTCTTTCTGTATAATCGAAGTATACATTGAAATAGTTGGAAAGAATTTCTTCACTATAAAATTGAAAGCACAAATCAGAAAGTCTTTTATATTCTTCATGTTTAATTTTTGGGTGAGGACCCTCTGTTTTTTTCTTAAAAAGAAGAATATTTTAACATTTTTGGTTAAATAAATACTGTCTCGATCATATATTTATTCAATCTCTTTAATGCATATATGAGTATACACATTTCAAAGTTATTTATGCGTGAGTCTTTAACTGTATGCTTGCGTGTTAGAGCTGTAAAGGTTATACCGATGAATTTACAGAAACAGAAATTGCATATATGTTTTCAAAATTTGGTGGAGTGCGGTACGTATCTCGCGGCTTTTTATGGCATTGCGGTGGAAACTCTCGTTATTCAGCTTCCAAACGTGGCATTCCTTTTTGTGAAAACATGATGTTGTTTTGGTTAGGGGGTTTTGAAGCTCGAAATCCCGTATCCAATGAATAAAGCATAAATGGCAATTTTTATTTTCAATTTTTTCTTGGCTGGCAAAAAGATTTAAACTGGTTAATGACTTCAATTAATTAAGTTGACTTAAATAATGACTTAAATATAATAATGTTCTCACATGATAACTTGAAATTTGCAATCGTAGGTTTCATTTTAAATTTTTATTATTTTTATTATTTTGAGAGAAATAAATTGTTAAAAAATATGGTTATTTTATATTTTTTAAAAATTCATTGAAAATCGAAATTTAATTTATAGAACAAAACATTAGTATCATTAAAAAGATTTTTATTTGAACTTCAATATGATGTAAAAATTAATTTTGTGTTGTCATATTTTCAGACGTTATAGTGGAAAAACGTCAAAATTTTGTTTAATTTTTAATTAATTAAAATTTTAATTAAAAATAAAAAAATCACACAGAGGAGCACATTTCCGGCCTCCAGGGTATACACGTGCCAAATTTGGTAGTTGTTGGTAAAACGGTTTAGGCTGTAGTGCACCAACACACACACACACACATTGAGCTTTATTATAAGTATAGATTTACGAATGACATTTTGAATTCGATATATCTATTATAATTAAGTAAAAGGAAATGATTCAACATTATTTCAAAAAATATGAAAAATCCCTCGCTTTCAAAATTCATTTGTATCCTTTGTTAGTTTGTTTTCTAATAACGTTATTAGCAGTTTATTAATAATTTATAGTTATTATAAGGATCATCACAATCATGCCTTCAATAATTAATTTCCTACAAATGAAAGACTACGAAATCATATTTAATCAATAGTGATTGCTTAATCTTATTTTTTATAACAATTATTAATTAATTTACATTTGTCGAAATTTGCATACATTAAATTTATGATAAAAAGAAATATAAATGTTGAATTTTTACTTCTTGGTAATATTTTATTATCACTTAATATATGTTAATAAGGATTCTACTTTATAATATACAAATAACAAGTCTAAATGCAATCTACTTTCATGATTTTTCTTAAAAAAAAAAAAAAAAAAGGGGAATATCACATTTGACTAGGAAAGCATAAACTATTGGTAAAATTGTTGGAAATTATTAATGAATCAAATTTTAATTATTCTTTTCTTTTTGTAGATGAGAAACATGCATTTTTATTTTAATTTCTATACAAGGAAGTATGTTGAAGGTTAATTTAATGAATAATAATGAATTTCATTCTATCCCTGTGAAAAAAAATGAAAATCTTTTCTTTGTTAATTAACATATATCTTTGAAATACCTATTTCACACTTTTGATATCTTTGATATATATTTTTATCAAATATTGGTGGTACATTATCGCACAGTTTTATGAAGAAAAATAAGTTTTAGGAATATATGTAGATTAACATAGCATTTGTTGTAGGGCGTTGCAGTTACTGATATGATTTCTATACGACTTCAAAGATTTCAATTGCATTAGATAGTCCTACCGAAGAACTAAAATTTGTTCATTTATATTTTCAATTTTCTCTTAGCAAATTAAATAAAAAATTTCATCTTGAATAAACTTGAAATTTAGACATAATAATAAGAGTGTAATCCATTATCTGCCATACAACAAGTTCCGTAAAGGCTTCCTATATGTTTAATGACCTTTGTTTCGTCGTAAGTTAAAACGAATTATAAACTTGTAAGAAACATTCACTCTAATTTCATTCTTGAAATTTTTCTTAAAAAGTGTTAAAGCTATAGTGCTTCTCTGCGCTTTTTTATAATTTAACCCGTAAATGGAGAGGGAAGTCAAAATAACTCCGCGTTGTTCATTAGCTCTGATTATTGAGAGACTTTTTGTCCTAGAATGAAATTATCTTCTTAGACCTTCAAGTTCTTTTTTTAGCACAATTTTGTTAAAAGTTTAAGTATGAATACATGCGTATAAACGAGTTATTCTTTGCCAAAGTTTTCGTTGCTATTCTAGGAGCCATTGACTCCAAATATCTGAAAATATGGTTGAAAAAATATATAACTCACCAGTTAACTTCTACGTATTTTCGAACTGCAATGAGCTTCCTTTGTCTAAAACAACATCTTGTTGTTTAAAAAAAACAATAATACTTAATCTGGGCCTTTCATGAAAAAAATCGGTCATGTAATTCAGATTTTGATATAACTGTAATGCAATGGATTTTAGAATATGAAATGTCGGAAGATGATTCTGATATTAGCAGCGCAGAAACGATTATAAGTCTTTCTGAAGAAAAAAGTGAACAAAAAACTGAAGAAAATTCAGACATAGATTTAGAGGAAGAGGAAGACGACATGGTTGACATGGGATATTATTTCTATGGGTAAGAAAAAAATAGTTTCAAGTGGCCCAAGACGTCTCAGCAGAATATTGTTTTGAGGCTGTTCAGATTTTGTCCTAATTATCAACGGCTATATCTGACTGAAAATGAATTCTTGGCCTAAATTTTTTCGACTGCCGTGTTGCTTATGATTGTAAAGTACGCAAATCTTAAATTTACTGCTATTAGGCAAAAATATAGAGATCATGTTAAGTCAAATTTGCATGATTTGGGTATAGTGGAATTACGCGGCTTTATGAGTCTACTGTTTTACATTGCAGCATTTTAATTTGAATAATGCAAAAAGAATAAATAAAAAAATCTTAAAATAATAATCTACAGGCCTTTCATAATACATCGTCACTCCAAGACACAATTTCGGTTATTTTGGCTTTGCTTGTGAAATAGTTCATATGGATTTTATCGAATGCACTCTCACAAAGCAGGCAGGACAGAATAAAAATGGCTTTATTTTTGAAACATGAAACGGCGTTCTTCCAAAAATATTCTTGTCCTGAATGAAATGCAGAATTTGAGGCTATGAAAAGATTTCTTCTATTCTAAGTTAATCTAGAAATTATTTTACAGACATAGTAGAAGCCGGCTATTTATTGGAACTTATGTATCCTTTCACAGTAATATCACAGGATTCTGAATCACAGAAGAAAAATGGTAGCAGGGAGGTATGATGAACATCTACAGAAAGTTATTCACAACACCTTGTATTGCGAAAATGGAATGTATTTACTAATTTTAATTTTTGCTTCTTTCGATATTAAAAGAAGCTCCTTAGTATGGTTTAAATCTTTTAGTGCGTTTCTTTCAGTATATATATAATACTAATTGATTTTCGGCCAACTTTCATCTAAAAGTTCTTTCCTGTTAACCGATAGATGGTATAGTGGCCTTGTCATCAGAGGACCTTTAAGAATATTTTGAATTTCTTTGACATATCTTAGTTGCTTATATTAAATCAGAGCAACCTGAATTGTCTTGGTCACAAATATATATATTGTCTGATAAATTTTCCGTCTGCCTGTCTACCTGTTTTCGGTTTTTCATCTAATTTTCATGAACGGAAAACATGTACAGCAGATTTGAAGGTATTTCTGGAAATATGCTATTACAAAATAGCGAATATGCTATTTAAGAATCAAAGCTTCTTTTGAGTACCAAGCATGTCAACTCAAAACTTCACAAGAAAACTTGATAACATGTTTTACGATTCCTCTTTCTCATAGAATATGAGTTGTAGAAATTAGCTTTCGTTCATTTTCTTTGCTACATGAAAAGTGAGTTCTGCATTTTATACACTTCTTTTGAAAAATATTGATTATAAATCTCCAGGAAATGCATGAAAAGCTGTAATGTTTGCACCTGCTATTACACAAATTCCATGAAGATAGAATCTTATATATTGAAGTATGAATTAGTTGTGTAGAAGATGAGTAGAAGTTTACATTATCCAGCTGTACAATTTCAATATTTTCTTTCGAAGAACAAAGAGGACATTTCTGAATGTCCTCTTTGAAAAGAATGAATTTTGAATTTTAAACTACATAACAAATTACTGGAATGTTTTTGTGTGATTTAATTTCTAATCTTCCGGGTAAAATTTGTTACAAGCTTTTAAAATATTATAAAAAATAAATAAAAACTTCATAAAATTCATTTAAATTTATCATATTAGACTGAGAGTCACGATGAATTTTCAGCGTTTCGGCTTCATTTGTCTCAAAGGTTTCATTGCAGAGAAATAAATTATTAAAAAATACATTATCTTAATTGAGTCATGGAAACTTCTATTCATGAAAGAATAAAATAAAATAGTCTATTTAAGCATGTAAATTATGCAAATAAAATTAAAAAATAAGGAAACTGATTTTCATATTAAAAGCTTTCAAAACATATATTCGCTTTGTTTTTTCAATAAGCTTTGGAAGATCGAAGCAAGAAAAAAAAGTCATCCTGTGACATATGCAAGATTACCTTTATTACATATTAAACGCATTTTAAGTTGATTTATAAAATTATCCCTATTTAAAAACATTTAGGAAGTTTGCTCACGGGTACTTGAAAGAAAATAATCGAAGAATGAAACATTACTAATGAAAAATGAATAAATACATTGATTTATGACTTTCATCTCTCTGAAAAGAATAATTAATCAGGTATTGAAAATATATACTAATAATTTATTTAATTTTTATTTGATAAATACGATTTTTTTCTCTAATATAAATTTATTTTGTATAAGAGACTGTACGATGCGATGGCAATTAATATTAATGAATATTATTTCAAAAGAAGTCTTATTCGTATTTTCTTTCAAATGCTGCAATTTTTAGTGAGGGCAACATTCCTTAAAATGCTACATTTTCAATGAGGGCATAAAATAGCGTATATATATATATATATATATATATATATATATATATATATATATATATATATATATATATATATATATATATATATATATATATATATATATATATATATGTTATTTTATAAAAGCAAGCTAAAATAAAAATTCATATTTTGAGTCTTAAATTAACAATGAAATTATAATTCAAAAGGATTACTAAACTTGTTACAAATTGTAATTGTTGCAAAATTCTAATTGGCATTATTCAACATTTGTTAACAAGATATTCAGGGTAAAATTATGCAAGAGATTATACAAAAAAAGATGTCTTTAAATTTCTAAATGACTTCATTACCCAATAATTAACGACTTCGTTTTAAAATAAAGATTGACATTAGGAATTAATGAGAATACTCAAGCTTTGGAATAATTAGGAATTAGAAGTTTATTCAGAATTCAATAAACATTTTTTCGACATTTTCGATTTATTATACCATTTATAATTGGCTTAGACACATCAAGAAGATTTCCATAATTAAATTGCTTGTGTCCTTCCTTTGGAAAATACCCTTATTAATTTCAAAACAAATATATTTTAATTTTTGCCTCAATTTCGAAATTAATTATCCATTGATGCTCATTTGATTGTCTTTAAGGAATTAAGCTTTAGTAATGTAATTATTTACATATTATTTTAGGAATATTAGTGTCAATAAAAATTGTGCTTTTAGTTCAGATTTTATCCATTTCTAATTAATTCTTCAGGAGATTGTGTTGCTAAAATAAATAAGAATAGTTACAAAGCCACATTATTTTTTATTTTGCACATAATTCTAACTTTGGAAATTTGGGCTTGTAATTTATGAATGAGTTAGATAATTTTTTTTTTTTCAGTAAGTATAAATATTTTGCTTATTTAAATCTGAATAAATTACAGGAATAAATGATGAATATTCTTCGCAAAACAAACAATATGGATAACTTTTATGAATTCCGAATTTTAAAGTCCATAATAAGTAAATGGAATTTTTTCATATGTTTTCATTTGTCATTTTTGGAATAAAATTTGGCGCTAGCTTTAAACTTTGAATTTAGGTTTTGTTTTTATTTTCGGAAAGTTTACTTTTATGCATCCAAATAAGAGATTATTTCTGATTGTACTTCTAACGTGTTTATGATCTAATTGGTGTACTAGTTATCTTCATGAAATCTAATCTGAAAATGTTGGAAATGAAGATAAACATTTCACTTTTGATAGATACTGTTTTTTAATTTGATAATTAATTGTATAATCTTACAATTATTTATAAATTGCAATTTTTAATTCCTGTATCGAAGCTCCAAAGAAATTCCTCTTTTAAAAATAAAGATTACACCAAACGTTATTAACAATTTCAAAAATATGACTTTTCTTACATATATTACTTTTTTTAAAAGCAAGTCATTATTCCTTTATTGTTGGATGCTGGAAGAAGTATTGTCTATTTTGCTGTTGATCTTCCTCACACAATAGCAGTTTTATGAAATATTCAATTTCTTTTTCCTTTGGAATCCTCATTTTCATATCTGGGGAAATGGTAATTATTTCAATTTTACCCTATAGATTGTTGATTTTACTCCATTCAATGGGATAAAATGATCATAGTAACAAGTCTTAAGAAAAGGAAATAATTACTCAGTATTATTCTTTAAAACCGAATAAAAATTGTAGTATGTTTAGATAGTGTAATGTATAATATCTTTCAAAATGTATAAAAATAATTTAACCTAATTTAAGAAGATATACTTGCCAAAAGTTGAAAACTGACAATTTTATAGTCATTATATTATACTTTATACCATAATTGAGAAGAAAATTTTATGAATTTTGAGATGTAAAAATCATTTTTATGCTAATATGACTTTGCAAGTTATTGTGATAAAATAACAACGTTTTACTTAATTTGTAATTTTAATGAAAGTTATTGGTGGAAAATACCAACATTCAGTTTAATTATCCATTAATTAAAACTTAAAAATAAAGACTCACTTCGAGGGGTACATTCTTATTTTCCGAAGAGAATATATGCTAAGTTTGGTAGCGCCAAGTCGAAAGGTATATCTGTAGAAGGCCAGCACATGTACATACATGCCAGCACATTTATCATTAATTGATATAATAATAATTTGCATTTAAACAAATATCATTCCAAACCCGAGACAGTCTTCCACAAGGGAGCCATATTTTCAACACTATACTGAAATGATTTTGGAAAAGTTGATTCTTTACTTTATGCTGAATTTAGAATTGGCAATGGTCAAAAATTCGATTATAGGTCATTATTGCAATTATAGGTCCTTTTTATTTTCTTAGAAGATACCTTTCCCAACATCTTTGCATGCACAGAAAATTTTAAATTGGATTTTATTTTACATGAATTTCTTACATGATTTTAATGTAAAGTTTATGCAAAAATAGATTATCTCATTCATTCCTTTAATAAAAGCTTATTTTCAGCCAAATCACATATTATTTCCCATCCCTGCGTATAATAGTAGAGGAGAATATAGTCCTTTACAATGAGCTGGGAAAGACTATTTAAATATCAATAATGATAATGTCTACATAGAAAGCTGTGAACAGAAATCCATTAATGCTTTCTACATCAAAGTATTTACGACAACAAAGGAATATAGTTAATTAGAAGTAGCTCAGTTCATTTTAATTGCCTTTTAATTAATTTGTTCTTTTGTTCAATTATTATTAAAACGGTCCTATCAGTTCTCGCGCTTTGATCGCATCTCAATTTGAGATGTCCTTTCAGTCATACATTGTGTATGTTTTCAGAGAAATTCATTGATGCGAAACTATAATGATTATGTAAATAGACTCTTAAAGCAGTTACTGTCCGATTTTCTAAGGTGAAGTTATTTTTCTTTTTTTACATTAACTTAAAATAGATTTTTAATATGATCAGATTGGTTACTTGAGATTATAACCACAATCTAATTTCAGATAATGCAATCAACATTGCATAGTTGCAATAATTATATCTAGAATTCAGATGTACCGATTTATTGAAACCTCAACCGAATTGAAACATTATGAAAAATACTTAAAGAAATGATCTCGTAAATTTTAAAGATAATTTCTTTAATAGAGATGCATCTCATATTTACATGATAGTACAAAAAAAAATCAATGAAATGAAGAAGAAAAATTTAACATGTCATGCTAAGATATTGGACGAAGCTATGGCACTATTGATGACTTTGCATTTTCATTTTCGAATCCTATAACATTTACACTTTCTATCTTTTATCGCATGGTTTGTAGTAATTTTTATTTTTCAATGCAGCTATCTATCAGGGCTGTATATTTTATCTATCTGGTTCAATAATCGAGAGTTTGACATTATTCTACAATATGCCATGTAAAAACTTTTTTCCGATGCACATTGTATTTTCATCAAAGGGTGTGACTAAGTGACTTTTGTAACAGCCTGAAATATAATCTTGATGCTAGTGACGGTGTGCAATGAATAAAACGGGTTGAGGACTAGAAAACTGAAGTTTAGGACTGAGGACAACAGGTGTGCGATGAATAGGACTCGTTTCTAAAATATGGCGGTAGCGAGATTTTCAATAAGCAATAGATGTTCAGTAACAAATTTTTTGTTGAAAATTTAAGAATTCACATACTGTAGAAACAATTTCTGAATTCTTCAGTTTTATTTCATACAATTTTAAAAATTTACCTCATTCCCAATTCATGAAATAAAAAACAATATGAATAAACGTCTTTTTATCTTCTCTTCCCATTCCCCTTTTATCTTCCATTAACGTCCATCCTAAATTGATTAGAAACGTCTTATGCTTTAAATATGGGAATTCGATGTGTCGTCATTGGAGTGGTATGCATATGTTTATTAATTTAGGTAAATAATGTGCTTTATCTGACAAATAACAATATCGGTGGATGAAAATTTGTTTCGATTACGAGGCTACTAAATGAAGTGTGCGTCAGACGTGAAGTGTGCTATCTTTGTAGAAGACACTGTGCACTATATCAGTGAATTTTGTATAATGTATGATCTGTTCACTTTAGAATAAGAGATTCAAAGAGTTGAAACACAAAACAATCTTTTATTATTTTCTAAAGTTTCTTTATTATCGATTGTACAATGTTTTCTTATGTTCTAGTCCTGACGTAAATCATTTGCTCGCAAATATTTCGTTGCAATTTATCAATAGTTTTTTACTTGCTATCATTTTTAAAGATCTGCTAATATGATATTTACAGGTACAAATTATTTTTTTAAATCCTAACCGTGATCATTTTCAGTCAAATCACGAAAGAGATACAACTTTTAAGCGTTTCATTTTTCACGTCCACTGTTACTTGCAGCACAAATTCATTGTTAACGTTTCTTATTATCCTTAACAGCACCAACGGACAGAAAAATAATGCTTAAATACGTTTTGAGATACATTAAACATCAAAAATTTTCAAATGCGAATGAGGATAAAGAAATATGAAATATAATTATACAGCTTCGTTTCTTTTGTTTATTTTATTATTATATACTGTTTAAAATAAGGGTTAATCTAGAAAAGTACAAATATATCTATTGTTTTTAATAAGTAGCCTTATGAAGTAAATAAATATATGATGTATATAAAATTTTATTTCTGCATGTGATAAAAATTTTAAACTAACAGCAAGTCGCATAAACTACTGAGCCGTTCATTACAGGCTTTATTTTCGTTTCTTTAAAACAATTGTATGCATATATTCTCATTTTTTTTATTTTGTAGAAAAATCTGGGTCTTCCAGTAAATAAAAGATCTGTGATAATGCCTAAAAATATTGCGTCATTTAAGGAAAAAAAAATGTAAGTAAGTGTTTTTAAATTTTATTTGTTATTATGCACTTTCTTTCAATGCAAAACAAGTATGAAATTAAGAAAAGTTTGAGAAAAAGACTTTCAATATCTATGCATTTATCAAGAACAAATGCAAATGTATACCGTTAATAAATATATTCAAAAAAATATATTCATCATATATGAATAACGTTATAATATTACCTCTACAGCTTTTCATATCTTTTTATAGAAAGTTTTATATATTAAACAAATCATATCCTTCTATCAGATTATAACATTTGTTACCTAAAAACATTTAACTTCTAGGTAAGTTCAGTGGATAACACGAATTTTATTGAGTATTTCTTCAAAGGCAATAGAGCACATTCTTATAAAAAAAAATTTTCACCGTTACAGCAGTTTTTTATTGTTTTTGTGTAGACTCCAACTTTTCTGGAATGGTTCATTTCAGTATTTTAAATCTTGTGCGGTGAAGTAGTACTCTAAGACCAGCAGCCATTCGTCATTCCTTCTAACCTACCGGAATCATCTACTCAACTGGAAACCTAAGAGCCAATTAATTCAAGCGTAATGCTTTAGTGCTTCTGCAGACACCGAACGAAGTAGTATCCAATGGAAACCACTAATTTTCCACCATGCTTTCAACATTTTTAACGTTATAGTTTCAAACCAAAGGGAAAAGGCGAAGAATTCCCTAACATGAATTATTTCCTTTTTTAATTCGAAATATGGTTTTAATTTTCGTATGGTACTGTGAAAAATGTATTAATGTATTTTTAAAAATGTAACACTTTTTTCCCACATACATTATTTATATAATTTTTATGACAATACTTTCTCATTTTCGAAATTAAGTGGCTCATTGAGGGTGGTATTGGTGGTAAGAAAATTAATGTGGAAGCCTGTACCGATAAATCTGATGCATTTATTAATATTAATATTAATGAATATAAATTGTTAGTTTTGTATGAAATATTATATTTTTTGTAATATATAGCCAGTCTATTGTTTTGCATGCATTTGATTTTTATATTAATTTTAATTTTGTCTCTAATATTGATCATTTTTGTATATTAATATTGCTAGTTTAAAGACAAAAGTAATCGTAAGTTAGTAAGTTTTTTGGTACTAATTTTTTTTCAATAAATCGAAACCGCATACTTTAATATGTACGATAGCCAAATTTTGTTATATTTCGCCCAATACATAACACGCTACAAGGCTCCGAACACCTCCTCTTATTTCTTAATCACTCTGCAAATATTTAAATCTATTTTTCTATTTAAATAAATAAACTATTATGAATGATTTCTTATTAAAAATTGTAAACATAAAGAAAAGGAAGAGTCTGTATGAAATCCTTTGGATGAATTATTCAATATAAAACATGTCTAGATCGGAAATCTTTGCGTTATTCTTCAACGAAAAAAGTACTGATTTATTCGGTAGTACAGTATTTATTAAACTACATCATAAAGCTTTTTTTATGCACAGCAAATAACGGGCAATAAATACAATTTCTTTGAATGTGCTGTCGAAATTTGAAAGGAAATGATGTCTTTATAAAGGAAATTATCCTTTTAAAATTATATAAAAATTGAGTTAAAAATAATAAATATTTATAAAAATAATAATAAATAATCAAATATATAATAACGTCGAATAAAAATCAACGTCTTTCATTTATCAATGATAATAAAGCAATTATATAATTTTGCTTTGAAACATTGATAATAATCACTATAATATTAAGAAAAAGTATTAAGAATATTTTTGTAAATATCAGGAAAAAACACGTATGTATTAAGAATATTTTTGTAAATATCAGGAAAAAACACGTATGTATTAAGAATATTTTTGTAAATATCAGGAAAAAACACGTATGTATTAAGAATATTTTTGTAAATATCAGGAAAAAACACGTATGTATTAAGAATATTTTTGTAAATATCAGGAAAAAACACGTATGTATTAAGAATATTTTTGTAAATATCAGGAAAAAACACGTATGTATTAAGAATATTTTTGTAAATATCAGGAAAAAACACGTATGCATTAAGAATATTTTTGTAAATATCAGGAAAAAACACAATGCTATTGTTATCTATCAGCTAATAAATAGACATTCATGCTAATTTTTGATCAATATTATTTAAAAGTAAATGGAATGACTGTATTTTCTTTGAAGCACAATTTGTCAGAATTAGAATTATTGTTTCTTCCTTATCTCTTTTTTTGTTAGATTTCAACTTTTCTAATCATTTGAAAATCAAATTTAATGGAAGTTTGCTCCACTGCATGCCACAACATTCTCTTGGATTTTGCAAAAGAATATTAATACTTTGATACTAAATTACTTTATTAAGCGTATTATTGACCCTCTTTCCACATGAAACTCTGCCGTTAAGTCGGACGTGCTTAACTGCAAACCCTATTGTGTTCAATTTGAAGGGATTTTGCATATAAATTGACATAATCCGATTCCTCCCGCGAACAGCACGTACGGAAATTTCATCTATTTGCTCCTTTGGACGTAAATATTTACAAAACTTTGGTAGATGCTATTTATTATATGACACTTTGGAACTTCTATCTAAAATGATGCGACAGTCAAAAATTGCAAATATGGGTAAAATATTTATTTGCGAAGTCAAGGGCAAAATAAAATTCTGAAAGGACCAAATCAAAAGATTTATTATACTATCATCATAATTCGAAATTATTACACTCATTTTGACTTAAATTCATTAATTTGTAACAAATGTTTGTTGAAAAACATTATAATTCATCAATGTCGGATGGTTTGATGAGATTAATATATAGGATAAATAATTGATCACAGATAAATAATATATTTTCAGACTAGAAAGTTTAATTATACGTGATTCATTACAAAATGAGAAATACATAAAATTAAAATTTTAATTCCTTTTTTTTCAAATACATCAATTCATGTATTGGAAAATACATTACAATAAAATATTTTTAAAATATAAATAAATTTAAATTTATTATAAAATAAAATCAAGAAACTTTTTTAAAGTACCTAAAAGTATGTGCAGGCAATAAAAAAAAATAATAATTGATAAAATGATGTGAAAATATTACAGTTACTGCTTCATTGTAATGAAATTAATAATCTATTTTAAATTCTGCTGAGTTATTTCTGAAAAACTACAAAAACGAATATTGCACTTTAAACAGCAAACAAGACAACAGGGTTTGAAGTATAGGCAAACAAATAAGACATAAAAGTCTTGACATAAGAGACTACTAAGACATAAAAATTCATTTTTTATTGGTATCTGAAAGTTGCAAAACTTGACCTTCAACATCTTTATATACTTTTCCATAGAAAAAGTATAAATTCCATATCTTCTAATTTATCCTTAGCTGTTATTGCGTACATTTGTGCGAATCGTTGCTCATATCTGAAGTTAAAGCTGAGATCGTTAATAACATTCCAACTGATTTCGGTAAATTGAAGCTGGCAGCTATTTATCAAGAAAGATGAGATTGCGATACTGTGCTTGAGTCGTCCGTTGCGTGACAGATTGTATTCTCAGAAAATAAATATTTAGTTGCATTAATTTTCATAGGAAAACAAACTTTTAGAATCCATAATTTTTAAATGGTTCACAAAATTTTCTTTTGTTTTTAAATAGAATATATTATTGAGTTGAAATTTCTCTCTCTGAGATTTGGTGTGATGTGGACATTTAAAAAGAGAATTTCATCTTAAGTATCATTCTCGTCGTCTGATTTGGGTTTTACTCTTGTCTCATATAACCAGCTTCCCAAAATAGCCCTAATGTTGCTTACAGACAAAAGGTTGAAATAACTAAACTAGATTACAATTCATCCCCGTAATGTTTTTATAATTTAGAATATGGGCAGGGACAGCCTAGTTGGTACGGCGTTCAATTCACGTCCCTTAGGATGCGCGTTCAAACCCGCCGACCGAAGACTTTCCGTGTGTGTGGTAGCTGGCGCATGTATAAATCTCTCATGGTCACAAAATTCTCCATGTCGAGAGTAATACCACTGGGATTACTGACTCAGGAGTGATCGTTCTCTGACTCAGTGGTGAATTACAATCTATGGATGAGTGAATGAAATGCATGAATGAAGTCCGTCCCGTAAAACGGGTTATGACGTGTGTGTAGCTAAGTCGTACTCTTGGTCCTAGATGGCGCTACTGAAAAAACAAGAGATACATCCTTGGCTGAAAACCATTGACTACAACAGCAACATAATTTAGAATACAGCCTTATTATACACATTTTGTAGTATATAAGCTTTATTTTCATGATTCTTTCCTTGAAATGAAATGTGGAGGAAATCCAGTTTAAAACGCCTAACAAAAGCCCACAATTTTTTCAGCTTGGAAAGTAATTGAAGAAATCAAGAAAAATACTGGATCGCTGAAATTCGTATTTTTTAACATTTCTTTACCTGTGAAAAATATAAAACTGTATGTAATAATAAGATATATTTGCGATATATAATGCTGATTGTTGATAAATTAATAATGGATTTAAATATTCCTCGAAATTAATCTTTTGAAATATTCTCTGTTGAATAATATTTTTCTGAATTCTTTTTAATTAATCTTTTGAATACTATTTTTTTATATCGTTAGATCCCTTATCTCAGCGAAATATACTGTCATGCCTGGCGACATCGGAAATCTTGTTTTTATAACTACCCATAGAAGCATTTTCATTACCTGAAATATTAAATAGTTTTCTTATACCGGTGGTTATCAAAATAATGGAAACACCTGTGAATAAAAGTGAAATATTTGAATGCGCTTCGTAAGCAATAAAATATAATAATAGTCACCAGGTTTCTTTTATAAATAACAATGCATATATTCCGGTAATATATGTTAGCTTTATTGAAGTTCTAAAATTCTTGGATTATTTTCAAAAGCGTAAGATGTCGGACCTCTCAGATTTTCAAAGAGGTCAAATTGTAGGAGCCCGTCTAGCTGAAGCAAGTGTGACTGGAACATCTCAACTTTTAGGCGTTTATAGAAGTACGGTGTCTAAAATCGTGACAGCATACACACAGCGAGGCAAGACAAGTTTGGCAAAGCAAAATAAGTAGGCTGAAAGTGTAACTCAGTGAAAGAGACCGACTGGTATTGAAGCCGATTGTAATGTTTAAAAAGCGAACAACTGCAGCAAAAGTGGCCGCAAACCTCAATACCCATCTGGATTTGCCAATGTCAGTGATTACAGTTAGAAGGCAATTTATAAACAGAACATTTAGGGCAGAGCAGCAATTCCCATGCCACTTCTCACAGATGTTAATGCTAAATGTCGTCTGCAGTCGTGTCACACTCACAAACAATGGTCGACTGTTAAGTGGAAGTAAGTAATATGGTTTGATTACTTACTTCCAGGACGATAATAAACCTATCCATGCAGCGAAACTTGTCCAAACATGGTCTGATGAATCGTGTTTCACACTTTTCCCTACAACAGGACTGGTGCACGATTGGAGGACACCTGCACAAGCATATGATCATCATTGTCTCCTTCCAGATGTCAAGCCTGGAGTTGGTTCTGTCATGATATAGGCAGCCATGTATTGATTTTCTGCTGGACCAATCGTATGATTGATTGATTGATTGAGTTTTATGGCACAAGAGCCATGCTTGGCCGTGCTGCGCCAATCTAATGGTAGAATTATAAAAATGTTTATAAAAGATTCATTTATTAAAAAACAAGATCAGCGGTGTAAAGATAAAAACACTTGCAAAAAGATGAAACAAATACAAATAGAGTCGAAACTATGATTCATTAGAAAGCAAAACAGAAGTAATTCATTTAATCTTTTATAGCACAAAAGGAGAAACAAAATGCTAAATACAAGTGAAAAAACTTATAGCTTTTAAAAAATTAAAAATATTTGGGTGGTATTTTTCACCCACCAGGTCTTGTAATGTTAAAGATGCCGAAGTAAAAAAACGTGCACGATAAGAATTAAAAACAGGACATTCAATTAACACATGATGAACAGTAAAAGAAACTTTGCAACTGTTGCACTTAGGCGCATTTTCTCCAAATATGAGATGTTTATGGGTGAAGCGCGTATGCCCTATACGGAGACGAGTCAATTTGACATCCATCTCACGTATAGGATGAACAGGCCACAAAGCAATGTCCGTTTTAACAGAATGCAATTTATTTCCGATCTGCAGATCCCATAACTTTTGCCACTTAGAAGAGAAGTGATGAACAATGGACCTTTTGACATCACAAAAGGGAAGAGCCATGCACAAAAATGTCGATGCAGATTTAGCAGCCAAGTCTGCCCTCTCATTTCCCAAGATGCCGACATGACTCGGAATCCAACAGAAAATTATTTGAAACCCATCATTCTGCAGCAATCGCAAAGTAAACAAAATTTTAATAGCAATCGGATGTGTCCGATTGTCGTAATGCGAAAGTATCTCCAAAGCACTCATACTATCGGTGTAGATAATAAATTTACGCTGAGTAGAGGGTGAAATTTTCTGTAGAGCACAGAAAATTGCCACCAACTCAGCAGTAAAAACAGAGCAACAATTATGAAGACGGTGGCTCAGTGTATCAGATGGAAATATTATGCCACAGCCGACATGACCATCTGATTTCGAGCCATCCGTGAAAATTGGATGAAAGGAAGAATACTGATTGCGATGGTAGAAAAAAATCTGTTGGAAAACCACAGGAGCAGTTGAGAATTTATCGAATCCAATGAAAGGATTCAAGTAAGAAAACTGTGGGATATCCCAGGGTGGGATACTATAGACATCAACAGCTTTAACACGAATCGTGTTAAAGTCCGAGTCATGAAGGAGCAATTTGGCTCTCTCACAAAATGGAAGGATGTGAGAAGGGCGGGCATTATAAAGTCGACGAAGACCTACTGGCAATGACATTTCGCTCAAAGGATGTTTCGGAACAGATTTCATTCGAAAATAAAATGTGGCAGACAATTTCTGTCGCCTTAAAGAAAGGGGTAGTTGGTGACATATAATATATAGGCTTTCAACTGGAGATGTCTGGAACGCACCAGAGCAAATGCGCAATGCTGAATGATGGATGGTATCCAATCGCCACAAAACAGATGAGCGGGCGGAACCATATACCATACATCTATAATCTATCCGAGAGAGAATGATTGCCTGATAAATACGGAGAAGGGAGGTTCGATCGGCACCCCAAGATGTTTTTGAGAGAACTTTTAGAATATTTAATGATTTCTCACACTTCTTCCGCAAATATAATATATGCGGAAGGAAGGTGAGTTTCCGATCGAAAATTACTCCCAAAAACCGTACTTTATTCACCACAGGAATTTGAATATTCTTAACTCGAATACATGGATCCTGGTGAACGTTTCTTTTCCGACAGAAGTGAATGCAGCTGCTTTTCTCTGGGGAGATAGTGTGGCCATTGTTATTGCACCAAGCTACCACTCTGTTTACTGCGTTTTGCAATTGTCGCTCTATTAGTGCCATGTTACTACCTTGGCATGAGATCTGCAGATCGTCAACATAAAGGGTTCCATTTACAGTTGAAGGCAAATGATTTAAAATTTGGCTAAGATGAATAATAAAAAGTGTGACACTGAGGACACTTCCTTGTGGAACTCCCTCAGCTTGAATAAAATTATTAGAATAAGAGTTACCAACTCGAACTCGAAAAGAACGTTGTGTTAAAAAATTTTGTAAAAATATAGGCAAGTTACCTCTAAAACCTAAATTAAAAAGTGTGGAAAGTATGCCATAGCGCCAGGCACGGTC
Source organism: Argiope bruennichi (assembly GCF_947563725.1). NCBI lineage: Eukaryota > Metazoa > Arthropoda > Arachnida > Araneae > Araneidae > Argiope > Argiope bruennichi. The sequence continues at coordinate 104,965,266 of NC_079152.1, forward strand.
ATACGCTTTCTCTATGTCAAAAAATATTGAAACATGGTGGTTCCTCCTAACAAATGCGTTGCGAATTTGGGTTTCCAATAGTATGAGGTTGTCAAAAGTAGACCGACCTCTACGGAAACCACTCTGCAACGGGGAGATGCATCCTTGTTTCTCTAACTCGAAAATTAGACGCATGTTGACCATACGCTCGAAGGTCTTACAAAGGCAATTTGTAAGAGCAATCGGCCTGTAGTTCAGAGGGACAGATGGTTCTTTGCCAGGTTTTAAGATGGGAATCACAACAGCTTCTCGCCATTGTGAAGGGTACTTCTTCTCAGTCCATATTCTGTTAAATAATATCAACAGATTGGAAAGGGAAATGGTATTCAAATGGCGAAGCATGTTATACGTGATTCCATCTGGTCCAGGGCAGGTATCATGAACCTGAGACAAAGCCATGTTTAGTTCATACATCCTGAATTCACAGTTATAGGGAAGGGCACTTCGGGCATTGAAGCGCAAAGGTAGCCGTTCCTTTCGATTCTTAATTGCCAAAAAATCAGGGCTGTAAGAATCGGTTGCGGAAACTTGCGCAAACGCTTGGCCAAGTATGTTAGCAATGTCCAATGGGCTCGAATACATCGTATTACCTGTTTTTATAACAGGAACAGAGTTTTCTTTATAGATCCCATTAGCAGCTTTTACCTTCTTCCATAAAAGTTTACTGGAGGTAGAGGATGTAATGGTTGAAACAAATTTAGTCCATGCTTCTCTCTGACTGCGGCGCCGAATACGGCGAGCTAGCGCTTTAGCTCTTTTAAAAGCAATCAAGTTCTCAGTCTTCGGGTACCTTCTAAATAGATTCCAGAGTTTTTTCTGTTTATTATGACTGTCGCGACAGACTTCATTCCACCACGGTCTACGAAATTTTCTTAGACGTGGGGAAGTTTTTGGAATGGTAGCGTTAGCGGCGTTTATTATCGTATCAATGACATTTTGTAAGGCTTTCGAAATGTCTGCATTACTGACCATGGCCTCATTGATAACTGCTAGTTGGGAAAATGTATTCCAGTCTGCCCGCTGGAATAGGAAACGCGGAGGACAAATAGTCACACCGCCGCTATCAGCGTGGGAGATTATTAGGGGAAAGTGATCGCTATTGTGCAGATCATCCCTAACTGTCAAATTCAACAACGGTAGTAGTTCAGGAGTGCATATAGCTAGGTCAAGACAATGGAAGCTACGTGTGGACGCATGGAAGTACGTTTTCTCATCATTATTGAGCAGACAGAGACAGTTATTAGCAATAAACTGTTCGATCTGCTGCCCTCGAGAGTTTGTACTATCCGAGCCCCAAAGAATACTATGTCCATTGAAATCGCCGAGTATAATAAATGACTTAGGAAGCTGTCTCACTAAGGTATCAAGATCCAGTTGACGTACGATATCATGAGGCGGAAGATAAATACAGCAGACTGTGACCAAAGATCGTATATGGACCTGTACAGCCACAGCCTGAAGAGTGGTATGCAAATTGAGAGGTGTGCTCGGATAGAGGTTTGATGTGAAGATGCAGACACCCCCAGAACCATGAGATCCAGTGCCTGCATCTTTCCGGACACAGCTATATCCGCGTAATTTGATGGGAATGGTAGGCGTCAAGAGGGTCTCTTGAACACCAAAACAGATAGGATGAAACTGGTTAAAAATTGACTTGATATCCTGAAGTTTGGAACGAAGGCCGCGACAATTCCATGAGAGGAAGGTACCCATTAAGAACGTTTTTTTGAAGGAGAGTAATTAAAATCCTTAGTTGGAGTTGCCTCAAATTCGCAACTCATCTCAAGTTCATCTTCATCCTCTGAGGGATGCAATTTAAAATCGGGGCTACTTATTTTGTCCCCAAAGATGGACGTTAAATCTTTGTGGACAATACCTTTTGTCGCCAGCCCTAGGGCGACTGAATTTCGTGAGGATGATTTTTTTAGTTTTACTGGGAGATCTACTTGAGAGAGACCACGTTTAGCCAGCTTTAATACTTGCGAGTTCTTTAGTTTTTTCTTTGGAGCTTTTCTTGAAGTCGATGGTTCTATTTTATGGATTTCTGGAATACTTTTAGAAGATTTATCAGAATCTGAATCCGATGTTTTTTCGGGAGGGTTAAATTTAACTGTTTAAAATATCTTTTTTTGTTTTGAGAAACTGTTTTTTCACACAGTTTTCACATTTGCAGTTTGTACAAAAGTTTTTTTGTGCAACTGAAGCATAGCTGATACCAGGAGTAGGTGTCTGAGTAAGAATCCTACGTCTGGCTTCGGGGTATGTTAAATTTTCCTTTATTTTGATAGTTGTGACCTGTTTCTCCAGTTTCCAGCGGGGGCAAGTTCGAGAATAAGAGGGATGGTCTCCGCCGCAGTTCACGCACTTTTCTTGTGCCGTGCACTGCTGGCTATCATGCCCTTTTTCAGCACAGCGGGCACAAGTGAGTGTCCCGCGGCAATTAACTTTCGAATGGCCAAAGCGCTGGCACTGGAAGCATCTTAATGGATATGGTATATACTGTCTGACTGGAAGTTTGATGTAACCGGCATATATATATTCTGGCAATTTAGGATTGTGGAATGTGAGTATGTAATGTTTGGTTGGGGAAAGTTGTCCATCACGTCGGATTTTTATTTGGCTGACTTGAGTTACGCCTTGCTTCTTCAATTCGGCAGATATCTCTTCTAAGGGAACATTAAATAGTTCTCCGCAGGTTATGACACCCTTGGAGAAATTCAGAGATGAATGAGGACTTACAGAAACAGGTATGTGTGCAATGGCTTTCAATTTTAAAAGATGGTTGGATTGCTTTTTGGAATCGGTTTCTATCAATAGATCTCCAGAACGCATTTTTTTTATAGATTTAACCTCACCGATGGTTGCAGAGATAGCCTTTTCAACGAGAAACGGAGAAACGTTATGGAAAGTTTCTTTTTCTGATATTCTTTTTATTACAAAATATTTATCAAACTGTTCGAGATTAAAAATAGATTTAGGTAGTTTTTGCCCACTGAAGGGAGATTTTTTGCGGGAGCCCATACGATATGAAATAAGATTCAGGCCCGACGGCACCGCCCACCACGGAGCCCAACAAGGGAAGGCAATTACCGGCTCTGGTCTTTCCCAGCCTCGGCATACACCTTGGTGCTAGCCGGAACCTATACGCTCGGAGTTACCCCCGGGGACAGTGACCACCCTGGACCAATCGTAACCCTGAAAGGAAGGATCATTGGGGATAAGTATAGAGGAATTTTAGCTGACCAGGTCCATCTATGATGCAAACTTTGTTTCCTGCAGGAGATGGAATTTTCCAGGAAGATAATAAACCTATCCATGCAGCGAAACTTGTCCAAACATGGTTTGATGGACACGAGGATGAAGTTAGGCATCTGCTTTGGCCCGCACAGTCACCCGACCTCAATATAATTGAACTGTTATGGTCTATTTTTAGAGCGTTCAATACGGAATCGATATCCTTCACCGGCATCTCTCCCAGAATTTTCACAATATCTCCAGGAAGAATGGTACAATATTTCTCTAAACACTAATCAACACCTGTATGAATCGATTCATAGGCGAATCCAAGCTGTATTACATTCCAAAGATGGTCCTACACCATACTAATAAAGGATTATTTATAAATCTGAGGTGATCCCATTATTTTTATTGCCATCTGTAGATTATTTCAAAGTTTCTAAAAATTATTTTTTGAGAAATTCGATTGTTTTCAATATTTAATCGCTAAAACTTAGACATGAAAAATAATAGCTATTGCAGATAAGTTTTATATTTCTCCTAACTTTTTTTACATATTGCTTTATTTTTATTTAAATAAATACATTTTTTAAATGTATTGCAATAAATTTCCTCTACAAATTGTTCACGGCTTTATTATTGGGGATATAAAAACAAAAACATTGAACTATTATAGCTACTGATATATATATAGTAGGCTAGTAGCTTTAAAACCAGTTTTTTTTTATGGTAAATTATATAAAGAAGTCAGATTCACACTATGAAAATTTATAATATGTATAATTAATAAAGGAAATGAAAATTATATGAATTTGCTTTTTTCATTACATTAATACAATATTACGTACTATTCTGCATTAAAATTATAGTATTAGAAACTGAAAGTTGAAATTTAGTCTATTCCAATAAAGAACAAAATTTTTAGTAAATAATTTTTTTTCGATAATATGGATTACAAATAAATGATCATTGAAGAGCTGTAACTAATTCCACTGTGTGAAAAAGATGCATAGTTTTTTTTTCAAAATTCAATAATTACACTTAGAAATAAATAAAAATGTAGGTGATGTATATATATATATATATATATATATATATATATATATATATATATATATATATATATAGATAGATAGATAGATAGATAGATAGATAGATAGATAGATAGATAGATAGATAGATAGATAGATAGAGAGAGAGAGAGAGAAAGAAAGATAAATAGATAAAAATAAATAAATTTAGAGACAAATAAGATTGGTAAAAAAATAAAGATCGCATACGTCATTGAACCTTAATTAAAGCTACAATTACAATAATTATAACATTACATCAAAGGAAAGATTGTTTTCTTATTCTTCTTTCTTACGACATTGATTCTGAGCAAAGACAGAAAGAGGTAAGATGATATGCTGCATTTATAAAAAATGATAATTTAATTACTTTGATATAATAGAATATTTATCCTTTTCATGTTTATCATTCGAATATAGTAACACGAAATATTTTATTTGATTATTGTTTCATTTCGGATTTCGGATCGGTTAGAAATGAATGCAATGCAATGCATTTGTCGACAAAAATGCTATATTTGAAAGACTAAAATCATAATAAATAGATTAAATCGTTTACAAATCTTTAATTTGGCATTCACATGCTGACAGATCTCTGCTTTATCCACACATCTGAATAAAGGGGATGATTCATGCATATAGAATGGGAATGCATTAGATCCTCTGAGCGTCGACAATTTAGTTCAGAGTATATTGGTCAACTGTCTGCGAGTGAATACTGAATAGCCTGAAATGAATTAGTTTACATGTGATTATTCTCCTCAAGCATTTCATTATGATATTTTGCCATCCTTCACTGGATTTTCAATTATTACATATGGTTATCTCTGTTTTGATCAACCATTTAATATGTAAAGAAATTGAAAAATTAAATATATTTAAATATATTTAATGTTTTCGGCAATATGCTCGGAACAAAATTTACTTTTTGTTTGATTTCATTTTCAATTCTGTAACTTCTGGAAATCAATATTTTTCTACTTGAGACAGCCGTTCAAAATTTCTATTGTTTAATAAAGGGGATTTTTTCAGTGGCATAGAATAGGAATTTGCTGCTATTTTGCTATTACAATATTTTGCTTTATTTATGAATATTTTGGCTTCGGATCAAGCTTTCATCCAATTAATTTTTTCTATAAAATCAATAAAATGTCTATTTAAAAACATTTCAAGGTGAATAGGTTTCAAGGTGAATTTTCAAGTTCTTAGAATATTACAAATAAATTGTTCAGATTATTTTAAAACTATAATAAAGTTGCATTCTTTTTACTTCATTTTCTTTTTATTCTTACATATTCACTGATTTCTTAAAGAGTTAAAACAAAAATCATAGATCCAAATTAAAATTCATCCGCCAAAATTTGAATATGTTCTTTAAGAATAAGAGAAATTATTTCGAGTTTAAATTATGGTTTATTTATTGTTATTATTATAAATTTTGGTTAAGTTGTTTCTTAAGAAACTAGCAAATAACCGAGTCAAGTCAAGATAAATTTTGTGATTAAGAGATGTTAATGTAAACATTTAATGCAAAAATGGCATCCAAACCGATTACATATAAATTATACAGCATATTCAGTCGAATCTTCATTCAATAGGTAATTAGGAGCCATTAAAATATTCGTATACTCCATTTCCATTTCTTATTCTGAATTTTGCTTGTTTACCTGAAATGTTTAACGCTAATGAATGTAGATGGGTTTTTTCCTATTCTTTGAGAGTGTTTCAATACATTTTCACTATATATTTCATGGAATGTTCTGTTGAATCTATTAACAAAGATTCCTAAAATTTAAGGAACTATTTCTGGATGCAGAAAGATTTAGTTATTATTTAGTATTGATTTGTGCATATTTTAATATAATTAATACATGATAAAAAGGGAATTAAATGCGATTTTACTGTGGGTATGAATGCGCATTTCGCAAGAAGAATAAGAAAGTGTTTTTTACAAAATCTATTAAGACAACCTGAATTCAGATATTTTATCGCACGAAGAGCTCTAAGAAATTGGCAGGATGTCGTGTGATTTGATTTCATTAAACATATTCTTATATATTACATAATTACATATATAACATATATAAGATTGTTGAATTAAACTGATTTATTAAGCTGGTTTATGAATTAAACTTTATTTGCAATTTTTTCAAAAATATTTAATTGATTGAAGTAGCAAGGAATAATAATATTACTGTGAATTTAATTAGAATGAACCAGTATTAAGGGCACACCGTTTGATTGCTAAAGACTATTAGTCATTTATGTAAGCAAGAAAAATTATACTTATAGAGAATCAGAAACAAAAAGTAAACCACTAGAATCGACTATTTCTGCCAAATTATTTCTTAAACAAATAGAAAAGAAACAAAATTATTTTTGTCGAACTCTTGTTTAACGTATTTTTCTTACTTTAAAAGCCTTATTTCATTGCTTCTTCATTCCATTTTGATTGAAGGTAAATAAAGAGATGCAGAAATATATATCTGCATATTTGCATATCATCTGACTACCAACGAAATCTTTTATTTAATTACTGTTTTTGATGTCTCAGGCACAGATTTTCTCTCCCAACGATATTTTAAAAAAGAATAATAAAGCGGGACTGAAACGCATTTCAAAATTCGATCAACAGCAACATATCTGAGTGATAAACTGAATCCAATTTAAAGCAAAGAGAAAGACGAAACTATAGACAGCAGATTTTTGAAGTTTTAAAAAAACATTTATTCAGATATTTGTTGAGAATATTCTGAACTATATTTAGTTATTTGGTGTTTGATACTTTGTTTATAAAATCAAATTTAAATATACCCTTATTTCCTTACATTTTGATTGAAGATACGAGCTTTCAATGATTAAATAGTAATCTCGTTGTATATTTTACAATATTTTCTTCAAATATATTTCTTAAATATTTTCTACAGAAGTATTTTTATTTTTATTTTTCTAAGAGCTATTTTTCAGATTTAATAATTCCTTTGGTTAATTTTTTTTGAATGTGTAGATAGTACTTATTTTTAGAATTCAGTATTCCATAAAATAAATTACTCGGTTATATTCCAAGGCTACATTTAGTACAATCTAAAAAATTATTTCAATGCGCTTTTGAAGTTCCCTTGGTATTCGTAGGTCACTGTAAAGTTCCGTGTGCATAGTTGTATGAATTATTTTATGTGAATATTTTTGCTTAAACTTTTTGTAATAAGTTCATCCTTAAATAATCGCAGCGAACTTCGCATAATAATAATATCTGTAATATTATCAGTCAAATCTATCAAATATAATCTGTAATATTATCATTCATAGTTAAATTATTCTTTATGATATATTAAGTAATACTGATACTGATGTAATAGAATATTTGATAAGAAAATTGACTGAATTTTGATGAGTTAAAGTTAATCGATGTAGATTGCATGCATAGATATTTTGACTTATTTGACAGTCATTTCTTGATATATATACTTTTTAAATGTATCCTTGAATATTGATGTAATTTATAAAGCAATTTACACAGAATCGCTGCAAAATATTCTTGCACCACTTTTTTTTTTCGTATATGCTTTTCTTTCTTGCAGCGCAGAAAATGTATTTGAATTTATCAAAAAATTTTAATACAAATATCTTTTATCTATATGAATTCAACTTATTCTGCTTTTTTTCATGAGATTTCACAAAGTGTAAAGCTTAGAAACTAAATTGAAAAATGGAAAGCAATAATTTATGCTTTCATCAAATGTTAATTATTATTGTAAAATTCACACGTTATTGGACAAAGGCAATGTTATACGCAATAAGTTGGATTGAAAATAAATATTAAAGTTCAGTTTTAATAACCAGCAAAAATGAAAAGAAATGCTTAGTATTTTGTAATAAAAATACTCTTTTTGTGCCTAAGCTTATATCGCTTATATTATTACTATAAAATCTGATTAGAAAATGAAAAAAAAAGTTTAAAAGCATTTTCACTTACAAAAATTTGCAAATAACATGCGTTGTAATCATTCCTGTATGGATTAAAAATTTGAAATAAATTACTATTCACAAGTGTTATATTTCACATTTACATTTTAGAAAAATGATATTTAATAAGCATCTAGAACAGTTAAATTTATTTCCGTTTCTGATAGCCGTGAGCATATGTTATAAAAGTTATTCTGATGCTGAATTAACTGGATGTTCGTTTCAGAATTAATTGTATTTTACTTGGAAGTTTATTATTCTTTTTTGAGAAGTTTTTCTTCTTCTTATTATTATTATTGGCAAGCTTTTAATTTAAGAACTAGAATACATTTGAATGTTTATATATTTTGAATTGAATATTATATTTTATTGTTGAAAATAAAATGAAAGATAACGCAAGAGTTTGTTTGTGATTTTTTGAGGAAACAATGTTTTCTACTGTACGTTAAAACAAGCATAAGTTATTGCATCTATAATGCAAAACCTAAAATCTCAAAAGATAAATTTAGATCATTCATTCAATCAAATTTTTTTAAAAAATGAGCATTTGAAGAGCTATTTTTGTTCCTCTTGTAAAAAATAGAATTCTTTTTCGTTTTATCTTTATTTGCTTTTTCTGATCCAAAATTTGTAATTTGAAATTATTTTTTTAAAATATCAATTTACAACTTACTTTATTAAAATTCCTTAACACTTTAGTAATGCAATCCGGTGGCAAAGTTTAAAATGGAATAAAAAATAATAATAATAAATACATTTTTTCCCATTGTTCCTACTCTGGTATTATTTTCAGAGGGGAAAATAATCTTTTTGCTTCTTTCTCGATATGAAAAGTGGCATTCCAAGAGACATATTTCAAACCACATATTTGCATTCTGACATATTTTCAGTGAATTTCTTGAATTTAATTCCTGAATCATGATTGAAAATGTAATTTACGTCGACATACTTTGTATTTGGCAAATCCTGCCCAAATTGTTTTTTAAAAAAATGTAGAATTCCATCAAAATATCAGTACATTTTTTAGATTTTTCAATTTAAGTTTTGTAAAATTAAAAGAAAAACCATTAGAAAGAAAAGCAAGGACCTCAAAATTATTGTAACTGTAGCATCCTATAGATATACATTAGTTTTCATTGAAAATAAAATTTCGTTTTGTATTATTAGGGTTGGATTTATACAATTATTTCTGTTAATTTAGACATTGATAATTTGATAACTGCATTTTCAATTATATTTGAAATAAAAATTGAGCAAGCAAATGACATGTAAATTTGTTTCATAAACACTTTTATTTAACCAGAATTTTCTTATACTTCAAAAAATAAAAAATTGTTATTTCATTTACTGGTGTTCTAGAGACTTAAAAAATTACATATTTGCTGGACAATATGTTATTTTAAAAATAAAAAAGTGATTTAAAAATAATTTTTAGGCAATTTTCCGATGGTTTTTCTCATTATTTACAGTTTGATAATATGCAGTTTTGCATTCCCTTCTTTTGCACTAAGCACAATAATTCCTTTTCTTCAGGAAATGCAAATTATATTAGAACATTTTATTTATTTTCAAACCTAATGTTTTTATTTTTTATAAATTAAGCTAGCACATAGGAAGTATGTCAGGTTTATAGATTTTATAGCAAAACCCTCAAAAATACTGATTATTAATTTTATATAAACTCATCGCCATGCTATAAAAATAAAACATATTTCATGAAAAAAATGTAATAAAACATATTTGATTAATCGATACAAATTGATTTGCACACAAAAATGAAAAAAAAAAGAACATAAGACTACAAATTAGTTTGAGCATATATCAATATTCATGTGTAAATAAATTATATTCGAATTTCCTATCTTATTTTAATTTTAGCAAATTTATGCACATATTACAGGAAAATATTTTAGCTATGCGATATTACACAAATTGAAACTCCTAAGTAAATATTAATCAAATAAATTAGTATGTAAACACAATTCCAGTTACAAGTACTATTTAAGAGTCACGATGATCTTAAAAAAACTGAGTGTCATTTTAAAAATGTTAATTTTTATGCAAAATTTAAAATCAATTCATAATGCCTATTCCTTTCTTTAGTTATATTATAATTATGAAAGGAAGTTTAAAGTAGAAGCAACAGGGAAGAAATTAAAATTCTTGAAACAAAATTTTAATCAAGATTCTTCGATGCCGCTTTTCATAATTTTCAAAATGTTTATATAATGTAAATAAATTTATTTAATTATTTTTCAGTGCTCCCAAGATGTTAATTTCCTAATAGAATATTTTAATATTTTACATTTATTCAAAATTGATGAGATCGAATAATAATTTCATTACTAAAAATTTATATGATTGAAAGTTTTTAAAGAAACTCAAGCAGACATATTTTCCTCTTCCAACGACATAATACACTATTTCTCTGAAGCTACCAAATGTTTTGAATAAAGTGCATGATTTGATAATTTATGGATATTTATTAACTGAATGAAAAAAGATTGTTAAATGATACCCTCATTATTATATTTAATTGGGATTTTAATTTGTTTGAAAAGATTAAAAAAAATAGGTTTTTGTGAAAACATGGAAAAGATAATTAATTTTAAAGCTATTTGAAAATCATTCAAGGATATTTCAATTTTGAGGAACATATAAATTTATATAGTATAAAGATACGTTTTTTTAAATATATATAAATTACAAGGCGCAGTTGATATTATAAATTAGTATTTTGTTTTAAAATCTTCAATTTGTTTGAAGAATTTTTTTAAATGTTTATATTTCATTAAATGAGGTTTCAAATTTAAATTAAATAATCGAGGAAATTATTTATTCTGAAGACATGGAATACCTAAATGAGCTTTATATGAAGATATATATAAAGATATATAGATCTATATATAAATTGATATTTTATAAGGGGTTAAAGTAAATAACTTATATATTCATTTTTAATGAAAGAAATAAAATTTAGTTTTTTTTACAAATTTGTTTTAAGCTAATCAGATATTAATTACACAAAATTTTAATCAATTATATCACGCATGTGAACATTTAACTTTTGAATACACCTTTGTAATCTAGTCCCAAATTATTACTTCATGTTTATAAGGAATAGAAATTTCTGTAAAGATGATAGTGTCTAATTCCAAACGAAAGAAATATATAACATTGCTCATAGAATTATTACTGAGTTTGTAATACAACTCTTTATGCAGGAAGATTATAATTACCCCAGTCTATTGAGTCTATTGTCTATTCGTTTTTACAAGAAACGAAATATCATAAAGAAACGATTGATTTGATCATAAAGAAGATTTAGATTTGAATCTGGAATCCAAATTCAAATCTAAAAGGGAAGTTTAAGAGGTAAAATGTTCTAGTAAGGAATTGTAATACCAGAAAGCTCGGAATATGTATTCACGATGGGAACCTAATTGATAATACTAGATGAGAATTAAGCCTAAAATGAGAATCAATAAGGACCTTCATATTCCATTGAAAGGAAAATCTACGTTACCAGTTTACTAGAATATTTGTCATACCTAAATTGTCAGAGATTTGGGAAACGAAGATCCATCAACTCAGCTATCTATGTGTTTGAATCCTGAAATAGATTAGAAATTTAAAAGACTAAAACTTAACTTTTAAAGGCTTGAGAATGTCCCTATTATGAAGTTTATACTTGCTTATCAAATTTATATATATTTAACTATATGCTACTATATATATATATATAATAACTTTTGCTACAAACCAGGAAACAAACACTTTTTTAAAAAGCCTTTTAATATATCTTGATATTTAGTAAAGCTTGCTATTAAGATTATATTCTTTTAATTCAACAAGGCATTCTACTTTTTTAAATGAGCTTCTAAAGGCAGAATAGTTTTTTTTATAAATTAATAAAATCATTATATTTTCAAATATAACTTAAATTAACGGATGCTTCTTGTCTTCTGTTTTAACTTAAAAATCTGGCAATTTACTGACTATTTTATTGCCAGTTAAAGTGAAAAAATGCTATTTTTAATTTCTTAAAGACTTTAAAATCAATTATCTTTAATATAAGATAAATGAATGCATGTAACTCATAGTTTCAACCACTCGTGGATTTAATTAATTTTTTGCTTAGTAAGACAAAAAGTAAACAGACTTAATACAAATAATGACTTAATAAGCATTATCAGTTTATTACTGATATTAAATTAAGGTATTAATATATTTTTTACCGCTTAAGGTTATAATAATTGAAAAAATATAGTGACGATTAAGTCTTCAGTTTTTCACATAATTATATTATCTTGCGAAATTATTTGCTTTTGAAAGAGAGAAAGAACGTGTATAGTTATTAATTGCATTACATGTAACGTAAAATGTATTGCAATTCACATTTTTAACGATATTTACAAAAGTAGCAAATGTTTAATAGCGTTAATGTTTACTGTATGTAGTAAACGCTATACACAATAAAATTATACATGATTTGTTTAACGATAATTATATATATATATATTTTCAAATGGAAGTAGTACTCAATATCATTATAAAGTACTTACTCAATAGCAATAATACTAAATATACTCAATAACAATTCAGAAAATCACTATAAATATACTTATTTTTTTAATTATTTTAGAAAATTAGTCAGTTGATTTTTTAAAAATATTTTAATATTGTTTTTTTAGAATGATGTCCGAATATGGTGTTAATTATTGCTTCTATTATTTCTTCATTACTTGTTTATGCAAGTGTTAGTACATGATTATGCAAATTATGTTCTGTACTTGTTTATACAGGATATGTTTAGTACTTTTTTATGCAAATTACGTTTAGAACTTGTTTATGAAAATTATGTTTAGTACTTGTTTATGCAATTTATGATATGAACTACCATAACATATGGATGAAATGTTATTATAAAATAACTTACATAATATAATTTTCTAACTTTATGTAATTTATGCTATGAAATAGCATAACAGCATACATTCGTTTGTGTTCCGTACTTGTTTATGCTATTTATGATATGAACTACCATAACATATGCATGAAATGTTATTATAAAATAACTTACATAATATAATTTTCATAACTTTATGTAATTTATGCTATGAAATAGCATAACAGCATACATTCGTTTGTGTTCCGTACTTGTTTATGCAAGTTATGCTTTGAAAATGCATACAAGAGACAGTATTTGTTTCTCCAAAATAACTTTTAAAGGATATTATCAGATCTAAACGTTTATTGAAATTATAATCTACCTTGTTTCAACAGTTTTTAGAAAGACTTTCGTTCCAGATTTTTTTATAAAATATGAAATAAAGATAAATTTTATACTCTCGCTGAATAGTTATTGAAAGAATTTCTGTATACAGTTTACAAATGTTTCAATACATTTTATAAACAAACTCATTGTTTTCATAGCCTCGTTTTACTTGATACAAAGTTGATCAATTTTTAACTAAGTCAAGTTTTTTTTTTTAATTCTTTTAGTAGAAAATCATCTGCTACCTCAAGATTATTGGAAGAACATGAAAGATGTCCTTACCCACTCTATTTAAAAATATATTTCATGCATTTAAGATTTTGATATTTACACAATTAATATTATCCCGATCGAAAAACATTCTCTTCCATCCCGCAGCCGTAACTGATAAATTCGCAAAACTTTTTGAATATTTTTCGCTATTCTTATTTACTATTCTGCCTTTAAGTGTCACTGTGATATCAGTTCTCACATAAATATAACATCTAGATTTTGAGTATTATGTTATTAAATATGAAATATGAATATAATGAAAAATTATATGAATATAATTAAACTACTATTTATAAGGATCAATAGGATTACTACTATCTACTAGGATTTTCTTTCCCCTACATCGTTCTAGAAAACTTCATGCATTATAATTAGAATAATTCTTCTGTTCGTTTTGATTTTAAAACAGGGAATTTTGTTTCTCTAACTCGGGACTGGAAACTTATATACGGAAATATTTTTAAGTTTCATTTCAAATGGATAAACAATAAATTTACAGAATAAATATAATATTAAGGTGTTCCACAAGTTTCTGTTGCATAAATCTAGAAATGATTTTAATTGGCTTTGTTTGTATAAACATGCAGGCTAATCTATTCAAAAACTATAATTTCACTTTCAATCATCTCTGAGCTGTTTTAAAGTACAGAGCATTGGTGATACAGTTTCTTTTAAAACTTTTTTTTGTGTATTTCAATACGGATACCAAATGTAGCATTTGCGACTTGTTATACTTCGTTAATTTGGAAAAGACGAGAGTGGTCTACGACAATTATTACCTTTCAGAAAGGGTTTAAGCGATTTAGAATTTTGGTGTGAAAGATAAAGACTGCAGTGATCCAGTGAAATCCACGATACAGTGTGCATGAAACTGATAAAGGCCTTAATATTCCTAGTACATTGGTACATAACCACCTAATGAAAAAGTAGTACGACAGTGATCTGAAGCTTAGGTTTCATGCTTATTGACGAACACCGGGATATTACTCAATTCACTTTTCCAACGAGAAGACAGATATATTGTCTTAAAGAAATTTGTAACTGGAAATAAAACTTGGATTTTGTACTAAAATGTGCATTGAAAACTCACTTGCTCTAAGAACAATAGACCTTCAATTGTTGTGAGATATGGGCTTCACCCGAAGAAATTTCTTTTGTCCAATTGGTGGAATTGGAACGCTGTGATATATCATGAGCTCCTTCCTCAAATTGAAACCGTTAATTCTTTCAAACACTACAATTATACATAGCTTGATGCGTTTAAAGTCGCAGTATTAGAAAAACAGCCAGAACTGGCGAACCGAAGAGGTATCATTTTTCGTCAGGACAACGCAAAAAAAAAAAAAAAAAAAATGTTGTTCTGGTTATAACAAAAAGCTGTTAAATTTTTATTGAGTTGAGCATTCACAATATTTCTCAGACCTTGTTTCGTCTAAAATTTGTACGTGTCATTAAAATAAAATTTCCATGATTTTTCCTTTTCACTTTATACAAAAAATACAGCTTGAGAAATATTTTGCAAGTCTCAAAAATTTGGAAAAATCGAATAATGAGTAGGGGATAGAGAAACTTATATATATATATATATATATATATATATATATATATATATATATATATATATTTATATATATTATATATATATATATAATAAGTCACCTTAAATGTTTTATATAGTGTATTCTTTTCGTATTAAAAAGAAAAAAAACCTTATGAGGTACCATAATATAATAATATAAAAATTTAGTAGAATGTTTGGTATGTATAAGCGTTGAAAAATTAAAGGTGTATAGTTTATTGTAGTTTTATGACCTACAAACCTTTATTTTAAACATTGAAGAGGTAATGGATTGAATAGATAATAGTTACATGGGCATTTGTCTTCTCTCATTTTGAATTTTAAAAAAAACATGGATAATCGAGTTTTCAGAACATACTATAATAAATTTTCAGTGTATGAAGAAAAAGTAGATGACTTATAAGCTTTATTGCGTAAAGACGTGGTAAATTTTAAAGTTTTTTTTTTTGGTAAATATATACGTTTTATAAAATGATTCATAATATTAGTTTCGACTATTGAATGACGTATAAACTATCAGCATCAGGTCTAATCCATAAGATAAACGTTAATTAGACAGAATCAATAAAGAGATTTATTTACATGTATATCAGAGAGTAAAGTTATAAGTTTCCAAGGTCGAGTTGAATACAAATCATTACAATGCAATTGTTATAGATCATTACAACGAAAAAAAGTCTTTTTGTATCATAATCCAACTGTAAATCAACTACAAACTTTTAATAATGAAACAAAAAATTATAAGGGGCATCAGTATAAGCTTATTTAAATCATAAAATCTTGTATACCTCTAAAACATCTATGTATATATATAAAACATACTATGAATAGAAGTATCAATATATATATTTTGTATGTATATATACAAAATGATTGAAAAAATATTTCAGATTAAATAAGTGTTTCATTAAATCAGATGAAAAAATATGAGATGTTTTCATTTATTGAGGGACGAGATATTTCAATTTAAAAAAAAAAATTACTTGTATGTTTATTATTTGAATTTAAGACAAGTTTTCAAAGAAAATCTCAGAAAAAAAAACGAAAATATCTATTTATTTTTCTTAAAATATTACTAATTAATTAATAGACATGATTTGCCTTCACAATATTTCTCGCTGTCAAATTTGCTGTTTTCTTTAAACAAACACTTCCCAGTATTAGAATTTTCCCTCAGTATTTGATACCAATATGATGTTTCAACTGAAAAATCGAATTTGCATTTATAAGCAGACATTTCGAAAATATTTTGTATAGATCCATACAGATTTTAAGTGTACATACAAACAGCACTGGTAAGAGCATTTGAGATTTGAATTCCAAATTTAGTCACACTAAAGTTCTGCACCATGGTTCCTGTCATGTTTAATGAAATATGAAACAAAAGAATAATTATTCTCGAAATAAGTTACAAGTTATGAAAATTTGTATACCTTGACACATGTTGATTCCTCACACATAAATTTAAAAAATCGTTCAGTTTTCAGAAGTATATATATTTAGATACAAAGAACTGATTATTAATATTTCAATAGAAATGATCAAAATTCAGTATTCAGTTTTAAGGTTCAAATTTTTTAAATGCCATTTATTTTACAGTATTAAATTATTTAAATACGTTACCCAATTTAAAGAAAAAGCAAAATTCAAAAATTAAAATTGCATTCACTTTGAAACTTAATAAAAGTAAGTTTTCAAAGCACATTTCTATTCATCCATTTCTAGCGAAATCTCAATTAGTAAAAATGTAATATAAATTTATGTAAAATTTTATTGAGTTCTTCAAATTACTTTGTAGAAGGAATGTGGTTTGTAAAATATTTATCACTTTTAATTGGCATTAAAGTTAAAAATTCGAATTTCATTATTTTATTAGAAAAAAATGATTAAAATCAAGCCTATTTTTTATGAGAAGCAAATAGTTCATTTAAGCGATGTAGGAAAGGAAAGAACGATGTCATATTTTATTGAACTCTAAAGGTAACCTAAAACTATTAATGAATATCACACGGTAATTTCATTTCTTGTTCAATGAAGAATACAAATTTTTGTAATTTGTTCGTAAATAAAATGCCACAGATTAAAAACCAGCGTTCCATTTTACAAAAGGCATAAAATAATTTTTTTTTTAAAAAATGTGTATATTCCATCAAAATAAAATTATGTACGTTACCATATTTCATATAATCCATTTTAAATATGCATTTGCAAATGTCTTTTACGATTACAAATTTTATTCAAACTGAATCATGCGTAAGGTAGCCAATGTAAAAAAAAGTATAGTGAGACGACTTTTAAGATGTTTCCTTATAATTACTGAAGACTAATTAAAATATTTGGTTTAGACTCAATAAATTTTAATCACAAAATGTATGATTTTTCTCTTTAAACTGATAATATGTTAAGATTATTTTTCTAATTAAAATTAATAGAACATGGGGACTTGAAATTCATAATTTTTCTTCTGCGAAACATTTATTGATTCAAAAAATAAATCTTTAAATAATTTAAGCACGCTTTCCTGTTGTAAGCATAAGTTTATTTACAATATTTTGAAAACTAACTATAGATTAGTAATTTGAAAGGACGTACAATAGACTCTGTATTTAAAAGTAAAAAAAAAAAAAAAAAAAAAAAGAGGGGATTTCGCATTCATACGGAACTAAAGCTTAAAATTACTTTTTCCTTGTTACTTAAAGTTGAAGCTAAACGTTTGACAGAAAGTTCGATATTGAAAAATTGATGTTAGTCTAAGTCAGAACAAAAAAAAAAGTTTTTGTATGGATAAGTTCTTCCTACAAAGTGAATCTAATTTATATTTTCCCTCTGGATAAAAAGAAGAATTATAAAGCAACAGGTGCTGTTAGTTAGGTTATAGGCTAAAAAAATTATGTTTTGCAAAATTAATTAAAATGCGATCAATTTTTAGGCCTTGCAATGTTGGAAAAGTCAAAACAAGCAGAATGTATTATCATAACATTTATGTTTAGAAAACCTGTCTTATATTATTTTGTACGGAAACGTTTTCGTAACATTTCTTCAGAATGTAAGTAATTAATTCATTTAATGAAAAGTTTAAAGTTTAAATTTTGTTTAACCCAAGAAAAAGTATAGCTAAAATAAATTAGAAACATTATAAATCGGAAAGATTTCAATCCATTTTATTTTGAAATTTTTGTTTAATTAATTTAAAATGATCATACATTGAATTCTTATGAATCGATAATATGAATCGATCGATCGATTGATTGATAGGAAGCCTAGAGTAACATGTTATGCAATAGTTTATTAATTTTTGATTAGAATTTCCCCTTAGCGTGATTCTTATAACGGACCCTTTGAAGTCAGCACAGTGAGTGCCAGACTGGTCGTAAGGAATTGTTAACTTATTACTTAGTAAATGGAAAAATATATACTTCGTAAATTTTGATTTAAGATCATATATTTAATATTTAAAAAAATATGTTTATTTATTTACATTGACTATGCATTAAATTAAAAAGGACAGCTTCATTTTTTTATCAATCACAATTTAATTTTTATAAATCAATTTAAATTTCTAAAACTTTACAGGTAGACAAGTTATATGTTAAAAATTGTGCGATTTATCTTCATTTTTGTGTGATTTGTGAAGTTAGAATTACAACTGCCGACGTCCTGTTATAGGACCTCATTGTATCTTCTTTCCAAAATTATTGTATTTTGGATAAGAAATAATCCTCAAGGTGCGCTTTTATTTCGCTATAGATTTAAAGCTCTTATCGTGAAGATAATTTTTAAGGATAGAAAGAAGTAGTAATCAGATGGAGGGAGATCTGGAGAATACGAAAGATGCGATAAAACATCCCAATAAAACTGCAAGAGCTTCTTTCTTACGACTAATGCATTATGTGATCTCGTGTAGTTGTGATGGGAAACAAAGTGAAGGTGCATTTATTCTGGCCGTTTTTTTCGCTATGGAGCCTTTCAGTTGATCCAGTTGATGACAGTATTTCGTAAATATATTGTTTCAAATTGAGGAAGGAGATCGTAGAAAATTACGCCTTTCCAATCTCACCAAATGGACAAAAGCACTTTTTTGGATTATAGTGGAGATCTGGAACGAATGGCATAGGCGGCTAATAGATAAGCCAGCATGTTTGCACTAGCAGAGCCATATAAGGCCATTCATAGCACGATGAGAAAGAAACTTTTGGTACATCCTAATATTGGTTTTCTTTGTTTGCATATTCCATTGGCAGTAAATTTTTATTTGAAAGTCGTTTTAGTCTTATTTAGCCGAAGTATCGAACTTCGGATTGATTCAAGGTTCATTATAATTCTGAACTTTGATTCTATGTTCATTAGTTTTTTGAACACCTTACCCTTCACACCATCTCATGGGGCCAGGGGCACAGATGGATTAATTTAGTTAATTAATTAAAATTGGTAAAAATAGAAAAATTCTTAGTATTTTTAACTTTTTTTTATACTAATTACCCCGTACCTGCTACAACTTGCCTCATATCCATCATTCAAAACTAATCTTAACAATTATCAAGTTTTGCAAAAGATATTCAAGGTGCTATAATACAAAAAGCTGTAGACTGTTTTTAGAGCATATCAGGTTGAATAAATCCTCAATTCCTAAAATAAATGAGACAATGTCGAGCACACACAAGAAAGGCATTAGAACAGGCCTAACATTTTGGCGAAGAACATTAACAGCAGGCAACCCAGTGGTGTTCAGGCGAAAATAATGCTAGGAATCTCATTAAAAAATATTATTTTAAATACCCAGCGAGGCTGTGAATTTTGAAAATGAATTTCTTTGTTTGTTTTTGAATAGAACGGTGTACCCGTATCCTCAAAACGCAAAAGCATTGATTGCACTGTGGGAGTCTTATTATAGAAGTTATATTTGAGGGAGGAACATTAATAACAGATCAACCAGTTGCGGTCAGGAGAAATAGAAGGTCATTTATCAAAGGCGATGACACGAGGATCATTGTTCTTGAATTATTTTTGATAGAGTGATGATGCATGTGTTAAAAATAGGCCTAACTGAAGATGAAAGATTATATTTAATGAACAGTACACTTTTGTAATAAATTAGCTGTATTGAAGGTTCCCTAATAATTAATAGCATTATTTTCACTTCTCACTTGAACCGAATAAAGTATATTTTAATGTCTACTTCTGATCTTCTCAGAGAATGGGAAATTTAACAGACCGATTTCTTGTTTTTTGTGGGAATTTCTATCTTAATTTGTCTTTAGTTTTGCCATATTTTTATAATTATAGCTTTTCGATGTCAACAAAACATTTTCATCTAAAAGGTAAACCCAATATTATTTTGTTTTCATGCCTTTCTCTGGTAATCTGCTATTTATCTTCATCTATAGTTCTAGAACTATTTTTCGATTATTAAATCACTCATAAATCAAATCTATTTCTTTAAATTTTTGCTAATAAACTTCTGGTAATAGCTTTGAAAATTTTTGAATTTTCCAAGGTTAAATTGATATCCATGAAATTATTGTTAATCATAAAAAGAATCAAATTCTTTATATTTAATTTGAGTTTAACTGTTATTGCATAATTATCAATTTTTTAATAACAAATTGATAGGCATGGTTAAATTAATGTTTTTATATTCGCATTCTTTCAATTACGTATTAAGCATAACAGAGAGAATAATCACCCAAAATCCAATTAAAGCCATGAAATAAATTTTATGAGTCAAATACTTTAGTAAATATATAAGACAAGGGATCTGGAGAACAATAAATTTATCAAAAGTTGATGCTTTATATAATGGTGCTAAAGTTAATGGTTCCGAATCGTAAATCAAATATTTTCTGAAATTCACTATTTTATCAGCCTTACATTATAAAAAATAATTAAATTTTTCAAATGACTGATAATAAAATGCTAGAATATCAATATAGAGCATTGCCATCATTGACACTTCAAAGGGAAAATTTTAAAACTTTAGAATATAAAGAAATGAATGAGAAAACATTACAGAAATTTGCAAGATTCTACCTTTGCTAACATTAGACACAACAAATTAATTGTAAATGTATAATAATTATAAAGTAATATTCTTTACCTTTAGCAATAATAAACAAATTAATTGTTTCCATCAAGGAATACAGGCGTAAATTGAAAAGTGGAAGTTGTATATAGTCCGCATCATAATTTATAAAAAATAGAAAGTTGAAATTATGAAGCTATAAATAGAAATGATGGAGCTTACATTATAGAACGAATTACCTAAAACCAAAAATGCAATTAATTTCAATCAAATAACAAAAAAAAAAATTGATTCGCTAGTAACTTGATATAACTTCAAAATTAAATTCGTAAGCTGGAATGAATCTAATTCATCAGAATTTAAAACATCGATATAATTTACAGGCTGGTATGAAAAGCATGGTAAAGTTATTTTAAGAATTTCACTTAATTTTGCAGTTCTTTCATATTTGTTACTTATTTCTTTGAATTAATCGCATTAATTCAAGAAATCGCACAAGATTAATTACATTTCGATTAAGAATGTTGGAGTGATTTCATCCATGATAACAATATTCATGATAATTGGCCATCTTCCATATTTTTTTCTTAAGTGTAATTAACTTTATCTTCAAGAAAATATACCCAAATAGTTATTAATTAATTTATATTAATAAAAGAATTTTCAAATATAGTTTTTCATTTCGATATAGATAATGCATATAAATCATTTCGATATAGAGAATGCATAACTAGTTAAAAGAAAATTAAGCTTTCTTTTCACATTTTATTCTTCACTTCACAGCCGCACGATCTGCATACTCAGTACATGCGACCCTATCAGCCAGAAATAGTCAACAAGAATGTCAAGTTATCTTCACGATATTGCCTAGCATTCAGAAGATCGGGCATCTTGGAGATGGTCTACAATATTTCTAATTATGGAACTTATGCATATAACAAGAACTGATCCAGAACCCTCAGCAGTGCTCCCTCCAGTATTGAACAATAATTGATTTGGAAACTGCTTTACATAGGCTTAGACATCAATTTGTAAAATGCTCTAAATGATATAAAAAATAGTATGTTATTTGACTTATTACATTTGCTGCTAAAAATTTCAGAAATCAAAATTTTTATACAGTTTTCCAGACGTATTAAGCAAAATAGTTTTGACATAATAGTGTTGTGTAAGTTTGAAAACCATTATTTTTTGGCAAATTTTTAACTATTGCTGCTGCAGTTAGTAAGTAGACACCAAAAAACAATGGGTGGCGTTTTTTAAAGTCTACTGTTGATTGGTTCGAAATAATAACCTTCAATTTTTCATAACTCGGACAATTTTAAGGTCATAAAAATGGAACTTTATGTTAGAAATGTTAATATGACTGGAATATTTTACTAAATGCGACTGTACGAAATCTTAATCCCAGTAATTTTTCAGCAATGTATTTATTAATTCAAGTAAAATAAATAATAATTCATTACAACATTTAAACCATCATTTCACATAATTGCTTATGGCTTAAAATTGGTTATTTGCTTTCTATTATAATGGATAGTCCTTGTGATTGTTGACAGTATGTAATATTTGTTATAACCGCCCTTCGTCATTTACATCACATCATGAATTTATAAATTTAAATATTTTTATTGTAATCAGATTACCTTTTCAATTAATTATTACTAGAAATTAAATATTATTGACTAGGAAATATTTAAAGAGTTCCAATATGCGTCTTTAGTAGCGTACATATACTGTACCATACTATAAGACATTAAACAATATTCGCAATATTTATAATTTTTAAAAAAAATGAATAACATAATATAGTATCGAACAATATATCAATATTGTACAACATTCTGTGCCACTTGACATCAGTGAAATTAAAATTTTGATCTTTGAGACATAAGAACCAAGACTAAAAGTGTTGTCGACAAACATATCCTTGTTCTGTCAAGGCTCAATAGGGAGATTAGAATGCATACGAATGTGTTGCAGCTGGAAATCAATAATTTGACTCCCTCGTAGTGATAAATCTCTGCTTTACTAGCTGCTGAATGCATATCCGGACAAAGATGATGATTCATGGATCTAGAGTGTGTGTATGCTCTTCTGAGTCTCGATAGTTGTATTCCGACTGAGTATTCTGCTGGCCTATGAGGATGGGCATAATGACTAGGAAATGTTTGTACTTGCTTGCATTTGTTTGCATGAGACAAATTTCATTAAGAAACTGAATTTTCTTTATTTCTTTTTGTCTTTTGTTAATTAGTTTTTTTTTTTAAATTTAGCCCAAACAAATAAAATTTAGCTGATTTAAAGTGATAAATGTTTATCCAGTTTTGTTATTATGTATTATTTCTGTTATCTTCTTATTTATAATATTTTATCTTATTATTAATAATATTGTATGTATCTTTCTAACTCCACTTTCTTAGTTCTTCTGTAATAGATTACTGGTTTTAAAGATTTAATTGATTGATTGATTTTTTCGTGGTCATACATTAGAGAGAAATAGTTATAATTAATTCAAAATGAATATATATTTTTTAAATTTAGGTTTTATTACTCTAAAACATCATGCAGAATCCATTCAAATATACATTAATATTATCTAAAATATTAAATCTTTTCTTTACGTTTCATTTTAATTGCAATTCTTTGTTTATCAAAACTGACAATAAAATTTACGAACAGAATAATAATTATACTAACAGAATATAATTATTAATATCTGAGATAACGAAGTCTGATAGATAAGCACTGCATATATGGGAAGTTTACAAATGATTGGGCTAAAGACTGAGCAAACAAGTCAGATCAGGCAAATTCGGCAAATACTTTCAGAGACATCGTCTCTTTCAATTACAAACACTTTAATTTAAATATAAAACATAATTTACATTCAACATATAAGAATTTAGAAAATGCGAAATGGTTAACAGAATTTAGGAAATATAAAGTACTTGAAATTTGTAATTATTTTTAAAAAAAAAACGCACACAAATAACTTAAAATAATAAGTAATAAATATAATTTTTTGTGTAAATGTATTAATAATGAAAGCATAAATCAATGAATAATAAAAGCAGGGCTGAATATAAAATGATAATACAATAAAAGCAAATAATAAGACAAAAATAAAATATAATTAAAAAGCTGATTGCTGATTTTATAAATGTTAAGTTGAACTTTACTGATAGAGTGTATGCCAATTTATATTTGAATCAACAATTTATTTTAAATATATAAAAGCAGAAGAAAATTTAATCATCGTTTTCAAAATCTACAACAGACATAATCTTTCCAAAAGACATTTAAAAATTGAAAGTAAAGCTAAATTCACATTCAATCAAGAATTTCATCCAACAGCAAGTAACTTCCCCCATGAAGTAAAACCAATTTAAAATCAAGCGAAAGTCGAAATCGTTGATAACAGTTTTTCAAAGATTTAGATTTTCTTTATGAGATATTTTTTCATGACGGCTCTTCAAGTCATTGATAACTTTTTGACAACGGAAAAATTAAATGTGAATAAAATTTATGCATAAAATTTTAAAATTTGTATTGAATGTAATAAAGTTTGAAATTGTATAATTTCAAATTTTATTCCTGACATTTTGAAGGAAAATACAAGATTCTTCGGAATGACATTGAATACATATAAAATATTTCTCAATGTGCAACTTCCAAATATTTTTGCGGCTATGTTATTTAAAACATTTGATTCTCAACTTCTTTACCATGTTCGTGATTTAATTTTCAGCTCTCGAAATTTTTATTACTATTAAATGATATTTTATCTTTTTTATAGGTTATATTTGTTTTCAGAATCAGTAATTTACTAAATGAAGTTCAAAGTTTCCCATATTTACAAACAAACCGTAGAATTGCAAAATCGTAGTTTTGCAATATATTTTTAAATGATAAATTAAGCAAAATATTCAAATACAATTTTCATAGTTTTTGTGATAGTCTTCATGAAATTTGAAAATATTTTCGTTCATTTGTTCGAAGTAATGTAAAAAAATCTCCTGATTTAGTGCAGATTCATTTATTTTATCTTGTCTTTCAATATAATTTTGAATATTTGATGCCTTTTTTTTAATTTAGTATAATTTTAAGAGCCTTGTCTTTGCAATAAATAGTTTTGCTACAATTACTTATGATTAACACGTTAAAACTGTTTGGAACTTTTCCATAATGTAACATTGTTTCACATAAGCAAGTGTATAAAGTTAAAGGGGAAATGAGTCAGCTGGAGTGGCCTCTCCTAACCTTTCTTCGATACTTTGTAATATAAAGGGATTAACTCTCCTCCCCCACAAAAGAATTATGGACTTGGACACTCAGATTTTCCCACAGATGACAATTTTGGAAGTACAGTGAAGAAAATGAGAATACTCTTTTTTTCGATTTACTGAAATTAAAATTTAACGCAGAACTATAAATGTGGAAAGAAGATTATATTTGAAACTCGCGTGATCTCTCAAAGAAGTTTAGTAACCGTTATGCATTCTGAAGAAACAGTTTAAAATGAAATGAAAATCTCAAAGGTGAAATATGCAGATAAATGAAATGTTAAATAAAAATAAAAGAATCCGAAGATTAGAAATATTCAATATATGTTCAATATGTGAAAATTCAAATATTCAATATATGATCAATATGTGAAGATTCAAATATTCAAAGTATGTTCAATATGTGAAGATTCAAATATTCAATATATGTTCAGTATGTGCAGATTCAAATATTCAATATATGTCCAATATGTGAAGATCCAAATATTCAATATATGTTCAATATGTGCAGATTCAAATATTCAATATATGTCCAATATGTGAAGATTCAAATATTCAATATATGTTCAATATGTGAAGATTCAATATTCAATGATGTTCAGATTTTTTCCGAGGCTCTCGATTTCAAAATATAGAATAAACAGATACGTCAAAAAATAATAAGCTCTAACTAACCCTGAAACCACATTAAAAGTCTCGAAGAATGTTTTAATCTGGAAAGCATATATCAAATCGGCCATCACCCAGGTGCCTTTTTTGGCTTATAACTTTGTGAGCGGGTCGCCGTGAATTATGTTGCCCTTAATGGCAAATAGGTAGAAGAGTTTTTCAGTGATATTATTGTTAAATAAGTTGTATCTAGATACAACAGATACCTGGGCGTTAAATTTTCGCCATATGTAAAAATAAAGTCGATGTCAATGATTATGTTCTAAACCAATGATGACATAGAATTTATTTTATAATCATGTCAGCATACAATATTCTCTGGAATAATATAGTTCTTAATGGCAAATGGGTAGAAGAGTTTTTCGGAGCTATTTAGTGTTAAATAAGTTGTATCTAAATAAAGAAGATACCTGGGCTTTGAACTTGCGAGATATGTAAAAATAAGGTCGATGTCAATGATTATGTTGTAGACCAATGATAGCATAGAATTTATATTACTCTCATGTCAGCATATAATTTTCTCTGAACTGCACTAGTTACTCGCTTCATTAGACATTAAAATTTTGGGCATGGAAGATAATCTTCTATAGTTTACCGACCTTCAAGTTGGTCCCCAGTGGGAAATTCAGTGAAACAATTCTTCCAATCACGATGCAAAACACACAAGAAGGGAGCTTAATTAGCACCATTTTAAAGTTTATCGATGAATTAGTATATAGTCCTTATATTTATTCTATCAATAATTTCGGTAATCAATGTGAAAATTCCATTGAAAAATAGACAATGGTTTTTCGTAAATATGTTTCAGCACCATTCCGAGAATATGCCACTACTGAGATATATCACGAGGAAATCAAACTCCACGCCATGAAAATTAAATACTTTGAATGGACTTTTTATCAACAAAGTAAATATTAAAAATGCATGCACAGTCAGAATTTCATTGAAGTTTTTTTTTTTAAATTTATTTAGCTTGACTGAATTTTTATTTAAACTTTAGATAGTTTTAATTATGGGTTTTTTTACAAATATTAACTTTTACTTTGCGCAAGTGAGTTTATTTGTTATAAACTGCATGCACACTACATTACAATATGGAATAATAAAAAGGAAAAATGATTAAACTTTTTTAAACACTTAGGTCTCATCTTTTAAACTACACTGTATAATGTCAAAAAAGTAATATTTTACTTTAAAAAGTCTAAATATTAAATAAAAATTGGTTCTTCTGTGCCAATTATAATAATGCAAAAATTCTAATTATTTCTTTTGGGGCCGGGGGAAATATGACCAAAGAATTTGTTAAAATTATTTGATTTTTTTTAAATTTACATTTGTCCTAAAAATCCAATTAATATTCATACTGTATGATTTTCAGTCACAGTGTTCAATATTGCTTTGTTATAATGGTTAAATTGTAAATAAAATTCACGATAATGTACTCATTGAATTAACAAATTTACTTTAATTTCTTAATTTAAGCTGAAAATTAAGTGTGTTTACAAAGCATTAAAATCAATTTTCCTCTTTTATGAAAAATGGTATAAGTTTCTAAATTTTCATCAGAAGGTTTAGAAACTCCTTTCATTTAGAAACTCCTCTAATCTAATATTCAATTTTATTGTCTTATCCTTAAGCATGATTATATTTTTCTATAAAAGAGCATCATGAAAATATAATGGAAATGCTGATTTAACTTAATTTATATATCATTGATAAAATTGCTTAACAGCGTGATAATGTATTTAATCTTATCTCGGAATTTGAAGAGAGATAAAAAAAAATTAAAAAATCATTTTCTCTTAGAAGCATGTTTCACTCCAGCATTATTTTAAAAGGAACAAAAATTCCTTAATCTGCTTTATATCGATATAAAAGATGATACTCTTAACGACACATGTTTCAAATCGCATGTCTGCTACCTGATATTTCTGTATTAAATTTCTCAGATTTATCTCTTGAAGTATAATTCAAAAGACAATTTATATCTTCGACTTTTAGGATTGCCAGAAAACTTTCAATATTCTTCTGAAAAATCGTGAACTGCAAAATTTTGTAGCTGTATTTTTATAATACACAAACTAAATATAGTTTATCAATAAAAAAAATCGTTAAATAAAAACTTATCCGTTAAAACTGAATAGATGTTTTCCTGTTGAAATAAAATATAATTTTAGCAATATTAATTTAATTAATATATGAATTTATATTGGTTTTGATCCTGCATTTCTGAATCTAACTAGAAAAACTCTTTATAAATTAATATTTTTACAAATATGATTATTGTTTTTTAAGACGGGAGAAAGTAAGATTAATATTTCAAAAGATACTGATAATTTTTTTTATTAAGATGCAAAGAAAAAAAGATTTGTTCAATAATTTATTTCAAATTGGCATATAATATCCTTTTTTTGTAATATTATTTTTATGGTTCAATCTAGAGTACTGTTATTTGTAATAAGTTCCACAACGAAATATTTTTTCTTTTGTGTCCTCAAATAAAACAAAAGATATATAATATGCTTTTCCATAGTTTCTTTTTCATTAATTTCCAATGTAATTACTAATCTTTTAAGTAAACCTCCTCTGCATTTTGATTTCCTCAAATTATCAGTTATTTTATTTATAACCTCGAATTATAAATAAAAGTTATTAGTTATTTAATTTATGTAGTATGAGCCCCTATGCTACTCCCTCTACCTCGCCGGCAGATGGCAGTAGTGTTCCAACTAGAAGTATAAGTGAGGCAAACGGCAGAAAAGAGACACTTGGTGCGAGAGTGTGTGAGCTTCGAAGTGGAACGATAACAGCCATGCTATGTTCGCCTGAACTGACAACCAACCCTATACTTTTGTTCTTTTGCTTAATGTTCGTGTAGTCCTGTGTTCGTTTATTAAAATATGGAAAAGACAAACGTGCAGTCTTCTTTCGATTGAGGACACGATCCTACATTTATAACATTAACATTTTTATTTATATCCTTATATTATAAGTTCAATATAAAAATTTCAAAATCCTTAAAAATTATAAAATGTATTTTTGTCATTTATTTCTTTAAAAAAATTCATAAAATTTCGATTCTTAGCATGTGTAATTTTTGAAATCCAATTGTCTTTCTATTTTGATATTTTGATATTCATAAATTAGTAGTTTTAAGCCGGGGATTAATCCACATATTTTAAGCCAAATATTAATTTTATGAAAAGGCAATATATAAACAACAAATGAAAAAATTTCCCATAAATATCACATTTAATATTTCACATTTAAATATATTTTAAGCTTGAAGTTTTAAACATAATTTGATGATTGCGATTTAAAAATTGAAGAAACGCCTTACTTAAACATAAATTACTTTTTATTCATTTCTGTGTAATTGTATTCTAGATTGTATTTGGTGTAATTGCAAAGTTAACTGTTTTCAGTACAACTGTGTAAAAAAAATGAATTGCTGAATTTGAAATAAAATTTATCTTCAACTGTCTTCATAACAATCCAATAACTGAAAAGCTGCTCTCACCTAAGATTTCAGAGGCCCGTACATCTGCTTTCTGAAATCAAAAAATGAAGGAAAAAAAAATCGGGAAAATTCTTGAATGCTTTTGGTCAGTTTCCAAATTACTTGGGATATAAGTTCTGTGAAGTAAGTAATATAAGTGCTATGTACTATTTTACTGTGAAATCGAATGTTTGTGATAAATTCCTAAACAGGAATTCGGGGACCCGATGCGCCCCCCCCGCATTAGGTATACATTATTTTAATTCACGTGGTTACAAAAAAGAGGGTCGTATCATTTTTTTGAATACTAAATTCTTATTATATCTTTTTTACAATATATGAGTAAAGAAAAAAGAAATAAATGAATTATTAATTTAAAATAAGAACCTTTATTAAAAAGTAAATATAAATAATAAAAGTAACACAAACACGAAAAACTAGTTAAACGCATTCGCAATCTAGGAACAGTATTTTGAACATGTGTAAATAATCCTAAGAAAGATTTACAAATTACCATACTTCCTTATAGAAAGAATAAAAAATAATTAGTTTCATTGAAG
Source organism: Argiope bruennichi (assembly GCF_947563725.1). NCBI lineage: Eukaryota > Metazoa > Arthropoda > Arachnida > Araneae > Araneidae > Argiope > Argiope bruennichi. The sequence continues at coordinate 104,995,741 of NC_079152.1, forward strand.
ATTTTTTTAAAATTTATTTTAAGAAGTAAAATATATATTGGTTAACCATGCACTTTACTCAAATAATAAAAATATAATATTTTAAATGCAAAACATGATAGTTAAGGAACATATAATATATCTCTTAAGTTATTAAAAATTTGTTTCCTTGAAAGTATTGAACACAATTTCAAATATATTTCATTATTTAATAAATTTTTTTATTAAATCAACATCTGTTAAGTTTGCTCAGTCTTTTTTCGAAAGGCAATTTATTCAAGAAATGTTTCTATGTCATCAAAACTTTGTTTTAAGTTAGGTGACCACATTGAAAAGTCGATTTTTTGCGAAATTATGTTTTTCTTTTCATTCAGTGTCGGAACAGGTTTCTTTACAAAAACGTTAGAATTTTGTTCCTCATTCTATTTTCTGGGAAATTACACCGATTTCTATATTTGCATTTCTATATGTTTTAATGTTATATGTTCAGATGGTGCTCTCTCTCAAATTTAAATCTTTGGTAGAATTTTCTTACAAAAAACCTCATAAATAAAAATCTAACTCATATTTTTTGTTCAAATTTGATATTATTATTTTTCAATACATTTTAAAGTTCAATACATTACTAGAGAGAAATCTATTTATTAAGAAATTTTAATAGTAGTTTTAGTGTTTCACAATGTGAAAAAAGTTGAAAACTTCGTGTTATCATTCTAACCTAAATATTTAAAGAATTGTTAAAAATACAGTATATATTCTTGTTCAGGAACTAAATAAAATATGTTTTTAGCTTCCCGTAAAATTTTAAGCAAATCATTTGATAAATCTCTAAATTAGATTTTTGCTTTACATCTTTTTTAGCCAAAAAAAAGAAAAAAAAAGAAAGAAAGAAAGGAAAAAAAAAACCCTTTTTTCAAATTTTAAAAATTTTCTAGCTAACTAGTATATTTTGGTAGTAAATATACTAGTATATTTTATTACGAATTAACTTAATTAGTAATTTTGGTTTCATAGATGAGTTTTCAATCTTTTTGATACAAATATTTAAAAATATAATTATTTTCGAACGTTTTTCAATAAACTCATCCCGAAAGCAATCGCATACTTTTTAAGTATGTTATGATTGTTAGAATGATAACCAAATTTTAAAAAGAGTGATTATTTAAGAAATGGATTATAGTAGACTTATTCGAGCCGGGTCTACGAGAGTGCATTCTCTTCTATGGACCTGGAACAGCAGAAGAAATGACAAAAGGATGGTTGCTTTTCGCTTAAAAGCATTGCTTACATCCTTTTTCGTTCAGTTTTTTCCACTCTTCTTTAAATAAATTGTGCAAAATAGCTTTAAATTTAACAGTAATTAAGAGCATCTTTACACTTTCTTTAGTTGTTGATAATTTTATATAGAGCTATTAAAGATGATTATGCATGAACAGAATAAACACATAAAATGTTTGAAATATATATTAATTCATTTTAAGCTCTGGTATTTGGCATAAAAAGATTTCAGAGACTAATTATCAAAATGCTTAAGAAAGTATTTTTACTTTCTTTAAAATATTTTAATGGGTAATTTTTAACACTATTTGAAAGTAAAAAATTTATAACTTTTATATTAAGAATTTTAATGTGAAATAGCCAGAGCCACGTCAGCCATCATTCTTTAAAAATCAGATTTCCGCAAGCAGCACCACGAGGAGGTATAGTTGGACTTTGCCACTCAAATATATATATATAAATATGAGTTGAAGGACTATATATATATATATAGTCCTTCAACAATTTAGATTTTATTATTGATATTAATACTTTGTTTCTATGAATACAATTAATTTGCACTGTGATATCCAGTTTTCTTTTTTGCCTTTACTTAACTTTGCATTGCTATTTTTGGGTTTGGAATAATTATTTAAAAATATATTAATAAAAACAGATATAAACTTTTGACGGTGCTCTTCTTTTTTTCGTTGACATTGTACAGCATATGCCTGAAATATTTAAATCTGGAATTTTACTTAATATTATTCTTTTTAGTGCTGATGGTAAATTTTCTGAATTGAGAAGACTTTCATTGTCTGTTAAAATAAAAGTAAAAGTTTCGAAACTTGCTACAAAAATTTTAACGGTGCTTTCAAATGGTTATGTCAGCTTTCCTTTATCAATATTAAGCAAATATTCTTTAGCAACAGAGTTTGTCATTTCAAAAATCAATTCTTTTTCCACCAATAATACTTTTATGCAGTCACTACATTGCAAATAAGGTTTTAGCTTGTAAACCGCAAATCGAGAAAAATAAATATACAAAGAAATCAACTCTTGTTCTTCATCCGTAAAATTATAGAAACCTACATCTTTTATTTTAATTTGGAAGAGTTCTTCTTTTTCTGAAAAAAATCACAAAAAATTCCCTCAAATGAAAATAGCCATATTTTTTAATGCAGTTTTAACAAGGTATCAATTCTTAATTTTTTTCTGCTTGTGAAATTTGTTCAATTAGGCGTAAAATCTATTTTAGGCATTTTTCGGAGCCATTGTTCCTTCAGATCTGCATCATTGGGAAATTTAAATACTCTTTTATTTTCTAAAGTAGGAGAATAATTCGATTATCAATTTGGTACACAGCAGACTGACGGCATTGTTATTTTTAAAGAATAATAATAAAAAATATCAAATTATGTATTCCATTGAGCAAAAATAATCTAAAGTTAATTTAAACATTGCACACATTTCCAAAGGGATGGGTTCCAAATAGTTGTGATATTTTTTTAAATAATGCTCTAATTTTCTAATATTTAATGACAGTTTTGTTTATCTGAAATAATAATGTTATTTTTGATGAACTTTAGAAGCTATCGACTTGTTTACAATTATTTTAAAAATTAAAATATCTCCTATGAAAAAAATTAAAAAAAAAAACAAACTAAACGCAAAAAATTAGGGAAACAAACAAAAAATTGATTTTCTGTAATGTCAAAAAACATTTTATAAGCAAACAAAATAATTCTGTTAGTATTACACGAAGTGAACTATATGAATCGTTTAACTACTCCTGTTTACACTCTGCAACAAATAAAGAAAGTCTAATGCTAAGAGGCAAGCTAGGATTGTAGGCGTAACGTATACTTCATATTAGAACTTATAATTCGAAAAAAACTGCTATTAAAGAAAAATAAATAGTTTTAATTACTCACATGATAATCACGTATGATACGGTACTTCGTTTTAGTAATCCAGAGGCGATGTCATAGAATTTTAATGCAAAAAAATGGCTCAAAAATCTTCACAATCACAAACTTACGGACGTTTGGAAGAATGGACGTTCAACTGACCAAAGCTGAAGATATTCCATTGCTTAGTTATGGCGGAAACGGTCACTGTTCCAGACCCATAAATCTTTTATTTCTCTCTTCGCTCTCGGAGGCCTCGTTCGAGCACATATGCATATAGCTTTTGCGTAGCGATGGATTGTGAGTTCTAGACATGCTACCTGGCTCTTATGCTCCCCTGACTCAAAGCCGTATTTTATAAAATCCCAGAACCATCGGATTCCATAGTAAAAACCGTCTGTGTTGCTGGCACCATAAACAAAATCCCAAGAGTGTTTGAATGCACATGGCAGTCAACGATACCATGATGTCACGCATGCATCATCTCTCATCATCCCTGATCATTTGTTGTAAACATTAATATTATTTCTAAATATTCAGACCAATAAATGTATATACATCAATATCTGCCTTGTATTCTTTTACTTTTGTATCTCTGCTATCTTTGTTCTAAGGCATTTCTGCCATATCTTATTATGCAATTCCTGTTCCTTTGAATGTGATCTATTATAACTTGGTCTGGATCAATAAATGTGAGACATCTTTATATAACATATAAAAATAAAAATAAAATAGAAGAAAGTAAGCCGGAGAAAGGCAGGAAGGTGTCTAAAATACACTGGTGTGCAAAATTTAAGCAACAATGTACATTTTAAGCATGTAGCCATGGAATAGTTGAAAAAAGTGTTATTGCGATCAATGCAATGAACACGCAATTCAGTAGAAAGATGATGCATTTGCAAATATCAGAAACAAAACGTCATAGGCGACGTGAGTGCACGCAAAACGCGCGCGGTCGGTGAGCCCTGCTCAAAACTCAAGGAAAGGAATAACAGAGGCGCAATTAAAGACATTCGCTGCAAGTACAAGTGAGTTCTTTCTTAGAATATGGATAGGAGAAATCACCTGGACGATTTCACACGCGGAAGAATGATCGGAAAGCTGAAGAAAGCGCGCAGTTTGACCATGTAAAGTTAGGAATCAACAAAAGTGTCGTTTAACGGACTTGGAAAACCTTCCAAACCACGGATACAGTTGTTAGAAAGATTTGTAGTGGCCTCCCTAAGGAAACAACTGCAGTGGATGACCGATATATCGTCCTGCAGGCGAAAAGAGTCAGATACCAGTCAGCAAGCGCCACTGCTCAGCAACTGTGTACAGCAAAATGACGACAAGTGGCTCGGTTAACTGTGGCCAGACCCCTTCACAAGGGTGGCCTATTCATCCAACGCTGAATCCCGACCTAAATGCTGCATCCCTTTGAAAGTTGGCCATCGGTGGCACCGTTTGGAGTGGTGTAAGGAGCACAAAAACTGAGCATCTCAATAATGGAGTCATGTCCTCTTTACGGACGAGAGTCATTTCAGTGCCACAAATGATTCTCAACGCCAGTTGATTTAGAGAGAGGTGCGGGCGTGGTTTGATTCCAGTAACATCACGGAAAGAGACCGCTTCGGTGATACTGGAGTTGTCATGAGGGGGAGGGGGGATTATGCTGAGCTCAACGTTTTAACAAGAGGTTCTGTACCTGAAATTCGCTATTGTAAGGAAGTGATCCTTCCCCATTGGCATCTATTCCGAGATGCTATTGGACCAAACTTCTTTTTTATGGATGATAATGCATGTCTCAACCGGACTGCTGATATTCAGCAATCACTGGAAAGTAAAGGTATCACTCGAATGGATTGGCCAGCATTCTCTCCTGATTTAAATCCCATGGAACATGTGTGGGATGCTTTGAGGAGACGCCTTGCAGCACGATTACATCCTGCGGGGAACAACTAACAACTGAAACAGATGTGGATTGAGGAATGAGCACTCTTACCTCAAGAACTGTTGGACAATCTGGTGCTGAGTATGGAGAAACGGTGCGAAGCCACCATTGCAGAAAGAGGAGGGCAATATTCCATGCTAAGTAACATCTGCTTGTTGTTCTTCCTCTTAGACGGACAATCATGTGTAATGATACTATGAGTTCAATACAACCTTTTTTTTGTTTGATTCCATACTATATGCATTGTACTCATTTTTGCGCACCTATGCTTTCGTCAACGTTGAAGTACAAAATGCTGTCTCTCATTCTGAATTTCATGTCTTTCAGATGATTCCTCGTGGAGTTACAGCAAAAATGCACCTGTTGCTTAAATTTTGCACACCAGTGTATATGAAAAATGGGTAGAAAGGCTAAATTCAAATGAAACGAATGATGGAAAAGCAGCAGTTCATTGTGAGAAAAGGGCATTATAGAAACAAATCTTAAATCAGTAGTAACAGTAAAATAAAATATAAAAGAGAACATAAAATAGGGTTTTCAATGCAAAAATTGCTCATCTAGGGATGCATTCACGTTAATTATACATATATTCCAGAAACAATTGCAAAAAAGCACTTTTTTTTAGTGCACTTTCCAGAATTGCACTTAAGCGTGCTATAGTATAGCTGTGCTTACAAAATGTGATTGATTAATTGACACATGGAAAATGTGAGTCAGCTTCCGAAGAATATCATGAAAAAATTCAGTGTCAAATTTATACTTATAGATATATATTTAAGATACTTATATATTTAATATAAGGTATGAGTATCAGATTTATTTCAGTCTTGTTGCCACTCAACTCATACTATAAAAGAAGTGGAAGAAAAAAAAAGGTTTATTTACAACATATAATTACAGGAAGAAAGTTAAAAATATCAAGATATATCTTTTAGATTACTTCTAAGAAAGATTACTTTTGACAACGCGTGGGAAAAACATTGCTGTAGGCAAAGGGATTTTTTGGTATTGTCTTTTTCGCTTTGTAAAAGTTCAGTGAATCTTACTTTTCTACACCATTGTAACGCACAAAATATTACAGCTTAAAATTAACGGCTAAGTAGAGCCATATTTGGCAATATGCCAGATTCTTATCTTTAATGCAATTTTTAATTGACTTATAAGCTACAAATATCTCTTTGAAGACATGTACAACAAGAAACTAAATATTTTAATTGGCGCATTAATTGAAAAATACTATTTTAAAGCTTGCAATTATTAAAGCTTGTAGCCTGTGTAAAGATATACTCGGATAAAGATAATAACTCTTTTATAAATATATTTACAAAATATAATTTAGCATTTTACGTAAATTGAATATCTAATTTAAATTTAAAAGATATTTTAAAGAATTACTTTATTGAAATTAATTTTGTATCGAAACTTTTCGACTCAAAATGATTTAGTCAATCAACCGAAATATATATGGTTTCCGAAACTACAAAAGCACTATTCTGAAAATCTGCTTTGCATTTAAATAAGGCAATTCAGTAAATCAAGAATCAGTCTTATTTAATAAGTGAAATATCCATTTCCAATTCAACTCAGAACTTTTAGATGCTTTCACCAATGCAATTGAAGTTTAAAGGTCTGCTTCAACTCTTTACTGCCAAGAGGCGCAGTTGTCTAGAATAGTAAGTCTTTGAAATAAAGCTGCCTTTTCCAGTTCATTGTTTTCCAACAATCGCAAGTGAAAGCTTTCGTATGTATTCAGAGAAAGAAAATTTTATCTGCAGCTTTTGACAGCCGCATATTCTCAAGAATGAAATTCTTCCAAAATATTATTTAGTTACTGATATGAGGAAAGAGAGTGCCACACTTTGTATTTTTTCATTTCAGAATATCTTTTGAAAGAAAATAAACTAATTTAATTTTTTAATCAAACACTGATTTCATTTAAATGCTTTCATCCTGTTCTAATTTATTTTTTAAACGCGCCGACAAATAAAGTTACTATATCTAATTAAAGTTAAATAGAAATCGTAAGAAATTATTCATCGTTTTCCGTGTTGAGAACTGTGCAATATTTAATAAATAAATTCTGAGTTTATTAGTAATTCAATTTTATAAAAAAAAGTAGACAAATATCATGATGACTGAAAATGGTTACATAAACACAAATAAAAATATTGATATCTTTTATAATTAATTAGGTATTAATTGTATAACTAATATCTAAATATGCATATTCTCAAGAATGAAATTCTTCCAAAATATTATTTAGTTACTGATATGAGGAAAGAGAGTGCCACACTTTGTATTTTTTCATTTCAGAATATCTTTTGAAAGGAAATAAATTAATTTAATTTTTTAATCAAACACTGATTTCATATAAATGCTTTCATCCTGTTCTAATTTATTTTTTAAACGCGCCGACAAATAAAGTTACTATTTCTAATTAAAGTTAAATAGAAATCGTAAGAAATTATTCATCGTTTTCCGTGTTGAGAACTGTGCAATATTTAATAAATAAATTCTGAGTTTATTAGTAATTCAATTTTATAAAAAAAAGTAGACAAATATCATGATGACTGAAAATGGTTACATAAACACAAATAAAAATATTGATATCTTTTATAATTAATTAGGTATTAATTGTATAACTAATATCTAAATATGCATATTCTCAAGAATGAAATTCTTCCAAAATATTATTTAGTTACTGATATGAGGAAAGAGAGTGCCACACTTTGTATTTTTTCATTTCAGAATATCTTTTGAAAGAAAATAAACTAATTTAATTTTTTAATCAAACACTGATTTCATTTAAATGCTTTCATCCTGTTCTAATTTATTTTTTAAACGCGCCGACAAATAAAGTTACTATATCTAATTAAAGTTAAATAGAAATCGTAAGAAATTATTCATCGTTTTCCGTGTTGAGAACTGTGCAATATTTAATAAATAAATTCTGAGTTTATTAGTAATTCAATTTTATAAAAAAAAGTAGACAAATATCATGATGACTGAAAATGGTTACATAAACGCAAATAAAAATATTGATATCTTTTATAATTAATTAGGTATTAATTGTATAACTAATATCTAAATATGCATATTCTCAAGAATGAAATTCTTCCAAAATATTATTTAGTTACTGATATGAGGAAAGAGAGTGCCACACTTTGTATTTTTTCATTTCAGAATATCTTTTGAAAGGAAATAAATTAATTTAATTTTTTAATCAAACACTGATTTCATATAAATGCTTTCATCCTGTTCTAATTTATTTTTTAAACGCGCCGACAAATAAAGTTACTATATCTAATTAAAGTTAAATAGAAATCGTAAGAAATTATTCATCGTTTTCCGTGTTGAGAACTGTGCAATATTTAATAAATAAATTCTGAGTTTATTAGTAATTCAATTTTATAAAAAAAAGTAGACAAATATCATGATGACTGAAAATGGTTACATAAACACAAATAAAAATATTGATATCTTTTATAATTAATTAGGTATTAATTGTATAACTAATATCTAAATATGCATATTCTCAAGAATGAAATTCTTCCAAAATATTATTTAGTTACTGATATGAGGAAAGAGAGTGCCACACTTTGTATTTTTTCATTTCAGAATATCTTTTGAAAGGAAATAAATTAATTTAATTTTTTAATCAAACACTGATTTCATATAAATGCTTTCATCCTGTTCTAATTTATTTTTTAAACGCGCCGACAAATAAAGTTACTATTTCTAATTAAAGTTAAATAGAAATCGTAAGAAATTATTCATCGTTTTCCGTGTTGAGAACTGTGCAATATTTAATAAATAAATTCTGAGTTTATTAGTAATTCAATTTTATAAAAAAAAGTAGACAAATATCATGATGACTGAAAATGGTTACATAAACGCAAATAAAAATATTGATATCTTTTATAATTAATTAGGTATTAATTGTATAACTAATATCTAAATATGCATATTCTCAAGAATGAAATTCTTCCAAAATATTATTTAGTTACTGATATGAGGAAAGAGAGTGCCACACTTTGTATTTTTTCATTTCAGAATATCTTTTGAAAGGAAATAAATTAATTTAATTTTTTAATCAAACACTGATTTCATATAAATGCTTTCATCCTGTTCTAATTTATTTTTTAAACGCGCCGACAAATAAAGTTACTATATCTAATTAAAGTTAAATAGAAATCGTAAGAAATTATTCATCGTTTTCCGTGTTGAGAACTGTGCAATATTTAATAAATAAATTCTGAGTTTATTAGTAATTCAATTTTATAAAAAAAAGTAGACAAATATCATGATGACTGAAAATGGTTACATAAACACAAATAAAAATATTGATATCTTTTATAATTAATTAGGTATTAATTGTATAACTAATATCTAAATATGCATATTCTCAAGAATGAAATTCTTCCAAAATATTATTTAGTTACTGATATGAGGAAAGAGAGTGCCACACTTTGTATTTTTTCATTTCAGAATATCTTTTGAAAGGAAATAAATTAATTTAATTTTTTAATCAAACACTGATTTCATATAAATGCTTTCATCCTGTTCTAATTTATTTTTTAAACGCGCCGACAAATAAAGTTACTATTTCTAATTAAAGTTAAATAGAAATCGTAAGAAATTATTCATCGTTTTCCGTGTTGAGAACTGTGCAATATTTAATAAATAAATTCTGAGTTTATTAGTAATTCAATTTTATAAAAAAAAGTAGACAAATATCATGATGACTGAAAATGGTTACATAAACGCAAATAAAAATATTGATATCTTTTATAATTAATTAGGTATTAATTGTATAACTAATATCTAAATATGCATATTCTCAAGAATGAAATTCTTCCAAAATATTATTTAGTTACTGATATGAGGAAAGAGAGTGCCACACTTTGTATTTTTTCATTTCAGAATATCTTTTGAAAGAAAATAAACTAATTTAATTTTTTAATCAAACACTGATTTCATTTAAATGCTTTCATCCTGTTCTAATTTATTTTTTAAACGCGCCGACAAATAAAGTTACTATTTCTAATTAAAGTTAAATAGAAATCGTAAGAAATTATTCATCGTTTTCCGTGTTGAGAACTGTGCAATATTTAATAAATAAATTCTGAGTTTATTAGTAATTCAATTTTATAAAAAAAAGTAGACAAATATCATGATGACTGAAAATGGTTACATAAACGCAAATAAAAATATTGATATCTTTTATAATTAATTAGGTATTAATTGTATAACTAATATCTAAATATGCATATTCTCAAGAATGAAATTCTTCCAAAATATTATTTAGTTACTGATATGAGGAAAGAGAGTGCCACACTTTGTATTTTTTCATTTCAGAATATCTTTTGAAAGGAAATAAATTAATTTAATTTTTTAATCAAACACTGATTTCATATAAATGCTTTCATCCTGTTCTAATTTATTTTTTAAACGCGCCGACAAATAAAGTTACTATATCTAATTAAAGTTAAATAGAAATCGTAAGAAATTATTCATCGTTTTCCGTGTTGAGAACTGTGCAATATTTAATAAATAAATTCTGAGTTTATTAGTAATTCAATTTTATAAAAAAAAGTAGACAAATATCATGATGACTGAAAATGGTTACATAAACACAAATAAAAATATTGATATCTTTTATAATTAATTAGGTATTAATTGTATAACTAATATCTAAATATGCATATTCTCAAGAATGAAATTCTTCCAAAATATTATTTAGTTACTGATATGAGGAAAGAGAGTGCCACACTTTGTATTTTTTCATTTCAGAATATCTTTTGAAAGGAAATAAATTAATTTAATTTTTTAATCAAACACTGATTTCATATAAATGCTTTCATCCTGTTCTAATTTATTTTTTAAACGCGCCGACAAATAAAGTTACTATATCTAATTAAAGTTAAATAGAAATCGTAAGAAATTATTCATCGTTTTCCGTGTTGAGAACTGTGCAATATTTAATAAATAAATTCTGAGTTTATTAGTAATTCAATTTTATAAAAAAAAGTAGACAAATATCATGATGACTGAAAATGGTTACATAAACGCAAATAAAAATATTGATATCTTTTATAATTAATTAGGTATTAATTGTATAACTAATATCTAAATATGCATATTCTCAAGAATGAAATTCTTCCAAAATATTATTTAGTTACTGATATGAGGAAAGAGAGTGCCACACTTTGTATTTTTTCATTTCTGAATATCTTTTGAAAGGAAATAAATTAATTTAATTTTTTAATCAAACACTGATTTCATATAAATGCTTTTATCCTGTTCTAATTTATTTTTTAAACGCGCCGACAAATAAAGTTACTATATCTAATTAAAGTTAAATAGAAATCGTAAGAAATTATTCATCGTTTTCCGTGTTGAGAACTGTGCAATATTTAATAAATAAATTCTGAGTTTATTAGTAATTCAATTTTATAAAAAAAAGTAGACAAATATCATGATGACTGAAAATGGTTACATAAACACAAATAAAAATATTGATATCTTTTATAATTAATTAGGTATTAATTGTATAACTAATATCTAAATATGCATATTCTCAAGAATGAAATTCTTCCAAAATATTATTTAGTTACTGATATGAGGAAAGAGAGTGCCACACTTTGTATTTTTTCATTTCAGAATATCTTTTGAAAGGAAATAAATTAATTTAATTTTTTAATCAAACACTGATTTCATATAAATGCTTTCATCCTGTTCTAATTTATTTTTTAAACGCGCCGACAAATAAAGTTACTATTTCTAATTAAAGTTAAATAGAAATCGTAAGAAATTATTCATCGTTTTCCGTGTTGAGAACTGTGCAATATTTAATAAATAAATTCTGAGTTTATTAGTAATTCAATTTTATAAAAAAAAGTAGACAAATATCATGATGACTGAAAATGGTTACATAAACACAAATAAAAATATTGATATCTTTTATAATTAATTAGGTATTAATTGTATAACTAATATCTAAATATGCATATTCTCAAGAATGAAATTCTTCCAAAATATTATTTAGTTACTGATATGAGGAAAGAGAGTGCCACACTTTGTATTTTTTCATTTCAGAATATCTTTTGAAAGAAAATAAACTAATTTAATTTTTTAATCAAACACTGATTTCATTTAAATGCTTTCATCCTGTTCTAATTTATTTTTTAAACGCGCCGACAAATAAAGTTACTATATCTAATTAAAGTTAAATAGAAATCGTAAGAAATTATTCATCGTTTTCCGTGTTGAGAACTGTGCAATATTTAATAAATAAATTCTGAGTTTATTAGTAATTCAATTTTATAAAAAAAAGTAGACAAATATCATGATGACTGAAAATGGTTACATAAACGCAAATAAAAATATTGATATCTTTTATAATTAATTAGGTATTAATTGTATAACTAATATCTAAATATGCATATTCTCAAGAATGAAATTCTTCCAAAATATTATTTAGTTACTGATATGAGGAAAGAGAGTGCCACACTTTGTATTTTTTCATTTCAGAATATCTTTTGAAAGGAAATAAATTAATTTAATTTTTTAATCAAACACTGATTTCATATAAATGCTTTCATCCTGTTCTAATTTATTTTTTAAACGCGCCGACAAATAAAGTTACTATATCTAATTAAAGTTAAATAGAAATCGTAAGAAATTATTCATCGTTTTCCGTGTTGAGAACTGTGCAATATTTAATAAATAAATTCTGAGTTTATTAGTAATTCAATTTTATAAAAAAAAGTAGACAAATATCATGATGACTGAAAATGGTTACATAAACACAAATAAAAATATTGATATCTTTTATAATTAATTAGGTATTAATTGTATAACTAATATCTAAATATGCATATTCTCAAGAATGAAATTCTTCCAAAATATTATTTAGTTACTGATATGAGGAAAGAGAGTGCCACACTTTGTATTTTTTCATTTCAGAATATCTTTTGAAAGGAAATAAATTAATTTAATTTTTTAATCAAACACTGATTTCATATAAATGCTTTCATCCTGTTCTAATTTATTTTTTAAACGCGCCGACAAATAAAGTTACTATTTCTAATTAAAGTTAAATAGAAATCGTAAGAAATTATTCATCGTTTTCCGTGTTGAGAACTGTGCAATATTTAATAAATAAATTCTGAGTTTATTAGTAATTCAATTTTATAAAAAAAAGTAGACAAATATCATGATGACTGAAAATGGTTACATAAACACAAATAAAAATATTGATATCTTTTATAATTAATTAGGTATTAATTGTATAACTAATATCTAAATATGCATATTCTCAAGAATGAAATTCTTCCAAAATATTATTTAGTTACTGATATGAGGAAGGAGAGTGCCACACTTTGTATTTTTTCATTTCAGAATATCTTTTGAAAGGAAATAAATTAATTTAATTTTTTAATCAAACACTGATTTCATATAAATGCTTTCATCCTGTTCTAATTTATTTTTTAAACGCGCCGACAAATAAAGTTACTATATCTAATTAAAGTTAAATAGAAATCGTAAGAAATTATTCATCGTTTTCCGTGTTGAGAACTGTGCAATATTTAATAAATAAATTCTGAGTTTATTAGTAATTCAATTTTATAAAAAAAAGTAGACAAATATCATGATGACTGAAAATGGTTACATAAACACAAATAAAAATATTGATATCTTTTATAATTAATTAGGTATTAATTGTATAACTAATATCTAAATATGCATATTCTCAAGAATGAAATTCTTCCAAAATATTATTTAGTTACTGATATGAGGAAAGAGAGTGCCACACTTTGTATTTTTTCATTTCAGAATATCTTTTGAAAGGAAATAAATTAATTTAATTTTTTAATCAAACACTGATTTCATATAAATGCTTTCATCCTGTTCTAATTTATTTTTTAAACGCGCCGACAAATAAAGTTACTATTTCTAATTAAAGTTAAATAGAAATCGTAAGAAATTATTCATCGTTTTCCGTGTTGAGAACTGTGCAATATTTAATAAATAAATTCAGAGTTTATTAGTAATTCAATTTTATAAAAAAAAGTAGACAAATATCATGAGGACTGAAAATGGTTACATAAACGCAAATAAAAATATTGATATCTTTTATAATTAATTAGGTATTAATTGTATAATTAATATCTAAATATGTTGATAAATAAAATATTTACTTACGATGTTGTGTTTAAAATAATAGATTGTGATAAATATTATCAAAATTTTTTTAACTGTACTAATAATTTTTTATGTATTTTATTATTCTTAACATGGTATTAAGTATAGAATTTAAGTTGAATTATAATTTTATCTAATTTCCTTTGAATTTTTTAAGTGAGAGTTCACTAGTTATTTTCTGGACTGACATTTCAATTGAAAGATATATTTTGATATGTAAAAACGTAATTGGTAATTAAACGAACATATTATACAACGCTTATATTTATACTAAAACGAAAATATTTGACTCGTTTTAAGGAACCAGTAAAATGTTATTAAATATTCACATTTGAAATTTTCTGCTTGTCAACATTCATATGAATGTTCGTGGAGCCGATTGATTAGATTTTTATACAACCTAATGATCCATCAATCGATTTTTTTTTGCTGCTAGTATACCAAGAGTCTAATAGATTCGATTTACAGTTAGAAGTCATTACTACAGAGAAATAAAGCTCTTCACCTTTTTTTAATTTCAGCAAGAAAGATAATTATTCTTAAGCATAGAGATTTTCATCATTTTAGTTTTTGGCTAAGCGTATTGATGATAAGATATGAATGATTTACAGATTACTTAATATGATGAAGTAACTTTTTAACATTCAGTTATGTTGCTATTTCGTAATAGTTGGAGATGTTGTATGTATGCTTGTTTATTAGTTCAATAAAATCAGACGATCATAGAAAAAATCTCTTTTCGTAATGCATAGCTATGTTATTAGTGAAATGATAAATTTGTTAATATTTTGTTGCAAAAGTCAAACAATTATACTAAGAATAATTGTTATATAATACTATAACTATTTAATGTTCTCCATACAGAAAGTAAAGTGTCTATAATATTTCACTTGCAATCCATTCAATCACCAACTAATACCAGCAATTTTTTTACAATTAACTTTTTCCACACCTAATAACGGCAGGCTTCCTCTCTTCTGTCTTTCGTGAACAGTGGTGAAATGATTAGGGGAGAAATGAAACCTAAAACAAAATACAAACTAAGTTTTAAAAAATATGGAAGTTCAAATTTAAAGTGCTAATACAATAAAAATACACACACACATCACATAGATTTATTTGCAAATCATATAGATCACATAGATTTATTTGCAAATTCATTGAAAAATTATCTGGAGGTTTCTATGTCTAAAGAAGATATTTTCACTAAAACGCTTTATAAGTATTATAAATAATTTTGTGAACGCACTTAGAGATATGGAAGTTTTGTTGGATACGAATTAGACAAATAATTATTACGTGTGAAGCGAAGTCATTCCGAAAAAAATGTTCGTAATTTAACAAAATTTAATTTAATTCTCATTTTGCTCTTAAATTAAGAAGTACGTTTACATGAATGTTAATTTTTAAGATTTTATGGCGTTAGTCTAGCTTTGTTCCTTAACGAAAATTTTCTTTAACATCGAATAATAAAAGTCAGAGATTTTCAGAAAATTGAAGCTTTAATTGCAACCCTTTTATAGAAAATTCAAGAACATTACCTCATATAATAAAAACTTAAGAATTTGTATATTGGAATAAATTTCAGAAATAAAATCGTTGGAATGTGCGGAAATATTCTAGAAATTCTCAAACACAAATTTTAAATAGTCACAAAAGTTTCACGCAAAACTCATGCTAGTGGTAGTCTGAGATTATGTAATGCAATCCATCTGTGGAGTTTCATTAGCGAATCTGCAGTGCTAACCTGATAAAGACGGCATTTTTATTTGAAAAGAATTTCAAGATTTACAGCTAATTTTGATCACGCTATTAAATAAAACAAAAACCGTGGTGAATGATATGAATGTCTTTTTATATATCTTATCTAGGTAGTATTTCATATTTACTTTCATAGGATTCAACGCAACTTCATTAAACTTCCTTGTAGCAACCTTAGTTAGAATTTAACCGTGTCTTTTAAATAGCAGAGTTTCAGGCTTCAACAATCCTCGAAGTTTAATCCTAACCATCAGGTACATTGACATCAGTTTGCTTATGTATAAGCAAAACGAAAAAGAATACTTTTACCAAGTTGGAACGTTATCCGAGGAGTAATCCCTAGTATTTGCGTTCCCTTATTGTCGGCAAGAACTGTTCGTGTCCCTCAAGGCTGTTTATAAACCACGATTCCTTTCCGAACAGGACCTCTAGAAATCCTTTATTTAAGCCCAGAGAAGGTGCTCATGAAGTCGATCGATAAAACCAATCACTAGCAGAAAGGCTTCATAAGCTAGGATTCGGAGTGATAGGTAAATACTCACTTGTCAGAGATGTACCCTCAAACGAATTCTCGTCAGTCACTCCTATCCTGTAATTTTCCGCAATTCTGACTCCGCTATTCTCTAGCTCTGCTATCTTATCCATTACTGTGTCTCTACTGATCAGTATTGTTTTCCGTTGAATGGCTGGGTTTCATATTCTTTTCAATATGTTAAAAAAAGTTTTAAACTTTCCGGATTTTAACGATTTCCTGGTTCTTGTTTGATTCTCGTACATCTTTGATGGGACTTTTGCATGAATGTTACAAGATGCATTGCTTTTGATTATACTTACAATAAAATTCTTAAAAAAAATATTTAATTTTGAAAAGTTTTAAAAAGTTAATTAGCTCTGTAATAAATTGCATTAATCTTTAATTTTTTCAAATAAATTGGTTTAATTCTTTTAAATAAACGTTGTATATATATAAGATCTTAAGAAGCTAAAAGCATTCCGAAAAGGAATTGTTCCTTTACAGCACTAATAAGAAATAATTCCTTTTCCACTTAACCTGGTGATTCTTACATGGAGACTGGTATGTATTTTTTCCTTTTTTTTCAGTAATTAAAAATAGATATTTGGTTTCCTTGCTTACCTCATTTTTGCTTTCACCCATTAAGAATTAATTTGCATTTCAAAGATACTGTAACCGAATTAACCAGAGGAGTAAAACAAACAACCATGAGATCCACAAAAAGCAATGTGGACATCTAGAATTTCTATAAGGGAATAAAATTTTTATTGTTTACTAATATTGAAGTTGCAACAACAAACGACAACAAAAATTGTTTATTCTTTGCTGCTGATAACTTATGGGTTGAATCACAATTTATATGATTTGAAAAAGAACAGCTGAAGTAATCGTAAAAATTGAATGTCATTAAAACTCCATTTGGAATATTTCTAATGTTGCTTGTGGCTTTTGTTTGTTTACGAGAAAGTTGTTAAAAATATATCCAATCTTTAATATATTAATAAAAGTACTCATTCTAAAATATTTAAAAAAATAACAAGCAAATGTTTAAAAAATACATTTTGATTATATTTTTACTTTATTTTTATATATTTACATCATATTTTAATTTATTTAGATTTATTTTATCCATTTACATCATATTTTAATTTATTTAGATTTATTTTATCCATTTACATTATATTTTTAACATTATTTTCATCCATTTACAATACATTTTTAACATTATTTTTATGCATTTGCATTATTTTTTTTACATTATATTTTTAGGAAAAAGTTTGATCGCGGTAATAAGTTTTATACGACTAGGGAAGCAAAAAGTTTTATTGAACTTTATTTCCTCCTAAAATGCCTAGGATTATTATTTATGTGAAGTGAAGCAGCTAAAAGAGAGAGAGAGAGAGAAAGAAACTTTATTTCACAAGAAGGAGCAATTTATTTGAAAGAAACCTTGCTTGTTAAAGGCTCACCACAGTTTATAAAAACAAAAATGGGCAAACTTCTGCATTTGGCTAGAATGATGAAATTTTCTTTTTCGTTAGAAGTTCCACAATTTAGCATTAACTATACTTAAAAGACAGAAACGGAATCCTTTACTACCTTAACAACAGTTTTAAATTACGATCGAATCTAAACTTTTGTAAAGAAGTATTTAAAAAAATTGTACGCTTTCAGAAAATTACTGCCAAAAACATGGATTTTAAAATCATTTATTATTAGAGACTTTTAACTTTATTTTATATAAGAAAAAAGAACTTTCCATCATAAAAAAGACGATTAAAAATAATGTAGGCAAAAATAAAGAATAAATCAAACCTATAGAGAAGCAACAATATTGAAATGAGAATTCAAGATACAATGAAGACAATGAATACAAGAAAATAATGTTAGATATTTCGTTCTAATAGGGTTTAATTTCATGCATATTGAGATGGTGGAATTGGTCGTGGTGGCCTTGTTGTATGGTTTCGGGTTCCAGACTCATCTCCACCGAAGAGCCGTAGTGAAAGTGGATCTCGTGTACGTTAAATTCATCGGAGCCAAACGTCCTCCCGATGGTGCTGTGTGGACGCATGGACAGGGAAGTGCAAGCTCAGGTGCTGTCCTCATCATCTGAGCGTGGTTCAAAATTACGAGGTCCGTCCCATAATAGCCCGAGTGTTGTTTTAAAACAAGACGTTAATATAACTAAAATGAACTGAGATGGTGTGTCTTCAGTGGTGAAGATGTCAATGTTACAAGTTAAAAATTTCAGCTCGTCTAGTGATATAATTTTTTTTAAGAATAACCAATTCGAAATAAAACCTAATAAAATATTTATTAAACTTTTCTTTTGAGTTGCCGTTTTATTGCATATTTTTTTCAAGAACTTTTAAATTTTTTTGAAAACATTTGAGATTCTATGGTTCATTGTTATTTTTTCCAACTCATTGCAAGCTTTATTTGTCCTTTTTGTTTTGGAATACATTGCATATGTCGTGGGTTTTTATAAATATATAACCGTGGTATGCACTGTTCAGGGAGGTATTAAAAATTATGAAACCCCTTGAACTGAAATTTCAAGTTTCCTATAAGAACGTTAGATATTAATTTTACAGTTAATTCCAATAGCTATAATCAAAATATTTTTTGTAAAAATAAAACGGAAGTCATTTTTTTTTATTCTAACTCATGATCATGAAATTTTTGAAATCCTTTCTTTCAGTTAAAGAATCGTAACTAGCATTCCTAGAAAGAATGTATTTCAGCTTACATTTGTTGACAGGTGCTATTGTAAAATGCGATATTGGTTAGTATATATTATTATTTGCTAGCAATACAATTAAGGTGAAGAAATCAGTATGATTGTTTTTGATCATGCATGGAAAATAATTATGCAAATTGTATTAAACCGAAATTTTATTGTGAGTCATACTCTCTCCAAGCTTTCTCTTTACTAACTGCCATATTTTTACATGAATATTAAAAACTCAATGCTAATTTAAATATAATTATTTGTAGAACTAAAGCCCTAATAAATGAATTCATTAAAAATACAAATCACTTCTAAATTGTTTCTAGGAATAATGGTTTTTAATATATAATTACTTTATTACTTCTATTATAAAGAGTGGCCCAAAATTAACACAAGATTTGAATTTACCATCATTCGTACAGTAAAGTTTTGGCAATCCTATCAAAAGGCCTTTGATAGCTGATTGTTTAGGGTTATTAAAAATGGAGAGCTACACAATAGAACAACGTGTTTTTATTGTTGAATAATATTTCAAAAATAAAGTCTGTCAATAGCAGTTCGGAAATTCGAGGATTGCCCCCCCCCCTAGGATATGCTATTTTACACTGAGTTTCTTTTTATGGGCTTATTTGAAGTCAAAGGTTTATTCCAACAAGCTCACAAACACGCATGCATTGAAGGGGGTAATTCAACGAAATGCAAAATGGCCATGGAAAATTTCGACAAAAGAGTGCGTACTTGCCAGGTCGTAGAGGCCATTTGCCCTATGTGTTATTCCATACATAGCCCAACCTGTCTACTTTACGATTCAACAAAAATGGAACAATTTAAATAAAAGAAACTGTGTTTTTTATTTAATTCGAATCTTGTGTTAACACGTTGTTCTATCGTCTAGCGCTTTATTTTTACTAACCCTAAGTTACCAGCTGTCAAATGTTTTTAATAGGGTTGCCAGCCCTTTCCTGCACGAATGGTGGCAAATTCAAATCTTTCGTTAATTTTGGGACACCCTTTATAAATATATTGTTATTCATTTTGATTGCATCTAAAGCGTATAGTCTTAAATTGTTCTCTGCTAGTAGTGCTTTTTCTGTCTTTATTTAGTTAAATATTTGATTCAAGAACTGATGATAAAAGAGAAATGTGACAACATATGTTGATAAAATCGACCTTGGAATGTCTATATTTTCCCAGATAAGGTCCAGCAAATGGGAGTAAGATGCTGGCATAGAGTACTTTCTGGAAAATGCATCCTAGAATTGAATTTCTTGTATAATAAAATCCCTAAAAACTATCTGGACCAATCTTTGAAAGCAATTCGCAAGGCCATGTCTCAAGCACAAATTGGTTTTTTACAGCTTCAATAATGGTTAATAACACAATCAGAAAAGGAACATGATCTCTTTCATCCTTCGATTCAACTTCATGAATCATGACATGTCTTAAATACGAATTTTCGCTCTTTAAATCACTAGGTCAAAGGTGGGAGGAATTGTCTATATGTTTCTCTTTTACTTATAGTAAATATAATCTAAGAACTTCGTCAAATTTGCACACGCGAATGTTTCTAATTTTAGTATTGCTTCTGGAAAGTACGGTTTTTGCAACGCATTCTTTATAAAATACTAGCCGCCTTTGGCGACCAGCCGGTTCGCCAATCTTAATGTTCGTTAAAATTTTAATAATTAAATATTTTATGCAATTTCTACTTTAATAGCTTCTTCATCAAAATATTTTAAAACTTCAAATTTTGATTATCATATAATTCATTCATAATATTATAAAGGCCTTCAGTCATAACGTAAATGTATCTCTCTCATTTTCTGTTAGCACCCGTAGAATTTATGCTTTAAATTAAAGTGGAAAGAATTTATCTTCAATTAATATAATAATATTTTTTACTGAAACAAAGCATTTTTTTTATAATCTGATTACTGAAAATAGAGTCACTCAGCGTTTAAACTTTATGGGCACTAAAGAATATCTTTTTAAATTTATGTAATATCTCAAGAGTTGGTCAACAAAATTTTCTTAGATTCATTATGAGCAGATCGATTAATTAACAATGTTTAAATTTAAATGCATCAAACACTAAGAAAATAAAACGAATCGTTTAAAATAAACGGTTGAAAACAGGTTTTAAAAAAACTACTTAAAAAACGATGTACTTAAAACTATAAGCATATACAAAAAATATATAACTAACATAAATACAATTTACTCACAAAAGCATGCAACTAACCCAAAAATAATTTGAATCATCCATTGATAACGTTGTCATGGCAACAATCAGAACAGAATGCGCATGTGTGAATTTTCTTCGCCGGTTACGTAACTATAAATACGTGGTTTTTTCTACGCCAGTTGGGGTAACGCTATGCGGATTAGAAATTTTTAATTTCCTTTATTCTGTTTTATTTTAATTCAAAAGTGCTTCAGAATGAATCTGAAAAATTGATTCATTAACAATGTTTAATTTTAAATGCATCAAACATTAAGAAAATAAACAGAACCGATTGAAATAATCCGCCGAAAAATGTTAACCCTAGCCTCATTACTGTTGGGAGAAAAAAAAAACTGAAGCCTTTCTCGTTTGGCGCTGGGGATAATGGAAGATTTTTTTGGCGGAAAAGTTGACGGTGGGGAAAATGGAAGATTTTTTTGGCGGGAAAGTTAGTTTTTAATTAATAATTAAAATTCTAATTAAAAATTCGAAAAAAGGAACCCCAGGTGCACATTCTCAACCTCCAAGGTATACATGTACCAAATTTGGTAGCTGTATGTCAAACGGTCTGGCCTGTAGAGAGCCAACACACACACACACACACACACGTTGAGCTTTATTATAAGTATAGATTTACCGAGTGTTTTCGTAAATAATTACAAATTACGCGTATTAATACAAATTACAAATTACGCGAGTAAAATTACGAGTATAAATTAATACATACAAATTAATAATATTTTAAGCATTTTATTGCTTAAATAAATTAGATATTTGTATATAAGAAACAGTGTATAACCTGAGAGATTACAATTTATAGAGAAGGATTGATTTCTTCCTTTTGTATCTGCTTTCTAGAATGGCAATGAATGAAAATTTTGCAAATAATACCGTTGAACTCAGATGAACTACAAATTTTGATAGAAATTAAGAGATGATGAAATACAAAAATATTTTCCTTAAAATAAACAAGTAACTTGCCACAATTCCAGTCACTTCGTATATTGCTGTGATACTTGAGAATTTCCATCAAGTACCTTATAAATATAAAAATTCGGGCTTTATGATGTTTAATACGAAATAATTTTCGAATATTATCATCATGTGTATGAAATTTCGTTTGAGAAACTGTCATTTCTTCTCCATGAGAAATTCTAGCATCAATAAGAAAATTGATTGATATTGATCAAAAACTATATTTCTTTTTGTAATTTAAGCATGAATAATCACTATACATTAGATATTTTTTTGAAGTTACAATTTTTTTTTTTATTGTTGAATGAATCATATGCATGAATCATCGCATTAACATTCTTTAATTATTTTTAACTTTTCAAGATTTTAGTATCTTCTGAAAAAATCTTATCAAGCATCTTACCAAATTACATCATCGGATTTTTTAGGCTTTATTTTTTGAAACAAGATCTTCAAAATAGTTTCAAGTTAGTAAAATGAATAAATTTAATTCCATTGTTTTCTCTACAATGAAAGTAAAAACATCAGCATAAAAAGTTTCAATCCAATCATCTTGCTTCCATAGCATTCCTTTGCATGTTGCGTGTCAGAGTTTTATGGTTTCTTTTTATTGAATTATAAATCTATGTTTTCAGTTACATAAATATTGGTTTTTGTTCAAATATGTGTTCAGATCCATTCCCAAACGTGTGGCAAAATGCTTTTATATGTTTAAAGAATCCCTGAATAAATATAATCCCGATGGATCTTCAAGGTTTTAATGAAGTTAAGAATAAAATCTATGATTAAATGCTATTTCTTTTCCCAAAATATTGGTACTAGATAAAAAGTTTCACATTTTATTTGAAAGGAATTAATTAATTCTGAAACAAAATTCTCTACTGTATGATGTTTCCTGGAAAATATATATTCCATTAAAACTGTTTCCATTAAAATATCTCTGGGTATCGATTACTTTTTAAATTTTTTTCATTTAACAACATAAATAAACATGAGAGCTCAACTTGCATAATTACCGCTGAATTACCTCTAGAATTATTCTACAGCAAATACAATCCATATTTTTGAAGTTTAGAAAGATAACGAATTTTGCTCTTTCGGAACAATCAAGAAAAAAGAAAGAGCACTTTTTAAAAACATGGGAAATGAAATAATTTTTAAAGATTTTACAGACGTTTCAATTCAACAAAATTTTTGTAAAGAACTGAAAACTAAAGAAATTCATTAAACTTTATGTTATTATATTATTTATATAATAAATAAAGCACCCGAAATTGCAGTGATTGGTAAACGACAAATTTGACTGCTTTTTGTAAATATTATCTCAATTTACCTTATTTCTAAACTACAAGTATATTATAAGAATTTAAATGATGTGACATATTACTATTACATTCTGACAATTATTTGCTAATATATACAAAACAGAAGACGCTTGAAAATTTGAATCGTCTTTTCAGTAGAAAACCGACCATAATGGAATAAAATCTTGTTATTAGGTAAATCTAATTCGACCATTTTAAAGCGATTTGATGTAAGATATAAAATAAATATAGATACTGAAAGGCAGCTGATTAGTAATTTTCGTTGCTTAAACATTTCTCAAAATAATCACTTATTTTTCCATTACTTTTTCTAATATTTTGTTTCTTTTTCTGGTTAATAAAGCGAATCAATTATACGCACAAAACACACACACAAAAAAGGCACCAACAATTTTAATAATGTTTTCTATAAATATTAATTTTTCTTTTCGTGCCCAAAGTAATCTTGAGTGTATTGCATATATCGATAGAAAATAAAAAAAAAATGTATGAATAGAGCTCAGAATATATGGAACTTTTGTAGCCTATATCATTAGGGTTAGCTTAAGGGTTACTATGTTCTAACATTTGATTCGCCAATGCAGACGCTTCAGGCAATTAAATAACTGAATCCCCCGTGGCAAAAACTCTTCATTTTATTCTAGCCCAGTTTTGGAAACCCATCGACTTTACTAAAAATAATGTCTCAAAAAATTGCTGGTGTGTTTTATGAATGTAATGAACATTTTTCATTTAAAAAAATGGATAATATCATTATGGAAGACTTCAATGGAGACTATTCATTATTCAGCATTCATATTGCACAGCTCTAAGGTACTTTGTATAATTTACATAATTATTATTGCATTTCCTTCTGTAATTATTTTAGAAAGTTAATAATTATTATTTCAATATAGTATTATTTAACTTTCAAACTTACCAATTTGGTTTCTTTCTTGCATAATATTAATAATAATAAAAGTTAAATCACCAAGGTATTAAATGCGTTTTCAGAAATGCCCTATAACAACTAACTACCATAGAAATATACAGCAACTGAATCGATACAAAGGAGAAAGATGGAAATATTTTTAATCAACGCATAATTTAAACTTTTCATTAAAATTTCTTGTAGTTGTCGTTAGAGGAAAAAAAATGAAAAAATATTTTCTAAATAAAAAAAAAATGTCCTGGAGGTTTTAAGAAAAATTATTCATCACAAATTGAGAATAATAAGGAGACAATAGATACTTTTTTATTCTAATATGCTATGAGAACATCATCATTTATGTAGCAGATAGAATTTTTTTTGGTAAAATTGTTCATTATTCTAAAGCAGAATAAAGCCTTAAAGGTATTGACTCTTTCAGCTTCGATACAGAGCAATAAAAAGAAAAGATGGAACATTGTATTCATTAAAAAATCTTTTCCCATCAATTTTTAGAATGAGTTCAAATTCAATAAAAACATTTAAACAATATATTTACTATAGTTTATTATAAACATTCTTTTAAAGTGTTTTGGAGCTTTTTGTTTGTGTATATTATGTATCTGAAAGCCTTATAGTGAAGAAAATCATTTACTTAATGCTTCAAGCGTTTTTCATTAAAATAACTTTTCTTTCTCTTTTTTCAAAGTGCTGTAAATAGTCTGAAAAGAAATTGATGTTATAGTGGTACAAACACTAAATAATTCCATTGGGATTTTATCAAGAAACTTGTTGGGAAATTACATGAAAAATAGTTTCTAATTGTAAAATTGTTGTTGTCGGAACTTTAGAGATTTACTTTTGTCTCTTAGAAAAAGAAATATTCCTCGAAATTCTCTTCTTTTTGTACCTATAAGAAATAGAGAAAAACATTAAAATTATTTAAAATTCCTTGTTTTAATTTAGAAATAACTTCCTTAATTTAATGCCCTTCATTTGTTTAAATTAAAAGACAAGCAGACGCAAACGAAAACAAATACAGATAAAAAAAATTAAAAATCACTAGGTTTTACTATCAAATCAAATAAAAGTATCTAATCACAATAGATTATTTAAAACGTTTATTCATTTCTTATTAAAGAAGTTAAAATTAACTTAAGTTTGATATTGTAGTGAATTCATTTTAAATACCTGGTTACTCAATCCTTTCTTTAGAGTAATTTAATTCTTTAATTGTAGAAAAAAGTTTATTGCCAGTTCCCAAAACTAAATTTTTAATATAAATTCAGGTCCTTAATAGCTTCACATAAAAGACAGTCAAGTTTCAACAACAGTTCAAACTATCATGAATTTTTGAAGGCCATTGTCAAATCCAACGTGTGTTCTAAGCGGTATTCGTGGATAACATCATCAATGAATTATGCATGTGCTTACCTAATGCAAATGCCATCTGTTTGGGAGCACTCAGATGCTAATTAATGTCTGGTAAAGGAAGCCGATAAGGAACGGAAGCCTTATCGTCCTGTTGGTTTAAGCTTGAACGAGTTTGAATCACTGTTTAATAAGAAATGTAGGTCTATTTGGGAAAGAGAATTTGCATCATTTGCTAAATTTAACAGAAGCGCAAACTATTCTATTTTTTTGGGGGGGGGGGAATCCAGATTTAAAATTCTAGATTAACTTGATGAAGTTGTCTTTTATTTCGATTATTATCTGTTTTGGTGTATACGCAGTTTAATATAATTTCTCCACTTCCTATAATTTAAACTTCCAATTAAGGCTTTAAACTTCCAATAAAGCCTGGTCTTAATATAATATTGATAGAAATTCGGATCATTTCCTTTTTTTTAATGAATTTTAAAAATGATAAATAATATAAACCTTAACTTAAATACAAAAGTTCACTAGTTGCCTAATTGTTCAAAACTCGATTAACGTACATGAATTGGAAAGAAATTTTTATGAATTCTGTTCTCTCAGCATGACAATAAATGGAATTATTGAAAGATAATGTGTTAATTGACTAATGTGTTTTAAAAAAAATTCGCAATGATATGAATGACTGCTGAAGGTGTTTTCCTACAACAATTTCCTCAAATGAAACGTAAACGTAGGACAGAGTCCCCACATTCAGATGCTATTTTACTAGCATACGTAAGAAACTTTAAAAAGTGCATTAGTTTATGTATATTTACCAAAAATACCACTCATTCTTTTATTATACATATTTGTCTAGAAATTAACTGAATCAAGAAGAGAATGATTTGAAAAATTATTTATCTATTAATAGTATCAATGACTCATTTGTTTTTCATGAGCTTCATGAGTTATACTTCCAAAATCATTTCAAAACTTAAAAAATATAATAATAAAAACTTGCGCCTAACTTTTGGAGGTCATTGTAAATGAAACCTTTGAATTTAAAATGTGTATAAAACCAAAGAACTTTCAAACGAACTACATAGTATGCATTGGTGAATGGATTTAAGAAGAAATCATTAAGCTATGTAACACAAATAAATTTATTTATATTCATAATAATTGAACTGAATCTGTTTAGAAAAATGTATCACTGTATTTCGTAATTTGAAACAAAATTACTAATTTTTGCAAACGCATCTAAATCTTTCCAATCCATCAATTATTATGGATCATTTCTTTATTTAAAAAAAATATAAAGAAATAAAGGATATCTCGGCCAGACTTTTGTTTTTATTCTATCACACAAAAATTTTAAGGTTTTTTTTTTTTTTCATGTTCTAAACTTTCTAAAAATTTCCAACCGGGTCAATAGATATTTTTAAATCCCATTGAGACATATTTTAACTCAAAGTAAAAAATAAAACTTTTCCATAAATTTTTCCTTGTTGATTAAATAAATGAATATTATATTTACTAATTATTTATAGGTAGTATTAATAAGTGACTTCGTTATATACATGAAGCTGTTTTAGCTTGTTATTGATTTTGGTAAATGAAACAATGAGTAAGAGGAAAATGGGGTTTTTTTTTGTTATAATCTCAAACATTTGCCAATAAATTCTTATTTTCAAAGAATAGGTCATTACTAGTAAAAATACGACTCAAATAATCAGAGATTTTTAAGCATTTTAAGGTATATAGAAAGATTTCTCGTATTTCCTTAGTAATGAAATTTCAAAGCAATTGAAAAATTTTGAATAAGACTTTCACTTTATTGTTGAATTCGAAGCAATGCTCACGGTACAGGCGAGTGATGAATTATGTATGTGTTTATCTAGTTCAAATAATATTTGTTCGCAAAGAATAAAATGCAAAATAAAGTCATGCAATATACCTAATTGAAAACACATATCTATCGTTGAACTTCATTTCAAAACGTATAAAAAAGTGATTTTACGAAATATGAGACACAAAATTATAGAAGGAAATATACTTCTAGATTAGTGCCGGCATGTGTATTTTTCCAATTGAATAGAATGTTTTGAAACCTTGATTAAACTGCTTTAAAATTTTAAAAAATGACTTCTTTAATTTTGATATCCTGTTATGTTAAATTTCTCTTTATATGTATATCCTTTTGTTTATGTTTTAAGTATTGGATAACACTATATAATAAAAACAAAATTCGCCATTTTTAATAAATTTAGTTAATTAGATCATATTACCGTTTTAATGATTACCAAAACCCTTGAATTCGAACTGTGGTCACACAAATAACACGACAACTGAGGAATCAATTTTCTGCCCTAACTTTTACTCCACACTATCAAAATTGTGTGTTTAATGTCCACAAGGCCTGTGCGTAGCGTGAAATTTATGAGGAATCATATCTAGAGGAGGAAATTCTATCACGGCATTAAACTTTTATTTTAAAAAAAGTATTTATTTATTTATGTGTTTATTTAGCTATAATGTTTTCCCATAATTGCTGCATAGGACGTTATTTAATTCTTGAAGAGTTTTGAATATGATAAAAATAAAATGTATTGTTTTATGCTATTTAAATTCAGACATTTTTAATTTTAAAATTTTTATTTTTAAACATTTTGTGATGAATTATATACCTGTAAAATCGTCGATAATGATTCGAAGTATTTAAAATTTGATAACTAAGATCAAGCATACAAAATGGAATATATTCAGTTGCAAATGAAATGCTACAGTTAAGTTTTATAGATAATAACATTAAAAAATGTTCTGTTCTTCTTAGCGTTATAGTGCGTTAACTATGCAACAAGAAGAATTTTTCAAAATTTTAATTCAGAAAACCAGTTTGTTAAGATATTTTGATACAATTTTAAAATAAAGATAATAAAAATTCTTGTGAAGAAAAGCTAAAAATTGAGATAAATTCTTTGAGCATTATACGTCTTAGCAATTTATATTGTAATATAAAACAAAATAACGCTAAAATGAAAAAAAAAATGCAATTAAAACAATACATTATATAACAATATATAATAAAACTAAAACTATTTCTTATTTATGAATTCGTTGAATAATTTAAGTTCTATTGTAAATTTAAGAGGATTAAAATCACGAGTGCATTCGAAATTTAAGAGGATTAGAATTATATGCATTTCCGATGGTCCTTACTACACTTCAATCTAACGACGACATTTATGGCTATCTTCAAATTTCGTAAAAATCAGTTACAAATTAATTTTTACTGATTTTTAAAATATTGTCGACCTTATTCCAAAAGCGAATTCTATTTTTTCCCTCTCTTGAAGAATATAAAAAAAGAATTTATAATTTTGAGGGAATAACTCTAATCATATTATTTTGGATATTGGATTTTTATTTAATCAGCTATTAAATACGCATTTCTATTTATATTCTAATTATTACAAGATTTCAGTGTTAAAGAGGCTGTCAATTTTTTAAAAGTTCTTTATAGTTGCATTTTCTAATTTTCAAAACAATTTTTTTTAATGCTAGGAATTGCCTCTGAAGATCTAATCAGGCAAATAGTATCTCATCTTCCTCGATATCATTTTACATTTCTTACAATTTTTTTCGAAATAGTTCACCTTGTTTTTTCATAATTGCCCCTATTTTTTAGAATAATAATTTACAGTGAAATTTCCTCCAAAAATATGCCGGAGGAGAGTGGATAAAATTAATTTTGAAGTTTATTAATCTCTAATACCTTGAAATTTGGTAAGTCCCAATAAATTGGATATGCATAATTTTAAAATAAACTAGTTTTTCCATTTTCAAAAATTATTAGACTTTTATCCCATTTGATTCCATTTAGAACTCTAAATTTTCTTTTTGTCTCATCTTCCTGACGCCATAGTCTATGCATGCTTTTTGTAGCTCTCCAGCCTTGAGGAACTAGAGAATAATTCACTAAAGAATTTCAATATTGTTCTAATTTTGATAAAGCTGTAACAAATTGCTGTATGGATATTTTATATCAGTATTGAAAATCAATTCAACGTGATTTAGTAGATTAAATACACTGGATTTAACACATACAGAACGTATTTTTCGTGAAGACCAAAAATTTGTTGAATCCTGATTCAGTGCGAAGGTAAAAAAATTACAGTTTCTGGAAAATAGGAAGCATCCCTTTTCAATTTTAATTCTGTCTTGAATATAGTATAAGCATACCTGTCAAGTAACTCATCCCTTGAAAGGATTTCTTTCAACCAAAACTCCAATTAAAGAGTAATTCTACTCAAAACAATTAGAGGATATTTTGATTTTGGATATAAACTCGGATGAGCAAATGTTTTGGTGATTTATAAATGATACAATTATTTTAAGATATGGAAAAAAAGAAAATTAAGCAGCGTACAAAGAGTATTAAATTTTATTGACGGTGTTTGCCAGTAAGCAAAATTAGCACAATTCGAGAGCATTATACAAATAAACAGTAATGTGATTTCTCGGATAAAAAGAAGTTTTCACGTGGTTTCCACGAAAGTAATGTTACAGTCTACGTGGTATGGAATCAATGAGGAGTTGTGGTATTATCCTCATTGATTCCATACCACATAGACTGTAATCGAATAGAACCTGTCGAGCATCAAAAATGTCACATCCTTAATGTGATATTTTTGATTAAAAGGTGCAGGGTAAAAGGTTTCTATCTATGCATGCACGATTATAAACTTACGGTTCGACACGCACCGTAAGTTTATAATCCTGATATTCTCTCTCACAGAAGTGAGCCTTTCAATTGCTGAATCATTTCTAGTGACAAGTGACTAGCAATTCTTCTTCCTGGAATATCCCAACCATGTTCTATTGAGTTCATTAACTAGAAATATGCTAACCAGTGTAATAATAATTACATAATCGAATAATTACTATTTATTTTTGGTTCTTTATTAAGTTTTCTTTTAGGAAAATTTAAGAACATTATTCTATGATCATGTTTCCCAAATTTTATGTAATACTCCAGAGTTTATGTTTCTCCAGATCTATCATAATGGATCTGGAGGAATTAATTTAACACGAACTCTCATAAAGCGTAATTAATTTTATGCTCTTACAAAAAAATATTTAAGTTCGCAGTTTTAAATAATCCCTGAAAATGAATTTAAATACTTGGAAAAATTTTCCATTTCTTCATAATGAGAATGATTTAAATCAGCTACAAATTGTAGTAACCAAAAGAAGCTCTGTAAAACTAAACATTACAGTATGTAATTCCTTCACATTTGCAATCTACTCAGTATAAAATTTCGATTTTAAGTACTGTTATAAACATTTATTAGAACGAGATATAATATGAAGTAAAATGCATTTAGATATTATTTATGACTCATTTACTCGTTACCAGTACCAGATCGTAATTCAATTCGCACAATTTATTTTGTTTAATACCTAATCAATAAAACCATTAAGCAGTGTAACCCCACTAATCGTTTTTATCTCTGAGCTATTAATATTCCCAGAGAAAGTTTTAATGAGGCAGTTTTCCTAAACCGAGTATTAAAAACTTTTCCAAATTTTGCCCTTGTTCCTTCGACAGTTCTTTAATGCGAATTAATTGCTTGAGAATTAATCGGAATTAAGAGGAACCAACAGATGTTCCGGGTAAACGACATTTTTTAAAAAATTGTTAAAGAAGTGTTTGTGCTCCAGTGAAAAATTCATTTAATGAACTGAAACCATATTTCTAATCCAAATCATTAAATTTAATAAATTCCACAAGAAAATTTATACATGACCTATTTTTTATTACTATAAACACGATTTTTAATACTAATAGTTCTGTATTGTTTATTTTTAATTTAATTTACAAATCATCATTAAAAATATTATGATATCTTGAATAAATTCCACCTCCAATTTACTACCAGATTCTGTCCATGGTTTTGAATCAATATTTAATGATATTAATATATTAAATATTTAGGGTTAATGAGAATTAATTACTCTAAATTTAATAAGCTGCGATAGTTTTAATAAGTATAAAAATTCAGAGCTCCAGCACATAAGGAAAAGAGTAAACAGTCAATTACAGCATTTATTCTTCATAAGTTTTAAAAACAATTCAAATTAAATATAAGTCAATGATATTAGCATTTATTGAAATAATAGAAATTGTTTTGATGGCATTGGAGTTTGTTTGTCAATCTAAGTAGTGAAATTAGTATTATGAATTTAGTTTCTGACTGAAAATGTAATATTTCGAATGAGTATTTCCTACGATTGAATATGGGTCATTGAATTAATTTTGTTAATTTATTCAAATATGTATTTCATAGTCACAATAAAATTGAAATGAATAAAATAAAATTCTAGAAAAAAATCTTAAAACAGTGTATTGAACTATGGACTAATATACATAATAAAGTATAAACTATTATTAAACAAAATAAAGGATTGTATCAAAAAATGCACATGTATATGTATTAACAATAAATATTATTAATTTGAATAATTATATATTTATTATAGAACTAAATTTGCTTATTTGCATTAGTTTCACAATAAATAAATAAAAAAGTAATTTTACTTTAATTTTTATTGATTATTTTAATCTACAATTGTCTGTAAAATAATACTTTTCTGACTATTCTAAAAATAATTCAATGGAATTTTAATATAAATGTAATATCAATGCTAAATATATTTCAAATAATAAGAATTTTATTTATTACGCTTAGAACACTTTGAAGAAACTGCTATATTCAATAAATTTTGATTTTAAATAAACAATATTCATATTAAAACGTAATCAAAAAAAATTTTTAGTTATGAATCCATTTCAAAAATACAAAACATTGAAACGTCACTAATATTACTGATTAGTGTACTTCATTTTATGATATCTGTATATCTAGAAAAAAGTATTTCATTCAAGAAAATATTAAATTATGATTCATTCTACTGAAGCAATACAACTACTACATAATAGAACTATCTGAACAATCAATTTACATACTAAGTCTTTGGTAATTAAAATTTGCACTTTTCATATTCTATAGATATAATATTTAGGAAAATTGTCTACAAAGCATAGCCATTCATTAATAAACGCAAGGACAAAACAAGTATTTTAAATTAAAAAAATAAAAGAATTTATAGAGAAATACAGTTACTTTTATTTAAATTTGATGAATAAATTGTGAATTGCTTCATAATTGAATTAGTAGTTAGGAAAAGGGAACTAGAACCAAATTATTGATTTTTTGTGCGAAACATATATTATCATAAAGACATTTATAGTTAGCACTCATATTTTCATTTTCTTCTTGAAAATGATGCAGATATTCTTCACTATTATTCCTGTAACCACATATAGTCTGAATTTATCTGTTCTTTTTGATTTGATGCTCTTAATACCATGTGCTACTATTATCACAGTGTTGTTTATTAAATATTTTTAGTTTATTTGATTTTGATTTATTGTTTGAAGAAATTCCAAACCTTCTCTGTTCTTTTTCAGCAATACATTAGGGCATCGTGATTTAGTTTTCCACTTATTAAGTGTAAACGTTCGGGCTATAAAATATTTATCCTCATCTCGAAGGTATTTTGCATCTAATCTAGTAAAAAGAAGGAAAGGGATTTATTTCCCAGAAATGTGCGAGTGTTACGAACAGAAAAACAAAATATCTCGTTTTGAAAAGCATTAGAAGACATATATCACATGCCTGCTAAATGAAACAATATCGATCGTTGCAATTTATCTTATAGAAAACAAAAGATGATGCATTTTTATTAAAATATTAAATTTCTTAGAATTGAAATCTCATAAAGTGAACACTCTATTAATAATCAAATTTAAATTTACTTTTTTTAATGTTTTATTAAAACATACTTTTCGAAATGTCAAAAATTAATTTCAGATTTTTTTTTTCTTGAATCATGCTAGAAATAGTTCATTTGCCTTTTGGCAGTTTAAAATAGTACTTTCATTATAACGAAAATTAAACTGGGATAGAGGGGAAAACACTAATTTTTATTACCTTAACAAATGAATAATCTTATTTTTAGATTGATCAAAACTGCTCAAAAACATTCTGTCAGTATCTTAATTATATATTATTAGCACAGGAAAAATCGTACTAAATTCTTTGTTACACCAAGAAACCAAATTAAATTTTTTAAAAATATTTTACTAGAATTGTCTTAATGTTTTATTCCAACAACAGTCTATGGTTTAATGTTTTCAAATAAAAATTTTTAAAATATATGATTTTTTTCCTCTTAATATAAATATATTTTGGTCTCTTTCTTCATCTCAAAATCTTATGCTTTCAGTAAAGAAAGAATACTGCGACAAACATTATTTTTTTTCTAGTTGTTTATGGCTTAGTATTGAAGTAAATGGGACAATGCCTTCCAGTCACTGAAATTCGGACTGAATTCTTTGTAACATCAAGAAGCTAAAATTAAAAAAATAATTAAAAAAATACTATAATTAAATTTTTTATAGAATTTCTTAAGGTTTCAGCCCAATAGCAGGTTGTGGTTGAATGTCTTCAAATACCATTTAAAAAATGCATTTCTTTCCTCTTAATGTAAATATATTTTGAATCTTTTCATCATCTGAAAACCTTACACTTCAATAAGGACAAAATTCTGCAACAAACGCCGTTTTCTTCTAGTTGTTTATTGCTTAGAATTGAAGTAAATGGAATAATGCCTTCCAGGCTAGGATTGTGATAACGAATTCTAAAGAAATTTTACTGAGAGAAAAATTAGCATCTCATACATAGAATATTATCGCCTCAATTTTGTGTCGGCATAACAATGTAAACAAGACAGTTTTTATCATTTCTCTTTCTGTATCCATATATGAGCCGTTTATTTTGAAAATGGGGCAAGTCCATTTTTTGTTATTGCGAGATATTTAAAGGTTTACATTTCAATAAATTTAAAAATATTTGTAAGTATTAATAGATATATTTTTTGTATTTTGTCGAACCAGATAATGTAAGTTTATGATCCAATAGTGTTTACAGTGCTGACTAAAATAATAAGAGTTCCATTATAACTAAATGAACTTGCCTCACTTTCAAAATTAAAGAATTATTGCAATCATTTATTTAATTGGGAAATAATATTTCAGTTGCATCAGCCATTTTTTAAGAATAAAAGCAAAATACTATTCAAAGTTTTATAAATTTTTATTCATTTGCTAAAAAGGGAAACAAAACCAAGAATATTCTAGTAGAAAATATAACATAACAAACATTTCAGTTTTATTAAGAATTTCACTGAAATTATATATTTCAGTTTATACGTAAGTATAATCAATTTGAATTTTATTTAAGATTTAACATTTTAAAAAGTTCATGATGAACGGGAGGTATATATGGCAATAAATTCATCATATCCTTGTATTTTTCAAATGTAATGAATCTTCTTTTTTTTTCTTACATAAAAGATAATTTTATATTTCTGAAATTACTTGGAATTATTTACCTTCCTCGTTGTGTTGACAAATCGATAATTTTAAATTCAAAATCTCTTTCGATCGAAGTTTTGTTGAAATTTCGTATGGTGCATCCCTTGTAAATCTGATCCAGCATATAGTTAATCAATTCACGGTTTCTCCATCGGTATTTTTTCTTTCCTTTTAAAACCGCTTTTTCCAGAGGTTCGGTTGAAAATAAATTTCCTTGTTTAATTTAATGTACTAAAAATTTATTGTTTTCGACAATTTTGTATTATTTTATAGTAATCCTGGGAAATATGCAAGGAACTGGTTTCTGAATTGAATAGTTACTGGATAGTTCCACTCCAAAATCACGATCGTTCGATGGAAATGAATGTTCTGACGTTAAAATTTTGTGATCAGTAATATTTATTTCGTTGTCACTGGACTGAATAATCGGTGATGGAAGTAAACATTATTATCGACACACAAAATTAAGATATACTTTTTATTATTTATAAAATACTGTACAACCACCAATTTTCAATATCAAAAATAGATAAATAAAAACACCCTATATTTCAGACATGATGTCAAACGACCACATTTCCTTCACCATAGAGTAACCGGAGCTAAGTTTTGCCGTAATATATTCGGTCAAATATAATTTCAATTTAAGATGGACTTGCACCACTTTCAAAATAAACAGATTTTCAATACTGTTAAGAGCTAAAACTTCCATCTCCAAAATTCTAGAATCTAAATATTTTTTTACTATAAAGTTTTTGCCCATGAAAAGATCATAACAAGTTTTATCTATAACTGCCATTATCTCCATTTTTTTTCAAAAATGGACTTGCCCCACATTTAAAGTAAACAGCTCATATATTAAAGTGATGATTTTAAAGGTTTCAGGGTATTTATCCAAATTTAGTCAATATTTTCCATTTTGAATGCAAAATTTTCAAAATACAATGTATGGAAATCACAAGATTTTACGACAACACATCATTCAAAAATAAGTATTGGGATATCTTTATAGATTA
The DNA here is from genome assembly GCF_947563725.1 of Argiope bruennichi. Classification (NCBI taxonomy): domain Eukaryota; kingdom Metazoa; phylum Arthropoda; class Arachnida; order Araneae; family Araneidae; genus Argiope; species Argiope bruennichi. Next base: position 105,032,344 of record NC_079152.1, read on the forward strand.
TGAATAGAATAAGAATATGTAGCTTGCTGTTGCATTGAAGATTTCCATGTAGAATTATTTAAAACAAATAATAAATTTTGACTAGTGGTCATAATTAAATGCCTATATTTTTAATCATGAATTTTTTTATACTAGACAAATGCATATTAAATTTTATTTCCATTAAAGGGAAGTATAACCGAAATATTAGAAATAAAAAAAATAATAATAATAGCAGACAGAAGCTTCAAACTTTAATTTCTAATTATAAAAAATATGTTTTTTTTATCTCTTAATTTCCTGCTTCTAATACAGATTTTTAGTCAATAACATGCGTTTTTTTATCCTCCAAACATTTCATTTGTAATATCATTACCCGAGCAAGATCAAATATTCATTTAGTTTGTAAATATGAGAACATATTTTTTAAATGTTAGTTATGGCAATTTCAAGTGCTACTAAATGAAAATAATCGTTGCATGAATAGCATTTTGAATGTAATAATAATTCAATATTCGGGATATAAGGGTTTCTTTGAAATTACTTAAAAGCAGAAAGTTACGGGGCTACTGAATGATTACTTTGTTGGCTATGGAAAAAAATCCTTCAATAATCTTATCATCTATAAAATGTTATCTAAATTTGAGAGGTTCAGCCATGTTGATGGAAAATCATATTGCTGAATATATTTTACTGTTGTAAATCTAATATCACAATCGTCTCAATTATTGGCTAATTATGACGAGTCTGACTGATGCATCGTATTTTAGAATCTTTCATTCAATTCGTAAAAATATTATTGATAAAAAAACTGTTTAAAAGCAAATAATTAATTAATAGGAATATCATTAAATAATCATTTAATTGGAAATTCCTCTCTCAGAAAGATTTTAAATGCATTTGCAATATGATGCCATGCGTTTGCAATCATATAACCCTTCATTTAGAGCAAAGAATAATTAGGTATATATTGAATATATGTATTTTGCACTTCTCCTGGAAACAACTTTGAAATAGCTATCTAACATTTTAAGAATCACGATTTTTTATTTGTGCTGTAAAAAATTTGATGGGGTCTTAATGCCAATAGGATCTCTCTAAAAATGAATAGCTAATGAATAATTATTTAACTAAGAAGATAATTTATATATAGCAAACAATAAAATATGAACTATTTATACGCTGTATTTTAGTTTAATTATTTCACTGATAAATGGTAATTTGTACCGCAAATAGTTAATGAAATTGTATTCCATTAAACCATTACACAGTTGGATGTTTTAATGAGTTGGAGTTTGGAAACAAATTTCTGATCCCTCAAATTTTCTTATCCCAGGACACATTAACGTTTTCTTGACTTTGTCAAAAGATTTGAACTGGAGTTTTGACAAATATCAATATTTTAGATCTCCTTGAGTTCGTTAAACACACTTTCGGCATCATTTCTAATTGCCTGTAAATCTGCCCATAAAAAAACACTTTGAGCAAAAACGGATAAAATTTTATATATGGACTTACAGCCAAATTTGTAATTTTTTTTTTTTAATTTTGAGCGAAATAAGTTCAGATGAAATTCGGTTGCCTAGTTGTTTGAAAACAAGTGAATTAATTATAAACGCGAGAAGCTAGGTAAATGAAATTTGTCATACAGGTTTAAAATTTGAAATATAGATTTTAAATTCGAACAAAAAGCGTCAAATGATTGGTCATCTGTTGTATGCACGTAAACGCAATAACTCACACATGTAATGAAAATTCAATGAAATTTGGTACAGTATTTTATGACTACAGCTGTAATTTCCTGTCAATTTTTTCCAATCTGCGAAAATATAAATTTTTAAAATACATATTCGCACGGTAGGTTCCGTAAAAATGCTAGAATCGCAGCAAAATCCTATACATTTTTAATTATTGTGCTTTGCCATGCAGGACGATCGCAGCCTTACCTTACCTTATTTTATGCTGGGAGAAAGAGAACACATTTATTTGAGAGTTCAAATGACAATCCCCCCCCCCTGCCTTTAAATTCTAATTTTATATTTTGAGATGCATTCTGTTACAGTTCTTTAACACAAAATAAGTTTAATTAGAATGATTTTATCAACTGGCATGAGAAAGATGATCTAAAATGTGATCAGTTAATAATATTTTTTTTTTGTTTCTAAGTTGAGTTAAATTGACTTTACTTAAAATTTATTTGATACATAAGGTGATCTTTTACAACATTTAGGGAATAAATTAATATAAAGAAAATTAAAAGATATAGCAAGAATGTTTACTTATAGATCTAATGAATAAATCTTTGTAGATTTAAAAGAGACCTGGGATGAAGTATTGGAGATACCAAACTATATCAGATTTATAACTGTTGAACCTACTGAATCTGAAGAAATAACTTTATTTATTGCTGTCACAAAAATACCAGCACAATACAGATAATGTCTTTTCATAACTTTTTCAAAAAATATTAGTATCGTTGATTTATAGAATTGAAAGATTACAAGATATTATATATATATTGTTACGGAACTTTACTTCAATCCTACTACTATGTCCATAAAGTCGCCAGGTTCACTTGTAGTGGGTGTATGGTGTGGAAACAATCAGCAGGCCTCAATGACGAACGACGACTTTTATTGAACACGAAGACACAGACGACGAATGCAAGGACTACAAATATTTACAACCGAGACGAAGACAGGACAGCACACTACAACACACAGTAGCCCACAAGAAGTTAAAATTAAAATTTTAAATGATTAAAATTTAAAAATTATTAATTAAATTTTTTTTGTTGATAAACATGTATTTTCAATTTTTAATTTCTTTTCAGTTTATATACCATATATCCGGGATTAGTTAACAACATAAATTTCTGAGAAGAAACTTTGAAAAATAACACCAATACACCTTTTTATTTCTATCTCCGTGCTATTTCCTTAGATTATTCAAAGGATCGTTGACATCAATAATGACATTATCTAGGAGATTCCCTTCGAAATTTAAATAACTCTTCTAGACATTCGAAGAAAAGTAAATCTTTCCTAAATCCTCTTCGCGCTCATTTTCGAAGAATTTGAATTTCGATTCAGTACCAGTGACAGAAACTACAATTTTCTACAAAAAAGATTCACAAAGACGTGGGCGAGTTTTATTTAGTTTTTTTCCCCTGCATTTTTCAGAAAAGCTAAGATTGCCGAATTTCAACTAACTTATTCTACTTGGTTATTTCATTTATTATGAAAAAAATATTTAGATTTTCGAATTTTCTCTGAAGCAGAAACGTAATTATATGGTAGAATATAAAAATTCAGTAAAGCATTTCAGAAAATTCAGTAAAGCAATTTCAGAAATTTATGTATTATTTCTAGGAATATATAAACTTCTACATATATAACATCTTAGAAATGTAGTCCTTCAATAAATTTACATACAAGAAAAAGAGTGAAAAAATCAAAATGGGCATATATTAACAAGAAATTTATTATAACAAGCCAGTTCTATCACATGAATATATGAATATCTACTAGTATAATAATTATAAAAGGTAACTTTATTTTTAAAGTAAAAATCCTTGAAATCTTCATGTGTACAACAAATAATATTAAGCATGCTTAAATACGCCATTCAATGTCCTCATATTCTACCGTAGACAATCCTCCCTTTTTTTTCCACTGGCCCTACAATTTAAATGAAGAAAATCTATTATATTCTTGATTTCGTGCTCAAGATATATTTACAGATACTCAGAAAAATAAAGCTCAATATTTTTATAACTGAAATTTTACAAAACTTTACAAATAAGTTTCTCAGTTTTCATTTTGAGAGATGTCTGGAGAAGTAATATCGGTTTTTAAACTTGCAAGCCAACTATAACAATAATTTAGTTTATTCTTGTAAAAGTTTACTAAATCAAAACAAGAATTTCGAATAATTGTTCCAGCCAACAGTTTGGAGCCATATAAAATTTTTACAAGAATACCCGGTGCTTCATCAAATTTAACATCGAATGAATAGAACAGAACAAAAGACAAAACAGAACATAGAATGTAGTGCGTAGTCAAAACTCCACACCACTAGATGAAATCGGTATAAATTATCAATAATGATGTGATAATAATAATTATTAAAACAATTTCTTTTAAATGTTTGATACAGCATGCCAGTGGTGAGTATTTCAATAATATTGTTAATGGAATTTAACAGTTCCCCAATGGTCCATACTTTTGTGGCTGCAGCGTCATCTAAAAATGACTATTTGGAAATAACATAAATAAAGGTATAAAAATTCTTGAACTGACTCATTAAATTTGTAAAAAATAACTTAAATATTTATGATAATTTGCGTACTGCTTTTTGTAACAATGTTTAATCCCTTTCTGAATATCCTTTTCTAAAGACAGAACAAGATCTTTCATACAATCCTTCCTTAAAGAAAAAAAATTATCCTTTGTCACGAAACAGCAATAGTAATGACATGAATGTATTATATTAATGTTATGAAGGCTAATATTTTAATAAAAATACAATGTATAAAGAAGTTTTCATATGTTTTGATTTTGTAAAAATATCACGTAATTATATAATCTGAATATAACCAATCTGAACATAATAAAATATAACCAATCACATCGATTGCTATGAATGAATGAAAGTGTTAAAAATTAATATAAATTTATGGCACAAACTTATTTTTTATAGGTATTTAATCATCATACCTTGAGATGAAAAGATAATTGAGGGTTACACTTTCTGCTTAGATAGGTTTCAGGGCAGTTCACGTTTCATACTGTTTTCTTTTTATTCCGCCAGTTACCAAAATTTTTGAAATCATATGAATGTCTACATATGGTTGTGAATCTAAATTTAAATTATTATTTGAAATCAAATTAAAACAAATTTGAATTTACTAATTTAAAATTGCCAACTATTTGATTCCATTAAATTAATGGAATCAAATAGTTAGAATCATATGAATATTAAGAATCAAATTTAGAAAATGAAATTATCATCATGATTCAAACATTTCAATGACTTACCACCACAAATGAAAAGAAAACAGGATAAAATCATCACTAAATTTGAAAAATGTAAACAAAATCACTTTGTGCATATATAAAAATTAATATCAGAAATATAGAAACTTATTGCTTCTGTTCAATAAATTATGATAGGTAATTTAGACACCTTTCAAAAATCAAGATTTTTTAAATATAAAAAAAGAAGCATCCATCATCTTTTACACAGTGAGTAAAATCAGAGAACATGAAATTCACTGATAAATATTAAACTTTGACGTATTTCTTACAAGAAAAATTGATAAATTCTAATATTTATAATTTTTATAACATTCAGGAACAGCTTTTCTTCCCTTCGTTACTTGCAGAATATCATGCATTTTTTCCCTTCCTTTCTATATAAAGTATACACAAAGAGATAGCGCTGCGAGAATGAAAATTGTTTACTTTGCAAGAATACTTCGCTAACAAAGGGAACAAATATTGATATTTCAAATGAAGCACTTGCTATCAGTGAAAAAATGGTTTTTCTCCTGATTTTATGTGTATTCACGTCCTTGTGCAAAATTAAAAGCCAGCGAACATCTTTTAACTTCCTTGGTTTGCTTAAAAGTGATGATAACTGATTCTTTTTTCGCTTTTCAAAGCAGGTAAAAATTTTTTAAACATAGTAAAAAATTAATTAAAATGACCATGAAAATGATTTTTAAGGATGCAGTTTTAAATGGTAAAAAAAAATAGATTTCATATTTGAATCAAATACTTCCAGCCGTTATTTTGTTGATTAATTTTATAAATATTAATGAATAATATAAAAAGGTTTTCATTAATTTTATATCAGTTGGCGTGTATAAAATGTTATTAAAACTGAATTAAATTATTCAAAATTCAGAAATAATTACATTTAGAAAATATCAGAACAATGAAACTTCGTTCAAAACACTCAAGTAAGTAGTATTTTAAAGCGCTAGTACACCGATAAGAGAGTAAAAAGTAAATTTTTATAATCCAGCTTTACACACTTGAAACGAGTCAAAATAAATTTAAATGTGTAAGAATAACGTTTCAAAAATAAAATAATCTATGAGATACTAAAAAAAGTATTTATTAAAATTAATTAAAGTTTTTGACTCATTTATGCAGAAATTTAAATTTTCTTTTATATATATATATATATTACTTTTAGCGTAGTAAGTCAGTAAAGAGGTACTGCCATAAACGTAATAAAGTAAGCTTAAAGGGTTATTTACTTGACTGGAACCGATTGTAAAAGTCACGAGTTCAGGAATAAACGAGCAACTTCTCTGGTTTCTATAACAATGTCTAGAACACTCTAATGGCTGGACGTACCGCCTAAGAGTATAATTTGATCTTGACTGTTAATATGGTTCATTTATTGTCTTTAGGACCTCACCATAGATTCCCATCAAACATTATTTGGTAAATATTTTAATATTTTTATAAATTACATGAAATATTTAATATATATTATTCATTTTTTATATATAATTCATTTACCATTCGTTTATTTCATTCAATATTTTTTCCAAGCACTTCTAAAGCTTTTACAGGAGGAAATGAAAGATGATACATTTTATTTAACTAGTCCATTATGTTGTTGATTCTTCAGGATACAATGCACGATCAATATAATTCTATTGCTATGAATTTTTATAGTATAATTCATATACAGTCATAGAAATCAGCATACAATATTGTTCCTGCCTTCAGGCTTGTTCTGAGAGTTGTTACTTGGTCCAGTCACATTAATGTGACCACCTGTCAAAATCCAGAATAACAAACTTTCGCAGAGCGTACAGGAAGAGAGTGAATTAGGTTCCTGAAGGTGTTCACTGGGATGTTGAGACATGCCAACTCCAGTGCCGTGGCCAGCTGCGCTAGGTTTAGTGAGTGAGGATCCATGGTGAGAACAACCCGATCGAGATGTTCCCACAGATTCTCGATTGGGTTCAAGTCCGGGGAATTTGCTGGCCAGGGGAGTACGGTAAATTCATCCTGGTGCTTTTCGAACCACGCACGTACACTGCGAGCTTTATGACACGTTGCATTGCCTGCTAGTAGACACCATCATCCTGAGGAAAGACAATTCGCATGTAGGGGTGAGTATGGTCCGCAAGGATAAATGCATATTTGTGTTGATTCATCGTGCCTTCCACAATGATGAGTGCGCCCAAAGAATACCATGGAAACATTCCCAGACCATACTGCTCCCTCCTCCAGCTTGGACACTTACGGCAATTGGCAATTGTTGTAGGATATTTGCTTTCAGACGTTTCATACCGTATACGCCAACGTTCATCTGTGCTATGGAACATAAAACGTTGTTTCATCGGAAGAAGTCACTCAGTGGAAGTCCACTTGCGGTGCTGACGTGCAAATTCCAATTTTCATCGCCGATGAGCAGCGATCATCATAGGTGCATTAACCAGGCGTTTGCTGCAGAGGCCCATACACAACAACATTCACTGAATCGTCGTTGTAAAGACACTGTTGGTAGCCCCTTGGTTCATCTGAGGGGTCAGTTGCTCAACGGTCTATACGCCCGAACGCATCTCCGCAGCCGTCTTTCACCTCTACTATCTATGGCCCGTGGTGCACCACATTTGCCACTTCGCTGATTTTGGATAGTGCCATTTTGCCAATATACTTTTAGTGTCATTTTGCCAATATACAATATACTTTTACTACGACAGCTCGCGAACAGTTTAGAAAATTAGCCGTTTCGGAAATGCTTCCACCCTTAGCCCGAAAGCCAATGATCATGAGATTTAATATAGTGGTTAGCTTTGCAGTTGGAAAGTTTCTATCCAAATAGTCTTGCAGCAAGTCCGGAAATCTCAAATTTCAAAATACTTACAGAAGAAACCAACAGTAATACAGAAGAAATTTTTCTTAAATTACTTTTACGTTGAGGCTAATAATTCCATCGTAAAAATGTTTTTGAATATATCGTATATTTCTGGTTGAGAGAAATTTTCATCTTCGAGTAGGCTGCCCTGTTTCGAAGCTTGATGAAATCTTAGAATACAATTTTGATAAAACTTTTATTCAGAATTCTGCTGCATTGAAAGATGATTGAAGTTGTTTATGTTTATTGTCTACAGAAGTGTTATTGTCTACAGCTACTGTCTACAGAAGATTTTTCTCATATTCAGAAATCTGTATCTGCAATAATACAATACTTAACCTTATTCCGAGATACAAATAAAATCATCGGGTTTCATACTCTTTTTCCATTTATGAAAATTTCCAGGAAAAAGCTCATTTATTGTTTTGAAACATGTAAAAATATAAATATATTTTAATTTGCATTATTCGGCACTGGAGAAAGGCATAAACGTGTTAATCGATATCAATAGACATCTATCTTAATAGACATCTACCATATGTCAATTCTTAGGGCTTCTCATGACTGCTGTATGCCTCCATGCTATATGCCTGTATGTGATTTCTCAAAATAACATGCCATTTTTCTAATACAATGTTATTGTTTTTCATAAAAGAATATATTTAAAGTTAAACACAATTATTTATTTTTACAATGTTGCAAAAGGACTTTTGAGGCAAATTCAAAATTATGCATTTTATAAAGATAGTACTTTTAAAAGGCATTGTGTTATAAGAAATAATGTTCTAGCATTGGCAAAAATGATTTTAGACAATTCTGTGTAAGGGCATTTTTTTCTCTCCCTAGAATCTATTTTGAAATAAGAAATTACATCAGAATTCACCTTAATATCAGTAAATAAAAAAGTATATATGCATAGGAAAAAATCTAAAATTCTGACGAAAATTAACAATTTTAAAGGCAAAATTTTGAGAATTCTTAAATGTTGAGTCTTGTGTAAATAGATGACTAAAATTGGATCATCTCTGATCCCTACACCCTGAAGATCTCAGAAGATAGCTGAAATAAAGCTGAAGCTGAAAGAGAATTATTAATTGAAATCAAGGAGGAACTCTGAAACATTAAAAATTAATTATATTAATTACTTTTAACATTATAGCGTTTGATTTATATGAAAAGTCTAATAACCTTATTAAATTCAAAAAAGTATTTAAACTTGGTTAATTTTATATGTCATCATTAATGTTTTTTTAAAAAAAATAAAATTTATTCAGAAATTTTGCTTTGAAAATATGTACGCTTTACTGCATTAGAGTGAATTCAATTTTTATATTACAGATATAAATTTAAATACAGATATTCATACATAATGTTAGAGAATTATTCCAATTTTTTTTTTTTCATTACGATTTTAAAAGATTTTTGAAAGATTTTGAAAAGATTTTTGTTTTACACCGTATAGACAGACTCAAAGATATATATATATATATATATATATATATATATATATATATATATATATATATATATATATATATATATATATATATATCGTTGCTTGTACTACAACTCATATAACTGTTAAATATATTTTGATATTTTATGACATCCTCTTATTTTGATTCAATTTTACAAACTGATGTCATTTGCTATAGAAGGCATGGACATGAAAGGTTTAATAAAGTGTTTTATTCCAAACTTCTATTCTAATTATTGGATTGTGTATTTCACATGTAATAAAAGCAATTTGAAAATAAAATCACTTCTGTTTTTGTTTTATTTTTCTTAGAAAAACATAACGTTATTGCTTTTAGTTTGGCAATTGAGACGGTTTCGTTTTGAAAATAGTTTTGGAATGTTGCCAATGATCGTGAAATAATTATGATAAGCAAATTACTAAACGCAGATTTACAAAGGTGACAAAAAATTTTTTAGTTGCATTATAATCCTAGTATTTAAAATAAATAATAAATGCAGAAAAGGATTTTTTTAAAGTGTACTTTCGAACTCTAAGCAAATAAAATTATTCCGAATGTTATGATACATTTTGCGCATTACATTAAAAATTATTAGTATATGCATGATCTAATCTTAAAGCATCGTTTCATAATTAATAATATACTATATACTAATTTTGCGATGTTTTGAATGCAATCAAATTATTTTAATATCATTGTTAGTATTTAATATTTTTGATATTTTTCATAGAATGTTTTGAATGGGCAAACTGTAATAATTGCAATCGCTTTACAAAAACAAAAAGATCAATATAATGATTTTCATTTCTCTTTATACAGATTATTATTTATGCGAAGCGAAACAAATTTCTAAAGAGGAAAGAAAATTTATTTCACGAAGCCAAACAACTTACCTACAGAAAAAGGAGATCGTTAAAAGCTGCCTAAATCTTCAAAGAGAAAAAATTGTTAAAAGCTTCTGCCTTCGGCAAGAGAGATTACATTTCTTTTTTGGTATAGAATTCGACGTTATACTATCAACGATACTTCAAAGACAGACCACTAAAGTATTAATATTTTAAGACAACTCTAAACTGAGACGAAAACTTTGAAAGAATTTTGAAAACGTCTTAGAAAATATTATAGAATAGATGAAAAGCTACCAGAAAATTGTTTTTATAACAGCAGTTTCATATAATGATCAATGTTTTTTAACCTTCTTTCCACAAAGTGATAACTAAGTTTTAATTAACCAAATTTTGAAAAAAAAATATGAAAGTAAAAATATAATAGTATATTTTCTGATTGTAATTTAACCAATACACGGACAATCAATACCGAAGTGTAATATTGCTATTGATATTTTTCATTAAGTCTTAAGGCAAAAATACAATCGCGTGTGACTCAAAAACGTATTCTATATCGCCATGCTCTTAGATGGTCCATTGTGAAACCCTGATAAACAGAGATTCAAGAACTCGGTCAGGAATTTTTGAATCACCCTTCGTACTCTCCTATCCTTCCTCCTATTGACTTCCATCAATTCATTTCTTTGAGCAAATTTAATTTTTCTAAAGAAGCCAAAAAATGAGGTAGTTACCTTAACAAACGATTTCACCTTGGAAGAGCTTTAAAATATTGAAATAGAAGCGGCTAAATATCAAATACTGACGGGAACTGAAAGGTTTGCTGCAAAAGGGATGTAGTTCCAACCTAGGGAAATTTGGAGTTACATGTACTATCATTTGGTAAAATAAAAACTTATTCGTTTGGTGCCAGAAATATGTAGCTCCAATAGATGATTCTCGCATTACTCAAGCGATGGAGCTGTTTGTCTCATTAGCTTGTTGCAATATAGAAGTAACTTCTGGTGCTACCGCCATTTTCCACCTAAGATTGTGCCTTCGAAAACACTGAAAAAAGTACAAGGGAAGTAGAAACAGTTTTTCTACCGTGTGAGTATATTGGTATCATAGAGAAGACAAGTGAAAAGTTTGATGCGTAATAAATGACTTCTAAACGGAAACGCAAACACAAACGCAATTCGAATTCTTTTTTTTTCCTCAAACTTAAAAACGTAACAACAGTTTCAAACATAAAACAAAAATGAAAAGTTGAGTTGATCTAGCTATACACAAAGAGTTGAGTTGTTACAAAATGTAATGTGAGTATCTCGTGTATAAGGAATAACTGTTTAACGTCACAACTAAATTATCTTTTACAGATGTTACTAAAGTTACCAAAGGAATGATTTTCAACTTCTTTGACTTACTAAAAGGTTTCTTTCTGAAAACTTCTTGCATCATTTCTGATGGTAACGAAAGTATTTTAGAACGAAATATAGAGTTTTTACTGATGAAAAATCCGAAATTAATACAGGAAACATATTATATAACGAGAGTGTCGGACTATTCTGTAACAATATAGTACGGATATTCAACGTCCAAAACATTTCTCCATTAATCGTAAACAAAATTCAGCCATCTTATTCTCACTCCCTTCCACTTCAGAGCCCAAAATATAAATATGTAATGGAACTAGTTCGCAAATACATCCCATAAAATGATATGTAGTTCTACGATGGCCTACAACCCGACGACACAGTAGATGAGCACGACGTTACAGACGAGGGAGGGGAGTGTGAATAGGAATATAATTTTTATTTTTTATTTTTAAAGCCAAGTTGTATACATATTTTGTTAGTTTACTTTAAATAAAATAATATAGTAAACTGCATTTTTATTGTGAAATTTTCTTCATAGAGGTAGACAGACTATCTATTTGGTTGCAAGAAAGAGGTAGCTCCAACATTCCAACATGTGCCACGTCATCTGGAAAATATATTTTTGAGTGAAAATAATGTCATTATATGTAGGAACAATTAAGAAGATTGATCAAAAGGAAAATCTTCGCGCAATTTAGAATTTGGAATTTTCAAACCTTTTTTTACGGCTTTCTGCAAAGTTTAATAATTGGAGCTATCTCCTTTTTACAGCAAACCCTTCAATTATTTTTGCGAATATATTTATCTTTTTCATCATTATTTTTTCGAAAATAACAATTTTTTGCCTAAATTTAGCACGATATCATAAATGGAGATTCTGGCTATGAAAATAGAGCATTTTTCTTCTATTATAGTCTTTTATGTTACCCTTTGTGCATTATTAATCAGAATAACAGCCTTGTGCTTTCTGATCGTCAAACCGTACCCCAACGTTTGAGAATATATGTTTTCCATTAACATTTAAAGTGAAACCCCAAACGTACATACTGAAATATTGTGCAATGATCAATCAGCTAAAACTATTACTATATTTTTAGAAAAATCCTACATTAATAAGTACGTTTGCTAAATTTCTATGTATATCTCTTCTTTGAGAAGTTGATGGAAAATCTTGATGTATATTTTGTTTCTTCTTTTCATTTTTTTAATTCTCAGATTCTTTTGAAGAATTCAAAATAGGTCTTTTATAGAAAGAAAAAGTCTAACAGTTTTTTTTTATTCATTCTCTTGCATTTAGGCCTTTTGATCCCCCCTTTGTTCCTTTTCAATGCGTTGAAAGCTTTTTCAAGCATTTTGCTTATTTTTAATATAGATCTAAATTATGATACCAAACTATAGATCTTTGCAAAATATTAGACGAAATGAGCTAAACTAATTATTAATTGACTGCTACTCATTACATTTGAGACATTTGACTCTTCAAACAATTGATTTTTTATTCAGTTAAAGGTTCAATTGCATTTGACAAACTTAATTAATCTGAATTTTGTTTCTTTATTTTTTTTAATAATTTAATAATTTATTTTTCTTTAGTTTTAAAACAATAGAAATATTTTATAGAAAACCATATACTTGAAAGTCGTGGTAGAAAAAAATTTTATTTAATTCATAATATTTATAAGGCACTGCAAGATTATCGAAAACTCCAAGAAAAATTTAAGAAATTCGTTATTTTAATTTGCATCTAAAGTAGAACAACTAATAAGAAGGATGGTTTAGTGTTCGAAATGTTGAGAATGAAATTTCTTGGAACGAAACTAATATCTTCTGAATGAAAAAGATGCAATTTCAATAAAAAATATATCTAGTAATCGTTGATACATATATTTAACTAGCAAGTTATCTTCCAAAAATTGTTAATAGAAGTTTATTCAACATCCTGTCAGTGTTGCGTGCAAACATTTGCAATAATTTTAATCTAATTTCATATCAAGAGTTTTACAGACATTTTTTTGGCAATAGAGGCTCAAGTGAGTTTAATGATGTATCAATAATTTGCAATGAATTTAATCTACTTTTATATTAAACCAATTACAGATATTTTCTAGAAAAAGATGCCTAAGTGAGTTTAATAATTATTTTTTACTTACACATTAAGTTATCTGACTGGGTTGCCAAGTGAGTTTTTAACTAAAAGTCATAATTTTTTTTTATTATTTGCTTTGAAGGACCAATTATTTTCGTTTCCAAATCTGTGTTTGTTTTGTTTCTACGATTATTATATCAGAAGATATAGATTTTCTTTAAATCAACGTTAACGAAAACGAAACCGGAAGTATCACATAAATAACCAGAAGTCAGTGTTTTGCGCTTTAATATCATTAATATTCACTAAAGGTTCTGTTGTGAAATGTGAATGCGTGGGTCATGTTCAAAAGCGAGTGGTTATTCAATTTAGAACTTAAAAAAATCTATTAAAGGTCTCGTAAGTAAAGGAAAGTTTATAGACGATGTCATAAATAAATTACAGAACTGTTAGGGCGTTGCAAAAAGATCAACTGTTGGTAATTGATTTCAGATTCAAAGCGCAACACTTGCTGCATTTGCTCATGTTTGTTCCAGTAATAAAAAGCCAATGCATGGACTACGTCCAAAGGGAAAGGATTCTTGGTGAAAATACCAACGTGCACTTTCAGAAAGTAAAAATATAAAGGCTCAAGTATAGGACTCCCAAAAAATATTATGAATATTATTAAGCCTACATATATTAAATTATGTTACCAAAATCTTCTGAAAAAATGCCTTCATGGGAAAACACAAAATGTTAATGAAAGTTTGAACAGTCTATTATGGACGATTATTCCCAAAAATACGTTTGTTGAGTTGAAAACTTTGCATTTAGGGACTAATATAGCTGTATTGTTATTCAATGATGGTGTTTTCTGGCATAACAGAAATTTTTAATGAATTGGGTATTATTCCAAGTCATTACATGCTAACAGAATACAGTAGCTTCGACAACGAGCGAATAGTTGCTGTAAAAAGACATTCTTTGCCCGTTACAAAATTGTCTAGAAAAATAAAATGGGCTATTAGAAAGAAAAACTATTAAAACAGAGAATAAGGAAGGCATTTGCTACAAAAATGGTGAATTTTAAGTGTTTAAAACGAAATATTATTTTAGAGGTAAACTAATAAAAACTTTAAATGCATTTTTTAACGAATGTTTTTTTTTTTTGTCAAAATTTTACGACGCAAAGCATAGTTTCACAAATACTTGCAGATATAGTTTCTTGAAATAGTTTTAATAATTTTTGTTTTTAATAGTTTTTGATTTTTAGCACATTATTGCCAGTAGTACCTATGATTTTTACAGTATTTTTACCATGAAATTGTTCAAAGAGCCATAACTTTCGTTTATTTGTGTATTTTTCTTAGCTTTTAGTTTATTGCCTTTATAAGTACAATAACTATGTTGTGTAGAAAAATAATTTAAATTGAAGAATGTGAATTTAGTGTTGGGTGTTTTGCATTTTGCTCTAATTTCATCAAATTTTATCTAAAATACCACAATTTAACTAATTAAATTATTTTGATTTTTTTCTAATTGATGTTATTTACTGTTTTGAGTCATAATCATCAAGAAAATCTACTAAAATTGCTAATCAAAGGATTTTTTTTTTAAATGTACCTCCGAACCCAGGCAGATACCGATTAAATCTCTTAGCTATTTCTTTTCTGAAATTTCTCATCAAACATTATCCCGAAGATAATGATGATTATCATTATAAAAACCGGTAATCAAACTCATTTTAGCTTCTTAATATTTGTTGGAATTCCTGATTTTTTTCCAATGATTATTTTGAAAAATGCATTTTTGATAGCATCGTAATAATGCAGAAAGAATGATTAGACCAAATGCCTAACATCATTTTTTTTCTAAAAGAGACGCAGATTAAAAGAAGAGAAATTTAACTTTGGCATTGCATTAATAAATTTTAAATATAAGCTAATAAAGTATATCAATAATCTTTGACGTATTCATGTTTAAACATAAAGACATAAATTTTTAGTTTGAAATTTAAAACTCTTAAGATCGCAATTAAAAAAAAATAGCAAATATAGACGACATAAAAATTGATGTCAGCATAAGAATAGTGAAGCTCCAAACATTAAATAATGAATACAATAGAAAATAAGATTTGTACAATGATACAATTGTACAAATAATGTATGAATATATAATATAGATTACAATGGGTTTGTGAATACTTTAAGCTTAGTGATTTGTATCTTAGCTGAAAATAAGTAAATTTATTTTCAATCTATGCTTTCTTGATTGAAGCACAAGTAAACAATAAAGCCTCAAGTAATAAACGGAAACATCCAAATCAAATTAAGAGAAAGTAGTAATAGTATTATTGACGATAATTTTTAAAAAATGTATTTTACCTATACTTCATTGGCAAAAAATTGTATATTAGTAAATATACAATTGTTCATTAATCAATACACAGACCTAATAAGTAATTATATACTATTGTACATTAATTATATACCCAATTGCATACAATTAATATACAATTGGGATTTTCAAATGTATTAGGAATTGATAACCTTCAAAGCTCTCTTAAAACTCTTTCTCTCATGTCGTTTTCGCCAATCGGCATGAATATCTGATGAGTATCAGATTACCAGGTCAATTATACATTTTATATACCCAATTGCATACAATTAATATACAATTGGAATTTTCAAATGTATTAGGAAATGATAACCTTGAAATCTCTCTTAAAACTCTTTCTCTAGTGTCGTTTTCGCCCATTGGCATGAATATCTGATGAGTATCAGATTACCAGGTCAATTATACTTTTTATATACCCAATTGCATACAATTAATATACAATTGGGATTTTCAAATGTATTAGGAATTGATAACCTTGAAAGCTCTCTGAAAACTCTTTCTCTCATGTCGTTTTCGCCAATCGGCATGAATATCTGATGAGTATCAGATTACCAGGTCAATTATACATTTTATATACCCAATTGCATACAATTAATATACAATTGGGATTTTCAAATGTATTAGGAATTGATAACCTTGAAAGCTCTCTGAAAACTCTTTCTCTCATGTCGTTTTCGCCCATCGGCATGAATATCTGATGAGTATCAGATTACCAGGTCAATTATACTTTTTATATACCCAATTGCATACAATTAATATACAATTGGGATTTTCAAATGTATTAGGAATTGATAACCTTAAAAGCTCTCTGAAAACTCTTTCTCTCGTGTCGTTTTCGCCCATCGGCATGAATATCTGATGAGTATCAGATTACCAGGTCAATTATACTTTTTATATACCCAATTGCATACAATTAATATACAATTGGGATTTTCAAATGTATTAGGAATTGATAACCTTGAAAGCTCTCTGAAAACTCTTTCTCCCGTGTCGTTTTCGCCCATCGGCATGAATATCTGATGAGTATCAGATTACCAGGTCAATTATACTTTTTATATACCCAATTGCATACAATTAATATACAGTTGGGATTTTCAAATGTATTAGGAATTGATAACCTTGAAAGCTCTCTGAAAACTCTTTCTCTCGTGTCGTTTTCGCCCATCGGCATGAATATCTGATGGGTATCAGATTACCAGGTCAATTATACTTTTTATTTGAAATTATATGGCAACTATTCTCTTTTTTTATCACATAAATTATCTTAACCAGCATAACTAATAACTAAAATGGATTGGTGAAATTGCGCTTATTTATTGTCAAATATTATATCACCTTCAAATTTAATTTTCATCTATCTTTCGAATTACACATTGGAGATGAGGATATACATACAAAGAATAAGTCTTCTCTATCATAACGAACATTACTTGTTATAACATAAAGAGTAATTCATGAGAGCATGGAATCATACATTGAAAAATTGTGAATCGCGAATTTATAATGTGAGAGATTGCAACGTGCTTTACTACTTTTACTTTCATTCAAGTTTTGAATTATTTCAATTATTTTTGCATTAATAAACCCATGTAGAAAAACTAGTTCAGAAAAATTATTAAGATTGAAACCCATTAATTTTATAAAAACTCGTTATTTTTACTGATTGAATAGGACCGATTAAATCAGATAATGCATTTCCTTCTTAAAAAAGATTGAATATAATCAAATGCAATCAGAATTATTGTAGTAGCCTAGAATGAATTCGGAAATGAGTTTAATTTTAGAGTTAGTAACATTATAATTCATTATTACAAATAAATGCACATTCTTTATGAATTAATTAAATAATGGATGCACTTTAACTCCATAATCAACAAATATTATCTCTGGATCATTTATAAAATTGAATTGCCTTTTTCAAGCCGTTTTGCAGTTATAAAATTGAATTGTATTGTTCAGGCTTTATGTCAAAGTTTATACAATATTTAAATTGATGCTACTTGTATTGCTTAAGTTATTTTTATTTTGATGAATATTTTTAATGACAATAGATGAAGATGTGACTTTAAATAATAAAGAAAATCAACGCATAAATGTTTATGTAACAAATAGAAAATCATTTTTATAGCTTTTCCATCTAGAAAAAGGCAAAACAAATTTTGTGATTAATTTCCAGTTATTTATAAAACAGTGATCCATACAAGCTAGGTTAAATTAAAATCTTAAATGAAATAAATGAATTATTTTTATTTATATTCAATAGTTAAGTTACGTAAAATATTCAGAAATGGGAATGTCGAGAAAAATTTATAAATAACACTAACTTATAACCACTTATTACTAAATCTCCTCTTTGGAATAATTTCATTCTCTAAGTGTATCTTAAAGCTTTTAACACAAAATTTCTAATACGCATAGCTATACATGAACATAGATGGAATTTCTCATTTACCTTCATGAAGTGCCTGAATAATCAGATCCTGAGTTTCTGAAAGCTATTTCATGAACTGCACCTTGAAGTAAATTGTCCATGTATTTATCAAATGCAAATATCTTTAGCTCATAATTGCGAATTAATTGTGTAAAGAAAGTTGATAAGGAATGAAAATTGTATCGAGATGCTGATTTAAACAAAATGTAATATCTGTCTCTCCTTTTAAAGAGAGGTGCAGATGCAATTGTGAGAAGAATAGAACAGTACATCGTTTTTGTTCATAAGCTTATTGAATATTATAGATATCAACATAAACTATAATTTTTAAGCATTTTTTAAAATTTGACTTGTTCTATGTTTGTGGAACGTTCCAAAATTCACATAAGATTAGAATTTTGAGACAATTGTGAGATAAAATGTTGCCAAAGAGGAAAAGACAACGTGACAGCCGGTAGTTTGAAATTATTAAAAATGAAGAGCTATACGAAAACACAACGCGTTTCGTTTATGTAATATGTTGATTCCAAAGCGGTGCACTTGAGGATGCATGTGAGGATGAGAAGCTTCTGGGATTGTAGTTGGTTCTTGTCACACAGGGGGGGATCAGAAATGATATGGGGTCGAATACCTTCTACCGAATGACGGGTTATATTTCCCATGAGAAGGGTAGTACCAAGGCCGGTGATGACCATTAAGACTCAACCTATTTTAAGTCATATCACTGACTCTCCGATTTTCCCGAAGGCGCACGGATAAATAATACTGAATGACCGAACCGCCGCAACAGCAACACTGGCGGAAACTGTGGTTGAGTCCTAAGGGCCATCACTGGCCACGGTGCAACCATTCCCGAAGGAAGTATGTCCCGTCATCGATGGGAGGAGCCAGATTCACCACCTTTTTGTGTATCCTCTAGGGTGGCGAGATCCAACCACCATACCGGAAGCATTTCATCCTCATTTCGAGGTTCCCCCGGGGGTTATGTGTGCTTATTTTAAAAATGAAGAAGGCTTTTCAGCTATAGTTCGGAATTTTTATGCAAAATATGGTCTGTTCTATATGCTATACAGCCAGAGAAGCAATGCAATTATTCTAAGAGTCATTTATCGGCCATGTAATTACCCGTTTTGGTGATCACAATTGGTTGCCAATGTCACGCGATTTAATGCTATCGGACTTTTTTTTCGGGTGGGGGGTTGAAGTTTAAAGTTTATGGCAACAAGTCCACGATTGCTCACGTCTTGAATGAGGAAATTTAGCACTGTATCAAAGAACTTCAGTTACATTTATGCTAACAATTAGGAAAGAAAAAATATTCCATCAGTGTTAAATTGCAGTCAGTAGTTAATGATAACGAATTGGAAATTATATGACTAGGAAATAAGTCATGCAGTAATTTGATTGCATCTGGAGCTGTATGGTATGTGACACCCACCATATTTTATATAAATATATCAAGCTTTAACTGCTAAACTTAATTATTTTTGAAATATTGTTCAACAATGTAAGCACATTTTTCTTTCGAGTAGAAGCGTTTCAATTTAATAACCCTAAAATGTTAACTGACACGCTTTCTTTCTTTTTTTTTTCCCCATTGGAAGCGTTTTATCGCACAAATGGTGCAAAATCCCCGTCCTGCGTGAATTTTCGGACAAAAAGAAAGGTGATTTCGTACTGAACTTGCTTTCTGCTGGGGTGGTTTCGATTTTCTCGTAATTCTTGAAGATAATACATAATTATAAAATTTAGTACTTAATTATAAGTTAACAGAAGTAATTAATTACATTTTTACTTCGTGGCCTCATCTGTTACTGAATTAAAAAAAATCGCTGATTCTACGTTTTCATAACATAATAAAAGATAATTTAAAAACTGAAAAGCAGAAAACAATTTTAAAATATTCTTTCCACCTATTAATAAAGGTGTGCCCTTTTAAATCAGTTTTTGAATAATTAAATTTTAGATAAGATTCCAAAAATCTTCTGTATATTGATTTACTTTCTATTTTGGATTTTAATTCCAATTTTGCTCGATTTTACTATCTTGTTGAATATATCATTCCTGACATCAGTTTAATGTTTCATTTAATTTTTCATTAATCAGTTTAATATTTAATTTTCTATTTCTATATACTGTTGAATTGTCCATAAATCTTCAAGGATATATATTTTTTATTTCACAACTCATTTCCCCTTTTATATATAGATTTAATACAATATGAGGATAAATCGAATTTGAAAGTTATTTAAATGAATTAAATTATTATGTTCTGCCCATTCTTTATTAAAATGTAATAATCAGTTTTCGTTTTCAGATAATTCATGCATGCATTTTGAATGTATATTTATTATTTGTTTCAAGTGAAGTAAAACAATTTTATTAAACTTATAAAAGTTTTTAAAAAAGTTAAGAAAGTACTTATAAACTTAGAAAAATTAACGGGTCAAAATACGCTACAAAAAAAAGGAATTTTAAAAGTATGTTTATGAATTCCTTCATTTTTTAAAACTTTTATCAACACAATTCTTTGACTAATTCTACATAAAAATGGATACAATTATGCAGCACAGTTTAAATTGCTTCACTTTCAATTAGCTTTCTTTCGTGAGTTTGTTTTCTGATTAGTTTTCTACTTTATATTTCCTACAAGGAGTTGTTTATTGTTTCTTGGACAAATGTATCTCTGCAGTTTCATCCTGAAAGAAATTCTCATTGCCAACAGATCAAGTATGCGAAATGATATTCACAAATTATAAATTAAATAAGCACACTATTAAATTTTTTCAAAAATCTTATTATTTATAAATAACATAAATTTAACAAGATGAATAAATTCTGCTTTTATTTCCTTTTTTTTTAAATTAAAAATATATGATCAAAATTAATTTAAAACATAAAATTCACCATTCCATACTTCCTTCTTTTGCCAAGAATGTCATGTCTTAAATTTCTATTGTTTGTAATCTCCTTTTTGTCTTCATAAATATTCTTTTCTTGAGATATGTATTGGAATAAAATCCCAGAAGTAACAAAAAAGCTTGAATGTATTTAAAAATGCCAAATAAACGAGAATTTTAATACAATAAATAGAATTTACGCAGGTTTACAATAAAAGGAACATAAAAGATGTGCAATTTTATTTATTTAGCGTTAAAAACAAATATTTTACTATATTCTTTATTTTAAATTATTTGATTACAAAAAAGGTTGTTATAAATTTACGAGTAACGCTATTCAATTTGCTTTTGACTTGAAGAATTATTTTAAAGAAATACTGTGGAACGATGTGACCAGGATATGTTGCAATAGCCTCAAAAAATAACGCTTTAAAGGAAGAACTACTTAAATTTGTTTTCATAGTTAAAAATCACCAATTCTCATCATGAGACAATTAAAAATATTGAATGAAAAAAATTGTAATTGAAAAATATGTTGGAAATTTTGTCTTCCTAGCAAATGGTATAAAAAATATTTCAGGGATTTCTATATCAAAGATAAATAAACAGTTTGAATCCCAAAATACTAACAATTATTGAAATGAAACTAGATTTTTAAAAATAATTTTGGAAGAGAATGTTGTCGCTTTTAGGAATAAATAAAGCCGTTTTTCTTCTCTTAAAAATATTTTACTAATGCTGAATTCAAAATTAATTCTAGTGAGTTCAAATTTCTTTAGTTACTACCACTGATATTTATAATAGAGGAAAATGGGAATAAAACAATGCGAAATTTGAATAGCCTTCTTTTTATATTCAAGCATTATTATTATTCATTATTTTTAATATTCATTTTTTTTCACTTTACAAGCAGTTAACAAGACCTGTTTCGCGATTTTAAAGATAGAATTTCAAAATTAATTTTTCATTCCCTTCCTGATTTCTATAATTTTGAAAATTTTAAAGCTTATTTATTCTTGACTCTAAAAATAAAGATCAGAATAAATGTCTATATTTTTATTTATATAAATTTGGTCAGTTATATTTCAATATGAATTTTTTTCAGATTCAGATTCTTGATTTACAAAGCAACATTAGGGCATCACATGATAATAATAAAGTTCTACATTTACACCTTTAATAAATATCTACCTTTTCTCACAATATTTAATAAATTAAAGAAACTCATGGAAATGTTAATTGGCAACATTACTTAAAATTAGAAGCTAAGAAATATTCCAGAATCTACGAATGGTTTAGAACTTGTGATTATATTATTATTTTAATCTTAATCTTTATACGAGATAAAAGAGCATTTCTCTTGATTTTATGTTTTATAATAAGCTAATTTTTTTTTCTAACTTATACTTTCTTAGACAGCATAAAGATCATTGGTCGCTATAATGTATTAAGTGAAAAAGTGCAAAGACAATACTTTATTTGAAAATATAAAGTTAAAAAAACGAGTCGTGAATACTTGAATCCACTAGCATAGGGGTCGGCAACCTATTGAAACTGAAGAGGCAAAAACAACAATTTACAAAATTTTCCAGTTTTTAAAGAGCCACTAAAAATTTTCGATTTAATATTATAGTATTTGCGTATATATATATTTGATTTAAAATAAACGGCTTTAAATATGGAATAATCTTTATTCATATAAAAACACAAATATAGATAGTTACATCAATGGAAGCATTGGATTTCATGCCTTTTGAAATTTTGATTAAATCTGCCTTATAGCTTGTTGTTTTAAGTTTCAAGCACGATTCTAGATTTTTATTTGTTAGCTGACTAAATATTTGTTAGCTGATGTCGACCCGAAGAATGTCA
The DNA here is from genome assembly GCF_947563725.1 of Argiope bruennichi. NCBI lineage: Eukaryota > Metazoa > Arthropoda > Arachnida > Araneae > Araneidae > Argiope > Argiope bruennichi. The sequence goes on from NC_079152.1 coordinate 105,055,559, forward strand.
GCACTCACTCTTCCAACTTGCTGTTGAGTTGTTAACTTGCCACTCCACAAGTCTTTGGTTTTCAAATCTAGCAACTGCATTTGAAGCGATCCAGCATCAATTCCAACTACATAGCTCAATGTCGATCTCATTTGTATTTGTGTTGAGAACTATACAAATAGAACTGTGCTATGAACGCGAGAGTAATTTTGCTAGTTTTGAATTGCTCGAATCTCTCAACGAATCAATCCTTCATGTTTTTTTTAAAGTTATACTGAAGTAATTCGTGTCAATAGCTGCATTGGTCTCAACTCGATATTGCTTCGTACTTTTAAAATGAAATAATTTACCATTCTCCGTGTCTTCAACAAAAAGAAGTAATTTTTTTCGAAACAAACTACTTCTTCAAGCAAGGCGTAGACTGGGTTTCTTTTCCTTGCAGTTTCAGATTTAGTTTATTTAGTTTCATTGTGGTATCTACAATGAACTTGAATTTTTGCAGCCATTTGTCTTCTTCCAATTCGGGATGTTCAATGTTTTTTTTCATTGAGGAACGGTAGAGTGCTTTTGCCAAGATGCTGTTAATAATCCGAATTATCAAGTTCGTGATCTCTACTATATCGGTCGGAAATAGTTGAGCATAAAGCGCTTCTTGATGGATTATGCAGTGAAACGTTAGAATTTCGGTTTATTTTTTTCTGGAGAATTTATGTTAGCCTTCTATGTATTCCTGTCACACATCTAGCTCCCCCAGTTGCTATACCAGGAATTTTTGCACAGTATTTGCTATATCTTCTCCATGATTTTGCCCTAAGAGCGTTAACAATTCTAGCAATCCTTCTTTTGGACCTTGAGGCGACATATACCCGACGAAAAGGGTTACTTGTGCCGTGTCTTTTGTGTCGCAAGACTCGTCTATAGCAAGTGATAAGGCAGAAGCCAGTTGAATGTCTTCCACTTACATATGTGTTACATTTGAAGACATTTTAGTAGTTCTATTTTGTACTGTTTTAGCAGATAATGGCAAATCTTTGATTTTTTTCATAATTTCTGCATCGTTTTTTAAATCATGAAACAGTTCCTTAGATGCACGTATAAAACAATATTTGACGTATTCACCATCTGTGAATGGATTTCTTCTTTTTGCAATTTCTAATGATACTATAAAGCTTGTTAGATTTACATTATTGGAAGATTGCTCCCAGTTACTTAGCATGGAACTTGACTGGACTTTTTTTGGAGCTCTTTAACAGCTTTTTTTTTTCTTTTGTCACCGTTTGTGTATTTACCAGCAAACTAGGTATGTTTTGTAGTGAAGTGTCTCTCCAAATTTGACTTTTTATTGTGTGCGAATTTTTAATGGATAATGAGACAAGTCGGAAATCCAACTGTGTTGCATATGAATGCAAACGACTGCGTCCAATCCTGATTGAATTCTCGATTTTTCTTCTTCAGTTCCTTTCTTTTTTTACCATATGCAATGCTGGGACTGAGCTGAAAAAATGATTTTTTAAGATTTTACTTAGCTATCTAAAACGGCAAACAATTTATTTACCATTATTGCTTCAGATATGTAATACAATTCTGTTACTGATTTTATTATATTATATTCTGTTACTGATTTTAGTATATACCTTTGAGAAGATGATTCGGTTCTAAATCGTATTCTTCTTGAAACAACAAGCGAATAGACACACAAAAACCGCAAGCGATTAAATTAACACACATGCAATGTAAGGTCTACTGCGTTATCCGAGGATAACTGACTGACAACACATCCAGAGTCTAGACATGTTGTCTAGACTCTAGACGGTGGTTGCTTGGGTGAGACAGAAATGATATGCAATTGTCGTTGGCTGAAAGATAAACATGGTCACCGAGTCTCATCTCTAAGAACAAAACAATAGTTCAAATTTATTTCATTACGGTAATGTTAATCGTAGCGAATTTGTAATTAACGTCTATGTTAATAGAAGCTGTTGAGAGATTAGGAACTTAAAAACATATTTTCTTATTTTTTTAAGAGTTTTGATAATAAATTATTCCTTTTTCGTATAGAGCTGGGGAGCCGCAACTTTACATCAAAGAGCCTCAGGTTGCCGACACCTGCACTTGCAACATTGATGAAAAATCATATCAGAGAGAGAAATCATGAGAATAAAAAAAAAGTTCAACGCAGAAATTTAGTTCGTATTGCATCAAATATGAACATGAATTGGTATTACGTATGTAATACAAGTAGAAAAAAGATAATAGTAATTAAAAAAAATAATAAAACGTCTACTCTTTTAAAATTTTTACGTTTGGATCTGAATCTTCAAATACTACATTTTATAGATTTAATGAATATCTTTATATAAAAATGCTATGAACTAAATCTCCATCTAATTTTTTTTCTAGAATATTTCAAATGATATAATTCATAGTTGCCTTTATTGCCGCTAATTATGTATTTTTTAAACACATGTATCGTCACTAACGATAAGCATAACGTTGTTTTAGGAATTTGTTTTGTAATGTTGAAAAAATTAGATACATATATAAAGACCATGAGTGACGATCTAGAAAGCTTTTAGTATAAAAAAAGGTAACGGATGATTTTCGCTAATCTGCTTCTTGTGTGTGCAGTGGTAGGGCAGAGAAGCCTTCTACGAAAAAAAAAAGTGAGGAACTCGAATTTTAAGAGAACCATTGCAAATATTCTCGAACATATTTTTGTCTCTAAAGTTGGCAAATCGCCATTTGGTTGGGAGTTCTGGGGGGAGGGCATTGACTCTGTAACTATTATGCAGTCATTATTGTATCTGTATCTTCTTATCCAGATACATGCTCGATAGGAAATAAATATTACAAAATCATAACAATATACTTAATAATACTTATATCATTAACACACGATTAGATCAAACTTCAAGGAATGTGTAGGAAGGTGAAATTAAATGGAAACCATTTCGTGATTCTAGTTTACACAGAAATAAATACGATCATCAATTTGCAGGAAAATTGGTACATCTGACACAAGAACGCAACTCGTCCCAATTTTTGAAATTTTTGCCACAATTCATTTATGTAGTTTTTAAAATATTGAATAACATGACTTAAAAATCTTTTGCTTTGATTTTGTCTACTGTAGTTTATAATTTTATTGCCTTTTTTTATGATTCCGAATAAAAGCTAAAGTACCAAAAAGGTCAGTACTACAAACAATATTTTTTTCACTGCTTAGTTTGACATTTGATGGAAATTCCAATTATTTGCTAGTTATTTACTGCCAATAAATGCTACACAAATTGTGAATAATTTATTTTATTACTTGTTCATTATTTTGATCATTCATCATCTTGCTGATACCAGAAAATTGCAAATATTTGATTAAGCTAGCAGAAATAGTTTTCACTGCATTCTCGCAAGGAATAATCTGTTGAGGATAATTGGTAATAAATTACATAATTAAATTAAAAGAGGAAAGTTTCAAAATAAAAAGATAGTAATCTGGAAAATATTTGAAATTCTTGAAAAAATATTTATTTTGTGTTAGTTGGTTCGAATAATTAAATAGGTGAACATTAAACAAATGAACAACATTTCACAAAATACATTAAATTTCGAATGATCTTTGTTGGTTTTAATTAGATGTAAATGGTAACATTTTTCATTAATCCTCCAGCTGCGTATCCTGCGATTTCCGCGGGTTGACAATCAATCCATTTTCTTTTTGCATCTCGCGTTTTTCGCAGTTTGGAGTGTTTATTTTATTATATTATATTATTATCGTGTAACATATAGTATAAGTTCGCTTTCTTTGAAAAATATTTGAACTCATTTGCAAAAATCTCATCTAAATTGTGATTTTAAAGAATTACGCAGCCAGTGGTTTCATCTCGCATTTACATAAAAACTATAGGAAGAAAGGTATGAAGTGAAAGTTAGCAATAAGAAGAAGCAGATTGATTTGATTAGGCTCCTATAATTTTAATGGACTTAAAGGATTATTACATTACTAATAAAAACTTTATTACACAAACATAACCTAATAATTAACAACATTTAAAAAAAGTGAATATCCATATGATTCGTGTTAATAGTTGCTTCGGTTTTTATAGCGCTTCTCTTATCCCCAAGCGCATGCACAAAGTTGTGCAGTTGCACTGTTTTTAATATACGATATCTATGCACTACTCTTTTATTATATACCTTTATTTAGAATCAATTATAAAGCATCACAATATATTTGATTTGAAATTGTCCAGGATCCATTTTACAACATGCAGTAAACTTCAAATGAAAATATGGATGAGTGCTAGTATAAGTCTAAAGGAAATTATATATCAGAGAATTGGAATTATTAATAGAAATCAAAAACTTTATCTCCTTTGATAACACATGTATTCTTACAAAATTCTTTCCAGACCAATGTTTGTTATTTTCAATAATAAATCTGATTTTATAAGAGATGTGTAAATCTCATTTTTACTATGAATAACGTAATAAAACTCGACAAGAGTTTTCATTTATTAAGATTAATTTATAATATAAAAATGTTGATAATGAAAGCGTTATAAAATGCTGAAGAATATTTTCCAGTAACTTTAATATAGCTGTTGTTTGTTTCAATAAAATATCATGGGTCAATAACATTTTAAATTTTGTATTATCTGAAATATTATATTTTATATTTAGCTGTAAATAAATAATGGGTTGCAGAGAAACGGTTCAAATAGTCATGAATTTTTGTAAGATATCAATGATCAATCACTTGTTTTTGAATTTAAGAAAGAAGACTTTGCACTTTAAATCGCTTCTATTTCGGCATTAATATTTAAAGAAGATGATTAATTTAATGTTAACACTTCAATCAAAAGATTGTAAAATGCTTTTTATAGTAGTTTCTTACTAACAAATTTCTATAGTTATTTAATTAATGATTATTTTAAAAATGAAATTTTTACTAAATCAGAGATTAATGGCAATCCTTTGTATACGTCTTTAATATTCCAAGCCTTTTATAAAATAATGTTTAAACAATAATTCTATAAAAATTAAAATGTTTGGAAAACAAATTTTGCTTGCTTCTAAGAATTTTACCCAAGATCAAATCCAAACCCATAAACTTGTCATCTTCCTTATTTTATGCTTTTTTTATTTACCAAATAATTATGTAATATGTTCTAATATATTGCCTGTGTTATTCTTACACAAGTTCAGTCGTATGAAAAGTAGCAATTTTATGAGTTAGAATCAATCAAAACTTATTTTTTAGTATCACTCAATTTGATGAAAAAGTTTCAAAAATAATCATTAAAGATTTTGTAATAATAAATAAAAACATTCAGAAGATGTAACAATTAAGTACTTTTTCATTTATATAAAAGTGGCATTAGAAACAGGCTTGCTTAGAATTCCATTGGCATACATATGTGTCATTTCGTTCCTTTTTACGCTTTTTTTCATTTTCTTTTTTTCGATGTTTTTTTTATATCCATTAAACATTTTTCAAATGTGCTACTATTTTTGCCACCACTGTCGAATTTTTCTTTTTTTTGTATTTTTAATGGTATTCATATTTCTTTTGTAAAGATTTTCATATTATTATTTTTTTTTGCTGCATATAAATGCGTTTAACAATCCGAGCAACCACTTATGATTTTTCCATAATACACTTTTTGAAACATGAAGCAATTTTATTCAGAGAGCGAAAACAAAACATTTTCGTGCTGTAATCAAATGAGTTACAAATTCTTTGCTCTGGGATGAAACTTTAGCATCTTAAATTTTCAATATTTTCTACCTTCCTCGGAAAAATATTTTCAGAAAAGTAAATCTCCCCATTACGAATGCTTTAAAAATTTCCAAAGAATTTTTTTTTAAGAAGAGATTTCGTTATAAAAACTTAATCTTTCATGTGTTTATTTCTTAATGCATGGATTTTTAGTTTTATTTTCTTAAACCCATTTTAAAGAAAATGACGAAATAAATTTTTATAAACTTAAGTATAGAAATGCTTTTCTTTGCTCTTTAAATTAGCATTTTCCGATATATTTTCTGTTGTTATGAAACAACTTTGACAAGAGGAATTTTGTGATCACATTACCATTTCCCAGAATTCTGCATTTTTTTTTTTTTTTTTTCTTATTCTAGGAAATCTTGATCATTGAAAAACCTTTAGGAGTGTGCCTTGGAAATGTTTGTTATGATTCAATAGCTTATATGTAATTCGATATTTTACATATTTGATTTGCAACCCATTATTGTTGAAATAATAAAGCATTTGAAATTTGTAAAATAAAAATAGAAAAAGTATAAAGAAGAATAGTAGAAGAAATTAAATTATATTTGAAAAAACAAACAATAAATTCAAATAGAATCTGTTTCGAAGAATTGTTTCAGATGAGAAAGAATTAAATTAAAGTACAAGAGGAAAAATTCTGAAAATAATAGCAAATAAAATACAATAGTATTATTCCGAAAATCAGATGATTTCTAAATACAAATGTGCAATTATCAAGGGACAAATTTAAATGGGAAATAGCTAAATTTACATATATTAGAAGATTTCCCACAAATTTTTCGCATATATTGACTCATTAAAAAATATAATATCTCATTAGCAAAGGACTCACTTACAAATTCGAAATGTTACAACTATACCAACTTCATTATAGTGTTTTGATATACAATTTCCATGGCGATGGGATGATTTTCCTTGATGATACTTTATTTCATTAATTACAGATTGCAAACTCGCTTTTCTCAAAATCAGTTTTTTGAAATAATTTATCAATAATTAACATAATATTTTCTTTTAATAAAATATTTTGTACGCTATTTTTTAGTAAAGTAGACTTAAATTTCTCATGTTCATGATATGCTTTTTTATTTATAAAATTTTTCATTGGAAAATAATTTTAAAAATTAAATAATGCCTAAATTGTATCATATAAATATTTATGATATTTTTAGCATTTTAATAAATATCTTATATTTAGCTAGTTTTGAAGAGGTCATATTATATAAAATTTGTGTTATACATCTCGTTAAACCCTGAAAAAGTCAAATGTAGAAAATGCTTGTGGTATGTTCAGCTGTCAGATTTTTTTTATGTACTATTTAAGAAGAAAAATATAAGCAAAACTTTAAATAGCTTTAAAAAAACTGTATCTGACTTAGGTAGTCACCATAATCGATTATTTTTCTTAAGAATAATACCTGGAAAAAATGCTTGGCACAGGGGCAGATCTACACACTTCGTGAAATGTGTTCTTTTGTAACATTTCATTGGCGTGTTATTATTTTATCAAGTTAGATAATATTTTTTTTAGTTTTAGATTTGTTTGGAATTGAAAAAATAAAGTAAATAAAATGATAACAATCAAACACATGTGATGAAGATGGCAATAGAAATATAAAATGTGTCTAATCTCTGAGAAAGATACTTCAGACATTTTAGATCAATTTTCAAAACAATTCCAGATTACTATAAAAAAAAAATAATACCCCAGAATATATACCTCGCATATTCCGAAATACTTCAAAACTCAAATTTCATGCCATCCTTTGTATATGATAGGTCAACTCCAACTGAATATTTCCTACTTTTTCAAAGACCTACCTACACTTTTTGGGTTTTTAATATTGGCTATTCTTTGACCTACCCTTTGCATCCATTTCCTGAGCAACAGATTTTACTCTTGACACTCTGTTGCTTTAACAAATGGAGCATACACTATTATGTCATTTCCACTGTATGAAGATGTGAGATCATTTGAAAAGACATGAGCATGAAAATATGTAATAGTTTTAAAAAAGGTGAAATATCTACTCTTACAGATATGAAGAAAAAAAATGACAATGACATTGGAAGGAAACTCTTTCCCATTCGAAATAAATATTTCCAATTTGAAAACGAGAAAGGGAGAAAAGTAGCATCGGTCAGTTATATTAAGTACCAATCGGTAAACTTCTAAGAAAAATTTATGAAAATGAAAAAGAAATGTGGATATGATTTTTAAAAATAAGAAATGATTTGAAATAAGAAAGGTTCTTTTTGAGAAGAAAAATCGGAAATGGTGAGCGGAAATTGGAACGATTTTTTTTTTTACCCTGATGAAGGGCATAGTATTGTTTAAAACCACATGAAGATCTGGATGAATATTGAAAACAATTTACTTAATGTAAGGGGCGGGTTCATGAGGACTGAATTATCACGGGTGATTCAAAATTTCTTATTTGCATAAATTTTAAAAACAATTTTGAACATTAACCACAATTAATGAATTTTTTATAATATACTAAGTTTAATATCTAGGTTAGGTAATTTAATTTATTCTATAATTACAGTAAGTTCCCTATTTAATCAGAGAAGAGGGAAGAAGTGAAAATGATTATCTATCATTTTCAGAGAAGTACAAACTTGTACCAGACATTGTGGAATCTTGTCGCGGTCAAGGGGCAAATTTACACAGGTGGCATCATGGTACAATCCCATGAAAAACACAATTAAAATAATATGATAATTTAAGACTTTTAAAAAATTATGCTCTAGATGTCTTAACACTTTAAAAAAACATTTTTTTCTAGTCATAATATATCAAAAAAAATTTTACAATTGAGATCGGCTTAAAGAATGTGATTCATTTTGCTTATTAGATAAATTCAGTTTGATTAATTAGCTAATTTGTTTAATTAACAATTAAATAATAAATAAACAATCAACAGAATAATCATTTTGTGTGAGATAAGGAATAGACGCATCTAAGTTTCTATCTTAGATAATTGTATAAATTTGTACAACTTATTCCAACCTACATAACTTCATACAAAGATTGATGAATTTTGTGGTAAGTATATTTACCATGACCCTAAAAAGGGTTCACAATTAACTATTTAACTGGAAATTATTGTAAAAACTTCCTTTTGACTCTAATAAGTCAAACATTCTTAAATGATTGGAAAATAAACGTAATAAAACCAGACTTTCTTTCCTTATATGAAAAAAGCTATTATGACATATTTTTGTAGCAAGCCCAATCATCAACGTCAGAAGACAATCATCATCAATAAAGGAGTTAATAACTTATCATAGACCTTTTATCAAGCATCATAAATAACAATCAAACTTTAATCAACATTTTTCCAATAATATTCTTCGCCATATATGACTTCCCATATATATGCCCATGTAGAGTAGAAGTTAACGACACGGTAAAGATTCACAAAAGGAGATGCAATTACATAAAAAATAATCATATAACAAATATCTTATTCCCTTTTTCCTAAAATGAAATTCTAATGTTTCAAATTTTTATTTAAGATTCATAAAATAGATTTATTATAAAATATATTTATTTTGTGTTTGTTCTCAAGTAAAATCATTAACTATGATAAAGTTGGTAATATTACACGTGAAAATTTTATTTTTGTAACCAATAATTGAAGAATATAAAATGAATTTGCTGAATTATTTCAGGCAATTAAGGTATCTGTCTACGTCTAAAAGGCCACTTTTGGTCAAAATTCACAATTTTGTTTTTTTATTTTTTTATTTGAAAGTGCATTTATTTAGATTTCTAAATCTGTATTTATTTTTCTCCTACGATTGATAGAAATGGAGATATGAAGATTTATGTAATTCAAAAGAGTCGAAAACGAAACCGGAAGTGCTTACCGGAAGTTGAATGTTTTTCGTCGTTTCATCAAACATACGCTCCTAAAATCATAAATTAGTTATTTTTTTAAATTTATACAAAACTATGTGCAAGCCACCTAAATTTGAATTAATTTTCAGCTCTTTATATACAGAAAAGATTGGCAACAGCTGCTTCTCGAACATTGTTTACGTTTGAAAACATCTGCTCGTCTCGTGCTATATGTTTATTTACTTTGCTTTTTCGAGAGAATACAGCTTACTGGGATAACAGCCTTTGTAGCTAAAAATCCCTAAATCCCCCTCATTCAAACAAACAAAACAAAATACAGCTTAGTTTGATTTGAATATTTATTGCTTTTTGTTTAAAAAGTGTTTTAAATGGGTGGAAAAAGCATTAACAGAAGTAAGAAACGAAAGTTTCATGGAAATAGGCATTCTTCTTCGATGCAAGCTGCAGACTCTGTTGGTGTATCAGATTCAAAACAAAAGACTTGCAGCGAAAAGAAACTGCTGAATTCGCAGTTATGTGAAGATAATGTTCCTGATTTGAAAACAAATAACCTTTCTGGATTTCGAATTATGGATATCGAGATATTAATAAGTGTTTTTACTCTTTTATGTTGTCCTTTATGCTTCAAAAGCAACTTGTATTTGATAGAGGATTCTACCTTTGGATTGTGTTCGAATTTCTGCCTCAAATGCAAGAATTGCTCCTTTTACAAAGGTTTTTCTTCATCTAAAAAGAAAAACACATCCAATGAAATAAACACTCGACTTGTGTGTGCACTTAGAATCATTGGAAAGGGTTATACGGCTGGAAAGAAATTTTTTGCTACCCTCAATTTTCCATCTTTTCTTTCCAAACAAGCATTCAGAATGCAGGAACTGAAGCTTCTTCGTGCTGCTCGTTCTGTTGCAGAAAATTCAATGAATATTGCTGCTACTGAGTTAAAAGACAATAAAAACCCTGCTGCTATTACTGAATGTGGTGTATCTGTTGATGGAACATGGCAACGGAGAGGGTTTTCATCACTGAATGGAGTAGTGAGTGCAATCTCTGTGGCATGTGGTAAGGTGCTGGATATTGAAGTGATGTCTCAGTTTTGCCAATGGTGTCACACGAAAAAGCTGAATTTATCATGTGCATCGAAACATCAGTGTGCAAATCATAAGGGTTCATCTGGAAGTATGGAAGTGCTTGGTGCTTACAGAATATTTGAGCGTTCCAAGAGTTGTCGTAAACTCATTTATTCACAATACTATGGAGATGGTGACTTTAAGGGCTATGATACAGTTAAATACATTTATGGGAAAGATTCCGTTTCAAAACTGGAATGCATTGGCCAGGCACTCGTTTGAGAAAATTAAAGTCATCGAATAAATCTCTTGGTGGAAAAGGGAAATTAACAGACTCCTTCATAAATAAGTTGCAAAATTACTATGGGATAGCAATTAGAGCTAATGCAGGGAATTTATTGCAAATGCAGAGTGCAACCATTGCTGCATTTGCTCATACATGTTCTAATAATAAACATCCCAACAGGAAAGGACAGTTGGTGTAAAAATCAACGTGCAATTTCCTGTGGAAAAAAATTCAAAGAAACAAATGCAGGTCTTCCAAAGAACATTATTAATATCATTAAGCCAATATATATGCAGCTATGCGATCAAAACTTATTGAAAAAATGCTTACACGGTAAGACTCAAAATGCCAATGAAAGCTTCAATAATCTTTTGTGGACAATAATTCCCAAAAACACATTTGTGGAGCTACAGACTTTACGTTTGGGAGCATCAATAACTGCAATAATTTTCAATGATGGATTTTATGGTCTCTTGGCAATTTTTTTTGAACTGGGAATAACTCCTGGGGATTATACCCTGAGACACTTCCTTTCTCTCGATAAAGAAAGAATCATCACGTCAAAAAGGCAGTCATTGGGTACAACAAAAGTTGCCAGGAAAAAATTAAGAGCTGTTAGAAAGAAGAAAACAGATAAAATTGTTAACAAAGAAGGTGTATCATATAAATGTGGTGAATATTAATAAAAATAAAGAGAGATATTTTTCATAAAACACAATTAAAAACTTTAAATGCATTTTTTGAGGAACTTTAATTTTGTAAAAATTTTGATACGCAAAACATGATATCTCAAAATATTATGAATATTTTTTAATGAAATTTTGTATGTATGTTATTTATACTATCCTAAAGGCAATGAACTAGGATTATAGTTTTGAGATGAATAGTTTTTTATTTAGAGCTCATTAATGTTGTTTATGCATAAGAATTTTGATAAATTTTCAGTTAGGAAATACTCGAACTGCTATAACTTTCTTATAAATGCAAATATTTCTTAGATCCTAGTTCATTGCCTTCACTAAAGCTCTAACTATATTTTGTAGAAAAAGAATTTGAAAATTTTGATTAGAATTCTTGTTAGGATGTTTTGCGTTTTACACCAATTTTCACAGTTTTTTACCCAAATTTCCCCATTTGACTGAGTTGCAAATTACATAAAACTTTTTAAATGGTATTATTCATTGTTTTGAATTGCAATAACCTAAAAAATAAACTAAAAATGAAAATTAAACAGTTTTTTCAAAAATTTGTCTTCGCACGTAGACAGATACCTTTGTTATATTTATATAAGCTTTAAAACTATAGAGGTATAGAAGTATACATTTATCAATCTGAATCATGTTGATAGAATCCTCAAAAAGTCGGAGTTTTAATCTATTAAGTATTAATCATTCACCCTGCTTCATGTCTGTAAAGTCTGAAAGGGAACATGAAATTCATCATATGTGTCTTATATTTTTGGCGGAAAATCTGAAACTTTATGTCATATTTATAAGAAATTGAAAAACTCAAATATATATAATTTAGAAACTTACATATATTTATTTCGTCTCTCATCTGCGTCTCTGAGATGCAGTTTTAGAATTCCGTCTACATCTTTCCATCAGTTCCATGCAAAGAGCATACAAAAAGAGAAGATCACACTGAGAAATGGAAAAGTGCACTTTCTTGCAAAGGAGAGATATGTTGACAACTAGGATAGAATCTTTTCCATCAGTTGAAAAAAAAATGTATCTCTTCAGACTAATTCCTCAAATATCCGTTTTCACCTCCTATATCAAAGAAATCGAAATCTTTGAAGTACGTCGGCATCATATTATTCAATACTTGATATGAATGTCTTGCTCTCTCTTGATAGCAAGATATACGAACATATCTTTTTTAATACTTACCTAAGTATTAAAAAATAATTAATTTACTATATTTTCTAATTGTCACAAAAGTGATCAATAAAAATGATTTTTTTTATAGATTGAAATTAATCTACTCCTCATTTTTTAACTGCTCATTAATGATAATTCTTATTGTAAAAGATTTGAAAAATTTTCAGCAAGAAATTAAAATTTATAATCAAATGTATTTATTTTATTGCAATGATATATGTTTGTTGCATTTATGTAATTTATAATTATATCAATAAAGAAAACGCATTTCTTTCTGTGCCTTATCATCCTTTTGAATATATCTTCTGATAATACAAGCCTGTGTATGTGACTGCATATCTGTATGCTCTTAACAACACATAACGTCGGACTTAGTACTCCTAAATCTAACGGTACTTAGTAGTTCTAAGTTCAATGGTACAATTATTAAGAATACTACTTTTTTGACACACACATTTTTCAGACGTGGAGAAATTACATTTAAATGTACTTTTTGAAATGATAAATTTAATTGTAATTGTATTTAAAATACTCAGCAATTGACAGTTTTAGCCTTTGTCCTGAAATACAGATACACAAAGATGACTTTTACACAATCTAAAAGTTTAAAGTGTTTTTTTCGTTTAATTTTGGATTGTGTACGTGCACATACATAAATTTAGTTGCCGCGTAATTTTCTTCCTAATTTAAATGTTATTAAATTTGTTTTCGAACAATACATTCTATCATTGAAATGAAAAGAAAAGCATTTTTAAAAATTCTTTAATAAAAAAAATCCTTAATTTTTCTCCTAATTTGAAAATTTGGGAAAATGCCACCCTCAATTTTTGTTTAAAATTATGATATCTTATCACTGAAGACCAAGTGATCCCAAATTGTATTACTTTATTTATTAATTTTAGCAACTTTTGAAGACTGATACTTGAAATACTTTTATTCTTTTTCATTGAGTAAAATGCAGTTTATATTTTTTTTTCGAATTTAATTTGATAGAATTACTTAATTAACCATGCTTCAACTGCATTAAATTAAATTAAGTTTAATAATATTTAGTAATGCATAGTAGTTTTCTTATTAAGCTAATTAATACATGTGCCTTTTAATTTAAATTATGTTTGTTCATGAGTAAAATAGAGATATTTATGGGGATTTAAATAGAGATTATTATTTTTACATGTGAAACATTCAGTTTCATATTTTCATCTTTGTTATGCATCAAAAATTAATTACAGATTTATACTTCTATGCACTGTGCTGTTCAAGATTCTTTCAACACGTTGTATCGTATTTTGTAGAAATAAAAGCTTTTAAATGATAAAAAAATTAAATTTATTAAAAAAAATTCAATTTCACGTTGCTAATATAATGCTATCATCCTCATACATAAGTAATTTGGCCTCCAAAGTCGAACATTAAATTAAAAGAATTTTCTTGAAACTCTAAGCAAAGATTCCATGTGTTATTTTGAGTAAAGACATAGAATGTAGGAGCCTGTTCTACATTGTTCGTTTGTAAGCATTACATGAGTAACTGCTTTCTGGAAATGAATTTAGTACATACAAGCAAGCATCAAGTATTTGACATCCTCGACTTCACCATTGGGACAAGAACACAGATCACTAGACTATAAATTGAAATATTTTAAACTGGTTTCAAAGTTTCCTTGTCCAGTTAGGAACTAGATAACCTTAAAATTAAGCTCAAAATTGTTAGCCTTCAAAAGTCTCTGATAAATTTCTTGATAAATTGAGTGCTATTAAATATTTGGTATAAATTATTTGACTATATATAATTTTCTCCAGGAAGATATTATTATAATGCAATTTCAGAATGCCCATAGAAATTAAATCAATTAATTTTTATTTTTATTTTGCACGACAGTCAGCACATTCATTGCTGTATTCAAGTATGAACTCTAATAAAAGAAAAGAAAACATTTCTGCATCGAAGAACAATAAGATTGTATTCAACAGTGATTCGATTTTTGACATTAATAATGTTCAAGGCATGTCAAGATGAAACGCATAAGATAATAGAGTCAATCCAAACTAAGAAATTCGCAAGTTTTATATTATTATAAATTTGATTGAACATTCAGGTAATGGAAAGAACATTTTAAATTGGCGAGTTTCAATTTCAATAAAGTTTGGAAAACAACAAATACAGAATCATTTTTGAAGAATAATACACAACACTCAGCAAAAAAATTATTGTTCTGAGACAACAAATCATTGATTTTTGATTTGAAACTGTTTTTTGCTAGTGGTCAGCCTAGAGTTAGAATAACCGCGAAAATTTTGATATTTTAATATTTAGACTAGACAACAAAACTTAATCAAATCGATTGTAGAGCATTTTTACAGAAATCTATTACATAGTATTTTGTGCCATCAATATTTTCTTGATAATATTTCCTTCTATCATTTTTAATACTAATATTATCCCTCTTTTTCGATGTTCAATGATATATTTTTTGTATCATATGATCACTGTAATTTTTATTTTATAATTGTGAACACATATATACTCATAAAACCAACACTAATTATTATAAGGAGGATTAACCTTAATCTGGTGAACTATCAGTATCATCAATTTGCCATCTGATGAGCAAATTTTAAAATGAAATATTATTGAAATTAACCTTTTTGTTAGAATTTGTTGCTGAATTTATTTGTTGATTAATTTGTTAGAATTTGTTGTTGATTAATGATTATGTTTTCTCAATAAATTGTTCATCGCTGTGAAATTTAACAACGATTTCAAACGATTCTGCAATTTTGATATACTTACTGCGTATACTTCAGTATAAGTATACTTTACTATGATATACTTACTGCAATAATGGAGCTCTCGTACGTTAAATTAAACAGAGTATTTTGCGTCATTGTTGCATCGCTATTCAGTACATAGATTCACATTTCAAATCATGTAAGTGGAATTTCGTATGAAATATACATGCATGTATTCTCTAATTATCTATAGTACTTTGTTTTATTCTGCTAATATTAAGTATTTTATGGAAAAGATAATCTTTAAAATCAATATTTTGATACTGTATACATATTAAAATAGACCAACAAATAAAGAAAAGCTAAAATTGCAAGTCTATTAAAATAAATTTTACAGCAATACAAGGTTAATCCCTAGACAAAGATTTCTAATTTACTGTCTAATGATTAGTAATTTGCACATGTGCATAAGTACATAAAATATACATTAGACAAGACATAAATAAGATTAGATATTGTAAAACATAAGAGATTTGTTTTAAGTTTGATAAAAATAATTAAGTATTCCTTAAACGCTATTTTATATTTAAACTAGGGAGCTTCACTTTCTGCTCGCTATTGCTTGCCAACACTGATGTTATCATCGAATCATTATGTCCCCAGGTTAGTAGGGTTTCCTGAGGTATTGATTTCCTCTCTTCAACAAAAGTAACTGGAAATTAAGTGTTTTAAAACTGGTATGAACAAAAAAACTCAGTTTGAAATAAAATAGAAATATATAAGCATTAATTGAAATTCAGTAGAAACCTCATCAAAATAGATTCATAGATGATTTCATCTTTTCACAGTGTAGGAAATCACGAAAAAACAAATCCGCGTTTTAACCGTTCCATTCGTGGCATTAATAAAGCGTCTTTTCATGCTAAATCGATGATGCTATAAATCTTTGTAAATCACGTTTTCCCCATATCTCGCTATTTTTTCGATATAGATTTTCCAGCAAGTGACGCCATAAACTGTTTCATTCAGTAGCTTATAGTTACTTTACTATACCTAGACACCATTTTCATGAATATAGTATCAGCCGTTCCGAAGGTGGGAGGGTTACAAGGGACTTTAGTCGGCATGCTGTATATAGTGCATTATGTTGGTACCTTTGACTTGCAGCTATTTTTGATATGAAATTGTTTGATGTCTGATGTATGGCTGGCAGATCTGTGACTAGTTTATTTAATGTTTTGTTTTTACTTTAATGTGATTTGGAGCTAGCTATTGCATAATAAATGTTTTGTTTAAAGCCTAGTGTATTTTTGCCCCGAACATCCACTTAATCTGTGGCAACCTCTATTTTTACTCATCAAAATCATCAAAAACGATTTGCATTTTATTATACAATTAATTACATAAAATCGAGAAAGAATAAAACAAATAAAAATTAAAAAAAATACATATTAAAAATATTCACAAATATGGCCAACAATAAAAATTTTAGAATTAAAACCTTAACTCCTTTTGTTGCTTTTTGAAAAATTCACAGAAATATATCCGGTAAAAATTCGCCTTAAAAAATTGGAAAAAAAAAATCAGCAGAAAAATAGCCAATATAATTTTAGACAAAAATTTTAAAAACCAGAGCAGCTCTGATATTGATAATTTGAAATTCAGTTATCCACGTTAATTGTAAGGATTATGAAATTGCATTTGTATTTATATGTGGATTTCAGTAATAAAAAAGACAAAAATATAAATAATAAAAGGCAACATTGTATTTTTTTCTTTGAAAATGTACTTAATGATTTACATTTTCGTGTTTTATTATTTGTACCTGCATACGGCTATTGGATAAATGGCACTAATATTTGTATATAAAATGATTTATATCATTCTTAATTAAGAGAATTTAATAGTAATAATTTTTTGTAGCAGGCAGAAAATATTTTATTCAAAAAAAATATACGACTTTTTATTCTCTTAGCATTGGGTCGCAAAATGGAGGTAATTGCCTATATAGAATTTCCATTTAAGCTTTATCAATTTCACTTGCACTTATATAAATTATGTATTTAATTAATTAATTTCTTATTTAACTTTAAGTAATATGCATCGTTTCGTGACATTATTTATAGAGATACTTTATTAAGAAAAACTCTGAAGAAAGTTGAATTAATTTTCCAAACTATATCAATTCTAAAATTTTTGTTCAAAGGGAACAATTTTGACAGGGTATGATAAGGGACAGTTGATGCTCTACAGTACAAACCATTAGGCAGAAATCACTAAATTTGGAATTGATATGCTTCTAAAATTATGAATGTGTACTTTCGAAAGAAGTGTTACGAAAGTTCATTCGATAAAGAATTAAACTATGTTTTGGTGCTTATATTCCTACATATTATTGCACGTAAGTCATCTTGATTCTATCTTAAAATATATAATTTGTCCTTTTAAATTATTTCAGTTTTGTCACCAATCAATTTTTTTAAATAATTTTTGACGTCTTTTAAAACTTTCCATTGTAATTTTTTAGATGAGAATGATTATTGTTACAATGAAACTTAAATAATTTTCATTACATCTATAAATATTTAAATACAAATTTTTTCTATTGCTGAAAGCTAAGGAATGAAACTCATGTTTTATTTTTCACTTTCTGTGACGACGTCATTTTGAGTTTTCTTTTTTATTTGATTTCATCGGAAGAAATATTAAGTATAACCTTTAAGATATTGAGCAATGTACACAATTTTCCAAAAGTTTATATTCGCTATTCTTCAGTATTCTTATCAGCATGTTTCAGTCCATATAATATAGCATCCAACGAGTTCATATAATAGAAGCAAAATTGAATAAAACATGTGTAACGTATTGTTCAAATAAAAATGTGAATGGTTTGTATACATTTTTAATGTTATGTGACTAGATTTTATTTGGAAAGTTCAAGGACTTCATAAACGGATGCCATATTATTAAAAATAAAACATTTTAATGCCTATCATAGTTTGATTTTTCTTAAATTATGACATTTAAAACAGAAATTCCTATTTATTGTTAAACATTAATTGATATTAAAAGCAGCCAAACATGAGACAGAAAGATTCGTACATATTAAAAAAATCAAAATTCCGATATCTTTGCCAGAAAAGTTGTTTTTACATTGAAAAATCGTTCAACACAATTTGAAGTACGCAATCAGTGTGTCTCCGTATAAGTCAAATACAATGTAGCTATTTTGTACATTTTAAAACATCACCAAAAATTTAAGTTCGTGTTACTTATTCGATTCCTATAAATCTTTCAGATAAGTTTTGAGCGCAGAGAACATAAGCAATTCTATAAAATGAGAATTATATTGCTTTGTAAACATTCGAATTCAAATCAAACATCCTTCCTTATTTTGTTTCCATTCTTATATTTTGAAAAAAATGTTTGAACAATGTTCAAACTGCATTTTTTTTATCTTAACTTGTTTATTACTATTGATTATTTCGTTATATCAAACTGTTTTTAACTTTTTATATATAAATTTCAAATTATAATCACACTAATTTCACATATATTGACTGCTTAACTTCAGTATCTGTAATAACTGTCATTTTTAAGCACATGCTGAATATGAGAACATATTTTAAAGATTGCCTTTATAAGTCACATTTTAATATCTATTTCATCTTAGTTAAAAAGCTCTATTTTTTCGCTATTATTGTTTGATTTAAAAAATATAAATCTAAATATTCTATGCATAAAATATATAGCCTTTTATACCATTAAACAATTCCACCTAATCCAGAGTTTATTATAATCGTCAAACTTGTGCAGCAGACTCGAGATACAAAAAAAATCTTTATCGCAAATTTATGAATGGTTACAAAATTATATCGTTTCTGAGGTAAATTGTATTCGATTTTTCTGTCTCAGTTTGCTAATTTCTTACGAAATTAAAAATTAACATTCTTTTTTGCATTTATTTAAATATTCATACAAATTCAGATTTTTAAAATTATTAAATGCAATATTAAACATTATTTGCATTTTAAACGGATAAAAGTTTGTGTTTTTCTAAAATAAACTCAAAGCAATTTTTTCATATATATTAATAAAACTATATGATAAATTTAATACAAGTATAAAATTTTTCATCCTATTAATTTTTTTTAGTTGTAGCACCATCTATTATTTTGCATCGGAGTTTTTAATTTACTACTTTATTGAAATATAAATCTACTTTTTCAGTCATACAAATAAAGCCGTTTGCCGGAATGTTTGACAGATGTTGCTGACATGTTTGTCGGCGATTTTCCCAGAAATGTCAAGCTGTGCTTTGGGTTTATTTCAAGAATAGCAATACATATACAAATTCTGTAAAATAAATAAAAATCAGTTCAAACACGTTACAAAATAAAATTATTAAAATCATTTCCAAATGTTTTACAAAACACAGAAAAATTTAACTAAATTATTTGTTTATAGTACATATTATAGGTTCATAGCATAGTATATATCAAGGTTATTTATTTGAAAACTAAGCTTTCGTAATTGTTTTATTTTTTTTTTGTAAATTATTGCCTTTGTCGGTCATTAATGTAAGCTGATACTTTCTTTGCAAAAATATATACTACAAGGCATGAGCAGACACGAGGAAAGTGTATTTGTGGTTTAAATTCTATAGTTCAAATGTTATATACATTTGGAAACAGAAAATAAAGGTTTGAAAATATTCGATATAAAAATTGAATTGAAAGAATATTGCATTCGTTAGAAAGAACATTCTCAGTTTATTTTTGTTTATAATATTTTCGTCACAATGTAATCTATACTACTATTATAAATGTGAAAGTTTGGATGGATGGATGTTTGTTAGTCAATCACGTCAGAACGGCTGAACAGAATTGGATGAAATTTAGCACAGAGGCAGATTATAGCTTGGAATAGGAATTAATTGAATGGTTAATTTTTTATTAATTAAAAACTAACTTTTTCGCCAAAAATCTGAGGCCAAATCCCGCCAAAAATGAATAAGATTTCAGTTTTTTTCCCCACGCTAACGAGATAAGGCTTAGCGTGTTTTCGATCGAATATTTCAAACGATTCTATTTATTTTCTTAGTGTTTGATGCATTTAAAATTAAACATTTTTAATTAATTGATCTCTCGGATTCATTCTGAAGTACTTTTAAATTAAAATAAAACATGGATAAACAATTTCTAATCTGCATTGCGTTACCCCAACTGGCGTTGAAAATTCACGCATGCGCAGTGTGTTCTGATTGTTGACAACTGTGTTTTCATTTTAATTGACAGTTTAAAAATTATGTGTATTATACTGTTGTAGCTATCTCAACCTCGATATATGAATAAAATAGACTTGATTTTAAAGAAACACGATTTGCTGTTTTGTTTTATTTCAGGTATGTTATGTAAATAAATTGCTTTTAGGTTAGTTGTGTGCCTTTGTAATTAAATTGTATTTATGTTAGTTATATATTTTTCGTATATGCTTATAGTTAAGTGTATCGGTTTTTAGGTTAATTTTAATTTTTTTTATTTGCTATTATTTGATAGTTTTTCGAAATGCCCAGAAAACGCAAATCTAATCTTTCGAAGCGGAGTAATAAAGCTCGGGCTATGAAAGTAGCTAGAAGACCTGTTTGCCATTTTAGTGAGCACTTGCGGACTATCAAACCCCCTTCCAACTGTGGGATAAATGCAAGGACGTTTTATCAGAAGATATCGTGCATAGGCTGGATGACACTCAAATGACCTAATCATTAACGAAGCTTTGGTATTGATTCAGGATAAAACGATTACCATATCTGGAAAATATCTCGCTGATTTCGGCCTATCCCCACCACAGCTAAGAGGGGAATTATTAAGCAAAGTTTTTAAGGAGATCTGTCTGTAGCTTCTTTGGACAATGCTGCAACTTTGCTTAACGATGGCCGGACTGCACATTCCGTTTTCAAATTGCTGCTTAATCTTGCAAGCGAAAATACCCCAACATGCAACGTCACCATAAACAGTACCTGGGGAGTCCTTTTGCAGCAGTGCAAGTTAATAGTATAGGACGAGTGCACAATGGCGCACAAGCATGCATTAGAGGCGTTCAACCGGACATCCTCGGCAACCAGGCGATGATGGGCGGCGTTGTCGTTTTTTTTCAGGCAATTTTAGACAAACACTGCCGACTGCTGATCAAACCGTCAGTTCTCATATATACACATAAACATTCCCACGCGAACGCAATCGCGGGTAATAGCTAGTATAATTAATAAATTTAATCTCTACAGAAAATTCAAAGTCCATTGTTCTAAATATTTATTTAAAAAAGTGGGAATTGAATGGAAGAACCTGGAATAAGATATTAAAATAAACCAATCAGATAGACATTTTTTCCCTCTTAGAAATCCTATAAAAAGTATTTCAGTTAAAAATATAGCATTTTAGATACATTTTTTTTTTCATTCAAACATATTGCCATTCGTCTTCATTAATATTCTGAACACCTCTTACTACCGAATTTTGCTTTAATAAATTTTTAAATATCCTATCTTTGTACTCAGTAGGACAAAAAATTTTAATCTAAAACGAGTTGGCTATCTTATGGGATAGTATTAACAATCTATGTACGAGTTGGTTCCTATATTCTCACATGAATATATTTTGTAAATAAAATTTTAATACACTTAAAGATAAGAAAATAATTCCTAAACTATATTCATTTAAGACTATTGATTATTCTTTTTAACTGGATTAGATATTTATCAAAATCTAAGAAAAGGATCGCCTTTCAGTATAACATAGTGTTGAACATTTACTCATTATCATTGAAATTCATAGCATTTGCAAGGTTTTAAATCTTTTATAAATTTTATTTAAATATTTTTAAAACATTATTTTTAACTATTAAATTGTTACTTTATATCAATGTAAACATATTTTTTTAAGCATGTAATGTGTGAAGGGCAAATAGAACCTGAAGTATTCATATAGATAATGAATATGTGTGCGTGCGTGCATGTTGGCACTCTACACGACAGACCATTTCATTTACAACTAACGAATCCGGCACATATATATTTTGGAGGATTGAAATGCGTACGTCGGAGCAAGTTTCTTAAAATTTAAATTAAAATTTTAAATAATTAAAAATTACTCAGATATTGGACGTTTTTAAATGATAACTTCCGAAATTATATGTAATTTCAAAATTTATTAAACTATTTTTCAGATCTATAAAACAATTTTTAAGATCTATAAAAATATATTTTTATCTTATTTTTAACAATAAGATACATGGTTTCCCTGAAATTGAAGTTGTTTTCAATTTTTCATTCAGCTATGTGATTTTTTTATTCATTCATAAAAGAAAAAGACGAATAACTCTGTTTAAATCTGTATAGTCTGTAAAATGAATAAAAATAGTGGGGTCACAATACCGGAAAATTTATAACATAGATGAATCGCAAGTTTTCGTTTTTAATAGCGTTATGATGACATGGGACTGGTATTCGTTGGAAAAATCCATGCATAAAAATGAGCAGAGCGTACGAAAGACAAATTAATCTAAAAGTGCTTTAATGCATGCACATTTGATAGAATCATAGTAGTGAAATTATATCTAAAAGATTTAACTGGAACTAAATCCAGCAATACTCTTTGAGAACAAGCCGATTGCCAAAGACGACTCGTATATAAAGAATGTAAAGCTGTTTTAAAGAAACTCGAAAAACAGTGCAGATCTTATTTTAGATATAATTTCATTCCTCGTGTTGATAATAATAAATAATCCACAAGATAATTACAATAAATTTGAATTTTGATAACAAAATCGAAATTATATTATTTTTATAATAGAATTCTATTGATTAGGTGTTATTTAAAAACGAAATAAGTTCTCTGAAATATCTAGTTAGTTAATCTGCAATTTTAACTTAAGTTAAAGTTTTCAATTGTGTCTTAATGATTGGACTGCCCAATAAAGAATCACAAAGAAAAATATTTCAAAGTCATTATTGTTAGAAAAAGTTATAAAAAAATGAAAATAATGAGATTACATATCCTATAACAGATGGAAAATATTTGAAGATTTGAAAGTCTTGTTTTAATTTTTTTTTTTTTTTGAAGTACTCAATTTACAAAATGACCCCTTTCATATAGACCCCTTTTCATATAGAAATATCGGAGATATAAGATACGAGTTGATTCCCTTTCTAAGTAATTTGATTCAAAATGATATTTTTCACATTTCATAAAAAGTGTTTCAATATTAAATAAGTAATTTTAAACATAATATGCACATTTTAGATGGAAAATTGTGTAAAAAAATATTTTAACTTTAAACAGTTTCATATTATTCAAAAAAGTGTTTTTAAATTACCTATGATTCTTAAAATAAATTCTAGTTGGGAAAAATTTTGTACTACAAATTTATGATACATAACAGAAACAAAGAGATTTAATATTTTTTTATAAGAAGGTACATTAAAATAAACAGCTCTTTTATTTTCTTTCTTCTTAAACCTTTAAGAGTCTTACCTTTAAGAGTTTTAATAAATATCACCTATATTGAAAAAATAAGTGAAAATTTATCGATTTTAACAAAATCTATAAAATATCTTAAAGAAAGCAACGTGAAAATATAAAAAAAATTGCGAAGTACGCGATATGATCGTTTTCTGTAATCCTGATGTGTCGTGAAAGCATAATCATTTGTGCAACAGACAGCAAAATTGGCTTCAATAAAATTTTTCAAAGCTATTTATAAGAATCACTGCCTTGAGGCGCTGTCTCGTTAAGTTTCAATGTGACGCAATAAAGAACAAAGACGAAAGCATTTACTAAAAAGAAATTCAAGTCTTAGAATAGAACCAGCTAGAACTTTGATTTTTTGAAAATAATTCTTGAAATCTGAGAATTCACTTTCCAAAGATAAAATTCAGATTTATTTATAATGGGATGTTATTTGAGCGCATTATACCACAGAAAACAATTTAGTTCAGAATTCAAATAAAATTTATTGAGTTTCCTTATTGTTAGAATAACTTAATGGTATTGCTGACATAAATTGGGAAGAATACAGTTATGGCAAAGTTAACAAGATGCATATTATGCTATAAGTAGAATAGTTTCAGGAAATTTTATAGAGAAGATTTCAGAACATAATCTAGAAATTGAGAGGTTTAAATATTATTTTTATCTTTTTCCTTTAAGTAATTAAAAGGAAACAAATATTTATTAGAATGTCATTTTATAGCAATCTTAAGAAATGTTTATCTAGTTAATTGTAATTTAGATATGATATTATGTTAAAAAACAACCCAAATATTGAAATAATATTTTCACTGTAAAATTCCCCATATATATTTAAAAATATTTTTTGAGAATAAACAGAAAAGTTAATATCGTCTGCACTATTATGCAGACGATATTAACTATTTCAAATTACCATTTCAAATATAATTTTTTGATTTCTTAAACATAAATTTGTTTTTCTAGGCAAACTAAAATATTTATTGATATCATTAATAATAGGATAAAAAAGAGAATATATTAATAGATGAATTCTGTTGCAGTTGAAAGTTTATTTCCTTTCGTATTCATTATATATTAGAAGATTTAAGCATTCTTCAGTTCGTGAAATAAATATATTTCACAGCTTGTGTTTAAAATTCATTTTTCTCAACCAAAAATCATGATTTTTTTTTGTATAAAACTAAGGCCTATTCATTTAATCATCCAAAAATAATTTTTATATTTATTTATTTATTTTGAAGTTCGATTCGAAAATAACCACCAAAAAATGACGTTATAAACAATATGGAAAAACGTCATTTCCAATATTTTTTTGGAAATTCAGTATTTAATAATTATTTATATTTTACAATATTTAAATTTAAATTTATCCTTTTTTAATCTAAAAAAAGTATCTTCGGCCAATTAGAATGTATATTCAAGTTAAATAATTAATGAAATTTAAATGTCTATAAAGTGGTAGATAATACCATAAATAGAGTGTTCAAGTGATTAAATTTTGAAACATTAACTCTTGTTGAAAATCATTGAAGTGATAATCAGTAAAACTGTGAAATGGAAAATACCTTTTTTTTCAGTGGTAATTGAAAAGAAGACAATCATTATTTTAATTTTTTTTGGAATATGATTTTTAATATATTAAAAATTTAAAATCGCATATTCAAAATATGTTCATAAAATCAGATATATTATTATTTAAAATATGTTATATATTATATAATATATAAATATATCATATAATATATAAAAATGACTAAAATATCTGTAAAATAAATATTCGTATTAAATATGCAATTTTCAAGATTATCAGAATATCTAGTTTATTCTTAAACGCAAACATTCGAAAGGGATTTGAGTTATTGTGAAACTTTTTATTTTTATTTTAAAGCCATCAACTAATAAGTACAATATACTAATATGCATTATGTTTTTTGTTTTCATATAGATATAAAAATACTAAATTAGAAAAAAATCTACGTTTTAAAAAATAATCCAAAAAAATATTTACTCGATAACATTTTTTTGTATTCATTATTTATACAAGTAAAAAAAAAATACAACCACTTCTATATATCTACAAGTTAAGTCAAATATCTTATTCACCAAAGTGATGAACAAAATAAGAAATAAGCCTTACACACACATATATATAATTCATGCTTTCGCATACAACTATTTTGAACTCAAGAAATATTTCTATTCACCCTAATATTAAAAAAAATAATTTTATTAAAATATTTGCTGAAAATAATAAAAATCAGCAAATGAAAATAACTATTCTCATCAACGGATGGGAATTTTGCACTTGAAATTGTAATGTCATCAGGTTTTGGAATTGAATTATCATCAGCGCTTGACGTTATCATTGAAGTATAGATAGGCCTACATAGTTACTTCGAAAATGGCTTTCTACAAAGGAAGAGGCATTTCATTATTTTGAATGAATGAATTATAAGATTCAATAGTAAACTTTAAATTTCTGGATTCTATTTATATAATTTAAAAAATATTCTAGAACCATTAAAATATCATATTAAATACACTAAATGTTCATATCAATTGGAATGAATTAATAATTGGTTTAATTAGAATCAAACCGTTATTTAATTCTCTAGATGTGAAGATGAGTAATTTTCAGTTTATTTCGGCATGATTTTAATGTAATATGAAACTGAATCATTTTGTTTAAAAACAAGCATCAAAATTAGCTAGGATAATTTAACCATATTGGAATGAGCCCTCAAGGATATCTGAAATTAATTTTTAATTATTTTAAAGTGGAAATATATATATTTCCCAATGAGAGTTAAACATTTACTAGGGCTTGAAGCAAATTTAATTAATTAACATACGCAATCCCCCTCACAGCAGTGAATTGCTTCTCCTTTTATGAAGATTAAACTTTTGAAACCATGTGCCTACGTATATCTTTGCATCAAACTAGAACTCTGTAGAATGCTGCTTCGTCATATGAAAATATTTACCAATTATCTCTGAATGTTTTGAACATTTTGTCGCTAAATCCTGCTGAAACTGTGAGAATATGCTGTGGATATATTTATTCCGGTCTTGCAAATGATTTTGTCAGCAAAGTTTATAACTAACATTCATGTTGTAATCACGATTCTGAGATATATTTGTTCTAAATTAAAATTTCAAATGCATGAGAAGTGTTTATCTTCAATAGATTATAATCCTTAACCCACAATGAAGGTTTGTTTAAAATTTATGTAACTTTAAATATTTTGCATACTTGAATAGATATCATAAAAAGAAAAAATAATAATAAGTTTGTGTTTTATGATATATAACTGATAATTAGGGATTGCAATACCGGACCAAAATTTCAATACCGGTATTCGGTATTTTTTAAATCTTAATACCGGGATACCGGTTTTAATACCGGTATTAGAAATTTTAGAAAAAGAAAGAAAACAGAGGTGTTTCTTTGTTTTATTTGCCAGTTTTGTTAGAGAGAGTAAATATCACAAAAATAATTTGTAACTTATAAATTATAACAGTATATAATCACAAAAAAGTAAAGAAACATCTTATTTATTTAAATCACAAAAAAAGTGTAAATATCACTATTCAGTCTGTGGTACTATAACAAATTTTTGAAATGTGATCTTAAAAAACATAATGCATCAATTGTACTGTCATTAAGCCTGAAAAGTAATTTTGTGTAAAAATGACCAGCTGTCGAAGACGCTCTTTCGGCATATACGGTAGTTGGTGGTACTGTTAAAATGCGCGATATACTTTTTCCAAGTATTTACCTCTAAATCCCTCATCTTCAAATAAATCGATTTCCCGTCGGATGGTTTTGGATATAACTGATTTCTGTATTGTATTTTTGGTTCGTTGAAATTTTATTTATCGCTAATTCTAATTTTTGTTCAAGAGACAATTCCTTTTCACTATCGACAGTAGTGACATCATAATCTTCGATAATTGAACCGAATTCTTCCGAATGTGGATAGGTTTGTGGGTAAACAATTTTAAGAAAATTTACTCTAAACTTAATCAGATTTGAATTGGTTATTTTCTTTTCTTCTTTTTCATTTTCATTTTTAAAATCATTATAATTATGTTAATACCATAAGACATTTTCTATTTCGGTATGCCTTTCTTCTGTGAGATTTTTCAATGTAATATATAATTCTTCAGATAGTGACGTGTGCTGTTCTTTCAGTGACTGCAACATGAAATTTATTGTTGCATTAGCTGTTAATAAATTAAAATCTCGCCGACATAATGCCTCAACAGCCAGTTTTATTGGAAGTAGAGCTGGTACAGTTCTAAATATTAAGTCGAATTCACTATCTGAAAAATTAATTTACAGGTTTAAATCGATTATTGCTTTTTGGATTGGATTTCTAAATTTCCAAAATCGTTCCATCATTAGGAGTAAACTGTTCCAACGTGTTTTAAAATCTATTTTTAACATATATTCTGGTTTATTTTCAGTTAGTATATATTTTAGTAATATATCCTTTTTATAGGGAAACGTTTAAATATCTTAACAATTTTTCGAACTTTATAAATTATAGGAAGCAATTCTTGATAGGTAAATATTTCATCCTCATTAGCAATATCTTCCTCAACAATTACATTGTCATTATCTTCATTGTCAATATCACTCTCACTCTTACTCTTTTCAAAGTTGGGTTCCGAAATTTCTATATCCACAGTATTTGGATTCTTCTTTTCTTTATTTTTTTCGGTATAACACATCTATTACTCCTAATTGAATTCCATGTGCATAGTACAACTGCTGATTTGCACCAATCAACTTTCCAACTTTTTTCATAATTGTTGCTCCATCAGTCGTTTTGGATACAGTATTTTCTTTCAGGGATAATCCATGTTTCGCTAATTTAGATTTAAGTAATTAATTAAGCCATTAATTAGCTAATTAATTTCGCCCGTTATGGAGACATAAAAACAAAAACGTATACTATTTTGCTATGTTCGCGATACTTGAACATATAGTGGAGACAATTTTAAAAATTTCTAGTAAATACCGAAAAACCGGTATTTAAACTTGTGAATACCGGTATTACGAAATTGTACAAATGGCTCAAAATACCGATATTCGGTATCCCGGTATACCGGTATTGCAATCCCTACTGATAATTCAACTAATGATTCGGAGTATTAACAGTTTCTCAATAAATTATTTATATCTGAATTATTTATTCATATCTCATGAAAATTAATTTAGTAATTATGTATTCATATTTTTAAAGGTAAGCAATGGACAGAAAAAGCAGATTTTCATTATATTTTTTACATTATATTTTATTATTTTCAATATGACAGTGACATACGAATTATTTTTTCAAAATATGATGTATAAATTAATCATAAAACTTAGAACGCGAAACTTGCATACAGCTAATAATAGGTTTTATTACACAAAGAGACACGCACGCACACACACACACACACACACACACACACACACATATATATATATATATATATATATATATATATATATATATATATATATATATATATATATATATATATATATATATATATATATATATATATATATATATATATATATATTAAACTCTTAATTTCATCCAAATTAATTTCCAAGATTTTATCTTAATTTAGCCCATCGTAAATTCATTCTAAAATATTCTCTTATTTCGTGATCCAATTCCACTTTCGGTTTAATTAATTCCTCTGTAAAAATAATGCGCCATCAGTACTACATATCAAGACAAAGTGAAATCTTCGGTTGCCCGTGAAAATGTGTCAAAGATCATCACTTGTATTGAATTGGCGCCTGGCCAGAAATCCTATGTTATATAAGACAAGTGATCATTTGTTCGTCCCTTTTTGCCTTCTGCTTTTG
Source organism: Argiope bruennichi (assembly GCF_947563725.1). Lineage (NCBI taxonomy): Eukaryota > Metazoa > Arthropoda > Arachnida > Araneae > Araneidae > Argiope > Argiope bruennichi. Next base: position 105,085,565 of record NC_079152.1, read on the forward strand.
TGTCGCACTGCGTCCTCTTGTAAATAATCATGTTTGCCTCCTGAGAGAGAATAAAACGAACTTAAAAATACCAAGTCTCTTCACTGCTTCGAACCTGCATTTCATGCATTCATGCATTCAACCAAAATAATGTTACATATTATTCAGCCGGCAGGATTCGAAAAACCTTTATATATATATATATATATATATATATATATATATATATATTATTTTTCCTCGCCTAATTTTTGTTTACCTATTAAAAGTGAGCTATATTTTATTTTAACCAAAAAAGTTCCCTCAAAGTCTATTCGACCCCTCCCCCCCCCGTTAACAAATTCTGACGAGATTGACTAGGGGGGAAGTATCGCAAATTTACTGAACTGAACTATTAATAATATGGCTTCTAAATGCTTCAGAATTTGTGTCGCAATTTTAAAATAGATATGAAATCTTCATGGATTCAGATGTGTCATATATCGAAAATTTTCCATCAGTTTTGGAGTAAGATTTCTAAGATCGTTTAGCTTTATTTTTTAAATAAATCTTGGAAATTATAGTTGATTCTGAAAAATAAATTAAAAATTTTTCTTAAGACTTCTGGAATAGAAAATAGAAATTTTCGTACAATTTGTACCTACAAAACATAGTATCCTTTAATTCCTTTTTGGGGAATATAAGCAGACTTAAGGTTGTTTTTTAAAAGTTGTCAGACGTTCAAGAATAGGTTATTGCTTTTGGGACACAATATAATGTCAGAAATAATATCTTACAAAAAGCTGTAGATTAAGTTAGTTTATGTAAACAATTCTCCATTATTTCTGCCTTCTGTATAATGGTTGGTAATATTCAATTGATGATTGTGTTAAATTTGGCCACACTTTACCTCTATGATTGCGCATGAATTCAATTAATGCGGGTCTCCATGGTAATTCTCCCAAATATTTCCAATAATGTACTTGCATCCCAATAATGTAAAATGCACATGCTCTGGAATCGATTATGTTAATTACTCGATTGCAAAGCGTTTTTGTCAATCCTCCATTCATTTTATATCGTTATCAAAATTAAAACAATAAGTAATATTTTAATTACTTAAAGCATTTATTTGTATTTTAAGTAATTTAAGATACTTCTAGGCGTAAATTTTACTTCATTTGTATTGCCATTTCAAATTTATATAGTGTAGCATTAGATTAAAAGAATGGCTATTGTTTTCAATCAAAAATAATTTATTTGGGTATTTGTAAAAGAAATTTTTAGTTATAGTGAAGCTTAAAAAATAAAATCTACCGTTCAAAGCTTGAAATCATGAAGCATTCACTTAAAGCGCGCATCTTGTGCATCTAAAATTAAATAAGCATCTAAAATTAAATTAGATCGATATTAGATCGTAATTAGATCAATATTTGAAGTATGTGATAAAAATTTCGTGTCAAGCTGTAATTTTGAAAACATAATTGATGAAGTCGTAGTCTTATTTTATTCAGTTATTTTGTTTCAGTAATTTAAATTTTTGCAGTTTATTGCCTTCATAAAATCAAAAAACACATTTAGGCTGTAAAAAGAACAAGCTGACTTTCAAATTCTATTACATTTTAACAATCTTTTTATTTTAACACTTTAGAAAATTACTGGTTTTCTAAATGGACTTAATTTAAAGAATTCACCAAATTAAAAGAGCACTATCCACATTTACTAACATACAAAGGAGAATAATCAACCTTACATTTTATTTTAAAACGTCATTTTTCATGACGCTAAGAAAGTGCCTCATCCTGAGAACTCTGCAGGTGGTACTTTAAACTGCTTTTCAAATTTTTTGGTTTGAATTGTTGTTTCAAAACCTTTATGTAGTAGGAAAAGCAAAAGTGGTTTCGCCCATTATAAATAAAGGTGTTAGAGATTAAAGTCAACACATAAAAATTATTAGATGAAAAAAAATGATATTGTTTTTGTCTATCTCGATTTTTATAGGATGGACGAACACTACATACATATTCAAAGTTTAACCATAACATTTATGTGCAGCAGCTTTATTCAGTTTGTCGATTCAGACTTTTTGACAGTTTTCTTGAAGACATGATATTCAGTTTTATACCTGTGTTACCTTGATGATGATGTCGTGTCCACGTTACCACGGAAAGGGGATGCAGTAGCTTTTGAGGATAAAGACGCCTTAGCTCCCGAGGGCGGAAGTCTGACTTCTAGCTCATATAAAGATGAAACACACATTCGCTTGCACAACTGCTTTTTACAGGGAGGGGGGCACATTCACACACCTCGCAGATAGAACACAGATGAAGAACAACCATGCCCGAACCGGGATGCCCAGATCACGGGGAAGATGCGTTACCTCTGTGCAAGGACGGCGGTTGTGTCACTTTTACTTGCAAATAATTCTTTTATTTTTTGTTAAAATTTTAATATTTCAAGATTAATTAACAAATAAAATAAATAATATGAGAAAATTATGCATGTATTTAGATTTTGCAATATTTTAAATAATACATTTATTGATTCATTGATTGAAAACATATTTTTATTCATTTTAATAATTTTTAAATTGGAAGAGTATGCCTATTTATAACAGTCTAAAATTTAGATATTTTTTCATCGATTATAGTTCATATCTTGCGTAAAGAAATATTACACAAAAAAAATTCTTGAAATTCCTTCTTTTATTATCCCATATTAATTTCGCAGAATAAAAATTAAAAAAAAATCATGTGTTTTTTTTCCTCTGAATCTTTATATTTTTTAATTCTGATATTATTACTATGTTCAGAATAATTTCACTTTTATGCATTTTACTGCTTTTAACTTTTTATTATTTAGCAGTAAAATCCTTCGGCTATACACAAAAAAGTTTTTTAAAAAATAAGAAGGAAGAGAAAAATAAATGGATGTTGCAAAGAAAAAATGAAGGAAATATACATTTCGTCAAATTATGTGTTAATTTTATTTTTTGCTTAAGTTAATTAAAGAAAATAATTAATAATAATGAGCAAGAAAGCAGAAAAATGAACATATTAGCAGGTAAATACGAATTATTAATGCATTCACTATTTCAAATAATTTGATTATAATGAACATTATTTTCGGTTCTAACTTATAGGCATGCTTCATTTCTTATATAAAAATTCATTATAAAAATAGAAATGATGAATATATGAGATTTTATATATGAGCAAATATTTTATATATGATGAATATATATGCAAATTACTGGTTATTATTGAGACATCATTTTATTTCTATACCACTGATATAAAAAAGAAAAACTGGCATTAGCGTAAGAGTTTTTCTTTTGCTTCTATCAGCCAAAATATCAGTAAACGTTATTTCTCGTTATCACCTATGAGATCTAATGGCTTATGTTATGAAAATATTTCGGGATGAGACAGATTTCTCTCTATGGGGATCAATATATATATTCTTGAATTTTTAAATTTTCAAATTTTCGCTTCTTTTGAATTTATACTCAGTGCACAGAAAATCATTTTGTATAAGAGAAACATAAAAGAAGAAAATATAGAAGCTTGCTATAACATTTTTTATGATGTTAGAAAAAGTATTTTTCCCAAAGAATTTACAACTGCATTTTTCAAAAAGAAAACTTTAAAAAAAATTATATTTAATCCCCTTATATAGACAGTGCGTAGCTTGAAAAAATAGGACAAATCATTTACCTACTTCCAAAGTGGAACCAACGTGGCTCAAAAGACAGGCATCGCCAGGTTCCCTTGACGGAAGCATGTGCAAACACACGATCGAGATCTTAGAAACTGGATTGATGCCTTTCTCTACTGAAGGGCAAGATTTTATCCCAAATGTCAATATTTGCTTCCTTTGCCAAAGATGTACTCCTTTAAGAGGAGAAAAGCTCTATATTCCGCAGCGATGTCTCTTCTTTTCTGTACGTTCTGCATCAGAACGATAGATAAAAAACAGATAATATTCTACAAACAATGAAAGATAGATGTATACATCAGATATAAAATTAAAAAAAGACAATGAAATTATAAATATTTGAAATTTTTAACCTTTTCTTAAAAAATTCCATTGGAATTTACAATGGATTGATGATTTCAGGTTCTATCTGCAGGAAAATGTAAGGGGATTTGCTTTGGAAATTGTGTCACCCTAGTTACACATGATTTTTATAATATAAATTAAAATCGATCCTGCAAGAATTATACGTTCCATGAAGCTTACCTACAGATTAAAAAAATGAAATGGGCCGAATGTAATAAAGTTGCATAATGGAATATAGAACTTAAATAAAGTTACAAAAATGATTGTAAATGTATATCAAATTTTGTTCCAAAATGATAATTTTCACAACAAAAAATATTTTTTTATCACGGTTAATATTAATGAATGACTAAATATTTATATTTCTGAAGGTTTTATCTAATTGAATATATAGTTTTATTTAAATGGAAGATATTCTTAAAATTCAAATTTTTAGAATTTCTCAATTTATAAATTAATTTAAGGATTTGTTTCTGGTGTGTTAATTTCTGGTTTGTTGCGTGCTGTGGTAAGTTTACAAAATTTACATATCAATAATAAGTAATGAAACATAAATAAAAAATATCTAATTAGATTCAAAATATTAACTTATTTGTATTTAAAAATAAAAAGATTTCAAATGAAGCGATATAATTCAGAAAAAAACTTGTTAAACAATAAATATAATTTAACTGGTAGATAATTCAATTATGAATCATAGATATAAACTTCAGAAGTAGATATTCCATCATATTTCATACTTTTTAAAAATTATCTAAAAGCCAAATATTTCTTTGAAAACAAAATTTTCAAATCAAAAGTAGAAATTTCGAAATAGGTTATATCGTTAACTATCCTTTTTTTTACATTTCTCAAAGAAAAATTAATAATTTTTGCACAAAATAAAGAATTTGGGAAATTTTTCTTTCACGTCATTGCATTAAATGTGAGGATATGATCAAACCAGATGTGAACAAAATCTGACGTATCCATTATTAAATGAGAAAAATTTCTGAGAAAAAAGAAAAATTAACTGAGAAAAAAAGAAAAATTAACTGAGAAAAAAAGAAAAGTTTTTCTTTCTTTTATATAATTAGGAAAATTGAGACTGGAGTTGTTGCTTGTTAAGTGACGATATTATTTTCTTACTAATTTAATCAAAATAAATAATAAATAAAATATAAAATAATAAAATGATAATAACTCGTATTTTATTGTTTATTAGACAAATTAGGAGCGATTAGACACTGCTTCATTTAAATATCTGGATGTAATTGATGCAAGTAATCGGCCGATATCTATAAAGATCAATAAGTGCAAATCAAAAAATTAAAAGAAATATTTGAAATCGTTAGAAAATGTACGTGAGTTTTAGAAGAGATTTCGAAATAACTGCAGTGGCATAAACTTTATATACAAGAAAAGTAATTCAATTTGATTCGATTTAAATTTGATTTTTCAAATATTTTCACGTACATTTATCATAAAAATACAGGACTGCGATAAAAAGAAAAGGAAAAAATGTTTTGGTAACTCAAAACTTTAAATGATGAATTGCTATTATAAACAGAGTTGAAATTTTTTATGTAGAAATTAGTAATAAAGAAATTGTTAAAGGGTTTTGACAATTATTAGAACAATATAGTTCGAAAACGCAGAATGTTTTAATATATAAATGAAGTGTAGATGCAGAGTGTTTAGTATCAAATGTCCTTATATGTACTATACATTAAAATATGCTTTTAACCGAGGGGATGAATGAAATGAGTTTTATTTTCAAAGTATATTTACAAGAACAAATTTAATAACATCGAATTCCATCTGAAGGAATGTTGTAATTACACGAACAGCAGGTTGTCTTAGTCGAACACAATTCGCAACTGTTGCCATTTCGTTCTGTAGAAGTTTGGTGAATCTTATTCTCCATACTAATAATTCTTATAAAATGTCGGCAGGCAGAGTATAATTATTACAGTTGGTAAATTTTATTAATTCAAATTCCATAACTTTATATTATTTATTATTAAATTACTTATTTGCACTTATACAATTTATTATATTTTATAATGTATGTTAACTAAAATTGCACTCAATTATCTTTAGATTTTAACCTGGAATAAAAATTTCAGTTGGGTCTTGTTTAAAAGATATTAAACTTAATTAAGAAAATTAATTAAGTTATTAAGCTTAATAAAGATATTCAATTTATGTAATAGGAAAAAGTCTCATCCAAAAAATACTCAATTTTATTCATTTCAATCCTGAATTGACTTAAAAACTTCTTCCGGTATTTGCAATTAAAAATCTTTTTAACTGATTAGTGTTGATAACTAGTAATTCATCACTACTAAATAATCCTCTTAAACATTAGAATGTGAATATTTATATTCATTTTATGAGATTTATTGTTTCATGTATTATTATTTTAATGAAATTTCTGTCGTAAATATAAAATTCCAATATTTGAGATTTAACTATGTTTTCTATTTTAAAATGCCTTTTAATGACCCAGAAAAAGCTTTTCGATGAAGCCTTTATCCATCGTTAAAAAATGAAACTTGTAAATTTCTATCAAATTCATCTTAATAAAGTAAAATGCATTTAGAAATAAGCATTCGAAAAGTTAAATATAAATATTTGCTTCGAAAACAAATATAAATATTTGTTTTTCGAAGCGAAATTATAGAAATTATTACTTTTGTATACAAAATTATTCAGACGTGAAATTTTCAAAATATGCAATCTTTTGAAAATGAAACATCAAAAAAGACGCTGAAATTTAATTAAAGAAAACTGAAACTACCATCCTTTTGTTAATTGACTCAACGGATTTAGTTTCTCATCCTGAATAAATATCGTTTTTATTTCAAAAAGGATATCAAAATAAATAAATCAGAAATAGTAAAAAAAGTAAATAGAATATATTAATACAAACAATTAAAATGTATGTATATTTTAGAATAAACGAAATATGGAAATTCTTTTCCTATTTAGTTATTTTTTATAACACTCTAAATATAAATAAAATTAATAAATCGCTGAAAATAGAAAATAAGTTGTAAATCTTAACCAGAACTTCAAAATTAAATTTTATTTTCTTCGAAATATTATAAATAATTATGGAAGATGAAATTTGAAGATACAACAGAAAAAAGATGCATGTAACGATGCAATGAAGATTTTAAAATGAGAATATAAGAGTTCATACATAAATGAAGAAAATTATAGAATAAGAGTTAATTAAAGAATATTATTATGAAAAACTTCATTTAAAGAATGAAAATGAATTTGATAAAAATTCAAATTCACTAAGTATATTTCTATTATTTTTTTATCTTCCAAATTTTAATAAAATATATATAAATACATTTAGAATATTAATGAAACAATGTTTTAAAAGCAGTTTTAATTATAATTCTCAGGAAAAAATATGACGAAAGGATACAGACAATTTACATGCTCCTTTTAAATTAGAAAAGTAAATCATTGTACATATCTATCACAACATTGCCTCATATTAAAACCCCATATAATTGCACATATCTTTGCTTAAACCAGAATAATAGGATCACCCCTACTCCTTTTACACGACATTAATTAGCATCCAAACGCTTACGAACAAATGACATTTGCATTAGGTAAGTGCATGCATAATTAATTGAAAATGCGATCTTTGAACACCGTTTAGGACCCAGCTTGTAGTTGACAATCGTTTTCAAAGATTCCTGAGTGAAGGTGAGGTCAAAACCCCTTTTGTATCAAACATTTAAATGCATGAATTTGCATTCAGAATTGATCCTATGGCTTGTGCTAAAAGTATTAAGCAGTAAAGTATAAATAGACGGTTGAACAATTAGGTATATCAAAAACATTTATTATACTTTTTTATGCTCAGTGAATCATTTGTACATTGCTTGATTTAATTATGGTTTGAGGTTAAAAGATTCAGAATTACAAAATATTTTGTTTCATTTAGATTCGTTTATTTGGCGAATCTAAACCAAATTTATTAAGAAGAATTATAGAAAGTGCGAACCAAATAAAAAGTTGCAAATAACAGTACAAAAAAATTGAAGATAACAATATAATAAAAATCATAAGACATTTTTTAATGTAAGAAACATATCAGTCCATTCTATCTTCATAGAAAAAGCATTTATTTGTTTTCTATATTGTACGCATAATTGTGCTGAAGAGTGGAATTTTATATATTATTAAGATTCTTTGTAAAGTCATGGCAAGAGAACGGTGCAATTTATCGAAAAGGTTGAGTAAGAGAGGTTGCGAGTATTCGGAGCTTATATAGTTTTAGAAAAGAATTCACCGGCAAAAGTTTTATTCCGTGGGGAAAATATTAACCAAATAAGTCAGTAGTTAAGTTGCAATGAAGCTGGAGTTCCAGTGATAAAGAAATTATTAGAAATCGTCATGAATCCCCTCCCTTCCAACCTCAGATGACAGTTAGACCCATGCTATCAAAAGATTTTACGAAGTGGAAGCAAGCTTAATAAATAGGTTTATAAGAATATGTTTACTTATGCTATAATGTCACATTCCCATATATGATGTACATTCCAGAGTACCAGTCTTTTAGTATAGTAAATATATTAATAAAAAAAATAAGAATAATCAATATTTGGTTATCATATACTGGATTTGTTCATATTTATCTTGTCTATATTTTCTTTGAAAGAAAATCTTTAACATAATGAACACATTATAAATTATTTCTATTATAGAAGGAATTGTTGAAATTATTTAGAAAGAGAAGAAGAGCATTAAATCCCAAGATTACTCTAGAGACAAGCTTGAATGATTAAAGATTTAAGATGCATCTGCTGTAATCTTTATTATACTTTGTTAACACTATGAAGCGCAGCTCCGAACCTATGAAACGAATGTTGATTGCTTTCCTGGTTTAATATACCTTTCGAAGCGAAATGAGTGTATTATGATGGGAATAGTGTGTGATTAGTTTTAAATCCATTCATTTGGGACTAAACTCAACCTTTCCAATTCTGAACTCATTTACTCTTATGAAAATCCTTAATAGATTTTATGATTCAAAATCCTCAGTAGATTTAATTTTATCAAATAACATTTGATGAAATTAAGATAACAGATTTCATTGACTTTAGTTAAATCTATTAGATATTTTTAATAACGACAGACAATTTTAATATATTTTGTTAACTGACTCAAATAATTTGTTTAATATTTAAATCATGGTTTCTTTCTTATTTTCATTTATTTATTCACTGGCATGTTGAGTGAATACGAAATTCTAGTGAATCTGCATGGCGAATAATCATAAACTAATTAAAATATCAAAACTTTTGCACAATTTGAATGCTTAGTTTTTAGTGATAATCTATAGAGATTTCAATACAAAATAGCTCTAGAGCTTAAAATATATCATGAGTGTGCTGAGTACTTACACTGGAATGCACACTCGCTTAGTAACACATATTCTTTATTTTTTTTTAATTTGTAGTGCATTTTTTGTTTTAATATTTGAATTCAGAATTGCATATTGTATTTTACTGCTTTTCATAGACAGAAAACAATCAATTCACCACTGTCAAATTTTTAAAAAACTCAAATGAATATATATATTTTGCAGAAATTTTAAATCCTGCTTGAAATAGTCACGTATTCGGGGAATATGTATCGTCCCAACACCACGATACTGTAATTTTAATCATTTTTCTTCATTTAAATTAAATAAATATTAAGCCTTCCTTCCTTTGATTTTGAACAACGGCAGATGATCACTGCTTAAAACTTTGATGAAATCATGGAATCAACTATAACCTCAGTGTAACAATGAAACAGAAAAAATAATATATTATAAAATATTTAAAAAAGAATTTAGTTTAAGGGTGCATTGTTATATATTGAGGATTCTTACCCTTTAAAATAAGAATGTGCCAAATTTTAAAGCTATAAGTCAAGCATATACTCTGTATAGCATTAACAGATAGATATATAAAACATACACATTCATAATGTTTTGGGATTTATAGGCCCCAAATTCAAATTTATCAAAATGCAAGAAAAATTCACATTGTCATTCCGGGAAAGCAGGGCTATGAAATAAGTAGTGTTCAGGTTCTGAAGTATCTACCTCCTCAATAATACCCTGATCCAACCAGGCCTTAAAAGTGTTTTCATATTCTTCTATTTTTCCTAATTTCTTTAGAGATTTAATGGAAATTGCAAGTCTTTTTTCAGAAATACCTTTGCAGTTTGTTAAGGAGGGATGTCCTTCCACCCAAGGTAATCGTACTTGGTACCTTCCTTCTTCATTTCTAGTTACAGTTCGAAAAAATGCTCCTTTACTGATTGTTCCAATTCTTCCCTAGTTTTCTTTTCAATTGGACACAAATTCCAAAAGTGTCTAATCGCCATAAATCTGAGATGACTGCATCATTAACGTGATAGGATAGAACAGTAGATGTACTGTCACTTTTTTTATATTTCATTTGTCTTTCCCATAAGCGTCCTGCCTAATTTTTCCTACACCTACTACTCCTGAACTAAGTTGCATTACTTCTTCTGTGAATAGTATACCAGCGACGTCAGCCCCAATTAACAAATGAATTTCTATGGAGAAGACTGTTACAATAATTGGTCATCATAAGCATGCACCACATCAGTTAACAATATTCTATTAGATTTAAGTTCTCTCATATAGAGAGAAAACTTTACTCTAGAAATATCGGAACAAATCTTTTACTCATCTAACACCTCAAAGTTACAATGGTAATTATTATCGACATTACTTAATCGTACCCGAAACTTTTTTATGATTAGCCGCTTTTTCAACCCCTCTAAATAAAGAATGCAAAATAGATTCCTCACTGATAATTTCATAATTCATTCTTTCTGCGGCGTATTTTGATATGTGGGACATTTGAGACCCTGTATCATATAGACAACGAATTAATTTTGTTTCACCGTTTCCGCAAATTTGAACTACTAATGTTTGTAAATAAACTTGAAGTAAGGGTATTTTGTTAGTAAAAGAGCTGTCTAACATTTTTTTCTTCCGAACTTTTTTCATCCATTTTATTACTTGTGCATTCATCATTAGCATTACACATGATAAGTAAATGTTTCCCATTCGATTTAAAACAATAAATTGTTTGCTTACAGAAACGCGCATTATGTTTAGGTTTAGAATTTAAGCATCGAAAACAAATTCCGCGATTTAAAAGAATTTCCTTCTTTTTTTCGCATGTTAAACCCGTCGCAAACCTACAATCTTGAGTCATATGCGATTTATCACAAAAATGTCATTCCTTATTTTTTAAAATCAACCGGATACGAATTCTTCTCGAATTATTAAAATAAATCTACACCATATGGCCTATTTACTTTTACACGGATATGATGATCCAGCGTTTTTTTATTATGTTTTTCTAAATCGAAAGAAGAACGCGCAATATTTATTTTTTGTTCAGATTCAATTTCCTTTTTAAGAAAGTTTAAGAGATGAGTCAACCTATCTCTCCCTGAACTTTCTGCTGTATTTAATTCAATTTGATTTCGTTCTTAAACACTCAATAAATCGCTTGGAAAACACAACTCTACAAGAGGATATAGCAATATACTTGAAAAGTTGTCTTCTGTAACTCCGAAGGATTTTAATGCTCTGAGCTGCCTTTCTAAAGTATCGTAAGTTTAACTAAAGAATATTTTTGACCTTGAGGATTCGCGTTATTTATGACCACCGAAAGAAGCTCTCTAATGTAAACTTCGATCAGTAAATCATCTCTTTCGAAGCACTGTTTTAAACATTTGACAGCTTCCTCATAATTTTTTCCTGTTGGAGGGAAAGATTCCACTATTTGCCTAGCTAGCGAACCCTTTTGTGTTGATTGCAACAAATACTGAAATTTGTCACCGTCTATAATATCTTCATCTTCATGAATCTTTTTAGACTGCCCCCACCATTGAAGTCATTCTTTAATGTTTCCACTAAATTGCTTTAATTCCAGCTCTGGAATTCTAAATTTACGATTAGTATTATCGACAGATTCTTTCATTACAGTAACATCTTGTTTAGGTTTTTCTAAAGCATTTATTCTTCTCTGTAGTTTCGTTTTCGTTTCTAAAAACCTATCTTCATAAGTAGTAATAGCTTCATATTCCAAATTAAAATTTTCTTGTGCGCACGTTGCATCGGTTTGCAAAATAGCTAAAATATTTGTATCTAAATCATTTAATTCTTTAAATTTCAGTTCCAACAGAACTATCTATGTAACCAAGATATCTGTGTCCTCTACTTTGTTTTCTAAATTTTCACAAGCTTTATTTAATGATCTCGTAAAATTACTCCTCGTAGGAATTCTTAACTTTTTAATACTTTCGACATCCATTTCTAATAATTCCTAAATTCCAAATACCTCGAATTCTATATTATTTATGTAGTTTCTATATACGTAAATCCTGGCAGGGATGCCAGATTTTCGGATTTCTAGGCCCCAAATTCAAGTTTATTGAAATGTAAGAAAAATTCACTCTTCCTTGTCATTCCGGGATCTTATAAATGAAATAGAATCGAGGTATTCCAAGGTGAATTAGATCCCATAAACATCGAAATCATTAATCCAAGTATTCTCAATTTTATCATCACTTTTATTTGCAGGACGAGAACACAGGCACAGATAATTATATACAAATATTTACACATTTCATTTTACGTGTACTAACTCTTTATAAAACACACAACCATAATTGGTTCCATCATACACAATTCATCAATCCGAACTCAAACCTAAACTTACATCTCTTACTCTGTAGGATCATGGGAAATTTTTTCCTGGCGTCACCAGCGCGCATGCGCTAAAGGGTTACATGTAATAAGGGTTACGCCAGGAATCCCAACATAATCAATAACAGAATTCCTTTCGTTATTTTTTTAACAGTGAGAAACGTAATATAAGATTGAAGTTCATTTTAAAGAAACACATAGATGAATACTTTTTAAATTAGCATTTCACATATTTCCCTTTTAATAAACTTGTGGTGATGTTCATGTAGAGTGTAGTATAAAGTATTTCATCGCCATTAGAAAAATAAACTCTTTATTACACTAACTACTATCGAACATCGCTGCTTAGCGCACGTATATACAGAACGGGGATTCCCCGGGAGAAGTAATAACATAGATTGTATTAGGGAAAGTAGATAGGTAGCGCTTTAGAATGACATGATTAAAGATGGCGCTACGATCACTACATGAGTATCCCCCTAGTGAACAAGGAGAACGACAAATGTGATAATACAAGATAATTATACGCGCATAAAATAAAACATCACATAATACAATAAGTATAATATAGGATAATGATTTCAAATGGTAAATAGAAATTGAAGTAAATAGATGCAATAATATATGAAATACATAAAATTACAGTTACAATATATATATATATATATATATATATATATGCGTAGCAATTTATATCTCAGTAATTAATCTCGTTGGAAAATGGACATGACGTCCACTACGAGTGGCAGTTGGTTTTGTCGGTAATTGTTCATTTTTAGAAGAAAGTTCACCTTGAGTTTTATGAATAGTTGCAGGTATAGAAGGTAACGAGTCATTAGATCCTGTCATCACATATGCAGGTTTGACACGGTCTATGGAAACTGTTACATTTTTATTATTAACTTTTAATACAAAAGTTTTATCTTTCCTGCTGATTACAAGGTGTGGACCAGTGTAAGGAGGTGAAAGAGGAGGTTTAACACTGTCCACTCTCAAAAATACATGAGAGCAAGTACTTAAGGATGGATGAATATAAATAGGTTTAACCGAGTGTCTAGACGTAGAGATAGGATTTATAGATTGCATTAGTGCTTTGAATTTTGATACATAAGTATCTGTTGGTACTGATAGATCTACTTTTGAGGTTAAAATGTCAGAAGGCAATCTGAGGGTTGTACCAAAGACTAATTCATCACATGTGGCATTTATGTCCGGTTTAATTGCAGATCGAATTCCGAGTAAAACTATGGGAATAGTTTCAGTCCAGTTTGGTTGACAATGGGCTATAATAGAACTCTTAAGATCCCTGTGGAAACGTTCTACAAGTCCATTGGATTGGGGATGGTAGGACGTTGTGCGGATTCGATTTGTGCCCAAAATATTATTCAAATGTCTGAATGGATGTGAATCAAAATTTTTACCTTGATCTGTAGTTATAGTTACTGGACAACCGAAACGAGATATCCAATTATGAATTAGGGCTTTACATGTTGTTTCAGCAGTTATATCTGAAGTAGGAATAGCTTCCGGCCATCTGGTAAATCGGTCAACTATTGTCATACAATATTTATAACCATCAGATAGTGGGAGTGGTCCTATGAAATCAATGTTTATATGGGCAAATCGAGCATCTGGCAAAGCGAAAGTGCCTATAGGAGATTTTGTATGTTTTTGAATTTTAGAACGTTGGCAATTATGACAAGATTGAACAGAATTTTTAATAAATGAATTCATGTTTGGCCAAAAATAACGTTTAGTAATCAGCTTTCGTGTTGCCCGAATGCCAGGATGAGAAAGATTGTGAATATTTTCAAAAACTATTGAACGAAAAGAATTTGAAATGTACGGACGAGGTGAATTAGTAGATAAGTCACAATACAAGGTTACATCCTCTAAGGGAAAATATTGCTTTTCTATTTTGCAATTTGAAGACTTCAGATATTCTTTAAGTTCAGAATCATTTAACTGTGCAAGTGAGATGTCATTAAAATTTAAATTTTTCTTTGAAATTGTATTGATTTCAATGCGAGACAATGCATCTGCAACAATGTTTTCTGTACCCTTGACATAACGAATATCGGTAGAAAATTGGGATATGAAGTCTAAATGTCTCAGTTGACGAGGTGAGCATTTATCCGGCTTTTGCTTAAAGGCTTCAGTAAGGGGTCTTTGATCAGTATAGATTGAAAATTCCCTACCTTCAAGCATGTGTCGAAATTTTTTTATGGAAGCATAAATAGCAAGAAGTTCTCTGTCGTATGTTGACCAATTAGTTTGACTTTTAGAAAGTTTCATTGAGAAGAATGCAATAGGTTCCCAAATTCCATTTGAAAGTTGATTTAAAGAGCTTCCGATAGCATATAAGGATGCATCAGTCCACAGACTTAAAGGAGCTCCAGGAATCGGATGTTTGAGTAGGGTAGCTTCGGCAAGAGCTTTCTTAGCATTAGAAAATGCCTTATCAGCTTCCTCAGACCATTGCAGAGTAGTTTCAGATTTTTTTGCTGGCCGTGGTGATTTCTTTTTGTTAGTATGGCCTTCAAGAAACTTAATCAAAGGTGATAATATGTGAGCTGCCTTGGGAAGAAATCTGCGGTAAAAATTAAACATACCCAAAAATCTACGAAGTTGAGTAAGGGTAGTGGGTCGTGGGAATTCTTGAATTGCACTAACTCGATCAGGAATTGGAGAAATACCTTCTTTGGAAACTTTAAATCCTAAAAAATCTAGGGTAGGAACACCAAATGTACACTTAGAAGATTTAATTGTAAGTCCATAATGGTCTAATTTTGAAAAGAGAGCTCTGAGATGTTGTCTATGCTCTTCGATTGATTTTGAAGCAATTAATAAATCGTCAATAAAAGCATACACACCATCTAAATCTCTAGTAACTTCATCAATAAATCTCTGAAAGGTACTTGATGCATTGCACAAACCAAATTGCATCCGAGTGCTCTCGAAGAGTCCGAACGGAGTACAAATAGCTGTTTTATGAACGTCCTCGGGAGCAATCGGAATTTGATGAAAAGCTTTTACTAAATCAATATGAGAAAAAATTGTGGTTCCATGTAGTTCTCTAGTAAAATCCAAAACACTGGGAATCGGATATTTGTCCTTTTTGGTCTGAGCATTAAGAGCTCTAAAATCACCAACAGGACGACAATCGTCACTTCCCTTTTTCGGAACCATATGTAGAGGAGAGGCATAATTGCTGTTGGATGGCCGCATATGGCCTAAATCCAACATATGCTGAAATTCCATTTTAGCGATTTTTAAGCGATCGGGTGCTAGCCTACGAGGTTTTGCATAAACAGGAGAACCAAAAGTTTCAATATGATGCATAACAGAATGTTTTACAGTTTGGTTTGCACATGGAGCTTTAACAATATTAGGAAAATCATTCAATAACTTTGAAAAATCATCATTACAAAATACAGATTTTACAGAATGGACATCAGTATTATTAAGAATAGCATGAGCATTTATATGTGTATACATATCATTTAAACGACGATTTCTTAAATTAGGTTGCAAATTAAAATGATGTCAAAAATCTGCACCAATAATTGCAGTTTTAATATCACAAACATAAAAAGGATAAACAAATTGTTTTCTTAAACCTAAATCTAAAGATAATAACTTCTGTTTATAAACATTTATGATGGAACCATTTGCTGCAAAGAATTTTTGTATCGGAATACACAGTTTATCATTTCTAGTAGCAGGAATCAAGCTACAATCACTGCCAGTGTCAACAAGAAAATTTACATTTGATTTTCTATCGCGAACAAAAAGGCGACGAGAACTACTGGGCGAGGCGTATGTCGCCGCTACTCCTTGCCGTTGTGGTTTGGCTGATAATTGCAAGGCGGAATGCATTTTTGCGCTTTGGAGTCGTACTTCCGATGATACCAACAAATATCATCATTACTGGCAGGGCTTTTCCGTCGAAAACGAGGTTGGCGATTCCGTGAATGACTTCTGGAATGGCGACGCATCTGTGCAATTTCTTTACGCAACATTTTAATTTCTGATAACAGTTCAGAATCAGCTGTAGCAGTTGCATTTGAAACAGCACTTACCTGGTTTGGTGTTATATCCAGTATTTTGTCGGCTATTTCAGAGGCTTTTTGAGGTGTCAAAGGTTGTATTGAGGCAAGAATCGATTGCACATTAGATGGTAGTTGCTGAAGAAATAATTCCAGTAAGAGAGAATCGGCAATATTGTGACTTTCGGCACGTCTTTGCATAATTCTTAACAGCTCGGGCGGCTTTCTATCATGCAACTGCTCTCCAGCCAATAACTTACGAATTTCCTGAGATTTTGATTCTCCGCATCGGGAAATTATCTCAGATTTAAGTTGGCTGTAAGGGTCAGTTGCATCTGGCGAAAGAATGATATCGCGCACAGTTATCGCGATTTCAGGTGGCAAAGTGCTCACGCAGTAGTTGAATTTAGTGCGAGAAGCTGTAATTGGCTTTGGAATAGCCAATTCAAATGTTGACTCTACCATCGTAAACCAGAGGGAAGGGTCGGACGGAATGAAGTTAGGCATCTTCACAGCTGAGATTTCCTCCATCATGAAGTGCGCTTTCGTTTCAAAACGAAACTTAGTAAGATAATATTAATCAAATTGGATCAAAAGAGATGCGTGATTTATTATCCGGGTCACCATTTGTGGTGATGTTCATGTAGAGTGTAGTATAAAGTATTTCATCGCCATTAGAAAAATAAACTCTTTATTACACTAACTACTATCGAACATCGCTGCTTAGCGCACGTATATACAGAAAGGGGATTCCCCGGGAGAAGTAATAACATAGATTGTATTAGGGAAAGTAGATAGGTAGCGCTTTAGAATGACATGATTAAAGATGGCGCTACGATCACTACAAACTCTTATGTGTTGGCGAAATAAGATAAAAACAATGGTATTAAATATCTACATACTTTCTTCATACTTACTCTTTTACATGCATTTTATTCGAATAAGAATTTTTGCACCATTATGAATGAAACAGTTTTTATAGATTTACAAAATCACCTCAAACTTTAATATGGGAAACTTTTCTGAAAAGAAGTGATGCCATCCTTTTTGTTTGCACTGTCATCCTAACATAATATTAGGAAGATTTTTAATGAACTAAAAGCATCTTTTCGAAGAACTTTCTATAGAATTTTCGCTTATCCTCCACTAGCTATTTACCTGTTATACTGAAAAATAAAGACCTAAAGAGAATCTGCATGTTTCGTGCCATTCCTTTTCAAAAAGTTGTTACATTTTTAAGTTAAAAAAAGATGCTATATTTACTTTGCGTGAAGAAATTTGCACCTTTGTAAGGGTTGGAATAATATTTGAAGACATTTTGCAGTAGTAAACTTCCTAGTCAATGCCATGAGGCTTCTTAATTTAAATAAATTTTGCTGGTATCCATTTATGTGTATAAAGAAGAATTGAACCGAGTATTTTTTTTGAAATTTATTATAATCCATACGCAGTAAAATTGACTTTAGAAAGTCTCCTTTATAGACAATAATAGATTTTTGGTTATGGTTACGGTAATTTATTCTAATTTAATAATTTCTGTATGATGCTGAAAAGTTGGCGGAATTAAAATCTATCAATATTAAAAAGTCTCGGTCACTCACTCCATGTCCCGAGAAGCGTGGCTTTCACTACGAAATTTCTTCCTCCAGCCAAATATGAGGTCCGCGCTTTGTTCATTGGAGATTTTCGCCCGAGCATGTATTATCAAGCATTTTTTTAATAACCAAAGCCATTTTTAAAGGCTTTTTTAAATTTGAAAAATGAATTCAGGCATTTCAGCATTCTGAGATACCTGAATTCGAAGGATCTTAAGAATGATAGGATTAATTACATAAAAGTATTTAATACTGAATCACTTTACACTGATTTTGTACTTATTTCTATTATAAGATGAGCATTTTTATTTACAGACTTATTAATCAAGAATTACTCGAAACATGAAAAACAAAAACAGCTAAAACCTTATTACTATAAGAATTCTGCTCCAAAACTATCTACTGATTGTTTTAAAAACTTAAAATGAAATGAGGACAAGAAAAGTCACCCTTAATAAGCAATTTATATTAGTAGAATTAATTGCAGATATTGGTTAAATCATGCCTGAATTTGGTACCATGAGAAAACTATTGGAACGATGGGCCTATCAATCTGGAACTGCGTTTATATAACGTTACAGGAGAACTACTAAGATCTAAACCAAACATTAAAGTTAAATCACTGCACGAACTTTGATTTATAAGATAAAACACTCATTACGGAAGTATGTAAATCGAATTACAAAACTGAATTAACCGGCATCAATGAGAAAACAATCAGTGCTTATAGACAAACTTTGAATGCCTATTATTGAAAATTTTAATAAAACAATCATCTTTTGTTTCTATCTTTAAAATGAATTGGAATTAAAATAATGGTCAAATCGTCGAGAAGTATATTTCTGTAATAAGTGTTTGGTGGAGATATAATAGTCATCATATAGAATTAAAATTAGAAATTTCTACTAAAGCTGCAAGTTTGAAAATGGTATTTAAGGTATACTTTGAAAACCTCTTAGAGCTATTGTCAAATTAAACGTAGCTTTAAAATATTTTACTTGTCTGAATTTTTCAGTGAATAATCTTTAAAATTTCGACATTAAAATATAATTTTAAATAATGGAAAACATACATAAATTAAAAGAAAATAACAGTTATCTACTCCTGAATGAAAAGTTTCATTTTTTTCTTTTTGATTCTCTTAAAAGGATTATAATATTTTATTTATTGCGATTGCTCAAGCATCATAGAAAAACAAAAATGAAAATAAATTTCTCGATCACTTAAAATTTAATAAATTACATTATCATTAATCATTTACAGTAAATGATTCTGTTTATTTTTAAAATTCAATTTAATATTTTGTATTTTTGAGGAATATGTTTTTTTTCAATATCAGTAGTTAATTAATGATTTTTACGAATACATTTGTTAGTTTTAATTGTTATACTAATGAAATTTTTGGAGACAAAATTTGATATACCCATAATGATCTTAGTCATAATTGTATTATAAAATGCATAATATTCTTTTTATAACAGTAATACATATTACTGAATTTAATGAAATTTAACACATGCTTGGTTATTTGGATTAAAAGAATTTACATTAAATGCCTAAGAGAATCGCCAGAACGAGTTAATTCTTTATGCGTTTGTATGTAATATTTTCGATGTTAAAAAATAATTCGGTCCATATATGCTTAAATAAAAAGCATCATTAAAAAACTTACATAGAATGAACCTACATACTATTATCACAAAACATTTCTTCTGAAGTTAGCTGAACCCTTGTATTTATGTAAGATAAATTTAATGAAGTCTAGCATATCAAATAGAAAGCAAATTATTTCTCTTCTTCGCCCAAAGCCTTAGTAGTTCGGTTAGTTTTGTAAATATTACAAATGAATTTTTAAACTGGAATTAAATTAACTTCTAAAATTATTCCGTTGCTTATTAAAAAAGTCAGAATCACTTATGTATCATCAACCAAATTAGAAATAAGTATTAAGTTTAAATTGTAGAAAAAAATGAACAAAATAGAATAAAAAAGAAGGAAAAGATTAATCCGTTTTGAAGATTTTATCAAGTGTCAAGCAGGGATTCAAATCAGGAATCTTCTCTGTGAGAGGTGAGGGTTTTTCTGCAATAGTAAGTTTAGTTTTCTTTATAATAAACCTTTTGGAATATACTTACTTCCAACAGGTATGTTCTTGGCTTTTATGTTTTATTGAAGTTTTTTGTTTTATAGTTTAATATTTGTTTTATAGTTGTTTAATTTGATTCATTTTCATTGTAATTTAGCTTGGAATGGAATTTTGACATAATATTTTGTATAATTTTAATTTCATTGCTTTATTTATATTAATTATTGTCTTCAAAAAACCTCAATTTCTTATCATTTTTAGAGTAACGAGGCGTCTATACTTGGACCAAAGTCATATCCCTAACAGAAAAAATCGCTGATTTGAGTCCTTGCCTGAGGGTAACCCTTAATAAAGTCTTCAGGACAGATTCATCTTTTCTTTCTTTTTCATTCTATTTTAATCATTTTTTGCAATTTAAACTTAATATCCATTTAAAATTTGTTTAAATTCATTTGTGTTTTTCATGTAGTAGCATCAATTTCTTAGGATTTTCGGGTCACGAAGCATTAATACTTCAACCGAAGTCACATCCTTCACACAAAAAACCCTGCCTGAAGGTACCTTTTGATAAAGTTTTCAGGCCAGGTTCATCTTTTCCTTCTTTTCAATTCCATTTTATTATTATGTTTCAATATAAACAATATTCATTTTAATTTGGTTAAATCCATTTGTGTTTTAGATATAGCAGCATTGGCGTGCTCTAAATGCAATCTTCCTTTTAATAGATTTGAATAGAACGGAAACATTTTTTATAAGTTAGTTTCAGAAACATTCCTTTAACTTTGTTTGTTGTTCCTTACCATCAAATCAGATGTATCTATTTTTTTCAAAATGGCTTAATTCTTTTAAATTTATAACTTTGATAAAAATATTGCTAATTGAAGTATATTACTTTGATAATATAAATTTAAAAAACTATTAACGCAGACCTCTGCAACTATAATTCTCATATTTTCCATTTATCTTTACGTTTTATAGATATTTTAATTTAGTATAATTTAAAACTCTACTATTCTTAACTAATGTTGAATTAAAAGGCATTTTGAAAATCAAATTTTTTTAACAATCCTTTTCTTCACCATGGCATTTTTTTTTAAATAATAAATTTTCCAATGTGAAAATATCAGATTTATTTTCATAGAAATAAATCACTAGACTACAAAGAGTAACCATAAATCACTGAAACTTCTCTTTTATTATTGACAAGATTTTGATGAATGAGAAATATTTCAAGGGATCCGATAGTCCATGAACATAATGCTATTAATAGTGATTATCGTAAATATGGTAAATATGAAGCGGCGAAAATATATTTCCTTGGTTTTCATCAAACTGGTTTCAAAATTTATGATTTAAAATTAATCATCTGTAAAAAAATTTCCAACAAGATTGAGATAAAATATACATTACATTGGTTGTTATTTAAAAATTTACAGCAGCATATGACAAATACATAAAAGCCTGAAAATCTTTATATACTTTTAAGAAATTTGTTTATTTGTATCTAATATTTTAATTCAAACATGTATGCACTTTATTTATTTAACTAATTGATACTGATGTTTCTTTTTTCTTCGCGGCCACTTATGATCAGATCAAATCTGTGATACCAACAAATAAAAATAAATTATCGACAGAAAGTTTAAATGAGATTTTTCATTGAATTTCTTAAATTCTTCTATGTTCAGGTAATTTTTGAGCTTTCAATTTTTCTGAAACGTTTTTGGAAAACAGATATTTTCAATTGGTAAGAAACAAATTATATGTTTGAAAATATCGCCTAAATTGCTGGTCGGATGACATGCTGTTAAGGAAATTTAACTTCTAAGAAGACTGTTAATAGCGATTTTGGAAATTTCGAATTTACGATCACTATTTTAAATGTATATTATTGCCTTTATTAAATCACATATCAATAAATATCAGGAAAATAGAAGAAAAATGAACAATGAATTTGTGGTTTAAAGACAATCTGATGTTATTAAAAAAAGAGAAGAAAGCTACGAGGATGTTACGAAATAATATATCCATTAATCAGGAAGATGAACCTTTAGAACTCATGAACTTCATGACAAAAGGATTGAAATGATGAATGGTGGAAGAAAATTATGAAGGAGATGCTTTCAAAGAGCTGAAATGATACATTGCAGTTGATGTGAGATGACCAATGGATGCTGAGAGTAATATAAAGTTCGTAGCATTGTTTGCTTTGCCTCCATTCTTAAGATGTAGAACATTTTGATAGAATAGCATGTTTCATTTTAGAAGTGCATACACTAATTCCGGTGCTTGAATAGGAAATATAGTTTAATTGGAGACATTGCCACACGCAATACACATTATTAGCTCAAACTTTTTAGTATGATTCCATTTATTATAAATAAAAGGATATCCTCTGAGAAAGAATGCAATATTCTTAGTTTTCTTTTATTTTATGTCTATTCTTCCAGAGAATGCAGTCTAATATAACGTTTTGTTTTAATGAATTTATACGTTAATTTCAATGCATGAAAATAAAAACATCGTTTAAATTGGAACAATTAAAGCCAGCACCAAACATAATTAATTCAAAATTCATTTAATATAATTCCACTTGTAATAAATAAATTGATTTCGCTTGACATTTTTTATGTAGAGATAAAAATGCATAAAATAAAAAGCAGTGTTAATTCCAAGAAATAGCACTCAAAACACGTAAATTATTCTATTATTTTAAATTTACAGCGGGCTTTAAAAATACAGCTTTTCATATTAAATTTAAATTTTGCTGTCTCATTTTCAAAATATAATTCAAACTCATCGCCTACTTATTTCTTACGAGCATCAGATATTCTCTTACAATCCACAGAAATGAGCTTACTACCATTATCACAGCGGAATGTAAATTTTGTTCCATTATAAATTCATTATTTAACAGGTGCTTACTTCCTAGAATACTGATGCGGAGTACAACTATGAAGACAACTTTAAGAAACGGAATTCATATGATGATTTATTGCTCAAGTTCTATTTCGAATTAATTAAATTGTATCTATTTACTTTAAATTATTTATAGTAATAAAATTTAGATGCCGTTAATTACTGTTCAAAGGATTTACTGACATAAGTATTTTCGTTACATTTTTTAAATGCCTAAGTTAGATAGTCTTTTTTTTTTTTTTTTTCAAAAAGGAATAATTTTGACGGATTGTAATTTTCTTTTTATATTATGTATTAATGAAAATATATATATAACTTATAAAGTTTTCTTTCAAATTTAGTCAATAAATGATGGTGAAAAGACACGAAAACTCATCGATTTCGTGGATAAGAATTAAAAAGTGCATATTGAAAATAATGTATATGATAATGGAAGGTAATATTCCCTTAAAAGACTTTAATCAGTGAAAAGAATATTGTCACCTTAAATTTTCCCCATTCACTGTATAATTATTAATAAAACCAACAAATTAATTTCCTCCATATAGAAAAGTATCGAATTTTGATGCGGTAACTGCAGAGTTTCATATTTAATCCGCAAGTTTTCAATCATCATTACGAAATGCTTGTTTAAGCTGAAACGTTTTGTTAAGTTATTTCAAATTTATAAACTATATATTTTTAAATATGATGGACTTTCCATTTTGTTTCTTAAATGAATATGATGGGATTAAAGAAAGATTTGTGTTTCTCTAACTCTGTATAAAACTGATGTTTAAATTATGAAACTAATCCCTAAAATAATATCAATATTAATCTCTACTCCTTTCTGAATATTCTTAAGAAAGAAAAAAAGAATTAAGAAATATATTGGTTGGAGAAAAAACAAATTAAACACATTGATTATGAAATTCCAGTTATGCTTGATCATAAACAAACATATAGGGAATTTTAATTGAATTTGGAATAAGATATATAATATGACATTATGATTGATTTCAAAATTATGACATTATGATTGATTTCAAAATTATGACATTATGATTGATTTCAAAATTATGACATTATGATTGATTTCAAAATTATGACATTATTTAATGGGATTTTTAGGGAGTATATTTATTGCTTTTGTATTTATTTCTATTACTATAAAATATATATACGGTTACAATGTATATACAGAAAATGAGATACTTCGATGTTTTGATATTTAATTCAGAACAGATTTCAGATAAATATTTTCATGTTTTCCAAAATTACTCTTTTCAGTAGCTTGCTTATAGTAATATTTTCTGCAATATCACGTTAGAAAATGTATGCCTAACAGGTGAAAAAATAAATTAATCAGCATAAAAAAAGGTTTAAAGAAAAGATTAATAATCATTCAAATGAAGTAGATATATTCCTGCACAAAAATGTTGTAGGTAGTTAAAAAGTATTCATTTACTACCGTCCTTATTTATTTATAAGCTTTCTTGTTGAGTAATATTCAAGTTATACGAAAATAAAAAAAAAATTAAAAAAAAAATTAACACTACAGCAATTTATGAATTTTATTCAAAAAAACTGCCCTTTAAATATAATAAGAGCTTGTGATATAACTTTTAGTAAAAGGTTACTTAAATTATAAATTATCATTAGAAAAAACAACCTAAGGAAACCTTGAAACTTCTTAATAAATAAAATAATTTTTAATATATAAAAATGCCCAACCCAACTTTTTTATTTCTTATCTGTAATGAACTGATTAAAAAGATATCATTCGATTTGAAGACTGATAATAAATAACTACTATTTTACCAGAATGATATATTGAGATATTAATGTAGTTTGGGAAAATGCTTTGTTGGAATAAACTGGTAAAATAATAATAATAATAATAATAACTGGTTGGAATAACTGGAATAAATACTGGTATTAAAATAAGAACACCGATTATATCTAATATTTGATAACATTTAAAACAGGTAGATTATTTATTTTCTTTGTCTTGATTTCAGATACTGCTAATAATATGGATTATTAAATTCTAACTTGTTATATATTAAGAATCATTTTTCACATTTACGAATCAAAGTTATCCTTCAAATACTTAATATTTTTTTATAAAAAATTATCAATATGAAACCTAAATTAAATTTCCTAACTCAAACAAAATATTTTAAATTTTATCAACTTTCTTTCACTATCAACTGTTCATACATAATATTAATATAATTAACAATGTGAACCAACTCTGTTAAATTAAATTTGTCACAACAAAAGAAAGGGTTATTACGTAACATTTTGTCATTAAACTTCGAGCAATCTGATAAATACTTGCAAAATAGCATAATCAGAGCAATGACTGAGGCTTAAGCTCATGATGAATGTCCAAGTTTTTCGCAATAGATAATTATTATGAAGTCCTCTTGTAAATGCATAAGAATGAAGCATAGATAATAATTCTAGCCATAGAATGAAATGAAATGATCCGATGAAATAAAAACTGGCGAAATCGGTACATTATTTTAAGGAGATAAGTTTTCCCTCTTAGAAATTGTATAGAGAATAATGTAGTGAGATTTGTTCTCGAAATGGAAGTGGCGGAGAGCAAGCTACTTTCGTTGGCGCATCTCAGCAAAAACTAATTTTCATGCAAAATAAAAATTCATGAATTTGTTGCATTGATTGTTTCTAGGTATCTTTGTTATGGAATTTCCTCTCTAAAGAAAATAAATTGACTTAATTTTATTTTTTTTACTGTGGTATAGTTATATAATGACATAACAATTTGTAGTTACATACTCTTCTTTAAAAGGTAAAACCTAATCGGATAGATGGGCAGCCATAGATGATGTATCCAGAAATCATAAACTTTCATACAAAATAAAAATTTAAGACAGATTAAAAAATTAAAGACAGTGTTTGAGTTGGGGGTATGATGCTTTTTTTTGTAGTTATTTTGAAAAATATAAATAAATTTAAAAAGTTGTTTGATTTTATTTTTTGGAAACCTAAGATATTTATATAAGCCATTTTTAAGATAATTACTGATTATATAGGTTATTTATAACATGTATAACTAGTAATTATTTTTATAAAAGTATGTATTATAAATATAAGTTATAGTTATAAAACTATGCATTATGAAAGGATAAAGTTACCCATTTTTTATCTGTATACGCTGACAAAATATTTTCTGACGCTTATTGTTATTTTAATTTTATCTAAATTTTCGTGGCATAAATTTAATGGAATGAATTCCTTTTTTTTTAATTCAAATAATTAATTCTCTTCATTTTTATCGATTTCAGGAGTACATTATAGGAAAATAAAACATATTATAATGATTTTTTTTTCTTAAATCTTCTTGAAAACGTTAGATTTTCAAAGTAGCTTTAACAGCACTCAATTATATTATATTATCATGATTTAATGGAATATCTAATGTCCACAGTTTCAAATAATCTATCTTAGAGAATACTGAGTAAAATACATATAATTAATATCAACAGAATTAAATAAAACTAATTAAAGTAATTCGTTTCCATTTCTTTCTAATGAATACAATATATTTTTCTGCATTTACTGTAGAAATGAGTTTTCATCTTTTTTACTTAATCAAAACATCCTTTAGTATTAATAATTTATTTTCATTGCATAAATTAGGAAAATGAAACATTATAATTTGTAACTTCTATGACTATTTCCTAAATAATTTTTATTACAAAATTAATTAAATATATTACAAACTCGTTTTTTTCACCTCGACTCATTTAAACTCATATTGATATAACATAATTATCTTAAATTATTTCTAGAACTTAATTAGAAATAATTACCTAATCCAATTTCTTCTACATCTCTCTTTTTTATCAATGAAATCATATTTATCTTGAAATAGGGAATATCTAATTTTCTACTGAATTTCGAAACAAATTCAAAAATAGAATGCTATTTTTGGGCTTCTATTCGCAATGCAATTATTCAGATTGATGTCATAAAATAATTGTTGACGCTCATTATTTGTTTAGAGTAAATTATTCTATCGATCTGCATCAATTAGTTACTCGACTTCTGCATTTATAAGATTAATTTAATAATGTCAACCAACTTTTAGAAGTGGAATCCTTTCACGTCAAATGAAAGTACTATTAAAATATAATTATAAAATAAGTACAGGACAGGGATTTATTAATTAACTCTCAAAATTGAGAACATAATTCTCGAAATTAATGCATTGTTAATGCTGGGGTTTTACCAAGGTTTTATTTTATAATTTCTCTTGTAAATGGAGGGCGGAGTCTAATAGGGAATCATTGATATTATATTTTGACTTCATGAGCTTTCTAATGAAAAAGTATTTGCTTATATTCTGGACTGTAATTAGTGGATTAATTAGGATTTTTGTCGTAAAAAAGTCTTTTCATTACAGAATGATTATTAATAATAAGGAAATGCAGTGTTTTTACGACTAATTCCAAAACTGGAAGTGAGAAGACAAATTAATTGGTGAAATCAATGCTTTGTTAATGCTGAGAGGATGAATATCTGTTGAAAACTGAGGGCGGAATCGGATGAGGAACCATTGACGATATCATTAGACTTCATGAGCTTTCTAATAAAAAAAATACTGAATTTGTAATGTAATTAGTGTTATTGATTTTTGCCAAAAAATGTTTCTTTTTTCATTATAGAATGAATTTTAATAACTAGTAGATACAGTGTTTTCAAGACGACTTTCGAAAACTGGGAGTGAACATTGAGATGATGATCATTGATGAAGTATCTAAATATCATATATTTTAAAATGAAATAAATTTTTGAAAATTCGGTAAGACAACATTTGAAGCTCCTTTTTCAACATCGAAATTAATTAAGTTAATTAACTAATTTCAACCTAAATAATTTTTTAATTCCAAAATGCTTATTTGCTTAGAATAAACTTGACATCTTAATTATTAGAATTTGGTTCTTGGACATAATATTTTAATATTGATAATGTTTTTATTAACTTGAAACTAACGTATTAAAATAAAAATAAATAAATTATAAGTTTCATATAGCTGACTTTTAATACCTTCACTACTAACCGAGCCCAAACGCCAGTGTGAATTCCATTTGGCCTGCCATTTTCTATTTCAAACGATGAATGCAGGATGCAAAGAGAAGACATTCTTTGTTATAACTTATTTTACTTCCTGCACCCTTCATTTGAAACTGAAACCGGCCTGCCAGTATAGAATTCGCCCGATCGATTGGTACGGGTAATGAAATGTTTAAATATTTTTTTTTTAAATTCATACATTATACTTTTTGAAATTCATTTTGAAAACTAGTTTAAAATTTTGTGTTCACAGATTTTCAAATAATTCTTTTCTGAAGTACATCAATTATGCAACTTATATCCACTGAATTTCGACTGTTTAAATTTTATAAATTTATCACTTATCATTTGATATTTAAGCTTTAGAACTGGCATAAGTAACGTAATTTCTTAAATAATATTTTAAATAAAAGAATTTTAAATTTATTATTTTAGAAGAAATTTTAACGTTGTTATCTTAGAATAATTTTAGATTTTATGTACGGATATTATTTTATTAATTTGACTTTTTTATATTAAAAAAATTTCTTTGAAAAATTTGGACAAATATGTTATTATACATTTATACAAACAAATGCGTATGCAAACTATACACTTAGACATAAATACACTATTCCTTGTTATCGTCAGTTTTCATATTTTCAATCGTTTTTGATTAAGAAAACAAGGTTCGATTGCATTTCGAAAGAAATAAAACTTTCCTTTTAAGCAGGAACATATTTTTTGGGACTGATGAACGGAAACATATTAAATTAAAACAAAACAAAAAAATTGGGTAAAATGAAATATAGAATGTTATAACTGCAAAAGAATCCTATATTACCGTTGAGTTATGAAGATGAACAAAAAATATTTAGTGCCTTTTTGAGTACTAGTATAAATTATTGACTTAAATGCATGCCCACACACAATGATCTTTCCAGGGTTTTCCTTATAGGCTTTAATTTGTCTAAAATGTAGTGGCAAAAATTATAGCCATGGCTATTTAAAAATCTCTAAAAAAATATGAGGTTGAAAATATTTATAAAATAATAATTTGATAACAAAAATTCTATCGCATCATTTATCCTTGGTTTGGAAAGGCTTTTTACATATACTCAAAAAATTGTAGCGTTATTCTATGTTCTAACACACAGTCTCAAAACATCAGTTGCACAGAGAAAAGGGAAGGTCTATAAAGCTATTAGAGGAGGAAATGCTTCTCTACAAATCCCACCGACAAGTAAGAACAAATTAATGTCAGTTTTTTCTGAAAAACTAACGGTCACTGACTGATGTGGGCGTTTTCAAAGCAAATCTTCAGAGCGAAGTTAATGGGTAGATTAATGGTAGTAAAACAAAGATTGACGCATCTATGTCTGCTGTATATTTAAAGAACAAACAAATATTGTGTATTAACGGGAACGTAATAGGTTTGTTTGATTAGAGTGCTTAAAACATTTTAAAGGGTAGCGAGATTGTCTCTAGTATGCTTCCAAGTATTATAGCATTCTCTGAATAAAGCGTATGTGAGAATACATATTATGGAATCTCAATCGCATCTATGTCTGCTGTATATTTAAAGAACAAACAAACATTGTGTATTAACGGGAACGTAATAGGCTTGTTTGATTAGAGTGCTTAAAACATTTTAAAGGGTAACGAGATTGTCTCTAGTATGCTTCCAAGTATTATAGCATTCTCTGAATAAAGCGTATGTGAGAATACATATTATGGAATCTCAATCGCATCTATGTCTGCTGTATATTTAAAGAACAAACAAACATTGTGTATTAACGGGAACGTAATAGGTTTGTTTGATTAGAGTGCTTAAAACATTTTAAAGGGTAACGAGATTGTCTCTAGTATGCTTCCAAGTATTATAGCATTCTCTGAATAAAGCGTATGTGAGAATACATATTATGGAATCTCAATCGTATCTATGTCTGCTGTATATTTAAAGAACAAACAAACATTGTGTATTAATGGGAACGTAATAGGTTTGTTTGATTAGAGTGCTTAAAACATTTTAAAAGGTAACGAGATTGTCTCTAGTATGCTTCCAAGTATTATAGCATTCTCTGAATAAAGCGTATGTGAGATTACATATTATGGAATCTCAATTGCATCTATGTCTGCTGTATATTTAAAGAACAAACAAACATTGTGTATTAACGGGAACGTAATAGGTTTGTTTGATTAGAGTGCTTAAAACATTTTAAAGGGTAACGAGATTGTCTCTAGTATGCTTCCAAGTATTATAGCATTCTCTGAATAAAGCGTATGTGAGAATACATATTATGGAATCTCAATCGTATCTATGTCTGCTGTATATTTAAAGAACAAACAAACATTGTGTATTAATGGGAACGTAATAGGTTTGTTTGATTAGAGTGCTTAAAACATTTTAAAGGGTAACGAGATTGTCTCTAGTATGCTTAAAGTATTAAAGTATTCTCTAAATAAAGAGTATGTGAGAATAAATATTATGGAATCTCAAAAAATAATTATTGGCAAATGAAAAAAAAGGGATTTTTTTTCATTTTATTTATTTATAAAAATTCAGTTACAATAACGCCTGACAATGACAATAAATATACAATGACAGATAAAATGTAAACTAATGCACAAAAATGCACAAAAAAAACTGCAAATGAAAAATTAGAAATATTTTAAAGAATTTGTATTTAGCTGCATAACATGAAAGTTACAGAAAATTATTAATGAAACATCAATCAGAGATTAAAAATATATAAATTTAAAAATTGTAAAACGCAAATTGAAATAGGTTATATATTTTTAAAAAATCGATAAAATTTGCATACATTGATGTCATTAAATTTAATATCATTATTCTGAAAGATTTTCAAAATACAGATTTAATTTCTAATGTCTACCCAAATTGTACATAATATACAGATCCCTTAGCAGATTATCAATCAGATATTATATATCTAAACAGTTTAATATAATGAATAAATCGAATATATTTTGAATATTCTAAATATAATTTAAATCATTGATGAATTAAGTATAGATGACAAGTCAGTAGGAAATATTTGTTGCATTCGCTGTTTTATCAGAAATAATCTTTTAAAATACATAAACATAATGAATGCTTAAATAAGAAAATAACTTATTAAAGAAATTGATATGAAGAATAATGCTATTCAATTTTTTTAAAGAGTGTCAAAATCAATTGAACAACAATGATTGATTGAAAAATATTAAAAAATCATATTGATTACCCCAAGCCTCCAGCCTCTTTTGAAATGCAATGTCGCCCTCCACATGGAAATCAGAATCCTGTAATTTGCAACTACTAAACAGTTCTGTGTATGTATTTTCTGGAGGAATTTTGGAACGAATTAACAAAGTTAATATTCTTCTACAATTAGGTCGACAGTACTATTACACAAAATATAAATAACCATTTGAAAACAAAAAAAAATGTACTGAAATAGATCCTATGGAAACGAAACTAAATACAAAATGTTTTCTTGTCTTTTCAGTTATGTCACTACTTCTATAAGATATCTTAGATCAGAGGTTCCTAAACTTTTTTTTCTCGTGGACCACTTTCAAAGTTTTACTATTTTCGGTAGACCCCCTGCTGCTACATTTCTACTGTATTCCCAAAACTCCAAAAAAATATCACCCTAAATTGGGGATGTTAAGAAGAAAAAAAAAAGTAGCACATTTTCTTGTGTCCTATTTATTAAAATAATACTTGTGGTTATACAAAATTATAAACATTTATTATTAGAAACAATCAACAATTGATAAAAAATCAACAATGAACTCTGAAATGTAAATCAACAATAAAAAATAGTCATACTTTTAATGAGACGGATGTACTTGATGAATTTACAGCAAATGATCAATATTTGGCTTCAGTTTTGTAAGAAGTAATCTCAAATCTCCCCGTTCTGTGATGTTCAACCTGCTTTTTTTTTTGTTAACAGGTTGGTAACGGCACTAAAATTTCTTTCGACAAGATATGACGAGGGAAACGCTATCAAAAATTTTCTCGCAATTTCCCACAGCCCAGGATATTTTTCGGGGATTTCTGCCTGCAGCCAAAATGTTTGATAGCCTTTTTTAAATTTCACCTTCAGTTCCTCGTTGGTGCTGAGCTCAAGTAGCTCCTCTTGTAATACCACATTCGCCTCTTCCGTTTCATCAAATGGTGTTATGATCCATGGTGGTCTATTTTTGAAGTCATCATGTAGGGTATTTCAATGTTGAGAGTATGTCTGAATATCCTCATCAAGACATTCTATCTGTGACAAGTGCAGAAACAGGGAGAATTCGTGCCGACTAATATTTTGCTTCATTAATTTCAATTTACCACGAAAAGCCGAAATTACACCCTTTGTTTTTATTAAATTAAGGCTATCCCCTTGTAACTGCAAGTTAACGTCATTGAATTTTATGAACAAATCTATTAAGTACGCAATGTCCGCTTTATATTTGATCAGATTTTCTTTTAAATCAAGTGCTTTAGTTTCCAGACACTCTATCACTGATTCCTATCTGGTGAATGATGCTACATGCCTCCGTTGATAGGTAAATCCAAGCCAAAATTTTTGTTCTTTATTATTAAAACCAGAAAATTTTTCGTGGACCCCCACTTACAACTTGTGAACCCCTGTTTTCTTTTAACGTCTACGTGGACCCCCGTGTGGTCTCCTATGGACACCTGGGGGTCCACCTGGACCACTTTGGGAACCTATGTCTTAGATGATCAGTTTCTTAAAAGAAATTTTATAATGAATGTTTATACAGAAATTGGAAATTAAATAAATGTTATTATTGAAAATTGTAATAAGATCCTCTAAAATTTAAAATAAACATATATCAGTATATTTTATAGATAGAAGCGAGATACTTTATGTATATATAGACAAATGTATGATAAACATAAATTAACTGACGTTTTTATACTTTAAAGGCTGCAAATAAATTTATTTTTAAAAATTTTTAATTACAATCCGCACTGAAGTGCAGATACATTCATATATTTGTTACTTTTACTTTCTTGAACTCGTTGTATGCTGAAGAGAGACAAGATCAATCATCAGTTTCTAAAATTTCAGTTTTAGAAACTGACGTTTCAGGCTTTAGTTATCGATTAAAAACTAATTTTATCAATTCGGGCATTGTGAAATAATTAAATTTAATAATTTAAATTTGCTTTTAGTAATGAATGCATTTATAATTTTATAATTTTTTTTGAAGTAATGCATAAATGTAACGCAAGCATGGTATGTAACCCCCTTGCATTTCAAAAATTGATTAAGAAAAAAAATTAACTTATATTTAAACATTTCGTAAGTGAAAATAAAGTATTTTGAATATTAAGATGACGTAAAAAACATTTTTGAACTGTAATATTTTCAGATGTTATATCCTTGATAAAAATTTTTGCTAAGTTTTAAATTAACTGTAATTTTTTAAAAAAAATCTCTCTGAAATGCGCATCTTCATCCGCCAAAGTATATATCTCTAGATCGAATGGTCAATGTTATAGAAAGCTAATACAAACAAACACACATTCATTTTTATTATAAGCAAGAGTAAGCAATTAGTGATACTATTCAGAGATATTTATATACACAAGTTCTAATCATTTTGTTTAATGTTTACTCTAAAATATATTTTGGGAATTAATTAATCAATTAATTAATCGTTCTAACAAATTTACTGAACCTTTGCTGTCAACTATGCATGGAAATTCCATCTGCTATGTTTCTACTATATTTGAAATAAACTGAGCAGAAGAAAGCTTTACATTTTTTTATGTTTTGAAATATTTAGAAATGTATTTTGAGATTTTGCGATAAAAATACAAATCTTACCAAGAAAACTCTCAATATATAAAGAATGGACAGTTAATTCAACATGGACATAATAATAATAACAAAAACTCGATCAGCATGGAAATAAACGTGTAAATCTCAAAGGATGCTATGCTGAAAAATATTATTTATTCAGAAAGAATTATGCTTTTTTTCTCCTCTTTTTTGCTCGGAAATATGTAACAACCCACGCGTTCACAAACAAGGATTTTTCACTACATTAAGGAATTCTCAAAAGAAATCGGCAGACTATCTGCTGACATTTGCAAATAAATATTTCATCTCTTTTTATTGATTTGAAAATTTCAAAATTTGCAGACACTCAAAAATGTCGTTCTATAAAACATTTCTATCTGTTAGGAATGAGATATTGAAACAACTGGAATTCAAAACATTTTCTTAGTTTGCTGCATACTTACTAGAAATACATCTTATCATAGGTAGTAAAAAAGTATTTCCTGATAAACTGCATCGTTTCATAACTAGAATTACTTTCACTGGCAAAAAGAATGCTAGATATTGCTGAAAACGAATATAATTATCTATACTTATAATAAAGCTCAATGTGTGTGTGTGTGTGTGTGTGTGTTGGCGCTCTACAGTCCAGACCGTTTGACATACAGCTACCAAATTTGGTACATGTATACCTTGGAGGTTGGGAATGTGCACCTGGGGTTTCTTTTTTCGAATTTTTAATTATAATTTTAATTATTAATTAAAAACTAACTTTCCCGCCAAAAAAATCTTCCATTTTCCCCACCGCCAACTTTTCCGCCAAAAAAATCTTCCATTATCCCCAGCGCCAAACGAGAAAGGCTTCAGTTTTTTTTCTCCCAACAGTAATGAGGCTAGGGTTAACATTTTTCGGCGGATTATTTCAATCGGTTCTGTTTATTTTCTTAATGTTTGATGCATTTAAAATTAAACATTGTTAATGAATCAATCTTTCAGATTCATTCTGAAGTACTTTTGAATTAAAATAAAACAGAATAAAGGAAATTAAAAATTTCTAATCCGCATAGCGTTACCCCAACTGGCGTAGAAAAAATCACGTATTTGCGTTACGTAACCGGCGAAGAAAATTCACGCATGCGCATTCTGTTCTGATTGTTGCCATGACAACGTTATCAATGGATGATTTAAATTATTTTTGGGTTAGTCGCATGCTTTTGTAAGTAAATTGTATTTATGTTAGTTATATATTTTTTGTATATGCTTATAGTTTTAAGTACATCGTTTTTAAGTAGTATTTTTAAAACCTGTTTTCAACCGTTTATTTTAAACGATTCGTTTTATTTTCTTAGTGTTTGATGCATTTAAATTTAAACATTGTTAATTAATCGATCTGCTCATAATGAATCTAAGAAAATTTTGTTGACCAACTCTTGAGATATTATTTAAATTAAAAAAGATACTCTTTAGTGCCCATATTGTTTAAACGCTGAGTGACTCTATTTTCAGTAATCAGATTATAAAAAAATGCTTTGTTTCAGTAAAAAATATTATTATATTAAATGAAGATTAATTCTTTCCACTTTAATTTAAAGCATAAATTCTACGGGTGCTAACAGAAAATGAGAGAGATACATATTACGTTATGACTGAAGGCCTTTATAATATTATGAGTGAATTATATGACTATCAAAATTTGAAGTTTTAAAATATTTTGATGAAGAAGCTATTAAAGTAGAAATTGCATAAAATATTTAATTATTAAAATTTTAACGAGCATTAAGATTGGCGGACCGGCTGGTCGCCAAAGGCGGCTAGTATAGAAAATATGGACATTCTTCTTTCTTACTTTCGTAATTTCAAATGATATTTTATCAGTTTAGTTGTAATTAAATTAATGAAAATGTTAAAAAAAATATCAAAATATTTTAGACTTTAAAAAAATAACTTTTTGAGTTTAATAATGATTAAACTGCGCTATATGTCAATTTGGCAGAAAAGATTTTTTTGTTGAGTACACAAAGTATATATTCTGAAACATCTACTTTCTGGGAAAATATACTTTTATTTTCAAATTCTTTATTTTTTAAATCCTTTAGAATCCTTTTTAATAGAATGGCCTTCTTGGCGAATTAAAGTTAGCAAAATGTTTCAATCAAAGCCTCTAAAACCCGTTAATGCTGTCTTAGATATTTATGTACTTTTATACGAATTCTCACTGTATAGATGGTAGCATACGTCATGCATATATTTAACAAAAATCTACTATCTGATAAAAATAATGGAAATAATTTAAAACGTTGTGTTCTCGGGTATATTTTTTAGATTTTTTCAGAAGTTGGAATGAGAAAAAAAGCGAAAAGGATTTAATTATATAGAAATGGCTAAAATAAACAATCAAGAAGGAAATGCTATAAAAGAGTAAAAGCGAAATGAATTCATTTAGATGGAATATTTTTTTAAAATTGAATTTTAAAATCAATAATCCTAATGATTTATCCTTGATTTTAAAACAAATATATAATTCTATTTATAATCAATGATTTATAATTCCAATATAAATATTTTTAATTTATTTTTTATTCAAACTCGAAAACAACAGTTTCTAATTTCTGAAATTTCTGAATATGTTGATAACCATAAAATCTACCATGGCGTATTTTTATTTATCATAATAGAATTGCCCCATCTCCATTTTGAAATTTTGTTCTTGGATTTTTACGTAGAAAATATCATACACTCAACAGTATTATAATTAGGACACGGAAATCAGACATATAGCAAAAATCCAGAAGTAAGAATGATATTTTTTTAACTTTTTGTTTAAAAGAATATACAAGATTAGTAATATCAGCCAATCTCCTGAAAATGGTAATATAAAAATGATTTTTTATACACTCTCAAGAATCCATACTTTATCGAAATTTCATATAATTTAACATTATCAAACGAAATATATAAATTTTATAAAGTGTTATTGCTAGAAAAATTTCTATAATTATCCAATTCTGAAGCCAAAACTCTATAACAGGGAAATCGATGCCAGCAAGGGAAATTGGGAGCTACATCAAGTATAAATTAGAAAACATCCACATTTTACATAAGTAATCATCAAGTGCAAGTTGAAAAATGTCCGACGTTTTCAAAAGAAAACATTACCTTGAGTTAAATTCATTGCTTCTTGCATTTTAACAGTATTTGCCATTTTTGTCAAATAAAGAAGACTGTAATTTTCAGATTTCACTATGTTCTTAGTTATAAAAATATTATTAAAAGACATCTTTTAATAGTATTTCGTAATATTTCTGAAAATTTTATGGATGAATTCGTGCTTAGTAATATTTTATTAAAATACATTAATTTTTAATATTTTATAGCGCCCACTTAATTTTAAGAGAAACAAATTGCATAATAAAATCGTTTAGTAGCTTCTGAGGATTTTTAAAAATTTGGTTATGAAACTGATAACATAGTTTAAATACATTAAAAGCAATTTGCAAAGTTACTTCAATAGTTGCCATTTTTTTCGATAACCTTATACTTCAATAAGCGTAGTCATACATAAAATCATTCCAAATGCATCTTTTATATTTTCCAAAGGAAAAAATGTCATTTAATGCTAACATCTGTTGGTTTCTCTTAATGGAGATTAATCGCTGGCAATTAATTTTCATTAAAATACCTCCTAAAGCTATTCCCTCTAACAAGAGTAAAATTTAGAAAAGCTTTTAAAAGTCAGCTCAAATAAATTGTCTCATTAAAACTTCCTCTTGGGATATTAATAGCTCCGAGATAAAAACGATTGGTCGAATAACAATGTTAAATGGTTTTATTGATTGAGTATTAAACAAAATATACAGAACAAATTAAATTACCGCCTGCCATCCGTAATGGGAATATGAATCGTAAATACTATCATTGGGATTTTAAATGTTTCAGTTTATTCCAAAATATTGCCTCAATAAATGCTTATTACAATACTTATGTAGAGTTTTGAAACTTTTCAATAAAGGTAGGAGCAAAAACAAAATACCTAAACATTGATATGTTTAATTTTGCAAACGTGCTTTTAGTTGATAAAAATTGTAATTAATTTTGATGATCAACATTCCGAACAAATGAAAACCTTGGCATCATAATTAAATACATTATTAGGTAGTTTAAAATTGTTCGTTAATGTGCTTTTTTTATTTTGAAAGGAAAATACTTACACTTTATGAGATTCCAGGTAAGCTTAAGTTATATAAAATGTCTTTATTTATGTTTCTAAACAATAAACTGTTAATGATAATTAAATATTTAGTAATAATCGTTGACTGTAATTGATATTAGTATCGTAATTTTTCTTCTTAATATTTTATGGTGATATTCCAAGATTTTATTACCTGAAGGATATCATTTAATGAAAAGATTCGTAATTTTAATCTGGATGGAAGATGTGATTAAACTATTTAATGGAAAAAAAAATTCAGAAAGTTTTGGAAGAGCTCAAAAGGGTTGAAGGAGAAATGACAGTACATCGAGTAAATTGAATAAATATAACAAATTCTTTTCATGCTTTTATATTTTTCCACATTTATTACATAAAAAAATATTTCTAAAAATTTTGACTTTTTAATGAAGTTGCAATTAAAATAAAAATACTAGACGTTTTCAGTGTCAACGTCTATATAATCAAAATAAATTGCAACTTCGTAGAAAGAACAGTCAAAATCAGTGTACAGATGTCTCCAATTTTTATTTTATATCATAATTAATGTCATCTGTATACGGTAGTCAGCAACGGTTTCCTATTTCACCCCACTGGTCCTTTTTGAGAAGAATCTTAAAACTTTTATGTCACTGTTACATTCTCGATGAAGGATGACTTTAGCATAGCTCTTCAGTCACGGTCACTAAATAAAAGTATCTAATGTACTTCGCAAATTTTATGAAAGCTCACGACCTCTAAATATATCAAGAGTTACTAAAAAAGTCCACCTATGTTTTCAAAAAGTACTGTAAAATAAACACTAGTCAAAAATTGACTAAAATAGTTCCAAACATTAGTCAATTTGACCAATTTCACCACTTTGCAAACATTATTAATCAATCAGAATTTAGTACCATTCCTATTCACAAATTAAAATATTGCCTTGTTTTGTTTCATTAGACATATTCCATCAAAACTAATCACTATGACTTTATAATCACCAGTAATATGGTCCTTGTCATGGTAAGTCTTCTTATTTTAAGTATATTTCACCGAAATGCGAGAATACATATTATTATTTGGGTTACATCCATATAGATTATCCATTATCCATATATATTATCCATTATCCATATATATTATCCATTATCCATATATATATTATCAATTATCCATATAGATTATCCATTATCCATATAGATTATCCATTATCCATATAGATTATCCATTATACATCCATTATCCATATAGATTGAGATCATAATTTTAAAAACATTTAGAACTTTTCTTATTAATAATGACTACGGATTAGTATTAATAATAATTGACTCTAATTATAATAGTCAATCAAGATGATAATTCAATTAATCAATCACTTTTGCCGATTTTGGTGAATGATAACCTATATTGACCGTAGCATATATAGCATTAACACTTAATAAGTGAAATCTTAACTAAATTGAATCTATGTTTAAGAAACCATCTTCATTATTTTATTTTCATTTATGTTTGCAACATTCTGAGGAAATATGTTCGTCGTTGATTATTAATAAAATTCCAACTTACCGAAATGAAATAGCTTCATTTGAAATGATGCTTTTGAATTGGAGCTCAGATTATCAATTTTTTTACATTCGTATGAAAAGTGAAGAATAAATAAAAATGTATATTATACAATAACTGGAATACAAATAGATTTTTAAAAAAAATGAAAGTTGTCAGAATATTATCCAAATATATCTTATGCTACCTCAAATAACAATAAAAATGCAGGGTGTCAACAATTAAATGACATTATTTCAAATTCAGTAATCGAAAAGTTTTGAAATTTTGTGGAGAACTGCATGAAGAAATGGGAATTTTCCTCAGGAGGTAAAATATTTCACACATACCGCCACCAGGTGACGATATAACAAAAACATGTACGAAATTTAAAGTAAAACAGTAAAAGGTAACTGTTATAAAAACAAGTAAGCCAGTAAACGGTAACAGTTATAGAAACCGATAAATATGCATGAAGATCTTGTTTTCGATGTATTTGGTGTCTCTCCAATCCTCAATCGTAAATCCATATGATGTTTGGTTGTGGGAGTATTTGAAACTTGAGGTAAATAAAAGATCATTCAAAATTTTATTTGACCTTAAAATCTTCTTCGTTCCTTAATCAAATTTCTGTAAATTTATGCAGTTCTCCATAATATTTCTCGAATTTTGTATATTGTATTTTGCATGTGGGCTAGTTTAAAATCGAATTTTTTTAATTATGGACAACCTGCATTGCCATGTTTAAAAAAATTATAAAAGAAAATTTTAATTTTAGGAATCAGATATTTAAAAGAATATAATTTCAAAAAGTCCTTTAAGTCCTTAAGCAAAAGTCTTTTTAAAAATGGACTGAATATTCACTCGCAAAAGCCTTAAAATAACAGTTATATATTGTATTCGTAAATAATCTAAAATGTTTAGGTTTTTATTTTCTAGCATTCTTATAATTTTATTTTATTTTTATATTAATGTCTTTTATTTTCAATGAATGAATTCATAGTTATTACAATTTTTTTCTTACATGGTAATATTGCTATACATTTTTCGATGATCTATTCTTCTAGTGATTTCTATTAATCACAAACAAAAGAAAATGGAATAGCATAGACATTCTCTATGGAATTAATGAACTCAAAGTGAAATACGCTTGTTGACATTCAACACAGCTTGGTTTTCATATGCAAAGCAACTGCATAAAATTTCGGTGTAATATCTATAGATCTTAGTCACACTAGAAGAGTTAGAGACTGCACAATGCTGTTCTTGACGATACGATATTCAAATCCTTGGAATATGTACGCGCAGGGATTTGGGAATAGATTTAGATTCCTCTCGATCTCTAGAAAAGTCTTCCTTAAATCTAGAAAGAAATTGCAAAGATAGCGCTGTTATTAATGTCAGCCATCGAAGAAAATGCCATGCACGTGAAATGCAAAATAAAAAAAATAATGCTTAGAACGGTAAACTAAGCAATTCTCCCTCGTTTCATTACCATACTTTAATACTTTTGAACTCTCAAAACTTGACATCTTGGACTGGGATAGAAAGAATGTATTGTACGTTGCTTATCTCAAAACGCGAGTATCGTTATGAAAATATGTAGCGTGCGTTGCATAAATTCTTTTTAACAAGTTTTAAATATTCCAGCCTGGAAGCAAATTATGCATCCATACTAAAAAACATTCTATGTTAAATTACTATGTTTGAAACTACTGCGATTAATTTTAAGGAAATTTCATTAATAGAAACTCTTGAGACTATTCTTAACTATTACCATGAGGCCAGAGATTTCTACCAAGGTGAAAATAGAAAGTTGTTTTGATTGATGTTATAATTTTTCAAAAATGAAATACTGCAATTTTCTTACGGAACTCGATGAATAAATTTAAATATTTTAAACAATCATGTAACATTTCCCCTAATTTATGGTAAAGATTAATTTCCCTTTGGAAAAAAGAAGCTTCCTGCAAATGGTTTCTCTTCATTGAAATGAAAATCTTATTTCTGGATACATTTGCAAGCATAGGAGGTTCAGCCGTGTCTATATTCACGAGTTATCTACTCTTGATTGAACAAGTCATAGACATACCAAATTAAGGGGATTTTCTTCTTCATGCATTGACTTTTCTTTAAACAAATTCTTCCTTTCTACATTTAGACTTCTTTAGTCTCTCCTCAGGGATTCACACATTTTTATGTAAGTATTTGTATCTCCAAGATTATAAGAAGATCAATTTCCATTTCGATTTATCCAGTCTCGGTTGTCTACTTTCTACATAATTCCTTCTTTCCCTCAGTTGTCTATCTGTGAGAAATTGTTTCATCATGTTTGCTTCGTTCTCATGCTGTTGGCTTTGCATTGCGAGTTTTTATCCCTCTGATGTGCAGTAAGTACACTGTGATGCAAGACTATGCTGCTGGCAGTTGCCGCTTAAGTGCCTCTTTTGCTAGAGATAAAATTATAAGACTACATGTTTGTTCCTGGCGTTGAGAAAAGCATCTATCTCCCTCTGGAGTGACTAAGGGCATACAAGTTCCATCAGGCATAGACATGAGTGCTCTAGATTGGTAATCCTCAGATTTAATTGATGTCTTCTCTAATTACCTTCTTGGTAGTAAGTGGTTTAGGGGGAAGGGAGGGTCCATGTTTATACGACTTAGTTCTGTGGTAACAGGGTGACTGACTGCAATTAAAAAAAGCGCGTTTGGAGCTAAATTTTTTCTTGTTCTATAAAGGTAAAAAATACTTCATTAGGCTTCAGATTTTAAAATTTAATCATCGAAAGATTGTATGATATAAATTAAATATTTGGAGCAGTATCAATGTTTTTGACTGAAAGGAGTACATAACTTATATTATCAATGGAATTACATTCTTAAGAACACGTTGTTTGCGAAATTTACTCGTTGAAATCAAATCTCGGAGATCAGTGAAAAAAATTGTTTAACTATACACTGTTGGATCAACTATTAATCTTCATGAAATTTTTAATTACTTAAATGGGGCAATATTTAAGTTATTTATTATATATTCTGATAGAGGAGATGATTTAAAAAGCAATTAATGATGGAATATGTCGTAATTTCATACAGGGAAACTAATATAATTTTTGAGAGAATATGTTTTATTTAACCCTTTATAGGGGCCGTGGGAAGTATGCTTCCCACCAAATTTATCAATCTTTGTATGAAATAATGTAGGTTGGCATAAGTTCTGACAATTTTTTTTAGTAAGTCAGATGCTTCAGTTCTTTATCTCAGACAAAATGATGTGTCTTGATTTGTTACTTAATTATTAATTAACCAAATTAATTAATTAGTCAAATTGCATTTATCTAATAAGCTAAATGAATCCCTTTTCTTATTCTAATTTCAAGCCTAAAAATATTTTAACATAATATGACTAGAAAAAAATGGCCCTTTAAAGGGTTAAACAGTTGCATTCCCTCAAAAATTCAAATTAGTTTAAAGAAGGCACATGATAGTAGTCAGGAGATATTATATAGAGTTTTCTAAAAAGGCTGTAACATGTTCTAACGATTTGACCATTGAAGATAAATAGTCAATGTAAATTACAAATGTGTTCAAAACAAAATAGAAAATTATTTTATATTATCAAATCAGCCTGCTATGAAATATCAAAAGATTATGCTTATTTTCATACTTTACATGAATATCCCGTAAAAAAATCGATAGACGAAAGGAAGAATTGAAGAAAAGTGAATATGCTTAATTCAGATTGATGGGGACAATATACTAAAATAGAATAGAAGTATCTCAAGAATAATAAGACAAATGAGATAAAGTCCTGTGAATTCTGAAGAGACAAAATTATTTACACACATTTTGTAATATCACTCAAAGTGGTCTTATTTTCTAATTAGAAAATTTTTTAAACTGGACTGAGAATTATCATAAATTCGTGTAGCTGAGTACTTGACGAATGAATTCAGAGGTATTAATTTTCTTTAAAATTTTATTGTAAATAACTGCTCACAGGATAAATGAGAAATAGTTAAAATAGAAATAGAATGATTTAAATTTGCAAAATTTCACTCGCAACAGCGATACAATTAATTTGTTAATTGAAATAATACTTTTTTTGCTTTATTTCCTTCTGGGGGTTCATTCACATATAAATACTATAATTAAATTTGGGACAGCTCAACAAATTTTATCCTTCCCGTATAGGATCTAATAAAACGCTGATTTTTATTTTTACATTATGATTACTTTTCTGTATTAAATGGTAAGAGAATACATTTTGATTGTTTTATTTATAATTCGGGTAATTTCGAAGATAAGAGTGTACAGATTTCTTTAAAATCTAATTGCAATTAAATGAAAAAAGTTTTTATTACACCAATTTTTTTCTAGAGAAATATTACGGAAATGTTGGAAATGTGAATAAAAATTAATTAAAAGGCCATTTCACTAGTCTAAATATTTTTCTTACCTGATTTTGGACACTTTTGAAATTTATTAGACCTATTTATCTGCAATAGGTAGAAAATGAAACCACCTTTCTCCCGTTTTGGAATGCCCTCTATAATGATTCTCTTAGAATTCCCTCACTTTGACCATTTTCAGCCTTTATGTCTCGGGAAACTCACCTGCGCAATTGTAGTGAAGCAAATCATTATAGTTCTCAGTGCACCTCCTTAAAAGTACATAAACTGCAAAGCGTCTCACGCGCACTATTCTCGCTCAGATGGCTCGGGACATTTGAGACATTTTGAA
The DNA here is from genome assembly GCF_947563725.1 of Argiope bruennichi. Lineage (NCBI taxonomy): Eukaryota > Metazoa > Arthropoda > Arachnida > Araneae > Araneidae > Argiope > Argiope bruennichi. The sequence continues at coordinate 105,130,350 of NC_079152.1, forward strand.
AAGGAACTCATTATACTAAATTTTGAAACGCATATTACATATTATGATTCTCATATTCAAATCATGAAATTTCGCATTTAAGACAGATTATTAAAATGACCTTAAGAAGGAATTGCTCGACAAAATGCGTAATAAATAATGGTAGCAGATAACATGAGGTTCAATTTTTTGACTTGTGAAACAGTTCTTACTAATTTATCAATTGCTACTTCATCAGATCTTAATGGTTTACATATAGTCAAAGTAAGGAAAAATCCCCCTAAACAATCGAAAAGCCAATTGCGCAGAATAATTTTTCCCAAAAAATAAAAACATCTATTAATGAACAATGAAATTCGAAGTACTATGTCTTTTCTTAGAGTGCTATGTGATTTAAATTTTACGAATTAATGGACATTCTATGTTTATGGAGTAACATTATTATTGGTAAAAAAGTTCATGCAAAAGAATTAGATATTTAGAAGATTTAAAAATTATTGTATTATTGAATGAATTTTTTTTATTTCAAAAGATGTTTCTTTAAACTATTTAATATTTTTCACTACATTAATTATTTGAAATTATAATTTTTGTTTGACATCGCTTACCTTGTGATAAGCTTTCAAACTAACTTTACTCAACATTAAATGAATTTCTTTGGTAGGGAATATTTCCTCATTTTGAGTACTTTTTTTATATTCATGAAAAATTAATATTTGAATCTTATCTTTGCACATGGTTTGAATTTAAGCTATATACCCTTTTAGAACAAGCTATTGTACGATATCTCCACAACATTGTGCGATATTCTAAATGCCGGCCAATATCGTGTAAATACCGTAGCGATATTATTGGGCATTTTGTGCTATGACCTATTCCACAAAATATTGATAATTAATGGCTATAAATAGGAATTAATACTTTAACTGACTTTTAGTTTTTGCACAAATATCTAATACATATTGATACTCAAGTGCAGAACAACATTTCTCTGTAATTTAATAAATGGCACCCATTTTTTTAGCCTGATACTTTATGTAAGCTTTGTTGTTATAAATAAATTTAAAATTCTTTTAAAACTCTAGACGCCTTACATTCTCTCAATGAGCACATTCCAATAATTTGGAACAATTCTATGTTGAGTGAAGAGCAGAAAAACAAATAATAAAAATGATAAATATTAAAATAATCGCAGATGATCTATAACATAGTTTCGGCATTTTCAGTGTTTTTCATAGGAAATTTCAGGAACAGGCACGTTTAGATATAAGCCAGTCTGTATTAAACAAAAGATCTTTAGGCATTTCTTACATAAAAAAGCAAAATATATTCAGCCTATCACACAATTATAATTGCATGCTTAACATTGAACATAATTAACATTCTATGAATGCAACTAAAAATATTTTCATAAAGTTCATGCATAATTCATTGTTGATATAAACTTTCAGATTTTTTTTTATAATTCTAACAATAAATTCAAGTTTTCCCTTTAAAAATTATGCTAGTATGCATTTTCACTAGAATTAAAAAAAATATTTTCCAAAAAAAAATCAAATATAGTATGAATCGTTTTAAGATTTAATTTTGGTTAAATTTGGTTAAATTTATAATATTCATAAGAAAATCAAACTATCCTCAACAAAAAAGAAAAGTCTAGAATAAGAATTGTGTGCATTTTTTTAATTACAGAATTAAGTAAATAATAAATATAATTCACCATTCGCATAGCTTAGTTTTGTGATGGAAATCTACATTTCCCTACAAAATCCTCGACAGAATAAATGTTTCAGAACAAAATGGTTCTAATCTGAAATCACAATAGCATTTCCAATGACATAAAAGCATAAAAGGTACGTCATATATTTTTCTTTGCGCAGTCTGTAAACCTCACAGTCAACTCTTAATTTTAAGGATAATCAAAAATTAGCATTCCTTGAATTTTTTTCTTTCTTTTTATTTCCATCATTTCAAAATAATTCCATATTTTATTATTTAATTATATTTGAAACATAAGCACAGGAGAAATGCATTTCTTACTTACTTTTGATATTTATAATTTGTTCCATTTCCCCCATTTTATACCAGTTGCTGAGACAAAATTACATCCAGCTTATAAGGAAAAAAAATGTATTTACAGCAAATTTATTAGACAAACAATCCGAAGTAATTGAAAATTAAACATACTTAAAATCTGACGGAGTTAAATCTGTTGAAAAGAATAAAAGTAGAAGCATACAGCAATTTGTATTTTAATGAGTGTTAAGATGCGTTTTAAAATTAGTTTTACAGCACCACTTTTAGGTGAAAAAAGTTAATCAGTTTTTTCAGATCGATTTCTATATAAATTATCAATTCTTTTCCAAGTAAAACTACTTTAAGGCTTAGAAGAATACATCAAGTATTCCATTAACTTAAATTATCCAAAATATTTTTGCGAAAACAATTTTCTTTGAAATCGTCTGAAGATATTTTGGAACTGCCGTAAGAATTGCGAGAATGCACCAAATATTCTATTAACTAAAATTACCCGAAACATTTTTAGAAAAGCGATTTTCTTTGGAGTAAATGTTATGATGTTTCTTAATACATTTTTTTGGGCGTGACCTGATTCGCCAGAGCCACAATAGGGGACAGAAATTGACTGTCCAAAATGTCATTCATGCAGTAGTTCTATTCCTGAAATAACAGGTAATTGAAGGTCTTATAAATGATAAATGACCTTATTCCCAGATGTTTGTGTGTGGCAATTATTTAATATTTTCTTAGCTTCAGATACATTCGGTAATAGCAAGTTAATCAATCTGTTTTTAAAAGCAGAAATCCTAAGTGTGTCAGTGTCTGTGTTGTTGTCTATTAACTGTTGCCGAAATCTATTAATTACTTTTATTTTAGCCTTTTATTTTGTATTTACGGTAATAATTGATATAAAGCATTGCATTATTAATAAGTAGCTGCTACTATTAAATGAAGTCTCTAGAAATGTGTCAAATTCTATTAGTGAGGAAAAGAGCCATCAATGGTCGGCTTTGTATTAACTTTTAGGTCCCCAAGCTTATGAAGGCGTGAGCTCCTGACAACTTTTTTCCCAAGAATATTTAGTAGAAATAAATAAAAAAAATCTCCTTAAAGGAAAATTTGCTAAAATTTTCTTTTGTTAAATTTATTTTACTTATGTTCTATTGATTGATTAGCAAAAAGACATTCAAACTGTGATGTTACTTATTCAATCTTCTGAACACATTTTTGTAGAATCATGAGTTTTAATTCATTAGGTTTTCTTATGAAAATCAACCATAATTTCTGCTATTGTAGAAATTATTTGCAATTATTTTAATCGGATGAATTATTTGAAAAATGACTGAAATCCATCGTAAAAATGTTTTATAATACTTTACGGAAAAGAAATATGTTTAAAAGGTATGATACTGACTTATCTTGAACCCCAATTGCTGTTACCTTAAATATGGAATTTATTTATTTTTTTCTTATAATTACAATTTCTTTCTTCATATAATAATAATGATAATTTTATCTCAGCATATCATTCATAATAAATTATAATCTTCAATTACCGTTATTTTCCTAAATTGTGAAAACCAACCCTTATACACGAACATCTTATATAGAAAATTTTTGATAACACCTGCTGATCCCCCGAAATTATTTTCTTTTACAAGTATGTAAAATTCTGCAATATATAATTCAATTTTTTCCAAAAATTTTGAAATTAAATACATCTGCACTGGGAAGAGAAATGCATCTAAAAGAGACCAACTTAGAAAATAGATATAATTTTAACGAAATTATACCGCCAAATGAAATATGAAATTTTCAGGAAAATAGAATATTTAACGATACAAGTTACGTTAAATCAATAAAGCGTATTTTTTTTGTTACTAAAAATATTATTCCATTGAGATGTTTTTTAGTGTAAAATATCTGAAGAAATTCATAATCTGGGACAGAGACATTTCCTTTCATGCTCATTAAAATTGTTTTATATAGTAATTCTTTCATTAATTCCAATTTTTATAATCAGTTACAACTCATTTGAAGAAGACAAATTTCAAAATTCTTCCCATATAAAGTTTAAAATAATTTTTGGTATCAGCAAAATGGAGCATATTTAATATTATATCATTAGAATTAATCTAAGAAGCATAGATTTATTTTATTCATCAATATCATTTTATTCCTCAATATCAAGTACGTTATTTACATACAATGTTATCATAGTTATTTTTCAAATTATTATTTATAATCATATAAAATATAAGATACATGGAATGACACATCTAATTGAATTTAAAATTAGAATAATCATAAACTAGATTTGAAAGACAAATTAATTGCTTTATTTTTATTACTATTTTTGGTAATGATGAATGAAAATTATTACGTGAATTAAATATGAATTTCATTATCAAACATTTTCAGAAGAGCAATGTGGTCAATCAAATAAATCCGTTTAAGTAATTGCTACTGAATATAGAACTATTATTCATTTAAAATGTTAAATGGACGTTATAACTTTTTAATATTTTATTATGTATTATTGAAAAAGCTTTTATCATATTTTATTGAACATTCCAATAAAATGACCTAAAATAGAACAAAATATTTTCATGCCCATTTTAAGTGAAAATTTACTTTTATTTTTAATTCATCACATTTTTGAAAACTCTATACTATTTTTTAAACTCTGAATCTGTTTATTACAAATATATTTATAGATTAAATGAAATATGCTAGAAAGATAGAGATAGAATCTATTGAAATATTCGAAGCAATGTAAAAACAACAATTTTTTTTTTTTCTTCAATGGGACGTCTTCACTCCCTATTTATGAAAAAGAGATAGGCAGCCCAATTGCAGATGCATTCCAATTAATCTCTTAACTTATTATATAGACCACAGACAGGTAGAACGCATTTTAAATATAAATTCGACTTTTTTCTTTCAATTCCGTTTCATAACTGCTGCACGTAAGTATATATATAAATCTATAAACAGTAAACCAAAAATAAAAGGCATTCTATCACTACAGTTCCTCATACGTTTTAAGCATGTTTCTTCTTTATTTCGTTTACTATTGGTTGTTCTATATCAGTGTGTGGGTAAATGTGTATATGTATGTGTTTAGACATTATCATTTTTAAATACATCCCATTCGGAAAAAGAATCTTTAGAATTTTTATCTTCTTTTCTATGCTGTTAAAAAATTCCCCCTAAATAATAAGATGTAGTAAAGAAATAAATTTATGCATATATGTTCTTTTAATTTTAAATCATAAAATTTCATTTCTTATCAAATTTAAAAAAATCGGTTACTTAAAATATGATTGTAAATGCTTCCTTAAAGAAGGCATGATTTAAATTATCATGATTTCTTAAAAAGAATTTCAATAAATTTAATTCAAACATTTTCTTTGATCTGAAATCATGTTTTCAAAAAAAAAGCATGAAAATGTTTGGCATAGAATTTTTATTGCGTATATAATTCTGGAGTTTTTATAGAATTATTATCTAATCAGAATTGATTTGGTCTTTATTCAGAACCCAAATAATAACGTGATTCTATTATTTTCTTAACCAGTATTTATTTGTAATGTTTATCATTAAATTTCGGAATTTTTCCTACAAAGGCCTTGTCGTGATTCCTTTGGGTCTACTCTCACAGTATCCTTTAGTTTTTTTTTTCAGTTTCTTAGTTCGTACTCAGGAAATGCGAATTTCTCCCTACGGTAATTTGTGTCTTATACTTTGGTCTCATGCTTGAAATATCTTCATTGCTGATTTGTTTTTCTGTCTGTCCTATTTTACTATTATCTTTTTTACTTGCTTCTATTTTTTTCTTTGTTTTCTCTTCATGGTTCAATTTATAACTTGAGTAATAAAACCTACTTTTTTCCCCTTCAACTTAGTCCTGACTATCTATTTGATTTCCACAACTCTTTGGTTATGTAATTCTATTACAAATATATATATATATTCTCTTTTGAAATTCATTTTTTCATTATAAATCTTTTCTGTACTCCTAGATTACTTCAATTTCATGCTTAGATTATTGCATATTTTAAAAGACTTTATTTTTTTAAATATATAATATATTCCTTTTATATTTATTTACTTTAAATTTTACTATGTGTTTGGTATTTCTGGATAAGATTCAAAAAATTATAAGGGCATTTTGAGTGATATTTTTATAAACCTAAAATGATGGTAAGGTAAGTAGCTAACATGAAGCTACACATGAAAGGTACACACATGAAAGGTAGATAGCTAACCTAAACGCATCTATAAGGTTTTTTCCAACCACTGGTTGACCGCTTCATGTGATCTTCAATTAAACAAACAGAGCATTTATGAGGGAATTTTATATGAAAAGAAACACTAATAAATTGTATTATTAGACACATATGTTTAAACCAACAATGTTGAACAGCCAATAAATAAATATCATTTAAATTTTAAATATAACTGTATTTTCCTAATCTAATCAATTGCAACTGTTTTAGAATTTAAATAGCTAAAATAACCTCATTAATTTAGCTTTATCATAATATGGGGGGGGGGAGCTATTATAATGTTCAGAATAAAATTAGAAAGCGTTAAACTCCTAGTATCACTAGATCAAATCCCAATAGATAATTTTTCTGAAAGATAGTGGACGCCGAATACATTATGTTCATAGCTCAAAACCAGCTAGAATTAACATACTGCAAGTAGACATAAATAGAAAAAGCAAATATAAATTGAATTTCTTAGCAGCATTTGCAATTGTGATGGCCTACATTATCAATAACGCAATGACAGTAGCTAGTCATTTCAATGTTTCTTGGAATTTAGTAGATTATGCATTCGTTTTGGTGAATCTGAGTATGAAACTTTGACGTATTTTTATGTTTTATTATTCAAAATTGAAATAATTTTTTAAGGAACTTTATTTTATTTATTTTTTATTTTTTTATTTTTGCTTCAGAAATTTTAATTTTCCGATTAAAACATATTATAACTTAATGGACATAAATATCACAATAAAATATATTTTAAACTGAACGAAATGTGGACAAAAGAATATTTTTGAAATAAAAGAAGCTAAATGTTTTAAAATAAAAAAGCACTTATTTTGTTAAAAGATGTAATAAAATTGAAATCGAGAATTTGTAGAAATTACTCAGTTATTGATTGGCTATTTAACTAATCTGTATCCTTAATTTATGAAGAAACATAAGTTTGAGTTTCAAACATCATCACTTATCACTAGAAAAACCTTAAATGTGTAGTCAGAAGCTAAAACAGCTCAGATAGTCTAGTTTTAAAATTCGGTTTCTCTACTACCACACGACAAGCATGGAAATTTGTTATAGCCTAAAATTACTATTGATGCTTTCAGAATTATTTTATATTATATGGAAAGTATCCTACTCGATTAATATAATTTTATTATCAAGTTAAATACGTCTCAACAAAGGCAATTTGCTAATCCTGTAAAAACTTATATTATCAAGTTTTAAAAAAATTAAGAGGGTGTTTTACTCATTCATTTGTCATTACTTATATTAATAATGTTTTCTTTCCTCTCTCGATTTTAGAAACTACAACATGTGGAAAATGCAATAGTCTTCAGTTTCTATTATTTTTTTTTCTTTTGTACCTTGGCATCACATTAGAGAAAAACTCATTAGAGAAAGAAAGGTGGAAAAGAAGGATGCCGATAGTTCAAGCTTTCCGCTCATGGAAATCTTAAATGTTCCTGAAACTAATAGTCATGAGAATGTATTAACTTTTCATAAAAGAGATGAAAATGTATTTTATCGGGTGATGGAGAATAAAGATACTCTTGATTATTCTTCTGCAGATAAGGAAAATGAGAACATTACCATTCTTTCTTATACAGAGAGCTCTCTAAATTTTGAAAAACTCTCCCAGTAAAAACTGGTTTTATAGTCTTGGTAGACTTTTTTAGATGTTTACCCAGATCCTAATATCTATTAAACTAATAAGAGAGATTTCTTCTAATGATTTTTTAAATATGATTTTTTTTTAATAAGGGAATTTTAGCGATCATCGGAATTAATATTTATTATATTTTTATATGCACTAAGATAAGAATAAATCATGAATCCAAGTTTTTTTTTAACCAGAATTTCATAAAAATGAAAAGCATTTCTATAAACTTTTGAATATATAAGATTTTGATATATAAAAAAGATTACGATGATGAGATACCGCCTCATATTCAAATAAAAATAGCAGTTATCTTCTGTACAACATTATTTTAAATACATTATCCAATTCACTTTCTTCCTAAAAATTATGTATTTAATCTTTATAGTTAAGCCTTTTTTTTTTCTTAAATGCTATTATATCACAAATTTATACTGTTTTGAGAATTTTACTTTATTAATAATTTCTAATGCACATAAATATTTTTTAAATATGTATTGAAAGATGATTTTATAGCGATACCCGATGTATCGCTATAATTTCAAATTACTCATTTAACATTAGAACGCAAAACCCTATAATTCACTTGTTCCAGAAAAAATTATTAAAAGGGTACTTTCATAAAGACAAATAGATTCAGCAATAAATAAATTATAAAAATTCATTGCCGTCATGGAATATTGAGAGATAGAAGTGAGATTTAAAATTTCATAACTATTAACTATAACTTTTTTGGCTAACTCGGTTACCTAGTCTATTGATTGCAGTAATCCTGTTATTTTGAGTCATTTCAAGCGATACTGATTTTTTGAAGATGTGATAAAAGAGGACAGGGGTGTTTAATTTTTTTATTGGTGACTGCATTTATATAAGTGTATAACAATAATATAGTAATAAATGATATAGTAGTAATATATGTAACATAAAGCTAAAATTTCTTTTTCAATAAGTACCAAGAACAATTAATAAATTTAAACTGTCAGTTTTAATTTATTACAATTAATTGTTCATACTTAAGAGCAATTAATAATTAAGATTGTTAAAATCATTTCTTGAAAAACTATTCTTTGATTTTCTAAGCAAAATTATATTTTTGCACAAAAAACAGATTTTTTCTCGGATTTTTCAATCATTTATGCAATAGTTTTTATTCAGTCAAATATCGATTTCATACCTGAATCTGATATTATGCATAAAATTTCAAACACTATCTTACTATGCTTTGAAATAAAAAGGTGAATATTGGACTACTTATGAAATTCAATGATATTAGAATAAAAAGTTAAATGTTTCAAATTCTAATAAGGTTTATTAGCAGAATAGAAATTCTAGTTTCTAAAGAGTGTCAAATACAGTACTGACACCCAATACTAATATATATTTAATGATTAAAATGTTTAACAAAAATTGAATGATTTCATTTAATACTGTCAGGTTTGATGTTTTGTTTATAAGGAACATTTAAATTATTAAAAATATCTCCAGAGTACGTAAAAATGAGATGAAGAAATATGCTTACTTTTTAAAACCTTAACAAGGAGGGGTAAATATAAAACATCAGCTGCTTGGAAATTGATGTTTGAATAGAAATTCAAAGTTTATAAGGACATATATAAATAAAACAACATACATCAAAAAATTTAATGTCCTGAATGAAACAAATGATATAATTAATACAATTCAGTTAATAATATTTAATATCTCCTCTACATAAACAATTTTGTAATGGGTTTTACATTTATGGGTAAATATTTACATTTAGGATGGGTAAATATAAAACATCAGCTGCTTGGAAATTTATGGTTGAATACAAATTCAAAGTTTATTAGGACATATATAAATAAAACAACATGCAGCAAAAATTGAATGTTCTGAATGAAACAAATGATAAAATTAATACAATTCAGTTAATAATATTTATTATTTTCTCGACAAAAACCATTTTTAAATGGGTTTTACATTTATAGACAATGCTAACATTCAGAATCAATTTTTTCCATAAACTATACTATGGTCAACCAGCGTATTTTAAATACAACACCAAACATCATCTTTTCTTGATTGTAAAAAAGAAATTACCTTATATTACCTGCTTAGCACCTGCCTTATAAATTCTGTCTGCATTAAAAGAAATTTGTGTTAAAGCTATTAAACAAGCAAGTGTTAAATAAAGTTATCATCATTAATGTCGAAAACAAATCAGCTTATTTAGGATATAGAACACAATTTATTTTATAATGAAGTCATTTTATATAATAGGTGCATCACATTTTTCAAGTGAACATCTGGGAGAGATTAAATTAATCCCGTGCTTCTTATAATCACCGCCAAAATTATCTAGAGAACTCATTAAAGTTTTCCGTATTATCATCTGTGACCAAACGTAATATTGATTTTCATTGCAATTACAATTCAAATAAGAGATTTAAAGAAGACGTTTGTAATGAAATTAGTTTAGCAGTAGTATTAGCAGTATGAATTTGATTTGCAGTATGAAAATTGTGAATAATCTTCTAGATATTTATTTGCATTCAAAAAATTTATTAATTAAATTCGCTTTTAATTCCCTTTAGCCAAACATTTCAGGAATGAATTTGTTTAAATTGAGGCATTAAGAAATATTGCATAAAAGTTTTAAGGTAGTCTCATTATGTAAATCTGCAACTCTCTCCAAAAATAATACTAAATATGGTAATTCCAAAATTAGAATTTCAACATGATGTTTTGTTCTTTCTTTTTAACTCCTATCATCACAACAAAAACTTTGTTTATGGTTGCCTCTAATGTTTTATTAAAGTTCAGAAAGCAAATTTTGTTCATTGCAACCACAGAAATGGAGAAATATATTTTATTTATTTTGTTGATATGCATTAAGATATTTTTTCTTTTCATAATTTAATAATAATAATATGTCTTCTCTTATTCATCGTTTGTAACTTCTAAAGCGATCTTGCAAATAAAATTAAAAGCTCTTAGCTTGAATCATTTTCCGGAATGTTTTTATGTGTTAATGATTGAATTTTTAATAATACAGAATATTAACATTTTTTAAAAGAAATATGTTGTTAAATATGCTACATTATGGTGTTAAGAAGCATTGCTTTAAATCATTGAAAAACTATCTTTACCCTCAATAGGGAATAGTAGAATTAAATACCAACAACACAAAATAAAAGTTACATTACATCGCTAATGTTTTGAAATTATATGCATGATAGAAATGATATTATTAAGCAAATTTCCAACGACAGAATGTGGAAAATATGGATTTCATATTTTCTGAACTGTAATGATGATAAAAATGAGCATGATAAAAATGAACTGCATGATATGCATAAAAATGTTTTTGGGTTTTATAAATAGCATAACATAAAAATTCAGAGCGATGAATTTTTTCGTGTCTAATCAAAACTTTAATGCTCGTTTTTGCGTGATTAAGTCATCTTTTTTAAGACTTTAAATATTCGTATTTAAGAAGTTTGTAACTTACACTTTGTCGATTATCATAGTATTAATATAGAATGAACAAATATTTTTTTCTTGTATTTTATAAGAATAGAAAATATTACATATTTTAAACGGGACTGTTTATTAATCCGCATAGTGATGACAGCATGATACATAGAGAAATTACGATAACTTTAACTGTATTCACTAATCATATTACTATGTAATTTTTATAGCAAATTTCCAAATCTGATTATCTTTGTGAATGTTTGGAATCTATTACTTTTTAATTCGTCATTTTTTGATTATTATTATTATTATTTGCATTTAATCAACTAAGAATCTTTAAGTAGATGATCTACTATATTTTTTCATTTTAACACACAACATGGTTTAAAAATTCTTCTAACTTTAAAGAACTTTTTTGAAATGCATTGAATTTCCCTTTCTTGTGTGCTAAATAACAGCATTTACTTTTGACATTCGATTTCAGAAAAGACGACTACAGGGAAAATGCAACAATGTTTCTTTAATTTCGTTTTTTTTTTTTTTTTTTTTTTTTTTTTTTTACACAAGCATCACATAAACGAAACAAAAAAGAAGTGTAAGAAAATCACTCAGAGAGCTCTTGTATTCCACTTATGGTAATCTTAAACTTTCCTCGAAAGTGGTAGTCACGATCTTGTCTTAACTCTTAATAAAAGAGACGTAAAGGTCTCTTAGTGTGACAGATGACGAAAAAAGGCGGGGTCCTTTCCTTATAGATGAAGTTAGTTGAAATAATTACTATCTCTAGACACTATTATCTTCCTTTCTTTCGCAAAACACGTCAAAGAAATAGTGAATCTTGTAATCTTGTAATATCAGAGGATAATTAAACAACCTAAATGCTAAAACAATGACCAATATTTCATTATATAAAGGAGATCTTAGCGGAAAATATTTTTTACTTCCTTGAAAGTTAAAAAAAATGTGCGGTTTCCAATGTTATTTATTATTTTGAAGTATATTTGAATATCGTTTTTATATTTATAGTAAATGATGTATGTAAATTTACTATCTATAGTATATAATAAATGATATGATAAAATCAAAACGAAATGGTGAATTATTCTTTATGTGGTGAAATGCTTTAAATTTTCTACGTTGTAATAATGATGAAAACTACTTTTGAAAATATTGTAGAATGCAGTATACAATAATTAAAAAAAAAATGAACGCATCATAAATGATATGAGGCTTTTTGTTCATTGCAGCTCGTTAGACCATCTTGTTACCAAATTAATATTTGATCTTATTTTATGTTTATTTGCACACTAATTCATGTATTATCAAGAAATGAATTTTTCACACTATTAGGCGGATATAATATTCATAATCAAAATAAAAAGAATATACGATTATTAATAAGATTAAACTGTCTACTTGTACTTTAAAAAATGGAATTTTGGTGGAAAAAAATAAATTAAAATAGACCTTACAATTTTATACAATAAAAAATTAAGGAAACGCTTTCTTGAAATTAATATGGAACTGTCTTCACTTTACTTTGTGTATCTTATGCCAAGTAATATGAATCGTTGCACTTCATTAAATATGATAGACATAGATATAGGAAATAAATTTATAGACGCTATCGGCTAATTCATGAAAGTGTGAATTTTGATTATCCTCTTGTTTCAACTCAATATTTCTTATTACAATATGCATAGTTATGATGTATAATTATAATTTGCTGTAATTTAATATGCTATTTTTTATTATAAATGCTGTAAATATAATATATATGTTATTAAACCCTTTCACTGCTAACCCGGCTGAACTTGACCCGGTAACTTCCATATATATATATATATATATATATATTAACTCTAATTTCAATTTAATTAATTTCCAAGGTTTTATTTTAATTTAGCCCATTGTAACTTCATTCTAAAATATTCTCTTATTTCGTAATCCAGTCCCACTTTCTCTACTTAATTAATTTAAGAGAGCTTTGTAAAATTGTTGAATCGGCTAAAAGCCTAACTTTTCCACATTCCGAGTGAAAGGACAAAATACCGCTGACGAAACAAATTTCTTTTTTAAAAGATCTCTGTGTTTCCCTTACCTCGTCGACGCGAGTAGCAAAAATCCCTATCGAAATCTTAATAATATATTAGCACTGTAAAGAAACATTTTCCCTATCCATATCTCAGGTTATATAAGACCATAGATAAATTAAATGTTCAAGTGTTATTACCTCATTCCTCTCTGTGTCGTTCTATGTTGTGTGTGTGATCATCGCTTGTAAATAATGCGTACTTCTCCAAGATGAAATAAAACGACGACAGCAATTCGAAAGTCTTTTCACTGTCTTCGAAACTACATTCTGTTTCACATAAAATAATATTTACATATTATAGAGTCGACAGGATAGTTTCCGGCGAAAAATTATGAAATGAACTAAGAATTAAAATTAAATCTGCGGGAAAGGAAAATGAATCATGCAATAGCTCTTCGTAACGGCCAGCCATCTCCTGTGTCCCCGTGGCCGTGGTTCTAAATGTACCACCCGTCTAATGGGTCACCCCGCACGGCCAACACGTGGGGTTTTGGTTGTCTATGAGAAGCAAGAAGCAAACAGAGCGGCGACAGCTACTCATGAAGAGCTCAATCGCTTTCCTTCGAGGGAAGAAAGAATCAAGCAGACAGCAGAAGGCGTAGGGAAGATTAAACTTTTTTAATATGTAAATATTATTTTATATGTAGCAGAATGTAGTTTTAAAGACAGTGAAAAGATTTTCGAATTGGTCGTTTTATTTCATCTTGGTGAAGTATGCATTATTTACAAGCGATGAGCACACACACAACACAGAACGACAAAGAGAGGAACGGAGGACACAGGAGGACAAAGCACTTACCATTTTATCCCTGGTCTTATATAACCTCAGATATGGATAAGGAAAATATTTCTTTACAGTGCTAATATATTATTATGATTTCGATAGGGATTTTAGCTACACGCGTCGACGAGGAAAGGGAAACACAGGTATCTTTTAAAAAAGAATTTGTCTCGTCAACAGTATTTTGTCCTTTCCCTTGAAGTGTGGAAAAGTTAGTCTTTTAGCCGATTCAGCAATTTTACAAAGTTCTCTTGAATAAATTAAGTAGAGAAAGCGGAATTGGATCACGAAATAAGAGAATATTTTAGAATGAAGCTACTATGGTCTAAATTAATATATATATATATATATATATATATATATATATATATATATATATATATATATATATATATATATATATATATATTGTTTTTTTTTGTACAAGCGTAAAGCAAATAAAATAAAAATGTTCACAAAATTGAACGAAACGTTAAATTTGCTAACATCTTGATTATTTATGGCAAAGATATCCCAGGCCTTCTCAGAACCTTCCCCTCTGATGAGTAAATGATTTCTTACTCACCCTTGCAGTGCGGAGTTGAACGAGAAACTTATGCTACGAGTAATGCAATCTCGGATCAAGAGAAAATGCTTCCAAAGCAAGAAGCAAACACAAATGACTGATTTCTTCAAAAAGGTGTAGTTTTACAGTTATGGTTTTGTAATTACATAATACATTACAAAACAGTACATATGTATTAATTTTTCTGTGTATCCTTGACGCCTCTCGTAAGTACAAAGCACTTTTCTGTTTTCATTAACAAAATGCATTTTAGGTTAGTTTTGAGTGATATACTAAAATATTAAGCGTTAGTTAAACATTTCTTGCTGTTTATTTTACGTTTTATTGTACATGAAACGATTTTTGGAAGTTGGAATGACTTTTCTCTTTTGCTGTACCCGTTTTATCCGTGGCGGCCGCGCCACCCAATTCCGTGGATAATCGGGAGTGTACTGTATTATATATATATATATATATATATATATATATATATATATATATATATATATATATATATATATATATATATATATATATATATATATATATATATATATATATATATATATATATATATATATTACGGATTTCCTACATGTGTCGAATTAGGTAAGGGAATTATAGGGATATTTTTAAAAGAATTTGTTTAGGTCAGCGATATCCCTTCACTCAGAGCGTGGGAACCACTGACTAAAGCATTTTTACAGAACTTTCTGTTGCATTAATGAAATAGAAAAAATGGAATGGGATGAAGAACTAAGAGCATATTTTAGAATGAAGATATATATATATATATATATATATATATATATGTGTGTGTGTGTGTGTGTGTGTGTGTGTGTGTGTGTGTAACATTATTTAGTTTACAGCGGAAGGCAGATTTGACAGGAAGACATAGGCAGACATAGACGAGACGTTGTGTATTTAATTTCGTTTTATTCTCCCAGGAGACAGGCATGATTTATTTACAAGAAGGCACAGGACGACACAAAAGCAGAAGTAAGAGAGGAACGAAACGATCACTAGTCTTATATAACATGGGATTTCCGGCCAAGATCCAATTCAATACACGTGGTGACCTTTGACACCTTGGCAAGGGCACCGAAAGGATCAGTAATTTTTACACAGCTTCATATGTGGAATGAGATCAGAAAATAAGAGAATATTTTACTATGGGCTAAATTAAGATGAAGTTTTAGAAATTAATTTGGATTAAAGTAAGAGTTTAAAATATAATTACACACACACACACACACACACACACACACACACACACACACACACACACACACACACACACACACACACACACACACACACACACACACACACACACACACACACACACACACACACACACACACACATATATATATATATATATATATATATATATATATATATATATATATATATATATATATATATATATATATATATATATATATATAACTGTGAACTTGATAATTTTGCTCTGCAATATTTAATAATTAAATAAATTGCTTGAGTATATTAACAAAACTACATGAAGAAAATTGTACATTACTATCGTCTAACTGGTTTCATTTCTCCCTATACATCTATTTTACACCTAATATACAATATCACCTGGTTTTCTGTCATAATTTTATCTATCACTTAGTAACATTTATGAATTTTCTATCACCCGTGCTGAAGGTAAAAAGGGAGAGTCCATTTCAATCTTTCATGAGTAAAAGAAAAGTATATTCAAGAACATTCTAAATGAAATGTACAAAATAGGTAAAATTTTAAAGTTTCAAGATAGAAAATATACAACTAAGCAATATGCATTTGAATTTCTTTAAAATAATTATTATAAAACTGATAGAGTATAAGTAAAAAATATATTTAAATGTCTTATGTTAAAGCAGGGTTATAATCCTAAAATAAATAACCTGTGTTTGATTAGCTAACTAAAGAGGTTTTCTAATTATTAATAAGAAAGTTGAAAGGATTCTAAAGCCATTTTTAAATTATTAAAAAATTTTCCTTTTAATCCGATACATTTCAAAATGTTTGTGTAAAAACAAAAAGCAATATAAGTAAAGAAAATAATTTTAATTGATTAATATTTAATCATTTTTGTAATTTCAATTTCATTTTTCATTTTCCTTTTAAATGTATTTGATTCCGTTAAAATGTATTTTATAATAATCTTCCCAATGCAATAAGCATTAAAAATGCATATGCAAAAAAATCATTTACTTTCGTTTTCCCTGTCGAATATCATATGAAATTTTGCATTTAATGAAATACATTGAAATTTTAATAAGTACAGGGTTAGCAAGAAATAAGTTACCCACTTCAGAGGGCTCTAAAATGCGTTCTATTGATCCAAATGAGATAAAATTTCAACAACAGATTATTGAGATGATCTGCTTTATATTTATTAAATTTAAAAAAAATATACAGTGGCTCAAAAAATTGAGAGTACACCTTACTTTTACTTCATAAATCCGACTTTCAATATAAATAACACATTCCCGGGAAGTGCAAACATGTTTTTATTTTTACACATAACGAATTGTTTAATTTAGAGTAAAAATAAAGAAAAATCAACGAAAAATTTCTAAATTGAAAATTTTCAGAAGCATTTTAAATAAACATACGCAGAATTTTGCCTCAAAAATTGAGAATACACCAATGAAATTTTTGCAATATCACGCATAGAAATAAAGTGTCACTATAAAATTGCATGTATTTTGGCTCTTATAATGACCTCTAAATGTCATGCTACCGATTTGACCCATTTTTGGTGGTATCTGAAGATATTTTACCCCATTCTTCTTACACCACTTGTTTTAAATGGGTTTTTGTTTCTAATTTTGTGTTTTAGAACCACTTTTTCGGGTATGGTCCACGAAGATTCAATGGCATTGATGTCGGGGTACTGTGGTGGTGTGTGTAACTGCTATTTACAATGAAAAAGACACCATATTTTGAAGTTACGTGTATTCTGTTTGGGGTCGTTGTATTACTGAAAACTGAAATTTCCATCTAAACCCAAATCTTTAGCACTTTTCTTTAGATTGCTGCGAAGTATATCCAAGTAAACCGTATCATTTATAATGCCATCTATAAAAAATTAATTTCCTACCCCGGATGAAGCCATGTAACCTCAAATCATCACGGAGTCACCATTATGTTTGACTGTAGGAATTACATTTTTTGGATACAAAGCAGTATTAGGCTTTCTCCATACAGTAAGATGGTTGTCACTGCCAAAAATGTTGAGGTTTCTATCATTACTAAATATAGATTTCTTCCAAAGGTTATTGGTCTTCAATTGATGAGTTTTTGCAAACTTCAAATGCTTTTTCTGGATTTACAAGCTGATGAATGGTTTCTATCTAACAATGCGACTTTTATATCCAGCTTGTCTAATGTCATTTAGCACAGTTTCAGTACTTACACTTCTGCCTATGATTTGGAAAGTTTCTGCAACAAGTTGGATGAACCATATGGTAGCAGCAATCTAAAAGGAAGTGTTAAAAATTTGGGTTTAGATGGAAATTCCAATTTCCAGCAGTACAACGACCCCAAACAGAATGCACGCAATGTCAAAATATGATGTCTTTTTCATTGTAAACAACAGTTACACACACCACCACAGTACCCTGACATCAATGCCATTGAATATTCGTGGGCCATACTGGAAAAAGTGGTTCAAAAATACAAAATTAGAAACAAAACCCATTTAAAACAAGTGGTGCAAGAAGAATGGGGTAAAATATCTTCAGATACCTCCAAAAATGTGTCGAATCGGTACCATGACGTTTAGAGACCATTATAAGAGCCAAAAGACATGCAATTTAATAGTGACAATTTGTTTCTATGCGTGATATTGCAAAAATTTCATTGATGTATTCTCAATTTTTTGAGTCAAAATTCTGCGTATGTTTATTTAAAATGCTTCTTAAAATTTTCAATTTAGATATTTTTCGTTGATTTTTCTTTATTTTTACTCTAAATTAAACCATTTGTTATGTGTAAAAATAAAAACAAGTTTGCACTTCCCAGTAATGTGTTATTTATATTGAAAGTCGCATTTATCAAGTAAACGTAAGGTGTACTCTCAATTTTTTGAGCCACTGTATATACTAAAAGTATATATATGTATTTTAATATATATAGATACTACTTTAGTATATATATTTACAAAAAAGACAGGACAGCAATCTGATATTTTAAAAAGATGATATTCTGGAAGTATTCTTCGCTAAATAGGAAATTCATTGACAAAATGTATTTGCCTTGCACTTGATGACTGATATAAAGATAACGAAGGATTAATCAAAAATTTCACTAAAACATAGAGGGAAAAAAAGCATTATGATAGAATTTTTATCTAAAAAAGGAAATAATTAAAAAATTTCTCTTGAATTTTTATTTATTTATATGAAGATTGATTGATCAGGATAATGTGAAAAAGAAATGTCTATTATTATGCTAAAGAATTGCTCTACAGCGACAATATGATTCCCCCCCCCTCCCTTACCAGATTATGCTGAGCTATATTTTACATAACAGGCCAAGATTTCGTTAATATGGTTGCATTATGTTTTTATCTATTGCCGATTTACTGCGGGCTACTATGGTTGGCATTTTTTTAATTTTTTGGCAATTTATTGCTGGGGTCATAAATATTCGCAAATATCCTCTTTTTTCTTTATTTTTTTTAAATAAAATTCTTTTAAGTTGAAAAGATTTTTTTTAATGCTATCAGAAAATTAATGTTAAGCGAGATGAATAACCGCTTGAATTTTCTTATAATAATAATAATAATATACTATTTTAATCGGCAGCTTTGTACAATCATTCTGATTTAACCAATTGTCAAATTCATTTGGCTTTTGTTTTGAGCGACAAATTCGAATCTTTCCCATCTTATCTACATAAAAAGGTCGAACTTTATTAGTCTCTTAATTTAACTAATTATTTAAGAAAAACACATTAACAGTAGTCTCTTATAAACATAGAAAACTACAAAGAGCAAGGCGTTTGTAATGAACTATAGCTGCCTTAGTTAGACTTTTTTCCCTCAAATTCTTCGAAAACTATCGTCCTAATTTAAGTAAAAAATAATTAATAATTCAACTAAATTGTTGGTTATTGGTAGACTTTCAAATCCTGACTCTGTTTCAGACTTATCCACAAGCCCCACCTGAATCTGAAAACTTCAAAATTCAATGAGTCAAAAATGGCGAGAATAAAAATAAGATAATGAATTATAAAATGATTTTAATATATTCATTCAGAAAATAATTTGTGATATATTATTCTTAAAATCCTCCCTTCTTAACTTAATCCAGGATCGAACATAACAAACAAAGCATGATCTTTGAAGGTTTGTTTTTTACATATCGTAGTTCAGCTGGACCATGCTTAAAATTTCATTTTGTAATATAATAAAATTATTTATGACTGCTGTTAAGTTTAAGGAAAAGAACTGTTTTAATAGAGATTTATTAGCTACTAAAAATATTTTGAAGATATAAAAAAATTAATGTAATCAGCTTGAGTGTCTCCCTAAAATATTCCCGCACACTTTCTAATAAAACTTGTCATACCAGAGAACGCTTTGCATGGCATTGGCGTACAGAAGATACGATATATTAACTTTTTGCGTGAATTTCGCACTTTCAAAGAATTCATCGTGTTATATTTGGCAAGTGTCACGGTGTCATCTTTATTTGGCAATTAATCCTTGGCATGCGGTTAATAGTATCCAAAAATCGAATTTGTGCTTGCAATACGTTTTTCAAAATCGATTGAAAGAAAAATTTGGCACAAAACTGCGTTTTTAGTCACAAAATCCCATATCAATTAGATATATATCAAATATATATATATCAAATCTATCAAATTATGATATATATCAAATGATATGATATGATATATCTCAAATTAAGATATATTTACGCCATTGTGTTTTTGAATTATCGTGTTTACAGGTTTCTGAAAGTATAGACCGACAGACAGTCAACCCCTTCTTGGATTTGGCTCGAAATTTGACAGGTTTCTACATTATAATGTTAAATCTTGTACCGAGTTTTATCTATCTAGTTCTCTTTATTTTTGTAATTATCTTGTTAACTTATATTCAAATAGACGGATTTCATCTGAAGAGATTTTACACAAAATTTGATTTGCAGATTTAGTGTAAAGACTATACTTGAAATTACAATCATCCAGCTTAAAGCGTTTTTGAGTTATCTTAGTCGCAGGCAGACAGACGAACAGACGGCTATTTTCCAAAAATGTATTTTTCTAACTCAGAGAAGTGGAGATTCATCAAACTCTCTAATTCTAATTTATTGTCGATTACTATACTTTCTCTATACTACGTATACGAGAAAGTAATAAAAAATGGCAAAGAATAATTTAGGGATCACTCATATGTTTCAATCTTTCATTGTATAACAAAAATATAAAAATTTATTCAAATTAGTTATCAACTATTTATATTCATAAATTTTATTTCAGATAAAGCAAGAGCATGCAATTTACCTTATAAAAAATTTCAGTAAAGAAACTACTAGTTTAATAAACAGATATCAATTTTATTTTCTCATATTTGAAGTATACAGAAATAATACTGTAATCAAGAAAAATTCCGACTGATTTTTATAATTATGCCTATTTGTCATTCTATCTGCCTGTGAACGCAAACTCGAAGATGCATTGAATAAAATAATTAAATTTTTTACGTAGTCTTAATACCAAATGTCTAGATTTGTGTTAAAATTTGAACAAAATACATCAGATAGTTTGTTTCTTATGGCACTTGCCACTGACAAGCCCGCTGTTACGAAGACAGCGAATTAAGCCTGAGGGGGACGTCTCTTATTTTTTATAGCAGCGCCAACTAGGGCCAAGAGTACGACTTTGCCACTCACGCATCACTCATTCGCTTGCACAACCCCTTTTTACAGGAGGGCACATTCACACATCTCACAGATAGAACAACAGAAGAACAACCATGCCCAAACCGGGACTCGAACCCGGGACGCCCAGATCACGAGGAAGACGCGCTACCCCTATGCCAGGACGCCGGCACATCCGATAGTAGACAGATTGTTTGTCCTTTCTTGGACAAGATAGCTCAACAAGCAAAGAACTGTGTGGGTGAAATCTGATATACAGATTTATCTTCAGGATTGTAAATGTGTATTAAATTATGGGTCAAATCTGTAATGGAAGTGATACCACTAACGACTAACTTTATTTGAAAGTGAGATTTTTGAGTAGTTTAAACGGAAAGTTGAAATGGCGATTGTCATTTTTTTTTATAATTGTTAAATATGGATATTAAAACTGTAGATGTTTAAATATTTATATTTAACATTTAAAAAAATTGTTAAAAAAAACCTAAAATCTTGCACAAATGGAAAAAAAATGCAAAATAAAAGGAAAAGAGTCGGAATTTCTAGATAAAATTGGATAAAAGATACTGAACATGGGGTCCGTGAAAAATATTGCTTTCAGTCCATTATAAAATCGTTTAGAAGAATTCTGCAAAGTAACTTAACAACTGGAATGAGAAAACGAAATGTAATTTTGTCAAAAGGATATGAATTTCTTTGCATTCTTCTTTGAGTCATTCGAAGATGTTATGAGCAAAGATGGCGACATTTGAAAGAAACACTTTTGATTAATTTGAAATGTGAATCTGTAATAAATACACATCGTGCTATTCATAAAAATTTTGTTTGTTTTCAAATATGGTATAGTGATGGTATAGTTGTCTTCCGTTTCTTAAAATATAATAAATAAAATTTATGGAACAAAACTCAACTATAAATTAAATAATAAATAAGGTTTAGCAAAAAATTACAAAAAAACAACAACTACCGAGAACATCGCGTTTTCATGTTATATATCTTTCATTGTAATCAATAAAAGTAAAGATAATACAATAATATTTGGCCTTTATACTTTTCGAGGAATAAGTGTGAATGGCAGGAAATCACTTGCATAGATAAAAATTTTGAGGAGAAAAGAGGTAAACATTTCATACATGCTGTAACGTTACCCATTTCCCTCACCTGATAATTGGTATTCCGGCCAGATGTAACGTCACCTTTTTACTCACACATTGTCAACTACCTTTAGACTTCCAAATGGGAGGATCCTCTTCGCCAATGGAGTCATTGCATCTGGTCATTAGTTGTATCCAGATAAAGGACAAATATGTATGTTTCGTCGTTTCAAAGAGATCCATCGTAATATTCAAGGGAGAAGAACATTAAAACATCCAAATGTTAAACTTTTTTTCCCATTATACATCTTCGAGGAACGATCATCCCAGCGACCGTTGTCAGGAAGTATCGAAGTCAGATGGACTTTAGTCAGTGTCAGCGGTGAATTGAATGAAATTAACATGTGTTGGGGAAGGATCAGCTACAAAGATGAATCATTAATAGACATTCCCATGATCGATGGAGACCACTGAGGAAGCATGCATTGCTGAGAAACTATTGAGTGATAAGGAACTCAAGTGCACCAATGAGAAAGTCAGAAGCGGAGGTTTGACGGAAACAAAATGCGGGATTTTTGTTATGAGAAAAAAAGGAGAGCAGTGAGTGCCGTCTCGTGTAATTTGGGCTCCTGTGTTAAGATCCTCTCGATAAAGATAAGTGGAATTTCTGGAGCCACCCTTGGAGTAGCCATTTGAGCTAACAACCTGTTAGCGTTTTTTTGTGTGTGTGTGTTTATTTTCTAAATTAATAGAGGAACTATTTCATGGTTAACTTTCAACTGTTGTGTGAATTGTGTAAATAATATTAACCTAAATGAAAAGAAGATGTGTTTGTGTTCATATTTAAGGCTATAAATAAAAGAATTAGTTTGGTAACGTTACTCTCTTATTTGGTAGGTTAGGATCAAGACATTACACTACGCATTATTAATGTCATAGAATATTTGGTTTAGTACTTCCGTATTAATCACATTTCCTTGATGAAAATAGTCAATGGACTAAATTTTTTTGACGATTAATCGCTGATTGCAAATTTTTTGTCATTTTGGACAAATTCTTTTTTGGTGATTAATTGCTGGTTTGCTGTTAATATACAAATGCCTTATGTTCATAACCTTGTTCTTAATACTTCAAATTAATACCAGATGCAAATTAATTGTATATACTAATCTGCTTTTGTAATCCTTCTTTCCACTAGTTAATGTAAACATAATTAATTTACTATGTAGTGTTTCTTTTTAATTTGTTAATTTTCATCTTATGAATATGGAAATCAGAGCTGGCCTTCTATTCAAAGGGGGCTGGTGCAAAAAATCATTTAAGCCCTAATTTTTTTGTAAAGCAAAAAAAAAAAAAAAAAAAAAAAAAAAACTGAACATATATTATTAATGTATATTTACTAATGCTTGATTTTTTTTTTTTTTTTTTGCTAATACATCAATTATTTCAGAAAAATTTATAATTTTTTTCAATTTCTTTTTTGATACTTAATACATCAAGTGCATTTAAGCGTTCTCAACACATGCTTGACAGAGGATAATTCTTTTTTAATTTTTATTTGCTGAAAGAGCGCTCGGCACTTTCTTTAGTAACTGGCAACGTACAGAAAAGTTTTAACATAGTTAATACATTTAGAAATAACTCATCATAATTATTATTTAATATGCATTGCAATATGTCTTGTGAGTTATTTACATCTCTTTCATTCAAAATCAAATCCAGTAACAAAAATTTTTTTTGGATTAGGTGTTCATCTACATCTGTGTTATAAAACTTTACAAAGTTTTTGGAACATTTCTCTAATTTATATTTTGTGTCTTGTGACAAAGCCTGACGACAGCTACGCAAATAACTTCAATAGTTCTTAATCTCTCAGAATAAATTTTAATTTTTCTGGCGTCTTTGTGGTTTCTAAGCGTTTAAGACTGAAATCATGTATAAATGTAGGAATAAGGCATATAAATTATTTATATCCTCATTTTTCAAAATATTAAGTTTTTCCATGCATAAAACAAATACTTAAGTAAAGATAAGTTTAACAGAAAACGAAGAAAGCTACAAAATACTAATTATATTTAATACATTCCATATATAAATTTTAACAAAATGAATTGTTGCATTTCACTTTCCAGGTTTGAGCATTATTTGTGTCACTTGAAGCTTCAATTCAGTTTCTGGATACTTTTTATAGTAAGACACAGCAATTAAAGGTTCGGCAAGACTTAAGATTTACTTGCAAAACATGACAGTTACTTGCAAAACATGACAAAAGCAGGCCAACTTTCTTAAAACTCGTCAAAAGTCAATCAGATAAGAATGGGTTGATGGTAACCAGAACATATAATAGTTAAAAAATACAGTTTATACATAATAGTTTAAGTATAATTTTATAGTTTGCACTTATAATAGTTTTTTTTAAAAAATTCCATATTTTGACGAATCAGCACGTTTTAGATCTCCCAGAATCTCAGAAACTTATTTTATTAAATAAAATCACGCATATGAGTGAACACAATTATTCAAAAGCGTTTTCAGCTTGATGGATGAAATTTTGTGTATGGTCTCTACTTCAGATTTTTAAATTTCTATCAAATTTTGAACGAAATGCATTCAGAGGAAATTTGTCAATTCGGTGGTCCGAAAGTAATTTAACACGATAGCATCAAAACAAAGAATGCTAAATGAGTAATATTTGCTGTGCAGATTTAACATCTGATGATGTCGTGTTCGCGATACAACGGAAAGAGGGGTACAGTAGCTTCTGAGAGTAAAGATCTCTGAAAACCCGAGGGCAGAAGTCTGACTTCCAGTTCATATGAAGATGACACTCACACACTTGCTTGTACAACCCCTTTTTGCAGAAGTCTCTTTCACACACCTCACAGATAGAACAAAAGGGGAAGAACAACCATGCCCGAACCAGGACTTGAGCCCGGGATGCTCAGATCACGGGGAAGATGCTCTAACCTTAGACCAAAATGCCGGCAATTTAACATCTAAAGTATTTCAAATTGGATTGACCGTCTGTCGCTCTGCTCGTTCACAAGCGTGTAAACGTAGTAACAGAGACTTAATCTGATAATTGATTTATCATTAAAATAGTTTGATATGGAATTTCGAGTTTCGTTTGGTTGACAAATGAGCGTCCAAAATGCATATTCGGTTTTCTGAATTATTCTACGAAGAACTAAACGCTCATGTAAGTGGATTTTGAAAATTGGCGCTTCTTAAATTGATGTTTTCTTTCTGCATTAGTTTCGCGTGAATTTTATCTTTCAACATATTTTTGCGTTTTTCTTCTCTCTTTTTTTTCACTTTTCTTTTATCTTCCATTTCCTTTGTTTAATTAATTACTACACTAATATGAGATGGTAATTTACCTCAAATGCAGCACAGGGCAGAAACATTTTTCTTAACGTATTAAGTAAAAAGGAAATTTGTTCTCAAATTTTACTCAATACATTTTTTTACAACTTTTATTCAATTTCAATCTCGATGGATAGTATTCGTTTTAAATCCCTCATGAAAAATCTAGTTAATATTCGAAAAATTAAAACCCACATAATTTAATTAAATATTAACTCCTCTTTTTGCCCCCCTCTAGTATTCTATGCTTGATTATTAGAGTTATTCCATTGTTAGCTTAGTAATAATCATTGGTTATATTTCAGTTGTTATTGAATGCAGAAGGTTTCAACAATCACTCTTATCATTGTTGTTAGCAGAAAAATCACTGTTTAATGTTAAACAAACGCATAAAATACAAACAATATAATGGATAAAACAATGAATCTATCTTCTGCTGCTCTGTTAAGAATCATTTCTCTTTTTGCAACTGATCGTTGTGTGACTTTTTTTTGCTGAGCAATGCTTGGTGTGTTTTGTGAACATTTCAATGAGGCTACGGCCATCATTGGATGGATCGTCCTATGGATGATCTTGGAACTGTTGAAATATTACATGTTCCCTCACTTACCCTCAATCGGAGATCTGTTTTTCGATCCCGATTTGGATCAAGATGTTAATACACCATCTGATCCACCTGCGACTAGAGTAGAATCCGTCCCAGTGGTTCGCTCATACATGGTATTTAGGATATGCCAGGCTTTAGAACTTCCAGCGAAACTGGCTCCATCTGCTACCCAGAAGTCAGATATCACTGTTGTAGAATCCTATATGGTCTACAAGCTGTGTTCTGCTTTGGGTTTGCCTGCACGGATGGCTCCTGTAGGAGTGCCAGTGGTAGAATCTTTCGAGATCTACCAGTTCTGCTTAGCCTTGGACATTCCAGTGAGATACCGGTCGCAGAAGGACGCAGTTTAACATCAAAACTGTCGTCGGCTGCCCGATGCAGTTTTCAGATCAGAACTGTCTTCGGATGCAGCGATGGAGGGTGGGTGGGCGGGGAACGAAAGTAGCCCACCTCCCCGTGGTGTTCCCTGGGCAACGGTGCAGTTCTCTGGAATTGCACCGGCTAAGAGGCTACTCAAGTGTGAAACAAATAAATAAAGAACATTTTATTTAGTTTGACAAAACTACACACCTAATTTTGGATTTTGGATTTTAATGCCACAAAATTTCATTACAAGCATCAAATTCAGAACATGCAGAACGTGCATATATGGTAGCAACAACTGCAATGTTTTTTAGATATACGTAAGAAATATATATTTTTTTATCCTAAAAAATGAAAAAGAATTTAAGATATGTATTTGACAAAAAATTGTTGTAGAAATCACACATTTTGACAATCATAAATCTGATGGAGGAATCTCACAATGACTTGAATTTGAAAAAGTATAGTGACAAAAATTTACAAATTCATAACATAATTCTTCGCCATATATTTATAGCCGGTTATGACAAAGTAGATTAAAGGACTTATGGCCAGAGCTGGCCTTCTCTTCAAAGAGGCTTGGGTGCAAGAAGTCATTTGGAGCCCTAATTTTTTGTAAAGCAAAAAAAGGAAAGTACAAATCTGAACATACGTTATTAATGCATATTTATTTAATGCGTGATTTTTTTTTTTTTACTTATACATGAATTACAATTTTTTGCAATTTCTTTTTCGATGCTTAATACAGCAAGTGCATTTAAGCGTTCTGAACACATGTTTGACTCAAGATAATTCTTTATTAATTTTAATTTGCCGAAAGAGAGCTCAGAACTTTCTGTAGTAACTGGTAACGTACAGAAAAGTTTTAACACAGTTAATACATTTAGAAATAACTCATTATAATTATTATTTAGTATGCATTGCAATATGTCTTGTACGTTATTTACATCTCTTACTTTCAAAATCAAATCCCGTAACAAACAAATTTCTTGTATTGGGTTTTCATCTACATCTGTGTTATAAAACTTTACAAAGTTTTTGGAACATTTCTTTAATTCATATTTTTCTAAAGCTGTTATATCAGAGATTAATTTGAAATCAGAAATACTATTTGGTATGCTTTGAAACCCATCTTCTATTTGTACAATAACAATATCAATTACAGTGTTAAAAAAGTAACATCTAAATTCCTCTTCCGGTTTTTTTTTATAACTTCGGAACATAATCATTCCCATTTTCGAATTCGTTTTCCAGGAAAATGTTCAAATTATGCGCTAGCACTTTTGCTTCGTTGAAAAATGTGTTAAAGTTTGTTCTTAAATTTTGGACTTCAGTTTTAATTCTGTTGACTAAATTGAAAGCCGAATCAAGAACAATTATTTCTGCTTGAAATAGTTTATTGATAGTGTTAATTTTGGGAAATATTGCAAATACAGTTAAACCTAAAATAAATGACATTACTTGCACCTAATAAACTTTTAGTTTCGGATACCGCTTATTATCGCTACTCACATCATTTAAACATCAATAAATTCTTCTAGGGTTTGTTCAAACTGTGTATACACTGCTTCCACCTTATCTACTTTGCCTTCCCAACTATGTCGCATAACGGTTTTAGAGTAATGTTAAAATGCTTTACAGAATTTCCCATCTTTTTCCCATTATAGAAAATAAGTAATATAAACGTTGTAATATCCCAAAAAGTTTTTTTTACTATATATATTGATGGAAGCAGCATCACAAATTAATAAATTAAAGAAATGTGATTGGCAAGAAACATAAATTGCATGCGGATTTAGAGAAAGTATTCTAGATTGCACTCCTTTGTATTTCCGTTTCATGTTACTATCGTTGTCATATGCTTGCCCTCTACAATTCATAATATCTAAAACAAGCTCAGTAAATCTTTTCAATAGCTTTTGTTAGTCCTTCACCAGTCACATAAGTTACTTAAATAAACCCTATAAATGACTCGTTTATCCAATTCGTTAATGTTTTCTATTCAAATTTTACATACCTAATAATAATTAAAGTTTGTTCCTTATGGGAAATATTAGGAGTACAATCTCTTTGAATACTATAGTACATGGCTGCTTTTATATCATGTTTAATTTCGTTAAGGACTTCGTTTCCTAATGCAGAGATAATTTACTCTTTTGCACTATGTGCTAAATGATGCACAATTCTTTTTTCGAATTTATAATTTTATTTATATGATCCATTAGCACAGGGTCTTATTTACTTAATAATTCAATCAAACATAAAAAATTTCCATTATTAGGCTATTCCTTTATTTCGCGATTTCCTCGAAGTAGAAGATTAGAAAAATAGAACTATTTAACTGGGTTTGTTTTACCAATAGTTGAACATAAATTTAGTCATTTTAGTAACTCTTGCCAAGCAATAAATGAATAAAAATGACAACTAGAACGCACATGATCTTGGTTTACAGTTCACAGCTTTCTCCAGTTATTATAGCCATTTATAAATCGTGTAGTTTGGTCATCTCTTCTTCTTTTGGAAAACAGTATATAATGAAAACGAAACACGGAGTCTTGAGTTTTTGTATAAATTAACCATCTGCGAAGTTGGGTTTCATCATTTGGCATCTTTTTTTAAAGTAGTACATAGTGGAAAATGATATACCTTTAGCATATTTAGCAAAAAATCCCTTGTGTTGTACAGGTCTGCTTTAATACAAGACATTCTAAATTTATCAATTATAATTCTTGGCCATAAACCAGGATCATTTATACTCTCTTGATCGTATTTGTTATTGTCAGTTCCGTCATTATTTTCTGATTCCGTCATATTTGTATAAAAACACAGTTCTTCAACAAATTTCAGCGTTTCAACATTTTTATTGCAAGACTATGTAGTTGGAGTAGAAATTTCTTCCCCATTTGAAGTTTGAATTGTAATTTCTGAAGTTGAAGCAATTTCTTTGCCAGAATTAATTCGAAGCCAAGAAAAGTGATCTACTTGTGACTTCTTGTGAAGTTTAGCTTTTCTTCTTTTTCCTTTTCTGATAATTTTCTTTTTTGACATTGGCATGGACATAGTTATATCTAACAGTATTAAGCAGTTTATAGAATGAATTATCAAATTACTATATGTTATACTATAAGCTATTACCTAGTAAGTAAGATAAGTGACTGTAAATCCACTTACCTTATACTTATAATATTTTGCACACTTTCACTAGACTATAATATATACTGTAAACTTCGTATATTTCCAAATCCGTAGACTTCTCCATTTAAACTTCCTCCCTAATTCTTCTTATTCCGGTCGTGTCCGGCATTCCGGTCGTGTCCGGCGTGTCGTGTCCTTTTATAGGCATTGTTAATTTATCTTCGTTTTACTTTTTGTTTCAACAACTTAATATAAACAAATATGCACAGATGCACACATAAAATATTTTACATAAGACGTAGAAAAAAAGTAGATAGTACAAGTATCAAAGTAAAGTAGATTTACAAGTCCATTTGAACCCAGCCTAATCCTCGACTTCTGGAAGCCGCATGCGCCCAGAAATCGCTCCACTCTGTCTTAACATGTCTGAATGGGAACTCCTTATTCATAAATGAACTCCCCCCTTTTATAGGTATCACTGCGATCGTTTCCCAATAACAGCGTAAGTCAAAGCTCAGCCAGCCACGTGGAAACAAATGTATATTTTCAGTATGTGTAAACACTATTATTGTTCAGAACACTATTTTAATTCTTGATTACAGTGGGGACCCTCAATCGTGGGGCCCCGGTGCATAGCATCCACCCCACCCCCCAGATGGCCGGCCCTGATGGGAATTATATAAGCTACAATAAGTGTTTTTTCTCTTGCATAGGCTTAAAATTAATGTAGGGTCGTCAATGTGAAATTATTTTAAGGGGACATCTTGCCAACTGTAATCAAAACTATTTCTTATTACAACCCTAAAAATCGTTTGTTATAATTTCTGATGGCCATCAAGATGACGGGCTTTTATCATCTCTTTTACGATTGGCCTGAGTTAGAAATACTTGGGAGAATCAGTACATTAATCTAAATTCTTATCCCTTTTCAGTATGAAGCATTCGAATTTTAATTATTAGTAATATATTTATAATCTTAATCTAAATGAAAAACGTTGCTTTCTATCGAAGTATATAATCCAGAATAAGTTCATATTTTCATCTCTTATTATTTATTTTGTTCCTTTATCTCTTTTAGATTCATAAAAATTATTAAATTTTATCCGCTTCTCTACAGATGACTCTCACGAAATAATTTTTAATAGTTGCGATTCCATTTTTCTTCAAAAGTCTTACAGCGGTACATAGAGAGGTAAGCATAAATTTTTGTAAACGAAAAGTTGAGAATTTTAAAACACTATTGATAAAGAAAAATTGTAGAAACAAAAATCGGAAAAATGTTATAAAGACGGGAAGGCTACGCTTTGATACACAGTGATTTGGCGCCTTGCGAGGTTGGCAGTTTTTCGGTGTCGCTTTTGTTATCGTTACGGTATTGCTGCCGTTGACACCACATTCGGCCATTTCATTAAAATTTGGCGATAAACTATTTTTTTTTTTGGCGAAAATGACTGTACATCAAAGCTGTTCCGACAGGAAAATGTTAAACAATGGGACAAAATTCAAACATTGCTAGATTTTGTTACATTTATGTTTCTGAGATGGCTTACAAATAAAACAGTACAAGAGTTATAATACTGACAATAGTAATAAATATTTGTGATACCTTTTTAGAGTTGATGATTTCGATGGTCAGCCGAATTTTGCGGTGGCAGTCCTCGATAGTGTAGTAAGGAGGATTTTTTCCACTTTTTGATTTCTTGTCGCATGCCATAACTGTGCCATTGGCATTCAGCTCTAAGCATTTTGAAGCCTTCAAAAGCAGCGAAAAGAACACAAATTTCAACAGAAGCATTTTGCCATTTTCATTTCGGTTTTATATATTAACTTCATCTGCAAGTTAGCATTTCCAAAATGTTTTACTTTGTATTTGAGAAGTTTAGTTGTTTCTTGTCAGCATTGAAGAAAATAAAAACAATAGAAATTAACAATTTTTTATAATGCTGGGTTTACACTCGGCCAGTGGGCGGCGAATGCGTAAAAATAAGCACAAACACGAACGGACAGACAAGACATTCACGCACGCATCTTAACAGAACAGTATTTCATCTCATTATTTACAATCGAAATGCACTATGGGATGCGTACTTATTATGCATATCCATCTATTATTCTAAAGAGAAGATAGAATAATGGCACTGCTACAAAATTCACGAAAAGGAATGTTAATTCAAAATCAATATCATATTTAAAAAGAATATTCATTTTCTTAATTGTATTTTCAAAAATATTATTTCGTATTCGTTTCTTAATAAAGTTAACTAATTCATCAAAATTTATCAAAATGAGACTAAATGAGAGATACTTCTTTCAAATTTAAAACGGAGATTCTCAAACAAGAAAGAAATGATAAATATAAATTACTTACTTATAAATTTATTTTGAAATAAAAGTTGCGTAATTAATGCAATTACTGAACACTTCAATAACAAACGAATGCTAAAGATCTATGCGTCAATTGCTGTATAGTAAGTTTTGAAAAATTTATGACAATTATAGAAAAAATAAAAGAAAATAAGATTGGTATCACTAATAAGTCAATTTTTAAAATTCTAAAATGGTGTAAGAAAAGTTTTTATGCAATTATAGTCTACGAAATTCTAAGAAAAATACTAACGTTTCGATTAATTCTTAAAAGAAAATCTAATTAAAATTTTAAAAAAAATTCTTAATGAGCACCTTCTATCCAAGAAGTAACTATGTGCTTATTTTATAGCTCTAGTTTCAAAGATCTGACCATTTTGAAAGATTTTTGCGTCATGTATTCTAAGCACGCAATTACAGACTATAAGCCGTTCTATAAAGATTATCATGTTAAAAAAATAACCTTTTGAATTGCGATTTATTGCGCTGCTCAGACAGACAATTTGATTTTCTTAGTTTTAAGTGGAGAAATTGATATCGAAAACTTACAGGATTTCTTTTCATATAAATTTTTTTTTCATAAATAAAGCCTTCTATAAAAGTCATCACTTCTCAATAATTTCTAGCGAATGCAATTTGTCATTGTGAATTCACTCAAGAAAGTTCATGATGAAGCTAGACTTTTCATTCAATTCAAAGAATTAATAACAACTACGTTGTAACAAACAGTATAGAGTTTGCAAACATTATCATGTTAAAATCAATATCTGCTTGTTAGCATGCTACTAAAAACATAATTTTAAAAACATCTTAAAAATTTTTAATAGTGTTTTTTTATTGAAAGCTCCTTTATTTGCTGTTGAATTATACTCTAGACCTACCAAGAGATTCGCAGTGTTAACGAACAATTCGTAGGTTTAATTTTGATGAATGCTAAGCGATAAATGCAGCAATATGCTTGATAACAACGCTGTGTGACAATTCCATTGATAATCATAAAGCATTATAATGAAGTCTTAATGTT
This sequence comes from Argiope bruennichi, assembly GCF_947563725.1. Lineage (NCBI taxonomy): Eukaryota > Metazoa > Arthropoda > Arachnida > Araneae > Araneidae > Argiope > Argiope bruennichi. The sequence goes on from NC_079152.1 coordinate 105,164,019, forward strand.
GCTTTTATTGCCAGAAAGGAAGGCCTGCAGTGAAAATCACTTTACAGAGAAAGCGCTTAATAAATTATGCTCTGTTCTAATACCGAGCAGATTTAGAATTCGAAATAAGTTTCCTTGTAATCCGGTGTACTAAAAAAATTACTATCATGTTCAATATGAGAAAGTGTGATAAGATAGTCTGACGATTTTATTCTGGTAAGAATTATGTATTTTGAATTAACTCATTTCTCTTTTATAAATGTTTCTGTTCATTTCCTGTTTCCCCCCCCCCCATTTGAAAAAATGCTTCTTTGTTAAATTGTTTATTTATTAACCTTTATTCACATTTTTTTGTCACTATGTTAATTATAAATGGAGATATAAATGATTTAAATCAGAAACGGTAAGCCAGACTGAGTATATAAATAACCGGAAGTAGATATATAAAAAGTCTAAATGTAATTAAAAATCCGCTTAAGCTGCTTTTTAAACAAATATGATGGTAATAGGAGAAAAAGAACTTCAAAGGACAATTTTAGAAAAATTTAGCGAATATAGTTTAAGTATGTGGCAACAGATATTTACTTCACATACTTCGTTTACAGTGTTTCCAACGTATTAAGGTAACTACAGTGGCTCAAAAAATTGAGAGTACACCTTACTTTTACTTGATAAATCCGACTTTCAATATAAATAACACATAACCTGGAAGTGCAAACATGTTTTTATTTTTACACATAACAAATGGTTTAATTTAGAGTAAAAATAAAGAAAAATCAACGAAAAATTTCTAAATTGAAAAGTTTTTGAAGCATTTTAAATAAACATACTCAGAATTTTGCCTCAAAAAATTGAGAATGCAGCAATGAAATTTTTGCAATATAGAAACAAAGTGTCACTATTACGTTGCATGTCTTTTGGCTCTTATAATGGCCTCTAAACGTCATGGTACCGATTCAACCAATTTGTAATGGTATCTGATGATAATTTACCCCATTCTTCTTGCACCACCTGTTATAAATGGGTTTTGTTCCTAATTTTGTGTTTTTGAACCACTTTCTCGAGTATGGCCCAAGAATATTTAATGGTATTGATGTTGGGGTAATGTGGTAGTGTGGTTAACTGCTGTTTACAATGAAAAAGGCACCATATTTTGACGTTACGTTCATTCTGTTTGGGGTCGTTGTCCTGCTGGAAAATGGAATTTCCATCTAAACCCAATTTTTACACTTTCCTTTAGATTACTGAGCTCATATAGTTCATCCAACTTGTTGCAGAAACTTTTCAAATCATAGGCAGAAGTGTAAGTGCCGAAACTGTGCGAAATGCCATTAGACAAGCTGGATATAAAAGTAGCATTGTTAGAGAGAAACCGTTCATCAGCTTGTAAATTCAGAAAAAAGCATCTGAAGTTTGCAAAAACTCATCTATTGAAGACCAATAACCTTTGGAAGAAAGCTATATTTAGTAATGAAAGAAAACTCAACATTTTTGGCAGAGATAGGCATCGTACTGTATGGAGAAAGCCTAATACTGCTTTGGATCTAAAAAGTTTACCTCCTACAGTTAAACATGATGGTGAATCCGTCATGATTTGAGGTTGCATGGCTTCATTCGAGGTAGGACATTTAATTTTTATAGATGGCATTATAAATGATAGGGTTTACTTGGATATACTTCGCAGCAATCTAAAGGAAAATGCTACTAATCTGAGTTTAGATGGAAATTTCATTTCCCAGTTGGACAACGACCCCAAACAGAATGCATGTAACGTCAAAATATGGTGTCTTTATCATTGTAAACAGCAGTTAACCACACTACCACATTACCCCAACATCAATATCATTAAATATCTGTCGGCCACACTCGAAGCAGTGGTCCAAAAACACAAAATTAGAAACAAAACCCATTTAAAACAAGTGGTGCAAGAAGAATGGGATAAAATATCTTCAATTACCACCAAAAATGGGTCGAATCGGTACCACGACGTTTAGAGGCCATTATAAAAGCCAAAAGACATGCAACTAAATATCAACACGTTCTTTCTATGCGAGATATTACAAGAATTTCATTGGTGTATTCTCAATTTTTTGAGGCAAAATTCTGCGTATGTTTATTTAAAATGCTTCTGAAACTTTTCAATTTTGAAGTTTTTTGTTGATTTTTCTTTATTTTTACTCTAAATCAAACCATTTGTTATGGGTAAAAATAAAAACTTGTTTGCAATTCCCAGTAATGTGTTATTTATATAGAAAGTCTGATTTATCAATTAAAAGTAAGGTGTACTCTCAATTTTTTGAGCCACTGTATATAGTACAAAAATACATCATTTAGTGGCGTTGTAATACACATAAAACCCTTTAATAAGTTTTATAATTTTTAAATAAAGTAAAATTAAAATTGCTTAATATGTCCTCCTTCATTTTCTCCAATATGCTCTAATCGGAGAACCAAATTTCTATAGATGCCCAGAGTGAGTCAGCCGAAATATTAAGAATATGGCGCCGAATGTTGTCCTTCAGGTCTGGTAGAGATGATGGCATTTGACGGTGGATATTGTCCTTCAAATAACCCCACAACCAAAAGTCCGGCGAGCGAGAAGGCCATTCTATTGGGAAATGACGGCTCATAATTCGTGTTTCTGTGAAATGCTGTATTAACAACAGTTTTACAAGACGATCAATATGAGGTAGTGCACCATCCTGCCTGAAAATGTTACCTTGAAGGCATCCACGCTGTAGAAGAATTGGGATTACAAAATCCCTCAGCATATCATGGTACCGTTGTACTGTGACGGAACAGGTTTGGATTCCATTTGAAATTATGCCTTCAAAGAAATACTGCCCAATGATAAAGGTAGCTGTAAAATCACACCATATTGTCGCTTTTTTCAGGGTGCAAGGGTTGTTTCTGGATAACGTAAAGCGTTTTCCTCTGTTCAAATTCGACAGTTGTGGATTTTAACTTGTCCATTGAGGCAAAGTGGGCCTTATCACTCCACAAAATGTTCCATGGCCAAGTTGTGTCGACGACCATTCGAGCAAGGAACTGAACGTAATTTGAACTGAACTGAATCAAACGTAATTTAGCAAGGAAAGAAAGAAATCCTTTTAAATTGTAATTTAGCATAAGGGAAAAAAAGTTAAATAATCCTCAAAATGTTTTAAGTTCTTTTTACTGTCGAGGGAATTATATCCTGATTAAATTATTAAATTTGTTTTTAAATCTTTCCACTTTATTAACTAAATGAGTAACTGAAAAAGTATGTGCTATGAAATGGCAAGGGGGAACAATCGAATTGTCAGTTACTGTAATGATTACAATAACTGACATTGATAAATTCAAAAATTATGTATTTGTTGAATTAGCAAATTGGCTTGACCTAGAAATTTCAGCAAGAACCAATAAATTATTTGGATCACGAGATTAATAATCATGAACTGAAATTCTCTGGATTTGTCTTAGATCCCTCGAAGTAAATTCACAAATTCTATGCATACTTCATGTATTTTTTTTTTCTAAAATTTGAAATTGCATATATTGAGATAAAAAGAAATAAATATAAATATTTTATAAAGTGATATTGTAATAAATCCGATTGCCCAAGATAAAAACTTGGTTTCGGGAAACAATGATTTCGCAATTCTCATTTATTTGGAAATGATTAATTCAATTCAAATAATATTTAATTTTTCTCCCCAAGATGCTTCTGAACAATATAAAAAGATTAGCATAAATTTTAAGAATATACAATAAAAAAATTGAAATTGTGAATTCATGATTTGTGAATACTATAGTAATTGAGTCGACAAATTTATCACAAAATATTTTTGCAAAATTAGCTGCAAAGATGTAGGAGAAGAATTAAATATTTCAGAAAAGGATTTCCTACTATATATAAGAATATGAGGAATTAAGGAGAAGAAAAAGAGTGCTAAATGCTTTTATGAAATCAATCTACATTTCAAACGACATGCATATACAACTTTCTTTCTAAGATTATATCTGCATTCATGAAAATGAAATTGAAGCAGTTTAGACATTTTATATTTCTTGAAAACTTTGAGTTTCAAAATGCTATTCGAACTAATTTATTAAATTCCTGTTATATTAACTTTTTTTATAAGATTTTCAATACACAATCAAGAATTCTTATAAAATTCTACAATCTAATGCGTCTATTTTTAGACAGAAATTTCATCTACTTCAACATTTAGAATGTCTAGTGCTTTCTATTTTTATATTGCATATTGAATATTCTATTTTATATTATGCTATGATTTACTGCATATTAAAACCAAGGGATAAAAATTATAATATAAGGTGCAGATATGTGAAACATAAAATGTTTGCCTTAGTCTAAAAAACAGATTTAATTTTAGAAATTTCAATTTAAATAAGTGATGTTATTTCGTATCTGAATAAATTATAAAGATAAATTTGGTTTTGAGAATAAAATTAAGAAAAGAGATGCCATTCAATTAAATAAAACTGCTTAAGTGCAATGCGTCTTTCAAATTCTCTACGGTATGACATATATTTCCTGTTTTTATTTACTACAAGTTGACTTATTTTAATTAAATATTCATACTTATTTAGGGTATAAATTTATCATTCTTAGTTGAATAATCTTTAATACAAAAGTTTCAACTCATTTACATGAAAATAAAAGTTGTAGAATTATTATTTGTGAATAAATGACAGAAATGATTCAATTTTTAATCAGAAACTGCGGAGATGTTGATAAAAGCTGCAGTTAAGAACCGAACAAAGAAGGTGTTTTTAAAATTAAATATCTACTTTTTCCCCATCTGATAGTTAATACTTTATAGAAATAGATATGTCTAGATTGTAAGAACTCATAATTGAAACGAGAATGTAATTTATAGGAAGATAAAGCTTCGCAGAATAAAAGGTTTAGTTCAGTTTTCATAAAATTTGAATATTTAATCAAAATTTATTATATCAAAATAAATTTATCTAATGACTGTAGAATATCAATAATTTATTCCATAAAAATGTCAAATTTGTTTTTCATTGAAGATTTATTATTTTAGATAATAATTATAATTATTTGTTTGTTTTAATATTGTAATGTTATTACAGCTTTCAACAATGCTTTTGATTATTCTCTTTTATCAAGTATTTATAAAATCAAAGTTATAATATATAAATAGATCAATTTGTCGAAGTGGCACAGAGGGTACAACATAACTTTAAATATTTAAACTTTTTAATGATATTACATAAACGAAAATTTCGTTACACAGTGAGGATAAATTTATTAAAAATAAGGAAACAAGGGTTTTGAAAAAAATTAATGAAAAAAGTAAAATTGGATTTTTCTTTTTCAAATGTTAAAATGTTTCTTTTTAGGCAATAGTAAATCTAGTCAATGAAAATTTTATTAAATATAATATGCACTTACGCATTGAAAAATATAAATATGAAAGATAAAAGTAATGGTTATATAATTCGGAATGATTGTAGGTAGGAAATATTGCATGCATAAATCATTTCAAAATAAATGCTAACACTAAATAATGCTAATAAAACAAATTACAAATTTTAAAAATTAAGTTCACAATCAATCATTTAAAGTGAGAACAGCTTAATGTGACAAAGGCTTTTAAACATAAAATACATATTGTCGAATAAAATTTGATTAGGATATATGAATACGTTGGTAAGGGAACTAATGTAATCAATAATTTAACTAAAATGTACCACGATGAAATGATTTTTTTTTTTTTTTTTGCTTTTAGAATTTTATTTTTTTTATTCAATTAGCATAATAAATTCTTCAGTATGATATAAAATAAAAATCTGAGAGAAAATTATTTTATATTCACTAGAAATTTAAATAAAAATGTAGCATTTAATGTTCTTTTTATTGTTTCTATTAGAACCATAACTACTCCATGTGTTTCAAATAACTGATTGGCAAGTATTAATAGTAAAACCTCAATATTAAATAAATAAATAGTTTATTAAGCATCTAGGTAATGGTAGAAAATTTTTATTTATTATATTTGAAATAGTTTGTTTTAGCATAAATTTTAGCAAATATAATTGTAATTAATAAGTTGAAATAATAAAAATTGATATTTTTATATTTTCAGGTACTGAATTTCATCAATTTTGAAAAACGAAATTTTGCTAACAGAAATTATAAATTATCACAGTTTTAAAAAATGAAATCTCTGCAGAGTTTCTAAGCAACCTGTAAGTCAATATTGAATCGATATACGAGTAGTCGACTACTCTTTCCTCTTTTCTGCCTACTATGAACTCCAATCCACTGAATAAAAACGATTTCTTTAGTCGATTCAGTTTTTCTTTCTTTTGTGTTTGATAACAATGTTTTCTTCTCTGTTCGAAATTGAGAAATGATGACTGTAATGAAATACTGCAGCAATTCGTTTCTTTTTATCTCTCTCTCTTTTTTTTTAATAAACCCAAGCAACACTTTAAATAACAAAAAAAAGTAAAAAATTAAAAAAAAAAAATACAGAGGGAGAATGTTGTTCTACTTATGATAATCTGACACTTTTCTGAAAGTCACGGCAGTCACGAACAAATTATAATTCATAATCAAAGAGATGAATATGTATCTTCTAAGTTGATGAGAGATGAAGTAAGACGGTGCAACTTTCTGAGAGATGAAGTAGATAAAGATTATTATAGCTAGCTGTTTTTGTTACACATCTCTTATTTCCTTATATTATTGAAGCGCTTTAACAATAAAACAGTGTTTTATACTCAAAGAAAGAAATTTTTATCCTAAAATTTTAATGGTTCTTAAAATAACTGTACACAAAAAATTTAAACTTTAATATCTTCTTTATGATATGAACATCATAAAAATGTGCTCTGATGAAGAGCTTATCTTAATTTTAATTACAAGAGGAAATAAAATCGTAATATAGTTATCTTTACAGCACATTATATAGATTTTTTTATCAATTCTAATCTAACTAGATGTCATTTTAATGCATCTTAATATTTTACAGTTTCACAATATTGTAATTTCATTTTATTCTAAAGATATACTGTTACATATTTCTAGTACTTGTTTATTTAGAAAATTCTTTTCTTTACCTTAGAAATGTGCATGCATACTTTATAATTTTAAACTGTGAATTTTGCTTATCCAATTATTTTATTTATATGGAAAAACAAATGTGAAAACTAAAAACTAAAATTAACATATTTTTAGGAACATTTTTAGATAAGGTAATGAAATTGTCTATAATGCAGTTAAAGTGATATTTTATATAGTGATAAAAGCCACATTTAATAATACTGTGGTTCACTGGAGTATTGATTGTCTTTAATTTTAATTAAATTTCTTTCAAATAACTTTCTTTTCATGATTGCTCCAAAAAATCATCTTTTGAATACAAATTCAAAAAGGAAAATATAAATTGTATTATTTTAGTAACCTTACCTCTTATCGATTGGTAGTGTTCAATAACCTATTTAATGGCGTCAAACTACATCTCAAAGTCGAAATCATTACTGCAGTGAGCATTCCAACAATTGAGAATAACTTGTGTCGAATCTGGTATTTTTAGATCAAATGATCTAATCTGTAAAATGCAAACACATGCACTAATTACTTTATTTTTAGTGTAGATATATTCGTCCCTCTTCTTTCAAAGTCATAAGTATTACATATAATTAATTCAGAATATCCAATGTTTCTTAATTTCTTTTTTTTCGGTGGTAGATTTTTTTCTTTTTACATTTAGAATGTCTCTGACTATTATCTATATTACAGGCAAATTATTTGTATGCATTTTATAAAAATATATAATGAACTTCCTACTTCCATCTGAGTTAAAAAAAAATTACAAATTATTTCCAACTAAGAATTAAATTGATCTAATTAAAAATTCAAAACTCTTCATTGCAATAAATCTTGTTTAAGTATTTTGAATTGTAAATTTCATTTCTGTATCCAAGTTAAATCATCCAGAATTACTCAAGCAAAAGCTGATGCATATTTAAAATATATGTAACGCAAAATTAACGAAATCACGTAAATTATTAAAATAGACTTTTTGATAAAAACTCGGAGGTTCCGGTAGATTATTTCAGTGATTCTAAGACTGATAATTTTGTGCAAAAGTTTAAAGTCAATGTTTTACTGATTTTCGAAATGCTAAGATGATTAGTATTGTATGGCCATAAAAAGAAAAAAAAAATATTTGATGCTGAATAAGCATCACAACTGATTCGGAATGTAAATTTTAATCCTTTACGAAACTTGTAATACTTGATTGTTGAGAAGCTCCATACGAATATCTTTAATTTTTCCAAAACAGTTCGCCCTTTTTTTACTAATATTTGAATTCCTTTAACTTATTTTGCCATTGCAATGCATTTTTTCATAATGAATAAAACTGTCTCTCGTTTTTTTAAATCATTTTTTTTTTCATTTTCTGACTATGTTTGAGTTTTAAAGCAATTTATTATGATTGTATTTCAAATGTCATTTTATCTAAAAGCAAATATACGTATGGCATATTTAGCAAAAACTCATTCTTATACCAAAACCACAACACCGTATAAAGCCAAGTGAAATATTTCTTGAATATTTCATCAATGAAAAAATCATTAAAATTTTTAATTTAGTAATTATTTATGTACGCTTCATACTTCAAACTAATCTGTGGCAGATTACAGTAGCATCATGTTTAATGATTACCCATTTAGAAAGAATAACATACTATCACATTTAAGCAAATTTAATTTAAAATAATTTCAGATAATCAAGTATTATCATTGCAGTTAAATACAAATTACCTCATTCGGGATATAAAGTATAATTTAATCCCTTAAGTATTCATTTTATTTATTAACGGCATCACACTTTGCAATTTAAACACATTCTAAAAACAAATAATTCCTTTTTTACTTGAATCCATCGAAAAACTCATTTAAATCCTTAGCTTTAGTATCTGCTATCTTACAGTTTTATATATTATCAGCCATTTTAATCGTAACTGAGTTTTTTGATTGCAATTAAAGAATTGGTTTGGTAATCGGATTTTAAATTATGAAGAGGAGAAATTTATGAATAATTTTTCAAAAAATTTATTTGCATTTAAAAATTTCTTTATGCGAATTGGTAGCCTTGAAAAACAATTGATAACATTTAAAAAAATAGCCGAATCTCAGAGCATTTCATTAAACTCAAGACAGTCATTTAAATATGCGAATTTATAACTGAAATTGAGCATACTATTCCTTGATGTTAAGTCTTTTAGAGTAAAAGTGAAATTCTTATTTTCTTGTGTTGTATTTGGTATTAAAATAACAAAAATATTTGTTCCAGAAATTTTTTTTAAACCAACTGGATTGGTCTCCCAAAATAAAATCCCTCTAATAAAGATATTATCCCAGAGAATACTTTGCAAGATGTTGATATATAACAGTTACGAAATATTAAACTTTCGCTAGAAATTTTCATCGAATCTACCACGGGTTCCTGGCAAAGGCTTGGGGATTAATCTTTGACCTATGGTTAACTGTATCCGAAAATAGAATTTGTGCTTTTGACGAGTTTTTTCTAGCCAATAGAAACAAATATATAACACAGAAGTACATTTGTAGTCATAAAATCACATACTAAATTTGATATTTTTAAATCTTTGCATTTTTATGCTATCGCGTTTATATATAGGGTGTTCATTAATTATTGTCGATGTTTCCGTACCTCATAACTTTCGAATAAAAAATATTACGCAAAAACCGATTACGTATTCTTAAATTACAACTCAAAGAATTTTATTAATGATATTAAAGTGTAAAGCTTGCACAATTTGCACTTTGTAGGCATTCAGCTGAAGGTGATTATGTATTCGTAAATTACAACTCAAAGAATTTTATTAATGATATTAAAAAGATTAATGAATTATCACGTAGCTGCCCTTCGTGGCTCGTAACACATCGAGACGAAATTCGATTTCCCTCTAAGTGTTCTCCAGCATTTGTGGGGTAACATTTTGGATCGCAGTAACAATTCTGCTCTTCAGTTCATCACGGGAGGACACAGGGGTCTTGCACACAATGTTCTTGACAAACCCCCATAGAAAGAAGTTCAGAGGTGTTATATCTGGTGATCTTGGAGGCCATGGGATTGGTCCACCTCTTCGCATTGTTGCCGCGTAAAATTGTTTGAGTTGTAATTTACGAATACATAATCGCCTTCGGTTGAATGCCTACAAATTGCAAATTGTGCAAGCTTTACACTTTAATATCATTAATAAAATTCTTTGAGTTGTAATTTACGAATACGTAATCGGTTTTTGCGTAATATTTTTTATTCGAAAGTTATGAGGTACGGAAACCTCGACAATAATTAATGAACACCCTGCATTTCTGAAAGTACAGACCAACAGAGGGTCACTCCTTGCTTGGAGTTGGATCACAATGCGATATGTGTTTACACAGTAGACATTAAACCTCTTTATCGAATTTTATCCAACTCTCTGCTTTGTTTAGTTATCATATTAACTGATATTCGAAACACCAGACAGACAGACTTCCTCTGAACAAAATTTGCTTTTAATTGGATAGAAATCTATATTAATTTATACTAAATTCCACATTACTATCTCCAAAGAGTTTTTGAGTTATCTTTGACACTGCCTAATGACACTCCTAAAATAAGTTTTTCTTTAAGTCTAGGTAATCTACAACCTGAAAATTCTAATCAAAATCTGGAATTTAAAATTTTTTGACGATTTCAATACTTTCTCTATATACGATATACGATAAGGTAAAAAAAGAATATTTTTTATTATTTTTTTATTTATACATTTCAATTTATGAAATTTAAAGATCCTTTTATTAAAATTTGAATGTAAATAAATATTTATTCCTCTTTTCCTACATTTCATTATAATCATGATTGAAATTTCTATGATAATGTGCTATGATAATTATTTAAAAATAAAATTTTAATTCTTATTTAAATCCTAAGCTGTAAAAAATTGATAATTTTTTAAAATATCTATATGATACCTGGATACAATAGTTCCGAAATAAATTATTACTGATTATGACGGATGTATTAAAATATACCATTTTCATTGAAGCAATTAAGTAAAGTATTGGTGAATGTTTCGAATCAAATTTTGAATTATTACTTTTATAAAAGTACTTCATTAAAATGTATTTGGGTTGATGGTATAATTGTTTTTTCAGCGAAACTAATTAATAGATTAAATGTTTTTAATTAATGAATATTATTTATTCTATTAAAAAACTTAAAATTAATTAAAAAATATGATTTCAAGCTTCAATTATGCATTTAATTTTGGTCTTTTAGGCAAATTTTAAATTGACGAATTATAAAACCGATACAAACTTAATATTTAAAAATTAAAATTACTTCTTTTAATTTAATTTTCGCTCAATGTAACGATCATTAATATAATCTTGATCTCAATTTATGATATGAAAATTTTTACTTTAAATTAAAAAGGCTGTAAAATATTATATAAAAATTTTAAAAGAATAAGATTAAATATTTTACTTATATCAAAAGTTGATTTATGCTGAAAATAAAAACTCTTTTGGAAATATTTGGAGATCACTGAAAATCTATAAGAAAACATTTAATTTTTATTCTTTTCTAACGAAGATAAATTCATTATACATCTCCTTTATTTTATTTGTTTATAAGGATTACTTTTTTAAAGTCACATTTAAAAATATCAATACAAAGAAATGGCAATGCTAGGTTAAATACGTCCATTAAATCCGATATAGAAGAGAAGATATTTTTTGAATTTTGTTTATTTAAACATTTTTTTTAGATACTTAACATCTTGCGAATTATAAATTTTAAAAATGAAGTTCGCCTTGAAGGATTACAAAAAAATTCTAGAATATCGAAATAATGCGCTCATTTTCTTATTTTATCAAAAAATTATTTACCACTAAAAATAATTACAAAATCAAACAGATGCAGATTTTTAACAACCATTTCATAAAAACGAAATGAATGAGATACTTAGATTATTTATTTTTGTAGTTTCCTAATGTAAACATTTGTTAAGTAAATACAATAAAATAAATTATCGTCAAGAAACTGTTGTCTTACGCAACATTTAAGATAGCTTTAAAGATTTAAAGGTAATGGATAAAATACAATTAAAAGAAGTAGCATTGAAGTTTAATACATTTAGTAAACTTCAAAACCTGGAAAATGGTTTGTCATTTATCGATAAATTAGATTGTGCTGGGATTTCATTTTCTACTGATAATGTAAATACTTAAATATTTTAGAATAATTCTTGTATATATTATCAAAATTATATTATTTAACTTGTCTTTCATTTTATTGATATTTTTTGAAAAGCAATTTCATTTTATTAAAGAATATTATATAAAGCATGCATCAAGCTACAGAAATGATTTCAAATTTTGTGATGTTTTTATTCAAATGCACATATAGTTGATTGCACGAAATAAAACCGGACAGAAAATTAGGCTAAATCTGCGAAGAATGCAAATTATTTTATTCGGTTAGGATTGATTTTAATGTATTATTTGAAAAAAAGTTTACCGATACATTTATTTATATTTTACACAATGCCTTCATTTAAATTTCAAATGTATAATGATTATAATTTTAAAATAATTTTAAAGTTGTGGTTCCGTCTGCATTAATAAACATGTAATTCAATTCTGATTTCTAGATAATAATATAAATGCAGTAAATCAAATCAAACTATTATAATAGAAGAATTAAAAACAATCATTTGAGTAGATATTAGCTAATTATATTAACGAATTTTAATATCAGTTCTTACTTTTGGACAAATTTAACTAATTTGCTTAGAGATATTGAATATTTCAAGAAAAAAAAATATTACAGTAAAATAATTCTTACGAAGAATCAAGTTCATTGTTTCAAAATGTTTCGTCTAAAAATATTATGTAGGCTTTAAAATTCGAATTGAATTAATTTCTCAAAAAGTACGTCTATAAAAATTGCGTTTTTTCAAGGAATTATGCTTTTATACTCAATTAATGTGATGATAAGAGAAAAGTAAAAAGGTGCCAAAATTCTGAATTTGTTTCCACTTTTATGTATTTCTTGTTATATATTTTTGATAAATACAAAATTTAGTTTTAATACAATATCGGCAAAAGTAAAATATTCCCAAATCCAGGATTTCAAATATTGATTTATTTTGGCACAAACTATCTGTCTCAAGAAGCTTCAACTAAGAAATAAAATTTTTCAAAAATTACAAATTTTGTCATTTTTTTCAAAGGGTAAAATTAATAAAAAAATATTTTATTTTATTTCTTCGAAGTTCTTTATGATTCATATATATATATATATATATATATATATATATATATATATATATATATATATATATATATATATATATATATATATATATATATATATGGAAGAGCTTATGCTTATAAAATTTTTCCTTTTTGTTTTCATAATTGGTTTGAGTATTATTATATGGTTATTTTATGTTATTGTATTATTGCTTATTAGTGGTCGTATTCTTCTAATTTATTGTTTTTTGTTTTGTGATTTTCTTTTCTGTTAAAATGGTATATCTCTTAAGTCTAATTTCAGGAATTTTCGGGTCACTTGGAATCAATAGTTAGACTTTTTAGTCTGTATTCCTTCACAGAAAAAATCCCCTTTTTTTAATTCCTACCTGAGGGTGACCCTTGAGAAAGACTTCAGGCCGATTCTTATTTCGTGTAATTTTGATACTTTTTCCCTAATAACTTGGTTTTTATTACTATTGTCTTGATTCATCTGTGTTTTAGTAGTAGCTACATTTGCGCTCTCTAAATATAATGGTGCTTTTTCTGTTCTTTTTTTAGTTTTAGTTTGAATCAGATATAATTTTTAGTTGCGATTCCGAAATAATTTAGCTTCGTTTCCAAAATAGTTTTAATTTTAGATTGTTTCAGTTACAAGTTTTAATTACCTAATGCTAATATTTTTGGTTATATATATATATTATTATTAAGAACTTTGTGAAGCTATTTTGGTATACCAGGTATACCATCCGACAATAAAACTTATTAAATGACTTGTCTAATCTAGAATGGATAAATTATTTTGTTATCCTTAATGAATCTTGTAAAAATGGATACAGAAAGTCAGTTGGCTAATTATCCTTGTTTTTCTGTTTGGATCTAAATAGACCATAATCCGTATAACAAAAACAGTCTGCTTGATTTATAGTTCTGGTTATGAAAGAGATGGTACTGAATGGTATGCTACAAATTCCTTAACCTTGAGTGGAATTTCAACTGGTGATAAACGATTGTTTTAAATCCAGAATGACGAAAGAATATGTTAAAATAACATTTATTAGAGTCAACACACATTCAGAGCACAATTATTAGTACAATTATGTTTTACAGAGTGGATCGCAGTACTATATCTACAGTAAAGCAATGTCCATATACAAAGTATCATATACAGCTTAAAGTCATTAAGTTAATATAAGATATATATTCTGCTAACTTTCAGCATATCTACAAATCTGCTGAGGTTATTATACAGGAAAAATCCTGCCAACTGAAGTAGCAAACTCAAGGAAATAAAAAAAAATCTTGAGAATAGAATACTTTGAATCTTATAATGAATAAGACAGGCAATATGACATTAGATCAGAGACAGGATGAATTTCGAAATAAATGCTAACAATTTCATAATTTAAATTCAGTATTCCCTAACAAATATGGAATTCACCCTCTAATGTACAAAAGTACGATTAAAAAATGTTGTAATATTTTACATTATAGCTAAACAAAATTGTTTAAAACTTTTATTCATCGCCCCTTCTCCTTTGATTAGAAGCATTTAAATATTTTTTAAAAAGACTTTTCGAAAACAATTTGAAGCTTAAGAAATTATAATGGGAATACAATGAGTCATCATATCATCATTAGAATGGCCAGAATTATTTTTCGTCACTGATTTTATAGCACGCTTATGGAAAGAAAGATCTGACACTATATCTTACGAATCCAAACATTAAAATTGTCTTTTTATTTGAGAGACTCCATTGAATATTTTTAAAGCTGGCTGATTGGTATTTTTTGCATGTTGTTTTTTATAAAGTTCAAATTGGAAACAGCAAGAATGAACTTCTGTGACTGAATTAACAGCATGCAATTACGAATGTTTTTTACTGATCATATTTCCATACGTTATTGCATATCATAAAATTGAAAAGAGGCTAATTTCACATTTTCAGATTCAGGAAAATTGTTTCAAAATTTTCTATGAAACAATTCGCTTCGCTATTTCATATGCATGCATTTTAAAGTAGTGCAAAGATTCATGACATAAATGAAACTGTAGATATTTTTGTTGTACATATTTTTCCCTATGTAAAAGATAGCTTTGGACTTGGAGTTACAATATTTTTCTTTAAAAATTCTCATTAATTACAGTATTTTTTACTTGAAAAATATTACAAAACTTCAAGACTTAGTGATCATAAAATTATAATTAACACTTTTAAAATATCTAACTCATTATTTTCATGCGACTTTCGTTTATTTTCATATGCTAATGTTATAGCCTTGTCACTTTAATACATTTCATAATTAAAATTAAAAAAATCCTTTTAATCAAGTCTAAACAATTCTGAAATGTCTTTGTAGATTTTTAAATTTACATTTATAATACATTTCAGTCATCAGATAAAATTGGAAAAATAATAACGATGTTGAATTATGAGATTTACATTAGAATAACAGAAATAAGATGATACGCATATTGGCTTAAAAAAGAATAAATTTCTATTTAGAAATATTGAAATTCACAAAGATTTGGAACTTTTGCTAAAATAGAAAAGGAACATTCATGATATGTTTCAAAATTCATTCAAAAAGATAATTCAAATTTCTATTCTATTCAAATTGCTTTAAAGAGCATTGATGTACATTATTTATTCTCTTATTATTTACATGAGGAAACGATTTTAATTTTCTCTAAGATAAAAATTGCCTCAATTACAATTTTGATGGAAATTTTGCATTAAATATAATATCCATCTGATTACAGTTTAGAACTTAATTTATGCCAATAAATGTTCTATTATTTATGTATTCATTTCTGCGGAATTCTTTTCAATATTTATCCTTTACCTTTAAATTCTTTGGAAATAATGAATATTCTTTGTGCATTTGAGGTATGCATCCTTTAAATATGCTTATAAACTTACAAGAAAGACATCCATGTCTTAGGAAATTTTTGAAATCTTCAAATTTGAATTCAAATGAAAGCTTTGTATTAATAATGTTAATACTTTCCTTAATTATTCTTTAAGAATTTCTGGCAGATGATGAATTAAATGAATAATGATTATTCATTTTAATGCATAATTGAATTTCTCTTTCTCTTCATAAAAAGATATCATCGTATTAAATATACAAAATTAGTTAATGAAACAAAAATGAAATGTCTTAAAATTTCAGTGATTGAATTCAAATGCAGAATAAGCATTTCTAGAATTTTTTTTCTTGTTATGGAATGTTTCGAATAAAGGAAATGAATTTATAGATTCGTTATAAATGCCCATTGACTTAAGTGTGACTAATATCCATTCACTTCTATAGACTTCTAGAATATGCGAATATAGACATATAAAAAAACATTGCAAAATTATTTCAATATTACCAAAAAGCTCCTTTTTGAGAATTCAAGAATATTTGTTGGGAAGCCAAGATTTAGTGAGGATTTGTACATTAATTAATCTAGAGAAATTTTAAATAATGTTTCAACATCGTGATTTAAATATATTCAATAGCTAGAAAAACAATTGATGAAATTCTAAAAGAAGTGAGCCACCAAGTCAAGAGGCAAATATTTTTGGGGCGAATCAAATAGCATTTTTGCCATTTTTGGAATCGAATCAAATTTCGTAATGAGACCATAAAAAATAGATTGAGATCCTCCTCATACAATAAAAAACACTGGAGCTCTTTTTATGTAAGTAACATCAGGGTAAGGCATGCCTTTTATCTGCAAAGTGATTTTTTTATGTCTATAGAACAGGACTCGTCAACCATAGATGTACGAATTATTCTTCATCAATAGGTTTCATGTACATCTTAAATTTATTCTTTTCCTCTGGGGTCTGATCATCTTAATTCACTGAATCTGACAGCAACACTTTTTTTTTGTAGAATTTCAATGTTTTATGATAGCAATGAAACTTTAATGTTATTACTTGAATTATAATTGTTTTAGAGGGTACCGAAAAAATCCATTATCTGTCTACGTCTAAAAGGCCACTTTTGGTCAAAATTCACAATTTTTTTTTATTTTTTTATTTTAAAGTGCATTTATTTAGCTTTCTAAATCTGTATTTATTTTTCTCCTACGATTGATAGAAATGGAGATATGAAGATTTATGTAATTCGAAAGAGTCGAAAACGAAACCGGAAGTGCTTACCGGAAGTTGAATGTTTTTCGTCGTTTCATCAAACATACGCTCCTAAAATCATAAATTAATTATTTTTTTAAATTTATACAAAACTATGTGCAAGCCACCTAAATTTGAATTAATTTTCAGCTCTTTATATACAGAAAAGATTGGCAACAGCTGCTTCTCGAACATTGTTTACGTTTGAAAACATCTGCTCGTCTCGTGTTATATGTTTATTTACTTTGCTTTTTCGAGTGAATACAGCTTAGTTTGATTTGAATATTTATTGCTTTTTGTTTAAAAAGTGTTTTAAATGGGTGGAAAAAGCATTAACAGAAGTAAGAAACGAAAGTTTCATGGAAATAGGCATTCTTCTTCCATGCAAGCTGCAGACTCTGTTGGTGTATCAGATTCAAAACAAAAGACTTGCAGCGAAAAGAAACTGCTGAATTCGCAGTTATGTGAAGATAATGTTCCTGATTTGAAAACAAATAACCTTTCTGGATTTCGAATTATGGATATCGAGATATTAATAAGTGTTTTTACTCTTTTATGTTGTCCTTTATGCTTCAAAAGCAACTTGTATTTGATAGAGGATTCTACCTTTGGATTGTGTTCGAATTTCTGCCTCAAATGCAAGAATTGCTCCTTTTACAAAGGTTTTTCTTCATCTAAAAAGAAAAACACACCCAATGAAATAAACACTCGACTTGTGTGTGCACTTAGAATCATTGGAAAGGGTTATACGGCTGGAAAGAAATTTTTTGCTACCCTCAATTTTCCATCTTTTCTTTCCAAACAAGCATTCAGAATGCAGGAACTGAAGCTTCTTCGTGCTGCTCGTTCTGTTGCAGAAAATTCAATGAATATTGCTGCTACTGAGTTAAAAGACAATAAAAACCCTGCTGCTATTACTGAATGTGGTGTATCTGTTGATGGAACATGGCAACGGAGAGGGTTTTCATCACTGAATGGAGTAGTGAGTGCAATCTCTGTGACATGTGGTAAGGTGCTGGATATTGAAGTGATGTCTCAGTTTTGCCAATGGTGTCACACGAAAAAGCTGAATTTATCATGTGCATCAAAACATCAGTGTGCAAATCATAAGGGTTCATCTGGAAGTATGGAAGTGCTTGGTGCTTACAGAATATTTGAGCGTTCCAAGAGTTGTCGTAAACTCATTTATTCACAATACTATGGAGATGGTGACTCTAAGGGTTATGATACAGTTAAAGACATTTATGGGAAAGATTCCGTTTCAAAACTGGAATGCATTGGCCATATTCAGAAGCGAGTAGGCACTCGTTTGAGAAAATTAAAGTCATCGAATAAATCTCTTGGTGGCAAAGGGAAATTAACAGACTCCTTCATAAATAAGTTGCAAAATTACTATGGGATAGCAATTAGAGCTAATGCAGGGAATTTATTGCAAATGCAGAGTGCAACCATTGCTGCATTTGCTCATACATGTTCTAATAATAAACATCCCATGCATGGACAGTGCCCAACAGGAAAGGACAGTTGGTGTAAATATCAACGTGCAATTTCCTGTGGAAAAAAATTCAAAGAAACAAATGCAGGTCTTCCAAAGAACATTATTAAAATCATTAAGCCAACATATATGCAGCTATGCGATCAAAACTTATTGAAAAAATGCTTACACGGTAAGACTCAAAATGCCAATGAAAGCTTCAATAATCTTTTGTGGACAATAATTCCCAAAAACACATTTGTGGAGCTACAGACTTTACGTTTGGGAGCATCAATAACTGCAATAATTTTCAATGATGGATTTTATGGTCTCTTGGCAATTTTTTTTGAACTGGGAATAACTCCTGGGGATTATACCCTGAGACACTTCCTTTCTCTCGATAAAGAAAGAATCATCACGTCAAAAAGGCAGTCATTGGGTACAACAAAAGTTGCCAGGAAAAAATTAAGAGCTGTTAGAAAGAAGAAAACAGATAAAATTGTTAACAAAGAAGGTGTATCATATAAATGTGGTGAATATTAATAAAAATAAAGAGAGATATTTTTCATAAAACACAATTAAAAACTTTAAATGCATTTTTTGAGGAACTTTAATTTTGTAAAAATTTTGATACGCAAAACATGATATCTCAAAATATTATGAATATTGTCACGTTTATAGGCTTAAGAAGAGAACACTTTTGAACAATATCACTTTATTTAAAGTCAACCAAAGACCTCGGTTACTACAAATGAAGCTCTTATATATACATGTAGAATGTTCTAGAACATTCCTAGAACTAACTAAAGAGGAAATGACGTACAAGGATTAAGGAAATTATAATTTGAATATTCCAGAAACTTCTGGAAGAACTGAAAGGAAAATAAATTAATAAATAACAAATTTTTTTCCCGAGGATCGAACCAGCAATCTCTTTGCCCGCAGTCCGATGTTTTATCAACGAGCCACGGAGACATGTGGCTAGCTTCGTTGCATTGCTTCCTCCTCAAGAGAACAGCGTCTCGATGTTATAGACGAAGGTCCTTAGAGCGTGATCTTGTCATGGGTCCGGTATAGGGCGGGGTCGTCTTCTGAAAATCCACTTCGTCTAGATCAGGATTCCGTATGTCCTGTCCCACGGTCGTGGAATCTGAAAATATATCCTCTTGGGCTTCTGGAGCGTAGTAGGGCTTCATCCTCAGCACATGAACAATGTCCTTTGACTTACGTCTCCTAGAATTTGGATCAAAGTCCTGGACCTCGTAAGTGACCTCCGAAAGTTGACGCAGGACTTCATACGGACCGAAATAATTCTTGAGAAGCTTTTCGGAGCGGCCCACCTTCCTTATAGGAATAAAGATCCACACTAAGTCACCAGGCCGATACAGCACTGCGCGATGTTTTGAATTATAATGACGTCGGTCTTTCTCTTGGGCATCAAAGGTGCGGATTCGAGCCAACTGACGCGATTCTTCTGCGCGGGTTACTAGCCCCGTGACATAGTCTTGTCCTGTATCCTCGATTGGGTGATGGAACATAGTATCGAGTGTAGTTTCGGCTTCCCGCCCAAATGTCAGGAAGAATGGAGTATACCCAGTGGTGCTCTGTTTAGCCGTATTATAAGCAAAAGTGACGAACGGCAGAATTAGGTCCCATGTTTTATGTTCGATATCGACGTACATCGACAGCATATCCGCTAACGTCTTGTTGAAGCGTTCCGTGAGTCCATTCGTCTGCGGGTGATAGGCGGTAGTCATCCTATGCACCACGTTGCATTGATTGTTAATTTCGGCTACGAGCTTTGACTGGAAAACTTGCCCTCGGTCCGTGATAATGGTTCTAGGGGCTCCGTGAGTTAGAAGAATCTCTTCCACGAAGAACTTTGCTACTTCTGGTGCTTCTGCAGTGGGAATGGCTTTTGTGACGGCGTATCGTGTAAGATAATCCGTACACACGATTATCCACCTATTTCCTTCTTGAGACTTCGGAAATCGACCAAGCAGGTCCATCCCTACACGCTCGAACGGGATTTCGGTTGGAGGTAGGGGAACCAAGTATCCGGGTGGTTTCAGAGGAACCGTCTTTCGTCTTTGGCACTCCCTGCAATGCCTTACGTAATGGCAGACGCTTCGAAAAAGTCGGGGCCAGAAGAACCTCCTCCGAAGACGATCGTACGTCCTTGAAAATCCAAGATGTCCAGCTGTAGGCTCGTCGTGAAAATGACGAAGGATTTCTAACCGCATTTTCTTAGGAATGACTGGAAGCCACTGTTTTCCGGATGGGTCAAAATTTTTCTTGCAGAGTATGTCATTCACTATAGAGAACCCCGAACTTGATAAATCTGGCGACTCCTCGCAAGCTTTGATATGCTGGGCCAGTGATGGATCGCGACGTTGTTCCGACACCAAATCAATCATTGCCGCCAGGGTCTCTGTTTTCAGCACGTTGTCGTCAGGCACAGGATTTCGGGACAGACTATCAGCGTCGGCATGCTTCTTTCCACTTTTGTGAACAATACAGACGTCATATTCCTGAAGCCTCAAAGCCCATCTTGCTAATCGACCAGAAGGATCTCGTAAATTAGCTAACCAGCATAGCGAGTGATGATCCGTAATTATTTTAAAGGACTTCCCAAAGAGATATGGACGGAATTTTGCTATCGCCCATATAACTGCAAGGCATTCGCGTTCAGTGGTCGAATAGTTTCGCTCTGCTTTAGATAGGGTCCTTGAAGCATATGCAATGACTCTTTCCTTTCCGTCTTGCTGCTGGACTAACACAGCTCCAATACCGTACCCACTGGCGTCGGTATGCAGTTCGGTGGGAGCGTCTTCGTCGAAAAGTGCCAACACAGGTTGCGAAGTCAATGCTGATTTAAGGTCTCTGAACGAGTCTTTTTGAGCTTTATTCCAGCAGAATTTAGCGTCCCCTTTTAAGAGCTCTTGGAGAGGCTTAGCCCGAAAACAGAAGTTTTGGATGAACCGTCTGTAATAAGAGCACAGTCCCATGAAACTTCTTACATCGTGCACAGTCTTCGGTGTAGGAAAGTTGGTGACAGCGGACACTTTATCGGGATCAGGTTTCACGCCTTTTCCGGAAACAAGATGTCCAAGTATTTTGATCTCCTTGGCTCCAAAATGGCACTTTTTCGGATTTAAGGTAAGTCCGGCTTCCTGTATGCAAGAAAGTACGCAATGCAGCCGATGCAAATGTTCAGAAAAGGTCTTCGAAAATACAATTATATCGTCCAAGTAGCAGAGGCACATCTTCCACTTTAAGTGACGTAATAAATTGTCCATAGTTCTTTCAAACGTGGCGGGTGCGTTACACAATCCGAACGGCATTACCTTGAATTCATACAGCCCTTCACTAGTGATGAAGGCCGTTTTCTCCCTATCTGCCTCGTCCACTTCGATTTGCCAATACCCCGAGTGCAGGTCCATCGATGAGAAGTATTGAGCTCCTTTCAAGCAATCCAAAATGTCGTCGATTCTGGGTAAGGGATAGACGTCTTTTTTAGTAACTCTATTCAGACGACGATAGTCCACGCAGAAACGCCAGCTGCCATCTTTCTTACGAACTATCACCACTGGAGACGACCATGGACTCTCCGATGGTTGAATAATATCTCGCATCAGCATCTTATCGACTTCGTCGTTGATTATGCGTCGCTCCACTGGCGATACCCGATAAGGTCGTTGGCTGATCGCAGGGTGGTTTCCGGTGTTTATCCTGTGTTTTACGTTGATCTTGCGGTTTTGGCGCTGTGGTCCACCATGGAATGAATCTTGAAAATTTCGCAGCAGATTTTGCATCTGCTTCCGCTGCTCAGCACTCAGGGTCGCGGCCATCATTTGGGAACAGTCGATTGGGTCAGTGTACGTCGAGACTTCCACATCGGCAAATGAAGGCACTTCGGTCAGAGTATTTAGGCCGTCGGTGCTGAAAGAATTAGCGTAACCAACACACATGCCTCTTGGGATGTAGCGTGCTTGTGTTTGCCCGTTGGCCACCCAGAGCATACCCTTGTTTTGGAAAAAAGAGGCTATAGTGGAGGGAATGGCAATTCCTTGATTGATGCTTAGACTTTTATTCCCTTCCACAACTAAATCAGTGGCGTCATGTACGTCCGGTGATTGCACTATAATACGTTTGAAGGAACAACCAGGTATGATAAAGTCCGAAACGGCATACAAGTTGAAAGTCTGAGGCGCCGTCTGTTCTTGAAAAACGTCATCAAATGCGAGTTCAGCTCGGCCACAGTCCAAGACAGCTTGTGATGCTTTTAAGAAGTCAAAACCCAAAATGATGTCATGGCTGCAATTCGGCATAACAATGAACTGGTAGGGCTGTGTTCGGTCATTTATGGTAAGTTGAAAGACACAAGTTCCTAACGGCTTTGCATAATTGCCGTCGGCGACCTTCAGAATAATGTTTTCCGAGTCGCTGAACATGACTTTCCGCCGTTTCCGCCGGTATGCTTCGGAGACGACAGAAAAAGATGCACCAGAGTCTACCAGCGCTTTGCCGGGATGGTCGTCAAGAAGAACGTCGATGCGATTCCCGTGCAATTTAGCGGCAAATGGAGGATTCTGAGAAATCGCGGCCTCACCTCCAACACAGGTCGCGGAACTTAGTTTTCCTCATTTAGGCGGTTCGGCGACTGGCTATATCTTCTGTAGGGAGACGGCGATCTATAACGGCGGGTAGGCGATCGTCCTCGACTCGGACTTGGTGAAGGATTTCTGCCCGTTTCTCGATTGATGTCAGCGGTACGATTGTATGTCCGGTAAGAAGTTGCGTCACGTCTGTCGTTCTTGAATTGGTCAACAAATGAAGATCTTCTATCTCTGCAATAGCGTACTACGTGACCTGGGCGGCCGCAATGGAAACAGACTGGCCGATTGTCGGTGGTACGCCATACGTCGGTTTTCCTCGGCATCTGGTTCTGTTGAGGCCATGAAGTCTGAGCAGGCCTACTATATATTGGTTGCATGCGGCGTTTAGGTGCTTGAGCGACTCTTCCCAAGTTTTCACGAGATATAGGAGCCAACGATTGCTCGATTTCCTCTCGTACGATGCTTTCGATGGATTGTAGTTCGGAATATTGGCTTTCGACTTGTGGTGCAGTCATTCTTTGTATTTCTTCCCGAACAATTTTGCGTATCAGCGATGTTAACGGTTGCTCCTCGTCCACGGAAGCTATGGGAATAACATTGGGTAAACGAGAAAACTTCTGACGTCTAATTCTTTTTTGTTGCATTTCCTCGATGTACTGGCAACATTTAATGAAATCGACTGTCGTTTTTACCTCTTTAGGCAACAGTGCCTGGTACACATCTTCTGCGACTCCTTTCATTAGGTGGGACACTTTTTCTTCGTCGGACATGTTTGGATCTATTTGGTTGCAAAGTCCCAGTACGTCTTGAATATAGGATTGTGTAGCTTCACCAGTATTTTGCGCTCGGCCTTTCAGACGATCTTTTGCTCGCCTTATATACAGTTGGGTGTCACCAAAGGTTTTTGTCAGTTCTTCTTGAAATTCGGCCCACGAGTTCAGTTTATCTTCGTTATTATCAAACCAAGTCCGGGCGGTCCCATCCAGGAAAAAATATACATTAGCTAAGCAAAGTGTGTCATCCCATTGATTGAATTTCGATACTCTAAGGTATTCTTTCATCCATTTGGTCGGATCTTGTCCAGGATCCCCTGTAAAAATTGTTGGCTTTTTAGGCTCCCTTATTAGGGCAGGAGAAATCAGAATAGGTTGAGGTTTTTCTTCTCCTTCCGGCATTTCCGTGCGATTGGGCAGTTTTCGTGGGGCAACAACGAAAGGTCCAAATTCCGGAGGAAGATTTAAGAGTCTGCGGCTTCGCCGTATTTCTTCCGCTTCCAGACTGAGAAGTTACCCGGCGCCTCCACCAAACTTGTCACGTTTATAGGCTTAAGAAGAGAACACTTTTGAACAATATCACTTTATTTAAAGTCAACCAAAGACCTCGGTTACTACAAATGAAGCTCTTATATATACATGTAGAATGTTCTAGAACATTCCTAGAACTAACTAAAGAGGAAATGACGTACAAGGATTAAGGAAATTATAATTTGAATATTCCAGAAACTTCTGGAAGAACTGAAAGGAAAATAAATTAATAAATAACAAATTTTTTTCCCGAGGATCGAACCAGCAATCTCTTTGCCCGCAGTCCGATGTTTTATCAACGAGCCACGGAGACATGTGGCTAGCTTCGTTGCAATATTTTTTAATGAAATTTTGTATGTATGTTATTTATACTATCCTAAAGGCAATGAACTAGGATTATAGTTTTGAGATGAATAGTGTTTTATTTAGAGCTCATTAATGTTGTTTATGCATAAGAATTTTGATAAATTTTCAGTTAGGAAATACTCGAACTGCTATAACTTTCTTATAAATGCAAATATTTCTTAGATCCTAGTTCATTGCCTTCACTAAAGCTCTAACTATATTTTGTAGAAAAAGAATTTGAAAATTTTGATTAGAATTCTTGTTAGGATGTTTTGCGTTTTACACCAATTTTCACAGTTTTTTACCCAAATTTCCCCATTTGACTGAGTTGCAAATTACATAAAACTTTTTAAATGGTATTATTCATTGTTTTGAATTGCAATAACCTAAAAAATAAACTAAAAATGAAAATTAAACAGTTTTTTCAAAAATTTGTCTTCGCACGTAGACAGATACCTTAAAGAAAAAAGCTTTAGAGCAACTCAGAGATACGCCATATTCTCTTCACATATTTCGATTGTTGGCAGATAATCATAATATTTTCAAACTGATAGGTCATAATTTCTTTTCCCTTATCGATTTTTTTCACCACTTTTTTTTTCCATGATAGTTTTTAAAAAATCAAAGCGAATTTTGAAATATTACCATATTGATATGATTTGAAATTCATAAAAATAATGTGTGGGCTTTTTATTTTCTACTATTGAAAACACTGAAATCTTCACAAGCCTTAATGGAAACTTATATCTATTTATCTAAATAAAATATTTTAGAATTACATCTATTATATGATTTCAGATACTTACAAATTTTAATTTTTCTCTACAATCATGATTGGAACACATATACAGGGTGTCTCAAAAACCTTGATTGCGGCAGTTTTACATATACTTTAAATACATATTTACATATACTGTACTTTGTAATTCACATATACTGTAAATTACAAAGTTGTATTAAAAGAGGTGCAAAATACTATGAAATTGATTAATATTTTCAGGAGATTAAATTTAAAAACAATCCAAAATTTAAATTTTTATACGAACGCCGTACAAAAAAATTCCCAGTGAGTAAAATTACCCCATAAGGTCATGTACAAAATTTCAACAATTTATCACAAAAAATCTCAAAGATATGAAACTACATAAATGCTGACTTAAACCACTTTTCGATGTCTGGATATGAATTGGCAAAGAGGAAAAATAATGTCGGTATTTCGTGTTTTAGGGGTCGTACACAAATTAACAAAGAAAGTAATGATTGAATAAAAAAATAATAATTTTACTATTTATTGGCTCAAAAATATTAAAAAATTTGTAGAAATAATAACTTAAAGGAAAGATTACATAAGGAAAAATTACTTAAGTTAAAGATTACATAAGTATTTTTTCAAGTTCATTGACTGTGCTATTTTTAGGTTATATTCTGTAATTCTTGACATCAAATTTCAAAGTATTTTTCAGGAAGCATAGATTTTAAAATTTGTATTTAAAACTAAAGATATGAAGCATATTTTATTTCCTTACTAGCCGCCTTTGGCGACCAGCCAGTTCGCCAATACTAATGCTCGTTAAAGTTTTAATAATTAAATATTTTATGTAATTCCTACTTTAATAGCTACTTCATCAAATTATTTTAAAACTTCAATTTTTGATAGCCATATAATTCACTCATAATATTATAAAGGCCTTCAGTCATAACGTAATATATCTCTCTCTAATTTTCGTTAGCTCCCATAGAATTTATGCTTTAAATCAGTTTAAATGATTCATATGCAATTAATATAAGTACATTTTTTACTGAAACAAAGCATCTTTTATAAATTATGATTACTGAAAACAGAGTCCCTGAGCATTTAAACCTTGTTGACACAATAAAATATCTTTCTTAATTTATGTAATATCTCAAGAATTTGTCAACAAATTTTTCTCAGATTCATCATGAGCAGATCGATTAATTAACACTGTTAATTTTAAATGCCTCAAACACTAAGAAAATTAACAGAATTCGTTTAAAATAATCGGTCGAAAACAGGTTAAAAAAAGTATTTAAAACTATAAGCATATACAAAATATATATAACTAATATAAATACAATTTAATTGCAAAAGCGTACAACTAACCTAAAAGTAAATTAAATCAAGTCCGCATCCGTTTAAAATAGTTGTCAACAATCAGAACACAATGCGCATGCGTGAATTTTCAACGCCAGTTATGGCAACGCAAATGCGGAAATTTTTCTACGCTAGTTAGGGTAACGCTATGCAGATTAGAAATGTTTAATTTCATTTATTTTGTTTTATTTTAATTCAAAAGCACTTCAGAATGAATCTGAAAGATCGATTACTTTACAATGTTTAATTTTAAATGCACCAAACGTTAAGAAAAGAAACAAAATCATTTGAAATAATCAATCGAAAAATGTTACGCCTAACCTTATTAGAGTGGGAAAAACTGAAGCCTTACTCAATGAAGATTTTTTAGCAGGAAAGTTAGTTTTTAATTAATAATTAGAATTCTAAGTAAAATTTTTAAAAAAGGGACAGCAGGTGCACATTTCCGACCTCCAACTTATACATGTACCAAATTTGGTAGCAGTAGATCAAACGATCTGGCCGGTAGAGCGCCAAAACAGACACACATAGACATTGAGCTTTATTATAAATATAAATGATGCATTCCTGCGCGTGTCATTCTTGCGCGCGTGCCTGTACTGAAGCTATAAACATTTGCGTTTTAATTTGTGATTGACTCCTTAGCAACTTCGTTTTAACATATCTTTGAGAGTTTTCATGATAACATTCTGAAATTTTGTACATGACCTTATTAAAGGATGGGGCACATTTTACTAGATGGGAATTTTTTCGCACGGGGTCCGTATAAAAATTTAAATTTTGTATTTTTTAAAGTTTAATCTCCTGAAAATTTTAATCGATTTCATAACATTTTGCACCTTTTTTTACAGAACTTTGTAATTCACAGTGTATATCTATGATCAATATTTAAGAAATAAAAGCCGTGTTCAAAAACGCTGTTGGTTTTTGAGACACCTTGTATACTTCCTAAATAAATAAATAAGTGATTCTTCTATTGTTTTCGAGTTGTGTATACAAATTCTAAATAAAATATTCTAAATCAAAATTATTTTTTAATATTTATTAATTATTTATTAATTAATTACAATTTATATATTAAATTTATAATATTTACATTATTTCAAGTTCATTTTTTATATTTTATATTAAAATTTTTTTGGATTTAATGAAAAGTCTACATAAATAAACATTAGTTTCCTTTATTGTCTTTCTATTGAATTGCTTTCGGAAATATTTAGAAATAAAGAATATTGAAAAGTAAATTGAATCAAGGCATCAGTACATATAGTTTAAAAATAAAGCTCAACCGAACCCATAAATAGAGCAAAAGATGAAAATAAATGTTTAAATAAATAGAATCTGCCCGTTGTATGGAAAAATAGCAAAACATATAGGAACATCAGTAATGGAAGCAGAAATATGAAGTTCCGTATTCTTTCTTCTTCTAAATAAGAATATATTTTGGGGTATACTTCCTTATGAACAATATTCTTATCAAGAAATGTATTACTTATGGTATGCATAGAAATAAATTCATTTGTTTCAGCGTAATTCAAATAAAATAAATTCTTTGTTTCAAAAAGGTAAATGGAATCAAAAGCGAAACTTAAAATGTTATTTTTAAATCAATAATAATGCCGAATCACTCCGACAAATATTTCCAAAACCGCATTCAATTTTCATTTAAAATAACTTATATGTATATTTCCAAAAATTATATACATACTATACTTCCATGCTTTTTGCATAAACTTTAATACAATCGATAATTTATATTTCTTGCACTAGTTTTAAAATCCATTGAAATTTCTGCAACATAATCATATATAAAATACATATGCATATTATATTAAAATAGATATCACTACATTTTTCATTTGGTAAAAATTAATTTTACATATCATTTAAAGAAAGAAACATAATAAAATGTAATATTTTATTTAATTTTAATTATTCCTTTGTGGTTTTTAATTTGGGGGAAATCTTATAGGCATCATTTTAATTTAATATTAATTTTTAATCATTCTGGCAAATATTTCGAATTCTTCGTTCTTTCCTATCAGTTTTCTTATTCCGAATAAAAATCGCATCGTTCAATAAGAGTGCCATATTGTAATATCATGATCCAAATCTTTATATATCGATAAAACTACAAGTAATGTTAATATCGATAATACTCTACATGTAATCCTTAATGAATCTAAAACATATGTTAACATTTACGGCATAACTCATACGGCATAAGTCCCCATCCTAACTAGTAAAAAGGCTTAATGATATTCTTGCCAGCTCAGGTGTCAACTTCTTCCTGTAAACGTTGAGGGAAAATGTATCGCAAAATCTAGTTATAATTTGTGGCTTCCTGCCACTTTAAAATAGTTTATTATTTGAATAAGAGATATCACCATCTTTGCTACATAATTAGTCATATCAAAAATCATTTATTTTGATAAACTTCTAAATTGTATAGTTTGGTTATATTAACACCTCGTTTTAAAGCAATACAGGGCCTATTTTGGAACTGACCTCGTAATTTTGAACCACGGTCAAATGACGAAGACGACACCTAAGCTGGCACCCCCTCTCCTCGCCACACCATCGGGAGAACATTTGGTCCGGACAGATTTAACGCGCGCCAGATGGTTCTTCGGTAGCATTGGGATACGAACCTGAAATCGTACCACCGTAGGCCATCGTGGTCATTTGCAAATAACACGCAAATTAGCGATTTCTTAATCATGAGAAATATAGAATATTATTTAGGGAAATGTGGCATCATGAACTTTTTACTAATGTAAAGTGAAAAAAGAATTTCAAATTCAAATATGTTTCAGGTTTAAAATATTAACTTAAAATTAATAATTCAAAAATTCTCGCTGACGATATCTGCAATTTGTAAATTAAAATTTACAAATAATAGATAGATGCATTCTATTATAGATAAACTAAATATCAAAGTGGGTTCTTTTACATAGCTACTTTAAACTTTATAAAATTAAATCTGACACAATTAATATAAATATTTATAACGAATAGATAATTGCTAATGAATTAACTTCTATCCAAATTCAAGTATTTAAATTTTTTCCACAATAAATTCTTAAAATTATAAAATAAATGTGTAATTCTTAAATGGTCTAAAATGGTAGTCTTACACACTTTGGCTTATACAAACAGAACAAATCATTCAGTACGTCACTATTTTAATTCGACCCTATGTAGAGTTTCTCATTTTTCGGCCGGCAATTCGGATGTAATTCAATTCTGTTGGAACGCTTCAAATACTTTTGTCATTCGCATTCAGAGTTTCGAGTAACATGGCTTATTGTCATTGATCGCTTGCATAGCGTTTGAAAGAAAGAATCTTCATTCTTTTTCCTTTTCTTAGATTCATTTACTAAGCCGATGAGCTATTCAGTAAAATACTTCTTTTCCGTGCAGTTATCTTAATACATTCAACCTGTGTACCAGATGTGTTTGAATTCTAGCATAATATATTCTATGGGGATCATAATAATACATATTTATCGATTATCTCTTATTTCTGGATATGTATGTTTGTACAAATCTAACGAATGAATATTTTTGCTTTCACTCTCTGGATTTATTGCATTTATTCTTTGAATTGTGCAATTTAACTAAAATTGAAACTGCCTTAACAAATATATATTTAGAATTTTTTAAAAATAAAAAAAAGAAATACAACAGACTGACGTAAGATATATTATTGAAAGACAAATTAATATTAATTAAATGTATGATAACTGTTAACAATTCTTTATTTGCAGAATGCATAAAAAGACATTTCTCAAAAAATATTCAGTGCATTATGATAAATATATAGTATATTTTACGACCCATAATTAAACAGTTTTCATTCAATGAAACATTCATTCATTCAATCATCGTTTTTATTTCTTTTAATAATCATGATTTCTTTTAATAATCATGATTTCTTTTAATAATAATTTTAATTATCATGATTTGAGTAAATTCTTTCATGTTTATACTTCAAAGGTTAAATTTCTTATATATTATATAATTATGCATTTTTCATCATGCATTTTTTTAAAAATTAAGAAGTATCGAAGGATTTAAAAATAGTGAAGACAATGAATTTGCTTTTAAACAAACGAGGAATTGTTTAAAAGCATCTTCAAAGATTAAATTCTTGTGCCTTAAGCATATATTTCATTTCCGTCCAGTTGTCTTTCATTCAAAATTATACGATATATTCTAATAGTATAAGCATTAAATACTCATATTAGGAGTCCTTCTGAATGGCCTGTTATTGAAATAACAATAACTCATATATAGTTTAATAATTGTTTAATAATTGCTCCGTCGTTGTGTAGTTGTCTCTCTTACTGACCTTTGTTCTCTCATAATCACTAAATATTAGTAGCATTTTACATTTTTTCTATACCTTTTTATATTCTTTTCACGATAAGGTTCAACTATTCATTTACTAACATAATATACCAAAATTTTGATTCTTTGATTGCTATGTATATTGCAAAAATTATTTGTTGTTAATATTTTGAAATTACTGAATACAGAAGCAAATGATTTCGAAATTTTACTTAATTATACGAGTGTTTCAAAAGATAAATTCCAATCTCAGATAATTTTAACTACCAGAGAACTGAAAATAAAATAAAATTTATGAATCAAAAATTCGTTCGAAATCACAATGAATACGCCACGTATTAATTAAAACTTAAATTTTTTTCTCTGTAATTTGTGCATTTCCACATAGTGTTGGACAAAAATTTATTTTTAAAATGAGACTAAAAGAACGAGGAAATAAAAAGGAAAACTGAAAACAGGGTTTTTGAGCCTTTAAACAAACTGCTATTAATCTAAAAGGAAACGCTTAAATTAGAAAATTATGTTTACTAAAAAATGCCGATAAAATTTACCAAATTAAATGAAGATTATGGATATAAATCTAGAATGAATTTTTAAACAACGCAAATACGAATAAATACTTTTATTTTAAGCCATGTTGGAATAATTTGAATCATATTGAGCCATGTGTTGGAATATCACTTATATGTATGCTGCATTGAAGGGAATACTTTTTTGAAAATTACATATCGATATCGGCATTATTTTTTGAAAAAAGACGATTCAGTTGGAAAAAAAATTCAGATTAAAGGAAAAATATCTAAAAATATTTTTCTATATGTCAAAATTTGCAAGATGCAGCAAAGAATGCATTACGAATGTTGTTATACAATATGAAATTTCATCAAAATCGTATATTGTATAAAAAATGTTATAAAAATTGTGCCAAAATGAACATTTTGCTTAATTAGCATTGTTTTCCTTTAAATTAACATTGCCATTTCATATTCTTTGGTTTTTGAAAGGAAAAAATTTTTTCACTTATATCTTTTGGATGGGTGGAGGACTCTACGTAAATACATCTTGTGTGCCAGACAAATAAAAGACAGTTTCCAAGTTTTCCATAATGGAATCAATAACGGAAGAAAGTTTGATATGGAAAAGCTACAAACACAAATACCAATCAAAAACGTGGAAATGGTGACATTCAATAATTAAGATTGAACAATGGGGGCAGGTTAGGAAACAGAATCAAAATAAGTAGTTCAAAATAAAAATATATAAACATAAATATATATTTGTAAAATATACGTAATCAAACAATCAGAAATTACAAACTGATACGGGATACGAGAAACTACTTGATGATATGAGATAATCTAGTTAGTATAAGCACAAAACGAAGTAAAAGATGATTTATTTTAAACAAAAATAAAGAATTAAGAAGGCAATATTCCTGCCTCTGAGAAATAAATTTAGTACATTCAAGTATCAAGTGCATGGCATTTTTGATTTCACCATTGAAACAGAAACAAGAATACAGGTCAGTAGGAATCAAACTGAATATAAAGGATTTTTTTTTTTATTTTACTTCAGTAGTAATTTTCAGATGTACAATTGTAAAATATGCATTTTTTTTGTAAGATATCGAAACAATAATTTCAAAAACAATTAAAATGCCAATTTGGAAAAGATATATAATACTTTTATAAGCAATACAATTTTTATGATCAACAATAAAATTTTTTATACATATTTAGATACTTCCGTATCTAGTTTTTATATATTTCTGATAGAAATAAAATGTTATACACTGATAAATAACATCAAATTAAACACTTGTTGGATCGAAAATAAAATATTCTGAACAGTTTTGTCATCTTCAATCAATGGTCTTTTATATTGGACGATAAAAAAAATTATATCAAAATCTACATATACAAAATTAAAACATACAGAGTCTGTATTTTGAGTATTTATTCGAATAATTTATCTGTTTAAAGATTGGTTATCAATCTAAAAATTATCTTATCTATAAAAATAATTTTATTCTTCATAAATTCTTAACTATTAGGCACATTTTATGGCATACAATTTCTGATTCACCAAATAAATGCTGTATGAAATTGAATTTATATATTTAAATACTGTTTTGAAATTTCTTGATTTAATCAAAAGCATTGCCATTTTTCCCCAGATAGAGCGTAAAGAAGTTTTAGAGTGCAAAATATTTTATCAGCAAAATATGTTTATTTTCTATCAAGCTACGAACCCATAAAATAATTCCCAAAAAAGAAACACAGAAGTAAACAAAATTCAAAAATGCATGCCAATAAGAATAATTTATGTCCTTGGAATTTTTTTTACCTTGAACGGGCCGTATCATAGTTTCCAATTACGCTTATATTTTAGACAATAAATCTCCTTTAGAAGAAAAGAAAATATCTAATAACCACTTGAGCATAAATCTTTGTATTTAATGTTTTTTGCCCACCGAACCTCGCACTTCCGGTTGCTTAAGCTTGCTTTGTTCACAGCTGATGTACGGCGTTCGTAACATTTCCGTTTAATTAATCTACAAAGTTTCATAAAAGCATTTACAAACAACTGAATGCACGACATCAATTAGATCACTAAAACGTTTGAGAATTTCATGTCAAGTTTTATTATAGCAATCAATCAACGTAAATTAGAAAGGAAATTTTTCGACGTAGGTGGTAAAGAAAAACGTAATGTGTGCTTAAAGCGGAATAAATAGGTTGGCTGATACATAAAGTTTTTCTTTGCATTTTCGCATGGTTTAAATTTATTTCTTAATCATCTATCATCTTATATGAACGCATGTTTCTTTCGTACAAGTCTTTTACATTTTTCACAAAATCATCTTATTCTTTTACTTTTATTATGATCTCACAGAATTTGGCGTCATAAATTTGTTATTTAAATTTGCAAAGTAGCCTTCCTTCAGTTATTCGCATAATGTATATATATATATATATATATTCTAAATTTTGTTGAAGTTTCTTTTGTTTGTAAAAACAGCAAGTGAAATTTCGCGAAAAACAATAAAACGAAACAATAAACAAATAAAAACTCTCTTCTATAAGTCATTTGTTTTAAATATGAATTTTAAAAAGTTCGGCTGCCATTTTATCCTAAATATTAACAGACACTGTGGGCATATTAAAGAAGCAGTATATTTCAGACATTCTGAAGCCCCTTGTACCCTCATTATTATCATCTCTGCTATGCAATGTGGATAATGGTATACACATTTTTTTAAAGTATATCGGGGATAATCGTCGTTTTTTTTTAAATTCCCAATAACGGAATTGAAGGACTTCTGATAAATTGAAAGAATAATAACTGTTAAATATTTACTGAAACTTCCCATAGATTTAGGAGTTAATTTATTTACTTGAGTAGATCATGTAATAGAAAATTTTATAAAGTTACAAAGAAGCAAAATTTTATGTATAATTCGCATGGCACTTTCATTTGTTCATTTTATCCAATTTAGAATTCAAGATATATAATTGCATAAATCTTTATTATTTTAGAAGCGTAGAATATATTGGAATCTTTTGTTCCCTTACCACCATAAGTTTTAAAGAAGATATAACTTTAATTGCGTTACTCCAATTATTAATATGCTTTCAAAACAAAATTGTTAAACCTGGTTTGAGAACTTAAAGAAGGCATCTCTTTATTATTTTGTATTCCTTTAACGGTCCTCCTGGGGGGGGGGGGCACCTTGTAATAAGGATGAGATGCTTCCGGCATGGTGGTTGGATTTCGCCACCCTGGAGGGTACAGGTAAAGGTGGGGCTCCTTCCATCGAAGGCGGGATGTATTTCCTTCGGCAAGGGTTGTACCGTGGTCGGTGATGGCCCTTAGGACTCAATCATAGTTCCCGTCAGTGTTGCTGTTGCGGCGGTCCAGTCATTCAGTATTTATTATACGCGTGCCTTCGGGCGGGTCGGAACGTCAGTGATATGACTATCCTTTTAAAGATTTTGTGTTCCTTAGGTTGAATTCTACTTAAAATTGGAAGGATATTCTTCTTAATGTAGGATTAATCGATGAATGTGAAATCAAATAAAGCTTAGATATGACCATTTTTAATAGCATTTGCCATGTGATAATGTAATGAAATTTAGCACATGTTTATATTTTAGAAAATACATGTATGCGTAGGTAGCATGTTTTAAAATATCTGATGTAATCAATGATGATTATTTTTAAGTAATTTTTTATGTTCTGAAATAATGTTTGAATAAAAAAAAGAAAGAAAAATAAACATGATAATATTAAATGTCACTTCCATTCCAAAATATAAAATATTTGAATTCTCCAAATTCTGATATATTTTCTAATTAAAACGCTCTTGGTTCGTATTTTGCCGTATATATTTAATGAATATATTTGCATTGTTTATCATCA
The DNA here is from genome assembly GCF_947563725.1 of Argiope bruennichi. Lineage (NCBI taxonomy): Eukaryota > Metazoa > Arthropoda > Arachnida > Araneae > Araneidae > Argiope > Argiope bruennichi. The sequence goes on from NC_079152.1 coordinate 105,200,075, forward strand.
AGATTGAAAATTTATCAGCCAAAGTACTGTCACAGTTCTTTTGGGTGCACAGTATACCGACCTTTTTTCCCGTTTTTGAGTTCTAATGTCACGAAATGTGAATTTATCCCTACAATGAGCTTTATTTTCTACTTTGGGCTCTTGCATGAGATATTTTAGTTATCTATTTTGGTGGTAGTTGTACTTTCAATGCATTCCTTCTAGTTGGTTCTGTTTTCTCCTGTTTCTCCTAACCTGAATAATAAGCTCGCCTTTCGTTATTTTTTTTTTCCTTGCTAACCCTGAAATTTTTTTCAATTTTAACAAATTTTTAATTCCACAATTTTCGCTTCGATATCAAATCTCTAATGAAATTGTTGATTTCTCTTCCGAACTGTTAGTTGCTATTTTATTTCCATGCTTGTTTTGCAGCTTAATTTAAAACTAATTATGTAGGAAATATTTTATAAATTCATTCCCTCTATTCTTATTTTATTTCATTTTATTGCAAGTTGGGTATTTCTTTACAAAATGTACCTAAATTATATGTTCGATTTGAATAAATCTCCATGCACATTTTATCACTCAGAAAAGAAAAATAACTGATATTTAACATAAAAGATTCCACGAATTTTTTCTTCGACCACTTTTTCACTTCATTGTGCAAAATATCCATTGAACTTATATTGTTATAACACGTTATTAACTCACATTTGTATACAAACAATCTCTTAATGAACTTATATTGTAAACTATGTAAATATCAAACTAACAAAGTTTAACTGCAAATTGGGAAAGTATTATTTAAACTTAAAATACTTGCATCCGTTTTTTAAACATTTTATGCTCGTGTTGCAAGAATCGTTAATTCAATTATTAACTATAGTTAATTTAACAGTAAAATATAGATGATTTTATTGATGGGTAAAAGAAGATTAAAAAAGGATAAGAATCCCTATCTCGTCGAATCCCACTTGAATGGATATTCTTCTGAAAATGGAATGGATGTTTGTAACATTATGTTAATAACTCAAAATGGCATGGGAAAGTATCATTATGAGCGAAAAAATATGAGAAAAATGAATCCTTGACCTAGGAACTATTGGGAAGAACCAAGTAAAAATCTCAAAATACGAAAAGCCATGGAGAAGAAAAGATAAAAGCAATCTGATTTTCTAAACATCATTCGCAATTCTTTATTGACTATTACCATCAATAATTTTGATGTTTCTATCAGCTTTACAAAATTCATTTGTTTTGATGCATTTGAGCTATAGAACTTTTATGCACTTTTTTTTTGTTCTTTAAAATTTGCAGGATTTTTTGAGACACACTGTACCTATATTGAATCCTAGGAATTTACATTTCGTAAAAGGATAAGAAAAGAAAATGTCATAAACAGCATAAAGAAATGCGATGGAAGTTATATAAAACTGAGTAAGAAGAAAGCAATATACATTTCATAAAAATTATAACTTAGCTAGTCTCGTTTTATAGCATGACGTGAATCATGCTATAAAAAGAGACCAGCTAAGCATTCAATATGTCTTCTTAACTCAAGGAATTAATTTTGTCTTTCAAAAATATTACTTATAGCACTGAAGAAAGACTCAAAACGTGGAATTAAAGACTTGCATGCATCAAGTAGACTTAATTTTATCTTTCATATAGATACTACTTAATCATAAGTATGGAAAATTATTACGGTTCAAAGTAATCTACCGATGTTTTTATTTTATCACCTGTATATGAAGAAATTTTTCTGCTTGAATCACGTTCTATTTTCAACTAAATTAAATGTTTCTCATCCGGGGCAAATTGTTGATGCCGACTATAATACATTACGTTTTCTCAAATGCGTTCCGTTTTAAGCAATTTTTTTGAGGTCCATTCACTTTATCTTTCTTATAACAATAGTGTTTGCCTTCTTCTCTCTATTTCAGAAACTACAGCTCCTGATAAATGAACCAGAATTCAGTTTCTTTATTTTCCTATGATCCCGAAGGATCACATTAGAGAAATAAAGAAGCAAAGCCAAGCAATGGCTTGCCAAAATATAATGTGTTCATCTTATAGTAATCTTAAATTTTCTAGGAATTTATAGTCACGGCCAAGACTTAAATCTTAATAAAGGAGCCGAAATTGTCTTTTATTGTGTGACGGACGACGAAGAAAGCCAAGATAATTCTTCTACAGATAAAGGAATTGAGATAGTTATTTTCTGATTCTTTAGAGTCAGAAAATGTTCTATGTAAAATTGGCTTCAGGTATGGCCTCAATAATTTTTTTGATGTTCATTCAGAAGCCTAAAATCTATTGGACAAATAAAAGATCTTCTATCTCTAAAGGCCTTTTATTATTATTTCTTTTCTAAGAAACAAGATAATTCTGGTAAACCTTAGAGTTAAAATTATATAATATTTTTACATGTCATAACTGTGTTATTTACTAGGTAAATTATGAATCCATGCTTTCAATATGTCCATAGATATGAGTAAATAAAAATTATTATTTATCTTAACTTTACTAAACATAAAATGTGATAACATAATTAATTTAAAATTTCATGACAAGACCTAATATATGTTTTTAAATAATTAGTAAAAAATAATCTGCATATCATATTTTCACCCAAATGAAAATATTTGACCTCTTAAAAAGCATGTGTATAACCTTTATATTATGATGGAATGTTTCCTTTTTAAATGTTATTTTACTGTAATTATGTACAGTTTTGCTGTTCTTAGGAACTTTTAATAGAGATGAATAGCTGATTATAAAAATTTAGCTGATTGAAAGATCTTTTATAAGTATTTGTATATACACTTAAAGTCTATTTTTTAAAAAAATAACAACAACGGCATAAAACGTATAAAACATAACGGCATAAAATTTCAAGTTTCTAAAGTGAATCTCGGATAATTCAGTCATAATTTATGCATAATCCACTTATTCGTAATCGAAGTTCCAGGAGGGAGATAAATTTAGGGAAACTAATGAACATAATCAATTAATTTCCATTAATATCAGCTTTGTTGGTTAAGAAAAGTATAAATCAATTTAAGATCTTTAAAGCACATAACTAAGAAGATGATGAAAGAAGAAAACAAAGAAACTTCAATTTCAAAACCCTAACAAACAAATCTCAAAAAAAAAATGAATTGAGTTCCTTTGAATTTTTTTAGTACAAGGAAGAAAAACCCAAAGTCGTTAAGACACACATAAATGAAATTGGCATAGAACAAAAAATTTACATTCTTGAGTAAAAAATAATTAAAAAAATCAGTGTATTTTAATTATAATATTAAGAATAAACGTCTCTTAATTGAAAAATTCATCTACTATAAATTGGTTCTAAGCACCTTTCTTCTATATTTTATGCCTTAGTATTATTAAAGGAGCAAAAATTAAAGATGGATTTTTTCAAAACTAATAGCTGTCATCATTATTTCCCAAAGAAATCGGTTTACCCAGCTTATAGATAGTAATTTACTTTATTATGATATAACAGGTGCATCACATTTTGCAAGTGAACAGCTGAAAGAGAATAAATTACTTCCGTGCTTCTTGTAATCACCGCCAAAGTGATTACTGAAAAGCCATTAAAGCTTCCTGCATTAACATCTGTGATCAAACGTAATAGTGATTTCATTACTAAAGAAGACATTCATAATGAAAGTAGTTTCTAAATGAATTTGGGGAAGAAAAAGTATGGATGATCTGTTTGAAATTAATATTTTATTAATTAATTTCACAATTAAATCCAAAATTGTTCAAAAAAAATTTCAGAAATAAACTTGTATAAAAATAAATCGTGGATCACGAAATACTACATAAAACTTTCAAAGTTTATCCCATTATGTAAATTTGCGATTGCGAATAAAATAATATTAAATTTGGTAATTTTAAAGTTATTGCATTTTCAATACAGTGTTTTCTCTTTTTCGCGTGTTTATTTTTATATCTGCCATTACAGATAAATATTTATTTATGGCATCTTTGGTCAGATTTCAAAAAGGTAATTTTAATTGTAAGATACATAGAAATACATAAATCCTTCTTTCTTAATTATTTGATATTTATTATATCATATTACATTATAGTTTAAATTTTATTAGTGTTTCATAATTTCTAATATGACTTTACGAATATCATTAAACATTCGAATTTCTTAGATAATTTAAATGTTCGTGTGGATTTTTTTTATGCAATAATGAAGTAATGTTTAACATATTTTTTAATTTTATTTTGAAAGAAATACATTGTTAAATATTTAACTCTTTCAGAAACTATTTTAACCGCCTCATGGAATGTTAGATTGAACCCTTAACTGGAGAGGTGAAATTTCAGGACTTCACTATGGAGGTGCGGTCTACGAGACCGCATTTCATTTACACTCAAATTAAATTTTCTAATAAATGTATTAGTATGAAAAACTGCCAATATATTTTGCAGATATTTTTCTTGATATACAGATATGTTTTAGAAATGTTTCAAAAAAATATTATCATTGAAAAAAGTAAACGCGTTGGAACATACATTTTCTTCTTAAACTACATGTTACAATAAATAATATTCTTAAAAAAATATATTACTTTTTATTTTTTAAATCATATTTATTTTTGCAGTATATGAAGGTATATAAAAGACAATATAATGTAAAAATCCACAATTCAATATGAAAAATAAAAAAATCGACTATAGGTAAAATTTGCCCTTTTTTTATCGGCTTGTGTGACTTTCATAGCACGGTTTTCTAGGGCATTTTAAACATACAGGTTAAGAACTAGTATAAAAATCAACTTCTCAATTCTGTATATATATCTCTTGGTATATTAATATATTTTATAAATTTTTCAAAATACATTATTACTAGAAAAATTATTTATGTTTGAACATACATATCAGAATCAGTTGAATGCGAACTTTCATCGAAAAGCTCTTCTGTACAATTATCCTTATCACTAAAATCACTTTCTGCTTCATTTAAAAGTGTCTGGAGCTCTGCTTCATAACAGGATCAGTAAATTGAATAATATTTCAGGGCCCAAGTTTTAGCGCCATTTGCTTAGCCTTATTTATCATTGGGACGCTAACAGCTAGGTGCGGTCTTAGAGACCACGTTCAAAGAAATAACTGAATTATTTTTAAAAGCATCCGCTGAAATCTGTTGAAAAAATGAACGGGTATTGAAGGTTACAAAACAGAAATCTACAGGGTTAATCCATTCAGTTGGGCTAAAAATAGAATAAGGGTGGCCAAAAATCCATCGCTAGCGGTCTCACAGACCGCGCGTCCCCAGTTAAGTGTTAAATTGAATAACAGAAAATAAAATGAAAGCTTATTTTGCATAGGTAACATCATGGAATTATAATCATAATAAAATTTATATCATTAAAAAAAAAAAAAACTAGCTTCAAAATGAGATGAATAAGATGAGATAAGATAAGATAATTTCTGAATCACAATTTTTTTTTTTAATTTTACTAAATAACCTATCAAAAGTATCAAACTTATAAATTTCTTGACATTAAATATATCATCCCTCCGAATTTTTAAACGATCTTTTCCATTTTTGTCGATTTTGTTTTCTTGCTATAGAGTAAAATTTCTTCTAATAAAAAATTCTTAATAATAATGGGAATAATGGATTTTTAATGCATTCCTTTTTTATTATTTACAGTTAATATAGAATATCTCAATCAATAGTCTGAGAGATCCCTTACATTATTTTATTTTTTATTTTACTTCAGTATATGATATTGCTTAGAATTTATTTCATCTTCAAAAAACTTTTTTGAAGTTCAATCAATTTTCATTTTCATGCGTATAATAACAGTGCTATTATTTCCCTTTCTATTTCAGAAAATACAGCTCGTAAGAAATGCAACAGTATTCATTTTATTTTTCATTATTATTATTTAACCATCATTTAAGCGAAGCAAAAACGATAGTAAAGAAAAATGACTCCAAAAGCTCATGTGTTCCACTTACGGTAATCTTAAACTTTCCTCAAAAGTGGTAGTCACGAGCAGGTCTTAACTCTTTATAAAAGGGAAGAGAATATTTCCTCCTCTATGACGGATGAAAGGACCAGAAAATTTTTCAGGGATAAAGTTGTTTGAGATAATTACTGTTCTTTGTCTAGAATCTTCTCTCTTGTTTAGTTTCGCAAAAGACGTGTAAGAAATAGCAAATGTTATAATACAAGAGAATAATTAGGTACTTTCATTGCTAAAACATGCACCAATATTTCATTCTTCAAAGAAAATATCTTGTGTGAGACATGATCGCATTTCTTTTTAAATGAATTTAGATTTTTGGTGCTACTAATTTTTTTAAAGCATACTTGAAAGCTAATTTATTGCACTAGCTCTGTAAATGAAATCAAAATTGAAATCATGAATTTTTGTATTTTCCATTATTTACTTAAAATTAAACTTAATGGTTCAATGACAATGTAATCTCTTTTTTAATAGTATTATAGAAATTTTCAGCTTTCCAAAAGTTTGAAAAGTTTCTTAAGCATTATAAAACCAATAAAACTAATATTGAAGCGTTCTTCAAATTTTTTTTATGAACTGCCTTCTCTTTACTTTTTATATTTCAAAACTAATTCGAATCTTTGCTTTCCATTAAGTATGAGAAGCATAGATACTGGAAATAAATTTAAACAAAGTTTTTTATTTTTTTTTTATTTTTTGCCCGTGTGAATTTTGTAGTTTTTTCATGTTTTTTTTTTTTTTTGGTTATTATCATAGTATACATTATCATTATACATAACTGCACACATAATAACTTAATATACGTGATTATTCATAATATGAGTATTATATTGATATATACTATTTAAATAATATGTGCAAAATAATATAAGCCTTACATTAAATTAGAGTTTATTATTCATTCTACACGATTTTGTATGTTTTCATAAAGTTTCAATCAGCTTATTTATAAAAAGTTCTCACCCTAAGAATTCGTTTATTCGCAATCTTGTATATAAATAGTTTCACCCTTAAGGTGGAAACATTTAAGTTTCATCCATAGCAATTACATAAATATTTCTTCAATGATTTACAAAATTACATACATAGAATTGAAAAAATAACATTCTTCGAGCATTAGGTTCTTCTTAAGCTGATTATTTATTTTCATTTTTGCTGAGGTTATGGAAATACACTTGGTTACTTATTTTTATCCAGATATATCTTGAAATATGTTTTTTTCTATAAATTTAAAGCATAAATGCGTTTAATCACTTATTGTGCCATACAATATTCGAACAGTAACTAAAATATCATTGAATATGGAATAAAGATTATGGCATGTTATTCCAAACATTTTTAAATTTTCATAAATGAGAAGATATGTGTCATTTCATATATATTGTGCAAGAAATATTCATATACATAGCATAAGTATACAAATTTCATATATATAGTACAAAGAATATTCATATATATAGTATAAGAAGATATTTGGTTGAAATGGTGCCTTCCAGGGATACTTCCAGAAAAATTGGCCCACATATCTCTTTCGTTTAGAAGAAAACAAGAAAATCTAGTAACTAAAGAAAAGAAGACAACAATTTGCTATTATAACTCAAGTCTTCTTATCATCTTTTCTTGTTACGACAACAATATGATATAATTCATGACTATTTTCTTCCAATTCAAAATTTTTTTAAACATACTTTACTTAAATTCATTAAAATTTTAGAAAACTCAATTTAATAATGTATTTTCTAGTTATTTCTTACTATTTGAGGAATTTAAAGGCATTATTTTAATATTTTCATTTCTTAAAATATGAGCTATTGACATGTGATTATCGATTTAGTATTTTTGTTAATATTTTAATCAACATTGATTGAATAACAGCGCAGATAGAATTTTCAAATTTCTCTTTAAGTGTTTCTATTTTATATGTTGAAAATATTTGGTGTTGTGAAGTAGTATTAAAATACAAGAAAACCATGGAATGGATTGATTTAATTTATAACGAAAAGTAAATTTCCACAGCAAATTTTATTCATATTTGTATGAATGAAGTATGAAATTATTTTGATATAAAAATCAGTTTCAACAATAGCAGTTTGTATTTTTATCAGTAAAATGCAGCGTAGTAAGAAATTTAAAATTTTAATATAATTATTTATAATCTTAAATATAAGAGGCAATGGATATGAATATTTAGATTCAAAATAGCATTACATTAAAATTAATGATACATAAATATTTTTATAAAAATTAAAAATAAAATTTTTAAGAACAGAAAGCTCTTTTTGATAAATAAATGGTGATTAAATAATGCATAAATTTGTATCATCTCACAGAAAACCGTTCATAACCTTTATAGGAGAAAATATTTATGTTAAAAGAACTTCAGTAATAAACAAATATCAAAGTTTACTTTCAAATAAACATACTGGAAGACAAACAAATGGATCAAGAGTGATGCATTGTAATTTTGTTATGTTCTAATAAAAAAAAATGATAATTTCAGTAAACAAATTATTTTTCTAACAATAGGAAGTTTTTTTCTTCTTTTTATTTAAAACAATCTTTTAATCAAAATCTGTGGATTATAAACAAAAATATCTTTATTACTTGAAATAAAAGCAGAATTCAAATCCTAAAATAAATAACATTGTTTGATAAGTACGCCTTTAAAATGCCAAATTTCTAATTTTTAATATGAAAATATTTAATCAAAGATTTTTAAAATTCTGAAAGCTCCTCTTTTTTTCAAATTATTATATATTTTAATTTCCATCTAAAAATAAAAAGTAATTCTGGTGACGTGACTTCATATTCAGTGATGATTATTAATCCATGTATTGTAATTTAAATTTCACTTTTCCATTTGAATCGTATTTTATAATAATCTTTCCAGTATAAACTGCATTGCAGACGCATGTATAAACAAAAAAAAAAAATAAAATTACCTTTTTTATTTTGAATATCATTTCAAACTATTACGTTTAATGAAATTCATTGGAATATTTTATAAAATTATAAATAAATCCTCTTTAAATCCAATTAAATAAAGGAAAAATATTAAATAATTCATAAAACGTTTTAATCTCTTTTTTAATTAATATTAATTTATTTTACTTTCAAATCTGTTTGTAAATCTTTCGACTTAATTTAATTACTTTATTTAGCGAATAAACTAGTCTAATAATTTGAAAAATAACCTTTAAATTAGTTGAACCTTCAAATTTAGCCAGTTTTGGGTTCAAGCAGTAATAAAATTCGGTTATTCAAGATATAAATTTTTCAAATTTGCAGTCTATATCAAAATATATCAATGGTAGTATATCAATTACTTTTTACTATAATGTTTTTAAAAGTATTTCAAAATTTAAATAGAATTTTAACTTCTCTATAATTTTCTGTTGATGATAAATTTCCTATAATTTCATTTTATTCGAAGTTTTCTTTATTATTTATTAAATATCAGCTTGCATTATTGTATTGTATATCCTGATGCGAAAAATCATAATTATTTTCTCCTTCTGTTTGAAAAAAATGTATTTAAACACCTTTCATTTTTTAATATTGAGGTCTGTAATCATCAGAATTTCTAAATATAATTCTTCTTTAAAATGTTAATTATTTGCAAAATTGTAGTTCCATGTTATTAAAGAATACTAATTTCATTTCTATTGATTTAAAATAAGATTTTTGAAAATTTAGGATTGTATAAATAAATATATGTATACTTATTTTAAAGATAATATATTCTTCAATCCTTCGCAATTTCCATTAGCTGTTCTCTTGTGCTATGATTAGTTTTACAAATAGTTACGTATTTTTCTCTTAACACAATAGAAACAAATAAATTTAAATTCCAGTTTTCTTTCCAATATATTTTTTTATTTTATCTTTCAAATGTTCAGTGTATAGTAAGTGAAAAAAATAGAGTTTTTTTCTTGATCTGAATTTTCTTTTTGTATGTCATTAATTTTAGAACAAGGTGTATAATCTGAAAACATTTATTATTTTACTGTTATTTTTTCACAATCCACCAATATTTGCAAACAATTAAAGCTTTCCCTAGAGACGACATGAATTCGTAAATGTTTCAAGAATTTCGTATTTTGAAACTGATTATAATTCTGCTGATAATAATATTAAATGAAATTTTAAAAAAATAAATGTTATGAATTATGAGATAAGAGCAAGTAAATAATCATCATCAGAGCTATTAATATAATCATCATCAGAGCTATAATATAATCTAAGCATATTAAATAATATGCTTAGAACTAAGGTAACGTTCATCTCATTTCTTTGGAAAACAATATAATATTAGATAATGAAATATATAATAGGATGTTAGTATTTACCCCAATGAAGTAAAACGCCTCTATTAATTTTCTCTTTGTTGATCTCCAGAAGGTAGTAGAGATTCAAGTAGCTTAATAGATTTCAGTTCTCAAGCTAATTATATCTATATAATATCATTACTTTCTATGAAATCCAAAAATTTCTCAATATATGTTTTGCTTTTAATTTTAATTTTAGTCTGTCTGAAGGTTTTTGTATTGAACAGAAATTTTTTTAATTAATGTCTTTTTCAAGGAATGACAGAGAAAAAGATGATGATTAGTATTAAAATTTTCTAATTAATGTGTTTTCAAGGAATGACAGAGAAAAAGATGATGATTAGTATTAAAATTTTCTAATTAAGGTGTTTGTAAAGAAATGGCAGAGAAAAAGATGATGCTTAGTATTAAAATTTTCAGATATATTCCTGACGAAATCAAAAAGAAATTCAAATTTTACTTATATTAAGAAATTGCCCAAGAGTTATAAATAGGATGCCCAAGAGCAATCACTGAAATTAAAATCAGTGAATCAGGAGTTTTATACTAAATTGTGAAAAATAAATTTGTTATTGTTTCTATAATGTTATGACTGTACTAACGATATACAGAGTAATCAAGAAATAACAGGAGGTGTTCGGAGCCCTGTAATGTGTTATGCACTGGATGAAATATAACAAAATTTGGCCACCATACACATTAAAATATGCGGTTTCGATTTATCAAGAAAAAAAGTACTAAAAAAAGACGATAGGGGAAAATTTGTCGCTGTGAGCGAAAACTTTATTATATAATTTGCTTATACGGGTACTTTGTGACATGACATAGAAGATAAAATGAAGGGTTGCAGGAAATTAAGTCATTCTGGGACTCGCCTTATTAGTCACTACTTGGACGCGCCTTATTAGTTAAGATGTTTTATCTTCGTGAATACCGGCGGTTAAAACAGTTACGTAGAGGACTTATGTCCATAACGAACTTACGAAGAATAGTTGAAACATTTAAACAACAGGAATTCTTGGTGTGCGAAAATTCAAGGCTGTGGACGTGAAGGTATTAAGCAGGGACAAGTTGAAGAAGTTGCAACTGCCGTTATGAATCAGGCGATAGTTAATAAGCAGGGTACCATCAGTGCACTTTCAATATTACGACAAGCAGATATCCAGTTCTCGACGGTGCAGAAGATCCTGAAATTTTATACGTATAAGATAACACCCATTAACTGATGGGGCTTTTTGGTTCACTTGAAAGGCGTTGTGTATCAATGACATGTTCCTGACATTCCTACTTTAAAAGATCAAATACCATTACATGCCAGACGAATAAATGCCGCTATGGAGCGAGCCACCGTCAAAAACCTCGTGTACGCATACATTATTGGAACATCAAGTTGGTGGTCACCTTGAGCCAAATTTGTAAGTTGCTATTATAAACGTTTTTCATTGGTATTTGGTGTGTTGCTATTTACTGTTTCCATTGGCAGTTATGTATTATTTTTCCACACATTATGCACTTGTAGCTCCAGAATTTCCCTTATCGACATTTTTTGGTACTAATTTTTTTTTCTTGATAAATCGAAACCGTATAATTTAATGTGTGTGGTGGACACATTTTGTTATATTTCCGCATACTTTAATATGTATGGTGGCCAAATTTTGTTATATGTTTGTATACTTTAATATGTATGGTGGCCAAATTTTGTTATATGTTTGTATACTTTAATATGTATGGTGGCCAAATTTTTTTTATATTTCGTCCAGTACATAACACACTACAAGGCTCCGAACACCTCCTGTTATTTCTTGATCACCCTGTATATAAAGCAAAAGCAAAAAGGTATAGAGCGATAATAACTCAAGATCACAAGCCAAAGTAAATATAAATTGACTGAAAATATAAAGTTCAGTTTCTTTTATTAAGTAGTGATTTTTATGACCCTTTGCAAGTGAGTAGCAGGCCAAGAATAATCTTTGTCGCTACCATTTCAAATTATCACGAAAATCCATTAGGGCGCTCGTTAAAACTCTTCACATTCACATCTGCTACTAAATGTAATTCCTTTACGTTAATAATCAAGAACGAGGTTCACAATGAAAAGATTTCCTTGCAATCTGGTTTATTTAAGCTTTGTAGATAAACGAATGGATATCCTTGCGATTTATATGTATTCATAATTTTAAGCAAAGATTTCCCTTCTTCCTAAACATAATTCTAACTAAAATTCCAAGAATAAATATGTTTATACATAAACACTAACCTCACGGAACGTTTCATAAAACTCTTAAAGTTTATGTTATTATGTAAATGTGCTACAAAAGGTGAGAAGTCAAATTAAATATGCTAATTCCATCATTATGTTTTCGGCACACTTCATTTTCTTTTTATATCAAAACAAAATGTGTGTTTGTGTAGCTGGTTCGGATCTTGTTTCAAAAATTTATGAGTAAATTGAGTTTGTAAAGAAGTTTGAGTTTGTTTGATTTTTTTTCTTCCGTTGAGTCAGAGAAAATAAATATAATTTTCAGTTCTTTTTTACGAATGTTTTTTTAAAATATTTTCTAGGATAGTTGGGTTTTCGTATTTGAATATCATTTCTGAATTCAATTCTGTATTTCAGATTTCTTTTTATCATGAATGCATAAATGTCATTTTGGTAAATGAATGAACTTGCGGAAGGAGTACAGTATACATAACTAAAGTTATTTAAACACCTTAAATAATTTTAAATAAAGGGGTATGCAGTTTTATATTTATAGATTAAAAAAAGTTAAAATAAAATATTCAATTTTGAAAAGATAAAAGATTTCTTTCTAGATAACAATAAACTAGACATCGGAATCTATTATAAATACAATCTCGCTTTGAGTGAGAAAATAGTAAATGCGATATTGACTTGCTAAAAAATTTAATTTTAAATTTTAAATTTTATTAAATACAATAGAAGTATATGCCTTTTGATTGATACGAATAAAATATTGATCATAAAATAGATAATGATCACAAGGAGGAGATTTTTAATTTTTAAATAAATTAAATAAAAATATTATATAATGGTAAAAAGTAATACGGTAAAATAAATAATTAATTTTATAAACTAAAGCTCACAATCATCAATTTTTATTATCAATAATAAGATTGTTCTATTTTGATTCTGAATGAAGCTTGTTATGTTTTAAATTTAATTAGGGGAATAAAATATGGATAAAGAGAAATAATCAATTGTTCATATTAATCAACAAAAAATGTTTCTAAGATAACAAATGTAACCAATTAATACCAATTAAAAATAAAACTGAAGAAAGTTATTCAAGCTGAATTTATTTTTAAAAAATCATTGTTGTTCTTAAATGGAAAACGATTTCATGAAATCTTTAAAGCAGTATAATATCGAAATTATTAGGAAGCATTATTATTTTTTTTCTGTTTTGGCTAAACTCACGAATTTTTCCGTTATTTAAATAATTGAATGAAATGCTCTCCAAAAAATGTGAGATGATATTTTGAAATGGAAATTAAATTACATCCAATGGAAATATGAAGATCTATATGAATAAATATTTAGATGACTTTAAAAATATTTAGGTAATATCCGAGATTAGCTATTCTTTACTATGAAATCTTTAACAGTAAATGAAAGCTAAAAATGAACTTTTTATATTTTATTATCATTAAATGAGCATTTTTGCATTTTAAGATACTGACATTTATCAATGGAAAGTGAAATGTTGTCAACGCAAAATTTAAAAAAAAAGCACAGCTTTAAACTAAATGAAAATAAAGCAGCTTTTCTTTAAGAATGTGTTATCTTTTAGCCATTATCAAAATAGTATATAACCCTTATGTCCCCAATATGAACTTCACTCCACTAAATGGATGATATGATTTAGAATTTAGCTAGTTTTCTTTATTTTTGCACATTATAGCAGTGCTTTCACACCTTTTTCTATTTCAGGAATGACGACTACTGTGAAATTCTATTAGTTTTTCTTTTTAATGCCTCAGTACCACTTTAGGCGCAAAAGGAGTATAAAAAGGAAAGAAAATGATATCAAAAGCTCAATCACTTTTCAGATTACCATATATCTGTTCTATATTTGGTTATCTGAAAAGTGGTCACGAACAAGTTATAATTCTGAATAAAAGAGACGATAGTGTCTCTAATAAGATGGCGTGAGAAGAAGAAAGAAATTTTCTGAAAGATGAAAGTGGTTAAGATAATTACCGTCATTTCTTCAGACTCTTCGTTCTTCTTTAGATAGTAGAAGTGCTTTGAAAAAATATTACAGTATTTCATTGCAATTTTTTATGCTGAAATTGTAGAAGATTTTAAATCAAAATTAAATTTACATTTTTGCCGATTATTAGAATGCACATTATAATACAGTTTAAATATAAGCGTACGGCGATAGTATTAAAAAATAAAATTGAATTTCTTCTTCATGATATAAAGCTAATTTAAGTGAGAAAAGATAAATCTCATAATTGTATTTTTAAAACAAAACAAAATAAAATTCTAACAAAGTTTTCTTTGTTACACTTTTTGCAGATTTCTAACCATTTGAAATACAAATGGATTATGTTTCAGAATATCTAAATATATAAGAATAGAATTCTTAATTCTTATATAAGTAAGAATTAATCTTATAGAATTATAATAATTAATCTTTATTTTACTCTAAAGATATACTCAGTATTTCTGCAAAGACAAGTTTGTCCATGAATAAACATAATTTTTACGCTTGCAAAGTATATACATATGCGGATGCATTGAACTATGAGTTTCACTTATCCAGGTGTTTTTATTTATATAGAATAAGCTAATTAGAAGCATAATCATTAAAATAGAAAACATCTTGCATTTTTTACAAAGCTACAATAGATATCTATAAAGGACATTATGTTTTTCTTTATTTTTGTATCTCATTTCAACTATTTACTTTCCGCCTTTATTAAATATGTTTAACTCAAATAATCAATAGTAACTAGAGTTTCATGATTCCTTCAAAAATATTGTGTAGCTTCAATAAACAGCCGTATTTTAGTAATCTTACACGTGATTCCACTATTACTGAGATAGAAGCTTTTAATGAATTAAATCATAGTTCATATTCACACAATAATGATTATTGTCTACATATCTAATAGCATATACTTGCAAAGGTTTATGTTTATGGATGCGGCGCTGTAAATTCATTTTCTTAATTCGCTGAAAATTCTTGATTTTTGATTTTAGAGAAATTCAACCTTTTCATTCGAAAAGGCTTAGTTAATAGAAAATAATTCAGAAACTTCTTTATTAAGTAAATAAAGATAAAGAATGCTATTTAAATATAAATAAAAGCGGATAAAAAAATAAAAGCTTCTGAAAACAAATTACAGCTGAGAAAATAATGTAAAACTCATAATATTTTATTCAAAACAATACAATTACACCAGTTTCAAATATCAGCACAAAATGGAACATGCTCTAATGGCATTTTCTTGAAAGAACAAGTGCTTCCTACACTGTTTCATTCCAGTGTATTTTGAATGCCTATTAGTGGAAATCTGCAGGAAAGAGACATACGCTTATCTCTCGAAGGCGTTCGCCTAGTACAAATCGTAAACGGTAATGAACAGAAAGGAAAAATGCTTATCGGAGGCGACATTCGAAATCTTGGGCGAACTAATTGGGTATTAGCCCAATTCAGATAATAGCTCGATATTTCGACGCTGCAGTATCTGTTGCTAATGACTCTTTGGAATAATGAACTTTCGTCAAAATGTTTTGCATAATAATGCTATCCTGAGCACTTTTCATTTACTTCTATTATCATTATACCACGTTTTCTATTACATACGTTAACTAATAAATGATAAGGTAAGACCATTATAAGTCCTCTTACACAAACTTCGGTTGAATGCGTGTATATTTAACTGTAGAAGTCCGAAATTAGAGAAGTCCGAAATACAGTTTTCTTTGATTAATACCAATATTTTATAAATAAATGAGCGAAAGACATATTATATTCTTATATATTAAAAGCATCGCCGGTGCATGTTGACAAGTTGGAAGGTATGAAGTCAAAAATATACAGAGAAGCAAACTTATACAGTTGAAGATACTTTTTTTGTTATAATAAATAAGATTTTGTAACGTTAATCCTGTAATTTTAGCTATCATATTGAATAAGTAAACATTCGTTCTTTTATCATTGAAAAAGTGCTCATCGTTTTAGACGATTACATATGCTGTTACTTAAGATTCCTCATTTTTTCATATATGGATCATGTGTTTCAATAATAAAGTATGAATTGAATGTTTCATTTGGCAGTCTATGTTGAATGTTGGCATTTGTCTATTTAAATGAGAAATGCTGATGTTAAGTAAATGTTTTAAACACATTGTTTTAGAAATGGAATTCAGGACTAGTACTAGTTATCTGAATCAAATTAAACGAAAATTATATTAGAAAGAAATTTTGAAAATAAAATATGGCAGTTAATTAAAAAGCACCTTTCAGCTCTTCACCGATTGAATTTGGAACTTGCATTTGCTGTGTGTTTAAACTCTAACAACAGTATATGGTGGCTTGTGTTTTTGAACTTTTTTTATATATTCTTCAAAGGAGATATATTTTCTGTATTATTCTGATGAAATTTTTACATATAGCTTTTATATATATATATATATATATATATATATATATATATATATATATATATATATATATAAATTTTTTATATGTATTTGGTAGGTATGAGAATAGGTCGTAAAGTATATTTCACAACGTTAGGTAATTAGGGTGTTCCTATCCACGTTCACCGTACGATGAGGAGACCAACGCTTGCTTGAAATCATAGCCACTGCGGCGTAATGTTGCCCAGCTAAAAATAAACACGTACGTCCATCTGCTGGCACATTCTCGGACCAATTATTAGATATTAGTGATGGAAAAGTTGCTGTCTATAAAAATGCTGGATGCATAAAATTGCCCAGTAATTTCTGCACTATCGTTGATTCGCAAAATGCTCTCATTGACCGCATATTTCACGCACACAATACATAAATCATGAGTTGGATCTCCAGTTATTTTACTTAGGAATTTGAACCCACCACGGTTGTGCAATGGCACGCGATTGGTCATTAAAAAATTGATGAAAAACGTTATCGAAGCCACCAGTTTGAATGGCAAATTCCAAGCCGAAAATGTTTTGTTGCCACGAATTCCAATGTTACAGACGTGCCAACTGAATTCAAACACGTTCAATTTCCTATTAGATTGGCATTCGCAATGACAACCAAAAAGTCGCAAGGCCAAACGATGTCTGTTTGCGGCTTAGATTTGAGCACACCATGTTTTTCATACGTGGCATGTTCTTGCGTGGTCAAATTATCGAGCTTATTTGTGTTGGCTAAAGACGGACTGAGAAAAAATATCGTACATTCAATTGCTCTTCGAAATAAATATTGATTTTCTTTTTTTTCATTTTTATACTTTAGGACAAAAAATATATTACTTTTTTCACTTTACGTTTAACTTTTACGAGATCAAACAATGTATATGTTCGTTACGTTAATGAAATACATTGTACTGAGAAAATGAATGGTTGGTATTTTTTTAGTTTTTATCAGCGATCATCGTCTACAGTGCTCCATTTCTCTTTCTGTCACATATTCCATCCCTAGACACTTACAATGCATTCGTTAACAACGAAAATATTCAATAGAAATAATTTATAAGGCAAGACAACGTTTGCCGGGTCAGCTAGTGAAATATATATTTAATTTTGATTAGTTTTGCATATTTCATATTTCTAAAGAGGTAATTTTATAATAGATTTTTCGATCAACTCTTTATATGGAGAAATTCAGAAATTCCGATTAGTTGTGTGATTCTTGGTGAAAGCATAGAATTTCCATATTCTTTTTCCTTTCAGACAGATTATCCATTTTAATATTGAAATGCAAATATGATAAATTATTGAATTTTTAAACAGAATATCAAACTCAAAAATTCTTATCAAAACAAAATGAACAAAAATCAAAATTATTTATTTCAAACACTGCTGTAAATAAAGGCAACTAAAAATCATTTTGAATTAAATCTATAAAGTTATATAAGGTATGAAATTATTAATTAGACATTAGGAAATTGTATTGATTTACATAGTTTTTTTCAAATACAAAACTATTCACCTGAAAGCACACGTTCGGGAAGGTGATATGTCTGATTGCGCTCTGAATAATATAGCATTTTTATCACTCATTAATATGCTTATTTTATCTTTGGTCATCCCTGTATTCCGCAGCACTCAATTAACTTTTTAACAGGTTTCAGGCAGCCGAAATAGCAAACTAAATGGCTTTTAATTTGTTCCTCCCCAAATGATCAGTAGAGGAATAAAGGCATTTGCAAGCACTCATAGTTCATTGATTAGATCTTTGTATTTTCGACAATTTCAGTGGGCAACTGATCTTGACTTAATTTCCAGAATTAACATCTAAAGAAACGTAGTGAACTCCACCATATTGTGATCATTGTATGACAAATATCGCAAATAAGCAGCAGTAAAAGAATATGTCGAAGAAATATATGTATGATTATCTCTCGCTTATTGTTGTTCTTTCAGTCTTCGGTTGGTCCAGGGTTCAGAAGATCTCAGCCAACTTCTGAGCAGTTTCCTGGCATTCGAAGAAACAAAGCGAGTACTTTCTTTTCTTTTTCCTTCAAGTAGTAGAAGAGATAGGCGTAAAAGTAGGGCCATCAATAAGTAGTTCATTGAATAGCTGTTTGTAAGGAACTCTCACCCAGCTTCCAAAAAAGAATTGGCATTTGAAGAAACATAGTAATTTCCATCATAGTGTCATCATTGTGTGACACATATCGCAAATTAGCAGCATTAAAAGAATATGTCGAAAAAATATATGAATGATTATCCCTCGCTTATTGTTGTTCTTTCAGTCTTCGGTTGGTCCAGGGTTCAGAAGATCTCAGCCAACTTCTGAGCAGTTTCCTGGCATTCGAAGAAACAAAGCGAGTACTTTCTTTTCTTTTTCCTTCAAGTAGTAGAAGAGATAGGAATAAAAGTAGGGCCATCAATAAGTAGTTCATTGAATAGCTGTTTGTAAGGAACTCTCACCCAGCTTCCAAAAAAGAATTGGCATTTGAAGAAACATAGTAATTTCCATCATAGTGTCATCATTGTGTGACACATATCGCAAATTAGCAGCATTAAAAGAATATGTCGAAAAAATATATGAATGATTATCCCTCGCTTATTGTTGTTCTTTCAGTCTTCGGTTGGTCCAGGGTTCAGAAGATCTCAGCCAACTTCTGAGCAGTTTCCTGGCATTCGAAGAAACAAAGCGAGTACTTTCTTTTCTTTTTCCTTCAAGTAGTAGAAGAGATAGGAATAAAAGTAGGGCCATCAATAAGTAGTTCATTGAATAGCTGTTTGTAAGGAACTCTCACCCAGCTTCCAAAAAAGAATTGGCATTTGAAGGAACATAGTAATTTCCATCATAGTGTCATCATTGTGTGACACATATCGCAAATTAGCAGCATTAAAAGAATATGTCGAAAAAATATATGAATGATTATCCCTCGCTTATTGTTGTTCTTTCAGTCTTCGGTTGGTCCAGGGTTCAGAAGATCTCAGCCAACTTCTGAGCAGTTTCCTGGCATTCGAAGAAACAAAGCGAGTACTTTCTCTTCTTTTTCCTTCAAGTAGTAGAAGAGATAGGAATAAAAGTAGGGCCATCAATAAGTAGTTCATTGAATAGCTGTTTGTAAGGAACTCTCACCCAGCTTCCAAAAAAGAATTGGCATTTGAAGAAACATAGTAATTTCCATCATAGTGTCATCATTGTGTGACACATATCGCAAATTAGCAGCATTAAAAGAATATGTCGAAAAAATATATGAATGATTATCCCTCGCTTATTGTTGTTCTTTCAGTCTTCGGTTGGTCCAGGGTTCAGAAGATCTCAGCCAACTTCTGAGCAGTTTCTTGGCATTCGAAGAAACAAAGCGAGTACTTTCTTTTCTTTTTCCTTCAAGTAGTAGAAGAGATAGGAATAAAAGTAGGGCCATCAATAAGTAGTTCATTGAATAGCTGTTTGTAAGGAACTCTCACCCAGCTTCCAAAAAAGAATTGGCATTTGAAGAAACATAGTAATTTCCATCATAGTGTCATCATTGTGTGACACATATCGCAAATTAGCAGCATTAAAAGAATATGTCGAAAAAATATATGAATGATTATCCCTCGCTTATTGTTGTTCTTTCAGTCTTCGGTTGGTCCAGGGTTCAGAAGATCTCAGCCAACTTCTGAGCAGTTTCCTGGCATTCGAAGAAACAAAGCGAGTACTTTCTTTTCTTTTTCCTTCAAGTAGTAGAAGAGATAGGAATAAAAGTAGGGCCATCAATAAGTAGTTCATTGAATAGCTGTTTGTAAGGAACTCTCACCCAGCTTCCAAAAAAGAATTGGCATTTGAAGGAACATAGTAATTTCCATCATAGTGTCATCATTGTGTGACATATCGAAAATTAGCAGCATTAAAAGAATATGTCGAAAAAATATATGAATGATTATCCCTCGCTTATTGTTGTTCTTTCAGTCTTCGGTTGGTCCAGGGTTCAGTAGTTCTCAGCCAACTTCTGAGCAGTTTCCTGGCATCTGAAGATGATGAATTCTCCATTTAGGAACGGAGTTTGGCTTTGATTTCTAAGGATGTGCAGATCATGTAGACATCCTTAGAAATGACGACTGGAATTTCGCCATTTTTGGTGAGCTCATAATCATTTGGAAATTCAAGTTTGGCTTTCATGCCTAGCTTTTTGCAGAAACTCCAAACTGTTGAAGAGCGCACTGTTGGAATTGATATTTGAGAGCGATTTCCAGTTTCAGTATCATTAGTATCTGCCAGCTCTGCTTTTATGCCCATAGCATGACAGAACAGAAATACAGATAGATTTTGTACTTCGGGAAACGGAATATTGTTCTCTGCGTTTTCCTCAAAGCCGTCTGTTTCTCACATTATCATAGACTTTGCATATTTAAAAAGTTCCATTAGCAAAGCATATGCCAATATTGGGAGTACAAAAATAAATTCTCCGAATGTTGTGATCATAACACAGCACAACAAAATCTGCAGATAAACTGCTATAAAAACAAAGGCATCCATAGTTTTTTTTTTTTTTTTTTTTTTTTCAAAACTCAAAATTCACTAAAAAATATTATGCAGCAAATTTCACCAGCACGAAAGATCACTCGCTCAAAAACAATTATAAAACATTCCATTATTTAATTATTATTGATTTAGCATTGTTGCAATTTTTGAAATGGATAATTGTTAATAAAATAATAATGTGATATTTTATTCTTACATTTCAACAATATTGCTATTACTGATAAGTCTCAACAATATGCGATTGGAGATTTATATTTCAACAACATTTAAATGTGCAAAAAAATTTTTCCTTTCATAATTATACTAACTATTGTTCATAATATTTTTAGTGATTTAAATAAGTTGCAGAGCTGTAATCTGAAACTCTATTAATATGAAATTTGTTCATTTGATTCTAATAAAATGAGGAGACAATTCTTAAAGAAATATTCTTTCTAAAAGGAATTAACATGGAAGATTTTAATATTATTTAAGATTAATATGACTTTAAAAGTTGGTGCAATATAATATTGAATTATTGATTAACTGCCTATTTTATTATTTAATTAATCCTTATTTATTGAGTAAATTGGCATGATTAGAATAGGCGGTCTAAGATTTTATCAAAATAGACGTATAGAAGCTGCAATATATCGATGATACATGAAACGCCTATATTTGCTTTGCCATAGAGAAAATCCTAATTACTAGTATATATATATATATATATATATATATATAAATTGCTTTAATATGTATTAATGTGACATTGAATTGTCTGAAACATCGTTAGGATAATAGATTTAAAGGCTTTCGGTATATTTCATTAAAGTTAACATAATCTGAACGACTAAGAAAAATATTAATTCTAAAATATCTTTGCTGAAGCATTTGTAAGATGAAGTGATATTTTTTTATATATATTTGCAGTGATATTGATTATAAATATCCTCATTTATTGTTTAAATGCAGAATAACATTATTATATATCAAATTAATTGCTCGTGAGATAGTATGTAAAAATATCATTCATGAGTTAACTGATTTTAGTGACTGCATAATATATTATTTAATTTTTTTTTCATTTCATATTGTTGAATATCTAATTGTAATGACAAGTCTTATTAAAAAAAGTAGTTGTTTTGCTTTTTCCCTTTCCACAAAATTACTTCCAGGAATTGATGAAAATTCAGAAATACTGAAGAGCTAATTGAATTAAAATGTGAAGGATAACAAACAGTCTAGTTTCAGTACAAATGATCTGGCACTTGAATACACATCAATTTAATCAGAAAAGAAAAATAGAGCAAATGGAAATAAATATTTAAATTAGATGTAAATATATAGTTAAATAAATAAAATTTATCTGTTCTGTTAAAAAATAAACATATATATGAAAATAAATTATGAAATCCAACTTTTGAAATTCTTTCTGCTTTCCTTCTAAACATGAATATATTATTAGATATTTTTCATAATAATATATAGTTATTTCTTAAGCAATGGATCAAAATAATTTCAACTAATTGAATACAACTTGAATAAAATAAATTTCTGATTGAAACGAGTAAATAGAATCGTAAACAGAATTTTTTAAAATGTTAAATATCAAATACTTTTTGTTTATCATTTTATTATATCATAAAACTATATAATTTTTGATAACCCTTTGAACATTTTTGAAAAAAAGTTTAAATGATTCATGCTTCTTCCTTTCTCGTCAATTTTCTTAGAATTCTGAATGAAAATATGTTGCACAGATATATTTATAACTTATTGCATTACAATTATTAATATCAAGATACAAACCTCTTTGCACATCAGCTTATAGATATGATTATATGTAGAAATCTAAAGTTTATTTGGAATGAGTTTGTTAAAAAACTTCCATCACAAATAAAATTCCCTACGTTTTTAATGGAATAGGTGTAAGACCTGATCTTGCAAGATCAGGCGTTGTCTGCTCATTAAACTATAAAAGAAAAATGGCTAATCGTTTCTAGTGGATTCTTGCTGCCTTGATTCTGGTAGTTAATCCAAAAAATAAAATCGTAATTAATGTTACATCATTGGTTGATTCAGAAATCATTTCGTATGACTATTTATCTATTTATTTATCTCAGTTTCAATGACGTATCAGAATGTTATGTTTATCTTTGCCCAAACGAATGCATGACGTACTGATGCATCAAATGTAGCCAAAGGGTTAACGAAATGCAATTAATATTTATGCTTCATTCACAATTACTTTACAGATATTGAAAAACCTCATTTGTATCGAAATATAAATAACAAAATTATAGTTTTTGTATAAATAATACATTCATTCACACTTCCTCTTTTTAAAAACATATGAAATTTTAAAAGAGTTTTAAATGGTATTCCATTTTAAAAGCTGAAAATAAAATACATATACAAGACATGTTATTATCTTCTATGTACCGTTTGCTTGTCAGCTCATCCACCGAGGATATTGGTTATATATAATTTCAGTTAAATAATTTACATATCACTTCTTGTTCATAATTCCATCAAATTATCAGACATTAAAACAATGTTATTTTAATTGCTTTTCATTGTGTATATGAGCATGTATAATAGAGACAAGTCCCGTGACATCACAGTTCTCTGTTAACCAGGAATACGCTGTTCATTTTCTTCTAATATTCATGGTAATGTAATTTCACTTTTTTCGTCGTATTGTAAACTTCACAGATCTTAACCAACATTGCTCTTTAGCTTTGAACAGGAAAATCATGCGAATATATATTTGATGAAACATTTATAATAGTTAGAATTCCAGGACGAAAATATAATCTATTGTTTAAGATTAAGTTAAAAAAAAATATTCTTAAAAAATTGCCAAATTTGAAAAATATTCCTCACTTGTTAAATCAGTAGCATTAAACAAATATATATATATATATTAATTTTTAAAAAAAGATCAAATTTTTCTTGAGAAATAATATTTTCGGTAATTATTACGGAGAATCGCCGATAATCAGATTCTAAATGGTATTGAATGTAGCTGTACAGAAGCTGCAAATTTTTCATTGAAAAAGAGATTTTCTGCAATACACTTTTAAAGATCACAGACTTTGAAGGCCAGATTAACTATCTCTGGGGTTAAATGAAAAAAAAAAAAAAACGTTGAAAGTGAGGCAAACTACTAAAATAATTTCAAAATGTAAATATAATCCATTTTTGATATGTTCAAATGTAAATTCATTATTGGAACTAAAGAGTTCCGAATAGAACTATTCCGGAACTAAAGAGTAAAAATTATAAACAATGCCTTATTGTGAATGAATTGATGAATCAAAAATATTTTTAACGTAGTTATCCATGACATAGTTTTGACCTTATACAACATAAACTTAAATCTTATTTTATGCATATAAAAAATTATGAAGTAATTGGAAGCTAAATAATCTAGTTCGAGCCCAAAACAAAAAGTTTAATTGGTTCCACAAACAAAACGTTAACATTTTTTAAAAAGTGAGCAATCGTTAAGTGGTCTAAAATGGAGGACTTAACACGGATTGGCTCGTGTAAACACATAAAGTCATTCAGTACCACCTTAATTCAGCGCCATATAGAATTTTCTTTTACTTTCAGTTTGAAGCTTGGATGTAATTTAATTTCTGTAGAAACTCCTCAAATGTCCTTATTATCTCGCTCCGAAATTCTCCATTTCGGAAAGCTCGGCTCATTGTCATCGATCGCAAGCTGAGCTCTTGAAAGAAAGAATCTTCATACGCTTTTGCTTTTTACAGAATCATTTACTAAGCCGATGAGCCTTAACACCTTTAAATGTGTCCCAGATGTGTTTGAGTGCTAGAATGGTACGTTCTATGAAGATCTTAATAACACATATTTATTGATTATCTGTTAGTACAAATCCAACAAGTGATATTTGTGCTTTTAGTTTTTGCCTTATTCTGTAGATGAAACCGAAATTGTATTAGTAAAACCTTATTTCGAAGTTATTTTAAACAAGAAGAGAAATTTAAAGTCAGACGAGAAATATATTTATTTTCTAGTAACAAAACGTTGATTGCAGAACTTATAACAAGATATTTATATAAAAATGTCTAAAACGTTATTATAAATGCGTAATATATTGTTTGAGAAATAACCATGCATTAATAATTTTTGGTAATCTTTTCATCTTTTATTTTTTTATTTATAATAAAATAATTTCATTAATAAGTTATGAAAGCATTTTTTTAGTATTGTATTTAAGGTATCTGCCTGGGTTCGGAGGTACATTTAAAAAAAAACCCTTTGATTAGCAATTTTAGTAAATTTTCTTGATGATTATGACTCAAAACAATCAATTAGAAAAATTTCAAAATAATTTTCTTAGTTAAATTTATGTATTTTAGGTAGAATTTAATGAAATGAGAGCAAAACGCAAAACACTCTACACTAAATCCAAATCCTTCAATTTAAATTATTTTTCTACACAACATACTTATTATACTTATAAAGGCAATGAACTAAATGTAAAACAAAAATAAGAAATATACAAATGAAAAAAAACGTTATGCATCTTTGAGCATTTTTATGGTAAAAATATTGTAAAAATTATAGGTACTACTTGCAATAAAGAGCTAAAAATCAAAATCTATTAATATTAGACCTAACTCCTAACACTTCATAACACTTATGGTAATATATATACAAAATTTCAAGAAAATATGTCCATAAGTTTTTGTGAAACTATGCTTTGCGTAATAAATTTTGACAAAAAACACATTCTTTAAAAAAGGCATTTAATATTTTTATTAGTATACATCTAAAATTATATATATATATATATATATATATATATATATATATATATATATATATATATATATATATATATATATATATATATATATATATATATATATATATATTCATATATATACATATATATATATATGAATGAAATGAGAAAACAATTAAACATAACTAAATAAATAGTTCAAAATTCATTTTTCTGTATATCTAAACTTTTATCGCCGGGTTCAATATATTTCTGAGTAAAAATCATTAAAATAAATAAGAAAGAATAAAAAAATCTATCTAAACGAAATAGGAAAGATTAATGAATGAAAAGAAATAACTCCGAGTAGCACCAAACTGAAATTAAAATATTATGTAAAAATCCTGTAATTTCTGTCTAAGATACAAAATTAAATTTTAATGGTTTTGATAATATATATTGTGGTTTGAAAGTAATAAATGTCATTTAAGAAAATAAATGCCTCAGAAAGATTGGTAATTGAATTTCAAAAAAGACGAATCTGAATCAGAAAACCGCTCTTCGCATCACCTGCTTTCAGAAACAGTAAACCACACAAAAAAATTTGTTTTAATATCATTTCAAATCTAAATTATTGCAAATAATAATTATCCAAGGAATTTGATTAGAAAGTACATATTGTATTATTAAACTAGAAAATAAAATATATAAATATTGATGATGTTTATTAAATAAAGATTTATTAATAAAAGATGATTAAGTTTTTGGAAAAAATAATATGTTAAATACTGATAAATAAAATCGGATTGAGTTACTGGCTGGATTGAAAATAACTTTTGCTGAATAGTTTTGCCATTTTTAATCAATGATCGTCTCTTTGCTGTTTAAGTGTTTGTATCTTTATCTTGAAAACCAAATAAAATGCAAAATCTATATTGTGTTTTTGTGTGTGTGTGTGTGTGTGTGTGTGTGTGTGTGTGTGTGTGTGTGTGTGTGTGTGTGTGTGTGTGTGTGTGTGTGTGTGTATGTGTGTGTGTGTGTGTGTGTGTTTGTGTGTGTGTGTGTGTTTGTGTGTGTGTGTTTGTGTGTGTGTGTGTGTGTTTGTGTGTGTGTGTTTGTGTGTGTGTGTGTGTGTTTTGAAATAAAGTTTTTGCTTGCATTTATAAATATAACTTTTAAGATTTAATAATACTATTATATATATGCATTATTGTATATAGAAATATATATAACAATATTATTAAATCTTAAAAGTTATTTAATAAGAATGTTAAGTGTATTCCTCATCTTCTGCCTGCAAATTAAATTTTATTTAGACTTACTCCATATTATATGTAGGCTCATACACTGAGTAATTACCTTTATAATTAATTTTATTTAACTAAATTTTATTTCAAATATTTAAATTTATTCAAAAGGTTTGGCTTTTTTTTAAACAGAACCAAAATAAGCTTTATAACTCAAAATATTTTGCCAAAAAAAAAATCCTTAAATTACAAATTGCGAAGTCATTCGAATTTCCCAAAAAGGAAAAAGATTAAAAAACAACCGAAATTGAAAAATGTTGCCACTAAGAATGCATTATATCTTTAGAACATTCTTCTCTTGTACGGACCATGTAATCGACTTAAGCTTTTATTTTCAATAAATTCCCCGTGAAGGGGGGAAAAAAGATATTTAATAAACGTTTGTGTTTAGGGTGCTTGTTTTTCCACCAAAGTTAGCACTTACGACTGCTTAAGCTTGCTTTGTTAACAGCTGTTATAAAGCATTTGAAATATTTCCAATTAATCAATCTGTAACTTTTCACAAAAACGTTTTACAAACAACTGAACACATTACATGGATAAGTATGTTTCCATGGTTTGAATATTCGTGTGAAGTTTTATTATAGCAATCTATCAATTGAAATTGAAAAGAGAATATTTCGAAGTGCGTGGCAAAGAAAAAAAAGAAAAAAAGTAAATCTAATGTGTGTTTCAAATAGAATTAATAGGATCGGTAATGCATATTTTCTTTTTTGATTTCACTTGGTTAAAATTTGTTTCTCAATCGTTTTCTTTTTTTCTTTCTTTTTTTTTTCACAAGGAAGTGTGTTTCATACATGCACGTATTCTATAGTTTTAATAAAATGATCTTATTTTTTTTATTATTATTTATTATTTACTATGATTTCTATCTCAGAAATGATAATATATGTATGAAATACTTTATTCTTTTAAATTTGGCTTCCCAAATTTATTTCGTAAGTGTACAATATTGTTTCTTGCTTCTTTAACAAGTACAATTTGTTAGTCTTTTTTTATTCTTTTTGAGAATTCTGAGTGTTTTTTTTATGTATGTAGAAGCGAAAATGGACGACAAAGTATCCAAAAGTAAAAGAATGGACTTACATACGCCATTTGCTTGAAACTATACTTTTAGAATGTACTTCTATCATTTTATCATAGATTTCAACATGGCCTTTTGGGCAGGTTGAAGGTATATGTTTGTGGGATTTGAACCTTCCTTGAACCTTCCCTATCCTTGAACCTTCATTAATATCATCTTCGTTATATAATGCAAATGGCAAAACAAAGTATGCAAATTGTTTCAGTACATATGTCAAATACGGCTTTGTTCTACTTTTTAGTTCAATTCCAAGAGACGTAAGTTACTCTTTTCAGAATAGGTCATGCAATAGTTAACCCCTTAACTGTTTCATTTTCTTTACTAACTAATAAGATGACACCTTCTATTTTGGGAATATTTTCTTATTTTGATTCAATTGGAAATCCACTGAATACTTGAATTATCTATGTATTCGAAGTAATTTTAATATTGAATTATAATCGTTATGAATGGTTTATTTTTTGCTTACAACTATCAAAATTCGATAAATCGATGCACGCATGGAACTCGGGCAAAACAGTTAAGCGGTTAAGGTTATGTTCAGGTCACGCTTCAGTCTATAAGGCAAAATATGAGGCAATCTGTACAAATCACATTTATTTTAAAAGTATATATCAGTCATAAATCTATTTTTTTGTCATTAACTTTAAAAGTTATAGATAACTAAGTTAAGCTTAGAAATATAAAATGAGATAAAGCCCCTTAAACTGAATTCCATTAAAAAGTGATAGCTTCTTCATTTATTGAAGCAAGTCCGCTATTTGAATGGAATCTTAAAATAAGATGGAATGGATATAAATGGTTTTTAATAGTATTTTACATACATTTAGATTATGTAAATCTATGAACTGTACTTTTTAAAAATATGTAATATAAACAGTGATGAATTTTTCACGGATTTCCCTTTTTTGAAGAAACTCAGTAGTTTTCATTTAAACTGTTTATGTATTCTGAAATAATATTTCCAGGAAAAAGAATCATAAAAATAATTAGGCACTAGAATATTCTATTTTATTTCTAATCCAAAATTTAAAACCTCTGAATACTTTATAGAATTATTTTCTATTCAATAGAGATTTCGCTCGTATTTTTATACAAATGATTATAATCATGTTTGTTTCCTTGATCAGAATATATTTGCAATGTTTATCTTATAATTCAGAATTTTCCCAATAAATCTCTGTCACAATTCCTTTAGGTATACTTTCGCAGCATCACTTAGGTTTTTTTCCGTTTTTGATCTCTAATTTCACAAAAAGTGAATTTCTCCCTACATTGAACTTTGTTTTCTACTTTATTATTTTTCATGAGATATCCCCGTTATTTGTTTGTCTCTCTGTCGGTTCCTTTTGTATTCCTGTTAGTTGTTCTATTTTTCCCTGTTCTCTCCCCAATGTTTAGTCCATAATTTGAATAACAAAACTAAATTTCGTCTTTTTTTTTCAAATTAATCCTCAGCAGCTCTTTCATTGATAAGTATTTCGTTCTATAATACTTATGCATATATAAATTCTCCTGTTGAATTCATTTAGTCTTATGAAGGCTGTACTATTATTTTTTTTAATTTCATGATTGTTAATTGGTATATTTTAAAAAATGCAATGTAGTAGTTGTGATATTTATTTATTCCTTTCATGCTTATTTTATTTAAATTTTACTACCCAATTGGTATTTCCGAACAAGATGTACAAACAATTGCATATGCAATTTGAATAACGTCTTTGTCCTCTTTCTTACTTTTATAAACACAATTTACCCTTTTTTATACTCTAATATAAATTTATATATAAAACATCTTCCTTCTCTTTCTCTAACCTACTGTTTGAACAAGAAAACGAAACTGTCAACACGTTTATAAGTGACCTTCGTATCAAAATGATCACTTCAGAATGTTTGATGTTAATTATGTGTATATCAAACTATGCTGAACAATAAGCGGAAAAATATCTTTTAGACTTAAAATACTAGAATATGTTTTTTTTAAATATCATGCATAACTGGATCTCTCATTCGGATGCATTTTCATCTGAGAAAGAAGTGGATACTTGAAACCTTATTTTCATATCAAGAAATCAAAATGACATTAATAATTATCTCTCGGAAAGTGTCTTTAACGCTTAAAATACTTTATTACGATTGTTCTTCAAAGTATTTCTGCTTGCGTAGCAAACCTCTTTAATCTAATTAATAATTATCGTTAATTTAACTGTAGGGCAGAGATGACCCTCATTAGGGATAAAAGAAGATTGAAAAGTAGAAACCAATGGTAGATTGAGAACTTCCCGGATGCATTTTCATCTGGAAAAGAAGTGGATAGTTGAAATCTTATCATCATAGCTCAAAATAACATGTATGGATGAAAGAATATTAGGAAGAAGAATCTTTTACCAAGGAACCACTGAGAAAAACCAAATAGAATTTACATGCTATGAGTAATCACAGAGAGAAAATATAAATTCAAAATGATTTTCAAGGCAGCATTTGAAATTCTGTTAATTTATCTAATCAATTAGATAAGAGTTCTAACCTCTAGCAAATTTAATTTTTTCGATAACTAGGTAGAATATATACGTTCCAATGAGTTTGAGCTATCAAGCTGATGTATTTTTATATTTTATCCTACGAAATGTGCACATTGTAGAAACAAATTGCACATATTCCGTTTTGTCCTAGAAGTTTTAATTTCGTAAAAGGATTAAAAAAATTAATAAAAACATGAAAAAATGGAAATATATCTGAAACTGAAAACAGAGGTGGCAAATTAATTTTTATAAAATAAAAATAAAAAAAAAATCATTTTCATAGAGGAAGACAGAGAATCATGCAAAAAAGTGAGATAAAAAAATTATTAAATTTTCATCAATGGATCAATAATTGTCAAATTAAATATTTGATATGCATTCTTTATGATATAAGTGTCTAGTTTAGGTATCAAGAACCCTAAACTGGCCAATTAAAAATCATACCTAATTTCACTAAAGATCAAACTGAGGAACTAGACACTTATTTACCATATCAATACCACCATATATTAAATACGGAGATTTAAAATGGTTCACAGTAAATGCTATTAATGGTTTTTTTTCAAAGCAATTAACTAATTATCTTTGAATTATTTTCATGTGCATGAAGAAGACTTTTCATCTTGATTTATATTACAATTTCAATCAAATTAAATTTCTTTCGTAGTTATGTTTAAGATGTCGCTGAATTCCGTTTAAAGAAAAAATTTTTTGCTGTTTATTCATTTTGTCATTCTTATAATAATCGTGTTTATCACTTTCCTTCTATTTTAGAAATGGCTGGTAAATGCAAGAATGTCTTCTTTTTCTTGTATCTAAAAATATTTTTAGTGAAATAAATAAGCAAAGTAAAAGAAATCAGGCAAGTATCGCATGTGAAAATTCTTATGGTAATCTTAAATTTTCTCGAAAGTGGTAGTCACGGCCAAGCCTTGAATCTTAATAAAATAGGCGAAAATGTTTTTTAGAGGGTGACGGATGACGAAGAAAGCGGAGGTAATTCCCTTGCAGATGAAGAAGTTGTGATAATTACCGCTATTTACACAGACAGCTCCCGGTTCCTTAGAGTCAGAAAATGTTCTAAACTAAAGATGCCTTGATATTTCTAACAAATTTGTAGGTGCTCTATTTGACACCTCGATCTATTAGACAAAGAAAAAAATGTTTTCTTCCCTGAAGACTTTCTTAAATTTTTGTTTTATTTTTTAGACAAGGGTATTTTAGTAATTCTCAGAGTTAAAAATATATTTTAACGTCCTATAGTTATGTGACTGAAGTGATAACTTATGAATCATGATCTTTATAACAATTCCATGTATAAGAAAATTAAAATCATAAAATATTACTTTTCTAAATATAAGATATAATATATAACTTAATATAACTTATATAACTAAATATAACTTAAATTAGTTTTATAAGATACTACCTGATACTTATTACAAATGAAAATTAGCGAAAAGCGTGTAGCATTACATTATTTACAATTTCTTTACAAATGAAAATTCTTTACAGCTTAGAAAGTCTATGTATAATCTTTGCATTATCATTACAGATTTGTTTCTTAAATGCCATGTTATTGCAGTTATGTATAGTTCTGTTTGTTTGTAGAGTTATATGAATATCTGTAGATTGATATAAACGTTTGATTATTATATTTGTTAAAACATCTTCTATTTTTTTCCATATAATTTAAATTATTTTTAAGAAGAGCTACAGATAATTACAATTTGTATTTTGCAATGTACGCTTGACCATTAGAAATGTAACAAGCAGATAGACGAAAACAACATCTATTTTCACTTTGAAAAATTAGCATGTACAGTCAATTAAGATTTTACAAAACTTTGAAATAAAAGAAAATATTTTTCGAAAATTTCCAACGCATCAATAATTTTTTTCATTAGGTAAATTTTCAGGACTAAGATGACAATTTTTATATTTTTTACGATTAACACAAGCAATTTTGTATAGTAAACTATTGTTTTCACAATTTAACCCGATATTATTGATAAGGTTTCATATCTTATTTCACTATGCTTTGATATAACGATATCGCAGTTGATCAGTTAATAAAATGCAGTGTGTCTAATAAAAAAGTATAAATAAAATATTTGAAATTTTAGAGTTTTATAAGCAGAAATAAAATTTCACTGTTTAAAAAGAGTCCCGAATAATTCGATCTTCCACTTATACCTGATCATAGACCTCAATAGTGAGATAAATTTCGTGAAAAAAATAATGAACAATACTCAATAAAAACTATTAACTTTATTAATTAAGATAAATATAAATTACTTCAACTTCACTAGAGAACGTAACTAAGTAGATAATAATAAAAGGAAATTAAGAAACTCAATCCTCAAAATCTTAAGTAACAAAGAAGGCTAAATAAGGTACTTGGAACTGCTTTGTATTTTCTAGCAGAACAACAGAAGGGCATATACATAAATATATTAAATACGCAAGAGGAAGATCTGTTTCTTAAAAAAAAATTAAATGATGAAAAATCTGTGTATTTCAAATAATAATATCAAGCATTATCTTCTCTTAAGAACCTTTTAAAACTCATGTATACATTTATAAACCATATTGACATTAAAAATCAAAATATTTTTCAGAAACGAAAGGGTGCCAATGAGTGCATTTTTAAAATAATATTAAGCATTACATTCTTTTAACTGAAAATAGTAGACAAGTGTAGATTATCTGTTGATCTTTGCTAAATCTTGTCCACAATAAATGATATTTGAATTAATTAACTAACAAACATTAAAGATGAATAATAAAAAAACTAAAAGTCATCATCATTATTGGTAAACAAAAATGGTCTTATTGAGGATGTAGAAAACAATTTATTTTATTATGCAGTCATTTCAAATTATAGGTGTAACAAATTTCAAAAGTAAAAAGCTGAGAGAAAACAAATTAATCCCTTATTTCTTGTAATCCCCGTCAAAATTTTTGTGATTGTTCATTAAAGCTCCCTGCATTAACATCCGTGAGAAAACTTAATAATGCTAATGTACTTCAAATATGTATAGTCGAAGAATATATTCATAATGAGATTGACTTCTTAAGCGAGTTTGGGGAAAAAAATTTCGAATTATTTGGTCATTTTTTTCTCATTTAATTATTTTACTAAGATACAGCCAACAAAGTAAAATTGAAATTATTTTTCTAAGAATTATTTTTACTAGAAAATAAATTAACAAAATTCCTTGAAAAAATAGGCTTTTACATAGCGTGCTATAGCTGATTTGTCTCCGATTATTAAAAATGGCAAGTTAAAAGTGAATCTTAAGCACATTATTTTTCCATTTATAGTTGAATTGAAAGATTTTAGAATCGAGCGAAGTGAGGCGTTCCATATAGTATAACACTGTGCAGCAAAGGGTAAATTAAATACACAGTCAATTTCAAGATCAATTTAGTTAAAAATTTCAGAAATGAATTGTTTAAAACCAAATTGTGGCATCACGAAATATTGCATGAAAATTTTGAAGCTTATTCCATTATGTAAAATTCGTAAATACGCAGGACAATATTACTGAATATGATAATTTAAAAGTTATATTATCAATACAAATTTTTCTTCTTGGTTGATGCATTTCATGAAGGAAAAAAAATATGTGTGTGTGTTTTGTAGAAACATAAAAAAATGAGAAGTATTTAATTTTTATTTTATTGCTTTTATTAAATTATTTTCTATTTCATACTTTAATAATATTTATATTTTTCCTTGCGTTATCGCCTTACAATCTCTAAAGCACATTGCTTAGAGAATACAATAAAACGTCAAAATGCTGGTATAGCTTGAATTTAAACTCGTATAATTTCACATTTTTTATGTTCTAATTAAAGAATTCTTAAATAAATTTTTATTCATTTTGAAAGAAATACATTGCTTATACTTTGCATTTTTGCATTCCTTAAGAGATTCAGTTTAAACTTTTTAAATATCCATTGTTACCTAATTAGAGAATATTAGATTTAAAGAACAACAGAAAAAAAAAGAAATGTTCAGTTTATATCGCTAATATTTTAAGATTATGAGTAAAATGAAAATATTAAACAAAATTCCAATATTAGAAAAATGGCTTGAATAAAAAATACTAGACTTTTTTAAACTGCAATACATAAAATAACAGTCATAAAAGCGTTTTGAACTTTTCTAAAAGTATTATAAAAAAAAACGAAGTAATAGATCTCTTGGGGTTAAAAACGATTGATTTTTAACGATTTTTTTAGTTTGTTTAGTAAGAAAGTTATTCCTATTTAAAAAATTCTTACATAAAATCGTTCTGGGATTGCTTAATGTCAATAAACAATAAATTTAGATTTTTGGTTATAGTAAAAGAAAAATTTCCATTTGTTAATACTTTTCGCAAATAAATTATATTACCACTAGATGCTAGTCTTTGGTGGCAAAATATCATATTTAAGAAATTAAGATAATTTTAATTCAATTATGGTATTGTGAAAATTTCCAACGCGCTGAACATAAATATTCTTCTTCATATTTGAATTTTAGATCAATAGTTTTTGCATCAATCTTTTTTAGTACTTGCATTTTATTTACAAAGTCTCAATCATTATACTGAGATATTCTTAAAGTTTTGTTTCCTATATGACATTGTTTAGAAAATATTTCTATTTTTAAGAAATTTTTAATTTTTCTAAATTTAATTTCCGTTTTTTTTTTTTTTTTTTTTTTTTTTTGTAAAATAAAATAACAGTGTTTTCCTTTACCTTCACATTGCAAAAATGGCGTCTAGTGGGAAATGCAACAATGTTCATTTCTCTTTTCCTTTTTTATTCTAAATCGTTTAAGAGAAAAAAAAGGACAACAAAAAATGATAGGGAAAGAAAATAATTTCCAGAGCTTAGGTAATCTTAAACTTTCTTGGAAGTGGTAATCACGAATATCCCTTAACTTTTTTATAACAGAGATAAAAATGTCTTCTATTGTGTGACAGAGATGAAGGAAGGCGGAATAATTTTCTCAGAGATAAGATTGGTTGAGATAATTACCATTCTTAATGCAGACTCTATTCTTATCTTTGGTTTCACCAAAGGCGTTCAAGAAGTAACAGATGTTTTAGTGCCAGAGAAAAATTAAGTAATTGAAATGCTAAAACAGGGCCAACTTTCATTTTCAATGAAAATACTATTTAGGTATTTATTTTATTTCTTTTAAAAGTTCCCAATTATATTTATTATTTTCAAGAAAGTATGCTGTTTTAGTATTGCATTCAATAAATGAAATCAAATTGAATCAAATATTCTTCTTGAGATTAAATATTTTAAATTTTTAATAGTGTGTAGATGATATAATCTAGTTTTGAAAACATGGTAGAAATTTACTTTTTACAAAAATTTGGTAAAATAATATGTTAACACATTATAAAACAAATGATAGTTGTTATACATACGATGCTCATTGCGCTTTCACATTACCAAAATAATATTGAATCGTGTTTTATATTAATCTGCGCAATTATTCCACTATCACATAATATTTGAACTCATAAAATATTTTTGGACTGATATATTATTGTTTAAAAAGCAAAAATGCTTCATTGAAATTAAGATAAATCTATTCATACATGCATTTATTTAAAAGAAATTTACATTTCTGAAGGGAAAGAAATATAAATAATAATCTTACTTATCTTTATAATTTTACATAAGAGTACATAGGAAGCATGCTCTTAAACTAATTTGGAACTTCCTTCACTTTATTTTTCGTATTTCAGGCTCCACAGTATGAATGTCTGAGTTTCATTATGTATCAGAGAGATAAATATAGAAAATAGGTTTGATGAAAGTATCTGTTTATTTACCCATATGTAGATTTTGAAGATTTTTTGGACATTCCATTGAAAGACATATTACTAATGTACATGATTAAATCTACAATAACGTAATATACGTCATTATCCCTATTATGCATAGTCACATAGTTGTATAATGTATTATATATGTACATATTTTATGTAATGTAATATGCATAATACATTACAGATATTATTATTCCTTATAAATAAATTTCTGTAAGTTTTCATTAGTATTCAGTCAGCCAATTTATTTAAATTTATCTCAGAAACGATGCCTTTACTCTGTCAGGAACAATAAATAGTTTTATCCTGAAACTACATTCATTCGACATTAATAAAAAAATATTTATTTATTTATTTTACAGTGATTATGGAAATGTATTCCTTAAACTATGCTGTCCTGTCCGTTTAAGATACTTATGTAACAATTCCATACCATCCAAATTATTATAGATAGAATACAAATTATGGCATTTAATGCCATATATTTTATACGTAATGATTAACATATGTAATATGTGTCCCTTTCTTATATTAAATATATGACGATAGCTCTCTTTCTGAAGGATTTTCAGAGGAAAACTGAAACATATTTAATTTCCGATTGGCAGAAAAGTGAAAAAAATAATGTCAGCATTTAAAACAAAAAGGACAGATATTTGCTGCTAAAACTCAAAGCGGGGTAACAGCTTTAAAGTTAAGATAAGAATAAGGTAAAATTAATGAATTTTTTCTTTCAATCCAAATTTTGGAATTATACTTCCTCTAACTAGCCCACTAAATTTCTATAAATCTTCCCTTATTACTGTGTATTTTAATTAATACTTACTATTCGTAAAGTTACTGTGCGTTTTTCCTATCTCAAAATCAGAACTATTACCATGTGATTATAAATTTCATATTTTAATTTTTTAGTCGACGTTTATTCACTAAATAAACACGGTGTAATAGTCTTGAGAAGGACTTTATTCACAGACATGGACAACAATTAACACTAAACATAAATAAAAAACAGGTTTAACATTTTAAAATCTCTGGGGTTTCCAAAACAACACTAATTTAAAATTGCTAAATATAAAGAGTTTACGATCCAACCATCACACACAGAACAAAACCAAAATCTCACTTCCTTTCTCGCGTATTCCTTTCCTTTTATTCCGTCGACGCCCATCTCACTTCACTTCAACTCGCAATAAGGCTTAAGAAGTTCCAGCAAATTCGGCTCCAGAGCGACTTGACATTAAATGAGCGGCAGGACTGTAGAACAATTTTTTTTATTTTTTTTATCGTCAAGTGATTGATCTGGTGATGTAGTATTAGAATGCAAGAATTTACTAAACTGAATTTCTAACAAAAATTAAATTTTCATTAGAGAATTCCATTCATATTTTTGTTGATATATGAATGGATTCAAGAATAATTATTTAATTTTCTATCAAATATGACATAATAAGGAGTTTTAATTTTCAATGATTTGATATCGATGCGTAAATATTGAATAAGGAGCCAATAAATGTGGATTATTTGCTTCAAATTAGAAATATGGCTTAAGGTTGAGGATTTATGCCTTTTAGTTATTTTAATTATGGAAAAATTCAATATAAATAAAGTTATAGCCTTGTATGATTTAATTTTTAGTTAAAAAAATTTCAGCTATCTCTTCATTTTATGAAAAAAAAATAGTTTCACTTTTCTTTGGTTTAATTTCTTAATTTCGTTAATTTTTTATTGCTATGATGATTGTAATTGAAATAATTATTTATAAATGGTATTATTTTTCAAACTTTTCGCTTAGCAAATTCATTCGCTATTTTGTTGATAGTATAACTTTGAGATATATATTAATAAAAACCGTTTTTTTTATTGAGTTTCTAAAAACATAAGAAACTTTTAAAAATGAAGAAAAATTAAGAAATTATGAAAAATAATTGACGACTTTCATCATTTATCTCTTTTTCTTTTTAATCCCAGAAATTTATTATATTTCTATTTCAGTAACTATAACAATAAGCAACAAACATTTTCAAAATAAACATACTGGAAATGAAACACTGGATTCAAAAGTGATTCATTTTAATGTCACAGCAATCTAAAGAAAATAAAATATCTTAAAAATTTGAGGGAATAAAATATACTTCTAAATATCAAAAAAATTTTATGCATCTAAAATAAACATAATAATAAATAGATAAAGTAGATGATAAAAAACAAACAAAAAAATATGTTTGAATGCTTGTAGCTGAAACAGAAATGAAATAATAGTATTTCTTAAACACGATTTAGAATGTCAATGCTTTTAATAAATTATATATATATATATATATATTGTTACTATCATAATATAGATTTTTTTGGGGAAATAACTTATTACTTCATGATGAATATTTTATTTGTTTTTAATTTATTAAAATTGAATTCATTTTGCTATATACTGAGTATTGATATGCTTCTTAATATGTAATTAATTTATTGCGTAGAATTGTAGATATTTTTACTTCCGTAATACATAAATTTGTGTTTGATTCTTAAACAACTTTTTCAGACTTGCAATGAGCTCTTGTAATTTCGTTATTATTTCTAACACTGCTAAGTCCCAGTGTTACAGACATCCAAAGGTCGAATTTAGATTTAACACTGTATTTTTCGGCACTTCTTTGATTGACCCTATATATGTAGAATCACAAAAAGAAAATCAAAGCAAACAAATAGCAATAAGAAATCGTATTTATAATCAATTTGTAAATAACAATTGGCAGTTTTAATGAGTGTTAGTAAAAATGGAATATATTATTAAATTGCTTGTTATTACTATATAAATAATTAATAAAAATCAACCTGATATATAAGTTATAAACAAAGTCAAAGTTTCTTCAAGTTTAGTAAAATCTTAACTTCGCATATATTTAAAGAAATTGTTATAAATAAAATTCCTTGTAATCTATTTGGCTGTTTGTCTTAGAAATACATAATTTCACATACAGTTTCCTAGACATTCAGTTAAATTTTCCAAAATGAGTATGGACAATAAAAATGAAAAAGAACTGAATAAATTATATCATGATGATAGCTTCTAATTTAATCTCGAAATTTTTAAATTAGTTTATAATTTAGTATATCTGACAGTAATGGAATATTCTATAATTAGAAATTAAAAGGAAGAATTAACATGATTAACATACAGATTTTTCATCAAATATGTTTTCCAATTTTTATTTCATTGCGAAAATAATAAATTTTATTCAAATAATAGTTTATAAAATATATGATAATGAATTATGCAAATGAAATCTAAATCCCTTAATGAAACCAATCTAGATTTCAGATTTCATAAATAATTAATTTTCATCTCAAAATTTTATTTGAGATCCAAGAATAAAGATTGTATTTTAAGGCATTTTTTTAGATTTGTTGAAATGTAAAAATATCAAATTGCTATTCAGATAAATGTGTTAAATTCCCATTGAATCAGCGTTTTTGTACGATTTTATATTACACAACTAATAATGCTTTAAAAAGTCTTGAATTTAATCCTATTTTGTAGGAACAAAAATTCCATCTGTTTCACTATTTAAAATACCTAATTCTCGCTCTCCTCAGTTTCCATATTTCATACTTTATTTGTGTTAGGTTTTATGTGTACATATACATATAAATATATATATATATATATATATATATATATATATATATATATGTGTGTGTGTGTGTGTGTGTGTGTGTGTGTGTGTGTGTGTGTGTGTGTGTGTGTTTGTGTGTGTGTGTGTGTGTGTGTAAACTCAAGCGTTTCATGCTCTTTATAATTTTTAAATTCTCTATAACATGAAGTAGATTTTCTTTAAAAATTTATGAATTAGTTTATGAAAAACTTATATAAATAAAGGTTATGAATTAGTTTATGAAAAAGTTTATATTTTGTTCAATATACATATTGATATTAAATATGTAGTTAGATTTGTTTAGGAAATGTATTCGGTACTGTACACTGAAGATTCCTTAAATAAATAAAAAAAAATATGTGTAGGAGTCGGAGACTAAAATTCGTTGAATAATCATTTGAGCGTATACAGCAGAAAAGATTCAATTTCTAATACGCAAATTGCAATTATTTTGATAAGAGCCGTAGATAAAGATGTTCAAAAGAGGTAAAGACGAAAAAAAAAGTAAATTACTCACTGTATTAATATTGATCACTGTAACAATAAATTATTGTTCATTGAAAAATATTTTTTCTTAACAATCAAAGGTTTCAAATGCAGAAATGTTTAAGTGTTAATAATCTACATAGGAAATTTGAAATTAATATTGAAAAAAGATAAAAATTAACATAATAAGTGATTTTATATAATCATAATTTGTGTATATTTAAATCTAATGCTAAAATCTATCTATTGTATACATCAATGCATCAACGATGCATTCTTCTTTAAAACGTTGAAATTTTTCAAAATGTATTTTGCGCTGTGTGTGTGTGGATAATTTTCGTATAATTTCATTTATCCCTACTTTTTTTTCTTTTTATATTCATTATGTATGCTTTATACTACACGTTATGTATATAACTGTGTTTAATTCTATATAAAGGCTTAAAAAATCAAGATTCTTTATCTTAATTTGACAAAAATCAATAATGAACTTCAAAAGCTTTTAACTTTTTAGATTTGAAAAGTGCAATCATCAAAATATCTTTTAACTATAACTACTCCTTAAACTTTTACTTATCTACAAAATGGAATTCCTTGTTGCCAGCGAACAATATTAATTTTATTTCTATTAATTAAAAACAGCATTATAAAAATTGAAGATGGAAAATATGAATACATTTATAATCATTTCATCATTATTGATTCCTTTAATTTCCACAAATTCTATGAGCGTTTTCCTTTTGTCGTGAATAGACTTCCAAAAATTTACAAATATTTTCTCTTAGTGTAGCAGAACAGAAACAAATGAATTTAAACATTTTTTTTTCTAATACTTCTTTTATTTTATCTTTCAAACGCTTCAGTTATAATAAATAATAAATAAAAACATTTTGCTTGATTTGAATTTTCTTTTTTGTATTTTATTTCTATTACCTCAAAGGCTGCATGGTCTGAATACACTCATTATTTTATTATAAGACAAGAGCTATTTTTCACAATATACAAAAAATTACATGCAAATAAAGCATTTCCCAGAATATCATACTTCTGCAATTTTTGAAAAATAATGAGTATGGGAACTCATCCATATTTTGCTACCAAGAATATAAATAAATTAAAAATTTAAATATTATAGTTCATTAGATATAAAGAACAAGTTTGAAAATCTTTTATTTTATATGCATTAATTTAAGCGTTCACTAACGTTGAATAAAAACAATAGAATATTAACCTTTTCAGCCTTGGTATCCAGACATCATCCTTGAGAAAATGCTGTTAGTTAATAACA
Source organism: Argiope bruennichi (assembly GCF_947563725.1). Taxonomy (NCBI): domain Eukaryota; kingdom Metazoa; phylum Arthropoda; class Arachnida; order Araneae; family Araneidae; genus Argiope; species Argiope bruennichi. The sequence goes on from NC_079152.1 coordinate 105,242,481, forward strand.
AAGAAAATAGCAAGCAATTTTTTTAGTTTTTCTACTTTCATATAATTATTCTCTTTTCAAGAATTTCTCGTTTAGGTATTTTAATCAATTAATTAATTCATTTCTTGAAATATAATTCTAGTCGCAAAAATGAGTTCTAATAATAGAATAACAGACAAAAACTATAGAATATTAAACAATGGAATGAGCAGAAGATAAGTAATGGAAAAATATTATTAAGATTAATTTTCTCTCCTATGATTTTCAAAACATAGTAGAAATAAGATTGCTTTAATATATTGAAGTTTTCAAACTTAGACAGAATTTTTTTATACTTACCTATAAAGAAAGACTTTATATGAAATTTCTCTGTGCTTGCTTTATATGAAATCAAATAATTAACTGTGCTTTTTGTCAATCTCAATTTTTATTTGCTGTACACAACATTTTCTCATTAATATGTAATAGAAAAAAATATTGAATGTTAAAATTTCCAGCTGCTTTCCTTTACTAGATCATAAGGAATATTTATACATACTAGAAATTCATACATTACTAGAAATTGCACTTTTTCATCAATAAGGTGCCCGAGAGCAATGATTCAACTTCCAGTCACTAAATCAAATTCAATGGCATAAGGAAAAATTCTGTCGTACGATTATCAGATATGTAGCTATCTTTAGGAAATATATGAGTCAAATGACCTTTTTCGAAGCCAAATAAGTGTACATACAGAATAATTTAATGTTTAAGCCGCATACAAATGCAAAATAAAGATGATGCAAAGGTACAGTTTCTTTTATTACGTAGCCACTTTATTTAATAAATTCATTACGCTTTGCAAGTGAGCAGCTGCCAAGAATAATTCACATCTTTGCCTTGTCTAATTACCACAACAACGCATCAGAGAACTCGTTAAAACTCTAGACGTTCACATCTGCTATTCAATTTAATTCCTTTGCGCTTAATCAGGAGAGAGGTCTAAAGAATATCATGGACAATGGAAAGGTTTCTTTGTAACATGAACTATTTAAATTGTGTAGTAAATATGAATGGATATTTTAGAGGTTAATTTGTATTCATAATATTTTTATAAAAATTTTCTTTCTTACATAACAGTATTCTAACTAAAATTCGAAAAATAAATATGTTTAAATATAAACGGTAACTTCAAGGTATGTTTCATAAAGCTCTTGAAGTTTATGTGATTACGTAAATTTGCAGCAAAGAGTAAGAAGTCAAATTAAGTATGCTAATTCCAGCATTATGTTTTCAGCACAATTTTGTCATTTTTTAACATCATAACAAAATGCGTGATTATGTAGCTTGCTATGATATTGCTTCAGAAATTTATGAGTATATTATGTTTGTAGAAGCCAAGTTTGAGTCTGTTTATGTTTTCATTCATAGAGGTACAGAGAAAAATATAATTTTCAGTTGTTTTGTATGTATGGTTTTTTCTTATTTTCTAGGAAAATATTTTTAGTTTTCATATTTAAGTAATATTTCTGATTTCACTTTTATTTTTATTATATGAATTGCGAGAAAATAAAATATATACAAATAAACTTGTCAACTTGTTATTTAGTATATGCAGCTAGGATTCAAGATATTTAATTTCTTTAAATAATATTATACAAAAAATATCTTTATCAGAAGATTAATTTAGTTTCGAAAAAAAGTGATGCGATTTTAAATTTATAAATTTAATAAAAGCAAAAAGAATTAAAAAATAAAATATTCCCTTCTAGGTAGTAATGAGTACGGAAATTAGAATCTTTTTTAAATGTAATATCGCTTTAGATAAAAAGAAAACTAAACTTTAGCTAAAAAATTGTTCCAAGTATTAGAATTAGATGCTTTTAAAAAGTAATGTGAGGAAAATATCGATTATAATGTTATTAATGCTCATAGGAAGAGAGTATTATATAATATTATTAATTTTAAAATTAGCGAAATCGTAATACTAAGCAGTGGGAATAGTAATAATGTAAAAAAATAAAAGCAATAACTGGCAATCATCAAATTTAAATATAAATAAAAATTGTATTTTACTTTGATTCTGAAAGAGATACCAGCTGTCTGAAACTTAGTTTGGAGGATAAAATTTTGATTTGGGAGACATTATTAATTGGTAAAGAAAGTGGTGAATTATTACTAACTAAATTTATGGCGCTCATTGCCATTCAACAACAATTCTTTCAAATAGAAAAATCCACAAATATTTTTTTAAAAATATTTCAACAACTTTTTAAGAGATTTTAAATAAAAGTTATCAGGAAATGTAGTTTTTTTTATGTTTCCTTGCATTAGCAATATTGAAAAATTGTTCGATTTTTAAAAATTTGCATAAAAAAGATAATAATTTCAAAAGAAACCCAATTTTTATTCGATATAAACATATATATATATATATATATATATATATATATATATATATATATATATATATATATATATATATATATATATATATCTATATCAATAAATAATATATGGATATTCGATTTTTGAAATATCTAGATAATGACCAAGAATCTTTATCACTTTAGAAACAGTTAGTCAATAGGAATTTTAGTAAATATGATTGTAAGTTAAAAGTAAAATATTTTTAAAAAATGGCATTCCATTTTTAGAAGGTACCGAATTTCATCCTTTTATAGTGAAATATTAGTAACGCAAACTGTAGAAAGTGAAATTAAAATAATTGTAATTTATGTGGTCTTGTTCTTCAGAATATCCAACTCAAATTTCAATGGTTATATTAGTAGTATCTTCCCTTTTCTTCTTAGTATAAGTTCCACGTCACTAACTGAACTTTTTTTTAGTTCATTTGGTTTTCTTTTCTTTTGTACGTGATAACAGTTGTTTCGCTTTTTTTTTTTTTTTTTTCTTTTTTTCCTATTTCAGATTTGAAATTCTACAACATGTCGATGTTTTTTTTTCTTCACTTTTTTGCCTAAGTAACATTTTGAGTGACAAAAAGGAGTAAAGTGATAAAAAAAATTATACTAAAAGCTCACGTGTTCCACTTATCCTAATCTGAATGTTTTCTGAAAAATGGTTCTTACGAGCATGTCATAATTCTTATTAAAACAGGTAGAATTGCCTGTGTTTATGTGAAGGGAGATGAAGAAAGATGGGATAGTTGTCTCAGGGATGTGGTTGGTAAAGATAATTACCTTAGTTTCATCAGAAATTTCATTTTTCTTGAAATAAAAGAAGAACTAATAAATACTGCAGTATTCCATTGCAATTCTTTTGCTAAAATCGTAGAAGCTCTTAAATTGTAGATAAATTTACAGTTTCTATGATAATAAGAATGTATATTTTGGTATAATCTAATGCAAATATAAGTAATGGGGCATAAGAAAATAATATTTAAATTTCTTTGATATGATTATTATCTTAACTGCATCTTAATATTTCATAAAATTCTAATAAAATTTTCTTTGCTAAATATGATGCATTTCTATGCTCATTTGAAATAAGGATGCATTATGTTTTAGTGTATCCAAATATATAATATATGCGCTTAATTTTTATTATTCAAATTTCCTGTTTTGAATTTCTGATACAATAAGTTCGTTCAAAAAATTATTTAAATTTTATGTTTGAAATATGCATACATATGTGACTGCTGTGAGATATAAATTTCACTTATTGAAACTTAAGCATATTCACATGGCGATTTTCAGACTACGCCAAGATTGGTAATCTAAACTATAGTAAATCTTAGTAAGTCTTCAAATAAGCGTACCTAATCTCAAAGTGAAAAAACAAAATATATTTCAAACTATATGATGGTGGTGGAAGGAAAAATTTTTGGACGTCATATTATCTGGAGGATGGGCACAATACTCGTCGAATCTCAATCCCATGATTAACGTGAAGGGTCCATTTTCGAGTCTAGGGCTTGCACTAAACGGCAGAAAAGTTTGGACTTTCTACAACAATGACTTCTGCGGGACTGGGATAGATTAAATGAAGAAGACTTGTGGCCCATTGCTGAAAATTTCAATAAGCTTTTTCGCCTCTGCATCACAACTAGGGATTGCAATACCGGACCAAAATTTCAATACCGGTATTCGGTATTTTTTAAATCTTAATACCGGGATTCCGGTTTTAATACCGGTATTAGAAATTTTAGAAAAAGAAAGAAAACACAGGTATTTCTTTGTTTTATTTGCCATTTTTGTTAGAGAGTGTAGATATTACAAAAAATAATCTGTAACTTATATTTATAACAGTATATAATCACAAAAAAGTAAAGAAACATCTTATTTATTTAAATCCCAAAAAAAGTGTAAATATCACTATTCAATCTGTGGTACTTTTACAAATTTTTGAAATATGATCTTTAAAAACATAATGCATCAATTGTACTGTCATTTTGTGTAAAAATGACCAGCTGTCGAAAACGATGTTTCGGCATTTACGCTAGTTGGTGGTACTGTTAGCAATACGCGATATACTTTTTCCAAGTATTTACCTCTATTTATGGTTTTGGATATAGCTGATTTCTGTATTGTAATTTGGTTCGTTGAATATTTTTTTATTTATCGCTCATTCTAATTTTTGTTCAAGAGAATTCCTTCTCACTATCGACATTAGTGTCATCATAATCTTCGATAACTGCGCCGAATTCTTCTGAATGTGGATAGGTTTGTGGGTAAAAAATTTTAAGAAAATTTACTCTAAGCTTAATCAGATTTGAATTGGTTATTTCCTTTTATTCTTTTTAATTTTCATTTTTAAAATCATTATAATTATGTAAATACCATAAGACAATTTCTATTTCGGTGTGCCTTTCTTCTGTGCGATTTTTCAATGTGATATATAATTCTTCAGATAGTGATGTGTGCTGTTCTTTCAGTGACTGCAACATGAAATTTATTGTTACATTAGCTGTTAATAAATTAGAATCTCTCCAGCATAATGCCTCAATTGTCAGTTTTATGGGAAGTGTAGCTGATATAGTTCTGGATATAAGTCGAATTCATTATCTGAAAAATTAATTTACAGGTTTAAGTCGATTATTGCTTTTTGGATTAGATTTCTCAGTTTGAAAAATCGTTTCATCATTAGGAGTAAACTGCTCCAACGTGTTTTAGAATCTAATATTAACATATATTCTGTTTTATTATCTGTTAGTATATATTTTAGTAATATATCCTTTTTATAGGGGAACGTTTAAATATTTTAACAATTTTTCGAACTTTATAAATTATAGGAAGCAATTCTTGATAGGTTAATATTTCATCCTCATTAGCAATATCTTCTTCAACAATTACATTGTCATTATCTTCATTGTCAAAATCACTCTCACTCTTACTCTTTTCAAAATTGGAATCCGAAGTTTCTATATCCACAGTATTTGGATTATTCTGTTCTTTATATTTTTGGTATAATACATCTATTACTCCTAATTGAATTTCATGTGCATAGCACAACTGCTGATTTGCACCAATCAACTTCCCAACTTTTTTCATAATTGTTGCTCCATCAGTCGTTATGGATACAATATTTTCTTTCAGCGATAATCCATGTTTCGCTAATTTAGATTTAAGCACTTAATTAAGCCATTAATTAGTTAATTAATTTCGCCCATTATGGAGATATAAAAACAAAAACGTATACTATTTTGCTATGTTCGCGATATCTGAACATATAGTGGAGACAATTTTAAAAATGTCTAGTAAATACCGAAAAACCGGTATTTAAACTTGTGAATACCGGTATTACAAAATTGTACAAATGGCTGAAAATACCGGTATTCGGTATTCCGGTATACCGGTATTGCAATCCCTAATCACAAGAAAAGCTGGCCACTATGAAACCTATTAAATTTACTTTTCAGTAAATGTCTAATCTTATTATTATATGTTATATTTGGTTTATTTATTTATTTTTAAACAAGTTATATAAAAATTTGTTTCTCCGAGGTTTTTTGCCGCACCCTGTAATTATGCTTCTGCAGGATAAAGAAGCCGCCATTTAAAAAGAAAATCTTAAATCCTACTCTTACTGATTCGTTAAGCTGTGGTCTAATTTGAATTTGAATTTCGATTTATTCCCACATATGTTTCACGGAATTGCGATTTGAATTTGTGCAAGCCAGTCAAATTCCTTTACACCTTTGGGATTAATTGAAATTTCAAATCTGATCTAGATGACGACTCTTCACATCATGGGCTTTCAGTTGTTTTTTGTCACAAAAAGGCTGTGAACTGCTTCAAACGTTAGTACCACCTCATATTATTGACACATCTGCACAACAAACGAGTATAATGTTTTGGGGATCCTGATAATTGCATTCTAAATCTAGTTGCAAAATGTTAGAAGAATCAATTACTATTTGTGCAAATGATAATGATCATATATAATTGTATACTAATTTAATAATATAATAATTTGCTTTATTTTTTTATAATGCTTAATTCATAAATTTGTAGATGCGTAATTAATTTATAAATATGAAGATGTATTTAATATGTTTTTAACATTTTTATTAAATTCAGTATAAATTACAGATTACTCCCGTTAAATTACCGATTACAGACAATCACCATGGGTCATTTTAGATTCCAAATTATGAAAAATGGAAGCAGATAAAATTTGCTAAAACTCATTTACTTTAAATTTAGTAATTATATTAGCACCATATATTACATTATTATTAATGTCGGCAAACATTAAATTTAACATTTTTGTTGTTATACTTTATATTATGTATTTTCATTAAACCTACTTAAATATAAAAATGATGTTGTTTCGCTTTAATTCAGGGTCATTATAAATTAAAACTTAACTTATATACCTTTTTGTGGCATTTGAATTTCTTTCGCGTAATTCGAAAGAAGATAATCATTAATTTTTTTTTTCAAATGAAAATAGTTCTATTCAGAGTTTTTTTAAAATATTCCTTCATATTATTCTTATTTTTTAAAACTGTGACATTCTCTTCTAATGCCTATTTATACATACTTAGAACTGATAAATCAATCAAATAAAATACTCAACTAAATTTAATTGATAGTAAAAATATGCATTCTTTCGGCATACATAACAAGAAAATTTTTTAATAAATTTCTGCATTTTTTTAGTGTATTTTTAATAGTGAATCACGCTTTAAAAATGTATTCAATATATATTTATTCCAAACAGTATGAATTGCAAAGATTCTTTTTAAATAAAAGTGCTCTGAGATAAGCGCATCAATGAAAGAACTGGGTTTTCACTCAAGCAATTTATGAAATCACTAATTCACTTATCACATTTTAAATAACTATTCCGTAATTAGTAGTCAAAATTATTTCAAAATAGCGCTTGTAAGGTTGTATTAAGTAAACAAAAATGGAAAAGGTAATTTAAATTAAGGCAGATAATCTAGTGATTTGTTATTTCGCATTGCCTTCTAAAAGCAAATTACTACTAAGATAGAAATACATATTTAACAAAATTTTATTCGAAACAATGAAATAGCAATTGTTTTAAACTAACACAAAATGAAGCATGACTTAATGACCTTTTCATGAAAGAGCAAGCGCTTTCTTCCTCGTTTTATCCTATTTATTTTAAATGTATATTAGTGGAAATCTGCTGGAAAGAGACATGCGCTTATCTCTCGAAGGCGTTCGCTTAGTACAAATCACATATAATAACGAGCTTAGCAGAAAAATGCTTATCGAAGGCGACATTCGAAATCTTGGGCGAACTAATTGGGTATTAGCCCAATTCAGTTAATAGCTCGATATTTGGATTCTGAATATCCATTGCTAATGACTCTTTCGAATAATGAACTCTCTCGTCAAGATGTTTTGTATAATATTGTAACTCTGAGCAGTTTTCGTTTATTTTCTATTTCATACGCTAACTAATTTGAAATAGAGTAAGACCATTTCACATGCTTTTATGCAAGATTCGGTTCAATGTATATATATTTTACTGTAAGTGACAGAAATTAAAGAATATCAATATATGAATGCTGACACATAAGAAATTGACGGTGAAAAGCGCAATATTTTTGTACATTCGATCCATCATCGGAACATTTGGGGGTAGTGAATTGAATGTCAAGAATATGTAGCTAGAAAGGCGAACATAAAAGTTAAAGATGTTGCAATAATTAATAATTTATGGCGTTAATCACATAATTTTGTTACATTGTAGAATAAGTTTATGGTTGATATTCATTTCTTTTATCTTTGGGAACATATTCTTCATTTTGTATTCAGCAGTTACGCGTTCTCTTATTTAATATATATATATATCATATGTTTTTGTTTATAAAATATGACTTAAAAAGTTGCAGTTTGCTGGTGCATTTTGACTGTCGATAATGGTAAACAAGGAATAATGATATCTAGTAAATATCTGTGACATACTACTTTGGACAAACCTAACATTCTTCTAGCAGGTCAGATGAGTCAAAATTATTCTATTTAATGTGTCTATAAGATATCTTATAACAAATAATTGCCAAGAATCATCTATCTGATTTCATTTCGATCTCACGTTGTATAGTGATTCGTGTTATTCTAAATTTTTTCTATGTTCAGCAAATATAAATAATAAGAGTTTTTTATTTTATTTACTTCCTTTGATTATTATTTATTATTTATTTTATTATTATTGTAATTTTTTTTTTTGTAAAAAAATACAAAAAAATAATTTAAAGATTTTTTTTGCATATTTGATTAAAGCTAGTATAAACTGGTACTGATGAACTACTAGTTTATATTGATTTTAAAATACCTTTATTGAAATATTTGTAAAATGAATTTTAAAAAATTCCACACTTATTTGCGATGAAATTCATTCTAAATATGCTTAATTTTTTGTTTTAATTCAGAGTACTGTTATTATACATCAAATGAACTAGTTTCGAAATAGTGTATAAAAGTCATTCAAGCGTTAACTGATTTTCGTGAATGCATAATATATAAATATCATTCTTATTTTTCATATTTCCGATTTTTCAACTACAATGACAAGTCTTATTAAACAGGGATGCATTTTCTTTTTCTCGTTTCTGCAAATTCAAAAATACTTTCAGGAATACAGATATATGGAAGAGATAATTGAATCAATATATAAAGAAAACTAATACTCTGGTTTATGTACAAATGGTCTTGCATTTGAATAAACATCAGTTCAATCAAATTTTATCGAATTTTAAATGAAAATAAATGGTTAAATAAATAGAATTTACCTTTTCCATTCAAAAAAGAGGGAAACAAATATATGAAAATTAATAAGGAACCCCAAGTTCTGAAATTATTCTATATAAGAATGAATTTTCTATATAAGAGTGAATTTTGTGGTATATTTCCATATGAATAATATCGAGAACTGTTAGAAAATGGATAAAGATAAATTCACCTGATAGAGCCTGAATAAGATAAATTTTATGTATAAAAGAAAAATTGGATTCTTAAACAAAATAAAAAAAAGATGTTTCATTTAAATCTTTACATATAAATATGTAATAATTGTTTTTCTTTTCGAAAATATATGCACTTTTACGTATAATCTCCTATAATTTTATGTACATTTTAAATTATTCCATAATTTAGACTTTTATTTCTATTTTAAGTATCATTTATTTTCCATTTATTTTTATCTTATATTTCCTGTGACATAATTTATCCATCTTTTTATTGGAAAATATATTTCCATCAATTTTTAAGTCAAAGAAAATTAACTTTACAAATTAGTGAAAGAGAAAAACATAAGAAAAAGTTATTATTTTCATTTATTTTCTACCATACAATTATTTGAGTTTAATCAAATTTCTTACTAACTCCATTTAATTTCAATACTTCATTTCCATCAATCAACTTCAATTTTTTAATTCCTCCCAATTAATTCAACTTTATCAGTTGTTTTAGCTCTAAATGAAAATGAAGTTACTGGAAATATTTTTATTGAATTCAGTAATTAGAATTAAAACAAATAATACAAATTCCTTCACATTTTGATTCAGTGATATACTTTTCCTCAGACGATATGCGGTGTATTTGAAATAAACACATGCTAAATCTATCTGCTTAAATCAAAATTTTCCGCATTATGCTTGTAGATCTTAATCTGTTCTACATAACTTCAAGAAAGAATTGGTTATTCGTTTCCGTTAAATTCTTTCTACTTTCAAAAAAACACTCATCGAGCCAACAAATAAAATTGCCATTATTGATTCGTAATTGGTCGATTAAGATCTCATTTCAGTTAATAAATTTTGGGCAAATTTGTAACAATGTAGTTACTTCTGGTATAATGAAAGTTAAATGTTCTTTAATTAATTTTTTCGTAATCAGCGAATATGAAAGCTGTACTTATTTGAGGACTCGAAATTGGCTTCGGAGTCCGAGACAATATTTTCTTAACGAAGAAAATTCATACCACAGGAAACCTTAGCTGATTGAAAGCACAATATATAAAAACCAAAATGATAGTTTTCTCATAAATATAGCGTTTGATATTCCCTATTTTGAAAGATGCCGAGCATGAAGTTTTGAAGCTAATGCCAAGCATGAATTTGAAGGCTAATTTAATTTTATAAAGTGAAAAATACAAATTATATATAAAACTGAAACTCAAATTAGTATTTACAAGTCACTTTTGGTGACTATCGGATTTCTCGAAGATATTGGTTATATTTAATTTTAGATAAATCTTATTGACATAACTTCATATCCATTATTCTTTTAAAATGCCAAGTATTAAAGTAATTTTATTTAAATTTTACATTATTTTATTTTTATTACGCATGTTATATTCATTAACCTCTTTAGTTTTGACTGGTCCCATGACATCAGTGACATCAAAACAGTAAATGTTATGTTCATTTACCTTCTAAAATTCATTGTATTGTAACATCACATTTTTATTCGTCTTGTAAACTACACAGATATTGAACATAATTCTGCTTCTTTCGCTTGTAACAAGGGAAGAATATCATGTGATTAAATTTCAAGCAAAGCAATGGAAACTATTTGAATTTCAGGATTAAATGCAGTTTATTGTTGGAAATAAAGAAAAGTTATTAACATTAAAAATATGCTTTTTTTCTGAAACGGTGTAAAATAAATTTTTGTGTTTCAATAATTTTGCAATTGATCCAGGAAAAACTCAAAATGCTTCGTAATTTTTAATTAAATAAAATTCTTATCAAAATTCAAAAAATTCGTTCCGAATTACACATTTTTCCTCTGCAGAATATATATGTATACATACCACAATATATGTACTAAATTCGGTAGGTGTAAATTAAAAGGTATAGTGAGTAGAGAGCCGGCACAAGTGCACACACATTCGTTAGTATTATTAGCAATGTAGACAAAATCAGTTTACATTAATAAATTCGAAATAAAACTTGATTACTATTTTTTTAGCTATTCAGTATTGAAATGCAAGAAGTCGTATCAGGCTTCAAGACTTTGAAGTCTATTTTCAGAGATAAGATTAAAAAAAAATATATTCCGAAATGCCAGTAGTCAGTGCCAATATTAAATGCAGTTGCTGTGAATCTACAGATATTTTATTGAATATTGGATTCTTCTATGAAATATTTTTAATCATCTCAAGCTCCGGTGACCTTATGCACGTTCCCCCAAGTAAATTGAAAAAGCATTTTAAGTGAAGTAAGCTACAAAAAGATCTTCAAAATGTAAACATACGTTTCCGATTTAAAATTTCGACAAGGAAATTCAAAATTTAAAAATTCTCATTGATATTATCTAAAATTTCGGGAATAAAATTTACAAACTATAGACATTGAATAACTGTGATGGATAAACGTAAAGCTACAAGTTATCTTTGACGTAATCATCTTCATAATAATAAAATTAATTATAATATCATTATTAGTAAAATTTATAATAAATTAATAATAATTAAAATATCCGATTCTGCCCAAAGACAAATATTTTAGTTTGTATTATGAAAATATTTTAAAATAGAAAAAATTAGGCTGTCTTTAAGTGGGCTAAAATTGGGGTTGTGCACTTTTTGGCTGATTGAAAAACAAAAAGCCATTCAGCACCACATTAATTAACGTAAAATTTTCTAATTTTTTTTTTTCGATTTAAAGTCAGGTATAATATAATTTCCACAAAAACTTGTCAAAAACCTTATAAAACCGTAACTCAAATATTCTGATTTCGAAAGCTGAGGAAATAATGTCTGATACGACCTCTTGCATTTCAATACTGAATAGCTAAAAAAATAGTAATTAAGTTTTATTTCGAATTTATTAATGTAAACTGATTTTGCCTACATTACTAATAATATGAAGAGAGAATCTTCATATATTTTGCTTTTTTTCTAAATCATTTACTAAACAAATGAGACATTCCATGAAATACTCTCTTTCCATTCAGTTGCCTTAACACCTTTATATTATGTGTCTCAGATGTCTTTGAGTGCTAGAATGGTACGCACTATGAGGATCGTAATATCATATATTTATCGATTATGTTATTTCTGAATAGTATAGGCTATCCAAATCCAACAAGTGAAAAATGTTTGCTTTCAGTTTATAGATTATTTGCTTTGATTCTTTCAACAATTTTATTTGAATAAAACCAACCTGAAAAAATCATTACTTTCAAGATTGGCGTAAAATGGTCGAATGAAGTATGACCAAAGAATCGAATACGACATATTGAAAGATTATTTATTAAATAATTCTTTTTATGAATATAGGTGACAATTTAAAAAAAAATAAGCATTTCAAGAACATATCTTACAAATAAGCTAATGGCTATATTTTATTAAAGTAATTTTAATTTTTTGTCATAAGCGTTCCTCAATAAGTAGCTCTGAAATGTCTAATAAGTATCTTTTAAAAATCTTCGATACAGAATATTTATTGAAAAAGATTGCTAAATTCAAGGACATTATTTAAATTCTTTATCTTATTTATAATAAGAATACTATTTTTTTTAATTTAAAATCTTTTTCTGGGATTTATTACAAATGCAGGAGTAAAAACAGAGAGTATGTTTTGTATGCACAAATTCGAATCTGAAGTCCGCCGTATTATTTTGATACAGAACCGTTAATTTGGTCTTTTGAAGATCTGATCTCTTGAGTCTCATTGAATCATGCAGATGTTTAAAGACTTTACCATATAATTTTTCAATGAATGTACGACTATACTGAACAAATACCTTGAGTTTAGCCATATAGCGGACAAAGAAATATCTCACCAATAATAGAATTCTTTTGGAATGGACAACATCGCGTTGTTTTAATTATAATGATCACGAAAAGTTTCATATTTTTATTTGTCATTTAAATTTGGGCTTGTGAAGATAGTTTAATCGAATTGTCACGAAAATTTGTAAATCAAGAATAAATGCGTGATTGCAATTTTATTGCTTTCAATTGCTGTATTGGTCATTTGAAATTGAATAGTGGCTAGAAAGGTCAGATCTATATAATCATTTGTTGGAAAATAAGTCGAAAATTTTAGTGACATCGACAAACATCTATAACTTGTTTTGTATCATCCCGAATTCGCGAACCGAAAAAAAATTACTCGAAAAGTGTTATTTTATAATTTCTTTGTGGCTCTTAAAATTGTTGTCAGTCAAAACGCTGAAAATTAAACAAAAAATATATCATTAGTTATTAAAATAAAAGTAATTAGTCTATATTAATATACCTCGTGGTACCTTAGTAACATTCCAATATTCTCGTAAACTTATTGTTTTAAATGTTTCGAAAACCAGTTGGTACAGAGTAAGATTTTTTTTTTTTTTCAAATTTGAATTGCAGTACTTTTCTTAGAAAATTTATTACTATAGTATCATTTATATTACGGAAACAATATATTTAAAATAAAACATACATTTGTTTCATAGACTCGGATTTAAAAAAAGGGAGTTTTTAATAATTTTTTGGTATAATACTTAGATATTCCTTTATATGTATTTAAATGGTACTGCAGGAATTTCGTTCAAAGAAAGGGATATTAAAAATGTTTTTTTTCATAATATGGCCTTTTGAAATATTTATTCTCCTTGTAATTAATTTCATGGAGAAGAAATAATTTTCATAAAAATCTTTTATAGATTTTCTAATGCCGGCGTCATTTTTATATAAATAGTATTTCCGGCTATTCTCCCCTTATCCTGTGTAAAATTCAGCAGTAAATATAATTGCCTATTTAGGATGCCCGACCTTAAATCATAAAGTAATACAATTGATGTTATTTAGACATTCTAAGTAAAAGTGCAATTCGATTCAGCTAAGAGAACATCAAGTCTAAGCACCAATTATTAATTTTTCCATATTTCTGTGTGCTTATTTATTTTTCAGTTGAAAATATGCCAAGAAAACATTTTAAGATGTGTGTATGTTGACTTCAAATGAAATGCCGATAAATTCTGCAATCTCGGACAGAACTTGTCAATATCTCAATTGATTTGGCGGTCATTTTTCAAAATGAGTTTGACAATTATAATTTGTTCAATGAACATGTTCATCTATAGATTATATTGACAGTCACCCTAAAATCTCGTCATTCTCTTTACTTCCCCTTTCTGTCATTCATATAACAGTCCAATTTATTACAGTGCCTTAGTATGTTGACTTATTCATTTGAAATATTTTGTCAAAATATTTTCACTTCTACCTTTTTTTTATTCTGAAAGTTAATTAATTATATTATTAATTTTATACTTCATCGTGTACTTGTAATAAAGTCCAAGTTCTTTAAATGCATCTGATATATGCACAGGGAGAACCATCAAGAAATATTGCATTGAATTTATTTCTTTAACAAAATCCTGTTTCAAAATGTCTGAATTTAAACAAAAGAATTGTTATATTTTCCTAAACAGAGCTGAAATAATATGATTATTTTGCAAAAGATTTTACCAGTAAAATATATTATATCAGTTGCTAATTGAGAAGTCGTACCAATATTTAAAAATACTTGCAATTAAGAATGTTTTATGATTTCAACACATTTCTCGTGTATGGATCATATAATCAATTTAACTTTCCGATTAATGCTTACATTTTTTTTTTACAATAAATCTCCCTCGAAAGAAAAGAAGCTGTCCAATAAACATTAAAGCATAAATCTTTGTATTTAGGATGTGTATTTTTTCCACCGAAATTAGCACTTCCGGATGATAAAGCTTGCCTTGCTAACAGCTGTCGTCAGGAAATATTTTCATTTAATTAAGCTGCAATGTTTCAGAACGACATTTTACAAACAACTAAACACATGACATGAATTAGATCACTAAAACTTTCTAGAAATTCGTGTCAAGTTTTATTATAGTAATATATCAACGTGAATTGAGAATGCAATTTGTCGTTCAAGGTAGTAAACAAAAACCTAAAAAAAAACAGCAATGTGTGTTTAAAGCAGAATTAATTGATTCGGTGATATATAAAGTGTCTTCGTGTTTTCACGTGGTTTAATTTTACTCCTCTATCTTCAATTCCTTTATATGAAAGTGTGTTTCTTATATGCATGTTTTCTCATTTTTCGAAAAGAAATTGTTTTAATATTATTTTGATAGCGCAGATGAAAATATTTTTATTTATTTTTTTGGTCTCTTCAATTTTGTTTCTAAAACATACAAGACAATCTTCATCAGCCCTATTTTTATGATTTCTATAATGTCGCATTATGCCAAGGTGAAACAGTTTGATTTTTTTTTCTCTTTTTCGTAATTCTGAAGAAGTTGATGTTTTATATAGAAAAGCAATCAAATATTAATAATAATAATGTTCAAAAGTGGAAAAGGGACATTTGTAAGTCATTTGTTGAAATTTCTATTTTAGAATATTCTACTACCGTTTCGTCTTATATATCAACTTACTTTTTGAATAGATTGCCAAAGAAAAATATTTCGGTTAATCTGAAGTCTCTTGCACTTTCATTAATATTATGATCGTTATGGAATGAGAATAGTAAAATTAGGCCCTTTCGGAAATAAATAAGTCACATTGGGAAAAATAAATAAGTCACAAAGATTGAAATATGCTACACTTTTTCTTCATTTCCAATAGATTTAGACGGATTTTCACTTTCACTTTTATTTACTTTTATTATACATTTTTTTTTATTTCTAGTTGCATGCATAAATCTCCATTTTCAAAAAATTAGATATTCTTGAATTCATTTGTTCCTTTAGTATAACTTAGGTAGAAAGACATCGTTTTTTTCCTATTCATTTAACTGAACTACGAAATCTGATGTGAGAATCCGCAAAAGTGTTTTACATCCTTTAACCTGAATTCCACTAAACATAACGGCTTTTTTTTTTCTTGGAACTCATTTTGTGGGTTGAATGTGACGTTTAAGATAGATAACATGGCTATGAATCAATTCAACACAAAGGAAATCAGTACCTTTTTTATATTTTGAGTGGAATGAGGTGCAAAACCTTTCTTTGCACATTCCCATATCTGAAATTGATGGATAGCTATTCCATAAAAATTCTTGTTTGAGAATCAAAGTGCTAATACTTTACGATTGATTGCTGTTAAATCTTTTGCTTCCTTTACCCTAATTTAAAATCACACTTTCTCTAATATTAGAAAAAAGCACTTTCCTCTAGTTTATTGATTATTATTTCTTAAATTAGTGAAAGCTTAAAAAGGAAACTGATGCCATTATGAAATATAATCATTGGCAAAATCATCTTCTTTTTATGTGATAACAATGCGTATGTGAGTTAATATGCCAAAAGCAATAAATGTGTCAATGCGCTTAGTTAAGTAACCATATGCGAAACTCCAGTACACATAAAAGTAATAAATGTATATGAAGAAGATTTTCTTTTAAACTCTCTATATTACCGATATACCGATATTCTATATTTAAATTACTCTCTATAAACCGATTACTCTCTACAAACCGATATTCTATATTTATAATGAATGACTTTCGATTTCGCAAAACGCCTTCTACAGTTGTAAGAAGCATATAAATACATATTATGAGGTTTACCTGGAATTCAATCAACTCATAAAACATATGTAGAAACAGCAAATTCCATTTATCTTTCTAAGAGATACCTAAAATATCAACCATTTCTTCTTAAAAGAAGAAATAACTGTGATATTTTGATGCATATTACAATAAAATTCCAATTTTGCTACACATAAAATCTATAGATCTGAAAAATTAAAATATATTTATATACAAATGAAATAAAAATGATGACGAAAAATAATAACAACAGGAATAATACTAAAAAGATGCTGAAAATTTTGTTAAATTCCTGACTTTTTTTGGAAGAAAAAACGGTATTGTTGAATTAAGACCTTCCAGTATAAATTTCTATTAAACTTTTCTATAACCTCAACATTA
Organism: Argiope bruennichi; assembly: GCF_947563725.1. Classification (NCBI taxonomy): domain Eukaryota; kingdom Metazoa; phylum Arthropoda; class Arachnida; order Araneae; family Araneidae; genus Argiope; species Argiope bruennichi. The sequence goes on from NC_079152.1 coordinate 105,259,804, forward strand.
CAAGAATTTGTGGATCGTCTATTAACTACGCAAAGAACAAGAAAAAATCTAGATATCAAAATGCACTAATGTCTATAAATTAAAGGAAAAATCACAAAACACTAATTTTCGCGCACACAATTAAATTGTAGATCACCACAAAAAAACTGCCACAGTAACCAAATGGGAGAAAAAAATATTACAAGATGGTTAATGAAGATGCAAATACTTCGATACACGTGACAGATACGCAAGTCAAACAAGAGGATAAATGGTGAAGCAGACAATCTAAAAGAAAAATAATGTGTTTGCATTAAACGCACGAACTGTGTTAATTTTACTTCGATGATATAAATCATAGAATAAATATAGGTGGTATGTAGATTAAATAATGGATTCGGAATTCCCAAATTATTATTGGAAAGTCGCGAAATGAAAAGTTTTGAGTTCTTCATTTCAACAAAATACTGTTTCATCGGATATTGAAATACTTAGTAAACTTTCCTACTTCTAAATCTTCCAAAGTACGAAAGTACGAAAAAAAATGACTACAAATAGTGCTTTGTAACTAACTTCAATATTATTGATTACGAGATGTCCAATGCAATTCGAAAAAACGTTTTGTCAAATTCATTATAGTATCATATAGCCATTTCTTGATATTTTGTCAAATCAAATCAGGGAAATATTTGGTTTCTTTGCTCCTTACTTTTAAAAGACTAAACAAAGCTTAAGTTTGTGTATCTATAAAATAGCATATCTAATTTTCGATTTTGTTTTATTGCTGTCTTAAATAAAAATGTGCACTTTTTATAAATGTGCACTTTTTTTAAAATAAACTTTTTTTTTTAATAATGCAAAAGTTTTAACTATACACAATAATATGCTCTCCAAATTTGTTTCGCATTGTTTTACAGTTCTTTCAAATCCATTTATTTTATCAAAACTGGCTCTTTTTTATACATTTTACAACTTATATCCAAAATTAAATAATTAATGGAGTAATTCCATTTCCACTGGAAAAATCTAATACAAGAAATCCATGCATTTTATTTATACAAAAAATAGATGAATTATTTTATATCTAATTGACTTAATTTCTTTATCTTAATCATGAAATCATGGATAAAATATTTTAGTAAAAAAATTTAACTACTATCACTTGTCCACATATCCATTTGATTTTTAATGCAGATACAAAAATAACTCACTCAGTTATTAATATATGTATCAGTTGTATTCGATTTCATATGAAATATACTATATCATGTTTTAATATATGCAACAAACATAGGAAAATTAATTTGCAGTGTAAACAATAACTGGACGGTCACTGAATTTGAATTTTTATTATTTATTTATTTGAACAGAAAGATTTTGAAGAAGAAGCAGGAAAGTTATTTTTACTCTTTCCATATCATTTGGAAAAGAAGCTGAGTAATAAAATCTTGATTTTTTTTGTCGACAATTTATGGCCCTGGCAAATAATTTCAAAACAGAAAAATCCATTAAGTAATACACTTTTTCTTAATTTAATTGAAATTTCTTAAATTTAATCCATTTAATGAATTTATGTAATCCATAAAGATTACATTCATTTTGAAAAAATAATTTAAGTAATCGTCATTACCCTATAATTGCTTCATTTTAGAAGCTCAACTGAATGTCAATTTTAGGGTGTAATTTAGCAGAAATTTTAGAAAAATATTTGGAAAAATGTGATGATATGGAAAATATAAATTTTTAGTTGTCACTACAACTGAGAAAACCCCCAAACATTAAATATATTATTCAAGTTTCCAGAATATAAAAATGCACTCTCAGAACAGAATTTTTTTTTCATTTATTTACTTTTAGCTTTATAAATATGTCCTTATTAATACCGCATTAAGCTGCAATAAAAGAAATGCGCATTTGTATACCCAAAAGAATTCACATTCATAATTAAATCATGAATCTTCTCACTGGAGCCAGAATTAAAGATTCACGAGAACAATGGTAGTTGTGCAAAGAAAATATTAAACTTTGTAATAATTCCTCCCGAATAAGAAATTCCTTTTCTATCGATCGCAGACATTCAACAGCCTCGGGAAAATATTATCTAATCTCAGAAAAATCTTTCGGAGTACCTGCTGCTATTTGAATCGCAAATGTTTAATCTTCTTGTTTTCAATTTGAACTCGATAAGAAACTGGAAAAGAAGATTATTGTGTTCATGGTAGAAGCATTCATCGACTTGGTTCGAACAAAAGAATGGTATTAATTTGGGTAGGGACGACATAGTGTCGGTTTATTGCTTCATTAGCGTGCTAATGAAAAGCTATTGTGAAAAGAAGAATTTTCCGCCATTCTAATGATGGGCTGCGACTTTCTCCTCCATTGTATTTCGAATTCCATCTGCGACAATTATTCTTTTTCTGATGAAAAGAGTTCCTTCTTTTTTTAAGTTTCTTAACTCCTACGAAAATTCTGTTGAATAAAGAGTTATTTTTTTAAAATATTTGTTTCTGATCTCTTTTAAGAGGGAAAAGCTTGGAAGAGTATAGCTTTGTTTTATTGTACATAATAAAGGAAAGAAAAGTTGAGTCTCAGCGAAAGGCCCACTTCTTGTATAGAAGTCTACTTTTAATACACAGAAGAGTTCTTTCTTGTAATTTTAAACACATTCTCCTCTAATTCTTTAATTCAGAGGAAATACTTCGAATAGAATTACAAATATAATGATATAGACTGTGAAAGCACATAATCATTGTAAAACAAATGAGCGAAATTTTTATATTTTAAGGCATCTTCTCTCTGCCACTGAATTTAATAGTAGTCCTCTCGATTCTCAGGAAACTGAGCTTCAAGATTGCATCATTATCATGTCTCTAAATTATTTATTAAAAAGTTATATAAATATTAAATAAAAATAGTACCCTTAAGGTACATACGTAAGATCTGAAATGTTTTTTGCATTCCATTTAAAATTTTTAATGTTTATTCATATTACCTGATTACCGAAACGAGGCGTATATGGATGATTCTAGGATTGATCAAAATATTGGACTCTCATTAATCATGAAATACTTGAGAAAGATGAAATTTTCGATATCCATAACTTAAAATTAAATCAACATAATACTGTTTACCAAGTTGAGCTGGAATTCTGGAATCATTCTCAAGGATACCTGGATTCATGACGATATTGGACTGTCATCAATCTTAGAATTTTTGAGAAAGCTGAAATAATCGATATACACTCATGTCCATAAATTAAGAATAATTCAGAGTCACGCGTAAATTGAACTCTAAAATACATATATCACCCGTAAATTGACTACACATATCTTCAAAAATCATATGTAAATTGCAGTAAGCCACGAGATGACACAAATACTACGTCACAATGACGAGAGTGTAAGAGAGTGATGTATAAGGAATACAGGCAAAGAAGTAAAATTGTTCGCAAGCGCTTTCTAAGCCTTTCAGTGCAATAATCGCATAGTTATGACACAAAGACGCATTTGGAGGATTTTTTTACGTGGTGGAATTATCAACCGTCTGGAATGTGGGCGTACCCAGCTGGAAGCATTCGAGGAACTTGGAATCTCCCTGAGTGTCATGTTCAGGCTTTGGAAACGATTCCAATATTAAGTTAATGTGAGTAGATGTTAGAGCAGAGGTCGCCCCCGAGTTACAACGCAAAATGAGGACGGTATTTGGCAATTACTGCCAAAAGAAACAGACAAAGAATATCATCAGACCTGTCTTGTCAGCTCTCTTCAGCCACTGATACGATTGTTTCAAGGTAGACCGTCTACAGACGCTTATGACAGATTGGTCTATATTCTCGCAGGACTGTCTGATATGTCCACTTACTGCAACTCACTATCACCTGCGATGATCCTGGAATAGAGAGCATTGTGGACACTGCAACAGTGGGCTTGTGTGATGTTTTCCGACGAGTCCAGGTTTAGTTTGCAGTCTGATTCTCGTCTGAATTTCATATGGAAAGCGCCAGGTATCGTTAGCACCAAGAGAACATCACTGAACAAGACTATTACGGTGGTGCAGGATTGCTCGTTTGGGGAAGAATTATCATGGGTTCTAGAACTGAAATACATATTACAACATGTACGTACAGCGCACATCATACAACGTACATGTAACAACGTGTAAGTTTGTTTCGGGGCGCCATGGGCGCAGAATTCATGTTTATGGATGACAAATCCGTCCTCACCCCGCAAACATCGTAAACGAATGCCTTCGATAGGAGAATATCACCCGTATGGATTGGCCATCATTCTCACCGGAACTCAATCTAGTAGAGCATGTGTGGGACACGCTTGACGACGAGTTGTATCCCGTCAACCACCTCCTACATGTCTACCGGAACTTCGGAGAGCATTGCTTGATGAGTGGTGTAATATTCCCCAAGATCAGATCGATAATTTGATACTCAGCATGCCTAGGCGTTGTACGGACTGTATTGCATCTTCTGGGAGACATACTATGTATTAACCATCAAACCAACCATGTAATACTGGTGTTTTTTTGTAATTTGCTCCAGGGAGGGATTTTTATTAATAATATCAAATATATAGCATCTTTTTTTTACTTTTTACCTTTTGTTTAATATATAGGCTTTACAAATAAGTCACATTTGTTTTGCTTCTGACTCTTTCTTTTCCTGAACTTGCATTATACTTAATTTATGGACATGACTGTATATACATATGAATTAAGAAAAATAATATTATTTTCCAGGTTAAGTTGGCAGCGATTGATTTCCTTCCCTGAGTTTTGGAGAATCATTAACCGATTAGCATTCACACTGATAGCTAGTCCTCCATTGGGGCTCTGAGGAGTTCCTGGCTTAGATCTGCTTTTGTAATCGAGATTCAAAGGATTTTTGTTTAGCAGTTGATATGATTGGGTTCGACTAGGTCAAATGGCATGATGGCAACCCAGGAAAGGAACCTAACAATCGTCATGTGAAATGGGCCATATTGGAAAGTTTAAAAGTGAATATTCCGACTCTTTATACTTGTGTAAAATTTAAAATTGCAAAAAATTGCTAAAATTTGGCAATACAATTGAAAAATAATGATTCTAAATTACAGAGAACGGTCAGGGCGTACGTACCTTGAGTGGACACTCAGTAATCAGTAATATTTTTATTTTTTTTCATAACAATGCCTGCATTTTCATAGTATCTATACAGATTCTAAAAAAATAGACTTACCTTTATGTTTATATGCTCAAATGAGTGATGTTGACCATTATACGTTTATATGCCTTCTTACTAAAGAAATTACATTTGAAACAAGCTGAAGCTCAACATCGTGTTTTCTGGTTTAAAAACTTACAGAAAAGCTGCGTGTATCTAAAGCGCTTGGAGAAAAATTATGGATTTTATGAGGGTCTTCATAGCCAGCTGAGCCGGACCTAAAGTTTTTTTACTCTTGCATTTGCTGTCTCGAGAATTGTGGATTTGATTTTTTTAGTGGTTTTTATTGCTTTTTAGTGGTTTTATGTACTGGCTTGTACGGTTGGTTGTGGCGGCTCTTTTGCTCTTTTTAAATATTCAACCATCTAAAAGGATTTCTTCTTTAATGATGCCTTTCTAGATTTGCTTTTATATGAAACCAGTTTTAAAGCATTTGCATATGGGATTATTTGCTTTATGGGATTATTTATATGTTTTATATTCCTAAAGGTTAAGTTATGATATATATATTGTAAAATATATTTTAATAGCTTCAAATATTTTTTAATAATTTTGTAACCATTACTACTGTTTGTGTTTTTATTTGAGTAAATGTTTATACTATGTCTAAAATCACTGTTTTGTATAATCATATATTTTAAGTAATGTTTTGTTGTCATATATTTAAGTTGTTTTAAGTAATGTTTGAGTTACCGCTTTTGTTTCGGGTGATGAATGTATGTTTTTGCGTATTATTTCTCCACTAACCCACTAAAAGTTCCTGCCCCCAATCTGTTAGATTGGGTCAATGTAGGCATTAAATAAAAGAAGTTCAGACAAAATCTATGTTAATCGAAATGATCAAGCATCCTTAGGTATTCATGCAGGTATTCTTTCACCTATGAGTAAATATTCAATTTAAATCTTAAAATATATAAATATATCTTAAAATATATAAATATATCTTAAAATATATAAATATATCTTAAAATATATCACTATAAATTCGAGCAACCCTTCGTTAAATGCGGCAGCTGAATGCCTCAAGTATATATATATATGTGTGTGTATGTGTGTGTGTGTGTGTGTGTGTGTGTGTGTGTGTGTGTGTGTGTGTGTGAGTGTGTGAGTGAGAGTGTGAGTGTGCGTGTGCGTGTGCGTGTGCGTCTGTGTGTACATACATTATTTCCATCATTTTCTAAAAAAATCCTAGAGTTGTTTTACAAATCTTTCTTGCCGCAACAGATTTTACTTTTTAGGGAAAAATCAAAAAGCTAAGAAAAATCAATTTTATCATCGTAAGAGAATAAAATAATAATTCATCTGTTCGATGTAATCGGAAAGATCGAGATAGTGGTTTTGAGTTACGCTGGATGGAAAATTAAAATTGAAATTACGGTAATTCTTATTCTTAGAAGATACATGAAGATAACTAAAAACTGGACGTAACTATTATCAACTTATTTCACGGACGAAAATTAGAATATGTCCAAATATTTGAGGATCAAAGTCGTCTAATGTAGAATTAATTGTATTTCTTCATTGGCAAACTCTTTCGAATCATACGTTTTCGATACTTTAATTTGAAATAACAAGCTCTTATGCAATTATGTTTGTATTTTTAAAGTCTCTAACAAATAAAGCATCGTTATGAATTTGATCAATGAGTAAACCATAAACATAAATTTGTAGATTTCTTCTTCAAAAATTATAAAACAACGTATTCTTGGTGACACTTTAAACTGAAATATTAATATTTCCATATTATATTTCATTTGAATGAAGAACACATCTGGTACTTGCCCTACGATGCTTTATTGATAGAAGGATGTCTATCGATTAGCTCATTCGGTCTAGTTAGTTCATATCACAGAAACACCAAACTACGCAAATCTTCTTTTTTTAAAAGCCAGGAAGCGATCGATGTGGAAGAGTTGAGAGACTTAAAGTGAAAAATTTTACATGTGAGATAATTAGAGAATTTGAAAAGTTTCTATGGGAATTAAATTACACTGGGACATCAACTGGAAAAGAGAAACTGTAAAGGGTTGGATGAATGTCTTACTGATTGTCGTACTGTGTTCGAATTAATCTGAACTTTTAAAGCAAACCTTTTAGGTTGTCTAATATCAAACTGTTAATATTGTAATTTTCCCGTGCTGCACTATATTTTAAAATTTGAATCATTCCATTATTACAAAATTATGATAGATAATAATATTTATAATATTTTGCCATAAAGTTAAGAATTTTTCCCAGTGGAAACATTTTTGAAATAAATCAGTTTAGAACTAGATGAGATATTTTCTAACAAAAGGAAATAACGGGAGTAATACTGTAACAAGAAATCAGATTTCTACCTCATTATTGAAATTTTTGATTGATAATGAAAATAATCAAAAAATAATTACTGAATTACTTAATTTAAAGTGATAATAAAAATACTTAGAATTAAATTACTTAGTTCATTTACATAAATTGTATTTAATAATTCCATCATTAATAATTTATTTATATCCAAAAATCATTAATATTAAAATATTAAACAGCACATGAAGGGGATGGGCAGAATATCAAATTGTCTTCTTCAGGCTATGAAGAAATCGAATGATCAAATTTACTTATCTTATTTCTATCATATTTACAAAATTTATTAAACTACATGTATAAATATCCTGGATAATTGTTTTGAGAGATAAATTTATGTTATCAATAAAGCATTTTACACAATAAAAGTCTTACATTCGATCTGAAGTTTGAAATATATATTTATAGATAGTATCGACATAAAAATAATTACCTGATTCAATCCAACTTTCTAATATCAGTTATAAACAAGCTAATATTGAAACTTATACAAAACCGAGTATTTGAAAAAGTCTGGAAATTAAATAATTTCTGAAAATGGTTTGCAATTTTCTTTATTATGTAATTTTGCAGTAAACATTAATGGCTAAATGTGGGTTTGTAATAAATATTATTTTAATGATTAAATGGCAATTCGAGATTACATTGAGTCAAAGATTGATTGATTAGTTAGATTAGGAAATTGATATAACAGACAATTTCTGATGCCAATAGCACAGCAGTAATGTAGATTCAGAAGTGGTTAGTAAAGCTCATAGGTTTATATTACCCCGCATTTATAATCGAAACTGTCAAAATAGAAAAAAAATTATTTAATAATTTATTCCTTTTAGAGCTAATAAAATCTGCCTTTTTTCAAACAAATTTATTTGTCTTTATAAAATTTCAGTGCTAATTTGAATGTTATTTTTATACAAAATAAAATGTAAATAATTCATTTTCATAGAAAAAATCTTAGGGATAGATAATACATGAAATTATTAGCAAATGAAATGCACTTCCCTTCTCCTATATTGTACAATATACGTACTTCTCCTCTATTGATAATATTAAATAATATTAGCAATATTGTATAATAATTTTGAATATTGAATCGCACAATATTTTATAATACAATATAAGATTCTACGCTACTTGCGCATAAACATTCATCTATAGATTCAACTATCTGACAAAATCCGATTAAGTAAAACCTGAATATTAAATTATCACATATATATCTTTCTCTAATATACTTTAACTCATATATAAAATATTTTTTCATCTCTAATGGATCTAAATTAGTGCATGACTGTAAAAAAAATCTAAAAGCAAACAAATTATATCTGAAGGAAGAATGCTTAGTTTAGTTATATTATTATGTTTATAACGTTTAAAGCCCCACTTGGACTATTTTGTGACGGATCCAGTAATTTTGAACCACGGTCAGATTTCGAGGATGACATCTAAGCTGCCACTCCTTCTCCAAACTTCCGCACCACACCAGCGGAAGAGCACATGCCTCCCAAAGATTTAGCGTGCACCAAACCCGTTTACACGACAGTTATTCGGTGGAATCGGGTTTTGAATTTGTAAACCTCAGGTTCCGAAGAAAAGATCTTACTACCGGTCCTGAATGCTTATGAAAGTAACGTAACATAAAGATTAACGAAGACTTTATAAGATGAATGAATTATAAGAATTCAAAATTTAACCATCGAATTTTCAGCTACTATCCCCATTGGCCAAATACTCAAATTGCTGCCCAAGATTTCAAATACCTATTTTGAAATACACACTCCATTCCTTTTCTCAATCCTTTACATTTCAAAAATATAGAAGGAAACGGGAATCTAAAAGATATAAAGTCACAATTCCTTTCGGGTCTGGAAGAATAATGTGTTTCTACTGATAGTCATTTAGTATTTACTAGAATAAGACTAAGTTAAAAGCATGTAAATGCTTATGAAAATCATTAAATCACATGTGCTTTGCATTCTTGTTTGAAATCGTTTAAATTTGATTGTTGTGAATAATTTGTTACCTTTTCTACATTGTTTTCACAGCAATCTAGTAAATCTGCTAAGTGATTACGTTCAGTAGCATTCTCCTTCATAATTGTCAAAATTGCCTCCGTTTAATTAATGTTTCGACTTTAGCAAATCAGACAAATCTTTGCTTTTATTTGGTTGGGAATAATAATTGAGCAAATCTTTCAAAAGTCAGAAGGTGTTTGTTCACAAATTTTTGTACATAAGTAGTATAATTATATTTTTCTTTCCTGGTGTAATTTATTTTCACATTCCTATGTAATAACATCATATTATGAAATCATAAATACTGGATAATGAAGTATAAATACGGTTTGAACAGTGAAAGGAAATTTTAAGTTTATTTTAAATATTTATTTTATTTCCTTCTTTTTGAAATAAGTATATTTTTGTAAATAAAAATAAATTATATTATCATTTAATTTATAATTAAGGAACCATATTATTATTTAACTAATTTATTTACAAGTTTCTTTTTGAAATAGTTTGATTTGTTGTTAGAGCATATCGGACTTCCATATTATGGTTAGGCAGAATTTTTTTTTAAATTTTTTTTTCAGAAATTCATATGGTAATGTTATTTTTAGAGCAAGGTAAGAATTAAGGGCATGATAAAGATTTTAAATAAGATAACGGTTAAACTTATTTAAAATTTATATCAGTCATTTAGGTTTAATTTCATAAAGCATTCATGCTTCAAAATAAGAAAAATTTATTCATCATCTGCATTTGCGCATGTGCCATGAGTCCATTATTTGCATTTCCAATTTCGAATCTAGTACTCATTAAATTGTGGGAATAAGTAAACAGTATGAACTTTAATCATCATCCCGTATTAAGCTTTCTCGAACTTAACTGGAACGTATTAAAATTTTCATCAATAATAGATCCCAATTTCATTGAACAGTCTTAATTAACATGCATTAGAAGCAGTGGATTGAATTGGGTTCCAAGTCCAATATATCCTGTTAAATTAAGACATTTTGCAATATCGTCGCTTTAATAAGTGATTAATGTTCATTGTTGGAGATATTTGTAGAATATATAACTAAATCACAAGAAGCTGCACTTTTCACAATTATATTTGCAGTCATCTCTAATAATAATTACTATGAATAAAGATGAATGTGTGCGTATGCGTGCGTGCGTGTGTGTGTTTAGGCGCCTGAGAAGTCGAGTTTGTTCGACCTAGGGCTATTAAATTAGACGCGTATATACACTGGAGATTGGGAGGTCGTTTTTTTGGGGGAATTTCAGTTCACTAAAAAATAAGCTGAATTCGGATGTTTTCCAAATAATTTTCGAAATTATTATTATACAAAAATGAAATTTAAACAATTATCTTTTTAGTGATACTAATTTAATAACCATGCAAACTTTTAATAAATTTTGGAATTTTTTTAATATGCATATATACACGCAATGATATCTCTTAATCTTATTTAAACCCTAATTAATTTCCTGATTTTTATCTCAATTTAGTGCATGTTAATATCATTCTAAAATGTTCTCTTATTTCCTGATCCAATTCCCATTTTTTTTTATTTAGTTTTATACGCGCTTTTTAAGAACTGATGAATTCAGTATGTTCTCACGCTCCGAGTGAAGAGAGAAAAATCCTTAATGCTTACAGTATTATTTTAAAGATACCTAAGATTCCTGTCTTAAGTTGACGCTTATCAAGGAAACCCTTGTCAAAATATCTTAATGAAATCACTGAAGAGATCAATTTCGCTCTCTTCGGCTCTTCTGTTGCGATGCAACCGAACGCATCACTTACCGCTTTTTATCTGTACAAATTATGTTTCCCGGAATGAAATAAAGCGTTAAGAATAAAGCTAAAAATTTCAAAAGTATCTTCTATTCGTCCATGTAACTACTTAAACATGTTTACACACACATGTATATATAGATTATTTTCCAAATCTTTTTACATTGTTGTTCAGAAATTCAAGCACTATTTTTGTTTCATGAAATATTGAATCCAGGACATTTTTCCGTTGTCGAATGATAAGAATGAAAGATTATGTTAATTATTTGTGTAATTTAAAAGATAAATAAAAGGGCTCATCTGCTTGGTCTTGTTCCACATTTTCTTAAATATCATTTCATTATATGCGTATTTCGTTTCCGTAAATTGTCTTTTAAGATGTAATTTCTTTTTTTTTTTAAATATTCATGTATACACTTTCTATACAAAGTACGAATAAATACTATACGAAGATATTTTACTCACATTTAATTAATATCATTGCATTTATTTCATGAACTATCAAATTTCTGTTCCTGTTCAGTGAAAATGAAAATCTTTTTTTTAATATTTAATGAACAGTTTATCGAAATCTAAATTTTCTGATCAATTCGAAATCTAGTGCAGAGTGTTCAGAATTATTTAATCATTTTAACACCTTGAAGTTTTAATAAATAAAATTTTTCGCAATTAATATTTGTTTGTTCTTTCTTATTTTAAAGGATTCTTTTATTATTTAGAATAGAAAGATCCTAACACTTCGTTTCATCATGAGGAAATTGAAATAATTTAATCTTTGTTAAGAAATAAAATACATGTATTAATTTTTTTTTTTTTTTTTACTATTTCGTCATTTTTGCATTTATTTTTAAACGTGATCATTGTAATTTCTACTTAGAGAAGCGAAGCAATTTAAGAAAAAAGATTTATAATTAAAACCTTGTAATATACATTTATAAATTGTGATCTATAGATGTGCTTCATTTTAAATGCCACAATCATGATTATAAAGGCAATGGTTAGCGTTACTACCTCTTTTAACAAATGCTAACACTGTGAGTTTTAATGAGTTCTTAGATGCAATCTGAGCATAATTTTATACACGAGCTTAATTTATTCTTTCCAGCTATTCATTTGCAAACTGTTATGTAGTTATTAAATAAAATGAATAATTTATAAAAGAAATAATACTTTATATCCGAGAGAAAACAGTTTGTTTTTAACTTTAATGATTAGTCTTATGATCTCAAGGAATTCGCCGTTATGATTACTTGCTGAAAAGTGCTAAAAACTGATTTTTTCCCCAAAAACATGAAAGCGTAGCTTAGCAGATAATTTATTCTAGGTTATTTTTTTTATTTAAATTTCAAATGAGTTTACTTCAAATTTCACAGTTATAAATTTCATTAATAGTGTATAGAATACCATATGTACGATGAATTCCATTTTCATTTTTGCTTGAATAATGCTTTCTTTTAAGACATTTTGTTCCTTTTGTTGAAAAGCTTAATAGACATCATGTTTATCTAACTATATGCACTTTTTTTCAAATTCTTGATTACATAAAATTAAAATGATTTTATGTTTATATATTCTAGAAAATAAGATGAATATTTCAACTTCCGTTTTACTGCATGTACATATAAGAGGAATAATCGGCATTTCTGAAATAATATGGAGTGAAAGGTTAAATTTTCACTCCATTCATATCTAAAAGATGAACTCCAATGGATGATTTGCAATATGAATTTTAACGCACATACACATTCTTTTGAAGATAATGAAGAAAACTATTCTACCTTATTGCATTAATTCGTATAATGAACCCAAACCCAAGTATAATCTTTTAGCCACAACAGTTACATTCCCACATGGCTAGATACAAAGTTATCTCATTTAATGTAATTAATTTATATAATATGTTATTAATTTTTATTTTATATATTATTAATTTTTAAACTTTAAAAGGAGGCAATTATACAATTATAATATTATATTTGAGGAATTTCAGAATTATTGTAATCTGGATCATAATAGTGAAAACATTCACAAAATTAGGAAATATCTCTTTGGTTTTAGAAAAAATAAAATGAAATGGTTTATGAATTGGAGATTATGATGATTTGGAGATTTAAAAATTTTTTCACTAAATTTATACTTCTTGATCTAATTAAATTTAAGCCCAATATTGGGACAAACGATTTATTATTTAATAATAAAAATAATTTAAACAAAGAATTTTGTGTAGTAAGATTTTTGGATATTAACTTCGAAAAGCTAAAATTACCTAAAATTGTGCATAACAGTAAAGTATTTTTTCCTTTAAAGGATAAAGCAACTGTTTCAATTGCGTGTAGTTATACATCAACTTTAAGGAAACAAATTAGTAATTATAATTACTATAGTAAAATTTTAGAAAAAATAAATAAAACAGATTGTAACTGTAACAAAGAAATCGATAAAGATTATATAGACGTTGATAAAGGCCATATTATAACAGGAAATTAAAAAAATTATTGATTCCAACACTTTAAGAGATTTAATGGAAAGAGGAACCAAATTCAGATTGAGAGAAAAAATAAACAATAAAAAAATCTTAAATTCTATTGGATATTTTTATTTCTATTTATATTTTTATTTATTTTTTATTTCTAGCCGCCTTTGGCGACCAGCCGGTTCGCCAATCTTAATGTTCGTTTAAATTTTAATAATTAAATAGGTTGAACCGGAGTTTAACCCCCTTCTTCGCCAAGTTGCGATAACGCTCCAAAGATGGCAATCTTTATTATGCACTATAATTGAACATCTGCTCCTTTGCTTTTGAACATTTCGCAAGGTCGTTGTTGGCGATTTTTAAAAATTGCTCCAAGCAGGAGGTTAAACTCCGGTCGTACCATTAAATATTTCACGCAATTCCAACTTTAATAGATTCTTCGGCAAAATATTTTAAAACTTCAAATTTTGATAGTCATATAATTCACTCATAATATTATAAGGGCCTTCAGTCATAGCCTGATATGTATCTCTCTAATTTTCTGTTACCCCTCATAGAAATTATGCTTTAAATTAAAGTGTAAATGATTAATCTGCAATTAATATAATAATATTTTTTACTGAAACAAAGCATTTTTTTAATACTATGATTACTGATAATAGAGTCACTGAGCGTTTACACTTTATGGGCACTAAAGAATATCTTTCTTAATTTATGTAATATCTCAAGAATTTGTCAACAAAATTTTCTCAGATTCATCATGAACAGATCGATTTATTAACAATGTTTAATTTTAAATGCATCAAACACTAAAAAAATGAAATGAATTGTTTTAAATAATCGGTCGAAAACAGGTTTAAAAAAATACTTAAAAAACGATGTACTTAAAACTATAAGCATATACAAAAAAGTATATAACTAACATAAATACAATTTAATTACAAAAGCATCCAATTAACCTAAAAATAATTTAAATCATTGAAAATAGGTTAAAAAAAAACTACTTAAAAAACGATGTACTTAAAACTATAAGCATATAAAAAAAAATTATAACTAACATAAATACAATTTACTTAAAAAAGCATGCAACTAACCTAAAAATAATTTAAATCATCCGTTGGTTGCCATGTCAACAGTCAGAAAACAATGCGCATGCGTGAATTTTCTTCGCCAGTTACGTTAACGCAAGTGCGTGAATTTTTCTACGCCAGTTGTGGTAAAACTATGCAGATTTTACATTTTTAATTTCCTTTATTCTGTGTTATTTTAATTCAAAAGTACTTCAGAATGAATGTGAAACATGGATTAATTAACAATGTTTAATTTTAAATGCAAAAAACATTAAGAAAATAAACAGAATCGTTTGAAATAATCCGCCCAAAAATGTTAACCCTAGCCTCAATTCTGTTGGGAGAAAAAAATAACTGAAAGTCGGCGGTGGGGAAAATGGAAGATTTTTTTGGCGGAAAAGTTGGCGGTGGGGAAAATGGAAGATTTTTTTGGCGGGAAAGTTAGTTTTTAACTAATAATTAAAATTCTAATTAAAATTTCAAAAAAAGGGACCCCAGGTGCACATTCCCGACCTCTAAGGTATACATGTACCAAATTTGATAGATGTATGTCAAATGACCTGACCTGTAGAGCGCCAACACACACACACACACACACACACACACACACACACACACACACACACACACACACACACACACACACACACACACACACACACACACATTGAGCTTTATTATAAGTATAGATTATCGAGGAAATACCATTGCGGAAGGTTTCGAAGAATGGAAAGTGAGAATTTTAGAGGAAATTAAGACAAAAATGAATGCAGATATTAACAGATTTAAACAACGAGGGATTTATTTTAACAAAACATTAAAAGAGAAATATAAAATTTAAAAGAGAAATTTGTTATCACAGTAATAGATAAATCAGCAAATAATTTCTGTTTAATTTGTAAATATTATTATAGAGAACTATTAATTTATGAATGTAACTCTAATGCAGCTTATATTTTAAATAATACGGGAAAAAAGGAATTAGATAAAAGAATGCTAGCATTCGCGAAAAAAACTGAAATTAAGACTTGCTCTCTAAACTATCCTTATTTGTTCCCAACAGTTAAATTTCATAAAAAAAAAAAAAAAAACCAATTAAAATTCAGATTCGGGACTTATAGCACTGGTAGTTATAATTACTATACGGGAAAACATTTCTTTAAATATTTGAAAATTATCCTGAATAAAATTAAAGATGAAGATAACTTTATAATTAATAGTAACAAAGAAGTGTTACATTTTCTAAAAGAAAACAACATTAATAAACTTAATACTTATGACATTGAAAATTTATACACCAATCCGCCTCAAGAAAAATTAATAAATGTCTGTACTTTTATATATCAAGAATATTTAAATGAAGATAATATTACAAAAAATAACTGGCTAGAATTATGTGACTTTAATATTACCGAAAATTACGTTTTGAATGGAATTAATTTTTATAAACAAGTCAAGGGCATTCCAATGGGAACAGCTTTCTCAAGTGCTTTAGCCAATATTTCTCTGCATTACTATGCAAAAAAAAAAAAAAAAAAAATTAAACACAATTTAATAAACGATTGGAGATACATTGATGACTTAGTTTTGGTAAACTTAGATAATACTAATATTGTTACTAATTGTTATCCAAAAGATTTAATTCTAACTGAAACAAATAAAAATCATCTTGAAGCTACCTATCTGGATTTAAAAATTGAAATTTCTAATGGTAAAACACTAGTTGGTATCTGCGATAAAAGGGATGAATTCAATTTTAAAATTGTTAAATTCTGTAATTATCATTCTAATTTAAACTTCAAAATTTTTAAAACTTTATTTTTTCCACAATTTAATAGAAATAAAAGAGTTTGTAATAACAAAATTTCGTATATTGCAGCAAGAAATAATCTCATTAAAAATTTAACTACTAATGAATTTCCCAGAAACTAAAGCAATATAGAAATTTTAATAAAAGAAGGACGGGTTCGCTTCTAATCTTTTGACATAAATAAAAATAGACTTTCCGTTACATTTTAACTAACTCACTAGTTGGCTCTGAGACTCTCCAACTATTTATTACTTTGAATGACGTGGCATATCTAAGTAGAAACAGAGTAAGACACGGGAAACAATAAAGAACATGATGGGACACATTTTTTGTTAGATGTTATACCTGCTATGATTAATTGTGAGTGTTCTTTTATAGTTTATATTATGTTATTGTAATTTTAGCTCAAATTGGAGGTTGTATTTTTTGTAATTTATTATTTTATTTCTGTAAAAAATGGTGAATCTCTTTGGCCTTAATTTCAGGGGATTTTCAAGTCACGAGGGGTCAATATTGTTGGACAAAAAATCAGACCCCTCACACACACACAAAAAAAAATCCCTTGTTTTGAATCCCTGCCTGAGGGTGATCCTTGAGAAAATCTTCAGGCCGGATTCTTTTTTTATTTTTGATTGTACTTTTGATTCTATTTTTATTCCTTTTTATTTTTACTAATTTGGTTATGTTCATCTGTGTTTAAGTAATAGCAGCATTAGCGCTCTCTAAATATAATTGTGCTTTTTAGTTTTCTTTAGATTGTTTTGGAAAGGAAGTTAACAACTGATTTGAGTAGGAATTAGGTTAGAATAATGAAGGAAAAAGTGCGAACTTTTTCTGAAAGGAAATTAAAGTAATTTGAAAAATGTATGGAATTTTGAAAATATTTCTTGATGTGTTTTCATATAAAAGATATAGTAATCTGTACATTGCTATTGAGTTTTCAAAAAGCTATATGGAACAAAACAATTGGAGTAAATTCACAGAAACCGAAATAAGATTTAATTTGAACATATGAACATTTTTAAGTATGTTTTTGTAATGGGAACTGACAAGCATTTATTTTTAAATTAATACATTTTTTGCCATTACTTAATATGTTATTGATATTTTAAAACTAATTTTAAAAGGAGAGCCTCTTTGATAGTTTTATTTATAATAATTGGTGTGAATCTTAAAGAATTTATAAATGCGTTAGCATTTAAATATCTGAAATGATGACCAGAATTATTCAATTTAATTATTTAATTTTAGTTTAAAACCAAAACCAAAATATCAGCCATTTATTTCTTGTGAATTTTTCCAAATAGTATGATCTTCAAATTAAAGTTACTATTAACTACATTTTAAAGTATCTACATGCTATCGGTAGTTAATTTAGAATAATTTTCAGTCTGTTTTAATGCATATTCCCAAAGCTTATTACAATTTTTGGAATAAGAATAGCGCTACCCGTACGGCAGCTGATTTAAAAATACATTGCTGTTTTATTGTCTCTTCGGGTTGTTGATTTCAAAAATACACATTTTTAATCAAGACAACCACATATTTGTTTTAAATTCCTTTCGTTTTTTTTTCTTTTGTTTGGCAGTGCAGTTTTATTGAGATATTAATCTCTGAAGAAGAACACAATGTGCCTTTAACAAATCAGATAAAATTGCATCAAATATATTCTTCAAATTATCCATTTGTGTCTTTCAAATTTTTCTCAATATAGTTGAATTCTTCCAAATTTAATTTCGTATTATAATATTGATTCGGGTTCCCATATACGTCTCAATCAACTGCCTATATCAATATGCAGTTTATTGAGATAATATTAATTTCCGAAGAATAACTTTTTGTACTTGTAACAAATCAGAAAAAATAGAATGAAATATATTCTTTAAATTATCCATTTGTGTCTTTCAAATTTTTCTCCATATAGTTGAATTCTTCCAAATTTAATTTCGTATTTTAATATTGATTCGGGTTCCCATATACGTCTCAATCAACTGCCTATATAAATATGCAGTTTATTGAGATATTAATTTCCGAAGAATAACTTTTTGTACCTGTAACAAATCAGAAAAAATTGAGTCAAATATATTCTTCAAATTATCCATTTGTGTCTTTCAAA
Source organism: Argiope bruennichi (assembly GCF_947563725.1). Classification (NCBI taxonomy): domain Eukaryota; kingdom Metazoa; phylum Arthropoda; class Arachnida; order Araneae; family Araneidae; genus Argiope; species Argiope bruennichi. The sequence continues at coordinate 105,278,611 of NC_079152.1, forward strand.
TTTTTCTCCATATAGTTGAATTCTTCCAAATTTAATTTCGTATTTTAATATTGATTCGGGTTTCCATATACGTCTCAATCAACTGCCTATATAAATATGCAGTTTATTGAGATATTAATTTCCGAAGAATAACTTTTTGTACCTGTAACAAATCAGAAAAAATTGAGTCAAATATATTCTTCAAATTATCCATTTACGTCTTTCAAATTTTTCTCCATGTGGTTGAATCCTTTTTCATTTAGTTTCACATTGTAATATTAATTCATGTTCCTCCTTACTCTAGACTTTTTAGGGAAAAATTCTACTTAATTTAAATTGGATTATAATCGATTATCTTTGCTGAATGTTTTTTTGAAATGGTTGCAACATATGTTTTAGAGTTTGCTTTCTTATTACATAATACTTCTTACCTGATTAATAAAATTCAAAATGATTTGCTTCTTCTTGACATAATTCGTTTTTGATAGAAAAATAAAACTATATATATATATATATATATATATATATATATATATATTTAATTTGTCTTAGCTTTAATTATACGTTAATTTTTATTATTATGTTTCAAGTAATCATCTGTAATTTTATATTTTTAATTCATACTTCATTCACTTTGTTAGTATTTAGTTACTTTAGATTTGTTATGATTAATTTTTATTTTTTCTTTCTTTTATTTAATTTTTTTTTCTTATTGCCTCTTTTTCATTTCCTGGGTTGATTTTATTTGATTTTTGTTTTAAGTGCAAAAATGGGTATTATCTGCTCCAGGATCTAATACTGCCGAATCTCGTACCTCCTCTTGCTCTATATTTTGAAACAAATTGGAAGTAAAATTTTCAAATCCGTTTTTCCTATTCATATTGATGCAGAATAATTTTTATTTTATATTAACTTACTACATATTATTATGATTATTTCATTAATTCATTATTATGATTAATAATGTTATACATTATTAATAGACATATTTTGTGTGTATTGTATAGTTTTTTCCCTAATATATTATGAATAATTTTTCGATTATTTATTTTTGATCAATTATCTTATAATTTATATATAAAATAAAAATTTTCCTCGCCCCATCAATCCATCTCCAACTTTTCTTCTTTAAATAGAGAGAGTATATGTAATGTATGATAATTAAACAAACAATGAAACTCGGAAAATTCTTTTAATTAGCGAAATTAGAATTCAATTTCTTAAAACGCCACAGGCAAAAACAAACAAACACTGAATGATATTACATTTTTTTCGATTATAATAAAACCAAAATCATTTAATTTGAAAGCAAGTGGAAATAATTATAATGCATTACCAACAAATTCAAGAATTTGTTGCTCAAATTTCTAATAATTTTGTATTTTTTTATATAATTATTTCTAGTGAAACTGCCAAACTTTTCATGAGTGTTTTTAAAAATGAAAATAAAACACGATTTATTTAAGTACTGATCAGGTAAGCACTGTTTAGAAAGTATAACTTATTCCTTTATATAATGATCAAGAATTGCATTTTTAAATGTAAAAAAATGGAATTTGAAAATTTAGAGAAGTTTACTTCCACTCAAAAAACAAGTATGAAGTCACTAATTATCAGAAGTGAATGCTGTGATAAATGAATGAAAATTGATGTTGAAATAAGTGACTAAACAATGAAAGTAACTTCTTCAATAGTGTTTCATATGCAAAAATATAAAGGACGCATCTTATTTTTTCTCCAATTTAATTTTTAATTTTGTTGTCATTTATGATATAGGAAATCAATTCAAAGGTTTCAATGAATTAAGGTAAAGGTGGTTATCAAAATAATGAATTGGTGCATTATCATCCTGGAAAATTTCATCTCCTGCAGTAAACAAAGTTTGCATCATAGGATGGACCTGGTCAGCTAAATTTTCTCTATATTTCATCCTATTGATTCTTCCTTTCAGAGTTCCAATGGTCTAGCAGAAAACCACGACTTGGCTGCATATCATCACATATCATGACAGATCAATCTCCATGCTTGACATCCAACATTATACGCTTGTACAGGTGTCCTCCAAACGTGCACACGTCCTGTTGTAGGGAAAAATATGAAACACGACTCATCAGACCATATTAGTTTCTTCCACTTATCAATCGACCAGGTTTAGTGAGTGTGACACCTCTGTAGACGACTTTTATCATAAACATCTGTGGCAAGCGGCTTGGGAATTCCTGCTCTGCCATAAATGTTCTGTTTATGAAGGTATCTTCTAACTGTAATCACTTACACTAGAGAATCCAGGTGAGTATTGAACTCCGTGGTTACTTTTGCTGCAGTTGTTCGCTTTTTACATTACAATAGGCTTTAATACCTTTCAGTCTCTTTCACTGATCTTCTTTTTCCGCCCACTATTTTGCAGCCGCCACTACTTTAGACACCTCGCCTCTAGAAACGCCTAAAAGTTAGTGTGTTTTGGTGACACTTACTCCAGCTAGACCGGCTCCTACAATTTGGTCTCTTTGAAAATCTGAGAGGTCCAAAATTTTACACTTTTGAAAAAAATCCAAGAATTACAGAACTTTAATAAAGCTAACACATACTACCAGGATATATATATATATATATATATATTGCTATTTATAAAAAAAACCTGATGGCTGTTATTATATTTTAATACTTGCGAAGCGCATTCGAAAGTGCCACTTTTATTCACAAGTGTTTCCATTATTTTGATAATCACTTATATGTGATTACGTTTGTGATGAACTTTCTGAAAACGCTTTAAAATTATTATATTTTTGATATATGAACGATATATGAAACCAAATCATACTAATTAAATACCATAACATTTTTGAAAAAAAATATTTTGGAGTAAAATGTGTCTGTTTTTGGCTAAAAAGAGGTGTGAAGCAAAATGATAATTTGAAAAATATTTGGTTACTGTTTATGAAATGGTTTGTTTAAAAATTTGCAGATGGTTAAAAAAAATAGCAGTTAACTGGTTCCTGAACTAAAAAATAAGCTGTATTAAAAACACCTTTTAAATATTGTGGTTAGATTTATAAATAATATAAAATTTCCAATTTTTATTATTCATTGTGAATTATTAAAACAATTCTAGAATATTACTAATAGATTCCTTATTCTCTAGTTCAGGAATTGCAGAACATATTCAGAAATTATTATACCAAATTTGAATAAAAAATATGCAACAGATTTTAGTTTATGAATTTTTTTCATAAAAAAGTTCTACCAAAGATTAGATTAATCAAATGTCATTTTTGAACAGGGCATTTGAAGTTGTATTCATAGCATTCAAATTATGTAAATGCAAATATAAAAATCAGTGTAACAACCTAAAAAGGTATTTAGAAATAAAATGTAAACGGTTTTATAAAGAAAAATGTTCAAAATTAAGAATATTAAACGAAAAGAATGCATATTTCCTCAAAAAAATGGACTTTTAATGTAATTTCCTACCTTAAATATCATACAATTGATTTCACTTTTTCCTAAAAGGACATTTAGATACAGTAGTATTCATATCATTACAATGAGAATACTAAATAACGACAAAATTAAACTAGAAATTTGAAGCACTAATATGTACTTCGTTGACTCTTTCTTTGAGAAACTAACTAGATTTATCTGGAATGAAAGACCATAGATAAATACTTGGAAATACGGCAGTAAAACATCCATACACTATTCCATTCAACCTCTCGAACACACCTGGGACTCAGTTGATGCAGTTAAGACAGCTGAATAGAGAAGATTTTGTATGGAATAGCTCATCGGCTGAGTAATTGATATCGCCGCAAAGAGCAGAATGTGTGAAGATTCTTTCCTTTTAAAGATGTGAGTGCGATCGATGAAAATGAATCGAGAGTTCTGTTATGCAGAATTTCGCAGGAAAAATAACAAAATTTGCGAGATTTCTACGAAAATTAAATTATATCGGAACTTCAAACGGAAAAAAAAAGAAAGCTATAAAGGGTTTTATAAAACCCTCTCTTTGTTTGCTTAAACCAAACTGTTCTAGACAGCCATTTTTTATTTTAAGCGTATTTTTAGTCTGCTTCGACTAATAAGTTCGAATTTCAAAAGTGACTCGCAGTTTTTATTAAAGGATTTAAATTCCTTTTTAGAATTTCTTTAATTGACCTTAATAAAATACTTTATTTTTTATATGTGTTGAATTAAGCTTGATTATACAATGCATAAGCGGCGGAAATTTTAAATTTTAAACTCTTTTGTTTTTCGTGGTGTTTTTTTTTTTCTCGTTCAAATGTTTATAAAATTTCTGCTTATCTTCATCTAAATAAGTTATTTATATGTAGAATTGGAGTGTGAAATATTTAACTTCCCTTACTCATTTTTTGTCATAAAATAAATCTATATAGTAGTTTAAAGTTTTATATAAATAAATGGTAAAGCTTTAAAAACAAATAAGGCTGAAGCAGAAAGAAGTTTTTTGGAGATAGAGTTAGAATGTCAAATTCATATTCATTTTATTGCATGAAAAGCGTTTTCATATAAAATTAATTTATTTCAGTTTCTTTGCATTTGTGCGGGTTGAGGTTCGAACTCGCAACGTTCGGGTTCATAGCCGAGTAACAAAGCCACTAGACAAAAGTGTACACTCTTCTCCGGAAGTTGTTAACTGGCTTATAATGTTACCACCACAACAGTCCCCCACCAGTGAGTCGGTAGAGTTTATCGCGCCAGTTATGGCGAGCGACGAACGTTGTAATCGCGCCAAGTGTTATGGCGGGCGACGGCAAGCGTGTGTGAGTGGTTGCTGCCGGTAGATGGAGCCACGACAGCTGAATGAAGGATGCGATTGTTCAGAACCAGGGTCACCAATGTGCGGGTTGAGGTTCAAACTCGCAACGTTCGGGTTCATAGCCGAGTAACAAAGCCACTAGACAAAAGTGTACACTCTTCTCCGGAAGTTGTTAACTGGCTTATAATGTTACCACCACATATTCATTATGTCATAAATTAATAAAAAATTAAAATAAATTAGTGCGATAAATTAAAGATTTATTCAATTCATAAAACTTTGAGAAATAATAAGGATTTTGCAGAGATCGCATCATAATAATTAATGGATGGATAAAATAGTCTGTTTGGATATCGAAAATTTAAAATGCGTATTTCTTAATGAATTATTCAAATGAATTTATAAATAAGCATTTTAAATGTTTACTACTTTTATATTAGAAATATTGAAATACTAGAATTACATTTATATTATCTGCTTATCGAATTATTGTTCAAGAAACCATCTGTTGATTGAAAAAAACAAAACAATATGGTTTTTTTTATTGAGCTATTTTTATTTAATCTTCAGTAAAGATATGAAAATTTCTTTCTAAGTTCCTTATTCTACAAGCTTATTTGTTCATTTTAAATCAGATTTTACATCTGCATAAGCACTGGCGGAAATTAAAAAAAAAGTTATAATACATGTTTGATATAAGTAATACATGATGAAATATAGTCACTTGAGATATATAACATAACAAATGATGCATCTTCTATATTCCTTCATAAAATGCTAAAGAAAAGAAACTATTAAGCAAAATGACAGATTTAATGTGCAAGAAGTAAAATATATATATTATGTTTTTATTAAGCAAAAACTGGTTATTTCATCTCACATTAACATTATTTAAAATTCTCAAGCAAATAACTATCAACCCGATAATATGATTTCAGAATACATTTAAAAAGTATACTTTTCTATTCTTTATTATTAAATAAATTTCCTGCAAAAAAAATAATATTAAGTAGAGGAAAAGTTTCGTGGATGAAGGAAATTAAGAATGATTAAAATTGCCTTCATATCACTCATAGTTCACCATGCTCTTATATTATTAGCAATGCTAGTTGTGCACCATAGCTAGACCTGTACAATGCAGGTAGACAATAAAAACTCGTACAGAGAAGACATTTTTTCTTATTAGCCATTAGCACCTTTTTCTGGAGGATTTTAAAATATATTTTGCACGATTTACAACTATTTAATATCTGTTTAGAGTATTCTTGTACAGTATCCACACTTTGATTCACAGTGTATAACTTTTTTCATATGTATAACTCTGATTTCCGTGATTTGCTTTCTATGATCCCTCAAGTTAGCCTTTTTAGATTTATAAAAAATATAGATTTTAATAATCAAATTTAAACACTAGTCAAGCCATTTAGTACTGTACCATACATTAAAAAATTATCATTCAAGGATTTTATTTAGAGTTGTTTTTACATTTTTAGACTTTTGAATTTGTTGACATTCCATATTTTTACTTTATTACAAATTGATAAAAAAATGTTTTAATACCATGAATATGGCATTGCTGAGCCAAACATGACTTCTATGGTGCAAAACACAAAGGCAATTCAACACAGGCTGTTTGACAGAGAAGATATTTTTCTTCGCACAGATGAGATATTTTTGTTTCATACATTTTGATGTTTGTATATTTTGTTATACGTGTTATAATTAATAAGTTCTTTAATGTATGTTCTAATGCGACATTAAATAAGATGTTAAGCTATACTTGAATATCTTGCTCAATGCTCTTTTCAACTTCATTATACACTCATCCTAATTCTTTTTTTTTTTTTTTTTTTTTTTTACAAAATTATAAATTTGAAACATATTCTTCGAGAACAAATTGTTGACATCGTGATCTTACTCAAAGATGTCTTTATTTAATTTTTTTAATTCATTCCCTGTAGTTTCCCTTTGGCGCATCCTCTTCAGAATTTTCCATGACACGTTACAAGGTTTATTGGATGTTACAGAAAATAATTTAACTGACTGACCTATGAAGATTCAGAAAGAAATAAAGGGGCATAAAATACTTTCTATAAACACTAAGAGTAGGGTGCTTAAGATACATGAAAGGTGCTACGAAGGAATTGTGGTTTGATCCCTGAAAAGAAAATTAGGAAGCTTGAAATCTCATACCCGTGACGCCAGCTCAATGTGTATGATATCCTGCATCGGATGAGGATCTATGTTGATCTTTCATCAGAAAACTGGATAGAGTTGCAAAATATTGCTCATAGGGACACAAGGAATGCTCAAATTTTGAATGAGTCTGAATGTGTGATAGAGTATTTTCCACAAATAAAAAAGTACAACTTTTATAAGAATTATCATTTGGCCCCTGTACTGAAACAAAATTATATTTTTATATAATTATATAAATTACATCAATTTTCAAACCACATAATTTGCAATTATTTGTTTTCATTTAAAATAATCAACTGCTAACATTATTATTTGTCCCGATTTCTCTTATGCGCTTAATTTTAAATCTCTTACGTACTCTATCGTGTTTTACTTCGAGTCATATTTCTGTATTTATTATGGAAACTTCGCAAATTTAAAATTGATACTAGTACCTACAGTAATTATAATTATTATGAGAACCATTTAATTGAAATATCTCCACACACATCACTGATATCTTTATACATTGTTTCATATCTTGCTTTGAGGAAAATAAGTATAAATTGAAAAGAAAGATGACCAAAAATAAATTAATTTTAATATATTAAAGAACAAGGAAAGCAAATTATGAGTGCAAAGTAACAGACGAAAAAGAAGAATCTTATACAAATGCATCTACGAACATTAGCAATGAAATATTGCGTAATTGCAAGGATTTGGCTATAATTATATGTCTGAGATTTCAATCCTAATGGCACTGATAGCATTTCCTCTCCATTGCTTATGTTTGTACCAGGAAGAAGATAGCCAATATCTGCGAGAGATAATTATTGCCGCTTAGAAGAACATCCATTCTTTGCTAATAGCCTTTAACACTGTGAAGATATGTAGTATTGATTTATAAACATTGTCGAGAAACGCGCTAATTTGTGTCAACGTTTCAAACTATTTTAATTTTGACTATTATAAAATGATATTTATTCACTTAAAATATACTAGAAGCAGAAACTGTATTCTGCGATGGATATAGAAAATTGCGATTAAATTCAGAAGAATTCTTTTCATTTGCAACCTAACTGCCTTCAGTTTATTAATTTCAGTTTTATCTAAACGTCTCATGGATATAACTTTTACTTCGTAAAAATCTTGATTAGGGAGATACACTTGAAAGTGAAATTGCATTAGTCAATAAATTTTTATGCATTATAAAAGTTAATTATAGTTTCATTTTTACATGTATCTAAGTTTTAATGCTAGATTTATTCAAGTATTTAATTATAGCAGATGCCAGATTATGTTATAACAAAAAGAAAATGATAAATGAATCAAATGCTATATACTGAAAAGTATTTATGTATGTTTAGGCAAATAAATTTATATAAAAGTTTGCAATTAGAAATACCAACTTTTGACACCTCGACATAATATTTATTGAATTTGTTTTAAAGTTACATGATTGGTAATTTGTAGGCATCAACATATTTTTGTATCTCGGTCACGTAATGAAGAATTATATCCGGCTTAATTTAAGTTGAAAAAGAATTATACTGTTCTTTTATATTTATTTAACAAATAACATTGAAAATATGCTTTCATGCATTTAGATTAAAGATTTGCAGGCATACTTCAAAAGATAATGAAGTATTTTTATGCCCAGACACGTATTTTACTCGAGAAACTTAAATGTTTAATAAACACTTTTTACGTGTTTCCTAAAATTTACAAAAAAAAATTCCCACTTTAAGAAGAGATCCGCCATTTCCATTTATAAATTTTTAAGCTAATTTAATTTCATCCATGTATTTGCCACTCTGGAGAATGAAATAAATAAGTATGAATTATCATAATCAATTACAACATCTGTTTAGTAAAACTTCCAAATTTTTTCTAAATAATTGACGGTGAGATTTATTTTCAAGAAATTCGAACCATCTTAAATATTACAGGATTTATTATTCTAAAGATGAAGTGTTTTATGCAATCAAATTTAAAGTTAGAAATGAGCATTGGCAATGTAAATTAAATATGAAATAAAATCTATCGATATTAATTTTAAAAAAACAATTCTTAAAACTAATTTTCTTTATTAGTGACAAAATCGAGCGAAAACTTAGATTTTATTAAAATTATTGTTGCTTTTTACTTTATAGTTTGAAAATCATTACTATGAATTTAACAAAATATTTCTAATAATGAGTATTATACCATTATAAATATTGTAAAATTTATTTCTCAGAATTAGAAAGCGTCATGAGCTTAGTATCTAAATTAGATTAAATAAATATAATAAGTGTTAATGTAATTGATAAAATATAATATTGGCATAGAAAGCACAATTTCTAAAACTTTCAAGCCCATGAAAAAAATAGTTAAAAATCAATTATAAATTTTTATCGATGCAAACGCATTATCTCATGCATTTTTACTGATATCAGATATTTAATTAATCCAAAAAATATACAAGGTATCATGTATAAGCAATTACATAATGAGATAAAAATTAGAATGGGAATTATATACATATAATTCAAAATCTCCAATCTTTCAAATTAATGTTAACATAATATAATTTACAAAATGTGTTGGTAATTTCTACATTCTAATACATTACATAGTATCTGAATCTTCTTACTGAACCAGATGGGTATCTTATTTTGGAATTAAGAACGTTATGCTTAAATAAAACAAATCTAATTTTCTATTTTATGATCAGAAACATAATCTGAATTACTTGAGATTTATTTAAATAAGAAGAATCACACAACTATTAATTACTGTATGCCAAAAGTCACTTTTCTTTAATACTTCAGAAACAAGCAAGAAATATATTCATATTAGATAGAAAGAAGGTCTATAATGGAATGTTGAGTGGAATGATAATATTATTCGTACTTCTGCGATACTATTTACGAGTTTTTGCTTTACATTTGAAGTAAATCAAAAGTAATTTACGAAAACCTTTATTTATATTGAAGAATTTCTGCTATTGGTTTATCCTGTATGCAAAATTTTAAAAATATCATGAAAATCCAGTTCTTTAAACTACAAATTGCCTTCAGGTGAGAGATTAAATATATATTTTCTTATGCCTGGAAATGTGTGTTTTCTTATCTATATCGAACAATTTTTCAGTACATGTTTTTCTAGAGAGGAAATATATTATCTTTAAGGAAGGAGAGAAAAATTTTGAGAAATTTAAAACATTCTTTAATTTAAGAAGAAATTTATAATGTAAGTTATAGTTGTACGCTAAAGACATGAAATTCATATGGCTTTATTGACTTAGGAGGTTAGTTTAAAAAAATATATTAATTTTTAAGACTTTTTTGATTGATATAAGGATAAAATAAAGAATAAAAGAGAAATTATTCAAATAAATATGTAACTTTTGAAAAAAAAGCATGTTTTGGTGTAAATTTTACTATTTATTTACAAAAACTAGGATAGTTCTAGAGAAAAATAAATTACCCTTCTTCAGTTTTCTTTGTAACATTGTATGCATGGCTAACTCGAGTGTAACTAACTATTATCAAAAAATTATATTCAAAAATAAAATTTCTGTGGGTAATATATGAAATTATCTATGAAATTTTGGATTTTTTTCAACAATATTAGTAATAAACAATCTTAAATCCACTTCTAGAGAAATTAACATCAAAACCATATTTCATTACATTCTACATAACATAACTGGCACTAATTATAAATTTTCCATTAAGATATATTGATTTGTTTTAGATATGACAATGTCTGTGCAGTAGAATTATGAAAAACACTCTTTCTTCAATGCATAGAAAGTTTTCAAATGCTTATAAATAAACGTCATAAACTTGTCAATTATTTGCTATAAATTGGCTTCTAATTGATATAGAGACAAAATAAAAGCACCAATGGAAACAGAAACATACATATTTTTTAAAACTGCAAAAAAAATAAAAATGCACATTTTTATCTAAATTCATGTATTTAACCTAGTCATTTATCTTATAATTGATACCTCAACTATTTTACTGATAGAGTAAATTATTATTAATTGCTATATGGAAAAAAGAAGGGGAACTTAACTCGTCTATTAATACTGTTTTTTTTTTACCTGTTAACCCTAATGAAGGTTCGATTTAATAACCAAATACTCTGGATATTTAAACATTCTGAAAAATTAAATTATTTACGAAGAATTTGAAGCAATTTCAGATATGACATTCCTTATAAAGTTATAAAAAGAAAAAAAGACGTGACGTTTTCAAAAGACAATGTTAAAGTATAAGCATACCGAATGCAACGAGTTTTCCTATTCGTATATCTGTATCAAACGCTGATTAAGAAAAATCCAGGATTGGTGAAAATTTCTCATTAAAATTGAAATACTTTAATCGTAATATAGGTTTTCATTAACTATCAAAGTAATAACTGCAAATGCTTTATTTACAATACCGAGAAATTACTATAAATTACCATTACCCAAACCACTAATTCGATAATGTGTCTCTGTTTTCTTTTACGAGATAAAATATTTCATATTCACATTGCGTTTGGAAATTGGCAAAGATTATCTTATCACAGGAGAGAGTATTCCAACCCATGATTTATTTTGAAAAAAGTTTCGGTTTTCTTTTTTTGGCCTTTACAACTACTGTTTCAATTATATTTTATGATAGTAAATTTCCTTTAACAAAATATACATATTTATAACACATTTAATGAGAATACTTAAGCCAAAAATTTTAAAAAAGGAGCAGCAATCTAAATCAAGAAGTACCATTTATACATCATATCCTGGACAAATAAGAAAATTCAAATTAATAAAGAGCTTCGTTTCATATGCGATCTTCAAATATCATTCTTGGTCATACAACTATGTGAGGCAATTTAACATTGCTGGCAATGGCTACAAAGAATTTTAATGAGTCTTCGAATGCATAGTAAGGAAAAGTGCTAAACGCCGGGGAAAAATTTATTCTTGCCATCTTACTCTAAACTGTGATGCACTTATTAAATTAAAATATCCAAGGAATGGAAAGAGAATTTATCTCTTATTTTGAATAAGCAAATTTGATTTTCATTTTTCGGATTATATTTTATACTAATTTAATTTCTATTAATATTCACTTGTTTAAATTTTTATTTCTGATCTTTTTTAGGGGGGGCGGGGCTTTCTCCAACGCAGAATGTTGTTTACCAGGTAATTTATGACAAAACAATTTTTTAACATGTTAATGTTTAGAGGTTGACTACCATCTTGTAAATTCAACATGTTTGATTTAAAAGTCATTCAAAACATTACATCCAATAGATTATCCCTTGTAAAGTAACCAAATATGACACATGTTTCTAAGTATTCTTGAATTATAGATGTCTTCTAAGAAGTTTTAAAATTTCATTTAGATTTTTACTTAAAAGTTAATCAAAACTTTAATGTTTTATTCGGTATAAAATCATTGTAAATTTTACATTTTTTTAAATTCATATAATAAGATTTTTAATTTCAGTTTTATTTTTGTTCATTTTTTTCAAATTTGAATAGAAATTAAAATTATTTCTAAATATTTGTTTTACAAATATACTCACCTTTGATTTAGTTATTGTATTTACAGTCATGCTCTTGGTATCTGTATTAAGTACCCATTTTTATTCACGTTATTATGTAGAAAGTTAAATAAGTAGATTTTTTTAAATGATAAAAAAATGGAATTCCTGAATATCATCGTCCCAGATACCTAGATTTTGAGGTTGAAATTTTCTTTACATTTTACTTCGATTAGGGTGAATTTATGCCAGATTTGGTATAGCAATGACTAATTTTGATATCTTCAATGAAATAAATATCACAATTTGAAATTAGAATGATAATACTGATTATAATTCAAGTTAGATGTTATAGAAGAAGTAAACGTCTTCTACAGATATTTCACATATCCATAACCATTACATTTATATATTTTTCATATTACCGTAGCTTTATAAAATTGTTTTGCTACAAACATTTAGAAAAAGTAAAAATTTCTAAAATTTTAAAAAATTTTGTAAATAGACGAAATAATATTCATTTCGGAAGCTGTGTCTTGTAAGAAATTAAATCTTATGCTGAAACAGCATGTTCAATATACAACTTTCTGCTTTGGACTTTTATATTTTGATAGTTGACTGTTTTTTTAAATCTTGTTAATAGCATATCAACTCAAATGATTCTTTAAAATATATTTCCGTTATTTAACTGAGGAAGAAAATGTTAAATAAAATTTAAAGCCTTTTTTTTTAATCCAAATTTTCTATTTATTTGCTTTTGTTTTACATATTTATATATTTTCTTAATGATCTTAGAAAATTTTAATATGGCGATTAAAAGCTTCAGATTTCAAATTCAGGTTAGCATACAATATTTTCGAAACTTTAAACGGTTCCATTCATAATGACGACAAAAAACAAGAAATGTTCAAGGAAGTGAAGGTGGTAATCTTGCTCTTCATATTAAGATATACACCTTTCTTATAAAAGAGAAATCGATGTTTCAAAATTTCCCAAAAAATAATTATTTATATCCAGAAAAATTGTCCAAAAATAATTATTCATATGCCGTTAAAGCTTTTGGAGAGATTGAAATAAAATCAGACACACTAGTCCATTCTAAAAAATCTCCTTTACGAGAGGTTCAAGTGCGATTCACCTTAATTGTGCAAACCAGGGAGGAGAGAACAGTCATATCATTTCACGAAACTTCTCAGCTTCATTTCTATGGTGGTCCCAGGTAGGATGTTGTTTTGAGCCTTCACACAAGGGATGACACAAGTTTTTTTTTTTTTTTTTGGTGGTACAAGTTTGTTATATTTTATGGATTAAATGATCGATAACTATATACATTTATACTATTAAATTCATATTGAATTTTAAACTTATTTATCGGAATTTCCCCAGAGCTCCTTCCAACACTCTTACCGGTATCAGTCTGTTCTTTTCTCTTCACTTCATCTCTTTTTCCCATGGGCCCAGAACAGCTACATTAAGGTTAGGGGCATATCAGATATTTTATGAAATAAAGATTTTTGATAGATTTACTTTTGGATGTTTAAGAAAACAAAACTGACTTCTTGGTGTTATACAATATATTTGGATACCTTCTCTTAAGTAGAAACGGTTGCTAAATCAGCCAAAAAGTTTACAAGCTATTCTACTTCAATTCATGATTTAAAACGGAAAATTATTTAGTTTCTGGAACTATAGAACATAAAGTTGGAAAATCATTCAATCAATTCTTTCTATCAAACCTTAGCCAAACTTTTGGTCGTCTCTAACAAACAGAAAAGCTGATGTTATTATAAATATGTTAGATTTTTTTTTCTCCGTGACTTACTGCTCGAAAGCCAGGCATTCGTGTTCTTACAATGGAAATATACTTCTTCTCCATATACATTTATAATATTCAAATTTTAGTTCCAAATTTTACACAGCTTCATTATTGCTTTAATTCAATTATTATTTACATTATTTGGAAAAACTCACTTACTTCTCTTTTTGCATCTTTAAAATCAATAGGATTTTATTCTCTTATTCAGTTTTAACTAAAAAAATTCATATCGATTTTTACTCAATCATAAAACTATAATATTATCTTGACATTTTTTTACAAGTCAGTCTGGCGCAATATGGTCACATAATGAACCTTGCTAATACATAAAAAAACAATCAATTAACTTTTTTATTCACATATGTCTACAACCAAATAATTATACGATGAAAAATATTAAAACAAGAGTATACACAAATAGTAAATCTTTGCTCTAGATTCTGAACTAAATAATCAAAAGCGCAAAGTGAATTCTTTGGGAAAAGAATCAAACTCTACAGTAACGTCTCACGGAAAAAGAAATTCGATTTCTATCGATTACGGATGACATTCAACAGCCCCGGGCAAACATTATGTAATCTTTAAAAAAAATCTCCTCGAGTACCTACAACTAGTTGAATTGGAAAAATGTTTAATCTTTTTGTTTCCATTTTGAACCCGACAAAAAAAAAAAAGACTTGAAAAGAAAATTACTGTTTCCTGTTCCTGGGACGGTCGTTGGCTTTCCTCAAATAGAACAACGGTATTAGTTTGAGCCAAGATGAAGCAGTGTCGGTTTATTGCTTCATTATCGTACTAATGAAAACCACAATGAAGATGAGAATTTCTCGCCATTCTAGTGATGGCCCAAGACGTTCTATTCCATTGTACTCGGAATTTCATCTGCAACTGTTAAGTTTTTCTGATGAACTCCGATTTCTTTTCAACATTCTTCCTTTCTTTCTTTGTTTCTTTCTTTCTCTTCCTTTTTAATTTTCAATTCTTTCGAACAATCTTTTCAACAAAGAGACTTTTTGATAGTTTTAAAGAATTCTGCTATATTTTTATGTGAATTCTAACATCTCTGAATACTTGTTGATAATGAATGACCAAATAATTGTCTCCCTTTTACAATTGGGATGTTTTCTGGACGTAAATTTTTACTTCCGAGGCAGTCTTTACTATTTCATTCAATCGATATCTTGCAGTATAATTATACGAAAAAATAAAAGGCTTCGTCTTTTTAAATAATATTTTTTTCCTATCTAGGAATCGATTTTATTTTTGTTGTTATGGCAAATATAAATAAGCTTTAATGGTTTTATGAAATGAATTTTAAATTTCTACTCTCTTTTAATGGTGTAGAAATTGCAGAAAAAAATTTAAGATGCTTACATAGGTCATTTAACTTAAAATTTACTAAAATGAAATTTAAATAAAATATAAGAAATTTCCTGAAAATGTTATCATTTTCCAAAGGTTCAAGAAGTGTTTTTTCATAAGAAATACGGAGCTTCCATAGATATTATAATATATCTCTTATCATTTCATACATGTTTTTTTCTTTTTTCTAAATTGATAATATTTTTATATTTATTGACTCATATATTATTGTTTTTATCTAATTTTATTCAAAAAGCCATCATTTAAGTATATTTTGCTATTTTTAAATAAATAATTATTATTTGCTAATAACGAAAAAAATTTCGCTAATTGATTAATGTGAAATTTAAATGTATTGAAAAGAATTACATATATATTATAAAGAATTTGTATTATCGCTTCCTTGTCCAGAAATTCTTTTGGTAAGGAAGATAATTTTACTGATACCATAATGATTGCTAAACGGATGACGAGTCAATAACCCTACCCGTGGCACATTTTGGTAAATCTAGGCGATATCCAGATCACGAACAAAGATACAATATCTGTATAGAAACATTAGAACCCTGTCTCTGAAAATATAAAAAATTAGGAGACAGAACTGAAATTAGTAAATAGTCATATTGTCTGAGCCAGATAAGTCGAGTCAAGGAAAATCAAGTTGAATTCGAGGGGTAGTCGAGTGAGTTCTCTCTGAATGCTTTGTCTAGCTCCGGATGTTTATTACTGATTTGCTGCTTTTTATCATAAATTATATTTTGTGCCCGCTTCATCTAATTTGTTATAGAGTATTTATGTGTTAATGTGGAATAAAACCACGTTATCGTTTTTTGAGCCTGTTGAATTTTACCGCCTTTTTACATCTCGGCACACAGATTTTGAATGTTTTTGAAACAAACTTTTGCAACACTGCTATTTCTTGTGCACCAAGTTTTTCCTTTTTATGAGTTTTTTAATTTCATTATTTTGATTATGGTTTCATTTACCGTAAAAAAAAACAAACATTTGGGACAATTTCTTTTTCTGAGGTATTTATTTTTAATATTTAAAGTCACGAATAGATTCTCATTTTAGAATTCGCATGTTTCTAGATATATTTAGAAATAAGTAATCTTCACATATGGGATTAGCTGGTATTTACTTATGAATTATAAAAGTATGTAATTTAGACTCATTTTTATAATTTAAAAATATAAAATGGCATATAAGTTAAACTTTATGTAATTAATTTATTTGCTTTATTACTATCATTGCATTCGCACGAAAACATTAATTTACAGTTGGATAAATAGAAATTTGAGACTGAAATATCTTTCATATAATCTAAACACCAATTTTTGAATAATATTTATTTATTCCTTTTTAACATCATTTGTTCATTGAAATTCTAAGTTAATAATTCTAATGCTATAATTTTTGTTCATTTTTCGTAATTTGCTGTTATATTATTTATTACTAAAATTCATCATTTATGGTATCCTGCTGTGTTTCAAGCCCATTTTGTTTAATGGCATATTTGAATGAAGAATGCTGCATTTCATGTGAAAGCCTATCTTTTTACCTTCACAAAACTGTTTTTACTTAATGTATACAATAATTAGAAATGATTTAGAAGACGTTTCCGTAATTAGGGTTGCGTGTATTTTGTTGTGACTCCAATTATTGCAACGTTTTAGGAAAATAATTTTATTTACGTTTTAACTAAAGAAGTTAAACATTTGATTTTTACTACGAGTATTACCGAGACAGTGCGAGAGAGAGTTCCGAAGATAAGGAGAGAGAATAGCTTTTTTAGAAGCATACCCGGATGATGAGCGGCTTTGAAATTACGTCACACACAGCTTCGACGGCGCCTGCAGTTTACAGATATTTGATAAGATTTATGATAAATGTATATGATTTATACAGGCATTCACTACAAAATTTTAATACTACATAGCAACTGAAAATGGAAATATAAAGCAAGACTATAATTTAATTTTGTTCATTATTTTTTATTTATGCCATTTAATAGTTATTATCTTTTCCTATTTTATTTCTTTTGCAATGTACTAAATATTATTTTAAAATATTTTCAGTATAAATTCCTATGATTTTGATGACTTTTTTGCAAATGTATATAATTCGGAATCACTAAAGTATCCTCATTTTCCACTGATAATGTGCTTTCTGACAAAAATGCTTAGACATCACTTAAATCGTATTTATGACAAATATAAATTGATAACTGTATCTCCAGTTAACATGCATTTTCATATTAAAAAGTTAAAGAAATAACGAAATCTGTTGATATCAAATGTAAAGCAAATCGCGATATATTCTTATTAGAGTACAGAAAAAGGCAAAAAAAAAAAAAAAAAATGCCCAAAATTTAAAATTTAAAAAAAAGTATTACAATTTAGAGAAAGTTAAGAATAGCCTACCTTATACCTACTTCTAGGAAATTAAAAAAACTATTTTTTCATTTTGTTGAAAATTAAAAATGATAAATTAAAACCGTATTTCTCAAAATGCAGTTTTTCCAAAAAGTTCTCTTTTTTTCGAATATAATTACTGAAGTACTATTAAAAATAAGTTTAACATTTTATATACGCTCAATTTATAATTTTATGTAGATAATGAACCAAAATACAAGTGCAGTTATGAATCATTGTAAAGATATCCACCGTTTTAGATTTGGAAAATTCCACAAAAAATTATGATTTTGAGCTAAATCTTTAGTGGTTAAAAAAAAAAGTCATGTTTTTCCACAATATGTGTTTTAATTTTTCAGAAAATACATCTTGGTTATATGTACAGAAAAATTTACCAATGACAAATAAAAATTTATTTTTCATTGAATAGTAAGAAAAATTCTATATTTCTAATAGTAAGAATTCTTCTCAAATATTTAAAATGTAATTTAATTATAAAATATTTTTATACTTACTTATTCAGTTTTGCTCAAATGTCATTTAAAAATAGAATATACTGCTTTTAATTCCATTATTAAATAAAAGATGTTGGGATATATTCCTTAAAGATACTTAAATATTCCAATATTTTGATGAACCAGAAGACTCTATATTCATTCTTAGTTGATGATTAAATTGTAGATTCCCTTCCATGCAACTCATTTTAATGATTTGCTTTAATTTTTGGTGCATATTGATTATTTGGTTATTTATGGACTTTTATTTACTCATATGCTTCCCATTATGTACTGGTATTATCTTTTACAATCTCTATCCTAAGTAAGGGAAGATAAACCTCCATTTAACTTTTTATTACGCTTATCTAACATAAGCAGCATATTCCTAAATGCTTGAAAGTAAATCTGCCCAGAAAAAACAAACTATTATGCTAACAAATGTTATTGTTTTGAAGAAAGAATCTGTAAAACTGCCACCTGGAACTATGGGCAAAATATGGATACTTAATTAATGAATACATATATACTTAATAATTCAAAAGTATTCGTAGAAATACTGAATTTTTAAATACATACTAGGAATTAATTACTAAGTTCTATGTTTCCAAAGTACGACTGAGCACAAATTCTGTCTAAGATAGTAAGTAATTTCGTTGAATTTCATAAAAAATTAAATTATACAGATTGAATTTAAGAATAAAATTAGCTTTCTAATATCACTTTATACCAAGCTAAATAGAATATATATTTTAATCATTCAATAATTACCTTTTCTGATACATTAAAATCTGATCAAGAATTTAACATTTTAAACTTAGATGCCAGTAAATTTTACTTTAGTTCGTTTACTAATTTTTTTTTATGAAGTAAATTGGTTTCAGTATGTTGAAAATAAATACGTGTTTTGCTTTTTTATTTCTGAAATAAAATAATTTCACCTATAGATTTTCTAATGATGGAAATTTCAATTTTTGAATATTATTGACTCTTACAATCTTTATAATGTTCTACCGGATTCTAACCACATTGTTTTCTTAATTTATTTATTTATTTATTCTATATGGATCTTCACAAACGAGCTCTACATTTTCTATGTATGAAAGATATATTCTGAAATTTTGTATGCAATTCAATACAATTCATTTCATTTTTTTTAATCGTTAGCAATACTGAAGTGATTTGAGGAAATGATTGAAATACGTATCATGCAATCAAATGATCGGTAAAAAAGAAAAAAGATCATTGAAGCAAATAATAATGGAAATACTTCAGAACTCTATAAACTAAATTAAATTGAAAACCTTTTCTCCTGTTTCATACACTTATGCAAAATATCGAGCCAACTTTTTCTGAGATAAATGCGCAAGAAATAGCTATTTAATATAACTGCGGGTAAATTAGGCTTAAAAAAGATTTATTGACTTTATTATAGAATATTTATTTTTTTAGAAATATAAAATAAGCTAAACACTTTTAAAAGTGTGGAATGAATAAATTTAAAGTTTAACTTATAGTACATATTAATATATATTTACAAGATAATTATGTTTTTAACATTAAGTAATTGGGATCATTTCATGAAAATTACCGTTCTTCTGTAAATTTAAATTAAGTTAATTTATAACGAGATTTCAACGAATTTTTAACGAGTTTCTTTATTTTTAATGTCTTGCATTAAAATTAAAGTAAAAATATTGTCCTACATATAAAATTTTCTAACAGTTCCGATTACCAAAAAAATAAATTAAAATAAGTTTAAAGCAAGATAATTTACACAACGTACATCGACATTATTTTTTTCTGTGATTCAATTTTCTAAGATGGAACAATTTATATCATAAACATACTAAATATAGTCGTCAATTTCTTTTGCTTCATTTGTATCTAAAAACGTATTATGTTAGTGATTATAAAGATTTCAATAATCATGCAATAAAAAATTACCATGATTCAATACAAAAAAAAATAAATAAATAAAACATTGCATGTTGTAATGCAGTTTTCAGCCTCAACTTTCTAATTAATGCAAAGAAAATCCTCTGAAATTGAATTTTATTAAAATATAAAATATTAAAATAAATCTGACAACACTATTGCATAAAGTAAATAAAAAAACAAAACAATCTCAGGTAAAAGTAAAACAAATTACATAGCGTGGAATTTCATGAAAATTGACTTAACATTCAATTTAAAACTGACTCCAAAGGAATGTAACTGCTTTTACTTAAAACCATTATTATGTTTAATGCTTACAAGGAAAGTCAAAGAACTCGAAATTCTCAGACGTGGGCTTAGAAATGGAAATTCCTAAGAGTAAAATGAATTATTCCCACAGCTTAAAATCCAAATTGCTTTTAAGGAAAGCTTAGATTTCAGTTGCATTAGAATTACTGTTACCATTCATTTAAAGTTATTAGAATTTTTAATTATTTTTTAAGAGCTGTTTTGCTTTCAAAAATATTTATCATGCAAAAAATTTCCTCTTCTAGAGAACATATGCATTCATGTTATTTTTAAAAATAACTACAAGAATAATACTCTAATAACGGTAAATTCATTAAAACACTAATTGTAAAATTATGAATTTCTATAATTAATTACAACTATAATTTTATATAAACACATTTGGTATCATGTATTTGGAAATATTGGGCTATTATTTATGGAACATATTTTTTACGCATATAGGAATAAATTTTGCAAATTATATCAGCATAAATAAATTTTGGCTGATCGATATGTTTTTGATGTGAAATATTGGAAAATTCAATTAACATAATTTGTTTATTTAGATGCAAATTAAATTTTTGTTTAACGAAGCCGAGTGACCGAATAACTAACGTCTCAATTAAAATGATGCGATAATCTCAGGTGCAAAAACTGAAATTTTGTTTACACATTATATTTTAAAAGATGTTTTCAAAAACCTCTTTTTTTTTACTCTTAAAGGATATGATATGTTTAAGATACTATAAAATGAGATTTATTTTAAAATTACTTTATTTAAATTTATGTAAATATAAAACCTCTTTTTTTAAAAACTGATTTTTTTTTCTGCTATGAAAATTATGAAAATTTTACAGTGTACTAAAAACCAGGTGAAATAATTTAATTCCATTACACTTTTTGCGAAATTATTAAAAATACATTTCACGAACTTCTTTTAATAAAATTGTTTTTTATGTCCGAGTTTTAATGGTTCAATATCTCTCTATTAATTATAATACAGAATTTTGTGTGTATTTTGGAACAAATAAAGCAAATTACTTTATCTCAATATGCACAAATAGAGCGAAAATCAAACAAACTGAAGATTTTCTAATATAATTGCCGTTTATTTTATGGCTTATAAAAATCTTTTTAAAAATTCAAAAGTGAAATTATCTACGATCTTAATATACATGCAGTATAAAATTTTGTATATTTTTAAAGATTTTTAAATGTAATTCTAGCCTTTTTTAAACAATATATTTCACTGTTGTAAAGGAATTCAGATATTTTATTTTGCTCTGGATTTGTCCTTCTAATGCTGATAACGAAGACAAGGCTTATTTTTATACAATACGTAAGTTTCTGTTCAAAATAGATTTAAGAAAGCTTTCTATTTTTTTTAAATTTAAAATTAAGAATGGTTTTAACAAGTAAGCAATGATATTATAATATTGTTTAATAATTTCAATAAAAAAGGGGGCTTTAATCGCTATCGTTAAAATTAAGGCTCAAATTTTTGGCGAGATAATAGAAAATTTGGGAAATCCATAGTATAATGAACAGAATGGTCTAAGATTTTTGAAACAGTACATATTAATGTCTATAAAAATTTAAATTTTAAAAACACTTTCCTGACATAAATAGACATAAATTTATGCATTCCGTTTATTCCGCGCTAAAAGCGAGTAAATATACCGTGTCTCACAAAGTATGCAGCATCTACTGTGTACAGATACGGACAGAACACTTCCAGACGAGTATTGATGTATAACATGTGGGGTCCCCGAATATAGCGTCATAGTCTAATTAAGGTATGAAGCTTGTGTTATGCAAACTTCAAAAAATGAGGAAAAAAACCTAGTGAAAATTAATGTTTATTGAGAATTTTCAATACAACAAATTTTCGAAATGTCGGCCGTTCGAACAAATGACACGGCGAAGTATGGAGTCGTTCACAATTGTTTTCTGCAAAATATCTGTTCCAATTTTCCTTCACCTCGGTTTCAATTGCTGCTCTCCATTCTCCAATGTTGAGGGTTGTGTGAGATACACTGTGTCTTTCAGACGTCCTCATAAAAAAAGCCGAACAAGTTAAGATCCGAAGAGTAAGGTGGCCACTCTTGACCATTGTCTGATTTCGTAATGGAATCCAACCCAATCAGTCTATCATGAAAATGTTTCACTAAAAGATCGAAGTTTCGCTGAGAGCGGTGTGGTCTAGCACCATCTTGCACAATCCAATAATCGCTAATCTTGTCACTGCCATGCAAGAATGGGATGATATCGTCATTCAACGCTACAAAATAAGCTTCATTGGCGATATTTTCGATTAAAAAAATTGGCCCATTGATACCATTTAGGTACACCAAACTGTGAGCCTAAGTGGGTGCAGTTGCGAAACTATTGCATGTTAAAGATTTTCATTGTCCCAAAATATCCATTTCTGTTCGTTAATATATCTTTGAAGATGTAAGTGCGCCTCGTCATTGAACCAGATCCGATTAAAATCAATTTTGCCAAATTCAGCCTTATTAATCATCGTGTTTGCAAAATACAATATCCTTAATCCATTCAAATAGATTAATGGTTATTTGGTTTGAATTTAGTAATTGAACAGAGCCGCACCCCTCCTCATTATCCGATGCACCGTGCTTTTGGACATGTCGATGACCTTCCGTTCTTGCACGCATATCTTTTTTCTCCATCGCTAGTACGCTGTCCAAGATACTGCTAGTCTCGTTAAATCTTTCGTGTTTTCTTTTGATCGTCGTACTATTTATGCAGTAGTGATCGACGAATTTTTTCACCACAGTCGCTGGTGCATGAAATTCATAATAGATCAGAACCATGAAATCACGATGCTCAATCTGATATTTGCTCATTTCGGAACCACAACGATTACGTACAGTAAGCAGTAATTTCTTAGAGAGTAACGCACGACTCACTCTCATCAAACCTGCCTTATATGACGCAGAGGGAATTTGCATTTTTACTTGTAGACGCGCTTCAATTCTCATTGGTTGCCACAAATTTGCATAGTCACCTAGGGCAGCTTCCATATTGTGCAATCGTCGTATGTATCGTAATTTGGAAAACCAGCTGTCGGATTCATAATTGAAGTTCTTCGTAATTAGACTATGATGCTATATTCGGAGATGCCACATGTTATATATCAAAATACTCGTCTTGACGTATTCTATTAGAAGCTGCATACTTTGTGGGACACACTGTATATACAAAATAATTTTCCTTTCAGAATTATTTATGTATAACTGACTTTTTATTAGTTAATAAATATGACCGAACATTGCGATTTTGTTTTCGATATTAAACAAATACATTATTTTCTGATTCATAATTCTAAATAAATGAGATTCAAAAAAATTCCACTAAAGTCCTGAAATGACTAATAAGAGGAAATATTCTATACAAATTTCTATTATTCTTAAATATATATTTTTTATCTTGGATTAATATACCAAGTTTCTTTGTTTACATCATCAAATCAAGACAAAGAATCAAATAAGAAGTTGTAGAAGACAAAAAGAAGAAGCAAATTGCCTGAGAAAAGTATATGCAAAACACATTTCAAGAGATTTTATTATCCCAATGAGTCATTAGCGTCGGAAATTCAAGCACTGAAATATAAAGCCATTACCTCTATTAGGACAATAGAGGTAGGCTGAGATTTCAAATGTTTCACTGATAAACATTTCTCCCTTCTATTTATTATAGTTTATGATTTGTACTTGGAGGCATCTTACGGATGTCTGCGAAAGATACGAGTAAATTCCCTTCTTGCCTGGGAAATTAAAATGTTTCAGCAGTCGACCATTTAAAATTCACTCGTATAATAAAGAATTTAAAGCATTTTTTTGTTTAATAAAGTCATCAAGGCACGTCCATGTTTCAAGTTGTTCCCCTTTGGTTATCAATACTACATTTCTCTCGCAGAAATGCGTTTTGCAAAGGTGATGAGTGTTTAAATTCTGTTAATTTTTCCCATTCCTTTGCTTTTTTAATTGACTTTATTTTGTTTTTATTTTATTAAAGCATTTGAAAAGGGTTACTTTTACTTAGATCGAAAATTCAGTTGCGTAAACGATTTCAAAAGTGTAGTTAAGTTAGCTTATAAATGTCCATGCTTGGAGAAATTTTACATTTATTTATTTGTTTATGAAATGCCATCTTAGAGTGAGTCAGTTTCATAATAAACATTTTTGTTTCTACAATTCAATTATTAAAGAATATTATCAATTTGATTCTTTAAGGTTAATGGTCTTTGTGAAAACAATAAGTATAACAGGATGCAATGCATTGCCTGTTACTGCTGCATCTCCAATCGGGATTTGTTTATTCTTCCAGTTTCCGCCATCCTCCAAAATTGCAAATAGTGGTCAAGAAACATAAGGTTAGAGTATGGATTTCACAACCATTATCGGATCTAACCAACAGATGATACTCCATAAACTTAGTATCAAAACAATATCTCCTTTTTAAATTCGTGCTTATTTATATTTCAATGTTTCGTTCAAGTTATCAAAATATTCAAAATGATTTATAAGTGACACATATGTGTTATTCCAATAGAGTTTTACACCATTTTTTCTGAAAGTTTCCAATTTTTTTTTAAATGACCTAAAATTTATTTTTTTTCTTTAAATTTTAATTCACTATGACGTTTTAATCAGTGCAAGGGAGAAGAAAAGGACTGAAAGAAAAATTTTATTGTAGATAGACATATAAAACGGTTTGATGGAGATATCATTGAAGTATCAATATCGGAAAATCGAGCATTGCTAGCTGATTGGACATAAATTCAATTAACTTGCAATAGATATTTTGCCGTTACTTATAAACATTTGCTCCTTCAGCTGGCAAAAGTTACGTTTTGTTTTTGACGAATCGTTTCATTCGTTGGAGGAACTTACATTTTTTTTTTTCCAAATTACAGGAATATTGTGTCACCTTTAATATCTGTTCGCACTCATAAAACGAAGAACGTATTTGCTCCTGAAATGCTGATTTTTATTCCCATAAAGCCATTGTTGAAAAAAACTGGTGATTCTTCTAAAGAGAAGTAGGCGATTACTCGCTGATCATACCGATTACATGATATTTTCTCTTTTAAAAAAATTATCATTTCTTACTGGCATTACATGAAGATACTGTAATACATAAGCAGAGTTACACACACACACACACACACACACACATATATATATATATATATATATATAACTCTATATGTAACTTATATATATATATATATATATATATATATATATATATATATATATATATATATATATATATTCTGAATTTTTATAGTCTTTGCCATAATGAAAGAAAAAATATAAACACAGTTTCCTGCTATGCACTTGTGCTATAATTAGAACAATTTCCGAAATCATTGACATAACACACCACTAAAAATTAAAGGAAAGCTTTGATTCTTCAGTAAAAACGAAAATGCGTTCTTTAATTGTGTAAATATTTTTTTAAATAAAATGATATTTATAAGTCTGTTCGGATTCTCATCCGAGTGATTAAATTCTATTTGATCCCTCGCTGTTTTTTCGTCTGAATTCTTAATTGCACTCATTAATTATGTTTATTTTATCGCAACATCGGGCGAATATTTCTTTAATTAAATTGTTTCTGTAATTATCGAAACACTTGTCTGAAATAAAGTATGTGCAATCATAAAGCGTGAATCAGGGAAAGTACATTTTTTAATTATTAATTGTTAAAAAATTATGAGTACCTCAGGCTTCTAACCAAATTGAATAAACATGATAATGGCTTGCTTCCCTGTCAAATACTTCAGTGCCTTTTTCTTTGATTATGATGTTAAGAATTATTATTCTACGAATACACTCAAGCTTAAGAATTCAATTTATTAGTTATGGATAAAGAAAAAGAATAATTTTCTCATGGTTGATGGACTTATTAGCGGATATTTCGGTGGAAAAGTAATTATTTTGTTAATCTGTCTTCATATAATCAGATAGTGTTAAAAATACTTCTGTGTGGTGTGGAGTTTAGCAATTTACTTTGAGTAAAATTAAATAATATTTATAAATATTATTACATAAAAACGTCATATTCTAATTATAGATATTCATGATTATATCATATCCAAGTGTTTTTTGTTTTTTTTTGAAATAATCTTATACGATATCCTGTATTCCGGGCCGATGCGCCCTGCAATGGAAATTGCCTATTAGGTGCTATGAAATAAATCATCATCGCATTGACGGATTAGATCCGAACTTACGCACAGAGATATAATTGAGGTTATATAGTTCATATACTAAAATTCATTACTCTTTTTTGAGTTCATGAGTTTCCGTAGTCAACTACAGTGAAAAAACACTGAACTACAAATATTCAAGCTTAATAAAGATATTCGATCTGAAGTTTCATATATACCTACAATTTCGAGTGGTGAAATCATAAGTTAAATTTGACGTACCTAATTTCAGATTTTACATTATTGGATAAAAATCATCCTTCAGGGGAAAAAAAATTCCAGAAAAGAGATGGAATTGAAAAAAAATTTGCATTGAAATATAATTAATAGCATGATATTGATGTTAAATAATATTTCATTTCTCAAAATTATATTTGAATTGTGGCATTAAGAATTATTTTCGCAGTGAAATGTATTCTAATGCAAAATATAATAGAATAAATGCTTCTTTGGGCAAAAATCCCAAATGATACCAAGAGAATCTTTAAGAGCAATGAAAGTATAATATCACAAATGAATATTATTCCGTCATTGAAAAAAATCAAATCTCATTTATAACTGAAATATCAAGCAAAATAAAAACAAAACTATTGCGAGCAGAGTTGAAATTTCTTGTCAATTAAATACTTTGGGCTATCATAAGCTGTTAAAGATAGTTTTAAACATAATGAATGTATTTATGGAGCAAAAACATAATTATTGAGAACCGGAGTGCTTTTATAGTTATACTCGACACCTTTGTAATCTGCTTGTTGACCAGTCATATTGTTTTTTTTTAAATTAATTTTTTTATCCACAGCTTTATGACACCTGCAAAATGTTTCATAAAATTATAATATTCTTTAAGGTGTCCTTACTTTAGAATTCCATCCCGCCTGGACCACATCAGATAGGCTCATGAAAAGTTTTCAGTATGGTGATTGGTTCTTACTACCCTATGGGCTTAATAATGGTGTGGAGCCGAGGTACACCTTCGTAATTATAGGTCGTGACTGGCGATGGCCATTAATCATAGTTCGCACCTCAATACAGTGACAAGGACTGTCATTCTTTTAACTTCAGAACTTTAGGGTGGACATATATGCGATTATATGAATTGCCAAATGGATCTTAGATAAATGATTCGGTAGTAATATGTCAATCATAACTTCGAGTAAATCAAATTTCGAGTTGCCTTTCTGGGCACCGTAACTTCTAATTTTTATTTTCATATAAATTGCATAGATTATAAGATAAATATTCTTCCTTTGCTTTCAACAATAAATGAAAATTATGTAATCAAATATTTGATGAAATTATTTAAACAGATCGAACTGCATAGAGACAATGAATAAATTATTATATGAAGCAGAAATTACTAGATAAAGCAATAAAAATAATTTTTATTCTAAAGCAATATAAAAAGGAATCATTTTTAAAAATTAGAAAATTTAGAAAAAAATTTGTATTTAAAAATAAATTTATATATTTTAAAATAACATAAGAACTGTTCTGAGAAATAATTTTCAGAAGCTACATTCATTTCATTTTTATAAATTGAAATTTCAAAAGAAATTTCCTTAAAATGCGCATTGCAACTTTATCTCTATCAATTTCGGCCAACAGACGCATAGTCTCCTTTATTGTTAGTAGAAATTGTATTTTATCTTTAGCAAATGTGGTAAATTATAAAACTTGAGTGACAAAATATTAGAGAATTTAATGTTAAATACCCATAGAAGAGTGGAATTTGTATATTTAATGTATTAATGTGCCAAGAATATGTACTCACTAAATATGTCTAATTACATGGAGAAACTTACAAACGTTTAGATTGTTCTTGTTTTTACTTGTTTCAGCAGTATAAATCTGATTCATAACTTATAATATAATTTTTTAAGCAATTTAACCCTTTAAAGGGCCATTTTTTTCTATTCATATTATGTTAAAATATTTTTAGGCTTGAAATTAGAATAAGAAAAGGGATTCATTTAGCTTATTAGATAATTTGATTAATTAATTAATTTGGTTAATTAATAATTTAGTAACAAACCACGACACGTCATTTTGTGTGAGATAAACAACTGATGTATCTAAGTTTCTGATTTACTAAAAAAATTGTCAGAACTTATGCCAACCTACATAATTTCATACAAAGATTGATAAATTTGGTGGGAAGCATACTTCCCACGGCCTTAGAAAGGTTTAAGAATTTTTCTAACATCTAGAAGAAATATATATCTCTGTTCGATTAGTACTGGGCCAGTATTAGACTGGATAACTTGTATGAAAATTCCAACAATTCCGCATACAGTATGAAAAGAATGGGAATTTAACAGGGCAAATAATTTATAAATGAAGGAATTCTCCAGTTACTGTCACTAACTTTATAAAATTTACTATGCATTAACAAGCTCAAAGAATCAAACAGTGGGTGAAATGAAAGTGCTGAGAAGTACGATGTAATACAAAATGCATCAGCGAAGACCTCATTATGTAATGAGTCATTAGAAATGGAAATTGGAGCATTGGAAAGGTTGAATTGATGCCCAAATAGCTTTACCGAAATTGCAATGCATCCACTGATAAGCATTTCTCTTGCCTACTTATTACATTTTATGATTGGTACGCGGAGGAAGATAACGAGGGAAATGTGTATATGGCCTTCCTGTTTAGAAGAATAGCTTTTCACCGTTAATAGCCATCAACAATGAACGAAGATGAGATTATTTATTTGTGTACGAATATCATTAGGTAAGCGCCGCTTTGTACCAATGTTTCAGGTCATTTAAATTCATTGTTTTCAATAGATTGTTATCAGTTTAACATCCCTGTCGCCGTACTAACTTTCTGAGGGAGTAAAGAGATGAGTGATTAGATTCTGCAAGACACTCCTTTTCGTTTGCATTCTAAATTGTCCTCACTTAACTGTGATTATATTTTAATCGAATGCTTCAGGAAGATAATTTCTCATAGGGCTTCAATCGCAATTATCTAAACAGTCTAGAAATGATGATTGGTGTGTATATGAAAATAGCTAAAGAAGTATTAAATTTTCCCTTAAATTCCAATATTTAAATTTATTTATTTGCATTAAATGTTATATTTAATGTATACTAAAATTGAAGGAATATTTTAATGTCTTTTTATAAATTCATATAAATTTATTCTAAGGAATTTCTTATTTTGGATGGACAAGTAAGTTTCTTTTACATAAAAATGTAAACAATGCGTTTGGTTGATTCATTTGTAGACTTAATTTTGAAATTACGCGAACATGTTGTAAAGTTAATTTTTGTCAAATATATCCAAATAATTGCTCATAAATAGATTTTTTAAATTTTCGAATGATATTCTACACAAAATCTTATGAAATTGTTTGTTTAGAATGTTAACTTAGTTTTTATATTTACATAAGTCAATTTTTATGCTATTTTACATCTTTACATGCTGCTTTCTCAAATTTCAAACTTTGATGAAATCTTTTTTTAAGAAATGCTTCATAAATTAAAATCTAATAAATTGTTTGTTTATTTTTCCAAAAATATTTATTTTCAATATGTTCTGAAATTCTGGGACTACAGAATAAACAATCTATTCATTTAGAATTACCATTTTAATTCATTTCAACTTTCCTAAAAACTAAAAAAAAACAAAAACATTTCAGGGCTTTTTTTATCACAGCAGTCTCAAAAAAGTACAGCTTATTTCTTAGTTCAGCAAAAAGGCAATATATTTTTGAAATTACAAGGATTATGAACAAACGGGAAGGCGTTTGTTTTATACATTTTTTTTCTTTTTGCCACATAAGCCATGCGTCTTCCAATGGGCTTTGAGATTTTTAAGTAGTATGTTCATATTCCATAGGAATGTTTTTCAAACCATTTTAAACAAAAATCTAAATATTGTATGATATATTTTTTAAAAAACTCTCACTCTTTAACATATTCACATATCTAAAAGACTTTTTGAGGAAAATTTAGAATTACCTCATTGAGATAAATGGCAATATTTTGAATAAAAAGAATGAGACAGCAGGCTCGATTATCCATGAAGTTTATCCCAGACCTATTAAATCTGTCAAATTATCGACTTCATAAATTCGTAAAATGTATTTATATTCAAATATTCAGGATGATTAATATATGTTAAAACGTTATTTACACATGAATCAACGTTTTAATATGACTAGAAATCTCCTTGAAAATACACTCTGTCATATACAGCTGATTTATAAATGTGTTAAAGTAAAATAAAAGTCAAGTCTTATAAGATATTTAAATGTTGAAAAATCGCAGGTAGATAAAGATTAAAATAATGAATCCAAAATACACAAGCCGTTAGTTGACAGTTTGATATAATTGCGTTCAAAGTTAAATTACAAGTAATTATCATCGAAGAAGATTTACTTTCCCTTAACTTTCCAGGAAATGCATTCCAGAAGTAAGGCCCTTGTCAACTCATCTTGGAAACTACCACCTTCCCATCCTTGGTACCTTGGCTCTGGCCCTGGTGGTGCTCTGAGCTTTGGCGGTGCTAGACAAGACCAGACGGCTCTGTCTAGATTTAAATCTGGCCACCTCAAGATTATTCGGTTCTCCGGTGGGAACAAGATCTTCCCCATCTGCACAAAGTGCAATTCAAGCGGGGCCACTGCTGAACATTTGCTTCGCTGTATTGGCTTTTCCCGGGAGAACCTGCTTCATAGCCCCAATAATGTCCTTGATGGTTTGAAGGCGAATGGTCTCATGGACCTGATCTGATTCCGATCAGGGGATTAGAAAGAAGAAGAACAAGAAGAAGATTTATCATCACTTAAAAGAACCTAAAATCCTTGTTCACTTTCTGGATGTTATTATCGTCCCAGAGTAATAACTTTAAAATTCAGATGAAATTTACAAATATTTATGAAATAATATTGCAGTATTTTACTGTTAATTTTCTATACCAGAAAATGGTTCATAACTGGATAATATCAGAAAACAATGACGCGGATGTATTTTTGTGAACGATATGTATTTTATATCGATATTGATTATGATATTAAATTCTATTTCTTCTTAAAAACTCCATTTTGCCTCTTTTATTTCAATTTATTCAATAGAGATATTAAATAACAGTTAAGTGAAAAATGAGTGAAAATTAGATTTTAGATTACAGAAAATTGTACTAGGATATCTGAATCTTTCATAATGTTATTTAAAGCATCTCATTAAATAAGAAATTCAGAAATAAATTGGATTCACATCATATTATGAAAAAGAAACCTTTTATATTTATTAGATTACAATTAATAAAAAAAAAATAAACAATGGTTCTTCACCTTTTATCTCTTCAATAATTAATATGATGTACAAATAAAAAACTACAGAACGTTATACGAGGATATCTGAATCTTTTATAATGTTATTTAAAGCACCACATTAAGTGAGAAATTTAGAAATACATTAGAGTAAAGACATATTATGAAATATGAAGTCTTTATATTTATTAGATTACAAGTTATAAAAGAAAAAGAAAAAACGATTCCTCACCAACTCTTAAATAAATAACATGAAGTACCAATATTTGCACATCTTACATGAAGCAACAAACTAATTTCCTAGAAAACAAATATCAAAGAATATAAAATGGTGTACCAAAAACTCAAAGGCAGAATTAGCATAATTTAATTCTCAAGTTTTGCTAAAAATTCCTACAATCATGTAAACAAGTATTAAAAAAATATTATTTTACATTTTTTCAATTATGTTTAAGTATATTCATTCTTAGAATTCGTAGTTTAAGAAAATGGAAACCGAAATTTAAATAAGGAATCACAAAGAAGTTCCGTTTGAAATGCTTCTTAAGTAGAAGTAAGAAAATCCGGTTGGAAAAGAGCTTCATATGTTATATGTTTCTTCAAACCCATCCTCTTTTATTACAGCAATGAAAAGTAAATTTGTTTGGAATAAATGTTGATAGAGGACTTTTAACGAGTTGTTGAATGCATTTTATAGAAATTTTTAGAACCACAAATGTAATTTTTCTTACCCAACCGCCTCATTTACAAATTGAGGAAACTGACTGAACAGCACAAATAATTACATTTTAACAAAACAAACGCTTTGTAGACTTGATTAAAAAAATCCATAAATTGCTCGGTGCAAAATAATTTAAACGCTTCATAAAGCAGATTACTGAACTCAGAAATAAGACTTTTTACTATACAATTTTCAAATTTGTGAATTTCCAGTGGAAGCAGGAATGAAAAAATTATAGAAACACAAATGATGAAATAAATATATTGAGTCATTGTAGAATTATCATGCTGAAATATTTCAAACTAAACAATCGAATTGTTTTTGGTAATGATTTTTTAATTGGAATTTTTATGTATGTTTAAAATATTGAATCTAATTTTTATTAAAATTTAATTTCACCAGGAAATCGGGAAGAGAGAGATAGAAAGAAAAAAATTATAGGTTCAAAATATATACTCGATCATTTTGCTACATGACGATACCCCAACTAGGAGACACCTCAGATATAAGGATGTGGAATTTCCAGTGCGGTAATGACTCTCGTCACCCGAGATAAAAATTGACTACTGATTGACTCTCGCCATGTGTGTATAGAAATGGTTTAGATATGATACCTCCTACATATGAGGGAGTTTGCCACTGTAAAGGCTGTGCCATGGGTGGTGATGGTATTTAGGACTCTCCCTTAGTTCTCACTAATGCTGCTGCAGCGTTACAGACATTCAAAGTACAATCATATACCTTATAAGTAGGCGAGTTGGAGTAGTCTTGTGTGATTATTACATGACGATTCTATGGTTCAAACGCAACATACTATTTAACAAGGGAAGAAAATCCCTCTGAGTTCTTCTAGGTAATTTAGGATCCAACTATGAACGAATTAATCATAAATTCTAACAAGCAGATGAAGAAAATTATATTAGTGACATTCGGTATCAATAGATTCAGAGGGCCTCTATCATAAGTTACCCACTTTACGCTTTGTCGCTGAAGGTGTTAAAATATCTTAAATTAGAGGGAAGGTGAGAAAAAATATATGTCTTATCATTTAAAGACTTTATAAAGGAAACAATAATTCATTCCTAACCATAAATTCTACAAGTTGGCTACAGGTTTATAAGATAAATATATGTTACAAATGTATATAAATGAATTTTGAAAATACACACACACACACACACACACACACACACACACACACACACATACACACACACACATATATATATATATATATATATATATATATATATATATATATTTAATTTTATATATATATATATATAATTAAATAATGAATGCCCTTCCTAGAATCTGAAATAATTACACAAAGCGAATCTTAAGAGAATAAATCAAATTGCATTTTACAATAATTTCTCCCAAATAAATTCGTTTTCAATTGATTGCGAATGCTATTCAACAGCCCAGGAAAATGTTATCCGTTGTAAGAAAAATCACTCCGAGTGTCTGCTGCTAGTTGAATGACAAATGTTTAATCTTCTTATTTCCAGTTTTAACTCGATGAGAAATTTGAAAAGAAAATTACTGTTACCTTTTCTAGGATGTTCCCGTTTCTACTCAAACAAAAGAATGGTATTAGTTCGAGTCGGGACAACATAGTGTCGGTTTATTGCTTCATTAGCGTACTAATGAAAAGGCATAGCGAAGAAAGGAATTTACCGCCCTTTTAATGCTGATCCGAGGCATCTCCCCCATTGTCTTTGGAATTTCATGTGCGCCTATTACTCTTTTTCTCGACGGAAGCTGTAATTTTTTTCCTTCTTTTTTTTATAACAGTAAGATTACTGGATGCTTCTTTCAGATTATGGAGGGATAAATTTTAAGGAATGCTATTTTATTTTTATGTTTAGCGTAAAACTCTAAATACCTACTTTCGTGCTCTGACAAAGGATTCCAAAATTGCATTGAACTGCATTTTTTTGTCTCTTGGATATGACAGAATTTTGTAGAGAAGTTAATGTTCTCCCCGTTTTGAGTAGTTATGATAAATTTCTTAAATGAGTAGTTAAGAGCTTTCAGAGATAAACAAATAAGAATACAACAATTTTAAAAATGGGATTCATTTTCTTTGACTCTACAAAGTCCAAGGAAATTATAATTGATTAGTAAAGAGAGTGAATTAGTTTTGGAAGATATTAAATACGGTAAGTTTATAGTAATCGAAATTAATTTTTTTAAAATTGGAAAGTGTATACACATGATTTTAATGCTTATTTCTCTAGTATTCGTAGATCGTAAGTAAAAATTTAACTTTTGAGTTGCATTTCATATTTGCCAGTAATTTAGATATTTTTTTTACGGCTTTCATAATTTATCTTGAAATCATTTTAGTATCATTTTTTCAATCATTGATTCATATACTACTGTGCCTTTTATAATTGAATTTCGCTTAAATGCCAATATAAGTATGCCTGTATATTTTATTATCTAGTCGCAAATATGAAATTAATTTTATCTGTCGAATAAAAACGATTTTTAAGCTTACTTTAAACAGCGATAATCTATTTTAATTATACTTATCTCATAATAGCATGCTTTCCATTCATATGTTTTATTTTATTATTATTTTTATTATTTTGTCATATAATATATGAAAATCTTGTGCCACGGTGTTTGTGTTCATACTCCTCCAAAACCGCTCGACCGATTTTAATAAAAAGAAATTATGTATATTTGGTAGGTATAAAATAGGTTGTAAAGTATATTTCATAACTCTAGATAATTAGGGTGTCCCTATGCAGAATTTTTATTATTATTATTATTATTATTTGGCATAAAAAAATATCTATAACCTCAAATTTTCACCCTCCTACCCTCTTCCATTTTCTTAATCGCGATTTTAGTATTTTTGTATGAACTATATCCAAATTGTCTGCTAATTTACCACTCAGTCATTATGATATGATTTCGTCAAATCGAAGTGTATCTGATTTAATGGACACCGAGATGAATCGTGAACTGTAGTACGATACTGCAGAAATGGCAGCGATTGTTACTCGCAATGTCCCACTCCTGACGCATGAACAAAAAAATCCATTTACGACCGCATTATGCTGGCAGTTTCGGCGAGACAAGGTGGATTTTTTTTGGATGCACCAGGTGAAACTGGCAAAACGTTTCTGATTTCACTAATTCTCGCCGAAATACGATCTAATAATGGTATCTCATTGGCCGTTGCATCATCTGGCATTACAGCAACTTTATTGGATGGAGGCAGAACAGCTCATTCAGCATTTAAGCTGCCACTGAATATTCAAAATAACCCAGACGCAGTGAGCAACATAAAAAAACAATCACCCATGACCACAGTACTGAAAAAATGCAAACTTATCATCCGGGATGAATGCTCTATGGCACACAAACATTCTCTTGAGGCGTTGAACAGAACACTCAAAGATATAATAAACAACAATAAAATATTAGGCGGCATTCTGTTACTCCTTTCATGGGATTTCAGACAAACACTTCTCGTCATTCCACGTTCAACGTATGCTGATGAGATCAATACTCGCTTGAAATCGTCTCCACTGAGGTGTAATGTTGAAAAAGAGAAGCTAAAAATAAACATGCGATTCCAAATACTCCAAGATCCATCTGCTGACACGTTCTCAGACCAATTGTTAGATATCGGTGATGGAAAAGTTGCTGTCTATGAAAATGCTGGATGCATAAAATTGCCCACTTATTTCTGCACTATCGTTGATCCGCAAAATGCTCTCATTGACCGCATATTTCCCGATGTCCGCACACAATGCATAAATCATGCATGGATGGCAGAAAGAGCCATTTTGGCAGCAAAAATTGTGGACGTCGACGATTTAAACTTCAAGATACAGCAGTCGTTGCCAGGCGACTTGGTATCATACAAATCGATCGATCCAGTTTGCGATGCTAACGAAGCTATAAATTGTCCAACAAAGTTTTTGAACTCGCTGGATTTGCCAGGCATGTCACCACACCTTCTACGACCGAAAGTTGAATTTCCGGTAGTTTTACTTCGGAATTTAATCCACCACGGCTGTGAAATGGCACGTGATTGGTCATTAAAAAATTGATGAAAAATGTTATTGAAGCCACCATTTTGAATGGCAAATTCCGAGCCGAAAATGTTTCGTTGCCACGAATTCCAATGATTCTCACAGACATGCCAATTGAATTCAAACGCGTTCAATTTCCTATTAGATTGGCATTCGCATGACAATCAATAAGTCGCAAGGCCAAACGATGTCTACTTGCTGCTTAGAGTTTGGCACACCATGTTTTTCACATAGGCAATTATACATGTCATGTTCTCGCGTGGGCAAACCATGAGCTTATTTGTTTTGGCTAATGACGGACTGACAAAAAATATTGTACACTCAATTGGTCTTCGAAATGAATATTGATTTTCTTTATTTCATTTTTATACTTTACGATAAAAAATAAATTACTTTTTTCACTTTACGTTTAACTTTTAAGAGATCTAACAAGATATATTTTCGTTACGTTAATGAAATACAGTGTATTGAGAAAATGAATGTTGGTTTTTTTTTTTTTTTTTTTTTTTTTTTTTTTAAATCAGTGATCATCATCTACAGCGCTCCATTCCTCTTTCTGTCATAGATCCCATCACCATACACTTACAATACATTCGTTATTTTTTAATCAACAACCAAAATATTCACTATAAATAATTTAAGTGGCAGAACAACGTTCGCCGGGTCAGCTAGTTTTATTTATAATTATTTTGTTTCTTTAATAAATAAATGTAGATTAATCTTAAGAATATTTTTCAGGCACTTTAAACTGAACTTTTTAGGAAAAATGTATTAATTTTTAAAAATATAAACAAATGAAAATTTTTTATAACTGGAGATACTAAGAAATAGTAGAGTCTCATAATTGATTTTGCAATTGTTCTAATTTTATTTTAATTTATATTTATAATTAAATATAAAAATTTAATGAAATGTACAAAATCATGTGAAATCCAAGCAACACACATTTATTTCTTCATTTCATTTTCATTAAAATATTTCCATTGTATTCATGTAATAAGCTTTAGCTTCATATTAGATGCATAAATAACACATCCATCACCTTCTTAAGATGATTTGAACAAAAGTTTTTACATATTTAATATTTTTCAATTTTTGATTGCCATTTATATTTTTATGTCTAAATACTCGAATATCGAATGTTTCCGTTATAATTTGGAATGTATAATTTTATACATTATTTTTAATTTCCATTAAATTAAGAAACAATTTGATGGATAAATTTATTTCGATGTAAATAAGTAATTTATTTTTTGTTATCATGCGAGAACATGATGTTGTTTTGCTTGAGGTTTTTGAAACCTCGAAATGCGTAGGCAACAAATTGTTGAAGCCTCAAATGTGTAGGCAACAAATTGGTGATTTATTTATTGGCGAAAATATTACAGCACAAAATTAATTTTTTATATCATATTGCAGTTAAAAAAATAATCGTTTCAACGATACTAATATTTTTATCTATAAATTAAATTTCTATTTTTATTGAATTTTTAAAAATATAATTAAATCATAATTTTCAACAATTAATTTCGCACAAAATAAAAATAAAATTTAATCTGCACTAGCATCGCAAAAAATTAGCTTTTATCATATGATGTTATTTTCGTTACGGGGTTTTGAATAATTGAAAGCAACGAATATTTGAAGCTCGAAATCGCGTAAGGCAATGAATAAAGCATAAATTGCAGTTTTCATCTTCATCTGCTTCTCCTGCTTTTACCAGTATTGCATTATTATTATGTATGCTTCTTTGAAAGCAGATGCGTTTTTAAAAGGTTGACCTGCTTTTACCAGTATTGCTTTATTATTGCATATGCTTCTTTGATAGCAGATGTGTTTTTAAAAGGTTGATCTGATGTTAGAGATATGGGGTTTTCACTATAGCAATCCTTGCATACAGCCGACCACCCCGCCGCCATACCATAGTAATCCTACGGGGCTATAGAAGACCCCCCCTCCATGGAGTCATCTACTGGACATGCGCAGATTTTTTTCGTTATATCTCGTAAACTACATATGTTAGAGACATGGGGGTTTCACTTAGAACTACCCCCGGGGATCCTCTAAACCCCCAAAATTTTGGATCCATTGCGCATGTGCAGTACGGATTTTGCTTAATATTGGTGAAATCATATACCATCGATACCATAAAGTTCCTACGAGTGCGACCCGTCCAAACACTGGTCTCGATGAATAGAGTCGAATGATATTTTTACCGAAACTCTGGTCTCGATAGGGTCCGCGATCGGGTCTCGAAATTTAAAAATTCGAATTACATTGCATTTGCTCATATCGTTGGATAGTACACGCCGAAATGCACGCAATGATATGAGTTTCACGTTGCTGTTCCGAGTGATTCGCAAGTTACGGTATCTCAAAGTTGGAAAAATGTGAATTTTCGAGCGAGGTTTTCGACCTCTGTTTTGCAAAAAGAGGTCGAAACAACTGGCATCGATACACTCTACTAGATGTCCTCTATCGAATTATACTACATTTACGTCGCTTACTTTATTAGGAGTTAAAAATGGAAACGCAAACGGAAAAAGAACATAATGTTGTTTTGCTTAGGGGAATTTGAAGCTCGAAATCGTGTAGACAATGAATAAATCATAAATGGGGCGTCCTAAGATCTCTCCCGATGAACCCTTGCAAAGAGAAAAAGAAAGGGAACGAAAGAACAAACAGAGGCTGGAACATAACCTTCAATCAAAACTTCAGAGACAAAACATTCAATCAACAAACACGAATGATGAAAATTTAAAATTGGTAGCTGATCGAATTAAACATGAACGTAAAATAGTTTTACAACGAGAACGATGAAAGCGTAAGCTTATGGTGTGTGTTGCAGATTCAATACTCAACTTCAAACACAAAACGTGTCAATTTGGATTCTGAATGACAACCGTCAACGTTCAACGCAAAACTTCTCCGTTTCGATTCTGAGTTTCAAATATCACTTTCTAGCTCTAAGCCATTCATCGAAAAAAAGGTTCTCATATGATAACTTGAAATTTAGGATAGTAGACTTCCTTATTATTATTGACTTGTTGCCATCACATTTACAAAAGCTCTGATTAAAAAATAAGTTAATTACTACTGCAAATTAAATATAGAAAAATGTAACTTTCAGCACGTGATTATATGAAAGGAAATAAATAGAAAATGCGATATTCTATAGAAATGTGATAACAAATTGGCGATTTATCGCTTTTGAGGCATTTAGTTGGCGATTTATCGGCAACTAAACTTGATTTCTAAACTTACTTGATTTCTAAATTATTCATCCTCTGAACTTTTACAAATTTTCTTAATTAATTTAAGTCATTAGCCAGTTTAAACCAGTTTGAAACAATAACGAGACTACCAGATTACGCATACGCCTATATTTAGAAAAATGATTTTTCATGAAAGTTTAAATAAGTTTTAGTTATATATTTAGTGTATATATATATATATATATATAAAGGGAGACAGAGAGAGGTCTTGTTATTGTTTCAAACCAGTTTAAACTGATTAATGATTAATTAAAACAAATAATGACTTAAAAATAATAATGCTCTCACATGATAACTTGAAATTTGCGATTGTAGATTTCATTTTTGTTATTATTATCTATATTTTTTTATCATTCAATTGTTTAATAGTGTTATCTCTTTCTATTTTTTTACATTTCAGATGATTTCAATTTCTTTTACTACAAATTTTTATATGAAAGTGTTTGAAATTATATTTCCATTCCCCCCTGTAATGCCTTATTGATATAAACAATGAACTGCTATATCAAAGATATTAAAGTTATTTGCTCATGTTTAAGCAAAAATAGAATAAGAAATATAGCTATTAATTCAAAGAAATAATTTACGGGAATTTAAAGGTGAATTTCTTGTTTTAATTTAAAGACGATTGTTAGGAATCTCAACTTCTTCGTAGCTCAAATGACTTTATTCCAATGATCAAAGCTCCTTTTTTAACCACAAATATATTTATGTAACTTTTTTTTCCGGAATTTACTAGGCATGCGAAAAGAAGAATTAATCAAATTTATTTTCAAAACTAATTTTAATTTCAAATTCATTTTATAAACTAATTTTAATTTCAAATTCATTTTCAAAACATTTATTTTCAAATTTGTTTTCATTGCCTGCGATCCTTTAAAGAATTATTGGAATCTACAAATCTTTTTCTGTAAATCTTGGCAACACGACTCATTTAAAACAAACATGTACGCAAGTAATTCTGATTGGCCGCGAAGACAGGGGTTAATGGTAGCGAAAACGGAACTTCTGATATAAAAAGAAAGAAAAAGATTTAGTTTGGTGAATACTTAATTACTCGAATAGCTCGACGCCGATCGATTTAGAAAAGTGCTTATAGAAACTGGTTAAGTTATTAAGTGCCCTATTAGCACAGAATAATCTACATCATTTTACGATATTGCCCGACATTCCGAGTATCGAGCAATCATATGGATACATTGTACAATGTATTGTGCTAATAGTGTACGAAAGGAAGTATTTTTTTTAAAATCATTAAAAAATTAAGATTGGTATATTTCATATTTCGACCAAAGAACTCTTTACTGTATGTCGACGAAGAACAGCTTAAGAATTTAAATTAGTAAAAATTTGTTTATGTGGTTAATTGTCAGTTCTCTTTGAAGTAATTTAATTTTAATATTTCAATGTAACATTTTTGAAGACAGGATTACTTGGACACAAATTTTTAAATTTGTAATAATCAATTTAAATATATCAAAGTTTGGTTTATTTTTTACAACTATAATCCAGGATTATTTTATTATAATTCTTAATTAATGTTAAAAATTATTTAAATCACAATGGAAAAAAAATTAATTAGCTGTTTTCCTATAATTTATTTTGTCCTGCATATTCATGATCGAGTTGAGATCTAAAAAAGAATATTTCGAAAACATCTTCACAAATTCAAGGAAATGTTTTATCATTCATGCATACGTACGATGCTTAGGAATTTTTTTTAAATTAATTTATTAGTTCGTTTATATTCTCAATACATGAAATAAGAAGTTTCAACATAAACATAATTTAGCCACTATGATAAACCATAAATGTAATATATTACAAAATAATATTTATGAAAGAAGTGTTTTATAATGAATTCTTACATTTCTTTCCTTTTAGAAAATATTATATTTGCTTTTTTTTATAACTAACAAATTGTAAGCCTTTGATTCCATAATGTCACGAAACGTTTGAAAAGTTGAGGATAGTATTCACTAGCAACTCTATCTACTTCCGGACGACGATGTAAAAATGATTTTCGCTTAATTCTTGAAAGATAAATTGCCCTACTTGGTAAAGAAATGTTAAGAGAAGATAAAGAAAAGTAATTTCTAGCAAGTGCCGATATTAAATCTTACAGATTTACTCTGTGAGACAGATTTTATGACTGTTCTCTATTTCTTTTTACAAATATCTCAGTTTCTCCCTCACAATTTGTTTTAACTTAGATAAAATGAAAGTACGGGACAGGTTTCTGTTTCAAAACTGAAGTAAAGCAATAAAACAGTAACTCGTCAATAAAAACATTTTAGATAAGTTCTACCAAATTAAAATTCTTGCTTATTATTCCGATAAAGACCAGACAATTCAATTTCAATTAACTTCTATGCCAAAACGACCATATTAGAACTTAAACTATGAAATTGTATCCATATGTTTTAATGTTTCTTCTTTATCTATATTACGTAATATATTTATATAA
Organism: Argiope bruennichi; assembly: GCF_947563725.1. NCBI lineage: Eukaryota > Metazoa > Arthropoda > Arachnida > Araneae > Araneidae > Argiope > Argiope bruennichi. Next base: position 105,321,432 of record NC_079152.1, read on the forward strand.
ATGAAAATCATGTCTGTTCTGGTTTGATGTCTGAATGCATGCAATATACGCAACAAAAATTACATACAATACACATGCTGTGTCCTTTTCTAGCGAATTTAATTTCAGCTTAATAATCCAATAAATGTGAGATATGTAAAAAAATTAAATCCAGATTTATCTATGAATGTTCTATAATTGTAAAAATCTATAAATGATAAAAGTTTTGTAGAAAAATCAGAGTCAAATACCTTTAGATTAATTTCAGGCCATGACCAAATATGCTTTCTAAAACTAAAACCAAAGAATGCAGACATTCTCACGTAAAAACATTTTAATACTTAACTCGTACGAGGAAAGTCAATGACCAGAAATTCCTCAGAATAAAATTAATTTTTCTCAAAACTTGAGTTCTATATTGCTTTCGTGGAGAGATTTAGCTAAAAATAATTACTCCTTCTATTCATTTTGAGACAGGTAAAAGTCTTGTTTTTAATTCTAAAAATTATTGATTAAAATCTGAATTCATCATGCAAACCAAGATAGCAAAGCCTTTTATTTCCAGAAATTTGTCAGAATTATATAGATTTATGCGAATTGCAGGAAATAACTTTTCTGGAACATTTTTTTTTTTTTTTTTTTTTTTTTTTTGCATAGGGTCCTTTGGCACTAAAATGAATGAAAGGAATGAAAATAAATTCCATATGCAACTATGGAAGGCGCACGAAAGAAGTATTCTTCAAAAAAAGTAAACCAAATCATGGATAAGAATTATCTTGTTTATATCTGAACTAAGGACGAATCAGTTTGCTTTCATATATTCAGAAAATGTGTGACTTTTACCTCAAATGCCACCTACTTAACTAACTTAAGATGTCTGCGGACTAATTACATTAGGAGTATTAGTGCCATCACGTACAATAAATGAGGTTGGAACTATAACTGGGATAGGCATTGATTCGCCAACTCACCATAAGTATTTCTACCGTAAAGTTCAAAGAATGGAAAGAATAAACAATTCCTTACTGAATGATATTAATCTATTTTTGTACAAAATATTAAAGTACATATTTGCATATTTGTAATTCTCCCTTTGAATATAGTTTATTAATAGGTGGTAAAGTTATTTCTTTGTATCTGTGAATCAGTAATAAAATACTTTACCTACTTTTCTTAGTATCTGTGAAATCAGTAATAAAATATTTTACCTTTATTTCTTCGAACCTGCCTAAATAAAATATTTCTTATTTCATTGATTTTTTGTGGAAGTGCATCCTCCAATTACAAAAAAATTATTGAAGAAAACTTATTAATATGAGGTAAATTTTGTTGTAAATTGTCTATCTTTTGTTTATCTTTTTATGGGATGCCTTCTAATGGTGACATAAAATGACTGCTTAATTATTCATTGCCACCATCAAAGAATGCTCAAAAAATGTTTGACTAAAAGTGCATAAGAAGTTCTTGGTATTTAAAAGGATTCAAGGGAGACTTCGTTACGCTTTAGTCTTAACCCTTATGTTCATTTTGTATAGTATACCATACATACAATTTTATAAAAATATGCTATCACTATAAAATAATTTTAACTTAATTTTATTAAACGATTTTTATTACACGATTTTTTTATTTATTTATGATGTTTTTTATAGCGTAAAGAAGCTACCTATATACATTTTTTTTTTTTTTTTTTGCTTTTTTTTCAAAAAAGCGATCTTGCCACGATAAGGGTTAAGCATTTAAATTTCAGGATTTGTATCCTCAATTGAAATAATAATGTGATTAGAAATTTCAAAACATTGTAAAGGAACTTGAGAAATATTTTTGTTTTTCACTCGTAACAATTTGTAATTCCTAATTCAAGCCATTCTATGGGCACATATGTGAGATGTAATATGGATGTATGAAACATCTCCCCTCTTAATTATTTACATTTCTCTAGGTTAATAGAGATACAAATCATTAAAGAAAGCCATTAAGCTACTTAATGGCTTTCATAAATAAATGGCCCTTTGTGCACTTGTTTCAAATTATTTCTATTTAATTGTTAATATTGGGCAAAGATAATGAAAAATTAGCAAAAATAATGCACTTTACACAGGTGATAAAAGATTCAATTCTTTGAAAACCTCTTTTACATTTGTTTTCATAAATAATCTCATTTTATTATATTTCTATCTTATTAAAACGTCCCACAGAAATAGTTTTTAATTAGATTAAACACGCAGCAATACAATTCTTCTAAAAGTCAGAATATGCGAACGCATAAATATTTTGTGCCTGTGAAAGGCTAATAATTTATTTTATTTAATTACTTATTGATGAAAGAACATTAAAGTACATTTTCGATTTGTAATGACAGTTGAACTTTTTTATTCACCAGGAAGGTATCAGTTTTATGATTTTGCTTATGCTCTCATAACACTGCTTAAATAAATTATTACTATCCCAAGGCAAATATACAATTATGGTTAATAGAAATTCGTAGCTGAATAAGTACACACATAATAAATGCTCCTTTCTATTCGTATTCCAAATTGTACTTTTTTAGTGAAATAAAAGTTTTATTAAAACGCATTTCTCAGTTAGAATGAAATTTTAATTTGCGACCTCAGTTCAAGAGTCAGCATACCCATGTCCAAAAATCAATGAATAACAGTATGCAGATTTATTTATTTGTCATGAGCAATAATGATGCTGAAAAAAATTACTACTTATAACTATATTGTTAGAAAATAATTAAATTATTCGGTTTTTTTTTTATTTCATGACTACCTAATTAAAAAAATGAATACAGTGCATATCAAGAACGCTATCTCATATCAAGTATATTTATTGTCAAAATGATGTCTTCTTTTAAATATTATAGAAAAAATTATTAAAAAAGGAGTTCATTCTTGCACCTCCCACCCATGTAAACTTTAACATATGAATACAACATTTTACATTTTCACATCATTTCTCTCTGTATTTTTTTGAAAACTGATATTATTAAAACGAAAGGCTATCGTGTATTTAAGAAAACTGTTTTCTGATTTCCGAGCAATAATTTTTTATTTTATTTAATTCTTAATTCCCAGTGGAAATCCATTCATTAATTGATATTAATTTTGTTTTTAAAATACTACATTAGAATTCAATTTACACTATACAAATAAAAACAAAAGCAAAACATTATACAAATAAAAATAAAAGAACTTGAGACCTCCTTGTAGCTCAATGATCTGAGGTATTGAAATGATAATTTCCGGATTTTCGAAATGGGTAAACGGTATAAAATCTTTTCTACGCCCCCCCCCCACCTTTTTAAAAGACTATAAAATTAACTAAATGCTCGTGAAACTATCGTCGATTTATTTTATTGGAAAGTGTGAAATTTATCTGTAGGATCCGAAAAGATTTATGAGGATTAGGAATTCTTTCGTAACGTTTGAGCCTTACTTATCTTCAGTCTTCATTACCCCCAATATATCATTTTTAAAGATTATAAAATTATTGCATTAGAATACTACTTAAATTATTATTCAGTAAAATAAAAAGAAGAGGAAGAAAAGATTTTAGACTTCTTGGGGCTTATTGTGGAAGTAATTGCAATTATAATTTCTGGAGTTTGGGAATGTCTGAATAAAATAATATTTTTTATTGATTCCCCTACTTTCTTAATTGTTTATGAAGTTAATACCGTGATAGTTTATAAGGATTAAAATTGTGTTCTTTAATTTGAGACTTACTTATTTATAATATTTGTTTCTACAAAAGATTTTTTTTAATCTAATATCTGGTTTGGTTTGTAAGCGTGCGAAGTTATGAACCAAAATTTATTCAGACTCTAAGTTTAAGAGTTTAGAGACATTTAAAAATCCCCATCAATGTATCAATGCTTCAAAATTATTTACAATTGAAAAATTTCCATGCATCACTGCTTCCTCACATCACTTTAGGAAAATAAAACGTGTAGAATTATCTAAAATGATATCTTTATTTAAACTTTAAAAAGTGAATTATGTGAGAGAACATATTTAGCTGTTATGAACAATAGTTGGATGAAACTGCATGCGGAAGAAATGCCATATAAAACGTATTACGAAGGCTTAACTACCCCAATGAGTCATTAGCTTTCGAAATTCGAGTTATTAGTTCGACTGGAGTAACGCCCAATTATCTAAACCGAGATTTCGAACGGCTGAGTTGGTAAGCATCCCCCGCCTCTTGTATATGTATTTTATGATTTGTCCTTTGGAAAATCTTACGCTCATTGGAGAGAGATAAGCCCAGATCGCCTTCTCTCCGGCAAGAATAGTCCCTCACTTATCACAATGTTTCTAAGTGTCTGGGAAAAAAGTAGAATCAAAATCATTTATTTGATCATGAAATAACATTAAGACGCTCATCTGCTTTCCGCGAATTTCGCATCTTAATTTGATTGTTTAGAACAGGGCGGTATCAATTCATAGCAATAAAACGTAACGGAAAAGGCGACAAGTGATTAAACTTAATACTATTTCCTTCCCTTCTTTTCGTTTGAGCTCGATATTGCTTTTGTTTAATTATATTTATATTAATAAATTATAAACTAAGAATGTTTCTGTAATCTCAATAGAAATAAATTATGAACTTCCTTCTTTAAAGTTAAGAATGTGATTTAATGGATTTTTAATTCATGAAACGCAATAATATAATTTTTTTACATGTGCTTATGTAAAATTAGTAATGCATTCGTCGGCTCTTTTTATAATACATGAAAATAAAATTTTATTATATATTTAAGAATTAAGAACTTACCATTCAATATATAAAATTTTTATATTTAAGCTATTGCAAATAGAAATAAGAATCTGCTGGTGCATGAATAAGTCGATCTTTATAAAAAGGTAATTCTACTATGTGATAATCTGAAGACCTTAAAGTGACTAAAGAAATCGTTTGTTTCTAACCAATCTTTTTGATTACCTATGAGGTGCTGTAGTGTCATGGTACTGGGCGGGGCTCTTTGTGTCATCCGCATAGCGCCGGCTAGGTTGGAATAAGATTCTGTATAAATGTGGTTCACTAATCTTATAATGTTAAGTAAATATAAAAGGCTTAGAAAAAAGAATTATTAAATTTGCCAACTTTTTCTGATTTGAGATCTTTTAAATGTGTTCTCATTTGATGTCCTTTTTTTTAAAAAAAAAAAAATATCATTCCACCACGTACTTCTTAAAATCCATATTTTTTTTCTCGTACCCCTTGAGAATATTTATATACTTTATCGAATATAAGTAAACTTAATGGTTCGTTTGTTTAAAATATAATCCTGTTTTTCTCGTGTATTGCGATTACTTCACTGCCTCAATTTTAATTTTAAATGCAGATAGAAGCAATTTTTTTTTAATATTTTTTCGAAATAATCATTTTTTAGACTTTACACATTTAAACATTTTTTAAGGATAAAGATATCAGGTTAAAGAAGGAAAGTCAATCTATTCTTCATAATTTCAAATCTTCTTGTATTTGTATTAAAAACTTTTTTTTTGTTACTAGATGAAAGATAATTAAAATCGACAATTTCCAAAGCCCAGAAGTTTGGCTTCCAACGTTAATGTAACAATAACAATTTGCAATGCTATTTTATGGAATAATAAATTTAAATATTTCATTATACTTTTTATTTCAGGATTATTACTAGAATTATGAGATTAAAAATTAATAAATTGAGCATGAAATTAGGTGGTTAATTTATTTAAAAACATTTCAAATTTCCTATCATAGTAACTTTTGTGCTAGATTTATACGTTTTGCAACAAATTAAATTCCTTTCAACACCTAAAGTGTAAAGTTTCATTTTGTGATCTGATATCTAATATTTAAAAAATAATTCAGACTACGAAGTGCTAGATATCGATTTTATTGATTTACTTTTAATATAGCAAAATTTCTACAGAAAATTTTGCAATAAAGTTAATTAGTTTTGATTACTGGAATAAAATAACATTTAAAACTTTTAAATATTTGCAATTATAATTTAGTATTTCAAAATTATGAAAAATGATAGGGATATCATTTTATTACACCAAAAAATGAACGTATTATAATCAGGTTTCAGATACTTCGCGTTAGTATATGACCAAGGAAGAACCATGATCTCTTCAAAAATCAGAATCGGAAACTGCTTTCACGAAATCAAAAACTTTCTAGTGTTCAAAAGTTATTTTTTAATATCTATAGGAATAAATATTTCTCATATCTAATGAATATTATTCCCAAAATAAGAGTTTTATTAACCCAGATTACATTAGTCTCATTAACCACCAACTCAAGTGACGCTGAGAACTTACTCTAAGCATTTGAATAAATTAATCTTAATGAGGTAAATTGAATAGAGCTAATTTAATTTCCGGACTTATCTAATTACGTCTCATTAATTTTTGTGCTGGACAATCTGCTAATGAATAGTTTGAAAATATTTTTGATTAATTTGTCGAGGATAATTTGTGTTTGCAAATAGTATAGGTTATATTTCAATTCATGGAAATAAACTTTACTGAAAACTGTAAATATATATATATATATATATATATATATATATATATATATATATATATATATATATATATATATATATATATATATATATATATATATATATATATATATATATATATATATATATATATATTGAAAAATGGAAATTTCATGAATGCATCGTTTAAAAATCAAATACATTCTTCATTTTTTATTTGTGTCTTTGTTTTGATTCAGACCTGCAAAATAATATTAAATACAAATTTTCAATAATTTTTTGTTACATCACTTAAATTTTCCTTCTTTTCGGAAATTAAAACCTTGATATGTTTAATACTGTAATACTTTCCGGAAATAAATTGATAGACGTCATTATCTCTAATATAAATTGAGATACTAACTGAAATGATAAAGGTTTCCACGAAAGTGAAAAACGTTTACTTTACAGAAGCAAAGATTCTATATTCTATTAAAAAGAAATTAATTAGTAAAACGATAATTTTCATTTCTCTTTCCTTCCTAAGCAACTTTATTCATTAAGCAATATAAAAATAGATTTGTAGAATCAAACATTTCATATAAAATTTAATTCAAGCACTTTAATTAGGCTTTTTAAAAGAATTTTCTTAATTACATTAAAGGAACAATCTACAAATATAATTTGTATGTACGTTTTATTAAAATTGCGTTTATAAATACATTGGAAACAATAATGAAAAATATGAAATTACCGCACTGAGCATTTTATTGTATACTGAAAATCATATTATTAAATTCAAGCGATTATATTTCTAGTAAAATATTTATGTTTATTTGAAATGCATTCACACATGATATTTAAGCATTGATATAACAATATTAAATTTCAAATTACCAAATAATCAGTAATGAAATTGCAACAAATGCTGATAAAGATGCTAAGCATTTTAGTAATAGGCTAAATTACTTATTGTTTATAATTCAATAAAGGAGTAATTTTTACACTAATTTTATCATCAACGTTTTTTCTTTCATTTAATTTGTGTTGCCTTTATCAATTAAATTGAATTAGCATATCATATGAATAACCGTTATCTGTATTAAAATGCAGGAATCACTATTTCCCACTCAGTGTAACTTACTGTACGATATCGTTCGTACAGTGTTGTTTGGTATTATATAATATTATTAAGTATAATCTTAAACCAAAGTGCGTATATTGTACGATATGAATCTATATTGAAATATTTTATGTGTTTCTACGGTTATTTTTTTATAAATAGTCAGCTTTTTTTCAGTTATTTATATAGTTATCCTGGATTCAAATACGGTTCTGCTTTTGTAAATGGTAACATAATATTTTCTGAAGTTTCCCTACTTATAAGTGAAGTTTAAAAAAAATGTCTGCTTGATGCTCCATTTATTTTCTGAAATTAAAATTAATAGGAAGATAATTCATATTCGAATCTGTAGACTACTCCTAATTAAAATGCTTACTTCTAAAATAAACCTTAAATAAATCCTCCCAAATTAAAATAATATCAGCTATGCAAGACAATAAAAAGAAATCCAAAATTCTGTAACTGCATTCTAATTGTGAAAGCTAGAAAGCTTGCACAGCTAGAGTATACGTTACTTTTCGCAAGAGTTTGAAATACATACCTTATAGTACTTGAAAATATAATTTCATTCTATTTTCTTGGAAAGTACGATCTACAGACACTCATGAATCGGTAAAACACCTTCATAAATCATCCTGTAGGAAAACTGTATAATTTCTGTCACTAAATTTTGACTAAGGACAAAGGAGGAAGAAAACGTAAAGGTGCAAAACCAATTCTTAGTTTTTTCACACAAATGTCTATTATATATGAGATATGGCGCTGACTTGTTACACAATTTATCTATCATCTTATAAAATATGAAAAGTAAATTTATTTTTTCATTGAACGTTAGCTAATTAAGAAGGGATGGTTAGACCTTGGAAGAATAGAACAGCTGTAATGAACATTTTGTAAAGAAAAGTATATAAAGAACAATGATAAGTAGTTCATTAAGGTAATATCATCGGAAATTAAAGCTTTATTCCCTTCATTAATCTGCTAATTTATTTGGCCTGGACTTCAAATGCCAATTCTCATAAACATTTCATTATGACATTAAAGTTACTTCTTAAGGGTCTAAAGTTAGTCTTCTTGTGAGTAATTTACATTTGCAGTATAAACCTATATTTCTTTCCCACCAGCAAGAATGTTCCATCTCTTTTGATAAATTTTCATTGTTTGAAAACTTTAAAGGAAAAGAAGAAACTATTTGCTCATGAAATGCCGTATAGCAGAGTGGTTTTGCACCTGAAAAGAATAAGACTAATAATTGTTGAAATTTTTTTTTTTGATTTTGATTTTTTTTTTTCAGATAAAGAGGAATTGATAATCTTCGCAGATGATATAGATTTAAAAATATTTTCATTGAAATTAATCGTTTCATACAGTTCGCCTCTAGAAATGCTGTAATACATATGCGCAACTATATGTTAAACTTAGGGATGATCACATTTCAAGTTATTTAAAAGTAGTTTTGTGGAAGAGAATGTCATCAGTTTAACAACAATCTCTTAGTTCTAATGAACAGGATGGCTTTTTATCCTTTTATCTTATCTTTTTATGAACAGGATGGCTTTTTATAAAGATATTTGTTCATTAAAAAAAGTTAATACAAATAAATACAGGTACGCATTTTGTTGCTATAGCGCTAGATACTGTAAGTAAATAAAATAAAAAAAAACATTAATAAAAAAAAGAAAATTAGTAGAATGACCTGAAATGACTTCTTCTTAAATTTTAAATTTAAAAAGAGAATGACATGAGATAACCTTGTAGCTTTTGAAAACAATAAATGTATGTGAGTTTCTCTTAGTTCTGATAAACAGAATGGTCAATAATCATCCCTGGAAAGAATTAATACAATTTAATTCCCTCAAGAAATTAATACAATTAAATTATATGCATTTTGTTGACACAGACAATGATATTCTAAGCAAAATATAAATATAACAACATCCAGCTTTTATGTGACTGGAGTGAAGAAAACATGAAAGTCTTTCCTAATGCTTATCAGAATATCTTATTGCATAATGTTGCATGTTGACTGCAACATCGCAGTTCAGCAAGAAATTTCCAACTAAACAATATGGCTCATTGGAAAACTTTATTTATTGTATGAAAAGCGAATGTATGAGCAATTGTTAATTGTTTAAATCATTCTTAAAAATTAAAAGATGTGTGGCGATCTATATGAATTAAATTCTGTGTGATTAAATTCTTCCCAATCCCGAGCATTTTATTTTCATTTTGAATTCTAAATTAGTATCGCTTAATTATCGTTATTTTACTGTAACGCTTAACGAATATATCTTTAAATAAATTGGAGTTTGTATTATCAAAAATATGTGTAACCATTATGGGTAAACCATAAAAAATACATTTTTTGTATTTTAGTATTGTTTGCTTATTAATCCTTTATAAAAGGATTTTAAAAGGATTAACTAATTTATAATTCAAAATGAAAATAAATTGCTCGGGATTGGGAAGAATTTAATCACACAGAATTTAATTCATATAGATCACCACACATCTTTTAATTTTTAAGAATGATTTGAACAATTAACGATTAACTATCCTTTTAAACAGGATTAATAAGCTGTTCTAGTAGGAAATAATTCACATAGCTATAATGCTTAAAGATAAATGTACTATGTTATGTTATCTGAATCGACGATGGCTTCAATTTCCTTCCTAAATATGCTTCTTTTCTTTTTTCTCTGTATTATAAAATATTCAAAAGATCTCTCATCCTAAATAGAAATCAAATTAAAAAATTTACTTAGAGAAAATAAAACATGGGAATTTTAGAGTACAGTACTGTAATACAATTCAAAATTTTAAATTTTAAGATCTCAATTGATTCGAAATCTCAATAGCTGATATCTATGCTGCATTCCTATATCCGCCATCATTGAAGAAATACGTGAACCAACACAAGAAATCATGCAGATAAGCTTCTTTTTTCTGTATAAATTATTTGTTCATAATTATAATGCCCATTCATATTTTTACAGTGATTTCTTCACTTTTCGTTACATTTGTTTCATTCTGTAATTACACAAACATATATCTCCATTGATTAAACTATCATATCTAATGGTACCCAATAGCAAATTTTTAAATAGTTTGGAACAAGCATATATTTCTAATTTGAAAAATTCTTTAAAGATATTAAGTGCATTTTATGGTGTTTAAATCAATAATTATATCTCTGTAAAGTAAAGAAAGATAAATTTTTATAGAGTCGCTCGTTACCCTTATTCATATTTAGTAAATAGTCATGCTAAATTGATATTTCAAACAATAAAAACTCCATTGTTCTAGAACTAAAGCTGAGAGACATGGAATTTCCTTATTTTAAACTAATCCCCAGTGGTTACTCGGAAGAACCAACCGTTCAGAACATTATAAGATACTGTTGCAAAAGACACGGATTCGTTCGCTTAATTATTTAATGTTTCAAATTTATGTTATTAAATATATTTAATAAGGCTGAGAAACTTGCAAAAGTTTAGATTCAGCCAATTTTTCATCCCTACATACACTGACTCATGCAACATCAAATATAATTTTTCACGGCAATCAAATCATTTTTAAGATTTCGAGGAATGTGTCTATATCTATTGGCTTATACGAAACGAGGCCATGATTAGACTGAGCACTTGTTATGAAAAGCTCAGCAACTTGACATTTAAAATGAAAAATTTTGAAATTTAACGCAAACCAGACAAGTAATTTATGACTTCTTTGCTGCCACCGTCATTCTAAAATTTGCTTTGCATTGGCAATCTGAAAGAAACAAATAATACAGTAAGATTTGAGAAGTGCGATGTAATACAAAATGCATCAACGAAGACTTCATTATACAACGAAACATTAGAAATGGATTTGGAGTAATTTATAACTTCTTTTCTGCTAACGTCTTTATAAAATTTACTTTGCCTTTGCAAGCTGAAAGAAACAAACAATACAGTAAGATTTGAGAAGTTCGATGTAATACAAAATGCATCAACGAAGACTTCATTATACAATGAATCATTAGAAATGGATTTGGTGTAATTTCTAACTTTTTTGCTGCTAACGTCTTTATAAAATTTGCTTTGCATTGAAAAGCTGAAAGAAACAAATAATACAGTAAGATTTGAGAAGTGCGATGTAATACAAAAGGCATCAACATTAAAGAATGAATAATTAGAAATGGATTTGGAATAATTTATAACTTCTTTGCTGCCAATGTCTTTATAAAATTTAGTTTGCATTGGCAAGCGGAAAGAAATAAATAATACAGAAAGTTTTGAGAAGTGCGATGTATTACAAAATGCATCAACGAAGACTTCATTATACAATGAATCATTAGAAATGAATATTGGAGCATTGGAAATGTTGGAGAAATACCTAATTAGCTTTACTAAAACTTCGAATGTTTCCTCTGATAAGCATTTTCCCTGCATACGTATTACATTTTACGATTCATACATGAAGGCAATATAAGAGATATCTATATTCCATTCCTATTCAGAAGAATAGCTTTTCACCATTAATAGTCATTAAGAATATACGGAGATAAAATTATTTATTTGCGTACGAATATCATTAGGCTAAGCACAGCTTTGTACAAACGTTACAAGTCATTTAATTTTCATTGTTATCAATAAATTGTTATAAGTTTAACATTCCTGACGCAATTCTACAGAATAATCCTTTTAAGCTGCACTTTAAATCACTTTAATTTAACAATGATTATATTTTAATAGTGAGTTTCATGTAGCTGATTTTTCATTGGATTGGTATCGTAATTATGTAAATGCTCTTGAAAGTGATGAAGAGTTTGTATATGGAAAAATTTAATTATATATGTGCGGTTTTATTTCTTAATTTTTTATAATTGAGTTAATTACTATTTGTTAAATAATATTTTAAAGATATATTATAACTAGAGGAATAACTGAGCCACTTTTACAAATTCATATGAAAATATTCTACAGAATCTCTTATTTTCTACCGAATAAGTGAATATTTATTACTTAACGAATAATGAAATCGTTTGATTAATTTGTAGATTTGGTTTTGTAGATGAATGACTACGTTGAAACTTTGATTTCAGGAAACGATATGAATTATTTTTTTACTAAAAATGTTATTAATACTGGAACAGTTTTTTATAAAACCAATTGCATATTCTTCATCACGGTCCTTCTTTAGGGAGTTAGTTTGAATTTTAAGTTTGATAAGTCATGTTTAATTCGTTTTTCGCATTTTGAAGTACTATTTTCATAAATTGTAAATTTTAATAAAATCTTCTTTAGTATTAATTTTTTATTCGGAAATAAAATTTTGGGCTTTCAGTTAAAATGAATGATTTTTTAAATATAATTTATGTAAAAATTCAAAATTTTAACTAGTTTATAGCATATTTTTAGATTTAATTTTGAACATGATCAAATTAAAACTGCATCGTTTCTTTCTTCACGTCGACTATAAAGTTTTGTTACATGACTGGACATTGTAGACTGTATTATGGAATATTTAGAGTTAATTTAGTGGTTTAATTCATAGGTTTTAAATTTTAAGAAACTGAAATATTACGCTCAACAGTTCATGAATTTTTTCTTGAATTCATTAAATTTGATAACTCTTTGGTTTCCTAAATTATTAATACACAAATTAAAATAATCCGAGTGATTGTGAAATTTCAAGAATTATTCAAGCTTTAAAGTTATCAGAAATATAATGTAAAATATACAATTGCAGATACAGGTGATTTGTGAAAGTGTTGCAGGTAGAAGTAATATTTCAGTTTTAAAAATTAAGTGTTGAACTGTATGAAAATGTTGCACAATCGTAATTAGGTAAAATTTAAAGCAGTAATTCATTCCGTAATATATAATTACGTTCAACGTTAGACCGCCACAAGTTTTAGTTAATGGGAATTTGTCATCACGTAAGGTGTTTTATTTACGTCTCATAGTAATAAATTTTAAAGTCTAAATAAGGATGATGAATGTTTATAATACAATAATTACAGCAATTTAAATTCATCGCTTTACATGATTTTACTACTGGAAATGTTTCATAATTTTAATATTTCATTTCTAAGAAAATTAGGAAATATTGATCAAGATATATTTTAACAGAAGAGGTGTATTTTATAGTGTGACCGATTTCATTAATAATTTATTTCTATTTCCTCTTCGAAACCCCAGTTACCTCTTTTATTTCAATCGATTCAGCTAAGATAGTAAATGAGAACCAAATCTAATTGTCAGATGAGTAAAAATTAGATTTTAGACGCAGAGAATTGTATAAGATTTTTGAGCCCATCGTAGATATAAAAACATTATATTAAATAAGAAATTTAAAAATGAAATAGAATGGTAATATTCCGTTGTGAAAGCTATTTACGTTTAGCAGAATACAAGATATAAAGAAAAAAGAACAATTCTTCTTTTTTTTTAACTCTTATGTATATACTGTGAAGTAAATATATCAAAAATCATAATAATTAGTAAGATATTTCCTAGGAATCAATGAATTTACTCTCTAGGAAAAAAAATTCAAGGAATGTAAAATGTTTGCTAAACACTGAAAGGCGGAATCAATATAATTTTAGTTCTAAAAATTAGCTGTAAATTTATACCATTATTTAAACTTCAATTTCAGGGAACATTACTTTATATTTAACTTAAGTTCAAATATATTCATTCCTAAAATTTTTAATTTAGAAAGTAGGAAGCTTAAATTTAAGTAAAGAATTGCCAAGAAGTATCATTTACAAATTTCCCTAAGCATGAATTATGAAAATCAGGTTGAAAATAATTTAGAAATTTATGTTTCCTCAAACTTTATTCTTGAATATTACAACAATAGGAAGTTAATTCGTTTGGAAAAAAAGTTGATGACCAGAATTTTAAAGAGTTATCGGTTGCATTTTGAAAAAACTTCCTAGTGGTACGTCCATAATTTATTCTTGGCCAATAGCTCATTTGCAAATTGAAGAAAGTGGCTAAGCATTATAAAAAACTGCAAACAAAAGCAATAACAAAACAAATTCTTTGAAGGTTGTCTGAAATTCATAAACTCCGGGATATAAAATAATTTAAAATTTTTTATAGAAACGTTTATTGGGCTTGGGAAAATTGGTTTATATTTACTTACAAGGGTAAATTACTCCATCAGCGTTTTTAATTAATTAAAAAAATAACAGAAATTTTAACATGATTTTTCATAACTTCGGAATATACCTTAGCACTGAGAGCTACCTATACCCCTTTATAATTCAAAGCATCGGTTTTTTATTGATATAAATATTTGTCAATTTGTTTTATTTGCAATTTTTTATTTAATTTCAACAAACATTCTAAAATTTCAAGTATTTAACTCAATAGGTGTTCAGTATTCTTTCGATACAAGAATACGCTGGACGCTAATAAGTGGACGCGGTTTAAATGAGGAATATATTTTTGTAGTATAATATTGAAATAAATAAAAGGCAAATTCACTTTGAACTTTGATTTCTAAAAAGATCTTATTTTAATTAAAAAAAATATTACTAAAAATCCAAATATTTATTTTGCAAATGAGTCAGTATTTCTTTAAATTTTTAGAGATGTTCAAATTATTCGTGTTTGTCAGAATTTTATGTATACAGAACGGGCATGAAATAATACTTCTTATATAAAGGCTATTTTAGTTAAAATTAATGAAAGGATTGGAAATAAATTTTATATGCAAATATGGAAGGCAAAAGGAGAGAAATTCTACAGAAAAAAAAATTAATCGAAGTCCTCGATAAGAAACATGTCGTTCTATCTAAATAGTAGACGGATCAATTTTCTTTCATGTATTCGATAAAAGTATGGCTTTTATCTTAGATGCTACTTAAGAGCTCTGATGATAGAGTTTAGGTGCGAAGCTTTCCCTTAATTACGAAACCTTGGCCTGTGGACTAATTATATTAGTGGGATTAATGTCATCTTTTGTATTAAATGAGATTAGAACTATTACTGCGATAAGGCATTGATTCTCAAGAAACTATAAGTATCCGTGCCATAAAGTTCAAAGAATAAAAATAATAAACAATTCTTTACTATATGTTTAAACTTACTTTTTAATATAAAACATGGAAGTACATATTTACATTTTTATAAATCCTATTTTCAGAATTGCTTACTAGTCGAGAATAAAGTTATTGCTTTGTAACTATGAATAATTTTTTTAAGAATTCATTCGCAGAATTAAACTACTAAAGAAATAAAATATTTCTCGCTTCATTAATTTTTACAAAAGGACATCATCTAATTTCAAAAGTCTAGTTAATGTGAGATGATTTTTTTTGCTTATTCATCATTTTATGGGAAGTATCAGAACGGTAACAAAAAATTGACTTTTTGTACCACCATTTCCACCTTAACTTATACTACTATTATTACTTATTTCCAACATTAAATGGTTTCCACTCTTAAAGAAAATAGCAAACAGGGAAAATATTGCAATTTAATTTCAGATTCCATCCCATTAGCAAACTTTACAAAACTGCAAACAACCTCGTAATCGATTTTTGGTAAAATATCTTCTCATTTTCCTTTTCGAGATATTTCCAATTCAATCTTTGAGCTTTCCATTCCTTAATTTGAGTTTCAAAATCAAAAGGAAGTGTAGGAGTCTAAGGAAAAATACATTAGAGGACATTGTTATTCAAAATGTTTTAAGAACTCTTCGTTATATTTATTAGTTTTTTGCATCAAAAATTTAAGCACTGAAATTCTGAATTTTATCCTGAATTGGAACAATATCAAATTATCTTGGCCGAGATTTCAGAAGTTTGATAAATATTTTTCTATTTCAATCATAACAAAATTCATCTCGGAATTCAAGTCAATTATGGATAAAAACGAGAGATGGGGTTTCGTTTTCATCATTCTTGGAAAAATGAGGCATGTACTCTTATAATTATACAAAATTCATGGAATAAGCGTTGAAGGCCATTGATCCACTTTCTGTGCAAGTTTTCCTTATTTAAATTTGGTTGTTGTGATCGGGACGCTAAAAATTCGCAATTCATTAGAAATAATAATATATTATGCACAGGTAATAAATACTGTAAAACCTCTTTTATATTTGCTTTGTAATCGTCTTTACTGAACTATATTTCTACTTTATTAAAGCCTCTTAAGAAGATACATTTCAATGTGATTGAAAATTTAACGATGAAAATTCTTCTAAAAATCGTGATATATATATAAACGCATAAAATTTTGCGCTTGAGCAAAGCTAATTATGTATATAATTTGTTTATGGAACCTAAGAAAATGCGTTTGTCTCAGAATGTCATTTGATCTTTATACTCATTTCAAAGGCATCTATTTTATGCTTTATATCACATAAAAGTCTGAACAAATCACAACTATTCCCAAAGCAAGTAAACAATTATTTCTAAGGGAAATTCGTACTTCAATAAATGCATACATGCTTGATGCTATTTTCATTTGCATTCCAAATTGCATTTGTTTTTGAATCAACATTTTTATTAAAATCCTTCATGAATTCTTGTCTCAATTGGAATTAAATTTTAATTTGTGGTTTAAGCTTAAAGGTTTGGATTCGCATGTCCAAAAATATGTGTTTAACTTATTACATGTGGGTATTTATTTATCATGAGCAATGATGGTGTTAAAATATGCTTGGTTCCAATAACTGTATTACTACACATAAAGCTAATTAATTCGGTATTTTTTATTACCTAATTATTTAATTTAAAAATGTATTTATTTTTAGATTATCTAATAGTATATGAAGATTATTTATTGTTTGTTGTTAAATTAATGACTAGTTTGAAGATTATTGAGAAAATTATTTAACTAATAGTTTGCATCTTCCTTATGCAAGATTTAACAACATACGAGTAATAAAACATTTCAACCATAAAGAGATATTTATCTTCAGATTTTTCACATTTTTTTGTTTTTGTAAAATTTATTTTATCGCAAAGAAAGAACATTTTGAATCTAAGAAAATGTCCCCTCATTAATCTTGCCGATTTCCAACAATAATTTCTAATTTCTGAAAGAAATTCACAAATCAATTAAAAATTCGTTTCGTTTTGGAAAATTGCAATGTAATACAATTTAAATTATCAAATGAAATTAAAATTAAAGGAAGAGAAGATTTTCGATCTCAGTTGTCTGAGAGATTACAATTATAATTTTCAGATACTGCCAAATTGTAAATAAATCAATATTTTTATTTGTTCCCCGGTCTTTTTAAATGTTTATGAAGTTTACTGAAATTTCATAAATTTATTATTGATTACTCATCATGTAAATTGTATAATTTATTCATAGGATCCTTGATGGTTTATGAGGATTAAAATTTCTTTTGTAACCCTTGAATCTTTTCAATCTATACTTCTGCAATAGATAGTTTTAAAAAAATATATCATTTCTTATGTAATCTTGCGAAATTATATTCGATTCTCCATTTTTCAGGATTTTTCCTAGTTGCACATTTAAGAGTCACGTACAATGTAACATAAATTCAAAATTATTTACTGAAGAATTTCCATACAGTGTATCACTGTTTCCTTACATCATCTGAAGAGAATAAAATGTGTAGAATGAATTAAACGACATCTACTTTATTTAAATTTTAAAAAGTGAATGGTGTGAAAGAACATATTTAACAGTTAAGAGCAATAGACGGATGAGACTTCATGTAAAAGCAATATCATATAAAATGTACGGTAGGAGACTTAATTACGTCAATGAGTTAATTACGAAAGTAGCGTTCTAAATTCGAGCTATTACTTCGATTGGAGTAACACCCAATTAGCTTTATCGAGATTTTGAACGCCTGAGTTGAGATAACCCCCCCCCTCCTTGTATATCTCATTTTATGATTTGTTTTTCGAAAAGTATTACGTTCTTTGGTGAGATATAAGCCCAAATTGCCTTCCTGCCGGCAAGAATAATCCCTTCATTTCTAACAATCATTCTGAGTGGCTGGGAAAAATGCAGACACAAAAGCTTTTATTTGATCATGAAATAGCATTAAGACACGCATCTGCTTTATGAGAATCTTTTATCTAAATTTGATTGTTTCGAATAGAACCTTATCAATTTATAGCAGTAATGAATTTAACGAAAAATATGACAAATGATTAAATGTCGTAATATTTCGTTCCTTCTCCTCTTCTTTCCGTTTGCTTTTAAAATTGCCTTTGCTTAGTTGCCTTTGTGTTTTATGAAATCATCTTGAGAATATTTCTGTAGTGCAAATGAATTGCATTATGAAATTCTTTTTTAATGTCGAGTTCATAAATTTTTAAAATAGTGTCATTTTTCAATAGTATCATGAATTAAAAAAGTATCAGTTTATTTAGTTTACATATGCTACGACAGATTACATGGGAATCAATATTCTTATATTTTTAAATAAACACGAAAAGCCTTAGAAAATAGAAATTGCTAATTGTTGCTGTTTTTTTTTATTCAATATCTTTTAAATGTTTTTTTTTTCATTTTATTTTATTTTTTAAATTTTGTTTCACCTACTTACTTATTTGCTTTATTGCTTTAATACTTATTTGCTTTATTCTATATATTTAAGAAAACTTTATTGCTTGGTTGATTTCAAAAATAATCTTACTATTTGTGTTCAACAATCATTTTTATTCTCCTTTTCTAAATTTTACCAAGAAGACCAAGAAATGTTTTTTTCACATAGAGATGACCTTTAGACATCAATAAATTTGGAATTTTTTTTAGAGGTAGAGATATCGCGCTAAAAAAGAAAATTCAGTCCATTCTTCATATATCTAAAGCTTCTTGCATTTGCATAGATTTTTTTTTTATCATTTAATGAAAGATTATTATAAAAGTCCATCTCCATTTTGACTTACATTGGTGATCTAAGTACAATAGTAAAATTTTGTTTTGAAATTTTATTGGTTAGTTACTTTGAATGTCATTTCATGATTCTTAATATTTCAGCGTTATTGCTTGAACTGCGTGATTAAATCATCCAATAATTTGGACAGGAAATTTATTAGTTAATTAATTTAAAATAACATTTCAAAATTCAGGCTTCATTAGCTTTTATACTGGAATTATTCCTTATGTATCAAATTTAATTCCTAACTTTTCGATTTCATTTCCATATTAAAAAATGCGAAAATAAATTTAAAACAAATAGGAGTATTAGTAAGAATTGCTTAAGTTCATTCATCATAAATATAAAGATATACCTCATAGCAACATTTATTATTAGAAAATGCAAAGATGTATCTAAATAAATCACCTTTCTTACTTTACACTCTTACATTTCACTTCTGCAGCAATCTCAAGTAATATTTATAATAACATGATTTCATTGCTAATCATTCCTATAATCTTTAAAATTTCACTGAAAAACAGGACTAACGTTCGCATGCTCCGATATTTTAGCTTCCTCATTTCTACAACATTTTTTTCAATTTCAAAATAGTTAAGTTTAATATTTGCAAAACGAGATCATTCATTCCTTTATTTTACTAAGAAACATATATCTTCCGTCTTGGTATTTATATATTTCAGACAATCGTATTATTATGAAAGAAAGTTAAGAAAGTTGAAGAAAGTTAATGCATAAAAATTCTTGTCCATGCCTAATTTTGGTTGCAAATTTCCCTGCATTAGATTAATTAATAATGTTTAGTGTCTAACCAAAATTGGCATGATGGTTTTTTTTCAATAATGAGTGCAGTTTTCCGCCCAAGCAGACAGCATATAGTATATAGTCAAAAGTATATCTATCTGTTAACTAGAATGTAACGTTTCAATTGCAGATTTGGAATATAAGGTTTAAAAAAATAAAACGAGTAGTTACTGGATTTGAACTAATTTTCTTTTCCTTTTTCAAAATTTTTAATGGAAATTTTTTTTAAACAAAACTGATTTACTTGCAATTGAAATAAAAAAGGCACCTAAGGTTCTTAAATTTTCATAATCGTGATTAAGCATTTCAAGAATAATTAGGATGGCATGATTTTATTAGTTAAAATTGCATTATTTTATTAATTAACTAGAATTACATGATTTTATTAATTAACTAATATTACATGAATTTATTAATTATAATTGCATTATGTTATTAATTATAATTGCATTATGTTATTAATTATAATTGCATTATGTTATTAATTAATTAGGATTGCATAATTTTATTAATTAATTAGAATTACATGATTTTATTAATTAGAATTGCATTATTTTATTAATTAATTAGAATCACGTGATTTCATTAATTAGGATTGCATTATTTTGTTAATTAATTAGAATTTCATGATTTTATTAATTAGAATTGCATGATTTTATTTTGCTGCACCAGAAAGATGTGCGTCATCTCAAAGTTTTCAGATAACTCATGTTAGTTTATGAATAACTGCTTCACAAAGCATAATAACTTCAAATATACGAAACGTGATTTGTTTTTAAGAAATCAACACATTTCCAGAAGTCTATTCTTTAATGTCTATCGGAATAAATATTTCCCATGTTCAATAAAAGTTACCCCAAAAATAAACGTTACATTTTCACAAATTATGCTAGCCTCGTTAACCGATAATTCCAGCAAAGCTCAGATGTCACTCTAAACCTTAGAATAAATTAACCTTAATGAGGTTAACTGAATAGAGTCAATTTAATTTGCGGACAAATCTAACTACATTTCATTAATTTCTGTGTTGGACCATCTTCAAATGAAATTCTTGAAAGTATATCTGATTACTTTAAGGATGTTAGTCGAATTAATTCTCATTTGCACGTATGATAAGTTCTGTTTCTATTCTAGGAAGAAAACTTTTTATTTTTATGCTGAAAAATGCAAAAAATAACTTTTCTAAATTGGAAATTTAATGAATGTATTCTGTAAAAATCGAATGGATTCTCCAGCTTTCAAGTATATTTTTGTTTTAATTTATAGCTTCAAAAATAATATCAAAACCAATCTTTGCTGTTACATGAACTGACTTTACTATTTAATCTATAGCTATTATTGTTTGCGATATAAATTGAGATTCTATCTAAATCGATAAATCACCGTTTTTTCTGAAAATTAATATATTTCCTTTATTGAAACAAAGATTTTAATTTCATTAAATGTAAATAAATTTGAGAAATGGTAGTTTCGAATTCTTTTTCTTTTTTTAAGCAATTTTATTTATCAAACAATATAAAGATTTACTTATAGAATCAAACACTTCGCATAATATTTGATAAAAGGATTTGAAGTAGAATACTTCTGAGAATTGTCGCGAAATATCTGAATGTAAGTTTTATAAATATTGTTATAATAAACTGATAAAAAAATATAATGAAAAAATAATTTTAAAAATACCATATTGATTGTATTATTGCATATTAAGAATCACATTGAGTAAAATTAAAATGAAATTTTTCAGATACAAGATTAATGTTTGAAACATATAACGGCTTCAGTCGGTCAGAAAAGGTGTCAAAAATTCACATTTACTGATTGTTTTTCCCAAACAAAAGAAATATGCATTTTTTTAAATGAAAAAAAAGTAATTAGCTAATTATAAATAATATAAAATCTAAAATCTAAGTATAAATTTCAAAATTTATTAGAGAAGTTAGAACGTAATTGAAACATATGAAAATTTGATCAAAAATTTTGGGAAATTCGCTATTTTAGAAAAAAAAATAATCCAAAAATATGTATTTAAATTACCCGTTAAGCAATAAGAAAAACTGACAAATTGTTTTAAAATTTTATTAATCAAAAAGGTTATACAAGACTCATTTTTTTCTCTTAGCTCCATCTTTTTGTTCTGGTTGGCCCATATCAATTGTACCAAAAAGAATAGGATAGACAAGTTGATTTCCTTTGTCCCAGGTATAAATCTTACGGTGTTTCGGATTGTAAGCGATCATGCTGTTATTTCGGAAAGGGTTCACGAATGGTATATTCGCCTCCAGAACTTTATTCTGGTACAGGTCGAATGCAAACCTGATATGCGTAGAGGAATCAGTTACTGAATCTACGGCGTACAACACTCCGCAGACGATGAACATTTCTCCGATCTTCCTATGGGGCAAGGTCAAATTCCATATGTATTCTGTAGCCACAGTATATGGATTTAACTTCCGAACCATCGTATTGTTGGTAACTCTTGATGAATAAACAACCCAAATACCATTTTCATCCGCCATGATATCCATGTAACCCAAATCCGTGGAGTATAAATATGCATCACCTGACGTCGCTGCATCTTTAATTTGTTCAATGGAATCTCTGACTGGATTTAGTTCAGTCCGAACGACGATCTGACGATTCTTCTGGTGATAGTAAAAAGAGCCATTGTAAATTAGATGGCCCGTTCCCGAAAAAGGCACATCTATGTCGTGCCGACGACTGTAGTTGTCATTGCGAAAATCTTCCCTGTTTCTGAATTCATATAAATGATCATTGTCCGATGCATAGATGGCATAGTACTTGTTGTTGTCACTATTTGGATAGGCGTCTTGGAACCAGGCTCCAATTTCTTCTTTGGATGAACGTTGGAAAACTGGTTTCCCCAATTGATGAATCATGCAATCTAGGAAATAAAATAGTTTCATTTGTTATTTTAAAAATGAAATAACTCACTTTGATTGGTTATCAAGAAATAAAACTTTTAAAATATAAGATAAAATACTTTATATTAATTCACAGATATTTAATATATATAACATGCTACTACTTATATTATGCAAAATTATCTGATAAAAATATAATAATAAGTATAAAATAATAATACAAAATAATAAATATAATAAAAATAATAAATAATAAGTATTAATGTGTTTAATATGAATAATTATTTGAATTAAACTGCATTCGTGTATTATAATATCAATGAAGTTATGACAGTGTATTTATTATGCTTTAAGCCATGGTATAATTATATTTTGTGCTCATTAAAGGGATTTAAAACTTTAAAGAAATGAAGAATTTTTCATTTAGAATTGTCAAATAATAAAAATTGCAAATAACTAGCATTTAAAGTATTGTCTTTACTAAAATTATTTTCGCACATTTTCATAATTAAAAGTAAAAAAAAAAAGAAGAAAAAAGCGAATAATGAAATTTCGAAAAGGAAATAAAAACTTAAGAAAAAATAATATTGGAAAATAATTTTATTCCAATCCGTACATATATGTAATTCAAAAATCATATATATTAACTACTTCCATTCAAGTACCTTAATAAATATGCCCTTTTATTATATTCTATATAACATTTCGGGTTTGACACGAAGCTCGAATTTATAACAGTATAATTCTCTGATGTGAAAAAATTTGTTTGAAGTATCTTTAGATTTAAGGCAAATATATTAGTCCAGTGCAGATAATTTCCTAAAGCACAGAACAATTAGTTACTAACAATCTGTATTATGAATAAGAATAAAAAAATAGGTCACTTACTGTCTTTCCTTGGAGGTGGATGCTTCAATTCCGAAATTGAAATATTGGCTGCATCGGTAATTGCCACACTCATGACTCTTGAAACGTCTAAAGTTCCTGTAAAAAATATACGTACTGATGCAATTAACGCTATCACTTATTATCATGAACTGTCTAAATAAGCATCTAGTAACTATTCTATATTAGATACATCAATTATTGTAAAATTTTGTACAGTATCATTAAAGTATAATGCATTGAAAGTTTAAGCTAACACAAAATATTATGCAATATAAAAAATAAAAGGCATTTGAAATCAGGAAAAACTGAATGTAATATTACACTTTTAAAAGCTCAAAACAAAAATTATGAAATTACACAAAATATTTTATAAATTGGCAATTTTTTGAAAATGCGCTATGAGTGAGGAATAAAAATAAGTAAATTAATGCCCCATTTTGAAATAACAAAGAATTTTTTTTGGAGGTGGGGAACCAGAATTTTGAACCACGATTAGAAGATGAGGATGATCCATAAGGTGGTCTATCCAAGTTTCTTGAAAACACAAATCAAGGCATCCTTGCATTTTGACATGTTTAATGTATACTAGCTTCTTATTCATAATGGTTTTTGATAAAATAATATATTTACTTCATGATTCCCTAGAGACCAGCACTAAAGTGTTTAATACAAAAGAGTTATTAGCAATCCATTACCAAGGAAAAGAATCATAAACATGATTAAACTCATAATAGATAATGCACAATTACACGAAATAAAATAACCTTTCTTCGTACAATAACTTTAATATTTTCCCGTGTTTTATTCATAATACATCCTTAAACCTTCTTTGGTATTTTATATTATATAATTATTATATATTATTTCTTTCCTTAAATTATAATTCAATATGTAACGCTATGTTTATCGTTCTTTTTTGCAAAAGAGATTATGCAATTCTCCCCATTTTCTTTTATGTTGCATAATGTCATGCATTTTCAGAGTTCTTTTAATCAAGACATTGTCCTTTCCCCGTTTTATAATTGTTGTCAGTTTTTTTTATATAATCATATTTTGGTAATTTGTATCTCTTTATAAATAATTTTTATGAAATATTTTTCCTTTTATTTCTTATTAATGAAGTCCATCTGGATAAAAACCAGATGAGCTCTAGAAATAGAGATATGGTACGGTGTTAAGATGTTAAAAGTTCATCATGATATTTCTATCCATCCTCTTTGAAACTATCACAATCCTATATCATTCAATAATTTTTAAAACCTGATATTGTATATAATAGAAAGAGAGTTAGATTTCATTTCATAGTTCCTTCTTTAATTTCATTTCTGTAAAAATACAGATAATAGATATGCTGCTCCGATATCATTTTGAAAAAATATTTCCTTTTCGGATCTTTCCAATAAAAAAAAATCTTCTTACCAGATTCAGTAAGTAAGAAATCTAGAGTAAAATTTGTTAAATCGTTTTTCTTCCATATTAGATATTGTACCTAATAGAAAGAGAGTTAGATTTCATTTCATAATTCATTCTTTAATTTCATTTCTGTAAAAATACAGATAATAGATATGCTGCTCCGATATCATTTTGGAAAAATAGTTCCTTTTCGGATCTTTCCAGTTAAAAAAAAATCTTCTTACCAGATTCAGTAAGTAAGAAATCTAGAGTAAAATTTGTTAAATCGTTTTTCTTCCATATTGAATAATAAAAGAAATTTTATGAGTTATCAAAAAACATTTCAATTAATCAGCATTTATATCTTGAAATAACCTTCATGTTGTTTAGAACTAAATTGTTAAACTTTAAAAAACCTGGGGCTTGATTTATTCTTTATATGTTTACAAACATTCCATTCTGTATCAAACAGTTTCCCCTCCATAAGTTGTCCCCTCCTTCATCGTTACGCTATGTGCTTGAAAACATAACTATTATGTTTTGCTGTATAAGTAGTAGAAGAAATAAAGATATTTCTAAAGAAAAGAAATATGGAATAAAGGATGCAATCTTTCTCTTGTGAACATTCTTATAGTTGAAGTGTTGCTTAAGCTCAAAATATAAGCTGAAACCACCCAAACTTAGTTTAACTTCGACTCTAAATCCTTGAAACCTAAGATATTACATTGAATACAAAACGAGTTTAGTTTTTTAGATGTTTCTATAAATCCCCAAAGAAATATTACGAAACATTTATTCTTTTCTTTCGGTTCTAGACAGAAAAAGTTTAATACAATAGCAATCCCCAAAAGTCTTCTTGGACCCTCCTCAAAATCGCTCGGGCCTGAATAGGAACACTATAGCGTTGTGATGTCTATGTATTAAAATGGTTGCTTTTAAAAGAAATAAATAACATTTCGGAGCTTTATACTTTAACTCAAATATATATGAAAAAAAAAAATTCAAAAAGTCTGTACTATTTGGTTAGGAATCTTTACCGAAGAAGCCTACACTTTTTTTACGTACTATGTAGCCAGTATTACATCAAACACAGCATTTGGATGCATCACACACATTTGTTTTTGAAATTGTGGAATAAAATTCCTTATAATCCAACAAACATAACAGAGGATTAGAATTGTAAAGAAGAAAGTCTCAACGTGAAAATATTAGTGGCACATAAATAAATCACAACAAAAATATATGAAACGAATTATAATAATTTCTCTTATACATAAGGGTGCATTGTTTAAAAGAATTGCACAATGTGAAGTATGAATAAATCCAAACAAAATAAAATTTTCGCAAATTTAATTATTATAAACGCGAAACTTTTAATAAGAAATAAAAACAGAGACAAATTCAAGTATATAATATAAAATATCGAAGAATTAATAGAAGAAAAATAAAAATAATTAAGAGTGAAATAAAAATATATATGAGCTTAGACGCATAAAATTTACAGTTAAAATAATACGGAAAACAATGCCACTATATATATGAAACGACACAAAGGTCGCATTGCTGTAAACAAACTAAAGGAAGATTGTGATCATGTTATATTGCTGTCTCGTATATTATTAATGAATAAATGTTCTTGGAGAACGAATTTAATGCATAATTCTTGGTATCCTGAATATCTCTACGTGAACAAGAGCAGATAAAAACTTCACATTTTTTTTTATACCTAATGAGAAATTTAATGTTTAAAAAGAAGTTCATAATGTTAAGTCAAAATAATACGGGGAATAAATTCTTTGATGAATTGTTCATTATTGGATCTTTTATATATGTCATCAACATATAAAAATATTCTCCTTAAAAATTAAATCGGATTTCGGGGTAGTCATAAAAATCAAATAAATTAGCTTTATTTTTCTTTTAACGGCTTGTTGCCATGTAAATCCAACTGCGATTTTAAACAGTAGGAAAGAAAACTTTGCGCATAATTAATAATTTAAAATTAAGAATTGTGCACGCTTATTAGCGTATCGTTATCGAGTAGATGGTCGAGTAGAGATGGTCTAAAATAGAAATATTTAAAACTTCATAACTAGGTTAATTTCAGTATTGGAAACATAAAATCATTTCTTTATTTAAAATATTCGTGCTTCAAAAATACTTTACTAAATAAAAATAATAATATTGGAAGACCGCATGAAAATTTAGATTGCGTATTTCTTTAAAGCTTATTTATAGATTTGGAAAGTATAAAATATATTTTTTCTTCTACATCATTTAGACATTTTTTTCTCTTCGGTAGTATATACCAGACACTAATTTTTTACAAGTTAAATATTAAATGGATACTATTAGATTGGATATTCTATTTAAATAAAATTAATTATTTATTCATATGCTGTGGATTGAATTTATGAATTAAAATTAAAGAAATTAAAGCTGTACCCATCGATCCATCTATAGTATTCAGTTTCCACACACATTTATTTCAAATTAATCTTTATCGCTTCATTATTTTCGATTCCAATAAAATCTAAAAAAACTCGTTCAGCTGCCCTGTTATGAAACATTTTTTTTTCTTTACACCTTTAACGTTAGAAGACGAAATTATTTCACACTTAATGGAAAGTGTAATGATAATCAAAAAGTTTTATTAATCTCTTAATCGAATCCTAAATGGATTCTTAAATCATTTTTGAATAGATTTTTAATTTGGGTCAATCCGTCTGCCAACGGGTATTAATTATTTTACTGAATAACTTAAGATGACAGAGACGGGCATCTCAGATGACTGACTACTAAAACAATTCGAAAATAATTATATACTTTCATAATTTCATAATAGCTTATAAAGATTCGTATATATTATTCAAAATTCAAATAACTTTATTTCAAAAGCAGAAAATTGAAAGGAAAACATAAAATAGAATTTGTAAGTTAATTCAATAGTTCAAAAAAATGTTAATTTCATTCTAAGGTCTAAATAATTAAATATCTTTGAAGTTACATAATTTTCTCATAAAGTTTATATCTATAAAAAAGTGAATTTTAAGCACTCATACTTCTAATTGAAAATATCTCAAATAGTTTTATTATTTTTGGAAATTTCAAAAATGCATGATATAAAATGGAAAATGAATCGTTTTGATATAGATTTACAATGCACAACATTTGTGGATGCCTGGATACCAAAACTTCTAACTTAGTATCTATTAAAATACTTCTGAAATATTGAAATATGAAACATATTATCAATTTTGAATCTGCTATATTCTCTCAAACTTTCCATCACTTTCTCCAATTATTTAACAGAAGAGAGGGGATGCTTATTTCAAACAGAAAACTCCAATACTTCGAAATTTACTCTTTTCTTGCAAAATTCAACTTTTCTTACCCTCTCCGAAATTGGAACTTTTATAATTTACATCTCCATTGTCAAAGTTTCATAAAGAAGCCTTAAACCCACAGTTTGAAGTTTCCTCCAGGGTGAGAAAAATAAAACTTCTGCCCTCGGTGGAAACAATTTATATTGCGTGGATACTTTCTCTACCTAAGCAACCGCATCGCTTATTACTTATTCTCTTACTTTCTTTTTGTATTTTGGCAACATGACGATGGTCTTGTTCTGGATAAACAGCTTACTAACATCAGTCAGGAAAAAGAACTCCCTTCTCTCCCCAACTGAGATCCAAGTGGCCGGATTAAGCGTCAAGTAATTCGAGAAAAGCAAGAAAATCTCATTCTTCTTCATGTCTTAGGGAAGCCTTATTTCCTCTTTTGTTGGTGCAGATAGACTTTTGCTCTTGGTATTATTTAAGCATTAACGTCTGTCTTCATTTCCGGTCTCTTCCTGAGACACATGGAATGTTTTTGGCAAAGTCTTACATCCAAGATAAGTGAGGCTTTTCCTGCACTAACAAATATTCTCATTCTTGATATTTTTATTTTATGTTTCTAATTGTTTATGTTTCTAATTGTTTTATGTTTCTAATTGTTTGTTGAAGTAATAATTTTTCTGGGTTTTAAATTTATCTAGTTCGAATAACGTAAATGGTCCAGAATGTATTAAGACTTGAATTACACATATAATATATAAAATTGAATTTTTGTTTGTTCGTATTTTATGCGTTACCGTAAAATTTGCTATAAAACATCAACAACTTATTGCTTATACTTGCGTGAAGGTTTTAGGCATAGTACAATTAATATATCTAATGTATAAAAAAGTTTTTATTTTTCGTATTTTATGTACTGCATCGTTCAACCAATGGAGATAAAACTTTGCCAATTTATTGTTTTGAACCAAGAAAATCCACGATTTTCACAAGACCAGTTGTATGTTGGATGCTCATGAGTCGGGCAGCCAAGACATTTATTTGCTTTATATATATATATATATATATATATATATATATATATATATATATATATATATATATATATATATATATATATATATATATATATATATATATATATATATATATACATATATTGTTTACTCTAAAATATACTTGAATAATAAAGTCAATAGAAAAAATATTATTTATACTTCTCCTTTGAATCTATTAATTGTCCGCAATGAAATATCATTCTTTCTATCTTCCCTAATTAAACAATATAGCTATTTCCAATTTCAAATGATATTTCCAAAATTATTTATTATGTGGCAGCAACGCGCTGTGTACCAGCTAGTTTTAAATAAATTTAAGTCCAAGTATTCATAAAACTTTTATCCTTTCATCCTTTCTCTGCAGTATGAGCTTTACCAGCAAATTCTCAATTGATAATGATTCAAATGCCAATAACATGTTTCTCCATGCAAATAAGGGAAATTTAAAAAAAATGTTATTTGCACAGATAAGATGGAATCGACCTTTTTTTTATTTTGAAATGAAACCAAAATATAATGTTTCAGACAATTTAGCCACCATATCATTTTACAACTTCTGAAGCAAAAGATTGCATATGATAAAACACAAATTCAAGTAACGGTTTGCAAGTATCTCATATGTCGCCTTTTATTCATTAAATCAGTTGTCAAGTAAAAATGCTCTGCTATTTTTTACAGAAATAATTATCATTTTCGATGGTATGGTACAATATGAGCAGCAGAAATGTAAATGCATTGCTTATTAATATCGCAATGCTGACTAACGATGAATATTTTCAAATATTTATCTTGAGTCAACATTCAATATAAGTGGCTATTATAGGACTGGCTAATGGATATGGTAAAACGCAAATCAAGTAACGTTTTACACATATCGCATATTATGCTTTTTATTTATTAAATCAGTTGTCAAATAAAAAGCTGTGCTATTTTTACAGAAATAAATGGCATTCCCGATGATATGACAGAATATGAGCAGCAGAAGCGTAAATGTATTATTTATTAATATCGCAATACTGACTTACGATGAATATTTTCAAATATTAATCCTAGGCCATCGTTCAATAGGAGTGACTATATATAGAATGTTGTCATAGATCTAATGTATTCAAAGCAAGTGAAATGAGAATGACCACTCAAACAGCCATGAATTGCATTCAAAGGGTGCATAAGATTTCACTAACTAATGGCTCTTTCGATCTCATCTAGCTAATGTTTATAGATACTATCGCTGCGATTGGAGAAATTCAAACATAATATTCAAGTCATTTGAATACATTGTAAGCATTACAATGTACATATTGCTGAGCTAAATATATCCAGTTTCACCATGAGAAATCATTCTATCACAAAAAGGAAAGTACTGATTTGAAATTCTTTATGTAAATTATAGTACCCGAACAATATATTTGTTTACTTTTGGAGGTTATATGTAATTTATAAGAAACTTATTCTCAAATCTGAAGCACTCCATTGATACTAAAGTTATCAAGTGGTTAAAAGTTTTACAATTTTCCTGATTACTTGCAAACTAATCACATTATATATGATATGATATGATAAATTATGATACATGCAAACTGATTAATAAATTCTGAGTAGGAATTCATATTATTCATAACGACCATTATGAAATTCATGATGAAAGGAATTAAGAAATTAGGAAATGAATTATGAAATAATGAAATTCATTATGAAATAATGAAATTCATTATGAAAAAATGAAATCCATTATGAAATGAACTATAAAATAATTAAATTCATTATAAAATGATTTATGAAATAATGAAATTCGTTATAAAATGAAGTATGAAATTATAAAATTCCTTAGGAAATTATCCCTCTCCTTTTTTCAATACATTATAAAATTATTTTTACCCACCGAGCGCCGGTTGTCTAGTTTCAGAGTGTTCTTAAAACGACCGCAGTCAAGATATAGGTTGAACACTATTTACTGAAAAAGAAATTGGCAATTGGCAGAAGGTTCTAAAACCGGTTTGGTATGTTTTACTTTTCCCCCACCTTTAACAACAGGGGGTAAACTTTCCCGCGTCTCGACTATCACCTCTCCCTAAAGACCGGGGATTTTGAATAGTACTGAGAGATCAATCTAGTAATAAATCTGTCAGCATAGGATAATCACCTTGCGGGTTTTCAGCAGAGAATTTGGTTTTCGCTCTGAGAACTGATTCTCTTTCAATCTGAAGTGTTTGCAGAAAATAGAATTTGTTCAAAGTAAATAAATAAATAAAAATAAAAAATAAATCGCGTAAAAGGATTTTATAAAGAAAAAGAACAGATAGAAAAATTTACTCATTAATTGATCTAGAATGAAATTTTCATCCATCAAAATGCATTACGAATTTATACATTTTACTTACATTCAGAGGATTTTACTTCAATTTCTTCTAATTTTTAGCTTAAAGTGTTTTACTGGTATATTTAGTATTTGGAATGAAAATAGCATGATATATTTATTGCATGAATATATAGTTCTCTGATTAAAATAGATTATAAGCAATTATTATGTAATGATACGATAATAATAAAAATACTACATTTATTTCGAAAAAATATAATCTGTTATTAAAAATTTTTGGACAAAAAATTTGTAGGATTTTTTCTTTTGTTTCAGATTCTTGTTTTAAGTTCTGGAAATATTAAAACAGTCTTTTGTCAATACAGTAATATTGTAAGATATATAGTATATAGTAATAATAATATTTTATAAAAATATTAGCAAATTGAATATTTTTGACTTATTATCCTATTTTGAAATAATTTAAATAATAAGTTAATTCTTGATAATAAGTTTTTTTAAAATTTATTTAAATACTGAAATAAGAAAACATGTTACTCACAAAACTTATTTTTGATCAAAATTATCATTCCCTCAATGAAATCAAAATTTCAACTGTACTCATTTTATTAAATTGCAATATTATGATTTTTCTGTGAAAATTCGAGAAATCTTATAGATAAAATGAGACTTAGTTGTATGTATCGAACAATCAAAAATTACCCTTTTCAGACCGTTGCTTCCACGCACTTCAGGATTGAACAATTCAAATGAATTTCATAAGTAATATTTATAAGGTGTTCAACTGCATGTGAATTTCAAAAGATGAATGCACAATAGAATAAAAGAAAAACAATCTACATTAAATATTTTTTAATCATAACTTCAGCAATGTTTAAAACACGTGATTGAAAAATAGGGTTTTTATTTCATTGCAACAATAAAACTCTTTGTTACAAATTTTCACACATTCATTAAAGTAAAAAGAAAAAAAAAAATTATAGATATTAATGAATCTGAAATAGTTTTGCCAGTTTACGGACGGTGAACAGAGTTTTTCATTTGCAGTTTCTTAGCCTCCCTACATAAAAATTAGATGGGAGAAATGTGGCTTAACGATGACATTACATATTAAGAAGGTTGTGCGAAAGCAGATATAATTTAAGCAAGTTATATATATATATATATTACAGATGACTCGTCGGGGTCTCATACTGTTAAAATCTTCAACTTTATTTTTTTTTATCAAAATAAACGTAACATTTACAAACATTTTTTTAAAAAGCCAAAAGCTAATATTTTTATAGATTATTAATTTTTAAAGCATGATAAAAATTTTAATTAAAATTTTTCCGTGATAACTCGAAGGAAAGTAAATTAATTAATTTTAAATATCTATATTAATTCAACGTATTTAAGTATATTTAATCAATATATTTCATAATGGAAGTGCACTTAAATCTTCCAACTTGTTGATTCTATCCGTTCAACCTAATTATTTTCCATTGTTGATATGATCCAATATGATCCAACTTATTTTTTTATGCTATTTCACTGGTTTGCTTTTATAAAAGTTTTGTTATGCTTCAGTTAAAGCTCAATTGCAGCATCAAGCATTGGTGAAAACTTTTTAAAGTTCGCCCATTTTTGAAAATTGCTATCAGAGCCGGCTTTAGAAGGTGAATTAGAAATAATTTTCCTATATGAAATAATTATCAGTAGTGCCCGATCAATTGCCGAATTTCAACCAGAATATAAAACCACTTTAATAAGAAAATCTACTTGCATTGTATTAGTGAACAGAGAAATAGATTTTTAAAAATTTTACCTTTTAGTCATGAATTATTATTAAATATATCAAGAAGTACGTCTTTAAATTTTCTATGAAAGAATATGACATAAATATAATAAATTATAATAATAGATCTATCTTCAATATAATAGATCAAAAATAGTAGAGCACTCACTATATTTGACCTAAAATCTAAAACTGAGTAAATAGCAAAGCTTAAAATAATTTTTTTCATAGTTTATTGCTATAAAGCCCACACTTATTCTATAAAAATGACAAATTCTTTCAGGGGAGATAAATTAACCTTTTTGATCCCAGACTGATAAGTTTCACGAATGGTAAAGATTAACAGAATTATTCAGAATATCCTCTAAGAATTTATTTGAATTGCTGAATGCTAAGCAAGGGAAAATATCCACCCTTTCAATGCAAGATTCGTACTTCTGTTGTACAGCACGCCTAAAACATGTTCTATTCAATCCATCTTGCGACACACATTTTTCTTGAATAGGATGTTGTCGCCAGATATAACGTTTCTCTTTGTAACACAACTTGGACAACTTTTAGCACTAAACTTACCGACATTTTACTGCTTGATTTGGGCATAAAATTTCTTTTAACAATGCGGACAAGTTGAAAACTACTTTCACACTGAGCAACACATGCACTTTCTTACCAAATACTAATAATTGAACGGAACCGAGATCCATAGACAAAAAAAAAAAAAAAAAAAAAAAAAAAAAACCTTGTGATAAGCTATGAGAAGTTTCTCTTAAAATATATTACACAGTAAAACGATAAACGAACCATGGCGGTAATGAAACAGAATATTATACATTTACATCACATGGAGCCAAATCTTCAATATTATTCCAAACAAAAAGAAATGATTCTATTATGTCTTTATTGAGAGTAGACAGTAGATAGTAAAAATAGAAACACGTTTTGAAAGTGAATCTGCAAGGTGGGTTTATGTGCTGCTCCATGTTTTCAGATATATCATACGCAATCTGTTATTTAAATTGCCTTACATGTAATTGCAATGGGTGAAATATTGTAAAACCTGCACATAATCACATTTATCTTTTAAATATTGAATTTATGCATTTTAATATTTAATCTAAGAGTGTTGCTATATTTTGAGTCCGTATTTTTTTCAGTATTTATAATTTTTTGCTAATATTCTTCTTTTTAAGAATTCTGTAATGATACATGGAATTCGGTTATTATTTTTTTACTTTTGGGATTTTACAAAAAAAGTGTACAAACTATTTTTGATGAAAAAGGTTTAATAATCATTTAATTATTTTTTAATAATATTTCTAGTAAAATATAAACAGATTTTATTCAGTACTCTATGTGTTACATTTATTATTCTTATAAATTGTATTATACTTAAAATTTCTATCAGCCTTTAACGCACTTATTTATTTTCATTCAATAGCTAATACTGTTTTAATGTACGGCAATAATTATAATTGCATATATACATTTATTCATTCCATTCTTCAAAGCAATGTCAATTCAATTTACTCATCATCCAATTTCGTTCAATATAAATAAATGTTTCTAAAATAGTTTTCCATTTTAGTAAATATATTTTCTTTCTTTTATATGCTGAACTTTTTTTAATAATCTTGATTATTAATAAGTAATTTTTATCACTTCGCTTTTCGCAACCTTATACAAGTAACAAAACATCCTTCCATTTTCAATATGGTTTATAATTTAGATTTAAATATATATTTATAATATAATTATAAATTTAAAAAAGCTAATTTCTAAAGAATATTTTTTATTCTTATAAAAGAAAGCCCCCCCCCGTCTGAGCCAAATAAATAAATAAAAAAGGGCAAAGATGATATGCAAAAAGCAGTAAACAACACTCGTATTGAACTATAGTGAAATAGAACATTAAACACTGCCGAAGAATAAGAGCAACTACTTTTATCAAGATACTTTAAATAAAAAGGTTTACAAAAATTAATTAAAAACACTTTTACCAAAGTTCACTTTGAACAGTAAAAAATAAATAAATAATCAGATCCAAACGCTTTCAGATTTGCCTTTCATTTCGTATTAAATGCTTCGCGAAAATCTGTATACAAAACATAAACAATATTTAAAGTTACATTTATAAATAAATATTTGTCGCGCTTCATAATTGCAATTAAAAATAAATTTTAAAAACTTTTATAAGATTTTTTTTTTATATTTTATTACATTTCATTAAAGATATCTATCATCAAAAGTTTGAATATACTTTTTTAATATCGCAGCAACCAAGTACAGAAAATTCAAACCCCTTTTTGCAAACTAATAGCAATCATTAAGCGTTATAAAACGCTGTAAACACGAGAAATTTCCTACCTTTAATAAGTATAAAAATGTTTGCTTGATAGCGAATGATACTAAATTCGCTGTGAAATAATTAAATATTCAAATCAAAAAGGAAACACAATGCTCATATCAGCAATTGATAATGCAATCGCGAATTCTTATAAAGAACGTTATTTCCCCTCCTCAGGAGTTCATTCCCCAAAGTGGAGGGATCACCCAAGTTCGGCGAAAACCACAAATGACCTTAACAAGCAGATGACCCATATTGTTTATTATATTTAAGAGGGGAAGCATTGACGACTTTATACATCGAAGCCGGTTTTAAAGCAACTTTCTACTTCCCAGCCGGTTTTCAGGAGATTTGTTGGAGCGACTTTCTACGTCCCAGCCGGTTTTCAGGAGATTTGTTGGAGCGACTTTCTACGTTCCAGCCGGTTTTCAGGAGATTTGTTGGAGCAACTTTCTATGTTCCAGCCGGTTGAAGAGTTAAAGTTATTAATAATATTCTCTTTCTTGTACTGTTATTGTGCATTATAATATAAATTAAGAAGAGAATTAAGTTTTGATTCAGAAAAAAGTATTGTTGGATAACGTTTTGTGCTAAAACTGCTTTTTCCCGATATCTGATAAGGTGAAAATAAAAAAAAAATGCATTTGGAACTCATTGTCATGTGCCTAAAAAAATAAAAAAAATACCAGAGTAATAAATACAAGTTTCCAACGATTAACAACTATTAAGACTAATTCTAATCAAATTATATAAAAAAATTAGTAGGAATTTATCTGGATTTTTTATTCACTTTATTGAAAACTCCATGTAATCATGTTTGTCCTCAGATGCCCAATTTTCTAAATCGTTCCTTATTATTCAACTTTTTAAACATATATTATGTGTTTTATTTATCGCTTAAGATTTTATATTTTAATGAATTTCTTCCCATGAATTTTGATAAGTTTTCTATATTATTTAATTGATTCATACATTGCAATTATCTTTTATCAAATCATTGATCTTTATTAACGGATTATAATGTGTATTGACAAACAATTCACTAAAATCAATTTCATATTTCGCATTAAAGACAATATTAAAACAAACTCGCATAAATTTTATATAAATGCGTAGGAAACATTATTTGTTTATTCTCCATTTCTTGTTTATAAAAAAACCCTTATATTTACAAAACCATAGAACTTTTGACAGCTCATGCAATTTTATAAATTGTTATTTACTTTGTAATGAGGTTTATGTAGCTTTAGAGGAGGCGTTAGAGAATCTTAAAGCATATATAATATATTTAGTTGACTACAATTTGAAAGAACATCATTTATTAACGCATAATTGCTTAAACATTGCCGAGAAGACCAGCGTAGTTATTGTAAACCAAATATTTTGGACACATATATATGTTTCTTATCAGAAGAAGGCACGTGCTAGTTCCCCACTAGCTATTTTTCACTTTAATAAATATTCTCAAATTCTACATAATTAAAACAACTCATCTCATGGCACGCAATCTAGTGGAGCAATTTCAAGAATTTTAAAAGGGGTGTAAAAATGTCCACATATATCAAGAGACTTAACTACACATAGAGAGTTCCCCTTGCATGCCACTGGTTATCACAAACTAGTCATGCATCCATCCATTTATCAAAGTTATTATCACTTTCGACCGCGGAGGTGGCATGACTAATAGCATGAATCCCCTCTAAAATAAATATTCTTTCGAAGCTGACTGCCAGAACTTTAACACTAGAATTTTCCTTCCATAAAATTTCGCGAACAATCCCCCTCTGCTCATTTCTCAAGCTTCAGGTGGAAACCTTTATCTGTTCGGAAGCTCTCTGTCGAGCCCCTCAAAATTTGTATCACGGTGATGGCAACACGGAGAAGAAGTAGGAAATGAAGAGAAAAAAATGTAATGCAGACGAACTTTAAGTGTAGGAAATGCAAAGAGGCTCTTTTATGATTATGAGCGGAATGTTTCCGGAACCGTAGGTTTTAATTAAAGACCCGTTGTGACGTGGTGGGTAAGGAAGCACCGCGGTGCTGCTGATTTATGGTGCATTACTGGAGATTACCACCAAATGAATATTAATGATTCGTCTTCTTTTGTTAAAGCTCCATTTATGGATATTTTTAGAACATCGTCCTTGCACTTGGGAGGGACGGACGATCAATATTATTCACGAGGAACCAACACTTCCCAAGGAACAGTCTGAAAGTGCCAAAATTGCATATGACAACTTTTATGGTATCAAGAGTTTTTCTGTTTTGTAGTTTATTGAATAATCGTCTGGCAGAAAACAGTTTTGGTATTTGAGTTCATCAAAATGTTATCGAATGTTCATTTCTTTTTATTGGAGGCAATTAAATTCAAATAATAGTTCATTGTATGATAGACATCTTTTAAAACAAAAATTTCTTTACTCATTGACTACCGTTAGAGTCACCGGTGACTATATAATTTACATTGTAGGAATGTCAATCGGCAGTCAATGCGTTAAACATTATGAATATGACCGAATATTAGGCTGCGCTTATTTGAGAAGAATTACATACTGAATAGACTCTTACATAATATTATATTAGACAAAATAAATTAGAACATCATACTGATAGTAATATTTGAGGAATAGTTTTAAAATTTCATTTTACACAGATGGAAAAAAATAATAAATTAAAGTTTAGTTTTAATGCAAATTGTATTCGGTCAAAACGATAAACTAAAATTTTTTTTAATGCATTGATGCGAGTGGAAAATGTTTCAATGAAGCAAACCAATGCAGAATATTTTAAGTTCGGTTGACTGAAAATATAATTCTTTTTTGTAAAATTAATTAATTTTTTTTTTAATTTGTTTTTATTTTGCATATGATTTTGTTATTAACAAATTTAAATCAAACAAATCTAAGACCGTAGTTAAACACCCTATTCATTATCAAGAAACTTGATAGGAAATCTGTTACTGTAAATCAATTGCAAAGTTGCCACAACCCAAATTCACTTGAGGTTTTGAAAGAAGGAGCATTTTGCTTCTGAGAAATAAGTTTTATCATCTTCATATCAATTTCTAAGAGTACAAATATGCGAATGGTAAGCGATCAAAATGTGATTATATTTTTATAATGAATCTTGTTTTTATTGAAATAGACAACGATGATAACGATAAAGTCTCACCCTCAGCACTAGAGGACTTCAGGTTTAAAACTCGATTCTGCTGAAGATCAAGCAAGCATTTCAGCCTGGTGACCGTTAAATCTGACATCGTGGGCTAAGTGTCTTTCCGCCGGTGTTGAGCGGAAGTTTAAAGAATATATCAGTGTAAGTGGTCTAACCCGTCGTCTGATCGTGGTTCAAAATTGTTAAACCCATCCAGAAATAGCCATTAATATAACTAAACTAATATTAATGCTCCAAAAAATGAGACATCTGACATTAATGACGTCTAAATCAAATTCTTACTATCACCTTACTATTCTATTAACAAGCATATCTCGCTTAAATTTTTTTCTTCTATTTTTGCATTGAAAAAAAATGTGTTTAATGCAAAAATAACAACTGCACAAGCATTTTCTTTAATTTTCTTCTAGTACACTGCCATATCTTACATCATTGTTGCACTTTTTTCATGACTGTTACATTTTCATACTTTTAGAAGCTTGGATTTCGAAAACATCCTCTTTTCCGATTTTATATAAATTGATTCAAATATTTCAGTAGCACGAGTGTGACGCATATTGGAGAAATATCGCTTTTATGTGATAAAACACAAACAAACTCAAAATCAATTCTTTATTGTCAGAGGGGAGGTAGTGGTCTTTTCGCACAATCGCGGCTTTCGTTTAAGAAGTTCACAGACAGGATTCCACAGAAGAAGCACGGGTTTAGTTGGTTATTTACGGTAAATTCAGTCGGGAAGCAGACATTATCCAATTAGCATGACCTGGAAATTTTGATAAATGCCTGTCAGCTCAAGTGAGATCACCATCATTTCGCCGGAGCCCGTCATATAATGACCTCTTGTAATTTCAAATTTAGACAGGAGTCTAATTAAATTGACGTAAATCTTTTTCTCTGATTCATCTGTATTCGGTCGGGAAATGCTCGCCTAACAGCGAGTCTTATGCTTGTATGTAGCGAAATTATAGGCTCGATATATGATGCTATGAGTTTTCATTCGGTATGTGAGTCTCGTATTTAATAAATTTCACATTAAAATGGTGTAAAAATTCCGGAAGTGAATAGTCACTTGAAATATCATCTGATCACAGTTAAATATTATTATAAATAAGTTCCTTCTCCTCCCCCAATTGCAATTATGTTGCAAAAAAAAATTATTTGCTAATATAAGCAAACAAAAATTACTAAATTATATTACATTGTATAGTCTTATTTATTACCATTACCTGCTCCATGTTTCTAAGATGTCCAAAATATTTTTGACAGCATTTGATATGGAAAACAGTAATAAGAATAACAGCAGCATGTGTAACAATTATGTTTGATTTATCCGATCAAATTATCGCATGGACTTGAAGCCTATTGCACAATTTATTATCGTATAACATTTTCTTTTTTAATATCTCACATGATTATTTGATGAAACTTGAAGTCTGTTATGTTATTCTACAATTGAATAGACACTTTTTATTGCCTAAAAATCACGTAACATTAATTGAAATTTAAGACGTGCGTTCTAAAACTACGAAAGTGAAACAAAAACTTATAAGATTTCTTAAATTCCTTTACATTCACAATGGTAATTTTAGCTGAATATATGTACCAATACCAAATCAGTATCATTGCTCTTGTCGTGTTCAGTCATGACTCCGTCCTCTTAAAGTTATAAATTTTTTAAGGAAAAAAAATAAATTGGAATTAATTTTATAAAAAATATTATATGGATGCAATAAACATATAATCACAATAAAATTTATTTTGCTTATTTTTGCTTCATTAAATAATATTTTAGTCGTTAATACATGTATGTGTGAAAAGCAATAAACGAACCTGTTGTTGGACAGAGTGGTACAGGATCACACTTTGTAACACAAGGTTCACAATCCATAGGTTCTAGAGCAGAAGGAGGAGGCTCTGAAAAGGAAAATAATCACAGTTAGTTGTCTTATTCTAAATGATTCAATGAGAAAATGAGTATTCTAAATTCTTGATTTTAGAAAACTGAAAGTGTTTTCTTAAAATAATCAATGAAACAAATAACAGATGCAAAGGAATCAATTCATTCTCATATGAGACAGGTTAACAATCCTTCATTAATTTAAATTACAAATCTAGGAAACATCTTATATAACATGAAGAATAGAATAGTGTTACGAATCTGCGATGCAGCTTTCCAGCATAGTTGGTTCCATGGGAGGTCCCAGAGCTTGGCGACAAACTTGGCGACTTGGCGACGAATTTAGCGACTTTGGCTCCAAAATAGATTATACCCGAAACATCGAGAATTTTCTCGGTCCGTCCAGTAGGAACGGAGATACGCCTCGAACGTTCCTGATTGGTTGAGAGGCTTCTAGCCCCGCCTCCTGAGACCTATAAAAGGAAGCACCCGCAGCTGCTGGACTAGTGGTGAATTGAGGAGAAGTCGGAAACGACAGAGCAGAGTAGTGGTGAAGCGGTGATGAATTGGGTTGCGAACCAGTGGAGTCGAAGAGTAGTCGGAAGCGAAAGAGTAGTCGTCGTGGTGAACCAGATCGGAGTCGTAGTTGTGAACCAGACGGTGAGTCGAGTGGTGAATTGAGTAGTCGGAAGCGACAGAGAAGAGTGGTCGTGGACCAGTGGAGCCGTCGTAGTTGTGAACCGACGGTGAATTGAGTCGTGGACCAGTGGAGTCGAAGAGTAGTCGGAAGCGACGTCGAAGAACTCGTCTTCCAGGGACTAGAGGAGCAGCGACGGAGTAGAGCTGCTGTGTATACTGTTGTATGCTGCACGTCTCGGCTGAAGATAATCGCCTTTGTGCTGTCCTGTGTGTCTTCGTGTAAATAAACGTCGTTGTTTTATTTTCTACTGCCGCCTGGTGATTGAGCGTTCTTCACACCATATAACCCCCACTATCCGAACGAACCCCCCGGAAAATTTCGTAACAATAGACTATTTTGCGATTACATATTAGATACAATGGCATACAAATTTATTATGCTATCGTGACCTTCTAAGAATTAATTTATTTAATTCATATTAAGTGCTGCATTCTAATCTCACGCTGGATTTTATTGCCATCTTAAAGAAAACATTTGTAGCTTCATTCATTTGGCTCTCTAAGAAGAAATTAATCTAAAATTTATGCAACAATGAGTTGAAAGTAAGCAGTGCCCTCAGACTAAGTAATCTTCTTTTTAAATATGGGAAATATTTAAATTAATAAAAACATCTTCTAATTATGAGTAATATATCCTTAAAATCAAAATAGAAACCAAGAATTCCAGAGATTACATATATATTTTTCGTCGAAATCTGTTTTTCTGACCTATGTCACTTGTTTGAAATTCTTAAATAATATAACACATGATAAAATATCCATGTATAGAAAACACATTGCAATTTCACCGAAGAAAGAGTAAGGACAGTAAGAATAATATATATATATATATATATATATATATATATATATTATATTTTTTGGGGCACATTAAATATTTATACCGGATTTTAAATATTTATTGGGCTTGAATTTCGTCACAATTTATAAATATTCGAAAAATCAGAAATGTTTT
Source organism: Argiope bruennichi (assembly GCF_947563725.1). Classification (NCBI taxonomy): domain Eukaryota; kingdom Metazoa; phylum Arthropoda; class Arachnida; order Araneae; family Araneidae; genus Argiope; species Argiope bruennichi. The sequence goes on from NC_079152.1 coordinate 105,364,408, forward strand.
TCCATTATTAATTTACCACTACTTCAGAATATTTTTCCTACTTTCCATCTCAGGCATGGTGGCTCTTCAATTGTTGTTGCAGAGCTTCAGCACCTGTTGCCAATATTTCTCAAATCTAGTCCCTTTTTTCGTTAGATTTATCGAATTTATGAATTGAAAAATCCAATATCGCACATGGGAAGATCATTGGCTTTCAATAGCGTTACAATCAACAATTGTAAGTACTTAAAAAAGTTCATTGGGTTTTAGTTCTCGGAACTTCGTGTTATTGTTTTCAAATTTCTATGTTTGTTTGTAAATTGTGCTTTATTCTGTGTTCAATCGACATTGATTCATGCTTAATAGTTTTATTTTGATTTTGGGAACCTTTGAATATTTATTTAACATCTTGTTGAGTATAAACATTTACAATAAATGCTTTTTAACAATTCGTTTGTTTATTTTTTTATTATTATTAGTCTGTATTAATTAATTTTATTATTAATTAATACTTGATAATTGCTGTTTTGTTATTTATAGTTGCTGAATTTTGGCTTCAAGTGCTTTTGAGTTTTCAAGAGTTATTTAACAAATATGAAGTTCTGCCGAGTTTTCTTTTCTTTTATTTAAGCTTCTTTCTTCTTCTACTTATCTTTTTAGTTCTCATTATTTATCTGATTTACAATTTTTTTCTGTTGATTTTAATGGTTGTTGTATGCCATTTTGCTCTCTTTTCTTTTGCTTTGTGCTCTTTCCCATTAGCTGCTTTTAAACTGTCTCAGTATTTTTTCTTTTTCAGTGTTTTGCAATTTTTATTTAAAATTTATTAATTCTTCAGAAAAAATAAATTATTTAACTAACGAAGTGAAACATTTTTCATAAGTAGATTTTTGATTTTTTTTTTACATGAATCTATTTTTTTTTTTCGCAATCAAACTATTTTTCTAAAGACCAAACATTTTTTAGTCAGGTTTGTAAAAATTGAATTGACGCTCCTCTTTTACTCTGAAGCCTTATAAATAGTGACTTAAGTGACTTAGTGATCACGCTATAAAAGAATCTTGTGCATTCCTAGTAGTTTCTCTGTTATACTACTTCAATTTTCTCAAATGATTCATGAAAGAACTGAAATTTATGATAAGAAGAATGAAAGCAATAGAAAGACGCCTATCACATGAAATGGATTCCTTGGATTCCATGGAAAAATCAAAAGAAAATATATGACATCCAGAAACTATTTGATTGTAATTCAGATAAGTTCATTTTTTTAAGTGTCATTAATTGGATAATTAATATATCCATTATTTCAGTTCACTATGAGCAAAATCAAGGCAATTAATAATGTAAATTAAATTTCTTAATATCCGATTAACTTTATTTCTTAATGCTCTGATATTATCTTTTGGTTTTTAAAATTCAGTTATTTGAATTCCGTTTCAAAATTAGGCGAAATGAATTCAATATTAAAAATAAAACAATGGCAAAAGAACTGCTTTATTTCAAATCTATAACAAGAATGATTCATTATGATGTGTTTGTATATATCTGTGTCAGAATAGTTTTCGTTGTTTTCTTATTTTCTTTTTCAAAGATGCAAGCATTCAAAAAATATTTTCTTAGCCTCATTAAGGCTTTATTTAACCACATTACAATGGTATAAATTATAAGGAACATAATGATACTAAATGTCCTCAGAAGCATAGCTGTAGAGTCTCGTATTCTATACTACAAGTTCTTAATATCAATGAACAATTGTTTATATAAACATGATAAATGCTACGTTTATCAAAGATGTCTTTAATTGGGGTTTTGTGGGAGGTAGAAAGAAAAAATAGAGAGACAACATTTATGAATTAAAAAAATATATTATTGTTATCCAAATGATCTTTGATATACATTAAAGCATGATTAAGTCAACATATCAGAAAATCAGGATATTAAATTTAAAATAAAATGAATTAGAATTAAGATGTAGAGAACATTTAATTGTAAAAAATCAAATTAATTAGAATTAAAATTGATTCAGCTGCTAAATCTGTACTAATTACTTTTATTTATTATAGCATTTGTGATTTATTTCAAAATTTTTATTTTCTGATAATCAGACTTTCAGCGTTTATTCTAACTTCGAAAAAAAGCCTCATATTAACAAAGTTGAAAGTTTCATTTTAAGCTTATCTCCTGGGACAAGAAGCTTACAAATTCAATTAAAAAATTTTGAATAAAAAAGAAATTAATCCCTTCATTTAAATTTAACACTATTTTTTTCCTAACAGTAGCTACTTGAAAATTTTCCTGAAATAAGACTCCTTTAGAAATCTAATCTACTTTCACAAATTTAAAAAAAAGAATCATAATCTAATAACATTAATATCTTTTTATTATTTGCGTATGGTTCTGGAGTGTCCCTTGGATGAAAAAACAAACAGTCTTTAGTTGCTTCAGATAATACATAATTCAATTATTTTTGAATAAAAAAGCATTAAATTTAAAAAAAAATCAATTCGTAAAAAAACACGTCCATTTTATTTGGCATATTTTTTTCATTCATTTTTCATTTAGTCCTGAGCTGAAAAGTGCGTAAATGGAAACTGACATTCGCTGCTGTTGTTAAGAAATTTAATAATGTTATTTTATTAAGTGGGAAATGAAATAGTCTTACTGTCAACCCTGTTTTCACTGTGAAATGTTATCCATTGGTTCGTATTTTTATGAAAATATTTTTATTACCTAAAATAATTACTTCATGGGACATCATTTGACATCATCCTGATATTATCAGAACTAACAATTAATAAAAAAATATAAATTATTGATTTCTTTTAGAAGGATTTTATTTATCATCTTGTATCATTATTTCATTCATTATCATTATTGAGAAGAATTGACTATATAATACAACAGCTTTGCGATTCTACGTTAAAAATGATATTTTAATATAAAAATATTGGAGAAAGCCTAAGTATTGTCCCCATATTAATATCACATAAACGTCCATCAGTGTACAGAATCGTTAATGAAATATAGCTGTAGTATTAATACCAAAATGTTTTGGAGTTTTTTTGGTACAAGAATCATTATGAAGCTTATGACTATACTGCGTCAAACAAGTGTTATATTTTCTCTAGCGTCATTCCCATGCAAAGACGAATAACAACGAAAATCATTTCAGTTTCCGACAAATTTACAGAAACATTTAAACAATGAATTAGGTTCGTTGCTCTCTCTGCTAATGAGCGCGGACACTTGCAAAACTTTAATTAGGTATTTTGAATCTGTATCGCTCGAAGCAACAACCGGAGAGTATATAGTTTGGCTTGGATGAAGAATAGGCAGAAATTTTTAAGCCTAGGGAATTGTATCCAGACCGCTAGAAAGACGGCGTCCAATAAAGAAATGAAAAGCCGTATTGGATACTGGTCCAAAGAGTAGCATCATTCCGTATGGTACGTTATATTAGTGAATATCACATATCATATTCAATTGCATTATTTGTTGCACTAATTTCTTTTTTACTTTCTCGTAAGCGAAATATATAAAAAGAAAGTATTGCAATCGTCAATGAATTCAAATTCGAGATTTTGACGAATCTTCCGTTTTAAACATCCTCGACTCCAAGAAACACATTTTTTTATAAATATATCCATCTCTCTGACCGTAAACAAGATGATTCAAAATTGGTTTAAGCAAGACAGATGAAATTTAGCATCTAGACTAGCCAAATTTGTAGAATTCCATCAAACTTTTAACGGAATCATTAAGAGATCGGTCCGGTTAGTTACCTGAATAAAGAATAGCACAGCAATTACAAAATGAAGAGAGCTAAATGAATAAAAATTGGCTCTTAGATTTAAAATCTGAAATGTAGATAGTATTGAATTAGGAACCATCAATGGTTTGACTGTTTGTCGATCTGTGCTTTCAGAAGCATGTGAACTCATTAACTCAAACACAGAGTGACTTATTTATACGGAATTCCGCATGTAATTTTGTAACTACAATTGTAGCTCTATATTACATTTTAGTTTCAATTAGTCTTAAAAAAGCATCAGAAATGCACACCCGGTTTTCTAGTACCTATGACAATGATAAAAACGTCTCAGAAATAAAAAGAAATCATACTGTAATAGGCGTTTTGGTATAAATCATTTGTCAGTGTGAGGAAGTCAGTGTGAGCAAGATCACTCACACTGGTTCAGCTGATTATCAATATAACTCTTATTTTTATCAGTTTCATTTTGAATTGATTATAAAATAATTACTACATTCAGCCGCATGTCCTATGAATGACGTATTAACGCATTTTTACTTAACACATCATTTAAGTGAAAAATCCCAGAAATCAATCAATTCTGAAGTAACGGATTTTATTAGAAAACAAGATCGTTTAGTAATATTTGATAGCACCTATTAAACACATTTATAGACTTAGTCAAGAGTACTGAACTGGGAATAATAATGCCCATATAATACATTTTTGAATAAAGACAACTATCAGCGAATGAAGGAAACGAAATTATTCCCTGAAAGTTTGCAAATGATGACCCGGTGATGAGACCTTGCAAGATTCTTGAAGTATACTGGGAACACTTCCATGATCGAAACATGTGTTTGAACATCTTAGTTAGGGTGATTTATTGCAACAAAAATGTTTCGATTCCTCATACTGATAATTTAAATGATAGTGAAATCTATTCCCTAATTTAATTTAGTAATGAAAATATATTTCATTCTGAAAAATGAATTTCATTAGAATAAAAGGAGCCTTAAAATTAGTAACGAGTTTGCAAATCTACTCGTTCTTGTAGAATTAAAAAATACCAGCTTTAATGCTAAATATAATAATTACTGAATATGGATTAAAAATTCGACTGAAGAAAAACAAAAAGATAACAATAACTGCTAATGAATTTATGCATATTCTAATACATCTTGTAACATTATTACCTGAAAAGGTTAGATGTATGCCGAAAATTGTTAAAGAATAAAGAATCCTGCCTATATATATATATATATATATATATATATATATATATATATATATATATATATATATATATATATATATATATATATATATATATATATATATATATATATATGAATATTCATCGGAATTGAACCCAAACTTAGAAAATATGGGAAAATCTATAAATACGAATAAATATTAGACTACTTAGAAAAGATAATAACACTAAAAAAGTTGGGGGAAACTTATTCGCTCCTGCTCAGCTATAATATTTTTAGAAAATTATAGAAAATAAATATTTGTTTGACATAATTTTCGTACTTACGTTGTCCATAAATTTCAAACGTTTCCACAGGTGGCTGTCTCGTCGGCGTATTTGGATCAATTTCTGAAAGGAATAAAATATTAATAAGTTAATAAGTTAATTTTCACACACACACAAAAAAAACAATTTATTTATCAAAGATTATGATTTAGCAATCATGCTGAGTCACAGATGTGAATGCTTAGAAAACAACTGATTAAAGCATTTCCTATGAAATTATTACTTTTTTCATAATGATTGACATAATAAAAGATTTAAAAATGCATTAATTAATTTAACTCAAACAGTGATCCAAAATAAATTATAGTTACGTGATATATATAATCTAAAAAATGATTTGTCAAAAAATTAATAATTATATTTGGATTCTTGTAAGCCTGTAATAGAACTTAGCATAAAATAACTTGAAAAAATAAATTGCCTGAATTTTTGTTGTATCTTCCTTTACATGTCAATCAAACTAGAAAATGTATTTTTTTTTTATTTCAAAATGTTTGAATATCATTATTAAAGTGAAAATTAAAATAGTATTTTATTTAAATATTTAATTTTCGTATAATTTTGCTGAGTTTCCAATGCAAAAAAGTGATTTCTGATAGTTTATCACTCTTTATTACATACCTGTTTAAGCAAAAAAAAAAAAAAAAAATACTTATCAGATACATTATCATAATCTAAAAATATATATGATAGTATATCTGCTTAAATTGCTGTAATTTTCAAAGAAATTAATGTTTTGTTATAGAAAATGTTTAATTATTGGAAAATTAATGTTTTACTATCGGAAAATAAATGTTTTAAATCCCTTACAAAAATATATATTTTCCAATTTTAAATAATATATATTGAAACATATAGGAGATATAAAGTTTCCACGAGGCCAAATATTGAGCACTATAGAAGATCGCACCTACCTCAGGAAGATCATGTGACTACAACGGGACAATGGCAAATAGCTGTCCCGATGAGACAACCGTTTGCCATCGTACCATTGAAGTCCTGAGCTAGGCGTAACCTTCCATTGCGCAAAGTAGATGTGAATTCCATTGGCCTCGTGTGAAAGCCGCTTAAGAATTTCATAAACGCTGTAGTAAAAATCTATTGCAATTCAATTAATATTTGCACCTATAGGCAAAATATTGGAAGGCATGTATTTTAAAGAATAATATTCGATACCAATTATTATTGAATTCCATACACACGATGAACAGATTATAGGAATTCATTTAAAATACTTTAAGATACTTAAAGAAAACCTTAAATTAATTTGTTAAAAAGTATTATTTTTTCTTTTTATACTTCAAGCGTTTACGGATTTCATTTAATTTTTATGGCGTGTACTATTTTAATTTTTATATTCACTTAACTTCATATGAAAAATATTTAAAAAAATAAATTTCGATGAATACTTGGTGCTTGGATTGAGGAATTAGATAAAAGCCAAATGTTTCTTATCTAACATACTTTGAAAACTACATCTGGTATTCACCTTATGTACATTTACTTTAAAAAAAAATAATGGCATTTAAATAAAATGCGTTAAAAAGAATGGAGCCATTTATGTTCCTAAAACTAACGGGATATAATTTTATATCAGAAATGACTTTAGTTTCATTAAATGTGATAAAATTTAACTGAGAACGTTTATTTATATAGCTTAGCACCCAAATTAGAAACATAGAACGTTATATAAGTAACCATTAAGTGATATTGTTATAATCATAAATAATTATACACGGACATTTTGAATGAGCGGAATGCCGTTACAGCATAAGTGGGATCCATGATTGAATCCTATCACTGGCCACGGTACAACCCCTCCTATGAGTAGAAGTCTTCCTAAGCCTGCTTTCAAAACGGAGTAGTTGAACCTACATCATTTCTCAACTTACCAGAACGGCAAGAGCCAATCATCATACCGGAAGCTTTTGACCCCCATATCTCAGATGCTCCCAGAGGGATGATACTGATATGAGTAAAGTATTAAGAAATATTTATTGCCCTACTTATATCATCAAGTAATTAACTTCAGTACATATTACTTATATCAGGTTTACTTATATGAGTAATAATATTTACTGATATAAATAAAGTAATATATATTTACTAATATAAATAAAATGTTATAAAAAATATAGCTTTCATAAAAAGATATGACGGTATTCTATAATTGCATTCACCTGTATAGGACAAGGCAGTTTATAACGAGATGATTTTTTTTAAATGATACAAATATATGCGTGGTGTTTCAACTAAGGTTAATAAAGAAGATTGCTTTAATTTAATCAAATTCTTATGAATTCATTATTCAAACTTGTATGAGATATTTTAAGAAAATATATTTTTTAAATATCAAATAGATAAATGATCCAATGTTTTGTTAAAAAAAAAAAAAAAACTTATTACGTAATCAAAAAGCTATGCGAAACCTACTTACCGAATACAGTGAAAACGCCTTGAGTTTTTCCTTTATCATTCTTGGAAACACATCTATAAAGGCCGTAGTCCAAAGGCTCGACACGTGTAATATTGAGAACCATGTGCGTTCTATACCCATCATCAATTTGGTCGATCTTATATTTCCAATTGTTCTCTAAATGACGACTCTCTCCGTGTATCCAAAAATTCACAGCTGGTGGGTGTGCTTCTACAAAACATTCAAGTAAAGCATAGCTACCATTGACTGTGCCAACCATCTGATTACGAATCTTGATTAGAGGAGGAACTAACAAAAGATATTTTCAAGAATATTAAAATATAAGTAAAAGAAATATAAGACTTAAATAATAAAAGAAGAAAATATTAGTAATTTAATAAAAAGGCATAGATAAAATAAAAAAATTATTGACTTTAAGAATTTTTATAATGAAATCCAATCGCAAATTAGAAATAATCCTAAATAAATCCTCTCACTGTTATGTAGGCCAGTGATTCTAAAATCCCTTTCTGTTGTGATTATTTTTAATTAGCAAATTTTAAGCAGTAAAATGTTTTGTCTCAGTTTTATTTTCTTTGTATTTTTTACATTCTTTAAAGATATTATGAAAAATCAAACAACAAAGTCTTATAAAATTTCCCAAGAGACCATTATTATTCTAAAGACTTGAAGAAAATTTGGTTTAAAAATGGCTTGCATGCATTTCTCATTTTTACAAAATTTCCTATTTGATGTATTAAAAAAAATAATATCATAATAATTAATAAAAATGAGAAAACTTTGATAAAATAAAAGCTAATAAAACACTAATTATAAAAAAAAATTATAATAAATTGAAATAAAGACTGTAAAATTAGACATGTACTACTCAGTTAACATTACATAACACAACTGCGACGAATAAAAACGAGCTCAATTTTTATGAAATGCATATTTTATTTATTCTGATTTAAAATAATTAAAAATTTAAAGCTTAATTGTACCAATAAATTGGGATAATAATGGGAAATAAATTCTAATTATTATTACATTTCAAGAAGAATTTGCCAATCTGATATTTTTTTCAGAGTTTTCTGTTTTTATATTATTGCACTGAGTTTTGAATCTTAAAAATATTTTAATGCTTCTTCAAATTGCATAGTATTGATTACTAAGAAAACATCCTATTTATCAACATTCATGTTATATAGTTAAACACAAAAGAAAAATGAAATGCTATTTTCAAATCAGCAAACGCGTTTTCTATCATTTATTTAACACAACATTGCTACAATCGAAATAATTACAATTTATAATTACTCAAACAACGTGAAATTATGACTCAATAAAATAGTATCAAATAAATAAACTTTATAATTACTGTAACGTTTCATTTTAGTATAATAAATATCAAATAAAATATTTGTTTTTAAAGTGAAAAAATAGTGAAAATTGCGTAGGCTGTTCAGTTTGGATTGTAATGTCAATACAAATTTCAATTTACCCTCAACGGTCGTAAGTTACCTCTCATCTGACAACAATTCTTTGCAAACTAAATTATGAATAAAACTTTAATAATGCTTCATTTTCCATCAAAGAAACTATTACTATTTTTAAAAAATTTAATTTACATGTTATCCTTTTATTTTAAAAGAACTTAAAAATCACAAAACTTGTTGCTTACTAAATTGTATCAGAATTATTTATATCAAATTAATTTTTCAATTAATGAAGTTTTTATATGGATTAGAAACCCGAGATTCAACAAGGATCATTTCCCCTTATTTTTGGCATTTAAACTGCATGTAATGCCTTTAAAAATTGAATTTTTATGTCAAAATTTTGCTTTAAAATTTACGGTAAAATAACACAAAACGAATGCTTACATTCGGGAGTAAAAAAAGTAAGTAAAAAAAAACTTAAAAAATCCCACATGTCAGCAAAAGAGTGAATAAAATTAGTAGATATTACAACAAAGAAAATTAAGTTTCTTTTAGTCTCTAATCAGACTAGTAAGCACACACACAAAAAAAAAAAAAAAAAAAAAAAAAAAAAATGCATCAGAAACAATAGAAACGGCTAACTATATTTGCCGTTATATATGCATTATGCATACAAACTATGCATACTATATACTATGCATACATACTATGCAGTTATACTATGCATACAAACATATTTTATTTTAAAGACGTTATTATCATAAATTACGATATATTTAAAGAAGTAAAAATTCAATGCAAGTATTTCATTCTAAATAACTAAAAATTTCTTTTTCTTTATCACACGTGAATGAAATGCGTGTATTAGTTTTGATATAACATGTAAATGTGAATACATGAATGCGTAGATAAATATCAAATCCCCGATCTATCCATTTTAACTTGATAAAAATATGTATACAAAACCGAACTCTTTTCGTATGTATATAAAGATTACTTTAAACAAAAGATGGTTCCTATTTATAATATTTCGTTCATATGTTTGAATAGTTTACGAAGAAAAGATAATTATAACTTCTTGTGCCAATGAATTGCTTCTTCTTTAAGGCGAATACTTTTAATTTAAAATTAATAACAAGGCAAATATAACTTGTTGTTTTTACACTGAATTAAACGCTAGAACTGAGAAATAATTAATTTTCAGCAATATTTCTCACGTTGTTTGAAAATCCATCAAATAGTAAATATGTTTTAGATATAGATAAATCTAGAGAGAAATTTCTCTAGATTTATCTATTTTTAAAACGTAAAATTTTTCAATTTCGAATTCTATTGCATTTGATATAAAATATGAAGGACATATTTTTAATGAAAATGATTTGCTATGAACGTATGCAATGAAATATTTGTAGTTTTGAAGTACATACAAAATATATCTGCATATAATATAAAATATATTTGCATGCAAAATATATTCTTTTAAAGTGTATATATTTTTAAATGGAAATCATTTTGATTTTACAAGCATTATAAAACGAATCGCAACATTCTAAAAATAAATAGCAGATATTTAATTGATTATAAAATATTTGAAAAAGAAGTTTTGAATTGAATAATTTTATAAATAGTTTTAAATCTACTAAACCAGATGTGTATCTTATTTATTCTGCGTATTCCAAATAATATTCCACAATTTAAATTAATTGGGTTTTGAAAAAAATAGTTATTATCATATATTTAACTTTATCATGTTATACTCTATTATACTATATCACGTATCTTTTTATGCAAAAGATAATCTTAAATATATTCTTCTCATTCTTATGCATTTCAATTAAGTATATCGTCTCTGTGCGCACTCAGACCATTAGAAGTCATTATTTTGAACACTTTCAAATATATCTTTTGAAAACTTCAAAACAATGGGGAAGAATCGTATGAAATCGCACGACTCCGTAATTCTTAAAACTTTATAATATCTTTGTAAAAATTTTAATTATAAATAGACTTATATGAGAGTCACTTGTATACAAACACATGTGGTCATAAATGCAATGTAGACTGCTTCAGCTGTCACTGTGAGAGCAAAGCAGCAGGTTGAGATACAAGTTGATTTTCTAGATTATTCGTTTTTTACTTTGTCGTATAGGAAGTATAAATTATTGCAATCGTCGAAAAATTTCAATTCGAGATTTTGACGAATCTGCAAGTTTTAGATTTCCATGAGTTCGAAAAACACATTCTTGGAAAATGTCTGTCTGTATGTGTAAAAGATAACTCAAAAACACTTTGAGCTAGATGAATAACATTTCGTACACGGTCTTAAAACCGAATTTGTAGATTTCTGGCAATTTCTAGTCAAACCTACTCAAAGGAAGTCTGTCTAACTGTTCCAATATAAGATTTAACATCCATAGTGTAGACAAATATGAAATTTGAGCTAAATCCAACAAAATTTGTCCGTCCGTCAATCTGTACTTTCAGAAACATATAAACGTGATTATTCCAAAACGCAATGACATGAATATGTCAAATTTGGTAGACAATTTTGTAACAAATGCAGTTTTCTGTTAATTTTTTATTTCAATCTGCTGAAAAAAAACATGTCTAAAACCCATACTTTATTTCGGATACAAGTAATGGCATGCCATGAATTAATTCCCAACTAACTTGCTAAAAATGCAATAATGGATTCAGTGAAAATGCTATATTCAAGCGAAATGTTAATATTTCTCACATATTGTGCACAAGTGCCATGTAAGGCGTACTCTGGAATAACACCTTTATTACAGAGTATGCGAGAAAATTTTGGGGAAACAATTTTCGCTTGTTTCCACGAAGGATATTATATTTTTCAAACTACATTGAAGTAAATTAACATAGCTAGACACTGTGGGAGTAAAATCCCTAGAGACAAAATGATAAAGTATTGCATAACCATACTCCAGCATCAGTATTTGTACTTGGGTAGTATCTATATATACTGTAACTGTACTGTAGTATCTATATATCTGATATACTCTCTTGAATAAGAGAGTGTATCAGATAATATTGGAGGTATTGTAAAAGTATATCCAGCAGGTGTCAGCCATACCTAAGTATCCTTAAAGATTTAATCTTCCTTTGTTTTCGTTAACGCATTACTATAGCGACATGTCTAGCGGTCGTATGTTATTAATTAATGTGAGAGCTCGTTCCTCAATAAAACTGACTCTTCTGTATATTTCCTCAAACGTAAAGTGTGTTAAGTGATTTTTGATATGGTGCAGGCGATTGATTGAAAATAGAATAGAATATTTTAACTGAATTTTAAGTACATAGGAATTTTAAGTACATAGCGTGCAGTCATGATGTAAGGACAGAAATAAATAAAGACGAAAAATATTATTATAATATATTCCTCATCCGAAGAGTGCATTGCTTTTTTTTAATATTTTAAAAACCAAAGAATAAAGATTTTTATTTAAATTAGTTGGAAGGCATCCTGAAATCATTCAAGAAAACTTATTAAAATATTTCTTCAAATGTGCAATCCCACTTAAGAAAACCAGACATGTCTGGATTATTTCACGGCTTTTATCACTACAGTATGAATGACCACTGAAATTATTAAAAACCCTTCAGGAATTTTAGAGAGATCTTCAAAGATTTTAATAGAATTATAATGCTGGAATTGCTTTTTTACATTTAAAAACGAAAATTTACAATGCTTTGATCGTATTTTGAATAAAAAATAACAGTTTCTTATATATATATATATTGTCACGTAGGTTCTTTAATGTGGAACTCAATGATACACACAAGAAGTAGAGCTAAACTAATTTATTAACTCAACTCTGAACACAGTGACTGACAGATCTTCTGCTTTTATACTACCGGGGAAAGTTCCAGAATACTTTTCTGGAAACAGTAAAAAAAGTCCAGAACACTTATCTGGTAAACTAAAGAAAGTACAAGAATCTGCTGGAACATGAAATAAAGGAAAACATAAAAGCAAGGAATGAAATATTTACACAAACAGGGAATCGTATTGTCTCTAGCGGAATTCGAACTTACGATCTAATTTATTAACTCAACTCTGAACACAGTGACTGACAGATCTTCTGCTTTTATACTACCAGGGAAAGTTCCAGAATACTTTTCTGGAAACAGTAAAAAAAGTCCAGAACACTTATCTGGCAAACTAAAGAAAGTACAAGAATCTGCTGGAACATGAAATAAAGGTAAACATAAAAGCAAGGAATGAAGTATTTACACAAACAGGGAATCGCATTGTCTCCAGCGGGATTCGAACTTACGATCTCTTGATTATGAGAACAGTTCTATGACCCTTCGGCCATGGAGAGTCGACTGTTTCTTTTCAATGCGGCAATATATATTATTCTATTTGCAATGTCCCAATAAAGATCTGAATTCAATTCTTAAAATACAGCCACAATACATAAAATACAAAATGTATTGAAAAGTAAATTTTATTTCGATTAGTTTTAACAAATTAAAAATATAGAATATTTGATATTTGTTTAACAGCTTTTCTTTAAATATATCCAGAGAAGATGAGAATTTTGTGTTCTATTTTAAATCACAATGGTACAAGAATATTTTCTTTTAATAATTTGACTTTTTTTTATTCAATTATTTTTTTCTCGAGGATTTGGGATTAAAAATTGTAATAAACTTATGGCAGACAGAGGAAAATACATTTAAAGTTTTACATAATATACTAAACTTTTAAAAGCAAGTATGAACTAATTACAATGAATATATTTAATCGGTGTCTCCATAAAAGCTTGCTTGTCCGTGGCAAGCGCCATAAGAAACAACAACGACAATATATCTAATAATATTAATTTTATTTTAACTATCCTTTATTTTAAAATAACATATATAAACTAAAACAGAAATTCTTGTAACTTTTAAAATCAGAGAATAATAAGTTTTTGCTTAATTTTGTTTAACTATATGCAAATTTCTATAACGATAAATAACACTCTAACTTCATATTTCATTGCATTATAACTATGAAAACAACTTTATTTTGAATTTTAATTTCACGAAATAAATCCCTTAATTAAAACAAATTCCTCAAAAAATAATATCAGAATAATAGCAACAATTACTTTTTCTACAATAATTAAGAGAGAAGACAAAATAATATTTCTGCCCTTTTTAATTTTTGAATGCAATTATAAGTATGCACATTAATAAAAGATGCGTATAGGTGTTATAAAATGATGATGCATTGTATGACAATATTAGTTATCAAGGCTTAAAGTGCTGTGATTACAGTTTTTTTTCTGAGGTCGTACCTACAATAAAGTGCTGTGCCTACAGTCGTTTCCTGAGGTTTTCATGGGTACCCATGGTCTTGAGTATCTAACTCTTGGCGCCCAGCGTATATACTTTGGCCCTTATACTATAACCCGTTGCTTACTAGCTCATGATGTCCGATCTTTTACCGACATTTCGCTGGAAGTCCAAGTATAACAACTTCGAAACAATTGTAATTTCATTATGATTATGTAAAGTACAAAGGATTTCTGGCTAGATGTGGCTAGACTACACTTCACGGTAACAAGTTTTTTCATGTTCTGTTGTCATTAAGTCACCATCTTGTTTATTTCAAAAACCATAAAAAATGTAGCAACACTGGCGATTACAAATTAGTAAAGTAGTATCTTTTTTCTAAATATGAATAAATACGATATGTGCAGGAATGTTTAAAACAGAAATAGTTTAAGGCTCGTTTGTTAATGTAATTACTGCCAACGCATTTTAATTGAGGGTCAATAAAAAAGGACGGTGTAAATTTGTTGATTATCAAGAAGGAAATTAAGGAATCGTTGAACACTCAATTCACTAAATATTATAAATAAATTATTATTTATTTAAAATTTGAAATATTTCATAAATTATAATAAACTAGATCATACTATTAATATGCAAACAAATTGATGATGTTCTTCAAAAATATCGTTCTCCATTAATTTTCTTTAATATTCTATTACTTTTCTATTGTTTTTGACATTTTCTAATTTTATTTTGAGTTTCCAAAATAAAAGTATGTCATTTATTGATAAGTTACATTTAAACATCAACATACTCACAAGTAACTTCAAGTTTAATTTTCTTAAAAGCAGGCGGCGGAACTCCATTCGAAGCTACACATATGTAGACGCCCATCTGATCTCTACTAACTTGTTGAATCTCCAAATGGCTTGAATTAACAGCAGATTCTAAAAGGAAATTATACCATTCATATATTTATAGAATTTTAAGTGAATTAATTTCATTAACAAAAGTGACGATATTTAAATAGTAGATAAACATATCTTTATATTTGCGTATTTGTGGGTAAACTGAGAAATTATCCCTAGTTATCATAATTTTAAAATATGTTGTTGTTGTTTCTTATCCCTCTTGGATTGAACTCCAATTCAAACCAAATCCAAGAGATCAAATCGCATGATAAGATAGCAAACAGACTCCCCCCTCATTCATAAACTGCCTCACAGAGGTGTTAATACATTCAATGATATGAGGAGGAGAAGCGTCAGCCCAGCAGTGGCAAAGGGTATGCATCTTTTGGTCTCTGATGAAGAAAATACTTTTTATATGGCCAGACCTTAGCCTAGATAAGAGTGTTTGAACACTCTTTGGACTGGAGCACGCCAGAGACAAGCCTGGACACCTACCGGCATGCCAGCAATGCTCAGGAGGAATCTTCCATTTTGTTTTAATTCTTAGTTTAACCCTTAACTAGGGAGGTGAAATTTTAGGACTTAATTGGGGAGGTGCGGTCTACGAGACCGCATTTCATTTAGATTCAAATTAAATTTTCTAATGAATGTATAAGTATGAAAAATTGCCAGTATATTTTGCAGATATTTTTCTTGATATATAGATAAGTTTTAGAAATTTTTCAAAATATATTGTCATTGAAAAAATTAAATGGTTGGAACATACATTTTCTTCTTAAATTACATGTTACAATAAATAATATTCTTTAAAAAGCATATTACTTTTTACTTTTTAAAACATATTTATTTTTACTGTATATGAAGTATATAGAAGATGATATAATGTAAAATTCAACAATTATATGAAAAAAAAATGGCAATGGGTAAAATTGGCCCTTTTTTTTATCGGCTTGTGTGACTTTCATAGCACGGTTTTCTAGGGCATTTTAAACATACAGGTTAAGAACTAGTATAAAAATCAACCTATAAATTTTGCATATATATCTCTTGGTATATTAATATATATTATACATTTTTGAAAATACATTGTCACTAGAAAAATTGATTATGTTTGAGCATACATGTCAAAAACCAGTTCAATGCAAACTTTCATCGAAAAACTCTTCTGTACAATTATCCTTATCACTAAAATCACTTTCTGCTTCATTTAAAAGTGTCTGGAGCACTTCTTCATAATAGGATTAGTAAACTGGATGATATTTCGGGCCCCAAGTTTTAGCGCCATCCGCTAAGCCTTGTTTATCATTGGGACACTAACGGGGAGATGCGGTCTTAGAGACCGCGCTCGGAGAAATAACTGAATTATTTTTAAAAGCCTCTGTTGAAATCGGTTGAAAAAGTGCACGTGTATTGAAGGTGAATCTACAGGGTCTACAGGGTCAATCCATTCAATTGAGTTAAAAATAGAATAGGGGTGATAGAAAATCCATCGCTAGCGGTCTCCCAGACCGCACGTCCCCATTTAAGGGTTAAACAAGGCGTGGATCTCTGTGGCCTACAATCTGGAGGAGGGGGATATTGGGACTTAGGGTTCCTTCCTTGACCAAAGCGTTCTGAAATTTCATTACTGTGGATGCTCACATGAGAAGGGATCCACTGTATGCTCGCTGAACCGGTCCTTGCAAGTGTAGTTAATTTGGAGATAATGTCTTGGCTCAACTTGTCATGAATGTGTGGCCAGTCCTTTAAATATTGTATAGAGCTCTTGCTGTCTGTGAAAATCTAAATGTGGGAATGCTCAGTCTCCAAGGCGAGGCCCAAAGCTTTGTTAGTAGCAAGAAGTTCAAAATTTTAAAATATTCTTCATATATGCTTACTTCAAACTATAGAACGTTAAAATAAAGAAGAGAGCCCACAAAACGATTCTACTAAGTAGAAAAAACACCATCGAATAGTAGAGCTCAGTGTCTTACTTATGCATTATTTATGCATTAAACTTTTGGATTTTAAACCAATTCTATTACAAAATATAGCCCTATACGTAACTTTCAGAAATTTCTTATGTTTTAAAATCTATGGAAATAAATTAACAATAATTCATATACAATATATATTCAATTTTAAAGTTTTATTAAGAAAAGGATATCAAATAATTAATCAGCTCGTTTCTTTAATGACTATTCCACGTACATCCAAAAGATTAATACAACATATTTTAACTTTTAAAATTTCTATTATCTTATGCTGAATATTAAACAAATATTGTAAAAAATATTAACACTAAATTATGATTTATATAAACATAATAATGTCTATCTTTTCTTGTAATATAGGCTATTATTTATTAGAATTTTAAATAAATGAAACAAGAACTAATCTACACTTCCATGAAACAAACTATGCAAAATGAAATTCTCTTCGAAGAATAAGGATTAAGTAGCATGTTTGAAAATGCAGAAACATGAATAAATTCGAAATAATATGAAGTATAATTATATATAATAAATAATGATGTGCATAAGGTCATTAAAAATCAGTTTCTGAAACCAGTTTCATAAACGAAAATGAAAGCTCTTCCGATGCATTGTAGAAATAAAATACGAACGTGATTCAAAGAGAAATTATTTAACATCGAGCAGCTTCAAATTCAGATGAAATAAAAGCCTCTGTGATTTATTAGATTGAAAGCGTATCGTGCTAACCGATGTAATCACGTAGAAAGTGAACTAAACTAGAAAACAGGATAGTATTGATTGGGCATTGTAGTACAATTTAAACTCGATTCTTAGTGGACCTGAATGCAAAGGCTTTCTTTAACTTAAGAAACACGCAACAGTATGAGAACCTTCAAGAACTTCGCAATTCGTATTTTGCGAATCTCTTGTTCAGAATAGTAAAGACAAGATCGACAAAGACGCAAATGATCTTCACCATCAACATTACATCTGAAAGCAAAGAATTCATATCTAAGAGCAACAAATTAAATTAATTAACTTATGGATTCTCAAGGAAATAATTCTAATTTGCAAACACATCACATATGACATTTAGCCTTATTTCTATTCCTTTTTACGTTTCTCATTTATTTAACTTGACTTGTTACATATTTCGAAAAATGAAATTTTAGAATTAATGCTTCACTCTCTTCTTCGTTTGATAGAACCCACTACGCAGTTTTATTCTTAATGGAAATATTCTATTTCAATAATTTATTACCTTTAATTTGAATCAATCGGTTAATGTCTACTCAATTTTGAGCTCATATCAAAGACACCATCTGGTGGAGAATTTGTAGAAATGAAAAGGAATTAAAAACCCCATAATGGTTATAACAATGAAACATGAATTTATATATTTAAGAATAAAGCGCAAGAAATCATAAAAATAATGCAGTAATTTAACACTTTGGCTGCCTTGGAGCTCAGCGATGAACTGTGGACCTATATAAATTACATTGTAAGAAACTCATTGCGGCAATTAACACGTTATTTTTTTTTTCTATTACAGTAAAATATGATAATAATTTTTAGATTTCAAGAAAATTATGACTTCTTTAACATTTTTATTTATATCTCCCGGGTGCATCTCGAAATGAGGATCAGAAGCTTCCGGCATGGTGGTTGGTTCACGCCACGTTTGTGGATACACGAAAAGGTAGGTATGTGGTTCCTTCCATCGATGACACGAGATTTGTCTTTAGGGAAGGGTTGTGCCGTTGCCGATGATGACCCTTAGGACTCAACCACAGTTCCCGTCAGTGTTGCTGTTGCTGGTGTCCGGTCATTCAAGTTTTCCCGTGTTTCTTCCGGCTGGTCGAAGTAGTCAGATTGTGGTTAACATTTTTATTCAGTAAAGAAATACATTTCTTGCGAATTTAATAATGTTCTACAGTTGATTATGAGCATTGTCTTGTTGATTTTGAATAGATCTGATTACTGGCTTGCTGATATATTTATTTAATGCAACTTATTTTCCTGATTTCCATGTAATTTATTATTTATTATTATAGTTAATCGTGATTAATTAATCATCAACATTCAATAGAAAGTGAATTGTTGACTATTTAAAGTGTTTTTGTTTATTAAACTCATTTATTAGAGGTTTTTTGATTCCATGCACTTCTCAAGATTTTTTTCGCGATATCTTCTCAAAGTGAAAACCTTGATCCGCTTGCGTTGCCATAAAGTAAAGATTGAAAAATCTTGACAATCTCGATGAATAACTGGTACCCAATGGCCTCTTTTGCTTTTTCAACCGTATGAAATTTCGAAAAAAGTGCTTATTTTTTTATCTCCGATTTATTATGGACGTAACAATTTTCGATTAAAAATTTTAAAATATTGAGAATCTCGCAATACGGAAGTGGTTTAGAAACTTCAGAATATTAATTTTTACTATCCTTATTGCATTTATCTTCTTTTTATTTAGAATAATACGAATAGGCGTGCGTAATTACAGAATATAATATAAAGATTTTTTGCTGGAATGACATTTCAATCTGGTAAGTTTATTGTGAATCACTTAACACAAACGAATGCACCACACGAGCTAAAATACATATTTTGCAAAATTAGACATATCGAGGACGACGCAAATGTTCGCATTGAATCTTAATCATTGCATATCAGCTTTAAAAATAAATTAAAAAACTCATGATCAGTAAAAAAATTATTTAAAAGATTTCAAAAGCAAAGATAATTTTATTTAATTGATTGCTGTAAATGTCCCGAATAGACCGCCTTTTTATTTAGTCTCAAGTGAAGAATCTTTCTGAATAGTTAGTTCTAACGTCAGAGGTATACAATGAATAAAGCTAATCATATTCTTTCATACCGATTCTGCATACGAAAAAAAGAAAAAAAAGGCAATCACATGATTATATGGCCAATGTCTCTATCTCTAAAGAGTTATCTCTAATGTCAGAAGGAAAAAGTGAATAAAATTAATCATATTCTTTATGATTAGCTAATGGCTTCTGCATAGGAATAATAATTAATAACATGAGTATATACCAAAAAATTCAATCTTTCTCATTCGTTTATCCAATAAAAATATTTGAATAACCTTTCTCCATTTCATTCAGTTATAATTAATACCCATTGTGTTAAAACTAATAACTACAAATATGCAAATTTTACTTATATTACTAAGAATGCTACTAAATAGTTCATGTTTAGAATTATTTAAAACCTCAAAATAAAAGGAAACATTTTAAAATGGCTTCATCTGCTAAAAGGCATTTTAAAAATAAAAGAGTTTATAGTTTTGTAGAATGCATTTTAATGGCACATTTTCAGTTAATTTACAGAAAGATAACAAGATAAAATTGCTTGCCAATTTCTTTGAATCAAACATTATAAGGATATAAACGGGAAATAAAAACGAATAACAATTCAAATTAAATTGCAAAAATCGTAATTTGATTTGTCTTAAAGTTGCAAAATATTTTTAAAGGAAATCATCTTCACTTATTTTATGATTTTATCTATTATAATTGTAATAATCTTGATTCATTCAATTTAATAGATAAAGTGACTAGGCAAGGACAAAGAACGGTGGCGAATCCTAATATGCATTGCCAAATTGAAAATGTTTGCAAAAATATTAAATACGGGAGGTTTCGTTAGCAGTGACCCTCATGTCGGATCTAAAAAAATTGGTAAGCAATTTTATTTTGTTATTTTTTGTAAATTAACTGAAAAGTACTGTTAAAATACATTCTTCAAAAGTATGAACTCATTTCCTTTATTTTTAAAATGGATTTTAACGGAGGAAGCTGTATTAGAACATTTCCTTTTAGTTTGAGTCTTTAAACCATTCTAAGCTTGGACTATTTAATAACATTGGTAATAAGTGAAATCAAACGGGAGGTTTTATAAGCAATAGAGCGCATGAAGGAGGCGCTTTCTTTCAAGCAGATTTCTAAATTAAAAGCAAGTCAATATGGACTTGGATTTAGGGTACATTTTTATTTGGTACATTTTTATTTTCATCTTGTTGTTTCATAATATTGAGATAAACTCCTTCTCACAGGGTATGTGGCAGTAATAATTAATTAGCAGTGCGTAAGATTAATTTCAAACAGACCGAATAAGACTTCTGAATGGAAATTAATGTTATTAGTCATCTCAGAGAAACTGTTGATGTCAGTACAGAATCTCTCAATTCTATTCTGTTGTCAATAATACTAAAACCTCTTTTCAAAAATCACTTGATTTTAGAATATTGGGAAAATATTCATCATGAAAAAAAGAGTACAGCACCGTGTAGTTGAAGAGATAACCGTTGTATTTATATTTTAAAAAATTCTATAATAGATTTAGTATTATAAATCAATGTTTTTTTTAGAAATTTATCAGCTCATTCTGTCTCTATAAGACATATACCGCAATATATGATGTCGGAACAGAAAATATTTTCATTTCTTTACTCGTTCAACTAGAATTTTGCAATTCATGACAATTTTTTTTTCTTGTCTATTTAATGTGACAATAAAAAAAAATAAAAAAGATTCCATTATTTAAAAAAAAAGAATTCATTTTGTTTCTTATAATACAAATAAAATACCATTTTTTATATTTTCAAATTATATAACTTTGTTCATATTTCAAAGTAACTCAGCATTTTGTAAAATAATAATTGGTTTATAATGCCAAAAAAATAAGAAATGAAACAAATTATATAACTAACATTGATTCAAAGTTTGTGATTTATTTCAATTATGATATTCAGATTCTTCAGTGAACAATTTCTTACTTTTTCCAACAAACGTAAGGTAACATAATCATATTTCAATAGATTTTCCATAAGAATTTCATATATACAATGAATTACAAACTGTAGAATTTTATCTAATGAAATGAAGTAGAAAAATTAGGATCTCAGTGGAATTGAATATGTAAAAAAAATCATTCACATGTGTTTAGAGATTTCAGTATTCATTTTTTTCAAATTAACTTTTTATGGAAATTATAATTGATTTTGCTTAATTTTCTTCATACAAATTTGTATTCCATTTTCAAAAAAAAAGCACCTTAAATCAATATCATATGTATAAATTCGAATTAAAAATACAATAGTGTTCTGGTTCAGTTGTAACTTTTATACATACGACTGTTTTAATTATGCATATAATTTCACGGTTTTGCTAGAATTTATAAAAAAAGCAACTTAAAAGGTATTTTAATTTTTTATGTGCCGTTCAATACATTTTCTTTTCAATAACTTTTTTAATCATCATCCGCTTGTAGCTTAATTTCTATGTGGTGTAGGATAAAAAAATAGTTGAAAGTAATTTTTATTCTAACCGTTAAAAGCAGAATTTCTAAGCACCATTTTTATTTATTTTATTGCAGGGATTTTTTTAATTTATTCATAATAGAAAATAGGGGAGAAAAATGTTCATAAGAAAAGGCTGTAGTGATAATTGATTAATAATAAAGCGAAAAACATTTGCAATTCTTTCAGTGAAAAACTTCCTTTAAAATGTGCTATCTGACTGAGTCATTAAAAATTTGCTTTTTTTTCTTACAAATATTTTATGAATGAGCTTAGTGCTACATTGACTTAGTAGACTACAGTTACCTATATAATAGACTATACCTTCAAAAGAATTCGACGCACTTAAGAGAATTTAATTAATTTTTCTATCATTTTTTTTCCCTTCTTTTCTTTTCCTTCTTCTTATATGTAGTTATGATCTAAAAAAAATGGAATAATTTTGAGGAGCTAGGCTCGATTTAATTAATAAAATAAAATGATCCAAAATTCTTTCAAATTCTTATAGCAAAAATAAAAGGCAATTGTCATACAAGATTGCTTAAATTTTTAACAGAAAATTTAAATGTTTTAGCTTCTATATCACAATTGAAGAAACTGTTTAGTGTATTAGACCATATTATATTCCTTCAACAGATATTATTACAGTGATTTTATAGAATGTTGATATTTTTTTCTGAACTCTCAAAAGCTTTTACAATTAACAAATATAAAAATATGTATAAGAAATGAAAATAGCATGTTCAGCAGAGTTGAAATCAAATTTCTTTGAGGGAATTAATATATGTTATAATAATATTAATATATGTTATAATAACATGTTGTTTGAGTAAAAGATAACTAAGATCATTCTATCAAAATTAACTTAAATTTATACAAAGTAATTTGGGGATAATTTTTAGTTTCAAACGCTTAAAATTATCAACAACTGTGATTTCTATATACCCACAATGATTTTCCAATCTGAAAATCATGCGTTCTGATTCCATTTAACAGAAATTTAAAATTGGCCATTTTTTAAAATTTATGTTGGATGAAATTTATGTTTAACACATTGGATGCGAGAAATATTGGTGTGCGTTTGCGTTCTTTTGTAGTTCTTTAATTGGTGCAGTGGTATTTTTACCATTCTGAGAGAAAAAATTTAAATGACAGATTTGTCTTTCGACATTTTTATGGAATATTCAAGAATTGGATTTTTGGATTTACACAAGGAGTTCTAAATGTCCATCAATATTCTAACCATATATCCAT
Organism: Argiope bruennichi; assembly: GCF_947563725.1. Lineage (NCBI taxonomy): Eukaryota > Metazoa > Arthropoda > Arachnida > Araneae > Araneidae > Argiope > Argiope bruennichi. The sequence goes on from NC_079152.1 coordinate 105,388,271, forward strand.
GATATACTGCTTTCCGAATATCCAATAATATAATTAAATATATTAATAAAATTCTCCTTTTTTTTCTTAAACCTGTTATTTCACACATTGCGTAGAGGCAAAATTTCTATTTCGAAAATCATATCTTATTGGTTTAGCTGTATAATCTTTTGGCAATTTATTTTATTGCAAATTTATTTAATAAATCTCAAGCGTCAAAGAGTCATTTTCTGTATTTCGCTTTTCATATATCTCTGAATTGGAGAGGTTTATTTCTATAATCCTATACAGTATATGAATGATTCTCACAATTGGCAAGTTTTGAACCAAAGATAAATGCTATTTTAGAGAATTTTCCTTTCACACTGAATAAAAAAAATAATATTTATTTGGCAGGAAATAGGACACGTTTTCATGCGCATTTATTTCAGCATGCATATATAGATAGACATGATATCCATAAATGAATATCTCAACTTTGAAGGGCTCTCTAAAATAAACAAAACAAAGTGTAACCTTGTTATCACCGGTTAAAAAATGATAGTTTGGAAGTTTAAATTCAACGTTATAAGGTTTAATGGGAGTTCTCTTCCAAATCACGAAGGATATAAGAGGCACGATAATTCATCCCCCATTTTAGTGCGATGATTTAAATGGATGCAGATACGCGAGGCTTATATTCGTCAACATCAGCTGTTAGTGGACATACACATACTTTCTGTTTGATGTAGACATCGGAAAAAAAGATTATTGTCACGCATGCATATCGGCAGTTTTGCTCCCACCAGACAGTGATGGATATTGAACACTTTTAAATGTTCTGAATTAAAACTTTCTAAATGTAAATTTTAATTTTTGATTTCCAATGAACAATAAGTGTGTACTTGGTTTGGTTTCTTAAAATATCCCTGGAAAATTGGAAAATCTAATTATGAATTCCCCAATATAATAAGAAAAACATGCGAGTAAGAAAATGTCATCCGTTATTAGTTATAACACAAATGACAGTTTGGTTATTTTAAATTCATTGAAAACTAAATCATTTCATTTTATTACCGAACGTAGAACTACCTCCTACCGTTGACGAGACATGCTTCCTATGGGAGAGGTTGTACCGCCTTTGGGACTCAGCCGTAGTGATTAATGCTGTAGTGGCGGTCCGGTCATTCGTTTTTTTCCGTGTTCTAATTTTTAAGGCTGGTCAGAGTAACAGGTTTACGATTACCGGTATGAAGGATAATTCAAAATGTATGACTGAATATTGATATAATCTCTTTTCCAGCATTATTTTTCTTCTTTTTTTTAATAAAATATTCATTTTAATTCGAAATTTAAATATTATAGGCAATAGTTATAAAATTATGTTCAGGGAAATTTTGTGAATTCAATTTTAATTTTAAGAAATGCAACTTTTTCCATTGAAAATATTTAAAACCTGGCGAAGAACAATTTACATGAAGTAACTGAATTTCTTCTATTTCATTGAATAGTTATCGGCAGTAAAAAAAAAGACGCATTCAGTTAATTAAATTAAATACCCCCTCACTTCCCTTTACTTTTCACTTAAAAATGTTCGTCCATGGGTAAGCTAAGTTCTAATTTCTACTATTTGATTGCATTCCTTCTAAAAGTAAACATAACTAAGCTTAAAATGTTTTTCAATACTTTATTAAGTTTTAATTAAAATGCTCTACAATATTCTTGTTAAAGACTTTATTCCCTTAAATGTTAACAATAATTACAAATTTATCTATCTATTCGACTTGTCAAAATTCTCCTAATAATGACACGAAATTTAAGCTTTGCCCGTAATGCACTGAAATAAGAAACGATTGTTGAAAGTCGGGTGACAATAAAGTAATATCCAAGGGAATTTTATATTCAATATAATATTAATTAGGTTAAATAAATACAGTACTTTCTTCGCTTTACAATACTATCATATAGTAAGAAAAGAATAAAATATATATGTTCCTAAAAGGCATGCTTGAAAAAAATCACCACATTTATTTTTTCACATTTCTCAGTTTCAGAAAAATATATTCTTTCAGTGAATTTTAGAAGCTTTCACATATTTGATACTTTGAGAGCAACATAAGATTCTATAATGCTTCTTTTATAAACCTATAATGGATTTTTGCTTCGCTTCACATCTAAAATTCTTTGGTATTTATGAATGTTGGTAACCCTGATAAAGACTTTTGGAAAAAGAATTTATACGTGGAATTCACAAAAAAAAAAAAAAAAAAAAAATCATACATTTTTTTTTTTAAATTTTCCATATATTAAAAAAAATTATTCTTTCAAAAATATCTGGCTTTTATGCCTGTATTATTTATGGTTTCACATGCAAAATATGTTGATATCAAGTGTTCGAAAATAAGTTTCCCTGGTATTTTGATAAAGATATATTCTATTTTTCCGAAACTTTTAAGTATCTTATTTGTAGCTAGTCCATGGACAAAAAACTCGTCAGGAATATTTTTGTGTTAGGAAACTTCGATAAAGCAAGAATTTGATTTTACTTTCAGCTGATACGAAATATATTTGGATTACTTTTATTTTTTCACAAGTATATTCACTAGAATTGATGTGATGTTATAGATCGAATAAAAGTAATATTTGCTGCCTTGTAAAATGTTATTCAGCGTTTCCACTGATCTCCTTCATTTAATGATAAAAATTATTTCTGATTGTAATTAAAGTGATTAGTTAATGACATTAGACAATCCCATAAAAACAATTTAGGCACATCAATTCTTTACTTTCTTGTATACGTAGTATAGAGGAAGTATAATAATAGTCAAACAATTCAAACTCGATATTTTGACAGATCTTTACGTTTTACACATTTGTCTGTCTGTGGCAAAGGTATCTGAAAAACGCTTCGACAGTTGAAATTTGGTATATCCATCTATCAAATTTAGAATAAGTCATGTTGTTAGAATTTAAGTTAAAACGAATATTACAAAGCAAAGAAAGAAATATAATATTCAGTATACAGACAAAATATCTATATTGCAGACATCTGTCAAGTTTTGAACCAAATCCAACAAAGGTTTGGTTGTCTGTCAGTCTGTACTTTCAGGAACATGTAAAAGCTATTATTCAAAAACGCAATGACTTAAATATATATCAAATTTGGCGAGGGATTTTGTAATAGCATGTGTAGTCCTCTGTCAAATCTTTGTTTCAATTGGTTGGGTATTATTAATGCATGTCAGGAATTAATTCCCAACAACTTGCCAGAGATGACACGATAGGTTGAGTAAAAATGCGAAATACACGTCAAAAGTAAATATTTCCTGATTATTGTACGCCATTGTCATACAAGTTGTTCTCTGACATGACACGTTTATTTGAGAGTATGCGAGAAAGTTTCGCGAAGGCCACTCCCGATGGTTAGTATAAGCTATTATCATTAAAATGGTGATTTTAGTTTTTATATATGATGATCGGCAGCAAAATAAAATTGGACACGAGAAGATATTTAAAACAAATATCGTCTTGGCAAAGTCTATCATCAATACATCTCTCCGTGCCTCGGAGAGGCATTAGTATTCCATTGTTGATGGTGCAATGATAACAGACACAACATCGAGAAATTTCTATAACTTTTTCTCTCACATTCTTTTGGCACTGAATTTTGAATTTCAGGCTCTCTCGTAATCGTGCAATGTAATAAAAGTTTTTTTGATTCTAATTCATTTAATTTTTTTTGATTATTTTTGTAAATTTGAGTACCCTTGTAATCTGGCAGTACAAAAAATATTTTCTTGCACTTATTGCCACTTTTATTGTTCTTCAAACATTTCATAAGCAATGGAACATGGTTTTAGATGTCATGTTTTCAGATAATTTTTCTTTCACTTAACTCCTAAAATCATCTCTTTCCTTTTTTTAACCCTTTTTAAATATGTATATACAAGATGAATCAAAATGTCTTAGAAAAACTTAAAAGTCAGGCATATAAGAAAAAATAAGATTTGAATACAAGATGTAGTGAAAGGTTAAGGTGCTACTACACATAAGAGTGAATAGAATAACCACAATTGGTTACGCCGACCTGCCATTAAGGCAGATAGATTAATCTAACCGATCGGATCGTCCTGACAGCATCACTAGCGAAAACTAAGGTTTAGTCCTAAAGGCCCTCACCGGCCACGGCACAACTCTTCCTGTGGGAAGCACGACCCATCATCGGTAGAAGGTAGCTAACCACCACTATTTCTTTACCTCCCCTTTTGGCGAGAACCAACCACCATGCTGGAAGTTTCTCATCCCCATATTTAACGTCTCCAAGGTGAGAGTGGAGTGAATTAAATAAAAAAAATAACAGTACTTAAGATAAAGTATACAACAGAGATTTAGAAAAAAACGAATTCACAAACTGCATACAAATAAAAAAAACTTTGAATACAATAACTACAATGAAATGCAGAAATCACAGCTAAAAAATCGAAAAAATATCATAATATTGCTTTAGATTTAGTACTGAATTCCATTTTGATAATTTAAAGCCCTATAAAATGATCTTGCATGAAAAGTAATGAAAGAATAGTCATTGATAAATCTTACGCAGCCATTTTTTGAGTCGAATGGATTTATTTTCATCACTTCTCCAGGTATACACTGGTTGTGGCTTTCCCGTTGCATGGCATTCCAATCGCACTCTGTGCCCTTCATCCACGATTAAAGTTGTCACAGGTTCTATGTCCACAATTGAAGGAGGAACTGAAACGATAAGAAATAATTAATCCAATTTTGATTAGTTATGGTTGCTACTAAAAAAGACTTAACATAGGGAAAACAGTGTGCGTGAAATAAAAAATAAGAGGGTAAATTTATCACTTTGTAACTATGTAAACATATGTTATGAAGTGATATCAAATATTGTTCTAAAATTATTCAGCTATTACTATTTTAAAATAATATACTAAATTGGAAATTCTTTCAATGATGTATGTTTAGGTAAAAATGATTTTATTTATCTATTAACAAGCTAGCTAATTTAATAAATTTTATTTTATTAGATTATGTTGCTTTTTATTAACAACATTATATATTCTCATTAGCATTATTCTCATTATGTACATAAGAAAGAAAATGTATATAAAAATGCAAGGTGACAGTTTGCATGTTATCCTATAATCGTTATGAAAAAACAATTTCTTCAGTAAATGATTCAAATCAATGCTCAAAATTTGTCCAATAATGAAAACGATATAAAATTGAAACATGTTTGAAAATGCAAGAAACCTCTTACTTTTGAAGTGACATAGATTAAGTTTTTAATGATAAATCACATAATTAATTTATTGTATTATTGAGTATATAGCTTCTGTCAAGGTTGAAAAAAATTAGTATATCTTAAAACCTAATATTTTTTTTTTCAAATAATTAAACAGCAGTTATCGATAATTGTATAGCAAAGCCGATCGCTACACGCATATGCTTAGTTTTAAACATGTGCCAGCGAGATGAGAGAAGAAAATAAACAATTCCATTTTTATGCCGGTGCTATTTAGCTGAGAAAATGAGAGCCGCTTATTAATTTATTCGTTATACTATGGATGATTCCTTTTACTTTCAAATGTGAAGATGAATATTGCGAATTTATCCGACTAATAATGTACCAAAATTCTGATAACCACTATTATTTCTTCTAAATTGCAGCACTTTCGATGCAATAACCATTTTTGATTAATTTTACGGATTTTTATTGTCAAAGTTTATTGCAGAGTATTTAACAAAAATGGTACTTTAATTATTAGATATATATAGCAAAAAAATATAAATAAATATTGGGATAAATAGAAATAAATATTTTTAACTTTATTGTAGTATTCCATTTCAGTTATTTTCGCCACCACCACCACTTTCTTTTTTTGGGGGGGGGGATTTCTTAAAACATATACAAAATTTAATTGACCTACAGAAATTATTTTTTAATTTAGGCAGTTGTTATGCTTTGACTACGGATTTTAATTAAATCTAATTGAATTCTTAAGTCAAAAAATTTTATTATTATATAAAATGGATTTTTTTGTTTGCTTTTATAAATGAGTTTTTATTAATGATAATTAAAAATAATAATAATTCATATAAAAGACACATTTATTAATTTATTCAACTCATAAATGCAGCATTGATAAAGCATGCTGTTTTTAAAACTAATTCATTTATTTTTGCGTATATATAATGATACTTCGGACAAACTGACACCGAATTGCTATTTAAAGTATCAGAACACGTTCAGAACATTTTTTTAAGAAAGACATGGAACTTTAAACTTTAACCAGGTTTCTGGGTTTAAGACTATTCAAAATTAGTAATAGGATATCAATATTTGAAATAAACATTAAAATATTTTAGAAATTGGCATTTAATAGCATAAATTTAAGCAAATTCTTTAAAAACATCAAATTGGCTACGCCAAAAACTATTACTCTCATCCTAACAAAACGTATACCAAAATAAACTACATAGTCTTCTCTAGGGAATGAACTACAATCATATGCTTATAATAAAAAATTTTAAAAACAGTCGAAGAATTTATCATGAAATTTTTAGTAAATTTATGGCGTTATTGTTCAAACAATAGGCTGTAAATTAAAAGATATTCTCGCCATCTAAATTATTTTAGTTCATTTCCTATAAAATAGTATAAAGGCAAAGTCCACCAAATTTCATAATAATATAATAATTATATTTTCAGTTATTTGATTTGAAGTGGGCAAAAAATAAGAAAAAATCAATTTTGAGAAAAATGCTTTTAAAGTCTGCACTAACATGTTTTAATAATAAATTATGCGTGTACGTACTTAAAATTCACCACATTTATAAGATATGCCTTCTTCCTCCTCAGTATTAAATAATTTCCCTTTTTTAATCATTTTATTTTTTTCTGGCAATTTTTGTGTTTGGCAGTGAATGCAGCCTAGATTCGTATATTCTGTTTTTGTCGAGCTCAGCAAAAACTCTAACTGCATTTGCACTATTATACACTCCAATAACCTTAAGAACATTCAGTTATCCTGTAACACCTTCGTTAAAATGTATTACAGACATAAATGCCCCTATTCTGAGGGTTTGGAGCTTAACAGACATCTTTAGGTACAAATTTCCACAAAAACCGTTAAAACTCTCTTTGGCCTTCTTCATTTTGCAGTGCAAAAAATGTTCCGTATTTAAAACTAAATTTGTGTTTATACAAATTTTTAACATTTTTTTGGCCCTTTAAATCGGTACTTCCGGTTATTTAAATGTCCACTTCCGGTTACCGATCATTACGAAAATATTAATATCTTGACTTCTAATTAGCGTAGAAATAAAAGCAAACCTGTTTTGGATGGATAGCCGAAAGACTGGTCTATCCAGTAAAATAATTATTAAAAAATGTAATTTTTAGCGAAAATCGACCTTTTCAACTTGTTCGGATACATTAAGCACAGAAATCTCATAATGCCAGTTAAAGTTAAACAGTCTATCTATTCATTTTCTATGTAGATTATGAACACAATAATTCAAAATTTACTTTTTAATTCTTTAAATGACCATAATATTTTTATGTGATTTTTAAAAGAATGAAGAAACTATTTTACTGTGAAATATTCAAAGATATGTCAGCATGGGATTTTATTTTACTAGCTCGTAATTTCTTCTCTTCCATTCATATTTATTTGACACAAATCTCTTATACCGCTTCTGATAGAAAACGATATTTTCTTATAATTTACATTCTTTCCCCATTTTTATACTTTCTAGCGGTTCTCCACATATATTACCTCTTTTGATTAGTAGAGGTATTAAAAATGATAAATTGAAGTTTTTATTCTAAAAGACAGTTCAATAACATGCCATAAATGAAATATGACTTTCTCGTTAAATTGTTCATTGGATTTATTAAAATATATGACCTTTTTTTTTTTTTTTTTTTTTTTGTTTTTTTTTGTTCTCTATGTATAAACTCCTTGTGTGCCAACAAGTATACCACAAGGCTTACAGATGTAAGTCAGTACGCAATTGAGAGTAAAATAAATTTCAAATATAAGGTCGCAGGCACAAATGCAAAAAAAGAAGAAAGAAAAATAGGGGAAAACAAGTAGATACACAAACAAAAACAAAAATGAAACAAAATTGCTCACATAGTAACAGAAACATACAGTAAATGCTATAAAACAATTGAAGAAGCATGATCAATTAAAATATTCAAAATACAAATACAAAAGTATATATGCAAATATAAGTAGGCAAACACACTGAAGTAAAGTTTAAATCACACGGGGAAAAATACTATTAATATATGTACAAAAGGAAATGAAAGATGCTTTACACTGTACAAAGGCAGATAAATGAGGAGGCCAAGCTATATTGTTCTTTCGAAGGCAGTTTCTCAGTTTACGTCTTTCCGGAATAAACTTGGTGCATTCAAATATCAAATGCTTGACATCCTGGACTGCACCACTGTAGCACGAACACCTATCAGTCGGCGACAAATTGGATCGTTTTAAATATGCTTTAAAGTTTCCATGCCCAGTCAGAAACTGGATAAGCTTAAAATTTGACTCAAAGTAGTGAGCTTTTAGGCGTCTCTGTATGGATGGAATAAATTCCTTAGTGAGCTGTGCATTAGTCGATGCTTGATATAAAGTATTCCATTCAGATATAACTTTATCTTTAAAGACATTCTTTAAATAAGATTTCGGAATGCTCATAGGAATGGAATGAACAAGTTTTGTCGCTTCTTTGGCAAGCCAGTCGGCGCGTTCATTGCCATAGATTCCAGTATGACCTCTAACAAAAGAAAAGGAAACTTGCACACCTCTGCCTTGAAGAAAACTCAGGTTAGATTGTGTTTTAACAATTATTTGGTTTAGGGAATCGATGTTATTTAAGGCATGTAAAGATGAAAGGGAGTCGCTGCAAATTAAGAACTTTGATGAAAGGTTTTCATTGTCACAAATCCAAGAAACTGCTTGGGCTATGCAAAGCAATTCAGCCTGAAAAACACTGCATTCATCTCTTATTCTGAATTGATGAGTTTCAATTTCTATGTAATCTTGGAAAACAACAAATGCAAGCCCAACCTTATTGTTAATTTTACTACCATCTGTAAAACAGACAACGGGAAAGTTGTCTTCAATATTATTATGATAACTAATTACATTAAGAGGAAATCTTTCAGCAGGATGGAGAAGTTCAGAAATTTGAAGGAAATCATCTAGACTCTTATGGGCCAGGTTCTTCTTTGCGTTCTTGAATTCATTACTATGATTAATAAAGATGTCAATAGGTGGAAAGCCGGAGATAGAAAATACAGCTTCATAAGATATCGTTCGATACCCAGAAATAACTCGTAGCAGTATTCTCCTTTGAATTTTCCTCAAGAGCCGACAATTTATTTTTTTCTTTAGAGCAGTACCCCTGACTCGAGAACCGTAACAAATAAATGGTACAATACCCTGTTTGTAGATGAGGGATGAGACATTAGATTTGAGACCAAAACTATTTCTAGCAACTCTACTAAGACCAAACAGAATTTTTTCACATTTATTTGAAAGATGTAAAATATGTTGCTTCCAAGAGAATTTACTATCAAGGACAATTCCAAGATATTTTAATTCCTTCACATAGCAAAGAGGAATTCCATTAAGGGTGAGGTTACTATTACGAACGTGGTTCTCTCTCCTCTCCAAGACCATTACTTTTGACTTGATGGCATTGAACTCTAATTTATGGTTCTTTGCCCAGTCCGATACAAAATCAAGAGTAATCGGTGCTTGTCCGCTTGTATCGTGAAATGATTTTCCCTGAAAACAAAGAAGCAAGTCATCTGCAAAAGCAATCGTTTCACAAGAAGAGAAAGCTGCGATTTTTTCCGATAAATCATTTATAATAATATTCCAGAGAAAAGGCCCAGAAACAGATCCCTGAGGACACCCTCTTTTTAAAACCCTCTCCTTTAAGGAATGACCTAAGGACAAGCTTGCAGTTCTATCCTTCAAGAAGTCAGAAATGACGGCAAATAAATTGTCAGGGATGTTTGCTCCTTTTAATAGATGCATAATAGCAGGCCACCAAGCATTATCAAAAGCACCTTTAATATCTAAGAAAACCAGGATTGTATGAAGGTTTTTCTTTTTTCCTTTTAAAACAAATTTATTAAGGTTTAACAAAGCATCTTCAGTGCACTTTTGAGGCATAAAACCAAACTGATTTTTATTGAAATAATTATCTTTGTGCAAACGCCAAGCTAGTCTGTTAATAATAAGTCGTTCAAAACATTTACCGAAAGTTGACAGTAAACTGATACACCTTAGGTTCTCTAAATGCGGGATACAGACATCGTTATTTTTGGGAATCAGAATAACTCTAGCTTTCTTCCAACAGCGTGGGAAAATCTTGAGACGAAGACATGAATTAAAAACTTTTAAGAAAAGATCGGGGTGCATTTCGTGTAATTTCTTGATAACTTCGTTAGGTATAGAGTCCGGACCAGGATACTTTTTTAATTTCAATTTACTTACAACAGAATCAATTTCGTGGATGGTAAAAGGTGGATCATTCGCTACGTTAGTATTTAAAAGAGAGTCGTGTCGTATTTTCTTATGACAATCATCATCATCATTCTCATTATCCTCAGGAAAGGAATGAGAAAGAACAGCATTTATTGTCTCTTCAAAAGAATTAGTTACGGTTCCACATGGAAGAGCTATTCCACTGAGTTCAACTCTTTTCTGAAATTTCTGTTTTATTCCAAAGGTATAAATTTTTTTCCACACATTAGTTTCATTAATTTCATCTAAAAATTTCTTACATGAGCTTATTTTGGCATCCAAAAGTTTTAAATTATATTTATTCCTTAATTCTTGGTATTTATTCTTATAAATTTCTTTCAAAGTGACATGTTTACATTTCTGAAATCTCCGTCTTGCAGCATTAACATGTTTTCTCATGCAATCGATTTCTGTTGTGCACCAGGGAACACTGTGCAATTTTTTCTTTTTAATCGGAATGGACATTTTACAATACTTTTGGATAATGGAAATGAGCTCATCTGTGAGATCATGCAGAATTTCTGGATCTTGGCAAGAATCAATGAGATCACCGATACTTGGCAGCAAATATTTCGATTTGCTGTAAAAGAGCTTCCAATTCGCCATTTTAAGATGGAAAGTGCAATTGTCGCCTTCTTTTGATGGAGGATGTGGATTCAGTATTACTTGAAACTCAATTGATTTGTGGTCAGATAGAGAATCATAAGTAGGCAAATGCCAACAAGAAACATCTTCCAGTAAATCCGTTCCAACAACAGTTACATCAATGTAACTAGGTCCTTGTGATCCACAAAATGTAGGACCGCAATCTTCATTGATGACAAAGAGATTATGAGCACTGATAAATTATGTGCCTTTGATTCCTCTAGAGTCGGAAAGGGGACTGAACCATGTTTCAGATTTACTATTAGCATCCACAGACCAGAACAGCTTGTTTATGGGAACGTTGGAGAAGAGTTGGTTTATTTTTTAAGTCAGAATCAATATTCTTGGAGGGTTCGAAGTAGTACGAAACAAATAGATAAGAAATTCTGTTAATATTGAAATGCACTGTCACCATATTATAATCTAGATAATTTATATCCAGCAAAGCTGAAATATTTCTATTTCGGACTATAATAGCTGCTTTAATTAGGTCAGAGTTTTAACAGGAGAAAACTCTATATGACGAAGGAAATCCCGGAAGAGTCCCTTTATACGAATGAGGTTCTTGAACCAACGCGATATCAATATTCCGAGATTCCATATTCAAAATAAGCTGCTGTGTAGCACACTTTGATTTATGCAGGTTGAGCTGAATAACACGCAAATGTGTTTTTGAGAGAAAGCTATTCATACTGAGTCTGGGATACAGTAAGTTTCTCCATAAATTGATGGCATTTGCAGCAGTTAGAAAAGGGTTTATGATTCACATCCACTTTTTTATTTGAGACTTAATATATGACCATTGAAATAATTACTCCACGTTATAAAGTTTATTTTAAACTGCAACATAATTTTAAAGTATCCGACTAGATTCTAAAAGTATTTTTGTCCTCAAAGTTTTGGGTCTTTTTCAAGATCTAAAAATAACATGATGATGTGTTCTAAAAGACATCAACTTTGTAGATTCAAAAAAAGTCTTCGTTTTAAATCTGGTGAAGTTAGAACAATGATACATCAATTTCAGTGATAAATAATAATAATAATAAAAACTGGAAGAAAGGATATTTTAAACTGGAAGTAAATGATTTATTTTATTTTTACCACAAAATACTCGGAAAAATAATATTTGAATTGTTTCTTTTATTCTCTATTTATCCAACCACAGTTTGCATATTTTAGGCAGTTCTGTTAGAAGTAGTGCTTGCTTCTAGTATATTTCTATAGATTAAGTAGTGCTTGCTTCTAGTATATTTCTATAGATTAACAAATAGGTACATTTTTTAAAATATATTTTCTAAAGAATGAATCTTCCAATTTGATTGGTTCCCAGGAAATATGATAAATAGCTCGAAAGAAATTTAATAAAATTGTATTAAATTTGGTATCCAAGTATCAAAAACATTTGAGAATGTAATAAATAGATCGCATATTTTAAGATAACTCTAATTAGTCACGTTTTACAAAACACTCTCAGTTCAAAACATAGAAAAATTGTGATAAAATTTATTAATAACAATTTCAAATATTCATAAAATATTTAATTACTAAAATAATTTTTCTTATCTTACATTCAGTTACGTTCTAGGTTAAAATTTCATTAATTAATCAGGTTTTTTTACACAATTATGATCACACACACAGAGACACACTCACATATGTATATATATAAACTGTGGTGCTTTAATTAGAACAAAATTTATGATCATTAAAAATTCATGACAAAAGAATCCTCTTTACTGAAGAAACGTACATTTAATTTAATAAATTTTTGTGATATATGAACGCAACTTTTCTTTAATAATTAAAAAATTAGAATAATAATTAACTCATAATAATTGATAAAAAGGATATATATATATATATGTATATATATATATATCCAAGTATATAAATAAGTGTGTGGGTGAGTGCTAATATTCAAAATATATTTAAAAAATAACACATGAAAGCTTAAACTCCGCTTCATTTATTTCATTTATTAAGACAAAAAAATTACGAAGTTTGTTACACGTTGTTTCTTTTAATCTAAATTGTTAACAGTGTCGTTAGAAATATAAGCAAGTGAAATATTTTTAATTGTTCAAATCTATTATTTTACGTTATGCTATTCGCATTTAGAGAACAGTTGATTCGACAGGAATATTGATTTATATGTCAGAAAACACAGCATAATTCACAACACATTATACCAAACATATTATTTCATATCCATGATTCTGTTTAATTTTCTATTATTAAAACCGAGTTACTTTACTTATTTTGCTTAAATTCTGTTAATTGTGGATGACCTTTTATAGCTTTGAATAATGAATAGAACTTTGAATAATGAACTTTTCTAATGAAAATTATGCCATAACATCAGCACTATTAAAAACATAACGATCCGTTTCATCATTCTCCCTTTTTTATCATCATGCTAACTACACACTTATTATATAGTCTTTCTTTTTTAGCTTCAACAATGGAAAAAAATCATTAGTTTAAATATTTGTTGAAACAATGAAAAACAATTGAATTTCAGATCAACAATATATTCTTAGAAATTTTATAAAAATATTTTTTAGAAATTAAAATTCTAGAAACATTTGCATAAATAATAAATTACTATTATATAAAAGCAATTTTTCTTAAATTTTGAAAAGTTAAAAATTTTTTTATACTGCAATATTTTCGGAATATATCGTAGAAAAACGCCAAAATTCCGTTCAATGTTTGTAGTTAATTATAATTATCATTAAATTTTTTAAAAGATTGCTCCGAGTTTCATATTGCCACTCTCCAAATCATGTATATGCCAAATTTCGTAGTTGTAGGTCAAATGGTCAGGCTTGTAAAGCGTCAACACTCATTATTTTATTTATTTATCTTTATTATTACTAGCATTATTTTTATTAATATTAAATATAATACAATTTATATATTTATTGTTTAAATGGCAAGTCTCGTAAGTCAGTTTGTAAGTACTACAAACTCATTTAAACTGGTCTTCGAAATAATTATTGATTGATTTATATTTATGACATTTTTCGGAAAAGCGTTTGAAAAATATTCATTAATGAAAAAGAATAAAAATATTCAGAGATTATTAAAGTCCTATTCACAGGATTTCAAGCTTTATTTCCAAAAACACATTGCACAATGTTAAAAAACTGTTCAAACTTTTTTCAATCACTTTTTTAAGTCTAAAAAGAGATACTTCATCAATTTCATTGTCTGTAAAAAACAATTTTTCACTCTTGAAGGTGAAATTATATTATTTTGAGATAAATGATTTGTCTCATCTATAAAAAGAGAAGAATTTTTTTTCAACCTCTCAAAAAATTCTTAACAGGAAAAAGGCGGTGTAAAACCGTCCACCTTTTCTAATTTTGAGCTTGATTTTGTTCAAACATGGAAGAAAAATTTCTTTTTTAAAAAATAATTTAAAAGTTAGATCGTCACATTGAGAATTTGATAGATATCTGTGAATGAAATAATATAACACCTTTGCTTCCAAAAATAATTATGATTTTTTTTTTCAAATTTAAGGGTTAAAGCTAAAACTTCATAATTCATTCCAAAATTGTCAAAAAGAATCTAATTAAGTAAAATAGTATTATTACTTTATTTTATTTTTACGTTTGGAATCTTTTTGGTTTTTGCAAAAAACAAAATTTATTTGCTATTCCATTAAAATGGTTAAAATCTGAGGCAATATAAAAATTTCTAAAACCTGCTCTCATTTAAAATTGGTCAAAACACTATTCTACATAGTAATGCAAGACATAAATCTTATTTAACATTAAAGAACACTCTGGAAATAAACACATTTAAAAACATTTAACTTTTTTCGTAAACCAGAGTTAAGAAAACAACGTGTTGCAATAATTATTAGTATTGATTTTTCTCTTATTAATTATAATAGTGAAGAAGTTTTAAGAAAAGATTATTATTTGAAATAAAAATAAACGTTATAATATGACTAAAAACGTAGATCTAATTGCCTACATGATGGCTGCAATTAAATTGGTAATGCTCAGAGACACATAACTCCGTTTCTACTAAATATATCCGTATGAAAAATCACATATTTGTGACTTAGACCATGGGACTTAGGTATCAATTGAGAAAAATTAGTAATAGAAAAAATAGTTGCAATAGGTGGCGTTGTGCCGAAATATATAAAAGAGAACAGTTTGAAAGAATAACCGAATATTCTATTAATTTACACATCTGTGGGCTCTGCGTGCAAATCTTGTCAGTCAACAATATACTCATAGTGCATCGTTACGTCATCAGCATGCACACGCAACGTTTTAATAGAAATGAAAGAGTTATTTTGGACTATTATGATTTTAAAATCCCTTCATTAGTTACACGTCTTTGATAAACTCTATCTTTGGTATGATCCAGAAGTCGCAAGGGTTCATATTTGGCGGCCATCGCGTTTGATACAGATTTGGTATATGTCTTGTCATATGGTAGTTTCATCGTCTTGCATTTACACTTAGGATGGGGTGGGGGCAAACAGCTTCTTTGCCTTTACGCGCAGACAACATAATCTTCCAGGAGTATATCAGTCACTGGTGACTATACATCTAACGAATACGTTCACTGCGACTTTCTCAAAGAAATATGATATAACGATGAAATTCGCAGTGACTTCACATCATACCGTGACAAATGGGGAATGTAGCGGCTGTTGTTGCACGGCATGAAGATTGGTAGAATCCTATATGCAATATTTCTGTGTGCTTACGTTTGTCCAAAAGATATGAGATGGCCGTTATTGATCCAATTGCACCCTCGGCAGAAACTAAGGCAAAATCAAGGTGTATAGACTTGCTGTTTCAATTGTTGCAAAATATGCATCTTGTAAAAGAAGAGCTTCAGAACCTTGCACAAAATCATGCACATCCACGGCGTGTCCAATGCTCATGCTATTGCGTAGCCACTTTCAGTAGCATTTGAAAAACTTGCAAATGTTTCAGCTCTTGCAACAAAAACTTCTTCCACAGTTACCAGCTCCGTTACACGTCGTCCTTTTACAAATACAACATTCAGATTCATTTCTGCAAATTTACGCATCTTGTCTTTAACTAAATTTATGGTTATAAGTTCTTTCCTCAGATTTTTCATCCGCCGTAATCACGGAATGGTGCTGAAGCATTGCTCACATTCTGATAAGAGAGTTTTTAAGAACAATGCGCAATGCATCAGTAGCATGATTTCTTCGAACCATATGTATCGTTTTTTCAACGAATTTATGTCTACTCATTAGTATATAGTTTTAAGCAGTACAGCGCTATCAATTGGCAAAATTTCTAACTATTTTTTCTGACGGAAATTAGGTCCCATTATTTAAGTTACAAATATATGAGGTCCCATTCGGATTTGTTCAGTAAAAATGGAACTATTAATCTCTGGGCACGATCAGTTTAATTTTAACCATTCTGTATAATGTTCTTTAAAAAAAGTTCAAAGAAGCACTCTACTTGAATTATTTTTAATGCTTTAATATATATATATATATATATATATATATATATATATATATATATATAAGATAATTGGAATCAATTCAGAAAGGCGATACGCATTGAATTCGAATGACATATCAATGTTGTGTTATTAAATATGCTTCAATTTCAATAATTTACCAATATTTCTAATTAAATATTATTAAGTAATTTTTTTAAAATTATTTTTGTAAAATTTTACCATATTTTGTAAATTAACAATTTTATAAAAGTTGGCGAAATTTATCTATAGATAAAATGCAGTTTTATAAATATATCCTGAATAATAAATTTGAAAATATTAATATATTTGCAATATGTCAAATGAAAGTCTAAATTTAATTGAAATTTTAAAAGGTTAAATATATGCTTAGATAAACAAAGGTGAATTGTTTTAAAATGCATTGTAAACAGATTTAAATATCTCATTTCTTTACAAGTGATGTTTGAATGAATATTAAATCGGAAATTTTACTCATCGCTGTTTCAGCATTATAAATACGTAGTATTTTTTTATAAATAGCTTTATATGCATATTGTCATTCGTTTCTTCTCATTTTAAAATTATTCCTAAACTATTCTTATCTCAGATGAATAGCTCAGATTTTATTAAACCTACGAATATTTTCTTGAAACTCTTAATTAAATTTTCGAAAATTTGCAACAAAAAAAAATCTTTCTGCCAATTCTTATTATATATAAAATATGATAATATTTTAAGATTAATCATAAGGACGAATCTGTAAATTTAATTTTAACTAGTATGCCCACAATAATATTTAATAAAAAATTTCCAATGAAGAAATAGAGAGATAATTATTTAAAAAAAATGTTGCGTTGAAAATTAAATTAAGATTAATTTGCATAACAAAGCTTAACTTAAATTTACATAACATAACATATATTTTCAGACTTACTGAGACTCATTGCCAGATTGAAAAGGTAAACAAATCGGGAGTTCCTGAATTTTAAATAAGATTCAGAAACTCATTTATATTATTTAAAACAATTAAGATACACGATTCTTCGGAATGTCCGACTGAAGCAAAAGGTTTTCTATTCAGAAAAGTTGAGTTTACGTTTTTACTGGATTACATGTAAAAATAAATTTGAGAAATTTATGCTTGACTGAATAATTCTGCATTCGTATTCAATTGCCTTTGGTTACCACATTTTAAAAATAATACTCTAAAGCATATTTCTTTATAACTTACATAGCTCGTATTTCTGAAAACTCATTTCGTTTTTCCCACATAAACAGCGTACTTTGAAAAAAAATTGAGAAAATTATAATAAAATCATTCCGACAAATTTAATGGTCGTACTAATAAAGAGAACTGAAAATAAACTTTTCATTTTTTGTTTGATAACCATTAATGTAAAATTTCTCGTGTTATTCATGATTCATATATATATATTTAAACTTCTCGCAAAATTCAAATTTTATGACTTTAAAATAATGCAGCTTTTCCCTTTTTTTATCACATCATTCATTTCTCCTTATCTATCATGTTCGCACAAATAACAATATTCTTTGTTTATTTTTTCTCAAAAATATTAATTATTTTTGAAAGAAAGAATTTTATAGTGCAAACACTTGAAAAAAATAATTCTATCCATGTTTTACATATTATTGAACTCATATTTTTAAAAAATAGTTTGTAGCGTGTCTTCCCCGTGACCTGGGCGTCCTGGGTTCGAGTCCCGGTTCATGCATGGTTGTTCTTCCTGTTCTATCTGTGAGATGTGTGAATGTGCCCCCCTGTAAAAAGGGGTTGTGCAAGCGAATGTGATGCGTGAGTAGCTAAGACGTACTCTTGGCCCTAGTTGGCGCTACTAAAACAAGAGACGCTCCCTTGCCTTAAAATCACTGACTTCGTCAGCGAGCTTGTCCATGGCAAGTGCCATTAGAAACAACAACAACAAAAAAAATAGTTTGTAATATTTAGTAACGTAATAGTTTTTAGTTCTCCGTTATGAGTGTTATTCATTCGGTACACAAACACTTTCATCAAATATTATCTTGAATGTCTTGTTTCTTTTCCTTTTTTTTCTAAATCATTCAAAATTGATTTGGAAAATGAAAATTTCCAAATGAATACTTAATGAGTGGGCCAGTCGTAGGTATTTCCACGTCTCATATCAGTTTTTTCTAAATATCTCCTCCTGCATCTATCTTCCCCTTAACAAATTCTAAGAACATAAATTATTTTCTTTCTCCTTAACACCTTGAAAAGTTTTAACAATTGAATCTCTGTTTTCTAAAATTATTGATATCATATTTGCTAAAATGTCATAATTTTATATCACGCTTTCCTTTTTGACCCATATTCGAAGGCATCTATTACACTGAACTTTAATTTCATAGTTAACGACCTGTAATTAAGAAATCCTAGATGATATTCATATACAAGAAATTATTATAACGTATGACTCATAGTTAGATAGATATTTAAACCTTTTTTGTAAACAGATTCCAAATTTCAGTGAATCTATTCCATTAAGAAAATAGAAAGCAGTTTTTTCTTCCATTTTTATTTTGAGACATTAATGGAATCTATGGACTTTTATATTGCAATTAAGTATACCTGAATCTGCGATGCTAAAATTTGTTCAATACTCAGAAACAATTTCTATTGAAAATCCAGGATTTCACTAAGAAATCCAGAAATATAAAGTTCTTCCGATATATGAAGATTTGAATATAATTATTGAGACTTTTCAGTTTAAAAAATAATTCTCTATATGAATTGTTCAAATTGTTAGAATTCTCTATGAATACCTATAGATATAAAAATTAAATAGGGTTTTGGAATTTAAAAGCAGTAATAAAAATGAACTTGGGAATATATAATATTCTGTTGATCCAAGCTTCTAGTATAATAAGTCAATCGTATTTTCCCGGTGATAATATTAAGTCTATATACAAGGAGATATTAACAGTGAGAATTCAATTTAAGATTTCTCTTTGCTTGGATTTTCAATGGAAATTCAAAAAACATAACTAAAATAATTCCTGAATATTTTAATTTTATATTAATATGCGACGTTCAATTAATAGGAAATGAACTAACAATTCAATAAAAGAGAATTTAAATCGAATCAAAAACTTTTCTTATGGACGCAACAAAAAATATAAAGCAATTGAACATTTATTTTGCATTGTCCGAAACAATAAATTTTATTAATATTTTATTATACTTATTAATACATGTCCAGTCGAATAATTAGAAGCTTTATAAAATTACATATTATGTTCAAAATTAAATTTATAAATTATAAGATCAGATTTTACATATGGATATTTTAAATATTTTTTATGATCTAAATATACAATACAAATTATTTCATTTACATGATTACAGATCTTAATATCTCTGTTATGATCATTTTGTTTAAATTTCTCGTTTTCTTCATATTGTTTTTTAATCATTAATAAGCTTTAATTTTTATTTAAAATTTCCTATTAATTATTTAAATGATTTTCTATCTAACTAATGGCACTCGTTTGTTTTTCTCCGAAAATGCTTTAAAGTCTTATAAATAACAAATCAATGTAAGGAATGAGGATTTTATAATGCCCTGGAATTATATTTTTACTTTTAAACTATTATAATATTACTTTAACTATTATAATAACTATTATAATATTATTTTACTATTATAATTTTACTTTTTTGAAGGAAGAATAATATATGCTTTTTCATGTTTTATTTCATATTTTAATAAAATTTTATTAAATATTAATATAAAAAATAAATAGATGTTTGAAATATTTCAACTTATTTTCGAAATTTATGTTTTAATAAATCGTATTGATAAAATAATAACTAAAAATATATTTCGAAAGCAAATATTTAATTTCTTGAGAGCTATGATGTTTATTTTGAATTACTGAAAATAAAACAATAATTCCAATATTAAAATGAATAGCAAAATAAATACATTTTAAAATTAATTAATAATTCATTTATTAATAATTCGTGAATTAAAATTTGATTACTATAACAAACATTCATATTAGTCATGGACATTTATGAATAATAATAAAGATACGAATAATTTCATTCATATTCTTAAAAAATTTAAAATATTAATCAGAAGATATGATGAAAATGAAAAATGGCGTGACTCATGTATGTAAATTCTATACAATAAAATGCAATGTTCTTACAATATTTCTAAAGCTGTCCATCTACACAATTCAATGGCGATATTTTGAATGAATTTGGCTTTACTTATATCTTGACTTGTTTATTTACTTATTTTGATCCGTATTCTTTGCATTCAAAAATCAAAGCTTAAGTCTATAACTGTTTTTATCAATATTTCATAATCGTAAAGCTATTATTCAATAAATAGGTCTGAATAGTTTGTAAAAGAAGAAACAAACAAAGTAAAATGATTTTTCTTTCATTAATATTTTGATATCCTATTGGAAATGTGTTTAAAAATTGCTCATCTCTAAGTGAGTTATCTATCAAAAATCGGAAAAGGTCAAGCTTATAAATAAGTTCATTCCTCTATTAAAAGAACGTCAAAGTTAATTATTAGTTTTTTTTACTTTCAACTATTCCAATTTCTTAAGGGATATGAAACTTAAAAAACCAATTTTAAACTCTGTATATTGCCTGCTGATTTATGTTCCAGTTCTGGTGGCGAGATTTTTGATGTGAAATATTTGATATGAATTAATTTACGAGCGCTCGTTAATTTTTCACCTACAAAACTCTTTAATATGAATTTCATAGATATTGGATTATACATTTTTTTTTATGATAATATGGTTTTATACATTTTTTCAGATCATATTAGCATTTAAATTACTTGAAGCATTTTTATCTGCATTAAATTGTAATTAATATGCCGGCTTATACTTTGGCTTAAGCCCTTTCCCTTTCTCTTTATAATAATTTAGTGTTTATCTGTTTAAGACAAACAGTATATATTTGAATGTATCCTTTTAGCTCTGTTTTTTAAACAAAAATTTAGTGGGGTTTTTTTTCATTTGTATATAAGAATTTTGTACTTAGTTTTTGAATTTGTTTTTAACAGAATTCTCAAAAACTTTTTCGCATTTTCTTTGGTTATTTATTATTACTTCCGTCATGTATAAAGTCTTTCCGTCGGAATCTCAAAGGATTAAAGGATCTGTAAGCATTGCAAATATTCATTATACTCCTGCAAGATTTTGCTTTGAAAGTTTCAAACAAAACAAAAAATGAATTAATTTTATAAATTAGTTCTTATGAAAAAGTTTGTATCTTTTATTCCTTTTATATTTTGCTCATTCTAAGAGATGTGGTGCATTCATTTATCGCTATTCAAATAAAAATTTCTAAAATATAAGTGGATCAAAATATTTTCAATGCTGTATCTTTTAGCAGCTTTCAGTGAAATGAAATGTTCCTTTTTGTTGCTGACATTTATAAATATGTGATCAGAGCTCAAAAGGAAGGACTTTCTTTTCTGTTTACAGAAAATGAGGTAAGGCATATAAATGGGATTCACCGCAGGCTGGTAAAAAAGTGATACAACTTTTCAGTAGTGAACAATTTTGGCTCCTCTTTTGAAAGTGGGAGAAAATTCTTGACGAAAAGAATTCACTTTATGTCCTACTATTTCCCACCCTAAGGACAGAAAGAAAAGATATTTTTTATTATGTAACTTTAGAATTTTGCGAGAGAAAAAAAGAAAGAGTAAACGAAATTTTTCTCAAGTAATGCTGTTTCACTTTGAGTTCGGTAACAAGTTCGAACTTGTGTTCTAAGACTCAAAAAAGAAATGGTAGAGTAAAGTTTATGTCAAAGTGAAGGATAAAATAAGATCGGCACATGATGTTCAAAGTAAATGTTGGGTTCTTATAGAAAGCGTATCAAATATATTAGAGACATTTTGGTGAATTGATGTAATACCTTCCTATTCTTGGTTATATGTTCCAGAATTAAAAACCTGTTATTAATATGAATATTGCTCCGATCCATCGATTTATAATATTTATTTTTACGAGCAATCGAAGCAATTTCACGTAGGTGTGCAATAAATTATCATTTTAAGGATTTCAATTTCATTATTATAAAGGATATATTTGAGAGTTTAATTTGTTGAGCAAACCTGAACCACCGTCAACACACTGCTTAAAATATTGTAATTCACTTAAGACAAAAGCAAATTTTAAATATTTTTGATGTTCAAAAATTTTAATCTCAGAATTCGTTTTTTGGAATCGGTTTAGAATGCATACTTGTGGCTTTTTAAACGATGGTATTAAACGAAAAAAAAGAAATTATTTCAGATTATGTAGAAATTATTTCAGATTATGTAGAAATTATTTCAGCCTCAAAGCAAAATATGCTGTAACTTAAATGCATCGTTAATATATTTTTAGTGAAACATATATTAGCATTAGTTTCACCAATTTAAGAGGAAGCTTTAATTTTATTTACTGTAAAGTAACTTATAATGCAATTCTCAGTATTCAAACATTTGATTTTAGAGCTCCGGCGTAAGATCCAGTGTCTTTATACAACAATAACTCTCAAATACAAAAATATATTACGCATATTAACCCGCGAGCACTCGCACCGGGTATGACATGCCCGATCCATTTTCATTCAGCGTTTTTGTTACTTCCTGTTTTTCGGATTAGGCCAGAATTTCATGTAGCTGCATCGAAGGCCACATTCTTTCATTAGGGGAAAAACCAGTTCCGTTCTAAAAATAGATTTTGAGAAAGAGGGGTTGGGGGCATGTCATACCCATGCGAGTCCTCGTGTTCGTCAAACGTTTCCATTTCTGTCTCTTAGTTTAGTGCAGTATGACGCGCTATATGAATTACGAGGAAGAAAGTGAATAGTTACGACATCTTATAGAAACTTTCTAGTGACGATGAACCGTTATCTGACGATAGTGTTGCCTCTGAGGATGAAAAATACTGCAGCGATCACGATTCTTCCACTGAAATTGAGACAGAAATAGAAGATGAATGTTCACTGTCAACAACAGATTGTTATATAGGTAAAGATAAAGTAACAAAATGGGAAAAGACAAAATATCGGCAAAATGTTAGGAAGCCTTCAAGGAATATAATTAGCAAGCTTCTAGGTAATACACCTTATTCAAGAAATGTCGCTTCTGAAAACACTGGGACTCGCTCTTTCAGAACAACACAGAAACCGTAAGCCTCAAGGAATAATAACAAATCCAAGCACTTCTAAGGAATTGGGATTTACTGATAGTGTACAGCCTGAAAAAAACCTCAAAGGAAACTATAAACGATGTGCATTTTGTCCATGTAATAAAGACAGAAAATCTAGGTTTATGTGCCAAAAATGTGAAAGGAGTCTCTGTGTAGAGCATCAGTATGTAATTTGTAAAAATTGTCTCTAAACATGTAAGTAATTATTATTAAATTCACTTAAATTCTTAAATGCATTGTTTTGTAATATTTAACTACCTAAGGTTTGCTTATAAACAGTATTAATTAATATTTAAATAGAAGAAATGAATTAGGGTATGAGATACCCGGCGCGAGTTCTCGTGTTCGAAAATGGGTGCGAGTGCTCGCGGGTTAAAACTTATGAGCACGGTTTTATCACACTGTAAATACGAAAAAACTTATGTTCAGCATGAAAGAAACGATAACTGTTAATTACTATATCACGAAATAACTAGCTTCACAAACTACTTTCACGAAAATAAACGGATACATTGCATCGAATATTAATATACTCTTACCAAAAGCAACTTCTATTTTTTTCTGAAAGTACAGTCTGACACTTAAAATTTTATATACATAAGTTAAACAGTTCTAATATCTACAAGGCAAAGAATCTGAAGAACAGAATAGTCCTTGAATAAATGTTTGTTGTTTATTAATGACTCAAATACTTGATCTGAAGGTTCTGCCAAACAATACTATAAATTGAGTTAATATTTTATATGGAATCTGCACTGAAAAGGTACAATAATACCATATTCTGATAAAATCCAAAACTAAAATTCTTTGAAAATAAAGATATAAAAACAGAGGATATTCAAACTGAATAAAAAAAAATATATCATTACAGCTAAAAATCTGTATAATTTTTAATGAGAGAAGAAAATGAGGCAGAATACCATTTCTTTAAGTAGATATTAATAGACAGCGAAAGAGAAAACTTATTTAAAACTTGATTTCTTTTCCTGGTTTAATCAATTTGCGTCGTAAACAATATACTATAAACGATTTCTGATAATCACCGATTCTAAGTCTAAAGAGAATGACAAATCTGTTTTTTCATTACAGTGTATAGATACATTCCACAAAAAAATGTAGAGAAAGTATAATTTTATTGATATTTTTCCGCTTCCATTTGAAACACCTGATTATCATAGAACAGCTTGTTTGTCATGTTTGCTTTGAAACAGGGGAAGAAACCTTGGAAATATGCGTAAGACGACTTAATGCAAGGTTCTTTCCAAGAAACATTGCATTAGGTCAGTGAATTTCCCGAAAAGGTATTAAGGTTTATTTTTTGGCACCAAACAATGTGATAAAATTAGAAAATATGTATTTTCCCATAATGAAGGCAGCGCGTGATTAGTTGGGAAAAAAAGAAAGCGTTTTTCGAACAATTTATAGAAATAATACTTCATCGATACTAAAAAGAATTAATTCACATCATGGATTGGCTGGAATAGATACAAATATTTATTGCTTTGAAAAACACAAAAAGATTTTCGTTGAATTTTCTTGTATCATTACCATTAATAAATAAACAAAACCTGCCACTCCGTTCCACGTGAAAACACGCGGAAGAATCTGAATTACCGTACCTCGCGACAGCATAGGGGTAAAATAAGCTTGATTCCTTAAATCCATCATCGACCACGATTCAACCATCCGAGAGGAGGCACATCCCGTTATTTGTAAGGTGCAGCTGGCATCACACCATTTATGAACCAACTAGTGTAGCGAAAACAAACTATTGCAGTGGAAGTTTCCCATTCCAATATCTGTAGAGTCTCTCATTGGGAAAAATTTATAGGTAAAGAGTTTTAATTAAAATAATACTAAAAATAATAGGATTTAAATGCAATTAATTCAATTTCTGGAGAATCATTATTCTTAACTTTAACAATGTGTAAGAAAAATTTAGCTTTTATAATCTAAATTAAAAAATTAAACAGTCTAATATTCCAATTCGCATATATATATTATCAATGCACTATTTGAAGCATTGTGCTTTCATTAACGTAAATGCTAAGCGTTGATCAAGAAGAATCTGTATAAGCATTGCTGTGTGTTATTTGAGAGGAAGAAAAGCTCCAGGAAACAGAAATACACTTAAATTGAAAGATGACGTTAATGCAATAAAGCTAAATAAAGTAAAAGTCTTAGAAAGCTCCAGCCATTTGCTTTCAAATAACATTTAAAATCTAGAATTCACAATAGAATATGTTAAACACACAATAGCAATGAAAACGCAACAACAATTTCATAATAGAATATGTTAAGATTCATATATCCTAGTTATATTAATAGCATACTACCAACGTTATCCTTAAATAATAAGCTAATAATATTTATTCAGTATTGTATTTTTATATAGAGCGAATGCCATGCTACATGTTTTATGGAAATTCTAGTGTCTTCCAGGCAACAAATGTTTTATAGTAAGGAGTATGATTGAATACCCTTATTATAAAATACGGAATGCTATTTTATAGTGAATCAAATAAATTTTAAATCTTGATTCGATATCAAAGACACGTAAATAGATAACTGCTTTTGGAATCATAACGGTATGTATGATATAATTTAGAATCACATAAACAGCGGGTCGTTATGGAAACAGGACCAAACCACTAAAATTTTAAAAATTTTTTTATTAGAAAAAATAATTATTTACACTTACGAAAAAAATTTAAAGAACTTTGAAAAATAAATGTGCAAATCTTTCCTGCACAACTTTGCAAGAAACTCTATACAGTTCTTTATTATCTTTACTTTTTCAACAAAAACCACCCGAAACAAATTTCGGAAAAATACCGAAAAGAACTTTTCCTAATGACAGCAGTAAAGCAAAGAAAAGGGTTCAGTTTGTACCACATTTAGTTTTAAAATTGAAAGCGAAAGAAAGATAAGCTAGACAATTTCTTATATGTGAGGGAAAAAGACACCTTTTTTTCAACCCAATTGATTCCCCCAAAGCCTCGATGGTGACGAAAGCACACGTTCTCCGATTTGTATCGCATCGTTTGCCAGCAGTCGTTTAAGAAATCGGACCAGTCGATCAGCGATTCCCATCGCGAGAGTCACGTTCCCGATTTCCGGAAGCCCGGATCGAAATTTAATTTCCGGTTCCTTCCGAGGACTCCTTTATGAGTCTTCTTTGTCCAGCGATAAAAAGGCCGGGAAAACCTTTACCGAGACTAGCCAAAACATTCCGACTGTCGACTTTTGTGCGAGAGACGACTTTGCTAATCAATTTTTGTTTTTTTCTTATTCAACTTTCCCGTTTATGGGGGACCGTATAGACTTCTGTTAATGTCGCTACTCTGTTGCGAACTTGGCTAATGAACTTAGAGTGCAACTACTTTGTTACCTGAAGTTTTTATTTTTACTTGGTAAACTAAGTTAAGGTAGATTGGTTAGTCATTAATGGTTTATTGAGATTATTTAGATGGGCCTCTTTTGTAGCCAAATTATGGCTCAAAAAAGAAATAAGAATATAAAACCAGTAAACATTTAAAATCTAGTTAGATGATGTTAAATATCTAATGTCCACATCTGGTTTACAAGTAAAAATGAATTGTTTTATTTAAATAGCTATTTCTTAATGGATAAAATCAGATGTTCTTACGTTACATTATAAATCGCTATTTCTTAATAGCTAATTTTCATTAACTTCTAAATCTTCTGCTATGACTTATTCAGACAGATTAATTCAGCATGATAATTATTTAGACAAACATTAATTCAGGTTAAAAGGCTTAAAAAATTTCTAAAAGTGAACAGAGTATCCATAAAAGACAGAAAGATAGAAAATAAATTGATTTTGTGTTAGGTACCTTAATAAATTATATGAAATTTTAATTATTTTGAAAATCATATCCATTTAATGCATTTATCTGTATGATTACAATCTTAATGAATCGCATCGTTATAATTCCCATTATTGCGGTTTAGTCGCAAACTGCAAGATAATTGTCCATGAAAATGTGAATGACATTCTTCGATGTTTAAATGAATTTCTTCGATGTTTAAAACATTTTGCATTCTGTACCATAAAAAAATTTATACATTGTGTGTTTACGGAATTTCAAAATAAAGTAGAAAGGCTTAGAATATTTGTAAAATTTTCTGATGCATTCTTGATATTGAGCTACATGACTATTGGTACAGAAAAAAAAAACATCTGTTATTTAAAGTAATGCCAACAACAGACAACAATTTAAATCACATCACATTACATATGTCAAAAAGCGCTTTTACAAAGTGGTTTTTTTTCTTTCTTTTATTTTATTTATTTTTTTTGCTATCAGAAATTTATTTATTTAAATTCTTTCTTGCGACACGTGGAATAATAGAATCTTTCTGACCAAGGGTTTCCTTATGTTTCGCATTAAGTGTCATATTTCAAGTGTTACGCTAAAGGATTCATGAATATCATATGCACTCTAAAATACTGGAGAGAAAAATTTGAATTTCATTATAATAACCTTTTTCCAGCAAAGTCACAAATTAGATGTAATTTGAAAGCAGTAATTCAGACTGAGATACATGTTGATGAATAATGAAAGCCGAATTTAAAATTTGCTTTCATTAGTAATAAATACTATTTAACTTCAAGTATACATCAGGGTATTCATGCTATTAATTATTGGCTTACTGTATATAAGAGGTTTAATGAAACACAAATACAAATAAGATTAGTTTTTAATTTAATTATTTCACAATTTTTAATTTATCTTTTAAAAAACCTTGATATATATGAATTTTATTTTTCAGCTGCATTGCTTTTGAAACATTTCATTACACACACACACACACACACACACACACACACACACACACACACACACACACACACACACACACACACACACACACACACACACACACACACACACACACACACACACACACAAACACACACACACAAAATGCCGAACATACATTAATCTATACTTATAATAAAGCTCAATGTGTGTGTGTGTGTGTGTGTGTGTTGGCGCTCTACAGGCCAGGTCATTTGACATACAGCTACCAAATTTGGTACATGTATACCTTAGAGGTCGGGAATGTGCACCTGGGGTCCCTTTTTTTGAAATTTTAATTAGAATTTTAATTAATAATTAAAAACTAACTTTCCCGCCAAAAAAATCTTCCATTTTCGCCACCGCCAACTTTTCCGCCAAAATAATCTTCTATTTTCCCCAACGCCAAATGATTTAGGCTTTAGTTCTTTTTTTCTCCCAACAGTAATGAGGCTAGGGTTAAGATTTTTCGGCGGATTATTTCAAACGATTCTGTTTATTTTCTTAATGTTTTATGCATTTAAAATGAAACATTGTTAATTAATCCATGTTTCAGATTCATTCTGAAGTACTTTTGAATTAAAATAACACAGAATAAAGGAAATTAAAAATGTATAATCTGCATAGCGTTACCCCAACTGGGGTAGAAAAATTTACGCATTTGCGTTACCGTAAAAGGCGAAAAAAATTCACGCATGCGCACTGTGTTCTGATTGTTGGCATGGCAACCATTAACAACGGACGATTTAAATTACTTTTAGGTTAGTTGTATGCTTTTGTAAGTAAATTGTATTTATGTTAGTTATATATTTTTTTGTATATGCTTATAGTTTTAAGTAAATCGTTTTTTAAGTAGTTTTTTTTAACCTGTTTTCAATGATTTAAATTATTTTTAGGCTAATTGCATGCTTTTGTAATTAAATTGTATTTATGTTAGTTATATATTTTTTGATATATGCTTATAGTTTTAAGTACATCGTTTTTTAAGTAGTTTTTTTAAACCTGTTTTCGACCGATTATTTTAAACGATTCATTTTATTTTCTTAGTGTTTGATGCATTTAAAATGAAACATTGTTAATGAATCGATCCGTTCATGATGAATCTGAGA
This sequence comes from Argiope bruennichi, assembly GCF_947563725.1. Taxonomy (NCBI): domain Eukaryota; kingdom Metazoa; phylum Arthropoda; class Arachnida; order Araneae; family Araneidae; genus Argiope; species Argiope bruennichi. Next base: position 105,418,085 of record NC_079152.1, read on the forward strand.
AAATTTTGTTGACAAATTCTTGAGATATTATATAAATTAAGAAAGATATTCTTTAGTGCCCATAAAGTTTAAACGCTCAGTGACTGTATTATCAGTAATCATATTATTAAAAAAAATGCTTTGTTTCAGTAAAAAATATTATTATATTAATTGCATATTAATCCTTTACACTTTAATTTAAAGCATAAATTCTACGAGGGGTAACAGAAAATTAGAGAGATACATATCACGTTATGACTGAAGGCCTTTATAATATTATGAGTGAATTATATGACTATCAAAATTTGAAGTTTTAAAATATTTTGCTGAAGAATCTATTAAAGTTGGAATTGCATAAAATATTTAATTATTAAAATTTTAACGAACATTAAGATTGGCGAACCGGCTGGTCGCCAAAGGCGGCTAGTATAAAATAAATCCCAGAATTGTGCACCTTAGCCATAGAGAAAAGAACAACATCATTAATGTCAAAATTTATTATTTTAAAGGCTTTTTCTATGATATATCATGTAAACATATATCACAATTGCCAGATAATAAATGTAGTAAAAACTTACGATACGATTTGCCTTTATTTCAATTAAAATGTTTTTATATCATGTAAAAATGTATTCTTGAGAAAAGATAGCATCGAAATGAAGTGCGTAAAAATGAAAATATTTATATATTAATGATAGAGAATACACAAGAGGAATAAATATAAGATCTTTATTACAAAAATGTATTTGTTGAAGGTATGATTTTTAAAAATTTTGAAGGAAAGAAAATAAAAGTAACTATGCAAAGTAACAATATATAATTGTAAATTTCCATGAGAATTTTTTTTAAATACATAAAAAAATTACAAAATATCGATCAATCTTTCAAAAAGACTGTATTAAAAAATTATTTTTAAAAAATTAAAAAAAAATTCTCACATATTCTCCAATAAAAGTCTTATCGTTCTCCGTTCTCATGTAATACGGATCATGAATAAGACCGTGAATGTCTTGCATAATGTTGATGATCAACAATTACAAAATAAAAATATTTGACGCGAATCTAGCATTTTTTATTGAATCTACTTGAATTATATATATATTTTTGAATCATTTTTTTGTTATGGATTGAGACCAATATTTTAAACAAACCAAACGGTTGCAGTTACATGCACCAAATTTTATTTATATAAGTTATACATTCATGAGATATTGCATTTCCAGATTTATAAACGATCAAATTTTCGACAGATTTGGTTTAAAACTCGATAGGAATCTACTTTTTAAAACCTGTGCAGCAAACCAACTTTTTAAAACCTTTTGTTAAACCTGTGCAACAAATTTTATCAACATAGCTGTCCCTGTATTGTAGTTATTGTTATATTGTAGTTATTATTATATTATAACAGAACAGACAGACTATATTTTCTTTATACTTTGTACACGAGAAATTGTATTTTCTCTAAAATTATTATATTTTAAAAATTTAATAAAGATTTATTAAATTTATAATTTTGATTTATTGAAAATAATTATATTTTAAATAAATCGAATCACCAATTAAAAGATTGAATTATACACAAGAACTACATTTTTCATAAAAACACAATTAAGACTTAAAATATGTAAATTTGTGATTAATATTTATATATTATTAATATCATCACATAAAAAAGTCACATATATGACACAAAATCACATTATATAATAAAAATCTCAATATCATATTCACATTTACCTTAAGTTGCAAATGTTAAAATGTATAAGAATAAAAATGATAAATAATAAAAATACTAATAAATAATAATATAAATAAGATAATAATAAAAATTAAGATATAAATGAGAATAAAATTAATTCTAAATTGTTTGCCCAAATTTATTTATTTTAAATTTATTTATTATTCTAAAACAAATTTATTGACAGAACTGACAGAAATCGTTTCTCTCATATTTTCTCTAATTCGTAGGGATGAATTAAATCAATCAGGTATGCATCCATTTTACATCATAGAGCGAAATATAATTTCCCACTATTCAACTCAATTTGGAAACACAGAATAACAATAATTTATCGAAAGAGAGATATGGAGTGAACTATTACACTTTAGCGCCACTTGCTGCATGAATAAATCTCTTTTAGGGAAGTGACTCATTTATAGAATTATCGATAAAGTAGAAGGCGATAAAGCAACGATGATAAACGAAGTTATTATTCAATTGATATTCACAGACAGTTATTTCCAAATAATCAGTAAAATAACGTTCAGTAAATAACGTAAAATAAATAAAATATTTCCTTTTTGCTAAATTTTCTATTATTGATTATTTTACTGCAGTGATTATTTTGAGAAATCAAATGTGTGGGGAATAAATAAGAAAATTTGGAATTCATTTTCATAATTTTAAAATCAAGACTTAACTCTACACTTTGAATTTCTTAGTTATTTGAATTTATTTTTAATGCTTTGAACTCAAAACGTTATCTATAATTAGATTCTTACCTATTGGTATTTTTAACTTTATATTGTGAAAATAAGTAAGGAGTATGGTTCCTGTAGTATAAAATGATAAGGTAAATTAGATGTATTTTAAATTTATAAAAATATTATCGAGATGTTTGACTAAAAGAATAGCAATGAATTTTTTCCAATGAAGAAATTAAATCAATACTGAGTAATCTTCAAGCATAACTGAGCAAAAAGTAGATATATTCAGAAACATGCATAAAAAAGATCAATTTTGAGAAGAAGATATGATAATCCTGAATGTGTAGCGGGATTTTCTGCACATAGTAAGAAATTATTGACAAATTTCTGAGGTATCGTGATCCATTGTTGTTGCAACTGCAATTACAATGGCGGAATTCTTCTTGGAGTTTTATGATATGCTGTAACGTTACTAATGAATGCTGCATGTATCTAGCTCTGAATGTTGGAATGTTGCTAATGTAATGATTGTATTGAAATAGCAACATTGATTCGTTCGGCAATAAAATTATGAAATTATTCACTCTCCAACATCTTTTAAGTGCGACACTCGAAAAAGAACTTAGGTAAACTAGTAGGCAGCAGTAATTAAACCTCCTTATAAGAAGTAGAGCCAAAAGTATACTACCCGGAATGAGAACCTTATCAGTTCTAAACTGTTTTCTTTAAAGTCAAAATAAGGGCAATGCCGTGTTCTTTCTTTACAAATATGTTGACATACTAACCTATTAGCTCAAAATGCTGAGCAACATTGTTACGATATCTTCACAATATTGGCCGTCATTCAGAACATAAAACAACATTATGGGAATATCGTATAATATGTTGTGTTAATAGGGATATAAATAGTCATAAAAGCTCGATTCTCATCTATAAAGCGTACTTAACTCTACTACTGATTCTTCAAGTTCCTGAGTTCTTGTCATTTATGTCTTTCCACCTTTCTGATGAACATATATTTATGCCATCTTATCAACAAGCCATCGTTTGAATAGCAATTTTCAGAATCTCAAACTCAGCAATACTTATATTGAGTTTCCAAAAGTCCAATTTATATGGATTACGATTTCAATTTTCGGCAGCAATCTTTTCCTTCTCACCTGTTGGGCATGATACAAGTCTACTGAGCACTGATTTCTCGTTGATAATAACTACCAAACCATTGGATGGTTATCATTATCATTTAAAATATTTTTTAACTACGTGACATGTTATTGAGCGATCTTGAAGCTCTAGGCTACATTAGTCAGCATTGACTCTGAGAGCAACTAAATTTTTTCAAATCATTGTTCGCCTTGTAATAGTTTTTACAGAAATTCTTCGCTAATAAAGCAGGCGTATTTTAGACTCTTTCAACATTCTCTATCAATATGCAGTTTACTGCTCATAAACGCATGCTCTAACATTCCTTTTACCAGACGATATACTAAATAGTCATTCATTTTATTTCATTGTAACACTTATTTCTTCGTTTTGTTCCTAATTTTTGAATACTATTGTACTTTTTAATAATGAAACTAAAAAATAAAAAAAAGGAGACATCAATATACATTGTTGAAATGAAAAATTTGATTTATCAGAAGTCAACTTTGTTATATATTAAGTTTATTTCTTTTGAAGATTTTTAACACGCACAATATCTGTAATTGGCTTTGACACAGTATGCGTTGAGCATAACGCGCTCTTTAAGAAAAATTTGTCCGTCAATTGACTTTCTACTTAGTAAATTAGCCTGTGACAATTTGCAGATAAAAGAAAAAGTTAAATAATTTTAGTTGTGATAAGATAAGATCTTCTCAATTATTTCGCAATAAAAGTACCAATGGAAAATCGTATTGCATCTATTTCCTAACTGCACTGAATGTTTATTAATGTCACATTTATTTTTTAACGATAACATTTATTTTTTAAACGTAAAAAAAACGTTTATCTTGCTATCACTTTTCAAATTCCAAATGCATAACCACAGTAATGACAGTGATCAAAGGCTTTCCTTTTGCTATAATGCAGATCTATATATAAAATATGCGATAGATTCCTGTAATTTTACACTTGTCTGTTGCTGGAATCACTGATGCGTTAAGTTTTTATCCGATCCCCTAGTTTTCCACTTCAATCAAAGACCATAGGCCTTTACGACCAGAAGCAGAAAAAAAAGTCTTTCATCCCAGATATTAATTAAAGATCAATCTTGTGCTTCATTTCATCAGAGATCGAGTCGGCGACCTGAGCTCCAAATACTTTCGGTGATGAATTCCCAGGATCAGTTTTTAAGTTATCCTTCCGAAATGGTCGTTACTCGGGAAAACACTGAACATTAACCGATATAGAGGGATTACTCTTCCATCAATGAAAGCCTTAATTATCTGCTGGTCTTTCACATTAAGCTATTTTCTTCAATGACCAGATTCCGAGGAAAATAAGCATTCTTTTCTATTTTCAAGATCGACAATGGTTCCTTTGGAGACAATTAAATAGATTTACAGCCATGACAACGGTAATTCCGAGTTTTTACCTTTGTGTTATTATAGGGTTTGTTTTGAGAAATCAAATGCGTGGGCTGGCATCAAGAATTACGATTAATTTTGCAACATTGAAAGCTTCAGTTACTGTCATTAAGAAGCATAATTGCTTCGTTTGTGCAAGTATAATGACATCGATAATTGAAACCATTATTATTTCAAAGGGACTTGTTAATTAAATATTTGAATCAATTCTGGAGATATTTTTGAAGGCTAAAATTTCAAGGAATAGTTATGTATCAACATCATGCAAATGCTCATTAATGAACTTCTTTATACTGGATTTTCCATATTTCCATCAATAATAAGTCTCAGCTGTATCATTAAACATAATAGATGTTGACAATGACATCAAAACATTTTACATTAAGATTGCAATTAATATAACTTGTCTCTGCTGTTTGTACTAACGAGTGCAAAGGGCGTTGATTCAATCGAAAATTAGTGAATTAACTCAAAAGGTGAATTAAAATATTTGTATACTTTAAACATATAGTTATTAATATATTAGCTGATTAAACATACTTATTAAAACGTTTTCTACAATTTTTCTCTCCATGTTCCATGTGTAATATGATCTAGATGTATTGATTAATTAACTTTTGGATATTTATGCTTATTTTAAGCATTAATTATTTTTTGTGAATTGTAAAAGGTGCAATTCGTTGAACTCATAAAAAAATATACAATACTATTTCATTTGCGGAATTTTTTTTATAAGAAACAATTTTCAACAAGATCTCGTTCCTCATCCTTCATTTGCAGAAAATATGTTGCACCCAATATGTCCATATGTTTAAAAGGTAAACGAAGAAGACATGGAATTCTTGGTACTATGTTTTCGTATGGTACTAGTAGTCACATAGTGCAGGTAAATATATATATATGCATAAAGAAAATGAAGAAATTCAATCCTTGAATTTGTAGCAACCTATAACATAATCAAATCATTGCACTTTCTAATTGGTGAATATGTTTGTTATATTAAAAATGTTGAAATGGGACCTATTTGACATAATATATTTGAACATATTTTATGACAGCAAATCTAAATGCTTGCCCACAGACTGAATTGATAATTAAAAAAAAAAAAAAAAAAAAAAAAAAAAACAGATCCATTTTGAGGCAACCTTAGGTTTTACATAAAGAAATTCACGGTATAGTAATTAGCTACAGATCCTTTTACAAAAGAAAAATGATTCAGTAAATACATATTTTATTGATGATGGATATTACCATTAAAAGTTGGACCTTATTTGTTAAAGACTAAGTATCAAGACTTAATTTTTATTTCCTGTGGAAAAGAGACTACCTTCACATGCATGATTGTGATTTTTTTTAAAGTTTCTCTTTTGTAAACTTATGCCAGGTAATTGTTATTAGGCTGCTCCTTCATCTTTATTTGGATTATAGTAAATAATGCATTTATATATTAGTTTTATGAAATTAAATACTGAAATTGCTTATACTGAATTGTCATGTTTGGAAGAACTGCCTTTCAATTTGAAAATCAAATGAGTATCTTTAAGCAATTTCTTGAAGCATTTCATATCCTTTATTACAGAAATTATTTTCCAACTACAGACTGAAAATAATTCTTACCTTTAGAAATCTTACAAAATAATTGTAATAGAAATCTTTTAAACTGAGAATAGATAGTTAAAGTCATTTTTCAGGTTTACTGTAAAAAAAACCATAAAAAATATCTCGAAGCGAAATGCATGGTATTATTGAGAAAAGGAAGAAAAAAAAATCTTTCAAAGCATTATTTTGTTATATATTAGATTATTTTCTGTTATTTTTTTGCACATTTATATTTTTTATTGTGTGTTCAAGTTGCATTTTCCAGTTTAATTTCATTATACATATGCTGAAAGGACAACGAAAAAAAGTATTTTTTTTCCTGCTAAATAATAAATTTAAGTTCAGATAGAAAAAAAAAAGAAAAAAAATATTTTTAGAAAAGGAAGAATTCTTTAAAAAAAATAGGTTATTGTGATATTTTTTCCCCTTTCATTTAAGTTTCCATAGAACAAACAGTAATGGGGTAAACAAAGATGTAAATTCGTAGAACAAATTAATTAAGAAGGTAAAATAATTTTTACTGTTGTAGTTTCTGGGCTTTATTCCATTGATATCTACATTCTATATAAATATTTCCTAGCAGAAAAATGTTATTAATGTGTTATATAGTTTCTCATCTCACATGTATAACTGTTTCTTCTTCAGTTATTCAATCAATCAGCTATAAAATGCATAGGATTTTAATTCTAATACTAAATTGATAACCACATATTCCTAGAAGCACCAAAAATGTGTTAATTATAATAAAATAAAATCTTTTTTATTTAAGAATGCAGGTGAATCGAAAGAAAATGATAATTTTACAATAAAATTTAAGCCTACTAGATGAAAAAATACAGGATATGTATACATCAATTTTTTGCTATTTTGTTACTAAATAATTATATGCGAAGTGAGCACAGAAAAATGGGGAAGGCAACGTGATTTGAGTACTAGATAGCTCTTTAAAGTTACAGAAAAAAAGACAGGCTTTCGAATAACTTTGTTAAAAGAGTGTTCAAAATGATTTTAAATAAAATTAAATTTTTAACTTGTTTCCCGCTGTTAATATTTAGTAATTACTAGTGAACACAAATTTATAAGCAATAAAAATTAGCAATTACTCTCTGTTTTAAAATAAAATATTATAACATGGAATACGACACGGAAGAACTTTTTTCAATCCACTTAATTCTAACATAATGTTTCCGATTTCAATACACACACTGTTAGTGACTTAGGTGATTACAGTTAGGTACACACACTGCAGGTGACTAAGAAAAATAAGTCGAAATCACCAGGAAAAGTATGACTGAAAATTCCATATGAATCAACAAGCTAATTTTATTGAAGGATTTCAAGAAAGTCACAGTCGCCGCTGTTTTCAAAGATTCCACGCAACAGTTTATGAATATTCAAATGATAGATTTGTATCTTATGCGTGGAATATTTGTAGGCAACAGTAGGACCAAGTTGTGATTTTAAGCAGAGAAGACGTGAAACAAAACAAATTTATGAATTTATTCAAGAATTTACAAAATATTCGGCATACTATTAGTGCAAGAAGAATCAGTTGTAAACTTTGACCAATCAAAGAGTTTCCATCCTTTACTGAATTTCATTTCTGGAATACTGTGTATCCTTCATTTCTACCAGATGGTGTTTATCATTACATATTCATATGTAATAATGACTATTTTTGTAATTTCTATATTTTCCAATAGTTTGTTTGTCTTCCAATTCCCAATATTTTTTTAACAATTTTAACACGCCAGTTATCTATTATGAAAAAAATTTAATTAACTTCTCCAAGTGATCTAAAGATAATGATACAAATGTTATGTATTTAACATGAAAAAAGCAATTTAACATCAAAGTTTCCAATGAAGATGTAAACATTTTTTTAAAGATTTAAATGCTCAAATAAGAAGAAAGTCAGAAATATCAGCATTCATCTTTCTTAACAACGCCTTATTTATTTTAATAAATAATAATGTTAATGACATAAATTAAATGAAAGAACTGATAATTTTAATTTTACGGATACTAATAATATGTAGAAAATGCATTTCAGAGATTTAAAGAAATTGATTATTGATAATTTAATACATTAAGTTCATCACCAGCCATCGACAAAAACCGGATATTCAGGAACACAGCATGCCAGGCTAAAGGAGTGGTGATACCCCAAAATCTATTGTCAGTGACAAAAACTCGTTAAATGCCATGGTGTTGCCTGGAAAATAGCTCATGCTAAACTCATGTCAGGCCATTTTTATCTAATCATTTGAATGAGTATTCACTGAATTCGGCTAAAGAAGTAGCTCTTGTGATGAGTAGAAGGAGCTAGGATACTCTTGCAAGGCTTTCACCAAATGGCATTGGAGTGAATTTGAATGGAATAATTTCCAATGGCCAGCTTGAATGAATGGGGGAAGAAGGTGGCTATGAGTATTTTAGCAAGGCTTTCAACAAATAGCATTTGAGTGAATTTGCATAGTGTAATCTTCAATGGACAACTTGAATGAATGAGGAAGGCGTGGAAGGAAAGGCATGGAGTGGCATCATCCTACTGGTGTGGCATGGAGTGATCGAGAACAATCAAACTCAGTTTCCGGCGGAAGGTTAAGCATGAAACAGGATTAGCTTTTAATTTTATATAGTTAAAAAGGAAATGGTAAAAATATATAAAGTAACTTGAAAAAATGTTTTCTTTGGTTTTAATAAGGAGAAAGCTTTTACTAACTAAACAAATACTGCATCTTTGTGGTTATTTTTTATGTATTAAAAGCTATATTTTTTACATCAAACTTTTCATTTTCATATATGCTTTTATTATAATATATATAACATTCTTACATGCATATTTTACAAATTCATAAAATTTGACAGCAAATTGTATCATGATTTCATGTCAGGACATTTGTTTATTTATCATTATGAAGAAAAAACAGTTTTAGGAAACAGTTTTATTTATTCCAAAATGTAAAGTAAATAAAACAAACTGAAAAGTTCTAGCTTTAGCTTCAAAGATGAATATCACAAAGAAACTTTTGGAACTTACCAAAACATGTAATTTCATACAATATTACCAAAGAAATCTTAATAGGCTAAAGAAAATGAAATAAATAAAAAGAGAAAATCTTCGGTCCACAAGCATTTAATTTCAAAATTTTAAAGTAGGAATTCAAGTAAGTTAAGGCGATTCATTTTTTTTCAAACTGGGTATTCTGAAATAATTTGTTTTGATTAAAATCCATATTCCTAAAAATAAAATATTTTGTAGACAAAAAAAAATAATTTCATCGGATTTATTCTCATATAAATGTAACTAAATATAGATATGTAATTATCAGTTTTATTAGAAGTTCGTCAACATTACTGTACATTAGATTTAAAATTAAGACTTGATTGAAATCATCTATAAAACTTATGCATTTAATGGAATTTCTTATCTCGACTAATTTAGTGAAGAATTTAACTAATGGATTGTGAATCCATTTAGCAAGATAGTTAGTCTTCTTCACAGCTGGATATTTAATTACTGCTTATTAAATAAATTACAAGACAATACCCGTCTAGTGTAATTGACTACTAGGAAGCGGATATAATCTGCCAACAAGTTGAGCTTCCTAGATGGAATAGGCTGATTAAGTTATTTTAGTAGCGCACTTCCGAATATATTGATCACCATTCACTCTAAATTATCTACTTCCAGTATGCAGTTGGGAAGATATTGAATTTAGGGGACAAGATAATTAAATTGTTTCTCATTTCTGCTTAGAATAATAATAATGAAAAAAATTATGAGAATTATTGCTTTTGTGCATCTTTCAATCGTCCAAAAAACTAGAAATAAAGCAAATGACGTGTGTTTATTTATAATCAATTTGTGAAACACAAATATTTTTAGAAAAGAGTGAATGAAAATATTTATTTGGGATTTTTATATAAGGAAAACAGCAGGTGAATATGTTGAAGTAGTAAAAAGACGCATAGTTATTTTAAATAAGTATTCATGAAAAAATAAATTGATGAATCTGTGAATGAGAAAGTGCGATATCAAATAAAATAAATGAAGGATTTCTATTTTTATGAAATGAATTTAATACTTTGTAGTGAAGATTTCAAACTCTTTCTTTAAATAATCACAACATATATTTTGAAAATAAATATATGGAATAGAATAACTTCATACTCACGTAATACTCATTAAACACTTTCACATGTTTAGTTTATTTAGCGATATGTTGTATAATTTACGAAGGTAATGTTATCTTCATAGGATTTTTTTTCACAGAACATACCATAAATTTTGCAAACAAATATACAAAATATAGTACATTAATGATCCCGCAGTACTTGATAAAGCACCATGCCTATTTAATTTACAATCCATTACGTTGCATGCAGAGGAGAACTGGTGCTTTCAGTATGGTATAGTCGTTAGTCATTTCATTTCTTATGGTAGAAAAAAATTAATGAAGTTTCTGCAAAACACTAAATAACATGTAGCTAGATAGCACCAGCAGTTAATTTTGTCTTTAAATTGACTCCTCATGTCAACTAAATTCATTTTATAAATATTTCCATAATTTTTGAGTCAGTCACAGTTATGATTCAATTAATTAATTTCATAAATAGTGCTTATAACTAAAAAGAATATGTGAAACAAAACAATTTGAATTTATGCATAAAATGAGTTATTATAGATACATTACTTTTTCAAATGTTTAAATATATATATATATAAAAGATTATTAACTAAAATTTTTCCAATCTTTTCTTTGAGAATAGAAATTTAACTATTTTAGCCAATGCAGCATTTACTTACAACACTTCACAGGGATATTTTTTTATTCCTACACTTCAAAATTTCTAAACTACCGATTTGTGCTTATTTTAAAGTTTTGTAATAATCTTTAAGATCCATGTTTCTCTAATAACACAGATTTCATTATGGAAATCTAAACTGCTTAAATTACTAAGTCTTGTTTCGTTTTGTATGGTTAAGAAATTTAAATATTCTGCAAATAGTCTATCAATTTTTATTATGTAATCCACAAATTTTTGTAATATAATAATTTATACATAATTATTATAATTTTTATAAGATATTTTCTTATAGTTCTGAAATTTTCTTAGAGTTCTGTTATTTTCTTGTAGTTACAGAACAAAAAATAAAAAAGTATGTATAAATTGGGCAGAAAAAGTACTTCATTGGATGTATTAATATTAATCCAACCTTTGATAATTTCAAAAAGACACTTATCCGGAATATCGATTTTATTTCTTCGTTATATTTCTTTTCAGAAACTACAAAATGTTTCCATCTTTCCTGAAATAAACGGAAACCGAAGAAAGAATCCGGCTTTTTAAGATGCAATCCATTTATCAAAACAATTTGATATGAACGTGAGAATTGAACCTCTAAGCAGAAAGAGCTCTATAAATGGGGCAAAACAAGTAATAGTCTGAAGGAATGACAACTGGTGAATACAGTGGGTTGGGTAACACATATAAAAAATCTAATTATCTAGGGATTCTCAAGCTTTTCTATCGCTAGTCTGCTCTATGTGGTCCAGCGTTGTTATATTGGAAAATAATCCCTTCTTGTATTACACTATATTCTAGATGTTTCTCCTTCAATGGTTCTTTCAAATAGATCAATTTTTTTCTGGTATCATTAACCATTAATAATTTCACCAAGTAATGATTTCTAATTTGTATCTGGAATATTTTTTTGATGCTTTTTGCACTCAGTATTGAAATCATTACTTTTAAATGGCTTAACTTTTATCAATGGAAAATGTTCATGATAAATTTCTAACAGTAACGGATGTGTTTTCCCCCCAATGAAATGATGAAACTTTCCACGAATGCTGCTTCTTTGACACAAAATTTGACATGCTCTGAAAATGAGCCTATTTTTGTAGTGGATGAGTACATACAACAGCCAAAAATAAAAACAATACCGGTGTCATATTGCAAAAAAAAATTTGCAGCTTCCCAGATGTTACATATATTTTATACATTGAAAATCTAAACTGAATAGGCTTTAAATATTTTTGTGCAGGATAAAGAAGAATGTATAACTTTAATTTTATTAGGCATTTCACTAGGTTTTTGCCAATTCATTTTGTCTATTTTATATAATCGGAAACATCTTCATAAATGGAGGCTATCTTCTTTCATCTGTGCCAAATGTATAGTACTTTTTAAAGAATAATAGCTTGAACATATTATGCAGAACAGCGAAACACCTACCATTCTTTCTTTTCTCTTTAATAATCCAGTTGAATCGGGTTATAAAAGAGATAAAAATAACTCACAAAAAATTTTAATTCACAGACTTATTTGAAGTAAAAAAGATTCAGCTTGTAACTACATGCATAATAGCTATTTTACACAACTAGAGTATTTCATCAGCAACAAATTGATATCATTTATTTATTCATTTTGCCCATTCACATTTAAAATAAAATCAAGATACATTATTCTGTACAATCTAAATTGTAAAACAATTGTTATAAAAAGTGTTATGAATTTTCTTAATCAAGATGAATCTCATGCTGTTAATTTAGGTACTTCAGGTCAATAACAAAACAAAATTATATTTTTATTTAACAAAACCCATATAACGCGGGAGAAAAAAACCATAATATGCAACTCGACAAAAGAATACACTCTATCATCTCTTTTCTTATCAATTAAATTTGGTTTAGTTTTATACACTTATTTGAAATACAATTCATTTCGAATTAACTTACTATTATTCAAGCAAATAAAATACAGAGACTTTAATAAAAACATTTTATATAACAAATGATGAAGGCATGTATAATTTGTATAATATATTCCTGCATATAAAACAATGAAAACGAAAGAATAAATAGAAATCTCGATAACTTCACAGAAATTTGAAATTGAAAACTACAATCTAATTTCTTTTATTTTCAAACTTGAAAGTAGATTTTAGAAAAATGTTGTTTTTCGATTTTTTTTTCTTAAAAATAGATTAATTCTGAAACAGTTCTATTTTTACTTTGATAATTTTTAGTAACAATGTGGAAACTGGAGAGAAATCCAGTATAGATGCACCACAGTATCATAATGTTATAAAAAATAGGTATTCAGGAAAAATGACTTTTTGAAAGCCATTTTTGTGTTCGTGAAAGAAAACTGCGATTTGTCAAACTGACGTTATCCGTCAAATATTTCTTTTTCAAGTTATCATTTCTTTCTTTCTTTTTTTTTTTTTTCAAATACGAATTCAATTCAGAGAACTATTTATATCAACCACACGTTTTGCTGAAAGTTTTTACTAAATATTCGCCAAAGCATTTTTTTTTAATATCTAGTATAATTTTTTTTTTCAATTTTGTAGTCTTTTGTGTAGTTTCAAGCAATCAGAAAGAAGTTTATCTTTTCAATTTTGCAAACACTCTAATAGAGTTCATTAAGACAAAAATTTTAAAAAAAAAGTACAAAGGAAAAGGAAGAAAAATTCTTAAAATATAATTATGATGATTAAAAAATTTAACTGAAATATGAAATCGCAATAAAAACTGCAATTCTAGTAAGGACATTCAAATATTTACGATTTTTAGCAGGATTCATTTCAAATCACTCTGCTTTCAAGCTTATAATTTAAAATAAGATCATTCATTTCAACTTTAAGTCTACAAAGGGATGAATAATTCGTAAATATTTCGTTATTTTAATTAAGTTAATCCTTCCGAATTATATCCTTAGTTATAATAATTCGTTAATCCTTCAACCTTAGTTGATTCTATAATCCATTACAAAAATGAGTCAAAGTTGTCATCAATTTATTGTAAAGAAAACACAATTAAGGTGCTAAATATTTTAAATTTCGTTAAATTTAAAGTTTTACGGAATAGTCTATAATAATTAGCGAAAAAAATATAAAATAAATACTCCAATTTAGATATTTATGCAGGTTAATAGTTTTGATAAAATCTTATATCCAATGTATGAATTGTTGCTTCAACTAAAAAATAAATTACAATTATTTTCAGCAAAATTCTCGACAGTTCAACAAGTTTGATATAAACAGTGAGATCTGCATAATTATTTTTTTGTAGTGACGCTTTTATGCCATGAACATCTTTCATTCAATAATTTAATCAAGAATGAATCCTAAATTTTTTTAATTATCTCTTTAACATAAATAAAATGTTATAGGAAATTATTTCCAAATCGTCTTCAACGTATAATACATCAGTTTTCAAATATTTTAAACGCAAACTTGTAAAGTTTTGAAAATCAATAGATTTTTAAATAAAAATTTTAGAAGCTGCCGTTATTAAGTAGTAAGAATATAGAAAGTCATATATTTTTGAAACATATTTATGCCTTACAGATAAAAAAATATATTTCCTCTATATTAAAAGGCTAACAGAAATAAAATAAATTATATTATAAAAACATAAAACAAAATTTAGATAATTACTTTTAACAGTGCGCATTTGGAAATAAGAAAACAACATCCGTAACTCTTTGATAACGAAATGTCTTTTTCTTCCTTAACAGTAATTTTCTTTGCATTATAACCGTAAAGATAATATATTTCATTATGTAATTTATTTAATATATTTTCATCTAAGGTGTGTTTCAAATTTTTAGGGACACCATATAAAAACATAAAATCGGAATAATTTTTACCAAATATCTGTAAAAACTTCTTTGAAAAGCATGAAAAATTAAATATAATAAAAAAATCTAAAATAATTAAATAAATATCAATGCTAATAAAAGAAGAAAATAGAAAAAAATGCCAAATTTGTGTTTCAAATTTTTAGGGACAGCTAGATGAGATGGTATACAAATTCAAGTTAAATCTTTATTATTGCTCATTTTCATTTACTACCAGTTGTTTTAATAACTTAAAAAGCTTATATTGAAAACGTCCACGTTAGTACTTAATTTTTTGCCGAAGAAATATGGCTACAGGTAAATGGTTATCAGATCTTGAAAAAGGCCAAATAAAAGCTCATTACAACGAAAAAAAGTCTTTGAGAAATATTGCAGTCCTCATAAAACGTTTAAAACGTGCTGTGGAAAATTATGTGAAGCAGTTAAATGGGAAATCAACTGCCATTCAAAAGCGAGGACCTAAGCCAAAGCTCGATTCACGTACCCGCAGGAGAATTATTCAGAAATATGTAAATGGAAAATCATCAGTACGAAAAGTAACAAAAGAATTGAAACTGGGATGTTCTTACACTACTGTTTGGAGGTCAATCAAGAGAAATAAAAACATGAAATATGCGAAAAAGGCTTGCAAACCACCACTTGCCAAACAACACAAATTACAACGTTTATCCTGGGCAAAGGAACACATGCATTTCAAAGATGAGTGGATAGAAGTCATGTTCAGCGACGAGAAGAAGCTTAATCTAGATGGGCCAGACGGTTGGAGATATTACTGGCATGATCTAAGAAAAGAACCAGAGATTTTCTCCAAAAGGCAAATGGGCGGTGGATCTGTTATGATTTGGGGAGCTTTTAGCTTTAATGGTACATGCGAACTGGCATTTGTGAATAAAAGAATGGATTCTGATCGATACTAAGAAATGTTACAAACACATTTACTTAATGCAAGACCTGAAATATGTGGTCCAAATTGGACTTTTCAACAGGATAATGCATCTATCCACAGCTCAAAATCAACAAAAAAGTGGTTTAGAGATAACAATGTGAAAGTTATGGATTGGCCCGCCAGAAGCCCCGATCTAAACCCCATTGAAAATCTATGGAGTCTTTTGGCAAGAACAGTTTATGAAGGAGGGCGCCAATTTCATTCGAAAATGCAGCTTCAACAAGCAATAATGGTATTCTCTGGATCCAACACTTCTTCAGAACCTAATATATTCCATGCCAAACAGAATATATGATGTAATCAGAAAAAATGGTGCTAATATTGAACGGTAAAAAAGTTTAATTTGAAGTTTTGAAGCTTTTAATTCCACTGTCCCTAAAAATTTGAAACACAAAATTTGTGCTACTCTTTTTTTAGTCATTTCAAAGTTGAAATTTATTTGTTTAATCTAAATTATCTTAGAATATTTATTTTTGTTATTAATCTAACTTATTTCAGAAATAAATGTCAAATATTTATTATTTACGCTTTTATTTTCATTTTTACTGGTGTCCCTAAAAAACTGAAACGCACCTTATGATTAAATATTCACTAAATTTTTTTTCTCTTAAATTAATTGTTTCTAATAACCCCAAATTAACTACCAGTATGAATTACTATAAAATACGATGCAGGTGTCAGAGACACCTCGTAATATATGCTAGTAAAATATTTACAGCAAGAATAAGCATTTATAAAATGTAATTGATTTGAACAGATCTTTCGTTATGATCGCTAACCACACTGTAAACAATATTTTTGATAAACATATGTTATTTTGCGCAATTTCGAAAATTATAAGAATTAATAGTATATTGGAAATTATTAAACAATAATTTTTGGAAGACTCAGAAACAACTTTCAAATAAGAAGCAGAAAAATATTTGACTCTGCACATATTTTTTGTGCAATTTCGGAAATTTTTGGAAATGTAAATATTTGAATATTAATTGCAATAAATAAATATGATTATAATAGAAGTCTAATTAATTTGGATAGCTGACAAATCCTTTCTGAGATTGAGATAAAGCAAACTTTCACAAATAGATAATAAACAACTCACTCAAAAGATCTTTAACATCCTTTATTTCTGAACCATTCACACTCCACGCTTTTATTCCTGGAACGCCTGAAATGAAAAGATATAAAAAATATTTATATATAATATTATTAAATTTGCCAATTTATAAATATACATACGATGGAAAAAGCAATTAAAATATAACAACAAAAATCAAAAAAGAAATAAAAACCGTATATAAACCGGAGTAAAGCAAAAAGTGCCCAAAATAAATGAAAAAAGTTGGTAAAGAAATAAAGTGCATGTGAAACAAATGCATATCTTTTAAATTCTCTATATTGCACTCAGATTTGCATTGCTTCTCCTTCTTTCTACAATGATCTGCTATAACGTTTGGGTAAAGACAGCATAAATTCACTTAATTTCGATCCTGTTAATAGAAAGTACTATAGTTGTTAGCAGAAAGTACTATTATTCCTCTTATGGTTCAAATTAATTTTATCCCTTGATGAGCACTAAATAGTAGGAATAATTATGTAAATAAATTTATTTCTTCATATATAAGTTGTTTAGAAATAAATTTATTAAATTTTAGAAAGTTCCGAAATATTTATTTTAAACTGCCTTTCGGTCCTATCAATAATATTTAAACAAATATTCTTGACATCGTATCATTTTAAGCGAAAAAAAAGCAGCAACTGAAACTGATTGAGTTTTGAATAATCGAAAATCGTTATTTTAGTCTAAATTTTTCACATAAGATATCTTAAAGGATTGTTTCTTAATAGAAATTGTGCATAGCTAAATTTTTTCTTAAAATAAATTTGTATGAGACTCCTATTTAGGTTAATCAATTATAATTTGGTCAATTTTAGTCATACTATACAAGAATGTGTTTTTATAATATGCTTCAGAATATCGACAAGTTTTTTTTTTTTTTTTTTTTTTTTTTTTTAATATGATTATTAGGACTGGTTCGATCCTGAAAACGGCTAGAATTCGTAACTGTTTCGGAAAAGCCTTTATTCACTAAAACATTTATAAAATATTATGCTTCTGATCATTTAAAGTAATTTTCCTACTAGAACTGTATGTCTACCTCTAGCGGTTGATATAAATTGTTGGACCGAGGTAAGATTGATGCTTTGTAAGCATTTATTTGTGTTTTTTATTATTTCAATACTCTCTTTCTTTGATTGACATTGCTCTACTTCTTTGCTCTCTCTGTAGAAAACAAAACAAGACAAAATATTTAAAATTTCCTAATAATCATAGAATTAAGTAATGCTTAAATAAAATTTGACTGAAAATAAAAATATTCTGTCTGCATATAATTCCTTTATTTACAGTTAATTCCTCTAATAAACAAAAATAAATTCTTCCATATATTTAAAGGTATACGAATCCTAACCAAATAATTGAGGATGTACGAATCATAATTATATCACTGAATGTATACGAATCATAATTTTATTTTATAGATAAAGGTATCTAATCATAACCATATATTTGAAGGTGTACATATATCAATTCGTTTTTTATTTTAAATAGAAATGTAAATAAGCGAACGGTTTTTTCAGTTTCATGTATTACTTCTTTTTACTGTTCCTCAAATGGTACTTTAGCTTATTTATGTCCGAATATACTTCCAGTAAAAATAAACACATATTTAAACCTACCATACCTTGTTTATTTCGTGACAGTTTTCATGCAATAAACAGAGATATGATAAAAATGCATTAAATATATTCCCTGCATAAAGATATACAATAATATAAAAAAAATGTTTTGAAAAAAAACCACCTGAATCTCAAATGCTTTTTCCATCTGTAGTTACTTTCAGAAACTGTTATTTTGCTAAACCGTAAATATTCGAGATAATCCAAAAGGAATTCTACACAGAAAAATATTACACCATTTCTCACCTGGCGTCCCAGCTTTCCCAGGAACTCCTTTCTTTCCTCTAGGCCCTGGCAAACCTGAAAAATAAGAAAAAACGTGAATACATGTTCTAAATCTTGTTATCTGTTAAAAAATACACATGAGAATATTCTTTTAAGAAAATTCAGATTATTCCAAAATTCTCTGCGATCTTCACGGCAAGACAACTTTCGTCGTTTTTTGCAACTTCATTTTTCACGTCACTGAGGGGTTTTGATTCTCCTTCCTTCGTTTAATCTTTCAAGTCGTCTTCTTCGTCTATTCAACTCCGAAGCGCCATTTTCTTTTTTTATTGCAGTTTTCTTTACTTTAGCCTCGTTTAAATAGTTCCTGCGGTTAACGGCAGATACGAAGATGACTTGGCGTTCAAATCGTTTATCTTCGAAGAAAATATTTCGTTTGAGGCACAGGTTGGAAATAAAGAAAAATTCTAGTTCCCTTAAGAATATATTTTCCTTCTGCTTTCTGTTTTTTTTTCCTTCTTCCCCCCACCCCCCTTAAAGTGAAATAGTATGTCGAGGTGAATTTTAAGGAGATCAAGATTTGAAATGTCGCTGATATGTGCACAAATTTAGGAAAAAATTTTTCACAAATCATTTTGAGTTATCCCATTTGTTTTATTTATATTGAGGAGATTTATTTCTTTGAAAAATCTGATTAAGAACGCATTATCTTAATTAAGTGGGAAGTAAAATTTTTCTTAATGTAATCTGTTATTTATTCTATTATGAAATGAGATTATACATTCCACCTGATTTTTTTTTTCTTAAGTAGAATAGTATATTGGGTTTAGTTTAGTTTAGTTATATTAACGTCCCGTTTGAAGCAACACAAGAGTTATTTTGGGACGGACCTCGTAATTTTGAACCACGGTCAGATGACGAGGACGACACCTGAGCTGGCATCCCTCTCTCCACACCACACCACACCAGTGGGAGGACGTTTGGTCATGACGGATTTAACGTACAACAGACACCCCTTACACGACGGTTCTTCGGTGGAATAGGGTCTCGAACCTGAAACCCTCTGGCTCCGAGCCGAGACAATACCACCAGGCCACCGCGGCCCATAGTATGTTGGGGTGAAGTCTTAAGACATCCAGATTCGAAATGCTGATATGTATACAAACTTATTATAATATTTTTCCAAAGCATTAATCGTTGACCCATTTATTTCAATGATGGTAAGGAGATTTATTTGATATATATGTGTTTATTAAAATATCCGATAAATAAAAAAAAATGTTAAATACAATATAATATTTGTTTGTTTTTTTAAAACAGAGCTTTTTCTGTAGTGATTTTCTAATCCAATCTAGTAAAATTGGATCTACCACATTCTTGAATTATGTTACTCTTAACAGAAGAAAAATGTTGCAATTTCTGTTAGTAAGTGTAATATTAAAGTGTTTGCAAATGAAAGGATGTAAAGGTGAAAGAAACTGAAGTGAAGTAAGCTGAAGTGTTTTTCTTGCGACTTCCTCACATATTGCAATACTATGAAACGTTTTGAACAATTTCATCTTAAAATAAACAAAAGCAAGTATGTATTTTCCATAATATCTGTTCCTTTTGACTAAATTGCTGCACAAATTAATTTGGAAGTCTGCAATCGTGATACAATTCATATAATGAAATTCATTACTCACCGAAAACTGAATTCGTTTTTCTCTTTTGCATTTCTGAATGTTGGCGTTACTGTGAATACACTCCAAAAGACAGATAAAAATAGAGTTGAAACTTTTTGTATTTGGAAAATGGATTGGGTACAAATTTAATGCGTCTATGATTTTGGCAAAGAACAACTTTGTCAAATTTCTGATATCTGGCTCATTTCGTTTTTATATTACCATTTATAATACAGTGCAGACAGATATATTTCTGTTTGATGGATTTTCCTACATTTTTGACAAAAAAATGAGGTGATTTAAGACATCAAAATTCTTCCAACTCATTCTCTTTTTGAAGTATTGCAATCACACGCAAGTAGAATTCCATAAAAGAAAATTTATAGACTCAAGGTAGGTCTAAAGAATGAAGATTCATCGAAATCTGCACTTCGCATATTTTGAAAATAACATTATTCTCGGATTGTGCAATTCACACATGAGAAGATGAGAGTCTTGCGATTTCATTACTGATGGGTGGAGAGATCGATACAGTCTAACTGCATTAAATCAGACGAGGATTAGGTGTTACATTATTCTCCCGCAGATGTTGTAGAAATTTTGGAGAGTATGCTGCAGGTTCAGGTGTTGTTCCTCGTCCTGTGACTACAGCTCAAAATTAAAATGGCCCATTTAAGATGAAATAATACGATAACTAAAGAATAACAAATATAAGAAAATAAATCATATGGTTTACTTCTGGTTTAATAAGTATAATACAAGTAACATTAAATTAATTTCTTTGAGTTTATGAGAAAACAAAATGCTTTTATACGTACAGCATTATTCAGATTTTTCAGATCAGTGCAGATATTTTAATATTGAATGATAAGTGCTTTTGAAAAATATCTGGTGGTAATAAATTGAATTTGACACATTTTATCGTCAAGGAACTTTGGAATCAAGGAGAGTTGTTCGTCAACGTGAATTTTCACAAAAACGCGTTAGCACTACTATTTTTGTCCGCATATTACCAATATAAATTTTCGGTAATTGTCTGCAAGCGTCATACCCGTTGTTATCATCATAGAAGTATGAAAAAGCATCAGTCAAGACTTCTGTGCATATAATCAGGTGACAGTATATTTCTGTGATAATAAATAACATTTTGTAACATTTGCCAGCATCAGGTCATTGACTGATTTTTTTTATTTCTAGCACAATGCTTCTGAAAAATATCTTGAGGTAATGAATTTTATTCATTTTGTCGTCAATGAACTTTGGAATCGAGGAAAGTTGTTTGCCAACATGAATTTTCATAAAAACTCGTTGGCACTAATATTTTTATCCGCATATTACAAATATAAATTTCCGGTAATTGTCTATAAGCGTGATACCCGTTGTTATCATCATAGAAATATGAAAGAACATCAGTCCAGACTTCTGTGCATATAATCAGGTGACAGTATATTTCTGTGATAATAAATAACGTTTTGTAACATTTGCAGCATCAGGTCATTGACTATTTTTTTTTAATTTCTAGCACAATGCTTCTGAAAAATATCTTGAGGTAATGAATTTTATTCATTTTGTCGTCAATGAACTTTGGAATCGAGGAAAGTTGTTTGCCAACATGAATTTTCATAAAAACTCGTTGGCACTAATATTTTTATCCGCATATTACAAATATAAATTTCCGGTAATTGTCTGCAAGCGTCATACCCGTTGTTATCATCATAGAAATATGAAAGAACATCAGTCCAGACTTCTGTGCATATAATCAGGTGACAGTATATTTCTGTGATAATAAATAACGTTTTGTAACATTTGCAGCATCAGGTCATTGACTATTTTTTTTTTTAATTTCTAGCACAATGCTTCTGAAAAATATCTTGAGGTAATGAATTTTATTCATTTTGTCGTCAATGAACTTTGGAATCGAGGAAAGTTGTTTGCCAACATGAATTTTCATAAAAACTCGTTGGCACTAATATTTTTATCCGCATATTACAAATATAAATTTCCGGTAATTGTCTGCAAGCGTCATACCCGTTGTTATCATCATAGAAATATGAAAGAACATCAGTCCAGACTTCTGTGCATATAATCAGGTGACAGTATATTTCTGTGATAATAAATAACGTTTTGTAACATTTGCAGCATCAGGTCATTGACTATTTTTTTTTAATTTCTAGCACAATGCTTCTGAAAAATATCTTGAGGTAATGAATTTTATTCATTTTGTCGTCAATGAACTTTGGAATCGAGGAAAGTTGTTTGCCAACATGAATTTTCATAAAAACTCGTTGGCACTAATATTTTTATCCGCATATTACAAATATAAATTTCCGGTAATTGTCTGCAAGCGTCATACCCGTTGTTATCATCATAGAAATATGAAAGAACATCAGTCCAGACTTCTGTGCATATAATCAGGTGACAGTATATTTCTGTGATAATAAATAACGTTTTGTAACATTTGCAGCATCAGGTCATTGACTATTTTTTTTTTAATTTCTAGCACAATGCTTCTGAAAAATATCTTGAGGTAATGAATTTTATTCATTTTGTCGTCAATGAACTTTGGAATCGAGGAAAGTTGTTTGCCAACATGAATTTTCATAAAAACTCGTTGGCACTAATATTTTTATCCGCATATTACAAATATAAATTTCCGGTAATTGTCTACAAGCGTGATACCCGTTGTTATCATCATAGAAATATGAAAGAACATTAATCTAGACTTCTGTGCGTAAAATCAGATGACTAAGACAGTAAATTTCTGTGATAATATTTAAATTAATATTTTGCAAGCAATCAGGTCATTGACTGATTTTTTTTATTTAAAGCTAAAACTGTCTAATATTAAAAATTAAAGCACTAATACAAGCATAAATGATTATAGAGTTAAAAAAATAAGCCGAACCAATTTGTCAAATCACTTCTGGATGTGTATGACCACTGAATAAATTTGTTAAATTCAAATTTCAGATATTACAGATACTTATTCAGTATATATTAAATCAATAAATAGTTCAAATTTATTTTTATAAATGCGAAAAAATATATATTGCAGTACATGTACAATGCTTTATTAATATATTCAAGAAGTTTTACATATTTTCAAAAAATATATATAAATATTAAAATGCATGTAAAAAATTATTCTTTAAATCTTTAGATATTCGAAGGAGGCTATTTAAGCCTCAAATTTCTAATCTTAGAAATGTAATGAATATTTTAATAACTTATATAATTAAAATTTCAAAGTAGTTTGAAAGCCGCATATTTACAAGTATTTTAGAAACTTTTTCTGTAAAGGAACATAATATGCAGGGAATATTCCATATATTACCTAGAAATGAGTTTTAGGTTGTTGTATATTTGAAATTAGAAATCTTTAAATTAATATACTTTCGAACGTAATTAGTTTCTGCGTTTTAAGGCACATTCTAATTAAAATTATGATCGACATTTATGAAAATTTGCATAGTCAATTTTAATTTGAATAACTAATTTCCTCTTTTTCTGAAAGCTAACAGGAGTTTTGAAAACTTTAAGGGAAAGATAATTATAGAAAGGAAATGACTAGTAATCTTGCCACAAAAACTTATGAAGAGATAATAATAATTCCCATACTTTTAATAAATTGTGCTATTTGAATAACTTTAATAGATTTTGCGGAGAAATGCAACATATATGCTTTAAACCAAGTATAAAGTATTTCAATGGTACTGGCGGAATGCTTTGATGCAGTTTCTGGAATGATAATATTTTAGGCTGCTATAATATCTATAAATTGCTTTATGCATGTTACGCAAAAGATGAAAAATGCATAACAAAAGCAAAGATAAAAATTAGCACAATAAAGAGTCATCCTAAAATTGATAGGAAAGGCAGTTTGAAAATGTCTGGTTAATATATAATGGATCTTTTTTTTTTGAAAATTTATAATGAGTTTAATTCACCAAAATTTCTAAAATATGAAACAAGCGGGGCTTTACCGTATTCTTCTTCAATACAGAGCGTTTTATGTTAGTTTTAATGTGTAGTTAAGAGACCAGGAAAATCTGGCGCAAATTCCCAATTTCGGTGGAAAAAAATGCCAAATAAATCTCTTTTTCTCAATCTGAATAGCATTATAAATAAGAAATGTTTCAATATTTAACGATATTGGCATATATCAACTCATTCTGCCAAATATTTATTAATTTTGCTTTGAAATATTAAAATGCTTCGATGTAAAATTGCTTTTAATTAATTACATATTATTAATTATATATTATCAATAGATATTAATTCAATATTTTGATAGATGTTATATATAATGATATAATATCTTGGTGGTTTGAATAAAGATATTAATTTGATGATAATAATTTTCTTTATCAATAAAGCATATATGAGCAGGTCGTTTAACGTTTAAAGCATTAAGCAACAATTTTAAACAATACTGTCTTTTTTATTATTTAAGATTTTAAATAACTGAAACACGAAATATTATTTTAAGTTATTATTTCATTGCGAAAAATAAAGAAAAGAAACATGTCAAGCTCCCGCTCAGTCGTCTAGGTTTCCAAACCATGAAAACTGAAAAATAGAAATTTAATAATACTAATAACCATTTTAAATGTTCACTAGGAGCACTAATTCGCTGAACTAAAATATGAACTATAAATTAACATTTCTTGATTTTTTTCCATGAAAGTCCAAGTAAATTTCACTTTCATAAAAATTTGGTTTCACAAGCTTTCAAAATCGGGACAATATACTTTTTTTTTTTTTTTTAGCCATTGAGTGGTTAATCCTATCACATTTCTACTGTCCATAGTTTTATGCAAAAAATAGAATGGACACAAGAATTGCTTCACGTTTTCTTAGTTACTGGAAAGAAAGATCTGTTTCCCACTTCAATCGTCCATACGGTTAAGTAAGAAGAAGAAAAAACGAAAGAACTGTGACCACACACTTTTCTAGTTTTTAGAAAATAAGATCTGTCTCCCAATGATCACGATTACATAGAAATAAGAAGGATTAAGAACGATTAAGGACCAGAAGTATGAAATGATAATGATAAATATCCCATTTCGTTTTTTAAGGTGTGGGAAGTTAAGATTTGTCGGCCATTAAAGCCATTCATAGAGTTGCATATGGAATAAAAAAAGATTAATTGTATCATGAATAAATAAATATTCCTTCTCCCTATTCTAGACATTGGAAGATAGAGTTGTTTTCCACAGGTTAAAGGATTACTTTCTCTGTCTTTCAATTAATATTATCAATAAGGCCGAACAGGTCAGTTAAATTATTTACTACTTGGTAAATTAATTTAATCGTAGCTATTAAAATAGCTCTTCGAATGCAGATAAACTTCACTAAATCAATGGAACAATGATTTCACCAGGCTTATGCAGAGGGGGAAAATACAGTTTGCACAGAATTTATACCACATTTGAGGAAAAGGTTTAAGTAGGCAATTGAAATGTTGGTTAGTATTGTGTAACTCATTACTATTGAATACAGTTTTTCTGTCAATTTTCTATTTAAGTTTTTAATGTTAAAAACATTATAATATAAATTATAATTTATCATCAATTCAATATTCAATTGAATTGATGATAACTGATGGATTAGCATCTTTTTTATAATCATAATTTACTGGTAATGTAACGTAATTGCTTTTTGTATACAATTTAATACAATATTTCATAAACTAGACCGATGACGACTTTATAATCTCTCAAAAAAACTTTTACCAAAAGCAAATGGCGTGCTTTATATGAATGACAGACTAAATTTAAGATTTAAAGTTTAAAAATTTACTTATTAAAAATTTCTTGTTTGGCTCAACGTCTTCTTCTTGCTCATGGCCCAAATTAAGTATTTTGATGCAACCAACGGATATTCTTTTAATATGATGCTGCAGTTGAATGATGTTATCCATTATTATTTAACTTCTTACTCGTAAGTACTTATACAACATGAGAAAAACAATTCAAAAATGTTATATTGAGCACTGGATCTAAATTAAAATTGTGTTCCGAAGCTTTTAGAAAAATATATTCATAGAACAATTATAAAAAATTAATCCCCCTGATTTTTAAGCCCCTATGCCATAACAATTCGAGGATGTTTAAGCACTACCTTATTCAATATGCCTATGTTGGTATCATCTTAAAATTCAATGCAACATGAACTATCATTCGAGATCATCCATTAATGTTTCTGGGATTCAACAGTTGTCGAAGTTATAAGACTCGACAATTCGCCATAAATTCCAGATGATTTAAAAATAAGATATCCACATTTGTAGGATACTTTATATTTGGATTTGAGTCATGGGGAAGATTTTCTTACATTAATTATTCCAGAAATCTTCTATTTCATAGTTGCTATGTTTGTAAAATAATTAGATGTATTTGATGATAAATCAGAAAGAATAATAACAGTACAATCCGAGTATTTTATGAATAAATTGATTTGTATTAGATTAAATAATAAAGTACTTTCATTTCATAGACGAAAGTAACAGAAGAAAGAAAGAAAAATAATTTTATATCACAAAAATTCATTTTTCAATTACGTTTTTACCGTACACGAAATATATTACAACACACTGTTTATCTAAATTAAATCAAATATTCATCCAGAGAGCGAATGCATTAAATATT
The DNA here is from genome assembly GCF_947563725.1 of Argiope bruennichi. Classification (NCBI taxonomy): domain Eukaryota; kingdom Metazoa; phylum Arthropoda; class Arachnida; order Araneae; family Araneidae; genus Argiope; species Argiope bruennichi. Next base: position 105,445,539 of record NC_079152.1, read on the forward strand.
CAGTATAATAGCATTTGATTTTCATGAATTCGTCTAGACCATTCCATCATAAAATGATTTCAATACAGTAATAATCAGCATATATCTTGATTTATAATGCTTCTAATTAATTTCATGATATTATTATTTAAATGCTATACATTAAAATTTAGAAAAGGAATATGCATTTATGTAATGACAAAATATCCTGCTTATAAAGCGGAAAAGCAATAAGCCTTAATTAATTGAATTTTCTTTGATGTATTATAACAGTTTTGAAGTTAATCTAGTTTCGAAAAAGAACTGTGTGCTGAATGTAGTGAACAAGACGACCTGTGCTGATTACACGACAGAGAAAAATTCTCATGTCAATATTCTCTGACAGTTTGACACTCCAATATATCATCCTGGAGAGATACAGGAAATGACGAAAATATAGGAATAATGTTGCATTGGTATGCTTACTATAAGTTAAAATTCAATAAAAAAAGAAAAATCTTGTTCAAACGGAAATAGAAAAGTTGAAGCAATTTATCATCCATATTTTATTTTTGACACAAAGTGACAAATTCAACTGAAAATTATTTTACTAGAATATCATAGTTTCGAATATTCTTTCATAGAGCTGAGAAATTTAAAAGAAAAAAATTCTTATATTTCTGGAGGAAAATTTTAGTTTACCTGATTTTTACAATTTATTACTTATATTGCCAGGCCTTTCAACAAAAGGCTTTTATACATCCTATAGGAAAGGCATGACATTAACAAGTGATTGATCGATAATGTTACAATCCTATTTTAAAATCACAAGAGGAATGTTTGGAATAATCAGCTGAGGGTATTGACGACATATCTGATAGATATGTCTAGATACTAATACTAATATTGTCTCAGATACTAATACTAAATTTCTATTCACGACAACTGGAATGATACTTGAAAACTCCATTGTTAGCATTTACCAGATCAACATGATGCCCAAAGCGTCCCTAGAAATTAGTATTGAACATGCAAATTAATATTAAAATAGATATTTAGCCACAAAATTCATATATCAACTATAAATATAATTTGATTCAATGACGTTAATCATTAGAAAGAAATCCAGAAAATAAATAGAAAGGTAAAATATTGTGGAAAAATTATATTAAATAAGAATTTTCAAGATTTCAAACTGATTTTTGAATTGAATGATTTAATTCATCTCAAAAAATTTTCACATATAAGATATTAGTAAAAGTGATGTAACAAGTAATTCAAAATGCTAATTTACTTTTATTCTTCTGTTTCTTGTTTATTACTAAATTAATGAATATGAAGCAAGTTATATTTTTAATTATTGTTCTCTAATTGAATAAAAATAGAAAATTCGATTGAAAACTAACTCCGAGGTATAAATTTTAGTATATTACAGATGGATTAAAATATTACATGAAGATTTCTATGCCTATTCTTTCTATGTCAAAAATAAAAATCTCATTCTCAATTTTTATTCTGATAAGCAATAGAATATATTCGGTCCTATATATCAACTGATATATAATTAAATATAGATCTTATAATGTGTCCGAAATCCATGAAGAAGTTAATTCACAACTGTATAAATAAATGCAGCTAAATGAATTTTTTAAACATTTTTTGGCGTGTGTAGGAGCTTGCGGCTACTTGTAATAGTGGCACTTTAAATAGAGAGTTTTAAAATATATAATCAGAATGTTCGCTAAGTGTGATTTTTATAATCGGCTCTATTACATTCTTACAGTTAGTGCCAAACCGAAACGAATAGTGATGGATTGTGAATATGCGGTCCGTTTTAAACAGTTAATTGGGTTTTTTTTGGCATGTTCTGATTTAAAATAAGTTAGCTAATCTTCAAGAAACACTTTTACTTATTAACTTTGTCTGTGTATTAAATTTTGTTAGTTTTTGACGAGACAGTGTTAAATAATTTTTGAAGCTGAACAAAATCTTTTTTCTCATGTTTCGTTTTCAGGTGGCAAATCTAGAGTTTTTTTTTTTAGTTTTTTTTTCAATAGAGCCAATAGCATTTTATAAGGTTAAGAATATCATTAACATTTGCTGACTGCAAGCAACTTATCATACTATTTTGATTTATTTCCGGTTCCAACTTGTTTACAACTTCCAGTTTGTAATTCCCTCTTTAAATATTTAAATACATCGAGCACAGGGTATTAAAAAGTTCTGGCTCAGATTACACATCTATAAATTCCCAAACCATAGTTCCAATCTCCCAGACAGCCATTTTTGATATCGCTATTTTTTTTTTTATTCTTAATTATTTTCCATTATTAAAAAATAATTTTATACTATTGAAATTGTTTATAACTACATGGTTTTTAGGCGATGAATGAATTTCCTATTGAGTTTGTGATTCTTTATCTAATTTCGATGTATTTAATATTAATATATTATTTTTTAAATCTATAAATTATTTTTTCGCTTTTTAAAAATTACTATACATTCAGTAAGAAATATTCATAAAAATTCTGAAATACTTCAGAAAAATGGGGACAAATAAAACTAAATGAATTATATATATATATATATATATATATATATATATATATATATATATATATATATATATATATATATATATATATATATATATATATATATATATATATATATATATATATATAGGGTATCAAATATAAAGATATTCAAATTCTGAAAGAGCATATGATCTGGAAAATCGCCTCACTAGATGGAAAGCTAATTTTAACTTTCAAATTCATTTGGAATTGCTGGAACACATCTATGCTTTCTTCGATTAGACTAATTACAAAAGGTTTAGTTCCTTTATATTGTTAGACTACAGGCTCAAGGCGTAGAGTAAAATTGCAGAGTACTTGTAAGGAAGAGCACGTACTTCATCCTATCTACCGACTCTGCCTTAATAGGGCACATAGTATTCTAGTAATTTCTTTTCTTGCTTTCTACTCACATAGTTTGAGTAATTTCATCAGGGTTTTCTCTTTCATGATAGTAACAAAAAACTGATACCAAAATATTCTCAGGAATATATAGAAATTTATTCAGTCTTTAATTACAGTAAATAGTTTTATATATTTTATATAATTTATTATCTAATTAAACTGTTGTTATTAAAATTTTTAATTAAAGCTGCTGCTAAAAGAAAAATACCCATTTAATTTTAAACGAAATCAAATTTGTTCATTGACGTAAAATGTTGCGTTATTAATTGAATCATACATGAGCTTAAGAAAAGAATGCAATGTGCGAATGTCAATATTTAAAATATTACAAGAACAATTGCTCCAAAAGAAATAATTCTAGAACAAATTATTTACTTTTCAGAAGATTAATAGTTATAGTTAATCGTTTCAATATGATTGTTGACAAAATTTATAGAACCCTCTCTCTCCACAACCTTGTTTGATTACAAGTAACTACTTTCAGTTTTCTCCCAAATGACGTTCAATGTGCAAAAACGATTTTAAGAACAGGATTATCTTTTAGTTAGTTAATCTCAAAACATCTTCCAGCAGGTAGTTATAACAGTACATATCGTGTATATTTTAAGCACGTTGTATTTTCAGACTGATAAATGCATCAGTGAACTTGGTGACAACGTAGAAAAGAATTGTAATGATACATCTTTTTTCTTATTTGCATTTTATGTTGTTTATGCCTAATAGCTTAATTGAAGTAATTTGTCATGATAACTAAATCCGAAATTAAAAAGAAAACGAAGTATAAAATAATGATGAATATAGAAAATTATATTTAAAATCGCTTTTCAACTAATTTTGCTGGGTTTTTTCAGCAATGTAATGGGTTATTTTCAGATTTTGTACATCCAAACCATCATCGAATTCAATTTTTTTTTAAGGAGAAAAATTATACAGTACAAAAATGACATTATGTTAGATTAAGTCTTCTATTCTATGCAATGATTAATGTATATTTGTAATAAAACTTACTATTCAGAATATTGAATACTGTAGATACTTCCGGACGTCTAATCTCATTATTATCAAGGTCTTATAGTTTTCAAAACATAAATTGCAGTAGATATTAGAATATTTAAACATAGTTGATACTAAGTTTAAATTATTTGCTTAAAATTTGCATGATTTTGATACACTTTATGCAAAAGAATAAAATCAACTTTTTGCCTTAAGTCTAAATGTTTACATTAAATAATATTAATAATTGATTTATTTTGAAAACAATTGAAAAACGATTATTGAAACAATTTTGGAAACACTTTATTGAAAACAATCGAATAAATATCAGGTCTGATGGCATTTTTTTCCATAGTGGGCTAATGTGTATACACGCAACTGTGAGGAAAGGCAAAATCTAATAGAAATGAAAGAATGTTATATAAAAAAATTGAAATTGAACATAAAATTAATTTAACATTTTAGTTAAATTATTTTGAAACAGCAAATGTATTTTTAAAATCGGATTATATAAATGAATCAAGCGATAAAAGATTTATGCATTTGATAACACTATTTAACACACTGATAAGAGTTTTTGAATAAAAAACGGATTAAAAGCATTTATTTTTTGCATTGTCTAAAAAGTTTATCAATACAAAAATTCCGAATGAAAAAATCAAATAGATTCTTACTAAGAACATCAGAAAGTAAAACAAAATTTTAAATAATTAAAACTTCTTTAAAACTCATTTTGATTTTGTAAATACATAAACAATCGACTCAGAATGGTTGCAAAAAATCTCCAACCAGAAATAGCTTTCCATAAATTCCTTGATTTGAAAATCCTATTTTCAAATCAAGGTGAGAAAATATTTTTAGCTTCTAAAATAAAACGTACTTAAATAAACGTACTTACTTAAATAAATTAGTATTTGAAAAATGCCTTTAGTTATTTAATCCGAAATATATTACCTTTCATAATTTAATGTGATATTAATATAACGCGATTTGCAAATAAATGAAATTTCATGTCAATAGTTCACTTGAAAATCCTCCTAATATTATTTAAATCTGTCAAAATAGAAGAAAGAACATTTTCTCGTCGAACATTTACAGTAGAATTTTTTTAAAAAAGTTTTTTTTTTTTTTTTTTTTTTTTGTTTTAAGAGAAGGCTGCAGCCTATCGTTAAAGATTTATTGAACGTTCGCTTTAAAATCTAGAAAGATTCTATTTATCATTTTTATTACTCCCGCTGACCAAAAAAGTAATTTATGTGGAATACCGATCGTACGTCCTGAGAATACAAATGGAAATAGAATGATTATTGTTCTTTCAGAGAGTAAGAAATAAACTAAGTTATTCATAAGGAAGATATAAAAACAAAATTTAAAGTAGTAAATTCAAACATGGTAAAAAAGTGACAAAATTTCTTTGATTTCTAATATTAAATCATGATTTACTGTTCTGGAAATATATATTAGATAAGCAAAAAAATGTGATATATAGGTTGCAAAAACCAATAAATTACACCAAAAACAAATTTTAGATAGCCCCATTTCTGCATAAATTTATATTATATGTTTGTTCTTTTATTCATTCAAAATACAGACTTTTTTCACGTTTATCCTACGTATGTTGACATTATTAAATTATAATTTACAATTTTGAATATTATATATATATATATATATATATATATATACAAAAGTATTAGAATCAAGTTAATAGGAAAAACAAAAATCAAATAAAAATTAAACCAAAAAAATTATTAAAAAATATTAAAAAAGAATCCGGCCTGAAGACTTTTTCAAGGGTCACCCTCAGGCAGGGATTCAAATAAAGGGATTTTTTCTGTGAGGACATACAGACATAAGCCTAATAATGATTCCTCGTGACCCGAAAAAAGTCTTCAAGCCGGATTCTTTTTTAATATTTTTTAATAATTTTTTTGGTTTAATTTTTATTTGATTTTTGTTTTTCCTATTAACTTGATTCTAATACTTTTGTATCAATTCATCTGTGTTTTAGAAGTAGCTGCAATTGCGCTCTCTAAATACTATGAAGTTCCTTTTTGGTTTTAGTTTAAATAGGTAATAAATTTTAGTTGCGATTTCGAAACTGTTTTGTTTCGTTTTCATTTTAGTTTCGTTTTCAAACTTTTTCTTACTTTAGATTGGTTATATATATATATATATTTATATATATATATATATATATATATATATATATATATATATATATATATATATATATATATATATATATATATATATATATATATATATATATATATATATATATATATATATATATATATATATATATATATATATATATATATATATATATATATATATATATTCTTGGAGAATAATATATTCGTTTTCTTATTCTTTCTACAGTTTATTTTACTTTAGGTATTCAAATTGTAAGCTTTTTTTCATTTTCTTTAATAATTACTTTATTATATATTATTTCATTTCATTCTTCTTTATATGTTGTAGATGTTATATGCCCCTCTAATTTATTATACTTTTTTACTTTAATTCTTTACTAAATAATCAATGCAGTAATTAAAAATAAATTAATAAATAGAAATAATATTTTTCTTAAATCCTATGTTGTCTCCTGAAAGTTGGTATCATGTACTTAAAATTTTTATCTTAGAATGAAGAGAAATTTAAGCATTAGCAAAAAACATGTAATAGTACCCTACAAGGCTATGCATAATATCTTTTTGTGTATTAATATACTAATGTTACTAAATAATTATGTTTTAAGCATTGGTTTAATATGCTTTAAAATATATTAATATCGTTATAGTTTTATCCTGCATGAAAGGGCACAATGTTAGCGAAGGCGATAAACTTTTGTATCTAGTACAATGCAAATTAATCAGATTGATAAGCATTGTGAATATATAACAGCTTATTGATCTCGGTAAATTAATAAAACTTCGAGAATTTTACCTATAATGGCCAATATATCCCTATAAATGTTAAAGCTTCTTTATCTACACCTTTTAATCTTTACATTTATACATCATATTTTATCCATTTACTCTATCCTAAAATAATAACCAAAATTTCATTTTTTTACAACATCTTTTTGTTTTAAATTATAATCCATAAACAAAAAAAATATTATAAGAGTGATATTTATTTTTCAAATTCTCAATTTCATTTTGGAAATTTTATAAGTATTTCACAAACAGTATTTACCCCATATCATTTAGCATCATTGTATAATATAAGATAAATATAAAAAAAAAAACCTCTTTGTACCTATATTGAATAACTTCAATATTCTTCCTTTGGAAAATACTATTATACATCATATATTTTATTATTATCTATCATAATAATTGTTTTAAATTTTTAAAAAACTTAATTTTTTGTAAGCATAAACATTTTTATTGACATTATTTATTAATTAAACATCTTTAAAATATTTTTTATAGATTACAAATGGGAAGATTTCGATAATTTAAATTCTAAACATAATAATGGACTAGTTAGTGCGATTAGTAAACTACTTATAAGAATATTTTAAGTCTATTCATAATCTGAAATGAATTAAAAGGTAGCATTCAATGTATTTAATTTCAAAGATTCTTATTGTACAAAAATCAAATTTTCATCAGTTTATTTAATATATACGAAGTACCACATTTTTATGTAACAGTTTCTTCAAACTGATTTTAAGATAGTAAATTTTCGATCACTTAGATAGGGTAATCAATTCAACATATCTAATTTGAAAAATGTTAGTTATTATATAAATATTAGAATTATAGAAAGGACGAAATGCTTTCATGTTTATCTTAATTCGCATATAGAAAAACTGCAAATCAAAAATGCAATGACATTAAGTAGAAAATCCTTATAATGAAAAAATCAGGACATACCATGTTATTGTACCAATCTTATAGGCACAATAAATTTATACAGATTGGTATGAGAGCAATATAATAAAGACAGTTGCTGCGTATGGATTTCATAAGCAGAAAAAACAAACAACTCTAAAATGGGTTTCAAAATAATATAGGATTATAATTCGTGATTGAAATTAATGGGCTTAAAAGTTTTGTAGGAAAACAGTTCCCTTTAAAATAAAAAGTAGAAAAAAATGGAATTATCAGAAATATATCATTAAACCATTATAAAGCCAGTCATAACAAGTAAATGAAATATAATTATAAAATTCATATTCTATATATTATAATTTAGTAAAAAGAATATTTCAATTATCAAAAAAAATTGATTTTTTACCTAATAACTCACAAAATGTTTGAAGAAAAATTATTGAATTACTTTTTTTATGGAGAATACTTCAACTCTATAAATACGTAAAACCCCGGCAATTTTTTAAGATAACCTCAGGTAATCATATGTTTGTTCAATAAAAAATAACGAAATAAACACTGGAGAAGCTAAAAAGAATAAAAGCATAGATAAAAGAAGAACGAAAGAACTGCTTTTAAAATATGCTTATCTCTAGCTATATGGGCTGGGGGGTCATTTCTTTTTAGATTTGAGAAATTCGATACTGCCGCTTTACATTCATTTGTGTGTTATTTTTCGGGTGCATAAAATCGGTTTTTCTTGGTCTCGCTACTTTTTCTTATTGTTCAATTATGCTGAAATACCAGAATGAGTATTTCCAAACCGTTGGACTCAAGATTTATGCTTGAAAAACAGTGCACTAAAATCTGATATTTTACGTTTAACTCTGCATATTGGGAAAGATAAATCTTTCTGCTTCTGCCTTTAGCAAGATTTTATTCGCTTTATTTTGTCAGTTCCGAAACAATTCATGAAATATGAAAATTCTTTTTTCTTTTCATTTTTTTAAAAATTTGAGTTACAAAATATCAGGTTTCTTTGATTTCTTTAGAACATAAATGGGTCAGACAAAAATACTTTGTGCTTTTTATCTTTATTTCTTTTTTTTTATATAGTGCTGGCCTTTTTTGTATGTAAACAACTCTTCTTCAATATCTCAAAAACTACATCATTATCTAGAATACCCGGAAAAATACTGTAATATCAACAACATGTTTGCTGAAAGTAAAAAAAAAAAAATCACTATATTCTGTATATTTTTATGAAATTAATCAAAATCTGGTGAAAGTTGCCTTTCAAAATATGAAATTCTGTTGACATATTTTGCTTACAAACAGTGATGAAAAGTTCCTTTCAAAAAGTGAACTCTTTATTTGGGAACAAAATGAGAAATCGTGCTTTCACGAACACAATATTAATATTGACATAATATCAGAAAATATTTCATTTGTAAGGATGATTATTAAAAAAAAAAATACATATTGCGACTAAACGCATGCTTTTAACATTTCATCTCTCTCAAAATTAAAATCCGTTAGTGTGAGGTGGAATTTTGAGCAGATGATTGTCATATCAAGTATCATTCGCCTCGCGTGACAGGTGCTTTTAATTACGAATTTCCTCTCAATATAATCCTATCATTGTAACAACTAACTTACTTATTACTAGCATTGCATCAACAAACATATCTCAATATAACTAAACTACAAACGTATCTATGAAAATTGCCTGATATTAATTCTACTCTTTTGTCAACAATTTTCGCCGTAGTTTAATTATTCTGAAACGATAGCACTCAAATACATTTTTATGAAAATTCTGCAAACGTTTGTTTCTATATATTTGGTTTTTATAATACGATTGCACAAGAATTCAATAAATGCTCATCTTTAACAATTTGTCAAGGACTGCGGTGGCTTGGTGGCCGGCTTCAGAACCTGAGGGTTTCAGTTTCGAGACCCGCATCCATCGAAGAACCATAGTGGAAGCGGGTCAGGTGCGCGTTAATTCTGCCGGAACTAAACGTTCTCCCTCTGGTTTAGTGTAGAAGTTCCTCATCATCTGTCCGTGGTTTAAATTTACGAGGTATGTCCCAAAATAGACCAAGTGTTGTTTTAAAACGGTAAGTTAATATAACTAAACTAAAATTAACTAGTCTTCAGTTCACCTTCAAATTATTAATTTCATTTATCATTCATAATAATCCATCAGAAAGGAAAGTTAGCAATTTTCTTATTTTCTTGATGAATATTAGATCACATAAGTTAATACACAATCTTACTGTGATGATATGCAATTTTTTCGGCTTCATCCATTGCATAAGACAAGTCATATTTGTCCCTATTTGGTAACCAACCACACCGGCACAGTAAGTGGAAACAGGAAGATCTAATTGAAAAAGTCTTAATTTGCAGATATTTTGCCCTTATAAACTTCATCACATTAAAGCACATAGCAATTACTTACAGAAATTGATTTTAATTATTATAAGAAATGCAATATCGATACGAGTACTATAACTGCTTTAAGCTGATCTACAAAGGAACAGCAGCGTCTAAAGCCTTTGATGGTTGCATAATTGCTATCTTAATAGATATTAACGCAGCAAATAGGCTTACTAAACTAAGGTTATTAGTTCAACCAACATTCCATTCACTGAATACTGAAGGCAGTCTGATGGCAGCAACATTCCCTCCTCATCTCTGACTGCTATTGACTCGTGAGCATTATGGTAATGGTAAATATATAATATACGCTTGGAATTAATTTGCATTCGCTCTATACATGTTTATACACTTCAGTCCTCTAGAATTGCTTGACTTTGTTCCGCAACAATTAATATTAAATGATGGTAATTTTTGTTTCACTTCACGAAAGGAGAGTATATTTTTTCTAGGTATTGAAAATTATAACCATAAAAATAAATAATCTTAAAACTTGTATAAATTACATTGACATATTTTAATTAATTCATCAAGAGAAAGATATTGCTGATTCTTGCATAATTATCTAGTTGAAATTTTCAAAACAACAATAAAATAGATATATTTAATTAGCATTTGCCAACTCATTGATACATCATTTTCATTTATTATCATGATTAATGCATTTTAGCCATTTTTAACACTATCTATTAGGGAAAAATGCGTCTATTTTCATTCGTTCCAATTTTTCTAAGAATATCAATTTTTTATAAACAAAACAAACTTTAATTTACGTGTGGGTTTATTTATCCAGAGGGCAATAATATATTTTACATATATCATGCAAATGGTTAGTAAAAAAATAGAAAATAAAATTTGGTCATAAAACTTTCAAGTGTTATATTTGTTTTACAAAAGTTGAATAAAATTGTACATTCACAATGCAATTTTAATTCGCATTATACAGGAATTAATAAGATGGATAAAATATATTATTTTACTAACTTTAATTATCGAATATCGCTGGTGAGAATAATTTCCAATTGAAAAGATGTTATCTAAGAAATATATTTTATTTCCATGTGACTTTCTATTCGTATAATTTCATATAATTGAAACTGATTTTTTTTGGGAAAATAGTAAACATCTCTCTCTCTCTCTCTCTTTTTTTTTTCTCTTTTTTGTCAATTATCAGAATTTCTGCATGCAGAACGTCTTTAACAAATTTACAGGGAGGACAGAGTAGATTTTTTTCTTTTTTTTTACTTTTCACAAGAATTATTTTTAATTATTTAATTCTAAAAAAATAGACGTTAGGCATTATTAATTACAGGTTTATTTCATGTCATTCAGGTTTTTGTTACGTAAATATTTTTCAATTTTTTTCAGTTAAGGATTTTTTCTAAATAATTTTAATTTTTTTTTCAGAGTATACAATGTGTGTTTTAAATTTTTACGTTGAGTCAATTATAAGTATACGACATTGTATAAAATATTTTTATACTTTCATTTAGTAAAAAATAGCCCTATATAGCGTTTTTATTTTTATTTTCCATTATAATAAGTGATTATGTTTTTTTTTCAATCCTAAATTTGCTCAATAATTTAATCTTTCTTTAATACACCTATCTGTCTATATCCATATACATCTAAGGTGTGTAAAATTCTTTTTGGATTCGATATTTTTGCTTTGTTTTTCATAAATATGACGATTAGGATTCAGAAAATTTCAAAATTACTAAAAACTAATAATCGTAAAGGAATACATGCTTATATTTCATCATTGCTTCAAGGGGATATACTATTTCAATGCAACCACGTCTTCAAAGATTTCATCATTCCCCATTATATTTCTGAGAAACATCGACATTGATTCCAGAGTATAGTATTATTTATTAGCATTTAATGTAAAGTATTATTATTTATTAGCAATTAATGTAAAGCATTTTATGGCTATCAACAATTTCGCATATTGTTACTTGATTCCTTGTTCGTCAATGTGCATCTAAAATTGGTTTTAATCATGATTTAATTTTCGTTCTATCATTTCTTTATTTTAGAAACTAGAAAAAAAGGAGTAAACAATGAAAAGTTAATCATTGAGATAATTTTTAAGCAAGCTAGAATGTTGGTCAACAATCTTTGTGTAGTAAGAAACATGATAGTTATTTTTCTTATTCATTTTGTAAAATAAACTTGCATTCTAATCTTGATTTTATATTATTATCTATAATTCTTTTAAATTGTTAAAAAATACAGTACATTATTTCAACCCTCATGATTTTCAGTTCTTATGTTTCTCTATACAAAACAAAAAGTAGATCGATGCTGGCTTTCTCAAATTCATTTCAAAATAAGTAATACCAAAATTGCAGCTAAAAATTATATGCTAACTTCACATATATTTTTTAACATTTTAAAAAATAACATTTCTAATCTGAACGAAGAACTGATTTCTTTCTATAAATGTTTCATAATTTCTGAAATCGTCATTTTTTTTAAAAAATCTGAGAAAAACGGTTTCAAAAACCAAAACAGTTTCACCAGCCCCATGGAAGTAATCCCATAATTCTTTCCATAATATTTTTTATAACAATCAGTATTATTTCTCTACATTTTATTATTACTCTTGTAACTTTTTATGTAATTCTTCATTTAAGTGGCAGGTAAAAATTTAGGATCTTGCTCTCTGATTCGCATTCAGAAATTTATGCCTCCTATCATAAAGGGAGAATAAAAAACTCCTTAATACCGGCATGAACATAAAAACGTTCCTTTCTTTCATTTATTTTTCACGCCCGACGGCTGGACTGGAGAATACAACTTCCTATGACTCGAGGAGATTCAATAGGAATTTAGGAGTCGGAAGAGGCTCTCTTAATGGGGCCTCTATTTCCTTTTACGACACCAGAGACCGGATTTTACGAGGGCCCCTTCTCGGCCCCTCTGGCCCTTCCCCTCGAAATGGAGGAGAAAGTTGGCAAGAGTCAATCTTTGGTACGTGATCCCGTCATTTTAACAAAAGATTCCGCCGCCTAATCCTCCTTCTTGCGCAAAGTACTCACTGTTCATAAAATCGTGGGGTGACAAAATTCCAGGGATGGTGCCGAGTTAAGATACTTTGTTGGGTATAAAATCACGTCTGGACAGAAAAAAAAGGCTTATCGATTTTCTCTAAATGTCGAGGACCAATAAACGATGATTTTAAATGTTTTATTTTAACCGCTATTATCTTATATATTATTATTATTATTATTTTATTTGTAAAAATGTAGCTGTTTTGCAGTTTGCAAAAAAAAAAAGGAAGAGATATTAATACCAATTTTACGAACAGATTTCTGCAATATTTTTATAGAATTACAGAATGGTAAAAATCCCTATAATTATATGCAACTGTCTGCAGGTCTAATTTTTAATTTTTAAAAATGTTTTTGGTTTCAATGGTGTAGCCAGAAGAATTTTTTTAAATATACAATGGCCTTCAATTTTCAAAGCTAAGCCTGATTTTTGGGTCTGATTTGTAAACACATAGACATAAAAATGTGAAAATTGAAAAATATTATTCATAAAATAGTTATACTTCAGAATTAAATTGTCACTTCATTTTACAAAAGCCAGTTTTGTGGAAAAAGACATAGAAAACAATTACTAACAAAGTAAAGAAGTAAATTATGAAAAATATTAAAATGTGTCCTCCTGTAACTGTAATTCTTTGAAGGTATCAATATTCCATATTTTCAAAAAAGTTGTTCAATAAGGAAGCAAAAACCACTCAAGGTGAAATACTTACTGTATTCATGGAGAAATCCCTTATGACAACCTCAAGTGAGTATTTGAAACCACCACCTGCCTTCCCATTGTGTCGGTCTTAAATCTAGATATTGAACGGAATATATTCGCTTCTTAATCCTCATGACATCTTCGACTAAGAGATGACAATGACAACTCGGAGATGTCAAGCATTATCTTTCTTTAGGATGAATTCATTTTAAAAATCTGCAGCGTATCTTCTGGCATGTCGATCAAGGATCTCAATTCGAAGGATATGCTTTTTTTTGTATACAGCCAACTACCCAGCTACCATACACCGCTGAATGAAACAGTACTAACATGATTTGTTGTTGCTGACTGCTGTCTTTAACATAAATCGTCAATAACACCGACCGATTCACCTAACTAACATTCACTTTGAGGCGGTTAGCCCCAACCATAAAGTGGTCAACCTCCGACCTGCCCCTTCGTCTTCCCAACAACCTATCATCCTGTTAAACAAGGAGTAGGCCACCACTTTAAGAAAATAACCTCAAAATTCTCAATATTACTCCAAATCCTTGTTTCCCAATAAATGCAATCCAAACAATTTAAAACTTTCAAATAATTGGCAATAAAATGATAATTTTTATCATCATCAGAAGATAGGTAAGAGTAATGCTTGCATGGAAAATCGTCGAGTCCGGAAGGAATGATCAATCCATAAAGAATCAATATGATGATTGAAATATATTCCAACCAAAACAAGTAATTCTCCTCTCCTTTGCATTTTAAAATATTATTTATAAAATGTGATTAGAAGAAAAACTGTTGAAAATGTTTTTAAAAAAAGTAATTTTGCCTTTCCACCAAGCATTTTGATCCGTCTACATACTGAAATAAATTTGTTGTTCCGAACTGTTAGGCTCGAACTCCATCGTTTCATTTCAAGAAAATCAAAGCAATTATTATCATCTTTATAAATTGTATAATACTTATCATCTTCGTTAAAATATATGATTTTATTCCTATTTGATACAAATCTACAGTCCCCTAACAATTTATTAAGATAAATTTTTATTTCTTTCTGTTGAAAATGTATGAAATTAAATACCTAATTTGTATTAAGAATGTAAATAAATAATTTTACTTCATGCTTTGAAAGTGAAAAAGCACTCATTATTTGAGAATGAAAGTTTATTCTTACTAAATGAAGAAAAAATAGAGATTATTCAACAGAAATTTCAAATATGTTTCTGTATAATATTTGCTTCTTATTCTGAGCAAGAAAAAATTGCTTATTTTATGTAAACCCTTTAGGTAATTAAAGGAATTTTATGATTTTAATTAAATCTGAAAGAAAAAGTCTTTTATACAACATAATTGCTGCTGTGGAAATGAAAAAACCCATTCTATTACTGTAAGACTTAACATGAAAATAATTTATTGTAAAATCATTTATTATAGTATTTCACATTAATTAAACTTTAATCCTGTTTTATTTGTATAAGTGAGAGTCGCGTTACTACAAATATACATTTTAAAAATCATTTTTGCTCTTTATATTTCTAGGAAATTACTTATTTCAAAATAATCATTCATTATATTTTATAAAATCCCCTTTATTAGACCTAAATTTTACTTTAATACAGTACATTAATCAGAAAAGTCGAAATTTAAAAAGAATTTATTAATTTCAGATAAAATGCTTTTTAATGTAAGAAAATTTGCACAAGCATCTCTCTTGATTACATTGTAAGCTATTCGAAAAAATCATGTTTGTAAAGCTTATAGTTAAATCACTTTCAGCCAAAAAAGGAAAAAAAGATACATCTTCCTCTTTGTAAATATTAATTTTCGGGAGATAATGCATTTAAAAATTTTTCATTTTATTAAACATCAAACTGCAAAGTAATATATTAATTAGAATTAATTTAAAAGGAGGCTTTTTGACGATATATTAACATGTAATTTTTTTTAATTTTAAAAATTGAGTAATTTTTGAAAAGCCGTTTTAAATACTAAGAATTCTTTTAAGACCTTCATGGGGTGTAGCATCAGAAACATCATTAAATAAATTTTAAACTTGCGGGTGTTCAAGAAATTAAAGAAAGTAAAATTAGCTTTTTAAAATATAAAACCGTGATTTATTAGTCAAAAAACACAAAAAAAGAACAAAAGTGTAAACAGGATGGCTTAGAACGAAAAAGAAGTATCGCAAAATTAGAAATATATATATATATATAATTAGTAAAGCAAAGAAAACCAAATTAAAAAAAGTGCCGTCAAATTTCTGTTTATATTTCTCTTTATAATTAAAAATTAAAGGAACATATATAATAATTTATAATTTTTAAGGTCATAAATCAGTATTACTTATTCCCTTTTTTGCCTACATATCTTAATATTAAAAGAAATGTATCTCAAAAAGTTGTCATAAAAAAATTCATTTTTTTAATATCCAGATAATTGGATAATATGTGAATAAGTTGAATTTTGTAAAATTATCAAGAAGATTTGTAAGATGGAAATATTATATAAATAATATAATACATAGATGTTTTAATTCCATATATTATATTATTTATATAATTAATGATAAATATTAGAAATAATAATTCTGCATGTTAATTTACATAATGTAAAAAAATTCTTTAAAATACTTTTTTAAAAACATAACAATACCAGTCATTATGAATTCCCTTTTTACCTTGTAATAAGATTCACTTATATTCAATATTTGATTCAAAAGAAAAATAATTCTGATAATGTAGGCATTTAATATTAGTCACAAAATTACTTATTTTTACTAGCTTAACATTCATAATTGTAGAGCATATTTATTAATTAATTTAGTATGATATGGAAGAAAACGATAATTAATATAAAAATACAAGCCATAGTCAAAATAAAATTGTAGAAAGAGCAAAAAATTAAGAAAAATTATTAATACGAATTAATTTTGAAATAAATTAATAAGTACAAAAATAATCAATCTATATTCAAATCATTAAAATTATTTATTAAAATTCATTATTATTTTATGTTTTTCTAAAGTATGAATTTCCATAGCCCAATATTCCAAAATTTTGAATATCTTATCTCAATATAAAAAGAAAAGAAAAAAAAATTGTGTTCATTTTCACTGATTTTATTTCAACAACAACAAAAAAAAAATAGTACTCAATTTTTTTTCTTGTTCACTACTGACATCGTTCATGAAAATAAATATAAATGTTAAAATGCTCTTAAGTATTCATTCAGTGTTAATGAATAAACCCATTTCAAAAACATTTTTGAAAATATAGTAATATTTTTTTGTGCGACTTCATAGTCGCTAAAAAGAAATCTATAACTTTTTTTATAGAAGGAACATGTTTCTCAAATAGCATACCAATTAGACCCATAACAGATACAAATTTTCAATAATAATCATGCCCCAAATCAAATTATACCAATGAATCCCATTGAAATTTTAGTCAATTTATTCGCATACACATGGATAGAAAAAAAATTTCAAAATAGTATTTTGTAACTCGATAATGCTCATTAGTATGAACCTCATTAAAATGTTGGCATTCATTTTTTATTTTTTAAGATTGCAGTATTTTCTTAATATATTCTTCAGAGAAAAAAAATAAGAAATATCAATATGTATTTACAATAATGAATAATAACTTTATCAAGCATTTTACAATAACACATATACAGGGTGTTCATTATTTATTGTCGGGGTTTCCGTACCTCATAACTTTCGAATAAAAAAATATTACGAAAAAACCGATTACGTATTCGTAAATTACAACTCAAAGAATTTTATTAATGATATTAAAGTGTAAAGCTTGCACAATTTGCACTTTATAGGCATTCAGCTGAAGGCGATTCTTTCAGTTTTACTTTACGAATACATAATTCTTTGAGTTGTACTTTACGAATATATAAAATTCTTTGAGTTGTAATTTACGTATTCATAATTCTTTGAGTTGTAATTTACGTATTCATAATTCTTTGAGTTGTAATTTACGAATATATAAAATTCTTTGAGTTGTAATTTACGCATTCATAATTCTTTGAGTTGTAATTTACGAATATATAATTCTTTGAGTTGTAATTTACGTATTCATAATTCTTTGAGTCGTAATTTACGTATTCATAATTCTTTGAGTTGTAATTTACGAATACATAATCGCCTTCAACTGAGTGCCTACAAAGTGCAAATTGCGCAAACTTTACACTTTAATATCATTAATAAAATTCTTTGAGTTGTAATTTACGAATACGCAATCGGTTTTTGCGTAATATTTTTTATTCCAAAAATATGAAGTACGGAAACCCCGACAATAATTAATGAACACTCTGTAATTTTTTCACATTTTTGGCTGACGCCTTCTTTTTATATATGTTATTTATTAAATATCTTTAAGTCAAAAACAAATAGTTTCTTAAGATGTGTTAGTAGATAATGAAACAATTTGCCTTCCGTACTCTGACGAATATTCGGAGCTGTCCGAACATAGCTACGACTGAGACTTCAAAGATTATGCCATATTACAGTAAGTCAAATATGAAACAATATTAATTATTGGAATGGTCCATTATAATCCCCATTTCTATTCCCACTCACTTCTCGTAATTACGGCATTCCATCGTTCGTCTTCGTAATACCGTGCAACGCAATCCCGTTAATCTACGACTATAATCCTGGGATCTAATCTACCAGGCTGCAATGCTCTGACGAAACTAAATTAGGCTTCACAACAGGCCGAGCACAGATTTCGTAGATTGTAGATTTAGCGATCCACTGTCGTTGGAAAGCAAAGCTTGCTCTATACATGCAGGGCCATAAACTGTTGCATTAATTTATTTGATAATTAGAATCAGTATTTTAGAACAAGCACATAGATCGACTTTAAAGGTTTTAGTTTATTGTTATCTAGCAACATTATTTTCAACTTAAGCTAAAGATTTTGATACAGAATGCTAATAAGATTAAGAGGATGAGATAAATAGTTTTGGAAACGGGCTGATATATTCTGTGAAAATATATATCGTTCAGGACTTGTATGGAATAGAGCATCAAGGGAATTAAAATAATTATAGCTTCTAAAGTTATTATAAGATAAAATTATTTTAGAAATTCAGAGCCATGGTCTCAACTGGAAATTATTTATCACAGATCATGCATTTTGTTTCTCTGACATGACAGCAATGATTTATCAATTTTCTTTTAATGCTTCTTTTGAATAATTGCCAAGTAAATGGAATACACAATTTTAATAAATAAATTCTTAACCAATTCTTTTTATCTTAATCTAATGCCAAGTCCATTTTTAATGCATAAAAAATATAACCGTTAATTTGAAACCTTCTTTTATAGTTTCATTAACATGTCCGCACAGAATTGTCCATGACTTGGAAGTTAAATTTATTGAAACTATGTGAAAGATAATTATAATTTAGCGTGTGTGATTGTTCCCTGATAATGGTATTACTTGATGAACTATAAAGGATAAAAATTTGAATAAATAAATGAAAATGAGGACACATTAAAAAACGAGTATTAATCAATGAAATTAGACAGTTTTAGTATATTGAATGTTCTTTATATTTAAAATAGTAAGGATGAACCACTAGCCTATTCAAACCATTAGAACTATAACTTTGTTTCATAGGAAAACGATAGCTTCGAATGTTTGTCATCATGCTTCAGATATCCTGATATTCCGAAACATACATTGGAATTGTATTGAAATAAGATATATATCTGAAATAAGATACCCCAAAAACGCTTTCGGCTAGAATAATAAAATTTGGTATGCAGTCTTAACACCATATCTGTATATTGATATTAAAAATTGGAAAGCTATAATTGAAGGTAAATTTGTCAACCTGGCCACATGAATATATACATATGGCCATATATACATTGTGTTATATGAATACAAACATATAACACAAAAGGATATAAAAATGAAATTCGGCATATAAATTTATCACTAGAAGTGGGGAACTGCATTAATTTTGGACTAAATCTCTTGGTGATTTATATATTCCAGTCAAGATCATTAAAAAATGCAACGGCTTACATACAATTGTTGTTTCTTATGGCACTTGCCATAGACAAGCCCCGCTGTTATGAAGACAGCGATTTTAAACCGGTGGGGGGAGCATCTCTTGTTTATTTTTAGTAGCTCAAATAGGGCCAAGAGTACGACTTTGCTACTCACGCATCACTCATTCGCTTGCACAACCCTTTTTTACAGGAGGGCACATTCACACAGATGTGTGAATGTGCAACGGAAGAACAACCATCCCCAAACCGGGACTCAAATCCAGGACGCCCAGATCACGGGGAAGACGCGCTACCGCTATGCAAGGACGCCGGCGCTTACATAATAGAAATTTGTTATGAAACCTCGCGGCCAAAATTATAAATCTGAGTGAAAGCCTGAATCCAAACAGTCAAAATGTAGGAATTTAAAATTATTATTAATTTGTTATTAGATTACAGCAGAAAATATTCCTTGAATCGTGAACGGTGTTATCACTCTATTAGTATAAAGGCTTAACAACATTGTTACGATACTTTTACGATGTTGTTCAGTATTCAAAGTAATGAACAACACTGTGAAGATATTGTGCGTTTTCTCCAGTTAATAGTTCGATCTTGTTTATGGACCGACGTGACTTTTGATGGCTTTCCGTTTCCCTACCCACTCAACCCCCAACCAACCCTACGTCCAGGGGATGAAGAAGAGGATAAAAACTGAGCAGATAGAAAGTTGTTTGACTAAAATACAATGATAATACTCTTGTTGATTTATTTTTAGTCTAAAAGATATCACGAATTACAACTGTAAAACTCCTCAAGCTTGTGGTGTGTTTTTCTAATAAACAGAAACCAGAACATAAGTTTTACTATAAAGTTTCTCTAACATTTTTTTTTTTTCTACAGCTCATTTTACATTTATCAGTAAAAAGATTATAAACATTACTTTAATTAATTTTTATATCAGTTACCTTACTATATGGCTCAATTTATAAGAGTTTCACCATTAAATCAAGTTTCAAGTCCATTTTAGTGTGTACAATTCCTTCCAAAACTATAAATATTATTCTTTTATATTTTACTTCTGTAATTATATTAAGGAGAGCGAAGTATAGTTCCTCAATTTTTTGACAAGCCAATAAGAATTCATTTACTTGGATTCCCTTCTATACATGAGAAATTGACAGGTGAAACAATTTTCAGTTTTATGAAGCATCGAAGATGAATCTACTGTAATACAAGATGGTACTGACTATGAGTTACCAATTAACTAATTTCTATAGTATTTCATTTAATAGAATTAACATATCATTTTATATTCTCATTTCTTTTTATGTTTGTTCTTATGATTGTTCCATTTTTGTATTTAATTTGATATAATAAAACTTATTTCATAACTCAGTAGAATCTAAGGTATACAATAATCGAACCGAAATAAAGTAGTTTGACGTTTACTAAGTTCAAGAGTAAGCATGTTTAATATTAAAGTGCAGAATTAAGGATGTTATATAATAGATTCAAACCAATTGTTATAATTTAATCCGATAGACACATATATTGCTTAGAACCTGTCCGATTTTGACTTTTTTTTCTTTTTTTTTTTTTTTTTGCTAAGTAAAAAAAAAGCACATAAAGGAACGTTTAGAATTTCATTATAAATCATTTTCTCGAAATATACCATTCATTTAAAAAGAGGAATTACAATAACTTAACTCTCTTCAAACTACTTTAATTTTTTGCTAAATTAAAAAGTAATAAATTAACTAATTTACATAATTACGGAATGAATTTTTGTATACTTATTCTGACAAAACTTACTCCAAAAGAGTATAAAGTCAAGAAATTGATTAGCGGAAGGAGAATATATAAAAAGAGCCGCCTCCGAAGGAGCAAATGTCCTCACTCCTATGGGTCCATCTGATTAAAATAAGATTATCTACAAGCACTGCCAAAACTTTGGAAATAGCCAATAGATAAATAAAACAGCACAGAGAATAGAAGCCCTCGCTTTTAAAACCCTAAATAATGCACTTTTACACACAAACATAAAATAATAGAAATGATAATTCCAAGGATAAGAATGAAAAAATAAGAATGATAAATCCAAGGATAAGAATGAAAAAATAAGAATGATAAATCCAAGGATAAGAATGAAAAAATAAGAATGATAAATCCAAGGATAAGAATGAAAAAATAAGAATGATAAATCCAAGGATAAGAATGAAAAAATAAGAATGATAAATCCAAGGATAAGAATGAAAAAATAAGAATGATAAATCCAAGGATAAAAGTTGAATGCAGATTAGATAAAATTTACATAAGAAAAGGTTACACAAATATACATGTACTTTTATTATACACACATATATCACATTTAGTTACACATCACAGTCCAAAAAAACAGAAGAAACATAAACACACAAAAAGAAATGGCACACACTAAAAAAGAAAAACGACAGTCACAGAGAGAGACCAAAATACCAAACAAAGCCAAAAAAAGGAAGAAAAAGAAAAATGGGGGGGGGGGGCAATATCCAATATCATAACACAGAAAAAATTAAATCGTCTTAGACTTCAAAAAAGCTTGTTAATTAATTAATTAAATTTACATCTAATTAAACTTTAAAAAATTAATGGCTTTCCTATGGCACAAACAAAGAGACATCTAAATAACAAAAGAAATAAATTTTTAAAATTTCCTTAAAAATCATTATCCAAAATATTTTAGACATTCTAAAATTAGTATTCTATGCCGTAAAATGCACTACATATCGCTGTTATCTTTCTGTAAAGCATTTTGAAAGTGTAATTCGTATTAACAAAATATTTGAATATTATTATGAAAATTAACAAGATTTCGAAAAAGCTAATTCAGAATACCTTTGAAGTACTTTAATTTTCATTAAAGAAGTTGTTTCTGATAAATGGATTCACAAAAGTCTTTAACGACGTTAATGATAATGGTTTTACTTTCATCTTTGAATTAAAACATCTAAACAATTTAGTTTAGCTTTGTTGCTTTTCCTAGCCAATGTGACTTTCTCTTAAAATCCATTATTATTAAAGAACTGTAATTAACTAAAACTTCAAATACTGTCATAAACACTGAATTACGAAAAGAAGAATCTCTTTTGGAGCTTAATATAAGTTAAAGTTTGTAAAGTATGAAAAAAAAACATTACTGGCTGAAAATGAATCATTAAAAGAAATCATTTGAAATTATTATGCTAATGGTGAACGGAAAAGTAAATAAAATTTAAGCTGAAATTGAAACAAAAAATAATTTCATTACCCATAAAACCCAAAGGAAACATTTGAAAGAAGATATGAGCAATTTGTGGCAACTGGTTAATGTTTCCTATATCCGGCATAAAAAATGACAAACAAAACTAATGGTGATATTATTTTTACCGGAGTAGCATTTAACAAAACAATAAATGCGCGATTTACTCATTTTTAAAGTCACTAAGTTATTTCAAATAATAATTGACTTTGGAAAGTATCTTATTATAGTTTTATATTTTTTTCAAAAATGAAAATTTGCTTAATTTAAGAAAAAAAATGATTTTTTTTTATGAATTTACCAACTTTGGACAATGATGGTGAATTTAGATTATATATATTACTAAATAGCTACTTTTGAGACTAACTAGTTCTCCAAGATTAAGGATTACTAAAAAGTTCAGTTATATTTTTTATACCTAACCTGTCCACAATGGCTTCCTTGTTAAAGTGTTTTTAGACTTCGCTATCTGAAAGGCTTTTTATTCAGTTCTAAAAGCATCATAATGTGGTTTCTATGGGCCTGTTTAAATTTCTGTCATATCATTTTTGAACATTATTTTGGAAAAATAAAAAAGAACAACAAAAGTTTTAACTTACACGTATTCAATACTGCTGAATTGAAAGTGACTCTTACAAATATAGGAACAGAAGGCACTCTCGCTCAGCATTGACATTTTATTGCTATTATGGGATTTGTTTCTAAATTTATGAAATATCTCCGTCGATTATTGACTGGGGATAAGGTATTAATTTTGGTATCTGGTTTCATGTTCGATATCCGATCTCGCCGAATAATCGCTGTGTAATGGAGTCTGATGTGTGTCTGTCGTGGGGAAATGTCTTCCCACTTGTATTATGTGGAAATTTTGATAGGAGATGTTATATAAGGTGTCGACCTCGTCAATTGACCATGGTTCAACATTACGAGGTTCGTCCCAAAATACCTTTAGTGCTATGCTTTATAATGGGACGTTAATATGAATAAACTTAACTCAGAGGCATTTAATCAAGAAATAAATCAATCAGAAATCAATCTGACTCAAGAAAATGTTTTTTGATATAATTGCATTTGTGTTTTTTGATATAATTGCATTTGTGTTTTTTGATATAATTGCATTCAATTTAAGAAAAAATTTGTGGCAATTATCCATTAGTTAAACAGCCAAAAAATGTTTTTCTCCTCGTAACAAAACAAAATAGGAGAAATATTATTGGAATGTTATCTTTAGAAATCCTAATTAATAGAAAATTGTTTTAACTAATTTTTGTAGATTGTATGTATGCATCAAACTAAATACGTACGTAGAGTTCAAATTTTATATACCAAATACTATAATCCTGTCTTTATTCAATATTTCCCATTTAGTAAGATGAGTAAGGTTGATTAAATTGACATACTTTTGATTTTTTTCCTTCTGTTATTTAGCTTTTTCAGATGATTTTTAGATAAAAGTTCCAAGATTCAGTTCTAAGAAGGAAACAGACATATAAAGAAGTATTATGATGTATATTTAAAAAAAATAAAGTAAAAGTGGTCTCCGTTGTGCGTGGTCCGTTCTGGTTTTTAGAGATTTACGTAAAATGGTATGGTTAAGAGATTTGATTGACAAATTTGTTCTAAGATGAATCGAAATTATTTTTATGTGCCCATGTATCTTGATAACATCACACAAAGATTTAATCAAATACATCTACTATTTGCTCTTAGATATAAGCTGGACATTGTCGAGCCAGGAAGTATTGATTTCATTAAAATAGAGGTTAAAAAGGAACATGGGAGAGGAGATATTTACATTTTATTCAACAATACAGTCAACTCAATTTTAAGCGGAATTAGGTGTCGATAATTAATCCATACACAGATAATCCATAAAATTGAGTTAATCGTATGGACAATAAACAGTACATGAATTTCGTATTAAATCAAATTTACAAGCAGATAAAAGAAACGAAAGAAAATGTATCTACCAAATGCCAAGGCTTGAACAAAGTTACCCAGATATAGCTTACTCATTTCATATCATCCCTCTACTGAGTAAAATAGTCTAAAAGAGTTAGTCTAATGTCGAATTATATCTGGCCTTGTTTGATACTTAATAGAAATTAGAATCAATTATATAGTAAACTTTCTGAAAGGCAGATTAGAAAGAATTCCATGTATTGATAAAACATTTGATTTATGGAGGGACAAGCGGCTCAGGAAACTAAAACTGATAGACATTATGTTGATTTTTTTCCATATTTAGAATTATTTATAAGTGGTTTGGAAACTTTCGACAAAATGATATGATTGAATATGATGATGAACGATCAGTAAGTCTCATTATATTACTGTTCAAGAAGTTATTGTTACAAATCACATTGTTAGAAGACTGCGAATACATGAAATTGTTAAAACAATGGGTATTGAAATGACAATTTACATAATATTTTACATAAGAATTTACACATAAAAAGAAATTCTTCACATTAGGAGTCCATTCTAAATATTCATACTGCTCATTCTAAATCAATGTGATATTGTGAGAAAAGTTTGGAGATCTTTCAATGAAATTTATACAGATAGCTGCATGGTTTCATAATAGTAAGTGTAACTTGAATTCATAACTATAATTCAGAGGTAATGAAATAAAGCAAACAATATAGTAAATAAGAGGAATTTTTTTTCTCTACCAGATTAATGTATCATTTTACACTTCTTCAGTAAGCAAAACTGCACATATAAGTTACCTAACAGACGACAGAAATTTCCAGCACAGTTCGATAATTTGACAGTTTGGCAAATTCCTCATATAGTTTTTAATTGTTATTTTTGACATCCATTCCCAATAAATGCTTCAAATAAACTTTTTATTCAATTCAAGTTTGACACATTTGGCGAATAGTGTAAATTATCAGAGCTATTTCCCAATAAATTTTTCTTGTCAAGTTATACAAGTTCACTTTTTACTGTAAATTATTTTTAACTTAAAATACCTAAGTCATCACTTGCACTTTCTTTCAGAAGTAATGTTACACTTCAGAAGAAGATGTTACACGGCTTTGGCTACTTCAGAAGAAGATGTTACACGGCTAAAATATATTATCCAGTTAACAACTGAGAGCGTATGAATTTGAAATATGTATGAGCGCGATGAAATATGTATTTTTACCAACTTATAAAGAAAAAGTGCAAACGTATTTCTTATTATAGCTTTAATTAGGATATCATAGGCTTTTATATATCTGTAATCCGAAAAATCATCAAATTTAAGTTTTAATTAAAACAATTTTTACAACAGTCTAATTATTTTGCATGTTTTCCTTTATATTATATCCATTTTAAAACAATACAAAATGCCCAGAAAAATAATAAACAAGTTGCTAATATTCGTGCTTTTAATTATGAATTTAGAAAGAAGTTAATGAATTTTTGAAAATGAATGCACTTAAAGGTAAGATTCTTCTGTTTTTAACAAAGTTTACAAAAATCAAATTTTTGCTGAAGTTACGAAATCACTGAAGTTACTAATAAATTATATAAATGATTTTACTTATTTTATTCTTATTTATTTGGATTCCGCAAATGAGTGAACTGTTATCCATAATTTTAAACCCTCCACATTTGTCATGACAAAAATTTGAGAATATCTTTTTCCACATTAAAAAGTATTAAAACCCATTGTGAAAGAAGTTATAATTCATAAAGAGGCGTAGTTTTCGATGAAACATTTCCTCTAAAAGATCTTCCTACAATAAAAAAAATATCAAAATCAAATAAATCGTTACTGCAAAATGTTCAAATAGAATTAAATGATGATGCGTACATCATTTAAATCTACATTCCTTTTAGAGGTATTTAAAAACGATTTGAATCCTTAAACAGTCACATTAATCTTCTTTTACATGTAACTAGATGTAATTTATTGAATTTGGAATGAAGTTTTTGCGAAATCCTTTCCTTCTTTTAAACAACTGAACATGATTCAATTTAAAGAACTTTTAGAAAGTAGGTCATTTAAATTCGAATCTATTAACCATCGAATTCCCTATAGGATTACACATCTCTAAGTAATCAATTAATGTGTGCCAAACCTGAGAATTTGAGTATTGTTTTTTTTAATTTCTCAATTACCTTTAGACATGTTATTAGTATATTTTCCAAATGGTTTAGTTCCTTTTATGTTTCATTCGGGGTAAAATCCGGAAAAATTTCAAATTTTATTTAAAAAATAGCTCAAATAAAAATCTAATTAATCAGATGTTTCCTCTCTTCAGAGCTCGAATTTGAATATAAAGATAATACTTTTTATTTCCACAAGGTGGAAATAAATTTTCAGTGAAATTGTTCTAGATTCATTTGATGCAATTGTGGTGTGAAACTTTAATTCGGAAATTAATATTATAGAAAAGCGTCATATTTATTATCATCATATTATAAATCATTATTCATGTGCTGTAGAATTGATTGGTTTCTATGATGTTTTTTATTTTTATTTATTTATTAAAATTTTGGCTGCCACGTTGACAAGAAAATTTTAGCTTCATTTTTTTAAATGAAATATGTTTTATAAAAAAATCCGAATATTGAAAACCAAGAAAAAAACAAAACACATAAACTGATATGCAAGATCGCCATACAAGTGAAATGCCGGATAGCAGAAGCAATCTTAATACAATAAGTAAATGCAGGAATAAAAATAATAATATTTTTTTTTCATAAAAATCATACCATTAATGATTTAGGATGCTTTTACATACTAAAAAAAACATTTGCTTTTCTTTATCATATACAAAGCATACAAAGGGGAAGTATTATAATCATAAAAAATACAAGCTGGCGATTTTGACAAATTTCTATATTTCAGACATTCCTCAGTTTAAAAAAATACATTTCTGGAAATATGTCTGTCTGTTTATGAATACGATAATTCAAAAACGTTTCGAGCTAGGCGAATGAAATTAGGCATGTCATCTTTATGTGAAATTTGTTGTCAAATCTAAAAATTGATTCAACGAAATTCTGTTAGAGGAAATCTGTCTGAAGAATTGCCCGAATAGGAATTAACACAATAACTACAAATAGTAGAGAGCTAAATGGATAACATTTGGTACGCAGATTTAACATCTAAAGTTAATAGATTAGAAGCCATATCCGTGTAGAGATTGACCATCTGTCGGTATGTACATTCATAACACCTGTTAAGCGTTTACTCAAAATGTAATGGCTTATATAAAAGAAATTTAACATGCGATTTTGTGATTACAGTTGTAGTTATGGGAGAAATTTTGGATTCAATCATAAGGAAAAAGTCCAAAATACATATTCGATGTTCCAGTGCTTGTGCAATAACAGCATTCCCGCATACAGAAAATCTGTCGTTTCATCAATAGAATGCGGTGCACCAACACAAAAGCACATTTATCAGAAAATATGCGGGAAAATTTTGGGGAGAAGTTCTGAGGTAATATGGAAACTCATATTACCTCAGAGTCATTGCTTTTAAATAGAATATGCTTTCCAAACTGTTAATTAATAACATCCTATCCATGTGACTTATTCAATCATCAAATATTTCGGCAGGTCAAATTCATTTATATTAATATTATATTAATATTCATTCAAAAGATCTTGAATCCACATGAATCAATATGAATACAAATCAACATGTGTTCCGAATTTTCGCCACCAGGGGGCACACCTATAACATGTTTATTAGTAGAACGATGTAAGTTGGTTTTGTATCTATCTGTCTTGCGATGTCCTGTGGTGTGCATGAAAAATATATGTATGTGAATGTGTAAAATTTGTATCGTCCTTTATTGTATTCGAAACATGAACATTCGTAGGAAAATGTTGGTGCATCGGCAGAGAATGTGGAAAGTAAAATGCGTATGGACGGACTCGAAACGAAAGTACATTCGTTTTCCCAGTTCAGGGTAAATTATGTTTTGATGCTTCAGAATATTATTGAAGTGCTTTATCCAAACATTTCATTTGGAATATGACTTAAGAATTTTACTGGATATCCTAATTATTTTGAAGTAAGTAGCGTTTGCGGTGCAACAGATGTCAGCTGGTGGGGTATGTAGTTGAAACTTTGCTATTCTTTTTCTGCTGAAAGCTATTGAAGTGAAATAGTTCTTGTTTAGGAATTAGTTGTTTCAAGATTGTGTTGATGTTTAGAATTAGGGTTTATTCGTGGAAAATAGCTGAAATAGTAAAGTTGTATTGTATATTTTTGATTTTGAGTGTGTTGAGTTTTGTTTTCGGTGTTTATTACTAGTTTTGTTGTGTTAGCATTTCTGAACCACATATATTTTAAAATTGTTTGAGTTTGGAAAGGAAGTCATCTGATTGTGTAAGTTAATGTCTGTAAAAGAAAAAGAATTAGTTATGGCTGAAAAGAACGAAAAGGATAGAGTATATAAGTTGGAAAAACAACGTTCATTACACAGAGGACAAGTTACAAAATTAATTTCAAAAATAAAAACTCGTTTTGACGAACCGGAAGTTGAAATGGATGAGCTCGAAGGTCTTTAGGTGTAACTACAAACCGAAGACGAACAAATAAAATCTATCGATAATAGAATCGAAAATCTTTTGGATATTAATGATATTGAATCGAAAATTCAGAAAATTGATGAATATAATGAAGAAATAGTTTTTACTTCTGTAAAATTAAAGAATAAAATAAAATCTTTGCATTCGCATTATGTAAATGAACATGAATCTAGTAATTTGCGTGAAACCCCAGTAAATCGATGCGGATCAAATATAAATGCAAAATTACCTAAAATGAAAATTCAAATCTATCTTGGCGATCCATCAGAATATTTAAATTTTTGAAATCAATTCGAAAATTTAATTGATAAAAATTCCTCTCTCTCAGATGTTGAAAAACTTTCTTATTTATTTAGTTGCCTTAGCGGTAATGCACTTTCTTGCATTAAAGGTTTTGCGATAACCTAAAATAACTATAAGCCAGCACTTAAGTTAATTCAAGATACATTTGGAAGGCTAGATGTGTTAATTATTGCCCATATGTCTAAACTGTTAAATATGGCACTTTTAAAAATTTCTTCTAATTTACAGGAATTAAGGAATCTTTATTTTGAATGTCAAACTCAAATTCGTTCTCTTGAAAGCTAAGGTGTGAAATTGGAAACATATAGCGTAATGCTTTGCACAATTATTTTGAAACCCTTTCCCAGTTATCTTATTTTAGAATTTAGTAAACAGCAAATTTCTACTGCATGATATAGATGAATTAATGAGTTTTTTGCATAAAGCTATCATTGCTAGTGAGAGAGAGCCATTCATATGCAACAATACACTGTTTACCCCCATCGCATCGTCAGGCGACAGATTTCCAGCCCAAACAATTTTATCGTAAACATTACGGAGGCACTTCAAATCGGAATAAATTTATATCCTCCGCGAATGAATTAGTGACTAATGCTACTTCAAGTGGCTGTATATTTTGCCATCAAAATCATTTGAGTCATTTATGTGAGAACTGGAAACCTCAAAATAAGAAAGAAAAATTGCTACGCGAAAGAAGATGCCCGTGATGTTGTAATGAAAATTGTTTTGTTAAAAACTGCAATGGCGCCGTCTATTCGGTTTGTAATGGTAAACATGCTTGCGCACTATGTTATAAATTAGAAAACTGTAAGAGGCAAAAGGGTGAGGGCGAGTCAAAGAAAAAGCAAAATGAAGAGAAAAATTTGAATGAGGTTATATCTACTTCTTCGAATCACATGACGAATAATAAAGGAGGAATTTTGTTGTAACGTGTAAAGGTAGAAATCATTGGTTCTAAATCTTCGGACTTTAAATTTGCTTTGTTTGATAATGGTTCTGAACGCACTTTCGTAAAAATATCTGTTTCTGAAAAGTTAGGATTAAGGGTTGTTGTATTTGAAAAAATAAAAAATATACAGTTTTAGTGCGAAAAATCTTAAGTGGCAGGTGTGTCGTAAAGTTGAGGTAAGGTTACAAAACATTTTTGTAGGCAATGAAGTGGTGATTGAGGCATTGGGGATTGATGAAATTTCAAGAGTTCCAATTCATGTTCCTGATCAAAGGGTTTGTGCTGAGATGAAGGCTAGGAGACTTGAGTTGACGTTTAACTGTAATGAGTTGTCTAACAATTATCGGATCTCACTGTTAGTACGATCGAATTATTATTGGGATTTGATGAAGAGATTTCAACGGTTAAATTCATCATTGGTTGCTCTGGAAACTATTTTTGGATGGTCCCTTCAAGGTAGATGTGAGGATGTAAGTGGGTTCGCATCAGTTCATTTCGTTTTTAGTGAAAATGATGCTATCTCTTCGGAGCTTACATGCCTTTGGGAATTGGAAAGTTTGGGAATTAGAGGTGACGAAATAGATACTTTAGATGTGAATGAACAAGGCATTTTGAGGGAATTCAATTATTCGATTCAGTTTGTTGAAAACAGATATTGTGTTAAGTTGCCGTGGATAGAAGGGAAGCAAGAAAAGTTAGGGAGCAATAAGGAGGTGACATTAAAACGCTTTAATACTTTAGTCAGAAGATTTAAGAGAGATTCATCTTTGTATAAGGAGTATCAAGAAGTTGTTGACGGTTATTTGAAAGAGGGAATAGTGGAATTTTCAGATGATTTAGTAGATGAATCAACGTTTTATTTGCCCCACCATGCTGTTATTCACGAAGATAAAACAAGTAGTCGCCTCAGAATAGTGTTTGATGGTACAGCTGATGCTGAAGGAGAATACTCATTTCATGACTGTCTTCACACTGGAATAAACCTGTACCCTAACTTGTTCGAACTTATGGTGCAATTTAGAAAATATGCTGTAGCATATACAGCGGATGTAAAACAGGCATACTTACAAATTTTGATAGACCCAGAGGATCGACGATTTACTAAATTTTTCTGGATTGAAGACCTCAATGCAGACAAGCTTTACGTACTAAACTTTACCAAAGTGCTATTTGTACTCAAACTTGCTCAAGTCCTTGTACTCAAAGTCCTTACTTGCTGGCAGCAAGTCTTAGTCATTTTGAAAAGTATCAACATTTGTTCCCAAACTTGTGAAGTGTTGAAAAATTATTTCTGGGTCGATGACCTTGTTGGTGGAGTTGAAGGCCTAGAAACGGCTCTCAAAATTAGCACGGAAAGTTTAGAAGTTATGAAAAGGGCTGGAATGGTGCTAAGAAAATGGCAAACTAATTCGGTACAACTTCGTCAAAAGTACAAACAATCAGGCATAGAAACTGATGACACAAAGTGTAACATTAGTGGATGTGGTATTCCATGTAAAGTTCTAGGACTAGCCTGGGATCCAGACAAAGATTTAATCTTTTCTGACGTCAGCAAATTGAAAGACATTGCTGTCAATGGTAGCAGTACTAAGAGATTTGGGCTCCACGTACTTGGTCGCATCTTCGATCCCATAGGATGTTTAGGACCTTTCATCATGAAACTGAAGATTCTTATCCAAGAATTGTGGGCTTCAAAAATTGATTGGAATAGTGAACTTCCACATTTACTGAAATATAAGGGGCAGTTATGGTGCAGTGAAATCAAACATTTGAACGAGATCTTCCTTCATAGACATTATCTTTCAGGTTTAACTTCATGTGATTTCATTTCATTTGATATTCATTCTTTTTCAGATGCTTCCATGAAGGCCTTCAGCTGTGTGGTCTATTTGCGAGGAACCACTCGGGAAAACCGAGTAATTACTAGCATCATTTGTTCCAAGGGTACGGTTGCCCCTATTACGTCTATCAAGTTGCCACGTTTAGAATTTTTTAGGATGTTTATTGTCTGCTAGGTTAGCTAAACAAGTAAGTAAATGTTTAAAATTTGAAACTACTCATCACTATTGGTCAGATTCAACCATATGCTTGTTTTGGATAAACGGTGAGGTCAATAACTACAAAACTTTTGTTAAAAATAGAGTCAATGAAATTCATACTGAAACTTTAACTGAAAAAGCACAATGGTCTCATTGCTCTGGATAAGAAAACCCTGCAGACATCCTTTCCAGTTGTATTTCTGCTACGGATTTAGCCCAAAATTCTTTGTGGTGGCATGGAGCACCTTGGCTGAGTCAACCTAGTGAGTTTTGGCCTATGAAGGTTGGAAAAGAAAAACCCATTGGTGATTTGGAAATAAGAAATGAAGTTGAAATAATTTCTCAATGTAAATGTGTTGTGTATGATTCCGAATTTGTTTTTGATTTAAATAAATATAGTGATGTAAATTGAATGTTAAAAATTACAATTTTGGTTAAAAGATTCATCAACAAACTCAAAAAATTACCAGTTGAATTGGGATCTCACACTGTAACTGAGCTCGAAGAAACTGAATTGGATTGGATAAAATACGAGCAAAATTTTGTCTACTCTTCCGAATTGGAATGCATTAAAAATGGTAAGCAGATATCTAAAAAAATTGTCTCTTTATTATTTTGCCCCAATTTTAGATAAAAATGATATGTTTTACGGGTAAGGGGAAGATTAGAAGAGAGTGAATTGTCTGATAATGAGATTCACCCAATTATTTTACCTAAGCAGTCAAAATTTACTGAATTACTAATTTCTATAGTACATAAGAAAGTTTATCATGGTGGAATGTCGGCTGCCCTCGCTAAAATTCATAGTACATTTTGGATACCGAAATGTAGAGAAATTGGGAAAAAGATTTTGAAAACTTGTCTCATTTGCAAGAGATACTCATTGAAACCTGCTGAACAAATTACTGCACAATTGCTAAAATCTAGAGTTCTTGAAAAACCTCTTTTTTTCTGTGATTGGAGTTGATTTTATTGGTCCAGTCAGTATTTGTTCGGGGAAATATGCCAATCAAAATTTATATATAACTTTGTTTACATGTGCTGTTACAAGAACTCAGAGCTCTTTCTATTGAGTTCATTACTGATATGACTACAAAAAATTTCATTTTACCTTTAAGACGATTTTTAGCAAGAAGGGGAAATTGTAAGGTCATGATTTCAAATAAGGCTGAGAATTTCAAAAACACAGAAAACATCTTAAAATGGTTTTCCAAAATGTTGGTCGATTCTGAGTTAAAACATTTTGTTGCTTTGCGTGATGTAACATGGCAGTTTATCCCCCTCATGCTGCTTTGTAGGGCGGATTTTATGAAAGACTCATGAAAAGTATTGAAGAACCTTTAAGAAAAATTCTCGGAAAGTCCTTTCTTAACTTTGAAGAAATGACAACAATTCTTATAAAAACTGAATTTGTATTGAACCATAAACCCTTTACATATATTATTAAACGAACCTCTATCTCTTACACCTGCCCATTTTTTATTTCCTAGACAGGGAAATCATAGTTATCCTGTCAATTTTGCAGAAATATTCAGTAATGAGCCTTCTACTAAAGAAAATTTAACTCGACGCAAAATTTATCAAACTAAACTCTCATGTTAAATTTGGACAAAATGGAAAGCTAACTATTTGATGCAATTGCGAAATGCACATAAATTTGTTAATCCTTTGCCAGAAAAAGATCTGAAAGTGGGAGACGTAGTGTTACTTGAAGCAACCACTAAATCTGAAATTTTATGGCCTCTTGGTATTGTTGAAGGAGTAATAATTGGTCGAGATGGACATATAAGATTATGTATTGTCAAAACATCTAAGGGTCAGTACAGATGACCAATTCAGTTAATTTACCCATTTCAAATAACTTAATGTGAAAAAAAAACAAAAAACATGCACCATTGCTAATTTTATGTTTGTGAATTTATATTGTTTCATTTTTCTTCTTTTGTATTTAATAATTATATAATAGTTTGTAAAATGCCCTCTTTAACAAAGTACAGGTGGGATGTGTTCCGAATTTTCGCCATTAGAAGGCACACCTATAACATGTTTATTAGTAGAAAGATGTAAGTTGGTTTTGTATCTATCTGTTTTGTGATGTCCGGTGGTGTGCGTGAAAACTAAATGTATGTGAATGTGTAAAATTCGTATCGTCCTTTATCGTATTCGAAACATTAACATTCATAGGAAAAACATAATTAAAAGTTTATTTTTGAATTACAGGTTGCGAAATGTCAAATTAAAGAAATTAAAAACGATACTGGTGGGATTTGTTTTTTTAGAAAACTTTCTTATTAAACCGTCATATGTAGAATTCCAATTTTATTGCTAAAGAGTTCCTTGTCCTCGGTCACTGATTACGTATTAATACGTCATATTAACATTATTATTATACGTCATCATATTAATACGTCAAATTAACGTATATTTTAATTCCTTAGAACTTGTTTTATTAAATAAATTATTTTATCTTTTTTTTCGTAATTACGATTTTTTTTATTTATATAATGGAATAAAACAAGTCTGAGATGATAATTTATCACTTTTGAAACTAATTGTATAAAAATCATTTTATCAATACGGGAATTCGTAACTGAAATAATATATAATTATAGGTTATAAAATATTTCTTCACGAATTCTTGTCTTAAATTTAATGAAACTGATGGCGCAAATATTTCCTACGGATGAAATATTATAATTAGATAACATAAGGGATATAATGAAAGAAATAATAAATAGATAATAAGATTCATAAACTTTTTCTTCCTATTATGGAATTTAAAAATCTATGTCCGAACAACCATATAAATACAGTAGTTTCTACAGAATATGTTATTATCTGATAACTCTGTGTTTTGCAATGTCTATTTGAAGTTGTATATGTATCAAGAATAATAAAAAATAAACATAGATTTTATTTAGGACAATGTATTGCCGAGAAATAATGATTAATGAATAATCTTAAAATACCAATTATTATTTAAAAATCAAAATAATGACAAAAAATTTGAGAATTATAATTTCGACATATAACTGATGTAATGTTATATCACTTCATTTTTTTAATGTATTTATTTTATTTGTCAACTTTCAAAAATATTAGAAAATATATTCTAATATCGTAGACGTACATTTAAAATTTAGTGAAAGCCAATATAGCTCTAATATCATATATTTGTAAAAAGTTGTGGAGAACTAAAAATAATTTTCTGCTTTTTTTTAATAATTCTAATCAATGAATATAATTGAGGATAATTTGTTTAATAATTCCAATCAATGAGGATAAATGACGATAATTTGTTTAATAATTCCAATCAATAAGGATAAATGACGACAATTTGTTTAATAATTCCAATCAATGAGTATAAATGACGACAATTTGTTTAATAATTCCAATCAATGAGGATAAATGACGGCAATTTGTTTAATAATTATAATCAATGAGGATAAATGACGACAATTTGTTTAATAATTCCAATCAATGAGGCCAATAATTAATCAATTGTATTTTAACTACGAAATTATAACTTTTTTAATACACTGGTCTAAATAAATAAATCTAAGCGTTTACCATTATAAACAAACCTTAGCTTTTAGAGTTAAATTCTATTTAATGAACTTTGATAAAGTTTTGTTTATGTATATAATTTTATCTCCAGTATAAATACATTTACATTATAACTGTGTATTAAAATTTAAAAAGTTTATAAAGCAATCAAATATCGATTTTTTTCTTATTTTCAAGATGAAAGAATTTCACCATGAAAAACACAGTCTCTATTTGCATTCTCGGAAGAAGCACGATTCTTTCATGGAACTCATATCAAATGGAATATCGAATCTGATAAGAAGAAATACCTTTTCCTTTGATGTTCCAAATACGAAATCGAAAATTTCATTACATTTGATATGTGCTTATAAACAAACCACATTCCAATGCTTCTTCTAAAATTGCCTTACGTTTATCTTATCTAACTTCCATCGCTCGTCGAAAGAGCGTCTGTAGCACAGAGAACGCGAGGCCAATTTAAAATGTATACACAATTTTACCATAATTCATTCAACATGAGTTTTTATTTCGTTGCCTTTTATTTATAAACTTGAAAAGCAAAAACTTTCATGATAAATCCTTCGAAATTACTTTGGAAAATTATCCAGCATTATTGAGTATTTTTTAATTAACTGAACCATTGCTTTTCATTATTTTAAAATTTTAAATATTTTCTACGCGATTTTTTTTAAATAGGCTGTTTTAACTAGATATTGTATTAAGATCAGTCTCTGATCAATTACGAAATTTTAAATTAATTTTTTTTTCTCCTAGCTAAAGCTCACAGATTTCTTTCATTTAATGCTTCATCTATTTGAGGAACTGCATCTTATCACTACTTTGTTCAAGTATTTTTGTTTCTAGCTTCATCTGATTACAGATTTGTTCAAGCATTTTCATCTTCAGAAGCCTCCTTCACATAAAATAATCAGATTCTACTCTCATACCCCAGGAGATATTTTTTTACTAATATCCACTCTGGCCCTTCAGATTTAGTAATCCATGTAGGAAGCTGACACGGTGTATGTTCCTATTAATCAGGCTTGGTAGTCGGCTTTCTAAAATGAACAAGTTGAGGAAGTCTCTGTTGTTCCCATATTGGGAGGTCGAACAAAACATCATTTCCACCCTTTCTGAAGATATTAGACAAATGTTCATTTAAATTAAATTGTTGAATGAAATGCTTTAATATGTATTACTTTCTATGGATTGGAAAACCTCAATATATTGTTAAATTGTTGAGTGAAGTGCTTTAATATGTATTACTTTCTATGGATTGGAAAAACTCAAGACATTGTTATTTTCAAATGTTTTTCATTGAAATTAAAATCTACAGTAGGTTTTTTTTTTTTGTCATAGATTTAAATTTTCTAGAGAAATTATCATTTCTATAGAAAAATTTTCACAAAAATAACAGGAACATAGAACGATGCAATTTATATACAAATTCTGAGTCATTAATCCAAACATTTTATATTTATTTATATTATCAGAATATATGTAAGGTTATACATTTTTCTTGTATGTTATTTCACCTATGGCAAAATTTAATTCGTGGTACTGTATCCATCCGTAAATATAATATTTTTCAAACTTACTCTCACATCCGACAATCTTGCTACCATTTATCGTCAATTTCAATTGTATTTTCCTTGATTATTTTTAATGAGCAATAATTAATTATATTTATTAAATATATCTTGAAGGAACAGAGTGCACAAGAAGAAAATTTTGCTTTCAGATATTTAAAAATAAACTTAACTAACAAAATGAAGTCTGTATTCACTATTTATTTTTATTTATTGAAATCACACATTAGTAAGAATTAAAATCAAGAAAACTAGAGGGAAAGAAAATAGATAAAAAATTACGATTTTTTTTTTTATTTCAGTTAAATTTAAACCTTAAATACTTAAAAAAAATCAGGAAGAAATATAAATTTTTTAAATGTATAAAAAAAAGACGAAATACATCTAAATGAATTTGACAAGGAACTAAAATTTTATGAGCATGAAATAATATTTGAAAATTATTCAAAAGTAGAAATAAAGAAAATTACGTGTTAAATATTTTATTAATAGATAAAGAATTATTAATTATAAAGTCAATTTGTTTCGAAATTAGTTTAATGAAATATGTTTTTCAAATATTAAAAGAAGAATATTTGAATGAAGCATCGGGACATAATCATATTTTATGTTTGCGTCGTCTATCTTTATTTTACTTTTAAAATTTGCTATTACTTATGTTTCAACAATAATGTGCTCACAAAAGAATGTATTTAATATCGTCGCAATACGCATTGATATAAAAACAATGACCAAAACAACATGAAAATTATTTCTATAAAACACATTTTTTACATACACATAGGTGTTGTATGTACACATTTGAATATAAATTTTATTCTCCAACATCCATTAATATTTTGAATCATAAAAAATATCTTTTAAGTGCCAAAAATGACATACATGATAAAAATGTGGAGGCAATGCTTATGGGAAAAAACTATTTGTCGAAAAATTCCATAAATATCCAACGTCCCATACAACAATTATCTTTCTGATGAAAATGAGATTTTACTTAACATTTATCTAAAGATTGATGTTTTTAACCGAATTGGATTGAATTCGGGGATTTAAATAAAATTGTGCAATAGTGGTTTGTTTTTCAAACAAGATAGCTTTGGTTTGATGCCAATGACAATGATTTAATACATTTAATAAATCAAACAACAGCAAAATCCTCCATTAAAGGCCATGCATAGGAGACAAAGAAGGCAAAAAATTGCTTATACACTTTTATATTAGACACACTCTCGTAAAAAATCTACTTCATAACTGAATGCATAAAGATCTAAAGAACTTCTGTAGAACTGATCGCAACCTGAGAAATTTCAATTTGCGACGTAATTAAAAATTTTGAAACAATAAACCATATTACGCCTAGAATGGAAAGATATAAGCAAGATAGCATATTAAAATAACCTGATTGGTAAAATTCAAATTTGCATGGTAACAATATAATGAGCAAAATATATCTGTAAAATACGTAAAACTCAGTTTTGCTTGAAAATTTGCTCAGTAAAATGAAAATCTTGAAACGTTTTATCTTAATAGCAGTTTTTATAAACTTGCTATCTCTAAAAAATACTTTCTTTTTTTCCAAATTCATTTATTGTCATTTTAAATATAGTATTATTACGTATTTCTGCTAAAATTAATTACAGCACATGTTGAAAAAAGATAGGTAAAAAAAATGGAAAAGCAGGTTTTTTACAAAATAAAACTGGAATTTAATTAAACATTGCAACATTTTTACCTGTCAAAGTTTTTTCCCCAAATGAATCACATTTCATCCTTCCTTTTTCCCTAACAATCATCACAATTTCTTACACTAATTACATTAAGTACAATTATGGGGAAATTTAATAAACTGATGGTCTAGTCTCTGGAAAAAACGTTGAAAGTAAATGGTAATGAAGAGAATTGCTTTGAAAACCTTCAGAATTTCTTAGTTTTTCTTCCATCAAATAGCAGAAAAAAACCTCGAACGTTTCCATAAATAAATTAATTATTTTGATACAAATCGAGTAGATACTTAAGCAGTTGGAAAAAGTTATAATTAAGAATGCTTGTTCTTTTATTAGAGCATTTATTTTCTCCCTGACAAATGTTAGGCTGTTCCTGGGTTTTAAACACAATGTTTTGCCTCATTAATTATGGTTTTCAAAGTCATTGATTAATAGCCAATTGCTTAGAAAGATAAATTGTGGGGCTTTTTTATTGCGCATGCGCTTCTTCAAATTAATGACGTTTAAAAGGTTTTCAAACGGAGGAAAATAATCGATATGTAAACAAAAAGATAGTTTTGCATTTTAAAATGGCTATGAATATATATAAATATTTAGCCAAATTAGAAATAAATATTTTTAATGCAAAAAGAACCAAAAGAAAGAAATGATGAAATCGGCCTGAAGACTTTCTCAAAGGTCACCCTCAGGCAGGGATTCAAACTAGGGATTTTTTTTTTCTGTGAGGGGTCAGACTTTCGTCCAAAAATATTGACCCATTATGACTCGAAAATTCCCCGAAATTGAGGCTTTATAGACAAAGCCAGTATCACAAAAATAAAAGGCAATAAATTATACAATATCAAGCAAATTATTACTTCCAAATCCAAGCAAAATCACAATAGAATAAACACAAAATACAAAAGACCACTCAATCATAAAACCAAAAATATCATTAGAATATGAAAGCAAAGAACATACCAGTTGCAAGCCTCGATTTCTGGGGATTTTCGGGTTACGAGTGGTCAATATTTTTGGACAAAGGTCAGACCCCTCACAGAAAAAAAATCCCTAGTTTGAATCCCTGCCTGAGAGTGACCCTTGAGAAACTCTTCAGGACGGATTCATCATATCTTTCTTTTCGATTCTTTTTGCATTAAACTTAATATTTATTTCTAATTTGGTGAAGTTCATCTGTGTTTTAGTGGTAACAGCATTAGCGCTCTTTACATACAATGCATCTTGGTGATTCATCCCTAGAATACCATTGATAATATCCGAAAATCAAATTTCTGCTTTATATGCATTTTTGTCGACCGATTGAAATAATAACTTTTGACATAAAACTGCACTTGTAGTCACAAAATCCCATGCCAAGTTTAATATATTAACTCCTTATTGAATGCAGTTCAAAATTTAACAGGTGTCTATCCTTAAGATGTTAAATCTGAGTTATCTAGCGTTCTTCATTTTGTAGTACTTGTGTAAAAAATTAAACAGAGTTTATTCAAAATATGATAGATATTTGCATATTTGGTGTAAAGACCGTCTACCAAATTTCAACTGTCTAGCTTCAAGTTTTTTTTTAGTTATCTTTGTCACAGACAGACAGAGCGACATGTAAATGCGATCAGGGTGGTCTAAAATGTGAAGATTCGTCAAAATCTCGTGTTTGAATTTTTTGGCGATTACTATCCTAGGTATAACAGAAAGTAAAAAATGAGAAGAACCTTGTTACAGAAGCTAACATTTTAGATCTGAAAGATCATTTTCGATTATCTATTCAACAGTTTTCAGATATCCTGCTATATCTATAACGTGGTGTGAATCAGATTTGCATCATTTGGTCTATAAATTCTTCAAGACTTCTGACTCCCGGCTCACTCCGCCTTCTGCATAGGTATTGTTTATTAAACAAAGAATCCCGAAGAAAGCATTCACGCTCTATCCAAAGATCTTGACACCAAGTTAATGAACGTTATTATGAGACGAAAGAGAGTTTCTCCGAGACACTAAATATGCCTTTTTCATGCCAATGTTTTCTTTATCAAAATATATTATCATGCAAACAATGCATGCGTATGTTAAAATTGTCACTTTAAGTCTTCATCGTATTCAGTAAAGCTCATATAGATAAATAATAACCATACAGAATTCAATTATTTTATGTCTAAGGAAATAACATATATAACTTTCCAAACGACAAAGCATTTCAGTGAATTAAAGTTTTGGAGTAGAAAAATTGTATTTATACTCTTGACGGATATTCTGAACTGCAAGAGAAAAGAAATGATTAATTTTGATCAAAACAAAGATATGACTACAGATCTGTTACTTGCTTGGGGCAATAAATCATATGTAGAAATTAAAATTAGTTCCGTTAACTGATCACAAATTAAATAAATTATGATTGAAAAAATAATTTTTAAGCACTTGTTTAAACAAATAGTGAATTATGACATATCTTGAAAAAAATTTAAAATTTCAGAGTATGTTTGAATTCTCAATAGCACTTTCTTAGGAAATTCGTAATTGCTTTCTTCATCATGCTCATGCAATTGCTTCAAGGTCCTACTGTCATCAGTTATAAAATTTCGATTTTGATTGAAAATGCGTTGGAGACAAAATTCAATTATTAGAACATAAATCAAACCATATCTTTGTACTAATATAAATCTAAATTTGCGTTTGAAAATATAATGTGTTTGAACCAGAAATATTGCATAATTTACATGAATAATCCAGAAAGTTAGTGTCTTTGGAAAGTTAAAAACTGCTGCAACTTTCTTTTAATTTTCTTCAACGAATTTATCTTTAAAAAATGCTTGATAAGAATTCACATACAGAAACTATTTAGTAATCACATATTCATGAAATAAATTACCCAAAATCACAATGTGAATTTTATTCTAAAATGGAAGAGAATTGTATTAATTTTTGCAATCAGTAATACTTTTTTTTTGCTTTCCATCTAACATGGCAACAGATTCATTACTGAACGACATTAATTAAATTTCCGAAATATTTAACACAGAAATCGCAATTGTGATAGCATAAAGAAATAAGCTTAAAACTGAAAATTTTACTAAAATACTTTTTGAAATAAAAGAAAAATATGCTGTAATATTTCGGAATGTATGAATGTATAAAATGTGAGTATCTTATCGTTTTCATGCTTGTTTTAACTTTAATATCGGGTAAGAATTTTACATTTAACAATTATATAACTTAAAGAATAAAAATACTCTAAAATACTTTAAATTTTTGATTCTTCTTCCATACATAATTGTTCTCTTATATAAATATGGTTTGCTTTAAATTTATGAACAATAGCTTTAAGTAAAAGAATAAAACAATAAATTTTGAGAATAAATATTTAAAATTATTATGGACGAAATATCACAATATTTATTAATAGTTAAATTAAAATAGTTTAATTATAATATATAATTAAATTATGTATTAAAATAATAAATGTAAATGGGATATATTTCAAAGACAAAATTTACTTACGATATTAAATAATATCCACAATATTGTATATTATCGTTAAATATTGAATAATATAATATCACACAATATTATTCTATATTGTGCAATATTCTGCGCTAGCTGCGAAAACAAAGAATTTTTAGAAGTTAACAGATAATGATTAAAAAATTTTTTAGTACAGTTGACTATTACTGAGTTTTTAGCTTTTATTTTCCTTCACATTTTTGAAATAAAATTTCAAAAATTATGCCTTGATACAATTTCAAAATGTTTCCTTGATTTTCTACGTCTTCAAAGTTAAATTCAACAATTATCTACGAATCTTTGGTAGTCAGCAATTCAAAAAACGAAAGAATCATCTATCACACAGATTGTAATGGCAATGAAACCTTCATTGTGAAGAATTACAATCTAAAGAATAACAGCTGAACTCAACAATGTAATTCTATAGAATTGATGAATATCTCAGGAAGGTACTTCATAATAGTTCTAAAATTACAACAAAACCAGAATTTCAAACAGTAATTTTTCACAACATGATTTATTTTCTTCTGCTACAGAATAACCTCTCTTTATTTCTTCCATTGCTAAGACGATTTGAGACTTTCTTTCTCTCTCTGATCACTGGTTCTTTTTTCTTTTCTTTCTTGATTACACAGCAGAAATTGTTGTATACTGCAACAAAATTCCTTCTAGAAAACTCCTGCAAACTCATCCAGACTTTGAGGCAAGCAATCCAACACTGTCAAACCCCTATTTTTCGCTTCCCCTTTTTGAATGATTACATGCAATCAAGCAAAGAAAGGGAAGACTAATCTCTGGCAGACAGACAGTGCCCAGGCATGTAACTGTCATGAACTTCTGGATATACTAA
Organism: Argiope bruennichi; assembly: GCF_947563725.1. Classification (NCBI taxonomy): domain Eukaryota; kingdom Metazoa; phylum Arthropoda; class Arachnida; order Araneae; family Araneidae; genus Argiope; species Argiope bruennichi. The sequence goes on from NC_079152.1 coordinate 105,489,848, forward strand.
CCACTCCCACCCAATGCTTTTATTAAGAGATAAACAAGGGGCAGTCGCTGTGCTGCGGACACCTGGTGAGCCCAAAAATCTCCCTCGAAGCGACATGGAGCTAATAAAGCTCATCAACTTTTCAATATCTTGCTCTGTGTCTAACAGGATGGGAAATAGACTGATAAATCCAAATGTTGGATGGAATATTGTTATTACTTGTTTATTCAGTGAGGGATATATACTTATAAAAGATTTCTTTCCTTATAAAATTTTGAAAGAAATCTTTGAAATGTAGAATATTGCTTATTTATTGCAGAAATATAATTTGAAATTAATTTTTGCAGATGAAAAATTTCATCTCTAGGTTTTTCATGCAAATGTTGGAAGTAACGTTGTGAATACTTGTTTATACAGCGAAGCATATATATATAAAAGATTTTTTGATTATGAAATTTTTGATTATTATCTTTGATGCAAAGAAAAGATGAAAGGTGGATTATAAATAAGAAAAATAGAAATTTTAAAAATTAACATTCATTTCATCGAGAAATTAATATTCATCACTATAATATGTAAATGCAATTCGACGTTAATATTGTTTGCCTAAATTGTTCAGAAAATTCCTAAACGGTGAACCCTTTTCTACACTTTCATATTAAATTAATACATTCTTCTAACTGAAACAAAAAAAAAAACACAATTAAAGAAATGGCTTGAAACCGATGAAAAATGTTAGGATAATTTAAGATGATTTAAAGAAAAAATTGAAAGCTTATATGTCATAATTTAAGCAAATAGCTTCAATAAATTAATTTTTTAAATGTATCATTATTTACTGAAAAGTTATCTATTAAATGCTAAATAAATACAATTTTTTGAATTTAACTTCAAAAACAGCTTCAATGAATTTATACAAATTTTATTTCATTTCCGAAATTATCATTATGGTATTTAATCAATTGATCGGTACCTACTAAAATATTTAGTTTATAAGTAGAAGTATTTGTAAAAATCTCAATAAATAGCTATTTTTCTCTTTTATGAAGACCAATCTATACGATATATAAAAACTTTTAAGGCATGCTCTTCTAAAATGTAAAAACAGTCTGAAGAATTATTAAATTTCACTTTTTTACAGTTAAGCAAATATTATGCTCCTTATAAAATGCATGAGCTAATATAATAATGATGCATGAGCAAATTGCTATATTAAATGAAAGTGTCCTAATAAAAATAATAATAATCACATTTAAGAACACAACACCCACTCTAAATTTCGGAGTGATGCCGTACCATACTTTTCAGTCAAACCACGATTGATTATATAAAATGTACCGTATTAGTTTTCTTTAACGTGAATGGACAATTCTAGTACATTAAAGCAATTTTTTTTTTCAATATTTTCAAAACAATTACATTATTGGGAAAAAATAGCAATTTAAGAAACATGTTTACTATTCTTCGAGTTTTTATAATATTATACGCAAATAGTTTAAAATTCCGCAAATACTCAAATCAGTATTTTCAACAATGTATTTTTTTACCCTCCAGCAGTTATCTAATGGATTAAAAAGTTGCATGATTGTAAAACATGAATCGGAGTGGTATTTATGTAATTTTATAGGCTCTTAACTAGGAATATTCAATTACATGAGAGTTTTGACTATAACAAGCTTATGGGGGTTTTCTCGGAGTTCCTGCCAGCAAATCAAAAATAATATGCACCCCCAGATAGTCCTCTTGGAATGCAACTTTCTAATATATATAATAACTTTCTAATATATGTAAATATATTGGAGCAAAATGGTACTTAAGATTTGTCCAAATATAGATAGATGCTTCTGTAATGAGATTAATTTTAAGAATTTAGCTCTATATGCTTGAGTATTTTCAAATGACCATATACTTCAGCAATCAAGCATTTACTGATTTTCGACAGTAGATGTGTAGTATTTGTAACATTCAATTCACTTTGATCGATAGTATTTTATCAATATAAAATTTTTATATATATTGTTTAAAATTTGTTGGTTTATGTTAAATTTTATATATATTTAATTATATATTGTTTATAAAAATTAATTATAAATGTATATTGAACACTGAAATATTAATTAACATAAATTTTTATATTGTTACAAAAATTTTACTACAACAAAATACCGCCGATCAATTGTAATTACTCAGCGCATTTAGCTAGTTTAGCAGCTTGCTTGCCGTCTAATCCTCCAGTTTCTTTATTTGTCGGCGACTCCGAATCCTCTCACACACAACTTCTGACGATCCACACAACTTCTTCCCAGCTTCAGAGTGCTCGTCTTTTATAGTTCCGGGAGGCGGGGCTAGAATCTTCAGACCAATCACGGCGTACCTAGGTGTATTTCGGTTATTACTGGATGGATCGTGAAACTTCTCGAACTTTCCGGTATTATCCATTTAGTTGCCAAACTCGCCAAATTCATCGCCAAGTCGCCAAATGGTTGCCAAGCTCAGCACGCACAGTACAGATCTTACAAAGGTTTTAACAGTTTTTCCAGGATGACACTGTTCATGCCGGATAGCAAAATTACAGATTTGTAACAATAGATATTAAATATTAAAACCTAAGAATTTTTTAGAAGGTTTTTAGAGCTTCCATTATATTTTCCCATCACACTACTGTCTAGAAGTCTTCTTTCAAAAAACTGTAGAATTTTGGTGGTGTGTGGTTAATTGATGGTGGAATTGATGGTTAATTAAATGAGGAATTAATACAATTGATAGAGTAATTAATATAATTAATGGAGTGCACTTATTGAAAAGAATGTTGGTGGCTCATTATAGCTTTTAAAAATTAGTGTAAACATCTCTTGTTTCAATAAATTACGATTTACAAAGTTGCAAATGATGGGCTTTTTTCAATTGATAGACGCGCAAAGATAGGCCTTAGATGTATCTAAATAAGGATACAATTAAAAAAATCTTGTGAATATTTATGTTTTGAGAATTGTAATATTGACAGTAAATTTTTCAGGATGATAACACATAGTGTGTATAAATTTGAAAAAGATACAAGAAAGAAGATTGAACCCTCAACGCAATGGCTGAGAATTGATTTTAAGAAGAAAAAAAAAAAGCTTCTTATTCACTCATATCTAAATATTATGGGAGGATTAAATCTTTTAGAAGACCTTGGGTAATTGAAAACTCGGGGCGATGTTTTCCTACAAATTTCCAAATTCTAATATTTTTATTGAATTTAATTAAAACTTTATATAAGTAGTTTTAAGAAGCAAATTTGGATATATCAAACAGCAAAGCGCTCAGTTGCCGATTACTTTCTAAAAAAAATGTTTAAATGCATTAATTGAAATTTAAAAATTTGAATTAATTGCATTAATTGAAATTTAAAAATTTGAATTAATTGCATTAATTGAAATTTAAAAATTTGAATTAATTGCATCAATTGAAATTAAATTTTTTTTATTGAAATTAAAAAACTAAAATTATTTAAAAGAAAATAATAAAAAAGTTACAAAAATGTTCTTTATATAATATAAAACCTCCCGGGGGGGGGACCTCGAAATGAGGATGAGATGCTTCCGACATGGTGGTTGGATCTCCCCACCCTGGAGGGTACACTAATAGGTGGGGGATCTGACTCCTCCCATCGATGACGGGATGTACTTCCTTCGGGGAGGGTTGTACCGTGGCCGGTGACGGCCCTTAGGACTCAACCACAGTTCCCGCCAATGTTGCTGTTGCGGTGGTCCAGACATTCAGTTTTTATGGTTTAAATCCGTGTGCCTTCGTGGCGGGTCGGAGAGTTAGATGGTTGACTTTATACAATATAAATAATATTTAATAACAAAATCGGTAATCTTTTTTGATATATAAAGTTCCATCTTTTATTTTAAATTCTAAAATAGCATAATATAAAACTTACAAATAAAAATGTTCCGAGAATAATTTTCCAAAATTAATTTAAACAATATTTGATTTCAATTTGAATATCTTTGCAGTTAAATGGAAACATAAAATTAAATAACACTCAAAATACCATAGCAAAGTATCTCGAGGGATTCCTCGGGGTTGTAGGATCCCTAGGCATTTGCCTGATTTGTCTATTTAATAATCCAGCTCTTCTAAAAATCACGTGGAATTTAAACACTTTGATAGTTTAAAAAATTGAGTCAAAATTCTAAGTCACTTGGACATAAAGAAGAAGCCATATTCTAAAATTTTATCAAAATATTTGACTACATTCAAATAAAAAAAAAAACACTTTGGAAAGTCTTCAAGAATCCTTCCAGTCACAAAAAGCAACTGATGTAGCATGGAGAATTTATTCAAAAGATGTGTTTTTATTAGGCATTCTCATTAAGATAATAAATATTCGGAATTATCTTTTTAATTGGAATTGATTTATAGCAGATCATAACGCAGCTAAGTCATAAAAATAGAAAAATAAATGACTTGTGATAAAAGTTGATCTTCTTTTTTTATGAATTAAGCTGCCATTTTCAATCGTTTCATTTTAAATTGCTTAATATGAAAAATTATTAATACACAACTGATAACTCTAAAAAGAAACCGTCTGAGAATATATCCTAATCCTTGAGATTTAAAGTTGTATTCATTTGGAATATCACTGGTAAAATATCACTTGTATTTTTATTTGGTACTGCCTCACTGTTGACAATATATCATTTGAATAATTCGGAAGAATCTCTCAAGTTTTTCGCAACTGAATTAATAAGTATTTTGCCATGACAAGCATTGTTATGCAAATACACAGCTGCAAGAAAGTTTCCCAGACATAAAACTAAATTGAATTTGTGTCCCTAGTGAATAATGATTGGAAGAACAAAATGCAACGGGGATCGTTAATAAATCTGTTTCTCCTAGAAGGCTTTAGAATCTTCACAACGAAAATTTAACTTATTTTAATAAATAGCAAAATACACAATATTTATTATTAAATACAATTACGAACTTGTGTTATTATTTATGGAAAGCCGTTTAAATATTGATTATTTCGGAGTAGTTGAGAGATGCGAATGATTTTAGTATAGAAGAGAGTGTTAAAGTAGACTTAAAGTTATAAGAAGAAATTTATTATTCACTTACTAGGAATATAGTGTTAAGTGGATATTCTCGGACATTAAATATTTCCAATTAAAGTAAGCACAGCTAAATACATTATTCTCCTTATAAGAAGAATACCATGAAATTAATCAAGAACATAACCATCTTTTTGACGTAGTGATTATATATATATATGTGTGTGTGTAATGATATTTTAATATCTAATTTAATCCAAATTAATTTCCTAAATTTTTGCCTAATTCGGTCCATGCCGGGGTGATTCTAAAGTGTTCTCTTATTTCCTGATCATTTTTCTTTATAATTAATTCAACTGAAGCTTTGAAAAAATGATGCGCCCTCAGTTCCACATGCCTAGTGATTCTCTTTAATATCCATTCCGGGAAAGCATAATTATTTACAAGCAGAGACGCGGACAAGGCACGTCCGCCACATTTCGGCACAAAAGCAGAAGTCAGAAAAGGGACGAAACAAATGATCACTAGATAAATGAATGGAATGAGATAAGGAAATAAGAGAATATTTTACATGGTTAAATTAAGATAAAGTTTTGGAAATTAATTTGGATTACATTAAGAGTTTAAAATATCATTATATATATGAGTTACATGTTCTATGAGATTTAAATCAGGAGAGAATGCTGGCCAATCCATTCGAGTGATAATTTCACTTTCTAGTAGCTGCTGAATATCAGTAGTTCGGCTTGACCTTGCATTGTCATCTATAAAAACGGAATCTGGTAAACGCACATAAAAAAAACGCACATGAGGACACACACACACGCGCGCATATATATATATATATATATATATATACTGGTTTGCAAAACTGAAACAACAGGTCCATTTTATGCCGTAACACCACGAGAAATCATCTGAGAGGCATGAAATTCAGAAATGAGAGCCAGCATTTTGTAGTTAAACGATGACGAAAACATAGTTGCGCAAAAATGAATACCGTGCATATAGTAGGGTATCAAACAAAAAAGGCTTTATTGAATTCATAGTATCGATACATATGATTGTCGGTCGAAGAGGAAGAACAACCGGCAGATGTTCTTTAGTATGGGATAGGCCCTCCCCTTACTGCAATGGTTGCTTCGCACCGTCTCTCAATTCACAGCACCAATTGTCCAACAGTTCTTGAGGTAAAAGTGCCCATTCCTGAATCAACATCTGTTTCAGTTATTGGGGTTTCCTCGGAGGATGTAATCGTGCCGCAACGTGTCTCCCCAAAGCATCCCACACATATTCTATGGGATTTAAATCAGGAGAGAATGCTGGTCAATCCATTCCAGTGATAACTTCACTTTCCCGTAGCTGCTGAATATCAGTAGTAATGCACGCCGTGGCCGTGTATTGTCATCTATAAAAACGAAGACTGGTCCTATAGCACCTCGGAACAGACGCTCATGAGGAAAGATCGCCTGCATACAATAGCTATCTCCAGTTCCAGAACTTTTGTCTAAAACGTGGAGATTAATCCGCCCGTTCAGCATAATGCCACCTCGACGACAACTCCATGACCACCGTAGTGGTTTCTTTCTGTGATGTTATGATGTTACTGGGATGAAGCCGTATCAAGACCTCTCTCTAAATCAACTGGCGTTGAGAATCACTTGTGGCACTATATCTGTAAAACATCTGTAAAAATGATATTACTCCATTTATGAGATGTCCTAGTTTTGTGTTCTTTACACTACTCTAAACTGTTCCACCGATGACCAACTTTCAAAGGGATTAAGCTTTCAGGACTGTGACGAATAGGCCACTTTTGTAAAGGTGTCTGGCCACAATAAACCGCGTCACTTGTCGTCCTCTTGCTGTATACAGTTACTGAGCATTCAGCTTGCTGACTAGTATCGGACTTATTTTCACCTGCAGGGCGATATATCGGTCATCCACTGCAGTTGTTTTCCTAGGTCGGCTATCACCAAACTTTCAAATAATTGTATCTATGGTTTGGAAGGCTTTTCAAGAGCTCGAAACGACACTTTTGTTCATTCCGAACTCTTCAGCTACACTGTTCAAACTGCGTCCCTCCTCCAGCTTTTCGATAATTCTTCCACGATTGAAGTCATCCAGGTGATTCTTCTAGCCATATTTCATGAAAGAAGTCACTTGCACTTGCAGCGAATGTCTTTAATTGTGCCTCCATTCTTCTTTTCCTTATAGTCTTGAGCTACGCGCGCTGACCGTACGTGTTTTACGTTCACTCACGTCGCCTATGATGTTTTGTTTCTGACGTTTGCATACGCATCACCTTCCTACTGAGTTTTGTGTTCAGTGTACTGATCTCAATTACCCCTTTTTTGCAATTTCATGGCTACTTGCTTAAAATTTACATTGTTGCTTAAGAATGCGCCTTGCATAATCAGTTTATATTTTTTGAGATTATAAAACTTTCTTACTTATATTTCTAAAAATTGAAAAAATATTATTTGAAGGCTAAAAATATAAAATCAATATTACAAACGCTGTTTTCTATTTAACATTTCAGTTCTGTATAGCAACAAAAATTTATTTAATTGTTAAGAAATGTATAATTACTCTTCGAATACAGAAAGTAACACAAAAGAAATGGTAAGCACTTATATTGCTCTCCGCAGCAAAATTTTATAATTCTCTATTCTTGATTTATATTACTGAGAATACCATCTCTGTGAAAAGAAAGCATTCTTTAAAGCAGCTCTATAAAGAAAGTATAATTTAACTTCCGTTTCACAATTATCAATATTAATGCAGTGTTTAATCACATGAATGCGAATAGTATTAAAAATGTCTTAAGGCATAAAAGCAGAGTTGAAAAGCATAGAATTAAACTTTTTCTTCCGTTTCCTGAAAACTCATCAATATCAAAGATAACTTTAATAAACTTCAACAGCTAATAATGAGCAATATGCAAAATAAATCCTAATTCAAGACTCATAATAAAGTTATATTAATTCGACATATCAATGCTGAAACTTCAGATACTTCTTTATTTGGCACTACTATTTGCCAGCCGTGTCGCTGTTGACAATGCCTTCTTTGAATAATTCGAAGGAATCAACTCGAGTTTTTCGCAAGTGAATTAATAAGTATTTTCCCGCGACAAGCTTTGTGATGCAAATACGCAGCTGCGGGAAAGTTCTCCAGACATAAAACTAAATTGAATTTGTCTCCCCAGTGAATAATGATTGGAAGAACAAAATTCACCCGGGTTGGCTACTAAATACATTTACGAGGGAACGCTGTAAGAGCTTCTGGCTGAGATGTTATGAACGTGTTTAAATAAAAAGAAGAAAAAGTGAAGTATCATTAACTATTATTACGCCCCAACGCTTCTAAAGTAAAGACATTGTTAAATAATTACTTAATTCTTAAAAATGCATATGCTGTAAAGATGTTATTATATCACGTCAGAAGTAGGAATCGAGTACTAAAAGTGTTATTTTTAAATAATTAATTAAAATTTTCTTAATGACGTGGTAAAAAAGTGATATGATATCATTAATAGTAACACTTCATAATAAGAACACTTTAATAAGAACTTCCATTTTTCTTCAGTTCCGCAGTTTGAACTTTAACTTAAACGTCAGTCTTATTTAATACCTGAAAAGAACTGAAATGAATTTATTATTTTGCTTTTAGTATTTAAATACCATCGTTTCCGACATATTATTATTTTTTTTCTTTTGAGATTGATTCGCAGTAGAAAAAAATAAATTAAAAATAATTTCATAAACCCATTACAATATCAAAATTTATGTGCAAATATAACTTTTCTTTAAAAACGTCACAGCTCGCTGCATACAAATTTTCATAATAAAATTCTAAAGTAAAGATACTGTTAAATATAATTATTTTATTCTTAAAAATAAGCATACTGTAAAGATGTTACTATATTGTATCATAAGTAGGATCCGAGTACTAAAAGTGTTATATTTAAATAATTAATTAAAATTTTCGTAATATTGTGGTAAAAAAAGATATATTTATTTATAGATAGTTTTAACGTTTTCGTTTATGCGAAAAATATCATTTGGGAAAACAGATACCATTTCGATATATGTCTATTCAATTTAATGCATTTGAAGTTTTCTATTTGAATGAATACAATAAATATGAACACTCATCATAATTAAAAGAACTTTGATGAATGACTTTATTACGCTGCTTTTAGAGTTTAAAATGGAATCGTTTTCAGCATCTTAATTTCTTTGAGATAGCTTTGCTATAGAAAAATATCTTAAAAATAATTTTATAAATTCATTACAGTATCAAGGTTTATATACAATACTTTTTCATTAAGAACGGCACTTGTCAGTGCATAAAAATTTTTTATAACAATGATCTTAAAACGTATAATATTGAGTACCATTAATGTATTGTAACATAATTCAACTTCAGTTCACATTGGTTAAATAAAAAATATCTCTATAAGCATGCCAATGTAAATAAGAAAATAGACTTGATATTATTCACTATATGATTTTACAGCAATGAAGCGTTTACGGGTTCCTTTCACTGGAAATAGAATTTTGTGAAAGAAATATCCATAAAAACATAAATAATGCAACCTTAAACATGCCGGCTAATAGTTAAAAATCAAAAGTAATTTTGATAACAATGATTGTAAAATAAGTAATGTGTTACTTAAAGCTTATCATTCAAATATAGGATTAAATTTTGACATTATCCGTTTTGATTAAAATCCATCGAAATCAAATATAATTTAACTAAAGTCCTTTAATACTAGTAATCAAATATACAAAATAAATTCTAAAATACCATATCTTTAAGGAATATATTTATTCTCATATATCACCTGAAGTTTCAAGTAATTGTCTGAATTTTGAACATTATCTTATCCTTTAACAATACTTTGAGAAGTCTATTTTTTTTATCAATGCAGTCTTCGAACAATTCTAAAGAAAAAGAATGCAAAGTTTTCGCAAGCCTGTTAATAAAATTTTTATCCAAGAAAGTTTGTAATGCAAATGCAGGCTTCGAAACCTTTTTTCCAAATACAAGACTAAATATACCTCTTTTGTAAACCATAACTGGAGAAAAAAATGCACCAGAGGTCGTAACCAATTATATTTTCTATAATTTGCCTTTCTTGGTGAAATTTTAACGCATTTTAATAAATGAAGGATATTTGTTTCTCGATATTATTAGATATTAGCTTTAGTAGAATACGCGCGGTATAATATCATCTGATCTGCGTACGAGTACTATCTGTTGTTGGTTCAATTCAGGGGCTATATAGGATGAGACAGAGATTATACAGGGGTCTAAATATCAATAAATGAAGCTCCAAACTGTTAGAAATGTAACAGTTCTTTTTATCTTCTTCTTAGTTCAGAGTTCTTTAGAATCTTTTAAAAAATGGTCAAAATTAGTCAACTTATAAAAATAATTTTTAGTTATAATTTTATTAATTCATTCCGAATTCCAGGACCAGTAGAGAAGGGAAAAATAGATATTTGTGCATTTTTTTAGAAACAAAGGCGACTAATTAATATTTCTTTTCAAATAAACCCACAACTCATCAGCATTACTCGGTATCTGTTGAAACTTGCTACTTTATGTATAATTTGTACCTTAGTAGACTGCATAATCTTACCAGGTCAGCTTAAAAGAAAAAGATACCCGTATGATGTTTTCTAAATCTTTTAATTTTCTAGATACTGGTGTTAATTTCCTGTTGATTGTAATAAATCGTATGCTGAAGTTTCAGTTCATTTTTCTCTACCGCTTATAAGTTGAAATTAGATTTTATTAAAAAATTTAAGTATTTCAAGATAATTTTATAAAAGATATAATCATTATAATTTTGCTCAATAAGGACTCTTTAAGCAGAATAAAAGCAAAATGTTTTTAATTACTGAATTATCAGACTAATTATTCATAGAATAAGAGTTTCTCTTTCCTAATTATATCATATTACGTATTCTTGTATATCATTTATGTGTCAGTAGTCTGCATATCTATATTGGCAGAAATTATAATTCAAAGAATATTTCATGATACTTTTATATATGTTTCAGTTCCTATCACTATATTCGGTCATTTTTTCTAGTAAGTTATATTATTATTTTACGAAATAATGAAGAGTTATTTTGCATGTGTATTTTAATTCTTAAAGTAATACACATTTAAAAAAAATTAGCTATACGCATTTGTGAAATTATCCTTAAATATTTCATAAGTGAATATTATTCCGTATAATAATTTTTATATCATATTCTGAAGAGACATAATTTTTAATCACATCCATTTAAAATATTATTAATATCCAGACTATTAGTAAAATGTTATGCTGATACTAAAAAAAATTGTAAAAATAATTAGCACTAAGTAGTATTTCTTAAAAAGTAAAGTATTCAGCACTTATCTTCAAATTTTGAAGGTTTCCTTTTTCTAGACTGTGTTCTCTAATTTATAGATATTTATTAAAAGCGTATAAAATGATTGCTTTAATATTGAAAAGTAAATCTATATTTTCCCATTGATTTATCTATTCGTGTTGTATACAAAAGAACATTTATTTAATTTTTCCAAGCTGTAAAATATAATTAAAACTATACACGTTCTCGTATTAAATTTGAATTTAAATTAGGTATGTCGAAAGGAATTTAAATAATTTTTGAGAGTATTTTTTATGCATATTTTTTTTTGTTTTTGCTAGCAGGCATACAGATTATTTGATTCATTAATCGCTCTAAAAAATAAAAGCAAAAAATAAGCATACTACATAATTTGTAATAAAAGAAAATTTTCTTCATATTCGTACATGAAAAAACTTCAAACAACTTTTGTTTGAAAAAATTGTCATATTACCACGAAATAGAGAATTTTAAAAGAATGAAAAATATTCAAATACAGACTCAAATAATTTATAATTGAAAATAAGATAACTGAAAAAATTTGTTGTATGTAAAAAATTATTGCAGTTTCCCATATTACATCTATGATAATATTACAAATAATTACATATAATTTATTGCATTGCATATAATTTTCCCACATTGTATGCAATGCAATAAATTTTCCATGATAATATTATATATAATATAATCAAATTTTAAAAGTATTCAAAACATGTTATATCATACCTTGTGGTCCAGGTGGACCTGGTGGACCCCTTGGACCAGGAGATCCGGGTATTCCTGCAAAAAAGAAATTAACATAATATAAATTATTAAGCTCGCTTTGAAACACCATTTATAATAATGCAATAAAACAATTTACAGTTCACTTTTTAAAGATTTTAGTTAACATTCATTAAAATTATTTTCTCAAAATAATAAAAAAGAATTAAACTGTCAAAGGATCATCATTTTCTTTCTAAAAAAATTGGCTGAAGCAAAAGATAAGGTATACTTTTGATATATTGATTTTCTGAAGTAGAAATGAAAAATGTTCTCTTAAGATTTAATACCTCTCCTCTGGTGAAGTAGAAATTGGATTTTAATTATTTTATGGATCATATATTAACAACATTTCATTTCATTGTAAAATTATTTGGACTTTTGCATTAATAATATTTCATATAAAAAAAGACGCAAAAAAAAACCCCTGCGAATTTAAACATAGGAAAGGAAATATTCATTAGCTCAAGAATTAATATTCTGTCAAGTTAATTATGTTTATAATCATATTAACCAATAACTTTGCAATGAATGTAATATGTATTTGCTAAAAATAAATATTAATAATATTTGAAAATAGACGCCTTTGACAATCAGTTTGTTCGTCAAGAATATTAGTTATGAATAGCTTCAGTTAAATCCGTGATGTATAGTCTGACATTTATGATTTCCTAAAATAACTATTTTAACTTTAATATCATGACAGACATTTAAACAGATTGATTTTATTAGCCTTCCACAGAAATGTTCATTGTGGGTATGCTTATTTAAAGATTAAAAGTAATTTTGAAAACATTAATATGTGAAAATAACTACGTTGAAAATAAATATTAAACATATACTGATGAAACAGTAAACTTTATGTAGACCATTACATGGCCTACATAAAGGGCCGTTATACAAGGGCTACATAAAGAGGCCGTCCATGTCTCTTACAATGCACAAAGTTTTAATGCATAGGACCATTGTAAGTAAGCAATTGATTATCCCCATTGGCCAATTATCAAAAGACACTGAAACAACTGCCTTAGGATGTTATTCTGTGCAACTGTCTCCAAAAATTTCAATAAAGACTTTTACTGAAAACAATTATCCTGAATATATCCAATATATCCTGAAAACAATTTTTTTCAAGCAGTCATCCTTTAAGGAAAAGAGCAAAACAGCGAGATTCCACAGTTTTTACTTCCTAAGATATCTGATACCGAGTCTCCTGATATATATCAAAAAGAAAATAAGACGAATTTGGGACTGAAGATGGAAATAAGAGAGCTGAAGTATCAGAATCAAACCGTTAATCTACAACAGCTAATAAAACAAGAGATAAGCTGAATTTTGGTGAATACTGGAAGTAAAAATGTACTCCATTACATGCATTGCTTTATATAAATCATGAAAAATTTTATAAATAATAAAATTAACTATATTAAATATAACAAATATTCTTTTATTTAAATATTTCTTCATTTCTTAATAAATTTAACATTATTCGTTTTTAACACGAATTATTTTTTTATTTACAAATAAAAAGTTATTCAAAGTTCACATCAATGGTTTTAATTTGAAAGTACATTAAAAATATTTTAGATTCTGTTTCGCAACAAATATCTTACATCCATATATAACTTATTTGCAATGAGTCACGAGCTCCAATGAATGAATAAACATCCAAAAATAAGCTTCCTGCAGCATGGGTCACTTTCACTAGCTGACTTCACGTTGTTGTACACCGATCGATACCCTCTTTGATTATCGCAGATGCTAAAAGGCTCTTAGCTTTTGTAGTTCCCTAACTACTACTTAGAAATATAGAAATTCCATTATGCATGCGATATGTCTACGCTATTTAGACGCTATATCCTTTTTCTATTTTTCACCCTTATGTTCGTGAATTCTTAAGGCCTTATCTCAAATTCCAATATCGAATTTTACTTCTCCCAGCGATTTTTCTTGCTTTCCGTGAAGATAAAAATAAATCTCCTTCAAAGAAAGGTCTCAAAAAATGTCGATCATGTACGCGTGCATGTCTTCTCTTATTATCTGATATTGCTGTGGGTTATAGAGAGCGCTGACATTTTGAGCTCAGTGGTGCTACCATAAATTGAGTAACCGATATGTTTTGGAAAAGTATGACTTTCGAACAATGAAGCTCATGAATTTAATTTGGAGGAAGTTCTAGGCGAGGCTTTTCTGTCCGTGCTATACGAAGCTCAAGTAGGTACGATAGGTTATTTAATAATTTTCTTGAAGCATCAGACGAAATCAGTAAGTTCCTATGTCACTTATCTTTGACAGATTTTAAATAGTGAAATAGCTTTAATTAATCATATATTTAAAAGAATTTAATTCGAAAATTAACAAAAAGGCATCAATTTTTTAGTAGTTATTATATATCATTTATACTAAGTCATCCACTTAATATAAGAAAAGGTGTTTACATAAAAATTATATAATATAGTTAATAAATTTTAAAAACTAATTCCATGGATATGCTTTATTAATTTTTAAATGTTAATAATTTTTATTCTTCATAGATTAAAGCTATAATATTCTAGTAATGTTATTTTATCCAAAAGTACAACCGAGAATAAAAAAATAAAATAGTAAATTTTTTTTATTCTTGAAAAATCAATCAGTTGGAAATTTAATGTCTACAATGCGATAAAAGTAAATAATATAAGTTTTAAACTTGAAAATCTTACTCTCATCTTTGCCTAAAACATTTCTCATTTCTATAACCAAAGAATATTTTTTTGTAAATCTATTTAAATAACTACATATTATTTTATATTTTTCAAATTAATTATAATTCTAACATCTTTATGCTTTGATATTTAGTCATATTTAATATATTTCTTTAATATTGAAAATTATTCAATCCATCATCTTTTACCAATCATTTTAATATAGCATTATATATAAACAATTGAAGTTTTAGTTGTTTCTTGCCACTTATAAATTTCCTATTTCTTTAAAAAAACATCAATATAAATTTTATGGTTTAAACTTAAATTCCTATCACCAATTCGCATGACTTGAAGCTTCAGATTCTATAAGCATTGGGCTTAATAGAATTCTTCGGAATTTAACAATATAAAATCAGATATTTCAAAATTCTGAGATTTTTCGAGATCATTTTGCAAAAAATGTAAAAAAAAAAAAAAAAAAAAAAAAAAAAAAAAAAAAAAATGTGATATATATAAATTAGTTTTAAAACAAATAAAAAGGTATCACTGTTTTGCAAATGTCAAAATTTAAAAATAGACAAAAATTTTAATACAAAGGTTATTGAACGCTTCACCTGAGTCCTTATTTATCCTTTCGAGTTAATTTTATTCTAGAACAGAAAGGCCAGTCTAGATTGTGTTCAATATTGAATGCATTCGTAATTTTTAAAGCATCTGCATAGAAATATTCAATCAAATAAATCCGTTTCCATTCATTTTAACACTTTCATTAGAAGAATTAATTATCAATAACTTTTATATTATTTATTCCGATATTAATTGTGCTTTGCAGTTATTATTCTCACCAATGATATCACAAAATAAACAGTATCAAGTGCTCATTACAACCGAATTGCTTATGCAGAAAGTTTTCTTTTAGAACACAATGCTTTATTTATAGCTTTGGACATGGGCGAAACCTAGAAATGTCTATCATTTAGTTCCACTATTACAGTAGATGTCATGGAATGAAACGAATTGATGAATACACTCCGCCTACTGTTAGTAACCTTAATGAAAACATCATCTTACTGATAAGCATTAAATTCTTTCTGAATAATCAGTTTAGGATATCATAGTGTTAAAATTATTCGTTATTTTGTATAAAATTAAGACTTTTGCACAATCCTTCCTTTTATTTTTATGCTTGTCTATAATTAAATCATATCATCCCAATTTCTCAATTACTTAGTTAGATATATATATATATATATATATATATATATATATATATATATATATATATATATATATATATATATATATATATATATATATATATATAGCTTTTTTTTTTATATATATCGATACCTGTGATATTTTCAATACTATCTTTAGTAGGGGAAATGAAATGTCAACATCGGGAAGAAATTAATTTAGAGGAATGAAATTTAGAAAAATCATTTATCTAGAAAGCATATATATTTGATTAACATTTCAAGGTCATTATATATAGCATATTGGAAAAGAATGAAAAGTGAAATGGTGGTGTACTAATAACTTCTCTATTTATCACAATTCCGAATGCAAGCATGTAAAAACTTATATATTATGATATAGAAGTACGGCATTTCACTTAATTTAAAAAGCTTCATGTTTGTTGCAAATGATCAGTTAAATCTGCAACCGTCCTTGTTGATAGGTGATGATGTCAGAGTGGATGACATTCAATACTATCCCATACTTGCTCGATGGGAGAAATATTTGATACACTCGCAGACGAAATCAGCATGTCCATGCCCTGTAAAGCACATTTGATGACAACAGAGGTAGCAGACAAACATTATCCTTTTGAAAGCCCTGTCTATCACAAATGCCTATACAACCAGTTCGATCAGCAATCTGAGGTACAAATTGTCTGTCAACGTCTATAAGATAATAATGAGAGTACTCCTTTGTCATAGGACTTTGCACTCCAGATCATACCTATCCAATTAGCCCTTGACAAGCTGTGTAACAGGCGAAAATTAAGTTGTCTATTGTGCATGCAGCTTAATTTTCAAGAGTTCGTTTTGCTTTTTTCTAAGCAACATACGCCCATTACTGACATAAAAAAACCCCGGCTGAAATACAAATCTGAAAGTGGGAAAGATCTTCACTCTGCCCTCCAGTGAGTTCTACCTTGACACCACTAAGGTCTAAATGACAGTAACTTAGAGTTAGTGTCACGAACGCTACAGGGCGGCTGGCTTAGAATAGTTCCTCAATGTAACAATTTAAAGTGCTCTGAAAAGAACATTTGATGACAACAGAGGTAGCAGATCAACATTATCCTTTTGGAAAACGCTGTATATCACAAATGCCTATACAACCAGTTCGATCAGCATTCTGAAGTACAAATTGTCTGTCAACGTCCATAAGATAATAGTGAAAGTACTTCTTTGTCTTAGGACTTTGCACTCCAGATCATACCTATCCAATTAGCCCTTGGCAAGCTGTGTAACAGGCGAAAATTAAGTTGTCTATTGCGCCTGCAGCTTAATTTTCAAGAGTTCGTTTTGCTTTTTTCCAAGCAACATACGCCCACCACTGATATAAAAAAACCCTGGCTGAAATACAAATCTGAAAGTGTGAAAGTTATTCACTCTGCCCTCCAGTGACTTCTACCTTGACACCACTAAGGTCTTAATGACAGTAACTTAGAGTTAGTGTCACGAACGCTACAGAGCGGCTGGCTTAGAACAGTTCCTTAATGTAACGATTTATTAGCACTGGATTCAGATGTTAACAGAAACTCGAATTGCAGATTCAGAGGTGTGCACCATAGTCTTGTAAGGAAGACGTCGATCTTCCATCTCAGTAGTGGATGGTGTGCTCATCCATGGTGAAATTCTGGTTTACCTAATATAGTATTTTACCCATAACACTAATTATAACAATCACGAAATATAAAAATATTCCCTCCAAGTCTTTCTGTTGCAGTGCGAAAAGAAAATTCATCTTTTAGTAACGCTGTTACTCGGCCCCTTTCAAAGTAAGTTGTTAGTGCATTTTCTTTTATCTGAAAAACGTTCTTAATTCATATCTCACTCAGTAAATAAGATAAGATTAATAATGCTCACGAATTTGGCATTCAATATTTAAAGCATACAGGAGATTTATGTATATAGTGGCTCTACTAATAGCATTAATATTCGTCTATAGCATAATTAATAGATTTCATCTGGCAATTGTTCATTAAGCTGTGTTTTACGCAAAATAGGAAATGTGATGGTTCGAACTGAAATCTAATTTGTATCTAATTGTATTTTAAAAATTTATAAATGCTTCATGAACAATGATTAATGTTTTGATGGTTTGATTCTTAATTAATATAAATGTTAGATAAAGTTGAAACTTATTTTGAGAATGTATATTAATTCTCTCCTTCCACTTTATTTCTTTTCTTGAATAAGCAAAGATAATACATTTCACTACTTAAATATTCTCCCGGAACAAACTCAAAAATAATATTTTGGCAGAAAAAAATATTTGGTGTAATTATATCTTTATATATATCTTTAAAAAAATGGATAGGCTATGTCACATTACTTTCTAAATAAGGTATTTCAACTTCATATAGCATTTCATTAAAATTAAAATAAACATAGAATTGTAAAATCTAATCACTCAATTGAGCCATTGGTGACGACATCAACAAAAGAGGGTTGCTACAACGGGGTTTAGATGGAAGAGCAGCATTCCAACGACTCAAGAAGTTTTTTCTTCTTATCTTTTATGACTATATTTTTCATAAAATGAAATCAATTATAAGTAATTAAATTAAGAGAAATAAAAATAATAATAAGGTTTAAATAATGAGTTTGCATACCTCAGAATCAAACTTAAATAATTTTGCCAGTTAATTTGAGGTAAACTGGTATTTTAACAAATCGCTGCTCAGATATTTGAACTCTTCAATCTCTATCGTTCTCATTAATTGGGCAAAAAATAATTTTCGTAATTCTTTATATCCGATAAGAATTCCAAATCTTTTTATTAGATTATTTGGAAGAAAAACAAGTATAGTTAATTTACCGATTGATTTATCGTATAAATCCAGAGAATCATCTTTTTTAATTGATTATTTTTTGTACGTGTGGCTTCTTTATCTATCACTCCACATAATCAATTTTTCAAGAACCATGTTTGATTCCACAAAAAATAGTCAGAACAAATTAAAAAGATTTTATGAAAGCTGTCTTATACTTCTTTTCCCAAGACAGAAGAAACATGTTTATTTCTTTCTTTCATTTCTATTTCTCTTTTCGTTATGAAAGAAATCTCAGTGCACAGTTTTTTTTTTCCGTTAAAAAAAATCATAACATATCGAACAAGGCAGCTCAAAATCCAAACAAAAGAGAATGAAAAACTGCATAAAAGAACGGAACTCTTGCAAGAGTTCCTATGCCTTTCATTTTACGAAGACTTTTAGCATTCTTAAAATTGAGCCCGAAGTTTCTTTGAGAAATTTGTTTTTATTGCTAGATATGCAGATGTTTTCAATAGTCCAAGAAAATAAGAACTTAGTATAAGTTAGAATTTGCTTATGTATGGTACAGAAAAATA
Source organism: Argiope bruennichi (assembly GCF_947563725.1). Taxonomy (NCBI): domain Eukaryota; kingdom Metazoa; phylum Arthropoda; class Arachnida; order Araneae; family Araneidae; genus Argiope; species Argiope bruennichi. Next base: position 105,509,327 of record NC_079152.1, read on the forward strand.
TGATTTTAATTGATGAAATTAAGCTAAAATGTATATTTCATATATTTATGTGTACTTAATTTTACATCATACAGATCGAAATCAAGATAATGTCATATCATTTACAGCATTTTTGTTTTGCAATGTATTATTCAAGAAAATATGAGTTAAATTTGTTGTTATTATGGCATTCTAATTTATGCTAGAATAAACTCTTAAAATTTAGCAATATTAACAAGTGAGAGAATTCCATTTGACTTGCTTGTATGTATTTTTAAAATGATACTTTCCTATTATTGACGATAATCTATTATGCATTACCGATTAAGTTGTTAAAGTTAAAATTTAAATATTTATGTACTATTCAAGTATGGAGAAAGATAATAATGTGTAGATAAAATGCATGCATCTGAATTATATCTTTTTTTTTTTTTTTTTTTTTGAATAATTCCATTCACGAACTTCGAATAGATATAATTATATACAATAAACTCGGATAATGATTTCTCAAAGATATTGAATATAATAACGGTAATAATGAAATTTGTCAGATTTCATTGATCTAGCTTCTTATGTTGTTGCTGTTGTTAATTATGGCACTTTACAAGTCCGTTGACGAGCTTCTTATGTTGTGCAGATATATTTTCACAAGACAGATGAGCAAGCAGACATCCCTTTCACGATTTTTTCTGATATAGGGAAAGTTGGGGTGAATGATGATAGTAACATTTGGTTAATAACATAATTAATTCAGTTTTTAAGATATATTGTTTTTCTTTGTATATATTATTAGAATTGCCTTTATTTGTATTGTACCTCGTTGACAAACTTTTTATTTATAAATAATAAATATAATTTTGAAATTTTTAGAAAATAAGTCGAAAATGTGAACTTGCAAAAGAACTGGACCGAAAGATTTGCAATTATATAAGCCTGATAAAAACTAAATATATATATATATATTCATTTTCAGAAGATATGAGACAAAACAGTAATTAATTAAATATTTTAAATATAATTATTTGAAACAGTAGTTAATAAAAGAATCACTATTTTTAAAACTCTTGCTCATGGTAAATTAATATAACGCAAAAGCGGAGTTCTTTTATTATCAAAAGTTGAGTACAAAATTTTCTTACAAAATTGAGCATCCCTGTCTCACCCTGTATAGTTTTTGCTACATTCAAGTTGGCCCTCTACTATTTTCCTGGAGGAAGGTCATAATAGATCTCATTACAAGCAGGAAGAACAATACTCTCTTAGGTAATCCGCTCATTATGAATGTCAGGATATAAATTTTACTTTCCTAGTAATAATTCTTTTATTCATCCTGAGTCTGTTGTTTTAGTCGTTTTAAATGGTCATGGTTTGCTTTATGTATTTCCTTTGGAATTAGCATGTCTTTGAAATGTGATATTGTTACAATATTATTTGTATATCTCTGCGACTTACAGTATAGTTTGAAACGATTTATGGAACGTGTTGATAAAGAAGTTTCTGGAAAATATGTTAATAAATGCATATAAGCGCCAAATAGAGAATAATAAGACGTACTTGATACAAGATGACAACGTCGTCAACTTATTCCATCCATCTTACTCTATTGATAATGTTAACAATTTTGGTAAAATTAACACAAAATCAGATTTTAATAAATGGGGATTATAGCAAGGCTTTTGTCATGTATAAAAACACTACCCAAATGTATTTCCTGTTAATAAGCAATATTATATTTCGCAGACATTGAAAATAACAACACTTAAGTCAAAATTAACTAACATTCATTTAACAAGCATTGGAATGGCAGAAAAATGTTTCACAGAGCGAATTTTTAGTGTCTAGGAGCATGGAGTCTGTAAAAGATGATGAATTTTGAGTAATCTGAACATAAACTTCGTTTATGTTCAGATCTTGTGTTCATTCTGTACAGTGCTTCTCTCATCAATTCATATAATCAAAATATAAAGACCGCATACATCCTTTCTCATTTTTAATTATTGCGTTACCAGAAAGACGCAATTCCAAAATAAGTATTGCCTCACTATTTCGCTTATAGGAATTAAGATTCGCTTAAAGATAACGGTTAAAATACTGAATTATATATTTACTATTATATACACTGTTTAATAATAAAGTACAGTAAGGTAGAAATAAAATAACATTATTAATAAGTGAACTAAAACTTGAGAATTCAATACAGAAAAATGAAAATAAAAATGTAGCTATATGCAGACCTCAAAGTAAATATAAAAGGGATATGGACATACACGATTTGCAAATCTGATTACTGCAAGAGTTAAGAAAAATTCTATAAAACCATTGAGAGCAAATTTTTGAAATAACCAACCGAGCAACAGCAGTTAAAACAATTTTCAGCCTTTTCTTGGTGTATCTAATATATGTCTCATATTAAGCTCTACTATCTCTCAGATCAGATTCTATCCTAAATGCTATTAATTTTTATCATTAAATATAAAGAAATTACTTCATTTTTTGATAAAAAATTATAGCAGTATATAATTTAAAACATATGAAAATACAATTATAATAAAATGAATAGCATTACGATTTTGAGCTAGGGAAAATTATTATGATTTTTGAAAGATCGGAATTATAATTTTACATTTATGATGGGTGACTGAACAAAAATTTTGTGAATATTCGCCTTTTTCGAAACTCTATGCAAATAGCCTAAATGACATGATACCGTATATTACTGATTTCGAAAATTAATGTAAAATATAACTCAGTGAACTGTAATATTAATTGAAGGTTTATTGAAGAAGTATTATAGTGCTGAGATAAACCGTTTAATATTATTATAGTATAGTGCTATATAAGCAAACATGAAAACATGAGATAATCAGAAAATAAGCAAATAAACAGCAGAGCTTTTTTAATTAGTTTAGTTTCATTTTTTATATAGATTAGCATTTTGCTTTAAAGCAGTCTGAGGACTATTTTGGGACATAGATTGTAAAGGGGAAATGTGGTCAAATGTCAAAGACTTCAAGTAAGTCTATCTCCATGTCTCTTTCGAAACTGTATAAATATGAAAATATAATCTTCAACATGGGGTAAAAACTAATGCATATGGCAAATAGACAATTTATGAATCTAAATAAATCCAACATTATTTTTTTAGAATTTAAGTTATGAAAGGAAACAATAGATATAAAATTTTTAAAAAAATCAGCTAAAATAAAAATAGTTTTAAAATTTAAGAATGAAAATAAATATAAAATTAAGTTATGTAAATTCATCAAAAGTTTTCACAAATTTTCGATATAACTTACTCAAAATGCCAATATTATCTCATCGAGAATAATCTTTTTATGAAATAATCTACAAAGATTTTCAAATCTTATTTTCTTTAATCTTATCTAAAAAAATAAGGTTTATGCAGCAAGATTTATTTCACTGATATATGGTCTTAAAAAAAAGTATGTCAAAAAAATTAATTATTGGCTCAACGTAATATTTCAAAGCATACATTTCCTCCAAAACACTAATTATAACTAATGCTTGACTTTTTTTGGTTCTGCTTTATTGACTCTAAAAGTAGAGAATCAACTCCACTTTAATTAGACTAGATGAATACATTTTTATGAATTATCGTCTAAAAATTTTACAATCTGGATATTTTATCTCATCACCTCGTTAATGAGGATATAAATATCAATATTTCCCCTTCCTTTTATTAAAACCGCATGTTTAAATTATATATTATTGTCTTAAAGATAATCATTTAACTTGCTTTTTGCGAAATATGGCCCCTACCCAAGATCCAGATTGTTTAAAATTCTGTATGTTCAGAAGTAAAATTTTTAGACTTGACTAAGCATAATTGATTAAGGCGGAAATATGGTGAGGTATAAATCAGTCTAGCTCTTATTAATTAGAAGCATAACATTAAAAAAAATCATTTCTGTATATATCCTCAGAAAGTAAAAATGTTAAATATTTAAAAATGCATCAAATAGATTTCATAGTAAGTATTTTATACACGAATTTTAAACTCATCCAATATTCTTCCTGATTCGTTTGAAGGCCAATTTTTCTCTTATAAGTACATTTTTTGTTGTTCCAAATCAAAGAGAACAAATTACTTTTTTAACAATTATATCAATGCGTACAATAACCTCATTAGTAGTTTAAACTGAATCATTAAAAACTAAACTTGATCCATTGAAAAATATCGTTTTATAGAAAATTGTTACAAGTTTTTTTAGAAATAATGTCAAGGAATAATGTTTTAATACATTTGTTCATTCAGTTTTCATTCAAAAATAATTAAAATTACCTAAGGAAAAATAATATAGAAATCTTCTGTCAGAAATAAGATGATGGATAAGCTGCTGCTCTTGCCAGTTATAAAATGAAAACATTGAACAGAGGATATAGCCGAACCTCTTACTAATTTCTAAATACAATTCTTGATATTTTTCCGAGATAAATATACTTTAGTTATTTCATAAATAAATGAAGACAACCCCAATAAGTTTCTACTCTACTTCCTATAATAAATAACAATAAATTGGGTAAATTATTCTTTTTCTTTCATTGCTTTTACGAAGAAAGAATAAAATTTCTAAAATGTATTGATGGTTTTCTTAGATTCATTATGTCTCAACCAGAAAAGCTTTCTGTAAATAAAATAAAGATGCGCATTTTCTTATTTTAAAGAAAAATACAAGAGGAGAAAATTGATTTTCTGAAAATGATACATTTATAAAAATGAAATATGTGCCAATAATTTTCGGTCTAACAAATCAGATCCTTTTGAAATATTGAAATTACCCATATCTTGCTACTACTTTCTGAGAATACTTACAAACAAATAAATCATATCTTTTAACAGTTAATACAATACGATAAAAAATAAATTTAAATTGTAATTTGAATATGAATCAGTTGAATAAAGGAACGTATTTAACTGCTAAAAAATATTTTTAGATAAAATAAAAGACTGCTTGAATTCAACTCAATGACTTAATTTATAAAAAGAAAAAAAATATATATGATTTTGGAAGAATTTTAAAAATGAAATATGTGCCAATAATTTTCGGTCTAACAAATCAGATACATTTGAAATATTGAAATAGCTCATATCTTACAACTATTTTTAGAATACTTACAAAAAATAAATCACATCTTTTAACAGATAATACAATAAGATAAAAAATAATTTTAAATTATTAGTTGAATATAAATCGGTTGAAGGAATAAAAGTTTTGATTCCAAAAATATTTTTAGATAAAAAAAAAGACTGCTTGAAATCAACTCAATGACTTAATTTGCAAAAAGAAAGAATAATATGATATTGCATGATTTTTTATATATAATTTTACGACATGCTTTTAAGAAACTTTAGAAATAATAACATCAAAAATTTAAATTTGAGATAATATGTATTAATTTATGTGATTATTTAAATAAATAATGAACTTTAAACTCAGAAAAAAAAGAATGAATGTTTTAATTATATCAAATAACAGAATTATTATTGTACTGAATAGCTTATGAACCACTTAACAGCTACGCTGCCCGAGCAATTGCTTTTGTATCGTGGTCATGTTACTGGACTACGAACCACAAGGTCCTAGGTTCTATCCTCACTCATATCAATCCCCTACATTGGTGAACTCGGATGATGAACCCTCAACCTTCGTACAGCTGTTGTGGCGCCATCTACCCGCAACCAAAGTCGTCAAACTCACTTGGCGCAACAGCATCAGCAACCACTCACACGCTCGCTTATAACACTTGGCACTACACAAATGGGTACAGGCGCATTAGAATCAACCGCTAATACATCACCACTCAACAGCCATATCGTTCGTCTCACCTCCAACTCACTGGAGGGAGAGTCTGTAGTGAATAGCTTATAATAGCAATTAACAGCTACGCTACCCGAGCAATTACTTTTGTATCGTGGTCATGTTACTGGACTGCGAACCACAAGGTCCCAGGTTCTATCCTCGCGCATATCAATCAGCCACATTATCATTGTCACTCATTTGTGTTTTCAATATAAAATATCCATTTTTAATCCGGATAATATAAAACCATAGAGAAATATGCATTTCAGAGAGAATATTATTTATAAAATAAGTCAATACCTTAAATAAGGATGTACAATACTTAATTTTGTAGGGTAAAGAAAAATTCGAATTGAACTATCAAACCAGGACCACTATAGGTGGCTTTGAAAAATCATTTCAGTATTAATCAACAATGGTTAAAAGGAAAATTTTTCAACAAAAGGGTTAAAGTACCCGCAATGTAATTGCCATCACCCAGGTAGTCAAATGGAATATTGAGTCACCATACACATGCAAGTATATTCTGATTTCCATGCTTGAAAAACATAAGCCAAAACAATCTTGAAACAAATATGTTAATTAACAAAACCATATCCTCAAGGCAAAAAGGAAAAAGGACTAGCATTAGATAATGATTATTAATGTTTGAAAGAACTTTGTAGAATATTTTACAAGAAAATATTAATATCAACTTTTATACTTGAAATGACTACTTCTAATGATTTATTATTGCATTATATCCATTTTTCAGCCAAAAGTGTGATTTCATTTATCGCATTATATCCATTTTTTTTTTAAGTCCGAGATTTTGCTAGAATGCTCCGAAGTAATTAATTTTTGTTTCTGCTGTAAAAAAGTTAAGAATTGGGAAAATATACATAAGACTTCAAAATCATTTAAATACAATCAGTTCTAAAATTAAATATAAGAATTATACATTCAAACATCTTCGAAATAATTAGAAAAAATTACAGTTTTGTATTTCCGTTTCAATTTTTATAGTGTTGTGGTATGGGTTTTCTGATGATGTATTTATATTTATATCTACAAAATGTTAGCAGAAGTTAATAAAACATTGCCGATGATGTTAAGTTCGGAAAGCTAAGGCGCATCAATTTTACTATTAGGTTTCGACACGCCTTGCTCGCGACATCATGAAGGTCCTCTCTAAGAAGTACTTCTTTTGTAATTTGGTTTTTTTAATGGAAATCTTTTGTTTAATCTCAGCCCAGAACTGAAAAAATTGAGAATTATATATCTGAACTTCTTTTTTTCTTTTTTGTAAATCTACTTTTAAGCAGCCTTCAAAATTCCAAATTGCTATTTATTTAATAAAGAGCTTTTTACTACTGCAACGTCATTATTGGCTCACACCTTTTCATCCCCAATCTTACAATCTTATGATGCAATATACAAGGATGGTATTTGTTCGTTAAACGATTTCTTTTGGAACCTTCCAATATCCATAACGAAAATTATTATACCAAATATAGTAGCAATATCCACTTTAATTCGAGAGACATGCATGAAACATATAGCATCTCAAAATTTCCATTTAATGCTCTATTCCAATATGCCCTCTATCAAAAATGAATCGAAAATTTTATAATCGCTTTCAGAGCCAAATTGTTTCTTTCGCAAATTATATCTTGTTTTTCAGCCATTTTTTGCATTCCGGGAGTTTAGCGCCTTGCTTGTCTTTTAGTTTTTCAGGCTTCACTCTGAAACGGCTTTATCTGTAAGTTCATATTCATTATCTCTTTATAGTACAAGGAACAGTTATATTTAGAAATTTTCGTCAGAAAGATTGCATTACTGAAAATGTGAGAGATTTATTTAATATAACCAGCAAGACAGATCTTCCAAAATTTTCTTGCATACTTTTTAAAAAAGAGGTTATCTCTCTCCCTCCCTTCCACATATAAAATTGAGGACGAATACTTTATATAGTATTGGCGAATATCAGTTCCGAAATATTGATCAGTGTGAATATAGCCATTTTATTAAATTTATAATGTGATTGTCTTTTCGGTAATTAATCCTCGGTATGTAGTTAATATGCAACTGCCCAAGAAACAAATATACTTTATATAGTATTGGCGAATATCAGTTCCGAAATATTGATCAGTGTGAATATAGCCATTTTATTCAATTTATCGTGTGATTGTCTTTTCGGTAATTAATCCTCGGTATGTAGTTAATATGCAACTGTCCAAGAATCAAATTTGAATTCTGGATGTCTTCATCTCAATTGATAGAAACCAAAAACTGACATGGAAATGTAACTATAATCCAATAAGCACATAGGAAATTTCATTTATTTAAATCGTTGTGCTTTTGAGTTATTGCTTTACGTACATACGAAAGTACTGACCGAAAGATGACCATTCCTTGACCGATTTAGTTCCAAATTTGATGCATATATACATTTTAGATGGTAAGTCTGTGCACCAAATTCTATATATTCAGCTCACTTCGTTGAAAAAGTACCGTGTTAATTTATACTCTAATTTAATTAATAACTCTTAATTATATTTCAAATTTGTTGGAAAATTACAAATTTGAAGTTGAAACCCAGTATAAATTTCATTTGCCTATGTCAAAGCAGTTTTGAGTCGCAGAGGAATACGGACAGATGGGCATCATTTCAAAAATATGCTTCTAGAACTTGGGAAGACCTGAAACGTGGAGATTTGTCAAAATATCCTGTCCAAATTTCTTTGATAATGAAAATGCTTTCTTTTTGTGCACTTCGTATACAAGAAAGTAAAAATGTTATAGCAATCATAACTCAAAAGCTGAGATTCAAACAAGAACTAAGTTATCAATTAATCAATTAAATGAATTCAACTTTGAGCCTTTGCTAGTATTGCTATCTGGTAGACAATTTGAAGAAAATAATTTTATAATTAAATAATATTTATATTTAATAAATTATAAATAGATAAAAAAGGGGAACGGTAGTTAAAATAAGAAAAAAAACTATGTGTTTGGCTGTGCTAATACTCCTATTATTAAATTCATTCATCGCATTTTCTAATTTTTTTTTCAACTACTGATTATTTTCAATAAAGAGTCTATTTCTGTCATTTGAAATCACAACCACAAACTGTTATATCTAATACATGCATACATGTTTTGGGTTTTATATGTTTTGCATGATATGACAATATAAAATATATCGTTAGATTCAAAGTACCGTTAAATATTTTTCAATGAGCAATTTTTAAAAAAAGAATTCAATATTTTATGTAAAAAAGCTTTCTGTTTACAAATGAGAATACTAATATATAAGCATGTATCATCACTATTTTGATACAAAAAGATACAGATTTTCCAAAAAGTAACGAAAAAAGAAGATTCTAAATTTAAACTAAATTACTTTCATGCAAAGAGTTTAACATAGAGAATCTTTCGTATCGTTTAATGGAAGCCTTTCCGGATCGCAGAACACTCCTTTCAGCTTAAAATAAAACGTAACGTTAAACTACGGTTTAATTGACATCAGTCTGAGCAACTTCAAGGTTTCCATTAGTTTATTGTTGATTCTGCTTTACTTCTGGGAATCACTATCCTTAAAAATGTGCTTGAACGAACTCAACTTAAATTGCTGTTTCAGTTTGTAGTCAAAGTTTAGTTTTTCTGTATTGGAATGGGTCGTTAATTAAATGAGCTTCTGTTTACTCCCCATTCATTTTTAAGAGAAATTTAACTTTGCAGTCAAACTCAGCAAACAAGTATTAACTTTAATTTTACACCGTACTACACACATTTAAAATTTAATCAGACGTACAAACAGTGAATATTTCATTCATTTATTTTATATTTCGTGGAAATTATTTAAAATTTTATCTCCAATTCCATATTATAAGTACATCACAGTTTTGTAACATTTCGTATGCTTATAGCTGAGAAAATGTTGAATAATGTTTTTTTTTTCCTATTTAGAATAATAATAATAAAATAAAGTGTTATACATCTATATGAGATGAATTGAATCGTATAAAAATTATGCAATTAAAATGATTATTTTATTATAATTTTTAGATTTTAAATTTGCATGATTGCAATTTTTAAAATTGCTTAAAACTAATAGGCAGTATTTTTATTTAAATATATATATCATATAACATTGAATTCGTTGATTAGATATTAATTTATTTAATTATACATTTGTTCTTATCAAATACATCAGAAAACATATCACATTTAGCATGAAATTTGATATGTTAATTATTTTTAAAGAAGGAAATAAAGGAATATGATATATAAATATATATATCATATAACATTGAATTCGTTGATTAAATATTAATTTATTTAATTATACATTTGTTCTTATCAAATACATCAGAAAATATATCACATTTAGCATGAAATTTGATATGTTAATTATTTTTAAAGAAGGAAATAAGGATTAAAAATACATATTTATGAAACATTTTTACATGTTTCAGCTTGTTTAATTTGCACAATATTTTGAACTATTCAAAGAAAAGTAATAATAATTTTATATGTGTACTTCATAAAGAGGGTTAAACCATTATGCATATTTTTACTTTTTAATTAATAAATTTATAAACATTTTATGTTTATCGATAGAAATCAATATGTCATAAATTTTCAAAATAGAAATAAATATATCATATATGTTCATAATAGAAATAAATATGTAATATATGTCTTTCCTTATGAATTATTTCACTTTATGCATGGTGTTCTATTTGATGAAGCATATTTTATATATCTTGATACTATTAATGAGAATGCATTTAAGCATAGTTTATATGTCTTACCATGTGGTGTCTGTGCGTATGCGCGGGCACTCCCGTTACGGTAAAGTAATAAACCGGTGATTATGCATAATTACCGGTAATAATTCATAATCGCTTTTATTTCAATAAAAGAATTGCTATAAATCGATATATAAATGTTGCAATAAATTGTTTTAAAAAATTGATAATGATTAGGGAATCATATAAACTAACCGGTGAATTTGATAAATATTCAATGATTCAACATATTTACTAAATTTAATGGCAGTTAGGAATAATCACACATATGTATTTATTATAATATATATATATATATATATATATATATATATATATATATATATATATATATATATATATATATATATAGAGAGAGAGAGAGAGAGAGAGAGAGAGAGAGCTCTGATTACCTGAAGCAATACAATAAAATTTTCCGCGATTTTATGTTCAAATCAAGCTAGCATTAACACGCTTAAAACACACATAAAAAAAGATAATTGAAGTCAGAATGCTTGTTTATATGTCAAACGAAATAATTAATATTTCTCGGATAAGTTTGCCTGAACTAGTGAATTCTTAATAACTGATTAGAAAGTGATATTCTTTAATAAGAGAAACTTGGATAAATTGTATGCTTCAGTTTCGCTACAAAACCGAAATTAATTACCGAAAAACCACCGACATGGAATATTTTTCTTGGAAATGTATTTACTGAATGGGTAATGAGAAACATGGAAAAAGGTAATTGAATTTTATGTACCTGGTAATCTTTAGAAACTTCCAGCAAATATATACTTAGTAGAGCAAATGTAAGCCGATTAAAAGCTTAATATGAAAACAGATTACAGAAATATCAATTAGCATAAAAAACTGTTCTCTTTAGAAAAGATCGGAATATTTACTCTTGATATGAAAGGATTATGTTAGCGGAATTAGTAAGGTTTACACGAATCATTTTTATACTGAAAAAAAATGTCTGATTATAAATTTATCTTAAAGATTCGAGTAAGCTTTATTTCGCTCCAGAAAAAGGTAAAATTACATATGAAACGATAACATTAACGACATACATTAAATGACGAACTTGTATAAGAAACTAATCTTTTACATATCTTTCAAGTACTTGAATTTATTAAATATGTTTTTGGACATCTTATTAATGATTAATAAAAGTATGCTACTTAAATATTAAGAAATAGAGACAATACACATGGCGTTAAAATCACAGTGCAAGAGCAAAGAGTGCTCGACTGTAATTCCTTATTCACATAAACCAAAACATTTATGGCAAAAGAAAAACCTGTTAATTGTTAAACGAAGAGTGATCGACTGTAATACCTTATTCACATAAACCAAAGCATTTATAGCAAAGAAAAAAAATTGTTAACTGTAAAGTAAAGAGTTCTCAATTTTAATTTGTTATTCACATAAAACAAAACACTTATTGCAAAAAAAAAACTTCAAACTATTACGGAAAGGATGATCGACTTAAATTCTGTATTCACATAAACCAAAAAATAGATGTAAAAAATAACTGTTGCCATAGTTAACACAAAAAAAAATGCAAATTACGCATAGATATAGTCTATAGTGCATCCCACACTATGCTTGTCAGTAAATAAAAGTCGTGTCTATATGCAGGCAATTGCACAGGGTTTTTTTCTTCTGCAAAATGATCTGAATTGACTGATCAGTGATGACATGGTGAATGAATTCCAAAATTCAGTTGATACAGTGCATTTGACGTTTATCAGATGAATTTGATGTGTCTTCATTATAAAATATATATGAAGTATCTATTAGACCAACATGTAATTTCTAAATCTTTAGAGAATGAAATATATTAGGCAGAAAAGACTCTAAACGACTTAGGGCTCTTTTTTTTCTAAATGATAAATGAAAATTATGAATTTGAAATTTTTTTGTTAAAATGTATATTTAAGAATAATACTATATGATTTGCCTTTTCTGATTACCTACTAAACTGTTGATAAAGAGTCTTCCATCAATTTTTTACAACAAGGGGTAACCGAACAAAACAACAGTTTAAATTTTGAAAAATAAATAAAAATATGACATACAAATTAGATTAAAGTTTTATTTCACAAATATAATTATATATCACCGCTTTTGGAAGAATTTACAATTAAGTAAAAAAAACACATATAAAGAATGTTTAAGAAAAAATTATTATTATTTAATTAGTATTGAAGGATCTAAAGTATTTTGGAATTTAAATATAAGATTCAAAAGCTGTATGACTCAAAATTATGTGTATTTTATTTTTGCTTACTATGCAACAAATAAATGCAGGCGCAGCTACGAATACAATAGCTAGTACAATATATAATTATGCCATTATTTAGGCTAATTATGCCTTTAAATTATAACTTTTATTTTTTTCTCCCATCCGATTCGAAAGCTAAAGCAATGCGGTCTTGAAAGTAATATATATAGCAAATTAAATGATATTAATTTAAATCTGTTTAAAAAATATACGCATATTTTCTGAAACATAAAATAAAACTATCAATAATTTTTAATTAATTTTAGTTTACTTAAATTTTCTGAAGATCAAAATGTTCTATTTATTATTCTGAAAAATATTTATATTTAATAAGCATTCACTTTTACTTCACTACTTATTGTTATGCAAACTCACGTTTTTGCAATCCATTTTTAAATGAAATGGGAGCAGATAAATAAATTAGCAGTGTTTCAAATCAAAATCTCATGTTTTATTAATCAAAGATAACTATTCATTTTTTGCTTTTTCATAATCCAACATATTTCTTTACCCATTTGTATTATTTGAAGATAAAACCGTTTTTCTTTCAGCTTATTCATTTATTCGGCTTCTCATTTTTTATTTCATTTGCCCTTCCGATATCCCAATAGATATTTTTCTTTTATATCTCTGCATTTCACATATATTCAATATTTTCTTTACTTTTTAATCTCTGCTACTAGAAGTTGCATTTTGTTTCAAATATTATGGATTCGTGTTATTACATTCTGCACATAATTGCGACGACGTCTTTTTTTCTTTTTCCTTAAGTTTATTTAATCTAGTTTGTGTTATTACTTTGGATAATTTTGGTGTTTGCTTTGCAACTAACCTCCATACATTCATAAAAAAATTACGTAGGATTTTAGTGAGAACCTGTGGTTGTAAATTAAGTTTATTCTGGCATGCCCTTTGAAACATGTAGAGCATGTTATTTATCCCCCCCCCTCCAAATGGATGCAAAGTGGACCTTGAAAAAAAATCGGAATATTATTTCCTTGTCCCATTTCGAGCCTTTAACCATCGCGAAAATAGCAAATAATTAGTATTAATCGAAAGTAGATAAAATTATGGTAATTAATTAATTAAAGTAAATAGTTGATAATAATATATAATAGCAAATATTATGATTTTCAGTTGTTACGACTGAATTTGTTCCATTGTAATTAATTTATAAATGAAGTTTTATGCTCTTTAATTTCAAGTGTAAATGAAAGGTAAACTGTAATGGTTTCCTGAAATTATTTTAATTACTATCATGATCTCTCGTGGTTAGGTCCCCCCGTGGCCGGTGACGACCTTTAGGACTCAACCATAGTTCCCACCAGAGTTGTTGTGGCGGCGGTCGGGTCATTTAAGTTTTCCCGTGTGCTTTCGGGCGGGTCAGAATAGTCAGTCTGTGACTTAATTAATACCATGACTGAAAATATATTCATATGATTTGTTGAAAGGAAATAAATATATTGTCGATGCGTCGAAAATGTATTTATATTCTTTTTAAACGAAATTTCCATAAATTATCTTTTTTTGAAGTCATTTAAAAGACTTCTGTCGGATGAGATATGTAAAATATTGTCAGTTTCTTGAACTGGAACATATTTAGCACATCATCTTAATATACAACATAGGCGCCGATTTAAACGCTATGTTAAAGAAGTGCTAAAAAACGGGGAGAAGGCATAGAAGAAGACATATCTTAACAACAAATACTAAAATAAAATGTTAAAATGGATGCCATTTTACACTTATTTTTAAATTTTCCTTATAATTATCCATGTAAAAATTGTCCCACGGAAATGATGTAATGTACCGCTAATGTTAAATGTACTATATTTTATGAACTCTTTTCTAGAGAATGAGCTTGTAGTTACATGAAACTAACACATTTATGCTATGCTTAACATGAAAAAAAAGGAAGGAATAGTATTCTTTAAGAAACGATGCAAGAAAAATTAAAAAATAAAATAGTTTCCACAGTTAGTATAATTTAAATGTCGCTGCTTTTTTAATCACCATTGTTATACATATTTATTATGAATTGAAGGACATCGGAAGTCCATATCAATAAATGCATGAAAGTGAAAGAATTACTTTACCATAGTGACAAAAACAATTTTATGATGTATTATTCCTTGCAATATGCTTGCCGAAAATCTAGCAGCAGTGCTAACACTGATATTTAGTTTATAATGTTTTGAACAAAGGAACTCGCACCATTTCGACCCCTCTGTATTGATAAATGAAAAAAAATCTGCTCGTGACATAAAATTAAAAATGAAAACATTCTTTGTTTACGATTTTGATTCCAAAATATGCTTCAATTCTCTAATTTCATCAATATTAGTCTCGGTCTAAAATGAAAATTGTCATACTCAGATTCATAACAAATTCACGCAGTTAAACCGAACATAGAATTATGTCCAACTGCACCTAGCTAAATGCTTGACACAATTTACCGTATATAACGTCACCTATCAGTATCTGTTGCTCTGAGAATCTTCACTCTATATGTTATGTGGAATTCTTAGATACCTAATTTACATATTCTTGCAGAGGATTCACTCCCTGCATAGCAATGGCAAATATTTTTCAGTTGTCTCATCGCCACTTGAAGAATATTTCTTCAGAATTTCTCTGGTTATTCTTTTTATTTTCTAAGGTACATGTATATATTCCATCATTTAAGATTCTTCATTTTATTCATTGCAAGTAAACGTTTAAACTTTTAAAATCAGTCAAGATTTCCTTATAAATACTTTTTATTTGTTTTCGGCTTTATGCAGATTTGTACTTTAACATAAATAGCTTTTATTTCCTTTTAAATTTAGTATTATTACATTTAAGCCTTTAATACTGAGTGTGACAGTACATAGTCAAAAGTGACTTTGTACAACAAAACCAAAAGCAAACCAGTTTAAAAGCTATATGTATAACAGAATCATTTTTATAAAATATAAAATCGAAACTTAGTTAATCGTGCTGACATACACAAAACACACCAACATACTATCAAGTCTTAATCAGGCATAGCAATTACTTATGAAAATATCCCATACTTCTGAATCTACAATATTCTACAAAAACACATTTATTTCAGGAAACTAATAACCTGAAGCATACGAAGCAAATTTCTCATTTTCAGAACCTAAATCTGAAGTCATCCTTCAATTAAAGGAGTAAAAAAACTGAATTCTAATACTTTAAAAAATAGAGCCAGATACTTAAAAGAATGTAAGATTTATCAAAGAAAAAGAAGCTCTCTTTGATAAATATTCATGAGCTCAAACTATCGTTGGAAGAGCATCCAAACTGTGTAACTTCTCGTTAAAGAGTTCAAAGATAACAATTTAAAAATATTTTAATAAAATGAGATTTTTCTTGAACGGTTTTTGGAGACGACAAATTCTTATCATGAAAGTAAACTTTTTCTGCTTACATATTCATAACGAAAGTTTTCTTGGCATTTTCATTTTTAAAGTTCTACCGACAAAATATATTATCATTGAAAAACATGAGGAAAAATATACATATATTGATAAATATGAAATGTCATTACATTATATATTTAATATTTAGAAAATTTTGATAAGGATTAATGTTAAATGGGGAATTATCAGACAGGTAAAAAATTGTTAAAAGATATTGGCGCAAACATTAAAAAAAATAATAGAAAATTTCCCAAAATATAATCATTATTTATAAAACACCAAAATCAACTATTTTGAAATAAAAAACATTTTGTCAGTGTTTGCCTATTTTCCATCATTATTTTGTTCCTAAAATAATTGATTGTCTATGTTTTTATTATTAACTTCCTTGTATCATTTGATAAACATTTATCAAGAAGTATATCTTATTATCTCTATCTTTTTTGTATTTATGTTATATTGACAGTCAGTAATATTTGATTCTTATAATTTTTTAATACTGAAATCAAATAAAACAAAACGATTCAAGCTTGGGCTTGAATAAAACGCTTTTTTAATATAATAAATATATAATAATATTACAATCATTATATTTTTAGATAAAAAATATGATTAGTACATTCTAATGATATAATAAAAATAATAGAATAAAATTTTCAGCTCTTTATATTTCCTAAAATTTTAAATTAGCATCATGTGAAGAAACATTCATTTTCTCAATGAAATTATAACGCCAATTTCGCCATTGTTAAAAAAATGAGAGAATTTATAGCAAAATTATCATGAACTGTAAAGTGCATTCCTTGCAACACATATTCGATATAATAAGATAAACGCAAAATCAAAATATTGCTTTATCTAAAAAACCCAAATATTTGAATTTTGTTTTATTTTTAACTTTGTATTTGACAACTAAATATCAAACGAAAGCAAAAATGATCTGTATATCTTGCAAAGAATGCTCCTAATGTTTGTAAATATATACTTGAGAAAATTAGACCCTATTCGAAACTTGTTTGATACACATTAATTTTCTTTTAAATGTATTGCTACATGCATGAAAATGAATCAGCTTTTTTCCATGCCGAATCTAAACATAGATTGATAAGCACTTCCTAGGAGGAATGTCTTTTTTTTTTTTCACCTTTTACAAGAGAAAATGTTTGCAGAAAAATACTAGTTCTACTCCGATTTGCTGAGAAATATTTAAATGGATATTTCTCACGGAATAGAAAAATGGAAATACATGGGTTGTCTTGCAACATATCTGCAAGTATACGAGAAATGCATTCTATGATCATTTCTTTATGCTGATTACCTGCAAATATAGGGCTTTATGTCGAGATTTGCTGAAGTTTGAAAGTGCTCCAGTTCTTTATAATGGATGTCATATATGTGTTTGAGTGTGTTGATTTTATTTTGATTTTTGTGATACGTTAATATTCTCAGCTATCTCAGAGTACTGCATGGAATTTGAAATATATAAATATAGTCTCCAATGTTTATTTTAAGATAAGAAAAGCATATGAATGAAAGTTTTGACATGAATAAGATTCCTAAGAGCATAGGAGCACTGAATAAATTATTGACAAAAATTTGAATCAGACACCATAATTTAGTTAAAATTGCGCAAAAAAATGCATTTATTATAATATGTAATTTAATATCGTATATATTAATCCATCGGAAAATACTACGACCACAATATTTTCAATAGTGTTATAATTCTTTTTTATTAAAGATTTATTTTATTTTGTGATTTTTGGGACCAATTTTTCTGATAAAAATCTTGTAAAAGATGCGGAATTTAAAAGCAATTTATATATCATTTTTGCCTTGAGTCGAAACAAATATTGGAAAAGTAATCTTTGAATCTGATTAAAATTTTATAACAGCAGAGATACCATATAAATGATCCGCTGATATACAGATCAAAGTCAAATTGTGATCCAAATTTTATGATATGAAATTGCTATTATAGAGGTTATCACTATCATTTTATCTTTGTAACTATACAAGTGAGAGAATACAAGTGCGATAAATTATCCAGATTAACTTAAGAACTTCAATTTTCATCTTAATTAGAGTTTTCTAAGAATTCGACTATCTATAAGTTGATTCTGAAGAAATGTATCCAGATATATGTTTTAGAAAATTTATTCTACTATTAATTTTCTCTGTTTCTGCTGATTTGAATTAATGAAACCTGTTTATAGGCAAGTTGACGTGCTTTTGATCCATGATAGCGGGTATATTCTGCTGATCAAAGCAACGTCGAAACAATTAATTAATTTTTGATGATTTTAATCAAATCTAGAATGTTCTGTTAATGGGCCGACAAACTCGCGAAGATTGTAACCAGGCATCGAGAAGAACAAAAATAACAAAAGAACAAGATATTGGAACCTACATTAAGTAGGTAAAAACCGCACGCAAATTTCGAAGTCAGGTTATAGCAGCAAAAAGTACAATAATAACTATAAACGGATCTATTTGATTAATTACAAAAGTTACTAGAAGTCATAGCCACTGACTTCATTGCTCTGACTACAAAAGCCCCAAAACTATTTCCAGATATGCTCGAAAATACCAGACTTGATTTTAATGTCTTCTTCAGTAATTATAATCCGCACCACGATATCTTCCGTTGTATCCATAAGTGTCACATAACGAGTGAATTGATGTGGTTCTATAGAAAAAGATAATACGAATTAATATCTGGGGAACATGAATGTCAAACCGGTTCCGTACAATCCGTTCACCTCCTGGAGCTATATAAGAACGAGGTCAAACCGTAATTTACAGGAAAGATGTGCAGGGCACTATCATATATGAGCCGCATGCCTCACTGCATTGCGACTGACACATTTACAATCGAAAGGATATATTACAAAAACATAATATATATTGTTCCATTCAGGTTTTCAGGCAACAAGTATGAGCCCAAAAGAAAACCGCTCAGTTTTCATGCCCATACGTTGACATTAAATCTATATGGAGATTATAGACAGTATACTGACATGGGGATTATCCATCCTCCAATGTGTACAATATGTGTGGAATTCCTTCTAAATTCAGAGCCTGCATGCGCTTCTCGTAATTTTCAACTTCTCAACATCATTTTCATCACCCTATCCTACTGTAATTTTTGTTCTTCCAAACGCCTACTAATACCTCTGATTTTGTCGGTCAATCAGCATAATACCTTGTATATGTAGTTGTGTTGGCTTTTGCCAACTGGCCAAAACTGGCCATAATTTACGCTTTATTTAGATAAAAGCATAAAATTTTATTTGTCTCTTTATAATTAATAAAAAGATAAAAATTTATTAAGCTCATTTTATTGAATTTAATCCCAGATTTGAATTCAATTCGAAAAATATTATGCTGTTTAAAAATGAATGATAACAATGAATGCAATCGATTATGAGCTTTTTATCTATAAAATCTATACCTAAAAAAATCCTTCAACATTTTTAATATATTGTCAATCTGAATGTACGTAATTATTGAAATTACAAATGTTATTACTTTGGAAGTTGTATAATTCCACTTTCCATCTACAAAAAACACAAAATTCCATAGAAATTATTAATCATTTTTTTTATTCTGAATATTTGTACTTCCAAATGAACCAATTTTGGAGCTATCAAGATATCCATTCGAGAAATAAAAAAAAAAATTCTGTATATTCCTAAAGATTATTACAACGTCATGTTACAATTACAAAAACATAAAAAAGTTATTTCATATGAAAGGAAACGAGATATTTTTGTTTCGACGGAACCACTAAAAATTGGAATTCTGAAACATACTATTGGTGAAGAGGTACATTGGCTAAAGATATGTTGGATAAGAGTTTTAAAACACAAACCATGCACAATGCTGTATAAAACTTCATTTGATAAGAATGTTATGTTTAAAACACTAAATTTATCCCCCGGACTATGAACATCACGAACATTTGAAAATATAATACTTCTATCTTTATATCGTTATGCCAAGCCCATTTCACCTGAAAAATGTAACTATATGATAGATCTATTACTTTATATTCCTCCAATACATCATGACTACTTTCAGAAACTTTCTTATAATGATACGAATTAAAAATGGAACATATTAAAATAAAATTGTGAATATTTAAGTGGCATTACCTAAGAAATATTGAAATAAAGCCTTTTAATTATTCTTGAAATATTTAATAAAAATTTCAATAAAATATTAGTTAGTATTTAATATTTCATAAATACATGATTTTCACGTTCTGTTGACTTTTAAAGTCATGAAGTTAAATACATCAAAAATATAAATTTCCTTTAACTGATCATATCAATTTAAAAATTTTATTATTTTAGCTTCACAATATCTAATTAATTACAACACTTACTGGGATTAATTTGAAGAAATTACGATTCAGAAAATTACTGCAACCGGTAACATCAAAGGTGATTTATTACTTAATTTAAATCTTAATTATACCCGTGGATTTTAATTTCAGGTATCCTTTTAATTACCACTCCACGTCAAACTGTCATGAATTACGAAAGTTTCAATAAAGGTAATTTAAAAGCATTAATATGAGCAAAGTAAATTTCTTAATGCATTATTCCGATCGGCAGTTGTCAACAGATTTTTCAAGTCTTTTGTGAACTGAATTAATCGAAAACACATAGTAATTACGACTTAATGCAATGACTTGACTTTGTTCTAATAATGGATTAATTTAAATTCTTTAATGAGAATGTAACATCATTGCATGTGAAGATGAAACATTAAATGATTTTTCTGAAGAATAGTCACAGCAGTTGATTCCATACAATAAAATATTCCAAAATAGGTACAGAAATATTGTTAATGAAATATAACAAACATATTTGTGATGTTTTATGAATTCTTATGGATGATACTTCACCAGTTTTAAAATGTATAGAGTGCCTGGATACTTAAATATCCTTATGTAAGATGTTTCAAAACTCTTAGTACAAAGTTATTTCTTTGGTAAATTTCTTTTCTTTTAATATTTATTGAAATCCTCTGAATATGTAATTGAACTGTCTGAATATAATACATATCAAATATATTTATAAAGTTGTTCCAAAATTCTTGGTTAATATTTAATAGAATACATCTGGCTATAAAATTCATCCTGCAATTCATTACAATAACGAAAACAATGAAATACAAGGGGCAATTGTGATACGCCCTGAAATAACGAAATGCAAGAATAGTTGAAATGTTATGAAAGGATATCAATAAATTTCAGTTTAAGTTATTTGGAAAAATTAAAAAAAATAGCTCAAAAATCAATCTGCAAACATCAAGGTATATTTCAAACCATTCTTCAATAATTTAATCAGAAACAAATGTTGTTGTAGGTGAGGCCATTAATATGATCTCCTTGGTTCAAGTTCCAATGGTGAGGAATCACGTGATTATTACAATGAGACTGCTCACACAAAGAAAGGCTTAATAGGCCTAAATCATGATCATTTATTATATAATGATTAGCACTTATCTGGCAATATTCTATCGGCCCTTAAAATTTGTAACATCTTTATAAATGTACTTGAAATACAGAGCTTTCATGTTTTCAACGAAACATCTTGAGAGTTGTTAGTAGAGAACAAAAAGAACAAAAATTATCATACATTCTAATGCTGTCAAAGATATTCAGTCAGTTTAAATCGTGAAAATATATATTCAAATCGTGATGTAACTTATACTAATATGTATACTATGTATATTAACATGTATACTATATACACATATACTATGTAAATTATGCATATGTACACTAATATGTAAAATATATGTATATTATGTATACTAATATAAATATATTCACCCTTTCATATCCCAGCGTGTTTGAAACGAAGTAATCAAATGTGTCGCATGAAGGAGCGTCTGTGTACAATTTATTAATAGCGCTTGTTGCTCAAACAATTATCGGACGCCTCCAGGGATACAAAGAATATATATATAACTAAAGACTCCTGTAACGACAATGGCCTGAGAGAAATGTGGCTAAACCAGCGTTTATGTAGAAAATGGAGTGATATAGATCGTACAGGACATATACTCAGAGCTTATACATGTTTATTCTGCAGTAAATACTTGCAAACGCATTTCAAGAAAACCAGGTAAGTTATCAGTAAGATCAAATATCAGAAAGATAAACATCACTTCAAAGGATAACCACCAAAGATTTCAGTATTTTCATTGACAATGAAAGCTACTGATGTTTCTCATCAGCTGTTTGAAGTTTTAATCGCTGATACACTGCATTAAGAATTCTTCATCACCAATATATATGCATTGTGCTCGTGGACAAGAGACTTTTAATTTTATATCATTAGATAACAAAACAGTGTTAGGAATTGGAGGATATATGCGCATCCTGTGAGAGGATTTTAATATTATTATATAACCTGACATTACAGAATGGCCATCTATCTTCTGTTGTAATACAATCCATATCAAATTGAAATTGGAAAAGTAACTATTATTCTTGCTTACCATGCAATGGTAAATCTTATCGCTCATAGCGTTTGTAACTATCTCATCCTATACATGCAATTTGCTTACGACATACATAAAAAACGATCAGCAATTTGCTGACTATCTATCATTATTTTTCTACAATATCACTCGACATACTGATACTTCTAATTTTATCACCTAACTATCATTTGTTATACCATCTTTTATATAAATGAAAAGTCGTTAAAATGCAGAATATATTACCTATGATTTCATAATGCATTTAGATAAGCGATAGTCTTAAAATTCTTATACTTACCATGTGTACCATTTGTTCCAGGTCTTCCAGGGGTTCCGGGAATTCCTGGAATACCATCTCTTCCGGGAATGCCATCAATTCCATCTCTTCCTGGGACGCCATCAAGCCCAGGTTCTCCTGGAATACCGTCTCGTCCATCAAGTCCGTTAATACCAGGGGCGCCGTGCTCACCTGTAATATGTTATATATGACATTAATACAAAGTAAAGTAGAGAATTCAGTAAAAAATTAAGTAAATATAAAAATTTGCAAAACTATAATGCAAAGTCTGAAGTTTTAAATATTTTCAAGTAACTTTTAGATTTAAATCCATAAAAATTGACGGGGAAGTATTGAAGCAAGGTTTATTAAACGATAAACATTCAAGAAGTTTATAAAGTTGTACGAAATATAAAACAGCATGAATATAAAGAGAAAATAATTTTCAAATAGTGATTCAACACAATTTTAAATATATTACTAGAAAAGATAGTTAGTTGGGTGTAGACAGACACGTAAGTATTTTTCCTCATTTATTCACTGAAAAATAACATCTACTGTCTATTTTCATCACCTTGCATTCCACTATTTCATATTGAATTCCATTAATTACTTCTTTTGTTGTTACTAGATCAATATTTTTATTTCCGAATCTTTTATTCTAGAAAATTCTTTAATTTGAAGATTTGGAAAAAAAATTCCTTCCATTATGAATAAATCTTCCCATTATATTTTTAATGATTAAAACCGAAACTATGGTATGTTACTGTATCTAGAAACCATTGTGATTTATTTATAAGCTTATTGAACATTCATTGAGTACTACAACATACAAAATTTTATTTCTCACTAAACAGTAAAATGAATGAATAAAAGTATCTACTAGATTGCTAGTTTTTCCTGGAATTTATTTTTGTGATCAGATAATAAACAAGTAAAAAAAAAAAACATTTTCAACAATCTATGAGTACTAAAAACCCACTATTACAAGATATTGTATTATAATATTTCGATTTTTTTTAGATATTTTTGAAAATATCTAAAAAGTAAAGCTGCTTGTGAATACTCTACCTTTAGGACCAACAGGCCCGGGAATCCCGATATACCCTTGAGGTCCTCTTGGTCCTGGTTCTCCGGGTAAGCCACGGTCTCCCCTATCACCTTTATCCCCTTTGTTTCCAGGAGTACCTAAAATTGATGAAAACATTTAATATTGCGCAAAAGTATTTGGAAGATAATTATTTTTTTACTAAAAATTTTAAAAGTAAGAACAGAGCTAAGCGGTTGAAATAAAAAAATAATAAAAAAAAAATTAAAAACACATCAAGCCACATTTGAGAATATGAAATTTGATATGCCGATTTCAGTGGAGTGTCAGGGAGTACTTGAACTCAAGTTTCATAACCTCCGGACATAACAGGTGAATATGGTATTGTCATGGGAATAAGATTCCTTAGTAAAGATGAAATTTATTAAAATTTGCCCTCTATTAAAAATAACTATTTTTCTATGATTGATTATAAGCAAATGGTGTTTATATGCTTTCAATAATTTCAAATTTCAAGGAGAAAAAAAATGAAGAAATTGTGAGAAAACCGTCTTGAGTGCATCATTCGTAGCCATTGTCTTATTTTCAAGTAATATAATCTCTTATCAAAGTAATTAAAGAGAAAATAAAATAGATGTTAATTGACAAGTAGAATTTCATATCTCAAAGCATCATAAATAGCATGGTTTACAATCTTTAAAATGAGAGAAATGTCTAATAGACATTAAATATCTGAGATAAAAGACGATATATGTGGCTTTAGTCATATATAGTTTAATGTGTGCTCTGAAGAACATGGGATCAGATCAGATAAAAGAGTATTTCGGAGCGAAAAACAAAATAAGTACCTTTTAAAAATGCAATAAATTCTACAAATTTATCTCATTTTCTTTGTTTTATATCTTCAATTATAGACTCATTTTAGTAATATAAATAATTACCTTGCAAAGTAATTTATTTTTTAGCATTTTTAAACTGAGTTTCATGCATGAGCAGATTATTTAATTATGAGTATATAAGTTTAGTTTTGTTAAATCGTAAGAAGTTTAAATATTACTATAAGATATTTCAGAAGTTTACAAAATTACCATTGAAAATAAGCACCACTTCTTTCTAATATTCTTTTAAGTAAAATGTAAAATAGATTTAAAATGTAACAAAGAATGTATAAAGTGATACCATAGAACAATAATTAGCATAGAACGATTCGTCAAAAATTTGTGGATCTCACTTAGAAAGATTATTTTAAAATATCGCATAAATAATGTTTGGGAAATACGAAGGACATTTTTTTTTCATGCTCCAATGAACCATCAAAATACTTGCAGGAGACAAGATTAATTTATTACCAAAAGTTACGAACAATTTTGGTTACTTTTTGACACAATCATCATGAGCATTAAGGTTGTTGTCATATAGATGAACCAAGTTTCTGATATTTTCTTTGAACACTGACACAATTGATATGCTAGTCTCAACTTTCTTTTGAAGCTCCTTATTAGTCTAGAAATTCTTCAAATTTTCTTTTCAGTAAAGAATGTGGAACAGCAATGTCTAAACATTCATTCTCCAAAGTCGCAAATTTGACGTGCTGATTGGCCAGCTCTTTGCTTGGTATTCCAGCATCATCCATTTATGTCCAACGACTTGATCAACTCATTGAGTAAGATTTTCAGTACGTTTCACATATTTATTCCTCTTCATGAAGAGAGAGACACACAACCAAATGATTTCCATATCTTCCCTAGACTGAAGAACTAGTTAGGTTGCGAAAATAACAGTTTCAAACTAACTAAACTTCAAAATAACATTAAGGCCCATCGCGCATTTCAGCGGCAACATTTTTCGAAGAAGGGATAGGAAACCAGATCAAATGGTATCTACCTGAATCTTCTCGGCGCTTATGTTGAAACGTAGCCATGATTGTACGTCACCTTTGGTAACAAATTCATTTTGTTCTCGATTCTTAATTTTATTTATAGTTATATATAGATTCTTAATTATATTTATATTTATAGTTGGTGACAACATTGTTGCTGCAGGATTAATTATACAAACAGTTTTCTTAAAAATGTTATTTAATATTTTATTAAAATTAGAGAGAACTTGAAAGAAATTCAGTACAATAAAATATTTATCTGCGCCTTTAGGTGAATGCAACAATTTTTGTTGAAATAAGAAAAACTTGATTTCGAACAAATTTAAAACTTCCACAAAACAAATCAAAAAAGTTTTTGAAATATTATTCTTAAGGGTTTGAAGTTAATAGTAAAGCAAAGAAAAACTCACTGACTATAAGATTAAAGAACTGCTTTATAGTACAATAAGCACAGACCTTATAAATTTCGACAGATATTAGGTAACAAAAAACTTAATCAGAATACGGAAACACACACTAGCATAAGAATATTGGATACCAACAGCGAAATAGAATGTTGGAATTGGGAATCAAACCCGAGATATTATTAATGAATCACAGTAGAGACGTAATAAATTAATCTCGGTAAGATCGACGAATAAGTTATAGATCCATATTCAGTATAAAGTGCATTTGTATACACATACGTTTGTAGAAATTGTATATAAAAATAGCTACATTATCTCTTTCTGAAGTATAATTCATTTTGATTTCTCATTCAGTTTAGAGTTTTGAATTTAAAGACGTAATAGATGAATCTCGATAAGATCGACAAATGTTATAGATCCATATTTAGTATAAAATGCATTTTTATACACATACGGTTGTCGAAATTGTATATAAAAATAGCTACATTATCTCTTTATGAAGTATAATTCATTTTGATTTCTCATTCAGTTTAGAGTTTTGAATTTAGAGACGTAATAAATGAATCTCAATAAGATCGACAAATAAGTTATAGATCCATATTCAGTATAAAATGCATTTGTATACACATACGGTTCTAGAAATTGTATATAAAAAATTGCCACATTATCTCTTTCTGAAGTATAATTCATTTTGATTTCTCATTCAGTTTTGAATTTCGTTGCCAATTATTAAAATATTATTATTATTATTATTTTAAAAATTTTACTGAAAAAAAGTAGTTGAATTGGGATTAAAGTAGATACGTAAAACTACCTCCCCTGATTTAACCTTTGTTATTGCTTCATTGACATCAAACAAGCGGTTCTGCCATAAATAGATTTCATTTTCAATGGAAAAATCCATTTAATAGAATTCGAATATTTAGAATCTCACAATTGCTATCTATTAAATAAGAAAGTAAATTTAAATGTCACTTTACATTTGGAAAAAGCAAAACAGATTTGAAATTCAAAGCTATTTAGATACCAAGAACTATTTCGCCCGCTCTTGCATACACGCGGAAAGTGGGTAAAGTAGGACAACAATTCCATCTGAGGGATGGAGAAAGGTTCTTCGGCGAAAAATCGTTTCACAGGGACATGTTCTGGAAATGAAAAGCGGTTGAGATTCTACCTTTAACGGACGAGCTCTGAAATGTTTTCCATTAAGCAGGAAGTCGGCCGGTGAAGTTTCCTCCGTCGATCCAATAACCTGAGGAGTAACGATAATGGATTATTTCGAACCACTTAAATGAATGGATGCGCTTCTTCTCCCCGAAGAACTCCACCAGGCTGAATTTTTTTTTCTTTAAAAAAGTATCGCCCCAAAAATGACTGGAAAAAATTTTTCGTTTCATTTTTTCCCAATAATTTCTTTTTTTCTTTTTCCGTAAAAAAGAGAAAAATTATGCTGGCAATTTTTATGAAGTTTTTGATTCCTACTCCATGAAATCTCTCGAGTTTTTCTCACATAAAACCTCGGCGGTAGAGTAGTTCCCCTTCTTTTCTCTAGAAATTAAGTGGGAAAGGAATGGGGTTGCATTTAGTGGGTAATGCAAAGAGGTACAAAATTTTAATGTTACTTATGGTGTAGCCTCAAAAGTGCTTTCATGCTTTTTGAACCTGCAACATTTATGAATAAGGTACAGAGGCCTGATTTTCTGCTAATTTTCTTCAAAGCAATTTCTCGCTTTCGTGTTTCTATACTTTGAATAATTAACACTGAATGTACATGTAAAATTTTAAAATCTAGTAATTTTACTGTAAAAACTTTATTTTAAAATGCATAGAGTTTGAAATGTATGCAAATATTTGAAAATTTAATTTTTTTTTATTTTTTTAGTGAATATATTATACAAATTTCTATTAAATCGCTAATTTTGACTTTATTTTTCCATTTACGTATTCTAGATTTCATACTTTAATCTATAAGAACTAATATATCTTCTAGCACCACACTTCAAATCGTGATATAATCAAATTTTTTTTAATTAATCAAACGTACGTAGTAAAATTATATAAATTTCTTCAAAATTTAACAACGCTTTAAAGAACTTCAGAAGCAAGTATTCTCAAGACAAGATAAGAGAAGTGTCAACCCTTCGAGAAAATGTAGAATAGAGGTCACTGTTCGCCACCACTATCGTTGGGAAATGCTAGTCTTAAGCCAGTCATTCATGATCATTTCACGCCATGGAAATCTGATTATCATCGCCAAAATTGAGAGCGAATGTGGAAAATGATCAGAATTAGCGTGTCATAAAGTAATAGGTCAAATACTCAACCATTTCTGATTTCCAACAGTATATATCAATTAGAATTAAAGGTGAAAATTTGAATATGGAAGTCCAGTGGAAAGGCTAGAGATGTAACAAGACGAGGGACTCATAAAGAGTGGAATTGAGTTGCGTGATTTGGTCCTAAATGACTGACCAAATGACTAAATGAATGGACTAATAAATAAAGCAGCCTGAAGTGGCGCGCAGGAATCATGAATCACCTTTATTTAAAAACTTACAATTATCAAGATAAAGGAAAGGACGACTGCATAGCAAGAATTTCCATCGCCTATTCCGAATGTTTTCAAAATATTCACCAATCCATGAGCTGCCGCGGTAAGAAGGTCAAGCAGTTAGTAATGAAACTGCACGCATGCATACACTTCCTATGATTGCTATACAAGAATAAATTATCACCAAACAATGAATTTTTATCTTTACTGGCTTGTTCCAGCATCTTTGTGTATCATTTAACTCACTGGACGTTTCCAGTTATAAATTCTGTATTGTGTACCTATGCATGTGAATATACGTCCGTGTCTATATCTGGCTTGATTTTGCGTAAATGGTAACATATTTGTAAATGGTAAAAAGGTCAAGCAGTTAGTAATGAAACTGGACGCATGCATACACGTCCTATGATTTCTATACAAGAATAAATTATCACCAAACAATGAATTTTTATCTTTACTGACTTATTCCCGCATCGTTGTGTGTCATTTAACACATTGGACGTTTCCAGTTATAAATTCTGTTTTGTGCACCTATGCATGTGAATATACGTTCCTGTCTATATCTGGCTTGATTTTGCGTATTGCTGTCTCCAATTAACTGTTTCCCTCCTTATAATTTTATAAATCTTGCCTATAAGAAGTTATTACCTTTGTATTGTCTTTGGTAAATCATCGTGTTTTCAAGAATTATTGGTATTATTTCATGCCGAATCTTATATGTGATATTTGAAATTTCAAATTGTAATAGAGATATTATCTATAGCATTTTGTAAGACTTATGTTTATTTTTTTCCTTTGGTTATGCCTCTGTCTAATTAAAGGTTCGTTATTAATCGCAAATTTCAAATTTTAATTAAACACAATTTAAAATTAAATTGTGTGTGCGTGTGTGCGTGTGCTACCAAATTCGGCGTGTATACCTTGGGAAACGGGGATGTGCACCTCCCAGTTATTTTTTAAAATTTTTAATTAGAATGTTAATTAATTAAAAATTAAGCGAAATTTCAGCGTTTTTCCTTCTATAACTTCCGAAAATATTACAGTACAAAATTGATTTCTACATCATATTGAAGTTCAAAATATAATATTTTCAATAATATTAATATTTTTACCAGCAAATTAAATTTTAATTTTTAATGAATTAAAAAAAAATAATTTAATCATATTTTTCAACAATTTGCACAAAATAAAAATAAAATTTAATATAAAGATGTCATTTTCAGCACATGTCTGTATGAAATGAAATAAATATGAAAATACATAAATGAAAAGAAAATAAATGTAAAGAATCGTTTTTCATGATCTTTTATAATACCTATATTACTAATTCGATTGATCAGATTTATTTAAGAAAAATATGGTTTAATATGTACAAGATATCTGCTCTGATACATCTATTAATACATACATCTATTAATAAATGGTCTAAATTAGATAAATAATTATATTTTACATAATTTGAGTCAAAAAATGCCGATGAATTACGACTTTTAAATTTTTACTTTTATCCTCTGCCCTGTGAATCATATTTAACAAAATATTTTTAAGACGCTGATATTTTAAATAAAAATACTTGCACTCCAATAAATTCAATCAGTCATTAAAGCGGACCGATTTAGGAAAATATCAATATCTAATATCACTATTCTATAAAAAGGGGTGATTTCAAAACAATTCCTCGACCATCTCAAATAAGCCAATCCTCTTCCAGAGTATTACCCTAGATTATGAAAATGTTGATTGTTCTAATATTGTAATATACAAAAGTTAATAAATCGTTCAGATTTGAAACGCAGAAAATAGGAACATTTATTTATTTATTTAAAAGTTGGAGTGTCAAGAATATTTTTCAGAATATGATTCCTTAAGACCAAAGGACTGTCTAAAATTTAAACTTCATATTTTTTTTAAATATCCTCATGAAGCAAAAAAATATTATTGATAGAGTTTACATCCTTTTAAAAATAAAACCTAAAACTTAATTTTTCTTTGAATCCGTGAAAATTTTGTTGAACACTTCTTTCCGATATTATAAATTATGAAAATTATTCTGTAGTGCACATAAGACATCAATGCCGAACAACTCTGCTTTCAGTTCTAATATATATATATATATATATATATATATATACAAATAAAGGTACGACGTAAGGTATAAGTGTATGAGATGATTATCAAAATTTTATGCTTAAAAATATTTTGCTGAAAACCTATCATGAGAACAAGTTACACTATATATTAATTGAACATTTTAGCAAGTATTAATACTGGCGAACCGCTGGTCACCAAAGGCGGCTAGTTTAAAATAAAAGAGTAGTGTGCTAGCGGAACATGCAAATATTTCAGTTAGAATTAATAGGATGGTGAAAATTGAAATATTCGATAAAAAATGACAAAAATATTATATTTTCTGTCATTATTGTTTCATTAGCTAAATTGCGTATATTCAAAGAAAATAGAATTACAAAATGTGCTGCTCTATAAAATCAATATTTATAGGGCCGTGAAGAATAAATATATTTTTAATAACTCTTTCTCGACATTTTTTTTCAATTAGATTTAAATACATTTAAAATATTTCAGGTATGATCGTTCTTAATGAAATTACGTGAAGTAAGCAATAAAAATTCAATTAAATATTAAATGAAACAAGGTATGAAATTATGTTTAGAATTCTTTTATATAATTAGCAAAATTTAGTCTGTTTTAGTTCAGGAAAATACAACATTCATATAAAATTCATTGTGTTTGTATAAAAATATGAAAGGGGTTAAATGGTCCCTCTTAAAGGGTTCTTTTTATAAGTTATTGATACGAAAATTAAGTTAACAAAAAAGCATTATAATATTTTGTATTTCAAATTATACAATCTAAAAATATATTTGTGAACATTAGCAATCAATAAAATTGGAAATTAACCATTTGAAATAAACAATTAAAATTAATCTTATTTCTTACTTTATTGTCATTTTTTTTATTTATGTAGAGGAAATTTTTGCTCTACACATCTCTGGATTCAATGGGTTGTTATGCAGATACATGTGCAAGCATTAGCTTTTATTATTATTTGAGATTGCAGAGAATGTTGGTTAGCTTTCATTTCAAATAAATCTAATAATAAATAAATTTACACCATGAAGTAATATTTTTTTTTATTCTAAGGAATACTAAAAATTATTTTTCTATTATAATATTTAAGAAATTTACTGCCGTAAACTAAAATTTCGCTTACTAATTAATTTATTATAATTATTAATAAAAGTGTGAAAGAAATATTCCAACATGAGCTTAACCATTTTTTTCAAATATATTTGTACCAAATATGGTAAATTGAGCAATTGACCAAGAACACAGAAACAATTTAGTTTTATAATTATTAGGATCTTATATACAAACTACTTAAAAATGTACCATCTTAAAAATAACAAGATTGTTTTTATATAACACAAATAATCTGTTATAATAATTTTAAAAAAATTTATTAAATAAAACTAAATTTATATATAAGATTAGAAAGTTTTATAGGAAAAGAAAATAACGTAGACAATAAACACATAGCTCAATTCTTTTCAAGAGCAACTAGATAAATTGACACCTCTTTCGAAAATTGCTACTATCGCTGTTTTATTTCAAAACATATAAGCTGATCCACCAGTAATGAATTTACATTCCTCTTATTTTTGAAATTTAGTTCACCGAGATTAAAGCTTACAACAATTTCGCTTGCAGAATGGAAAAAAGTTTATTTCGAAAAGCAAAAGCAGATGAATCTCTTCTTATAACATGCTAGGTTCTACGAAACAGGAAATCGGCCAGTGGCACCTTTCCTTTGGCGATCCAATAACCAAGAAAGTGATGATAACGGATTGTTTTCAACTACTTACTGGAATGGGCACATTCCTCTTCAAAGAATATTTCAGGAGGCTGTGGTAGATTGGTGACAAAATATCGGTTTCGGAGACGGAGGGAACTAAAATCTGATACTATCAAGTAAGCTATACGACGTATGTTAAAACTATCGGGACTACATATCATACATTTAGTGTGAAGCATTAGACATCGGCCCAGGCATCGTTCTCGTCAACTGATCATAGTTCAAGATTACAATGTCTGTCAGAAGATAACTCTAGCGTTTATTTAAAAAGGAATGAAAATAAAACTAAAGTAAATCCAACAATAATTCAGAGTAATTCGTTTGGAGATTTGCAGGCAAAAAAAGCTTATGTTAAAAGTAACCGGAGATTTATTTCTCCTTTGCTTGTACCGTAACGAAAGAGGAAACTTTACTAACATTTTTAATTAAATTTCTAATGTAATTCTGTGTAATTCCCCAGTTTAATTCCTGTTCTCTATAGAATTTTTTCATTTCAAAAAAAATTAGAGTAAATACATAGAATTGCATTTATGTAAATGATTTTCAGAGAGCTTAAATCGCTTAATGTAATTCATATTCTTCAATGTCAATGAGAGAAAATACATTGTTAAGAGCAATTCCTACATATTTATAAAATTAGCTATTAAAAAAAATTTGTGGTTTTTTTTTCTTATTAAAATGTTTCAAAACATTGAATTTAAAATCATTCCAAATAAAACTCTAATACTGATTTTTAAATTCTAAAAAAAGTTTAATAATCCTCTGGGATGATTACACTTTGATAACTCTGTAATTATTTATGTCTGGGGAAAGCTATATAGACTTCATTTGAATTATTTTGAAAACTTTTCCATAAAACGCATTGCATTCGTAAAATTTTGTTAAATAAATTATATTTATAGAAAAATTAATGAATATTTCGAAAGAATTACTGAATAAAACCTATATCGCATTGAAAAGAAAACAATTCACTTTTAATTATCAAAATTATATTATTTCTAAAAATACTACTTTTTAATAAATGTAATTTGTATCATGTCTTTTTCCTTCAAATTCAACAAATATCTTAGGAAGTGCTGAATATTGTCTGTATATCTGCATGTATCTTCAATGCGTGTTTAAAAGAATATGACATTTAAAAATATTCTTGAAAGTATTTCTGTTTCATTTAATGACTGAATAGTATATTTCTTCAAAGATTTCGATTAACAGAAAATGCAACTCTTTTAAATGAAGTTCTTTGCAGTTAAAAAAATCTCAAATTTAATTTTATGAATGCTTCAGATTTAATATTCATGAAAGTACTTTTTTGTGTACGATTATGGAAGTATTAAATCATTCAACCTTTTATACTGGCTACTAAATTCAGTTCTACACCTTTTTTTCAGTTCAGTTTAAGAAATAAAAAAAAATCTTAGAAAATCTCCTATAAGTAAATTACTACAATTTTCTACTGTTTCTGAGTTTTTCTACAAATAAATCACTACAATTTTCTACTGTTTCTGAATCTTTCTACAAGCAAAGCCCAAGAAGATTCATGAAGTAAGAATTGAAACTTTATAAAAATTTCCTGTAAATGACGCACAGTGCTTTTTTAATAAGAGGAAGTAACTTCTCATAACTTTCTCAAACATTCTCTTGAAAATGCAGGACATTTGAAAACAATATTTACGAAAAAGCCTATTAGAGTGTAATCTGTTGGAATTTTTTTTTGGGGGGGAGGGTTATTGTTGGGAAGAGGTAATTAAATAAATGCTGCATATTGAACCCTTTTTTCCTAGATTTTACACTGAACTGTAATTATAATTACAATATTACGCACAAAATTCCATTTATATGCTTTTGCATATTCTAATTTTAGCATTTACTTACTTGGAAAAATTGTTTGGTTTAAAATTTAAAAAGGATCCAAATTTTAAATAATATACCCACATACCTCATATTATCTACAAAACTCTTTTCTTATTTTTTTTCAAATTTTTATTCATTTAATTATTTTTATTTGTAGTTATCGTGGTAATTTACATTTGAACAGCCGGATAGACAGACTTCCTTGGGATTTCGCTCAAAATACAATAAAAATCTTCAAATATGGAGCAGAGACCATCTACCAAATTTCATCAGTCGAAAGCAAAGGTTTCTGAGTAATCATGTTCACAGGCAGGCAGACGAATGTACAGACGTTATACCAAAAGTGTGTTTTTAGGATTCAAATTGGTCTAAAATTTGAAGATTTGTAAAAATTTCGAGTTGGAATTTCTTGTCGATTACAAATCCGCTTTCGTATGCAACAAAGTAAAAAAATAAGGAGAAGAAAAAGAAATAAAAAAAGTCCAGTTATTTCTGGTGTAAAATATTTTTTTAAAAAATCTAATCTTGTTGTATACTTTGGAGACAGGGAAGGCATCCTTTCATTTAAATGGTTAGAAATAATCCATTATCGTTACTTCCCCTGGTTATTGGATAGGCGAAGAGAAACGTCAGCGGTCTACTTCTTGCTTAATGGAAAACATTTCAGAGTCCGTCCGTTAAAGCTAGACTCTGCTTTTCATTTCCATTACATGCCTCTGTAAAACGATTTTTCGACACCGAACGTAAATACGTAATAGTTGCTCCATTTTAAATGCTCTCTATATATGTAGAAAGTGGTGGAGTATGTAGAAAGTATGTGGAGTATGTCTATATATGTAGAAAGTGGAAAGTAGCGAGTGGTCTGTCTCTAAGTATTTTTGCATTTGAAATCTTTGCAGCTCTTTTAAATGCTAAGACTGATTTAAATTGATTTGCTTATTAAATAAATATCTACTATTCCTTGCTAATTGTTTTAATTCTTTTAAATTCACTAAAATGTAAATCTTAGTTTCTTAGTGCCAGTGCGTGGAGTTAATAAGAATTTAAAAAGAGTATTTCGATTCAATTTTCGATGTTTTTCATTACATATATGAAAATTATAATGATCAACATGACATTTTACTTTAACAGTTCGCAATGGTATCTTAAATAATTATCATTCGTAAATTATTTCAAGCAATTAAACAAACAAGACGTTTGATCGTAATTGTCATTTAAGCATAGAATGATTTTAAATTGCTAGATTTAGAATTAATTTTTAGACTTAAGTCCCAAAAAATGATATACTATTTCAAAGTATTTCTTCTACTTCACACACATAATATATTTTAAAATAAAACTATTCCTGATTTTATAAATAGAAGTTGACCACCATAATTTAATTTTTTTTTCCATTAAGTTCATAATATTCATCGACAGAAATTTAAGAGATGTTCAGTTCTATATTATATTCCGAATTAAGCTTTGAACGGCGATGGCCTGGTAGTAAAGCACCGATTTCTTCAACTGAAGGCTTTAAGTTCAAAACCAATCCATCCCATCGAAAACAGCCCTGGGCCACCAAACACACCAGGGCCAGATTCTTCTCCGTTTACAAGGCCAATGAAGCAGGTGAGAGGCGTTTGCTCAGGACTCAGTGTCACCATTTATTGAGGCTTAAATTTACACTTATGTATGTAACATAATGTAATTATATAATGTAATGTACACTTATGTATGTAACATAATGTAATTATATAATGTAATGTACACTTATGTATGTTGTTGCGGTTTAAATTTACACCAAAGTAACGCTATTTCGTATTTAAGAAGGGTATTAACATAATTAAAATAATTTGAATTAAAATATGTAACGTTTAATGAATATTTAATACAGGGTGTGGTAATAATGACATTAATTATATCAAACATCTGAAGGTGTTTTTGTTTTTAATTTAGATAGAATAATTTTTATGCATATTGCTTTAAACTGGTTATTCGTTAAGAATTAGTTTTATTTATACACAGATTCTAACTTCAAGAAAATTAAAGCAATGGGTCTGTGAAATTTAATGATTACCTCTTTTTTACTGCATAAAGCTTATCAATTTCGAAGTGCATATGGGCGCATTTCTGAATGCACCATAGTGGGAAGATTAAATCATGCTTCATAAATTAGGGGACATGTCCTAAAAAGCAACCACTTTGGGAAATATACTACGGTTGTGAAATGTTTCAACGCAATTGCAAATAAAAATAGCCAAAAAATTCTTTTTATTTATATAATTTCTCTAAACTAGACTAGATAGTAGACTTTAATAAATTTTTCTCATAATTACTCGTATTTTATATCTCTATTATTTAACTTTGTATGGAGCTGCGGTAACATTTTGAGATTTTTCTATAATATGCAATTTTTTTTTCTCCCTAAAATCGATATCGATGTATGGTTTCAAAAATTTTACAATGAACTGTTGCCTCTGTCATAATCTCCTAAATTATCTCTTTTCAATTTAATTCATTGAAAGGAAACGATAATTCATTATTCTTTGCTTCTTGTTTAGCTGCATGAAAGAAAAATTTCAGTAAATATCAAATTCAGGAAGACACCGAAATTTTTATTAAAATTATGAATATTTTATGTGTTTTTTTCATTAAATATGTAAATAGCAGTGCAAAAGCAAACGACACGTTTTCCGGAAATTATTTTTTAACGCTACTATTTTTTCCTGGTTTCTATAAATGAGAGAGAGGTCGTAAAAGTACATTAATCAAAAAATTTTATTATACTTTCTAATTAAAAAGCTATTAATTATATAATGCTGAGAATTTTTTCAATACGTAGAAATCCAAAATTATGTTTAAAACTATTAGTTTAGATTTTCTTAACTAAAGTCCCGGTTTTCTCTATCTACACTTTCACGCTGTGACAGACGTAATAGTTTTAGAACACCAATAATTTTAGTCTGCATCATATTAATGCATCTTGTTATTACTCGGCCGACGTTTTTATATTAATAAAAGTAACAACGCCATAGAAATTATTAAAATAATCGTAGTTTTATAATTAACTAAAGTTAATTAATTTTATATTTTATTGACATTAATTCATATTTTTTATTTTGATAGTTTGATAATTCATATATAAAGCAATTCTAACCACATGCATAATGTCCTTTTCTCAAAAATGTATGTAGTTTAAATGATTTTGTTAAAAAACGGCAGTTTTTTTTTAAATCAAATATACATGTATGTCAATATTTCTTAAAAGTCTGAGAATTGGCAATATCTGATATATAAATTTCTATTTCATTTAATATTTAACATATTATCCGACAATCTATTTTTATACATTTTCTCTCTTATGTAAAGGTGAACATAGAAATCTCTATCTTTCGTTTTACTATGAACTAAATAATATATTCAATTTTAATCAAAGCTTATAAAATTTTATTAAGGCAGAATGCCAATGAAAATTGGAAATCTGAAGCGATTTACAAGTTTAAAGGATTTTATTTTGTAAATCTTTTATTTAAAACGATTGTTTTAAACGATTTACAAAATAAAAATACATTTTACTTGAGATATAGAGAGTATCACAAAATGGAATATATTTTTTTTGTTTTCAGCGTACTTCTAATCACAAATCTCCAAGAATACTATCCATAAAATTATACTGAAACTTTAAATATGTGATGGATCTAACATATTTTAAATTGCAAGAGGTTTCAGAATTATTACCAAGGAAAAATGTCCATTAATGTTTAATGTATCATCAAACTAAAGAAATTTATGATTGTTGTCTCTTACTAATTGATTACTTTATTAAAATAAAAATACAAAATTAAAAAAAAGAAATTTCACTCGAGTCATTTTTATATAGATAAGGATTTTAACAAAGAAAAAAATCCCTATCTTGTTTGTTTCTTCGCGAAGGAGGGATAAGTCCAATGAATGCATCCATTCATTTAGATGGAATAATCCCTTATCGATATTCTTCAGGTTATTGGATTGGCAAAGAAATTCCTCACCGGCTACTTCCCACTCTAATGGGAAAACATTTCAGACCTGATTGGTTTTAAAGATAGAATCTCAAGCGTTTTCCATTCCTGGAACAGAACCTTTTTTTTTATCTTTAAACGAAATTGTTGCCCACTTTATCTCCTTCGCAACTATCCCAAAAGCAGAGAAAGTTTTCGTCCCTAAATAACTTTGAATTTCAAATCTGCGACACATTTCCAAATACTAAAGGTATTTACTTTTTTTTATTAAATCTATGTCACCTGCTCGTTTCTACGAATTTCAAATACGTTTCGAAATACGTTGAAAGGTAAATCCAGTTATTTGTAAATCTTTTGTACAATGTCACGAGAAAATGGTGGAAGATGTCGTTAAAATGTAAACTATCTTACCATTAAAAAACTTTTGATTAAAACTCTTAATCTTAAAAAATTCTTTATTAAACTCTTGATTAACTCTTGATTAAATTGAATTGTCGTTATTTAGTATGTTTTCTCCATAAATAAATAATCTCATTATTATTATTTTTTAATTTTCGAAAATAAGCTTCTATATGAATAATAAATGGAGGCGCATTTAATCTGATAAAGATATAGTGAACATTTTATCATCATTTTTATTATATTTTATCAGACTATACTATATAACAATTCTAATTTAAAAATCAAAAATTATTGTAATATTGCTAAATGACTTAGTTGAATAATTTTGTTTTAATAACATCAACAATTTATTGTAATGCATGAAAATGAAATTTTAAATAAAATAAATATTCTTCAAAATGTGTTCTGAATTTACAAATTCCGTTATATCTTATTTTAAGTCCATTATATCTTATTCCAAGTGAAGCAATAACAATAGTCATTGCATTTGGGTATAAATATCTAGCAGTCTTTCAAATCAACATAATTTTGTCTGATTCCTAAGAAATAACTTCTTCTCTTGAGTATCACATTTGAATACCAAACTTAATGCATAGCACGCAGTTCAAAATCAGAATCAACTATAATTCACTAATCTTTTTTGCATCAATCAAGTCTGCCAGCCATTTTCATACCGACAAAACAAAAAGCTAAAACAAATCTGATTGTCATTAAAAAATAGTTATTTATGTTATGGAATTTCAATTATCTTCGTAAAATTGTTTCTGGCAGTGTAATGGTACTCCACAGTGGAAGGCCAAATAATAATTAGTGAAAATAATGTCGCGCTTCCATTTTTATAGTTGGAAACTTTCCAGTTAGATTTAACTAGACAGTCTAAAAGTTACATGATTTTTATTTTGATACATAGTGTTCCTAATTTTGGATCGTTCTAAGATTATGAAGATAGCAACTAAGATGGTATTCTCTCCAATTTTCAGATCGTCAATAAAAGGATATTTTGAACTTCGATTAATTTAATGTAGCCTAAATACTGTGATTCACAATGGAACCGGATGTCGAATCAAGATTTCATTCCGAATTAACACCGATCCTGCAAAAGCTATTTAATTTAATTGTGATGTTATAATATATTATTAGAGTTTTTATCGCATACCCTTAATTATTGTGGCTAATTAATTATTTCATTTCATGTCTCTTATTTTAGAAGCCCAGTTTCCTAATTTTTAGTGTCATCATCCATTTTATTTGTATTAAAAGGTCTAATTTGTTTTTAAGTGAAGTAAAATATCACTTCAGCCTAACACCAAATGTCATATTGGTAATTACATTTATATAAGGTATCCAAAGGATTCTCATAAATTATTTAGCTAAATTATAAAAGATTGTAAATTAAGAAAAAGTATTCGTCGTAGACTAAGACTTATTGCTCTACAGACTATTAAAAATTCAAAGTTTAATTTAAAAGTCAGTTACATGAAATGTAATAGCTATTACATGAGTCTGGGTTTTGCAATAGATTTCCGTGAGAATGAACTAACAAATTTATATATTCATCACATTATCGATATTTTTATGTTCTTTCAAAGTATTTCATACTTAATCAAATTTTAAAACAGCAGTCTGAGACGAGAATTCAAAATCTATCACAGTTAAGATATTTCATAAGATTAATAGAAATGTATTTCATGCATTTAAGGTATGATTCGCGGCGCTTTTCATATGAGCACATAAAAGAGAAATATAAACTTATTAATTCTAGAGAACAAACTCAGGCTGATAAATCTTGCAGCTTCTATAACTAACACGATTAAGGTAATAACAATGATCAATGTAATAACACGATTAGTAATAACAATGATTACTAAGATGAATATTAAAGATTGTTAATGGGTCATCAAACTGCAACCAGATTCTTCTTTGTATGTATTCAGAAATGAAGGCCAGAACTATCCGGAAGGCCTTTAGCAGGAACACCTAGTTCTTGGATTGTCCAAGGTACCAAGTATGATAGATAATTTAATTAAAAAGTCTAGCACCATATTCGAAAAGTATAAGTTAAATCGGAATTCGTAAAGTTTTAATTCCCATGATAGCATTCTAAGTCCCACGGTGTTTGTCTATAAATAGAATATTAATCGATTCCGTAGCATAACTCTAGCTATGATAGGTTGGCTACAGAATCTCAGTTATAGAGCAAAAGGGTTACAGAATTATATCATTCAGTTTCTGGTTTCAAAAGTGTTTCTGTTGAAAATCGCACATATATGGCCCTACAGTACTCTTAATTCTGTCAGCATCAACCAATTTCTTTTAGATTCTGCATTGAAATATGTAGAGGTGATGGAGATTTTGACATCACCTTCATTATCCGACAATGGCTCAAAGTTAGAAGTTTACCTGCAAACAGGCATAGAGTAGAATAACTCGTTTTTTTTTAACTTTATGAAAGTTATGCATATAATGATATAGACACAGAAGTCCTAAACGGGAATGAAGACATTTTTTGCTACAAGATGTTGCAGGCTAAATTAAATAGCAACCTTTACAATGTAAGAGCAACAATTCTAATCGTATATGGCGTGACAAGAAAGGTTGTTTGTGTTCTATATACTATTTCTTACGATATTAGCAGATATTTTCGTACAGTACTACATTTATCATTGCCTTGACTTTAATGTGTTTCCCAACGGAAAGTACGAAGAGGAATATGATATTTCATAACATCTATATGCAATATCCAATGTGTGATTCGATTAGTTCCGAAACGCATGTAATAATAAATACCTTTTATAATTAGCATCATATCTTCACAATCTATTAATTCAATATAAATATATTTTATAAGCAATTAGTTGCAAATATTAAATACCATTTTTGAGTTCTGACGCATACTGTAGATATTCTTTTGTTTTAGATTCGACAAATAAATAACCGCTTTTCTTTTTTAAATAAATTTTCAGCATGGCATTAAATTACTATTTTTAAAAAAGCTTATTCTTGCTTTCAAATCATCCGATCTGCCAGAAGATGAACTTTCGTAATAAAATTTGATTAACCTATTCGTATTTATCGTTATTATTTATTTAACTGAATCACTAAAATTTTCTAAACTTTTAAAGTCCAACTTTCATAAATATGTAGTACAGGATATTTAAAAAAAATCCTTTTCTTTATAATTTGCTGATTAATATTAATTTTGATAAAAGTCAATAAACAGAAGAGGAAAAAATATAAATGAATCACTGCCACAATCAAAATTTTTATTGGAGAAATTTTTCAGATTTTCCTGCTTTTCTTATAAAAGAAATGACATTTTGAAATAAATGATCCAACTTCTTAACTTTAAGAAAACTATTGAACCCACAATGAATACAGATGAATGGTAGGATTCTATTAATTGCAGTTATTCTGAGACATAAGTTAAGTTCAGGTCAGCTTAGTTAAGACATGAATGGCATCGGAATTCGAAGCTGCGTCCCTGATATGTTGGGTTAGACGACACACGGTTTCTCAAAATTAATGAATGTAAGCTCATTAGGGGGAACGATCTCAACCTTAAATACTTTTCGATATACTGAATTTTAATTAAGTTTTCAATCCGACTCTGCTGACATTTCCTTTAGAAGAAAAATTCACTGAACTATGCTGACAAATATTGAAGATGTATGATGAGATAGTATTTTATTCGAAGAATGACATTCTTTTGCAAAGTGCCTTTGTTAAATATTTCTCATCAAGGGAAGTTTGTTTAGTATGACAATAGCAAAACTTAGGTTTAATGTTTTCCAATCGTTACTCTTAAATATATATTTAGGTAAGAAAAAGGAGATAAGAGTGCATAAAATTCAGATTGAATCTAAAATAGGCGTTATTTATAATAAAATATTTCTTAGTCTTAGTGTGTGAAATATCCAAAGAGGAAATATTGTAAATACCAACAAAATTTAGTTTTCGATTTGATGAAGCTATGGAGTTTAAATCTAAATGGTTTAATTGAATTTATTTAAGTGATTAAAATTAATTAAAGAATAAAAAAAAGGCTTTTGTAACCCAATATATCCATATGCTTTGATAACTTAAAAATTAAGAAAGTTAGAATACAGAAATTTGGTTTGTCGTTTTATATAAACGAAATCTAGCATATAATATTTTCTTCAATGCTGTTGATACATGCACACTTTTCAATTCAATATTTTAAAGAGTAAACTGCCTGGCCGAGTAAATATGAACACATTAACACAAAAACGAATAGAGTAAAATAAATGGCATGACACTCGGGAACTATGTGCATGAGACTACAAATATGAATTGTTATGGAAAATAGCCATGTGGTAGCTGAAAGGTGAGAAGGCTAAGCTCATTAAAAGCTTTATTATACATAAAAAAACAAAACACAGTAACAAAGCATGGATGGAACGTATATAATATAGCACTTGCAGAAATCACTAACACTCAAGAGCCTATAGCTAGCAAACAACAGCAAAAGCACAAAGCACTCAGAGAGAATTCACTTATCATCTCGATTGAATTCAGCTCAACTGCCTACTATTCATTATTGACTAACTGACTCAACTACTGTTTAAATAACTTTTATGACAAGGCATTAAATGTTTCAAAACAAATGGTGAAATTCGAGTTCTAAATTAACTATCATCAAGATTCTCAAATACCATGGTTCTTTCATTTTTTTTCCACCAAAGTAGCCAAGTTTGTTACCGAGGCCGAGGGTCATTGACCCAGCATCTATTCAGCATCCGCTAGAGCTATATATGAATATATTTTCCTTACAGGAAAGCTAACTGCGTAGGGCAGCAATATTACAAATTAGTAACACTGCGATACGAAAAAAAAAATGCTTATAAATATAGAGGGTAAGGAAGGTTTTAATACAAGATATTGGACAATTAATCAAGAAGTTAATTTGCATAAGTTAAGTCCTGATCAACGTTGAGTTAATAATATACTAATATTTAACGTTCCAATAGTGGGCTACTTCTAATGCAGAATAAAGTTACGTGAAGAGCATCATAGAAAAATCTGTGTAATATTCAAAAATATGGATATAATTTTAAAGCTTAAGATTAAATTTAAAATAACATTTAAACAAAGAAAGTTCGTCTTTGCTTTCTTTGATTTTTTCAATTGGTATAAAAACACTGATTAAACATAAGCAAATGAAAATAATCAAGGTTAAATATTGTTTAAATTCGAAAGTAAA
Organism: Argiope bruennichi; assembly: GCF_947563725.1. Lineage (NCBI taxonomy): Eukaryota > Metazoa > Arthropoda > Arachnida > Araneae > Araneidae > Argiope > Argiope bruennichi. The sequence continues at coordinate 105,553,615 of NC_079152.1, forward strand.
ATTCAAAGGAGATTGAATGCCTGTTGCTGCATTAAAAATATTTATCAGCCGTGCTGAAAACAGTCGCTAATAGGTATACATGAAAATATCTCCTTATTTGAAAGAGCTTACAGGAGCAAAAATTATTTAAATTCATCAAATGAAATATTAATTCCTGATATTGGTCTTAAGTTAGCTTTAAAAGTAATCAGGGAAAACAAATATCCTTCGAAATAATAATAATAATAAATAAAAGAATTGCCAAATATCAAGAGAAAAGGCATTAACTTAGCTATCATACATTATATTTTTTGCTGTGTTTTCGAAATAGGCATACATTTTTGTATAAAATAAAAGGTCTCGTGGGGTCTTTTTGTTTATTTGTTTTTGCACACATATACTTCACTTGTTTAGCATATGTCAACATTTAATACTGATATTCTTGAATTAAATCTATAAAATTCATTGCCGTACGATTCTAAATACATAACTCGCTATAAGATGTAAATACAAGAAAGAATCAATATATTATTTATACTAATTTCATTTCATTTCAGCTACATTCTCTTATTTCCTGCTTAATATTTTATGTCTTTAACTATATTTTCTTTTTATTTTATTTTATTTTGTTTATTTATTGAAAACAAAAAAATTTGATCAAAATCAAGATATTTTATCTGAATCATTATTTTTCGCCTTTTTTTATAAAAAAGTTAAAAGTTTCACATATTATTTCAATATATTTTTCAAATTTAAAATAACTAAATGAGTAAACTTTTAAACTAAATTCAAATCAGGTCAATAAACGAACCTGTTTATCAAAGCCAAGATATTTTATTCCATTACATTAATGACAGTTTTTCAGTTCCAAAATTCGAATTACATCAAAAACAAATACCAGAACCATTTTATCTCCAGGCCATACTATCACTCACCTGAAAATATTTACATCAAGATAAGAACATTTTCTTTAGCTGCGCAAACAAACTTTTGTTTGAATTGGAATCGCAAAGTAAATGTTGATTTTCGGACGAATAGTTTATAAAAACTTTTAACATATTTATTAGTAAAAGAAATCCGATCTATCACGAACATGCGGATGACCCTCTTTGCTTTTCTTTAAGCAAATTTTTCCTTTTAAAGAAAGTTCTTTGGTAGAAAAAGAAAAAGTCAGCCAATTTCTAACCTTCTCCAAACACTTTTGCAACGGCCTGGTTCTGTATTGTGCTGGCCGAATAAGAGAAATCTCTTTGCAGCTCAGAAATTCAATAAAGCGGTTGGTTCTCATCCATTATTGATGGACGAGGTGCCCAACCAAACTTCATCTTGTCCACCAAAGGCTATTCCCACTTCTTGATGTGTTTTTCTTTCACGTTTCTTACACCTCACGGTTCCTCAGATCACTTGCCCTCCGGCTACAGGTGTGTGATGTGTAGAGAGAAGAGATTTCCTCCCTCCCTGCACACATTCCGAAGCATAACACTTCCGAGGCATGTAAGAAAATAAAATGGGTTTCATCGTACAGATACTTCAAGCGGACAGCGCTTGGAATCCGAGAAATGTTGGGAAAAGTTTCATTCAGCGATAGAATGGACAGAGAAGCTAATGTTTTCCCTTGAACAAGTAGATATTAAATTTTTAAAGAACCATTTTCTTTATCTCAACTATATATAAAATTTCCTCTCGGCCAGCTGGAAGGCAAAAGGTACATTCCTTTACATTTAAATTACTATCGGGAAACTCAAATTGTTCATGTTAGAAACAGTCAAAATTAGGGCGTGAAAATCACTTTTCAACCCTTAACTTTTAAGATACTGCTGTTATCGAAAAGCTTTCAATACAAAAGTTGTTCGTCTTAAAGAGGCACTAATTTGGTTAATTGGATTTATTTTTCTACCTTCAATATTAAGAAAGTTCTAGTGAAATGAAAATTTCCCCCCCTCATGATCACCCTCCCCCCCTCCCCGTCTTAGCTAGATCTCCAATCTAGGAACTCCTCCAATATTTTTACATTTCTAACAGTATATTCCAAGCAGGTTAAAATCCAATATATATATATATATATATATATATATATATATATATATATATATATATATATATATATATATATATATACTATATTCATATATATTTTTAACGAAGGGTGGTTTGGGGTTCCATGATCGGTGAGAAATTTTCCCGAAGTTTTGTCATATGAGAACCACTGCAATAGGTAGTCTTCCTATAGGAATCTACCTAAAATAACTTAGAAGCTGAGACTAATTTAAGAAAAAAATATTTGTATTATTAGATAATATTATCTTTTTTGTTAAATATTATAATTAGTTTTAGTAATTACTAATTAATTAACAAATCAAAACACTTCCTTATGATTGGAATTTTGTGAAATTTCTGTAGATTTTCTCCTAACTGAAATATTCGTAAAAGACTTTCTATTCCTCCAATATTCTCTTCATTTATAGGTGTTGGTATCAACATTAAGCATCTCAAAAGTATAATAATAATACAGGATAATGGTATATTTCTTATACAGAATATTTTTGACACCTTATTATCTGAATGATTGAGTTCCCGCAGTATAATACTAGGATTTCTGTATCTGATCATAAGTGAAATATCATAAACAACAATAGTTTGTCATAAAAAGCATAGAACGAAATCACTGAAAAGTTATATGTACGTTTCATTCTCATTTTTTCAAAATATAATACTTCTTAAACAGAGTGAATAAATTACTATTGATTTAAATGTCTTACTAACATTAAAAATAAGCAAAATGATAATTTATATCCCTTTAACTCTGAATTATTTAATTCGCTCAGTATAATGTTATGATTTATGAACGCGATCATAAGTAAAACGTCATGAGCAATAATAATTTGTCATAAACAGTATCGTACGAAATCATGGAAAGACTATATGTATGTTTTACTCTTCTTTTTTCAAAACATAATACCTCCTAATCAGAGTGAATAAATTACTATTGATTTAAATGTCTTACTAACATTAAAAATAAACTAAATGATAACTGATATTCCTTTAACTCTGAATTATTTATTTCGTTAAGTATAATGTTATGATTTCTGTACGCGATCATAAGTTAAACATCTTAGGCAATAACATATTATAATAGAGAATATCAATCGAAATCATTGAAAGGTTATATATATGCTTTATTGGGATTTTTTGAAAGAATTATATCTCTTAAACAGACTGAATAAATTACTATTGATTTAAATGTCTTAACAAAAATTTGTTTTTATATTGATAAACAAGTAAATGTTTCACAATATCATAAATATGCATAATGGAAACATTTGATTTAGATCTTGTTTTTTCAAAACAGAAATAATTTCAAAGTACAAATAATATCTTAGATTAATATTCATAAAAAATTATGGAAGCGAAAGATATTATTTTCCTAAATACTTTAAAACTACCTATAATTGCACATAATAAACAATGCTTATTCAAATAATTTTGATTATAAAAAAATTTTGAAAACTTTAGAATTTTGTTCAATAAAGTTGTAATTGAATTATTTCTTGGAATTCTAAATTTAAGATTTTATTTTTCTCTTAAACTATGAATGAGCCATAATAAAAATTTGGAATAGCGTTGAATAAATATTGAGTTAAATACAATTGAAATTTTTCTCGAAATTCAAAAGTTAAGATTTCTTTTTAAATTATAAATAATCTGAATTTTAAAATCTATATCCATTTTTGTGCTTCTTACAAACACAATAACTCAGCCATCACATGTATTAAAACTGAGGTAAAAAAAAAAACCTTTATGTAAAGTTAAGGAACCGTGTGATTTCAATATCTGAAATCTGTCCATTTTATTCTGCTTCTATAATATGTTTCATTTTATTTTCTCCTTTTCTATAAAACAGTCAAACGTGTTTTATCTGGGTCTCCTGTCCAAAACATGATTTTATGTCGTGAATCTTGTTTTGAAGATTGATTCGTGATGGCAATGTCACGTTTTATCTTGCTGTCTCCTGTCAACTATACTAAAACTTTAGACCTTTATTTTATCCCCAGAATTTTTTCCTCGTAATCTAGATATGCATTATTTTTTCTTTAAGCAAAACAAAGAAAGTTTCATTGTTTGATGTGCAGAAAAATCAAAAGTGAGTAATCATCACCAAATAATTTTAATACAAATTATTTTTGTTCTGTTTTGGAGTAAAAAAATCACACAAAAATTACTTTATATTCCATTTATGAATTCCTCAGTCATATTTTCAGGCCAAAAGAAGGCATCCAAAATATCAAACTGCTCATGAAAAACTTACTTTCAGATCCGAAACATTATCATTATCTTTTTTAATGAAAAATTATTTCTATAATGCAGTGTAATAAATAAAATCAAATTATATGATCTGTTGAAAAAAAGATACAATCTTCTTTATTATATATTTAAGATGTCAACTTAACCATATCCGTTGTAATATTGTTGACAAATATTATTCTTGAGCTCACGCATCTATTTGCTTCGTGAATACCTAGTCATTTTATAGGTTTTATAAGTAGTGGAATGAACCAGCATCACTTTATTGCGTGAATAACTAGTCATTTTATAGGTTTGATGAGTAGTAGAATGAATCACTAAAATGTGATTCATAAATTCAACATTAAAAAAACGCTAGTTTGGGAAAACATTCTAAAATAAATTCAAATTGTTTTACGGAAACATTGCAAAAAGTTATCACACTGGCAGAACATTCACGAAAGGTGATATAAAAATATCTAACACTTGTACATCAACAAGCAATCTTCACATCATGGAAATACTTAATTTGATTTGTGCAAATCTTCGTTTAATCCACTCATCCGTAAGATAATTCGAGTTCAAATTCCTCAGAATACTGGGATGGCTTGGTCTCTCGTTCAGAAGTATGAAAAATCCCCTATCTTCCTCAAAATCTAAATTATCCATGTTCTTAGAAGATTTATATGCATAAAAAGACCCCGCTTAACTTACGGCTACTAGGAAAATGTATGTTTTTATATCATTTGAAAGTTATCAGAAAAGCCTCTGTCCCTTAACTCTCTGTGGACGAGCGTCTCTGATGAGCAAAGCACTCGCCAGAGATTTTAAATTAATAGTATTTAACGAAAGGGGAAAAAACTTCACAGCAATATCCATGTCTTTCGGACGCCCCTGTTGAACGCCTGGTTTCTGGACTTTTAGAGCCTCTCTGTATTGATGGAGTTAAATATCCTTCAGATTATTGAAGATCTAACAAGTATCGCAAGTTCGTTTTACAACATTTTGACTGATAATTTTCAGATATATATATATATATATATATATATATATATATATATATATATATATATATATATATATATATATATATATATATATATATATATATATATATATATATATATATATATATATATATATATATATATATAGTAGAAGCTGGGTGCCTAAAATCCAGTCAAAACTCTCTAATCTTTTCGTAAGATTACAGATTTGATTAAGAGAACTACTTTTGCTTATTTTCTACTCAAAGCTGAAATCTACCTTGAAAAAACTATAGGAGAAAAGAAATAATTTTCTTCGAGATTTATTTTGTTACCATTCTTAGCAATAAAAGACATACTGGAAATAATGTGTTACTAGAGAAGTAAAATATTTGGAAAGAAACCCTTTCTATTGAAAGCCATTCTTAAGACTCATTGATTTATTTTAAATTTCAGGTCTTGGAGACAAATCATGCTTATTTATTCACAAAAATAATATTTACGTGGCTGTATTTCTATTGCTTTAATAAATAATTCCGAAATTATGAGCACTTTCACTAACTTATATATTTTATACTCAGAATTTCTACCTTTTTTTCAAAATTCGTTGAGAATAATATAAAAAAATCCTTTAAAGAAAACTCCTTTTGTTTGAAATCTAAAATGGCAAGCTTGTTTGTGCATATTTAATTGGGGGACTTATTTATCATACTTATCAGATTTATTTGTTTTATATTGATCAAATTATATTTATAAGGCTAAAACATATTTGATTCACATCAAAATAACTTATGCGCCTTTATGTATTTAAGTAGCATCATTTATTTCAAATGCAATTTCCTTTCCCTTGTATAGCCTGTTTTAATTTTAAATGTTGAATTCGAGATCTGATTTTATCAAATATCTGCAATGTAAATTGATCTGAAGCACTTTAATTAAAGAGAGAATGTTAAAAAATTTGGATCAAATATTTGTACGCTGGTTTGATTAAGAAATTTCAAAAAAAGATTTAAAATCAGGTATATCTTGATCTTAACACAGTTAGAAATGTCTACGTTCTTCAAAAAAATAACATTAGCAACTCCAAAACTTTATTAAAAATATCATAATTTAATTAGTCAATCTATTAAACTTAACCCATATATCTATCAGCTCATTTGTATATTTAAAATAATTAGTGGAAGAAAACAGATATAAAAATCTAACCCCGACAGATTCTATTTTGCCTATTTATGTTTTATACGAAAATACATGACCCTAAATATGTAATCAATGGAAGCCCTCCCTCCCATTTTTGAAAGAAATTTCAAAACTCTACCTCTCTATATGTTCTATATGAGGAGACACCTCAACTGTAGGGTGGAATGAAAATGGCCTTAAAAAATTATTTTTCGGTTTTAATTTGGTAATAGTGGCGAAAAGTTTCCTTTTAGGTTCATAAAGAATAATTGAAAATTTGATTGCAATATTGCAATATCTTAAGGTGCCTCAAAAAGCTCGAAATTTGAAAAAAATGGAAAAAACTGACAAATTTTAAAATAGGCCTTTAAATTTATTTTTTTCGATTTCAGTTTGGTAATAGAAAGGAAAGGTGCCTTTTAGGTTCATTTTTTTTTACTTTGGTTGTAATACTATAACATCTTGGGGTGCCGCAAAGAACATAAAATTTGTAAAAAATTAAAAAATTATAAACTTTGATAAAAAGAATTTTATGAATTTTTCGTGCATGTGATGTTACAAAAGATGGTTTTAAATACATATATAAGCACTATAACTCGAAAAATTCTTAATTACAAAATATAATAATAAAAAACATATATTGAATGTTAAGTTTTGTTTCTTACTTTAGTATCCTTAGTGACTACAATTGCTACAGTTCAAAGTCTTTTCTTCTACTTCATTGTCACATTGAATGATTGTTTTTTTTTGTATTAAATTTTGGCATATTCACACGTGAGTCAATTTTTTCTCTTATGTATCCTTCTCTTTCGACTGAACACAAGACATTTTGGGCCGATTCGGTCAGCAGTTTTATAGCTCTTTCCACAGATTACGTGGGGCCACGGTGGCCTGGTGGTAAGGTTTCGGCTTTGGAACCGGAGGGTTTTAGGTTCGTGACCGAAGAACCGTCGTGTAAGGGGGTCTGTTGCACGTTAAATCCGTCATGACCAAACGTCCTCCCGCTGGTGTGGTGTGGTGTGGTGTGGTGTGGAGAGGGGGTGCCAGCTCAGGTGTCGTCCTCGTCATCTGACCGCGGTTCAAAATGACGATGTCCGCCCCAAAATAGCCCTAGTGTTGCTTTAAACGGGACGTTAATATAACTAAACCAAACCACAGATTACGTGTGACAAAGAAGCCGGAGAAAGTCGATAACCGAGTTAACTATATTATTTGGTTCAGCTTCAGATGCCTTCAGAATAAAGTCTTTGAGAGAGTCACTGTAAACATGTTTTGACAAAGGGGCTCAATTACGTCATTTTTAGACTATGAGATCATGTTCATGTAATTCTTTGCATGAACATGATCTCATGTAATTCTTTGCATGAAGTTTATCTTTGGAACTTTGAACTGCCTAACTATGTCTCTACTTTCTGTTCTTGCTTTTAAAACACGTTGTAAACCAAGTTCTCTTTAAATTTTATGTTAATCCCTTAGCATGAATAAAAGGATATTTTCTGGAGCAGCAAAGTACTCATTTCTTTGAATAATGGGGTCTATAACGTTCTTGAGATCGTCAAAGAGATAGCATGAATATGAGATAAGATTAAACAGATGTTTGGAACCATACGTTCATGATGGTTTTAACTTAATATTAAACCACACAGGTGCATACACTTTCACATTGTACTCATCCAGAGTCTTAAGATTTTCAGTTGTCACGGGCAATCGAAGCAAGCGATTGGCTAATGTTAACCACCTGGAGTGAACAAGTTTTCCAGAGTTTCTTAAAGATAAATCTAGTGAGAAATTTACACTTGATACATCGATACACATTTCCAATAAAAAAATTTTCATCTGTACTTAAATAATTTTCGTCTTCCAGATGAGGAAGGTTATTTTCAACTGGCAAGAAGATAACCATAGGAAGACTAGCACAGTTTTCTAGTTGCCGATCTATTTCGCCTTTAAACTCATTGGGTCCTTTCGTTTTACTATCTAAATGACAAAAAAGATGTCGCAATTGTAGCTCTTTACAATGGAACAAACAGACTAACCCTTGTACAGGTCTTCTTATTTCCTTTTCCATCGAAGAAATCACATCATTAACATACCCAGTATTTACAACGGTTCCATCACACCCAACAGCAGTAAAGTTCAAAAGTTGTTTGTTGTGTTCTCTATCTTTATGAAATTCCAGTTTACTGCCTACTATGTCTTTTCCGGTGCGAGATTTAGGTATTACATGGCTAAAAACTTTGAGTTCGGTTCCTTTATTAGTGAAACGTGCACTTCTGAAATAACTTTTTTTATACAACTTACTACCTCTGTTTTCTTGAACAATTGTTATGTCTTTTCTCCCATCAAAAACGATCCTCTATTTTCGGTTGTTTGAGTCTAACGATTGTCTTTAATGAGAACTCTTCGATTTGTTGATCTTGCTCTTCTCATTTTCATCCTGTCTATTGCATAGGTTTTGTTTTCTTCTGTGATTACACCCAAGTCCTATAAAGCAGCACACTCTATAGTTGCAGCAGCTCTATCTGATATTCCGATACAGTCAGCAATGGAAGCTACAGATAGCAATTTAATATGCATTTGAGTGCTTTACTCTTCGTTCGGTTTTGAAGGGTCTGGTAGTTTTATCTCTTCTTGTCTATTTGATGTATCTGGTTGGTTTGTCCTCTTCTTGTGTGTGCTCTCTTAAAGAACACTGTTGTCCTTCAGCTCTGTCAATAACCATTTCTGGTAAACTAGTATTTTTTGCCCGTTCTTGATTAAACTTAATTATTTTCTGTAGTTGTTTACTTTTTCTTCCTTCTCTCTTCCGCAAAGCGCTTGTGGTGTCTAGAACAATATTATCTATAACCATTTTCCTGTTAGAGTGTTGATCGTTCAGAAACTCTTGTTCCATAACTGGTACTTCGTTTTCTTTAATGCAAGTTCAAGTATTAAAATTTACACATTTACAGGCAGCAGTATCAAATAAACTTTTAGCTTCTTCTCTAAATTTTCTGAGATTGGAAACAAACTTGTTTGAACCTTTTCTGCTTTTAGACTTACTGTATTTAGCATGATAAGTTTTTGTCATTTGTAAAATTCTTTATCTAGAAATAACGGGAATAGAAGCTCTTGACAATATCTGTTCTATTTTGAGAACTAAAGTGTCACATATTTCTTTTACAGAAGGATCCTTCTCTGAAGCAATTTTGGGGTTATGTCTAATATTACAATAGCACTTCATAACAGATTCGTAAGTATACAGTTCAACTTCAAGCAAATCACTAAATTTACCAAAAATAGAGCATTTCGACATTTTTCTTGTCTTCACTAACTTAACTTGAGCCATTTTTACTAACTACAAAGTACACAGGCGCATAAATTCACAAATCAGTTACGTTAATCATTACACAACAGACGGAGCGGAGACTCAAACTCAACTGAACTCGGCACTAGCTCTGATCTCATCACCAAACACAGACGTAACTCCGCTTCCTCTCAATAACATCTATTTCAGTGAAGACTCAGATTCCTGGATGCCATACCAATGCAAGAATAATTGTTTTTATTTTTCTATTCATATTATAATGCCTATTTAAAGCTATTTATTTCCTAATCGAGGCTCACAAAAATCTTTAAAAAGTTACAACAAGTGTGTTTTTATGAAACTTTAATGCTCTTGTGGCACCTCAAAACGTACTCTAATATTGCTCATATTTATAATTTATTTTATCTACACATAAAGGCAACTTATCCGCGCTATTCCAAATTAAAAATCAAAAGTTCGCTTTTTTTATTCCACCCTACTCGACAGTGCCTCCTGATTCATTTCAAAGTTTTTTTTTTTTTTTTTCGAATTTTCATCCATATAAAAGCCCATAAACCCCTATATACGCCATCAATAATTGACTACGAATCAATCCTCCATTTTTAAACAGAAATCTCAAAAATACTAAATTACTGTATGTTCCCTGTTCGGAAAAAAACAATGTTCCCCAACCATAATCACTGTTCATATTTAGCCCATTTTTATTTCATATGAAAACAATGAACATCTGCTTATTGATCACCCTCCAATCAAGAGGCAGATTGGGAAATAAAATTTTCTCACATCACCCATTCTTAATTACTGGGCTGATTTCGACAATTTATTTCACCACTTTAAAAATGGAGGTAACTAACTAGGATGCTATATTATTATAGAAGTATAATTTAAAACAACGTTTTTGTTGTGTTAAAATGTGATTCTTTAAGATCAACATGATAAAATTAATGGCATTAATATAATGAGTGAACATTCGATCATCTAAAGCAATTAAACTAAAGCAGTTTAACAAATAAAGACTAAAAATTGGTAAACTATGTAAATGCCAATAAATTTTAAACAACACTTTTCACAATACATCAAATCAACCATGCTGAATATTGTGGTAAACGAGAAAAATGCTTGGTAGATCTTTGAATTGTGCAAAAGAACGTGTAAAGAGAAAGCGTGATATCCTAAGCCTTATCGAACAGTTTTTTTTTACAATTTGATTTAGTATTTACAGTTTTTATTACTTCATCTAATCTTAATTAATATTTCGAATTCTCGTTTTTTGCGGTTTTGTTCTGCAGTTTCTTTCAGTTCTTGATTTCTGCTGTAGTTAAAATTTTCATCATATATATTTTTTTTTCAAATTCAAATTGAATGCTTCACTGTCTTTTAATATTCATATAATTGTCACTACCTTAATTGATACAGCATTCAAGTAGTTTAATCTTGCATCTAAAGAACAGTCAAAAATATCTTTCATAAACATTGAAACTAAATCCTATTTTAACACACTGTTTAGAAGAAATTCAGTTTCAAAATTTCAAATTTATAGCTGAATTATCACTTTTCCAAAATTATTTTCGATACAAAATCTATAGTTTTTTGCAATGAAAATATTTGTATAAATGATTACCTGCATTTCCCTTGGGACCAGGATCACCAGCAGGACAATGTTCCTTAACAGATAAGCAAAATTCTTTCAGCACTTGAACCTACAAAATAAAGAATGACAATTTTACTTTCATTGTTTTCAATACTCTAAGTTATGGCTAGTATAAATCATGGATTTTTCAGTCATAAGAATTCCATTGTTCTTCGCTATTATATATTGCGAAGATTTTGATAAATTATCTTTCCATTATCCTAATGTTTTCCCTTGACAGGGCAACGTATCAATACGCAAATGAAGTCATTAATTGAAGAAAGAAAGAACGCAAAGTATATTATGCTGGCAACGCGATGAATTTTTCCGAGGGCATTATTTCTTGGTATAATCATTCGGCTAAATGTATATCCATTCATTTCCCGCTCCTTACGCCATGCATATTTCATCACAATACATAAATTCATAATATATTCTTTAAATTTAATTATATTTTTCATATATACATGAATTCATTATAATCATCATTAAAGTTTGGGGATATTAAAGTTTGACATTATAGTTTGAGGGTTTTGGGAATTTTCAATAGGATTTATTTTGATATAAAAAATTACTCATACATTAAATAAAGAAAATATAAGATTGTTTTGCAATCGTTTGAAATTGATTACTTTTCGTTAAAATAATCTATTTGCTTCTGTGCATAATGTATTCTTTAAATTTAGTACTATTTTCCGTAAATACATGAATTTACTAAAATTATAGTTAAATGAGTCTTGGGGGGGGGAGAATATTCAATAGGATTTACTTTGATACAAAAAAAAATTATCATACATTTGATAAAGGAAATCTGAAATTTTTTTGCAATCATTTGAAGTTGAATTCTTTTCATTAAAATAGTCTATTCATTTCTATGAACCTCGTCTGAATATTTAAAATATAGAATGTTAATAATACTTTGGCGAATTAAAAAAATAGTTTCATTATTACATAAAACATTTTTTACCTTTTTGTGTACAATTAAATATAAAACGAATATGTTCGTTATTAAAATACTCAATATTGAAATTTTGATGAGTGTCTAAATTCTACTCCCCAATGAGACTGAAAAACGCATTTTACAGAATTATGTCTGTTTTGTGTACAATTAAATATAAAACGAATATGTTCGTTATTAAAATACTCAATATTGAAATTTTCATGAGTGTCTAAATTCTACTCCCCAATGAGACTGAAAAACGCATTTTTCAGAATTATGTCTGTTTTGTGTACAATTAAATATAAAACGAATATGTTCCTGATTAAAATACTCAATATTGAAATTTTGATGAGTGTCTAAATTCTACTCCCCAATGAGACTGAAAAACGCATTTTTCAGAATTATGTCTGTTTTGTGTACAATTAAATATAAAACGAATATGTTCGTTATTAAAATACTCAATATTGAAATTTTGATGAGTGTCTAAATTCTACTCCCCAATGAGACTGAAAAACGCATTTTTCAGAATTATGTCTGTTTTGTGTACAATTAAATATAAAACGAATATGTTCGTTATTAAAATACTCAATATTGAAATTTTGATGAGTGTCTAAATTCTACTCCCCAATGAGACTGAAAAACGCATTTTTCAGAATTATGTCTGTATGTGTGTTTTCCTTACTAGATGTATGTGAAATGAAAAATGTAACAATGTATTTGAATGAACCATTAAAAATATTATTCTAATCAAACAAAACTAAATCGTCTCAATAAAAGAACAAAATTAGGGTTGTTATTTGATCCTACGAAAGGATAAATTTCCTGCAATGGAATTTTAGAACTTAACATCTTTAAATAGGTATTAAATATTCATGACTATTTTTGGCAACATAATATACAGGGTCCAAAAGATAATTTTTCTACTTTTTCACGGACATACAGCTCCAGTTTTACATTTACTCTGAATGATGTACGAAGTTGTGTTTTCGTAAGTCATTTAAAGCTGTGTTGTTTGATTCATTATAAATGTTACTGTAAAATTACAATAGCTCGTTCTTTTATCCATATTTAGTGTTCGGCAATTAACGTTTGTAATAAAAATATTTTATCTATTTGTGACCAAATATAGCCAAGTGATGAAGTTCTGAATTTTATTATTTTAGGCCAATCCACAGCCATTTCGAGAAAACGTTAAGCCCGATTGGTGGATTATCTTCGAGGTCATTAATGAATGGGTTAATTTGTTTTAAATTGGTTTTCAATGTTTTACAACGTCATAAGTTTCATAGTAGATGTGTTGCCTTCTTTTTCTTCTTTAAAATTTTAGCTTGTCAAAAATATATTATTAAATATGACTATTAAAGTCAGAAAGCGGAAAAAAAATTTTACTTAATTAGTTTTAGCAATGCATCTATTTAACTGAAACACCATAAATAAATTTCTTTATAACCTTATGTTATTTAGAGCAATTTTTTTTTCTAACTGAAGTATATGTCTAAGGGCTAAAAATTTGCTATTCGGTCAGGATCAGGTCGAATATCTATGAAAATATTGTCTCTCTCTCTCTCTCTCTCTATATATATATATATATATATATATATATATATAATATGCAGCTACATCTAAAACACAGATGAATTAAGACAAAAGTAATAAAAATCAAGTTAATAGGAAAATCGAATTAAACAAATATATATATATATATATATATGGAGCTAGACCCGTGAGGTATTTCATTTCGCAAATGATTAGGGAATTGAGCATTCCGAGATCCACTGTGCCATGATTGTGTAGAGAATACCTAATTTGGGGCAAAACACCCACCATGGACAACGCAATGACCAAACTCCTACATCTAGTGACCGTCAGAAGTGGTGTGTTCTTAAAATGATTGACAGACAAACGCAAGATATCCGCAGGAATCAATGGATGTTATGGACATGTTCGTTAGGTCGATGCGACAAAATGTGGCTTTATTGAACTATGGCAGCAGAAGAACGACTTGAGTGACTTTACTAACAGCACGACAACAACTTCAGCTTCTCGCTTGGTCTCGTGACTCCTTGGTCCTTAGATGATTGGAAAACCGTGGTTTAGTTAGATGAGTCAGTTGGTAAGAGCTGATAGTAGAGTTCGAGAGTGGCGCATATCGCACAATTCATGGACCCATGTTTCAGACAAGTTATTGTGCAAGCTAGTGGTGGCTCTATAATATTGTAAGCTGCTTTTAAATGGAATAGATTGGATTCTCTGGTCCAATTGAACTAATTATTTACTGGAAATGGTATATTCACTTACTTGGAGACCATTTGCAGCCATTCATGGACTTCATTTACCCAAACAACGATCGAAGCAAGTTATGGAATCACAATGTGCCATGTCACCGGATCACAACTCTTTGCGATTAGTTTGAAAAACATTATGGGCAATTCCAGCGAATGTTTCGGCTGCCTAGATCACCCGGCATGAATGCCATCGAGCATTTTTGGGACATAATTGAGGTTCAGCTCAAGCCCAAAATCCAGCACCCGCAACGCATTCACAATTATGGACGTCTATAGCAGCGGCATGGCTCAATAATTTTTCGGGAGACTTCTAACGACTTGCTGAGTCCATGCCTCGCCAAATTGCTTCACGTCTCTTGGTAAAAGGAGATCCGACACGTTATAAGAGATTTTGTTAACACTAAAAGGATGTTAAAAATGCGGTGGTACAGATACAAAGGGAATATTTGTTCTGCTGCTAAGTGTATTTTCGCTTTCTTCTATCCGCATGAATTTGTCACGCTTATTCTGAAAATTTATCTCTGAGTGTTCTCACGCATACCCAAAACTACTGACTGGTGCATTCCTCAACTACAATTGATTTTGTCTCTCCTGGCTCTCACTTCTCTGTCTCTCCATGGCTTCCTTGGTCAAAGCTGTCATTAGCATTATGACAGACACGTGTGACTGACGTGAATAACATAACAAATATTATCAATAGATCTGTGTGCAATATGCGGTCCAAAAGATAGTACCAATCGATCGCATTTGGGTCTATGTGACTACTTTCGCTATTATTTATTAAAATACCCAAAAATACAATGTACAATGCACTTTCTTCATCCAATTCATTGTAAATGATTCGACAATGTTTTAGTGAGGAACTTTGACAATATATCGACTACAGAATACTTTCACCGTACATTTGATAGTGTCTAAAAATAAAAATAAAAAGTCTTTTTTTCTTTTATTTATTAACGCATTTGAAGAAATTACAAACTATTTCCTTTGCATTTGTTGGGCAATCGTGATTCACTTCAAAGATTTGTCAGTGACCTGCAAGTAAAATATTGATTTATTTGCCAGGTACATTATCGTGTTGAAAGACTAAATGAGAAAATAATTGATCTCTGAATTTCGCAAAGGGAATCATTTCAGGAAATCATTATTTTCTTAAAACAAGAAGAAGAATGACGGTAATGATGAAATTTATGCTTTTGGAACTTCATTTCCAAATGTCTCCTTTAATTTCATATAGTAAGAAATTTAGAACCCTTTATGTAGAGAATAAAAAGCATAAATTCTAAATGATTACAGTACTGAAAATAGTGAAAGCATATGAAGATTTTTAGGAAGATTATTTAGAGATTCGATTATTCAATTCATAGGAGCTAGTCAGTACAAATATATTTTGCTACATTTTCTTCATTTTTCATTTTCTTGTGTTCGGTTTTCAAAATTGACCCTACTGTGCAGAAAGTATAATCAAACATTTGTGCATAAAAGTTTACTATAAATGTGTAAAAATATAATTCATTATATATTATTTTAATAATTATTTAATATTGCTAACAGTTATTCAATGAAAAATTTTTCGAAGACAATTTTGATATTTTATTCTGAATGCATTATGAACTTGCATTTATTGTATTAATGGATATTGAAATCTATTTCAATCATTAAAACAAATTTATAATTGTTCTTTGTTACTTCTGTATATAAATAAAATTTTCAAATGCTTTCTTGTTATATATTCCAGAATAATTTAATTTAAATTTTAAATTCCACTCCAAGCATTAATGAAATACTAGAAAGGAGAAATAAATGGAAATGAAATTGAAAGTATGATCGAAAATGCTTTTAAATACCTTAAACATTTATCTTTAAATTTTGTTTTTTAAATTATGTTTTTCCTTCTCTCAAACTTTCCCGAGGCGAGGTTGTCGCAATCAAATATTGATTCAAAGCTGAAAGAACTAATCGAATTTCACCAATTTTTTCTAAACCCTTTTGTTTAATTTGACATATTTTAGGTTTTTGAAGATGAAATCTTGTAACCGACTTTTCATTCCTTGCGGCTCTAGAGTTAAGTATTCTCAGTGACAACATAAAATTTCAGTATTTTGAGTATGAAAATTAAGTTAAGTAAGATTAAATTCTAAATGAATGACGCTACCTGGTAGAAGATTTAAAAAAAATTATATTTATTGTAAAAATCCATTTGATTTATTTAATAAAATTAGAGAATGCAGATATGCCTAATTTTCATGCAATTTTATTTTTTTATTAACCAATTCTCCAAAAAAATTGCAAATCTTTAATTATTATTTGTTTATGTAATAAAAAATAAATTTTATAAATTTAATTTCCATTTATTCTATCGAAATAAAATTTGCTTTAAAACATTGCATTATTAGTTAATTATAAGAATTCTTGAAATTTCATTATATTGAAATGAATGAGATCACAATATAGAGTACATCCCCCAAAAAATCAAACTGTGAATATTTATTAGCATTTAATTTTGGTCTTTTACTAAAACCATAGAATAAAATTTTTATTTATATTAATTTTCTTCAAATAATTCGCATTTTTTCCTTATAGTATTTTCTACATTAATTGATGTGCCATTATTTAAGAGAAAAAAAAAAACGGAATTCCGAAGAGTGATCTAGTGTCGATACTTTTCTTTTTTATCGCAAGGAAAAATTCCACACTTTTATTTTGGCGACCCCGAAACTAATTGAATATGTATCGTAATCAAATAATACTTATAAATGAATCTTCAAAGATAGCGTGTTACTTAAGTACACGGACAAGAGTTCCTAAGCTAATTTCGCTAGGTTCTGTGCAATAAAAGAAACTAATTACCTGAAGATGCACTAAGAATTCATTAAAGAAGCATTAGTTCTATTCTTTTCATCGAGCTTCGAGACTCTTAATAATTGCACCGATTCTTCAATTAGTAGATGAATAAGCTGCTTAAAAAGGAAGATAAAAGGTGAGAAAATATGAAAGTTTTTGCGATAGGAAGTTTTGAAATGATTTTTCATTATCTTTTGTGTCAATAAACTTTCATGTTTGTTCTACGTCCTATTTTAATAAGATATTATATATTTGAAACAAAAAATAAATTAAACCCATCGATGAAAATGTTATCATTTCAAGGAAAACAATGTCAACGTAGCAACATAAGTTTGCTTCAAAAATATCTACATGTTTAAAAAGTACCTGAAATAGCTTTATTCGTGATTGGAATGTATTGAAATTTAATTATCTTTGCGTCCTATCAAAAATAATGCATTCTTTTTTCTGTCAAATTATTGGTATTTTGATAAAATATGCTATTATTTCTTCTTAACGTTTTAAATGGAAAAATATTCTAATTAGTTAGACGCATATTATTAAAATGCATGCCAAAAAAATTCATTATTAATAAATTGTTTCCAAAAGATGTAAAATTTTTGATAATAACAAATACTTGTTTGTAACAATCATAAAATAAATTACTATATCCACAAACGAAAAGAAAAATTGCTTCAAACGGACATAAATTGGAGAATTCATTGTAATGAATTAAAGACTGAAATACAATCTAACTTCTGGAAAAGCGATAACTTGACGCAAACAATCTTGACAATAAAATGATTTCTTCTTTATTCAAAAATATCACACAGTTTTAAGTAAGCACTTCTCACTTCAGTCACAAATGATTTTAAAATGCTATGAAATTCATAATGTAAAAAAAAAAATAACCAGAAATTTTTCTATTTTATGTCGAAAGTACCAGAAAAAAAATCTGTTTCAATATTATGATACAATGAGTACATGTAAATACAATTTACAGTTAGCACTGCTGTTAATATACATAGAATTGCAACTCTTTATTTAGAATGTGAAAATAAAATTTCATTAAGATATAAAGTTGAAAGAAAATAAAAAAGTATAGATAAATTAATTTCGTCGCAATAGTATTAAACTGTCTAACAGTTGCTACTAAGACTGTTATGCATACAAGCCAACCAAACTGGGCGTTATATTCGGATTATTGGAGTTACTTAAAATATCTCGATAAATATCCATCCACTTTTGTAATAATATCTACAAGTAAGCATCATATATTAGCTGTTCAGTTTTATCATTGTTAATATCTGATTAAATTATATGCATCAGAAAAATACTGTTATGTGTAATATGAAAAACACATTCTATTGTTTCAAGACATCACTGATATGAAAACTGACACAGAACACATAGATGAAGCCAGAATAAATGATTCCAAGTATTTCAAAAAATGTTTTCAACCGAATACTGATAAATAATCTAAAAGCAAAAGAACACACGTTTTAGAAAGTTTCACAATACCTGTTTCTCTTTCACCGGTCTGCTAGAACAACACAGATTCACATTTATGTCTTTTGTTAACGCTATCCATCCCAAGAGGATTTAGCGACAGCGTCTACTGATTGAAATCAAATCCCACTTTGCGACGGGTGACTTTGGGCTCCACTCTAGAGGAACGGCAGAGGGTTGGTTCATGGATTGTAATTTGAACACGCTTCGAGGAAGCTTAGTCGCCGGTAATTAGAAGACGTATCCTCCGAGGGTTAGTCGTCGGCTCGGTAGGCTTTGTTAACTGAATACTGGAGCAGAGAAGGGTCGCAGTTGTAGGGCAGGAACGACGACGTTGAGATTTCCTTGGAGTATTACTGATTAAACAGTGGTTATTTTCACCGTTTGGAGAATTACGAAGACCTAACTGCTATGGATCACATGAGATTGCTTCTACTGTTGTGTTCCAGTACTTCGATTCCTTGATTAATTTGCGATCAACTGGCTTCTACCCTTAAGTTTAAGTAGTTTTGTAGAAAGGGAAAATATTCTGACTGTTGAATGACTAGCACTTTGACATGATTGTAATACTAGTTGCATATAAATATTAAATCTTATGTTTTGGTGTTGCAATACAATATATGGTACGTTTATATGCTTAAGTGTTTTACATGCAAAGAACTCTTTACAAGCACTCATTAAGATAAACGGAAAAATCACATTCCTCAAAAGTTATTTTTTATTGAAAAAATGCTTTAGGTTTAGCTTGCATTAAAGGAATAGAAAAAAATTGCAGGAAAACTAAAAAAAAAAATTGTAATTCAAACAAGAAAATATAACAAATGATAAATGAAAGAATTTTAATCGCTATTTAATAAATAGACATAATTATTTTTAAATACTACTAATTTTTGCATGAGACAATGAGTAATGAAATTCTTTGAAATTTCGTTTTGGGGAGCATGGAATTTTTCAATTCTTCTTATAAAATGGCATCTTTATTTTTTCCTTTCTCTTCGATCTCCATTAAAAAATAAGACAACTTTTCTGCTCTTTTTAATAATTATTTTAAGATTTTTTTTTTACTTCTTTGCTTTCACTGGTTTTTCTACATCAACCTTCATCTACTTTCATCATTTTTTATTTCTTTTTGCGTATCTGAAAATACTTCGAAGCCATTTTCCTTAGAAGTTAATACGGTTTTAATCAGTCATTCCCTTCCAATCTAGCAACGAGACTGATCATTTGCTGTTTATACCATTAAAATGAAATTCTACTTTTGTACAAATTGAACCGAAATAATTGTGACAATACATCTATACAAAATTCATTGTTACTTGACATTGGTAAAGTTACTGTAATGTGCAGTTTTCATAGACATAATGATGTCAGACATTGTTATGTTCAAAGATGAATCTGTTTAATTTCTTTTACCCTTATACTGTACTGAGACGTCACGCCAGTTTTTCTTTCTAAGTTAACTGAAATGAATTTCAATACTTGATGGAAGACTTGAGGTTATAATATGTACAACTTGACTTAGTCTTTCTGATTACACATTTAAAAAAATCAAACAAAATATTTTTAATCCAAGATTTAATCCAAGAAAAAAATTGTAGTTGCAAAGTTATGTCAAAACTCTCCACATGTACCCGATAATATTTCTAACAATACCCTTCCATGATTATATAATACTGATAAGAAGTGAATAAATTCTGGAAATAGATGATAAAGCTGTTTATAATATCCAATTCTATCTGTTGAAATTAGAAGTTGAATGTAGGCATTAAAAACATCTTGTATTTTGAAACTAACTTTATTAGAAAAAACAGAAAGTAATATGAGAACCTATAATTACATCAGGTTATTATAAATTTCATGAATAACATATAAATATAACTTGAACATGTTGTAAATGGTGTGTAAATCAATAAATATTTCCAATGAATGTTAAATTTTATAGTAAATGTATCACTGTACGAAATCTTTAAAAAACTGCCAATGAAAAAGAACTATGATGAAAAATATTCATTTACGAAAATTTAATGACACAAATATCATCCATCAGGAGTATTCCCTAGCTATGATTAGCATTTTAACATCTGTAAGAAATAAAGGCAGTCACAAGCACCCTTCAAGAAGACGAATTTTTTTGTATTTTCTTCCATCAAAGCCTGATATCTAATTTAGCTCTTTGGCATAAGATCAATACATTCATTTGTTGCTGTTCGATTTTCTGCATAGTCATTACTCTAAGGTCAATTACCCTCAAAGACTGAGGCCACGATCTTAAATTGGAAGTACCTATCTCTCCACAGCCTCATGCAACTTTTATTTGCCTTCGAGCAATCTTTATTACCATTATGTATCAGTCAAGTTTAGAAAAGAAGTTATCTGCAATTAAAAATTTTTTTGATAATATTCATTTACAGTATTTAGATAAATGATTTGATTCAATTAAACTCAGCACTCCGAAAGAAAAATGTAATTATTTATTCATCAAACTGAGGAAAAAAGAAAGAAAAAAACGGAAGTATGATTTTAAAAAGACTATTCAATACCAAGTGTAACAGAAATAATTAATACATAGTAGAATATTAATGTTATACATCTTTAATTCTAAATATAAAAACAACAACTCATATTTTTTTAAAGGTAAATTTGTTCTTATATAACAAACAATTTGAATTAAGTATTTATTGAATTTTTGCTTAATGAAAATAAAGCCGAAATTTATATATGGGAAATAAAAATAAATTTTAGAAGGAATAATCCAAAAACTTACAAATATTCCTGGTTTTATGCTTCTGAAAGCCAAATTAATTTATGAGTAAAATAAATTGTAAATTATTAAATAAAAATGTCTAGTGTAATTATTTTAACCATCATTCCTAAATTCTTACAAATCAATCAATGTGCGTCATTTTTTATTTTTGCTCCAATTAAACCAAGGTAGTTATATCAAACAGAGATCCACTTGAGGGGGGGAGGGAATTAAATATTTTTTTTTAATAATTAACATGATTTAATATAAGAATATCTTTCTTCAAGCTTCACCATATTCTGTGTAAATCTCGTATGGTGTAATACCGTACTTTAAGAATATTTATTTCATTCTCTCATAAGTAAAAACATTGCTTTCAAATTTGCATTTAAAATGTGTAACTTTTAAAGTGAAGAAGAAATAACAGTTATCCGATTTCATAAATCTGGTACTTATGATAAAAATATTACACATTAAATATTATATGCAATGTTAAAATATTTACAGAAAAAAATTCATAACTAACGCATAAGAAGTGGTTCCATAAATGTTACGTTCCCACATCAAATACATATGGACATCAAAGCATCATACCATTATTTTCACTTCTCATGCAGAACTTTAAATTTTAATATTCAAGTCAGAGGCGAATCCCTAAATCTCCCTGGGTTTTCAGGCGATTTTGTTTCTGGTTATTCTCTTTCGATGAAGGTCTTGGAAGAAGTTATTTTTTATATGTCATATAAAACTCTGACAGCGAAAATAAATAGAGTTTCTCATATCATATGAAAAGTCTTAACAATATTTTTAAGGTACGCTTTAGGTTTAAATATTTGAAACTCTCTTCATATTAAATTTTTCAAAGAAAATTACAAAACAATTTCGAAATTCGAATTCCCTTTAAGCCTTCTAATGAAAATAACGTACTTTGACTTTAAACATCGAAATATGTTCCAGAAAGTGCAAATGAGATAAAATAGTCCATTTCATATACCATTCTTGCTAGGAAGCATATAAATTATTACATAATTATGTAACAGAAATAAAAATATATTATTTGTGCAAATCTAAATTCCAATTCAAAAATAAAGAAAATAAAATTCATACTGAGAAATTAATCAGATTTTAAAAATTTCATACTTATTAGTCATTAAGCCCTATTTTTTTATTTCAAAAAACGCAGATCAATAGTTCTAATTTGAATAAGGAGTGAAAACAATAAAACAACTGAAAAAAGGAAAATTTCCTGAAAATCAACTTTTAAAGAATTTGTATTATATTCTCTTTCAATTTTTCAAATATTACTTCATCACGATGGTCAAATACATTACTATTAATTAGTGAACATTGGAGACAACAGGATATTTTACCACATAATTCTACACAATGAAAAAGAAAAAAAATCTAGCAGTGGATACTGATTAAAGTAGATTTTTACTAAAAATTGCCAGTAAGATTTAGTTTCTACTTTCATTTATTGAAAGTAGGTATTTTTTTTTTGTAACATCATGCCAATCAGAAAATAACGGATGGAGGATATACTTTATGATTAAATACTGTAAAATTTAAAGTATCTTTTAAAATTCGATGTTCACAAGTAAAATCACATACATTTAAGGAATGATAAAACCTATGCGTTGTATAAAATGTGAAATAATTGGATAAGAATAATCAGATTCACTTGGGAACACAAACTATGTTTTGGTCTCCCTTGAGACATATTGTGCTAAATTAAAATTGACAAACCTGAATCATTGAAAAAAGAGCAGGCGTTGGGCTTCTCGTACAATTTCTAATACAGTTTTCATTTTCCTTCCCAAACATAAAATTATGGATTTTGGCCCAAATCTTGAGTGCCACAAGTGCTCAGATATTTATTTTTACACAAGAGAGTCAACAACTTCGTCATATAGTAAAGAAAATCGGAACTTGTGTATTTATTGCATGCTATTTGAGAATAAAAGTTACGAAAAAATCAACTTTCTGCGTGCAATCTCTAACATTAAATTGCTGGAATGTAATTAATGCACAAGTACCAGAAAATTGAAGATGTATTTTGGAGGTATGATGTCCGATAGATTGAAATCAAAATTTGACACGGTATTACAATAGTAATTCCAAGATTACATACTGAATTTCAATTACTCAAGTCATTTCGGTTTTGAATCATCACTTTAACAATCATGCTAAAGTACAGACAATAAACTAGAATCCACATTTTAAATGCTAAACCTGTGTATTAAATTTTATTTTTCTTACTTTTTAAAATTTTGCAGTTACTGATTTGACTTCTACTCGAACAATACAATCAGACAAACTTCTTTTGGATGAACTTTTTAAAGCCCATTTACCAACTTTTTTCATCTTGCTCTAAACGTTTTTGAGTTATCATATTCACAGCATTATATTATAATTACAATTACTGATAACTTCACCATGTAGATAAAAATGTTTAGATAACTAAATAATAACAGTTCACAAAAAAATTTGAACTGAAAATATTTTTGATTTCACAATATGAAAAATTTTAGTACTAAAATCAAAGGAAGAAATAAATTCTTTATACATTACACCCACATTATGCCATACATGGATGAAATTTAATGAAATATAAAACTTATTACTATATATATATATATATATATATATATATATATATATATATATATATATATATATATTTATATATATATATATATATATATATATATATATATATATATATATATATTTATATATATATATATATATATATATATATATATATATATATATATATATATATATATATATATATATATATATATATATATACGCGAATTCGACTTAGATTGAATTCGATAAAAATTATAAGCTTATTTCAGGTAAACGAATTCCGTATTTTTTTTAAATAATTTTTATTTATAATTTATATGTTAAAATAGATTTAGATTTTAAAACCGACATTCTCAAACATAAGTTTATATTGATGAGATGTATTAACATATTTCTTTAAAATTTCATTTGAAAGCGTGAATCTACATCACTTTACATCAATATTCTAGCAATTTGCATTTAAAGATGCATGACTTTTCTATTATTTCCCATGTTACCGTGTAAAAGAACATTCGATAGAAACCACTAGATCATTTATTACAACTTAGAAAAATGTATATATTTTATAATGAACATAAAATATTTATTCCTCTTTTAATTTTTTTATCTGAAA
Source organism: Argiope bruennichi (assembly GCF_947563725.1). Taxonomy (NCBI): domain Eukaryota; kingdom Metazoa; phylum Arthropoda; class Arachnida; order Araneae; family Araneidae; genus Argiope; species Argiope bruennichi. Next base: position 105,578,485 of record NC_079152.1, read on the forward strand.
TGATATTTCAAAACTTAAATGGCATTTATGGGATTACATCCTATCATAACTTATCCTCTAAACCTTGACTGATAACTGTAATGTAAGTTACAGTCCTTTATAATGTAACGTTGTTATCAATTAAGTAACGAAGGGAGACAATCTTGACACCTATCATAACAGATCACGTTTGTCAGTCATGCATCATGTAATATCTATTCTAGATATATCTACCGCAATCATTTATCATCATTGAACATCCGCAAAGGGAGCATTGACCATTCGAACATACATAAACTACAGAAGAATATTTTAATATTTTCCTTATTCAGAATTACTTTTATGATTGAAATTACATTATACTATATTAAATTTCGAAAAGAATCATTCAATAGATTAAGTATTTTTTTCTTATTTATTTACATTTTTATTTGATATGATATCATTCTTGATTGGAAATTTGTGAATTTAATAAAAACTTTTCCTTGCATTTTGAAAAATTCGAAGATGATTTGGTAATCGTAATGCTGCCAGATTTTCAACTTTATATAATAAATTAGTAACGGAGGTGACATATTTCTATGTAAAAAATAAGACAAGCATTTTTTTTTTTTTTTTTTTTTTTTGTATAGAAAGGAACTTGGCTACTTCGATGGTTGGCTGATTTGCATTATTTATTGGCGCAAAAGCCACACTTGGCCATACTGCGCCAATCAGTTTTATTTGGCTACTTCGAAACGTATCAGACCATACCCTAAAGCTGATTAATCTAAGATTCAAACTAAGAAAAAAATGGGTCTAACGATGATTACAGAAATAGTAAAAGAAACATTTTAAGCCCAAAATGATATCAAATAAACTTATTTAAATAGTTTCAGTAAAAGAACACATTACTAATAAATAATCAGTAAAGAAGCTTTGTAAATCAAATGGTAATAAATAAAATTTATAGAATTTATTGTAAATTTACTCTATATTGTATTTTAAATGAAAGTTATTTTTTCAATGTATAGATAAATAACATTAATATGCTGTTGATATAGAGTATTTTGAATCGAATAATTATGCAGTAATAGTACATTTTGCGTCTTACGTCTTCAAAGCTTATCAAAAAATGTGAGAAAATATTATCGTTACTTTGTTTGGAGATGTAATTTGTGTAAATTTCACAGTAACGTGTTTGAGTGAATTTAAGACCTGAAATAATCATTTGCTTATGATTACACAGGGTCGGCATGTACATAATTAGAAAAAAAAAAGAATTAAAAATCATAACACTTGTTCGCAGTTTTCGGGTTGAATTATATAAAAAATGAGTTATAGACATTTTTCTAGAATTATGGTAGTAAGAAATCAAAGAGATGGGAGAAAATTCAAATTACCGGAAAATTCTAATTTCAAATGCGCGAATTAAGCAAATTCCACTGTATTCTTTTTTTTTAATTTATCGTCTTCACTATACAAAACATTCCTTTCGATATTTTTAAACATTTTTAATTAAATTTGCATAATACATTTTGGGAAGTTTGGAAAGTTTCTATTCAATTTTCACTCACTTTCTGAAATTCTATGCAGTTAATGATTCTTGATGATAATAAAATGTTTTAATAATTTTAGAGTTCGTAATTGTATCTATTTATCACAAAATTCGTATCACTGAGATGCAGTTTTTAGAAATCAATTTCAGAAATATTTATTTTTATATTACATGACATTTATATTCATCAATTACGAAATGTATTGAAAACGAAAAGGCAGAAAATAATAATCATGAAAGTTTACTAATGTCATTTCTAACTGCAGTCAAAAGAAGGGAGTAAAAATAAATTATCATAATTCTATAAATATTATAGACAAATAATGATATAATGAAAATAAAATGAGAAATTCCAGACATTCATTATTAAAATATATCATAAATATTATATTAAATCCAATTTATTCGAATCAAAATCTCACTCTTTTGCAGTTTTGTTTTGGCATCAAAATAATTAAATTTAATAAGAAAATTATTTTAATTATATTAATTAAAACAATTATTAGTTAGAAAAGAATTAAAATATTTATTATTGAAGTATGCGAACTAGAATACATAATGGCATTTCATTAGAATATTAAATTTTATAAAGATTATGAATAAGTATTTTCATTCATAGAAAATAATAGCATTAGAATATAATTTTCTTAATGAAAAATTTTGATAATGTAGGATTAAATATAAAAGTTTAACATAAAGAAAGTTAAGATGAGAATTTGGAATAAAAATGTAAATTTGAATAAAATCCATTTGGTACAGGAATTTATATTCGTTTTCCCAAAAACAATGAAAATGCTTCTGGTTTCGAGATAATGATTATAATTTCTTTCACGGCATTTTCAACCACGATAAATATTGTAAAATATAAAGATTAAATTTAGAAATTAGTAAATATAAGACAGCTTCTGAACAAACGTTTTTATCACTGCATTAAAATGGTAAATTTTGTTTCTTTCTTTCTTTTTCAAAAATCTGGAAGTCAAAATAAAAATTAAAAAATGGTAAGGCGTAAAAATGACAATGGATTATAAATTCTTAATAAATAAACAAAAAAAAATGAAAATCCCGAAAATTTAAAAATTAAAATATAATGTAAATGGTGCATACATTTACAACTTTTTGTAAGCTTTTTCAATCTGTGCCTGACAATTTAACAATTAACTTTGAAAAAAATTGATTTTCCCTTTCTTAACTTATAAAAGTAATTTTGAAAAATTGTTGTTATTAGAACAATAAGCGACATACAGAAATTGGGATTTTATTTTGTCCTTTATATCCACAAATCGATTGGTAGGAAATTCCATGGTTATTTCAAAAAATTATTTTTAAAAAAATTAAGAAACAATCAAACTGAAGAAAGGTTTGCCAGTTTTCCTTCAAAAAATTAATACAAAAATAATCGGCAGAAAAACCTGATTTAGGAGGAAAACAATAGACGTAAACGATCTACACCGGTGAATAAAGCTTAAAACAAATTATAGTTTTAACATTTTTATTACAACAAAAACGGTCCTCCATTATAAATCAAGTGATTACCAAATACGCTATTTATAAATGCACGCCTCCTGCCGAATCAAATATTTCAATTCTTTCAATTTTCCAAATAACTATTCAAAAGCCACTGAAATTAATGACTTCTTTGGGAAAACTTCAGATTTAGAAGTTATCGTATAAACTTGGTCTTACTTCGCTTACTGCTCGAATTTGTCGAACGATGTGATATGCTTTTTGAGTCATGAAATTTCTGGATAAGTTGTTTCAAAATCAAAGAAAAGTATTCATCATCAAAATTTGGAGCAATACTACTCTATATGATTGTAATTTTCCTTTGTTTAGTCATTACTATGAATTTAAGTAGTGCTTTGTTAGCAGCAAAATCAAAAATAGCTTGGAAATTGGAAAGCTTGGGAATGTATTCAAAGTTTTTATGGGTTCGAGAAAAAACTATTCCCGAAATATAACATTCTTTTAAGACCTGTGATTTTCATATGATATGGAAGTTTAACATGAAACAGTTAAATCTATAGTAAATTCCGAAAGAATAGGAAGAATCAAGAGCCAGAACAATTTAAAATTTTTACAATAATAATTTTAAAAAATTTTACAGTTAGAAGAAGAATTGAATTAGCAAACGAGAATAAGTTGAAACTATAACATATATATATATATATATATATATATATATATATATATATATATATATATATATATATATATATATATATATATATATATATATATATATATATATACAAGTGAGAGTCAAAAAGTAAAGGGATATTTGAGAAAAGATGCATTTAATCTAATGATGGAAAATTGAAACAACGTTATTTTTCTAAATAACCACCTTGGACATAACGCACTTTCCCGGACATTTCAAAACAATTTTTGATTCAGTCGGGGACAACTTTTCGGTTGTATCTCTAACTAATTTTGCACAGCATAAATAACTTCTACATCTGTTGCAAATCTTCTTCCCATTCGCGTTTTCTCTAAAGTTCCAAAATTTGAAAATCGCTTGGAGCGAGGTCTAGACTGTATGAAGTGTGCTCTAGTTCTTCAAATCCCAACTTCGTTAGGGCTGTCCGTAGGGAAGAATTTTTCCGAGTATTACCTAGCTGCAGGAGAACACCTTTTCGCGACGTTTGAATCTGATTGCCGGTTTCAATTTAGTTCGTAACACATCACAATAGTTCTCATTGTTCACAGTTTCATCTCTTAAGATGAAATGAACGGCTACTACACTTTCCATGTCCTGTAATAGCGTTAGCATAATCTTATACGATGATAGTTAACGTTTAAATTTCTTAACTTCTGGTGATGACGGATGTTGCATTCGACGAATAATATCCGCAGGTGTAACACTTTTCGTGGACAAAAAATGAATCACTGCCCTCATTTCCTTCTTGGTGCAGATCGACTTTAACAGTCTACTACATTCCAACGACTAACGCGGACTAAAGTAATTCGTTGCATAGAAATATTGCCGATTACCCTAATTCAGCGTTAGATACAAGCATTGCTACCAAACACCCTGGAAAGAGAAATTGCAAAATCCCTTTACTTCTTGACTTATCCTCGTATATATACACTCTGTAGCACCCATCTCTTAACAAAATTTAAGTAAGAGTTTATTAAAACGATATTTTTATTTTTTCTGTCTTTTACCGATGCTTGAAATAAGGTTTCTGTAACTAAGATAAAAGGTATAAAAAAATATATACTTTAACTTTTGCTTATAAGTATTTCAAAGTATTTAAATTTTAAAAGAAGTGAGACTGATAAAAAAAATAACGAAGCAAGAATTCTCTGTTATTTTAAGCAACCCTTGAATTTCTTTTTCTTCTTATTCAAGAAAGCATAGAGTCAGTGTTAAATTTACCTTTAAGCTTTTAGGAAGCGCTTTATATTGCTTTAAGAAATTACGTTCCGTTAGCTTTTGACCTTTTAAAAAAAGATTGATCCTTTAAATAAAAAAACCACTTTCCAAACTTATCAATCTTTTAATTAACAACTTTTTTCCGACTGGAATGTATAGACTAAAGAATCTTTTTCTTTTAAAAAAAATGCATACAGCTTTGAAACGCCGGTAAAAAAAAATTCTTTAATCCCAAAAAATAAAAAAGCATTAAATTTTCCCTTTTAGAGAAAACTAATTTATATCTAATTTGGTAGTGTTATTTCCTAAATTACTTCGAGAAGCAACGAAGATTATTTTAAATTAAATGTGTGGGGAAAATAGTCTGCATGTTGAAATAAGGGGAAATAAGTTTTAAAACAGAACTCGTTTGATAAAATATCGAAATTAGTTTAAATTTTAGAAATATATTTGTTTGAAAAGCATAAAAGGACTCAGCCCAGTTCAAGATTGAAAACCCATTATGTCTTTTGAAATTGCAGCTTACATACGAACAATGTCCCAGTTCAAGTCTGAAACCCATTATGCTTTTTAAAATTGCAGCTTACATAAGAACAATGATTTCATTGTTTGAAATTATTTTCTTCGCTATATATTCTTCAATAATATGTCTCTAGTATTTATGTGAAGTAGATCAATTTTTTTGATTTTTAATTAGAAGTTAAACATCGTTTAATCTGTTTAATAATAATTTAAATTAACGTTAAAATCTCTTACACACAATACAATTAAGAATAAAGTATGTAATTTTTTTCAGTTAAAAATATATTTAGATAAATTTTCTGAAGTGAAATGTTAGATTATTTATATAAGTTAAAGAATATTAATAATTAATAACATATGCCATACATTATTTTTAAGTCAATGGAATAAATCTGTATATATTTTTCTTTATTTGTTATACAAATATGATGTGTTAATTCTTTTTCATCAAAAACTCCATTCAATTTCCTGAATCATAGTCGAGTATCATACGCGATTAGAGGTTTTCTTTCTTACTTTTGTCATCTTAAATTAATTTACTTCTTGGATTTCTAGTTATCTTGATTCTTCTAGAAAATCTTCCATGCAAACTCTAAACAAATATTGCCGAATCTTTAATACAGGCATCTTCAATTTGTATTAATTATAGAAAACAGATCATAATTTGAAATATAGAAAGGGCATTTACGCATTTTTATAATGATTTCGATAAAGAGTTTTAAAAAGCAAATGTTTTAGAATAGAAATTTTTGGCAACGAGAAATATCGTTTGCTACTTTTAAATTCTTCTTCTTTCAGAATGCTGCAAATAAATATGATATGTATTGAAGGATATATTTTTGCATTTTCAGAAGAGAAATATTTGTATTCCATGATTCAAAAACGCTGTGAAATGCATGATATTAAAATTTTTAAAGGCAAAACACGCAAAATCATTATTTGGAAAGTGAAAATATGTCCATCATTACTTCTACAGGGTAAAACGCCTGCAAACGAATACCTGGAAAAGGTACATACTGTTTCTGACGTGTAATCGTTAGTAAGAAGAAAAAAAATACATCTAGGTAGAAATTCATTACAAAGATTTTAAATATACCTGAAGCAACAGTAAATGATATAATAAACCAAGATATATAATTTTAAAAAGACTATAAAAACGCATCAGTTTTTGTCAATTTTGCTCAATGTAAAGCAGTTTATAGAACCGTGACTGAAAACTCTTTAAAAGTAGATACATGAAAATTCATTTAATCCTTGATGAAGCATGGATTTACTTAAATAACTTTAATAAAAATAGGTCTATTTACGATCGAAAATGAAGAGAAAAAATTTATCTGGCTCCGTCAATGAAAAGAAAGTTTCAGTAAGAGTGTTATGATTGCCATACGGTACTCTAACAACGAGAAAGTTAAATTAAGAAGAGTGGGAAAATAATCAGAGGAAGGGTCTTCCCGAAACTTTCTCGCATAATCTCTAATAAAAGTGTTACACCAGAGAACGCCTTGTATGGCACTGGCGTACAATAGTTATGAAATACTAACTTTTGGTGTGAATTTAGCATTTTTAATGTCAATCTATTTTAACCTATCATTTCAACTTTGGCGTGTTATTTGGCGATTAATCCTAGCTTGCGGTTAATAACATCTGAAAATCGAATTTGTGATTCCGATGAGTTTTTCCGAACCGATTGAAACCAAAATTTGACGAAAACTACTTTTGTAATTACAAAAACCCCATAATAAATTTTATATATTTAACTCATTGCATGAGTTTCATTACGATAATGCAAGTGATAATGTAACTCATTGCATTATCACTAACTCATTGAGTTATTGCGTTTATATGTCTCTGAAATACAAACGATCAACACCTCATTGGATTTGGCTCAAAATTTATTTACGCTATAGATGTAGTATAGATAGGGTATCTACACTATAGTTGATAAATTTGTGTACCGAATCTTACGTATCTAGCTGTCTCCGTTTTTTAATCATCTTGTCAAATTACATTCGAATGGCAGAACAGACAGACTTCCTTTCTTTCCCTGATTCTTAACAGAGTTTGCTCAAAATTTGATAGAAATAATCTACAAGTTGGGGTGAAGATCGAATAGTAAATTTCATCCATCTTGCTCAAAGCGATTTTGAGTTATTATTTCACAGATAAATAGACGAACATTGTTCAAAAATGTGTTTTTCGAACTCAAGGAAATCTAAAACGTGGAGATTCGTCAAAATGACAAGCTCGAATTTTTTGTTGATTACTATGTTATATCTATACTGGTAGAAGAAAGTAAAAAGTAAAAATCAGCTCAACGTACTATCATAAAAAGTTTTAAGTCTGACATTTACAGAAAAAAAATCATTTTCTTTATCCCAATGATATTCAAAAAGAGGAATTTCATCAAAACAATGTTACAAGTCATGCTTCGAAAAGCGGCACAGAATTTCTTGAAAAATGAAGACATACAGTTGCGCAACATATTTCCACGAAGTTCACTAACGTTTCATATATGGACTACAGTGCTTTTGATCTGTTTGAAATAGTTCTTTTTAAATGCAAATCAACCACGACTGATGGATTTTCGAAAGCAGAGGAATAGGAATGGGAATCAATACCAATACCAATAATTTCTACAAAATTCAATTTTATCAGGGTAATCACTGGAACTGCGTTTTTAAGAAACTATACAAATATGTACAAGCGAAAGAAAGATAAAACTAAATAGCAAGATGACTTTAGCGAAATAAAAACTCTCAATCAGCTAATGATAAATTATTGCTCGTTATATAAAAAGAAAAGCACCAAATATTCACAATTTAAAATATTTCGGGGTCTTTTTTACCTCTTATTAAACAGTTTGGCTATATAAAGCAATATTTAAAATAATAAATGATAGTTAACTTTATTACACTGTTTCAGACTCATCATAATATAATGTGCTTTACATAAGCCTTAATGAATCGTTTAATTGATGTTATAAATTCTCCTGAGGTTAAAGGACCAAACGGTCTTAGCTTTCAAACTGTATACTTGAAAAATTGCCAAAATTAACTATCCCATTTATTTCACATCTACTACAATATTAATCATTCTGAAGTTGAAGCTTACAGAAATTACATTAAATTCACTATATGTGAATTAACTAATTTTTCTTAGTGCCGGTTTTAATTTACTCTGGTTGGCTAATATTTTCATTGGCATTAAATGAGCGTTTAACTTAAATTAAAAGTAGTTCTAGTAGTAGTCCATCTTAGCAATTACCAAGTAGTGATGAGGTCGATAAAGAAAGTACAAACATGTTCCCGAATCCATTATACAATATGCTATTTAGTATTAAGTTGGAGTTTATTATTTCTCAATCAAAGAATCAAAATTTTAATAAGAAATCTTTTTAATACGCTTGAAATATTTTTAATTGTGACGAAAATTCTTAATTTTTTTTTTCTAAAATTTATAAAAAAAAATGTGTTTATGCAAACAAAACATATCCATTTTTTTTTCTTTTAAAGTTTTTCTAAAACTTTAAATATTACTTCTCTATTTGCAAGAGTTTCGCAAAACTACGTTTATACTTCTTTCTGAGGAATAGCAATGATAGTTAGGATTCCACCGAATGAGTAAGAAACGATTTACTTTACATTTATCTAGAAATGGAAAAAAACTCCTGTAGTATCAAAAATATCTCTGTACCACAAAACGATCCAAGCTATTTAAAGTGGTTCTTTTTCCAATGCGCCGAAACGGATGTCTAACATGCAGCAGTGTTAATTAAGCTTTCACCAAATGCGCATTTAACGTGTTACATAGCTTTTATCTTACATTTTTAAACATTTTTTCTCTATATCATTTGAAAGAAAAATATTTTAAATGTATTTTGGAGTACTTTATAAAAATCATGATAAAACACCACTATTACGGGGGGGGGGGTTCGAATTTTTCTGTAACAGTAAATACTACACCTCCATCTACAAAAGTTCTCTGAAAATCAGTCATTAAAAAGAATTTATTGATCTCCCTTTTTACATACTTCGTGCATCGAATACTGGCGATAGGCATCTCTTAAACGAGGCTTGTTTTTTCTCCCAGAAGGTGACGAAGTGTAAGATCCGACGATCGATGCGTCTTTAATGGTTCGAGGTTGGAGAGTTAAGAACGCTCGTGACATTTTTACTCAATGTGGCTCGTTAACATCGTTTAAACACTGCTTAATGGTCGTTGGACGTCGCGGAAATGAGAACACTGCTCCTTCCCGCCTTTCCAGGTGATTACAAAATTCCGAACTCCGCGAAAATTTGCCCGCCGCTGCCTCGTTAACGGTTTTCTGGCGTTCGTGGAATGAATTCTCAAGAGATCTCGTCTTCCCCATTCTACTCAGCAATCTAGAAATATTGCTGAAAGGGTGACATGCTGCAAATGGTAAATAAATTTCACCTGAAAAGATAGCGGTGAAAACAGAGGTGTTGTTATTGAATTTTACTCAGCGATTAATTAGCGTTTAGTTGAGAGTGAATAGTGAGTAAGCAGGATAGATAGCAGATGAGATTATAATTTTCCTTTATGTGGTTACTATATTAGGCTTAAAATATGATATATATTTCGCTTTCAGATTTTTTTTGTCGGTGTTTTATGGCAGAAATATTGCTGAAAGAGTGACATGCTGCAAATGGTAAATAAATTTCACCTGAAAAGATAGCGGTGAAAACAGAGGTGTTGTTATTGAATTTTACTCAGCGATTAATTAGCGTTTAGTTCAGAGTGAATAGTGAGTAAGCAGGATAGATAGCAGATGAGATTATAATTTTCCTTTATGTGTTTAAACTCGTTACTTCCTTAGGCTTAAAATATGGTATATGTTTCAGTTTAATTTTTTGTCGGGGTTTTATGGCTTGCATTTACAAATAAGTTTATTCAATTTAATTAATTGCAGATAAATAGAGTAATTTTATTGATGATGAATGAATATAATTTAAAATACAAATTAATTTTATTTTAAATGGGATTGGGTCTTGTCTAAGACTTCTTCAAAATACAATAATCTAGTTGGTAATCTTTCCTCACAATGATTATTTTATTTGTTTATATGAGAAAACTAACAAGAATTTTAACTAGCTACTTCTATTCGTCATTTTTTCTTAGTATTTCAGTATTATTTTTTATCAAAATCGGGTGTTTTGTAAATTCATAGTATTTAATTTGTTGCACAAAATAAAATATCAATAATCAAAACTTCTGCTTTAAGCAACGCCAGATATTTTTTTCTGTTGTGTTCTCTTTGACAACCAGATACAAATAAAGCTATTATATAGTTAAACTATTTTTTATTTGCTTATTTTTTATGTTTTTGATTTTGATAATAACATAATGATTATTTTTAATTTAAATTATGTACAACATTTCCGAATAAACAAATTATAAAATATAAAATATTTTACAATGTTTATAACTATCCACGCCCCAGCCCCATATTTAAAATTAGCTAGCATTCCGTACCAGTATTCTTAAGAGGAATTTCAGCAAGAATAGTTAAAGTTTTAAAACTTGGAAAATTCTTTTTTAAAAAATCAAGAATATTTAATTAATTGTAGCCTAAGCATTATTTTACAAGCATCGTAAGAGTTATTTTACAAAAGACCTTTCTTGAGTTAAATTTATTCTGAGCATAATTAAATTTTAAATACAAATTCTTTATTCTTTAAAGATTCCTTCACTATTCCTATCACCAACAATTTTTCGTTCCTTCAATAAACTGCTGCGTCATCCACGTTCCATTTAAACGCCAATCAAAGCTTTCTAAAATGTCTCGAAAAAGAAAATGCAACACATTTTTGTGCTCTTCATTCTTCAGTGTCCTTAATTGTGACTTCAAATATACCATCGTGAACTTCAAATAAATTTCGAACTAACTATTCATTTAATCATTCATATGCGCAAGACTTTGAAACTTACTAATTATTTCTACAAATTTATCAATAGATAGTGACACTTCTTATAATCTTAAACAGAGAACTTGCTTGTAGTTTCTAAATCTGTTGTTAAAATAATCATTCATTTCTTTAAATTAAATATCGAATTTTTATCAAAATGGCAAGATGGTTTGTAAGTTATTTATGAAATATAAAAGGTAAGCCTGAAGCTCTTAAAATATTTTAATATTTAAGAAGAAGGTTATTTTTTCAAATTGCAATTATCATAGTAGACACCAAATTATGCATAAGGTATTCAAGTAAAATAAAATTATGCAAAATATACATAACGTATTCAATATTCCTTCCGAATCATACGATAACTAGTAGATAAGTGATGATAAATAAAGACTTTTATGCTATTTTATAATAAAGCATTATATCTTTTTTGAGTGCACTATATATTAATTCACATATAGTGTTTACTTAGTAGAAAGTCGTATCAGTTTACATCTTAAATTCAATAATTTTCATTTTCCAAAAGGCCTGCCAGCTTTCTTAATAAATTATGATTGATTTTTTTTAATGAACATACCTTTTTTTTATTTTGTAATGTCAATATACACTTAGCATATGACAATGGCAATTTTAATCAAACATTATTGTTTTCACTTTAGATTTTTTTCTTGAAGGACTCCAGCCAATCAAGGAATTAGGTTGCAATCAGATGAAAATTAATTCATTAATTTCGCTAATAATCCACATTAATGTAAGAATAGTTAATTGTTCGACTAATAAATATTTCTCGGAATATATTCATGGCTGTGTAGTCATAGTAATTTTTCATTTATTTTTTTAAAAAAATTTGTTTCACTAATGTTCTGAGAGCAAAAAAAAAAAAAAAAAAATTGTTTCGGATATTTAGTTTCTAGGAAAGTTGAAGATTTCTCAGATTAAATTGCAATGTGGGAGTAGAGCAATAAAGAAATTCTTTAAAAATAGACAATCACTTAACATCATGTTACATGCATCGAATAATATATTGACTTCGTATATTCATTAGCTAATACGGACAAATCTGAAGCGAACGGTGTTTAATATTTTATTGAAATGATAAATAATGGTATAAGAAAGACTGCTATAAATAGATTTCGATCAAATAACTCGAAAGGTTTATTTTCATTTTGCACAAATAAAATTAGAATAAGCGGAAATTAATATAAGGTTTGAAGAACACACTCATTAGAATAAATTAAAAAGCAGGCATAATTTTAACTATTCCTCCTTCTTAGTTTTTGTTTTAAAATATTATAAATGTAGAATTTCAAAGCCAATTTTTTTTTCAAATTCATTTTCAGTTAATGCCTCTGATATGGAACCAAAATTTATTTAAACGAATTTATTCATTGTCCATTCAAATATGCAAGCATTAAAGGGCATTGCCTACAAGAATTCAAAAACTTTCAAAATGTTACAACTTCGCAAAGAAATTGAGTAAACTCATTTACCAAATCCTAAATTTATAAATATAAAACAACTCAAGTTAAATGAAAATGCTTAAAAATAATTGTTGAAATCACTTTATTTTTATTATTTGTTTATAAATTCAAGACAAAGAAACTCATTCTTTATGCATACATCCATTTGGTAAGTCAAAAAATATTTCTCACTATTTAATTGAACTACACTTGCTTTCATATTTTGGAAGAGAAAATTTTGTAACAGATTTTCCTCACTTCCTGCCGAGTTAAGAATTTCAAAATTGTGTACATGCGTAGTTCCTGATAACAATATCTTTTTAAAGATTTCATAAACTGCCATCAATAAATAAATTTTGAATCCATAAGAATAATGTCACCTAGTAATGAATTTGAAAAAATAATTTAGCTTTAATATTTTTTAATATGTATAACAATTAGTTTTAATTTACAGATTGCACAAAAAGATAATTAAAAAAAATCCATTCTCTATAACATTAAAAATGTATGTTTTAAAGTGTATTATCTAATTAAATTTAAATAAAATCTAATTTCATTATTAAATTAACATTTCATTTTGAAGGTTATCATGGGACAATCTTCAAGATTTCGAAAGTGAAAAAGTAGACAGAACGCTTATTGACTAAGATTTTCAACAACACATTCTTTCAATAACAAAATAAAATTTCTTTGCAAGTAGCCAAATTGTCGTACATAATGTATGACATTTTTATATACATTTTATTGATTTTTGACAGTTATTAAAATGAATTTCTCTTCGGCAATTCCGTATAAAAATTTATCCTACATATTCGAGAAATTTTGACATATATATCTTGTAAATATATTTTGATTGGACTATTTTCTCAGCCACATGCGTTGAACTCTATTTATAATAAAAAGATATAAAGATTTTTTAATCACACTTTGTTTAATATGTCTTACAAATCTGGAATCCTAAATATGTGATATATGGGACGTATAACATGTTGTTTTTTTTGGGGGGGGGGAAACTATGGTATCTAAAATTCAAGATTATTTGAGTTTATTTGTAAAAGTATATGTAATTGTCTGGAGGATGTGGAGGTGACACTAGTAAATATTTGTGTTGTAATCAAAAGAGGCCTGGAAAACCTCTAACATGCAACCTCTAACCTGGAAAATCATAACAGGCAATTCCTTGTTATATGCAGCATTGAAAGCCCTGCCAATTTTTGAAAAACACTAGTAAATAATACAATATGGAGAAAATTCTATATTGTTTTATCTTACCCCGCAGAACCACTTGTGGATTAAAAGGGATAGTAACAAAAAAGACCATTCTAATACGTATGTTTTTGTGCAGTTGAATTTTGCATGCATGTTTCTTATATCGTTCAAGAAAATATTAGGAAATTCTACACGTGTGAAATAGATGGAAAAGCATCAGTTGCACATACATCAGCTTTAAATCAAGTAAATTTTGAAGCATACATAAAAAATAATTTTTAAAAATTTGTACTTGCAGTAGGAATTTATACAATTTTGAAGCTAAATTGAATTTGAAGCGTCTCGATTTTTTTTAAATCTTTAGTGATAAATAAAAACCAAAAATTAACATTATCAATGACAAGAAGAAATGCTATTTTCAAGTGTAAAATTCTATCTCGTAAAATTATTTTTATCTGCATTCTTCAGTTTTTCATTTTTTTTATTTTGTTTTCTGGATTTACAATTTTATTTCTTGTCTAATAAGCAGATATATAAATTTATTTCTTGACAACCCAATGAAGAAAAGTGCATTTTTATTTCATGACATAGCATTTACCAAACAAATGTATCAGGCATAATTTAAAACTTTTCGACTGTCTTCACTATTATTTGTTTCGTGAATTTCAAAAGTTTTAATACGGGAAAATATCAACTAAATCAGATTATAATGAAATTAACTCCATTTTCAGTATATATATATATATCAAAAAGTTTACAAGAAAAAAATATTGTAATAACTTGAAAATTCGACCTCCAGATTTTGAGGACTTTCTGAAACTTGGCCTCCCTTTTTCCGGCAACATTTCTTTTCATAGGTCGGTCTCATTGAATGTTTATTAACATATTTCAAAAAATGCAATGATTTAAGAAGACAAAATTTAATAATTGAGCTTATGGTAAAATTGTATATATTATTAACATTGAGAATTAAATCCGGCTGCAGAAATCTCACATATATTCTTTCTCGTATCTGCGAACATAATTACACAAAAATTCACAAAGATGGTGAAAAAATAGATGATAATGGATATATGGTTTTATCACCTAATTTGCGCATGCGTGCTGAATTTCGGTTCGAGAAAGATAAAATTCGAAGGTAATTTTGAATTCATTAAGATCTAGAAATAAAACCAAACCTATATTTTCTATTTAGCAGAATACAAGATTAATATATGATAAAATTAATGAAGTTTATTTTTATCTGTTTGAATTCGTAATTTCAAAATCATAATAAAAGTTGTAAGAGTATGCCACCATAATGATTTATTTACATATTTTACTAAACGCTTTCAAAAGTTTTTTTCGGCAAATAACCATCCAAAACACTGCAATCGCTTCAGTTATATTTAGTTTCTCCGTTTTTCTTTAAAGTAACGATGTTTTAGATACTATAATTATTTAACATATTGGAAATCCAATACCATCTTACATGTTTAAGAAAGAAATTGGCCTCCATCCAAAAAGCATTAGAAAATAAAACTCCCAGAATTACTTTCGCTGTTGTTATTGTGTTTTTTTCGCCTCCCCAGACAGGATGAAGTTGTTTCCCTCTCTGAAGGAGGTTGTTAGTCGAGGCAAGCCTAACAAATATCCGAAGCTCCTCTTCGAGACGCCTTTACGCGCCGAGAAACGGTCGCTCGAGTGGAAAATCGTCATTCCCTTGAGAGGAAATTTGGTTTGCGCTTTCGAGAGGAAAAGGCAATATCGACTGTTTGTTTACCGAGCCTGATGCACGCTACTTGGACAAGCGTTTCTAACGACGACGAAGAAACAAACCGCCTCCAACGACCGGCTCGTTTCTCTGCTTCTGCGGCTAGATTGGTGCGGGTTCCTGCCAGACATGCATTAGTAGGGAACTCGAATTTCCTTCCTTAAGTGCCTAGAAGAAATCTCTTGTTACAGAATTACTTCCTTGTTATGGAGTTGTCGGGCCGAGCAGGGCAGTTAAGATCTTTGCAGGCTCTTCCCAAGCAATAAAGAATCAATTCTTTTTAACTTTGAAGAGTTCTTGCTTAGTCTAGTATTATCCCTTTATTTTTTTTATTGCAATGTGTTTCGCATGATTATCGCTTCACTTTGATGATGCTTTGTAGAACGTCATTTTGTGGTAATTTTCAGATCGAATTCAACTAATTACCAAAAAAACAGAAAGTACATACAAAATAATATTGGTTTTTATTTGCTATCCTTTGGGAATGAAAGAAAATTCAGAAATCTTCTTAAATGCTTTCTTAGATCATATAAATAAAGCAGTATTTTCTTATAATCTGAGGCCCTCCATTTTTTTTTTTAAATCTGGCAGTAATCATTCGCTTAAAAAAAACTTATATGAACTTTTTATGCTGGGGGAGGGGGTTAGAACTAGTTTATATTATTATCATTTGGCTTTTGTTAACCTTTCAAAACTGTCGTAGTGCGGTAGTATTCTAACTGAAATTATGTAGAAATAAAAATATAGCAAGTACATGTAATATGATACATTTATCTATATAATCTATACTAAATATAAGAAGTAAATTAAATTTCAGAAAGTTTTTTAAGAAAGGCATTCTGAAAAATAAATATATTAAGACTTATTCTGAGTTATTAAATATATTAAGACTTATTAAAATTACTGAGACTGGACTTATTCTCAATATTACTTATTGCAGTAATGATGTAATTTTCTCGTCAAGGATGGAGTGCTCACATCACGGTCGTTCATCCAAGAGACCCGTTTCTTTCAATCTTTGCCCGGGCATAAAGTGCATTTTCTTACTCGTAATAAATTCTTTGAATATTTGCTGATAAACTTTTCTTTGCTGATAAAAAGATCTTAATAAATAACCCATGAAATTCTGGAAATGAAGAATCCACGTGTATTCAGATACTTAAATAAAAAGCTAATTTGCATAGATCTGATTTATATCATGATTCAGTTATCTTGTTCGGTGGCTTCTGGAATTTTATTGTTGTGGAAAAATCAGTTTCTGGTCTGGTCTTATTCGAGTAATTCACAATTCTTAGTCATCATTTGTCCCTTATGAATCCTTAAAGCTTTTAACATCCTATGACAAAATCTGTAAGAAACTTGTATGTATGCAAATTTGTATGATCTGTATGTAAAAAAAAAACACTTCTGATTCTGAGCAAGAGAGAAATTAACTTGAATTTTCAAATATATTCTTCTTTTCCAGGATGAGACAGAAAGCTCAATTTTTAAGAACTTTAAAAAGTTATTTATTAAAACTATGGCCAAAGTTTTAGTGACATTCGCACCCTAATAATGTCATAAAAGAAAAAGTGGGTATAAAAAAAGTGGGTATGCGTTTAGAAAAGAATTTTACCAAAATGTTTCTGTACAAGCATTTAATTTAGCAGCGTGATTTTCTCGTGATATTTCAGCTTTATTTTAATTTAACCATTGGCCATGTATATTTCAGTATTATACGTGGTCAAATTGTATATTTCATGTTTGAATAAATATGGATTGTTCGTGTATTATTTTAATAGATTTCAAACACAATTGCATAATCCTTTTTTAGCTATAAATCTAAATAATAAAAAAAGGAAATAGAAATCTCGGGTCACAAAAAATAATTACTTCAAATTAACATTTTATAGAAAACCTTAATACGATAAAAAAAATATCAAAAAATAAGATCTCAGTACTTTAACGTTTCTTGCACAAATCTTTATTTTAATTCATTTTTAAATTTTACAAAATAATAAGTTTTTAATTTTTGAAAACCCCTTTCCTCACGGTAAATTTTACGTCTCTTCTCATGAATTATCAAATCAAATAATCAAAGGAAATTTCATTTGAAATCACTAAAAGTGATCCTTAAATAGTGCATTTACTGATTTTTTTTTCTCTTTTAACACGACATTTTAATATATATGAAAGTAATATAATGTACACGCATCAAAATTTTCAACCAATAATTCTAATGTCAGATTTTAAAGTATCATATCCATCAACCGCAATAATTTTGCTTTCTATTATCTAAATCGAAATTTGAAATTCCGGATGTAAACAGTTAGTTTTATATATTTATCAACTATTATGTAAAATGCCTTTATGAGATAATACCGCACAATATCGAGTACAACCAAATAACCTTAAGAAACGCGAGAAAGGTTTGAATTAAAATAGAGAATTTAAAAATATTCTTAGGTCCCTAATTCCAACTATATAATAATATATTTTCTACGTGAGAATTAAAGTGACATCTTAATGCATAGCACGACTGATTCATCTCTCCGTTGGGTCCCATTTTAAATGGGCAATTTCCAAATCTGCGTGCTCTTAAGATATTAAAAACGCCACAGCAGGGCATTGAGCTTCCTTTTATGTAAAGCTATGAGTACAAAACATAAGAGTAGATAGCCTATTGCCACTGCGTTCAGTTCTACCACTCCCTAAGTTAAAGCTACAAGAAAACACATGTAGTAGATAACTTTCTGTCATTTGATAGGAAATTACCCGACGCAAAGTAAGTCAAAGATCATTTCAAGGACACAAACTTCATCTTCTCTAAGTACATGACCATTGTATTTGATAGTTAAAAAAAACATGACAAGAGTTATTAGCTTCTCTCCAAGTGCATGACATATCAAAAGCCGAAAATTAGAGTATATAATTAATTTTGCTTAATATTTCCTTGTAAAATATATTTTAATTGATATCGTAATATTCAAAACAGTTAAATGAAAACGAAAATTAGAAATGAGAATGAAATTCAAAAACAGACAAAAAGGTTAAATAAAACATTGATGTATTAACGATGTACTAGTTTGAATAGCAAAGACACTTTCAGATATGTAAGTTATATTCAAAAGAATTTTCAACTTTTTCGTATACGAAATATGTAAAAAGAAACTATTGAAATTGCCAAAAAGCTGAAATTCGAAATTTTAACAAAACTCCAGGTTTTAAACCTCTTTGATTCCTAAAAACTCATTTTTGTAATTATTTCTATCTATGAACACGATAAAACAATAATGCGTTGAGCTATAAGGATGAGATTTGGTGTTTGGCCTTAAAATGAAATTTATAGATTTCAATCAAATTTTGAGTGAAATCCATTTAAAGAGAGTTTGTTTGGCTGTTCAAATACAAATGAACACGGTATCTATAAAATAAAAAAAAATGTAGATGAATAAAATTTGGTACATAGATATAACATTTAAAGTGTAAACATGAATTAAATTTGGAAACAAATCTGTTCAGGAGTTTGACCGTTGGCCTGCCTGAATTTTCATAGATATATAAATGCGATAACAAAAACGCAATGACTTAAATCCATGATTTTGTAACTGTAATTGTAGTTCTTTGTCAAATTTCTTTCGATCGGTCAGAAACAAAGGTATCCAAAATACAAATTCGATTTTCTGGTACCTATGTATCAACCGCCTTCCAGCGATTAATCACCAAAAAAAAAACATTAAAGATAGCACACTAATAGGCTCTTTGGTAGTTATCGTTCACCAGCGCCATACACTAATAATACACAAATACATTTATTACAGAGTATGTTCCAAAGTTTATGGATCACTCCCAGTGTCTCGTATGAGTAACTGAATGTATCCAGACATAATAATATGAAATCTTTTAAATATTTTTAATATATGAAAACAAAATAGGTTCAAATAAAATGAAGCATAAACTCTGTAGTTTTTTTCTTTCATCTATTGATTTTCGCTATAACGAAAACGAAAAGGTGTTATCACTACAAATTTTGAAAAGAAAATTCATGAACATCCGCAAAATATTCAGAAAAGACAGGACAAAGAAAGTAAAAGTGTCACAGATTGTAATGAGAAGACATTGAACCAGCATTTTGAAGATTTTTTTAACTCTTACACAGAGACAAAATTCACTTCTTCAGTGTTCAAAGCTTAGGCAGAAATGCCAGGAATTTACAGAGATTTGCAAAAAGATGATTACCATAGTATTGATCGAAATAATTAACTAAACAATAGGTAGGCAGATGTTAAATCAGATAGATATATAAAAAGAATATCAATACAAGAAATGTGATAAAGCATCTATAATAATTTTTTTCTTTACAAATGGGTATCTAGATTGTAAATTCTGTCTTAATTATTTTAATATAGATTCTGATAAGACCAACCTTAAGCCCAAGAAATGGTATACCATTTACTAAGTGGAATGGATTTTTTTATAAATACTGTGTAAAAATCATGTTACGATTGGAAATAAAAACTGAAAGAGCATTCATCTGAAAGATAATATTTTACCATTTATTTATTTTTTTAATTTGTTAAGTGGACACAAAATAGTCCAACAATGTACATTAGATGTGAAAACTTATCTCAAAAACAATGACTGCTACTTTAAATTTAGACTGAACTCAAAAACAATGACTCCTATTTTAAATTTAGACTGAAATCAAAAACAATGACTACTACTTTAAATCCTATTAATTTTAGCCGCAAAATCTGGTTCTTTCTACTTATAAAATCAAAATGAATCTAAAATTCAGAAAATTCAACAACTTAGCGAAAACCCAAGTTAATTTTTGGGAAAAATACGCTAATATTATTAAAAAAAAAAAACTCATATACCAAGCCAACATTGGAAAAAAAAAAATTCAAAAACTCCAGCTCAAACAAACAGCAAACAGTCATTTTATGCATTTACATATATATATAATATTTTTTTGGTTGAAGCAGAAAAGTAACCGTAGGAGAAAACCATCGGTGTCGAAGAACTTAAGCGTAGCGAGAAACAGCATGGCCGAACCAGCACGGAATCATCTTCAAGGAGCCGTACAGTAACATCAAATTGCTTCTCATTCCGGGGATTTAATTCTTTTAAAACTTTTTCACAGGAAGCTATCCTGTCGACTAAATAATATGTAATATTTTTTTTTTTTTGGTTGAAGCAGAAGGCAGGTTCGAAGACATCGAAGAGACATGTTATATTTTTTAATTAATTTTATTATCCATCCTGTGAAAGCATAATTATTTACAAGCAGAGACGCAGACAAGGTACGTCCGCCACGAAATAAGAGAATATTTTAGAATGAAGTTACGATGGGCTAAATTAAGATAAAGTTTTGTAAATTAATTTTGATTAAATTAAGAGTTTAAAATATCATTACATACATACATATATATATATATATATATATATATATATATATATATATATATATATATATATATATATATATATATATATATATATATATATATATATATATATATATATATATATATATATATATATATATATATATATATATATATATATATATATAATTGCTTAGAATCTATTCCTGTATGATGGCGGTTTTAAATTCATTGGCCACATTCTATGCATATAATTATTGGACCGGAAAGTATAATTCACAAGATTCTCGTAAAGCGTATTAATAGAATTGGTTTCAAAACATCCTGTGCACATTCACTATTCACAGACAGGACAATATTACTAAATACAAGAATGTTACCTGCGTAATATATGCGAATAAACCAGTCAATGCTCTCTCAGCATTCTCGGACGCAATAAGCATCCGATGGCTTTGCAAAGGAATATTTATAAGTCATCAACGTAAGCAATTTTGACTCTTCTTAGTGCCAGAGTATGGAGAAGTCACATACATATCAGAATGATATATCATTCAAGAAATGTTGCTAATAATGAAACAGCATGAATTAATTATTCCTCTGTTGAGGCAAACGGAGTAACTTGTGATTTAAAATGGAATTGCGATTAGCGTGAAATATGCAACTGTGATAATATTTTACGATATGTTTTATGTCAATGACCGTAAAGTAAATATATTAATGTTTAGAGAAATTATACCTGCATTTTGATAAGTATTCTACAAATTTTAAATATTCGTACAAATTATAAATATCATCTTTAGAAAAGCATTGTTATTTATCTTCATAACATGATTATTAAAATGACGATACATCTTGCAATTTATTTCATTCTGATATATATGGAAAATCTTTGATTAATGACTTATGCAATCAAAATCGAACTTTTTTTATAAAGTAATCGATTTTAAAATATTTCTTTGTTTGAAATTTAAATTAAACTTTTTTTCAGTTTTTCGAAATGTTCACTACTTTTTCAAAAACTAATATTTTAATTTCAAATCACTTTAATATTTACCGTATTTTATATTCACTTTTATATTTCATAAGATTCTGCATATATTTTATTATCTAATTAAATAAAAACGTTTAGCTGGAACGTATAATGAAAATTGAAGAAATATGACAATTCTTAAAAATCAAAACGACCATACTTATCGCATGCCGAGTTTTATTATATGGGTAATGAAAAGCATGGAAAAATATAAGATCAGTGTTATGATTTAGAATACTCTTTAGCGTTTGAAAAGAATGAAATTTTAAAATAACAAACGAATATATAAGAAAGCCCTTTGAAAATCTCATTTGTGAATATATATCATATGTAAATGTAAATAAAATGCCAAATAAATTATTAAAAAATTCCACTCGACAAAGTGGTAGGTAAAGGTATCTTTGCATCTAAGTTACATCTGACAGCATAAAGTACTGATGTTAGAAATAATCAATATTAGGGCTTGAAAATCACTTTTCAACCCCTAATTTCTAAAGTACTACAGTAATTGAAACACTTTAAATACATAAAATGTTCGTCTTAATGAGGCGCTAATTTGGCTAATTGGATTTTTCTTTCTATCTTCAATACTAAGAACGTTATAGCGAAATGAAAATTTCAACCATTCTCTATTGTTTCTACCTCCTCCTTTTAGCTAGATAGCCCATTTACGAATTCGTCCGAGATTTTTACATTTCTAACAATAAATTCCACGCCACTTAAAATCCATACTAAATATCTCTAATCATTCTGTTTACAAGATAACATGAGATAGGTGAATAACTGAAGAAATTTTTCCGAAGACTTGTCATGAAAACCATTGCAACTGATAGTGTTCCTATAGGAATCTACCTAATATTCGAGTTTTGGAACAGTTTTTTTCTTTTAGTAAAATAAAGTAGATCAATAAAATAAAGAAAATAAATCAATGAAATGATACATTTATTTTGTTATTGTTGAATATTGCAATCTTTTTTTTTCTTTCCAATTATATATTTTTATTTCATGGAAACAAGCAGAAAATGTTCGATACCTTTAAAGTATGTAAATATCGCTATTATTAATGTAATCGAAATTGAAAAATAATTAATATTCTAGAAGTATGTGCACCACATTCTGTTGTAAACAATTCAAAATTGTTATGTTATACTTTTATATGAAATTAATTTTTTTAAACATCATTTGATATTTATTTGCTTCTTAATAAAGATTTCATGTTTTCTTAAATCAACATTTCTTGAAATCATGCGAAGAAAATTAGCTATGCAGAATAAAACTGCTTTAAAAAGAAAACAAAATGTGTTCTTAATTATGCTAATGTATACATTTAAAGCGAGACAAACATTTTGAAAATTATATAGGTTCTCTTAATGGTGTCACTTTATCATTCATGAAACTGACTCATTTCCAACAACATTAAAACTCGCATGCTTATTCTAAATTGAAATTTTATAATTATCCACTTTCTTTATTTTTCTGAGTTCAAATTATTATGAATAAGCTTTATTTCGAATTTAATATTAGCTTCAATCTCAAGATTCAAAAAAACATATTTAGCAATTATTTTCTATGTATATTTTTAAGAAACTAAGAGTAATGAATGAATACCAAAAACTGTAAATATTTTTAACAAAATTTTAATAATTATTTTTGACGTGCTTATGTATTTCTTTGCTTCGAATTATCAATAAGGCATCCATTGGCTTTCAATATGTATATTACACTGTATTTTATTGTATTTATTTATGGTACCTATTATAATATTTTCTGGCCTGTTACTTTTACAATTTAATTTAAAATCCATATTTTTGATTAAAAAAGACTATTTTATGCTTTTATGTTCATTAATAAGACAGTTTTTTTATAATTTTTTAAATATTAGTCTTTCATGAATTCTGTATTCATTATAATAAATGTTATGGAATTTAATAATTAATTTTTATTCCATTTTTTTTTATCAAACACCACCTTTTCTATAGAAATAAAATTTTATTTAAATTCATCGACTAACAGATAATTAAGATATTCAAATAGTTTATTTTCAGTGGGAATTCACAATAACATAATTTTCAGAACTGTAACATATAAAAATGGGAACCAAAAATTAATTACAAAATCGTATCTTTACATATATGAAGGAATGCAGATTTAATAAATATGCTTCTAATTTTCTTCATTGATAGCATTACATTTGTAATAAATAAATATGTAGTAGCATTAAAGCTTCTCTTTTGCAAATGGG
Organism: Argiope bruennichi; assembly: GCF_947563725.1. Classification (NCBI taxonomy): domain Eukaryota; kingdom Metazoa; phylum Arthropoda; class Arachnida; order Araneae; family Araneidae; genus Argiope; species Argiope bruennichi. The sequence continues at coordinate 105,602,889 of NC_079152.1, forward strand.
CTGCTGCAGATACAACAGAATTTCTTCTTTCACACTTAGGACATATCTGTATTCCAGTTAAACTGCAGATTGCTTTTTTTCATGTATTATTGAATTATATCACAACATGCATAATGGCAAGTTTATGAGGATGATAGAAATATGTAAATTAATCATAATATTATATTATTATTAGATATTAATAGTATTAAAATTAGTACTGTTACATATCAGCCTTATTTTCCAACGGCATACAACTTAGGAAAGTACATTCTTATTTAATTCAAATTATCTGCCTAAGTAATATTTTATTTGTAATATGTAACAGCAATAAAATTTCTCTACTGCATATGGGTTGCTACAGGTACAACAGCATTTCATCTTTCACACCAAGGGCTTGTCTATTCTCAAGTCAAACTGTAACTAGTTTTTTCCATGCATTATTGTATTATATCAAAACATAAGTAATGGCAAGTTTATGTGGAGATAAAAAAATATGTAAATTAGTCCTATTATTATTATATTATTAAAATTAGTATTGCTAGATATTAGCCTTATTTTTCAACGGCATACAACTGTGGGAAATACATTTTTATTTAATTCTATATCCAAATTATCTTGCTAAGTAATATTTTATTTGTAATAAATAAATGTGTAATAGCAATAAAATTTCTCTATTGCATATGGGTTGCTACAGGTGCAACAGCATTTCATCTTTCATACCAAGTTTATGAGGAGATAAAAACATGTAAATCAGTCTTATTATTATTCTATTATTAAAATTAATATTGTTAGATGCTAGTCAACGACATACAACTAAGAGAAATAATTTTTATTTAATTCTATATCCAAATTATCTTCCTAAGTAATATTTTATTTGTGATAAATAAAGGTGTAATAGTAATAAAATTTCTCTAATGCAATAAGGCTGCTACAGATACAATATCATTTCGTCTTTCACACCAAGAACTTGTCTAATCTCTAGTCAAACTATAAATGTTATTTTTTTTTTATCTATTATTGAATTATATCAAAACATACGTAATGGAAAATTAATGAGGAGATAAAAATATGTAAATTAGTCTTATTATTATTCTCTTATTAGACACTAATATTATTAAAATTAGTATTGTTAGATATTATCCTTATTTTCTGACAGCATACAACTGTGGAAAGTACATTCCTATTCAATTCTACATAAAAATTATCTTCTTCATCAGAATTTTATTTGTAATTAATAAAGATCTAATATTTATAAAATTTCTCTACTGCAAATAGGCTTCTATAGATACAACAGAAATTCGTTTTTCACACCAAAGACTTGTCTATTCTCCAATCAAATTGTAAAGGGTTTTTTCGTGTATTATATCACAACAAGCGTAAATAAAAATGTATGAGAATATAAAAATATGTAAATTAGTCTTATTATTATTCTATTAATAAGATACTAATATTATTAAATATTTGTATTGTTAAATATTAGCCTTGTCTTCCAACGGCATAAAACAATGGAAAGCATATTCTTATTTAATTCTGCATCCTATTCAACTATTACATACATTTAATAAATGTTATTAGTGTTAAATATTAGCCTTATCTTCCAATGGCACAACATATGGAAAGCACATTCTTTTTTTTAAATTCTGTATCCTATTGTACAGATTCTTGTGAAATAATGAGTTATTATTATTTTGAGAGAATGAATAAATTTTATTAATCTAGTAGGAAAGATATTTCTTATTATTTTTGTGACATGAAAAAGGAGGTAGAGCTTTTTTATATTTCCAACAGAATCTCCTGTTCGTAAAAGATATTTTTCAGATTTCTCCCACTAGAATATATCGATTAAAAATGCAGGTTTTCAATTTATCTCTTACTGAGCAGCAACCAATTCTTTGGAACAAGTTCTAATAACATTTTGTGGCAACTATTTATAACGTATTTCCTTTTCCAGTGAGAAGACCTGGAATTTTATTTCGATAGTTGAGCACCTCTCCAACCGATCAAAAACCCATGGGTCCTATCCACAAAAGCATATAAGTAGGCATATCGGTGTATTGATCTCGGCTTACGACGTTCCGGGAGCTCTTCGGCTTAATGATGCTTTGTCGCGTTATCGAAGTGTTCTTTTTTTCCCCTGTAAAAAATAACTCAAGTTCATCGAAGTATTTTATGGTATTTGTTGTATCATTTTACTCAAACTTAATCCATTGTATTGAATCTTATAAAACTATAAGTACATTAGTGACGGATCTATAGAAGAAAGAAAAAAATTATACCTTATGTGGTTTTTGGCGGAACTTTTCTCGAATGTTAAAATAATAACAAATAAAAAAAAACATAATAGATGGGATGTAATGCTGGTTAGATGGTAGATATAAAATGTCACTGTTTGTCCTCGCCATTTACCAATATTTTATAAAAAGTAAGTAAGTGATTTTCATGTTTTGGAATCAATTCAACTAATAGCTTTGGATTGTATCAAGTTTCACTGTTTAAAGCTATTACAGATCTTTGCTTCTTCTGTATGGAATTTCTTTTAAGTGATTTCTTTCAGTATTACTAAGTATCAGAACATATTACTAAGATATCTTTGAGTATTTAAAAAATGTTTTAGAACATAATATTTATTTTGATTGTCAATTATTTAACTGTAAGCGAAATTTCCCTCAAAACTAAGTATATTCTTTTATAAATAAAATTTATCTCTCTGCTGAAAAGCTTATGCAAAATATTTATCTAAATATTCGAAAAATGGATACAAGTTTTAAATATTGGTTTTTTTCCCATAAATATTAACAAAAATTTCATTTCTCCCACAAAACATCGCCGCACAAATCGAAATAATTAGCAATCGCCGTGGCTCAATCTCCTTTAATATTGGATGGCCACGGTTCGAATCCCAGCAATGATGTTTCATCCAAGAACTGGAGTTCTTTTATTTAAAATTTTATCTAAGATCTGGAAGGTTCTAGATCTTTCTTAAATATTCAGATTGTACTGATCTCGAAAATTCTATGTGTGTATAAAAGCTGAGTCCCATCAATGATGGGTAAGTTCTCAGTTTCATGCTGTTGCAAGTTGCTCCGCTCCAAAAAAAAAAGTCTAATTGTTTGTTTAAACTAACGGCGTAGTTACATTTTCGTGACAATATTTTAATTTTATAATCATTTGAAAAACAGTAAAAATTGGCAATTTGAACTATAATCCAAGTTTTATTTAGTTAAAATCGATTCAAAGTGGCCTGATGGTAAATTCTCGGCATCTAGAAAGGGAAGTTCTAGATCTGAAACCCAACTCCTACCGTATGTGTGCCTGTTGCCATTAAATCTCATATCTAGGTTCAAACTTCCTCTCGTTAGTGTAGACTAAATGTCTCATGAGTCAAAAATTATGAGGTCCATTCAAAAAAGTTTTCATATTACTTCATAGAGTATTAATATAACTAAACTAAATCAGCGAGAATAATTTTTGAGTTGATTTTTGATGTTTATTCACCAAATAATACAGCTTAATTTCAACAAAGTATAGATTGAATGCTAAATCTATTATGACTTTAAATAAATGAACCGAAACTACAAGAGCATCCTTAAGGCAAATCTTCTCCAGTTAAGTAAAGAATATAAATATATGCTCTATGATACACATTTTTAATAAAGTAAGTTTGAAAGGTAAATTTTCTTCTTATCACCATGAGCCAAATAAAATGTTTAAACAGCCCCTTTCCGAGAGAAAAGAAAGAATAAAACGCCTTCCTTAACTCTTGAGATCTTTTCTCAGCTGTCTTTGTCCATGGATTGATAGTGAAAAAGGAGTAAGTCCCAGACCAAATATTTAAACTAAGGTTCAAATTTAAACAAGTGAACAACTCCTAGTAAAACTTAATCCGAATATTCTGTAGGTCATCGATTGAAGGAAAAAGAATCGGCTGTCATTCTTCAGACTGGTTGCATCCCGATAGCCATAGCACATTCTAAGAACTTTGGAATCCACATCGGTTTCCAATAAAATCGGAAGGCGGTGTGTTCCAAGTAATAGCACGAGTAACCGTGGTTTTGATCGAAATGTTTGTCATTTTTTTTTTGTATCTTTTCCGAAAACTATCAGTTATTGCTAAACCTTCTTTTATGCGAGAAATAGAAGATCGTTTTTGATTTGTTTATTTGTTTTTTCTACTTATTAAATATTATTGTTTCCGTTGAGGTTGAGTATTTAGTTTTCAGAATCAAACAGGTATAAATTACGATAATGGTGTGGATTTTTGTTCTTTAATGAAAAAGAATTTTTTGTTTTTGTTTTCACTATCATTTTTCACTATCATATAGAAATTAAAAGCACTATCATTTTTATAAAAATGATAGTGCTTTTAATTTCTATAGGTAGATGTAGGTAGTTTGAAAGAAAGATACTACTAACCAGCCAAAATGTTTAAATTTTGCTAATTTAAGGAATTGACACCTTTTATTACATCAATGTTTTTACTAATAAAATTCCATGCATTGTGTATAGTTGCAATGAAGTAACAGTACATACATCCGTTTCGTTTATTTTGCTTTCGTAAGTCATTTAAATTTGCTCTTATTTTATTTTATTATATGACATGGAATTAAAAAAAAACATTCCGTGTAATTAAAGAAAAATTAAACATGAAATAAAAAGGATTCTTTAGAAATTAATTATAAAATGCATCAGCTTTTGGAGAGACACAATACCAACAATAAGTAATAAACAAGTAAAAATGCAAAGAAATTTTACAGAAATAAATGGAATTAAGTATTTAAAATTTTCAAACAACTTCAATTTAATAAAAAAAAACTGTTTAATTGTCCAGTTGAATGATTAAATGCTTAACTCGAAGTTTTGTGAAGTTTTTGAATAATTCAACATATTACGTCTTCACGTCATGTTCATTCCTTTTATACAAGCATTTATAAAATGATTGAAATATAGTTAATTATAAGATAATAATTTAAACATTTATTTATTTTTTTAATATTTCTGCTGGTATTTTTATACATTTTTTTATATTTGTGCAAAGTAAATTCCGAACAAAACTTTGACCTCCATTTTGAAGCCGACATTGAAATATTTGTTTCATAGTATGGAAAATATTTTACAGATAGTCTTTAAAGACAATTATATTAATATTATAATTATATCTTTTTTTTATATTTGATAATATATAATATTTCAGAAGTTTGTAATTGCAAGTCAGTAAGCATTGAAAATGTTTGAAATGTTATCGCCAGTTTCACACATTGTTTATTTAACATTGCATAATTTTTTTGTGGAAAAAATATGGTATGTGGTTATGTGATACACAGTTAACATCTAAACGTTTTCCTAATTTCGTTTTGGTATAAGTGACGATATTTACTTTTATAACATAAAAATAGCGAATTGAAAATTTTCACAACTTCCAACAATGAAGAAGCGTTAACAAGCAAGAAATACAAAACATTTTTATTTCCATTTGATCCGAAATGGAAATTATTGTTTTTTGAGAGGAAATATTTCACTGTCGTTCTTGAAATGTATAAGACTAAAAGAATTATGTTTGACAGGTTGATATAAACATAGATATAAGTCAATATTAAATTATATTAAATATAGATTCTAACGTAATAATAAACGATGTTCTCATTTAAATATAATAAGAAGCAAGCTACCATTAGAGTGGTTTTAATATTCATTTAAATAATTCATAAACAGCCACAGATATATTACAGGAATATGAATCGTAAATTCATATTATTAAAACCCTCACATTAGTATAAAGATGAAATTTCAAAAAAAAATCTCATATGCATTCAATAAGCAAAAGTTCAGCTGAATTACCTAAAAACACATTTACCAGTCTACAAGAAATACCTAATGAGTCATTTACAAAATCCTCGCCATTACACAGACCTATTACTAGACGGACTTGCCAGTCATCAGTTCCCCCCCCCAAAAAAAAATCCCCATTATTGATTAGCTTATTATGTGCAAACCAATAGCTTCAAAGTATGCCCTGAACGAGCATTGGAAAATAGAAAAAAAAAAAAAAAGAAAGAAAGAAAGAAAACGCAGCACCATGAAGAAAAAAAAAAAAAAAAAAACGTATATTGATTCCGTTCGTTTGAATGCAATGCACGAGTGGAGTTGAAAAGAAAGGACGGAAACTACTAATAGAGACATTAGTAGAATGAACAGCCATCACTAACTTCATTTCCTCCCTTTTATAGAAATAATAATAAAAATAATTCTGTCCCCCACTGAAGGTCCAATTTTTACATTTTTTTTTTATACTAGAATATATATAATGTGTTTTGGCAGCAGCTATTCATAGATATAATATATCTTTCTCGTCTTTCATCGGAGTAAATAAGATGCTGAAAGCACTAGCAAATGGAAAAAGCATGCTTCGTGAAGCTGAAGATCTACTCCTTTTTCCAGTTTAATGTCTCAGGTTATATATATTCCGCTGGAGCTGAAACAGACGTGCCTGAAATGTGAAGCAATGCAGTAAACTAGATTAAATTTTTCCTGGGCGCTACAAAAAGGTGTTTTAAATTTATTAAAAAGTGCAGATACCTTTATTTAAAAGCAGAAGAGAGATTGTGGCGTAGAAAGCTGAAAAGCAATCTCATTTTTAATGTTTTCCGAAATCTTCTTTAATTTATTAAAAACATGATTCATTCTCATGAAGATTACAAAAAAATTTACTTATTATATTTAATATTAATGTTTGGTAACTGAAATACTATTTTCTCTTATTTAAAAATTTAATAATCTGATTTGTTTATCCAAGACATAAAAATAACATCTTGCATTATCGTTTAAATTAAGAAAACACATTTTGGGCTACACATGAGAAACATGCTGAATAGGATTATTTTTAAATATCGAATTTTGAATTTCATCTTCATTTTATTTAGATTACTTCGATTTAATGGAAAAAGAGATATACAGATTTATATCTCTTTTTCTGCACTAAAACGATGATACAGAATTTTTTGTGTAAAGCAGCTTTCTAAAAGCAGAGTGTGTCTTTAAGCTCATAAACAATTTAACACAAGAAAAGTTTTAGGATGATAATACTTTATTTCTGTTTTAAACAAACATGGTCGTAAAATCTTGCAAAGTATTTTTAACAGCGGTATTACATCGTTTGTTTTTCCATTTTTATACAATATTATAATTTTAAATATCTATAATTTAAAACTATATTCTAATTTTAACATTGTTTCATATCTTTTAATTTTCTAAAAATCTGGAAAATTAGTTTTAAATTCTTCTTGGTGCTTTCCAGATGCAATGCTTAAAATTTTTCATTCAGATTTTCTTCAGAAACAAAAGCAATAAAAATTATAAAGCCTTTTTTCATTAAGTGAATTAGAAAATCTCATAAATGCGATTCATTTATTTTTGTTTCACTATGTTCTTGCTTTTAAATTCAGCTTTAAGTCAAAAAAATTGGGTGTTTTGAGGTAATGTGTTTATGGTTTTGTTTTGTTCCAATTTTTTTCGAAAAATTTAATATAATTTATATAGCATATATGAATCTATGCTATATCAAATAAATGAATTTCATTTTTCTTAAAATCCAAAAACTTGTATTCCGATTAACAAGGGGAACATTTAAGGAATTGTTGTTCAGTGTTTCCTACAAGCGAGCCAAAGTTTTGGAAGTCAATTACTTTTTCTTTTTCTTACTTTGCTGTTTTAGTATGCCAATTTCAAATAAAAGTAGCATCGTTTCACCTAATCCTTTAAAATAAGGTGGCAGTGTAAAAAATAAAGGCGAATCTTAAGAAGAATTATTTAATAATCCATTCTTAAATTCTGTTAAGACAAATTGTTAAGAAACGCAAGCCATTTGATACCCCAGAATATATCTTTAATAATAACGAAATTTATTATTTTAAAAGAACGAGATTTTCAGAGTTTCGTTTCAAGTAGATTAAAATTTACAAACTTAGTGGAAAATGTTCTAAAGCAACTAAAAATTTGCAAACTCTATTTTTTCTGTAAATACTTTTCTTGTTTCTAGTATCAAATAGCTTCAAAAAGTTATGCCACTCATTTCCAATGAACATTTCCGACATTTTCGTATCAAATTCTAGAATTAAAAAGTTTGAAAGCAGATAACTTATTTCAATATAAATAATTATATCCAAACATCTAATTTCTAACTGCGTGCATTATTTATTAAAACCAAAAGACTTTAACAAAGAAGAGGCATTCTTAGTAGAAGTTTGAACGATATCTCACAAACTAATATTTGTGTTCCTGAGCCTTTGGCTGCCAGTTTACTCACTTGGATATATTACCTTTGTTTCGATTCTTTTAGAATTATTCTATTAGTTTTCAACAATAAATTCTTTGATGCATAAAAACATATCTTACTTAACCTTAGTTGTTTGATAAACATGTTCTGCATCAGGTTATAATTCCTGCTCCTTTGGCTGCCGTTTTATATATTCAGATATATCATCTTTGCTGTGAATCATAATTATTATATAGGTTACAATTTTTAGTTGGTTTAAAAGCTAAAATGGTCTTTATTAACTTCATAATCTTTGATAAATAGGTTTAGTACCATATTATAGTTCTATACAGAAATTAATTTTTAGTATGAGACTCTTTGAAATGTCTGTATGTAAACAATCTTTAAAACCAATATGTAAAATCTATTTTAATTATATTTGGGTAAATATGTGACAATTTTCTGTAAAATCCTTTTTTAAATTATTTACATCATATGCAAAACAAAAAAAAATGATAACCTGAATTTTCAAATCTCACAGTATAAGTACGCATAAGTATGCTTCAAAAGTGCTATTTAAAATTATCACTATATATTTAAAAAATAATTTCTATATTATGAGCATTTAGGAGAAATCTTAAATGAAATAATAATATAATTTAAAATTATAATAAATATAATATTATATAATTTTTTAAGTAATATTTTCAGCAAAGGAAATTTTTTTTCGATTTTTTACAATTAAGGAATGGATGAGTATCCATTCCTAAAATATAAGCACATTTCATATAGTAAAATTGTTTCATTCCTTAAATCCAGCCAAAAATATATGGTTAGCATTTGATTAATGACAATTCATAGCTTTTGAGACATTTTAAAAATAACTAATAGACTCTTAACTATGAAAATAGCTATGATTTAGATTCTCTTGAAAATAATGGTTTCACTCGACTTAAGCCATTTGAAGTGGTGAAATTTAGTAGAAAGTACTTTAACGAAACTCAAAATCCTTAAAACTCCTTGCTTCAGTAACCACCTTTCTTAGCTGCCAATAGCATCAAACCAAACTCAAAGAAATTGCCTCCCAAGAGTGTCTCCATTCCCTCTGGCTTTAAAGTTCCAAAATTTCAGAGAATCAGAACAGTTATTTATTTCGGCATAAAGAACTACACTCACAGATCGAAGTTCTGACTACATTCCCTATTTGCTAAAATCCCAAGGCTCTATCCGAGAAGTGCTCTCCTTGTTACACGTCTGAGGAAAATATTAAGCAACGGATTCCCTACGGACCGATTCTTCTTTCCGGCGTTGATTTCGCCTGCTTCATAAAATGTTCCAAAGGGTTCATTTATCTTTATATAGTAATTCGATCCACAAGTCACATCCACACTCCAAAGTTGTTCTTGAGCCAGGATTTCGAAAACGACCATTTCTCTGATGTCGAATGCTTACGATAGATAGAGCATTGTTTCTAAGGTTAAAATATTTGTCGTTTAAGGCATTTGTTTTGAGCCCCAGCACATTTCGGTAATGTGTCTGGGAGATCGTCGTACACCAGATTGCGTTTACTTCACTGGCTTCTATGTAACACTCAGTTAATCGAGTAAAAGAATAAACCGGAAAGAATATTGGAGATTTATTGAAAGCCTCAATCAATATGACAGGTAACATAATGAAATGTAATTTTTCAGCTGTTAAATTTATGGCTGTTATAGTAAATGGTAAATAAAAATCAGCTGTATAATTTTTATCATTTATTTGTAGTTTATTCTTTCTTTTCTTGTCTTCTTCTTCTTTCTTTATTTATTTATTTTGAAAAATCCATGTAATTATTTCACTTATATTATGAGCCTTAATTAGTAAGAACATATTATATTTATATATCAAGAAAAATAAATTCGAATACACTTATGTAAAATGTATTGCAAAAATGAAGCTTCTATGAAGTGTTGGGATTATATTTTAAAAATCTTTGAATTAAAAATTCTCAAATGTAAATTAATATGCAGGCAATGCATAAACTTATTAAAAAATTTTATATTAATTAAGAAGTAATTAGTACTCAATAACTGCAATTCTCTTGAATAGATTCGAAGAGTAATCGGATATTTTTTGTAACGAAGATGTTGTAAATACAAGACATCAAATAAGGCATTATAAAACAATAAGGAACAACATTGGCACTACTAGATTTATTTAGATCATTAATGTAACATATAGCTCTACTACCTGATTGGACACGTTCAAAGTGAGTAACCACACCGGTGACAATGGAGTTAAAGGAGTTGAGATTGGTGGAGGTCATTTACAATCTGTCGAATTCATTTTTAAATTCTTCCAATAAACAGAGAAGTTCTAGAGCTCAGGAGACTTCAAGTAACTTAATAATTGCAAATATACTGAAAAGAAATTTTGTGATCTTGACAAGAGTTACTCAAGCCTTTAACCACAATTTTTCATTCAATCATCAATAAAACTATCCAAAAGGTATGCCTTCACTGATTTTGCAATGCGAGTTCGGACATGATCTTGTATGAAGATTACTGCAAATGGTTATCATCATTTTCTATGTGGGTGCAAAGTATTAATGCAAAACTTTTAAATGCATTCTATTATCAGAAACCTGGCAACGTTTTTCGAAGAAGCAAAAAATGACAATGAAAAAAATCATTGAAATTGCTCTCATCTATCGCATGAATTAAATTCAGAGGCTTAACAGTATTTTCACAGGTATTCAACGAAACCGCTGGAAGAGTTCAAAGTATCGATGCACCATGCAGTGAAAAGTGAACTACATCAGTATGCTAGACTTCAAATAAACTATTGTGTCAGAGACTACATGGTAAACAGTTCCCTATTGGAAAACCTGCTGTAATAATTGGCGGAATTATTGGAATATGCCCCAATACAAATGCGTGATTCCTTGAAGATTTCACCAAAACAAAACAAAATCAAGACACCTCAATATCTTTCATAACACGCATTGTAGCTGCACAGATATTGCTACTACTTTTGCGTGACTCTAAAGCATATCCTTTATAAAAAGCTGTCACCAGGGAAATGTTTCTTTATCAAATAGCTGCCTGCCATTCTGAAAGCATCTATTCATTTTTAAGATTTTAAACATTTCTCCAAAACTTCAGAATTTAAATAAAAGCATAATTATTTTGTAAATTATTGTCAGTGACTTCCGGTATATAGTCAGTTATTATAAAAAATCCTAAAACATTCATTTAAATCTCAATTTTTGGATGACCTGAAACTCTTTCGTTTAGATTTTTTGAAGCATCAACGAGTTTATGATGTACCATGTATTTTATTTTTCTGAAATATAGCTTTGAAAACACATTATATTAATATAGTTATGTTGAACATTTGAAATGTCAGACAGCAGCACTGCCAACCCGCTTTAAGCACTTAACTTTCTGAAATTAGCTTTCGGATTAGCCCACAACTCACTTTAGAGTACATCAGACAGCGTATATAGGTCATCGAATTAAAATTTCATGACAGAGTTTTTTTAACTCTATGTAATATAACAATTCCATATGCTATGCGAAATTATTTTAATAGAATATTAATTATAAAGTTGCATTCCTTTCTTTGGAAATTATTTTTTTAAAAATCCTCAAAAACTTCAAAAAAAAACTTTTTTTAAAAAAATAACGAATTTTTATTTTCCTATTTTGATTATTTTAATTTCCCTGACTGTACTATAAGCCATTTCAAAAGAAATTTGGCCATAATATTATTCATAATAGCTAAATAATAGTAAGTAGCCCAATTATTGGACAGAGCTAGTATTTTCTTACATTTGGCTGATTATTGAAATTCGAAAAATATATAAAAAGAAATAGAGACTTTAGTTTCCTACTTTCCATGCAAAATTCAATTATTTTTTCAAATAAAAATTTAGTAAATGTAATTCCGCTGAATCAATCCGAACAATTGAACTTATTTGTCCTTAAAGTTAATCCATAATCATATGAAAATAATTATTAATGAATCGAGTTGCCAGTTTCTTATTATTAATGAATATCCTAAAGTCAATTTGTTTCAAATATTGTTTTCCATTAACGATTATCATCTGTTCTTTTCCTTACTAAATGAATAAAGGAATTATTATAATAATAGTGAAATTATCGTAATAGATTGCTGAAACATCAGAATTTTAATTAAGATTTTTCCGAATCATGCTTAATAACGCCCTCAAGATAGAAATGAAATCTTATAATAATAGTGATGGAAATCATGAAATTTTACACTCTCTATTAATTTTTATTTTCTATATTCTGGGAAAATAAGATTTTATATTCATACACAACGAGTACTGAAATATCATTGATTCCATTAAGAATTAAATATTATCATTTCTTAATAAACTACAATTAAGTGGTCTATGCTGTTTCTTATACATTAAAATTGATCTTAATATGAAGGCTTTTATTCTACAGAAAGCTGTTTTTCATTATAGCGAAGCAGATTTGTGAATTTTAAGCCTGATTCCCCCTAAAAAAATCTTTTGAGAAACAATTTCTAGATCTTTTAACTTAATTGAGGTAATTCAACTTCTGTGAACTATAGATTCATAGTAATATATATCGAGCAATCTAGAAAAGAGAAATGAGGAACATTGAATTTTTACTTAATCATAAAAAAATCAGTAAACTTAATTTTCTTTAAAAACTATACATCTTTATATATTAAAAATAATTTAAATAAACAATTAGAATTTTCTAGCCAAAAACAGGCTGTAGATTAAAAGTTTTAGACACACAATCAATAAGTCAGTTACCCCAAATAATGAGGAATTACTATTATATGTATTTTTGAGGTCGTGCTTTGAATAAATTTTGGAAATGTTAAATTACAGAGTTTTATGGGTAACTATACTTTAAAGGGGAAAACGTTGCATGAATTTTTAAATGGATTTGCCACTCTAAATAATTGAGAGCCCTTTTCTCATTATTAAATTTCAAGCTTTTCGTGGCAACATCAGCTGATTAGTTTTCTAGTTACATTTACAAACATCATTGCATGCTCAAAGATTTTTTTTTTAATTGAAATGCGTGAAAATTATTAAACTTTGTTAAATTAAATAACATAAACTTATTATTTCTTTTTTCTGCTGTGAGCCATATTATGAAATAATTGAGATTTACGAATCATAATCAGCAAGTTCAGTTTCATCCAATTCATAATTAAATACATTTTTATTGAATGAAAAATAATTTTCGAAAACAAATTTGTTTTATAAACAAAATATTTTTCATTTATTATTTTTTAAGGAAACTTTAAATTCTTTGTTTAAAGATTAATTTGAATTTAGTATAAAATATTAATGAAAGTTGTTATCAAGCATACTTTTTGATTTAAGAAAGATAATTAATCAGTTTATTGATTAATGTTAATTATCATTCAAATTACAATTTATTTAAGGTGAAATATACTTTTAGAAGGTAATTTATATGTCTGAAAATCTTTCTATTAATTTCTTAGATACCTTCGGGTTCCAGATTAAATAAAAACCGATTAGTAATGCAAAATCTAGTTTTTCGGAGTATAAATACACCAATTATGTTATTTTTAATTGTTATTAAACCAAAATGTGATACATCTGTAAAATCTGTAAAAATGTTCTACATTAAAAATTAAAAATTTCTATATTCTGCAAAACATAACAAATGATCAGAATGGTCCATTTTTATATAACGGTGAAATACTGGTCTAAATATTTATTTCAGTATATATTAACTTCCGCCTATGAAAATCAGTTCACTTAGTCTTTTAAATGAATCACTTATCACAAAAAGGAAAAGAAAATGTGAGATATCTATTCAATAGACAGAAAATAATTAAAAACTTTAACACCAAGCAATAGCAAACACCTTAAGTGGGAACGAAAATAAGCATTAAGTTGGTAGAGTAGCAATCAGGGGTTTTATCATGACAAGGCCTATTCAGAGCGGAGAAATTCACAGCTTTGAAAGGGACGTCGAAAATTATTTATCTCTTTTATATATAGCTCATTTTGCCATGGTAATTAACTAAATATGAGCATAGTTTCCAGTATTTGGTTTTATTTTAAGTTTAAACGAAAACTTTAGTGAATTTTTTTTCGTTGATGTTTCGCGAAAGATAATTGACTTTCCACCTAAATCAAGATACAATTACCAAATGCGACTTTTTTACTATCAGACAATTGTATTATAACATCCACCTTCGGAAATTGAAACCCAGTACATTTTAGAATATTTTTTTCACAAATGCAAAATATACTATAGTTCTGCAGTCCCAATCGCTAAGCCTAATTTGCTAATCTCAAACAATGTATTCATTAAGAGAATATTAAATTTATTGAATATTTTAAATATAAACACCAGATTTCAGATCTCAGATATTTCGTAAAAATAATAAGTGACGGCATTTATATGTGAAATAATTGGTCCCAATAACTGATTGCTAAGAAATAGCCTCTCAATAAGATTTGCTCCACATAGAAATGTCGCTACCCATTGGATAGCATGATCAAGCATCGCGCCATCTAATGAGTTTTTGAAAACAGTGATGGAACATATATTCTCATAAAATATCATTAGACCTTTTTATAATAAGTCATAAAATAAAAAGGAATATCATGATTTCCCACCAACACTTTGATAAATTATCAATAATTGTCAATTTGATCAATCAATTAAGAAAAATGAGAAGACAGGAAAGACTTAAACGATGTCAAGAATTACCTCTACTTAGGGATGTAAGTACTGAAGGATAAGAAATTATTCAGCTAAAATACTCAGAAAGCGGCAAACTAAACAAGTTATCTCATTTTAAGGCTAGAACTATGATGTACAGTTGTCTGTGTTAAGTGTTAGGCATTCCCTCCCGGTTGCAGCTCATTATATAGATAATTCAAGAATCCACCTCATGTATACAAAAATCTTCATTAGAAATCGAAGAAAACATAATTATATTTACTCTTTGTACTCAGATTTATTTGCATGAAGCTCTTCCACAAAATTTGTAGAAAGCTATTAAATAGAAAAAAGACCGGCTGTTGTAGTATATTAACTTTTCCTATTAAACATGTTTCATTCTTTCATTCATGTATCAAATTTAATGCACTCTTATAGAATTTCATCTACATCTTCATCTTATAAATTTCGAAAAAAATTCTAACGAATTCTCATTATTGCTTTAAAGGTATTTATGTAATTCGGATTATATCATCCATCGGGTTATATCATTATACCATCCAAGAGCTCGATGATGTCATAATATGCAAATTAAGTTAGTATTTCATACAGATTGGATATTATCTTGTTCAAAAATTATATAGTAAAAATTACAGCTTCTTGAATTTCTCCCAATTTTCAAATCAGAATTAAGGAGCAAAAGATAGCTCAAATTATAAATAAAGCTGCTTACATCTTTGAATAATCAAGTCTCTTTTCAGAGTCAAAACATAATTTATTCCTTCTTTTTTAAACTATGATTGTCTATAAAAAAAACTCTGAATCGGAAGCATATTTAGCAAAATGCATCAACTTACAGAAAAAAAAAATCTTGTATAAAATGAGTTCTCAGAGTTTCTCTTCCTTTTTCGTCTAGAATAAAACGCAGTAACAATAGTTTCAAGGAAGTAATGCAGATAGATAAGTCCACGCAATGCTTTATTTGCATTCTTTAAGAAGCAGAAAAGCGTGTTTTCTGGAGAAAATGATTTTATTTCAAAAAGAACTGAATTAATAGAGTGCAGTTGTAGTTGGAGAAAGCATAAAGTTTGGTTAGATGTTTGTAAGATGTATAAATTAATTATACTTTTTTGAGATCTTACCAAGGAAATGTTTTTATAAAAAGTTGAATAAATACGAACTTTGTTTAATGAATAACTTATAAACAAAAGAAATGAAATATATCTGAAGTATTTAGGGTCTAAGATTGAAATTCAGAATTCATATTGCACGTGTATGTAAGATGACCTTTTGTCATTCAAAAATGTACCACTTTGTTCAAACGTGTAAAGCTTAAACTTTATGAAAATTCTTAAAACCTTTTATACTTTGTATTCCATTTCTTTAATAATTTTGTTAAAAATATCAAAATTAAAATAATTGTAAAAATTAAAAAAAAATTAGTTAAAAGTTCCTTTTAAAAGCTTTTTTATTAAAAAATCTTAAAAGTTTTTAAAATATTGAATATTTTTAATATTTTAAAATTACCTTTGTTAAGATTACCTTTAAATCACTTGCATTACATAGAAAATGAATCAATGTTAAAAACTAAATTTTTCGTAATATCGACATTTTAACTTCAAGTTAATATTTGATACATGGCAACTTAAATTGCTTCGAGGTTAAAGGATTGTGTACTGACATGTTATACAAAGAAAAAATAAATGAAAAAATGCATTCTGTTTGGCCCTGAACAATTCGTACTCTTTAGAAATCAAATTCATTTTATCTACCACATGAGAGAAAGGTTTTTGCCAATATCTAAGTAAATTCTTGAGGTATAATCTGGATAAGTGTAATAAACTAGTGTATTCTATCATAGATTCTAATTTTCTCATTAAAAAAATGCACAGTTTTTCATAAAAGTAAAAAAAAAAAACTCTTTGAACAAACCTGCAATTAATCATAAAATTTACGAACAATTTTATTCAGCCATAAATTTTTCTTCCTCCTTTTTTTTTCAAATTAAGTAGTTTTCTGTGTAATATAATTTCCTTGCTTAAAAAGCAACTAACTTCATTAACTGCAAAAACTTTATAATTTTTACAATGCCAATTATGATATTCTACTGCGAAGAGCCTATTCAGTGCAACTTCTTGGCTTCTTGGACGCGAATGATAATCTTTCTACGATCGATTAAACGAAAAAAGTAGCTCATAATGAAGTAAAAATCTTTCATCTGCTAAAAACGTAATAAAAAAAATCTAGAAAAAGCAGAAAACGCTAATCTTAAATAACATTTAATGTTGGGAATAATGGAAGAAAAAATGTCTTAGGAAATAATATTTTTTTTTTTTTCTTATTCTCATAATGACAAACAAGGAAGCATAAAAATAAAATAGCACTTAATAATTAGCTAATTAAAATATAATGTAGGTACAGAAATTTCATGTTACCAGACTCTTTTATGCATGGATTACTAAAATGTTTCAGTGCTTTCTTTTACGGCAGTAAGATTCCTTTCTTATTTGTTTTTTTAGAATAAAGAATGATTAAAAAGAATTGATTTCTTTATTAACCATGAAATAATTAGTTCCTTTCAAAAACCGACATATTAAAAGTCTCATTATTTTATATTCCGTTTTAATCTTCTTTTAAATTCTATACTTCTTTTGTTGCAAGATATTTAAATTAATGCATTGTAGCAAAAATTTCATAAATAGAAAAGCCATTTTCGCCCCTTCATGAAACAAGAATATTTTCAAGTACATAACATTATTTTATTAGCATAATGCTAAAGAATAACAAAATCAAGAAAAGGTTGAAAAATTATATATAATTAAAAGCATTATTAAAACATACAGAATAATCAGAAATGAGAATTTCCTACATAAATAAGACTGAATAATCGAACTATCTTAGAATAATAATGCATCCTTAAAAGAAATTAGCAAGCCCAATAAAACTGAAATAATCTCTACAGGAAAATCACAAATAATAATAAATAAATTATACTTCACGCACCATTCGGAAGCTACGATAATATTTTCTCTCAACATTGTATTTTTTTTCTGTCAGTGACTCTTCATTTGTTCAATCCTAATTAGTTGTTTGCGTTTGAGCACTCGAAAACATTATATATAAAGAAGATCTCTTAGCTGGAAAATAAAGATTAGTAAGAGAGAGAGAGAATTGCATAATGGACTGTAAGATAAAGTCCATTATGCAATCATCAATATTTTAGATCTGAATAATAAGTGGCTTAATATTCAAAATTTTTAATTCATTTCATTTTAAATTATTTATTTTGTAATTTTCATTAATTAAGTCTTTCCATAAAATATTTCAAGCTAAATAAGCATTTATATTGAAATTTAAAAGCTTTAATGAAATAAATTACAAAGTCAAATATCATATCAATTTACTCGATTAAAAATAATAATTACCATACTTTAATTCTAAACAGATAAATTATTTGCATTTATATAAAATGTTCACATATTTCTTTTAATATATACGCCTTTGAAAAAAATAGCAAGCGATTTTCAGCATTGGCTTTAAATTTTTATAAAGCTATCAAAGGAATAATTTCAAAAGAAAAATATTGCTACGAAACAATTTATTTGAAACATTGGATGTTTCATAGAAAGGGTTATAAAATCTAACTCTGAATTTTCCAGTATTATAAAGCTATGTAATCTAGTTCAATACAGATAGAACAATTATAGTAATATTTTATTAAACTGAAATTTCAAGTAAGGAAATAAAAAGTTTTCATCATACGATTAAAAAAAATATTATGCAAAATTTACATTATACGAAAAAATAATGTTTTTTCATTAATTATTTTCCAAAATTTAGTTAATAATCATAATTTTTTACTATCAACATTATTAAATATTGAAACCATTTTTTCTTAAATTTGTTTTAATGCGGAGACATTCATATAGAACCAATGTGTTGTTAAATTAATTGATTACTTGATAATTTAATGGTGAAAATATTATTATCAAAGCTGAAAATATCATTAGCTAGAATATACGTGTACAAAATTTCAAAGCTCCAAATTATGATGTCATAAGGGAAAAATCGATTACAAAATTTCTTTATAAACAAATACGAAACAAATGAAGTCAAATAGAATGGTGTAAAATCAGAGAGAATTAATTCAATTAAAATTTCCTTCCTGGGCGTTATTAAAATGATTAGCATTTCTAGCAAAAATTAAACACAGCTTAAATAAAATTCCATTATATTATACAAAGGAACAATATAACAAATATTATAACTTTAATGGCACTAATCGATTCATTCTAAAATCTAACAAAATTAGCCTTTTAATAATACTTTATTTTTAAACTTCTAAAAGGATATTTACAAGCTCTTAATTAATTAGTTATAAATTTTGTTTAAAAGAGAGTTCAATTAAGAGAAAATGCTTTACTCGATGAATAACGCTTTATTAAAAAATTTCCGAAAATAACTTCATTGAATCAGCTTGTATAAAATGCGTTTTTAATATAAATACAGTAAATACTTTTAAAAAGCATAAAATATGTATTAGACAAATTTTACTTAAGGGAAAACAAAGTAAACTAAAGCTAACGAATTTTTCTCTAAAATCCATTAAAATAATGAGCATTTTCTAAGAAAAACTCAAAAACACTTAAATAAGATTTGGCTCTGTAGAGACTGGCAAAGAAAGATTACCCGAAGTGTTAATTCATTCGTTTACTTTCATTATCCAATTAGTCTCAGAGTACGTCGAAAATATGCTCGCGACCAAATAAGCTCGCATTTTGTTTATATTTTAATTAATCCAAAATACCCGCGTCCAAAAACAAAGAAATTTAGTGCTGTCAGAAAAGAGGCGCAAAACTTTACAGCCTCTTTCTCTCTCTTTTGTACTTTCCATCCTTTTTACTGACAACAGGAAGTCGTTAAGTTGGGACTCAGCAAGTGGTATAGCATCCGGCCGTTTCCAGTTTGCTAGCGCCTCAGTGTGTTCCAACTCGGCTCGGAATAGACCTATAAAATTCTACCACTTGAAGGAGGATACGCTTTTCGAGTATAAAACTGTCTTTTCTCAGTCTGATATCCTAAAGAATGAGTCCATTTGGATACTGAAGCAGATAGGAAAATATGTTTACCGAAGTGCGTCCAAAGCTTAAATAAAACTTAAGGGGAAAAAATGGTTTAAATATATTGATTTTCAAACATAAGGTGTCTTAAAATTTATTGCTGAATTTATGTTGATCTTGTTTTATTCTTAAATGAGCAATAAAGTCTTTAAAAATCGATGTGGTACCGAATAAAATCTTATAATCTTAAACATATAAAATCTTAGATTGTTTTTTTTAATTTAATTAAGTTTTATCGTCGTGCACGCTCTTTTTGAATATAAAAGCTTTTAAACAAATTTTGGAATTCAAATAAATTGGATATATGAATTTTAAATATTTATAAAGTCTTTATTTTATGAATATCAAATGTTAGTTGATAAAATTGTGTGAACATTATAAGGAAATATTACAATTACGAGGGATATAAGATAAAAAGCTAAATGCTGATAAATAATTAACACACTGAAAGAAATATTAAACTTATGTTATATGCTAGTAAATGGATACTCTGCAATACTCTTATGATATTCTCTAAAGTTATGATATTATACTAATATCATACTAAGTCTATAATATGTTATACATAAAATATAATACTAAGCCTATGTCATATGCTAGTAAATGGATATTCTGCAATATTACTATATTGTCTAAAGTAATGATATTTTACTAATATCATACAAAGCCTATAACATGCAAGATATAAGATATAATATTAAGCCTATGCCATATGCTAGTAAATAGGTACCTCTTATGATATTGTCTAAAGTTATGATATTATAGAGCATCGTAAAAAAATAATATTGTAGATAATCTTAGTCTACTAGAATTTTGAAATGAATCATATTTTTCTAACAAATAGTTCCATGTTAATTAGAAAGTGTGATTCTATGACATTTATGTATGCATTCTAAATGTAATATTAAATATTATTCCTTGTTGACATCATTAAATTGTTAGTAACATTGTATAGTTAATACGATTATCGGTTCAATTCCGCTTATTACAAAACTGATCGGTTTCAAGCCTTCTAACATCACTTAATTTGTTTCTTATGAAATTATTACATTGTTGAATAATAAGAAAAGTAAGAAAATTAATGATTTTCTTTCTCAGTATAGAAATTCTTAGTATTTACCTTTTTTTATGAAAAAAAATAAGCAAGGAACGACATCTGGAATATTGCACCAATAGTATAATCCTATTTTACAAAAAAAAAAAAAAAAAAAAAAAAAATTATTTTTCTTTGTGATATATAAAGCAGACAGTGACGCAACTATGGCAGAAGGGAAAATATACAGAACGTTACAGCATTTGGTTCGTATCTTAAAAGATAAATAAAATGAAGGAATAAAAAATATAATATAATTTTTATGGCTACTTTTACCGTTGCTAAACCATGACGACTGGGGCAAATGAATTCCATTATGCTCTGGCGCCACTTACCTTCCCTATGATATTAAAATTAGGGAAAAAGAATTATTGGCTCATAGATTGTTAAAATGAATGTTGTTCTTCCTTAACTCATTAAAGCTAATCTTTAAATTTACAGGAGGGCCGCGGTGGCCTGGTTGTAAGGTCTCGTCCGGAAGGTCCAGGGTCAAGACTTGGTTCCCCAGAAGAATTGCCGTGTCACTGGACCTACTGCACGTTAAATCAGTCCGGAACAAATGTCCTCCCATGTGATGAGGAAGTTTGAACAGAGGGTGCCAGCTCAAGTGTCGTCATCATCAGAGCGCGGTTCAAAGTTGCCAGGTCCATAAGAAAATAGCCCTAGTGTTGCCTTAAAACGGGACATTAAAATAACTAATCTAAACCATATTTACAGGAAAATTACATTTTAGTTTGATGGCTCAACCGAAAGTATTCCCTTGTTTCTTTTTATTGTTATTTTTTATCTAACGTCAGTGTGTATTTTCCAACTTCCTAAAAAAATCCACTATATATACCATGTAAGTAGTTCGATTATCAGCTTCTTTTTTCTTGTACTTGGTATACTTTAAAAACCTTTCAACAAATAACTATTAAAAAGTTTTATAGATATTCGACAATTTTTGAATAATTTTCTTCCAAAGGAAATTTGGAATTTGAATCCCTTTAATATTATATTGCTATTGTTACAATAATTTAAACGAAAATTATTGAAATCTGTACCTTAAAAAGCTGATAAGATTTATGAATGCACAAAATTTATAAATAAAAACAACAAAAATACAAAAAATTAACAATTAAGACGAAAAGAAATGAGAAAATGCGCCAAAAAAGTTTATTAAAAAATCTCTTTCAAAAACAAATAAATAGATGACTATAGGCAAGATTAATTATTCAAAATTCTAACTTTTATAAAATGTTGGAAACGCCATAAATATATGTTCCCTCAAATATATATATATATATATATATATATATATATATATATATATATATATATATATATATATATATATATATATATATATATATTTGAGGGAACAGCTGTAAAATGCGGATGTTCTCGCAAATGATTAAATTCTGTATTGCTTCCTCGCTGGAAGGAAACAACTAATATCTTTGTGCTTGTAAACATATAGCTACTTAATGGTTGAACGGACATAAAAACCTTACCTTTATTAAGGATCACAGAAAAAAATCAGATCAGTTTATTACATTCTTAAGGAATTAAAAATCAAACGAAAACTACGCAAATACAGAAACAAACAATAAAAACGGGGAAAAAATGAGAACATTTATGGCATTTATGTTGAGAATAAAACAATGTATTTGAAAAGCAAGAAAGCACATATGACTTTAAACACTGAATTAAAGAAAAATTATAATAAAGAGTAAATAATCAAATGAAATACTAAGATGCAACCGAGAAAAAAGAGATTATAAGAAAGAAAATCGGAAATAAAAATTATTCACATTCATATAAATACTCACAAAAACAAATGCACCCAAAATAAAATTATTCAAGCGCGTTTCAAAAATTCATCATTTAGAAAATAATAAACGTAAAAATATTCAATATTAGTTGCAAAGTATTAAAAAAAAACAATGGTCTGATGGAAATATTGAGTTTACAATCTTATTTCGTGGATCTAGTTCGCTAATATTATTTCATTGCAAATAAAAGTTTTCCTTTTAAAAGAATTAATTATTAAATGTATTAAAGTTAAGAGCAAATAATTGTCGAAACTTGTTCTGATTTAAAGAAGGAAATTACCAATTTTGCAAATTCTTTGTCTAGATAGGATATTGAATGCAATTCTCCTAAGACATTCCTAGTAAATTAAATTTGGGGTTTCAAAGATGCCAAGAAATTCTGAGAATGCACTCTATGGCGTAATCTAGTGCAGTTCCAATACTTCCACATGTGTAGCAGTCATTGTTTGCAAGCCCAAATCTTTTGAGGTAGTCAGGAAATGGGGTATTCTAGCATAAAATAACTTGCTTTACCTAATTGACAGACATTGGGAATAGAGCTAAATACATTCCTGCCTTTCCACATTTATTTCCATTCGCGTACCATTATCTATCGAACATGTCTTTCATGAAGCGATTTTTGATGAATCGATTCAATTTATCCAGATAATTTTTAATTAATTTTAAGAAGTTTAATACTGATTTAGGACTTTTATGGTGTGTTGCGGCTTTCGCTAACTGATCGGCTTTTTCGCTGACAGAATTTTCTGCATGTGCCTCAAACCATATGACCTGTATAGTAGAAGGATTTAACACGATTTGAAAACATTTTCTCGCTATTAGGTTAATTGTTTTTCATTCGATACCGCCATTATGCTTTCCTTGTTGTCGACAAAAATTATTGATATTTTGCTGCTGTTTTAAATTACGTAGTTTACTACTTCTAGTAAAGAAATAAGTTCTGCTTGGTATATAGAAGTATTGTCATTTAATTTAGCCGGCCATTGATGTATCTTCTGGCTTTCTCCTCTTTCATATGACTTTCAATAATAATATAGAAATTGGTCAGTAATCATTAGATAGAAATAATTTGCTAATTGCATAATTACATCAAAATGAATAAAAGTAAATAATTGAGAAGTAATCAACTAAAAACAGTGGATAACGCTTGTTTTGAAATAGTTCAAAACATTGCATTAACAAGTTATTAAAAGATCAAAAATCAAAAACCGGCATTCTTCCCAATTATTTGTAGTATTCTTTGCCATAGTTCATGTTGTCTACATTTATAAGCAAATTCCTGGAATGATAAGACGAAATAAGAGCTCCGACGGAATGACTTAAAAGTAACAAAAATGAAACACATAAGAAATCAAATTTTAAAATATTAAGTTACCATGAAATAAACTGATTTTATTCGGAGTGCAGTTCCGAATTCTTAAAATACTTTTTTTTCTCTTTGTTTGTTTAATGTTAAAAGTCAGAAAGAAATCTCATAACAGTCTATTAAACTATGTATACTGACAAATATAATAATATTATTTATATTAATCGTTTAATATCTAAAAGCACAATAAAATAAAAGATGCTACATTTTTAGAACTAATACCTCTAAAAGAGAGTTTTCTAATGGAACAAAATGCATATAAATTTAAATCTACAGAAGAAATTGCAGTAGAAAGGACGATCATATCCTTTTAAACAAGAATGCCAGCAATTTGCTTATGTTTCGCATTAGCTGGAAAAAGCTGAGCTTGGAAAATTGTGTTTTACTTTTATCTCTCAAGAAGAAAATTGCAGCTGTGCTTCAGATAGTAAAGAATCCGGACTGCCATGAATTATACTCTTTTTATTCTTGTAATCTGAAGAAACTTTCTTCTTAAACATGTCACAAGTATCATTTTTTGAAAACTGTATTAAATGGGAATCCACTTTATTCTAAAATGCTTATTTTCAAAATATTATTTATTCTTTTAAGTTAATAAAAATAAGCAGAAAATGAAAGTAGCATAACTCTTTGTTTGCTTTGGAATATGTATATTAATGGATGAGGCTCAACTTCCTTGTGAATTGTATGCTTAATAATGTCTTTAAGAACAATACCGTTAGTTTAAGTCAGTTTCTTTTAGTTTCAGTTTTGTCCCATATATGACTTGCACCAAATACGTTAACCATCTCTAATCACTAAAGAAACTAGAAATATTTTTATCCAACTTCTTGATGATTACGAGATTCAGCAGCACAATTTCTTAATTCACTTACGAAGATTAATAAAGCTATTGATTCGCAGGAAAAAGTTTGTTTCTAGTAAGGAAAAAAAGGAATTGTATTAGGATGGAGAAAATGAACTATATCTACTCAGAAGAAATTCTACTTCTAAAAGAATTGTTTGAGATCTGCAGTTCTATTTTTTTTCTCTCTCTCTCTTTCTCTCTCTTTCTTATTATTTCATTACCTTAAACATTGCAAAAATTTCATGTAACAAATTGGGATTTTCTAAAAAAAAGTTTAAGAAATAATGACTGAAAAAAGCAAGTCTCATTACTGTTAAAATTACTAATCAAATAGAGTAAAAACTATTTTAATCAAAAAGAATTCATGTAAATTTCAAATTGGTTGTAGATTAATATTATTTTATGATTCATAAATTGCTGAATCAAATTTTCTAAAAGCATGGGCAAAATAAGGGATCATCCTGTTTTCGTAACAATATTTTTTTAAGCACGTGCACAATCTAATTAACATCTGCCAAATTAGTATATAAGGCTTCAAAGAAAAAAAAAGAGGAATTTTTAAATAAAAAAGCGTCAAGGATTTAAAAATACTTTGTTTTCAGTAATTTAGAAAACTATCTATATGACAGAAATTTCCATATTATAAAGTCTACATTGTGCAGGAATAGGTTTATCAAAAAGGTTTAGATTTATCAAAAAGTGCATCATAAAAAAATAAAAGCAGACTTCTTAGACATGCCTAATTTTACTTTAAAAAATCTTGTTGAGAAATAAGCAATGTAATGGATAAGAGCAGTGTAGACTATGAAGGTCAAAATGATCAGAAGGAACTTATTATATTATAGCTTATTATAGCTTGTATTATATTTCTGTAGCTTTTAGTTTAGTTTCCAGTATCTCAGATATGTTTATTTTTTGTTATAGATGTTTTTATATTATACTTGTTTAGTTATTATATATTTTTAAAAATGTTATTAGATATGAATTTTTTTATATTAAATATGTTTATTTATTTGTTACTAGTGATCAGATGGTTCACAGAGGATATCAACTGTATTTATTTTTAAATTTCATATTACCATAGACATTTAAATCAATTATTTTATTAACTTTAGACCTGATCTTTCCAACTAACTTAACTACCTACTTACTTACTTACTAGTCTACTTAAACCTTTTTCAAGTCAAATGGCATCGTATATATACATGAAAAACTTAACTTCTCGAATATCACTGTTCGCTATCTTTCATATTTGTCACATTTTGAACCTATCTATTAACAAACCAGCAGGATTAAAAATGCTTAAAAGAAAACAATGAAAGCAAGCTTTCAGTAGATATTGCTTAATATTTCAGACATTGCAAAAGAATGTAAAAAAGAGAGAGAATTTCCATTTTTTAACTCTCAACAGAAGGAAAGAAGATGCAATCAACTAAAAGCAGAAATAATGAAACTGTTTAAATTTCGCAACAACAATGAAAATTATTGCCACAACTTATAAAAAAATTGTGGTTAAATATCAAAAAAAATTAAAAATGGGTAATTATTCAAAAATATAATGAACCAAGGAGGAAAATTCACGAATTCATTTTCAAAAATGAAAATTTTATTTAAATATTATATTGGTATTTGATTTCTTTGATTATGTTTCCAACAGTTATTCATGAGAAACTGCAAAGTATTTCTTAATTTTTAAATAATAAAAATTTCAAAAATCTTTCGAAGGTGCACATTCTCAATCTCTAAAATATATATTTGTGTCAAATCTAATAACTCTGAATTCAGTGCAATTTATTAAAAATATTTTCAGGTCAATTAGTTTTTATATCCATTCTTTTTTTCAATTGTTAAATACCTCAAAATAGAAAAAGAATTCCGTCAGATTTCTAGTTCTTCATCACCTTTACAAGTAAGACTAACACATTTGTATCATTCGAAACCTCAGAAAAAAATCACGTAAATGGAGAAAACGCAGAGCATTTTTCGTTTCACCCTACATTACTCTGTCTCACTGCTTTTGGGGGATGGAGGAAATAAAGGCAATTTATAACTAATGTCTTGGAACATCCCAAAACGAGGTTTCTTCGCGTGAAGAAAAGAGAGCATTTGTCAAATCTCCAGAGTTCTATCAAGATCTAAAACTTTTTTATTATTGCCGCAGACATTCCTTAAATTTTTGCTCGGACTCCAGGGTAGTCATAAAGCGATATCATACCATAACGGCCAATCGTAAAAACAATCCCAGATTTTATAGGAGGGCCACTCATAAAAAATGATCCGATTGTGCAAGTACAAGGAAAGGAAACGGAATGGACCATCGTATGTTGATCCTGTTTGAGAAATAACAAGTTGAAGAAATCTGGAAGTTTATCCAGTCTATCGCTTTGCAACTAGCTTTTTTTCAAATTTTACTGAAAGACCTAAAAGTTTATAGTTTTTATAAAATGTCTAGTTTTGTTCATAAAATGAGAATAGTTGGACAATATAGTCGAAAGAATTTTAGAATAATCTTTACCTACTAAAAATATATAACTATATTTAATGGGTATTTTATTAATATATTACATATTAAATTTACAAAAAACAAAGCTATTTTGGATGGAAGGTTTTTGAAATTTCAACTCGGTTTGTTGGAACAAAAATTATTCAAATAGCATTCAAATTATATAGTTAAAATTAACCTAAATAGTTAAAGCAAGACATGGTTGATGAATCTGAATTGAAAGTAGAAAGTCATGACTCTCTCTTGGATATGTTGTTCATTTGATACAATCTAATAGTTCATTTGATCTCAATCAAACCAATGAGTTCTTCAACAACACATCACTTGCTTCAGCAATTCTGGGTGTTTTCCTTTTCTTCAATTTGCTTCAAACGAAACACAAATGCATTTGACTATGTTCCGAAAATGCATCGATATGGCAACTTACCCTATATATATTATAAGCTATGTACACCCTATATATTTTATAAGCTTTGTATACCCTACATATATATTATAAGCTATGTACACCCTATATACATTATAAGCTATGTACACCCTATATACATTATAAGCTATGTACACTCTATATATATTATAAGCTGTGTATACCCTATATATTATAAGCTGCAAAATGCTTATCTTTCTATTTACAAGACGTTTTTGTTTCGTTACAGATTCATATTTAACACAAGTTCTATTCTTTTCATACCTTTCGAAATGGTATTTCAGACTTCCTTTTAAAGCTGAATTTTATTTGAATGTTATTTCTGATCATTATGTCATTTTTTAATTTGAAATACTTATCAATTTTTGTATATAAACATTCTACTAATCTCTTTTTTTAATTTTCTGTTTTAGGAATTTTATTAAAAAACATGCATATTCCATATGAAATAAGCACTAAAAATATGTACGAAGAAGGCTAAAAGTCAATAGCTAGTAATTTATTATATTTTTAATAATAATAGATCTTTGATGATGTTTCTGGTAACTAATTGCATCATAAAAGCATATAATAATGATTGTAAAAGTTGCTAAGTATCATTTCCTTCAAAAACAACTTCATTTTCATGATATAGTTTATAATATTATCTTAAAAACAATCATCTGAATCTTCGTTAGATGGATCCTGTTCCGGATGTTTCATATTCACATTAAATCTAAGCATCAATAAAGAAATGCATTTCCTTTAAAACGTATGGTCAAGATTCATTAACTCTGAAATGAGGTATGACAAAAAAATTTCATGATAGAGAATCATTTGTGTTTTAATATTGAGATTCTTATCCTATCTCATAAAGGAAATGTGTCTTCAATTTTACCTACATACATGGATAATCATTTGCCACTGTTATCGTTAAGATACGTTCTTATTCTTTCATTTCCTATTTAGCTGGAAAGGAAGCCATTTTTTTTATTCAAGTTATTGAATCTCACATCAGAAGATTATTATTTACATGTGTTTTTTTTATATATATAATTATATTTTAAGGGCTCTTAAACATAAGATTATTATTACGATTACAAACACAACATTTAGAGTACCAATTTGAAAGGTAAAATTGTGAAATTTTAAATAACAACCATAGAATATCTTCATAAGTATCTCTAAGATACTTTTATTTTATAAAACCTATTCTCTGATTATTTAACAGTTCTTTAGATTCCGAAATTATTATATTATTAATAAAAGTTAATTTGGAATCAATCATTATTAGTTTTTACTGTTTATTATTAATACTAAATTTAAAAAATATTCAATTGATTTAATTTCTTACAACGAGAATTGAATCATTTACCTTGACTTCAATTAATTTACATAAATTGTGTTTTAAAATCTCAGATTTTGTTTTGATATTCTTATAAAATTGTTATTTAATCTCAAACATATAAAACTTGTTATTCAAAGTTACCACAATGTGTCGAAGCCATCTACATTTTTTGGTAATAATAACTTCAAATAATGTGAATATTTTTTTATATAAAATACTGAATAAATATCGAAATGCTTTCTAAAATTACGTTGTTATCTTTGTTTAATAATAATTATTTTAATAATCCACTAAAATACAGGGATAAGGAGTAAATGTACAGCAGCTGACGTAGCATAGTTAAAATACTTCCTGATAAGCCTCTTTCTCACTATGATGACCTGTACTAACTAATATGATTTATGGTTTTGAAGCATAATTTATCCTTTTGGAAGAAGTAGGAATTTTTGTGGAAAGCTTGAAGTTACATGATGTATCTTTCAAATTTTGAAAACCATGAGGTGCCATATCAATATTTTTTTTTTAAATACCCCACTCTGTATTTAATTCAAGGGTTGTTTTGGTACTAATAATGCAAATACGTTTTCTTAAAAACTATTAAGCATATCTGGCAATTGCTTATTTTTAATTTTAATATTCTGCATTTAAATAAATTTTCTAAAAATATTTAAATAAAAATGTTTTTTTTTAAAAAAAAGCAATCCATTTTTTTTTTTGTTCTAGCAACAATTAATAAAAATACAAAAACATAACATTCTCATACAGCATTTGTAAATGGATTAAGAGAAATGCTTCTTTCCAATTTATCTAAAGAGCTTTTAAATATTTTCTTTAATTGTATAAAAATGAAGCCCGAAATATGCTCTGAAAACTACAATGCTATCTAATTAAATTGTATATACTATATTAAGTTTTGTTCTGAACTAATAAATTTTGTGAAAGTAAATTTTATTTCAGTAAGTAAAGTAAAGTTTAAGTTCAGAAAGTAAAATATATTTCAGAAACATTAATTTAAAATAATACGACAAAAGTAAAAATTCTCAGAAATTCGGAACGATGTAAATTGCATTATTGATTCCATTAAAATCAATTTCTACTTTAAAATATACACATTCAATAATTGTCTTGTATCACTTCAAAGACAGTTTCTTCAACGACAAAGAAATTTCATATAATTGGCTAAAACGAATTCACAAATATAAAGCATTAGTTTCGTAAAGATCAAAGATTTTTAACTCTTCCTACTCTCCTTCTACTCATATTCAACTTGAAATAATGTATAAAGCAAAAATGTTTTAAGGAACTTTCAGTAAGTATTTTCAAAAATGTACATTAAATGTGATTTTAATGTTCATATATTAATTTAAGGAATGCAATTTTTGCTAGAAAAAGTTGATGATATTTTATTTATTTATTTATTACAGATTTCGAAAAATAAAGAATATTTTCAACTTAAATGTTAAAAAAATTTTAAAATCATTTGAAATAAAATTGGTGTGTTATTTAGATTTTACAATTAAAATTGTTTCAAACGCTAAAATATATATACATATTAATTGAAATTCGTATTTTTAATAAGGATTAATTTTCCTTTTGTGAGTAGAAGATTTGAAAATTCGAAAATTCATTACCATCATCAAATTTCCGATTGAAAATAATTATCGTAATTTATTTTATATAAATTCATTTTATAATAAATTAAAATAAACATTTAATTTATTTTTGCCTTAAACAAGCAAAACAAAAAAAAAGTTTATTTATTTTTTCACATGAAATACATATTCTTTTAATCATGGACTGACACTTTGTATTTGTATGGGAATTATTCATCGTCCACAGAAAAATCTCTCTTAATATCAAATTTATCAGTGAAAAGAATTAAATAATTAGAAAAATGAGTTCTTAAGTTCAGCTATTTTTCAATAAATCATAGAAAATTCTTGATAAAGATCGAATTAAAAAAAGAATAAAAATGATTTTTTAAGTAACAGTAAAACCAAATGTATCTTGTCATCTTCCTCAAATGAAGATTTTTCAAAGATATAGTTGACTAAATTCAATTTTATATCTTAAAATTCTGAATGTATATTACAAATTTAGTGTAAAATATATCCTCAAATGTCATTCTGTTAGATCCGATGTCAAATAATACAATCGTGATACAAAAAAAAAATCCACCATCTGAGTTTGAAGAAATTCCGTTTTCCCTAATGACACAAAAAAAATTATTTCTAATAATGTTTGTAAGTTTATTCTATCAGATATTCAGAATTATCTCGCCTTTTCTATAGTTCTAAACATATCAGTTGTCATTGAAAAAAAGAAAACAGAGTCTTCACTATTTTTTTTATATAAGTTTATGAATAAAGGAAGATAAATTTATTACTAAGTAGTAAAAAAAATATAAAAAATCGAAAGATGAATTTTTGTACGTGAATAAAATGTTACGAACAATTACTTAACTTAGCTAATAAAATTTTTGTTAGCCTGGTAGCTTATGTAATTTTCAAAAAAAAACTGATATAGCAACCTAAATTTATTATGACATAACCAAGTACATGTTAAATGTTCTAATTCATTGGGAAAAAAATCAGAATTTTCTTCAAACTTTCCTAACTTCCCCTTTTGTAATTTTATTAGAAAGTAATTACATAATCAATTATGATTTAAAATCTTGATAAATATTATCAAAAATCTTAATTTTTAAAACAAATCGTTTCTTGTTAAATATATGAGATTATCTCATATTTCTATTCGCTTTACTTGGCATGTTATTTGGAAATAAGGTTGGATCGTTAATATAAAATTCTGATTTCATCAAAACATCGAATTTTTAGAAAACTCATGTTCACTAAAGAAATGCAATAAGAGGAAAGACAAAATTTTTAATTAAAAAGTGATCTGGGAAATATTTATTTTTCATATTTAACTGTTTCAATAAATAATGTTTAATTAAAATATCAACAACAATAATTTTGATAAATAAAGTAAAATTATTATTTTATTTTTTATTTTCAGTGATTTTATAAAATGCGGTCAATAATTAATTTAACTGAGCAAAATAATATATACTTATTTTCATACAAATACTATATAAAAAATTAGCTTAGTAATTTTCATATCCAAAACGCCCTAATAGTAAAAAAGTTAGAACTTTTTATTACTTTTATTAATGACTAGCTGGTACCCGGCGCGTTGCTGCCGCAGAAGAAATAATTTTGGAAATTTGAAATAGCTATCTTGTTTCATTAGGAATGATAGAAACAATGATATTTATTTTATTGTCTATAATGAATATATTCATTGAAATTGAATGATATATAAGGGAGAAGTATAAACAATATTCTATTATTTGAATTTGTTATTATTTGTTATTCAAGTGATTTAGGGTTAGTTTTTGTCTTTCCGACTTCAGTAAAAATAAATAAATTTCTTGACTGTTCGACTTGTGAACATCCAACATACAACTGGTCACCTGAAAATCATGGATTTTTTTAGGTTCAATCCGCACACTTGAAGTGATTGCGCCTTGTTGATGGTCATCGAAAATGCAAGTCGAATGGGGAACTGCAGTCCTTTGAATTCAAAATGTATGTCGGTGGGAATAATGGGAATGCGTGGAATGAGCATATCATCTCCATTCGACTTTCCGTTAAGAATTGTTGCCTCCATTTTTGCCGCATGTTGGTCTTTTGATTCTGATGTGCGCGATCGGGTCGCACATTAACATTACCTTCGATGTTGATAATAAGATTTTGAAGCACGTGAATTTGCAATTCGTTAACGATCTGTTTCATTGCTCACTCATCTTTTCTTGTTTGTTTGAGAATCTCAAATTTGCTTATTTCTGTCTGCTTCAGTGTAGATCTACTAACTGACAAACGTTTGGGTAGCGTATTTTTTGACGAAGCAATTCACATGATATACGCTTGTATAATCGAAATATCGTTTGTCGATTCACTGAATAAATAGAATGTTTACTGTTTGCACTGGAAGATTTTCATTATATATAATTTACCTTTATCGGCATCGATAATAATAATTCTATTTTGTATATGTGAGATAAACTCTGAATAATATGTGATTCCCCGCAGCCAAAATATTGTGCACGTTGAATGACAATATCCTGTGTAGATGAAAATTCATTAACGAAAAGAAAAAAAAATTATCCTTACACTAAATATTTTCAATTTCATTTCACTCATATTTATTGGCATCGATGATATTAATTTTATATTGTTTCATATATGTGCGATTAACTCGAATGACACGTGCCATTTGCCGTTTACTGTTTATCTTTTGTCGATTTCAATTATCAATTTTAAAATAATGTTGAATCAGAAACGTATGAAGAGATTTGTGTGTATATTTTATTGTGTTCAAAATACATGCTAATAATTGTACTATTCTTATTACCTTCGCGCAAGTGCAAATAATAAGTTAACAAAGTTTTATCGTAATCTGATGAGTGGTATGGCAGCGAGTAAAATACAAACAAACAAAAATTTACTTATATATATATAAGATAAAATCGCTCGTAATTGAAGCATGTGTTTGTCACACAAATACAAAAATATTTCGAAAACGTGAGAATTGCCCAAATGCTCGTTAAATCGTAAATTTAAAAAAAAAATTATATTCTTGAAATGAACAGAAATACATTGTAAACCTGTTGTATACTTTCACGTCTTGATTTATATCGCAACTTAGAGCAATCATATTTCTATTTAGAAGGTGGAAAATTTTTACTTCAAAACGATAAGAACAGAAATTGAAAACCAGAAGTAGTAAATATTTTTAAACTTAGGGCTGCTTTCGGAAGATGAGATACTGGTCACTATTATGTACATAATAATTTTGTAAACTATTTAATTCATTTCTACATTATGAATTTTTGTGAGAACATTTCTGAAAGTCTTTATAGTCGAAATATAGCAATCATTTTTATTTGGAAGAAGGACGTTAATTCAACACACTGCTGTATTCATACTTAACATACTAAATACCATACTTATTTCCCTATGTAAATCAAAATGGAAAAAATTTACATTTTCACGATAATATGCTTTTTTATTCAGTTGTATTAAACTCTTTTCACTTTAAAAGATTGATTATAAATGAATATAAATTAGTGTATTAACATTTATCAAATATGTAATTAAACAATTCAACACTCATTTCACCATTTTCTTATTCCTCACTTCTTTTCTTAACCTTAACCCTCTTTGTTCCATGTCTCCTATGTCAGATATGATGTAAGAAGGTGCAATTATTTTCCTACTTACAAAGCGAAATAAAAATATTATTTTTTTATTTTCCATGCAATTTCAAATAAAATGGGGTCATTTTAACTGTCCTTAGAATTTCTGATTACTAATCACTTTTAAATAAATTTTTATATATTTATTTGTAGAAAATTCATTTAGACATTGATTCCTATTTTTCTCCCCTAACCAACTTTCAAATCATTATTGTTGGCTTTCAATTGTTAAGATGGTAATAACTATTCGCCATATTTCAGTTGTTAAATAAAATATATCAATAGCCACCAGCTGCCATTGTTTGAAACAGCAGCCTAACTGTTTAAATGCTCAACAAAGTTACAGATGCAAACAATCTAACAGAACAAACAATGAATCCCTGCTCCGTTGCTTTCTATTAAAATTCATTTACTGTTTTGCAACTAAACGTTGTGCGATTTTTTTTATTTTTTTTTTTTTTTTGCTGAGTAATGATGCTTAGTGCGATTTCCGGGAATTTCAATGAGGCTTCGACCATCATTGTGTTCCTCGTCTTTATGACGATTTGGGAAATACTTGAGTATCTCCTTTTCCCCGATGCACCATCTGTTGGGGACGTTGATTCAGATCTAGTTTTGGATCTTGATACGGATTCACCATCTCATCCGCCTGTTCAACGAGTTGCTGTTGTGAGCTCGTATACAATTTATAAGATCTGCCAGGCTCTGAAGTTACCTGCTGAACTGGTTCAAGTTCAGAAGATTGAGACTCCAATTGTAAAATCGCTTGCGATTTACAAAATGTGCCGGATTGAGCATTGGATTGGCCGGCACGCCTGGCCCCTATTGGAACCCCAGTTGCGTTGTCCTATGCGGTCTACCAATTTTGCATGGCCCTGGACTCGCCAGCTAAGTACAGACAACGACAGAATGCAGTGTAACAACAAAACTGTCTTCAGCTGCCCAATAATGTTGAAAACTGTCTTCGGTTGCCGAATGCTGCATCAAAAACTGTCATCGGCGTCTAGGTGCGGTTTCAAAGACTGTCATCGACTGCAAGATGCTCTTTCACAGACTGTCGTCAGTTAAAAGATGCTGTCTTGGCATCAAGAGAGCCGTCAGATGCAGCGATGAAGGGAGGGTTGGCGGGCGGGGAACGAGAGTAGCACACCTCCACGCGGTGTTCCCTGGGCAACATGGCAGTTCTCTGGAACTGTAACGGCTAAGATGCTACTCAGCAACAAATTTAAATAAAGAATGTTTAATTAATCTGGAAAAAAAATTGTACTTATTTTTATTTATTTATTTTTTTGGTCTTGAAGATATACATTTACATTTCTGTGTTACAAACATTTACCCCCTTCATTAAATATTACAACACATTTTTTTTTATTTTTTTATTTACGGTTCAATATATGTTGAATTTGAAAGTACTTGAACCGCTTTGCACCGCTTTTGCATTGAAAAAATACGACTTGCCTGAGTAGAAAGAATGTACAGTGTGTGTGTGTGTATATATATATATATATATATATATATATATATATATATATATATATATATATATATATATATATATATATATATATATATACTGCACATTCTTTCTACTCAGGCAAGTATATTTCAAAGAATTGTTCCATAAAAATTTCTCTGATTCAGTATAAAATACAGTTTTACTTTCAAACAGATTTAAATGCGATAAATAATATTTTATTTATTTTATTTCAATCAATAACTGTACTTCTGAAAACAATGATGAAGTCTAAATTTTATACAGTCCTTCGATCCTATAAACCATATTAATAAAATAATCTTGACAAACTAACATTACAATCCTTTGCAATCAAGCTTGGCCGAGTTATAAAACTTTGAATATTATTCATTTAGGACAATCAACAACATTATTTTAAACAATCAGTCCAAATGCTGATTGCCGTATTTTCCTCAAGACGGTCGGTAGAGAGGCCTAAATTTGTGCGTTTTTATAGAATAGAGGCATTCAAATTTGGATAACCCAATCAGTTTTAATTGAAAAAGACAGAACATTTTTTTAATTTAAAATTATAGAATATTTTATTGAATATGACTTTAAAAAACCGAGGATCTGCATAAAAATTTTAAAATGTTAATTCATTGGAACATTTATTGATTTAAACTACATAAAATATAATTATTTATTTCATTTAGTTTATTTTTATTAGATATATACACCAATTAATAAAGTTTAAAAAATTAGTTGTTGGGCACTGATTAGAGTCGATATTCTGTTTATATTAAATTACTAGCCGCCTTTGGCGACCAGCCGGTTCGCCAATCTTAATGTTCGTTAAAATTTTAATAATTAAAAATTTTATATAATTCCTACTTTAATTCCTCTTCATCAAAATATTTTAAAACTTCAAATTTTTATAGCCATATAATATTATAAAGGCCTTTAGTCATAAGTAATATGTATCTCTCTAATTTTCTGTTAGCCCGTAGAATTTATGCTTTAAATTAAAGTGAAAATGATTAATCTGCAATTAATATAATAATATTATTTACTGAAACAAAGCATTTTTTTATAATATGATTACTGAAAACAGAGTCACTGAGTATTTAAAACTTATGGGCAATAAAGAATATCTTTCTCAATTTATGTAATATCTCAAGAATTTGTCAATAAAATTTTCTCATATTCATCATGAGCAGATCGAATAATTAACAATGTTTAATTTTAAATGCATGAAACAGTAAGAAAATAAATAGAATCGTTTAAAATAATCGGTCGAAAACAGGTTAAAAAAAGTATTTAAAAAACGATATACTTAAAACTATAAGCATATATAAAAAATATATAACTAACATAAATACAATTTTTAATTACAAAAGCACACCACTAACCTAAAAATAATTTAAATCAAGTCCGAATCCGTTGAAAATAGTTGTCAACAATCAGAACACAATGCCCATGCATGAATTTTCAACGCCAGTTATGGTAACGCAAATGCGTGAATTTTTCTACTCCAGTTGGGGTAACGCTATGCAGATTAGAAATTTTTAATTTCCTTTACTCTGTTATATTTTAATTCAAAAGTATTTCTGAAGGAATCTGAAAGATCGATTAATTAACAAAGTTTAATTTTAAATGCATAGAACATTAAAAAAATAAACAGAATCCTTTAAAATAATCGGTTGAAAAATGTAAAGCCTAGCCTCATTATCGTGGGGAAAAAAACTGAAGCCTTACTCATTTGCCGGTGGGAAAATGAAGATATTTTTGGCGGGAAAGTTAGTTTTTAATTAATAATTAAAATTCTAATTAAAAATTCAAAAAAACCCCAGGTGCACATTTTTACCTCCAAGGTATACATGTACCAAATTTGGTAGATGTAGGTCAAACGGTCTGGCCTGTAGAGCGCCAACACACACACACACACACACTGAGCTTTATTTTAAGTATAGATGAGCATATTAAACTGAAACAAAGTTCTCGATGTAATTTAGGACTCCAAATATTATTCGATCATCATTGTTAAGTAAATAATTGATGTAAGCAATTAAATTGTAAACACACTTCTAAACTTTTTCATTTCTATTAATAATTAATGAAAATAAATTCTAATTTTTGACAATATTTTAGTAATTTTAATAGAAAATCTAAACAATGAAAGAAAAATTTGAATGTTGATGATAATTTAAAAGCCTAAGTATTAGCCATACTTTATTACGTATTCATACAATTTAAGGAACCAATTTTTTTTTTTTTAATTCTTCAATTCATTTGAAAAAATTTATTTGTAAGAAAAAAACAATTTTATTTTTAAAAAATCAGAGTTTTTTTAAAAGATAACCTGCAGACATTTCAATTCCTTTCCTCATTACAGTGCATTTCACGTCTTTATCGCACTTTATCTTTTAATTTCCACAGAAACATTCATATATCGCTAAGGGCATTTCGATGAAGTACAAACAGTTAGTTTCACAGAAGCTTTATTTCTATCTTAAGTACTTCATTTTTTTTGCCATTTTACTTTTATCTGTTCTTTTTATTCCGAACGTCTTGTCAGACACAGAATTACATCTGAAACATAATTGAAGTTTCTATCGAAGATATTCAAACTAAATGCATGCTGGAAATTTTACTTTCACTTTGAAAATGACGTCGCTCAGAGAAAAATACAAAAGGAAATGCTACACCGACATCCAATTAGCATTTTTTTTTTCGCTTTCTTCCTTTTAGTTGATGCATCAAAGTTTTAAATCACGAAAGAAATGAGAACGGAAAAGCGTGGTAATGTCATACAAAATATAGCCATCTGTTTCACAAAGTATCGAACAAGACTTTTTTAATGAGTGAAGGATTTTTAGACTTATAAGTAATCGCTCTTTTATTCTGTTCTTTTTCTTCTTCGTTAGAACTTCTCATCTTGCCTCAAATCTTTTACGCTTCAACAAAACAATTTGGTATTTTTAGGTGCAAGAATTTTTACTTCATTTTGCGAGAAAATGACACTTTTGATGATGACTAAGTTGGTAAGATACGTTGTTTCCGTTGATATAGGAGAGATTCTTTTCTAAAAAAAATTACAAAAGCTAATGAGAAAGTCAGCTGTTGCAAAAATTACTTTTTCTGCAGCAAACGATGTATATCTTCCCCTTATATCATTACTCAACTTTTTCAAAAAATAATTTTACTTTCACTTGCTTCTGAAAATTATATAAAATCATATTTAAGTTGTTTTGTTTAATGATACATTTAACTTACTGAATGGTTTTTAACTTTTTTTTTATTTTCGTTGACGAAATGACTTTGCGTCTAACGAATTTAAATGATTATATAAAAATTAAGTTTTAAAAGAAGTGTATTTCATATACACATAAATATTCGTTCTTTAACTAATCCATGAAACTATATCCACTATTTTTTACTATTTCTTTAAGGGGAAGGGGAACTTTGAAATAAGCAAAAATGGACAGAAATATGAAATTTTATTTTTATCGTTTACTCACCAAAATATAGGTTTATATTCAACTAAAATAGTGTTAAGATATATTGTTCAATAAAATGAATATTTCAAAGACCTAGAGAAAGAAAGCACATTTTAATTGCTTTCCTCAAAATGATATTGTAATTAGATTTAAATATCTTTGAAATGTTCCAGATGTCTTACTTTTTTGAAGAAATTAAATAGAATTGATAATAAAGATTTCGATTAAACATTAAAAGAAAATATGGTATGCATTTTATATTTCGAGTTTTTTAAGACAGTGAAAAGTCAATTATAATTCCGAGAAACATATAAATCTTATAAAAATTCAGTAAGTGTGCATATAAATATTTCTAAAAAATTAGCATTTAATTGGAATTCCAAAACCATAAACAGTTTTATTCCAATAAAAAATTTATATTGGGAAATAAGGAAAAATAATTTTAAAAAATTAAAAATTGAATTGCCTGGAATATTTTGAAATTTTAATATATATATATATATCTTTTAATTTAAAAAAAATAATATTTCGTTTAAAAAAATTTTAAGAGAAATTTGACTTATTAATATTTTAATATATATGCATAAAAAATTTCATAACTTCACCTTAATAATTTATAAAATTGTCCAATAGAGCCCACTGTCCATTTAATGTTTATACATTTTTCGCATACATTTTCTCTCTCATGGATATAAATAACAATAAATGTCGCTACAAGTTAAATTCTATGTAGTTCACATAAAAAAATTAATCATAAAAAATCATATTTACATGACTGTTTATAAAATGAATTAGGTATACTTGATCGGTCGGAAGAATTAATACTTTTATATTTTTATTCCACTGTTGATCTTGTATATCCTTTTTTTTATATTTGATAAGAAAAAGTTTTCGGTACGCATTAAATCGCCAAAAAAG
Source organism: Argiope bruennichi (assembly GCF_947563725.1). Taxonomy (NCBI): domain Eukaryota; kingdom Metazoa; phylum Arthropoda; class Arachnida; order Araneae; family Araneidae; genus Argiope; species Argiope bruennichi. The sequence continues at coordinate 105,643,442 of NC_079152.1, forward strand.
TGCAAATCGTCACCAACCATCTTGGTGAAATCTAGGTCTCTTCTGTATAATAGAGCTGAACAATCTTGGTGTAATCTGAAGATCGCCAAGTACACTGAGGAAGCAACCACCTTGGTAAAATTTTGGCATCTTATATTCAATGGAGCTTTTAAAAACCTCCAAATAAATCATAAGGGTCATAAAAAATAAACAAATACAAATTTTTCTGTTAAGAAATCCTGAAACAAGTTATTAGTCCCAAATCATGAAGAAAATTTATTGCATCAACTTGCTCTCACTCAATATTATTAACATTCTTTTTTTAACAAATATTCTATTCTGATTACGTTAGATTCTTAGATTGTTTGATTTAATTTTTACAATTATTTTAAAAATACAAAGTACCATTAAAGCATTATACAAATCAATAATACTTTCATTTCTACACTGTTTGACAATTGTTAAGGAAAAGTGATTTGTGGTGAATCGCATATAAGCCAGTAACAGCGCTTCTGCCCAAAACAGCTGTTTTAACAAAATCGGTTAGTTACTGGACTACTAACCTAAAGGTCCCAAGTTCTATCCTCACGCGTCTCATTCCGCACAGATTTATGCAAAATTACGTCTCAGGCAGCTGACCCATAAAATCAAGTTGAGAGGGCATGGTAGACCAGGACTCGTTATCTGTATTAAAGACATACATACAAGCACATGATTCATACGAAAATTCATGCAGATTGATGTTTTACCCAAAGTGGTGCAGGATGTTATAAAATTTTTACTCTGAAATTCTGTTTGATTCTTGCAATAATTAAGAGCAAAATGTCAGCAAGACATCATTTGAGTGCTTACGATCGTGGACGAGCAGTTGGCAGCAGGCCAAAGTGTCACCACTGTAGCTGCTGCAATGGCTGTATCAAAGAGTATCATGTCACGATTAAAGAAGGCCGCTAAAGGTGGAAATGCTTTGTAAAAGCATGCCGGTGATCGTGGTAGGAACACCACACCTTTAAAGGATCGTAAAAAAGCCCTCGTACATAAAGTCCTCGTGGCAAAAAGGAACAGAAATTTAACTCCTGGCCTAATAGCTGCAAATCTTGCAACCGTTACCGGTACGCATGTTTCTGCAAGAACCATCTCACGACGATTAAATCAAATTGGTGTGTATGCGCAGAAGCCTGTTCTTTGCGTCCCGACTTCAACCCTGCCATCGTCGTGAGAGATTACACTGGTCTAAGGAACATGTTGGTTGGGATATCCGAAAATGATCTAGAGTGATGTTTTCATACGAATCTTGTTTCAGTGTGACAAGTGATTCTGGCCACCAATTACTGTGGAGAGAGCGTGGAACACGTTATGCAATAGTCTGTTAGTGAGCGTGATCGGTATGGCCCAGGCGTGATGGTGTGGGCAGGCTTCATGCACAATGGCAGAACACCACTTCACATCTTTGAGCGAGGAAGCATTACATCGCAACGGTATTGCAGAGAGGTTATTATGGATCATGTTCGTCTGTCCAGACTTTTTGTTTATGGACGATAATGTGCGGCCACACAGAAGCGTTGAGGTATCGGACATACTGCAAAGTGAAAATATTGTCCGTATGGAATGGCCTGCTTACTCTCCCGAATAAAATCCAATTGAACATGCCTGGGATACCCTTGGCAGACGTGTTTCACAAAGAACCATCCCTTCCCGAACAGTGCAAGAGCTCAAACTCGCCTTGAGAGAGGAGTGGGACAATATCCCCTAAGAACTCCTCGTTAGTTTAGTGGAAAGCATGGAGAACAGATGCAAAATATGCATTTGTGTCTATGGTCATCACACGTCTTACTAAGATACTCATGTCTGCATCATTCTGACCTGAAGATCAATTTTTGTGGGGCTGTTTGGAAATCATCCAAGGAGCATCTTTTTTATTTTCAAGTTTTTAATTCTTCGATGTGTAGATATCTGCACCATTTTGAACTATAATAAATGCACATCCTCCCAACTAAATATGTAATCAGTTTCATTTCTTCAATCATTGTTTGCGCTTAATTATTCCGAAAAACGAAACTGTTCCTTAGCACTTGTGAAGCAGTGCAATAGCTGGCAGTTGTTGGAACATACAGTTTTATAGCTATACATTATCTTAATTCTTTAATGAATAATTTTGCAAATATTAAGGAAATAATGATTTATATTATGTAAATGTTGCCTATTTTAACTCCAAAGTATCTATTTGATAACGTCAAAGTTAAAATATATAAAGTAATTTGCTCCAAAAAATTTTCAAAAAATCCTTTCCATTCAGCAAAATCGGTTTGATAACATAAATCACTTTAAATCAATTAAATCGCTTTATGTGATTACAAGTAAGACAGAGTTTTTTTACATGAAATATTGCTGTCATTACTTGGATTGCATACAAGATAACATTCAAAATATTTATAAATATTCAATAGCATTCTTCACACATTCTTGTAAAATAAGGTATCACACAATCCATGATGTAAGAAAAATCAATTCTTACAGGGGAAACTCGCCAATCTTTATCTATTTTTAAAATCCTGCAGACAGATGATTAATGATACGATCGCTATATAATATCTGCCTGTCTGGAATTAATAAGAATTGAACGTCAGTCATTGGCCAAATAATGGTGAAAACTATTTTGATTAGAACACTTTTAGTAAATTATTCGGCAGATAATTATGACTGCACCATATGTCTAATAGAGTTGTCCTGTTAAGAGAAATAAGAAATCCATTCTTCAAAATGTGAATCTTTTTACTCACGGGATTTAATGTTCTTAAAACGATAACTTCAGTTCAACATTTTTAAATCATAAAACTATGCAGATGCATACTTTTTGCATTATAATGGTTTAAGAAACCTTCATATATGTTAAAAATCATGCTACTAGAAAGGGACTCTAATGTATATAGTATGGTTTCCGATGCAGTGTACAACTGCTAAATTCTGTCGCAGAAATACAAGCAGGAATCATGTAGAAATTTATGACTGTGAATATCATCCGAATTAGCTAGGATATATAACAATATACAAGAATAATAAGAAAATAAAATTGGATTTTTTTTTTCATATTTAACAGAGAGTTCATACATACTTATGTTCTGCAAAATGCCTCACTTTCACAAAAGCCCTTGTAAATTCACAGACATGTATATCTGTTCATATATAATTCATGTCACGACCCATATTGAAAGCTGATATACAATGCAGTTGTATCCATTTAAAGAAAAAAGTTTTTACAATTTACATCTAAGTCACGAACTAATAATAAAAATATGTGGTGCGTGCGTGTATGTGTGCTTATGTATATATTTTTGTGTAGCGCCTTACAGACCAGAATATATGACCTACGGTATTCCCAAATTTGACACGTTTTTATCTTGAAAAATAGAAATGTGCACTTCGAAACGATTTTTTGAAAATTATCTAGAATTTTAAATAATTAAAAATTAAGCTGAATTTTTCCAATTTTCCGCGATAACTTAAAATATTATTGCACAAAAATTATTTTTACATCGTTTTAAAATCTAAAAAAAGAAAATGTCTTTTTAAATTTACAAATTTAATGACCGCGTAGAAAAAAATCTTTGTATTTCGCACATTTTTTTAAAAATATTTTTGTCTAATTTTGCCTCCCTGAAGTGCAAGCTGTTTTATTCTTTTATCAAACATTTAATTGCGTCTATTACTGAAAGCTAAAGAAAACAGATTCTGTTTAATATTTATGTAATTTAGAAAATAAATAAAAAGGTGATGTTTTAATATTGCAAGATTTACAAGATAGATGAATTGAACATTTCCGTTTTAAATAGTTTTTTAAGACGTTATTGAGAGTTTACACGTTAATGAGTGTTTTACGTTTAAAACGTTTCATATACTTCATGATGAGAACATATGTAAGACAATTAAAATAACAGTTTTAATGTTTAATAATTTTACGGAACCACAGACATAAAGTTATATCTAAATAATTTAACTGAAATTAAATATAACCAATAACATCGGTGAACCAAGTCGCAAAAGGAGGCTAGTATTAAATAAGAAAAGTAATTATGTACCAAACATACCTATTAAATGGTAAAACGAAACAAAAATGCCAAAAACAAAAAATAAATAAATATACACAGGCAGAGAGAAAGAAATAGCTTTCAAAATTAAAGACCTCAGCATCTTGTACTGAATGCTGACTAATACTTTTTCTTAAAACAGAAAAGCTAAAAAAAATTATAAAGTGCATTCATTCTGAGTTCTCCGAAACTTACTTGTAACATAATTTAGCGTTTTCATCTCGGCTTGGAACTCCCTGGAGCGTAAGAGTCATTCCCAATAAAACATAAAGCAGTCAAATCAAATGAAAGGTGTTGTGTTTGAAACTAAGTTACGTTTCGATTCCAGGCAAGGCAATTGCATCATCGAGAAGTTCGAGCAATTTTTTTCTGAATTGATGATAAAAGATGTGATTTATTTTCAGCGATAGATCTTTTCAATTTTCTTTGCTCTTGGATTACTGAAAGGATATATAACATAAAAGGAAAGCACATTTTTTTGCAGGATAATTATACTTCAGATACCTTGGATAGATATTTTGTGTATTATATACCTTTTGTGAAGAAAGAAAGGAATTTATTTTTAAATCCATGTTGTTAGAATTACAATATCCCGGTTGAGAGCATTTTAGAAATTAGCGTGAAACCAGCGTATAGCCATATTTTGTATGCATATGAAATCAATAGATCATATTGATTTCATATGCATACAAAATATGGGATGTTGTTTCTGTTAAATTTCGTATTATAATAAATACATTTTGATTAATTGAATCCAAAATTTGATAAATACACACATAAAATATTGATATCAAGATTATTTATCTACGTAATTAGATTTTCCTTCCATTGTTAATATTATTAAGTTGAAGTATAAAGTGTCTGTGTTAAGAAATAGAGAGTTCGCTGGATTTTAATGAAGGACTTTTATTAGATAATTCAATGAAAGCACAAAATTAGATTACTCTAAAAATATCACAAAATTCAAGGACTTAGGAAGACAGAAACATAGTAAAGATAAACTAAGAAATGCTCATGCTCATATATTTATGTAATGACATCTCTTAATCTAAATTAAATCCTAATTAATTTCCTAGTTTTTATCTGAATTTAGCTAATGCTTTCATTCTAAAATGTTTTCGTTTTTCCTGATCCAATTTCTACTTTTCTTAGTTTAATTAATTCTAACACGCGTTTAATAAAAGTACTGATTCTGAGGATCCCACACCAGAAACAAAGTAATAAAAATCAAACATACTTTTCAAAGATACCTATGATTGTTTAAATGGATACGTAGCACAATTCTATCCTATCACTATCTTCAGTAAAATCATTGAAGTGAAAATTTTCGGTTACTTTTTGATCTTGTTCTGACGCATACTCTCTTATCGCTATTTTTCTGCACATAATATGCATTCCGTGGAGAAATAAATTGGTTATAATTTCAAAAGTTTCTTCTTTTCTGCCACGCATCTGCAAAATTATGAACACAAACAGATATATATATATATATAAACTTTAGACAGAATTAAAATACTATCATCATAATGAGCTTATTTCATTATGACAATATAGATCTGAAACAAAATGTCGTAATGTAATTATTCTAACAAGAATAGTACATTCAAATACATACGAATAGACAGATGGTTTGACGGTAAACGCATTCGGACCAAAAAACAATACATTACACAAATGTCATCTATCCACTTTGTTGCGTTATTATTATATTGTTAACAAACCAACAGCCAGCCTTTCTCTTTCAGCTGCATTTAACACAGATATACAATTTGATGTAAGTCAACCATCTAACTCTCCGACCACCACGAAGGCACACGGATTTAAACCATAAAACTGAATGACCGGACCGCCGCAACAGCAATATTGGCGGGAACTGTGGTTGAGTCCTAAGGGCCGTCACCGGCCACGGTACAACCCTCTCCGAAGGAAGTACGTCCCGTCATCGATGGGAGGAGTCAGATCCCCCACCTATTAGTGTATCCTCCATGGTGGCGAGATCCAACCACCATGCCGGAAGCATCTCATCCTCATCCCGATCTGCCCCCCGGGGGTCTACAATTTGATGTAAATTAGAGACAAAACTATAAATAGTCTAGTTCATTCAATTTTGGAATTATTGGGTTCACAGACTGACGAATATATTTCTAAAAATGGCAAATAAAGGCAAGTTTGCCGTGACATCCTTAAAAAAATATTATTTTCCTCTTACATCACAAGAACATGATTATTCATGTTATATCCTATAGAGGTAAAGAAAAGTACGAGAGAGTGTCACTCATGTTTAGATAGAGCCAATTTATAAAAGCTATTGCATAGCTTTTTTAAAGTGGTGAAATATTTTTTTGAATTATAGATTTATTACTGAATAATCGATGAACTCATTTTTGAGAAAAATAATGAATTTGCAGAATGAAGGAGCTTAGTAGAATTAAGCGCATATATTTAATTAAATAGTTTTATTCATTTTTGCAATAAATACTTATATTCAATTTTGTTTGCCTCAAATTCTCCAACAGAAACAAAATTTCTCAATATCACTTAAAATGTATTAATTGTTGTCAAATAAAGTTTTTGAAGAACATTTGACGAAAACCTCTAAAGCTCTTCAAATATTTGAAGAAAAAAATTCAATTATTATTTTTATTAATTATAAAATTGAATATATGTGTGTCCGACAGTTAGAGCTTTTCAGAACCAAGCATTAAATAACAAAAATACTTTGGAGAGGGAGATGCTTACTTGATATCGTCTCCTTTCATTTTTTTATAGAAATTTTTAAAAAAATTCACCAGTAAAATTCCGAAAATATAATGGCATAAAAATAATTCCATACCATCATATAATTGAAAAATATACCTCTAATGATATCAATTTAATTGTAAAAAAATTTCCCTTAATTTAAAATGTTTGCTTTTTCCTCAATTACTTTATTGCTTGTTTTTTTATATTCCTTGGCAATGCAGTAGCGAATTCTTACTTTTGATTTCAATTAATTATGATATTTTAGAAACTATATTTTAAATTAATTTAAAAATAAGACCGGTACTTACTACATGCATACAAATATATAAAGACTAGTTATGCTTTTAATGATCAAATTAAATTTATTTTAGGATGTTTCAATTCAGTTAATTTCCAATATATTAACAGAACTTCAGCTAATGATGTTAAATCACAGTTCAAATCTGAGAGTATTGAGATAATGGATCCAGAATAGTACATTTAAAATTCGGTTGAAAAATACTCAACTTAAGAACGAGATAATTAGGTGGAAATAAAAAATAAAGAAACGGCATATTTTTTTTAAGTATTAAGTTTTAATAGTGTATCATAGCATAAAATTTTAAATAACTTTCACAAAAAAATATTAAAACTTGCATGTATTTATTTTAAGTGAAATAAAAACAGTACAAATTAGTGACTGAAGTTGGATATTTAACAATAAATTTGCATTTGAAAAATTCAGATAAATATTTGAATCCCAATAAATGGAAATATATTTTTATATCATCAGTAACCCTTTTTAATATATGAATCGTGTTTAAGTTATAGATTCTTTTTACGATATAATTATTTTTATTATTTCTATATATTATTTCTGTTATCGGTATTCCTTGTGCTCACCAATTAGAAATAGTATAGCGAAGAGTATGATTTTTTATCAACTTTTGAGATAACTTACTTACATTCAACTTTTTTATCAACTTTTGAGATAACTTACTTACACTCAACTTTTTTTTATCAACTTTTGAGATAACTTACTTACATTCAACTTTTTTTATCAACTTTTGAGATACTTACATTCAACTTTTTTATCAACTTTTGAGATAACTTACTTACATTCAACTTTTTTATCAACTTTTGAGATAACTTACGTACATTCAACTTGCATTAAAACGCATCGTAAGCATAAAATTTAAGTTAAGAGAAAAACTGAAACATCATAGACATTGTGGTGAATCGAAAGCCAGTCCATAAATGACAGTAAGTACGTAAATACTTATCGTCAAGACGCGTTCCCTGATTGCTATTTAGTCACTCATTTTCAGGTCATCACGATCCAGTATCTGCATCAGTTTATGCAGTTCATATTATGACTTTAATATATTTGAAAAGTGCGAGTTATAAACTATACTGTTTCCCATGAAAAATTTTCCCGCTGACATTCTCACAAAAACTATAATTATTAGAGATGGGCCGTGGTGGCCTGGTGGTAAGCTCTCGGCTTGTGAGCCGTAGGGTTTCAGATTCGAGACTCCATTCCACCGAAGAACCGACGTGTAAGGGGGTCTGTTGCACGATAAATCCGTCAGTACCAAACGTCCTCCCATTGGTGTGGTGTGGAGAGGGGGGTGCCAGTTTAGTGTCGTCCTCGTCCTCCTACAGAGGGAATTACGAGATCCGTCCCAAAATAGCCCAAGTGTTGCTTTAAACGGGGGTTAATATAGCTAACTAACTATCAGAGATGCGAGTTACACATTTTTATTTTATAAATCCGACCAGTTTATATCACATATATAAACTTCAAGAAACCCTAAATCTAATAGTTTTTTTGTATCATTTACCGAAAATGAAAAAAAAAACTTGATTGCATTCTAATATCAAATATTTTATTGCATAAGTATGTATATGTAGTAAATATATTCGAGTAAGTTAGTATATCTAAATACATATACTTCGCTGTTCGCTGAATATTTAATTTCAACAGCCCAGCAAAAAAGACTATTCTGGCACTAATATTATTTTCGTAACATCAAATTTCTTTCCATACAAATTTTATAAAATATTTAATAAAATTTCTAAAAATTCTCATATTTTTCAAAAAGTTGTTAAATGCTTTTTTAATTAACTCATATCCAATATTAAAATTCGTAATACGGCTTTTCATGTTTTCAAAGTCAAGTAACTTTAACTTTTTAATTGTTTTGGTTGACTGATGTTCATTCAGTGGCATCCACCACTGAAATTAAAATTCTGTCATCAATCTTTAATTTAAATAAATAATTTCAATGCATTTATTATAGTATAAAATTTATTACCTTCCTTTCTACCTCCCAAAAATAAAAAATTTAAAAAATATCAAAAATAATGGATGTGAGTTGAATTACAATCATAATAACATACATACTCATACATAATAACCATCATAACAGCTCTTTACTACATCGATAAAAAGTCAGAAAGTACTAAAAATATATTCCCCGTTCAATTTTTAAGAATAAAAAGACAGAGAGAAATCAGATAGGTACTTCTAAATCTTTCATCCATCGGAAAAGAATAAGTTATCATCCAAATTCTCCGATAAACGATGGTACAATGAAAAATCGTCTGCATGCATAATTTTCGAAGGAATTCCTCTAAAGAACAACCCGAAAAGTGGACTGCTCTAGTAACTAGCCTGATGAGGAGCTACACCACTCGTTTTTATCTCTGCAGCCTGAAAAATGATCTTAAGAAGCAGCAGAATATTCTTCTTTCAGAGGAGTCTTTAGAGGGCCTATCGATTCACGACGAACAGGAGTAAGAGATGAAGAAGAAGAAGGAGACTCTTCATGAATAGTTGAGGCTCACTGAAACAAGTTTTCTGGCTTTGTTTCCGCCGTGCACCACCTACCACGACTTCTCCCGTGGTTGAATGAAATATTGATGATCCACTCCCCAAGTTCTTTGATATATATATATATATATATACGGAGATACATAGAGAGAAAGAACTGTATAGTATTTTTAGTGTAAAGAAATGGTGCAAAGGAAGTGGAAATAGACGTGTGAAGTTCTGGAGAAAAACCTGAAGAAGAATATAGTTTAAAACTTCTTGTATTGTTTTCCTATAAGATCATTTTTCTTAAGCAAAATTATTAGACAGTTGTTCTATTTCAGTTTTTGGCGTAATAAATGTATTTGCAGGAAGAGAACTCAGTGATCGAAAGTAAGATATTCATGGAAAACAGCTATGTTGTTAGAACCATACCTCGATTTCATGAATATTGGTAAAGATCATACTTTTTTATTTAGTTTTTCCTTTATTATCTCATTTATTTTACGAAACCATTACTTTTTCTTTAGCATAAGGAATATAATAAGAGTATGCGAAAATTATCAGGAAGTATGTGTGCAAAAATAAAATTTAAATAAATAAAATCTTTGTCATAAATTGTATCACTTAATTTTTGGAAATATTCTACAGTCTATTATTAAATAATTTTAATAAGAAATAACTTTTCATCTATATTATGTATTAGGGATGCTAACATAAATTTTTATTTTAAGTCTTATTTTAAGTAGATATTGACTGAAAAAAAATTAGCATAAGAAATACAAATTATTAAATGATTTAATAATCTTTTTTTTTCTTTTTGTGTCTTTTCCTTAGAATTACAAATTAACCAAGTTATAATGCAGATAAGGAATACTTTAAAAAAATTCCTTAATTTCGTAATCTTTTTTAATTTTATGAATTAAAAGTAATTATTTAATTTTATAAAGTAATTTTCAAATTTTATGAAATCAATTCCCAATAACATTCATCATTTTCTTCAGAGTAACTTATGGTTAAGATATAGTCAAATCCATAGCTGCATTTGATGAAATAGAAAATTCTGCGTAGTAAGTATTCTGTTACCTGATCAATATTTAGTCAAATATTAAATCAAAATTTTTTGTTTAGCGTAACAAACATAATATATGCAGACAATGTAGTTACAGATTCTTAACTCTATTGTTTTGGGCTTTCTTCTCTATATTCACGATATCATTAACAATTTAAAATATCAACATAATTGCATTATGAAAAATGTGAATATGACAATATTATAACTTAAAAGAGGATTAAATTTATGAGAAAAAAATTCCAGAAGAAGAAAGATTTTAAATGTTTGTCCAATTAGTTTATAAATTTGATTTATATTAGTAACAACTTCTACTTCTATTCAGTACCTTAAATTATTGGAAAAAATAGTTTTAATTCATAATTAAAACAAATTAAATTTCAATTTAATTAGTTTTATTTTGCCTTTAATTTCAATTTAAATACAAGAAATTTTCAAATTCAACGGAGAAAAAAAAATGAATTTTGCAATTTATATGAAAATGAGGTGGGCATAATTTGTATTAATGATCCATGGAAGAAATATGAAAACATTACTAACTGTGACAAATAGAATTTTTTTTTGGCGGGGGGAGAGGGGATTGTCTTTAAATTTCTCCGAAATAGTATAAAGTTCTCCGAAACAGTAAACATAATTTTAAACAAATCACTTATTTTTTTTTTCTTCATGAAAATTTTATTATAGTTTTTGCTTTATAAATACCATTGTAAAATGCGATTAGTCAATGCACTTGTCATTAAACTTTACTTTATAATTGAAATTAAAAACATTCTTCTCTATGGAATAGAATAGAATAGACTAAAATTTATTTTTAAAAGCTAAAATCATTTAAAATATATCCTTGGAAAAATGTGAAATATACTAATGTAAATACTAGTTATCTGCAGAGTCTTCCTTATTAAAAACACATCCATATAATTGGTCCATATTCAATTAGCCATGTCCTTTTTCAAAAATACTGAATTCCTCATCAGGTAGGAAAGACGCGTTCTAGATTTTTTTTTTCCTTTTTTAGGAATTATAGTGACCCGGAGTAGCAAGACAAATATTTTAAAAGTCGTGGTTACATTTACAGATTACTATTTCGTTTATAAATTAAGATAGAGAGAGATTTAAAGGTGGTCCTTTTAATTTCAAAGAAAAGTCAAAAACTGAGACAGAATCCTATTCTCTATGCAACAATAAAGCCAATTTTATTGACTTATGAAGATAAAACTAATATGGTCAAATTACATATACAAAGAGTTACCAGAGCAATTGAGTGTATTGACTACCATTTACAATATTCAATTTTATGTTATGTCAAATGTTTGCATATAATATTTAAACATGAAACGGTACATTATTTAAATTTAGCATCACGTATTTCAAATTTAAATCCTATAATTTTAGTATACTAATCATATTACATTAATAGAGACCATATATACCAAGAAATATTTGTATGGTCATGGAACTGTTGGCTAATGATAGTTGGATCAGATGTACTTTTGAAACAAAAAAGCATTAAAACACAGAAAAATAGCAAAATATAGAACTATAAATTTTTAATACTTTGCTGAAACTATAAGCAAATGATTGAGAAAAACTTTATCATGTATAGATAAATTATAATTTTATAATAAAGGTTAATTTCAAAAAGTAGGCTTTATTGAAAAATATTTAAATACTTAAACCCTTAAACTTGTTTTGCTTTATTTGCTTAAATCATTAGCTCTATATGAACAAGATTTACTCCTTCCCATTTTTAATTTAAATGAATTTTTTTTAAATAAATTCTTTTATAAATTCTTAAACGTCTTAACCATAACGATGTCATATTTAATTAAACTTATCACAAAATATGCCAAAATCAAAATTCTTTCTCAATATTTAAAACATATTTCATAAATAATAATTCTGTATTTCACATATAATTGAAAATTAAAGCATTCATATCCTCTTTATTCAAAAATAAATGCAATTTTGAATGTTATAGTTTGATCTGTAAAAGTAATTTTGTATAAAAAAAGAAAAAGCAAAAACATCATGAAACAACAGCTGGGTTTTTAATTTCATTTTGATACGAAGAAGTCAAAGTTTTAATTAATAAGATAAAAATACTCATCCTTCATTTCTTTAACTATAAAAATGAAATTCCCCATGTTTGTAAAAATTAATGCGAAGAACTTTCTCTTTGACATTTAAGGAGAAACGCATTCAAATGATTTGAATAAAAATACTATTCTGAAAACCATTTCAGAAACTGTAAATCTTACTTTATCCATTAAAGTTAAAGAAACTTTTTCTTAATTGTTAGCTGCGTTTACAGATTCTTTAAAACCATTTTTTAATATCTTAATGAGAGAAAGTCGGCTTTGGAATGTAAGCATTCGAAAGTAAGAATAAAATAAATTATTCTAAAACATAATTAAACATTTCAAGAATGTCAGAGCTTATTTAAGAAAGTTATGGAATTTATTCCATTTAGTACTATTTTTGAGAATTAAGTTGGATACCTGTTTAATATATATTGAAACAATTAGAAAAGAGAAAGCAACTTGTAAAAGAAATCAAATAATATATATAAGTAAAGTTAGAATAAATAAATTTATGATTAATTACAAACTAACAAATGAATAGTTTTCAAAAATTAATTAACTTAATTTCAGAACATTAATTACTTCGCTTTAGTTTTCCTTGTTTGCAATACTACACAAATAATTATGCAAGCAGTTATGTTTCTTAACAATAATTACCGTGCATTTCAATATCTGATGCAATTAAAGAGTTAAATATGTTGTTTATCAAGACTTTAATTGTTTGGAATATTAATTAAGGTTTCCTAATTTGTCTGAAAATATTTCTCAAAGAAAAATGCGAATAAATACAATCAGATACAGCATGCGAAAAGTTAAACTTAATTACTAATTATTAAACACTTTAAAGATTATGCTTATAATATCAAAATTAATTGAAAATTTCATAACAAAATTTGAATTGTTTTAAAAATATCTTCAATAATTGTAAAAACTATTTCTATAAATCTTTAATTCAATTGAGATTAAATTTATGTTAGTACAAAAAAGGGTCTCAAAATAATCAATATTTGAATTTTTATTTTGTTTCAACTACTTAATCTCAATCAATGCAATCATGTAAATTAAAAAAAAATATTAGAATGTGGGAAATGATATTTATTATAATTCTCTAATTTTAAATATAAAAATAATATGCTATTATTTTTTTAAATATTCTATCATATGGAGCACATAATATAGAAGTACTCTCAAACTGTGCAATGTTTTCATAGACTAACTTTATTAATGAATATAAATTATGAAAATAAATATAAATTATATAAATGAATATAATTTATATAAATATATTTTTAATCTAAAAAATTAAGTAAATGCCAGAAACAAATGTACTTCCTTTCATCCTATAAATTTAAAGGCAAATACGAAAACATCAATTATTTTTATATCTTTCTTGTTCATATTAATTTCTTATGTTTTCAGAAATAAATACTCGTGTTTTGCATTTTTTTCTGAGTGTTCATTTTTTTAGAAGAATAAGCAAAAATTTGTGGCAATTAAGGCTAACAGTCTTTGCAGATTCTTTCTCATATTAAAACTAATAATTTTTTCTGAGGGTTTTCTATTCGAATCCTACATCTTAAAATACTTTTTCTGTTATTTCAATGCCTTCTCAACTTCTTTCTAATTCACCATTTTGACAGACATTTTAGATTCCCTTTTAAATAATGTGGTATTTTTCTAGGAAAGTAAGTTCAAGCTGTCTTAAATTTTGTACTTTCAAAACAGCACTCTAAGCCCTAGTATTTCTCTAAACACTTAACTACTCCCACAAATGCTGTAAAAGAAACCTTTCTCCTAAAATTAGGAAGTATTTTTTTTTATTTCCTTCCTTCCCTTTTTCTATTTAAATCAGGCTCCTTCATTATCGAAGAAAGCGTAGAAAATTTTTCACATGAAGGGAAACTACTTTTTCTTTTCTTTTTCTCACGTTTAGGTCCAATTATAAAAAGAATGGGTGAGAGAATTTTTTCTTTACTTTTCTATCTGAATCCCTTACAAAGTTCCAGAGCCGAGAGGCGATCGTGGAACAGGAATGATACGCTCGTTGTGGCAAACACAGAAAAAAAAAAAAAAAACCTTTTTTTTTAAACAATTCTCTCTCACTTCAAACTTTTTTTATCCTTTTCCTGTATTTAACTCAGGGCTTTATTTATTTTCTTCCCTTCATTGAGCATTTATGAAAGTTTAGGTTCCCCTCATTTTGATCCTTTAATTGAAACCGAATGAGAATAATCGATTCAACTAACTAATTGGATCACTGTCTAGAGGTCGGTTGCCACTGGTTCCAGCTTCAGGCGTTGGAGCACTTATGTCTTCTGTCACGGTGCATTTCAAAGTAGAAGACTATTATGAAAGCATTCATTGGAAATTCATGTTGATATCACGCGGGAAAGCTAAGGTGTATCTTTAAGTTCAGTTAAACAGGCTTGAATATAATCAATCTTAACATATAAAATGATTTTAAATTTCGGAGCAATTTTAAAAATCAGTGCTTTTTAAATTGAAAGTAAATGTTCATTGAGCTCCCATACATCGTGAGAGATATAGAGAAGCAGCGTTATATTGTAATTACAGCAAATTCAAACAAGTCGTTAATGTGTAACATATTGCTATTCAAATATTTTTTTTAATATTTCTTTTATTGTTTATTAAAAACAACAGGTAGATGTAGACATTTGTTTTCTAAACAAAAAAAAAATAAATTTAAAAATTCTGGGAATATTATATTTATTATGCGCATAATAAGGAGCAGTTTCTGACGCTTCGTGAGAGCTAGTCATGATTTTCTTCTTTACAATATTTGAATTCATTATCTATAAGAGGGTATTATACGATACTACGTTGTATTTGGTTTCCACAAAAAAAAATAGACATAAACCCTGAATTTTTTTTTATATTAGAGTCTTAATACGCCATTCGCATACTTTGTAACTTCTGTTGCCAGATATAAATAAATGTTACAAAGAATGCAACACTAATCGCTATAACGCTTGAAAATGTTCAGGTACATAGTCTTACATCCAAGAACATAGTTATTAGACGAATTACCAATTGTTCCGTCACAGCTATATTGATCATATTTGATGATATGACACAAAATATATAATCAATTACGTTTCTTAAAGATTCAACGTGTGACACAATCTCGTGAATGCAGGATGACCCTCTGAACATTCGCAAGCTATGGCTTTTCTTATTACATGTAAGCATCATTTCATCGACTGCAATGATGCCTATAAATTTCAATTTAATTTGATAAAAATAATATGGAGTATCATTTTTATTTTTTCCGAGCAGGATTTTATCTTAGAAGCCGATAAACAGCGAATAACTCAATGGAACTCAGTATTTAATATTAAACTCTGTATTATAACTCAGTATTATTCAGTATTTAACATCTGAGGACTTTTTATATTATCTTCAAATACGAAAAAATATGAATGACGTCTTCCCCTATTAATACAGATTTATTTATTCATTTTTTGCAATATTCTGGACATTTTCAATTTATATTGTCGATTGATAAGGCGGCTATCTGATAATCAAAATTTTAATAGTGTTAGATGCATTTAAAAGTGATCATCCAAAGCAAATTTATATTAAAACTAGAAACTATTCTATTCTTTCATATATGAGAAATGGATTTGAATTTCAAAACATTATCCTGTAAGCATGAGATACTGGACGATATTTCCACTATTTATTTGATATTCTGAATATCAACCTTATTTGATGTTTCTAACAATAATGTTGGGCATTTTGTTTTAAAAAGGAATCTGTTTGAAAAATTGAATCTCAAATACGAAAAATCAAGCTTATATATTTTGCTTCAATTTATATTTATAAATATAAAAAATAAATATAAATATAAAGGGATCCTTTAGATAATTCCTAATTAATTAGCTGTGATGATATTTTTTATAATGAATGTTAAGATTTCTTTTTAAAAAAATATACTGTTTCTTTAAAAAAATATTAATAAAAGAAAAGCAATCATTAATTAATAAAATTTTAAGATTTTCAGTGAACTTACCTATTTATAAAATATTTAATAATCACATATTTTTTTTAATTATGTAGAGCAAAAATGCAACAAAAATATAAAAAAAAATTGCAAATTTTTCTTTTTTGATTCTTAAATACAATCTCTAAAAATTTGATAGTTTTAGCTGTATAATTTCATTTATAATAAACTTTTTCCTGCAATTATCTCAATCTTTTGCTGTTTTAATTTGTTACATGTTCTTGCTGTTGGATTTTTGGTAATAAAAAATCTACGAAAATGATTTTCTGAAATTTTCACAACAAACGTTTCTTTTTTTTTTTTTCCTTTTTTTTTTTTTTTTTTTTTTTTACTAAACTGACTCTAAAATAATAAAAATATTGATAAAATCAGATCCTATTTAGTTGTTTCAAATAATGAAAAATAATTGTACGCATGATAATTTTGCTTCAAATACAAACATATTAAAAGTAGCGCATATAAATTCTACACAAAAATATTATTGAAAAATAAATTAAGCTTGAAAATTTTTAATGAGTGTAAAAATGAAATTTCAGAAAAATTCTTAAAAACTATTTACATTTCCAAATTTGTATGCATAAAGTTTGAAAATAAAATATAAATTTAAAGCAAATTTCTTTTTTTTTTTTCATCATTAATTCTATTAAATCATATTTAAAACATACCATGATAGCAAAACGTTACATTTCTGCAGATTTCGCATTTATAAAACTAGAAAGTGTATTCGTGTGCCTAGACACAAGTGATGACACTTTTCTTGGCAACACAAGTTTATTATATCTTACGGATTAAATGATCAATAACTATTTACCTATATGCAAATAAATTTTAGTTTCAAACTTCTCCAAGTTCGCACCGGAGCTCCTACGATCACACACTTTTACCGGTGTCAGCCACCAAATTTACTGTGCAATTGTTCCTTCCTCTTCACTTCATTTTCTTTCGGTCGAGAGTTCGAAACAGCTACATAATTTATGCTATGTAGAAGTTAGAATAAAATTGAAAATGAATCAGACTTAAACAAATAATAATTAAACTCAATCAAATTAAAAAATTTAAAAAATAGCATTTTAGTATAACTAATCAAATTGAAATTATCGCCCTAAACTAAAATATTTTTATTTCTCTCTTTTTATTCAGTGATTGTCAAAGTTTTTAATCTCCTTCTGATCCTTTAATTGAAACGCGAATGAGAACAATCGATGGAACTGACTAATTGGAACTCTATCTGGGGGTCGGTTGCCATTGACTCAGTGTAGCTTCCGGCTGCGAAAAGCTTTCGCCTGCTGTCACAGCGGATAATTCAACGGGAGTTTGTTGTGATTAGTCAAAATCTGCGGGGAAACTGAATCACTTAGCATCAACTGTTGTGCCTAAAGTTTTATTGACTGAACTTGTCAGTGAAACCTTGTTAAAAGATAAATCTTCCTCCGTTGACAATTAATCATTACGATTCTGAGGACGTTTTGAAATATTAAAATATCGAAATTACAGAAAATTGTTTAGACAAGAGAAAATTTTAACATTGAAATTCGTAAAATCTCTTGGGATGCGACAGGTGAGATTTTGTATTTAAAATATGACAATTCAAGTTGCGTGCTAAATACTTTTCTCTTCGAGAATTTCGACGGATAAGTCAGATAGCATTAAAGTATTCATTTTTCTGTCTGGCTAAATTAGTAATGGGAAGGTAATTTTTCAATTTCAATAAATTTATGCATTATAATTTAAATATTAAAGAAAAACGTTTTTTTTTTACCTTGGTTACAGGTATTAATTAAAAGTAATTTCCATTATTAATCTTAATTTAATTAGTTTAAGCTAAAATTATGTAATAATTTCCAGTATGCAAGAGAATTGATACAAAACAATGATTTTAGCTCCTTTGATGACTACTTCTGACAAAGAAACAATAAAAGTATGAAGTAAGTGTATGAGCACCATTTTAAGTATTATCATCAAATTTTCTGAACACTTTACAATTGCAATAATTTCTAAAGCTGTACAATTTCTATAATTATATAAAAATTACATTACACACTCATAAACAATAATACAATGTAATACACAAATGAATACAATCTACAAAATGTGTATTATTGAAATGCCTTTTCGAGAGTGTAATCAACGAGGTTGCCATTAGAAAGACTATTCGAGAGTATGAGCTGATATTGAAACATGCGTTGTTCAAAACAAAGATTTTTTTTAAAAAGTGCAAAATTGAAGTTAAAAGCTGTTTGAGTTAGATTTAATGACGCATAAACCAAATTTAGCTCCACTGTATCAAACAGATGCTAGAGCATAAAATAAGAGGAGCTGTTATCATATCAAACATGGAACTCGGAAGAGTTAGCTGTAGGATTCTGGAGCCAATAAAAGAATTTGTAATAAAAAAAGGTACATCTTATAAACAAGTCGAAACTAAGGTAATTTTAATAAATTGTTCAATATTTGTATAAAACAGAAGGAAATTACTAAAATAATATCATTAATTAATAAATACCCTGCGGTATAAGTAATAAGGAAGAAAACACTTTATTAAATTACAGGTTTATTATCAATTACGTATACAAACACAATCAATTCAACAACACTGCGAGATAAAAATTCAAACTAATTTTTCTTTAGGTTAGCTCTCGTAAATAAAATAAAAATATCGAAACAATAATATGACGTGCGCTAATATCATTTGAACTTTCTAATATTGGAGGATGAACGAATACCTACTTGAAAAAAAAAGAAACATGGTATGCGGCCTATTTTTATAAATCGCATCATTGTACAAATATTACTTACAAGCAACATTATAATAACAAATTTACTCTATATTTTCACATAAGAATCAAAAGTAATATTTACATGCTAAGAAAGTTGCAATGAATACTGGAAAAGCCTGCGTATTGTAAACTAAATACATTCTTAAATTATGCTAAAAAGTTTGCTTATTGTAAATAAATCAAAGTAATGAGAGCACTTAATGATACAGCACTGATCCTAATCTATAATAACCTTTAAAAATAGTGTGTGCGTGTGCGTGCGTGCGTGCGTAAACTCTCTGCAAGCCAGACTATTAAGCTTACATATATTAAATTTGGCCCATATATATTTAGGAATTTGAAATTGTGTTCCTCAAAGCAATATTCTTTTGAAATTTTAATTTTAATTTGTATTTATTAAATGTATAATTTTAATTTATTAAAAATTAAGCGAAATTTTGGCGTGTGTTTTTTTTTTTTTATTTATTACAATTCCTTCCAATAATATTCCTGCACAAAATAGATTTCTACTTAGCTTTAGAAATTATGTTTTTCATTGTACCAATTTATTTTTGTTGTAAAATACTTTTTTAATTTAATTAACTTTCCAAGATATGAAGTAAATTTTTCAATAATATTTACAATGTTTTGAATGAAACCCAAGCCTTTTCATTGTTTCATAAAATATTTATTCCCGTGTTGTTGTTTTTTCATTGTTAAAAGCAAAGAAATAAGAACTCTGTTTTAATATATCTGTGTGCTTTATATTTATTATTAGTAGTACAGCATGTATAGTAGTAGTAGAGCATGCTTCCGTATAAGATATACTTTTTTGCTTTTTTTAATTTCTTTTTACTTACAATGGAGGTTTAATATCATAATAAGGTTCAGTTAAAAAATTTTAAAATGTATTCATTTTTTTAAATTGTTACTCGTTTCTGTATTTTATGTATACAGATACAGATAGAAAATGAAATGAAATGTATAGTACAATGAATAGCATAAAGCTTCAGATTATATAATGGAATAGTGCTAGATTTATTTGTCGATGAAAATTTGAAATTTAAAATATTTTGTTGAGAAAATCATTAAAAACATGTGTATAAAATATTTAATTGGAATTTTTAGCATCCACTGATCCCTGTGAAACAATTGTTCGATAAAGGCGGCTAGGTTAAGAAAATAATTAAAATGCAAATTGTCAAGAAGTCTATTATAAATTGTTAACACTAAAAATAATATTAAAATCGAAATATTAAAGTTTTATTATTGGATAGTCCAATTTCAATTTTTTTTATCATCGAATAGATAGCATAACTAGTCCGTAAACATAAACAGTATTAATATTTAACGAAATTGTGTGGTTGCGCAGGATGCGCAATATTCCTGATTCTAGGCAACGAAATCACTCATTTCTATTGAACAAAAATTCATATTGTTACTCTTGGCCTTCTTAATATCAAGATCATAAAATGTTTAGAAGAACTGATAGTCTTGGTGAATTTTAGTTTGGAAAAATGGATAGTCTTTCCAAGAAATGATTGCCCTAGAATAAATGATGCATATATTGACATCATTGCCTAAGGATCAGGGAATCCAAATACAGTTTCAGAGTCGTACAAAATAGCGCTCTCCGAATATGGTACCATTCTATTAAGGTACTTATAATTTATAAAAATGGATATGAATAACGTTTTTCAGATATTGTATTTTTTATACAATGAATTCTAGTGATCAGAGAAAATCTTGTTCTCATGTAACTCATCTCTTTTAATTTTAAAACGAATGAATTGTTAAAATTAAGACAACAGCAAAAATAAAATTTGTTGAAACATAATTTTATTCAATCTAAATTTATGTTTAGAAATATTTTTGAATCTTATTCCATCTTTAAAAAAAGATTACAAAACCCAGAATTTTTCTTTACTTGTTTATAAAATCGCTGATACCTGATTATCTAACACTGATTTCTTTTTGTTTACTTATATTTAATTTTGTATAAAACTTTGAAATAGAATTTTTTCGATATTTTGAACTATCTATATTCATTATTATATTTAATATTCTAAAACTAAAAATTTCTGAATTTTTAAAACAGTTCGTTCTTTCAAAATTTCATGATATTTTGTTCGATTACAAATTTATAATTGAAATAAATGAAGTAATGCATTTTCTACAAAGTTAAACTCTAAGTCATTTGCATAAATCTATTTACAGAATGAATAATTCTGAATATTAGAAAAAACTCGAATGGAAGTTAGTTAACTTCATTTCTATATTATTTTTAAAATTCTGTTCATGTAAGAAAAATGACATTTTAATTCTTTAAACGTGTTTTTTTAGAATTTTCCATTGGAAGATTTCTAAAACTTTTCGTTGCCTCTTCAGAGCAGGATAAGTTTATTATTCCCTCTAAAGTATTTAATTTACAGCTGAGAAAGTATAACAAAAAAAATTAAAGTATGTCTATTTCATGAATGACATTAATTCACCTTTTCATTTTGAATTTACAAAATATATTCAACATATCAAAACTTCAGATGCTCTTATTTATTTCCAAATATTTTTATTAATTACTAGTTGTCTTTGACGACCAGCTGGGTTCTGATTATATTTAATTTCAATTTAATGGCTTAATCCATCAAATATTCAGACATTAAAATTGAGTCATTTTAATTGGGAAAAGGCAAAAATTCCGTTTAATTCTTAATTAACTAAAATTCTAACTAATATTTCAAAACACTTTCTTCGAGATATTCATCTATACCAATCAAGACATATATGTGCCAAATTTGGTATTTGCGGGCAAGGCGATCTGGCCTGCAGAGCACCACCACATACACTCATGTTTATTATTAGCAAAGTTTAATTAATAGTAAAATACAACTATTCCAATACATTATAATAATATATAAATATTATAAATCAGTTTTAGATATATCTTACTAATCTGAAATTTGCATTCAAAATCTGTATCTTCAAAAAAAATAATTTACATTTGATAAGCATAGTAGCTAACAAATGAAATTTAAAGTACAGTATTTCGATATAAAAAACTAAGAGTAGGTACTATTTTAATGAATTAATATTTTTATATCTACATTGAATTAAATTTATCATGCAGTAAATAAATATAAGTATAGTTATTAACTCACAACTTTGGAGTTAAGTTTCCATTTATATTTAGCATCTCGAGCAGGTTCAAATACGTTCAAAAGGAGTAAACCTTTGACTATGTAACAGTAAAATAATGTTTTTAAATAGCATGCTAATATCCTCTAGTGAACAATTGGTTCGCCAGGAATATAAGTTACATTTAATTTCAATGAAACTGCTTAGATATAATTACACGTCTATGATTAACTCAAATTTTCAGACATTAAAACGTTGTTATTTTAATAATCTTACATGTATTCTATGCATTGTGTATAAGAACTTTTCTAATGAGGACTACTTTCCTGATATCATAATACTATTGTAAAAACGAATGTATGGATTATTTGCCTTCTAAATTTCATGATATTGTAACTTCATTTGATTTATTCGTCTTGCAAACTACCCGGATATTAAGCAGAATCCTTCTTCTTCAGCTTTCGAAAATAGAAGAAAATCACGTAATTAAATATTTGATGAAACAATAAAAACGGTTTGGAGTTCAGGGTTTCTACTGTTGGAAATTAGTCGAAAAAATTTCAGGGGCCAAAATTTAGAAGACACTAGCACGATGGTTGAATTGATGCCATTAAAAAGGCAATTTTACATGATTTAAAATTCATCTTTGTGTAATTATAATTTCGCAATAATAATTTATTTTAGTAATATGAAAAAGGCCAAATGCAGCATAATTTTTTATTAACCAAAATTCTAAATAATTTTTTTTAAATTCTTCCGAAGTGCAAGATATATATTTGCCAAATTTGGTAACTCTAAGTCAAACAGTTAGGCCTATAAAGTGCCAACGCACATACACACGTTCATTTTTATTATTAGTGGAGATGATAGTTTATAAGTAATATATTTAAACACATTAGAACGATTAGAATAAAATAAGATTGTTAAATCAATCCATAATTTAAGTTCACGAAACTATATCCATAATACGTCCATTTAATTTTAAGAGCACGAAAGATTTAAAAAAACTAATTTAAATCTTTTAAGTACTTAAGTAAGTGAGCTACAAAAATGCCTTTCCAAGATAAAGCTATCAAAAGAATATGGCATGGTAATTGTATTATTATTCAAAGAAATAAAACAACCCAAAGAAAGAAGGTTATTTTATTTCTTGATTATATTATTCTCCTCTTATATAAATTTTAATCAAACTGAAAGAAATTCGACATTTATCGGAAATTCCGCTTTTTCAAATTAATAAAACATCACTTGTTCGAGCTGCATTTGACTCCAAAATACGTTCGTGGCTTGCATTATTTCCATCTGCATGAAAAATATTCGTGCCCTTCCTAAAATATTCAAGCACAATCTCTAAAAGATTTCGTCGAAAACTTTTTCCATCAGACGAATTTTTTTTTCGTCTGCTTAAAGGAGAGTGATGAGGAAAGAATGATTCTAGGTTATGTTTTACGAGTCTTTTTCTGGAATGAACCCGTAATATACGGGTCCCGCGAGAGGTCGGGTTCGAGATGAATTCGACCTCGGAGTCGTATTCACCAACCGCCATTTTTTTTTTTATCCTACTCTCCTTCTTCTAGAATGCAATGTTCTACAGCTTGAGAATGAACAGCTTTTCTCCTTTACAAAGAAAGAGAATGGATGCCTTAAAGAAGAATTCCGTGATCTCTTCTCTCCCAACGTTTTGTCTGTAACCGTAACGGTTCATCTCTTTTTCGTATTTTTCACGATAATGCGAAGGGACCCAACAGTTTGGAAGGACGGGCATCAATAATATTCTGTCACGTTGAAACAGATGCGGAAGTTTTTCGAACCGAATGTTCATCAATTTCTTTTGCGGAACATTCGAAAGTACTGTCGAATTTCGAATTATGTGCTGGAGTGAATTATTCAGGTTGTCAAAATGAGTATGGTCATTTTAAATTACCTAAAAGCACTTTGGAGATTAATTCGGGAGAATGAATAGTTGTCGATCTGATTTGAGAGAGAGGTTTAAAACATTAAATCTAGAAAACATGAAATAAAAATATATTTCATATAATAGCTATTTAAAACTTAATCATCTTAAAACATTAAACCATCAAAATTAAATGGCTTTTTTCTTCAGAATAGATTAATATATCCACATTTAAATTTTAATTTTAATTTATTCCATAATAATGCATATGGAATAAATAAAAAAAATTATTCGGATAAAAACACATATATATGAAGACTGATCTGAAGAAATAATACGGATTTCGAAAAAAACTATAAATTTCTATTCAAGGCATAAAATGTTCATTTATTTATTCATTTTGGTATAATGTAAATAAAGTGTAGATTTAACATTAATTATACACATTCACTACTACAAAATTAGACGATATTATAAAGTATACAATAAAATATACAGCTCTGAAAGAAATATATGAATAGTTCACGGTATCTATCAAATGCTTTGTAAAAAGAAATGAGCGTGCGTAATGCCATCTATCGCTTTACCATGGTATAAATAATACAAGTGTCTGAAGTATCCTCATATTACTTCAAACAATGTTCCTTTTATTTATTGTCGCCAAAATTTCAAGAATAATGATCGGAAATTTAAACAATATTTGACTTTAATTTAAATTCTTTCGGATGCATAAAGACACAAAATTAGACTGTTTTAAAAATATCGCAAACGAATTTCAAGGATTTAGGAAGCCCTCAGACAATAGTCTTCTTTGCCTATTCAATACTCCGGAACCTGAAAATATTTCCACAAACGAACATGCTATCATGATATAAATAGAAAGAGCAACAAGAAATTTTATTCTGAAATTTATGATGCATCTTACAGACAAGAAACGAATTTCAAGGACTTAGGAGCGCTTAGACTATAACCTACTTGGCCTATTCAATACTCCTCGACCTGGAAATCTTCCCACAAACGGGCATGTTATCATGATATAAGTCAAAAGCGCAACAAGAAATTTCATTCTGGAACTTATGGTGCACCTTACAGACAGAAAACGAATTTAAAGTATTTAGGAGTCCTTAGATAATAGTCTTCTTTGCTTTTTCAATACTCTGGGGCCTGGAATTATTCCCACAAATGGGCATGTTAACATGATACAAATTGAAAGCGTAATACGAAATTTTATTCTAAAATTTATGATGCATCTTACAGACAGAAAACGCAGTGATGCAATTCCTCAGCGTTAGATAACACACAGATTTTAAGAGGCATAATTACTATATTGTCATGTGACAATGATGGCACATGCTTCACAGTTAAAGGACATGAATTGTCTGTTTTTATTTTCAATGATTTAAGTACCTACGTCTATTGCTATATCGAAAACTACATATACATATTTGAGATTTCTGAACATTTCTGATTTAAAGCATATACTATAATTTCAATTAAATGATGAATTTTGGTACAGCATATGCATGTTTGAGATGCTTGAACATATCTTACTTCAGCGTATACTGCAATGACGATAGGAATGATGAAGTTTAGTTAAGATAAACTATCTTCAAGCTCGTTTTACTTTAATAAACGATTTAATTTTTTAAATAAATATTTAATATGGATTTTATTTAACTAGGAGTGTATGTGTGTGTGTTTTTTATTAAATATATTTCAATTTATTTAAGGGGAGGGATTTCGAGAACAAAAATAATCTTGATTGTGTTTCTAAATTAAAGTGCGTCTCAAAAGTATATGGACATGCGATTTTTTGAAGTAATCGTTGAAAGAATAAAGCAATGATCACGAAAAAAATAATTAGTATATGGAATCATAAAATACGTATATTACATTACAGAAATATTATACTTGTATCACAGATTGTGTGTAAAAAAATAAAATTCAAAATATGATGTCCCAAAAATATATATGGATAGTGAAAAAAAAATCGCTTTTATTTCTTTTGTACCAAAAAATTTGCATATTCTGCGGTAACAACTGACGTAACAACATCGGAGTATAAAATCGCAGCTCGTTCTTCAATTCTCGAGTAGTTGAAAAATGCCTCGCAACGTTCCATTCTCCGCTGCTGATATAGCTAAAATTTGGCGTTTAAAAGCTCAAAATGTTAAAGTTTCGGATATTGTTAAACAAATGAAGCGTAGTATATCTGGAATTTATGAAATTTTGTCGAAAGATGCAAATTCTATTGTAAAAAAGCGTTAAGGAAGACCAAGAAAAACAAGACAGAGAGATTTTGGGCGCAGTTTCAACCCAGAAGTCTATTCATGAAATTACAAGGACTTTAGCGTTTCCAATTTCAATATTTACTGTTCATCGTCGCATACAGTCAAGCAAATTTCATAGATTTCGCAGAATGCGTCGGACACCTATGCTGAAATTGCACCACAGAAAAGAACGCGTCCTTTGGGTTAAAAAGTACATGCATTGGACGGATGAAGGGTTAAATGTTTTCTTCAGTGACGAAAAAAAAATTTAGATGGCCCTGATGGCTGGGCATACAACTGGCATGATTTACGACGAGAACCTCGTGAGTTCTTTAGTCGACAACAAGGAGGGGGTTCTCTCCTGGTGTGGGGCGCGTTCTGCTTCAACGGAACAACCGATATTGCTTTTCTTGATGGTCGACAGACCTCTGAAGATTATCAAAATGTCCTCAAAAGCAATCTACTTCCAATTGGAAATATCCTAGGAGGGAAAAACTGGAAATTCCAACAGGATAATGCGTCGATTCACACCTCGCATTCAACAACAGCTTGGTTTACTCAGAATCCAGTGACTGTTATAGATTGGCCAGCTATTAGCCCAGACCTGAATCCCATGGAAAACCTTTGGGGAGTACTTGCACGGGATGTATATGCCCATGGTCGTCAGTTCTCGACTATTCAGGATTGAAAGCAACAAGTAGAGCAGAGTTAGTTCTTTGTAGAACCGCACTTTCTGCAAAATTTAGTTCGAAGCATGCCTGATAGGATTTTCAATATAATTAAAAGCAATGGATCCAAAATTTGAATTTAAATGCAAAATATTTGAAAAGTCCATATATTTTTGGGACAGGCAATTTTTATTATTATTTTTTACACATATTCTATAAAAACTATACTGTATTTCTTTGTTGTAATAAACTTATATTAGGATTACAGATGCTTATTATTTTTTTCATGATAATTGCGTTAGTTTTTGAACTGCTACTTCAAAAATTCGCCTGTCCATATACTTTTGAGACGCACTTTATTTCTTCAAAATTATCATTTTTCACGATTTGAAGTACAGCATTTCCTAAATTTCATTCACAAGACTGAGAAAAAAACCAAAGGTAATTTAATATTTTAAAATTATTATTTAAACTACAAAATGACTTCAAAATTAAATATAACAAACTATTTGTGGAAATGTCTTCCAAGAATTAGAAAATATAATTCTATTATTTTAACTACTTCATATCGTTTCCGAAAGCATGAAACTATTTTTAAACTCAAAACAACTATTTCTTGTCTTGCATTGCATTTTTCGACATTTTATTCGTGCAACTCTTCTGTAAAAAGTACATAAAAAGTGAATGTACAGCCTGAATTCGTAAGCAGTGATGAACAACATCCTATAATACTACACAACTCGTAAATGAAGGCAAGTTTTAATATGTACGCATACTTCTGTTTCTTTTAGAACAAGTAAAATTTGCATGAAGTTTTTCCAAAACAACATCAGGAAATAAAAGTGAGTGTCGAAAAAAAATTTAGTCTAAACCACTGTTGTAAAAATTTAAAACAAAACTGAAGTACTCTTCTATGCACAAAAAGAAAAAGAAAAAGACAGAAAGAAATATTTTGGGAAAACTCTAAACTTTTCTAGCAAACTAAGGACACATATTCCGAATATTTCTGACAAAACCCAGCGTTTCCATCTTTCTTCCATTTTTTCTTGTTTGTTAGCAGAAAACAAACCCTCAAAATACAAAAGTGAATGCAAAATATTTTCTTGATAAAGAAGCTACTGTTTGTTTTTAAAATGCGGTGTTTTCAGCTACAGTATTATTCATGTCTGGATACAAGTCTACATTCTTTTGTATTAAATACCATTCTTAGTTTATGTAAAGAATGAAACAATTTTAAACGATATGCAGCGAAAAAGCATTCATTTTCGAAATATTTTTCCTTTCTGAAACATGCCTCACATTTAGTACTTTCTTTAGCCTTCAGAAAGCACTTAGACATTAAGACAAAGGCCGGGATTGCCTGGTTGGTAGGGTGTTTGATTCGCGTCCATTGGGTTGCGAACTCGACCCCGCCGGCCGAAGACTCTCTGTGTGGGGGGCGGCTGGCGCACGTATAAATGCGTAGTGATCACAAAATCCTCCATGTCGAGAGTAATACCACTGAGGGTACTGAATCAGGGGTGATTGTTCTCTGGTTCAGGTCTAAATTACGATATGTTGATGAGTGAATGAAATGCATGGATGAAGTCCCTCCCGTAAAAAGGGTTGTGACGTGTGTGTAGCTAAGTCGTACTCTTGGCCCTAGATGGCGCTACTGACTTCTAAAGTTAGCGGGATTGTCTATGACAAGTGCCATTAGAAACAACAACAACATTAAGACATGAACTCAGATTTATATAACAGCTTATTACACAGACTAGTATAGAATTCTGTATATTATGCTATATTAAACTATTTTTAAATTAAGAGCAAAACAATTTTAGATAATAAATTGCAGAAATAAGACTACATTTTCGAAATATCCTACTTTTCTTATCTGAAATATGTAGCACGTATATTTGTTTTAGTGTGTGATAAACTTTCGAAAGAATATATCAATAACCATCTATCATATATATCAAAGAATATGTCATATTCTTATATAACATCTTATATATCATATAAGAAAGAATACATCAAAACTGTCACTATCTATATAATCAATACTTATCTATATGAATTTAAATTCTAATTTATTATTCATTACTAGTAAAATTGAAACACTGGTTTTGAGCAATATTACTCCAGCGGTGATTCTTTCTACGTATCTCCAACAAATAGATTTTTTCCCCTTGGTGGGTGTGTTAGTTAACTACAAGTTTACTATTTGTAAAATTGATTATCGTAAGTTGCTGTATTACAGTTATTACATAATACGCTCTGCGTGTGGAACTTTTGTATTCAGAAATGGTGGGCAATTTTATATTCGTTGACTGTGTGAAAATTGTTGAAATTTGATTAATGATTTCAAATTGTTTAGATTAATGTAACTCTTGAAAAATTTATAAATGCTATTCCAGATAGTATTGGCAATAGTTCTCACTAGGGAACTACATTGTGCTTAAAAGCACTCTAAACTGGCTTTTTTCTTTAGCATTTAAACACTTCTGCGGATATCAAAAGAAACATTCTAAAAAAGTTCGGAAAGTATGAATTTCAAACTTGATGCATGCCTTGTAAGAAAAGACAATCACATTCAATATATGTAAGGCTGTCTTTCATAAGACCTGAATATTTTATTTCTTGAAGTATATTTCTTTTAAATATGTACGAAGTGTATTTATTGGAAAGAAAGATGTGTCATGTAAAAGTATTGAAAAGATTTAAAAAGTACTGATTACATAATAAAACTTTGAAATTAAGGTGTTTATTTTTATTCAAATTAATTCCTACTACTAGACTATAATAACGTTCTCGTATATTTTCTTACATTTTGCCTAATCATGATTCATTTCAGTAACAGGATAAAACCAACAATGATTAAGATTGATTACAGTAATATCTTTATATATCATAGAAAATTTATAATTTTAAAAGTTATATTTTCTGAGACATGTACATAAATTGTTGCATGCAATTTGGTCATAATCGTATATTTTGCCTAATCATGATTCATTTCAGTAACAGGATAAAACTTACAATGATTAAGATTGATTACAGTAATATCTTTATACATCATAGAAAATTTATATTTTTAAAAATTATATTTTCTCAGACATGTACATAAATTGTTGCATACAATTTGGTCATAATCGTCTTTAAATTAAAGTAAAGAAATTTTTCTAACGTATTTTGCATGCTATGGTGAATAAAGTAGAATAAATTTATCTCATGGAGCAAACCAATTAGCTTCAAGGATGTTGTAAGAGATGTAATCAATCATGGAAAGATGAATTCAGAGTAAATGTAGAACTGAAAATAAAATTTCGAAATCTCAGCACTGACAGAAGGCATTAAATCAAAATACTATCGTCAAACTGATCAAAACTTGTTAGTTTTAATAAGAGTGTACATCCAATAAACCTCTTAAAATACTCAGACATATGCATGTTTTAGCAATAAATATGAAGCTTTCAGTTAATACTAGTACTTAACGGAAGAATAATTCAAAACTCACCCGAGGTAGTGATATTTACAACTTCCTCATTAAAAATTGCTGATGCACCTTGTTAGCTTTTGATTTCACATAATTAAGAATTACAGAAATTTAAGTAGCGTAAAGCAGTTGGAAGCATTTGAATTACAGTATACCTAAAATGTGAGTATAGAGTAAGGGAATATTCAAGAAAGGAAATAATCTTTAAGTGACACTTCAACCTTTCATTTCGTAAGAAGTTATCCATTTACTAGTTGCTGAAGTATATGGAAAGGATAACATTTTATATTATCGTAAAAGCAACATTATATAATTAGATATATTAATGATTAATAAATTATACTATAAATATATTAATAATCAGTTAATTTCAAAGATGCTTGATCAATACTTTGAGATCTTTCGTTATGATATAATACTTTATGCATGTAATAATTAAAAAAATTATCTGTATTAAAATACAAGTCTTTCTTGATTTTAAAAAAATTATTCAAAAATGCTATTCTAATTTGGTATGTGATTTTTTACATTATAAAGACGTTTATAAAGTCTTTAATAAAACCAGTCACGCCAGTAAATTTTAAAAGGGCACTTTTAGAAGCTCGAAGAATATCAAGGCGTATTTCAGTTCTCGTCAATTATTGTCCGGCGTTTCGACTATCACACTTGACACAACATCTGTGATCCTAATTTTCAGTGTATAAATATCTTTGGCAACTGACATTACAAACACTTTGCACTTTAGATAACTCCAAAATTGGCATTGAAAAGTAGTGGCTGATTTGAAATCATGCTACCAAAGAACACACTGAACGTTTTCCTTCATTGATGCCATTTTGATAAAAATGGAGTGTAAAATCATTATTTCTACATTAATTGCACAATCTGTTAGGCTAAAAATTTTAAGAATACGATTATTCCATTGTAAAAATTTTACAGTGTTATATTCAGTTGTTCTTTTCTGATAATTCTTATAATGCATATGGGGGAATACTTAGAGACCAACCTGTATTTTATGGAAAATTTTTATTTGACACCACAAGTGAGAAAGGCATTGCTTGTCTTTTCTTGTCAAATCTCATGGGAAAGAGGATAATTAACATTGTTATATGAGATTCA
Organism: Argiope bruennichi; assembly: GCF_947563725.1. NCBI lineage: Eukaryota > Metazoa > Arthropoda > Arachnida > Araneae > Araneidae > Argiope > Argiope bruennichi. The sequence continues at coordinate 105,675,533 of NC_079152.1, forward strand.
AATCAAATTCCAAAAAAAAAATTAATTCAATTATTCAATTTCATCATTTTAATTTTTATACTTTAATTTTATAAAAAATTGCAAATTAAATATATTGAATATTATATAAATACAATAATTTTTACATTTCATTAAATGCTATATTGCATTTTACGCCTTTAGATTTGATAAAAATACACCATCAGAAAAATTCAAAAGATTGCAGGAAAATTAAGGAATTCGGAAACATTTCTGAAATTTCTATAACGTTCTAACCTCACATATTTATTCCTTGAGAATCTCTATATTCGATGGGTTGGTTGAAGATTTTATTTCAACATTTTTTGTTAGATTAGTAACTAAATTTAATAGTAAACGGTACATGTATTAAGTTATTTCAATGGTCCGTTCCCACCCAACATGAGTTAAGTAATGTAAAGATTATTTAATCTTTGCTAAAAAAAATTAATTGAAAAGCGTTTAAAGCTTTTTAATTTATCATTAAAACATCTGTGTACCAAATTACATAAAAATCGTTGCAGCCAATCTTAAAAACCTCGAATATCTAGAGTAGTGTTCATGCTAAGAAATTAGCTACAGATTGTATAGAAGATATAAAAGATTTCATCACAAATTATTTAGAAGGTTATTCCGCATATTTTTAGTTGCATGTGAACAGAATTTTATATGAATTAGTCCATTTATTTATGAAAAGAATTCATCCCCAGACTATACAGAAGGTTCATTTAGCTCTAGAATTCGTCTAGATAAATAAGAAGCATGTACGTCAAATTTGATCAAAAATTTTCCAGGATTTTCTACCCATACTGGAACAAATATACATCCACAAATTGATTTTTATTTTCATACATGTATTTTGCTGAAACAATAAAGCCATGAATTCTACATTATTTTCCTTTTCATTTACTTTAATTTTACACTTTTAGGCAGAAATATTTTGATAGCAATCTCAGCCTTGAGATTAGAAGATTACAAGTATCATCTCAGATTTAAACTCTGAACTACACATAATTTTGATACTTGAGTTTCATCTTGATGTTACACGGAAAATCATAGAGTTTACTGCTTCCAGGGGTTCAGGTCGAAATTATGCGATTAATTTCAAATTTTCTTTTTGTAACTTCAATGCTGAGCATGAATTTAAGAAATATTTCAGTTTGTTTCAATTAATTTTGTTTAAAATACACACATATGTTCTCCATTTCATGCTTCATTGTGTAAAATGTTTTTTTACATATTTTGAAAGCGAAAAAAAAATTATTTCAAAATTTTTCAAAGCGTTAGGATTTTTTTTAATTCTAATATCAAGGGATTTTGAATAGGAAATACGTTTTTACAATTCTTAAAGCAAATAACTGTATGAAATATTTTTCCGTGTTTATAATCCTCAACACCCACAAAATTAAAAACTTTTCTTTTGAATATGATGCATTTAATCTTCAATTATTTTCTGTTCCACAAAAGAAACATTCAATGGATTTTATTTCTTCGAAATCAACTTTAAAAATACCACGTGATAACAGACTGAAAGAAAAGAGGACAATTCTGAGATTTAATATCTGTTCCCAACTCCAGAAAATGGTCGCCTTGGGGCAAAACCATTTTGTATAGTTCATATGTTGCTGATTTTGTCTAGGATGTTTTTTAATCTTCAGGAAACCTTGCGTAAACTCCCTTTTTCCTGCTTTCCGAAAGGATTATTTTTTATGCCATGTCAGCTGCTCTCGACGGCAAAAAACTTTTTTTGGGAAAAAAAATAATAAATGCGAAGCAGTTGACCAATCTCTTTTGAGATATTTTATATTTTTACTTTTATTTCATCCCTTTGCCTTTTACGGTGTTCCGAATTCTCCAAAACTGGGGAAGGGGAAGAGGAAAAAAAAAGAGTGCTCGCGAAGCAAAAGATGAAAAAAAGAACCCGCAGCCCAATTTCTGTACTTCCAATGCGGGTGGTTAACAACTTGAACAACAAGACTATTATATGTTTTGTTTGAAGTGGAAAAAAAATGGTGAATTAAGAAATACGTCAAGCAGTAAGAAAATAGGATCATGGTTTGTAGTTAGCCCTTGAATGAATCGATAGTTAATACGAGATAAAGAATGAGAATGAAATATGCTTTTTTTTTTAAATTTAAATTGTTAGTTAAACATTAAAAAAAATTTCTTGCTCTTCCATCTGTTATATACATTTTTTTTAATTTCGAATATCGTGATTAGCGAACAAAGTGGGCGTAATTCAAAAGGTTGTTAAAATACATTTGTTACTTGAGACTTAATAGAGATTTTTATTTGTTGTGAATATCATAAAAATTATGTAAGAGAATTTGATTTAGAATTCAAGTAAAAGATTATTTTAAACTGTGATTTAAAAATGTCTATAGGCATTTGAAGAATCTATAATAAATGATATTTTAAAATATATTTTTATCAGTTCCGCTAATAGCAATGCAGTAAGAAAAAATATTACGAAATATGGCAATGTGTCTTCCATAACAATTAGGCAAGAAAGAATTTCGAAATATGCTAATATGTCTTACATAACAATGCGGCAAGAAAAAATTTACGAAATATGCTAATATATCTTTCAATTTGATGTAATGAAAACGTTTCTAATCTCTGTGCAACTGAGAATGCTAACTATTTATTAATTTCTTTTATAACTTTCAAATTCTTTTTTTTTCATGGTAATATAAAATAATAAGAACAGAAAATTTAAATAATCCGTTAAAATATAACGGTTAGGAATTCTGTCGATTTCCATGGCAAAACTCAAGATTTAATTTCTGTTCCATTGAGATTTCATCAATGAATGCTAATAATAAGCATGTCAAAAAAAAGAAGAAAAAAAAAAAGAAATGCATCTTGTTATTTTAAAATGCCATCTCTGAAAGCGAAAAATAAAATATATCAATTAATCTTCAACATATAATATTTAATAATGTGCATCATTTTCTTCTGGTACAAGAACACCATTTTAATAACACGAAATAAATTGCTTAGTTTTTGACTTCCTTTTGATTTCGTCACTTTTAAATTGCATCTATGTGATTTTTATTTGCCTGTTTGTTTTTACTTATGTCTGTTATTTAATATTTTTTCCTTAGTAATCAATTTTTTTAAAATTAAATGCATCCAAAAATGGAATTAAAGTTTTAAAAAAAACTTTCTTAGGAACCGCACATTTACAAGCTGATAATATTTTTCAGCATTCAAAGACGGCTGATATTAAATATGAGACAGGAACTGATGCACAGTAGCTTTCTAAGTATAGAATCATCCTAAACACCCTTGGTTAACATTGTTTCAAATTTAAGAAACATTCTTATTTTTAAACGCAAAATGAAGCATAAACTGAAAAAAAAATTCAAAACAATATAATGAAATAAAGCGTAACGATTTCTCTTTCCAAATACAATACCTATACATTGTTACATTTTTGAAACTTATTAAATATATTTGACTTTTCCCTTTCACAATAATTTTGTGTGTGTAATATATTAGAATCATTGTTATTCTCCAAAGTTGTTTTTTTTTCAAATTTAATGCATTCCCCCAGCTACTTGATTCAAAATCTATTCTTTGCTTACATAAATATTAAAAATTGTATTGCAGTATATATTAAATGATATTGTGTAGTAAATAATATATTTTGTCTTTAATATATAAACAAATAATCTATTCGTTTATTTCAATATTACATTATTTCATTGCATTCAGTAGAATTTTAATAATAATTATTAACTATCTTTTTATGAGAATAGTTTAATTATTTACATTTATATAATTTTAAATTATATAAATTGGATTTCACCACATTTGCTATTAGAATATTAACAATTGATGAATTAATATTACTATATAAATAATTAAAATGAATGAAGTATTTGACAAATGCAATTAAAATATTCATTGTTATGATTACAGTTATACTTGAAACGTAAAATTTTTATGATATTTTTATATATTCATTCATTTATTTATTCTGCCCATGCTTTCCAAAATTATTTTCCTTCGCGTTAATAATTATAATAATTATAAGCGCATACTTTGTAGAAAAATAGACTTGCAAGCATATAAGAATCTAATTTATAAGAAATATATACAAAAACTAGAAAAGCTGCCTCAAATACTAAACTTCAAAATAGTAGTATTTTCTTCAGAAATTAAAGTTTATATTAAGAGAGTGGTGTTCAGTATGTTTTTAAACTGAATTGAAGGTTGTTAGAATTTTTGAATTCCACCTTAATAAAAACTCAACTATAGGCATTTTGAACTAAGAAGAAAGAAACAGTGTCGTATTAATCGTATTCCTTTTTTACTTACAATTTTTAATTCACACACATTATAAATACAATAGCTTAATTGTATGATGACGAATGGGATGATTCAAACATTTTGTACACCACTGAGGTGGGCATCTTAAGATGAGGATGAGAAGCTACCATAGATATGTAAAAGACAACAAGTTATCCATTTCTTTTGGTACCCAATAATAATGCTACAGCTGGTTAGTTGTCCCACTGCCGATGACGACATTTATCTTCCTGTGAAGGCGTTATACTTAAAATATTTGTAATTTGGAATACTTCTAAGATTCTTACAACTCAAAAACATTATCCTGATAATTAAAAGTTAAAATTATTTTTAGTTTAAAACATAGACTACAATAAAAACTATATTCATAAAGAGAAAAACGGAAATGGTTAATACAGTGTTCCGAAATTTCACTGAAAAAGGTATGAAGCCATTGTAATGGAACTAAAGTTCGGAAAGCATTTATTCTATAAGGAATTTAAACACAGAAATAGGTGCGAGTGGCGAATATTAGAGAAAATAAAGCATAATTTTGTACTGCTCAAAGTGGGACTGGAAGACATTGCTGTAAAAATTGACAGCAACAAATGAAGAAATTGTGCACCTGTTAGCAAGGCAACAAGAACTCTGGCAAACAGTTTTTCCCATTGCTTCAAGACTCAGGTGCCACTAGAAACAGAACTCCAATGCATGTTTTTCTAATATAACTTCAAAATATAATTCAGTATAAAAAATGATTTTCATGTCATTTTTAAAGTTCAAAAAATTCTTTTTAATGATATAAATTTTGTTTGCCGACAATTTCTTTTCTTATTTTAATCCATTATTAAAAAATATTTCAAGTGTATTTCAGCAACAATACATTTCATTGTTAAAGTGAAATTCGAAACGTCTTCATTATTATTACTAATATCTCTTCTCGTTTATTTTCCGTTGTTGCTAATAAAAATTTGAAAATTCAGCTGTTTTAAGATTCCGAGAAATTTCAGTTTAAGGTATGTTTTGAATAAAAGTTTTAAAATTTAATTTTAGAACTAAGCAGCGGCGAAAAGTTTTTAAAGCTCGCTCATTTTTAAATATTGTTGTTAAATATTGTCATATGTTGTAATAGGATTGTATAAAGAAATAAAAAATTAGGGAAACACATAGCACAATGAAAAGAATGGCATAAGGCTTCTAAAATAGTACCAATTACATATCTATCCAAATTTGAAGATTAAAAATATTTTGCTGAGAAAACCATTATGATATGATTAGACAAAATAGTTAATAGGAATTCTTATTGAAAGGCGACTAGTATGTATATAAAAGAATTCCGTGGAATTCAGATGAACCTGTTAGTGGAATTCCAGATCAAAATTTATATAACATCATTTGAATGTGGGATCTTTTTTGTTTAAATTTTACCATATATTATATTAAAATTTATTTATTTTTTATTCGTACATTTTGTTTCTCCCAAAATATTTTCCTAAATTAATAATATAAGGTCAACTCAATTCCTATTTTACGAAAAATAAGCACTTGATTTAATTCAATTAATTTCGATTAATATTCAGTTGTTTTTTTTTAATTTAAAATAGTAATTTAAAAGAAAGAAAAAAATCAAAAAGATAAAATGAATTTTTTATTTTTATCAATTTTAAATATCTCGATTCATATCTCGACTAAAGATGCTACAAATATTAAAGAAAAGAAGCAAGCTTAAACACACAGATTTACTTACCACTGGATAATGCAGCAAAAAATTATTTCAAACTTTAATTTACTTATTTCGCTTTTAACTATGACGATATTTATCGATAAATCTAAAAAGCACTCACTGTAATAATATCTTTTTCTCCTATCGTCTCAATTGATTTTCATTTTATTCCATCTTATAAATTTGTTTTTGAAAAATCATTTTGAGATAAAACTTTTTGTTTATCATCATGGTTTGTAAACTCACATTATTTATTAATCCGGGTATAAATTGAGGCTGAAAGCATTTTCATTGAGAATATTTGGATCCTTTGAAGTGAATGAGGAAAATCAAACGATAAATATAATCATCTGCATTTTAAAAGGAAAAGTAAAATTTTAAATATTTTCTTCTATTAAAGAAACAGAAATCGTCTCTGAAAAAAAAGTTCAAAGATAAAATTATTTTTATATAAAAGTCAGGAGCTAAAATCTCGCTGATGTATTTTTTTATTCGTTTGCATTTATATAAATGATTTCAAAATAAAAAATATGTATATTTTCTTTAACCAAATGTTAGGATTTTCATAAAATAGTCGTATAATGTAGTGTCACCATATGGCAACTCATATATAACTTTCCATTATCTTCGATATTACATACTTTTACCCACTACAAAATACTGAAAGGCTTGAAAATAATACTGTAAGGATTTGAATTATTTCTATCAACGTTTCGTGCTGTAATAATTTTGTCACGATTACCAAATTTTGGTAAAAAAATCAATTATATTTACTCGTATGAGCATAAGTAAAAGTGTGCTTTTAAAAATATATGTATTTACTTTCAGTTTAGAATTGGTGAATTTTTCTCTTTTTTTAATTTTATTTTACATTTTATTTTATTCTATTTCAATTTTGTGAAACCAAACAATTTCTTTTAATTCTTCTTTTTATCAGCGAGAGATATTTTTATGCAGTATTCTACCCACTGCATTCATTTCTTCGACTAATAAAATCGTTTGATAAAAATACTATCATAGATCATTTCTAAGTATAAATGTATTGATTTATTTTAGTTGAGATTTTTTTAGTTTTTGATTGATTTTTTTTCTACACCAGCTCCTTTCTTATTTTTGCTAGATAATTTAAAATAACACATAAGTTGATTATAATTTTTTTTTCATAATTAAGTAAGCGGCAAATTTGATTGTAAAATATATTTGATATATTTGTCAAATAAGCAGAGGAAGATATAATCGTTTTGTCCACATAGTAAATTAGATATCAGGACAGAATGAGAATTATAACTACAATACCGTGATTTAAATAAATTAAATAAAATTTTGGATAAGAATATAAATATTTATTTCGGATATACCTGTTCCTATTGAAATAATGCTCAATAATTTATAAGATCCACATCCACAATATCTCAGTTACTACTTCAAAAACATACTATTTCCTTTTATACTTTATTCTTTAGAGTTTTCTACTTGAATTTCAATGAGATCGCCTAATACCTAATAATCCTTAATGCAGTGCAAAATTATACGAACATCAGAGAGCTGATTTTATAATGAAGCTTAACGTGTAACATCATCAAAGCAGTGAAGCATAAATTAGATTAATTCACATAATAAGGTTGAAGCGAGCACCTTCTGAAATTCATACAGGTGGAGGTTTCTGTGCCGAAGTTTTCGATGTGTAGAAAATTTATGCCCGAATCTCTTAGTGTATTTAAAGAGCACTTTTATAAAGAAACTTCAGCATAATAAGGATGGAAAAGGATCATTATATTAGTTGCTTTCATCTTTTCCTCGGCGATTAGATTGATAATGTTCATTAAGAGTAATTTGGGAAATGATAAATAATATATTTAATGTGTTTTCGTCATATTTCGTACAAGCGAAGATGTTTTACGTACTAGTTTTGAAATAAACCTTGTGTCACGTTCTAAATCAATTACAAATTATAGAATTTTAAATAAGGATTAATGTGAAAAAAAGGTATCAATATCTTCCTTTTCATATAATTAGTTTTCCTTTTATACACTACAAAAACATTTTATTTCTATCTACAGCAGAAACAATGTTCTCTTCTTGACTTTCTCGCGTATTTATATAATATAGTACTTTTTTATGTCCGCTTCATTATGTAAGGAAGATAATAATGCATACATTTTTGGCCTTTTCCTTTTAACGAATCAAATTTAAAATTAGGTTCAGATTCACAATTATAGTGCATAAAACCACATGCCAATTTTCAACAATGCAAGTATTTCCGTATTTCAGCTATTGCGCACTTTTTTGCACATGAATAAACAAATTAATTGACTATCAAACTTAGACGTATTTTGTCCAAAATTTAAAATACATCTACAGTTCTGAGCTTAAGACGGCGAACCAAAATTCATCTATTTATGTTATTTGTATACTTGGTATTCATCTGTTCCATTCTTATGATATCTTGTATACAAACCGGCATAAACCTGAAAATAGTTTCTTAGAATACTGAAACGTTTAGAAAGAAAATATTATTCGAATCTCAAGGTCAATTTTTCTAGTAATTAAAATGCCTTTTCTTTGTTCATTTCATATACCAGAAATTAAAAAATGTAGATTCTTAAAAAATGTACAGTGGATACTTTAACGAAAAGTTATTTTATAAGGAAAAACGCTGAAACGGGAAGTATTGTTTATGAAATCATATATAATACCAGTGATTTTTTTAAAATTTTCATTTCAATATGTTATTATTCGCGGTTGGTGTGAAGTATAGTAGCCAATACAGTTTTATTTATTACAACAAATTGTACAGTATTCTGTATTTTTTAAGATTGATTACTTTAACTGCCTTATACCATTCTAGTCTTTACACGTGTTTCTAATCGGTACTGATTTTTCATCAATCTGCTGGTTTATAATCGGAAAGTAACGATTTAAGATTTTATTGACAGGAGATTGATAAGTTTGTAGATTTCAAATCTAAGCTTAATTCTCACGTTTATAATCAAGGAGCTTGAAGTATAAATTCTCAACTAGGGTGTCGTCATTTGAAAACAATAATGATCTATTTATGATATTATTATTGATCTTAAAATAATGAATTAAAATAATGTCAATTTGTTTTCCATCAATAATAATTCATTTCCAAATTATTCTATTGATTTTATTATTTAAAAATGGAATGGGAAACTAAATTATTAATGCAACATGCGACTTGTGATTGCCTTAATATACTAAATTATAAATATTAAAGTGCCATTAATTAATGATAAATTCAAACAAACATAGTAAAATAAATTTTATCGAAAAATATTAACAAAAAGTTTCAAGCTAAGATAGTTTTATCAATTAGTTTTCTCTATTATTACCAAACAATTCATTTATCAACATAAAACCTATTCTACAATTCTTTCCACGATTCCAGAATTCACGCAATCAAATTTCTGCAAGGTGGAATTCACAGCTTATTTTCAACAATTAAAGAGTTAAAACACCCTATACTTATTTGTTATGAAATTATTGCAATCAAATCACATAGCAATTAATTAATTTATTTTTTTCAGTTTTCAAACAAAGCTTACAGCTTTATCTGAAAGCTACTCTAGAAAAACTACTCTAGGCCCATTTGAAAGCTGATCTAATAATTTTGAAAATTTGGCAGAAAATAGAAGCAAAACTTGAGATAGTATATCCCACCTACGATAACGACACATTACTTTAGAAGGCATATCCAACGTTGTCCTCTCTTTGACAATATGTAAGACTCTAAAAGTGGTATACATTCTCTGCGACTACGAATACAAGATTGGGAGGTCGTTGTCCTTTTCGAGAGCTATTGTTTAACCTGTCACATTTAATGAAAATCAATCCTTTCAGGATGGATCTTTAACGAAATTGGTAAGTGTATATGTGACCGAAACATAAATTTTGCCACCGACCATCAAATAAATCATCCTCAAAATAAATAAATTTTCTATAAAATATTTATCAACAAATGGCTCATCATGATGATGCAGTCATAAAACTTAATGAATTAAGAATACTATCTCCTCCTTTTGCATAATTTATCAAAGCCCTCTTATATCTACATTCCTAGTCTTCTTGTAGAATTTTTTAAAATGCCAACGGCAGAATTTTAAAAGGCACCGTTGAAAACCATTAATTTGAAAATCAAATAAAACTTTCACAACTAAATGCGAAAGAGTTCATTTCCATATCGAGAAATAAAAAATAATTCTTCACTTAAAAAGAAATTAAAATTAATAACCCTTTTCCTCTGTTTACGGTTTTAATCAATTTTTCATTTCCGTCTCAATTAATAAAAAGAAATTCCTCGGCTTCCGATAAGAATTTTTAATTATTTTTTCCCGTTTATGCAATCATACTTTTCCTCTTTTTGTTACTTTTTTCATTAAAATACTGAAGGGAATTCGTAATTAATTGATCTCTTTGTTTTCACGATGGCAGTTCGGTTCTTTTTCTGTTACTTTACACAGGTATGGGAATGTTAGATTCCCTGTGAATCATGATATATCGATTAAAAGAAAGAAAAGTGCCGGCGTCCTGGCATAGGGGTAGCGCGTCTTTCTCGTGATCTGGGCGTCCTGGGTTCGAGTCCCGGTTAGGGCATGGTTGTTCTATCTGTGAGATGTATGAATATGCCCTCCTGTAGAAAGGGGTTGCGCAAGCGAATGAGTGATGCGTGAGTAGCAAAGTGGTACTCTTAGCCCAAGTTAGCGCTACTATAAAAACAAGAGACGCTCCCCCACCGACTTAAATAGCTGTCTTCGTAACAGTGGGCTTGTCCATGGCAAGTGCCATTACAAACAACAAGAAAGAAAAGCAACTTAAATAGAGATATTAATACTATAGTAGCTTATTATTAGTAGCGATTCTATAACCTACGATTTATATGCTTATAAGATTACAAGACATTTAAGAGAAAATCCGTTTAGAAATACAAAGTGATTTCAAACAAATGATCGAAAATTTACAAAAAGTGCCGTGATAATCATCGAATCATTTTTAAGTTCGATGTGATAGCTCAAAGTAAGCGTACGGTTGATAGAAGGAGCAAACATAATATAATATAATGAAACAAACATAACATACTATACAGTGTGATCATAAATTCTTTCCTTGATAATAATACATTATTACAAAAGGAGCATTGAATATAAACTGTTTTGTTAAAAAAAATAATTGTATTCCTAATTTTTTTGAGTCCAATAAGGCAACTAGTGCAGAAATATTGATTTAAGTCTCGATTGTTATCAAACTGGCATCAGCGAAAGAAAAAACTCAATATATTCTTTGGTTACATTTGGTTCATCCAATGCAACATTAGTTTAAAATACTGATACAATTTTGCAACATTAGTTTAAAATACTGATACAATTTAAAGTTACAGAGATAAATGCTGTGTCATAATAATTGAAATGTTGGACAACATTTAGCGAAAACTGGACTACTGCCTTATCTCTTCGAACTATCGAATATGCCTACATTGAAATTTACAAAATAAGTGTTTTTATTGAAAATATAGATATATCGAATATATTGATACAACTTTACGATGAATCCAACAACTAAATACCAAATTACTATAGATTTGTAATCAAGGAAATTTTGTAATTTTGAAATCAAGGGAAGATTTTAGGACCACCCTATAATTTCATGCATAGAAATGTTTCCATTATCATGTGCATAAAACATACAAATTATAATGAAAAAAAATCTCAAAATATTGATCGGGTATCTTCGATATTAATTAGTTATTAAAATATTTAATTACTTTATTAGTAATTAATGTATCAATTTATAAAATATTATTCTTTCCATTTACTTAAGCGACTAAATAATAAAATAATGGATAATACCTTGCAAAATGAAAGGTTGAAGTGACAGGATAAGAATTATTTCCTTTCTTGAATATGCCCTTACTCTGTACTAACACTCTACATATGCCATAACCAAATGCTTCCAGTTGCTTTACGGTACTTAAATTTCTGTAATTCCTAATTATGCAAAATCAAAAACTAACAATTTGCAGTGGCAATTTTTATCACATCATAATTATCACTCATTCGGGTGAGTTTTGAAACATCCTTCCATTTGTTCCCATGGAAAGACTTTATTATAAACTAGTATTAATGCGAATGCATATCAAAGCATAACAGACGGAATAACTTCCATAAAAATATACAATAAATTTCTGCTCCAGAACGCGAAAACAGTCGATACTGAGTTGAACAAAGTAATACATTGAAGTTCTTGACAATTAGGCATCTTATTTTTCTTTGATTTTCAAATGTCGTTTGATGATCATTTTAATTCCATCGTTCATTAAAATTGTAGTTTTATCGACGAAAAAAATATGTGATTTGCTTGTGATTTAGACATCTAATTTGACTTTATTAAGAAGTTTCATGCACACGAAATACAGGGAGAAAATAATCAACTTTTTTATATATAAAAAAAAAACTCTTAAAATTTCTCTTTAAACTTAAATTCAATTTTTTTTTTCTGAATTAACCTTGAATAACAAATTATACATTTACTCCAATTCAACAGTACTAACATGTTGGAGTTTATCGGCGAAAATGTTTAGTTAATAATAAAGTAAAAAAAATGGATAATTCGCCACAAAACAAGGCATTAAATGCATGTGTTTTTTAAAAAAAATCTCCCAGTCTTCAAAATCTTTTTTTAAAAAATGCATAAATATCATTGTATTTTTTGAGAATGCGTCAAGCTCTTAAGTAAAAATTTTAGTTGGGCTGAATTTTATTAACAGCAGCAAAAAATATCTTTAACCATTGATTAAATAAAGTATTTCATTTTTTTTTTTTTTTTTTTTTACTTTTCATTCACATCAGTTATAATTTATACAAATATCTTAACAAGTATAAATACATTTGAATTCAAGTGTTAGAAACTTTGACAAAGCTTTTTGGAATCACAATCGTAATAAATGTCGATATAACATGAAAGAAAAAATAAACACTCTTATGCATATATTTTCAGAGTGACAGATTTAAAAGTGAAAACAATGTCATAATGATTACAAAATATATGCAATTCGCTGCAAGCTTAATAGCGGGTGCTGCGTCTTAATATAAATAAAACTGTGTAAAAATGCTGTTTTCCCAACAAAATCGAAAGCTGGGGAGGGAGTTATGCAGAAGCATGCCATCTAATGTATGAATTACAAAATTTTTCAATGCATAGATAATTTATTAATACTTTCCGATATAAATAATAAATTTGTTTACTGGGTGTATCAAGCGATGTAAACTAAAACCTACTTAGCAATTCATATTTATATCACTACAATGTTTGCTTTTTATGCAATGTTTGCTTTTAATTAACTTACTTACTAAAGACTTGACGAAAAAAAAGCTTGTAAATAAAAATAATATTAAACGATTGCTGTTTGTTTGTTTTTTCATTTAATTAATTTTTATAAAAAACTACACTTCAATTATTTTTCTGCATTCCTTATATTCATTCAAATGAATATATATTTTTAACAAACAATATATTTCTGTCATACCGTTGCGATAATTTAAATATGATAAAAACAATTCTGCAAAATATATATATCTTTAAATAGTCTGTTAATAAACGATTATATTTAAAAAAAAAATACTTCAGACGTGTAGCTATATCGAATATTTCAAATAAAAGTGTGTGTTTTTTTTCTGTTCAGAAAGCTTTGAAGTAATTTAAAGTGACGTCAATTGCGTTTACTTTTGGGAATAAGAGCCGGCAGGTACGAATTTATTTTTTGAAATTCCTTAATTAATTTTCATTTAAAAGAATTTTAAACTGAAATGCTATTAATTAACTATAATAAGGATAAATAAAAAAAATTCGTGTTTTTATTTCAATTTATTTTAAAATTCTCTACATTTCGTTCTCATCTCTTTCAAACAATATCATAAAAATATATTTTTTTATCTAACAGAATACAGCACTACCTAATAAAATGCAGAGAAAAGCACTGCTAATTAATGGAATATATCAACAGTGTTGTAAAATTGAATGTTTATTATTAAAGACCACGTATTATTCTTATAATTATTAACCTGTTAACCGGATAATTAACTTATATTCAATTCGTTTTGCATTGAAATATTTCGTTACACCCAGTTAACAGGTTAAAAAGCCAATAGGTATTATAATTTTAGTTATTTCCTTTATTTTTAAAATTTTTTGATAAGAAATTCCTGTTATACAGTTTTTTACAATTTTCCCACTTTTAGAAACAGTAAGAAAACTGCGATTCTTTTTTCATTATTATATTTATTTTTTATACTCTTTTCTTAAAAATCTCTCATAATAAAATTGCTTTAAAAGCATAATAAATTGCTTTAATAAAATTGCAATTGCAATCATTTTAAGCAAGATGTCAACCACCAAGCATGACAAAATTCTGTTACTTTTTTTTGCTGTTGTTTGTTAGTTTCTATTTATTATTATTATTATTTTAATGAATCTTTTTAATCTTTTTTTTTTTGAAAAACTCGTACAAATTTCATATCAAAAATTAAACCTGTCTTGAATAGTTATTATAAATAAACAATTAATAGCCAACGCGAAAATTTCCCAACACTTATTAATGAACATAGACATAGAATCGTGTCAATTAGCTGAAATTTTGAAATATTGATTGTCTTTATTTAATCGCAAATAATAAAATAAAAAAAAAATCGATGAAATAACGAATGGTATTATGCATACTATTTAGCATTTAAGAATCTTCATTTACTTTGAATGATTTTAACTATTTTGTTGTAAACAGTCTTCATCTATCAACTTGAAATTTCATTAAATTCTGTAAAAGAAATACATGGTTTTGCTATTGGAGTGATCTGTCAGAAACGGTCAATACTAATTCTTTTTCTTTTTCATCTGTTCATCAGAATGCCATAAATAATAGGCTCCGTCCGGTTTGAAATGTCATTTGAATGCGCAACATAACTCATTCCTATTGCAATTCAGGTAAATTTCAAGTATGGTACTTTCCATCAAAGAAATGTCCAATTAATTCACATTATGAATTAACACTAGGTAAATTCACATGATGTTCCATAATCAAGCGCCGAATAGATGAAAATGTGACTATTGATCAAGCCATTAAAGAAATAGCGTCATTTTTATAGTCGAAAATTGTGATTGTAAAAAAATGAAAAAAAATTATTGCATTAATCTATTAAGATCAGGAAACTCTCAATTTTTAACGAAATTCAACATTTATTTAAATTACTTTGAATAATAAAACTTAAATATAAGTTATTTATTGTTTGTGCAGGAATTATACAAAGAATAAATATACTTTTGAAATATACTGCATTGAAACAGAGCGCCTTTTTGAAATTCAATACAGCAACTTAAATTCAAATACAACAACTTAATATTTTAAGGAGTGCTTTTCAAAAAGAAAAAGATAAGAAAAATTCATTCTTCATATCCTTTCTTCCAATAAAAATTCATTGCCTATATAGTCTTTTTTTTTTCTTTTGCGCGCGCACCCGTAGAACATTAAAATTTTGTAGAGGCAATTACAAACAATAATTTCCATTTTAATTATAATTTTTATTAATTAAGTATAAAATCATAAGCAAGTGTTTTAAATATTAATTAATATTTAAATTATAATCATAATGCCTTTCCCAGGTTAATATTAGCTTACAATTAAAAATCCTAAAATGCTGTTATCCTTATGCTTAAATCCTTAAATTATGATGAAAACATGAAGAATATGAATTGAGTAAAAATTTAAAACATAAAGAGATTGAGATTCTCTTCTTTTCTAGGTCTTTGAGATTTTCTGAATTCTTCAGAGACCTACTCCAAATCAATTTTAATTTTCATTCACAAATATAAAAATAGAACATCATTTTTAATTATTCTACATTCAAAATTATTGAAATGAATAATTCTATAAAATATATTTTCAATTTAAATTTTATTTGCCTCAGAGAAAAAAAAAACAATGAAGAAAGATCTTAAAATCGAATGTTCTTTGATCGCGTTAACTTTCTTTGTTACATTGCTCCATTCCTTTTGAAAGGATGTTTACTTCTGCGAATTAGCTTCTTTAATTTCCTTTTTTATCATAAAATATTGAATTTATCAAGCAAAAATATTTTAATTTAGGGTTTTCTTTAGTGCAAACACAGTATGTTCATTTAATTTCAAAATTTAGAATTCATCTCGGCGGTATTTCAGAGATTCCTGAAACGAATTTAATTTTTTTAAATACCATAGAAACATACTTTAATACTTTTAAGAATCTTCTCATTTCAGGAATACTAACATTGCATTCGTAACCAAGCCAAATGAAGGGGTTTTGTTTGATTTGTAGGAATAATGTTCTCTTTTAAAGCTATATCTAAAGATTTTTGTCTCATTTTTAGGATTAATATTGTCTTTTAAAGCCATATTTGAAGCTACACTTTTGGAAACGTTACATACTTAAACTTTAAACTTTTAAAGCTACAAGTAGCTAAACTTTTGAATTAAAAAATTTGATCTGTGGACGGATGACAAGGAAAATTATTATTGATTGTCACCTGATTAAATTTCCATATTTCAACAATGTTGGAACTTAAAAACCAGACAATAGAGTTAAAGTTTACTAGAGATACAAATGCATGATGGATATTTGGGGAGTCCTGCGCCTAATTCGCCATTTATCGAACTGAAAATCTAAGCTATAAGACTTGGATACTGTGTCGAATAAGTAAACAAAGACGCTAAGTAAGTATTTTGCAAATATAAAGTTGAACGAATCTGTTAATTAACCACTTACTAGATGTGTTCAACCGTAATTGTCGTATCAATTTATAGCACTTTCCAATCTATAGGATAAACTAAAATTACCATGTATGTTATAATCTGATACAAAATAATTTAAGGACGCCACAAACAAATAGTCTGTGTAAAGTTACATTTGCTACAATTCCAATTTCTTAATGATCTAACTTAGGTAGAGTTAGGCAATGCTACATGTATCGAAGAACTGATTAAACTGTTAATCACATTCACGCATAACTGTATCCATGTGCAATTTTATTTAATTATTCTAAAACCAATTTAAACAAAAGATGTTTTACCAGTTATTGTTCAGAACCCATTTTGTTTGAAAGCAATTCTGAGAGAATATTATAAAATATGTACAAAAGTGTGGATTTTCAATACGAACAGAATTTCAAGTAAATGATATTGATTTTATTGAAAGCAAAAAATTTTAGACTTCTTAAACATTGGAAAAAGTTGATTTGAAAAAGAGAAAACTTGTAGTCCCTATAAAAGAGATTCTTTGCTCAATCAATTAATCTTTTGTTAATAAGACAAAAGGGTTAATTGAATAAAATTCTTTGATTCTGGAATAAACATACATTTTAAAAGCGAGTATAATTAGTAGAAGTAAAAATTTTAATCTTTGCATTTTTATTTATACCCTTCAGTATATTTTTAATACTGAAACAGCGAATTTTTATGTTTGAAAATTAAAGTACTTAAAATATGTAATTATACTCGATTATTGTCTGTATAAATTATTATCTATAATAAATTTATCTATGAAAAATTAATCTGTTATTATCCATAAAAATTAATCTATTATTAATTCTGTTATTATCTATAAAAATTAATCTATTGTTAGTTCTATTATTATTTATAAAAATTAATCTATTGTTTGTTTTATTATTATCTAAAAAATTAATCGTCATTGTTACCTTAAACCAAACTGAAAGACATGTAAATGACCGATTGCTGTTTATTGATTTATAAGACTAATATCCATTTTGACGTCACATTGGGACATATCTATTAACTTTATGGCAGAGAGAAATGAAGAGAATGATTTTTCATCCAGTACTCCCTTTTTAAATTTTCTCATCACAAAAGGGGGAGAACAATTGATTCCAGTGAATTTAACATCCATCACAATTACGTAACATGCTGGATCTTTCGTAGAATCGAACCTCAAACTTCCAAAGCTTTTGCCTTGAAGCTAAAACCTTTCAAAGAACACTACATGCGAACATAAAATATGCCTTCGAAGTACACGAAAACAGTTTTGATTAAATGTAAGTAATAATAATAGCAATTTGTGTACAAAAAATATTAAAAATTATGAAATTGAAATTGAACTAATAATACAAAGTTCCAAACGATTTATTTTTGATATGATATGTATTTGATTTTTGATACGTGAGCAGAAATGGGAATTGAAATGTTACATGTTAGTTAATGGAAACTCCTCTAGGGTATAAATGGCCATTGGATTAACACATTGACTGCCACATGACGCTCCAGTGCGTTACAGATAATATGTAATTGTACCAAACCATCTATGTTATTAGATGACCCCTTCTCTATTACAGTTAAGAGATATCAAAGAAGGGGTCATCTAACTAGTTAGAGGACCCGAATATTAGGTGTGAGTCGTGGCAGCGAAAGTATTAAAGGACCTACTAAATAAATATATTGATACTCTGAATCCAAACAATCATCATAGAATTGAAAAATGACTTAAAGATTCAAAATAAATTTATTTAATCAAGTGAGATAAATACATTTTATTCTCATTAGACAGAAATATGACGTCAAAAATTTAGAATTTTTAAAATATTTTTTAAATAATGAATATTCTGGAGAAACATTTTTTGAATATATAATTCCTTATTATATGAAATGTTCTTTATATTGAAACACAAAATAGAGAACTGGTTCATTCAATTGCAATTGACTATATGGCACAATAATAGCAATCTCTGCTTAAATTAATGCAAGATTAATATTTTAAAGTAATATTTAAATATTTTAACAAATTGTAAACTAACCGAATAATTATTTTCATTTTGTATAAGATACGTTTAATATTACATTAATTCCATAGTAATTATAAAATATATTTCATGTTAAAAAGTAAGTACTTGTGTTTCTTTAAAGCCGAATGCTCGTCTAATTGAGCTAAACATAACCGAATTAAAATATTGCTGATGACTTTCAAGTAATAATTTACTGGAGTATAAAAGTTCAATTTATTCTTCTTATAAAATTTAATTCAGTTTTTTTAAATAAAAATATATAAACACAGTTGTGGAGGAAAAATGATTATTTATTCATCTTTCAATATTTTTATTTTTTTTTTAACCTTTTCGAATCCCTGTCTAGCTTTCATGTTCCTTAAACATCGTCCTTGTCATGCGACTAAAATATCACAAGATGTTATGTTCTCATCAACGCCAATAGCACTAAAAGGAAATTTCTTTATGCAAAAACTCGTACCCTGTTTTCATATCTAACCTATCTTTAAATAACCTCCATTAACCTTATAAATAAAATATTAAGAAAACCAGAAAGTACACATGAAAATGACTCTGGCGCTAAATTTAGGCATGAACAATATATTTAAATCAGCCAAGAAAATATGCATAAAAATAAACAGCTTTGTCTTTGCATTCTAAGAACATAATGCATTTTTTTTTAGAAATGCTTCCAGCAATTCATTTTTATTTTATTTTTCTATCTAAAAAACACAATAATTTTTTTTTCTTCTAATTTTAAATACTTCTTACAAGATTAAATTAAAAATGACACACACTCGTATTTTAACGAAATTTCTAAATATTTTAAAGAAGAAAATAATAATAATGGTCCCTGGTACTCTGGAGTAACTTCCTTTTTATACGATTAGCTAATTTGCATTATTAATTTATCTTAAAAAATCCTACATTATGTAAAATTTATTCAACTTTAATTTTCACTATTGATAAGCAATAATATAAGGAAAGTTTATTTTAAATAAATACATAAATAATTTCATGCAAATTGATTCATTGAACAAGATGCATTAGTAGATTTCCCACTAGAAAACTGCATAGAGTCGATAGGCCGAAGGATAGGATGGGGCGCAGGCAATAATTTATGTATTTTTCAATTTTAAAATATTTCTTCGGTTTGTTTCCTAAACAGATAAATTAATAAAAAGCGAAAATTCTGTTAATTAAAAAAATATTCGATTATTATCAATATTTTCATTAATACAATCAATTAGATTTATATTTCTCTTTTCTTACGTTCCCCTTCTTATTAAAATATTATTATATATATATATATATATATATATATATATATATATATATATATATATATATATATATATATATATACAAAGCTGCTAAAATAAAATAATTAAATTGAAATTATCTGTAAATGTTTAAATACAGTTTTTGATAATGAATCTGAAATGGATGCGATGGTAGATGTTTTTAATTGTGTAACTACCAGCCCAAATTTAATAGTTGGAGTACACATATTTTGGAGTAAAATTAAAATGTGACGTATTTATGCCACAAAAATATCAAGTTCAACCCTGTTGTCGTGATATAAATGACGGAATTGCAGTAACAAATAAGGTCAAGTTTTTGTAATCGACCCAAAATAGCTCCCATTTTCAGCAGTTCATATACGTGTTCTTTAAACTGAAGTACAACCCATTATCGGCAATGTTTCCAGAACACTACCATTTTTGTACACATCTTATAAGCAAAAACCTGCACATTATTTCGAGTAACTTCTCGTCCCTATGCCTGAGGTTGACAAAAGAATATTATTTTATTAGAAGTTTTAAATTATTAGAGATTAAACTTTTTTAATCTAATTTTCTTCACTCAATGTAAAGTTGTATTTTATATAAAAATATTTTTATTTATTATTTGGTTATTTATTGTGTTCTAATATTTAAATGTGTGTCATTTGTGTTTTATGTCGTGATTTTAATTACATTATTAGATTTAATGCATATTATACAGTTTTTGATGTACTTTTATTTTCTATTTTACCCGTTTTTAAAATTTATAGTTAAAATATAAAATTAAAAATTTTAACTTTGTTTGAAATATGCTGGAAGGTTGGTCTGTTTTCCTCGCTGGTCCTTTTATGGCCTTGCACCCCTTTTGGGTAAGCTGAGTCAGTGAGGGTATTTAGCTAACTGAGATGTTATACCTGAGATGATTTCTGTTTGGAATCATGTATTTATAAATTAACGGAAAATATTTAAGAATCCAATAAAAATAGCAATGCCATAAAATTTGTGACATTAAAAAGGAATCTAGATAGTAATGCATAACAGCATACTTATTATTACAATAAACTATCCAGTGATCTATTTTCACTTCATCTTTGAAATATTCGAAAAGAAATTTTAATAAGAATATGCTGTTTCTTTTGGAACTTCTCAACATCAATCTTCGCGAGATTTCGCGAACATCAGTTCATGCATAAATAATAAGTTGTAGAACAAATAAGATTTCTAAAATGGGAAATATTCTAAAAAAAAATAGAACTTGTTTCCCTCATCTAAAGTAGAAGATCAACATGCATATAATTCCTTACTTTCCTCGAACTTATTTATTTATTCAGAATATTGAAGGATTTCCTAATTTTAAACAAATAATTAAATATGAATCCCCAAAGCTCCACTGAAACATAATCTCCTCATGGTTTGAAAGCGATATAGATGCGGGATCGATTCTCGGGTTGGAAAACTTAAGCCTATACGTGGGATTTCTTTCCTTCCTCTTTACTTTTAATGATTACGAATGCCTTGCGTAAAACTTAATTGAAGAAACTTGTTACTTTCGGAAGAATTAAATGGTATCGGAAAAGAATACCGGCAAAATCCTAATAAACAATTCAGGGAGGCAATCAGCTAAGAAAGTTTTAGGACGAAACTGCAAAACAAGAATACGAGAAACGCAATGAACCAGAACTTTATAATGAAAGTGGCTTAATTTAATCAGCTGCAGTCAAGTCAAGCGTCATCTTCGTAATTATTGATATTCATCCAGATTCAATCTTTTTTGGCATGTATGTTCTCCAAATTAATATGAACAATGGTATATTAATCTGGAACATTAGTTTTAAATAGCTTCATATATATATATAGTTCTTTATATCAGATTTGTATCGCAAACAAATTTAATAGAATTAGTTTAGCTTATTATATGAATGTTTGGTGCTGCAAGTTTAGTTTAGTTAAAAGTCAAGTTTTTAATCAACTTGAGAAATATTTTCAGATGAACTTCGTAATGTTAAACAGTGACCAGATGGCGAGAATGATACTTGATCCAGTAAGCCTTCTTCGAATGCCCACACCATAACCACATAAAGATGTTTCATCCAAACGAATTTACTATAAATCAGATATCCATACATGGTGGCTGAACGTTGCTGGCTTCAGGTCCTAAATTTACAAGTCATCAATAAAACTCCAAGATCGGGGGGCACCACGTCATCGTGATCCACCTTAAGATCGTACACTTTCTACAAATACAAAGGAATTACATCATATTTTTCAATGGTGAAACTAAGAATGATACGTTGATTTTATATTCCTTGCGTTATCTGTGAATTTCTATTTAAAAGAATAAGAAAAATAAGAGGGGGAAAGTCAATTTTCTATCAATTTAATCTTGGTATTAGCTTTTTATTCAATGTAGATCTTAACAATAAAATGTACTGTTCGTATACTTTAAATGTATTGTTCAATATTTTTCATAGTTAAAGCATTTCAGAAAATTTTATTTACCCCTTTGAGGCATGATAAATATAGTAAAAAACGAAATCTTATGTTTGTTTTCGTTTGCCAAACGTGGACCCGACATTAAAATTTACTCATCGATCCAAATTGATCTGACTTAAACCATTGATTCCACATTTCACATATTAGATTAAATTGATGATGTATCTGTTATTTATAAAATTAACGATATATATATAGGATGTCGCAAAAAAAGTAGAATAAGTAGTAAAAGTAGATAAAAGTAGAATGTGCGCTCTTGCGCGTGCGTTCGTCTGTGTGTGTGTGTGTGTGTGTGTGTGTGTGTGTGTGTGTGTGTGTGTGTGTGTGTGTGTGTGTGTGTGTGTGTGTGTGTGTGTGTGTGTGTGTGTGTGTGTGTGTGTGTGTGTGTGTGTGTGTTCATTTCTAGATTTAGAGGGGCTAATAACAAATTTAGATAGACTCGTTTATTTTAGAAATGCAAATTTATTCAATATGGAAAGATTGTAAAAAATAAATATTTGTCTGAAAGAGCCTCATTCAATAATTATGATTTAAAAACATTTACTAATCAATCAGATTATCATTCACTTAGATTTATTGACAATTTCAACTTCCATTTAATAAAATAAAGTAAAGAGGCTTCAGAAATTGAACATTTAAGGTATCCCAAAAAAATTATGCAATTCCGGTCCAAAGAAATATTCTCAATTTTGTATGTTGATATTAAACTTTTCTCTGTGTTTTGAAATGCTGAAGATTTATACTCCATGCAATCGTATTACGATTGTACTTGCATACAATCCTTGTTAGAAAAATTTGATTTTGGAAGAATATTGAATGCATTCATTTTATACAAATTTTAAAAACACCTCAATTAATATATTATTTTTATTTATAAAATTTAATATAAATCTTAACTATATTCTGATTTTATCTTTTTAATGACCTATTGTGATGTACGTTTTATCCCTCACATTCATAATAAAAGATTCATTCAAACTCCAGACATGTTCATTCAAAAGTAAGCATAATTCCAAAAATTGACTTTTTTTTCTCCGATTCGTAAGAGATTTGAAATTTTTACTCTGGTAATAAAATATCAAAAGCGAAAACGTTATACCACAGACAATTCTGTGATTTCATTTATAAATATGAAAAAAAAGAAATGTATATATCTAGGGGGTTTTTTTACCCTTTATTCTTTTAGTTCAATATAGTTTACCAAAATAATTCTTAACATCTAAGGAAGCAATCTATTTCAAACAAGTATTAAGAATGCAGAGACTCAAAATCCCGAAATAATTCAACTACTCTGCAGGCGACTCCTTCTCCATCTAATTAGAAATGTTTGTGCATGCTTGCAATGATCATAACAGTTTTGAAAGCTTCTGCAGTTTCATATCGATCCATCCTCAAGTAATGTGTTTGCAGATCGAAGCATATAAAGTTCGCGACAACTTTAACGCCCTAATATATCTAGCTATTAATGTATTCGTTTCGCATATGCTCACCAAATTATTCAGTAAAAGTATTTATGGTGCAAGTTTGGACTCCAAAACTCAAAAATTAGCTTATTGCACTTATTTATTAGCTTACTGCATTTACTAGCCACTGTATTTACCAGCTTAGTGCACTTATTTAGTATAGAGGGAGTCATAAGATTCCGAATTCCAATCATATATTTATGATTCATATATTCATTAAATTCCAGAGTAAACTTAGTTCATCTTATTGCTATAAAATAGGGGAAAAAGTTTAAAACTTTTCAAATTAATTTTTTTACGAAAAATAAAACATTTAATTTTGATCATTTTACATTTCATTCGTTTTATACCGAATGAAACTTAAAGAATTAATAATAAATTAAATAAAGAGTTTTAAAAACACTATTTCATAAGTGTACTAAAAAAGAAGTTATTTTATTTATTTTCTAACTTCCAGTCTTTAATTAGTAATTCATCATTATAAATATGATTAAATATTGAGATGATTTTTTCTCATATTAATTATCAGAGGTCACCACCCTCTCAAATAGATAATCATATCCGTAGATCAATAGGGGAAAAAAATTTCTCGTTCAGAAAAAACGTATTAACCCACTCGCAAAGAAGTTTAGAAAATTTCAAAAACCTACCTCAGCAGTAAAATATCAATTGCAAAATCCCATATTTAAATGACATAAAAATAGAAATTAGGAATCATTTGAAAAGTATTTTATTTTTCATCAATGATGAGGAAAATTATTCATTCTTCTGAATTTTCCTCCAGCAAATTTTAGTTAGATTAATTCCTGCTATGAGCCATATATTTGCTCCTTCAAAATTATTTTGTAGTTGAAAAAGACATAATATAAAGCCACAAAAGGTTAGAATAAGCTGTATAGTTAACTATTAAGTGGCATACGTACTTCTGTTCGTCACGCGAGTGTGGTATCATGTATATTGATTCCAATTCGGAATGCATCCAAATCCTAGATCTATTCGAGAAATTTGGATGTAATGGAAGTGCCTATCTTAGAAAAAATGAATTAACTTAGAACTCATTATGTCTATAAGCCTTGTACTGACTCTCTTGTAGTGCACGGCCATCCTACAACTTATTAATATTCATAAAAATTATAACATTAGTCTTTCGAAACGAGACTTATATTCTTCATTTGCTCCAGAGAGTAAGACTTACTTTATTATATTTACAAACATGTACTATATTTATTTTATTCTATGTTTTGATATTTAAAAAATTTTATGTTTATAATAACGAAAATGAATCGAAAGCGTTTCGTACTTTTTCAGCTCAATTCTTCCAAACTATCATTCTCCAAAATCTATGGAT
This sequence comes from Argiope bruennichi, assembly GCF_947563725.1. Lineage (NCBI taxonomy): Eukaryota > Metazoa > Arthropoda > Arachnida > Araneae > Araneidae > Argiope > Argiope bruennichi. Next base: position 105,700,948 of record NC_079152.1, read on the forward strand.
ATGAGTGCAGCAAATTACTGATGAGTATCGACATCTTAGTAACTCGATTTCTAGCCGATACGTTCGAAATTTCAATATTTAGGTCAGAAGATGTTCAGATAACTTTTGCACATAAAATATACTTGTCAAATGTCCTCCCGGTAATGAAGTGAGACGTGGAAATTTGGAAAAGGTGTCCCGCTTCAGGCGTTTTCTTTATCATCCAATAATTACTCAAGATATTTTCCAAATTAGAAATGGAGCTTCGAATCTTGATAGTAATCGAATTGAATTAAATTAAAACTGTTAATAGATGAGCTATATAATAGCCCTCTATTTCAAAGCGATTGATAATTCAATATCATCCTAAGACCTGAGCAGATACGTCCCATATCCTGAACAGACACTGATGTATTTCTGTTCACTCGATATTACTAGCGTACTCTCAGATTACCTGTACACGCGAAAAAAAATCGTGTACCAGTGTAATCTCATGTTTCTCAACAATACCTCACGAAACTATCGAAAAAGATCTTCATTGCCCACTTGATGGTCGAAGCGGTGGAATGTTCAGAATGATGTTATTTTTAATCTTCAGACCTGGAAGAGGGGTATTCCAAAAGAAAAAAGATATTCGTCACGCACTTCCTGAAATAAAATGAATCGAATCGAAAGGGCATTATATTTTATAGAAAGGCTGCAATTTTCGTCAGTTCTTTATGTGAACTCATCTCCTCAAAGCTTCTTTACTTTCTTAAGAAACGAATGATAGATAGTCTCAAAATCTGTATTTAAGAAAAGAAGAAAAGTTTGTATCAAAGAAATTGGAAAGAAATTATCTTAACAATTTCTTTAGAAATATAACAACTGATTATCATAACTAGCTGAACTTATAAAACAAAGAAATTGTCCAAAAAAATTTTGTAAGCATATAGATGGTGGATTTTAAGATTTTAATGTATTAATCTATCGGTGGTATCTTAATTTTAAATTACAATTTATTTTTTACCAATCGATTGAAAAAAAACATGCTTGATTAAAAGTTTATGGTTATATAAACATAGTCTTTAGTTATTGCTGCATTCTTCGACTTACATTAAACGAAATAAATAACATTATTATATAACATTTTTAGTTACAGAATTAATATTGCATTCTAAATAAATGCTAAATTTTTTCAGTTATTCAAAGTTTTTGAATTTCCTTTTGATCGTATCGTACATTCAACAAAATAAATGTACATAATAATTGCTATACCCACAAATGCTCTCTTATTTATTTCTAGCATATATAAGCAAAAACAATTTTACGACGCACAGTTTTCAAATTCTTATATTAAAGTTCTTAAAATGTTTTAGAGACCATGATTTTAATTAGAATACTAATTAATTAATATTACAAATTTTGTATATATTATATCTTATCTCATAATTTGGCAAATATATGTAAATTCAATATTTCTACGGAAAAGTTCTATACAAATTGTGTTTAAACTAATTTATAAAAATGTATTAATATTAAAGAAGTAGTCGTATATGTGATTGAAAAACTAATTAAAAAAGATTAACCTATACTAAATTTCATTCGATTCTATCAAGTAGTATAGAACTGTATAATGTTCAAACAAACAAATGGACATTCAATTGTTTTTTTATTATTATTCTGATGAGGTTTCTCGTTCATTTAACCTATATGAATAAAAGTATACTAAAACATAGCAGTTCCTATTGGTTCTAAAATCAAGGAGAGAAAATAAACCATAATGACAATTATGCTTTAGTTGAGTCATAATACAATCTTTGCTTATTAATGTTCTATCAAAACTTTAGATATGTGTACCTCATTTATACACTTAGCCACAAGTAATGATCAACAATGAATAGATATCATAAACGACACCACCACACTAAATTCTAAATTCACGTCGTCAAATTCATCTCCAATCCCATTTATAAATCAATTTCCTCTACATTTTCATTATAATAACGCATGGTAAGGAAATATGTTTCCTCTGAATCCGTGGAGTACTACTACGTATAGGAAAAAGAATGTCACAAACGTTATATTATGGTTAAGACGCAAACCTAAAATTGTATCGTTTGCTTATTAATGGAGATTCTTGGTTTGAAAATTTACGATGAATTGTTGAACAACGTTTCACTTTCGAAGATTCTTTTTAAATGCAATTACGCTTACTTAATATTAAGTGCTATGATAATATAAATATTATTTTTTGCCACGAGTGACTAATATATACGTTATCATCATGTATAAAAAAAAACGACTTTCAAAATGTTCTTAATTGAAAGCATTTAAACCTGGAACACCTGGTTTACGTTAATAAGAAATCGCTGAAGAAGTAAACGAGTTCTCTTTTCTTCTAAGTTATAAATTTGGTAGCTTGGAATCAATTTACTTATATCACGATGTTGGAACATATTTTCAAAGGAGGGATGAGATATGGCTGGAGATAACCCTTCAGACTCCACACCCGGTTCTCTTTTTTAATGTTTCGACAGCCATGGTTCAAATTATCGTAGGCATTTAGACAGAGCGAGGCTAGCTGTTTCCTGCTTAATAATGTAATTTCTAAACTGCCATCTAAAAATATGTTTTATATGTATATTTTTCACTCTAGATGATACGGAGATATCAGAAGTTCTTTTATATCATGATTTTTTCATGATCATGATTTTCATTCATGATTCATCATGATCATTTATGAATTATCTTTCTCTTCTTTTTGGTGTTAAGCATGCCTGGTCGGAGTAATATCTATTTTTCTTAGATCCTCCCTATTCGGTATAAACGGGAGTCAGTAACCTCAAATGACCTTTTACATGGATTATTATCATTCAAAAATTTATAAAAATTAAAATGAAACATTGCTTATTCATTAAACTAGCACCAACAGATAGCATGGAGATGTCATAAAATAAAAGCGAAAATAAAGATTCCCCTTGGAGTTTGGATCTTAAGAGAATATTATTTTTACCAAAACGATAAATGTGATTATAACACATACATCAGATTTGATGAAACATTAAAATTGGTTTGATCTTAATTACAATAATAGAAAACAATCTTACAAATTGGGCTTGAAAAAGAAATTGAATAAAATAAACAAAAAAGTTGATAGCAACCGAATTGTTATCATTAAAAATATGATTGTTTGCTCTTCAAGGTGGTATGTAAATCATGTTCATAATATAATTATTTTAACGTTATTGGTTAAAGACTGAGCAAAAACACGGGCTTATTTTTTTAGTTTAATTTTTTAATTAATCAAATATTTGAATTAAGTAAGTAATTAATTTTGAATAAAACCCCAATAGTTGTTAATGAATATAAAAAGGACAAACTCATTATGAAAATGCGCTTCTGTCTTAAAAAGCTTTCTTTTATTTCAGCAGATGAAATTACAATTTATTTAAAGAAATGTCCTTAAAAACAATGGAATTCTAATTTTTAAAAAGGAAATTATTTTCCTGACATACCTAAAATTGTTCTAAAATATACGGAACTATTCAAAAAACAAAATCAGCGATTTAATAAGTTTTTTTATGATCAAGCTTAACTAATTATTTGAAGTTTTTGTCTCTGTAAAAAAAGCAAAATAGGCATAAAATTAATTTTGTAGCTCCTTATCTGAAAGCGTTCAGCTTGTTAGCAACAATTATTCATTTAATTCAAAAAGAGTATCTTTTCATCTTTTGTCCATTTAACAATGAATAACCTCTAGTTTTTTTTTTTTTTTTTTTTTTTTTGAAAAGCTGATGAGGATCTTTAGAAAAATTTCATTTATTTACGCTGACAAACTAAATAAGGAAATTCTCGGAGTAGCAAATGCCTAATTATTTCTTTGCTCTTGTCTACTGTATTCATAAATATATCTTTTTGAAATTTCATATTTTTCTTCCTCTTATTCCTGAAATCTGAAATATTGCAATATTAAATCATTTTTTTTTCTTCTCAACAAATTAGACAATAGATAACTCGTATAATAAATGTGTTTTCACAAAGACTAAAACCAAGAACGGGCTGCTGTTATCTATAGCATATCACTTGCTTTTTACATTTATTTATGTCATATTACGTAAAATTAAATGTACTCTTAAGGATAAGTTGATAATATCAGTTAAATGATACGATTCAACATAAATTTCTTTCTTGATATCTTTAAAAGGAAAAACTGCTTCTTTCTCAAAGATAAATCAAATCTGCAGTTTTCTTCCTACAGAAAATTATTGCGAATAACATAAAGGAAAATCGTCTGAATTTTAATTAGCTGGCTACAGCGTGTGTGATTTACATTTAATTCCTAATTTAATGACTTCTTCTCTGTTTTAGTCCAGATATACAAAAAGAGATTATCTAATTAGATAGGTGCTCCAAATCACCAGCTAATTTGAAGATCGAAGTGTTAGTAGAATGTTTAAAAGAACAATTGATATTTTTTTCTCACCGTAAACATATGATAACATCCTTGTGCTATTACAAGAAAAAAAAAGTCTATTATATTTTCTTTCGAAATACGTTCAAATTCCAAGTAATGTAATAATAAAAAATATACGTTACATTTTCTTTCCACAAGAATGACAACGCTCTTACTTAATTAATCTCTGTAAATACGGTATTTTTGTTCAGTTTTATAACTACGAGAACAATTTAAAATATGGTTTAGTATGGGATTTTAAATTTCGGAATAAATTTAGCCTAAATGCATATTTCAGGTGCAAAGTTCATATGCCAAACTTCCTTCATCTAGCTTTTTTGACTTGGGGCTATCATGATTCCATGTTAATATTAATGAACAAATAGATAAAATGCCGCATAGATGTAATTCCAAAAGCTATTTCTTTAGAACGAAATTTATTATAAACAATGATTCCTTTATATATACTGATTACACAAAAACGCAAAAAATTGTCAAATAATGTAATAGATGATTCATTTCTTCTAAATGCGTTGAGCATTTAATAATGTTCTTTCAGAGTGATAGAGAATAGAAATAATTTTCAATGTCAAAAATGGAAATCTTTAGCTAGTTACGATAAACTATCCATGTCATTAAAATAAATACTCTTGTATATCAAAATATTTTGGACAGTTTTAATGTTTACGGAGTTATTTTTGTAAAGTCGCAAGCATATTAGGCTTTCAATAATGCAGTCATTTATTAATCTTCAAATATATACTCTTATTGTTGATATTTTTCATTTTGCTTTTTAGACACAATAATGGTTGAAACTGACATGGATGTAATGTCATATTTGGGGAGGGAACATATAACATTATATTTGGGAGCATCCATCTCTAGATGATCCCTCTTTATTCCAACAGAAATTTAACTGCGAAAGATTTAACACATCTTATACTTGATTATATGCAAAAACGAAATTAAAAGCGGTTCTAAAACATTAACACTTCTAGTCCGGAGTCTTGACTACTACCAAATAAAAATCCAGAATTACACCCTACTCTTCCAGAAAGATGTTCAGCTACGAAAGATTTAACACGTAATAGACTTCATTACATGTCTCAACGAAGTTAGAAGCTTTTCTGTAACGCCAGCCATTTCAGTCTAGAATCGAGATTACCAGTAAGTCAAGCTCCATGATTCCACTTGATTCTCCCGGAAGGATGATCGACTGCATAAGATTTAACGTGTACCAGACCTCATTTCACGACTCAATGAAAAGAAGATTTTCTGGACCATCAGACCTTTTAGTCTCGAATCGAGACTACAACCAGATCAAGTTCCAGGATTCCAGCTTACTTTTTCAGAAAGGATTAATATGTTCTGTATCTAGTCATACAACACAAGGAAAGTAGGAACTGATCTCTAATGCTAGGTTTCCTAGTCTGGAGTCGTGATTACCATAAAGTTATGCAGTACTATACTTTAATATAAAGTTTACAGTACTTTAAATGCAAGTATTTTTTAATAAATTTTTATTAATATTCTTGAAAATTAATCTACATTGTTTTTACATTATAGTATACGAAGCATACAAGGAGAAAGAATTGTAATCGTCAAAAACATCAGACTTCGGAATTTTGATAAACAACCCTATTTTGATCTCCTAAGGTCAAAAAGAAATATTATGATATTTATATAACTGTCGATATTCCGGTCTGTGATCACGATAACTCTAAAACATTTGGGTTTGAATTTTAGTTTGATGGAATTTACTGGTGCTAACTATTCAGTGCCAGTAATATAATGTAATCTATGCCGGCATTTCTGATTATGCAGCACCAGTAATATAATATAATCTATGCTGGAATTTCTGATTATGCAGCACCAATTATATAATATAGTCTATGCTGGCATTTCTGATTATGCAGCACCAGTAATATAATATAATCTATGCTGGCATTTCTGATTATGCAGCACCAGTAATATAATATAATCTATGCTGGCATTTCTGATTATGCAGCACCAGTCATATAATATAATCTATGCTGGCATTTCTGATTATGCAGCACCAGTAATATAATATAATCTATGTTGGCATTTCTGTTTATGCAGAACCAGTAATATAATATAATCTATGCTGGCATTTCTGACTATGCAGCGCCAACCATTAGGTATATGCAAACATATGGTTCATTAAAAAGCATCTTCATATTTTAAAAAGATCATATTCACTAATTAAAAATTCTGTGTTACAAATGTTACAAATATTCTATTCTGGATTTTTTTTAAACTGTTGTATAGGTTTTGGAACATTAAAAAAGAATGAAAAATACTCATATAAGATAAAAGAAACCAATAATTTTTAAAAAGGTAAAAAGATGAAGATGAGGCACTTTATGAAGGATGTCTTTTTAAATAATGTGAGAAGAATGAAAACATTGACTATTCTTCCGTGGAAACAATAAGTCAAATCCCCAAGAGCAAGAAAGGTGAAATTTTGAGCATGGTTTTATTACCAGAAATGTAATTCAGCATAGAATTTTAAACCAGATTCATCATAAGGGTTAATATATATATGTATATGTATTCGTGTGCGTTTATATTACTTATTACAATCAGATTATCATACTTTTATAATTATTTTCGAAGCGGTCAGTTTAAAATATCGATATGATATTATTATAAATTTAGCAGCGCAGTATTTTCCTATAAAAAATCATGTGAAATAACTTTCTTGCCTTACTTCTTAATAAATCACATTTTTATAATTATTTTATAACCAAGAATAAAAAGCTCTCGCACAAATATCTCAATATATATTCTTCTATCACGAAAAATGAATGTTGTAACTTCTTAGAATATTCAGTACATGTAATTAAAAGCAATATATTGCACTTTTCTTCTTTATACAATTTTCATGGCAATTTTTAAGACGATATTATTTTGGAATAGGAATTCTTTCAATAAATTTACCTGTTCTAACTAGAGGGAGTGGTAACCCTGAACTTTCCCGCATATCCTCTAATATATATAATTGCGAATAATTAATTGTATGCATTTGACAGAAAATAGTTATGGCAGTGCTTATTAGACTACGATCTTTAGCGATTAATCGATCAGTTAATAAACAAATATCAGAAAACTAAATGACTATTTTAGATGCCTTTTTCTCGCCCGATTAAAATTAAAATTTGATACATAGCTACAATTATACTCGCAAACTAGCATACAATATTTCAAGTATTTAATTTAAGTCATTGCATTTTCGAGTCATTGCGTTTAATGTGAAAATACCGATAGATAGACAGACAGTTCAACCTCTTGATGTTTTGGTTCCAAATTTGTTATATATCTTCACTTCAACTGTTAAATCTGTGCATCAAGTTTTATTGCATCAAAGTCTCTTCCTTTTACAGTTATTGTATTAACTTATATTCGGAACAGTCGAACAAACAGATTTCCTCTAAATGGATTCAGTTCAAAATTTGATAAAAATCTATAGACTTTGAGTAGAGACGATATACCACAATTCGTCCGTCTAACTGAGAAAGATTTTCAGTTATCATGTTTAAAGGCAGACAGACAAGTTACCAAAAATGCATTTTTTGGACTCAGAGAGGTTTAAAACGTCGCGATACGTCATAATCTCGAGTTCGAATTTTTTAACGATTACAAAGACTTCGTATACAAGAAAATAAAAAGTTTCGTTTAGTTATATTTACGTCCCGGTAATAAGCAACAAGAGGGATATTTTTGGAATGTATCTCATTATTTTGAACGATTGCTAGATGTTATCTGATTCTGCACTGCACTCTTCAATCCATCCATTTGGTTCCAACAGATTTAAAGCTCAACAAACTGATGCGCGGTTCTTCGGTGGATTCAGGTTTCGAACTTGGAACTGACCAAGAAGTTATTATGAATCGGTACAGAATTCGATAATAAATATAGAAGGAAACAAAATAGACACATTCTCCAACAAGTATAATAACTAGCTGAAAAATTTTTTTCTTTATAGTTGGGCATAAGAAAAATAAATAAAGCAATCCCGAAGGCAGGACCATATCTCCAGGCCACCGTGGTGAGTTATAAACAACGTGACGGACAGAACAGATCATTGTTTAGTTGTTGTACCTATAGTTACAAAATTTTGTGCCTAGTTATTTTTTGTATAGCAGATATACATTAAGAAAAATATTTTCACAATTTCTATAATATCTTCAATAAATTAAAAATTAGTCGAAATAATGACGTTTCTCCATAGTAAATTTGGAGTTTATACTATTTTTTATATAGGTTCAAAATTCAAAAACTTTTCAGTGATATCATTTTCTTCCGTACAATTCTTCTCAAATTTTAATAAATTTCTCAAAATTAATTCAAAGCACTTATTTTAACAATATCTTTTTGGTGTTGTAATGAAATTCTATTCAATTTTATTCATTTTTTTCGGGTTATTTATCTGTGCGTTATGATAAAATACTGCTTTCTTTAATTCTTATTTCTATAGCAGATTTTCATTTTCGCTTTTAATAATATAATGATGTTTTTATAATGACAATATTTCTGTAAATTGCGAGCAATAAAAATCGCTTTGCCCAGAATGCAGCGACTGAAGCAATCAATCTAAATAAATCAAATCTAAAGCATAATCTTATATTGATGTGTGATTTCTTTTCTTGTTTTCTTTCTTTATCTAATGAACATTAGTAAAAAAACAATAATAATAAAATTTATGAAAATAATTAATAATGGGTACAAAACTTCCAGTAATGATAAATAAGAATTTTTCAGGGAGGAAAAATTTCGTTTTTTCACTTTATAGAAAATAATTATTAAAAAAAAAGACTTTAAATAATTTTCTATTTTAAAAAGAAAAATATTTTTTTGATAAATTCATTTAGTTGTACTGATGAGCTGTGGAAAGATCAAACAATTTCTTATATAACCGATTTTATATACAAATCGATATCGAAAATAACATGTTGAACTTATTCCATTCTTACTTCATTCTTCATTCCAATGGTTGAAATTATTATTTACAGTGTTGTTCTTTTTCACAATTAATTATTTTCAACGAACTTTCATTTTCATATTTTGAAAATAAAAGAAATATCTTACAGAACAAATATTCATAAGTGATTTAATGCATTCTTTTATGCTATATAAAATTATTCAACATTTCTTCTCCAAATTTAGCACGTATAGAAAAAAATAATAGCTTATTTTCTCACCATTATAAAAGCCATAAGTAGTCTTCCATCTTATAAATTGTTTATGGATTGTTATAGAATTTGTGACACTTATTCGAATGATTCGTTTATGGATTGTTACAGAACTAGCTGATTTTCTCATATTAATAGAAGCCACAAGTAGTCTTTCATCTTATAAATTGTTTATGGATTGTTACAGAATTCGTGACACTTATTCGAAATGATTCGTTTATGGATTGTTACAGAATCCGTGACACTTATTCGAAATGATTCGTTTATGGATTGTTACAGAATCCGTGACACTTATGTTATTAGCCATAAAAGAAAACAAAACAAATATTTTTTGAATGAATGCAAGTTCTCATTGCGTCAGGCCACAAGAATAAAAGAAATTACAAAAGCAAATATATTTTTAATCGTTTCTTTTCTTTCTTTCAACCGTTTTTTAAAAATAACAGAAATCCCAACTCTTTGTAATTGTGCCAAACAAACAATGTTATAATCATACTACAAATCTAATAACACATTATCTTAGCAAAAAAAATCATTTAGCTAAATTTATTTATTGCATTTTATTGATAAAACACTTTTCCATTAAAAATCACGCAAATAATTCGTATGAATTGCAACGCATTTTCTCTTACAATCCTCCTACACTTCACAAAATCTAGCGCAAACTAGAAAAACAAAACCGACGCAATTTTACTCACCGGTATCCTGGAGTAGGACGTAAGCCACATGTAGCCTTCCGTCTTGTGCGTCGGCTGTGGATTGGGATAAAACTCCACGTGCGGCACATCCTTCTCATCCTCGTAAGAACGCTTCTCTCTGCGGAGCAACTGCTCATCTTCTGGAGAAAGGACAACGCCGGAATTGCGCCAGAGCTGGGCCGTCAGATAGAAATCGAGGCAGAGGCCCAAGTAGAGGATCGCCAACAGACCGTACACGAATCGAAGTCGCTCGGCGGCCGTGCTGGCCATGACTGAGCTGATGGTGTGGGGGTATCGCCAGCCGCAACTTCCAACCAATGGACGGCCGCGGCGACTCCACTCCAAAAGGAGGGAGGATGGCATCGTCGCGCGAGAGAAAAAGAGTTTATCGGTGGTTGTGAAGGAAAGGAAAGAGTTGAGAGAATGAATGAACTGAAAGAACGTCTGCTCGAAAAGCAAGAGAAAAGTGTTTAATTATTTATTTATTTATTGAAAAACGCGTATTCAAACACATGTCAAATTTTAAAAGACCGTGATAGAAAATTTGATTAAATAGAAAATAATCCTGTATTGTTAAATTTTAATTTTTTCACTATAGTTGCTTAAATTAGAATAAAAAATATTCATTAAAGATTTAAGTTTAAGTGATAGATTTAAAATTACTAACGAATTATATAAAGTCCCTTTAGTTTAAAATTTTTGAAGTCAAAAATAAAGTTTATTTATTTATTCTTATGCAGTTACTTAACTTTAATCTCGAAAATATAAATAAAATAGTTATTCAGATATAAGTTACTAAGCAGTACTGGGTGCACTGATAACGACTGAAATTCAAACTCTTGAGTATTCATATATTTATTGTTTAATATATGAAAACTTCATAATTGATATAACAATAATTGTATAAGAATTAATAAATAAATTTGTTTATAAATTTATTTATAAATTCTTATATAATTGCTTAACATTAATCACGAAAATGCAAAAAAGTTAGTAATACAGATAAACTTGCATATTAATTATGAAGAGCTCACATATATGAACACTTCATAATTCATATAATAATTATATAAGAATTAATTAATAAGTAAATTTATTAATTCTTATATAGTTAATCTTTAAAATGCAAATAAGATAGTCATACAGATATAAGTTACAAAGCAGTGTTGGGTGAAATGAAAACGATTGGAATTCAAAACATTCAGCATTCGTATGCTTATTCTGTAATATACGAACACTCCATATTTTGGTAAGTGGTAGAGTGTGTAGGTTGTGTTTTTGAAAATTGTGTAAAATAATATTGGGTAAAACATTAATAAAATTTCCAGTGGGAGAAATCATCCTTCAGTTTTGGAAATTTTAGAATTCAAAATATGAAGTGCTCATATATTTATTGTGTAAAATGTTAAAGTATTTAGAATATGCTTTTGAAAATTATGGAAAATAATAATGGGTGAAACAATAATAAAATTTCCAAAATGGGAAATAAATCCCTCGGTTTTCTAATTAAATTAGAAATATTAGGATAAAAAAATGTAATGATGTATTAAAATAAAAGATATTTTAATACATCATTAAATACAAGATAAATCTAAATGTATTCTGTAATATATTTGCCGTTATCAAAAATTGCTATCTAAATGTAAGTAAATATTTAATTTTTTCCTTTAAAAGTAAATTGACTTTATGAAAAAAATGCTTTCAAAAAGGAAAGTTTGAAATGATTTTATAATTTCCTTCAGTATTCAAGGATTCGGTATTTCGGTACCAAGTATTCAGTAATCGGCATTTTTCAAACAAATGTAATAACATTTTTTGAAATGATCTCGCTGTCGAAACTCTTTTTTTCCTCTTGGAAATCAACAAAATTATCTTTTTTTACTGAGTGGAAAAATTTTCGAGTTTGCTTTATATGAAAGCGATGCTAGTATTCACTACAATTGACTATTTACGTATAGATTGTAAAAAACGTCAGTTTTGTTTTGATGTGCGGTTAGTTCTTTTAACTGTTTCTATATCTTTCGAGTTCCTATAGTTGGCATATATTAGATCATATAATCAATGCTATTAGTTAATAAATAATGAAGATGATAAAGGGAAACAATTAAATGGAAAGCAATTGCATGAAAACTAGTAATCTTAAATGGAAAAATGCCGATTGAGGAAAACCAACTGATGACTATTTTAAATATATTATAGATTGTGGAGGAACAAGACTCATTATGAAGTAGATGAAAATAATAAAAGAGTTTCAGGAACAATTATTTAATTATTTTCTAAGTTCCACATTTCACAAGACAAAACAGACACGAACACGAAAATACATGACAATCACTTAGAATACAATCTAATAATGACTTCCAAGAAGGATTACGGGAAATATACCTTGATGTTAATAAGGTAATTCCATTTGTTGTATCAAAAGAGAAGGTATTAGAGTTATCTAACTGCTACAAGATAATAATTTTAAGTAAACAAATGTCGTTTTTATTGTCTTTAGATCTTAAGAGACTTCAGAGCTTTATGCTTCATCAAATATGTGGGGAAAAAAACGAAGAAAGATTTTTTAAGAAAATAGAAGTTACGGATGCAATGAAATTATTAATTCTGTAACTAATAGGAAATAGTTGCATTGTATGTTAGTGGAGTCAGTCTAGGACAGAAAAGGCTAATTTAATGTTTTTGACACAAGAAATAAAAAAATGTCATTGACACTAACTTCTTTAGATTTTTAAAAATTTTCTAGATATTTGTCGATTTCCAAAAATAATTCAGAGTTATATTTACAGTTTATTTACAGTTAATTCGAATATTTTTAAATCAAATTCTCTGGCATTTCGATTTTTTTTTTATTCTTTGAATTTTCTAATAAAATAATAGCAAGATATTATTTATAATTCGAATATATTCTGGCTAATTCATAATATTATTCAAAAACTATTTTCATTTCATTGTATCTTCAGTCATCACAAAAGAAAGATTTTTAACCAGTTGATTCACTTGGAAGACAGGAGAAAATCTATAAGAGATTAGCAACAACAAAATTCCAATGATTGGAAATACATCTTAAATTCAATTTTAATTTCGCTTTCACCTTAATTTTTCTTATCCCTAAAATTTACTGTTAAAACTGTATTAGGGAAAACGTTTTAAAATATTTGTGTTCTATGGAAATATTAAGCATGGTGATGCTCTCATAAAAACTCTATTATCTCTGTTCAGTGAATGCATTGTGCATATATAAATATACTGTCAAACTAAAGTTAGAATAATTAAAACACATACTATCATTCGAACAAATTTATTCTAGATTCCAATGCTTGGCTCTTTTTTAAAAAAAAATTCATTTCTGGAGTCGGGAAATAATTATTCAATTCAATAAAAAAAATGTATCAAGAATATCAGACAGAAATGCATTCAAATGGATAATTATGTTTACTTGTGGAAATAAAAGAATAAATATCATTTTTCTGATTTCCGTAAGAATGCTTGAATTTTGTCGATATATTCGATTAAATAATGTTTGTTTTATCTTTAAAATACAGAATGACGAGCTTGATATTTGTTATATTATAAACAAATGGTCTTAAATTTCAGTAAAATGAAGCTGTATATCAAATAATTTTAAAGAAAATTTCCTAACATGTATTATTTATTTCTACTAATAATAAAGTGTGTGTTTGTGTGTGTGTGTGTGTGTGTGTGTGTGTGTGTGTGTGTGTGTGTGTGTGTGTGTGTGTGTGTGTGTGTGTGTGTGTCTGTGAGTGTGTGTGTGTGTGTGTAATAAAAATGATTTTTTTCTTTTTTTTACTAAGCAACCATTTAACTCAAAACAAATCATTAATAAATTCTTATTTAGATGCTGCTTATCAATGGCTGCTAAAACTCGGTATCAGTTTCAATTATCTTTCATCTAATAAAATATCAAAAATGTAACTATTCTTGTCCAATATATTGCACGACACCATAATTTCTCATTTTCAAATTTCATATATAAATCGCTAATAGTTAACTGCACCTAAATGTTGCGAATGCAATTTGCACACAAAAGATTAATTAACCTTTGGCTGGAATTGAAAGATAAGCATTTGAAATGCTTTTAATCTGAATAAAAAGCTCTTTAGTGATAACTTATATCATTTAGCAATAATTTATTTTAACTTAACTTTTGAGCAAAAAGTTAACTAGTATTTTGGAACTGATTTCGTAAATGTGAACCCATCTTAAAGGATGAAGACGAAAATTCATAAGGAGTGCCATTTCCAAGCCTCTTCATCATATGAGATGAAGAATATTTACTAATAATAATTATTAACCTCCAAAAAATACATTTTGGAGGTTTGATTGCTTTTAATAGCAACAATATTTGAAGTAACATTCTAAAGCTATATATCATTTTAAAGATAACTTTACCAAGAGTGCAATGCTTTCTAATTATCTTTACTATTTAAATTATAGCTAAATAACCAGAATAACGAAACACATCTGGCTTAAGTTGATAAGACGTAGCTTTTCTTCGTATGATTGAAGCCAAAGAACAAGAATTTTTACGAAGCCAGTTAAGTTACATTTTATTATTGAATGGAATTCAAATGGAATGGAATCAATGGAATTCAAAAATCGATATCATGTTTTAGAGCTGAGGAGGTTGTTTTTTCGTGTTTTTTCTGATTGCTATCAAGGTGGTCACTATTCTTTGACTATTATTTGTATTCTTCCAATATGTAATTTGCCAAAACATAAAAAAAAAAAGAAATTGCACAAACAGTTGATTGGTCGACCAAAAAAAAGATGTAAAAATTTATTACTGCATAAATAGGACTTTATAATGAAATTAGACAAAAAAAAGTAGAAATCTAATTAAAGACATTATTTTTAAATTATTAAGGAGTATAACACAATTCAGTGACTAGATAAACCAAATTGGTAATGGCGAAAAAGTTGCACCACACCAAGTGATGATAGATTACTTAAATGGTTGTATCGACCGGATAAGAAAAAATAATTTGAAAGTACACAAAGTTAAATAGCCCAATGCATTATATTGTTGAGAGGGAGTATTATTCGCTTTTATTGCAGGAATTTGGTTTAAATGCAAGAATTCCATGAAAAAGGTCGTTTTCGAACCCCCCCCCCCAAAAAAAAAGACTGAAAAAATAAAACTGAGTAAAAAACCATGTTAACTGGGAGCAGAACAATGGAATAGTGTGACTTTAAATAGCGAGACTAAACTTTCCCTCTTTAGGAACGATGGCAAAAATACGTAAGGGAAAGAATAGAATATTTTCTTCCTATTTTCATTACACCAACTGTTAAACACCCAGTTAGTGTTATTATCTGGATTTGTATAACATCAAAATCCAAATTAAATTAAAGATATTTGAACATATAAAGGCATACAAATGTATGATTGCATGCATAAAAATCAGCAGAAGTAGTACGATTAATGGTGAGTGTTAATAACCAAAAACACATAAATTAAATACTCATTCTTGAATTTCCGCATATGAACGTTTTCAAACTGCTGAAGAATTTATAATTCATCAGGAATCGGATTCATGACATGGCCTCTGTATGTAAAAACAAACTTCAAAGCAATCGAATTTCACTATTTAAATGGCCTGTGAATATCCGTAATACAATCGAAAATCTATGAAGCAGTCAAAAAGAAATTTGCAAACAGAATCAAGCCAGCAATAAAGCTCGCATTTAAATGAATCAATAATTCAGTCATGATATCACATTATAACAGTTGAGGGACTAAAAGCTTTGTTGATTCCACGGGATTATGTTAAAAAGCAGTAATTTATGCTAAATTTTGCCTAAATATTAACTACGATGATTGAAAATTTTTGCATATGTCATTATTTCTATGTTCTTTTTTATTTATGTATTACTTCTTTTCTAATAGAAATATCCATTATAGAAATTATCTTATTAAGTACTTGATTAAATTATCTGTAACATGATTTATAACTTTATGGGCGTTGAAGTAATAAAATTGCTGTTATGATTCCCAAATCTCAAAACTGTATTTTTCCCAAAAGGTTTTCAAAAATTTTACCACTGTAAGTCCAATCGTGATTGATTTACTGAAGCTCATATATTAAGAACGTAATATATGAGCTGCTAATTTTTAAGGATATGAAAATTACATTGAAATCTAAATTAAAAAAGAATTCAAACAAATCAAAGTAATGAAGCAACGGACAAGCAAACTAGGAAATTCATTATAATTATTTAAAATTTCATAAGGCTATTTTTTAACTTTCTATTGTAATGAATGCATTCACACATGATATGCATCAAATACATTGGGTGATTTTGAAACTCGCTGCGCATTTTACAGGAAGAAAATTAGCATGGGCAAAAAAAATACTATTTAATATTGAGCCGCATGTGCAGTTATGGCTCTTATGTGACTTTATGGCCATTGCAATTTACTCAAAACCTTTGTCATTCAGGAAACTTCTACACATATTGCTACAAGAAAAAAAATTATTCATCTTTCAGCAACAAAAAATATTCAGCATTCAAATGTTCATATCTGTTTATATAAATATTCAGCAAAACTTGCAGATGTTCCGAATGTTATTTTCTTTTCAATGTACTTTTATTTAATTTGTTTATTGTTAAAATCTTCTATAGTTTTATAATTGCTAACAAATAAAAATTTCGAACGCCATCCTTAGCTTCTCACATTATATTAAACCTGAGCAAGTCTCACATTCTTCATTGTTTGTCATCTTTCTACTTGAAGTTTTTGATATATATAATTTAATTACATTTTCCTTCCGTTTCGAAGCATCAAGTTCTTTTTTTATTATTATTATTTTATGGTGATAAAATAAGATAAGATAAGCAGCTGAGCTGTCAGCCCTTCTCCAAGCTTTTGTGTCATGCCAGAGGAAGGAAAACCGCCACCAGCTAGAATAATGTGGTGCACTTCAGTGCGCTTCTTCGATTGTATGGGATTTCGTATCTGGAGCGGTAGAATCTAATCTTCAGTTTAATTTAGATTCGCTACATTAATGTCCCATTTAAAGCAATATTAAAGCTATATTAAACTGCAATTTTGCTTCGAAACTCAATTTTCAACTGCATTCTGATGATGATATTCTAACCAGCATCATTCCCTCTTCAAATCAGCGGGAGGACACTTAGCCCCGATGGATTAAACATGCATCAGACTCACTTACACATCGTTCTTCGTTGGAATCGAATTTCAAGCAAGAAGCTCTCGGAAAACGACACAGAAATTTTATCACTCGGTTACATGTTCCATCCTGTCCTGAGGGCCACATTATCACCAGACTATTGAAAGCCGTCTGTATTTAAGAAAGAATTACAGGCATGCTTACTATCTGCAGCGTCATCTATCGACACCTTTTTGAACTAAAACTAAAAACAGCGGAAGAAAAATTTAGGCCCTGTCACTTGAATTTGCTGCAAGAATTGTTTTTTTTTTTTTTTAAACTTTAACCGTTTAATGTTATGTATTTCTCCAAATCGTTAGTCTATTTCAGCACATCCTGAATAGACTGACTGATAGCTGAAAGCCATGCATGATAAATATTTGCACTTATTTTATACTTATTAAATACTTATTTTATTATCTAGTTAATAGATAATACCTAGTAGAAAATCATATTTATGAACATCTGTCGATTTTAATTCATTTAAAATGATATCAAACACGAAGCACAGTGAAAATTTTAACTTCATTTCAGTAATTATGTTGCATTTTAAATGCGTAATGAATTTCTGAGAATGGACTTTAGCAGTAAAACTGCAATTTGAGTCTAATTCTTTTGAAATAGCTGAAACAAAATCAAATTTGATTAAGCTCTCTCAAGCAAAAACTGTTTTTAATTTCTTTTCCGCTTTTAATCTCGAAAGGTTTTTACGCTAGATGAAATAACAAACCTGCAGGCAAATATTAACTTTTCTTTAAAATAAAATTAAAGCATGTTTTCAGTCGCAATGTGCACTTCGTCTTTTAAATTCTTGTAAAAACAATTGTAAGCAGTTTTTTTCATAATTTTTTATGTTTGTTAGATTCCTAGGACAAAGGATTCTATCCTTTCTGAAAAAACATGTGGGTTTTCACTTAGTTGAGTCATATTAAAAGTAAGATTTTTTTTTAATTATTTGAAAACGAATTTTTAGTATTTACTCCCCTTGACAAACAATTCTTAGCTTGATTATGATAGTTATTTCTGTTTCTTCTGAATTTTCTCCTTTTATTTTGATGAATTAGCATCTTTCTAAGTATAGCTTTTGACACTTTTTATCTGAAGTTACTGCAGCTAAAGGGTTAATGGCATGAAATATGAATCACTTTGTGTACTTATAAGGCTCTTTTGATCTCAATAGAGCTAACATCATTCATTTTTAAAATCATGCAGAAAAATGATATCTAAAACAATAGAACTTGTAAGCTAAAACTATGTTGAATTTGAGGCTCAATCACAAAAAAAAAATTAATAAGTAGAAAATAATAATACATTTTTTGAAGATGAGAATATGTTTTGAGGAAACTTTTAGATTGATAAAAAAAAAATTAGGATTTGTGTATAAAGCTTCTCACGGCGATTTTGAGTCAGTAAAACGTGTGGATTGCTAAAAGTTAGAAGCTCAAATTATTAGAGAGATCTGATGAAGAAAACAAACTTCAATTCAATATGTAATATATAAGCAATGCTATACTGAAGTATATAAATCTATGCAATTTTATCTTAAGTTTCTTATATCAACATCAGTTAAAGTTTAAATTAGAGTAATTTCAGTTCAAAAGATATATTTTCATGAAGACACGCTTATAATTCTTTGACTCGCTTATAATCCTTTGGCTCGCTTATAATCCTTTGACTATTAAGTCTCGCTTATATCGCTTTGATTAATTTGAATATTATTCCTGCTATATGTAAAGATTGGACATCCAGCCTTCAAACTAATTTGAAAATATTAAACTATATAGATTTAAGCATTATCCAATCAAAAATATCTTTAACACCAGTATTCCTTTATATGAAAAGGTGACATTCAGCTATGGTATGTCTGAAAAACCTACATAATACGCATTTCCTCATTCTCACGGATATCTTATATCTACGTAAACTCATTTGCTTTCGAATTTAACTCGTCACTAGCCGTATTCGCGACCAAATATCCCCCACCATATTAAAAATGCTAATTTAATCAACTCACCTTGAAGATCTATATCTTATCACGAAAAAAGAAATCATTATTTCAAATTAATTTGCACAAAAACTCAAAAACATTTGGAATGGTTAGTTATATTTATAAAGTGGCGAAAGCGAGACATTTGTTCAGATTAGAAGCTTTGTCGAAGTTTCACTTTGCCATTTCTCTCGAAAATGGCAGTGGGTACGTTGTGTAGAGGGACTAATGACCATTGAGGATATATCTAAATATCATGAACTTTAACATGAAGTAAAAATTGGTGAATCCAGTATAGGCAGTATGAATTAGGAACCTTATTAAGGGTTTCTGTTATATGGAACATGAAGTGATGAAGTCTTAGGGATTTCTCTTATAAATTGAGGTTAGGGTAGATGACCACTGTTGACGTATCGAGAAATCGTGAGCTTTCATAGGAAATAAAAATTAACAAAAGCATACAGTGGTTGTGTAACTATTCCATGTCTTTTACAGTAAGAAATGTACAGCATAGTAATCTTTTTTTTTTTTTTGAGATTTCTCTAAAAAAATAGAGAAAAGTAGTTGTGGGAAGGAAGGGAGATGAGTGATGATTGCTGACAATTTTTACTGATGATGAGCTTTCATATAAAATTAAATGGACTTATGGTTGGAGTTTGGGAATTGATCCTTTGATTTTGCCACCTATTTTAACTATAAAGCTTAGACGATAATGTTTTAAAAATCAATCATTTAATTCTCATTAAAATCACATAAGAAAAACATGAAAAACTATTTTTGAAAAAAAATTTAAACTCATGACTTTTTTTGAAAGATAATGCATGATTTATATATTCAAAACATTATGATACAATTGACATAGATCTCATAAATAAGACATACACATTTGTACAAACGAATTGTTAAGATATTTTTTTTAATTTGAGGATTTTTTTTTTTTTTTTTTTTTTTTTTGAAAATTTTACCTCTTAGGATTACAAATCAAGACAAACTCTTGACTATAATTCTAATAAATCAATCAGTTTTTATTATTGTTCTAATAAATCATTTTCGAAACCAAATTTTATTTCATGAAAAATATTACATAAACTCATTTTGGTATATAATTTTCATTGCTTTTAATATAAATTACGAAAGAGATAAACTCGAATAACTTAAGACCAAGAAACTTGATTAATAACTTAAAGGATATCACCATATGTAAGCAAATAAGCAACTTCTACATCTCGAGAGATCTTGCAAGAAATCATATCCAAAAAAATATAATGTCTTATTAAATTTATTTCAGCTTAAAGTGTATTACTGTGATTTTCCTGAACGCGACTCTCTTGATGGCTTCGTTTCTATGATTAAATTGAAAAGAAAAAGGAATTTAATTAAATTCTCTTACTTATTCATTTCCTTCATTTCATGTCACTTTTAAAGGAAACAGAAAAGAGTCCCAATTTTTAGTTCATGCTAATTAGTTACTTCACAAATAAGCTTTGAATTCCATTAGCAAAATTACTCTTAATGGCTGTCTTTTAAATTAATTAGCTAAATTGCTAATTTACATAAAAATCTGTTTTTCGTATAAATACGAGCTGTTTCCGTATTCAAATGCAATTAATGTATATGCTTAGAATTTAATTCATTTAATTATATTAGCTACTTGTTGCATAAAAAATATGCATCTACATATTGCATAACATAAAATGCATCAAGATATTAGCAACTAATTTCATTACTAATGTTGTTGTTGCCTATTATATTGTTGTTGTTACGTTCGTTATAATTTTATATTCAAAAATTCGTCTTTAATGCAATAATTGATTTTCGAAACAGGAACGAAATCAGTTAATTCTTAAAATAGTTTTAAATAAATTATAATATTTAAATTTTAATGAATAATGATGAAAGTTATTTAATAGTTTCTAGTAAAAAATTGATTATGCACGATTTTGAAATGAAAACAAATTTAAGATCCATTTTCAGTCAAAAATGTAAATTTAAAATCAGAGGAAGTTTTTAACTAGATAATTTTATGCTTACTATAAAATCGTTATAATTATTTTAAATTAAATCATTTCTTTTTTGCAATAACGTACGCTAATAATTAGGGTATATTTTTGTAAAAAATACACTAGCGAAATTCCTTAACTATTATTTATTTCCGGTCTCTTTTTAAAAGAATATCATTGCAAATGTTTTCATTGTAATGTAATTTCTTGGAAGAAAATGTAATGGAAGCAGTTGGTTAATTCTTTAAATGACATCTTTTATAGATTTTACAATCCTTAAAAAGTATTTTTTTCATCACTCTTTCCATAAGGAAAGAATTCAGGTTTTACCAATAACTATCTTTACTAAAACTATAACGATCAACAGTGCACTTAAAAACCCTCGTAACTAAGGAAAATTAAAAACCCTCGTAACTAAGAAGTAAAATCAAGTTTGAATTCAAATAAGTAGAAAATAATTATATTATGAACATAGTTATGTATATATATATATATTAGCCGCCTCTGACAATCAGCTTAGCACAGATTATTTACTTTTTAGACTGATCATATAAATTAAACAAGCAATTCTTGCATACATATAAATTTATTTTGTGTATCTCTGAAACGGCTCTAATGATTTGTATCAAATTTTATATTTAGATAAGGTTTTGCTGTTTTAAGTTCCTTTATATAGATGTCTTTCTTGAAAATACTGGAATTTACACACAAAAAAGCAACTCATAACTAACTATTAGAATAAATATATTCAATTTCTGCTTCGAAGCGTGGGTTGTGCAATATAGTGGTCAGAACAACATGAATAACATGTGTGTTGTGTGTTCTCGGGTCGATTCGCTCTTTTTGCCTTATTCTTTTTATTTATTAATTAATATTCAATATTTTTGCTTTCTAAGTTTATCTATATAGGTGTCTTTCCTATTAGAGCTTTAACTAACTATTAGAGTTTTTTCTGTCTGATCTCATGCTGAGTATGTCTTATAGCTCCATCTCGGACCGATTTTCCCTTGGTTAAACTGAGTGTAAGTTCAAAAATATAAGAAATGATAGATAAACTGTAAAATGAATACTGTAATATAACAGATTGTTTCGAATATCGGGTTAAACTAAATGCATTCGTGATTTTTTTTATTTAAATGACCAATTCATATGAGCTAAGATTGAAAAATATTCATATGTATTCAGTATGGGATTCGTGTCTAAATATTTTCTGTGATGTATATAAATATACATCACGGTTTCACAGAAATAAAAACTGCCCAGCGAAGTACGGTCTTCCAGATATTAAATATTAATACGAAATGAATATTTTTTAATTTCATCTTATTATTTGATAAAACCGTAAACATAAATGTAATTGAATAAATTTAAATAAATTTTAAAGCATGAAAACTAAAATATATATATACTACGAAATGAAAATCTTACTTCGGAATCAAAGCTCAAAGAAAGCATTTTTTTTATCTTAATTTTAATATTGGCACAAGTATGCGGCTGAATATTTTGATGGATGAGTTTGAATTTCGTCATAACATTAAAAAATAATTGTTGAAAATTTTATATTAAATTTAAAAAAAATCATTTAACTATACGGAACATTACACTGGGATGAAATTGATGTCATTAAAAAGGTAATTTTTTTGAGTTGTTAAAGGAAAGTCATATCACTGACTCTCGGAACCGCCCGAAGGCACACGAATAAAAATTACTGAATGACCAGACCGCCGCAATAGCAACACTGGCGGGAACTGTGGTGAGTCCTACTGGCCCCGGTACAACCCTTCCCTAAGGAAGTACATCCCGTCATCGATGAGAGGAGCCAGACCCGTGTACCCTCAAGGTGGCGAGATCCAACCACCATACCAGAAGCATCTCATCCTCATTTCGAGATGCCCTCCCAGGGTGAGAGTTATTAAATTAATGTAACAATTCAGGTAAAGTAACAAACCATTTTTGTGAGATAATAGTTTTGAAAAGTATAGTCATCAATTTACATAAGTAAGTCGTAGCAGTTACCCATCTGGCAATGATGGAATTTAGTTTCGCACTCGATTTAATTTTGACATCTATTTCTTATACTTCTTTCCTCTGAGTGAATAGAGCATATTTTTCCTCTGAGTTTTGTTTATTGTTTATATTTAATTAATTTCAATCTAATATTACTTTTGTTTTAAGAAACGGGTATAATGTTTGCATTAAGAATAATTTCTATAACGATATTTTTCAGCCAATAATGCAAGGACAATTTGTATAAAGATTAGCTATGAGTGAAATTTGAAAATTCATTTTACAAAATCCGACGATTTTTGTCAAAAATAGATCGAGATTCTAAATAATTTTGCTATGTTGATTGAATCTAAAGGATTTTGCTGTCAAACAGCTATCTGCAAAAAATTGTTCCTTCATCGAAATAAAAACACAAACACAAAACAAGACTGTCAAACACAATTGAAAACCTTGCTTCATTTTTCAATTGCTGCAAAAAAAAAAAAAAAAAAAAAAAAGGATAAACTTTTATCAGTTATATTCAGCAATAATTTTGCGATTTATTTTTTAATACTAAGATTATAATTCTTATTGATGAAATTATTATGAAATCTACATCGTCAATTTATAATTTTTCTAATTTCTTTGGTAAGTTATAAATGGATTTCATACTAAAACATCCAAAATCTTCATCAGTTATCAAATACACAAGCAATTCTATTGAGCAATACAATTTTGAAAATATATTAAAAACTTTTTTAAACTCTTGTTTAATGAAAAAATTCATTTAAGTGCAGAAAAATGAGATTTTCTTCTACAACTTACAAAAAAACTATATATCAAAAGAAAAATTATTTTTTTTAATCTTTAAATCCTGTGATCACAATTTGAACTTTAAAGGGATATACATTTTTTTTTCATGTCTGTTCATCTTAAAATTATTTATATAAATTTAGTACATTTTATCAAATTAAGACAAATTTGTAATTTACTTAGGTTTGTGTCTTGACAAAGTAAATAAATGAAGCTGTAGAGCTGTATTACAGAAAGACAGCATCAAAATTTCAGTGTTAAAAATAAGGTACTGAGAAATAAAAGCTGGGAAAAAAAACTTATTTCCCGCATAATCTTTTGAGTTACTCTGTTTCAGTAAATTAAAATAAAAAGATTTTTTTTTAATAAATATGCATATATTCATTCCTAAACAAATATCTATGACTTCTCAAACAGTGAAAGATATTTTTAATTCCCCTTATTTTTATCAAGATCGTTCGGACAAATTCAATATTTATCTTGTTAAGTTCTTTGGTAGATGAAATAAAGAAATTGAATAGAACACATTGTATTGAGTCTTCTCGGCTGATAAATGATTCCTAGAAGTTATTGAATAAAAATCAAGAAAACTCATTCTTCCATGACAAGAGAAAAAGATCAGCTTCTTGCTTCAAAAAAAATTCATTCTAATTCTGTTTTTGGTTACTAAGATTAAACATTCCGAGAAGATGTTTATTGTAGCTTTTGAAAACGATTTCAGTTTTTCCACGCGAGGAATTTTGAAGATAGTGTTTGCACAGACGTACACTTCCTTCCTAATCGTTTAATTCATGTCTTTTCATTAGCCATCGCATTTTGTCAGGATTCTCCACGGTATAAAATGTTCTTTACTTAAAAACATTATTTAAAATACGAAAATGCTTTCAGTCTGCTTAGACTTCTATATTATGATGCCTAATTTTATCCATTAATTTAAATCATACACGCCTCTTCTTTTTCATGCATTCTCCATTCAATAGATTCTGAAAATTGTTTTAAACTGCCTTTTATTTTACCTCTGTGTATGTACTAGCGTATAAGCATGACATTTTATTTTTCAATTAAAATAAATTTATTCTTATTTGGGTTCCATAATTACTTTTGCTCCTTGCATTGATTCACTTTTTTATTATATATTTGGTTTTCATGACTGTTCCCTTGCTTTGTTATCTTAGCATTAAGAAATAAAACGTTTTTTTTTTTTTTTTGTTTTTTTTTTTTAATTTTCCACTTAATAGATTAATCTTACCAAACAAGTCAGTTCAATGATTTTAATAATGAATATATTCTCTCATTTACGCTAGAGACAAACATGTTTTGGCAATTCTTCTTGAAATTCCTGGTCGTTCTTCATTACCTAATTTACCAATTGTTCATCCAGTGATCATAAGGGATTCAGATGTCATTTTATTGAAATGTCTCCTAACCTACAATAACAAAATAAAATGATATTTTGAAGGTATAATTTGCATTTCAGATTCGATCAACGAGATAAACAAAAACAGGAACAGGGGAAGTGGAAGAAATAGAGGAAGATACATACGAAAGTAAATAATGAAAATTCTGTTCCTTTCTCAAATTATCTTGATAATGATGGAGATCAATTAAATTTCCTTCTACAATGATATGATTTTTTAACAAATTTTTCTAGAAGAAAAATTTTAAATTAATGTGATGCAATAATCTAATTAAAATTAATTTAGTGCAATAAATAAATTTAATTAAAATTATATTTAATAAATCATATGTGTATGGGCTGATCACATGCAAAACTGAAATTGTTTTCAAGGTGTAAGGAAAACACGATGAAAAGTTTTCAGTTTTCTTTTCAAATGGCTGGCTGGATTCCGAAACAGCTGGATTCCATCAAGCTAATTTTATGACTTTAAATGCTATTTATTTACAAAAAATTATTATTTACATCAAAATTTATTATTATTACTATTTATACTGGCTGATAAAACGTTGTAATTTGGATAAATTTTTGTAGCTCATTTGACATCATTTACATCAACTTATAATAGTTCAAAATTACAAAACACTTCCCAATAGTCCTAGCGTTTGAGAACGAAGTTGGATTGAGTTTGAAAATGAGCTTGCATAAAACAATTAACAATCTTACCGAGAAAATAAAAATTGTAGCAATTTTATGAAGAAAATAAAAAAAAATGATTCAGATTGGAGAATTAAATTAATAAATATTCATTAATTATTAGGATTCATTGTAATTTTTGGTTAAACAAAGGAATTTAATCTTCGATCTGCAATTCGATTTAGATTTTTGTATGCGATTTCAGCAATAGGTTTACGCGGTAAATAAGCAAATTCCATTCTTTAATGCAATGGATTTCTTTTTCAAAAAAAACCAGCAGTTACTGTTTCATTCTACTCTTTGCTTTTTCAAATTTTGATATTTTTTCAGGAAGAAAGGGTTTAAGGAATAATACAAAAGCACATGACAATAATATTAGCGTGATAAATTGGGAAAAATGTAAGTGGATTCTCATTCCCACTTGAAAAGTTAAGAATTTCCTGTAAGAAAAAAATGTATTAAACGTTTTAAGCAGAGTTCACGTTTCCAAATTTTACATTTCACTCTTTGTAGTTTTATTACACTTCCTATTACATTTTTTTATTATGCCAAATTTCAATGGAATCTGAAACATTGAAGCAAACTTTAATTACATATTCAATTTAATCACTGTCTTCTCGTTTTTTATCAATTTTTAGTGAAACTATTATTTTCATACTGTGATAGGATTGTCATTACTAAGCATATATTACTAACTAAATGTTTTTGACGTACGTAAAGCAATTGCGTTTAGAATTAATTTTGTTCGGGCATGCAGTTTTAATTTTGAAACATTCTGATCTTTAAAGAAAGTCGATCTTAAGGTTTTAAATAAATTCCATTTCCTTAAAATAAATAAACAAACTATAATAAGCAATCTGCCGTTCTGCTTCATACTTCAGATTTACCTTTGTTTGTTCTATGTGTCAGAATAGTATTTTTCTTATTTTTCATTGCATAATTACGTATTCTGATTTTTTTCCAAAATTTATCATTAATTTTCGTCAAAAAAAATGCTTTGAACAAAATTAGCTCTGCACTGTTTTAAAAACTCTCTTTCAACTTATTTTACTTAGTTGCAATATTTATTTCCAACATTGCTTAGTCACTGTTAAATTTTTCATTATCTACGTATTCTTTCCAACGGGTTTTTTTTCCTCAACTTCAGAAAGTTTTTCCGTTAAAGTTTTGTTTTCAGTTTAAGAAGAAAAATTTTTAGTCAACAGTTTTGTTAAAATTAGTTTTAGGTATCTTCCAAAGAATTTCACATACAATGGGATATCGCTAAATTTAAAAACAAAAAATGGCATTTTTTAGGATCTGTGAAAACAAAAAACATAAATAGCAGTTTTTAAAAGAAATTAAGTTCTTGATATTTTTTTCTATGTATCTCTTATAGTCACTAATTTTAAGCATGAAATAGTCTATATTAGCGTATCCTCTATTTATCTTCGCGCGTTTTAAAAGAATATCTCTTAAATTGTATAACTTGTTTCATTTATATTTTGTAGACAAGTTAGAAGGAATTAATAAATTATAATAAATAATAGTATAAATAACATGTTAAGATTTCAGAGATTTAAAAACAGTAAATACAAATTATTACAAAAGATATTTTTGGAAAAAAACCTCGCCATTAGAAAAAAAAAAAGATTTTTTTTTTTTTCAAAAATCAGACCACAGACTTTTAATAAAAAGCTCGTTCTTTACCATTAACTTTTAATAGATAGTAGTGGTAAATGATCTTCGCATGAGGCAAACATTCTATCAAATAATATAAGTTCTGCCAAAAACGCTTAGAAGAAACATCAATCATTCTAATTCCCTCACAGACTTTTAATAAAAAGCTCATTCTTTTCCGTTAACTTTTAATGGATAGGAGTGGTAAATGATCTTCTCATGAGACAAACAGTGAAACTCGACTATTTCGCTAATGCCCAAACTTTTCCTGAAGTTCCTAAGTAATTTCAAACACAAAGCGCAACATACATTCTTTTCAATAAATTTTTTATGCGCTCTTCTGAATCAAGAATTAGATCTTTCTCGAGCGAAAAAAAAAAGACATTTTTCTGTGTCTTCATTGTCCTTTGTGGAATCGATTTCTTCATTTTACACAGAGAAAATAATTTTTCAGAATTTAGCGAGTCTTATGAAGTTTATATGAAGACAGTACAAATTGTAAATTGTTTTCAGTTGTATTAATTTTACCTATTGTTGTATTAAAATAATTACTGCTTAATCAGTTTGCTGATTAAGTTAGTGCATGTTAGTTTTATAAAAGAATATACTCGCATAAATAATGTTATCACGAAATAGTCTTTCATTGTTTTTAATCCAGAAGCTCAGAACGGGGTGAGAGTTATTCTTCTTTTTTTTTTTTTTAATTATTATTATGAGAGAACATGATATTGTTTTGGCTTGAGGTTTTTGAAGCGATTTGAAGGCAACAAATTGTTGAAACCTCAAAATGCGTAGGCAACAAATTGGCGATTTACTCCTTTTTTTATTTTGGAGTCGGATTTAGTATGACTTTTGAAATATCTATCGTCTGCTAATGAAGTTTTATTTTGTAGTCTGCTTTCACAGTATAGTTTTTCCCTTATCTATCGTCTGCTAATGTATTTTTTTTTGGAGTCGGCTTTCGCTATATAGCTTTTGAATTATCTATCGTCTGCTGTTGTTGTACTTCCCTTGGAAATCACAGCGTTATTGCCTAACATGCCCAAAGTTTTTAAAAAATAAAATAAACAAGTTAAAATATTGTTTGTTTAATCGATAAAGATTGTTGGTTCAGGGTTTGTTGATAATCGATAATCGAAACCAACAATCGATAAAGATTGTTGGTTTCTACTTATTAAAATAGAGTTATTAAAAAATTATACAGAAGATTGTCACATTTGGTGATTTATCACCAACTAAAGTTACAACTTGATTTTCAAATAACACATTCTCTGAATTCTTGCGAATTGTCTTAATTAATTTAAGTCATTAACCAGTTTAAAACATTCACGAGATTATCACATACGTCGATATTTAGAAAAAAGAAAGGTTTTTTTCATCTCAAAATTGGCCGACTCCAAAACATTGTTTGCCAGCTAGAAAAATTGAAAATGAAAGTTTAAAAAAAAATTATAATTATATATAGAGAGAGAGTAAGAGGGGGAGGGAGGGATAGAGACCAATAGAGAAGTCTCGTGATTGTTTCGAACTGGTTTAAACTGGTTAATGACTTAAATTAATTAAGACAAATAATAACTAAAAAAATAATAATGTTCTAACATAATAACTTGAAATTTGCGAGAGTAGGTTTCATTTTTTTTCTTTGTTTTATCTTATTTGAAATTTATTTTATTGAATTATACTGTGTCATATCTTAAAGTGAAAACGATATTATATATATATACAGTGGCTCAAAAAATTGAGAGTACACCTTACTTTGTCTTGATAAATCCGACTTTCAATATAAATAACACATTACCTGGAAGGGCAAACCTGTTTTAATTTTTACACATAACAAATGGTTTAATTTAGAGTAAAAATAAAGAAAAATCAACGAAAAATATCTAAATTGAAAATTTTAAGAAGCATTTTAAATAAACATGCGCAGAATTTTGACTCAAAAAATTGAGAATACATCAATGAAATTTTTGCAATATCACGCATAGAAACAAATTGTCACTATTAAATTGCATGTCTTTTGGCTCTTATAATGGCCTCTTAACGTCATGGTACCGATTCAACCAATTTTTAATGTATCTGAAGATATTTTACCCCATTCTGCTTGCACCACTTGTTTTAAATGAGTTTTTTTTTTTTTTTTTTTTTCTAATTTTGTGTTTTTGAACCCCTTTTTCGAGTATGGCCCAAGAATATTGTCGGGGTACTGTGTTGGTGTGTGTAACTGCTGTTTACAATGAAAAAGGCCCCATATTTTGACATTACGTGCATTTGGTTCGGGGTCGTTGTCCTGCTGGAAAATGGAATTTCCATCTAAACCCAAATTTTCACTCTTTCCTTTAGATTGCTGCGAACATATGGTTCGTCCAACTTGTTGCAGAAACTTTTCAAATCATAGGCAGAAGTGTAAATGCTGAAACTGTGCAAAATGCCATTAGACAAGCTGGATATAAAAGTAGCATTGTTAGAGAGAAACCGTTCATCAGCTTGGAAATTCAGAAAAAGCATCTGAAGTTTGCAAAAACTCATCTATTGAAGACTAATAACCTTTGGAAGAAACCTATATTTAGTAATGAAAGAAAACACATCATTTTTGGCAGTGACAGCCATCATACTGTATGGATAAAGCCTAATACTGCTTTGGATCTAAAAAATTTACCTCCTACAGTTAAACATGATGGTGACTCCATCATGATTTGAGGTTGCATGGCTTCATCCGGGGTATCTAATTTAATCCGGGTTCTAATTTTCCGGGAAATCTAATTTTTATAGATGACATTATAAACGATGTGGTTTACTTGGATATACTTCGCAGCAATCTTAAGGAAAGTGCTAAAAATCTGAGTTTAGATGGAAACTTCATTTTGCAGTTGGACAACGACCCCAAACAGAATGCATGTAACGTCAAAAGTTTTTCATTGTAAACAGCAGTTACACACACCACCACTTTAACCCAACATCAATACAATTGAATATATGTGGACCACACTCGAAGCAGTGGTCCAAAAACACAAAATTAGAAGCAAAACCCATTTAAAACAAGTGGTGCAAGAAGAATGGGATAAAATATCTTCAGATACCACGCAAAATTGTTCCAATCGGTACCATGACGTTTAGAGGCCATTATAAAAGCCAAAAGACATGCAACTAAATGCTGACACGTTCTTTCTATGCGAGATATTACAAGAATTTCATTGGTGCATTCTCAATTTTTTGAGGGTAAAATTCTGCGTATGTTTATTTAAAATGCTTCTGAAGCTTTTCAATTTAGAAGTTTTTCGTTGGTTTAACTTTATTTTTGCTCTAAATTAAACCATTTGTTATGTGTAAAAATAAAAACATGTTTGCACTTCCCGGTAATGTGTTTTTTATATTGAAAGTCGGATTTATCAAGTAAAAGTAAGGTGTACTCTCAATTTTTTGGGCCACTGTATGTATATATTGTTTCCAAGATGTAAGTTATTTCTACTATTTTTTTAAAATTTCCTTGCATTGGAGCAAACTATTATTTTCCATTAGGTCAAATCTTATTTCAAGACTGCATATGAGTTGTTCTGAGTGGAGAATATAAGTTTCAGATACAGGAGGTTAACGAAATACCTGCAGTCTTCAATATTTTGTTCGATATTCTTAATGCCATACAATATCTTGGAAATAATATAAAACTGTGCATTATGTGCTAAAGGGAAGTTAACAATAACTATACTATAGCAAGATATTAGTATATGATAATGATGCAATGCTAGATATTATTTTGTGATGCAAAGTTTTACAATCAGAAAGCAGCATAACATTATGAAGATATCTTTATTATGGTGTAAAATAAAGATAACCATAGTAAAGTTGTTAAACATCTTAAGCCAGACAGCAGCACAATTCAATGATAAGTCTGTAATAGTCAATTTTTCAATTCCTGATACACCTGCTAATACATTTATGAAGTGTGTAGTTTTTAAAAAGAGTGTTGCATCTTTGATGATTTTATCAATTAATTCTACAGTTATTTACCATTTGATGACTTTTCAAATATATTTTTGCTATCTTATAAAGAAAATAATAAGTTTAGCTAGGGTATCATAAATTATACCATGAGGAGTAAAGATGATTATAACACTCTTTTAGAAAGTGGCGATAAAAAGAATAATAGGCTCAAAAGAAAATTCAGGATTTAATGAATGTAATCAAGACTGATTATTATGAAAATAGATTGGATTTTGAAAAAGTGGTAGCACAGCTTATAGCTAATTGCATTATCAAATCAAATTAACGATAATATTTCTGATGGTAACAACTATTCGGAAGGTCGTGATTTGATAGAAAACAAAAAAAAGAATTTTATATATTTCCCATCTATTATTTGTGCATATAACATAAATATATGAGAGAGGTTGATCTTTTATATAGTTTTTAAGCGATTACCACATGAAAATATGAAGTAACCACAGGATGTAGTATACCCGAAAGTTTTTCGCATACTCTCCAATAAAGCGTTATACACCTTTACCTGCTTAAAACTGTTGACTCTGCCGGAAATACCTTCCATTGATGAATGATAATTACAAAATGTAGATCGTTGACTTGTATCTGGCATTTTTATTGAATTTATCGCTATAATATGTATAGTGGGCGCTTTTTTGGTTGCTAATTGACACTAAAATTTGACACAAAACTGCAATTATAATCATAAAATAACATACGAACTTCATTAATTTGGCATTGCATTTACACCCTATTGTTTGAAGGATTTAAATGGATGGATTTGAAAATTATTGTATGCATTTAAAAATTTTGATCTGTCTTCAATATTTTTAAACATTGTACAATATTACTGATAGAGCATTTGTATTCCTTAAAATTTCCAATATTCTGGGCAATATTAAACAATAATATGAAAACGATAAATATCAAATACCGTATCAACAAATTGTACAAAATATTGCATTGAACCGTATTGTACAAAATTCAAAAGTATTGCCAGTGTAGTATTGGTTTTTTAGCTTGATAATTTTTTCATTTGAGATTTTATCTCAAAAATACATTAAAATATTTTTTCATAAAATTTTTACTGCAGGATTAACTGAATCATAATATGTATACAGCTGAATGTTATGGAAGAAGAGTGATTCATGATCAGTCACGCATCTCCTCTATATGGGATTATGTTAACTCTTGACAATGATTAATGTGGATTTTACGAGGCATTCTATAGAAGCAAGTAAACAAGGAAATGAAAGAGCATTTGTCAGAAATGGGGAAAACTCTAAATTCAATCAAAAATCGCAATTCCCATATATATTTTACTACGATTGCAAACAGTCGACTCTTTTCTAATTTTTTTTCATGCCTAAGATATTTTTAAAAAATTTTAGAAAAAAATTAAGGCCTTTTGTTCATTTTTTTATTATTATTTATTTTCATTGGCAATGACAATTTAGTTTTTATTTCAAAAACTTCTGCCCATTTTCTTTCTGGTGTTCTATTTAATTACTAATCGATTTTCAATTTTAGCTAATTTGGTTTATTGTTTTACCAAATGAAATTATATATTAAAATACTACCAATTTATTATCAGCAGCTTTTTTTACTTTCTCGTATGCGTAACAGAGAGAAAGTATAGAAATCGTCAAAAAATTTGAACTCGTGATTTTGACAAATCTCCACGTCTTAGATCCCCGTGTTCGGAACATTTTTGAAAAATGACCGTCTGTCTGCGATAAAGATAACTAAAATATGTTTCAAGCTATACGGATGAAATTGGGTATACAGTCTTTACATCAAATTTGTATATATTCTTATCAAATATGGATCAAAATCCGTTCAGTGAAAGTCTGTCTGTCCGGCTCTACAAATATAAGTTAAAACAGAGAGAACAAGATAGATAAAATTCGGATTATTCGGATTCAGAATTAACATTTACAGTATAGACAACTATCACATTTTGTGCCAAATCCAACAAGGGATTGGCCATTTTTCGGTCTGCACTTTCAGAAACACGTAAGCGTAATAAATAAAAAACACAATTAATTAAATATATCAAATTTAGCATGGGATTTTTAAGATTAAAAGTTCACCATTGTATCAAACCTTTGTTTCAATCGGCTGGAAAACCGCGTCTAAAACATAAATTCGATTTTCGGAGCGATATGCCAGGATATATACTGTTAGTAGTATGCCAGGTATTCATCGTCAAAAAACCTCGACAAGGATTACGCGATAGATTCAGTAAAATAAGTAAATTAGCAAAAAGGTTAATTTTTCATAACTATTACACGTCAATGATATGCAAGTCGTTCTTTTGATATTACGCTTATTAGAGAGTATGTGAGAAAATTTTTGTGGAGATTACTCTCGCTGGTTCCAATTTGTTACTATTTGAACATTTTAGAGAAATTTTGTACCCATTAATTAAAGTTAAAATCAATTCTAAATAAAACATTGAAATTCAGTAAAATTTCATCTGTTTAATTTTAATGGGGTCAATTCACGGTAACGTGTCAGGTACCAAACAAACCGTTTCTGTTCAATTTTCAACCATTCTGCGCATGTCGGGATGTCTGCCGATAACGTTGATGAAACTATTGTTTAGTAAATGTTACGCTAACCGATCAATTATTAAAAACTTCTGATGTTTTTTTTTTAATATTATTTTGAATTATTTTCTCCAAGTTTTCGTAGTTATATAATTTTATTTCTTATATTAAAATTTTAATTAGTATTTTCAATGGAATTATTGTTTTTGCATAATTAATTAACGTCGCTTTTTAATTCGTTTGGTGCTGCTTTATTCTTTCCTTTCCCATATCCTTCCCCCCCCCTTTTTTTTTATCCAAAGGATACATTTTGACAAATGACTATGGCAGTGTTTTTGAAAAATTACATATGTTCTTTTTTTACATATTATTTAAATATTATTGAATGTTGAATCTAATAAATATAGTTCTTTTTAAAAATAAATTATTACTTTTAGATAGGTTAATATTTTAAAGCTTACTAATAAAATTATTACATTTTTTTTCTTATGTAATGATTTTTATTAATATTGAGACTTTGATGTTTTCAGTTTGCTCAGAGGAAAGAACATGAAATTCAAATTAGTATATATTAAATAAATTATGTTTACAATTTCAAATTATGAAATATAAAAGGTATAGATACCTTTTTTTAAATCTATGCAACTTATGAATCAGTTATTTTTTTTTAATTTGTAAAGATCATTAAAGGAAAACAAAGAAAATTACACTTTCATATTTTTTATTTACACATTACAAATATATATATATATATATATATATATATATATATGATAATTATTTGAAAAAATGTGATCAAATTTATGTTTCAATGTACTCACTAATTCAAAAAACTATTTATCAACATTCATTTTTCTAGACACTTAGAAAAAATATAAACACAGTATGACAAGAATGTCAATGTAAATGATGAAATCAATTTTATTCAACAGAAACATTCCAAATGCTAAACAACAGGTTTTTTTTGTTTTTTTTTATCATGAATAAAAACATTATGTTGAACAATATACTTTTAAAGAAAAACATTGATGAATTTTTTTTTAAATGTTAAAGTTACATTGATAAAAATTACATTGAATGAATATCATAAAATAAAACATACAATACAGTAAATCTAATAAACAAGAATATGGTCATGATATATATATATATATATAGAGAGAGAGAGAGAAAGAAAGTTAAATAGGATATAAAGATGAGTTAGAAGAAACACTTTTATGCTTTTACAGAATTTTGTAATTCAAAATTGATATGTTAAAAAAAATAGATTAAAAAAGTGAAACATGTAAATAGCAATGAAGTTGGGAATAAAAATTATATAATAAATGCTGATATGGAAATTGATTTTCAATGAAAAGACCTGTA
Source organism: Argiope bruennichi (assembly GCF_947563725.1). Lineage (NCBI taxonomy): Eukaryota > Metazoa > Arthropoda > Arachnida > Araneae > Araneidae > Argiope > Argiope bruennichi. The sequence continues at coordinate 105,736,898 of NC_079152.1, forward strand.
TTTATTAAAACAGAAATTACTGAGGTGCCCAATGGTATAACATGATATTATGATTAAAGTCAATTTCAGTTTAAATACAATAAACTATCGACATTTCATTTTTAACAATGGAAAAGTTGTTTCATATAAATTCACTTTGAATCCATCACAAATCTGCAAATGTAATTACAAAACTAATAATAATGCTTTCTGGAACCATCCATTTTGTTCTTTTGTTATTAGACATGATTACCCAGAATTAACTAAATAACATGAATTACTAAAAGATAAAGAAAACTTTAAGGTTCATAATAAAAAAACAAAACCTTATAATGCATTTTATTATAATGCCAAAAATTAAAAATTAAATGCAAAAATTATTTGATGTTAATTAAAGGTTTTTATACTTAACTAATTTATATACTTAATTAAATGGCATGGGTTTTCAAAACATATATATATATATATATATATATATATATATATATATATATATAGCATTCAATTTATCAAATTAAGAGCACTTTTAATAAAATACATCAATTATATATATTGTTAAATTATATATATTGTAAATGTTACGCTAGCCGATCAATTATTAAAAACTTCTGATTTTTTACAAAATTATTTTGAATTATTTTCTCCAAATTTTCGTAGTTATTTAATTTTATTTCTTATATTAAAATTTTAATTAGTATTTTCAATGGAATTATTGTTTTTGCATAATTAATTAACGTCGCTTTTTAATTCGTTTGGTGCTGCTTTATTCTTTCCTCCCCCCCTTTTTTTTTACAAAGGATACATTTTGACAAATGACTATGGCAGTGTTTTTGAAAAATTACATATGTTCTTTTTTTACATATTATTTAAATATTATTGAATGTTGAATCTAATAAATATAGTTCTTTTTAAAAATAAATTATTACTTTTAGATAGGTTAATATTTTAAAGCTTACTAATAAAATTGTTACATTTTTTTTATGTAAGGATTTTTATTAATATTGAGACTTTGATGTTTTCAGTTTGCTCAGAGGAAAGAACATGAAATTCAAATTAGTATATATTGAATAAATTATGTTTACAATTTCCAATTATGAAATATAAAAGGTATAGATACCTTTTTTTAAATCTATGCAACTTATTAATCAGTTATTTCATTTTAATTTGTAGAGATCATTAAAGGAAAACAAACAAAATTACAGTTTCATATTTTTTATTTACACATTACAATATATATATATATATATATATATATATATATATATATATATATATATATATATATATATATATATATATATGATAATTATTTGAAAAAATGTGATCAAATGGATGTTTCAATGTACTCATTAATTCAAAAAACTAAAAAACTATTTATCAACATTTATTTTTCTAGACACTTAGAAAAAATATAAACACAGTATGACAAGAATGTCAATGTAAATGATGAAATCAATTTCATTTAACAGAAACATTCTAAATACTAAACAACAGTTTTTTTTTTATCACGAATAAAAACATTATGTTGAACAATATACTTTAAAAGCAAAACATTTATGAATTTTTTTTTTAATGTTAAAGTTACATTGATAAAAATTACATTGAATGAATATCATAAAATAAAATATACAATACAATAAATTTAATAAACAAGAATAAGGTCATGATATATATATATATATATATATATATATATATATATATATATATATATATATATATATATATATATATATATATATATATATATATATATATATATATATATATATATATATAGAGAGAGAGAGAGAGAGAGAGAGAGAGAGAGAGAGAGAGAGAGAGAGAGAAGTTAAATAGGATATAAAGATGAGTTAGAAGAAACACTTTTATGCTTTTACAGAATTTTATAATTCAAAATTGATATGTTAAAAAATAGAAGAAAAAAAAGTGAGACATGCAGGTAGCAATGAAGTTGTAGTTGAAGTGAATGAATAAAAATTATATAATAAATGCTGATATGGAAATTGATTTTCAATGAAAAGACCTGTATTTATTAAAACAGAAATTACTGAGGTGCCCAATGGTATAACATGATATTATGATTAAAGTCAATTTCAGTTTAAATACAATAAACTATCGACATTTCATTTTTAACAATGAAAAAGTTGTTTCATATAAATTCACTTTGAATCCATCACAAATCTGCAAATGTAATTACAAAACTAATAATAATGCTTTCTGGAACAATCCATTTTGTTCTTTTGTTATTAGACATGATTACCCAGAATTAACTAAATAACATGAATTACTAAAAGATAAAGAAAACTTTAAGGTTCATAATAAAAAAACAAAACCTTATAATGCATTTTATTATAATGCCAAAAATTAAAAATTAAATGCAAAAATTATTTGATGTTAATTAAAGGTTTTTATACTTAACTAATTTATATACTTAATTAAGTGACATGTGTTTTTAAAACATATATATATATATATATATATATATATATATATATATATATATAGCATTCAATTTATCAAATTAAGAGCACTTTTAATAAAATACATCAATTATATATATTGTTACAAATCTGTGATGCGGCTTCCCAGCATAGTTGGTTCCATAGGAGGTCCCAGAGCTTGGCGACATTGGCGGCAAAATAGATTATACCCGAAACATCGAGAATTTCCGTACCGTCCAGTAGGAGCCGAGATACGCCTCGAACGTTCCTGATTGGTTGAGAGGCTTCTAGCCCCGCCTCCTGAGACCTATAAAAGGAGGCAGACGCAGCTGCCAGAAGAGTCGTACCCTCACCCTAATATCAGACAATCACAATGAGTCCTGACACTCGTCATCTCCAAATTTCGTCGAAGACGGCCATGGCAAAGTATAGACAGCAAAGCACTGTGAAGTCTCTCCTTACCGGGGATAAGCCCCTGCCGGGGCTAGGCGCTCCGGCAACCCAACCATCATGCCAGTAGAGTCGTAGTCGTGAACCGGAGAGTAGTCGAAGAGTTGTCGGAAGCGACAGAGCAGAGTAGTCGGAATCGACGGTGAAGAACTGGTCTTCCAGGGATTAGCGGAGCAGCGACTGAGTCAAGCTAGTGCTGAACTAAGCTGTGCGCTACTGTCTGCAGTAGAGTCTTGTTGTATGCTGTTACATGCTGCACGTCTCGGCTGAAGATAATCGTCTTCTGTGCTGTATATAGTTGTCGTCCTTGTGCTGTCCTGTGTGTCTTCGTGTAAATAAACGTCGTTGTTTTATTTTCTACTGCCGCCTGCTGATTGAGCGTTCTCCGCACCATATAACTCCCACTATCCAAACGAACCCCGGAAATTTCGTAACAATATATTTTAACAGTCAACAAGAAAATTCAATTTTAAGTAGTTAGTAAAGATTTCACTTATTAAATAAATCTTTAAGAAATTTATTGACTTCCACCTAAGTTTAGCATTATAGCAGTTGTTATTTTTGCAACAGAAGTTTGTTTACTTACATTAATATAAATTTTGATAAGATTTTCTAGAAAATGCAATGTAATATTCATGTAAACATTTTAAAACCTTCTAAGCATATTCAAAATTATCAGAAATTTCATCAAATGTGAATAAAGTGAATTAGAAACGCTCTCACGATTTTGTTTGATTGTTTTTGTTTGCAAATCGCTTAACAAATTCTTTTTTTTTTTTTTAAGAATTTTTTTAAAAAATTACTGAAACATTTGCGATTACTGGAATTCCATTCACGATTTAATAAATGAACACACACTGAATGAATTCTTCAAAATGATCGAAGCATATCACCGACTTCGAAGGCTTGAAAAAATTTATAACAAAGGTACCAACCCTGGGCAGGATTGTTGAAAGTAAAATAAGAAAACATTTTATCATGACAGTCACTCTTGTGTTTCGCATTAAAGCATCCATCAGCACACCAGTATTTCCTCTTTTAACACATAATAAGAGGAAAGAAAATGACTCAAAAATAATAACTTCAAATGTAACCCCTGTGTGCGTAATTCAAAAATTATGTGCAGGTGGAGAAATGTCTATATGTAAATGATATGTACAGATAATCCTATCATATTTAACTCGTCTTATTTATCAAAAGATTAATAATACTATACGAATACAGAAATTCTACTAATGGGGTCAATTCATGTGACGTAAAAGTCACATGTCATGAGCTATCCGCGCATGGCAATTAAGTTTCATCCGTACCGCTTTCGTCAACTAGTCTGCCATTAACGTTCACCGCCGAGTATGAAGCGGATTTTTTGTTTACGTTTGAAGTTATTATTTTTGAGTCATTTTCTTTCCTCTTATTATGTGTTAAAAGAGAAAATACTGGTGTGCTCATGGATGCTTTAATGCGAAACACAAGAGTGACTGTCGTGATAAAATTTTTTCTTATTTCCCTTTCAACAATCCTGCCTAGGGTTGGTACATTTGGTATAGATTTTTTTCAAGTCTTCGAAGTCGGTGATATGCTTCGATCATTTTGAAGAATTCCTTCAGTGTGTGTTCATATATGAAATCGTAAATGGAATTCCAGTAATCGCAAATGTTTCAGTAATTTTTTAGAAAAATTCTTCGAAAAAAAGAAATCGGTAAGCGATTTGCCAACAAAAACAATCAAACAAAATCGTGAGAGCATTTCTAATTCACTTGATTCACATTTGATGAAATTTCTGATAATTTTGAATATGCTTAGAAGGTTTTAAAATGTTTACATGAATATTACATTGCATTGTCTAAAAAATCTTATCTAAATTTAATTAATGTAAGTAAACAAACTCCTGCTGCAAAAATAACAACTGCTATAATACTAAACGTAGGTGGAAGTGAATAAATTTCTTAAAGGTTTATTTAATAAGTGAAATCTTTACTAACTACTGAAAATTGAATTTTCTTATTGACTGTTATAATATATATATAATTGATGTATTTTATTTGATAAATTGAATGCTATATATAAAATATATATATTGTTACAAAATTTTTCTATACAGCAAAATACCGTCGATCAATCGTAATGCATTTAATCTCTGATAGTTCAGCAACTTGCTTGCTTGCTAATCCTCTAGTCTTTTTACTCGTCGGCGACTACGACCACTCTCACACACACAATTTCCGCCGATACACACACTCCTCCCTCGCAGCTTCAGAGTGGCCGTCTTTTATAGTTCCGGGAGGCGGGGCTAGAAACTGCAGACCAATCAGTGCGTACCTGGGTGTATCTCTGTTATTAGTGGATGGATCGTGAAAGTTAAAGCATAAAAGTGTTTCTTCTAACTCATCTTTATATCCTATTTAACTTCTCTCTCTCTCTCTTTCTCTCTCTCTCTCTCTATATATATATATATCATGACCTTATTCTTGTTTATTAAATTTATTGTATTGTATATTTTATTTTATGATATTCATTCAATGTAATTTTTATCAATGTAACTTTAACATTAAAAAAAATTCATAAATGTTTTGCTTTTAAAGTATATTGTTCAACATAATGTTTTTATTCGTGATAAAAAAAAAACTGTTGTTTAGTATTTAGAATGTTTCTGTTAAATGAAATTGATTTCATCATTTACATTGACATTCTTGTCATACTGTGTTTATATTTTTTCTAAGTGTCTAGAAAAATAAATGTTGATAAATAGTTTTTTAGTTTTTTGAATTAATGAGTACATTGAAACATCCATTTGATCACATTTTTTCAAATAATTATCATATATATATTTTATCTATATATATATATTGTAATGTGTAAATAAAAAATATGAAACTGTAATTTTGTTTGTTTTCCTTTAATGATCTCTACAAATTAAAATGAAATAACTGATTAATAAGTTGCATAGATTTAAAAAAAGGTATCTATACCTTTTATATTTCATAATTGGAAATTGTAAACATAATTTATTCAATATATACTAATTTGAATTTCATGTTCTTTCCTCTGAGCAAACTGAAAACATCAAAGTCTCAATATTAATAAAAATCATTACATAAAAAAAATGTAACAATTTTATTAGTAAGCTTTAAAATATTAACCTATCTAAAAGTAATAATTTATTTTTAAAAAGAACTATATTTATTAGATTCAACATTCAATAATATTTAAATAATATGTAAAAAAAGAACATATGTAATTTTTCAAAAACACTGCCATAGTCATTTGTCAAAATGTATCTTTTGTAAAAAAAAAGGGGGGGGGAGGAAAGAATAAAGCAGCACCAAACGAATTAAAAAGCGACGTTAATTAATTATGCAAAAACAATAATTCCATTGAAAATACTAATTAAAATTTTAATATAAGAAATAAAATTAAATAACTACGAAAATTTGGAGAAAATAATTCAAAATAATTTTTTAAAAAATCAGAAGTTTTTAATAATTGATCGGCTAGCGTAACATTTACTAAACAATGGTTCATCAATGTTATCGGCAGACACCCCGACATGCGCAGAACGGTTGAAAATTGAACAGAAACGGTTTGTTTGGTACGTGACCGTGAATTGACCCCATTCGTGTAATACAGTGAAACCTCCCCTAAGAGCATAATTCGTTTCAGAATTTTAGTCGTATGCGAAACATTCATTAAACGAAATAATTTTTTCTCTAATAATAAATAAATAAATAAAGCTTTCCATGCCAGAAAAAAAACTCATATTTATAATTATGTAATTTATTATTAATTCTGCATTTTTTACACGAAAACTTTCTAAAGCTTTTAAATAACCTTCAAAATTTGACGAAAAAATGAAGCACAACATTATCGTTAAGTGAATTTGAAGAACGCATAACTGTTGTTTGATTAGAATGATGCTTCTCAACATACGGTTCAATAATTACCTGTGCTTTCGGCATATCCTTTATTTCACTAGAACATTGTTGCTCTGTTGAGGTTATTATCTCCTCCTCTCCTTATTAAATATCATTTATCAAAAAGTTGCCTTTTTGCTATGAAACGTGATGCAACTGCATAAATTTTTCGGTAGTTCTAACTGCGTTCTTTCACAAACTTATAGATGTCATTGCCATCCATCTCCAGCCTTATATTCTTAGCCAGAAACACTTTCTTGCCGTTTAAGGCTTCAAGGATATTTACTAAAATTCCTTTGGAGTAAGTGCAACAATATTATTCCGGCCTAACCTTCTTCCTTGCAGAAATAAGGAATCTCTTCAATCAAGCGTTCAACCCAGATTAATACTGGAGATGCATGTCAATCTTGAATGTGGCATCACGATACATCGCGGTCTCGCTTTCTGCGAAAAAGTCGCTCGTCGTGGAAATAAATTTTTTTTTAGATTTTGTTTTGTTCGTTATATGAATCATTCATACATGAGATGTTCTTGGTAAGCGAGTTACAACTATATTTATATATTCTATAATATGAAATTAAGTAGAAATCATTAAATATTATTCAAAAACTAATTTCAACTACTATCAGGATTCTGCGAGAGTATTCAATTGGCTCAAATAAATTTTTTTTTTCATTGTGAGTGAATACAATTAAGGCCATTTGACTATAGGTAGTAATGATTGTTATTGACAGATATCACAAGAGCAAATTTTATTATTTTTATTATTGCGAATTATATGTTTGAACTACTAAACAGAAGAAAATATTTTTTTGCAGAAACAAGAAACAGAATTATTCTAAAATCAAAGTAGTGCATTGCGATCAGTGAATCGAAAATTTGAAATTTCGTCCAAAATTCCGATTTGTTACGTAATGTTCCGTTTAAAAACTCAATTATAGTTTCTCCTTAATTCATAGAATAATATTCTTCTTATCTAATATATTTTTATGGCACTGTTTTGCTATATTCGAATACATATGCATTTCATTTAGAACAAAAGCATTTTAACTATTTTCTAGTAAATATAAAGCATCAGATACATTCTAATAAGACATAGAGTTTTTCTTTCTGAATTTTATGATGATGCTTACTTTTTTCGAATATTTTCATTGGTCATTTTTTATACATTTTCAGCCCTAAATCTAGATTTTTTTTTCTTTACTTTAAACGCGAAATTCTTAAAATTATCTAGATATTTTTTGGAATAAAATTTTTGGAAATGTAAGCGAATTTAAAACTATATTTTCGAATATTTAAAAGAATAAATGAAGAAAAAATTATTTCATTTCTTCTATTAATAAATGTAAAAGCGAAAAAATTAACTATACAAGTTTGAACCAATACATTTAATTTTAAAAAATTGAGATATCCTCTTTCACGTTAAAGTAACAAGCCATTATTTTTATTTTATCTTGAAGTATGAAATTCCTACCAAAGAAATAAGAATTAAATTAAGATATATTACTAAAATACGAATTACCCGTGAACATCGAACGCAATAAAAAGAATTGATATTCTTATAAAAATTAAGAAGATATATTGACATTCATAAATAAACAGTTTTCTCCGCCCCATGTTGCATACAACTTTAAAGAGGAACGTGTAAGAAAAAAGAAAACTATTTATATTAAGTTATGTGTTTACATTTAAAAAAAATATCCATTTGGATGAATTTTTATGCATTATACAAATAGTTTATTACAAAAATTATGAGGAAATGACAACTTTATTTTTATTATTGATGGGCTTTATATTTTTTTAAAAAGTAAATGCAATTTTTTAGGGGGAAAAGATCAAGGCGATTCCAACGTCTAGAAAATGCCTGAAATATAAAAGCATTACTTTGTTTCAAGTTTTATTCGTATATCTTAATTTTATTATTTTGATTTACATTTAATTATATAGAAGAAATAAGGAAAAGATTCCAGCCCTCCTTAAATTCAAGCATGTTCACTAAAATGAAATATCACGTGGTTTACTGTAGGTTTCAACGCAAAGTGGTAAATGAAAGAATTCGATCCGAATTGGAAAGAGCAATTCTAAAAGTTTTCTCAGAAAAACTTTATATTTTCACAACTTATCAATTTCACTCATATATTTATTTTATTTACTTTGAAATTCGGTAAAATATTGTTCACCGAATGTAGTTAGTTTTCTTACTTCTCACAAAGAACTGCAACTTTCACTGCTAAGAAGAGATGAATGTCAAAATATAAATTTTGATTTTTGGATATGGGAAAGAAAAAGCGAGGTTCTAATAATCCTGAAACTGTTACCTCTGAATTGGATTTATCAAACAGTGCATCTAAAGAAGGAACGTCTAGCAAATTAGACACAGAAAATTCTGCTGAAAATATCCCAATATTTAAAAATCCGAAATTTGTTCAAGCTAAGGCAAATTCCAAGAAGAGCCGCGTTTGGAAAACACTAAGACAGATAACAGCTGCTGAAAAATCTGTTCCCCGTGCTGTTACTTATTTAACGATTGATGTTCCGGTTTCTTTAAAACCCCCCAAAAAATATTCTGATCTCAGTGGTTTAGTAGCTAAATATACTGATCCTGTTACCAAAATGCGATTTGCTAATGCTGCAGAATTTCAAATGATAAGGAATTTGCAGCCAGAAGTTATAAACCAATATTTAGCACTCCGCAAAGCGACTATTCTGTAATATAATTTTTAAAAGTACTGGAATTAAATCAGGTTAGGCATATTGAAATTTATAATACACAACTATTTAAAAAATTTTTACCAATTATACTTTTAACAACTCTTTTAAATACCATTATTGAAATTCATTTTCGTTATAGTCAAGTTCCTTTTATGAATTTATAACTAATTATATCTTTTTTTTTATTATTTTTTTTTTTTTTCAGAATGAGGAAACTTTTTACAAAGATACAAAGCAGTTTATTTTTGGCACGCTTTTATAGTTCAAAAAATTATTTCATATCTACTCCCATATTTTATGTAAATGGAGGTAAGTTTGTAACTTCCCTATTGACTGTAATTTAATCATTTATTTAATTTCTATTTTTAATTTTTTTTATCCTCCTTGTTAAAGTAATTTTTCCATTATATGCTCTGCATTTATTGCTTTTAATTCAATAGATCAAATTTTGATCTGATTCACTGTATTCAAAGCATAATTTTTATACTTTCATTTTGAATACAGACTGCTTTTCATTAACAAATTAAAGTGAGACAATGTATTAAAACGCTGAATGAAAGTGGCAATTTTGAATTATATTTATACCTGAAAAGTTATTAATGAAATTTCTCAGCTTTATCATAATAGAGAAGCTAGAGTTTAAATAATATATATATATATATATATATATATTGTCAGATAAAATTGAATAAACTAATATTGAATGTCTTCTATTACTAATAATTTTGAGCTTTTATTCTATAAAATTATGTGATAAAATTTATTCCGTCACACTATTTAAAACTAATTTTTAAAATGTTATTTTATATGTTAAAGTGGTTTTTACAAGCTTTATATGTGTCATTTAAAATTTGGAATAGAATCTAAATTTCATAGACTATCAAAATTAATTTCATTATAATATTTATTATCATGGAGTATTAATCCAATTTCTGTATTCTTTATTTTTGTTACTGTCTTTTAAATGTTATGGAAAGTGCATAAAAAATATCTGTTGAATATGCAAATTACGAATTTTCTAATTTAAGAAACAATATGCATAGATAGATAGTTCATATTTTGTATACATACTAGTAGTACGTGCATTTTAATTATCATGCTAAAAAACTTGCTGCTCTGCATAACTACTCTGCTCCTTATTTATGGAAAATAATAAAAAGAAATTGATGGAAGAATTAAAAAAAAAAAAACTGAATAATACGTTGCACAATCCATTGTAATTATCCAGGGAATTTGAAATTATCTGGAATTTTTAAACTAGTGGTGCAAGTAAAATATTTTTTCAGTGAAAGTTAAATATGAATTCTGATTAAAGTTTGTTAAATGTTATAATTTACTTTAAAAGAATTTTCCACAGTTTTACAATAATGGTGTCAGATTCTGCCTAAATATATTACCTACATTTTATAATTCTAATATGTGGCTTCTAATTTTTAGAAATAATCGGGAGTTACCTTGCTAAAATATGTTTTCTAATTGAACTATATTAAACTTCACTAATTTATTGAATTTGTTTTAACAATTTTCTGTTCAATTTTTATATTCACCCATATTAATTATAAAGATATTTGGAAAAATTAACTAAAATGCTTTTATGAGAAGTTTTTGTATTGATAATCTATTTATATTCCTGTTGTTTGAATATTGAATACATAATTTTTGTACAGAATTCATATTTTCTTCTTTACTCCTTTCTTAATATATCATGAATGTTATAAATTTAACCCTTAATTGTCAGAAGTCGCTTCTCAGATGACAATAGTGTTTTGTCATCTATGTCGTATAAAAATCTAGTGTCTGATAATGTTTAACTGGAACACTTTAGTTTAAGATTGCATATTGCATTTATTAGAAAAAGAAAAAATAAAAAGTAATCATTTATTTTATACTTGTAGATTTTCAAATAAGGAGGACAGTTATTTGATTGAGATTATAAATGTGCAATAAATGGTACTTTTTCTTTATCAGCTCCTCATATTGGTCACATGCAGTCATGTTTGTATGCAGATGCATTTGCTAGAATTCAATGCCTGCTTGGCAAAAATGTTGTTTTCTGCACTGGTACTGATGAACATGGACTAAAAGTAATTAAATATTTATTCAAATTCTTTTTATTTTAATATCATGATCTATTAACAATTGTCCATAGGTCTGTTCTGTGAAACTAAAAAAAAAAAAAAAAAAAAAAAAAACTTAAATGATATTGATTTGGAAAGGGGAATTATTTTATAATTAAATAACTTAAATGTGCTTTTATGCTCTAGATAAATTTTCTTAATGGGTTACTTTTTTAAACTGGTAATCATTTTTATATGCCATGTTTAAGGTACTATTATATGATGATTTTTCTGAAAGCTTGTTTAAGAAATTAGTCGATAAGAAGGGAGAAAGGGAGTAAAAAAAAAGAAGAGTTAAAAAACGCAATAGTGAGGAGAGAGCACGAGAAAAACATGATATATTTTGCGTGTTTATATTTGATGTTTTGCTTTATCCCATTAACCAAAGGTATTAATAAATATTCTTGGAACTAAAATTGTTATTCCTTGTCTCCAATCACAGATTTGCAAATATTTTATGAATAAAAGAACCTACATGATAATTGATGGCAGTATTGGAATTGGACTCAAAGTATAACTTATTGGAGAACAAATATATCTGGATATTTGAATAGATGAACTGCCAATTATCGAAATTCCAATCAATGGAGGAATTGTTCTTGTTAATCGGCAAATAGACCAATGACTAGTGAAAAACTACTCAAACAGCCTGGGCCTGCATTTTCCCCTAATAGATTTATTTTCTGAATGGATACTTGTGTCTTATCATCATTTAGTGCAATTCTATTTAAAATTTGCATGGGTATTTATATGACATCTCTTATTAAAGCAAAACAAGTTACTCTTGATTAGTTTTGAACTTGATAGAAAAATAAATTGTTATTATTTTAGTGAAAGAAAATTATTGGACAACTTCATGATTAATGCCTAGCTTTTGCAAATACATTTTCAATTATGATGAAAATATGTTTTTCAAAAATACTTGCTTTGTGGATGAAATAGAAGTGAATTAGCATAATATGAATTATTTTCCCTTTCTTTTTACATTTTAAAAATGTTTCTGCTTTGCATTCTTTTATAAGTTTGATGTATAATTAACAAGGCATGATTGGTTTAAAAATTGCATGGCTAAAATTCTTCGATATTTGTAGTCATTTTTGAGAATATGATTATTTAATGTTTGAAAATTGCTGATGATCAATTTTTATATACTAATTGTATTATTAAAATATATTTCTTAGTGGTAATTTTTATATGAAGCAAGTTTATCATTGTTAAATTTTTGACAATATCAATATTGCAGGTACTTCTCTAAAAATTTAATCTGTGTTTCTGATTGAAATTAGTTTTTTAAAAATATCACTTCTTGTTAACAGCAAAAATGTAGATTTAATTCAAGTAGCCAATGACAAATCAACTATTTCTGGTATGTCTAAAGTTGTTTTAAAGATTTTAATTGCATCTAATTAAAAATGATAGTAAAGATTTCACAAAAAAATTAATAGATGTTATTGTAGCTAAAAGAATAGAACAGAAGCAGAAACATAAGTTAGAAAATGAAAATAAGCTTGAATTAGAAAAGGAGAAAAAAGAAAGGGACCTGGAAAAAAATTACCTAAATTTACTACTGGAAAAAGAAGAATTCCACCAGCCTGCAACAATTTCTTGTTTTAAAAGTAATAGTTGTTTTTTATGTATTTTCGCATGCTTATTTCAAAAATAATATCAGTTTTTACGTATCGCGTACAGTTTTTTTAAAGTAAATTTTTTAAATAAGTAAAAATACACAGATTTTTTGCGATTTGGATAGGATAAATTAATAAAGTATGCATGTTTATTTGTTTAAATAAATTCTGAAAACCTCTTACTTCATTGAAATTAAATAATACATTTCTATTGAATAAATACTTATAATTGTATTTAAAAAAACCTTTTACATATTTTAAAATTCAAAACATAGATGGCAGTAGGATTTCAATGTGAAAAATGAAGTACCTGAAAAATTTAATAAAGCCGAATTAAATGACTTAAATTGTGATTTAGGTTTAACTAAAGAAAATGCGGAATTATTAGGCTCTTGGTTAAAAGAGAAAAATTTATTAATGACATATATGTCGTTTAGTTGGTACAGGAATCGAGAAAAGCAATTTTTATCATTTTTCAAATCTGATAACTTCTTGGTTTATTGTGCTGACATACCTGGTTTGTTACATGAATTAGAAGATAATATTCCTTATAATCTGAATGATTGGCGACTATTTATAGATTCCTCAAAGAGGAGTCTAAAAGCAGTTCTATTGCATAACGAATCTAAACTTGCATCAGTTCCAGTTGCACATTCCGTTTTTATGAAAGAAACATGAAAGTATGGAGATGCTTCTCACTAAAATAAAATACACTGAACACAAGTGGGCAATATGTGGTGACTTAAAGGTTATAGGTCTGCTTCTTGGGCAACAAAGTGGATTTACTAAATGTCCGTGCTTTATTTGTAAATGGGATAGCAGGGACAGAGAAAGTCATTGGATAAAAAATATATGGCCGAAGAGACAAGAATTGATTCCTGGTAAGAAGAATATTTTAAATGAATATTTAATAGATCCACAAAATATTTTATTGCCCCCACTTCACATAAAATTGGGACTCATGAAGCAGTTTGTGAAAGCTTTGGATAAAGGTGGAAAATGTTTTGAGTATCTTATATTGAAGTTCCCAAAATTGTCTAGCGCTAAAATTAAAGAAGGTTTATTTGATGGAACACAAATAAAGAAATTAGTTAAAGATTCCAATTTTGAACAATGTATGACAAATAGAAAGAAGCAGGCTTGAGTTGCATTTAAAGATGTCGTAGAAGGTTTTTTGGGAAATGAGAGAAAAGAAAATTACAAAGAACTTGTAACTGAGTTATTACGTACTTATCATCTTTTGGGGTGCAATATGAGCATTAAAATTCACTTCCTTCACTCGCATTTGGAATACTTCCCAGAAAATTTAGGAAAAATGAGTGACGAGCAAGGTGAAAGATTCCACCAGGATATAAAGGAGATAGAACGCAGATATCAAGGACGGTGGGATGTTAACATGATGGCTGATTACTGTTGGTCTTTAAAAAGAGACAGTGATGTGGACCATAAACGAAAAACCCGAAAAAGAAGCTTCTTGATTTTAAGAAAAACACAAAAGTTATCATAATATTGTAAATGAACAGCATTATTGTGTTTAGTTAATAGTAACTGCAGTTGCAACTGTATGCATTATACTGCATTTTGTTAATTTTTTCATCGTCATTTGTAAAAAATCCTTACGTGTTACATAAAATTTAGTTTGCATTTGGAATTACATCATCATTGCTGATATAAATCAATTAAAATTTTACAAACAATTTTTTTTTTTTTTTTTTTTTGCAGGCTGGTGTTATTGGTTGAAAATTTTGTTTTAAATTAGCATTATTCAGAAATAATTCGGGAATAATTCAAAATGGCGATCAGATTCTACAGAAAAATCATTAGATGAAACTGTTTAAACGATTAAGTTACTGACAGTAAAAGTAACCCACCAAGCTGAAAGGTTTGGAAATTTTTTTTTTTTTTTTTTTTTAATCCTTTCAAGTTTAGAGAAGACTGTTGTTAACAAAAATATTAGTGAGGAAATTAAACCTATTGTCATGCTTATTAGGAGATAAAATGTCTAATTTATTTGCTCACCTAAATGAAGATGAATTAAAAAATTATGAATCATAAAACAATTAGTACTGAACGAATATGAGCCATCAGCAAAGCTTTGTCAGAGAAAAGTTCAGAAAGCTCAACATAACTCCAAGGAAATTTCTTAGACTTGCATCAGTTTGATTATATTATTGTAAAATAAGGAGAATTATTTAATTAATCGGTTGTAGCTGTTTGTATATTTCAAACACTGGATTCTAAAACGACAGCTCATATTGGCCTGTTGCATGGGAGGTGATTGGCTTAAATGGAATTAGGAAAAGGGTGTGACATAGACATCCAAAGGAAAATCATAATTTGATGGTCCGGCATAAGTGAAACAGTTAGGGGAAAATAATCATCCAATGATAAAGAAGTGGTGAGTAACAATTTCCTTCTTAGAAAAAATTTTGATAAGCAAAAAGGAAAATAATTTAAGAGGTTGGCCAGTTTTTCCTCTGATCTGATAAATATTTACAATGAGATGTCATAAAAATGGAGAGGAAATCAACAGAGTAGATGTGAATCTTTTGGCCCAAACAAAAGAGCCCAAAACAAAAATTGAGGCAGTCTCTGCAAAAGTGGATTTACTGGGGAAAGTTATCTGTAGGAAGAATATTGTTATAAGCCTAGCAAATTAGAAACGGCATGTCTAAGCATAGGTAGTAAGCTAGTCCATGCATTAGCGGACTAGGCTAGGGGATTGAAATTATGGTTGTCATAAAGGAATTAGTTCAAGATATCAGTTGAGAAGGCTTCCTCTGTTTACTTGAAAGGTATTTTTGATCCGGTGATTAAATGTCCTTTGGTTTTGTGACTGGTAGCCAAGTTAATGAAGTATATCAACAGGTGTTATGTGCTTTAGCAGATTTTTAGCTGATATATTAGATCCGATATTTTGAATATAGTAGGAGGAATCTAGAATAGCTTAAATTCACTTACTCAGAACTTCCATAGTCTGAGTGTAGATTCGAAATATCTAGGTTAAACTGCAGTTAATTGGGCAGATCCATCTGGGACTGTGCAAGTTAAAACACTGGTAAACACTGACCATCAAGAAGAAATTATTTCTGGTATGTATGAAATAGGAATAATGAGTTAAACAAAAAGTGAAATGACCACTTAAATGATGAAGGGGAGCATGGTGGCTGAAAAGTTTCCTTTTGAGCATCAGCATTATGCTGATTTAGTTATTGTTATGAAACATGCTAAAGACAGCAACGGAAATAATTATGAAATTGATGATTTTCTTTTTCATAAACATAAAATACTAAGGGAAAAGATTGGATTAGAAAAAGAGTATTGGACAATTGATAGGGCCTAAGTATAGGCGAAAGGAGGTTCTGCAACTAAATTATAATTCTGTTTTACAGTAATTTGGGACCCAAAGACTCTTGAATGAACTAAGCATTCATTTTTCTGAAAATGCTTAAGGGTTGATGTTAAAAAAATTTGTGAGTCATGTCATAAATGTTATGACAATGAAGACTAATGAAAGAGCACTAATTGCATCAATGTTGAGATTAGAATCCCAATTTCAGGTGATCAATGTGGATCTCATTGCTCCAATAGATCAACCAAGTTTGAAGGGACATATATATATTTTATATCTTGTAGATCAACACACTAAGTGGCAAGGCTCTACTGCTTGCTAATCTTAATACTAAAGCAAACTGCAAAACATTATTATTTTCTCTAGGATAGGTAAATCCAACATTATAGTGTCGAATAATGGGACAAATTTTAACTAAGGAATTCAAAAGAAAAAAGAAATGCAAGTTCTGTAATATCTTAATTCCAGCTTATCAGCTAATGGATTCATAGAGCCCAATAGATTTCCACATTTCAAAAGATATGTATTGATTTTCGAGCATTAAATGTCTTTATGAAGATATCTGTATTTCATATGAAGGACATGCAGGAATCGATTTTTATTGCAGGTTCTCACTGATTAAAAAATTTAGTTCTTTTAAAAGGTTATTGGCAGATAGAAATGAATAAAGAGAGCAAACCTTTAACCATGTTTTCTGCTTGTTATGCAGTGTGTTCAATGCTTTTTTGGACTTGCAGAAGCCTCCATTACTTTTCAGCTCGAAATGGATCATATACTCAAATCCCTTTCTAAATACACTCGTGTCATGGATGATGTGGGGAATGAAAAAAAAAAAAAAATCTTTGAAGTGCATTTGACCAATTTAAGATTAATTTTAATAGAACTAGACAAATAGATTTTCTGTAAGGTTCGGCAAATGTACTTTTGCAAGAGAGAGGAATGAAAAATATTGCCATGTGTCATGAGAAAAATATGCAATATATTTTAGATGTTTTAATGTGATATTGTGTTGCGCTCCCTTAACCAGTGGTATTAATAAATAATCTTGGGACTAAAGTTGTCATTCCATGCCTCCAATCACAAATATATTATGAATAGAAGAACCACCATTACACCATGCTTGAAAGCATTGTATTAAAACTGCAAAATTTATTATTTTTAATGGTGTATTGTACAGGGAAAATTTTGATTCCTTCTTCTGTTTTTTGATAGTTTTAGTTAGACTTGCTGCTTTTTTTTATTAAATTTTTTTAAATTGTTTTGATTCTTATAACTGAATTTTTATGTGTTAATTATGTTATGCAACTTTGAATGATAACAAAATACCAGAAAATTATGTTAGAAATTTTGTTTATATGAAAAAGATTTATCATAGAAAAAGAAATATTTAGATGATTTTTACATCATAATTTTTGTATATATTTTTATCTGCCTGGTATAATATAATTTTATGTAATTAGTAAATATTACAAGATTATACTAGAAAATTTATATTTAAATAATCACTGCTCTAAAATAATTTTTCTTTCTCTTCTTGTTGTTGTAGTATTATATGCAGATAACCTACATTATAATACCAATTGAAATTTTTGTAAAACTTACCATTTTCATCAATAAAAGGATTTTTATTTAGTATTTAATTCTTTTATTAATAATTTTAAAAGGTATATAAGTAAAGTGTTAAGGAAATGACATTTACTTTCATTATTGTTGTGTGCACACACATATACATACATACACACAACCTTTTAAAATATTTAACTCTGAAATTATTTTGACTATATAACTTTCCTCATCTCTTCTTCAATTTTTTAGGTTCAACAAGCAGCTACTTTAGCAAAGAAACAGCCTGTAGAATATTGCACTGAAATGTCTGCTAAATTTCAGGTAGTAGTTTTATATATAATAAATATATATATAAAATAATATGCTTGTTTAATGGATCAAGTATTTTAGATAATTTTCCAGTCAGATAAAAGATTTTTTAAAATTAAAATAAAATTTTTAAAAAATGGCAATTAAATAAAAGTAGGAATATTTTTTACTTTTAAGAATACTTTTTGGCTTATTTTTCTTACTTATTTAGTTGTAAACTATGAAAAATAAGCATTTACTTTTTAAATGAATAATTTTTTAAAATCTTATGAAAGATAGCAAATGTCAATTAAATTTTATGTAATATTATTAAGTAAAACTTTTGTTTTTATATTTTCTATTTATATAAACAAATAAATTAGTAAACATTGTTATTATTTTCTAAGTTTAGTTTACATATAATTTTAGGAAACTTTTAAAAAAGGTGATATATCCTACACTCATTACATCCGAACAACAGATAAAGAACATAAAGAAACTGTTCAAAATTTCTGGGTAAATTTCTTTTATTTTAGTTGACATTTATATTTTAATCCAAGCTTTTTTCAAAAATGTATAATATTTGCTATTTTTTCATCTGTTTCATTGTATTATTTCAGCTAAAATTGAAAGAAAATGGCTACATTAGGAAAGGTCAATATGAAGGTTGGTATAGTATTACTGATGAAGCTTTTGTTCCTTCTTCACAAGTAAAGGAAATTAAAGATGGAAGCACCTTGAAAATGGTATAATTTTTTTTTCTTAGCATTAAGATGACTTAATAATTAACTACATTATCTGTTGAGCAACTTTATCACAAATATTATCATTTTTATGAATTTCAGTCGTAATATATAAAAGCATTTTCTTTTTAAATTCTTTTTTCAAATTTATATTAAATGCACAATTTTTTTTCTTTTTTAGATTCTTCATATTTTATTATTCGCAAGTACATTCTTAGCAGCTATGTATCAGGCATCATTTAAATTATGAATTTCAAACAGAGAAATTGAATATATACTCATATTTTTCCTTTAAACATAGAAATTTATGTAATCATACTTCCATGCTTGATTTTAGCCATTTTAAAAGTACAGGAAAAAAAAAAAATTCATGCATTCCATAATCTTATGATTGTTTTATGTTATAAACTGTATTTGGTTGCAAATAAGTTCGAGTTTTAACTACAATCTAAATTATTTTTTTAGCAACTATATGTATCACAATATCTACTTTTTCCTTGTATTTTTTATCTGTATATTTAGGTGATAAATTTAAGTTTTTCAATTTTAATTTCTTTTAATTTTAATTATTGTTCTTGAGATTGATTAATTTTCTTTTATATAACTCTACAATAATTTTATTATCTCAAAAACCTTTTGTATTTATTTATTCTAAACTTGTGTCATGTTTGATTTGTATAATTTTAAATATCTAATGTTAATATATCAACCATCTGATTTCACCTGTGCTTAAAGCATACAAGCTAAGTTATTGTGGGAGAGAAGTCTCTTGAATGTATGCTAACTCTAAACTAGTTTCCACTGTCTTTTTTTTTTTTTTTTTTTTCCCATCTTATCTTTGATATCTTGGAGATATTAAGATTGTAAAGTCATGGTTGGATGACACTTTTACTTTTGGCCCTTTTATTAATTAATTATAAATTTCTATGATGAACTGCCTGATAATGAAAAGAAACATGTGACATTACACTGTGATTTATCTCCTTATTTGTCAGAAATCATTATATGTGTATTTACAAATAATTGACATGTAATAAAATAAAATTGATGGATATAATAAACAGTGATAACAGAATTTTCTTATTCATGCTTTCTCCTATTTTTGTTCTGGGAAAGATTTACCGTTAAATGAATTAAACACAATTAATAGATGTCTAAAAACGTTATTTGATTATTTTTTAAAATTAAATTGTCAAAATTGATTATTAAAAGAATAATTGCAAGCTCTAATTACTTTATATTAGTAACTGAACAAAAACTGTGCTGCATGTTTTTTCCATTATGTTTCTTTAATGTAATCCTTACTTCAATATCATTTTGCCTGAAATTTTGAATTTTAGTAGTTTTCAGTTATGAGAAAAATTTGAGATGTGAAAAAATGTTTTTATTTCCACCATTGATGAAAACCTAATTTCCATTTCTCTTTTTATTATTAGCTGCTTTTGGTAATCAGCTTGTTCATTCACTTCATTGACTTTTTAGGTTGTTAAATATTAAAGTTATGAATATTAATATTATATTCTTTTAAAATTTTACCTTGTTATTTGATAAGAACAAAAAACTTAAATTTTTTTGAATAAGATAAAACAAATTGTAATGCATGCTACTTAATATATGTGTGTGTGATGATATTTTAAAATCTAATTTCAATTCTAAATAATTTACAAAGTTTTATTTTAATTTAGGCCTTATTAACTTCATTCTAAAATATTCTCTTATTTCCTGATCCAATTCCACCTTTTTTATTTAATTAATGCAACAGAAGCTCTGTGAAAATGCTTAAGTCAGCGGTTTTCAGGCTCCGAGTGAATTGATAAAAAATTGTCAATCTAAATAAATTCTTCTAAAAGATATCTGAATTCCCCCTACCTAAGTCGACACATGTATAGAAATCCCCAATGGAATCTCAGTATAAATAAGTTGGGAAAAATATTTTCTCTCTCTTGTGCTCTTGTATCGCTGGTGAGTGGACGTCTGTTCAACCACGCTTCTTGTACATAAATTATGCCACCCGGGATAGAATATAAAAGCAAAGTTAAAATTCAAAGTGTCCTCTCTGTCTTCAACCACGATTCTGTTTTAAAAAATTATGTTTACATATATACTATGAAATAATGTTCAAAAAAAGCTTTTAGAAAATATCTTCTTTTTTTTTTTTTTTTTTTTTTTAACATTGTCAAAAGCACACATTTTAATGTTTTGATGGATGTATTGAAATTTCACTTTACGAATTGTATATTGCATTTTCAAAAATTAATTAGAAATAAAAAAAACATAAATTTAAAAAAAACATAAAAATGATATAATTTAAAAGTAATTTTTAAAATTTTCAGAAATTGCAAAAAAAAGTTAGGTAGTTGTTTTAATAAATATGGTCATCAATTTCCATAAACAAATAATAGTTATTACCTATCTGTCAAAAGACTACGTTCACGCTCTATCAAGCTTTGTTTGATGCATACTTTTTTACTTCTTTTTCTTCTCATTTCCTCTGAATGAATATAGAGTTTTTTGTGAGCCCTGTACAGAGCATTTCTAATACTACTTTGTTTCTTCATTAATTAATGGAGTATTGAATTAAATGCAACTATATAAAAAGTCTGAAATGTTTTCACAATGATTTTTTTACATTTGATTGCCATTTGACAATAAGTAGTAAGAGCAATGTCTGTGACATATAATGTAGTAGCATTTTATATACTTAGATGTTTATGTATAAATCAAAATTTATTACAATAAAATGCACTCCCAAATTTATTTTAAATCATATATTTATTCAAAACTATTAAATACAAATATTTCAGCTTCACATCTCTAGGTGGGCAACTGGATACATTTATGAATAACATTAGAAAAACCATATTTTCTTATTTCTTCCTCTTTAATATGAAGTTGTTTATTTTAATAAAAGCAGAGTGGCAAAATAATTAAAATTCATACATCAAGTTCTGGAGAAGTAAGCTTAAAGGGTTATTCAATCCTATCTAATTGTCAAGTGTGCAAAGGCTTCTGAGTAATTCTAGAAATAAAAACCTTTTGTATAGTTGAGTTATAAAGTAATGCTTGAAATATGTAAAGTGAATATATGCTGACTGCAATCAGTACTTTTGATAATGGTGCAGAAAAATGTACTTCTTAACATTTCTTTTTAAAGCAAGCTGATGTATGAAGCCCCAACAACTGCACATCATTTAACATGATTTAATACTATTTTCCAAACATCCCCTACTTGGTCAACCAAAAGAATTTCTTTCCTTTGTACTATTGGCCGTTCTCTTTCTATCTAATAACCGAGTCGGCCTGATCCTTGTATATCATTTATCAGCAATCTAATATAATCAATCCCATCCAGTGCCTCCCCCCCCCCCCCCCCACACACACACACCAAAAAACATTGTTGGGAATAGGTTTGTCAAAAGTTTTATTATGCAATTTAGTATTTGAAATTTCTTTGGGCCAATATATTTTTAAGATCTCTTTGGAACAAATAGTTTCAAAGGCATTCCATTTCTGTTCTTAGGATTTAGTAAGTTTCCAAACTTCGTTTGTATAAAGAAGAATTACTAATGCTGATACATTAAATAATATAATTCGAGTTTACTGCTTATATCTGAGGCTTTTCAGAATCTAGGAAATATACATGCATGATTATAAATTATGCTGTTTGTATTGTAAATATGATTTGCTAAGTGCTCAGATAGTCCATTTTGGAATATCAGAAAGAAAAATTGATATATTTGTTTTTCTTGCAAACTGCATGTTATTAAAACATATTATTGGAACATCATAGTGATATGTTTTCTTACTCAGTTTTATTTTAAATAAAGTGTTATTTCTTGTGTTTGAAAGTTTGTAAGTTTTGTATTTTATATCTCTGATAATTTGCTGCATTACAATTTGAAATATGCTATATAAGTTGCTATTCATTAATCAGTTATAATGAGGGAAGAGGTTAAATATGGTACTTTTATCAATTAAACCATACTTCTTTTTGTAGGTTTCAGTTGAAACAGGATCTGTTGTAGAGAAAATGGTGGAAGAAAATTATATTTTTCCTCTTTCTCATTTTCAAGATGATCTTCTGAAGTGGTTATCTAAAGATGGTATTCCTCTTGTCTTTTTTCATTTCATTTTACTTCCGTTATTTCTTTAATAGTTGAATTAATACTATTATATTGTCTTAATATATTTTTATTCAATTAAAATGCATTCATGCTTAAAGACTGCTTCAATTGATCTGTTTAAAGTTAAACAGTTTTATACATTAATTACTGTTTCATTTTTGCTTCGAAACTTTTGTGTTAGGCATTAATTTGAGATTTTTTTATACATTTATAGATTAGTTTTTTTCCTATGTGTATTTGTTTCTTGGTGTGTCTGTGTAATGATATTTTTAATTTAGTTTAAATCCTAATTTATCTCTTAGTTTTATCTTAAATTAGCCCAAATTACTTTTCTAGAATTTTCTCTTATTTGCTTATCAAAATCACACTTTTTTATTTCATTATTTCTAACACACGCACACACTAAAAAGTTGATTACTATTGCAGTTTCTCAAGCTCACAGTGAAGGGTAAAAAAATCCCTAACATCTATGCATTTCTTTCAAAGATAAACAAGATTTTCTTTCCTATGTGTAAAAAAAAATCCTATCAAAATCTCTTAATAAAATCACTCCAGGAAAAATTGCTTTCACTTTGCTCTTGTGTCTTGATGTAAATAGATGTTTTTATTTTCAATTTTTCCTGTGTATGAAATATGTCTCCTGTAATGAAATAAATTTTATTCCAAAAGTTTCTTCTTTTCAACCACTCATTTACAAAATTATGTTTACAAGATTATATATATAATTTGCTTCTGAAATCTTTATTTCAAGTATTGAGAATATTTCATTTGTCAGAATTCTCCAAACTAACTAATTAAAATATTATATTAGCCTCTTCCTCTTTTATTGTTATATCTTTTTAAATTTCTAGTCTCTTCATCATTACCTGCTTATCTCGTGTAGTGGAAAAATTTTCCATTTAGTTGTCTTGAAAACTAATTATTGAGAGAAAAATGTTCAAACTTGGCCCTTTCCAAGCTTAAATGTTACTAATATACTTTAAAACCTTTTTTAATGAAACAAGTGGCTGAACAAATTTTTTCCCCCCATAGTAATAATGTTTTGACCTATAGTAACTAATTCACATTTATTTAAGTATTTTCTTAAAAGTTGATGAATTAGAATATTTTGCAGGTTACTAAGATCTATTGGCATTTTAAAATGTTTTATTTATTTTAAAAGCTCATGTCACTGAGTCCAAATATTATTGGTGTAAAATTTTTGAAGGATTAATAAATTGATTATTGTATGATGGAGAATGAATTACATTTATAAACAATCTTTTTGTTAATATTTCTTTTGAACCTTTTATACATTATCATTACATTTATATGTTTGTATTAGATACATATTATTTTTTGGAAATTATGACACTGATGAATGTCATCATTTCTGTGGTAATCATAATCATGTTACTATGTAACTTTGTTCTTGCTTTATATACAATTGCATTTTCCAATTCTAAAGAAATAGTCTTGATATTGAAAAAAATAATAATAAGTTGGAAAAATAAAATAGCAACATCTAATACATACATTTTCTTTATTATTTTAAATTGAGTGTGAAGGCTTGAATATAACTAATCATGCCTTTACTGTATGATTTGAAATTTTACATGTGGGGCAAGCCAAAAATTTCCCTTTCATATAGGAAGCACATAGCTGCAGTTTTCATATATGGTAGCCAATTCATGCAAGTTTTTGCATTACTATATTATGTTTAATTACAGATTCCTTTGATACTTTAATGTTAATTTGGTTTTGACTATTTTCTGCATATCAAGTTAATATTCTTATTGACTGATTTACTTTAACATTCTTTATCCAATTATTAGATAATTAATTAATGCTGCTAATTTTGAAATATTTTTTTAGTAATAAAGCCAACTATTTTTATGGATTATGTAAAGAAATGGATTAAAGAAGGCTTAAACGATTTATCAGTTTCAAGACCTAAGTCTCGCCTCTCTTGGGGAATCCCAGTGCCTGATGATGATTCACAAATTGTAAGCTTTATTTTATTTTATAAATATAATAATTATTTTGTTTCTCAGTTTCTTTTATTGTATGTTATTTCTGACAAATGAATATTTATTAAGAAATTAGTAGTTTGCAAAGTTTGTTTGCAGTTTTAATATTCTTTGAAAACTGAAATCTAAGAAAAAACCTAACACAACAATCTGAGAAAAAACATAAAAATCTTTTTCTCCTATTTGCTTTAAGGTTTCACTCACAAATATACTTCCTGATCATTAACATAATATATATGTTGTAAATGTATTGAAAAATTGTATTAAGGATTTATTTTATGATTTTCAAAATCATCAGATTTGATGGATATTTAAGAATTAATAATCTATAATGATGTCTGTCTGATCTATTTGTTTTGACAGCTCCTCTAAATATTATCTATTTAGGGAGATTGCGATATAACCAGGGTATCAGGGAATTTTATTAGAAAGGTCAATGAAATTCATAAAAATATTTTTAAAAATCAGGAAAATTTCTGAGAGCATTTTGCATCAAGCATACCCGCGATCATTTCTGCGCTTATGCAGCCTTATGTTGCCAAAAAAAATTATAACAGCAGCAACCCAGAATAGTTTTCATTCAAAGGTGCAGCAAATTTTTGGAATGTCATTATAATAAGAAGAGCAATATGCTAATGAATGTGACTTATAGCAACCTTAATGAAACCTTCAGAAAAATCAGTTTTCTCTTATCAAGAACAGAAGAGATTAATTGTTTTGGTTTGAGCAATTCTTACAACCTTGTAATGATGCTATATCATTGTGAAAAATGATAATGCTTTCCCATGGCAACAGTGATGTAGAAAGAATTTTTGATCAATAAAGATTATGTATGGGAAAAAATGGAAAAACACTCACTGCAAAAGGAATGGTTTATGACAATAGTTAAGCAAATGATAGAATAACTAATTTTGAAGTGTTATCAATTTTAAATATGAGGAATTCAGAAGCTAAATGTGAAGAGTATAAAGAAAAGAAATGAAAGGAAGGAGAGGAATCAAGCAAAAATTTGAAAAGAAAAAGAGAAGTAACTATCTGTTCAAAGTATTAAAAGAAAAAATTAATCTTGAGAGTTTAAGAGTTGAGAATGAAATTGCCGATCTCAAATTTTTGCAGTAGGCAAGTAATTATTGTTTGTTGCTGGAGCTATTATATGTAAGTTAGTACCTTACATCTAGCTTTATATGTAATATTAAATGAATATAAAGGTTTTGATACTCATTTACAAAAACATACATTTTTGAATTTTTAAAGAAAAAAAGATTTGAAGTAATATTTTGACAACTTCTCCTGTTTAAATCTTTGCTAAAATATATTTTATTAGGTACATATAATGATACTATTTTAATATTTATGCTGCAACATATCATTCTAATTGTTATGCGAAGAGCTCTGCTTAATTGTTGCACTGTAAAAATTTTGTACAAAAATCATAATAACCTTTACTTTTTTATATTTATTAGAATTCTTAAAAAGTTTTAGAATTTTGTTAAAATTTCCACCATCTTTTTACATATAAGAAAGATGTTTTAGTAGTTTTTTAGCATTCTCATTCTGTTTATATATACATATATAATATTAAATTACTTGCTAAAGTCTTTTTTAATAAACTGTATTTTGTAGGAAGAAAGCCAAGTCACTAATATAATTAGTAACTGTCTGTTAAGGAAATGTTGCATGCTTAGTCAGAAAAAAATGTTTCATAATTTCTGTAGACATCCTGTTAGTTATGTAAATTTAATCGTACTGAAAATCTGGTATAAAATTAGTTTGGTTATTTTAATAAAATTGCCAAATACTTTTATTTAAAATATCAAATTTAATAAAATTTGATATATTAAATAAAAATATTTTAATTTAATTTTTTTTAAGGAACCAACTAATGAGATTTTTAACTTATGCATGTAGCCTGCTGTAGTTTACTAGATATTCTTCTTTTGTGATAAATTCCATTGTGTTTCAATATTTCTATTTTGAGGATAAAATGCATGCAGTGTTCAGTTTCTAATTTTAGAATCAATGTTATTGTTTTAATAAATTAATATAGTACTATTAAAGATACTTTTTATTCATTCTTGATATGTATTAGAAAGTATCTTTATGCAATAATATTTTAATTTTAATTATCACAAAAGCTAGTAAATTGTTTATATTCCAGAAATTTTGGCCAACCGCTTTAAATCTTGGCCTCGTTAAAATTTTTTATTATTTAAATTTTATTGAACAAAATTTAATAATTTTTAGTATTTTAAATCATTTAGATATATGTGTGGTTAGATGCGCTGGTCAATTATTTAACTGTCGGATATTATGGAAGCAGCGAATTCATGTGGCCAATAGATTGTCATGTTATTGGTAAAGATATTCTGAAGTAAGTAATCATGTTGGTTTTGCATTTATTCTTTATTTTTAGTTCTGTTTGTTACTGTATATTAATAGTGATAAAAATGATAAAATTCTTTTTTTAAAAAAACTTTTGATTACAAAGGTGATACAGTCCTAAAGTTTATCATAAGACAATTTGTATTTATTTTAGATGTAGCCTCAATGAAAGTAAATTTCTGAGAATTTATCGGGGGGCTTGCAGTAAGAGAATTTTCCCTCTTAATACTTACAGACCCATTTATTTATTTTTTATTCTGAAGCATTTAAAGTATAAAAGGATTTTTTTTTGTAATTTTAAATTTAAAAATGAACAATATAATACTAATCTAAAAATTCAAAACTTAAAGATTCATTAAAAAAATTTTTTGATTTAATATGTTAGTCATAAATAAATGAAAAACCGCCATCAAATACTATGATCTACATTGCAATATTCTTAATGTTTGCTCAATTTATTTTGTTATTTAATGTCAATTATGTGTATTAAATACTAGTCTCATTTCCAACCAGATGATTCACTGGGGATACTTATTGTATTGCATTTAAATTATTCAGATGTAATCCATGCTTCTGTCAAATTATCAGACATTAAAGCAATAATGTTTTAATTTTTGTGCATGTTTTGTTCATTGTCTGTATGAACCATCCTAATAAAGTCAAATCCCATGTTTTCATAGTTCTATTGAAAATGTAAATGTACAATTCATATATTTTCTAAACATCTTGTTATTATAATTTCATTTTTTATTCAACTTGTAACTTTATAAACATAGATATTAAACAGATCCTTCCTAAACTTTTACCTGTTATTGAAAATTATGTGTTAAAATTCTTTATAAGTAAAACGCTAACATATGTGCTACAGAAATTACTTTTATTACAATTTGTTGAATGCATTTTTCAAATGAAAAGAAATCACTGTACAAACATTTCAGGTTACTTCATTGAACGTTTTCCCAGCTGCATTTAGTTCAGTGCTTCACTAATTATTGAGGTTGCAAAACATTATTAAAAATTCTATGAAAGGACTAACCAAAAACTCAGAAAAAAGATGTGAAAAAAAATCAAGAAATTGGCATCAAGTATCTTATCTGGGGTGGAAATAAGTCTAACCTATGGAAATCGATGACCATATTTTCCAAAACTAATTTCATAAAAATGGTTTTTGTTTATCCGACAATTAAAAAAAACATCTTTTTTGTAATATCAATTTTCTGTACTATACTTTCTTTGTTTTTAATAAATTTTTAATACACAGTTTGCTTTAGTTAATTCTTAACAACAATATAATCTATTTTAAAAATAGGTGAGAAAATATTTTTTTAAAATTTTCAATATTTAAAAGAAAAGAAAATGGCACTACTATTAAATTTAGCATTAAAAAAACATTTTAATTTTGAAACTTTCTACAAATTTTCTGTGCCACTCTATTTTTGGCTTATTATCCAGGAGAAATGTGTAATTTATAAAGTGCCATTGCTTTTTTTTTCCCTCTCTAAAAGTATATTAACAGATATTTTAATTGCATTCAGATTTCATGCTATATATTGGCCTGCTTTTCTTCTGGCTGCTGGATATGATCTTCCCAAAGAAATTTTCTGCCATTCTCATTGGACAGTAAATTATGAGAAAGTATGTGAGTGAGTAAAAATAAATCATAAATAATATATTTGCTTTTAAGAAAGATATATGCTATTTTAATCAGCACTATTTTTTATATAATATATCATAAAACCATCTTGCAAAATATAGCCCATTTTTAAAGTTTTAAAGCTGTTTGGCACACTTACAATTGCCATTAGACGAAAGTCTTTTTTTTTTGCTTTTTTAATTATATTTAAAAAATGTTTTTTGCTTATTTTGACATTAAATGAAGCATCTATTTTAAATAAACTGACTGAAGAAGTTGGTTTACAAAATCAGTTGTTTATAATTTGTATCCTGTTTAATGTTTCTATTAGTATCTTGTAATATTTATAATTTTATTTTAAATTAAAGTTGTGTTATGTCGTCAGGCATATGAGCCAAAATAGTAATTACTTATAAACTAATTTAATAACATTTTTTTTTTTAAGATGTCAAAAAGCAAAGGAAATGTTATAGAACCCACATTGTTAATTAATAGATATGGCTGTGATGGTTTTCGATATTTTCTTCTTCGAGCTTCAGTTCCTTCAAATGATACAAGTTAGTTCATTTTAATGGTTATTTCTTTTAAAGTACTGATTAATTTCAATTTGTTTTTAAATAATAGCAATAATTTTAGTATTTTTATGTATAACTTAGCTGCCTTCAGCAACCAGTTGCTCTTTCATTATATTAAATTATCATTTTAATCCTTCAATCAATTTTAATGAACTGCCTCTTAACACAATAATAGAAAATATTATAATACTTACATAAGAAAGGTAGAGCATTCTGAGTAGTTTGCTATTCTTGCAATATGATAAAGTTAATTATTGAAATTAGTCAATTTTGTTGAAGTTTGCAATTCTTTTGATTTTTTATTACTCAAAATCACTTGAAATTGAAAGGTAGGAGGGGGGAAGTGTAAATGATTATTAGTGAAGTGTTCAAGGGTCATAAACTTTCGTATGAAATAGTGTTCAATAGTTGTATTTGAAAAACTCTTGTCTGAAGTTTTCAGATGAAAATACAGTTTAGTATTGTTTTTGGTTTCCTCTAAAAAATGCAGGTTGATGATGAGCAAGCAACCATTCATGCTATATCTAGAGACTGCAATCTTTCATATATAATAAAAATTTGTTTAATCTTGGTTTTGCCAACTCTAGCTGAAACTGTTATTTTATACAGCAGTGTGTGCTGGTTTACTTCAATACCAGTTATTTTCAGTATATTGTTAGTACATAATTTTCAAAATTTTAATCTTTTCTTCTTTTAAACTTTTGCATTTTAATCTTTTTTTTTTTTTTTTTTTTGTTTAATAATATTTTTGTGTTACATATTTTTGTATATTACTTGCAAGAAAGTTTTTGTATGAAGTTTTTCTCAACTTTAAATGTGTATATTTAGAACTATTAAAAAAGTACGAGATAAATAATCCTTTGTGATGGAAATATTATTTATCCTATGTAATACAGGGATATTTTTTTTTATAAAGAATGTTGTTCTGTGAGCATTTCCTCCTCAAAATAAATTTCTTATTTTGACAGAAAATAATTATTACTAAGAGATGTGAAGATTCTTAGACTAGGTAATAAAAAGTGTGTTTCAAGATAACTATGGAATGTTGAAATATAGTTTTTGAATAACAACGACAAAGATGTATGGATATATATTCACTGCAAGGAATCGTGATTTAAGAGTATTGTGTAAGTGAAAAATTTTGTGAGCCCATTGAGAGGTAAAATTTAGAAAGAAAAAATGGAAATTTATATATTGTACTTAAGCAGAAGATCAATTAAAATAAAATTTAGTATTCCTTGTACATAAGACAGATGCTTCTATGTTTGTTTTTATTTTCCTTTTTCCTTATAATTTTAAGTGTTTGCAATTTTATTTTATTTTTTATAAAATTGCAACTTTTTTTAAAAATTTTTTTAATTATATTCTTATTACATTAGGTTTTTTAGAAATATATATAATAACAATTTTATATATTGTTATTATATATATTGCTGCTTGCTCTTCCACATTTGCATAAAATTACTCAAAATTCTGAAACATTTATAGTTTGGCTTTGATATCTTGTTTATAATTCTAATTACTTTTAAAAATTTCATATTTATAAAAATTTTATTATTTTTTTATCCACAAAATATTTAAAATTATATATTCATTTTAGATTACAATGAAGTGAAAATACAGAGAATGGTAAATGCAGAACTGGCAGATACTCTAGGTAATTTACTAAGTCGTAGCTGTGCTCCAGCTCTGAATCCTGATCAAGTCTTCCCAAAATTTTATCATAGTTCTCTAGATGCTCTTAAGGATTCAAATGTTGAAAGCCTTATTAATAATACATCTGATTTACCAGGTAAATTATTCCTTTATTCTTATTAAATAAAAATTAAAGAAATAATCTAAAGCACTATTTGTAATGTGTATAAAAATTTGAAATTTTTGAAAAAAACTTTTTTGAACTTGTATTAAATTCTTTCCGTTATTCAAATTATAAATTAAGTTTGTTTCAAAATAATAATTTAAGAATTAAATTAGTTTTGTCTCTGAGAATGAAAAATGAAAATGTTTAAAGTCTAAAATGCTGATATGTTAAATTCTTAAATACTAAACTGTAATAGCCCCTTTAATTTTATTAATTTAGAAAATTTGTGCGCTTTATTTTTATAATTTGCTGATTTGTAATATGATCTCATTTCATTTTTTTTTATCTTCTGTTTTATTTATTTAGTGTTAAGACTGAAATATTCAAAGTTTTACATTTGTCTATCCCAAATTACTAGTGAATCTAAAAGTGTTATTCAGTATAATAATAAATTAATGAATTTAGTATCTGGGTTCTGCATTTTTAATTTAAGACAATTTAATAGTATAGTTGATAATTTTATTAAAACTAGAAATTTCTTTTTAAAGTTATAAACCTTTGATTACTATATTATTTAATAATGTGTTATAATGATTTCTTCCAGTGAATTGCTTATTCTAATATTTTTTTTTTTAATCTCAAATATTCTAGAAAAGGTAAAATTTCATTTTATGCAAGGTTGCTTTTACAAAGGAATTGATGATATAATGGCTTGTTTGAGGGATGCAAATGCATTTATGCAGTTCAATAAGCCATGGGAATTAGTCAAGATGAAAGATGAGAAAAGTAAAGAGACTTTATCTACAATGTTGCATATTGTTCTAGAAGTGTTAAGGATAAGTGGTATTTTGCTTCAACCTGTGATACCAAATTTATCTAAAAGACTTTTAACAAAGCTTCAAGTGCCTGAAAACCAAAGAGAATGGGAAAATATAATATGCTTCCCTTCCTATCACAAATTACCTAATCCACAGGAATCTTGTTCATTGGGAAAGGATTCAACACCTTTATTTGAGCGAAGGAAAGTAAAAATATGACATTGATACCATTTAATATAGAATAAATATTTTTAAGTCATCTTCTCTGTGTGTATATTTTTATGATGTTCTCTAAGTTTTAATGTTTATGTGACAGATTCTGTTGTATACTTTTGATTGTAATCACTTTATTTATTTATGAAGTAGTAAAGTGCTGTTTTCATCTACTAATTTAGAAATCTTTCTATTTACTAATTTTTATTCTATATGTTCAGCATATTAACTAAATAATGAGATTTTTTTTGGGGGGGGAGGTCATGAAGTCTATTAATAAGAATTGAAAATCGAAACATTTTTCATAAGATTTGGAGATGGCATGAAACTTGATATTAGTCATGGTAAGGGTTGATTGCAAGACAAAAATCATGAAAATTATTATTGATCATGTTATGGAAACCATTGGATCTAATTTTCATGCATTTTTTTTTAACATGACAAACAGTTTTAAAGCAATATCTTGTTTTCATAAATGTTAAAATTTTTTTATCTAATTGTTTTGTTTATATTTCTTTTTTGCTACTTAATGTTTTATTTTCATACTTGACATTAACAATAACAACAAAAAAATGCATTGACCAATGAAACAATTATGCAAGATAATAAGAATTGCTGCTTCATAGTTTCCTTAAACTTTCTTGTATCCTTATAGCACATCTATATATTGATTGAAGCATCTTATTAATTTTTTAATCATTGAAAGTTTTAATTTGTATGCTTTGCACATTTTTTTTTCTATGGTTAATCTAGACTAAATATTTTTGAGAGGAAAAATTTTTGTAATGACTTAAAATCCAAATTTTAAAATATTTTATTCTGTAATTGTATCACATTTTATGTCGGAGTATTCAAGATTTTTGAAAACTTCTTGAAATTTGCTTTGCCATACTCGAGGCCTCCCACCCCATCAAAAAGTAATTTAAATTATCTAATCACTCAAGAGAAAAGTACCAATTTTTTTTTTGTTAAGTCTTTAGAAATGTACATTGAAAAAATAGATGGAATGCACCATCTCTCAATTTTTTGGAAAAATTAGAGAATCAAATAGTAACTTATTTTGTCTTAAGTTGTATACCATCAATGAAATAAGGATATGGAAACATTATCTATCACCAATCATTTCTCTCTGCATAAACAGGAGGAATGGAGAGCAAGCAGGATTAACATCATAATTGCAAAGGAATCTTCAGCTTACTATTATCCTGTTCATTCTCTTTTCCCAGTATTTAATTGTAGTGATCTATGAAGTGTGTGCTGTGTTATTATTCATATAATTTTATTGCAAGGGGATTTCAAATTTGTTCTGAAAAATATTCCAAGATATGAAATTGCTAAAAAAATTTCCTACAGACCAGTTAAAAAATATAAACCTTTATTTTTAATTTCATCCAGTATTGCTCCATACATAAAAGGTGTTTAATTTAAATACATAATTTTGATAAATATAATCAAATGTTTAATAAAGAATTCAAAAACATCTGTTCAAAATAAAGTAGATTCATTTACATGTCCGAGGTTTGAATAAAAAGAAAATCAAATGTGCAATTTAAATTTTTATAGGCTGTTTCACAGCCTATATGCTGTACAAAAATTTCATTATTCTACAGAAAAATGGATTTGAAGAATACTTTTTTCTATCTGTATGGGTGGTCCATCAGTAAATTGGAAATTTTTGACTTATTAAATGATGAAATATGAATGAATTTTCAACATGGTTAATAAGTGTAGGTGATTGTAGTCTGCATATTATCAGCAATTCATTTGAATAGTATCTATATGCTACTTATTTAAAGATTCACTTGTGAGAAGTAAGAACTACCTAAAATTTTGTGGGCTAAATAGCTAGAGTATCCATTTACTGCGGAACAAGTTATTGAAATGTTGGACCAATTGTTATAGAAAAATGAATGAAATGTTGAAGAAGTAATTTTTTTTTTTTTTTTTTTTTGCTTCAAAATTGAAATAATTTATTTTTAGCTAAGAAGATCTAAGATCCGACCCCATTTGTCGAATTGAGAGTTTTGACAAATGATTTGACTACGATTATTTTCAATAATTTACAAGAGAGATTATCTTTTTATATCATTTCTGGCACAATATACAAAACAGAAGTCTCTCACTGCTTGAAAGCTTTCAATGTCATTAAAAAAGAATATTCTTGAAAGCTTAAATTTAAGTAGTATTTTCAAGTTTGATTTTTCAACCAAAAATTAATATGCTAATATTAGCAAGGTTAGTACAAAATTCACTGAAATTAGATGACGTTTTTTGGAAAAATAGTAAAATGTTTTGAAATATATATGACAAACTTTTGAATAATAGGTCTTGCACTTCAGTAGAATTTGAGAAGTTAAAAATACACAAGAATCATATAGATAAGGGGTTTTTTTTATCTCTCAGAACATTTAGGAACGTGAATGTCTCGTCAGGAATTGTGAGAAATAATCGAAATTCTGATGGTTCTATCCCATGATCAGGTTATAATTGAAAAGCATTTTCCTTAATAAAAGTAATGAGGTTTAAAGCTTTAATAAAGAAGCATATATGTGAAAAGTTTATTTTAAATGGATTGGAGTAGGTATTTTTTAAATCATGAAAGAAGGATTATATATAAAAATTGTTCACCTAACTCCTTGTTGAAAAATAGGCAATCAAAGATTGTAATCACAACATGAAGAATAGAAAACATATTGCATAAACTATATTATTTAAAGTAAAAATTAAAGATACGGATTCTATGCTGTAATCTGTGAGCAAACTAATTTTAATGAAGGGAAAGAATAGAAATATTTAATGTATAGCAGAATTAAATAGTTTTAGGAATTGAAGCTCTAACAGAGAAATATTTAAGAAAGTATAAATTTAAAATATTTTAATGATATACTGTTTCCAGTTCCTTTTTGTAAATGTAAATAATTAATTTATATTTTTATCATATTTTTCTCTTTATTCTGCCAAACATGTTAGAGATTCTTGAAAGATGAACATTTTTTTTTTTAATAAATTTTGTGTCAGCTCAAGTGTGAATGTGTTATGTAATATAAACATCAAGTAATACTTTTTGAGAAATTTGCATTGAATAGTCAGGTTGGGCATTTTCCGAACTTCACTAACATGATATAACATCCAAAATAAATTGGCATGTCATGATATCATTATTTATTGCAATAACAAAAAACTTCTCTTAACCTCCTGCCATCAGAATTTCGCCAAAAAAGAATTTTGAATTTTCTAACTAATTCTCATTTGTATGATAAAAATATTAGTGTTTGCCCTTCCAATAAAATAATTAAAATATAATGATAGTCATATCATTTCAATAGAATGTTGCAGTCTCTATCAACTGCATATAAAATAAATTGATTTAGAGAACTTATAGTAATTAGTTAATCATTTATAATTAAATTATTTCTCCATTTTTATTGGATTATATATTCAATCTCATTTGTCTTTGTTGCTATATCCAATTGTTGAAACTATGTCTTGCCATCTATATAGATAACAATCTGTATTGCATTTGCTTAAATCCGAAAAATGTTTGGTCTTCCCAGTTATCTTTAAAACTGAAAATGATGCAAAAACAATTAGTGTGGTGCCATTATTATAAGGTAAAAATAATAAATAGTGTTCACGCGAATATATCTTAACGCCAATCTTAAAATTACGGCAATCTCTTTACCCCTTCGGTTGAGTCTTTCAGAGGTTCACCAAATAGTAAAAAAAAAAAAAAAAAAAATGTGCATGAAATTGTATGATTTTTTTTTATGAAGTAGAATTGCTTACATTCTTTATTACACATGAATATTAAAATAAATTTGCAAATTTACCTTTCTTTGTAGAATTTAATTTAATAAATGTTCATAAATATTAACAAACTTCAGCACATTAAAGCATATTATTGCTGATTGTTTTAATATTTGTTGTTTTGCATATTATATATTTTCATTGAATTATTATGTTCTACATCATTTAATTGATGAATAATAATAGTAATTCTACATCAGTAATTGAATGAATAGTAATCAATTGTAGTGGATATGTAGTCTCTGATTATAATCAAAGTTCTGGGTATTAAAAAAATGAATATTTAATTTGAAAAATATTTTAATACCTTTTTAACAACAAATAATTAACAAATACAACCATAACACATTGAAAACAATATATGAAAAAAGAAAATATATACTATATACAATTTGCTTTACAGCAAAGAAAATAAATTGTTGGTCTTTAAATTTAACTGTTATTTTTTATTTATCTATTTTAAATATATACATTTCTTTACAATTCATAACAGTGAAAAGGCCATTAATATAAGTGCAAACCAAAAGGCCTAATGGATTCATTTTTAAAAAATAAGCAGAATAAAACAGAGCACCAAAATAAAATTAATGGTATATTATTTCATCATATAAACATTTTCTGAACAATTTTGCTCCAATCTGTAAGAAAATAAGCATTTCCTGCCTAAATTAATAATTGATGATTTGTAGTATTTCGAGCTAATAACACTATATATTAGATACTTTCAATACAAAAAAAAAAAAAGAAAGGAGAATGAAAAGCATGAAGTTAAGATTTGATAAAAAATAAAATTGTTTTACAAATGATTGGGAAAAAATAATCAAGATTATTTACTTGGCTGCATTTTTCTAATTTAAATTTGAACAAACTATTCATGTTTGTTTTACACGGTTCTAAAAAATATCTTTAAATATAAAAAATTTTTGCTCAATTATATGTAAAATAATTAGATTACTAAAATTTCTTTATTGGTCACAAGTTATAAAATGAAACTTCTGTTTCTCCTTTTTTAATATATATATAATATCTTTCAAGTATTAAGATATATTATCTATTGTAAAAAAAATATACGATGTATCAATAAAATTATTATTTTTTGTCTAAAAGACATAACATTCATTCTGATGAATACTTATTTGACTTTTAAGTTAATGGCAAGAGCAAATCAAAAAAATAAATTGGGGTACTTTATTGTGGCTTTAAATGTGTTGCAATTCTTAGCATACATTTAGTGATAGAAATTTGATAAAATAATCTATATTCTGGGAAATAGCATTTATTTTTCCTTCCTGTGCCATATTATCCACAGTAAACATTTGTAAAAAATCGTATTTTCTGGAGCAAATTAGCCATTTATCATTTCTCATCTCAATTGAAAGGAATGACGGAAATAAAATTGATCTGGAAAAGGAAATCAGGGTATCTAAATATAAGTTGTTTATTTTTAGGCCCTAAGCATATTGTAGGCATATATCATAATAGCGGGAAACATTCTTCAATAAACATGCTTGGATGAATTTTGGTTTTTAATATTTACTAATTGTTTCACTGGCACTAAATTTTCTTTTCCAATATCTTTCGGCAGTGTATAAAATTGATTAAATCTGTTCATTAGTTTACTCTATAAATTCTGAAAAGCAGATGGTTTTTCTTTTGTTATTCTTATTAATGTTTTTGAACTTGCATTTATTTATCTCTCTCGGGTATTGTCAAAATATTTGTCAGTCAAACACAAAATTTGCAATTCTTTTTATTGCATATAATATGTAGATTAAAAGAAAGATTTTCTTATCCCATGACCGTCTGTGAGGCAAGGATATTTGAGTCATGCAAAATGAATCATTTAATATCACCCACTCTATCTTGAATTTAAAGTATCTGTTGAAAACTCTGAATAGAGTCATTAAAACTAAAGATATATTAAAATAACCATTTTGAATCATTCTGCTAGAAATTGCTGTTAGCCTTTTTTTTTTTTAAATTATTTTACATTCTCGAAATTTTGTCATTAATGAATAAGAAAAATATTATGCATAGCAATTTGTAAAAAAAAATTATCTTATGATAGTAATTTATAGTTGTACTAACACTCCGAGGGGATGTAATATTTTGATTAATACCGTAACATGGCAGTTCATCATTTTTTCATTTTTAAGTAAATAATATCTCCTTCAATTAGTCTGTTGCTAATATCCATAAAAACAGAATTTTCTTTTAACGGCAAGTATTGCTACCATCATTTCTTAACTTGAGCATTTCAGCTTACTAAATGTTGTTACATATATACATACTGGTAATTACTTCTGTTTCAAAGACAGCCAGTTTGCTGTCTCAAAAAGTCGAATTGTAACATTTTTTCCCATCAATTTTTTTTAAAGTGTTGCAAAATTTCGTATTCCATACCAGACGAAACCTAAGACCATTGCTGCTAGTCCACCCAACAATATGTACATAACACGCGTATAACACTGGAATATGTGGTCTTCTTCTGATTCTGTAAGCGTGTTTTCTGCTGGTCTAGAAGCACCACTGAAGGACAGAGAACGAGATCTAGGTGGGACACTGAGACAGTGAGGGCTGCCTGGAAAGAGCGACTGAGATCGTGGTCTGTTCAGTCCCAGAGAGTTTCTAGGACCGCAAGCTCCTAGAGCTTGCAGCCGTAAAGCTGTTCCTGGTGAAAGACCATTCTGCTGTGATTGGATTTTTTCCCTAGTAGCCGAGGACCGTCTATGGTAGAGACGAACGGCCATTTTTACCCTCTTGGTGTGCCACCTATATCTGGAAAAAAAACAAACAAACATATAACATAATATCCGAAATTGTATATACCTTATTTTTCCAATCCAAAAGTTAATGCCACTGTTTCATTTAGGGATAAGTGTAGGAAAATTTGATTTACAAAACTAGAGATAATATTCATCCTACGGCTTTCTTGTTTGCTTACAAAATGTAACAGGTTTAGTATTTAGTTTTAAAGAAAATTTAATATGGATTTTGGACCACTTTTTTTTTAACCGATT
The DNA here is from genome assembly GCF_947563725.1 of Argiope bruennichi. Taxonomy (NCBI): domain Eukaryota; kingdom Metazoa; phylum Arthropoda; class Arachnida; order Araneae; family Araneidae; genus Argiope; species Argiope bruennichi. The sequence goes on from NC_079152.1 coordinate 105,776,467, forward strand.
GGGGTCAAAATTTTATGTAGAGCTACAATAGTAACATTAGTACTACATTTAGATTAGTAATAAGCATCAAATTTTATTAATTTAATCTGTTGCGTTTTATCTCGATCATATACACACGAATACAATCACTCACTTGATGAATGTGGTTCAAGTCATTATGAACTCAAGTGGAAGGACGGACAGGCATATAGACTTCTTATCGATGGTTTTTGTCCAAATTTTGAGCCCGAACGGACTCGCTTCTTTAGATAAATATCAGTTTTCCAAGTTCCATTTCTCTTAGACCATCAATTTTTCTCTTTAGACGAATGCCAGTCATGAGATACAAGGTAATTAGGGTTTCCCTTGTCCCAATATTCCATCCAGCTATTTTTTCTTTTTTTAACTTGATGTTACTAGGAGTTTTTAATGAGTAATTGCTGCTGGGTTTACTTTTTTCTTATAAATAAAAACCCTTTGGAAATGCAAAGCAATCATTCCAACGTAAAGTACATTATTGGTCCCCAACATGACAGCGAGACATTGGCAGGAACTGACAGCGAAGCTTCTAAATTGTTAGCATGTTAAGGATCAAGAGAAAGATTATTTTTTGAGAAGTTAACGGCCGTTACCAACCCGGTCGAAATTTCGCTTTCTTTCTCTTGAAATTTCTTTGCATGAAGATAAAGAAAAAGCTCGTATACTCAACCTAACATTGATCGTTTTCTCAAAGATTTTCGTTTTATTACATTTTAATAGAGGAATATCGACGCCTTTCTTCTTCGACTTTCTTCTAGAATGCATTAAACCTGAGAAACTTAAAAATGAGCTTAAATTCCGATCCAGATATCTTTTAAATAACAAATTAGCACTGCTGATAAAAAAAATAAAAAAAATTCTGCCTGCCAAAACATTTCATAACATACCGATTGCATTTGCCTCATCGATTCGGATAAAGTTATTTCAAAGTTATTCAAAAGAGAGACAAAGAGTTACTTGTTAAAATTGGAATTTCAGATTCTGAAAGATTTGCCTTGTCAAGAAATAATAAACGTGGAAAGAATAAAGATTGAAAAAGTTATTAACATTATATCAACTGATCACTTGATCCCAAATTTGAATAGCTGTCAATATCTTCGTAGCATTAAAATCACTCATTTCAGCTTCAACGTCCTTTCGTATATTTCAAAAAAATAAAGTTACATAAAAGATCAAATATCAAATATTTATTGTCGCTAATAACAAATATTATTGTTATTATTTGTCATTGCTTATTACTTGACCATTCTGAAATAGAACATGAAGAAGTGCCTGAAATTTTATGTCATTAAATGAATATATGCACAAACATCAACTTCTAAGATTTTTATTGCCTCAAAGATGGATGAAACAGAAGTTAATAACCCGAACTCTCAAACATTTAAACGTATATCTACTATTGAATGAGAAGCAGTTTGTAATCTGCAATAACCGATTTTGTGACCGATAAGATTTCAATTCTTTCTGTTAGCGCTAAAATTACTATCGCAATTCTTACTGCTTAAAATAAGCCGCAAACGGATTTTTTGATATTTCTATTGACAGAGCTTCTTATATTCGTGCAGATTGTAGAAGCATTTGGTATTCATAATATACCTCCAATTGCATCATCCATGAATACCTTATTGGAATGTTTTTAACTCAAATATTTCCATAATTAGAATTTTTTTTTTCTGGTCGCTTGAATCTCCCATTAAAATTTTAAGATATTGCTTGGAATTCGAAGTACTAGGGAGACAGAACTTCGCTCGGCAGTTCTTTTTTTGTAAAATCGGGTTTTTTCGGAAAAAAATATTTAGATATGAATTACTTACTGATTACATATGAATATTTTTCTAGTTCAACATGTTATTCGAATTCGTTAACACAATAATTGCAGTGTTGCTATTGGATGGGAGGCGAACGTGTTCGTATTTGGATAATGTCATATAGCGCCATCTCACAAAATTTTGAGGTACTAGTAGATTATTATCCTATGGCAACAATGCAAGTATGCAATAGAAAAAAGGTACTAATAGTTAGTTATAAAAAATTTGTGTGTGTGTAAAATCGCACTTTTTTAGGAAAGACACTTATATAGAAACTTAAAAACCAAAACCTTATCTAAATATAAAACTTGATCTAAATCGTTGGAGCCGTTTTCGAGAAACACGAAACAAATTCATATATATATATATATATATATATAATGGATTTTTGATTTTTGAATCCTGTCGGCTAAATAATATGTAATATATTTTGGTTGAGTAGAAGAGGTTTAAGACATAGACGAGACGTTACATTTTTAATTTCGTTTTATTCTATTCCGAGTGCCAGGCATGATTTTTACAAGAAGGTGCATTGCGACACAAAAGCAGAAGTAAGAAAGAAGGCAAAAAGGGACGAACAAATGATCACTAGTCTTATATAGCAAAGGATTTCTGGCCAGGCGCCAATTCAATACACGCGGTGACATTTGACACCTTTTCAAGGGCAACCGAAGATATCACTTTCTCTTGATACGTAGTACTTACTAATGGCGCATTATTTTTACAGAGGAATTAATTAAACCGAAAGTGGAATTGGATCACGAAATAAGAGAATATTTTAGAATGAAGTTACAATGTGCTAAATTAAGATAAAATCTTGGAAATTAATTTGGATTAAATTAAGTTTAAAATATCATTGCATAAAACATTATCATTATAATTACATTACATAAAATTTTAATTGTTCCTGAATTGCTTTTATTATTTACATATATCCGAACTTATGTTAATGGAAACCTTATACATAATCGTATTTTCGTAAAAACTTTATTATCTGTGTTTACTGAATGCATTTAAAAAAAGATACATGTACAAATATATTCATCATTATTATCATTAATGATCCCTTTTTTTTTATCGAGTGCAAATATGATATTATTTTGAATATAAAGCTGATAATATCTGAAAAAGATGAATAGAAAAATCATTGTTAGCATTAGTTAATGAAAATTTTTATTTTGAAAATCTGTTTCCACCCATCTAATTTCTAATTGTCTTATTTCTCATATAATTTAGGATTATCATTATTACATTTTTATACTTAAAGACAAATTATTTGCGGATATATTTCAAAAATGAATCTTAAATTAACTACATTAATAATTAAAATGTGTAAATAATGCTTCGGACCCAATAAAATCCAAAGTATTTATATATATATATATATATATATATATATATATATATATATATATATACCGAAAAAACAAAAAAATTGAGCAAAACTAAATTCTCCTTACATGATACCAGCTTACACTTACCCAAATAAGGATTATTTTTTAAATACTTGTGCAAACTATTACGATGCGTTGTAATAACGAAAGAAAGTTGTACATAATCCATAAAATCTATTTTTAACTAAATTGCATTATAGTAAGAGTTATAAAATTTTATGTGCTTTTCAGAAATATTATGCAGAATGATAGTTTCGTAAAAATCTTACTACTCTTCTCTACATTAATTATTGTATCGACATTGAATGTATTTAGATAAAATCTATATATAATTGATTTATCAAAATGATGAGGCCGCGGTGGCCTGGTGGTAAGGTCTCGGCTCGTAAGCCGCAGGATTTCAGGTTCGAGACCCGATTCCACCGAAGAACCGTTGTGTAAGGGGATCTGTTGCCCGTTAAATCCGTCAAGACCAAACGTCCTGCCGCTGGTGTGGCGTGATGTGAAGGAGGGGGGTGCCAGCTCAGGTGACATCCTCGTCATCTGACCGCGGTTCAAAATGACGAGGTCCGCCCCAAAATAGCCCTAGTGTTGCTTAAAACGGGACGTTAATATAACTAACTAACTAATTATCAAAATGATGTGAGAATAATTAGAAAATTTAAAATGATCAAACAAATTTATTTAAAGTTTTCAATCTTCAAACTCTTTTAAAAAATTATTTCTTGTATTTAAATTATTATTATTTTACCGTTTTTAGAAAAGAAAAATAATCGATGTACACTATATACAAATTTCCTCAGAAATGCTTACGCCAATATGCTTCGTACCCTTGCGACAATCTCTCAGCACATGCTGCAGAGCATATGTATGTGCATGGCCTACCTAAGTCTAATTGATGTCCTGATTGATCATACAGATTCATTCTGCCTTCTGTTTCCACTTTTATCGTAACTTCTCTATTTGGCCCTTTAAGTTTGGTTTACTAATGTGATTACCTCTTTTTAATCTAAAGTTTAGGTTTAACTGAAACCAAATAAAAAGAATACATCACCAAAACTAAGATTTAATGCAGAATTTAATATAAAAATATAATTAAAATAATTTTGCTACAAAAAACATATATTGTTATACCACGGCAACTATAAATTTGATAAAAATATTTTGTAAGGCGATTACTTTTTTTCTAACACAACATAGTATCAGTTATAAAGTATTTGATCTTTTCAACAAATTTAGTAAATCTGTAATTCGACTAGAAAGTATTGTATATAATCATTCCTTGACTTTTGGTGTTGTTGAAATAGCTATTTTGGCATACTTAACTTTTCATAAAAATTTATAAATATAAAAATTTATTTACCAAGATTCTACAAATAATCTTCGCAATTGTATGCTAGTTATTTATTCTTGAGATATTATACAATTAAACATCAGAAAAATTCTTATAAAATAAGCGATTTTCAAAAAAGATATTTGTATAAATTTGTCATTAATGTTCTACTTATTATAAATGTCAATTAAATATTTAAATGTTATTTTATATCTTAAGACTTTTCATATCTTTTCAAAAAGAATAATTTAATTCTCCTTTTTTTTAATTTTGCATTTATTTTGTAACTTTTTTCAAATTACTAAATATGTTTGTATTTGCTTAAAAAATATCACTTTACAAATAGAAAAACAAAGTGTATCCCAAAAACATAATCAAATTTTTTTCAGAACTTTATTCTTCTCTATATATAATTTTTTTCAATTTTTTTAATCATTGTTTTCTGGTTCGCCCGTCTTGAGGAGCCCTTTCTCTGGAACAACACCCCTCGCCCCCTCGCTCCCCCTGTTATGAATGTTTTGAATATCTATTAACTAATTATTAAAGACCAACTGTCTTTCAGTACAAGTTGATTAACTAGTACTAACGTTTGTTAAAAATTTCAATTAATTATTTTATATGATTTGATTTTAACTGTCTTATAAAAGCGAATTATTTTTAAGTTTCACATTTTGGCAAATCTGTAACAAATCCTATTTTAGAAGCTTTACATCGTTCTATTTATTATGCTAGGCGTGTCTTACATGTTCTACCATTTCATTTAAATCCGAACTTTTAATTTGTGGTGAAATTTTTTTGGGTTAGTGAAATGATTAAATTTTAATTAATCTAATAACTTTCTTGTTGAAACTAAACATGTTCATTAAAAATATATGGTGAGAAATGAAATCATTCAGCTTTGTAGATGCCATAGAATATATTTCATAATTTAAGTAATATCATATTATTTCTATGACTTCAACCTAAAAGAAAGATCATATATTTTTATAAATCCATTTATAATTACAGCCAGAAAGAATAGTGGTATTTAAAAATAGATGAACGTTGCCATTAGTACTTAAATGTGAAGTTAAACCTTAGTTTTATTAATGACTAGCAGCCTTTGGCGACCAGCCGGTTCGCCAATCTTAATGCTCGATAAAATTTTAATGATTAAATATTTTATGTAACTACTGTTTTAATAGCTTCTTCATCAAAATATTTTAAAGCTACAAATTTTGATAGTCATATAATTCATTCATGATATTATAAAGGCCTTCAGGCATAACGTAATATGTATCTCTCTAATTTTCTGTTGGCTTCCGTAGAATTTATGCTTTAAATTAAAGTGGAAATGGTTAAATTGCAATTAATATAAGAAAATTTTTTTACTGAAACAAAGCATTTTTTTTAAATTTGAGTACTGAAAACAGAGTCGCTGAGTATTTAAACCTTAAGGATTCTAAAGAATATATTTCTTAATTTATGTAATATCTCAAGAAATTTTCTACAAAATTTTCTCAGATTCATCATGAACAGATCAATTAATTAACAATGTTTAGTTTTAAATGCATGAAACTCGAAGAAAATAAACAGAATCGTTTGAATTAATCGGTCGGAAACATGTTAAGCTTTCAAAACCAAGTCCGTATCTGTTGAAAATACAATTGTCAACAATGAGAACACAATGCGCATGCTTGAATTTTTCAACGCCAATGATGGTAATGCAAATGCGTGAATTTTCTATGCCAGTTGGGGTAACGCTACGCAGATTAGAAATTTTTAATTTCCTTTATTTTTTATTCTTTCCTTTCCTTTATTATTATATTAATTAAGAATGATTAATTTTAAATGCATCAAACAATAAGAAAATAAACAGAATAGTTTGAAATAATCGGCCGAAAATATATATTAAGCCTATCCTCGTTAGCGTGGGGTAAAAAACTGAAGCCTTACTCATTTGGCGGTGGGGAAATTTTTTGGCAGGAAAGTTAGTTTTTAATTAATAATTAAAATTCTAATTAAAAATTCAAAACAGGGACCCCATGTACACATTCCCGACCTCCAAAGTATGCATGTGCCAAATTTGGTAGCTGTAGGTCAAACGATCTGGCCTGTAGAGCGCCAACACACACACACACGTTGAGCTTTATATAAGTATAGATAAATAAGAATATGTGTTTAGTTTGTAGTATTTAGTATTTTGGTGCTCTACAAGACAGACTGTTTAGCTTATACCAAATTTAGCGTTGATATATTTTGGAAGTTAGAAATAAACACTTAGTATAATTTTAATTTTAAATAATTAAAAATTAGGCTATATTTTGTTTTCTCATGATAATCTTCCAAAAAAAAATTGCTATACAAAAATTATTTTTACACTTTTTAAATTCACTATATATTTAAAAAGAGGCTCTTATTTAGCGATTTTTTCCTGATTTTCTAACGGTTTTGTAAAATTATTTCTTTCATAACTTGACTGATTTCATTGTCGTACTAAAATTCAATCTGTTTTCATTGTTTCATGAAGTATTCCATCGCGTGACTTCCTTTCATTGGTAAAAGTAAAGAAAGGCAGATTTTGTTCAATATCCAGGCAGTTTAGATCAGAAATAAGAAATGGATTTTCGATATCATAAAAGACAACGGAATATTAAAACCAGATAGTTATATTTTTAAGAGCATAGCTATGCCATATGAATTGACTCGATTAGGAAGACTCATTGACATAATAAATCGGACAAACAGTGGTTTCTGATTTGGCAAATCATGCCGCTGCCTAAGGCTATTATGCTGAGGAGGGGCGACAAGCAGGTTGTTTAAAATTATGTTGTCTTAACCTAGTTGTCATACGAATAAATTTGTGAAAGATACAAATTTTATGAATTATAAAATACTAGAATAATATTAACACTTTTTCAAATTTAATTGGGCAGGTTCCTATCTGCTACATTGCATTCACTTTGTTTTTATAACAATTATCAACTTAAATATATTGTATACTAATGTGGATACCAAGAAATTATGAATTATCTATACTTATAATAAAGCTCAATGTGTGTGTGTGTGTGTTGGCGCTCTACAGGCCAGGTCATTTGACATACAGCTATCAAATTTGGTACATGTATACCTTAGAGGTCGGGAATGTGCACCTGGGGTCCCTTTTTTTGAAATTTTAATTAGAATTTTAATCATTAATTAAAAACTAACTTTCCCGCCAAAAAAATCTTCTATTTTCCCCTCCGCCAACTTTTTCGCCAAAAAAAATCTTCCATTTTCCCCACCGCCAAATCAGTAAGGCTTTATTGTTGTTTTTTTCTCCCAACAGTAATGAGGCTTGGGTTAACATTTTTCGGCGGATTATTTCAAACGATTCTGTTTATTTTCTTAATGTTTTATGCATTTAAAATTAAACATTGTTAATTAATCCATGTTTCAGATTCATTCTGAAGTACTTTTGAATTAAAATAACACAGAATAAAGGAAATTAAAAATGTCTAATCTGCATAACGTTACCCCAACTGGAGTAGAAAATTTCACGCATTTGCGTTACCGTAAGTGGCGAAGAAAATTCACGCATGCGCTTTGTGTTCTGATTGTTGCCATGACAACCATTATCAACGGACGATTTAAATTATTTTTAGGTTAGTTGCATGGTTTTGTAATTAAATTGTATTTATGTTAGTTATATATTTTTTTGTATATGCTTATAGTTTTAAGTAGTTTTTTTTAACCTGTTTTCGACCGATTATTTTAAACGATTCATTTTATTTTCTTAGTGTTTGATGCATTTAAAATTAAACATTGTTAATAAATATGTCTGTTCATGATGAATCTGAGAAAATTTTGTTGACAAATTCTTGAGATATTACATAAATTAAGAAAGATATTCTTTAGTGCCCATAAAGTTTAAACGCTCAGTGACTCTATTATCAGTAATCATATTATTAAAAAAAATGCTTTGTTTCAGTAAAAAATATTATTATATTAATTGCAGATTAATCATTTTCACTTTAATTTAAAGCATAAATTCTACGAGGGGTAACAGAAAATTAGAGAGATACATATCACGTTATGACTGAAGGCCTTTATAATATTATGAGTGAATTATATGACTATCAAAATTTGAAGTTTTAAAATATTTTGCTGAAGAATCTATTAAAGTTGGAATTGCGTAAAATATGTAATGGTACGACCGGAGTTTAACCCCCTGCTTTTAAAAATCGCCAACAACGGCCTTGCGAAATGTTCAAAAGCAAAGGAGCAGATGTTTAATCATAGTGCATAATAAAGATTGCCAGCTTTGGCGCGTTATCGCATCTTGGTGAAGAAGGGGGTTAAACTCCGGTTCAAGCTATTTAATTATTAAAATTTAAACGAACATTAAGATTGGCGAACCGGCTGGTCGCCAAAGGCGGCTAGTACTAAATAAATAAAACTATATGCATTTCTACAAATTTTCTGAAATAAAAAATTAATTTAAAATACCATTGGCGTATGACGTTATTTTCAAAATGTGCTGAAATACGAAACAAAATTATTTTTTTTAAATGGAGTCTGCCTAAGCCTGTAGCATGATAAAATCTACCATTAGGTGTAAGACAGTTAAACAATACTGAAATAATGTAACGGTGTTTAAAAATAATTTCTCTAAGGGAATCTTGCATATAATATTATGCATAAAAGATTTAACTGAAATAAAATATAATCAATATTCTTAGCGGATCAGCTGGCTACCAAAGCAGCTAGTTGCAAAAAATCAACAAAAATTTATTGCAAGCATCTTTAAACAGAAACCTATTCAATGTGGAAAAAATATATCGCGTCTGCGTAACTCCATCCTAAGTATTTGAAAAAGAAATCTTGGGCGAAATATTTGTAACAACGCTTTCAGTTTCATTACAGCGATGTGATATATTGTTGTTAAATAAATTTAAATGTATTTTTAAAAATTAATCAAAAATATTATGCAAGGACTAAATTGGCATCATTGAAAATATATTGTTTTAAATTTTAAGGCAATATAAAAATTATTCTGCTTTGTAATATAACGGATAGCATCAATTGTATTTTGAAATTATGATGGATAGAAGTCAAAATTTTGTTTAATGTTTAATAAAAATTCTAATTAAAATATTTAAAAAATTTCCCTGGTGCACATTTCCACTTTTCAAAATATATTATGTACCGAATTTGGTACTTCAAAATCTAAAAGTATGTCCTTGCAGAGCGCCAATACATTCAGATTCTTCTCTATCAGCATTAGACACAAGTATTTGTAAAACAAACTATTTGCCATTAAGGCAAAAAATAAATCGAAATTTCAAAACATGCCATAATAAAAAGAATATGTTACATTATTACAGTATGCCCCTAAAAAGCATTTTATGAATTACATTCGTCGCTCTATCAGCGCGATAACTAAAAAAAATATACAAAAATTTAAGTGAAGAAATTTACTGTAATTTTATCATTATAATCGTAGATATCTATCAGTTTTGCATCAAATTTGTTATCTGGATGTTTATATTTATGTATTTAAATTCAATAACCGAAAAAAGACAAGTAAAAGCAAAACTAGATGGAAGTATTTGAGTTATAATAATTCACACCAAAAGTATAGGACATTGTCAATATTTGGATCAAATCGATCCACAAGAAAATGCCTTGTTCCAAAATGCATAATCGATTCTTTTTATTGAACAACAAAGCTGGATAAGTCACCACCATACTGTGTTAGTAAACAACAGTCAAAAGGAAATCCTCCCTGTTACTTTATTGATAAAATATCATTCAAAATATTATGTCAGTGCTTCTCTAAAAAATTATAATATTATTGAAATTTTACTTTTAAGCAAAAAAATGCAGTATACAGATATCTTACAGTAAAATTTTCATGAAATTTGGTTTTTTAGCAATTGCATTATCCGGAACTAATTCTTATAAGAGGGACTATTTATTTAAATGCGAAATCATTAAATTCATTCTTTTTTAACCAATGCATTGTTTTCTGAATTTTTTTTATTATAGATCTACAGAAGTAAAATTTTATAGCAGTGGTAAATCATAAATGAAAGAAAAAGAATACACCACATGTTTTTATTATAGTAATAAGAAAATCTAAATACGCTCTTTTTCGAAAAATTACTTTTAAAAGAAATTCTTCTTTATTATTAGAAGGCATAGCAATACTGAGATCTGAATCGGACGTGAGACTAAAAATAAATAAATAAATAAAGCAACATTCAAAAAAAGAAGTTTTTTTATGAATCGTTATGAGCCGTTTTTAGTGTAGAAAATTACCCCTTTGTACACATATTTTTTTTTTTTTTTTTGTTCTCGACTATCAGTATTGTTTTGTTTTGTTTAAAATCTTAATTTTAGCATCCATTAATGAAGACAATTTTGAAAAACTCATCAAAATGTAACACAGTAATTTAACTGAATACAGAAATAAGATCAATAAAAAGCTGTGCTACAATCAACAAATGAAATTATAAATAACAAATCCGAAATAAATTATTTTAAATTGATAGTTTTGATTTAAAAATAACAAATTGTTTAGGTCATTATTTGAATTACATTACCATTTCGGAAAATATTTCCGATTCTTTTTATTATAAATTTTATGAATCATCATCAGAAAAAAAAGACTACACCATACCTGTACAGCATGCTCTACATGATATTAATTTGAAATCTCAGATCCGAATCGTTTTCACGCTGTATGTTGCCAAATGACGAAGCTTAATTTGGCAACTTTGGTACATAAACTTCCATATTGTGTGTCCTATCCTGTCTCACATTTGCTTTCTTTATTCCGTTTTCACAAGAACTGTCTTTAGATACAATGAAAAGATTTACAGCTCTGTTGTTCGAGGAAATTTATTAACGTTCCTCCTGAACTCTCGCATATAATCGTAATAAAGTACCGGAGAGAATTTTTTTGTTTTTCCTTCATTATGCGGTTGCTGACATATATAATAATATAATCAGAAGTGGAATCTTTGAATAAAATGTGAGGATTGCATAAAAAAATTCTAACATCCGTTTATTTGATCGTATAGCTCATTCTTTTTAGTCAGATGACGTCAATGTTAGTTATTGGAAATTTTTATATTTTACATATAATTTTATTTTATGCATATCAAACGAAAGATATTTCCAAACTTCTCTGATTTTTAAACGCTTATGTATAAAATGATTTATTTTGAATTGTCATATTTGGCATTTATGATGGTTAGCTGGAATTATAAAACCAATATTAAAAGCCCAAATATGGATAAATTCAATAAAAAAAAGTATAGTATCAGCTTTTTTTTTCCAGAACGAAAATTTGTGTACATTTAAAGTAAAAAAAATACATTAGAATATTTTCCTAAACTTTCTTAAAAAATAAATTTACAAAAAAAAAAGCATTTTTGCATCCAGAAAATCTTAAATCTTCAGAAATCCTTTCAAATTAAGCATTTTCAATTCATGGAATAAGTTTTCCTTATTCCTGCCAAATTAATTTATTTTGAATACTTGGAGCTTTCTATAAGTCAGTTTCTCACAATATTCGTAAATTTGATCGGTCATTTACTTCACTTCCGAGTTCAGCACGTAGTGATACAGTGTGATGCGCTTTATGCTTCGTAATGTAATGAAGAAAATTGAATATGCATTCTAGGCGATTTCTTTTAGACTGATTGGATACAAAATTTAATATCCATCTATAATTTTGGGCACAAAACAGTATACAAAATCTTATTTAACTTAAATTATTACATTTTTCAGATATCAGGTTCACATATAAGCAAATATACAGACCAATAACGCTTTTGGCAGATTCGGTCTAAATTCAATGCGCATTTGACTATAAATCAATCGACTATAATTTGGTCCAAAGTATGCACATTTGACTATAAAATTCAATCTACATCTCTGACTATAAATTTGTAAATCAAATTTCATCCATATAGCTGTTTATCTTTTTGACCTATCATCTTGCTATGCCTATGGACAGATAAACATCCTTTTCTTTTTGGTGGAAAGCTACACATTTTGTGTTAAGATTATATGCTGAATTTTATCGCTCTAACTCAGTGCATTTTTGAGTTATCGTGTTCATGTTATACTTATACATAATATAAAAAAGCTTTTTGGGGGGGATTCGGGGAAACCTGAAGCGTGAAGATTCGTCAGAATATCGATGTCGAATTTTCTTGACGAAAGTCATACTTTGTATAATATCGTGTAGGAATAAACAGAAACCAGTTCAAACGAAAATTTATATATAAAAAAATATTGCTTTGCTATACGGTCACAGCAGCAAACGGGTTAATACTGATACTTACAGATGATTCTTAGTAATAATTGACAACACTTCAATTTATATTACTAAAGGAATAAATTTATAAAATTGAAATAAGGATTTTCTAAATGATAAAGTTCTATTAAATGACATGCAGGATTGTGTTTGTCATTTGATGTGAAATCTCAACCATATGATAAACGAAATTGTCCGTGATCTAGCATCTAACTGCAAGCTGTCTTATGCTAAAAATCATGACCTAAGCAATGATTCTGCATTTAATTTTTGCAATTTATCTGTCATGTGATCATAAATTGACTCATTTAGTAATCTGCATGTAAGTAGAATCCTGAATCTATCCTCCTGAAATCTATAACATCTAACTGCAAGCTGTCTTATGCTAAAAATCATGACCTAAGCAGTGATTCTGCATTTAATTTTTGCAATTTATCTGTCATGTGATCATAAATTGACTCATTTAGTAATCTGCATGTAAGTAGAATCCTGAATCTATCCTCCTGAAATCTATAACATCTAACTGCAAGCTGTCTTATGCTAAAAATCATGACCTAAGCAGTGATTCTGCATTTAATTTTTGCAATTTATCTGTCATGTGATCATAAATTGACTCATTTAGTAATCTGCATGTAAGTAGAATCCTGAATCTATCCTCCTGAAATCTATAAAAATTATTAATTTAATGTTTCTCGGAAAGATTTAAGTGAAGAGCTGGAAAACGGCGGTTAGATAAAGAAAGTTGAAAAAATGATAGTATATTTTTCATACAAAATATGGTTTGTCTTTAGGTTTATTTTTCTCGTCGAATTATAAAAACATTCTTTATATGTGAGTATAACTTAACAATTTAGATATAAATAAGTTAGGTTATTTCAAGAAAATCTGAATTTTAAAAAATAGCGCTTGCTATGATTTAATATTATTTAAATTCTTCCGTAAAAGCAAAAAAGATCTAATCTTATTAAAATAGAGCAAAGAGGAAAAGTGAATCAGAAAAAAAAAAACAGCGATTAAATTTTCCCATGATTTTTCTTTTCTTGAAGTTTAGAAAGTTTAAATGATTTGCCTTCAAAAAAAGGCTGAAAAAATGAATTTATTTTTTAAGAAATTAAAAACGAATATTTATTACACAAAAATGAATTCTGTTTATTGAATTTACAAAAATTTAAAAAGAAATAAAGTAACTAATTTGAATCAAATAAATCAAATTTGATGCATTTTTGAAGATGAAAAAGGTATTCGAAAATATAAAGAGATTATTTAAAATAAGATTTTTTCATTCGCAATCGTCATAAATGGCTTAGCATGACGGCTTCAAGACTTTGACTTTAAGAGGTATAGAAAAAGCATTAATATTTTGCCTCCTGGCATGCTCTAAGACTGGTACCAAAAATATCTATATCTTCATTGCATTCATTCATTCGCTGCACCACTGTGCTTTCAAATGATTCGTTTTCTAGATTTCCTATAAATATGAACAATAATAAAAAAGTTTAAGATCTACAACAATTTCGATTTAAAAACTTGAGTCAAATTATTTAATCATGGCATTTGACTAAGAATAATTTGCTAATTTTTTTTCTTTACTTTTGGTATTTCTTCGCAGGATGTATGACTAAAAGGCATCCAAAAACAAAGATTTACGGGAGAAAGTAGAGTACGATTAAGTACGAAAATGAGGATTGTTGATGAAGAGCTACTGCAATTTTTTACTCTCTTTTATTCTTTCTCCCATGGTCACGTCCTCTCACTGTTTATAGCTCTATTCGCAGTAATCACGCGCTGTCTCCTAGTTTACGATTGTATGCCAAGGCCTGATATCTAGAGTTTCGTAAATACAGCTGCTCTATTTTTTTACTTGGGGCTTAATTTAAATGATTGTATACCAAAAAATACGCTCTCTAAGCACCTGCAGCTGCTAATTTAATGATACCATAAATGGTACTAAACATCTGACAAGTCAATTACCTTTACTACATGTGCAGTGCTAATAAAGGTATACACGCTGCATTTCTTAAATTTGCTAAGTAACTTGGGGACTTTAAAACAAGACTCTTAATATTTACAGAATTTAAAAAAATCCATTATCATATAATTCAACATAAATTATGTTAATATTATAAGCAAAAATCGATTATTATTTTATTTATACTAGCTTATAATGTGTAGAATTATATATTAATTTTATTATTGATAGCAATAACCGAATTGTATAAAATCAACTATAGTTTTATCATAACAAAGAAAAAAATCATTTATCTCAAGTTATCTTATATTTAAAAAATAATTAAAAATTCATTAACTGTTGCTTGCTGACAATTATTCCTTAATAATTCATTTATATAATGTTCGTGCATACATTATATATTAAAATTAGTTGAACGATGCTGCAAGCTGCATTTAAAAATCTCAAATGCTTGACTCATTTTAATGTTCGTTGACTCATTTTAATGCCACTTTCGTCGACGTCGGAATTATCAACGTCTTACTTACAAAAGGCTCATGAATTTTCAAAATTTTGCGAAAAAGAAAGTTTTTTGGTACCGTAACGTTGCATTCACGCATTTTAGATACATTTTCGCACTTGTTAAGAAAGTCCAATTTATTATTAACATTGGAATCAGTTTAAAAAAACCATTTTGATTCTAAAATTCAATCGCAGGTTGCATTCTTTTATACCTGTTTCAAGCCAAACCTGGTACCGTAATCGTCTCTTAAAACCATTCACGATCACTCTGGTACTGGCTAAAGAATGGGATTTCCCCCCCCCCCCCCGCCATCTTATAAGGAAAACGATTGACAAATGTTTCCTTACAAATGAAGCGAGAAATTTCACAAATGTTTTGATTAACGCTGATTTAGAATGAAATATCGGACAATTCATTACTTCAAAACCGATAACAATGATATAATGATCACATTAAGAGAATATTTTTGTGTACATTTTAATAGTCGGCTCGGGACCAGAGAAACTTCATAATGCAAAGGAAATGGTAATATTAACTCTGATCACATTAAACAACATCTACTATAATTTAAAATGAATAATTTTTGCAGTAATTAATTAATGGCAGTTCTTTAATAATTTATCGATAAGAAATCCCCAATTTCTTAAAACTGACATTCCGTTGAAAACATTTCTATTTCTACTTTAGATTTCAATTAATTCAACATTTTCCTAAAACAAAGAAAATAATATACTAATCAAAAGTATTTCACACATTGAAATCCAATTTTTTTATATATAAATTCTCTTGGGAGAAAATAGACGCAATTAATAAGATATGAAAATGACATGATAAACATAAATACATATGCCATCTAAATATAAATAAACACTATCATGTTTTATCATATTTGTTTTCGCCTACAAGATATACAATAGATCCTAAATTAAATTGGTGTATTTCATTGGCATATATCACATAAACATAAATTGATCCCGTTGGTTTAAAATTCAATAAAACTGAATTAATGCTGTTCACTAGAAAAAAAATAACTTGTGATTGAGCTTGAATTTAAACAGAGAGGGATGTAACGACAAAGGCTGTTATCCCATAGGAGCGACAAAGTTACAGTTAATGGATATCAAAATACTTGAGGGATTGAATAGAAATGCTTAGATGATGTTTGCTTGCGAGAGCTTGAGACAAAAAAAAAAAAAAAAAAAAAAATCGGCTGTTCGATGTGGAGTTTTTTCCAGAGTGCTTCTCTGTAGATTCCATATTTTGAACATTTTAACAAGATGTTGGAAATGTCGTAATCTTCGTCACATATGATGCCCAAGGGGTTGTCTGAGATATTGAGCCTGTGAAGAAGACTTGGAGTAATGATCATTTTACAAATCACCCGTGCAATAAGTTTATCTTGAACCCTACTTCTAGTTCAATTAGTGATTGTGTTAATGTCTGGCAAATCTCCGAATCAAAACTACTGGTGTGAAATGTTATTTTTACTCGTTTTCAATCAGCAGTTTAAAGCTTTTCTGAGTTATTTTGAATTAGAGTTTTACTAAACTAATTTTTAAAAACAGAATGTTAGAAAGTTCAACCTCAAGTTTATCAATATTGAAAGAAAAATAAATAAAATGCTCCCAATTCAAAAAAATCCATTTGAAAAATATTTTCTTAGTTAAAAGTAGTATAAAATCTCGAGAAAATGTTCAAATACATTCGGTATGACCGCTTGTTTGTAGTTATAGGGCAAACAAATGATTTGAATTGTAGCCTCTTCATAAAACCAATTTGCAGAATTCGTAGTATTTGTAATGCCAAAGTATAAATGTTAAGAAGCAATATATATATATATATATATATATATATATATATATATATATATATATATATATATATATATATATATATATATATATATATATATATATATATATATATATATACAAAAGTATTAGAATCAAGTTAATAGGAAAAACAAAAATCAAATAAAAATTAAACCAAAAAAATTATTAAAAAATATTAAAAAAGAATCCGGCCTGAATATATCCGGATATATATATATATATATATATACCAATCTATAGTAAGAAATAGTTTGAAAACGAAACTAAAATGAAAACGAAACAAAACAGTTTCAAAATCGCAACTAAAAATTATTACCTATTCAAACTAAAACCAAAAAAGAACTTCATAGTATTTAGAGAGCGCAACTGCAGCTACTTCTAAAACACAGATGAATGGATACAAAGGTATTAAAATCAAGTTAATAGGAAAATCAAATAAACAAAAAAAAATTAAACCAAAAAAAAAAAAAAAGAATCCGGTTTGAAGACTTTTTCAAGGGTCACCCTCAGGCAAGGATTCAAAGAAAGGGATTTTTTCTGTGAAGGAAATGCAGACATTAGTCTAATAATGATTCCTCGTGACCCGAAAATCCCCTGAAATTAGGCCCAAGAGATATACCATTTTAACAGAGAGGAAAATACAAAACAACAAATTAGAAGAAAATAACCACTACAAAGTAAAAATACAATAACAAAAATAACAATAAAAACAAAAAATAGCACTAAAGGAAAAAACGAAAAGGTTGGAATGTTTTGTTTTGTTTTGTTATTTCAAAGTTGTTAGTTTCTAGTTTTGTTATTTCAAAGTTGAATTCATCCCTTTTATCGTATATACCAACTATTGTTTTATCATTAGCAATTTCGATTTTTGTCAAATCGCATTGTTTATTAAAAAGAATATTTGGTAAAAATTATTTTATTTCGAATTGCATTGTATTATATTGTTACCTACTGGAAAATCCTCTATTTCTGAATAAAATAAAAACTAAAATAATTTTAAAAAATTTGAAAGAGATAAAGTTGCGCAGAAATTCTTCAGTACTCTGTAACGGAAACAGCTTTAGTTTATTTAAAATAAGAAAATATTAGGATAAATATTTAAGCATTTTGCTTTTAGCATAGCATTTGTGAATGATAAAATTATTATTTTTCTGTATTGTCAAAAGCAGTGATGATTGTTCAAATTTTATAAATTATGGTTTTGCGGAGGTAGTCAATGCAAGACAAAGTTTTATGACTTCTACCTATTTTTAGATTTTACGAGGATTTTAGCACGAATAAATATTTACGTGTTTATTGTTACGAACCTGACGTATAAAATTCGTTAAAAATATTACGTTGTAATTATTTTTATAAATTTAATTTATCATTTTGAGTACAGTATTACTTTTTAAATATCAGGGAAAATGCAGAATCCTTCAAGCACAGATAAATGTAAAAGCAGAAAAGGAAAATTACTGAGTTGCGATTTTAATATTACAAATTTATCTGCATACTATATACAAAATATTTTTGAAATTTTTACTACAGTGTAAAAGACAATTCATTCATAAACTTTGCACTCTTGAGTCTCTGATATAAATTTGTAGTTTCTCTCTATGAAAAAGCAATGCTCATTTTTAATACTTGTCTTTCGTTTCTAAAAAAAGAAATAGATAGAAAAATATTTAAATTAAATTATTATCCATTGCATTACTAGACGCCTTCGGTGATCAGCTGGTTTACAGGGAATGGTGTATTTAATTTTAGTCAAATCTTATGCAAAATTTATGGTTCATGATTCCATCAAAATTTCTCAGCATCAAATTGTGACAGACGTTAAAGCCGTTCCTTACACCTGTTCTATTTATTACGTACAGCAAGAATTTTAATGCAATCTTGTCCCATAACATCATAATGCCAATAAAAATTTCAATGTTTCGAAAACCTATTTCAAATTACGCATTGTCTGTTTCAGTAATGTAATTCTTCCTTTTGATTCGCCATATAAGCTGTTAGGTCAAAAAAGAGGTAGTTTTATCCCCTCACATTTCTCGTATACTTAGATAATATAGCATTTTCTTTTCGGTTTTTCATGCAAAAGTCTGGGTCTCTTAAATGGGCCGCGCTGGTAAGGTCTCGGCTTCGGAAGCGGATGGTTTCAGGTTTGAGACCAGATTCCACAGAAGAACCGTCATGTAAGCGGGTCTGGTGCACGTTAAACGTCCTGGCCAAACGTCCTCCCGCTGGTGTGGCGTGGTGTGGAGAGGGGGATGCCAGATCAGGTATCGTCCTCGTCATCTGACCGCTGTTCAAAATTACGAGGTCCGTCCCAAAATAGCCCTAGTGCTGCTTTAAAATGGGACGTTAATATAACTAAGTTAAATTAAGAATCTCTTAACTGTATCGAAGGGAGTAGTAGGACAATATCAAACCCTCCAAAGACATGGTAAGTCCACAAGTCCAAATCCAACTTCAGCGTTGTCTTATAATTTTGGTGAGAGTAAAGTGTATCGAATTTTATTTATGCATTGCGTTTCTGATAAATAGGCAGAATGATGGCTGTAGTTCAAATTTAAAACACGTCTATACATTTCTTATGTAAGAATTGTGCTCTTGCTTTGATTTATCGAGCTTCTTTGTGTTTTTTAGTTATCCCGTTCACATTCGCATGGACAGATGGATTGTCCTCGACGAATTTCATCAAAATTTGATAGGAATCTACAAATTTCCTGATACCACCATTTGCCAAATTGCTGTTCTTTAGCTTAATGTGTTTTGGGGCTATTGTGTCAAATTGCTGTTCTTTAGCTTAATGTGTTTTGGGGCACCTGCAGCTGCTAATTTAATGATACCATAAATGGTACTAAACATCTGACAAGTCAATTACCTTTACTACATGTGCAGTGCTAATAAAGGTATACACGTTGCATTTCTTAAATTTGCTAAGTAACTTGGGGACTTTAAAACAAGACTCTTAATATTTATAGAATTAAAAAAAAATCCATTATCATATAATTCAACATAAATTACGTTAATATTATAAGCAAAAATCGATTATTATTTTATTTATACTAAGCTTAAAATGTGTAGAATTATATATTAATTTTATTATTGATAGCAATAACCGAATTGTATAAAATCAACTATAGTTTTATCATAATAAAGAAAAAAATCATTTATCTCAAGTTATCTTATATTTAAAAAATAATTAAAAATTCATTAACTGTTGCTTGCTGACAATTATTCCTTAATAATTCATTTATATAATGTTCGTGCATACATTATATATTAAAATTAGTTGAACGATGCTGCAAGCTGCATTTAAAAATCTCAAATGCTTGACTCATTTTAATGTTCGTTGACTCATTTTAATGCCACTTTCGTCGACGTCGGAATTATCAACGTCTTACTTACAAAAGGCTCATGAATTTTCAAAATTTAGCGAAAAAGAAAGTTTTTCGGTACCGTAACGTTGCATTCACGCATTTTAGATACATTTTCGCACTTGTTAAGAAAGTCCAATTTATTATTAACATTGGAATCAGTTTTAAAAAAAACCCATTTTGATTCTAAAATTCAATCGCAGGTTGCATTCTTTTATACCTGTTGTACAGATTTCAAGCCAAACCTGGTACCGTAATCGTCTCTTAAAACCATTCACGATCACTCTGGTACTGGCTAAAGAATGGGATTCCCCCCCCCCCCCGCCATCTTATAAGGAAAACGATTGACAAATGTTTCCTTACAAATGAAGCGAGAAATTTCACAAATGTTTTGATTAACGCTGATTTAGAATGAAATATCGGACAATTCATTACTTTAAAACCGATAACAATGATATAATGATCACATTAAGAGAATATTTTTGTGTACATTTTAATAGTCGGCTCGGGACCAGAGAAATTTCATAATGCAAAGCGAATGGTAATATTAACTCTGATCACATTAAACAACATCTACTATAATTTAAAATGAATAATTTTTGCAGTAATTAATTAATGGCAGTTCTTTAATAATTTATCGATAAGAAATCCCCAATTTCTTAAAACTGTCATTCCGTTGAAAACATTTCTATTTCTACTTTAGATTTCAATTAATTCAACATTTTCCTAAAACAAAGAAAATAATATACTAATCAAAAGTATTTCACACATTGAAATCCAATTTTTTTATATATAAATTCTCTTGGGAGAAAATAGACGCAATTAATAAGATATGAAAATGACATGACAAACATAAATACATATGCCATCTAAATATAAATAAACACTACCATGTTTTATCATATTTGTTTTCGCCTACAAGATATACAATAGATCCTAAATTAAATTGGTGTATTTCATTGGCATATATCACATAAACATAAATTGATCCCGTTGGTTCAAAATTCAATAAAACTGAATTAATGCTGTTCACTAGAAAAAAAAATAACTTGTGATTGAGCTTGAATTTAAACAGAGAGGGATGTAACGACAAAGGCTGTTATCCCATAGGAGCGACAAAGTTACAGTTAATGGATATCAAAATACTTGAGGGATTGAATAGAAATGCTTAGATGATGTTTGCTTGCGAGAGCTTGAGACAAAAAAAAAAAAAAATTCGGCTGTTCGATGTGGAGTTTTTTCCAGAGTGCTTCTCTGTAGATTCCATATTTTGAACATTTTAACAAGATGTTGGAAATGTCGTTATCTTCGTTACATATGATGCCCAAGGGGTTGTCTGAGATATTGAGCCGGTGAAGAAGACTTGGAGTAATGATCATTTTACAAATCACCCGTGCAATAAGTTTATCTTGAACCCTACTTCTAGTTCAATTAGTGATTGTGTTAATGTCTGGCAAATCTCCGAATCAAAACTACTGGTGTGAAATGTTATTTTTACTCATTTTCAATCAGCAGTTTAAAGCTTTTCTGAGTTATTTTGAATTAGAGTTTTACTAAACTAATTTTTAAAAACAGAATGTTAGAAAGTTCAACCTCAAGTTTATCAATATTGAAAGAAAAATAAATAAAATGCTCCCAATTCAAAAAAATCTATTTGAAAAATATTTTCTTAGTTAAAAGTAGTATAAAAACTCGAGAAAATGTTCAAATACATTCGGTATGACCGCTTGTTTGTAGTTATAGGGCAAACAAATGATTTGAATTGTAGCCTCTTCATAAAACCAATTCGCAGAATTCGTAGTATTTGTAATGCCGAAGTATAAATGTTAAGAAGCAATATATATATATATATATATATATATATATATATATATATATATATATACACAACCAATCTATAGTAAGAAATAGTTTGAAAACGAAACTAAAATGAAAATGAAACAAAACAGTTTCGAAATCGCAGCTAAAAATTATTACCTATTCAAACTAAAACCAAAAAAGAACTTCATAGTATTTAGAGAGCGCAACTGCAGCTACTTCTAAAACACAGATGAATTGATACAAAGGTATTAAAATCAAGTTAATAAGAAAATCAAAAAAACCAAATAAAAATTAAACCAAAAAAAAAAAAAAGAATCCGGCCTGAAGACTTTTTCAAGGGTCACCCTCAGGCAGGGATTCAAAGAAAGGGATTTTTCTGTGAAGGAAATGCAGACATTAGTCTAATAATGATTCCTCGTGACCCGAAAATCCCCTGAAATTAGGCCCAAGAGATATACCATTTTAACAGAAAGGAAAATACAAAACAACAAATTAGAAGAAAATAACCACTACAAAGTAAAAATACAATAACAAAAATAACAAAAAAAAAAAAAAATAGCACTAAAGGAAAAAACGAAAAGATTGGAATGGTAGTTACATAGTTTTGTTATTTCAAAGTTGAATTCATCCCTTTTATTGTATATACCAACTATTGTTTTATCATTAGCAATTTCGATTTTTGTCAAATCGCATTGTTTATTAAAAAGAATATTTGGTAAAAATTATTTTATTTAGAATTGCATTGTATTATATTTTTCCCTACTGGAAAATCCTCTATTTCTGAATAAAATAAAAACTAAAATAATTTTAAAAAATTTGAAAGAGATAAAGTTGCGCAGAAATTCTTCAGTACTCTGTAACGGAAACAGCTTTAGTTTATTTAAAATAAGAAAATATTAGGATAAATATTTAAGCATTTTGCTTTTAGCATAGCATTTGTGAATGATAAAATTATTATTTTTCTGTATTGTCAAAAGCAGTGATGATTGTTCAAATTTTATAAATTATGGTTTTGCGGAGGTAGTCAATGCAAGACAAAGTTTTATGACTTCTACCTATTTTTAGATTTTACGAGGATTTTAGCACGAATAAATATTTACGTGTTTATTGTTACGAACCTGACGTATAAAATTCGTTAAAAATATTACGTTGTAATTATTTTTATAAATTTAATTTATCATTTTGAGTACAGTATTACTTTTTAAATATCAGGGAAAATGCAGAATCCTTCAAGCACAGATAAATGTAAAAGCAGAAAAGGAAAATTACTGAGTTGCGATTTTAATATTACAAATTTATCTGCATAATATATACAAAATATTTTTGAAATTTTTACTACAGTGTAAAAGACAATTCATTCATAAACTTTGCACTCTTGAGTCTCTGATATAAATTTGTAGTTTCTCTCTATGAAAAAGCAATGCTCATTTTTAATACTTGTCTTTCGTTTCTAAAAAAAAGAAATAGATAAAAAAATATTTAAATTAAATTATTATCCATTGCATTACTAGACGCCTTCGGTGATCAGCTGGTTTACAGGGAATGGTGTATTTAATTTTAGTCAAATCTTATGCAAAATTTATGGTTCATGATTCCATCAAAATTTCTCAGCATCAAATTGTGACAGACGTTAAAGCCGTTTTATTTTAATAACCTTACACCTGTTCTATTTATTACGTACAGCAAGAATTTTAATGGAATCTTGTCCCATAACATCATAATGCCAATAAAAATTTCAATGTTTCGAAAACCTATTTCAAATTACGCGTTGTCTGTTTCAGTAATGTAATTCTTCCTTTTGATTCGCCATATAAGCTGTTAGGTCAAAAAGAGGTAGTTTTATCCCCTCACCTTTCTCGTATACTTAGATAATATAGCATTTTCTTTTCGGTTTTGCATGCAAAAGTCTGGGTCTCTTAAATGGGCCGCGCTGGTAAGGTCTCGGCTTCGGAAGCGGATGGTTTCAGGTTTGAGACCCGATTCCACAGAAGAACCGTCATGTAAGCGGGTCTGGTGCACGTTAAACGTCCTGGCCAAACGTCCTCCCGCTGGTGTGGCGTGGTGTGGAGAGGGGGATGCCAGATCAGGTATCGTCCTCGTCATCTGACCGCTGTTCAAAATTACGAGGTCCGTCCCAAAATAGCCCTAGTGCTGCTTTAAAATGGGACGTTAATATAACTAAGTTAAATTAAGAATCTCTTAACTGTATCGAAGGGAGTAGTAGGACAATATCAAACCCTCCAAAGACATGGTAAGTCCACAAGTCCAAATCCAACTTCAGCGTTGTCTTATAATTTTGGTGAGAGTAAAGTGTATCGAATTTTATTTATGCATTGCGTTTCTGATAAATAGGCAGAATGATGGCTGTAGTTCAAATTTAAAACACGTCTATACATTTCTTATGTAAGAATTGTGCTCTTGCTTTGATTTATCGAGCTTCTTTGTGTTTTTTAGTTATCCCGTTCACATTCGCATGGACAGATGGATTGTCCTCGACAAATTTCATCAAAATTTGATAGGAATCTACAAATTTCCTGATACCACCATTTGCCAAATTGCTGTTCTTTAGCTTAATGTGTTTTGGGACTATTGTGTTCTCAGACAGAAGACAATCCCACAACATTCTTAAAAAAGTATTTTCCGAACTTGGGGAGGATTAAAAGATAAAAATTTACCAAAATTTTAAATTCGAATTTTTCGGTGATTATTATTTTCTCGCAAGAAGTAAAAATAATAAGCAAAAAAAAAAATTCTTCCTTAGCTTTCAACAATAGAAGAAAATCTCGAAATTCAATTTTTAATGATACAATGAAAATGTCATGAATTCCACTGTAACAATGAAATCAATTGTTGAAATTTATACAAAAAATATTTTTAAAAGTTTCGCAAAAATTCAGGAAGCAATTGCACTGCTAAATTAATATATTACAAAGAAAAAAATTAATCGTAAGATTATTAAAAATATGTATTTTGTGCAAGTGTATTTGGGAGATTATCGCAGAAAAATATCTAAAGGTGCATTTAATTTTTAATTTAATTCTCTATTTTAAACTTTTAAGAAATTACTCCAACGTGCAAATTCTTCCAAGTATATCTGTGCCAAACTTGGTAGTTCTAATTCGAATTAATTGTACGGCAGAATGCCAAAGTACATAGACGTAAATTCACCTTTATTCTTACTACAGATATAGGTTGAAATTTCATGAAATTTTGATTGAATATCTATTTCAGCATGCTTTTTTACATTTTTAGCAAGTAAAAGAAAAATATTTTGGTTGTATTTTTTTTCTATTTATTTTTTCAAAATTCTGAATCCCACTTCTTGAATTTTTTTAATATAAAAAAATGTGAAAGTGATTAAAAGACATATACTTAAAACCTATGGAAATGTTACTTGTAGCGAATGTTATTCGAATTTTGAAAAATAGTCGCTTCATAAAAGAAGAAAAAAAGAATAAATTAAGTTTATTATTTTTTTTAGAAAAATAAAAGAAATTTCAATATATTCTATAAAATGCAGCAAATCGATGATAAATTAACAATTTTCATCTATAAAATAAACTCTTAACTAACTTAATAAATGAAATAAAAATCTAATGAATAGTATCTAATATTGTAATTCCGCAAAACCTAAATTGAGAGATAAAATTCATGATACAGAGACAGATTCATGATTAACGTAGCATTTAAAGGATGAGCAGAGAAAAAATGAATAGAATACAATACAGTATGAGGTAGAAAAGGGCTTTATTGACAGAATGGCAGTTGTGCAAAATTGTATTTGGATAAGGAGAGCAATAGACAGATGTCCTTTTATAATTGATATAAACTCCTCTAACAACAAGGACTGTGGGGCATCGACTGTTCGTATTCAAAACACTATTATCAATTAGATCAGCATTCCTCAATCAACATCTGTATCTGTAATCGGTTTCCTGTATATACGAACATCCATGAGATGTCTCTCAAACTTGTTCAATCGGATTTAAATGAGGATAGAAAGCAGGTCATTCTACTCGATGGATATCCTCAGTTTTCAAGAGACTTCTTTGGCCGTGCGCTATTGTTCATAAATGCAATGTCTGAACCTATGGAGCAGACGCACTTGCGAGAAAACAACTTTATTATTGTAACCTTCTCCGGTCTCTGCACTTTGTAGAAAATATGTAGCGCTGTTTTACCATTCATCATTATACTTCCTTATACAGTACACTAGAACCACTGAACAGTCTCTTTTCATGGTATTAAAAATCAGAAGTGGTATGAAAACATGTCCTTATTCTATATCCATAATAAGAATAGAGAATTGGATGTGAGATGAAATAATGAATGGTGGTGGTTAAAGGAGAGCCCGCTTCCAGAGAAGCTATCTCCTGTAGTGGCGAGAAGTTGAGGTAAAGTAACTTGGCTTTACATGAATGCCATGGACTTTCTATGTTCTTTGGTGTGAGGTGGTTGAAGTGGAACTGGTTCTATGTGAGATGAAAACGATTCTTATTGATTAAGAGGGCATGACTCTATTGAAAAGATGTCTAGACTTTGTACTCGATACACTATTGTAAACAGTACCCCAATGGCCTGCTGTGAATGGTATGTATTATTCCAAATGTTAGGTGACCAAATTGCCAGGCCACTTTTATGCAGTCATCTGACCACATTAAATCTGTTCTCCGGTTGTCGTACGCAGGTGCTGAGCAATGTTGCCGCTGCCTGGTTTCCGGCTTTCTACCAGAAAGTAATATGTTGATCAATTATTAATGTTGCCTCCTTTGTCTGTCCATCGCTAACCTTTATTATAACTCTACCTGTACTTTTAAATGTTTTTCCAGATCAAGAAATAACAGTTCTGACAATTCCAAACTCCTCGGAAATACTCATCATCCTTCTTCCAGTTTCTCAGTTCTTCTAAAGTTCATGTAAAGACGATGGTTTCTTGAAGCCATTTTGGAATAAGATGTGTCTTTCATTTGCAACAAATGTCTAGAAATGAGATTTACCTCCTTCTTTGCCCGTTACTTTACACTGCGCACTGCCTCTACTCGTTTTATGTGCCTTCGAATCTCCTGTAATGTCGCCCTGATATTTGTACTGAGTACCCTGATATCTTACTGCTGAGTTGATTTTTCATTGTAATTATCACAAAAGCTTCTTTTCTACAAATACTACAAATAGCTGTATGAAAAAAATTACTTTGTTGCTTAAGTTTTGAACATTAGTATATAAGAGCGTTTTCCTTACCAACGAGGTAATTTTCAATTATTTCAGACACTTGATATTTTTTGTTGATAATGTTAAATGAATATTCCATTAAACAGACTGCTAAATATTAGCTATATCTATCACGTGTAATTTAAAAAGATCCCAAAATGCTTAAATGTTCAATGGAAATGGGAAAACATCGGATGATGTTTTTAATATGATCAAACTTTTTATAAACCGAAGAAAAGTCACAGTAGATGTATATAAAGAAGCAATTGTAACGACTTATTAAAAAAATTAACTTTTTTCTAACATTCGCAATCTGTCAGACCGGTCACTATCATAAAATTCTTAAATTTAAGATATTATAATTAAGAAAAAGAAAAGGAATTATTCATTGAAAGTCAATAAATTAATTCCTTTCATTTCTTTTAATGAACCATTTCTTGAAATTTTTTATCTAGAAGTAATTACATTAAGCGGTAACTACTGTATTAATAATCTAATGTTGATTTAGAAATTTCTATGTTTATGATAACGTTCTTTCAATTTAAATATTGATAAGGTAATTAGAATTTTATTGATTTCTTTCAAATGATCAAAATTTTGATTTGGAATTTTGAAAATTCAATTGGAAATAAATGTCTTGAAGCTTAAATCCAATTTTTTAAGTCATTTTCTGTTCTTTTTTTGGTATAAAGCGTTTTGTATTTTTTCTTCTTTAAAACTATTGGGTTCATTGCACGACATTATTCAAAAAAATTATACCTAATGACAGGAAAAAGAAAGCACGCAATACAGATAGCTACATGCATCGGTTTGCTTCTGTTCGCAATGATTGCTCTATATAATTTCTCATGATCAGATGGGATAGCTCATTTCACTTCAGCTATTGTGAAGAATTTTCGATTTACGCTTGCATGTTCTGCATGTGGCTTTCTAAATCTTCTGAAATTACTTCTTAGGACTTCGCATCAATGGGTTATGTCATACTCTGTATTAAAACCATCCTTGCATGTAACACTAAGTGTACGCATGATGAAAGAATGCTTCACATGATGATTAAATGAATTATTGCATGGGCCCATGGGGCCAAATGAAATCACATATGGCAAACTAAACTATGATCTTTCAACTGTGATGTGCTGCATTTTCTTTTCTTTCTGCTAATGTTTATAAGGATGTTCTTTTCATTTGTTATCGGCGCAATATTTTTGAATAATCTTCTATAATATTTGATATTGTTACGGAAGAATGTTCGCAAAATTCCGCTACCCCTCTTTTTACTTACATGAAATTCTCCTCAAAAAATTCTGTAAAGTCAACAGGTACGCTGTAGAGGTGTATGGTGACACAATTAACAGGTTCAATCACAAATAACGACGCTAATTAAAACGAAGACTCCACACACAAACAACAAGCGTACAGCCGTGACATATACAAACAATACACAAGCACTTAAAACAAACAACATCTCATAAATAGCTAATCAACCACAATAGCATACAAAACTATTATACGACTGGCTACTCAGCGCACGACTCTTTGCTTCTTCATTACTTGACTTACTTGATCTTCAATTTGCTAATCGCTTGAGC
Organism: Argiope bruennichi; assembly: GCF_947563725.1. Taxonomy (NCBI): domain Eukaryota; kingdom Metazoa; phylum Arthropoda; class Arachnida; order Araneae; family Araneidae; genus Argiope; species Argiope bruennichi. Next base: position 105,805,596 of record NC_079152.1, read on the forward strand.
TCTAATCAATGCTTGTTCTTGATTGATTCAACTGACTCAACAAACTTAATCCAGCATGCTCTGCCGGCTTTTTATAACTTCCGATACAGGTACAAAAAGTACTCAAAAGAGCGGCATAATTCGCCTCCTATTGGCTATATCGTCAAAATACTCTGTAAGTTAGTAGCCAAACCCGGGGCTATAGATCCAACATCTATTCACGATCCAATCGAGCTGTCCATAAAACTGTCTTTCTTACGATGAAGCTAACTACGCAGGGAAGCAACATTATAGATTCTTAATAATATATTTATTTCTCATTCCCTAATAAATAGCTTCATTTCTAACTAGTCATCTTCGGTGACCAGTTGCTTCGTTTGGAATACTGATTGAATTTATTTTCAATTAATTTTTGCGAATAATTTGATATTCATTCTTTGATCTGCGAAATATTTTTGAGCTTCAATAAATAATTCGATAAGTTGCTGCCTCATACTTGTGTTGTGTACACATTATTTTTAAAGTTATTATTTGTCTTAATTAATTTAAGTCATTAACTAGTTTAAACCGGTTTGAAACAATCACGAGACTTCTCTATCGGTCTCTATCCTCGTCTCTCTCTCTCTTTCTCACACACACTATAATTTTTTTAACTTTTATTTTCAGTTTTTCTAGCTGGCGAACAAAGTTTTGGAGCTCGACCGATTTTGAGATGGAAAAATAAACCCATCGTCTTTCTAAATATCGACGCATGCGTAATCTGATAGTCTCATGATTGTTTCAAACCAGTTTAAACTGGTTAATGACTTAAATTAATTAAGACAATTCGTAAGATTCAGAGAATGTATGATTTGGAAATCAAGTTGTAACTTTAGTTGGAGATAAATAGCCAAATGGGACAACCTTCTGCATTATTTTCTAATAACCTTATATTAATTAATTGAAATTATCCCTGAACCAACAATCTTTATCGATTAAACAAACAATGTTTTAACTTGTTTTGTTTATTTTTAAAAAACGTTGCGCGAGGTAGGCAATAACACTGTCATTTCCAAGGGAAATACTACAACAGCAGATGAAAGATAATTCAAAAGCTATACAGTGAAAGCCGACTCCAAAATAAAACTACATTAGCAGACGATAGATACTTCAAAAGTTATGCTGTGAAAGCCGATTCCAAAATAAAAAAAGGGATAAATCGCCAATTTGTTGCTTACGCATTTTGGGGCTTCAACAATTTGTTGCCTTCAAATCGCTTCAAAAACCTCAAGCCAAAACAACATCATATTATCACATGATAATGAAAAAAGAAAAAAAATAAGAAACAATTTATTTGTAATAACCTGATTTAAAAATCTCGTTTTGTTGTATAACGTCTGAATTGAGTTTTTTTTAAAAAAAGATTTATTTTATTCTTACTTTTCTATGATTTTCAATCTCATTCTCTCAATGCATAACCTACATTCACTAACTATTATTATTTTATTAGCATGAAAAGTTTACCATGGAAAATAAATCTCAATTTTTTTTCTTCATAAGCTCTTATAGAAACTTTTGTTGGATGCTTCCTTTCCTATCAGAAGTTTGAAATCCTCCTTTTCTTTCTGCCAGTGAATGATTTTCTTCTTCAAAATGCCTTTCCTAAGAAACTTTTCCATTTCTTTCCCTTATTTCTAAAGAGTATTACACAAGAAAAGTTCTTAAGTTACAAAACAACTAAAGAAGAAAATGTTTTTTTTTTTTTTTTTTTTTCCATCTTGCGATATCATCTGATGGTGTTGTTCTCCAAACGCTAAGTAATATAGAATATTCAAATTCATATCCAAAATTGATTTTTCCCTTTGGCAAGAAATAATCATTTTACAGTATTTTTTAATTCAAAAGGATTACTAATTTTTATAAATTTGATCTAATATAGTTTATCATAATTATGCTAATAAGGTGAAGAGTTCGAATAATTTTTCTAATAGTATTCAAGTCTCGAAATGAAAATAATTAAAAATAATAAAACTTGCAACTAGAAATGAAAGTAATTAAAAATAATGTTTCGCCATATTTTCTTGTAATAACGAAAAAAAAGATGCTTATCTTACTATTGAAAAGATAATTTATAACAGTAAATAACACTTAATCTCACCACAATTTGTATTTCAATCTGCCAATAAACCTATTTCAGCGATGCAATTATAATTTTTTAAAATTTATTGTTATTTCTTGATGGTTATTAGATGTATTATGTCAATTAAATGTATACCATTCATGTTCTTCAAAGTTTCTCAAGTACGATATTTGAAAATTAATATCATTTAATAGAGACATATTGCTACAAATTGGTTATATTACTTCCCTATGCGCTAAGTTTCCTAGTAAGAAAGATAGCTTTAAGTGTATAAAAATGATTTCTGAATAAATACAATGATTCCCCGTTTTGGTGACGAATTTGGTGACAAAAATAAAAACCTAGAATATTCGAGAATATTGGCGATTCCATAAGGACTCGAGCTCGGAAGTTTGTTCAAGAACTTTTGTTGTCACGGGATCTATAAAAGCAGAGTTAACAAAAGAGAGGGTCAGTTAAATCGAACTGACAGACGTTGAATGAAGTTTCTCTTTGGAATATTGATCTCCTATGGGTTCTCTCTGAACGTTTTCTGCTGTTACGGCTGTTGATTGTCGATTTGCTGCTTATGTTTACAGCAAGATTGTTTTTTTGTGTGTGTGTGTGTGTGTGTGTATTTGTACGCTTCGTCAATAGTTTGCTGTTGTGAATTCGTATTTTCGTGTAGAATAAAGCGTTGTCATCCTTTACTACGCCTGTTGGACTTATCACTATCAACTCATGGATGGATTTTGGATTTCTTTCAGTGACATTATTATTTCAGAAAGATTCTGTCTGCTCTATTCATTTCTCTTATACCTCTGTTTTGTAATTGATCTGGTATTTCTCAAAAAAAGTTATTTTTAATGCAAAAGAACAGACTGAAAATTCCGTAAATTAGCAGATTCTCTGGAATTTAAAGCAGAAACTAATATTTATGCTGTACGCTAGTAGGATAAATTCAAATAGAAAAGATTAAAACTTCCACGTACAAATTTGATGTTCGCATGCTTCAATAATTTTTGGTCGGCATACTTTTACAGTGTGATCATTTATGCACGCATACAGTTAGATTATTTATTCTCCTTTTGTAAGGTATAAAGGCAGCATTATTTTTGCTATCAGAAGCAATGTACAAATATTTTAAATTGATAACGCATGAAGCAGTGGCTAAGTTTTGAAATAGGATGCTTTTTAACTCTGTATTTCATTGTGATTAATCCTTTTTTTAAGATTGCTATCAATATAAGTTTACATATTTGTAAGTTAAGATTTTTCAAAGGAAATTCAATTTAATTTAATTGTTGCTTCTAGTATCTCCCCCTTTTACATTGCTGCTGTTTAAGATATCATGATTCGATTTATTTTTCCTTGTTAAGTAGATTTCAGTATAAGACATATCTTTAATTAATTTTTAAATTAACGTAATCAACGCTTAATTTCAGAATCAAGTGCGTTACTTTTTTTCGCACTTCTGCTCCGTTCAATGATATAAAAGAATACATAAAGATATAGACAATAATTAGGGAAATGTGTAACATAAATAACAGAACGATGTAACGCTTCTAAAATAGCATACGTCAATAAATATTTGAAGTAAAAATATTTTACCGAGAAAGCCATTAAAATCAATTTACACAAAATATATAATTGAAAATTTTAGCTATTAATTTTGGCGAGCCAGCTGATTGCCAAAGATGGCTAGCTTTTAATAATAATGAACTTAATAATAATAACCATAAAAATGCTTTGAACTTTACTTGATGATTGACCTTAAAAATAACAGATTAAAAAAAAGAAGCATCTTTCCTAACTGTAATAGAAATAAGGTTTAAAAGTATTGGATGAATATTAGCCTAACGCTTTCAACTTTGTCACTTAGACTTAAAAATGCAAAGAAAAATGCCGTGCCAGGAATGTGTTTTCCAGTTAAAAATGCTTTTTCCTGACCTCATATTTTAACGCATGCTTTATAAAAATAATTGTCTCGGATTGTCACTGTCTTAATTGGGTGCGATGATTCAACCATCTAAAAAACACACATTTCACGATTTAGATTCTGGGAATTGGCTGTCATAATCGTTGACAAGAAGGACGTTCATTATTTTGATATTAAATTAAGCAAAAGCTTGGCGAAAATACTCATTTGTTTTGTATTTTTAATGCTTCTTATAAATGCAAAGTTACAGATACATAGTGTTTTAATTTGAAATTTTGATTAAAATAACATATTTTTTATTTCATTGGAGAAAACATAATTATATTATTTTACAGTTAAATATTTTTGATATTTATTTTTATTTATTACATGAATTATACCAGGCCAATATCATAACTAATCAAAATTAATTTTTGGAAGCAATACAACGAAAATTGTAAAATATTTACAAATATACTCTATCATTTTTTGCAATATTTTTCTTAAGAGCACTTAAATGCTTAATTTTCGAATTCATTCAATTTAGTAACTAATAATCTGTAAAAATGTATAAATCTTACATAAAACTTTTGAAACTGTATACATAAAATCAGATTTTTTGAATTATCTAGGATTTTCTGAACTCATCTTCTATTGTCTCTAAAGCCAACATGAGAAATATTATCAGATAAGAAAAATATGTAATCCAATTTATGTGAGTAAAGACCTTTCATTATAAAATATTATCTTCTTTTATGTTATCACGACCATGCGATTAAGATGAGATAAGAGCTATTATGAATCATTTTTATCCGACACATGCCATTTTGATTATAATCGACAAAAAATTCAAACTCGAAACTTTGACGGACTACCACTATTCAGACCTCACTGGGTCCGAAAATTATAGTTTTGAAATTTTCTTTGTCTGTGAAAACCCTAATTCCAAAACATTTAGAGCTAACCGGATGAAATTTGTTATATGACCTTTACACTAAATTCGCATATTTCTATAAAATTTTGAACTAATATTTTTAGAGAGATTCTATCTTTCTTTTTTTCCGAATACAAGGTAACATGAAACTACCTAACGAAATGAGCTATCTGAATAGAATTTTATATGCAGATTTAACATCTGAAATGTATTAAATTTGGAGCCAATTTCGGCAAGGAGTTGATCGTTTATTGATTTGTAATTTTGCATGCGTGTAAACGCAATAATTTAAAAATGCAAAGACCTAAGGAAATTCGGTATGAGATCTTGTAATTTCAATCAAGTTTTGTATCAAATTTTAATATCAATCAGTCAGAAAAAAATGCTTCCAAAATATATGTTTAGTTTTCTGGTACTTATGTATTAACGCATTTCGGCGATTAATTGTCCTCTAAAGAAAAAAGGAACGAATCGCCAATGATCTCATGTTAATAGGATCATTAGTAACCCTCCGTCAACAAATATATGCGTTTAATCTTACTCAAATACCAGTTTTTTTATTTTACTACTAATTACAGCACTTTATATGCAGGAAACTGAAAATAAAAATCTTGGCACTTGAAACATTCATACCCTTGTCCAAGATCCATAATTTTAGGCAAAATTGGGGAAGGGTATAATATTTTTATTTGAGGGTGTGGGAAAACATTTAGGGGGAAACCAATCCCTCTAGTTGAATGAAATATAGTAAACATATCTTTTAGGAGAAAAAAAAAGTATTTTGCAATGATACCAAGAAAAATCTGGATTATTACATTAATGCTATTTTGTATTCGTTGGTTTAAATTACAATGTATAAATGAGAACAGTTCGAAAAAGAATATGTAAATTAATCATAATAATCTTTGACTTCCTATAGCTCAGTGAAAATTCATCTAGATGTATAAATCCGGTAAAATCGAAGAAATTTTTATAACTTTTATAAAGATTATTTCTCATATTAAACTTAAAATTTTGTTCCAGATTAACTAGTTAATTCGTGATAGAGCAAAGGCAGAAATTCCTCATATTGTTACAATACAAATAAATTAAATTTCATAATTAAAAAGCCGATTTATGCTGACAAGACATAAAATATAACCGAAATGTCTTGAAAAGTATCCAAATGAAGAAAGAAAGAAAAATCTATATATGGCACTTTTATTGGATGGGAAATCCAAAACAGGCGTCTAAATTAGCATCAGGGTATGCTATTGAATAATGGGTTGGGAGATGAACAACGATTTTTAGCGTTTTAGATTTTTTAAAAAACGGCCTATTAATCCAAATAAAAAAATTTTAATTAAAAAATGGCAGGAATTAAAAGTCTACAAAATGAGTTTCGAACGTTATGATAGATCCGATTGCTAATTTTATAGATCAGAATCAGAGATATTCAATATTTTATGAATCAGGATCAGGTCATTATACAAGCATCGATAAGGCAGGAATAAATTTCTTTTTTTTTTCAAGTAAATTTAGAAAAATATGTTTTTATTTTTAATTTGTGCTAGAGTTTTTGGAATTCCATTTAAATACATGTTGGAATAATAACTTCACGAACATTTCAAATGGATATTTGCTGTAATTTTAGGGGGGAAAAATCTGCTTCGCCCAAACGAGTGAGTTGTCAAAAAATCCCCATTATGATGCCTTTTAAAATAGTCGAGTAAAAAAAAATATATATATATATTTTTTTATCTCTCCACGAATTTCAATCGATAGAAAAATATTTATAGACATTCGAAAACCCTGTTTTTTTTTTTTTTTTTTTTTTTTTTTTTTTTTTTTTCCCTTACAAATCGAATTTTTTAAAAAAGAAAAAAGGTTGATTTGAAATTTTTACCAGTTATTTCCTTTTACTTAACACATATTTAAAATTTAATTTTGGGGGGAAAATCAGCTTCGTCCAAACGAAGTGAGCTGTCAAAAAAATCTCCATGTCCAAATTCACGGACGAAATAAAAAAGATATTCTACAAACGATATTTTACAGTTTCAAGTAGTATTATAACATTTCATTTAAAAAGAAGAGAAGAAAAGGAAAAAAGAAAAAAAAATATGTGGTTAAATTCAAAATTGAAAAAGAAAAAGTTTTATTTTGTAAGAACTAATTTTTTAAAAAAAATATTATATTATGTTTGTAAATTTAATTACCATCGGAAAATGAATTAAGACCTAATAATAAAATGTTGAAATTTTCAGTGATTTTTTAAAATTAATAAATTATGATACCTTTTGAAATGGTGGAATAAAAAAAAAATTTTTTTTTATCGCTCCATGAATTTCAGTCGATAGAAAAATATTTATAGACATTATTCGAGGACCTAGATTTTTTTTCTAACAAATCGAATTTTCAAAAAAAGAAAAATGTTGATTTGAAATTTTTACCAGTTATTTTCTTTTACTTAACACTTATTTAACCGGAATTCCAAAAAATTCCTCGGAATCGGGGAAAAAAATCAGAAAAATATTTTTCTAAATTTTCATTAAAAAACTTTAATAAATTTAGTGATTAATTAAATTCTAGGTAATTTACCTATATTGCTCACATACAGTTTATAGAAATTTTATTTTAAACTTTTCAGCCAGCTTGATAATTTTTCATTTAAACTCGAAATTCTAATGTTTCAGTATTCTCTTATCCGAATTGTTTTCTGGATAAATATAATTGTGTTTCTGCATAATATAATTGTTATTCTGCATTTTTTTTAACTCTATCAAAGTACAATGCGACGAATATAGCTATACAACCACAAAAATTTCATTTTTTACTCCTTCCTGCAATTAATAGGAGCTCAAACAAGAATTAGTTATAGCGAAAAAGAACATGTACTAATAATTTTGCAGTGATAATGAGTTAATACCAGTTTAGTATTTTTTGTGAGTGATCTGTAACCACAAAAAAAAAAATATTAAACTGGAATGTAAAATGAAATATGAAATGATACCCTTACAATATTTACACGGTGCCTGCAGAACTTACAGACTGTAATGCAGAAATAGAAAAATAATATTTAATTACTACAATTTCGAAAAAATAAATACAGTAGTATTCTTCAATTTTCTACAAAAAACAATTATTTCCTCAACTACTTATGATTAAGATATGTAAACTCAAATAATTATAATTTAAGCTAGCCGAATAATTTATTAAATAATAATATATATTAATAATAATATTAAAGAATAATTTATTTTAATTTATTTATAACAAATATAAATAATCTAAAATAATTCTTATTTATGACGAACATTTTACAATTTTAATATCTTCAGCAGACAGTTAAAAACCCCAATCAACAGATAATGTTTCCAATGATTTAAATTTTCTTTGAAAGCTAAATGTCATTGACTTTTGGTATGTTTAAGGATAAAAAAAATCTACATTTTCTTGAAATTTAATGGAAACACATATTCTTATAAACTTATTTTGGAAAGCGTGACAAATTATTAAACATTTTCTTAGTTAAGTATAAAATTAAAATAATAAGATAAATATTAGTTATTTCAAAAGATTTTGGAATCAAAAAATTTTACAAATAAAGCTTTAATATACTATTAAAAATTTCTATTTTTTCAATTTTAAAAGAGTTGGTAAATAGTAAATACATAAAATAATAAATACCTCCAAAATACTGTTCATATTTTAGTGAAATCTGCATTTTCACAATAACTATTAATTTTCACTTTCAAAAGCTTCGTCTGGCGCATATTTTGTTATCCAATCCTTAAATATCAAAATAAATGATTACAACATATTAAAGTTGTTATAAGCGCTGGAAATGGAAATGGAAACTGCACATTTCATGATTAATATTTTCTAAATTTTCTCCGTCACTCATTTGTTGCACCATGCAAGAGAGGAAAGATATGTTGTGTGGTGTTGTGAGACTTGACAGCTTTCCAGCATGCGGTTTGTTGAAAATTTTTCTTTATATCAATAAGAGCAGACTTCCGGTCTCGATAATTACTGCCTTTTAATGAAACCAAGGTTAATATCCCAAACACTCCTGGATCCAATGAACGAACGAAAGCAGAAAATAAATTAATGAAAGATGCGTGTGCATTATATTACTACTGCAGATTAAAAATAAATGCAGACGATAATTGTTAAGATGGAAGAAAAATATGCCAAATAATTTAATACATTATTGTCCATAAAGAGGAAATGGGACATTTCTATGATTCAAGAATTTATCATGGCATCTATACAAAATTTGTATTGAAGAAAAAACGAAAGGGGACATATTTAATAAAACTGATTAATAAACCGCTTCATAAATTTAACTAAAATCTGTCTAGAATTTTCTTTGAAGTTAATATTCTTTAGCATTGAATCGACTTCTTGCTATAAAATGAAACCTCAAATAAATTCGGAAGAAAATGTTATAAGGTTTTGAAAAATGAGGTTCCTAATATTAAATGAATCATGCAATATTTTAACGGTTCTCAGACTTTTTACATATTTCTAAAATATTCTTATACTCATTATAATAATTTAATCTTCCTCACAAAATAATGAAATAAATTTAAAAGAATTAAATAATTTTTACATTTTTTTTTTTTTAGGATTGAGAAAAAAAAGTGAAATTACGATCATTGTAAAATTTTTATATGAGATCCATTGATGTGCTAAAATATTAGAATCCAAAAATTTGTAAGCACATCTGTTACAATTTTCGAAAAATTTACGAAAGATTAAAACATGTCTATTGTCAACAGGTTAGTAGCGTTCAATTTTTGAAGGCCATATGTTATCTTTATTTGCTTTTTTATAGATCCATTCCTTTTAAAACTTCAGCTTTAATGTCCATTATAAAATCTTCATGAGATAAGTACCAGTTTTATTTTCAGATTTGATGATTTTAATATAAAATAGATTTTTCTTTCTCTTGAATAAATTAGTTTTATTTTAATCACATGATATAAAATTTGTAGTATTTCATTAAGAAGAATTTCCTGTTAAAAGGAAGGATAGATACATTGTTAAAATGCGATTTTGAATAAATGATTTATATTTAATTATATTTTTCTCTCCTTTAAGTCAAGCTTTAATTATCAGTTTGCTGAGCAAATAGGTAGGATGGATGAAATTATTGAAGAACTTAGGTTCACATATTAGAAAAATTTCGAGATATCATTATTTATGTAAATTAACTAGACTAAGTGGTTTGTTTATCTGAATAAAACAATCCCCAATTTTGTGAAAATACGATAATAAATATTCGAATTATAGAATCTTTTCCTTTTTTTTCTTGTTGAAGAATAATTATTGATATATCTTCAATTTAATTAGAACACAAAAATGAATGAATGTGATATTTTTTATTTGGTAAAATTGAAAAAAATATTTTAAAAAATGATGGTCGATATTGAAAGTAAAATACTAATAATAAATCGCATAAAAAGTTTTTAAAAAAAATTAGGAAGAAATATCTCCTTTCCCCAAAGTTAAAACTGTTGCATTGTATCTTTTCGCAGCGTTTACTGAAATAAAGGCGTTAGAAAAAATTCACATTTATTGACTTATTTTTTTACGAATGCTCGAACATTACTTTAAAATAAATTACCGACATAAAGATTTTAACTAAATGCAGGTATATTGAAGCCCCTTTGTGACGCGAGACGAGGGGTATTTAGAACTGAACTGTATACTTTTGAACATTATTAGATGGTTATTAGCTTGTTCTTGCACTCTTTACTTTAAACTTCTGCGCCACACTACTGAGATAACATTGATTCTGGGTTTCGATTGAATATGAACCATGCCGATGCACACGACGTATTTCTGATTTGATATAAATTGACGCAAAAATTGACATACCAGCCTCCATATTTCCGCACAATACCAACATAAAGATACTTAATTCATGACTACACATTTAACGTGCTCCATATTCACATATTCGACCGATGTTCTATTTTTAAATTTGAGTGTCGAACCTGTGATCCTTTGATTCTAAGACCTAGACCTCAGTACCACTAAATTAACAATTGTCCGCACAAAATTCAGCTCTTTAAAATTATATTTTCTTGAAGCATATCTAAGATGCAACGAGTTGCGACATGAAATAAATTTTGAAACTGAATTTTTACCATTAACTTATTTGAATTCACATTTACGAGCTTTTAATTTTTAATAGGGAAACGTGCACGATCTTAAAAACGCGAATCTATTGTATGATAAGTCACATCATTTACTGCAGAAAAACAAACTGACTGGCAATGGAACTAAAGTGAACTCCAGAATATCACCGCAGCCTACGAATTCGATATTTTCTAACGTTTATTGTGCTTTGCATTGATGCGAAAAGTAATGACTACTACTAATGATCTGTTAGCTTATGTTTGATACCCATTCAAAAATTTAATAATAATACAAACATGCTTCTAGAAGCAAAGACAAACCACATAAAAACACAAAAGAAAATATATGCGAAAATTGATCATCAAATAACTATAATTCTTCATTGTTTCCTGTCGTTCGAGAAGTTTTTTGATTATCATGAAACTATAAAAGGACTTTTGATCAGTTGATAAAACAGAGCTATAAAATAGAAATAAACAATCGCCGTAATTTATTTGCTTGTAAATGAAAAAAAAAACCCAAAGGGAACTTTCTCGTATACTTGCACAATACAGAACCTTCTTTTCGTTTGTTCTTATAAGAATCAGCAACCCCTAAGCATTTAGCGAGCACTTTTTGTTTGTTTGTTTCTTTAGTTTTATTAACGTCCCGTTGTAAAGCAACACTAGGGCTATTTTGGGACGGACCTCGTAATTTTGAACTGTGGTCAGAAGACGAGGACGACACCAAGCGAGCAGTTGCGAAAGAGGCAGCAAATGTTCGAAGGTCATGACCATAGAGCTGAGATACTGATATATCAGCTCTATGGTCATGACGAAGTTTTTAGATGGGATTCCACTATTCCAGGATTTCGCGAGCAGTGACTCAGTGAATGTCTTTTTGCGTTTTACAGTCAGTAGAGTTGCGGTTATCTCAGTAAAGGCGGATTAAGCTCATCTCGGATAAGCTAAAAAAACTCGACTGAATAGGATTTACATTAATGGTCACTAATTAAAGAGATTAAATATAAATTTACGCATAATTTGTTAATTTTGCAATATTTTCATAGTCCTTATGATGACATTGTCATTGCTTAGAGTATAAATACAGGGAATGAAATTACTCATTTGAAAAATTCTTGATATATATATATATATTGTTTGTGAGATGATACTAAATGTTTCCATGCCACAATGATATGCCATTTTATTAGGGTTATCAGAATTACAAGTGTAGTCTCTTCTTCCTGCTCAATATGTTCAATAATTCTTTTCAATCGATCTTCAGAATCCGTAATTTTCTTCTAGTTAATTAAGGAGTTTCTCCTCTACTAGCTTTCGCTCACTAACCCTGATACTGTACGCGATGTTCCTCAGTTCCAGTTAGCAAGTTTTTAAACTACACTGGCCATTCATTCAATGCTGAAAACTTAATCATTCCATGATGAGAACAAATATTTTCCGATCGGCCTACTTCCGATTCAAAACTTTTGTGCCCCACAATGACAACATTCTTTGCTTATACCTCCAATATCTAAATATTAAATCAATTTTTTAATATATTGCCGCCAACTTAATAACTTCACAATCAGTTTTTCTTTTAAATTGTGCAGATCCTCGTTCGGTCGTTCTTTTTTCTTCATGTGATATCCCATTACTATTAGGGAAAAAATGCAGGATTAACACGTGTATTGCTTAGATATTCGAACGATTGCTAGTCAAGAGACAAAAGAGCTCCGTTACTAGAAAAAGGTAAACAAACCGGAAAGTCATTCAATAGCGTTGCCACAAACGGTGTCTAAAAGTAGAATTATAAAATAACATTATTTAAACTCATTTGTTGTTTGGCGTTAATTAAAGCTTTACTTTTCGTTTTTGTCATTATTTCTACATCAATATAAATACTTGCTATGACATGATAATAATTTTAATTAAATATTTCTAGCAATAATGGCAAAAAAACCCCCACAAATGTCATCGGTTGTGTGACTCGCTATCTACCAATCACAAAGCGAATAAAGCACAATGTTTACATTTTTTTAAATATAACAGATAGATATAGCCTTCATCACAGTTTGTCCACAATTTTCAACCATATCTGCAATTATGCCATCTGTAATTTTCTGCTGTACACCTGTTTACATCCATTCAACAATATTTTTTTTTCGGTAATGGTTTCCAAACGAGGAAGTTTTTGTGCGAAGAAGTTTGTGTGTCATCAGATGCTTCATAGAACTAGTTGTTCTGATAGCAAAATTTCCTGCCACGATTTCTGTTGAGTCGGTAATTCAGTTTCTGCCCATGTTTCAGCAATCCAATACACAGTATACTTCAGTGTAATTAATCTCTTTCAGACGTTCTGTAATTCAAGATCCTCAATCGATTTTCCTAACAGCTTTTTTCCATAATGTATTTTTCTTTCTTTCATTTTTTTCTTGACTGTTAAAGAGAAACTCGTATAATCTCGATACTACTTATATAACAAAACAAAATAAAGCAGGAACTATGTATGTTTTCTTTTCAATTAATTGGATCCAAATTTTAACATAGATGTAGAATTTTGATCACTTGAATATACAATAAATTTTATTTATCTAAGTGTTTTGCACTTTTTTAGTAATTCAGTAACTTCATACACACGCATTTAAAGACCGACAGATGAATGTCCAATAAATAGATTTGATATAAAATTTAATACACATCTATATTTCTGATATAAAATAATAGACCGAATCTCTTTAGGTTTTTAAATGATCGTGTTCATATAAATACAGAAAGGCAGATAAGTTTTCCATTGATGTATTTTGTCCTAGTCTTTGGTGCCTAGCTTGCTCTCTAGATTATTGATTGTTTAGAATGTTAAATGATTAATATGGAATGCATTCTTTAAACAAAATTATCTTGATTTGATATGCATGAAAAGTTAAATCAGATTATTGAAAAATAAAAAAATAAATAAAAGCGGGAAAAAATCTTGCAACGGAGTTAAAAGCACACGATTGAATATTTTGATAGACGAGTTGGAAACCCGTCATAACATTAAAAAACATTGTTATAGATTGTGCATCAAATTGAATTAAAAATGCTATTAAAATTAAGGACAAATCTGTACGAAAAGGGTATTAATATCATTAGAAAGGTAATTTTCTTAATCTTAAGAAAATGCAAAGATAATTTTCGTATGGTAAATGTTTTGGATAATATAAACATTTTCCACAGGCAAGCCATAAAGATTACTCATTTGGCAATGGCTAAACTTGTTATCGCGTTCGATTAAACCATCTTTTTGAAGCCTATTTCTTAATTTCTTTTATATCTTCCTTCCTCTTACCGAATGGACCTTTTAGTGACACGGTGAACTTTCTGCAGAACATTTCTAATAGCATTTTGCAAGTCCATTAATTAGCTAAACGAAGCATTACACAGCTGAAAAAACGTTCATGAAGCAGTTTGAGATTCACATGATAGTTTGTTTATTTTTGGCTGATAATATTCAATAATAAATAATAAGAATGATTTCTATGCCAAATATGTCAGCGTTTTATATGTAGAAAGATTCTACAAATTTGACGTTAAACCTACATGCCAAATTTTAGACATCTAGTTGAAAGCCTTATCGAAGTATCGTGTTCATAGATAAATTGATTGGTAGACAGACAGATATAATTATAAAAAAATATGCTTTTTTTCTCAAACTCATTAAAATTTCGAATTCTAATTCTGTGACTCTTCCAAAGCTTTATCATTTTTCAAAGAGAAAGTTAAAGAAAGATGGTACATATGTAATAGAATTTCATTGATAACGACATTTTTTAAAAAACATCTGGAACGAACCCAAGATATCTCCTACAATAATGTACATCTTACTACATCATCTACAATAATGTAAACAACATAGCAATTAAAGTAATTAAACACTCATTTTATATTTCAGCAGTTAAATATAGTTTAATTAGTCCTCGAATTATCTGCTGTAAAGCGCAGGAGTAAGCCATTTTCACGAATTAAAATAAATCGAGCCTTACACAACGCAGCCTTGCAAATGTTAATGTAGGAAATATGAAAATATAATGTAAAAATTGACGTTTCTCTTTTCATCTTCTAGACCATTTTGAATACTACGTCTCTGAAAGAATATTTAAAATTGAATTTGACAGATAAGGCACGAAGTGATTGTTCTTCGTGTATTCTTGAATGAATTCTAATATTTGAATTATCATTGAAAGAATTCTATCACATTCTTGATATAAACAAAATTTATGAAAATAGAAATTATTTTCTAAATTAACTGTATGGAACCCTACTGATTTTAGCAGTAAGAAAAAATAAATAGAAAGAGGTACTGTGAAAGCTTAACTCAAATAAAATAAGAAAAAAAAACCTCCAGAAAATTAACTTCTGTTTTGCAAAATTGTATTGTAAAATATGTCTTATCTTACTGATATACCCAATCTTCCCAGAGAT
Organism: Argiope bruennichi; assembly: GCF_947563725.1. NCBI lineage: Eukaryota > Metazoa > Arthropoda > Arachnida > Araneae > Araneidae > Argiope > Argiope bruennichi. The sequence goes on from NC_079152.1 coordinate 105,821,096, forward strand.
AAAAATATTTTCGTGTCTTTAATTAATAAAAAATAACCATTTAATTAAGTGTCTTGAAACTTTCCTAATATTTTTCAGTATTTGTCAATAAAATTTGAAGTACCTACAACATAATAAAAATTGCAGTTATCTCATATCGAGAAAGTGAAAAATTGATGAATAGTAGTCACCAAAGGTTATTATTTAGCATATTCAGAGCGAATGGTTAGCCAGGATTAATCATTTCTGAAATTTATAATTAAATATCTTATATAGTTTGCATTCGTTGTTTTTATCAGCAAAATATTTTTTAACTTAAAATTTTGAGAGACATGTAACACGTACTATTCCAAAAGCCTTATGCCATTCCTTTCATTGTGCAATGCATTTGCCTAGTTTTCTGTCATATCAGTTAAAATATGAAGTTTAATTTGAAAAAAAAAATGGAAATATATAAAATTTAACTTATTCAAAACTTTCTAAAGGTAACTAAATAATGATTTAAAATGTAAAAACAGACAGAAAAGTATTAGTCAGTCAGCATTAAAATTTTATGTATATTCCAGAATATTTTCATAATTTGTAATAATTTAGAAGATTATTCAATAAAATTTCTCAGATTAAGCCAAAAATTTCGTACACAAAAATATGAAAGCAATTGTCAAGCAATAAACATAATATATTTTTAAAAATTCAAATGTATTACGTTAAAGCATAGCAGTTTTTAAAAATAGACGCTCTTTATAAAAAGTTGTTCATTGCTTACTTATAAAGTCAAACCTTAATCGTAAGTACAATAAATTCCAAAAAATATATTAAATGCATTTTTTAAATAGAAACTACTTATTATAAAAAAAATAAACTTCAATATCAAATATTCAACATAAACAATAGAAAAAAAACAGGATGAAAGTACCGATAATGAAAACTATTTGAATTTTATTACAACAATGAAATATATTGAACTAACAAATGACTAAAATAATATTGAAAAATTCATTAAAAATTGGAAAGGAAAATATTGTAAATTTTTGAAGTTAAATTTTTGAATTTTAAGATTTTTGTCAATAATATCTTCGGAAATTATCGCTGAAAATGGCCAAAATTTTACTTAACTTTTAGTTAAAATTATAATTAAAAAAAATTGAGGTGAAGGTTTCCACAATTCTGTTTATATGTCAGCCAATTTTGGTAGTCATATCAAATGACCTCATCCATACAGCAACAGCACATATGCACATATTCATCTTTATTAATAGTAATTATTTTCAGGTGCAAATTCCCACAATTCTGAGTATATATAAGCCTATTTAGGTAGTCATATCAAACGGCCTGATCTATGCAGCTACAGTACATATGCACATAATCATCTTCATTAACAGTAGAGTTAGGCATAGGCAATTATTTATAAATAACAGCTTTTAATATATATGCGTATAAAATTTTTAAAATTGTATCATGTTTTATAAATAATAAGATTTATTCACAAATAGGATTTATAACAAATTTTTAATAAGTTTTTTAATAGTATATATATTTCCTCAGAAATTTGAAATTGTTTTGATAACTGTATATTTGAAATAAAACTTTGAAATACACTTATTGTTAGGAGTACGAAACATTAGTACGTTATCAACTTGATTAGGAACAGTTTAATGCATGTATTACTTTAAAGATATTAATAATAGAATTTCCAAAAATATAAATGCATAAATAATAATCAAGAGGTTTGATAGCAAAAACATTGCAATGCTTTTTTTGTAAATGTAATTAAAATATTTATAATTGGAGAATTATTTTTAAATTTTAATGACAAGTTCGAAAAAGATATTTATGGTAGATACAGCAAGACAGCATTTATGGTAGAAAAGTACAAGAGTAAAAGTACAAAAGTACAAGATACAGCATTTATGGCAGAAAAGTCATTTGTATGTATAAAAAAACCGATTTTTAATTAATAAAAATAATTAACATATTAACTTCTATGAATTTTCCACGAAAACCTTATGCATGCTTTATAGTATTTGAAAAGAAAATTTATCTGAGAGCTTAGATATCCATAGAGAACAAATTATTCCTGAAATATCAATTTATTCACTTAGATTTGAAATGAAGGAGTTGGTGACATACCAAAAATCGGAGCAACAAACTGAATTCAGATACTGGTTATTATACTGAAAATTTAAAAGAAATCATTATTGTTCACTGTTTTCAATAGAAGTTAGTTTAATTGGTACTCCAAAGGATTGATTTCTAGATTTAATCTGCTTCCATGTAGCAGAATGTAAGATTTATGATTTTGAGAGTATAAAAGTGCACTGAAGTACTTTTATGCGTAGAAAAGAAGAAAATTTTCCATATTCTTTTAAATGCTAAGAATTAATATTTTCTGCCAATTTATAGATACTTTCAAATGCAGTTCATTTTTCCATACGGGTGGTACAAATGTTTTATCAGTAAATTTCTACAAAACACGCATTAGCTGGCACAACAAAAAATTATTTTGTGGAATCTCTAGTCACCTTATAGATGATTTTTACCCCTTTGTCTGTAATATATTCCACATGAAATAGCTATATTGATCAGTACTACTTATAGAAGCAAATGTAGATTCGTCTGTCTGTCTGTTCGTCCGCTGGAACTTTAAAGGGCAGATCATTTGATCTATAGGGGAGACATTTGCCAAATATATCCTTTGTTGAATGACAATGAACAATTCAGAACGAGTTTTCCGGAAATCTTATTAAAATTTTAATTAATAAATAATTCAGTCGAATTCTGACGTTTATCCTTATTAAATTCTAAAAATAAAAATTATTTTTAAAACCACATTAAAATTCAAAAAATTATCTTTTCAATTATTAGTTATGCCATTTCTCCCATAAATTTTAAGCATGATTTATAAAAAAATTGTGCTCTTATTTTTGGCTTTTAGTTCAGTTTTTTTGTAAATTGACTGAAAAGCGAATTATCATTTTAAGGATATTAATTTTAAGACTATTTGGTTTTTCTGTAATATCAACAGACTTTTAAAAGTTAATTCTTAAATATTTTTTGTAACATAATTTTCTTTTGATGCAATAAATAGAAGCTCATTTTCTTATTTTTAATTATTTCCTTTTCAGTTTGATATTTTTTTCTATTATTCGAAATTAAAGTATGATGCTTTCATTCATTAGGATAGTTTTTTGCATTGAGTGAAAAGCAATTTTTAATATAAGTTTGTCAATCAGTTTTGATAGATGTACTTTTTAGTAATTATCTTAAAAGCATCTTTTCACTAACTGTAAATTAGAACTTGCAAATAATTATGTTATTCATATGTGATGCAATTATTTTAAATATGCAATTTATAATCCACTGAAGCATACATAATAATTATTATATAAATACGACTCATTCAAGACTAAAGAAAAAAGTTTTCTTTAAGTCTCATATTTTTAAAAGTTGAATGTAAATGTTTAAATCATTATCTTTATTAAATGCAAAGCATTCATTACATTTTCATTCAGTTTGTGGATCAATACTTAGTTTAAATAATGATGTATTTCCTCCGCACTGCTTCTTTCTGTGCTGTCTTCCTGTACTTTTTCTTTTTTGTGTTTTTTTTTTATTCCTTTATTCATCTGTTGTAGCAATTAACATTTTCATTTCATCAAAAATCAAACAAATTGCAAATTTTAAAATGACCTTATCTCAACATTTTGTGTAACAGACAGTTGTTGAATTTATTTTAAAGATATATACTTCAAGAGATAATGCATTTTAATTTTGAATGAAAACATCAAAAATTCAATGAGCTATGTTTTATTTACATATCTTTAAACAAGCAATTTTTGCATATATATATAAAAATTTATTTATTTCTTGTATCTAGGAAATGACTCTAACGATTTGGATCAAATTTTATATTTAGATAATGTTTCGCTTTTAAGTTTATTTATATAGCTGTGCGTTTTTAAAAATGCGTTTTTAAACACACAGAAATTTTGTAATTAACAAATAATTACAAATTTACAGTTTTCAAAATAATTGATTCGAGTGGCGCTTTTTGCTTTATTTTCCTACGTATATATTTATATTCAACGTTTTTGCTTTTTGAGTTTATTTATATAGGTCTCGTTCCTGAAAAAACGGAATTTTACACACACACATGGAAATATTTTTTATAACTAACTTTAAAAGCCTTTTTCTATCTCATGCTGACAATGCAATATAACGCTATCTCGAATCCAATTTCACCAGGGTAAAACTGAGTGTAAGTTCAAAAATATAAGTAATGATAGATAAACTGTAAAATAAATATTGTAATATAGTATATTGTTTCGAATAACATGTTAAACTAAGTGCATTCATGATTCTTTTTTTTTATTTACATGACCAATTTATATGTAGGTAAGATTAAAAAATATTCATATATAATCAGTATGTGATACGCATCTAAATATTTTCTCTGAAAAAAAGAAACACGTTTTTGCAAAAAAAAAAAAAAAAAAAAAAAAAAAAGAAGAAGAAAAGAAAAGGAAGAAACTATCGAGTGAGCCTCGGTCTTCCAGATACAACATAAAGCGTGTAAAGCATTTTGCTTCTACAGCATATACTTGTCGACTTTCGCAATAGCAACTCTGATACGGGTTTTCAAATCAGTGATTATCGTCGGACGTACAGACACATAGTACATCATTTACAAGTAGAAGAAAATTACACTGAGTGAGATCTCAGTAATATGATATCATCAATAAATGGTCTATGAGCTTAAAATCCGAAGTAGAACTGAATCCATCCTCAAATGTTAAGGAATAGTGGATTGGTTCTTTAATAAACAAGCATAAAAGTTGTTTAATCTTCATTTTATGAGATCACAACTATTCTCCAACCTTTGATTCTAAACCTTTTCAAGTGTTTTAGCATCATTACACATACGTTTAATTACAAACTTTTCTCAAAATTTGAATGCATTACCTCTTGAATTATGTATGTTTAAAGCAAGTGCAGCAACTATCTGATGCACAACAAAATCTTGAAATCAAAGAATTTGCTTGATTTATCCTTTATCATTCATATGATGACGAACCGTCTAGGTACTGAAGGCAACTATTAGCTTTCAATAAGCAAAGACATGTAAAGTAGCTTAATGATAAACCAAATCGATGACAAATTTTATTGTCTATTGAATTAAACGAAAATGCACTTTTCAGTTTTTTATTATAATCCATGTTTCATAAGGATATTTGATATTCGTTTTCTTCCATAATCTAAACTTTATAAAAAATATATATATTTTTTTTCCAAAAAAATAAAAAGAAACTAGAAAAAAAACTGAATTGCCCCACTATTTTAAAAATAAAAGTATTCGAGACTATAATCAAGAACAAGAGATTGCATCAAGATGTGTATGCTTGTGAAGAGTATACGATTTATTCCTTCAGCCAAATGTCACACACGCATTCTCAAATAAATGGACGAGTGGGCAAACACTGCATCGTGACAAGTCAGATATAAATCTGTGAGAACAATGGCAGTTAGCTTAAGAAAAATGGCTCAATAAAGGCATATATATATTGAAATCCGTTATTTAAATTTCGTTGAAACATTTAGGACAATAAATTTTCAAATATCCGGCCTCGCATTGCATAAAGTCAGGCCGAATTATAAAAAGGCCAGATAGATCGGATTACTGAAAATGCTCACATCCTATTTCTCTCTTAGCATTAAAAACATTATTTTTATATAGAAAGATTCCCACTTTTATTTATATTTTCGTATCTCTTAATAAATGCCATTACACTAATAATGATTAAGTACTATAAGATTGAAGAATTTATTACTCAAAAAAAAATCCAAGGAAAAAATATTTTACACATTTTAGGATAAATTTTATTATGCATAATTTAATTTTTGGAAATGTAAACTCACCTTATTCAACAAGAATGTCATAATTAAGTACTACTAAGGACCAAATAAGCAAATTTTGAATTTATGTTGGCTGCAAAAGGAATTTAAAATTGTCAGTGTTTCATTTTAGTAAAATTAAATTAAATTTTTATTTAAATTATTTTTTTTCTTTCTATACACGAAATAAAGCACGGAAGGATTAAATTTAGGTTTCCTCCCTTGGTATTTAGTACAATGGGACCTCGCTTAACAGGCATAATTCGTTCCCAAATTTTACTCGGAATACGAAACACTTGTAAAGTGAAAAAAATTATATAAAATAAGACATATAACCATATAAAAAAAGACAATGCTTTCCAGTACGAAATTTTAAAAAAAAGAACTCAAATTTATATTATTGAAATTTATTATTAATAATGCGTGCTTTTTTGTATGAAAATTATCTGAAGACATTTCTTTTTGGCTAAGTTTCAAAATTTGGCGAAAATGAGACAGCATTATCGTTAAGTTAATTTTTAGTACCCATACCTAATACCTGGAACTCAACATACGATGCAATAATTTTCCATGTTTTCAACATCTCTTTTGCTTTAGTGAAAAATGCTGTTATACTATTGAGTTGAGTCTATTTTTTTCTTCGCTCCTGACCAAGTTTCCTCCGCAGCTTTTTGTTTTGAGTCAGAATACAGCTCTATAAGCTTTTGGTATTTATGACTTAGTTCTCCCACCAATTCATCGATTTCGTTGCTATCCACATCTAGCTCCATAATCTTGATCAATCTTGCCGATTCCACATGGACTTGCTCACATCCCTCGTAGTTGCGCTCAACAACGATTTAAGTCTAAAACTTCTTTCATAGAAATATAATGGCTCTCTTCACACAAGCATCCAACACAGAACGATCCACGCCAAACCAGCATGTGATATCACGGTGCCTCCTTGTCTCTCGTTTTTTGCAACATCGCTCGCCAAGCGAGTAATTTTTTTTCACATTTTGTATTCCTCGTTAGACGATATGCTCGTTCACGGGTAATTTTCTTTTACATTTTGTTTTGCTCATCATGCGATATGTTTGTTCACGAGTAATTTTCTTTTCACATTTTGTTTTGATCGTTATATGAATCACTCATTATACGATATGCTTGTTAAGCAAGGTTTAACTTATCATTCTTTTGCTATCATCCTTTCTAGGTTCATGATTATCTTGTTCGAAATGATTAATTTCCAATCTTATCCAGAGTGAAGGTCAATAATTTAAAACAATTGCATATATCGATATTTTCAAACACATACCGATTTTTGAATGTTTTCAAACCTTCTGGCAAATAAACATAAAATATTGGCATTCCAAAATCAGTGATTTTGCCTTCAGATTTTAACAGTATAAGGTATCGATTACTTCGACATGCACATAGTTATATGCTGATTCTATTTTCACAGGCGAAAATCGAAGGAAACAATAAAAAATTTTCTCCTAGGAATTTAAAATCTTTAAACTTTCCTTCCAATTTAGATTTAAGGCTTAAAATTTGGTTACATATTATTACGTTTCTTGAACTGAAAAAAATGCGTTAAAGGTCTCGAATTTGATATCCTTCACACTACAGTATGATTGCATATATACTTTTAAAATAACAATATTTAAGCATAAATTCTTTTAACTAACAAGACGGACTGTAAACTGCTTCTTATTGAATATAAAAGCTTAACATCTCTATATTTTTTATTTCCTTGTACCTTTGAGCTATTCGTTTTGAATAGTTTATTAAAAGACAGAATTTTTGTAAGTCATCTATCTGCTCTTAAATCCTTACAAGTCTTTTTATTGTTAATTGAAATCAAAATCAATCCTTTATAAAAGTACAAACAAAACTAAATGAAGAATTAGTTTTTGTTTTAATAGTAGTGATTGCATTGCATATTTATTAATCATTAATTTACCTTAAACATATAGCAGACGCCCATATTCGAATTCCAGAATACTCCTACACATTTATTCAATATGCATTTGAATGCACTGTGATATATACATAAAACAGTGCAGCTATTCAAATATTTCCCATAAAACATATCACGTAGGAAGTTGAGAAATTATGCTATTTTGTTTCACACAGCTCAATCCAAGAATGTATTATGGTGCAATAAACATCCTTGGATGTAAATGTTATACAGTTATTGGCGAAAATTGTTCATCCACTAATAATGCATAAATCATTGCTTTATGAAAAATTTCTGTTCAAATATATATCAGAAATATGTAGTTGAGATATCTACAGTTGCAGTTTTGATAGTTTATTCCTTGAAAGTTTGGTTTTTCATTTATTTTATTGTTTAGTTTTACTGAATTTTAGTTCGTGGCATATTTACGAATCGTAAACGAATCAATTTTTGTAATATCTCAGCTAAAAAATAAAAGCTTAGAATATCGTATTAAATTTGGAAAGACAAACTTTGAATATTTCGAACCAAAAAAATACTAGACTAGACAGACATTTTTTAACCAATCTATTTTTAAATTGGTGCAAATCTATTATTAAATACTATATGTGAATTTGGCTTATTGAACTTTGAAGTTAATTCACCAGATTTTATATTTACATGCAACTTGCCAACACTCCTCATCTAAAACCATATTGTCTATATTATTTTGTGAAATCCAGTTATGTTTTCTTCATGCTAAATGAATAGCAAATTCAAAATTAAATTGGCATGCGTAATATGTGCTTGAATTGATTCCATTCCAATTCAACTGATTCCAAAATATATCCAAATGTATTTTTATTATGTAGTTAAATCATAACTGTATTTATATGTACAATATCTTAAAAACCTTTTAACAGCTAAAGGAAGAAAATATCTATGTTTTAAAATTGTTGTCATTTAAAAATTAAAAAAAAATTTAAAATAGTGAAAAACAATTAATAATAATTTTGACGAAACATTCAGCAGATAAGCTTAATGGGTAAATTTGCATAAGAAATGCTAAAATATTTGAAGTTAACTCTCCCCACCTTTGGATTCTAAAAATGATTTGAATGATTTCGAATAAAATTGCATATAGAATAGAAATTAACGCACCTTAAATTTATTTATGTATATTAAAAAGTTAAAATTTTTCTTTCGTAAGACATGACAATATAAGATTTATAATCTTTTGAAAAATAAAATAGTTAAATTGTAAATGCATCCAAATATACTGTAATGAGTAAAATTTTTGCATTTTGAGTTAGCACGAGTTTGGCACAGCTTGGCCAGTATTGGCCCTAGCGCCATAAAAAACCAATCAAACCAAACCAAACCAAATATACATTCTATAAATATACTATGCAATCAAAATATATTATACAATGAATAATAATATTTTAAGATTTCGGATACTAATTCAACCTTTCATTAAATCCATATACGCCGCTCAAAGAGTGAAATCCTATACACAGCTGAAATTGCAAAAGATTTATTTCCCAGAGTAGCAGTAATTTTTTTTTTATAAATGTTTAGCTGACGTCACGGCGAAACACTTATTCTATTTATTTATTTATTGTTTTGAAACACCAGTTCAGTGTAGTAGAAAAAAACATTACAATTGAAATTTCTGTATTTAATTGAATCGGTGCTTGCAAAGATGTTATTGTATTAATTGCTAAAAAGAATATATGCGTACACGGCTTACTCAGTGATCACAAAATCTTTTATTGATTAAAAAGACTTTAACCCAGATTAATAATTAAAGAGAGTAATGTAAAATTTTCAATAATACATAACCCAGTTTTAAAATTATTTTACTGTCAAATAGATATCACTACTAAACTTTTGTACATTCAAGGAATTGAATCGATCGTTGCAATTTGATATCATTATAAGGATTATTAAGCAATGATAAGAAAAGTCAAATTGAATGGCAACGATGGTGACCTTTCAATGGAAGAAGCTTTAAGCTGTGTGTAATACCATGTAGACGTCGTTAGTTGTTCATGCTTTACAATCAGATGATGTTCCAAATGTGCTGGATTTGCAATTAAGATTCTTAACAGTATAAGTGGCAACAGTGATTGCCCAAATGAATTAATCTTTCTTGTCACGAGAAAGGTAACCAAGCATACTGTCCGGATCTGAAGGTAGGAAAGTCTATATTTTTTTTGCAAACAGAGGCATAGCTTTGACATTCACCAGTCTATAAAGGGAATACACATTGAAATTTCCTGAGGCAATTGGTTTCATTATAAACTCAATTACAGTATTATAAAAAATAAATATCTCTAGCCACAATACTTATTAAAGAGATAATTTTTTATAAACAGAGAAAGATTTTGTATTCCCCTGAATATTAATGCTTTCAAATACATCTAAAATGTAATTAAATTTTGCTGTGTTGTAATTAAGGAACATAAATAATTTCTAGAAATGTTCAGTTTCAAAAGCATCTTGCAATAATTTTTAAAAATGCAGCTGGTCTCATATTTTATTTTGTATAATGCACCCCCCCCCCAAAAAAAAATACAGAAAGAACGAAGACGAATTTTTAAAATAAGCAAATTTCGTTTAGTACTTTTTATACTAAATAAATCTTTGCTCAAAAATTGTAATTAAATGAGGATATTTTTTTTTAATTTTCATGTGTTTGTGTGTGTAACAATTTCAATTTATTCGCATTCTAAAAATAATTATTTTCTAATCACTTGAGCTCCAGCTGCACTTTAACTTCTGAATTGCGCGGGTTCTTATTTTCCCACAATGACTCATGTAGCATAGTCTCTTTACTATAGGTATAGGTTACTTCTCTGGCTACACGAGATGCCGTTTTGAATATAAAGGACTTAAAAAGATCAATCACCCTGTGCATACGTTATTGTGCAAGAGCGAATAAAAGAGAATGTCAACATTCTCCGGTGAATGACGACATTCTTATTTGATGAATACTGACATTCATCGGAAAAATTTGACATTTGCTAGATATCGATCTTTCACTGTAATATATGTATATTGATATTGTAATAATTATATTTACAGAGAATAATTATTTTGAGATATTATTAATTACTAATTTGATAATATTAGTATAATTATCAAATTAGTATTAATATTCAATACAAATGAATGGGTTTTTTCCCTAAGTATTTTATTTAAACTCATTTTATCATATTATAATAGCATTTTTAAATTTAAAATCTTTACTTGTTTTTTTTATCTTAAAAATTTCCCTTTCTTATTGAAACTTCTTTAGGATTAATGTCTTTCAAAATGACGGGAAAAAATGTCTTTTAAGGGAAAATCACATTAAAATTAAAGCGTTTTATTTAGAGAAGAAAAACACCAGATTCTGTTACATGCTAAAATCACATTTAACATTTAATATGAGGTTTTGCAATATTATGCTTACCCCATTAATTTTCTTCTACATAAACTTTTAAAAACATGTTTTGTTTGTCCTATATTTACATTTGATATCTGTAGATCCCATTTAGAATTAAACTTTTCCTTTGAAACTCACGTTTTTGATGAAGTTTAAACTAATGCACAGATCTTACCCCTCTAAAGAACTCAAAAGCGGTTTAAACTCATCCAGACTAAATTTGATTCAATTATGCATACAATTTAAAATTTTTGATTTCCGAAAATAATGAAATCATTTATTCATCTGTTATGTATACGACATATTCGAATGCAACTAGCTATTGTATAAAAATAATTTCTCAGATCATAACGATATCAATCTTTATTAATAATAAAGGTGTGTATCTGAATGTATTTACGATCTACAGGCCAGATCATTTTACTTACAGCTAGCAAATTCGGCACACATATACTTTGAAGAGTGGTGGTGGAAGGAAATTATGCACTTTTGTATGATTTTTTTGAAATTTTAATTAATTTAAAATTAACCTGAATTCGGTTTTTACCACGTAATTTCCTTGGATAAAAATGAATTTTGCATCTTTTAAAATTAAAAAAAGATGTCTTTTTCATGTCAGTTTAATATTAAGTGATTTTTTTAAAAATTTTGACAGTTTATAAAGTTTTTTTTTTTTTTTTGCTTAACTTCCAGCAATAGATTACACTGCTGCACTGAAATTCAAACTGTTTCCATTTCTTCATAATGTGTTTGTTTAATCGCATGATTTTGAAAACTAAAAAATTCAATATAGTTTGCAAGACGAATAAAAAAAAGGAAGTTGTGGTTTAACTTCATAATGTTGCATAATTTAGACGAGTTTCCACATTTTTAATAGAAATATGATGTCATGAGACTGGTTTCCATTAGAAAACATATAAACGATGAATAGAACAGTAAAACAATTAAAATAACTCAGATTTCATGTCTGACAATTTAATGGAATCATGGATCGGAAATTATATCTAATCCATTTAACTGAAATGAAATATAAACAATATTTCCGATGAACCAGCTGGTCGTCAGAGACGACTAACTCATTTTATAGTGAAGAAACAACTTTCTCTCCCTTTATATGAAGCAGAACATCAATGTGTGCGTGTGGACATGTTGAAAGCCTTTCTAAAAACTAAATATTAATTAAAATAACAGGTAATTGAAAGTTAAGCAAATTTTTGTCACTTTTCCGCTAAATTTTTTGAAAATATTATCCCACCAAAATACATTTTACGTTGCATTAAAATTTTAAAAATTTTCTTTTAAAATACTAATTTAACTATCGTATAGCTTTTCCTTAATTTTTCATTTTTTTAATAATTTATAATAATAATTTGTAAAGAGAATAAATTTAATTTTATAGTTGTAAAGACGCAATTCCGAGATTTTATTTACCAATTTATCTATGTAGCAGAAGAAATGTTATGTTTAATAATAAACACTGCCCCCCCTAGACAATTATATTATATTTGCGTATTTAAATTTTTTTTTGCATTAATTTACTTTTTCCTTTTTTTTTTCTCTAAAATTTTATATTATAAAAATGTTTCGACCATGTGAGCATTGGTGTTTCTAAAGATTATAAAAAAATATCAAAATTAAAAGAATTAAATTTGATTTCTTTGAGGATTTAATTATATTCCCAACAAAGTGAACTTGCTTATGACCCTAATCAGTACATTTAAAAAAAGTAGATTTTTCGCTTGCCCACAGTTTTATAATAAACACTGCCCCCCCCCCTAGACAATTATATTATATTTGCGTATTTAAATTTTTTAAGCTTGCACTTTTAATTTTACCTTTCAGTGCAAGCTTAAGAGATGAAATGATTTTTATTTCATTTAATAAGTTTTGAACAGTAATATATTTGCCCGCACCATCTGCAGACTGATATTTTTATGATGTGACAGAGGGGATTTTCTTTTTGTTTTGCTTTCTAATAAACATTTTTAATTTTATTACAATCTTGTAATTATTATAATTCAATTTCTTTTCTTGTACATATTTTTGATGAGAAAGATGAAATAAATATGTAGATCTTCAAGATTTATTATTTTCTAAATTTTAAGTGTCAGTTCTTTATTAAAGATATTCTGTTTAAACTTATTAACACGTTACCGTACCGCCGCCAATTCTTTTCAAGTTAAACTTTCTGAACGGATCATACAATTTAACTGGATTAAAATATAACAATCATTCCGATATTCCGACCCACAAAAAGAGGAAATTTGTTTCAACATAATTTCAGTTTCCAAAATATTAATATTCTTCGGTCTTATCAAAGAACAAAAGTGAAATTTTAAATTGAATGTTGCCTTAATAGTTTAAAAGTCATGAAAATAATACTCCGGACAAACAAGCTATACACCAATTACTAGTAATCAAATGAAGTAAATTAACAAACAAACTAAAAAAATACAGAGTTCATTTTATAGTAAAATTATGATGATAAACCATTAATTATCTTTTTTCTGCCTCTAAATTCTAATGTGTCCGATTGACTTCATTCTATCTAAATAGTGAAAAATAATTGATTAATAAGGAATAGTGAAGTTTATGCATGATATTTAAAATCGAACTTATGAAATATTTATATTTTTCAACCGTTATAAATGTTGATAAACATACTTCCACCTGATGTATATATTTCATCCTCGAATGCAACAAATTTTTGAATAAAAATTCGTCTTTAAATCATAATAATTTCTGCACACAGAGCACCGTGAAGAAAATTCGTAATGAAACGAAATAAAACATGGATTTCTCAATTCATACTTATTAACACATACATACATATTAACACAACAATTTTTAAACTCGTTATTCATATTTTTTCTGATCATAAACAAATATAACTTCTATAGTTTTTTAAACAAGAAGATGAAAAATATTAACTGTCAAATAAATCAAAATTAATCCATGGCACTTAAAATCAGATTAATGAAATATTTATATTCTTCAGCTGCTATAAATGCTGAAAGTCCTTCTTTTTAAAAGCTCCACAGGATACTAAATAATGCAATAAATATTTTATGCATAGTCGTGATGAAAGTATAGCAAATATTTGAACATCTGATTGAGACATATATCTACTGTTTTTAACTATTTTTATCAGCGATTAGATTTCCTATCGATTCCAAATTATTATAGCAATATTTATTTCAGCATAAGACTGGATAGCTTTACAAAACTTTCTTTAATCGCCCAAGAGCGTTTATAAGATCTGATCAATTTCAGTACGTGTATGTTTACAAACAATTTGATTTGCCTACTAGATAGATATTAAAAACAAAATTACGCAAACGATTATTTTACAGCCAACATACGAACCTTCTAACATGAGATGGTTAGAAAAGACACTTGAGCAGGCAAAATTTCGGAACTCCGGTCACGACGAAGTCATAAAAGACGATCGAATGGAAGATAGGTCCTTTATCGATAAAAGACTTGCGAGGGATAGAAACAAAACGTCAGGAGCGAAAAGCGCGCATTTCGTCGTGAATCACGTCAGCTGTACAGAGCAGGTGGTTGGACATCAGCAAGCAGGTGCCGCTGTAGGGAATGCGGCGTAGCCAACAAATACAACATGCACAAAAGTGGCTTCTCAAAGAGCTTGTGTTGAAAATAGCATCCCGCATGTATTTAAAAAAGAAAAACTTAACAAAACGGAAGCGTTATTTATTTTAAAAAAATCGAGATTGAATCAGAAACAAATAATCAAATAAAGTGGAACATAAAATCAAATTTATCATATCATTTTAAAGATCTTCCTATAATTAGCTTAAAATACAATAAAGAAAGCAATTTAAACTAAAGCCTGAAATTTTAAATAATCATGTAGAAAATGTAAATCCTTGAAATTAATATTTTCCTTTTTAAATATAGCTTAGGAAACATGACTAAATCTTCTGAATTAGCCAGGATGACTCTAGATTTTGATTAATCGTTAAAAACTGTCACAAATTTTTAATTTAAGTGCCCCAGAAGACGGTCTTGATTTTCACAAAAAAGTAAACAGCTCATATTAAAATTTTAACTACATTTAAACTATTTCTCCTCTCAACTTTCCTTCCTTGACAGAAAGATTTCTCCATTTCAGCTTTTACAGTTTATAGAACAAGATCACTAATATATGACCAATGTCAGTGACTCAGAGAGGAAAAATGCAACAGTAATCTAGTTTCCTTGTTTATTTAAAATAATTATCTATTCCAATATTTCTAAATTTTTATTTTATTTAATTTATTTATTGAACATATTTTCCTTTTTTTCATTTCATCTAATAACTCCTGTACTTATTGCTAATCTGCGCTCCAAATTCCAGAACATCATAGATTGA
Source organism: Argiope bruennichi (assembly GCF_947563725.1). Lineage (NCBI taxonomy): Eukaryota > Metazoa > Arthropoda > Arachnida > Araneae > Araneidae > Argiope > Argiope bruennichi. Next base: position 105,836,696 of record NC_079152.1, read on the forward strand.
AATTAAAAAAAGAAATCTGGCCACTTAAGTTTCAGATATTAAGTTTTTTACTAGACTCTTTCTAAAAGTATCTTCAGATTCAAATAGATAAATCGTTCGATTTTACTCGGAATTAGCTCTCTCCACCTCTGTTTCAGTCAAAGGTTGTTTTATAATTTAGAAATAAATAGATTTTAATTTTAAAGACAAACAAGAATTAAATGGAATAAAGACGAAGGAAATGAAGAATCCAGCCTGAAGACTTCATCAAGGGTTTGAATACCAGCCTGAAGAGGACCCTTGATAAAGTCTTCAGGCTGGATTTTAGATTTCCTTCGTCTTTATTCCATTCAATGCATTTAATGCTTTATTGTCTTTAAACAATATCTATTCATTTCTAATTTGGATACGTTCATTTGTGTTGCAGATGAAGCAGCATTTTCACACTCTAAATACCGTGTATCTTTCTTTTAATAGTTTTGACTCGGGGAATATTTACTTTTAAGTTAGTTCTATAAAAATTCCTTTTGATTTTGGTTGGTTGTTGTTTTATAAATGTTTACATAAAAAATTTAAAATGCCGGGTTTTTCCTTTCTTTGTTTAAAAGCTAGAAAATTAATTAAAAGTGCAAACAATTATAAAAAGGGAAAACTTTTATGTACCCCCTAAAAATGCATTTGTAGAAGAATATATATGTCAGGTTCAGATTATTCATTTTTTTTTTCTTCAAAACTCACTCTTTAAACAAATTTATAATATCAAAATCCATAAGCGAAATTATTAAATTTTATAGCAGAGAGGGTTCTATATAACATATCATTTAACATTACTTACAAATAAGTCCCATTTTGAGAGTTAATACTGGAGCAGCGGTGGCCTGCTGACCGGAGGCTTCAAGTTCGAAAGCTGATTCCGTCAAGGGTCTTATATATATATATGTGCTTGATAAATCTAATTTTGAGTGTCAAATATCTTTCAAACAGTATGTCTCCTACTCTAAGTTTGGAGAGAAGGTGCCGGATTTTTTTCGTCACTGAAATCATCATAAAGTCAACAAACAGCCCTTATGTGCATTAAAACAGGATTTTCATACAGCAAAACCAAATCAAAAGTTTACCCATCCAATATAAAAATATTGAAAATGGTGGAAAAAAGCATCATATTGAGATACTGTTATTTGCAGTTTTGTTGTTTGTATAATAACTCTGCGTCATAAAATAGTTTTAAAAAACCATCAAGTTCCTGCTTTAATTAAATTCTTGTTTTACTTTAGCGACCGACTGAACAGGAATCCTCTAGTTATTCATTTTTGCACTTAAGATATCTATCGAATTGGGTCGACTTATGTTCGCACTAATATCATATTTGTATTTTTAACAAAGCTGTCGTGAAATTGTTATATTTAAGAAGATAGAATTATTTTTTATATTACAAGCGTGATATTTAATTTTTAAATTTTAAATTTAAGAAAATTATATTGGAAAGACATTAGTTATTTTTCATTATGATTTAATTTCAGATATATCAATGCGTTATAGCAATTTCAACGTTTACTAGGCATTAACCTATTTAATTTCTTTCGTAACTTTTAAAATTTTCATCAGCAATCAAACAAAATTCTCATTTTGTGCATAAAAGCTAAGCAAAACTTTTCATGAGACAACACTAAGAAAATGAAAAATTTAGATTCTAACACAGGTCATTCACTCAAAATATTCACTAATATTGTGCATGCGTAAATCGTTTCAACCTCGAACCGCATGCGTAGATACGCATTCTCAAAATTTAAGATGAACAAAATTAGCTGCAATAATAATTTTATGCTCATGTGATGTTCTGTTGCTTAGTGCTTATTTTATACTCTTACATTTTTGTAATTTTTTTAATCTAACGCATAAATATGTTGTAAATTTATTAACCTATTGAGAATAAGTAACAAAAAAAATAGTTGAGATAATAAAATATTATTTTGATTAAAATTCTCTTGACAAATCCTAAAACTATATCAGAGTACGAGCGTAGTTCTTCAAGTTAAAAAGAGAAAAAAAAGTGAGAACTATTATATACAGAAGTGTAAAGTAAAAATATTTCCAATAACATCAATAAAAAAAACATTTTTTTTTTTTTTTTTTTGCAGCTGTCCATAAAGAAAAAAATTATTTAATTTTTTACATCTAAAACTAGAAAAAAAAAGATACTTATTCCTTTATAAAATAAGCATCTTTTATAAAAAAAATATTATTTATGCGATATTGTCTTCATAATATCGCATAAATAATATTTTTTATTTCAATTTTATCATAACATTTTCCAATCAACATAAATACGAAAATATTTTTCCATGCGGATATATTTTATAAGTACATCACCATCACGATTGTAACGCATGAGAACTCACTGTTTATATTGCTTAAAGAAAACAAGTTTATCCATCATAATTCCTTTTTCGGAATACTAGATACTTGCAATAAAATATTTATTGCTTAAACCAAATGATCATTGTTATCAAAATTTCGCGATTCTTTACATTCGCCAGCCTATTGTTTTTGTTGTTGTTTGTTAGCCGTAAACCTAACAAGTTCTATGACCTTGCTTTTTACTCATTAATGCCAAACGTACCTGAGCTTACAAGTAATAATCCATACCTTTATATTTTGAAACGTGTTCCATATTAAATTCCAGTGTGTAATCAGTTAGTTATATTAGTATTGAATTAAGTATTCTAGAATTTTATACTGAATTTAAGCAATGGGGAAAATAATTGATTTAATGCTCCTTTTCCCAATTTACACACAAATACATAAACTCGATTGTTAATGTGTTAATGATCCATATGCATCAGCGGCCTCTTAATGTTTTGCACATGTGACCCCTATTTTGTCACTGATTATAAAATTTTAATTAGACAATAAAATTAGAGAGTCACTTCGTGATAGGTAGAAAATAATTAAAGAAAATACTCGGCAAAATTTTAATGAAATGTTTTCCGCACTTTAATCGACTTATTTTTAATCGAAAAGATCAACGAAATCTCTAACACTGGGTGGAGTTAAAATGTATCCTTTGGTTTGCATAGTTATCAGATGCGCAAATCCCTATTTCAGTTTTGGTGTGGAGCAATTCATAAAGTTTTTTTAATGTTTAAATTAATTGATTTATTACTGTGCAAATAAGCCTAAGCGTGATTATAAATTAGCTATATGATCTGTTTCTGCTTAAAAAGTTAATTATGGCATAATCACATTTTTTTATACTGAATTATGGGAGAGATAAAGAGCTGAGGACTGCAGTTTTTATAATTTTATATTTATATTGTTCTTTGGAATTTATTGCTAATAGTTTTTCAGAATTTTTTTTATTTTGTATTTAGCATTATTTTTTTTTCTGTTAGTAGATCATTATTTGTTTCGATTCGATTTTTGTGGTCAATTTTGATTTCAGTATCCGTGAACATTATAAATAAAGAAAAGTCCACCGCAAGGAAGCAAAACTTTTGATGTTAATATATATTTACAGTCAAAGTGACAATTAATAATTTTTTAAAATTTTTTAAGCACTTTGAATTTGTTTGTGATATTTTCTACTACAATTTTCGTTAGTTTGTGACAATCATATCTGAAATATTGCTAACAGGACAATAGCCCATTTGGATGCACACATTTTAACATTTTTAAAAGAGTTAATTTGCTAGTTTAAGACGTGATTCTTTGCATGTAACTTAAAGTAGTATATCCACAACTAAACAAATATATACAAAAGATGTAATGGATATATTTATATTTGCATATAAATGTAACTCGACCCTATAATGATTATGTAGAGTTAACGTTTTGTAATTTAAATTAAAACTATACCTTAAGTTATTAACATCAGAATTACGGCGGTAGTCAAAATATCTGATCAATCTCTGGTAGAATCCATCTCTACGTTGATCCCTGGTAGTTCTAATGTTAAACTATGTGAATATTTCATTTAAAAATTTAAAATGAAGCTGTGGTAAAATGAATGCATATTTTTTCAAAATCATTTTTTTCAGAATGCTGATATACTCAAAAATTCAGAATCTAATAGGATAATTTTCGGATGTAATTGAAAAAGAAAAAGAATAGAATGAAATAGCTATATATGAAAACAGCTATGAAATTTTTCGAACTTACTACTAATTCAAGAATCACTATCTTTTAATTTAGAAACACCACCATTTTTATCGGCAGAATCGCATTTCGGCTGTACCTAAGTGCCCATGTTTTGGGGTAGTGTTTTTACTGTTGGAATGAGCACTAATAATCCAGAAATATTCTATTTATTAAAAAAAATTCTAGCCGACTTTGGCTACCAGTTAATTCGTGGGAAATGCTGGTTGAGTTTAATTTAAATTAAATCTCTTAAGTATAATTAATTGGATGTTTCCTGAAAATAATATTTTTAAGCATCAAATTGGAAAACGCGTTTATTACTATGTTATTAGCCTTACACTTGTCTGCTTATTTATTTCTGGACTTCCTTGAAGGAATCAAGTCCCATGATAACATAGAGCCATTCAAAACCTAACTGTCCGGTTAATCAACCTTACAAAAGCATGTTGTTTTTCACTGTGCTCTAATTTTATTTATTTTTTCTTACTATTAAACGACAAGATTATCAGACGTTTTTTTCTCTTTTAGGGTTCAACAATGAAAGAAAATCACACGGTTAGGGGAGTGGCAAAATTCTACGTACCTAAAGGAGTTTTGTAATAGAAAATTTAACAGCGATTTTTCACTGAAGAATTTTCAATATTCGTTAGTGCAACCATTAAGTGCGAAATGAGAGCAATTCTTTTTTGCCCAACCATTTAATTTTTTTCAAATTAATCATTTTTTAAAAGGTATCTTTGCGCGGTATTACCCTTTACAAAGAGTAAATCCACACTCTAAGTGGGGAATTCCGCTTATGGGGCTTTGAGTTGAAATATTGTGAATTAGGGAAAAAAAAGCAATATTTTTCATGAACTCTATAAACATAAAACAATATATGAATCCAATTTAATCTAAAATTCGTGTATTTTATTGATGTAAAGAACATATTATTAAAATAACGAACATCAACAATATCATTATTAGGAATTAAAAATAACAAATTTTTCTCATCTTTGAGTTCTATCAAAGCAAATACAGAGATTAAACGCATTATCAGTTTTCAAGGCTTGATTCATGCAGCATTGAAAGCACAATCTTTTGTAAAGTTAGTTACAGTTTTTCAAAATTCAAGGCGCAGAACTGTTTTATCTTTACTTACCCCGGTATTTTCATAGGACTCTGCATCGTTGTTATTCGATTTCTAAACTGTAAATTCGTTTTTTCGATTAATTTGTACTTTTCAAAAATTTCTTGTATATTTTTAAAGTAGTTTTCTATTTCCTTCTATAATCAGCGACATGTTTCCAATTGGAACTTTTTTTTATTGATATAAATCTTATAGATAACCCTTTTTAAACATGTCGCATATAATTTCGGGGCTTCTATAATAGTTAAAAAATACCTATTATATTGAGATGTTTTTAAGCATGATTGAGCATATAAAACTTTAACAAACACACACACACACACTCACCCATTTAACCTTAATCATTTGTAGGAATGATACAGGCAATATCTATACTCCAAAATACATTGACCTTTCAATGAAGTATGCAGAAGCAATATTTTATCATACAAGAGTTTTATTAAAATCCAAAAACTTTTATTTATATAAAATAACTACTTGGTTCTAAATTTTCAAAATATTTTTTACTGAAAACACTGATGATAAAATATCTCTATTTTCAGCAGAATGAATGATATTTATTGAAAAATAGAAAACTGAAAATCTTACAAAGATTATAAATTTGTCTAACAGATAAAAAGAAATCTTGCAAAACATTAAAATAAACTTATCCTTGAATATAACTTATAGAATAATTAAGTTTTTTCTACATTTTTATCTAATTCCACAAAAACATAAATAGAAAATATTATGACGTCTCAAATGGCAAAAAGACGAGAAAGAACATGGAGAAATGTTTTCCCAGTAAACAAAAACACACTTAGAATGAATAAGAGGCTAAAGAAAAAGCAATGGTATGCAATTTGCAATAGTATTAGTCATCTACAGAAGATCGAAATGGTTTTATTTTCGTAGGAAAGTCTCATCTTTAAGGATATTTGAAATAATGTCACTGCTAAACCTAGGAGCATCGTATATTCATTATTTTATAATATGCATTCTACTTTTGTAGCAAATAATTCGAATTTACAATGCTCTATCGATTAAATGATTAAAGTTTTACATCAATTAAACTCGTTGTCTTAAATGCAAATAATCAAAGAATTTTTCTAAATATAATTTTTTGATGCATTTAATTCTGAAAGCTGTATAAATGTCAAAATACTGCAAACAGTTTCTCTTTTATAAAGTAAATATTGAGGTTTACTCTTCTGAATGTATTGTTCCATTAAAAAATGTAGCTCAAAGGAAGACAATAAGTTTTTTATATTCTTGCCAGGCATTAAGCTAGACGCTTACCGGGAAGGCAATCTAATAATGATACTGTTTGTTTATGGTTTGATGGTTTAAGTACCTATTTGTTTTCTGTCATTCATTCTGTTATTCATAGCAACGGTCATATTTGGCTAAATTGCGCCAAGCATAGACGCAAAAGCAGGTATGACTAAGCAAGTAATGACACTATAAAGAAGAAATAAATAAAATATTAATAGTATTCTTCATTGGAGGAATATCGAAGAGAATAGGAAACAGTACAAAATGTTATTGTTGAAATACCGAAGAGAATAGGAAGCGAGATTAAGAAAGTAGTAAGGGGTCCAACTTACAAGTTCTCATTTTTCTTTGTTAAAATTTCTGAAAAATTTCATTTGTTCATCAAGTAAATCATATTAGATTATATACATACAGTATTGATATATAAGTGTAGTTAAAAATATCTTGTAAAACAAAAGAAAGCAGAAATTCCATTTAAAAAGCCCATTCTGCATCTATGGAATATCTAAAATACGTACATCTCTTCCTAATAAAGCAAATCAAAGAATGAAATAATTTTGATGTGTAGTTTTAATATTTCGATAGCAATATGATAAATGTCAATTTGATGATGATTCTTCTAATTATTAATAGATCGGCGTTTGTGACCAAAAACAGGGATATTTTATCTACAACTGCTACATATTTTTTTATATTTTTTCAACACATTTTTTTTATTTATTTTATTTCAACTCATTGAAAATATTTACAAATTATCTTAATTCGCATGATGTATGTATCTAAAATCTTTATACTTAGTTGTGAGAACAGCAAAAACAAATGGATGTGCCTTTGGGCTGCTTCAGGAATTTTCTTGTACGATATTGGCAGTAATTGTAGTTACTTTGTTATTTATAAAATGCTACAGTATATGCATTTTAACTGCAGTATTTCACATCTATGTAAGATTCCTATTTGAGTTGAGTCGCGATATTGTAAATATTTTATATTTATTGTTATTCTTTCATTCATTAAATTTATTTATTGTATGAAGATCTTATCTTTCATACATTAATTTCGCATACATTAATTTTATTGTACGCTTTTATGCCACCAAATATATTGTATGATAACGAACTTGTACAAACACTTCGAATCACAACAAGGATTTTAATTTAACCAAACTCTTAAAAACTTTAAATTTATAAGTAAACTAATCCAGGATATGGATGCCAACTTGTCATTTCAAATGTTTTTAATGTCTGTACCAAGCAATCTGATGCAAGTAATTCAATTCGACCAATAGAAACTTGTTTCAGAACTCAATATGTGTCTGCATGTCTTCTGTTTAGAGCACAAGTTACTCTGCATTCATTGTTATGGCTGTTGCAGGAACTCTGGTGCAAAGTCTAATGAAAGTGCTTTGGATAGCACAAAGAATTGGCATTACCGAGAGCCTTTTATTTTCCCAGAAAGTATATTGTTCAATGATAGCAACCATATTTCTTTAATTGTCTGGAAAATCATTTCACTACAAAGGAGCTTCATAATTTGCACTCGAGGAACAGTGTTCCCATATTGCAAACTTTTTAATGGTATGTGAAATAAAAAAAAACACCCAATATGTCTTTAATCAATGTATATTCTTTATTCTGAATGAACAATCACTCAGTCATTTTTTACTGCAGCATCATATGTTTACTTAATTAAAAAAAAATCAACCGTGTTGTAATATGCTACAATAACGCAGTATGCAATGAATAATTATAAAAATGAATTGAAGTGAATTCATAAAAATGAAAGATGCTTGTTAAATTGAATAAACATTTACAATATCTTAAATCATTCCCTTCCAAAACATTAATTAAGATAAATATATAGAATAGTAAATCAAAAGGTCTTCAAAATAAGAATAATCACTTTATATCGTTATGAATTATTGCATGAAAATATATTTCTCCTAATACAGAATTTAAGAAAAGAGCACGTCTCATTTTTTTGTTCTTGTTGAACTTGAATGTGGTATTTAGTGATAAAAGCTGTTATCCCCTGATTGCTGAGAGGTTACAGTTGGTAGATATCAAAATATTTGAGGGTTTGAATAATGATGTTTAAATGCCGCTTGCTTACGTGAGCTTGAGGCAAAAGAAAGACAAACGAGATGTTCGGTTCTTCAATTTTAAATTTTTTTCCAAAACGGAATTCTGTAGGATGTATTCTTTGAGCGTTTTAATAGAATGTGGTAAATGTCATCTTTGCCATTGATGCACAAGAGGTTGTCACAAAAATTGAATCAGTATTAGAGATCTGGAGTTATGATCGTTTTACAAATAGCACGTGCAATTAGTCTGTCTTGAAGTCTTTTTCTAGTCTATTTAGTGATTAGAGGTGAGGTTTGGAACTTTCCCAATTAAATCTCGATATTTTCTCCAATGGCAATTATCTGAGATCAGTTGGATTGATTTCTTTCTCGGATTGGAGATCATATCCTCGGGAGAAATCCAGTCTATGAAAGGCGGTGATTCTGTAGCTGCCTTTGCAAGAGCGTCCGCTTCTACTTTTCATAAGATACTTGAATGGCCAGGTACTCATAAAAAGGATTTTTATTTTTTATTTTTATGGGTGTTTTTTTGTTGTTTTTTTTGTAGTTGTTGGACATTTTTGATAAAACACCTTTACTTGGTCTTTCTGTTTCGTCTTACATTAATGCATGCCATCATATTTCTAATAATTTTCTGATGATATCGATTCAGAGGACGAAAATAACTTCAATTATGATCAATTATTGTAAGCTAAATGCAAAATATTTGTATCTTCATTTTTGATTCTAAAAATTTCTGTTGTTCTTATTTATATTGTCAAATCTATAGTTATTCAGATATTCCGTTCAGTTGTAAATTAAACCAGTAACTCGTCATTTTAGAAAATCGCAAATTTGCAAGATTTAACGTATTTGATTTATGCGAATGGCACTTCTTCCTTTCTTTCTTTTCCAATCCCTGCTTTGGCAGTAGATCATTATCAAATCTATCGACTTGATTAAAAGTTTGTTTTTAATTTAATCTTAAATTACTAATAATAACGATTTTAATTTAGTTTGCTGACAATAAGATCCCGTCTTGACACGATCTCATGGTTTAAACTGCTTTTGAACGCTGTTATATATAAATTCTAATTTGGAGATGAAACTACATTTTCATCCTTTCTTCAAAGGGCATTTTTTTAGCTTCATTCTTTTGTAAATTATTGATTTTCAAATTTGTACAAGATATTTGAAATCTCTTGTATATTTGTAAACTTTAGTTTTAATTATTTTTAATAAACTGAATAATATTTTAACTAATTTTATTTATATTAAAGAGCGCAAGCGACGGTAAGTGAAAATTTTCGGAAATATTCAAAAATGTTTTTAATAACAAAAAGAGCGAATACACCTGGAAGATAAGGCGAAAAAACTTATCACGATATTCTTTTTCGGGCTAAAATAAGACTTTGCCATCATCCTGAATAAATAAATGCCATTCAATCAAATTCCACTGACCGAATTTTGAATCTCGTGGATCTGATAATCAGTGGGTAGCTAAGTAAATTCTCTCAACCAAGGCTCTAATACAATGGCAAATAATCTCGAACGAAAGAATAATCTCAAGGACAATATATTCACGATTTTTATCATAAATACGGTTATTATTTTATGCATAAATACATGTGATCATCCACTTTATAGTGTCTGGAATGATTACATAAGTATATAACTAATCCAAATGTCGATAATTTTACTGTCTTGAATTGATTTAAATCAAAATACGAATGTTATCTGTGTTTTTTTTTACATTCTAATATAAGAAGTATAAAGAGAGTATTGTAATCATCAAAAACTTTAAGATCTTGACAAATCTCCAGGTTTTAGAACTACCTGAATTCTCAAAAAGACATTTTTTTGGCTTTATGTGACAAAGAAAACTCACAAACTTTAAGATTGACAGAAGAAATTCGGTATAAGATCTTTACTCCAAAATTGCAGATTTCTATCAAATTTTGAACAAAATATGTTCAGAGAAAGCGTGTCTCTCCGGCTGATTGAATATAAATTAATAAAATAATTACAAAATGAAGAGAGCTCGGCGAACAAATTTTGGCTCACTGATTTAAGCTATAGTGTAGACACCTACCAAACTTTGAGCCAAATTCAATAAGGAATTGACCATATTTTGGTCTGTACTTTCAGAAATATGAAAACGCGATAGCTCAATAAAGCATTGACTTAAATATATATTAAATTTGGTATATGATTTGTAACTTAAAATATAGTTCTGTGTCATATTTTCGTCTCGATCGTTTCGTAAAATCATGTCTAAAATATGGTCTCTTTGATTTTCGCATATTATTAACTACATATCAGGGATTAAAAGCCAAAACATTTGCCAATGATCACACGATAGATTCAGTAAAGAAGCGAAATTCACACAAAAGGTTAATATTACGTAACCAATGTACGTCAGTACTATGCAAGACGTTCTGTGGGATGAAATCTTCATTAGAGAGTGTTATAGAGCACCACGATTTGATTCCATGAAAATAAAACACTTTCAATATTACGACGTTGTATTTTTCTATAAATGCCTGGTTCAAATATAGAATGGTATCTATAACTAAACAATCTTATTTTAAAGTTGTCTACAAACGAAACTTTTTTTCAGAAAGTTATGAAATTGTTATGTATAACATAATGAAAGGATAAAAACTGAGTAAATTAAAAAAAAATTGCTGAATATTTCATCACCGGAGGGCTTTTTAAAATTACATACACATTTAAGAATGGTTCTATATTTAAATTTCACCATTATTTTTTTATCCATAGATCACTTTAACACAATAACTCACGCTTATTAAATTACAAATCTTTGAAGTGAGTTACAAACTTTAATTAAAACTCTTCAGATTCTCTTGGTTGCATCCTCGACAGCAACTGCCACTGAACATACTGGTGTTCTCTACTCTCAACAGATACATACAAAAAAAAAGTCACCTAGTTAAAAAGTTAAGACGAAAAAAAAAATATTCAAGCAGCGAAAGTCTTTCGATGCAAGCATTCAAGTTTCCTTCTGATATTTATCTTCAAATGCACGAATAACTGCGGAACACAAGTTTTCTTAACGATATATCATTCGATATTAGCACTCGATCGAAAACTTGTTCAATAACTAATTTTCAAATAAAAGATTCTAACGAAAGAAGAAGTAGAAATTAATATACAAATTTTGTTGACGTCATGCAGTCATTATAAAAGTCAGACACTTTCACGGTGAGTTTGTTTTCAATACGCTGCCATTGCTAATCAACGTGATAGTAAACTTACCAGATCGAGGTTTGTTAGTTAAATTGTTTTACCAAAACGACAAATTGTTTTACCAAGTTACAAAATTTCACAGCAGTTGCTCAGCAAAAATATTAGACTCTGAAGGGGATGTGAAGAGGTTCATTGAACTTTAAAATGCTTCAATAATTGTAGCCAAGTCTGACGAAAGAAGTTTGTTTAAATGTTCGTTCTTAAAGAAGAAGATCTGTTTCCGCAGAAAACATAAAGTTCGCTTCATATGGAAGAGAACAAAGCTTCCAACTTACTTTCCAGTATTAGTGTCCATCGAGTGACAGGAAAATTAGGTATGTCCCGTTCAATTGTCCAGAAAATCATGCGAAGTGCCGTATTATCCTTGCACGTTCCAACTTTTGAAATTTCTTCCATGTGATTTCGATATTCAACACTTATTTTTGCCAACTTATACGATTTGAGGTAAATTCAATTAGGCATTGGAATATCTTTTAGGCGAATGAAGTATACTTTCATTTGGACGGTTCGTTGAATTCTCTCAACTGCCCAATTTCTGAATCAGAAAATTCACGTACAATTTTATTGGTTCCATTGCAGTCACCAAAAGTAACCGTGTGGTCTGGGTTTACTGCATCATTTATGCTTAGTCCGTATTTTTTCAAAGAATTAAGTGCTGGGGATCTATTAATATGTTAGATCACCAATATACATCGTTGCTACTCATTTAAATTATCTGTAAGCATATCAGTGCCTTTCAAGCATAATTTTTATGCAAGATGAAGCTCTTCCACACATTAGCCTTTTCTCTACGAACATCTTCAAAGATCGTTTCATTGAGGGAAAGTGTCAATATCCGCCAAACTCGCTATATATAACATCACCAATAGCAATTTAATTATGCACATAATCCAGATCTGTAAAACATAGACTCATTTCATCATTATGCAATTATAAAATAATCAAAAGTCCAGAATTAGTCGGGATAGTCATATTTTTCATGATTTGGTCCGGACTGCCTTCTTTCTTCTCCTCTGTCCTCCTTCTCTTTCTCCACCTTGATGCTCATGATTAAAGATTTAAAAAAATAATTCTTAACTCTATAATTGCTTTCATTTGTCTATAAGTTTCTACAACACATTTCTGCCCAACTAATCAAAAAGTATCTGAATTTGTTTTTCCCTTTTTTTATATTTTAATACTAGCCGCCTTTGGCGACCAGCTGGTTCGCCAGTATTAATGATTGCTACAATTTTCAATTAAATATTTTATGTAACTTGGTCTCTTTATAGCTTTTTCTGCAAAATATTTTAAAGCTTCAGGTTTTGATAGTTATGTAATGCAGTCATACTATTATGTAGACCTTAAACAGTTATGTTCATCGTATTATTTATCTCTCTCTTTAATTTTCTCTCAGTGCCCATAAAATTTCAGTTTTAAATTAGAGTGGAAATCTTAAACTGCAATTAATATAAAAACATTTTTTTGCTAAAACTAACCATTACTTTTTTTTTAAATATGAAAATTGAAAGCAGAGTCGTTCGGCATTGAAATTGCATGAGCACTGCAGAATAATTTTCGTAATTCATATATCTTAAAGATTTATTCAACAAAAATTTTCTGATTCATCATAAAATACAGTTTTTAATTTTACTTTCAAAATATTTAAATGATGTAAATAAAAATATCTTATTTTCTTTCAGTCAATAAATGTACTTATGAAAAAATTATGAAACTTAAATTTTACAGTCTTTTTGTCCGAAGGAATTATATTCTACGAAATACTCTTGACATTTCAACTTTTAAATAAATAAATAAACGTTTCTATCTTTTGCTATCAAATATGACCGATTTATGAAGTTTTTATATATCAATATCAGAACAATCAGCATTTTCATAATCACAGGCCGACCACTGTCGAGAAACCCTGGCAGAAGATTGGCGTATCTTCTTTGGGTCGATGAAGTGGTCTGAAATCGCCAATTTTTATAGAAGAGTGATATTAAATTTTCATAAATTAGGCAGTTTTAGTGATTTATTTAATTGATTAGAATTCAACAATTTTTATTTAAAATATTAGTGTCTCAAGAATATTTTGTTAAATATGATTCAAATGGCAGATAACCCATATAAAAATTTAAAATTCGTAATTCATCGGAGCATTTATTGACTCACATTACATAAAATATAATTATTTAGTTCATTTAGACCATTTTTTAGCAGATGTATGCCCCAAATTAGCTGACAGGCGCTAATTACAGTGATTGTCCTATATATAGGAAAGCATGTTTGACTTAAATTAAACTGTTTTATTGAATTAATAATATATATATTGTAAAAGATCATAGAAAACTTTTTCTCCATTTACTTTTTATAAAATGTCAGATTTCAACATTGTTTCACTTCATACAGACACGTACTGAAAATTTCACTTTTACATATTTAATTTGAAATAATAGTTGATTTATTTTTTTTATTTGAACTTCTGTTAATATGATGGCAGCACGTTGATAAAAGCTAATTTTTTTCCCATTGGCGTGCTCATGCAGATCAAATCTATTCTTATTCTGTGCGAAATAATTAGCTAACTTAACAACATCGTATAGTGACCATATCAATATTAAAAATCTTTTATGGTTAAAATAAATAGATTAACTTGGCCATCGCATAGATTGACTTGGCTTCTCGGTGAACTTCGGGATGAGACCCCATCGCATGAAATCACAATGTATCTATACATTAAATTAGATTACATTAACATATTATATTAAATTAGATTGTTTGGTGCGATTGCCAAGTCAATATATTTATTTTAACCATAAAAGATTTTTAATATTGATATGGTTACTATACGATGTTGTTAAGTTAGCTAATTACGTAATAACTTAAGACAGAAGGACCCTTAAGTAGGGACTGAATAAATTGACCGACTTGGTATTACATGGATCTCACAACTTTTTACGATAGAAGAAATGAGCTGCAAGACTTGGTTTTTTTTACAAGTTATGTTTTTGATGGCATCTCATTTCTTTTTGTAGATAGTCCTTTTCTTATTTTTGTATGTAGTCTTCCTCTTTTTCTTTTCCGGTACTACTTCTTGAGATTCAGCTACAGTTTCTCTCAAAGCCCAGTCCCTGTCTCTATGGGTTTTTCTCGTAAGCTTTGATGTTACAATTTTTGATAAGTCTGGACGGTAAATGCTTCTTAGTCTGTTGTATTCACAAATTGAGGATTCCTGCGCTTTAATACTTCCAAAGTCGACATTTATTAGATAGATTAGATAGATGCCACGTAAGCTTGACCGGATGTGAATGCTGCAGAACCGATATCCATCAGTGCATTATTTAGACTTAGGCCCTGACTTTGGTGTATAGTTATAGCATAGGCTATACATATGGGAAACTGTTCGCGATGAACATAAATTCTATTAATAATTTCAAATTTAGTTTTGACCGGACTAAGCTCGTAAACATGTTCTTTATTAAATGTAATGTATATTTTCTTAATTATTTTTTGCATTTTCCGGATCAACCTTTACTCTTTGCACTATACCGATAGAACAATTAACTAAACCAAGACTCACGTCAATATTTCGCCTTAACATGACTTTTGCTCCTATTTTTATAATTATGTTCTCTTCCAGGCCTGCAGTCATAGAATCATCGTCTTCATACTTTTTATGCATTCATGAGCTCTTTTTGTTAGGCATCTGAAGAAATTTATGCTATCTACAGCTGTAAGTTTTATTTTGGGATGTGGAAGAGATTTAAGTATTGCAATATTTAATTGTTGACACAAGTTTTTTGTAGATAATAAGCAAACGGTATTATCAGGAAGTTTCGAGAGGTGTTCAATTATTTCAATTAATCTGTTTTCATTTGAATTGGATTTGAGAGTTATTAATCTAGTAGAGAGTAGGTAGCGGTCTTTTTGTGTATTCACACCTAATCTTATTCTATTTAGCATTTCAACAAAGTCAGAATCATTGAGCTGTCGCATGTTAATTGTAAGTTCATCGTATATGAACAGTTCAGTCCACAGAATCGGTACACTGAGGGAACCTAACAACTTGTTAGTTTCAGCAGTTGATAGTTTTTCAAAAGGTGATTTTTCTCTTACCGGCGGAAGCTGTAAGAGATCTCCGAAAACTACAAGATGTTTTTTTTCCAAACCACCCATTCTGATCGTCTCTTGTGTCGAATATTTCAGATAAGCTTAAATGAATATATGATATATGTTAAAGTAACATTGGATATCATCGACACTTCGTCTATGATAAACAACACTACTACTTTCAAATCTGATCTCAGAACTTGGAGCACTTCATCAGAAAGTGGTTTGTACTTCGGTGTTGCTTGTGTTCTAGAGGCAGCTGCAATAGTCTATGTATAGTCAATCTATTCTATGTATAGTCAGCTATTCCTGTTGGAGCACTAACTGCCACTTTTTTTGTTTAAATGCGTCTTAACCTAAATTTTCAGAGTTTTTATTAAAAAGCACTTTCCAGTGCCACCAGTTCCACTCACAAAACAGCGTAAAACGTCAGCATTATTATCAGTTGTGTCCATTTTATTTGTGATCATATATATGACTCTTTTTTGATCGACATTAAGTTTTGAGATCACACTTTGAAGATCAGTTTGCTCTTCTACCAGATTGATTCTCTGAAAGTCATCCATTGCGTTTGCAGCTTCCACAGCTTCAAATTGACTTATTTCAAATTAGATATTGTTACAAACCTGTAATTTTGAGATTTAATTAATTTTTTCCAGCGAGAATAGTGTCATCATACGAAAGACCGTTTTATAGTAATCTGTATTGGATGCTGCCGGATGCCGATCCAGTGATGCCAGAGCTTGGTGACAAACTTGGCGACCATTTGGCGACTTGGCGACGAATTTGCCGACAAAATGGATAATGCTCGAAACTTCGAGAAATTTATTGATACGTCCATTATTACATGGATATTTTAGTTTTTCCTTGATTTATACACTAAACACTAATTGTATTCTAAATTTGAAGCTTCTATGTCTGCTAGAAGTGCCTTAGAGTTTTGATGATCTGTCAGTCAGTCAGTCAGTGACAAAATTCACAAACTTTGACTAGTTATAATTCTTAAACTACTGGTTCAAATTTAATGAAATTTGAAATATACCATGTTTATATAATGCCTGCTTGGTTACTGAAAATTCATGCTTCTAGTATTATCCACAACGAAGTTATAGAGGTTCAAAAATGGCCTGAACTGCTTCGAGAAAAGGATAGTACGGCAGTGCCGCTTGTTTTTGCTCGACTTGGCGGGGGCACTGCCGTGCCCCCAGATTTTGAGCTTTTACTTGATGGACAAAACCAATTTTCTGCTGTAATATTTTCTGATGTTAGAGCGGAAAAACGCTGAAATTTCGTTTAATTGTTTAATTAATTAAAATTATAGTTAAAATTTCAAAAAAATCACTCCAAGGTGCTCATTCCTGGCCTCCAAGGTATATACATGCCAAATTTGGTAGCTGTAAGTCGAATGGTCTGGCCTGTACAGCGCCAACACACACACACACACACATTGAGCTTTATCATAAGTACTAGCCGCTTTTGCCTACCAGCCAGTTCGCCAGTATTAATGCTTGCTAAAATTTTCCATTAAATATTTTTTGTTACTTGGTCTCTTAATATTTTTTTTAGGCAAATATTTTTAAGCTTCAAATTTTGATAGTCATATAATTCACTTATAATGCTAAGTAAGCCTTAAACCGCTTTGTTCATTGCAGTACGTACCTATTTCTAATTTTCTGTCAGCGCCCGTAAAATTCAAGTTAAATTAAAGTGGAGATGATTAAACTGTAATTTTAAAATTTTTTACTAAAACTAAACATGTTTTTTTTTTTTTTAAATGTATGGGAACTGAAACCAGAGTCGTTTGGCATTAAAGTCTTATGTGCACTACAGAATAATTTTTATAATTTATAATATCTCAAAGAATTATTCAACAAAATTTTCATGGATTCATCGTAAAATTCAATTTTTAGTTTTTTTTTCAAAAGGATTTAAATTATGTCAATGATAATATTTTTTTCTCTCTATAAATATACTTTCAAAAATTATGAAGTTTAAATTTTAGGCAGAGCGTTGATCCTAAGGAATCACATTCTGCAAAATATTCTCGACACTCCAAATTTTAAATAAATAAACGCTTCTCTCTTTTGCGATCAAATCTGATCGATTTATTAAATTTTAAATGTTACAATTTTGGAAATATCGACATTCTCATAATCTAGTCCAATCACTCTTGAGAAACCTTGGAAGACGATTGGCTTCTTTGAGATAATCAATGAAATTGTCTAAAATCGATCGTTTTCATAGAATAGAGATGCTCACATTTTTATGAATCGGTCAACTTTGGTGATTGAATTAGTTGATTGGTGTTCAAATATTTTTTATTTAAAATATTAATGTATCAAAATTATTTTGTTAAGGATGAATCACAGGGCAGAGGATCTTTGTAAAAATTTAAAATTCATAATTCTTCAGAACATTTATTGACTAAAGTTGCATAAAATAATATTATTTACTTCATTAAACCATTTTGTTAACAGATGTATGTCTATTATTAAAGATTTACAAAATAGCTGTTGGATCTTGATTAGAGTGGATATTCTGTAAACACTAAATCACATTTGTCTTAGATACAATTGATTTATAGATTGGATAATACAGATATTGCAAATAATTGTAAAAAGTCATAGAAAAATATTTATTGCATTGTTTTTACAAAGTATCATATATCCCATTTATTTCATTCCAAACAGATACGTGCTAAAAATTAATTTTTTTCTAGATTTAATATCCAGTAACAGTTAACGTATTTTTTAATTTGAGCTTTTATCAATGTGATGGCAACACGTTGAATGAACGTGAACCCATGAACATGAAACGCGCTCGTGCAGGCTAAGTTTTATTTTTATTTTGCTCGAAATAAATTGATGAAAAATATGGTTAAAAT
Organism: Argiope bruennichi; assembly: GCF_947563725.1. Classification (NCBI taxonomy): domain Eukaryota; kingdom Metazoa; phylum Arthropoda; class Arachnida; order Araneae; family Araneidae; genus Argiope; species Argiope bruennichi. The sequence goes on from NC_079152.1 coordinate 105,855,500, forward strand.
ATTTATTTAAAAATTAATTAAAAATAATAGATAACATAGGTTAAAAAATTGGTATCATTAAAACGATAATTTTTTTAACTTTAATTTGATGTAAAAATCGTTTTTGTGCAATAAAATCTTTGGAAGTTATCGGAAGTGATTATAAGTATAGTTTTCTGCCAAATGTTTGTTTTAATCGGTTGAAAAAAAAAAACGCGTTTAAAACACAAATTCGATTTCCACATACTATTAACCGCATGCCAGAAATTAATCACCGGGAAATTCACTAAGGATTCCAGCGAGTTATCTCAATCTCAAAATAATATTAAGAAGAAACACACACAAAAATATTTTTAATAAATTGTAATTTTTATATTTCTTGAATTTAGGTTTCAGGATTTGATCTTTTCTGCTGTATATGTGTTCCAGATTAATATTAGATGTAAACCGTAAAAAATAGGGGGGGGGATAAATTCACAAATTTTATTTATTTTTATAAAAATATATTTCGGTATGGCATCTTTTTGGCAAAACATTTCCAAAAAGATGCCAAGGCTTAAACCAATCAGTGCACGTCGGTATCCTTTGCCATAGACTTAGTCTGTACAATTTGCGAACTCGCAGGATTCCATGATAGATTCAATAAAAATGCTAAATTCGCGCCAAAGGTTGATATTTCGTAACTATTGATTGTTGTTGTGTATGGTTTACTGGCGTAAGAGCCATATGTGGCTATACTGCGCCAATTCGTAACTATTGAATGCCAAGTAAGGCGTTTTCTGAGATAATAATTGTATTAGAGAGTAAGCGAGAAAGTTTTGAGGAAATCATTCCCTCTGGTTTTTATTCGATAATCCAGGAAACAATTCTTTGCAATAATCGATATTTATAGTGTCTTTAGACGAGAAAAACTTATATTTAAAATTAATAAATTTATTGTTTAATTATAAGCACAGCAACTTGCCATAAAAACAAGTGTATATAATATTTCATATAATGCGTTAAGCGCAGTAGCTATAATTTTTTTATAAAAAAGAATGATAAAAACAAAGGTAAGAAAGTATTTTCTTAAATATCACAATTTTTTGTGTAGTTGCATGACAAAATGATAAACGTCGAATATATATCTTGGTAAAATGCCGTTCCCCATTCGAGGTTTACCCTAAAAATTTGATATAGATATAGAATTTTGATTGAAAGATCACAAAATATATAATCCATTTAACTTATTCATTTTTTTTTCATTTTTCCCATATGCATAAGCAGATACAGAGTTATAATCTCATAAATTTGGTTACTACTGGATTCTATAAATCTAAAAAGTCAAAATTTATATAAAATTTCATTTATATTTTTTAAATGATTACAGAACTCTGTTATAAACATGAGAACGATCACTTTCGAAAACGTAAAAGAGAAAAGAAAAGAGTAAGAAAAATATTAAAGGTGAAACCAGAAAAATCTTTAGTGCGCACTTAATATTTGAAAGAATGGTCGTGCGTTGTAAGTTTTACGAAATTGACAGTTTACCACTACCATGGCAATAATTTGGGTAAAAAAATCTTTTTGAATAAACTTAGGATTTCGAATAGAATGGAACACAAAGAATCGTAAGATACAGACACTATTGCGTTATCCGTAATATTCTAAAACAAAAAGATTTCTCTCTGTCGTCGAAAGAGTATGAAAATTCAGGATAAGTGTCTGTGGAACATTTTGAAATAATTTTAAACTGGTGAATAAAGTAGATGTGTCGAATTTCATTTTTGATTGTCAGAGAATATTCGATGACGACAATTGGTGTAAAATTCATTTTCTTTGTAGTTCGCCAGAATAATTCATCACTGTTTTACATATTCAGATAAACATGGGACTATGTTTCAGGGCTTTATACCGATTTAATTAGTAAATTTATCACAAATTGTTTCTACATATTACAAAAAATTACTATGTGTACATAACAGAGTAGCTAAATATAGATTATATTATATCTCAATAAAGCTATAAATAGATTTTGTTGCGCTTAAAATCTATATTTAGCTTCATAATCTATCTACTTAAAATCGATAAAGAAATTTCAATTTTTTTAAGAATAAAAATATTTGTTGCCATTAAATTATATTATTCATTTGCAATTTGTAATTAGATTAAATGTGTCTTTTCAAATCAGCTATATAATATATAACTGATTTGTAACATTATAGCCATATAATATATAGCAGATTTATATAGTCATATTATGTCATAAGTCATATATAGTCATATAGTCATATTATGTCATATAATTATCATATTATGACAATTACATGTAATAACCATACCATTTAGGTCTAAAATTGTTAAAAAAAATTTAATAGGTCGAATATATGCTTTTAGTCAAGGATTTTTTTTTTTTTTACTTACTGATTTTACAATTTTTTTATATGATTTTATATGCAATTCTTTTTTTTATATGATGTGCATGATTGCGCATAGTTGTAATAACTGATCCAGATAGTTGCTTTATGACACATTTTCTAGATATAATATTTAGTTACACTCTTAATAAGAAAATTCTTTATTTTTGAATTGAAAACAAAATAAACAAAAAACATTAATTTAATATTCATTTATATGCCACAATAATTTCAAATATTACTTTACTCACTAAATATTTTGCAATTGCAATAACCTAAACTATATACTGTTAAATATAAGAAAATAATATTCTCCAAATATCGTTTTTTTTTTTTTTTTTACTCATTCTATCTAACGCTTTTTCAAAAATAGATTAAATCCATAACTCATTAACTTCGTTAGATGCAAAATATGGATACTTGTATGTATTTATGCCCCCCCCCGGGTTTTCTAGAGATTTTCGAATTACACTGTAATCGCCAAACTCCATCTCTATCTCTGTGTAAATTGTTAATTTATCATAATCAGAGTATTTTGGATGGTTGAATGGCTGGAATGTTATAAAGTTCCATTTATTATACATTTAGTTCGAACATTTGTAATATAGTGCTGGAAAAAAAGATAGGACCAGCTGTGATCTTTCGTTATTTACTAAACTTTATAATATTATATATTAAATTTTTTAGGAAATTAAATATCTAGTAGGAAAAAAGTTACGTTTTAGTAAAAGTTTAGTAATTTTTTTTTAATGTTTTGTATTTTAATCATTTTTTTAAAATATATGTACACAGTAATAGTGGAAATTGGAAATAAAAATAGGACCACTCAATTTTTTTTACATTATTCTGAATTTATTTTTAATCTGAATCAGTTATTAGATGGTACAAATAAATTTTCCAAACGAGTTCAGTTGATTAGAATTAAATTACAAAAGCAAACGATTTTATTGAAAATTTTCACACTGTGCATGTTAATTTTATTAACTCAAACGATGTTTTTCAATTTCACCATATGTTTTGACAATAAAATTTGTATAATTCTTTTGACAAATATATTCTTAATCTTCTTTGTTATATTATGTTATTTTATTCCTTTTATTTTGACAACAAATGCTTATTTACTAGCATTATTTCTGTTTTCATTAAAAGCATTTTTAATGAAATCATATTTTCTCAGCCGTGGGAAAAATTAAAAAAAAAATATTGTGTGAAGAAGAACGAGGTAAGATTCTTAGTTCAGAGAATGTGGTTTGTCTTCCAGAGAAATTGCAAAACGTGATTAAGACGCTCAAAAAGTGTTGTGAATAACTTTTTGAAAGATCCCAAAAGCTATACTATAAATATAAATGATCTAGTAGAAAACTGTCTCTATGTTATAGATAAAAAAATAGCCATACTGAATTTAGCCCTATCTCAATACTAATCTTCAACTTAAATTTTAAAAAAAATAATTACAACTATCTTGTTCGAGTAGAACTGTGTGTAAAAAGTTCTTTTAAAATCTTTGCAAGTAAAATATACCAAAATGTGAAAGTGGCTTCCATTAAAAAAACTACAAATGATTAATTGTATAAAATGGGCAAAACAATACATTGTCATTGGAAATAAATGGAATGGCGGAATTTTCTCAGATGAAAAGAAATTTAATTTGGGGAGACCTGGTGATTTCCGATATTATTGGCATGATTTACGTCTTGAACGAGCAGTATTTTCTAAAGGCTAATTTGGCGGTGGTAGTGTTATTGTTTGGCGAGAATTTAATATAAATAACGCTCTTAATGAAACAATGCCGATAGTCTTTTTCAAACCAAAATCTAACTCTGAAGGACATCTAGACATTCTTGCTGAAAATTATTATCAAAAGCTTCTCCCATTACATATGAACATTATATTTTCCAAGATAATTAATGCCTTTATCCATATGTCATCATCTATCTACAAAGTCGTAGTTTCAAGCTAATGAAGTAGAATTATTGGACTGGCCATCAAAAAGCCAGGCTTGAAACCTGAGGAAAATTTATGGGACTTAATGACTCGTGATATTTATGCAGGCAAACGTTGTTACGCAAATGAATAAGAGTTACAGTATGCGATCGAAAATTCGTGGAAAAAATATCTAAACAACTTTTTGAAATACTTGTGGACTCTATAATATATCAATTGGTAGATATTAAACATGGACAAATGAGCGAATTACGATAGACGATCGCAGTGTCCAAAGTCGCAGCTTTCAGAACTACAAACCAAAATCATCGTCGCCATATTGTCCATGTTCAGCCTCGTTCTGCTAGGTTGAGACGAGATGCGATAAGCATAATTATTTGGGATACAAATTGGCATTTTAAAATCATTTATTCTACATTTGCTTATTATTATTTTTTGCTTAGATTTGTTATTTTATTTCTATTGTTTTCTCTGTGTACTGTTTTGCTCGTTTTTTTTTCCGGATGGATGCGAATGTTAAGCATATGAAAAATCAGTTAAGAAAGAGGAAACCCAAATGTTCTATTTGTGAAGATTTTGGATGAATATTATTTAGGATATTGTTACGGATTTACTTCGATTCAAACTTCTAACTGCTAACTATCTATCCCACCGCTGCCACCAAATGTTACAGATTTACTTCCACTACTAACTACAAAGTCCATAAAGTCGCCGGGTTCGTTTATAGTGGGTGTATAGTGTGAAAACACAATCAGCAGGCCTCAGTGGAAAACAGTGACGACGTTTATTTAAACACGAAGATACTAATACACACAAAGACGACGAATACACAGTCGACAACTTTATACAGCTGAGACGAACACATAGCAGCACACTACAAAAACAATAGCCCACAAGTAGTAATCGACCACAGCACACAAAGCGGCCAGACAGAATCCAGCAGGAGAGGGGATCCTCGGAGCTTCGCTCTACGGCCTCTCCAAACGGCTGAAATTCTCACTGCCTCCTCGCTTCAGCTGTATCCAACTGCCGATTCATTACCAAACGACTGCCTACTCCTCACAGGACTTCCACAGTAAACACAAGGACTCGGTACAAAGCTCAGTTCAGCAATAGCGTGAGCTCCACACAATGCTGGCACTCCGCCGTTGCTTCGCTATCTTCTCGAAGACTCGATACTTGACTACGATTCCAACTCCAATTCTGATCTGGTGCATTGCAGCTTGAGACTACCGTCCTTTTATAGTTCCCGGGAGGCGGGCCTAGAACCTTCTGGGCAAACCAGGTGTATCTCAGATCCTATTGGATGGATCGTTAAAATTCTCGAAGTTTTCAGCATTATCCATTTTGTCACTAAATTCGTCGCCAAATGCTCTCCAAGTTTGTCGCCAAGCTCTGGGGTTACTGGCTCATCACCCGAGCAACATCTAATACAGATGATTGTAAATCAGCCTTTCCGGTGATAGAACTAACCGTGCTGGGAAGAAACATTACTGGTTTGTAACAATACCTTCAGATGAGAGCAAGGATGTTTAAAACGGATTACGTTTGTATTTCTTTATATTTTAAAATAACCAAAATTTTGAAAAAGTTAATTTTAGAATATATCTTTCATTTTTGCATAAAGAATGTATAATTTCGTTTTTGGTGTTGAATGGTTAGGACATTTTAATTTTTCTTGTTATTATTACTTATACAATAATTTTTTAAATTTTTCATCACTGGATGGATATTTCTAGCATTCACATTTTCATTGTTGTTTATTGATTAAAGTACTTATAATTGAATATTTTTATTCTGACATTCTCACGCGGAATTAAAAAAAATCACTGTTATCATGTGAGAACATGATATTGTTTTGGTTAGGGGGTTTTGAAGTAGAAATCGGGTAGGCAATGCATATTGAAGCCCGAAATTGCGTAGACGATGAATAAAGCATATATGGCAATTTTCATCATCATCTTTTAATCGCATATGTTTTTTTACCTGCTTTTACCAGTATTGCATTATTATTATGCATGCTTCTTTGAAAGCAGATGCGTTTTTAAAAGGTTGACCTGCTTTTACCAGTATTGCTTTATTATTACGTATGCTTCTTTGACAACAGTTGCGTTTTTAAAAGTTGACGTAAAATTATGACATCATAGCTGTTATTTCATTTCAAAATCGGTCGAGCTCCGAAACTTTGTTTAATAGCTAGAAAAATTAAAAATGAAAGTTTAAAGAAATTATATATATGTATATATATATATATATATATATATATATATATATATATATATATATATATATATATATAAATTATAGTGTGTGTGAGAAAGAGAGAGAGAGACGAGGATAGAGACCGATAGAGAAGTCTCTTGATTGGAACCTGAAAAGCACATTTTTCGAATATATTCGTCTGTCTGTGCGAACACGATCTCAAAATCGTTTTGAGTTAAACGGATGAAATTTGGTATATGGTTTGTATTCCAAATTTGTAGATTTCTAGCAAATTTTAAACGAAATTTATTCGGAGAAAATCCCTCTATCCAGTAGTCAGAATAAAATTTAACATAACTATAAAACAAACTCTGTGATTATACTGACTGCATAATGTGATTACAATTGTAGTTCTTAGTCAAATACTTGTTTTAATTGGTGGGAAAAAAGGAGTTCAAAATACATTCGGTTTTCTAATAACCAGGTATTAACAGCCTCCTAGGTAGGAATTGACAAAAATAGCAGGTTGTTAGGTTTTTTTGTAACTGTTATTTGCCAATGACATGCGATTAATAATACACAAATACATTTATCAGAAAGTTTGCGAGAAAATTACGGGGAGACCATTTCTACTGGTTTCTGAGGGTATCAGAAAACTTTAGCAAAGATGGACGAAGGGTATTGAAAAGCAAGATAAATACAATGATAAATGATGCCATTATAAATTTTTTATTGTCTTTGTAATAAATTATAAATACTGAGAGCAGATACTTATTAAATAACCTTCATATATGTAAAAAATGGCATTTGTATAAGAATGCCTTTTTTGGTTTTTGAGTCAATCCTATAGTAACACATTCTGAATGATATTTTAATAGTGTAATTCGAATTTCTTTTTTATGTAAAAATGAAATATCCATAATTTTAGCAAGCAAAAAAAAAAATGTTTTTTCATTAGCAAAATACAAAATATAATTCTTAGTTCACATTTCAATTACGGCATCGAGTTCGTTTCTCATTTTAAGGAAGTAAAACATCAGTAGAAGTAGAATACATTTTATCTGCTTTAACGTAAGAACATTTTATATTTAATTTGTGTAAATGAGTTTCAATAAAATATTTAAATAAAGTAAAACCTTTATGTAAAATGCTTTATTGTTGTCATCCTCATTTATGTTCTCAAAAATGTTTGCAATACCGAAAATCTATTTCAATTTTTAAAAAAAAGAATCATGCTTTTAGTAAAATACTGATATGCTATCATAAATAAAACAATAATGTATATGTATTTTGCAATGTTATAACAATCTGTAAATAACCAATTGAATGTTCCATGTTAAAATATTTTCAGTATACTGAATATCAAATATCTAGTATCATTTTTTTATATACACTCAAGAGCCAAAATATTATGACCACCCCTACATTTTGCAATGAACTCGCCTGAATGACGTGGAAGGCACGTGATCAGGTGGAAGTGGTATTTAACTGCTGCTGGAGAGTCTGAAGAATCATTCTTTCACTTACTTCTGTGTGTGATGGGAAAGGCTGCGGATCTAAGCGACTTTGATAGAGGGCAGATTATAATGGCTCGAAGGCTCGGAACAAGTATTTCCGAAACTGCACGACTCGTGGGTTTTGCGGGATCTACAGTTGTTAGTACTCATGCAAAGTTGATGAATGACGGTGAAAGCAGCAGTAGACGACATGGTGTTGGACGTCCACAGGCTATCAAAGAAAAAGGTCGTCGGAGACTGTCTCGCATGGTGAAGCAAAACCGGAGCCACACAGTGGCTCAGCTGACAGCCCAATAAAATGCAGGGCCAAGTAGAATAGTATCAGAAAACACTGTTCAGCGGACACTGTTAGATATGGGGCTACGCAGCAAACGTCCCACTCATGTGCCTTTGCTGACCAAGCGTCATCGCCAACTGCGCCTGCGCTGGGCACAGGACCATCGCGACTGGTCCATGGATCAGTGGGCGAGAGTTGCCTGGTCAGATGAATCACGGTTTGTCATGCATCACGCCGATGGCCGTGTCAGGATACGCCGTCTTCCAGGCGAACAGATGCTCCCTCAATGTACAGTAGGTCATACACAGGCCGCTGGTGGCGGTATTATGCTTTGGAGGACGTTCTCTTGGGCGTCTCTGGGACCCGTGGTTGTGGTAGAGCATACCATGAATGCTACAGGTTATCTGAACATTATTGCGGACCAGTTGCACCTTTACATGGCCTCTGTTTTTCCAGCTGGAAATGGAATGTTCCAACAGGACAACGCCCAGTGTCACAAGGCTAAAATTGTCTTTGGAGTGGTTCCAGGAACATGATGCTGAATTCCAGTTAATGTCCTGGCCGCCTAACTCAGCGGATCTCAGTCCGATAAAACACCTTTGGGATGACATGGGACGGCAGCTCAGAGTTCAAAGACCACCAATTCGCAATATCTCGGATTTGCGTGACCGTTGCTTAAACATTTGGTACAATCTGTCTTTGGCCATCTACCAAGGACTTGTGGCATCTATGCCAAGGCGGGTTGAAGCTGTGTTGAGGGCCAAAGGTGGGCCAACTCGTTTATTGATAGGTGGTCATAATGTTTTGGCTCTTGAGTGTATGTTTGTAAATGCAAATCACTTTTCCAATGTAAAAGTCTGTTAAAAAGTTTTTAAAAAATAGTTGAAAAAATTAATTTTTTGTCTGATTTAAAATGCCTTCATTTTTAGCATTGCTTAAGCAATTAAAGATTAAAATTTTTCGAATAGAAGTTATTTATTCATGAAGATTGATTTTTTAAAAAATATTAATAGCTACCTTTCGCGACCAACTGGTTCACTGGGAATATTGATTATGTTTACTTTCAATTAAATCTTTTCTGAATACACTGATGCTCGTGATTCTCATTAACTGATATTTTGAAACATGACATTATAGTAAGTATCAAAAATCTTCTTATTTTAACTAACTGTCCAATTGTTCTTTTCATTATTGTATATGGATCATCCTAACAGAGTCGAATCCCGTGACGTCATAGCGCTTTAAAATGTAATTGTCTGGGTCATTTATTTTCTAATTTTCGCAGTAGTTGACTTCATTTTCTCATTCCTCATGTAACAGAATCCTTCTTCCTCAGCTTTGAACAATGGAAGAAAAGAACGCGATTAAATATTTGATGGAACAATGAAAACAATTTCAATTTTAGTTCAAAAATGAAATCTATTGTCTAAAATTATACAAAAACATTTTTAAAAATTTGCCAAAATTCAGAAAAAAATTTGGATGACAGTTAAATTAGTATAATTAAATTTTAAAATGGTATAAAAATAGTTTTGTGCCGCAATATTTTTGGAAATTGTGGTCAAAAAAACATTGAATTTCCACTCAATTATTAATTAAAAAATTTTTAAAAAAAATCACTTCGAAGTTTACATTTTTTTTTTCAAATTTTATGCCAAATATAGTAACTTTATCTTGTACGCTTTGGTCTGTAAAATGTCAACTCACGAACACAGACATATACATATACATTCCCCATTATTATTAGTAGTGATTTATGTATGATATACCAATTACTCCATGGTATTTGCCGAGGACGCTGCTATAACACTGCAGATAAATAGATGTTCACTTCATTTCAAAAATAATTACACTTATTTACATTAAACTATTTGTGTTGCACATAAATAGAGATTTAAAAAAAATTCATACCCAAAAAAGCAAAAGTCAATAAAAATTTGTCTTAAAGGGGGAAAAATCAACAATTGCCCCCAGTGGGCCAGTTACATGTAGGTGGAAATTACTCACACATGTAATGGTGTGTGTATTTGGAAAGATAATTATTTGGCTTTTCTGATATCACAAACCGATTATAAGAAAAAAATAAATTTAATGCATAATTATTCCATGATATCATGATGCTATTGAAATATTGCTATTAAGAAATATAAATATATGGTTCATGCAGCTTATAAATTTCGGGGTATTCTCACTTATTTATACGTCTCGTAAATAAAAAACAAAATCCTGCTGCTCTAACTTTTTAATCTTGGAGAAAATCACGTGATCATAGAGTTGATGAAACAATGTAAACGGTCTGAACGTCAGGATAACATTGCAATTTATTGCTGGACGTTAAGCAAAAAAAAAAAAAAAAAAAAAAAAACTTAAAAATGGGTAAAATTCAGTAAAAATTCGTTCAACTATTAAACTGGCATCATTAAAAATACATTTATTTTAAATTTTGAAGTGGTATTAAATTTATTTTTGTGTAATAATATTTTTGTAAATTATCGGGAAAAACGCAAAAATTCAGCTTTTTTTTATTATTTGAAATTCTAATTAATTTTTTTTAAATCTCACGAAAGTGCACATTTTCATCTTTCAAGATTTGGAAGCTATCAGTCAAACGGTATAACGTGTGAAGCCCCGACGCGCATTCATCTTTATTATTAGTTGAGATATGCTAATATTGTGATAGTCTTCGCGTAGCGTAATAGAAAGTCTAATTTAAATGTAATATATATCAGTACAATAAAAAAAATACAATACCAGACGCAAATTTTAAATAAATTATATTAAATAAAACAACTAATATTTTCGAAGTTTACATCAGTTTGAAACGAAAATTCAACTTAAATTCAAAGTTAATTTAAATAAAAGTTTATCAATTTTATTCATTATACTGAAATATAAATGATTCAAACGTTCTAATAAACCATAGAATTAAAATAAATACGTTAAAGAAAACCGATAATATTTTCTACTTTTAAAATTATTTTAAAATTCAAACTATATAGTTTTCCAAGATTTTTATGCATTTTTTAATTTTTTTATTTTCCAGTAATTTTATTTCTTTGACTACATATCATAAATGCAACCAAATTTTACAATAAATTTTTTTCTTTTGCTTCAGTTAATTTTCAGAATCTTCATTTAGTGTATTTTTTACTTAATCTATTAAAAACAATTTAACTGATATCCCCAATGAACCTGCTAATCTCCAAAGGCGATTAGTAAATAAATGCAAAAGGATATAAGTGCAATACACGTTTTTTTATATATATAAATTTTTTACCGCAGTAAAATTATTAAAATAGAAGTAAAATCATCATACTGAAATAGATAAAATATTCTAAAACTATTTATCAGAAATAAAAATAATAATTAATGTGGCAAGTATAATAGAATACCATGCTCAATAATTATGATCTTTCCAAAAAGTAATAAAAGTTTGTATGAATCTAAACAGTCACCACCTGTCTCAAACTAACGACCAGTCATTATTATTGTAGAATTCCAGCTAAAAGCGCGGAGAATTGTTATGAATATTATTACTCACAGGTGGCGTTAGTTTAAGGCGTGGCTGCGCTTATATAAACAGAACTTACCATATTTTTGCTGATGAGAAGTCATGCTAGCCATCAAATCTTTCATTTACATTATCAAATATTTCGCTGTATTAAAACTTGTATTTTTAAAATTATTGATGAGTGAAAAAAAAAAAGACATCAAAAGCTATTTCTGATCGAAAATTGAATAAAAAAATATAGCAACCGCTTCAATCTAAGATAAGGATTGGTGATAAGATGAAACGAATGACTGCATGCGTCAAACAGTTTTTTTTTTTTTGTTTGTTTTTTCTTGAATGAGGAAATAAATATTTTTGTCGGAAGAAGTCTATTATTTTACATCATATTAAAATTTTTCAAATATTAAGCAGCGACTTAGAATTTGCAGGTTGTTTTGTTTTATTCATGTACATTTCACAGTTAGCATATAATACTTATTTTTTTTTCATTCGTTTTAAAGCGATGAGATGCTATCAATCAAAATAATCGAAGGAGAATTTGCATGTAATTTACATATCTGAGCTTCTGTCAATTGTTCTGTGAAAAAAAATTACAATTATAACTTAAATGGTAGATAAAGACTAATTTAATATTTTCCATTTTTTTAATTCCTTTTCAGTTAAGAGAAATTCTTCTGGGTCATTCCTTTCAACGAAAAAGTATTTTACGATTCACAATATACAATTATGTCAAATAAATAAAGCTAGCGCATGAAGCTTTAAATAATGATAAATGAAAAATATCAATTTAATGCAACTACTATAATGTGTCTTAATGAAAGTCTTAATCAAGGTGCTTACATTTTTTAGTGATTTAGAATATACAATTGCACCAAAAATATCTTTAAACAATATTTGTTTGACGATTATATATAACAAAATATTACTTAGAAAGAAGTGCCAAATAGTAATTAATTTCAAATAGTAATTATATATATATATATATATATATATATATATATATATATATATATATATATATATATATATATATATATATATATATATATATGCATATGTATATAATAGCAAGAAGCGACGAGGTACTTCAATCTACAGCACGGCACAAGAGCGAAAGAATGAGACAGAGAAATATTTATCCCCAATGTTTATATACTATGAGATTCTTATAGGAATTTCTTTACACGTGTCGTTTTAGGTAAGGGGAATATAGATATCTTTTAAAAGAATGCGTTTAGCTTGACAGATTTGTATCCCTTCATTCAGAGCGTGAGAACCGCTGATTTAAGCATTTTTACAGAGTTTTTGTAACATTAATTAAATAAAAAAGATAGAATTGGATATATATATATATATATATATATATATATATATATATATATGTGTGTGTGTGTGTGTGTGTAATGATATTTTAAACTCTTAATTTCAATTTAATTAATTTCCAAGGTTTTATCTTAATTTAGCCCATAGTAACTTCATTCCAAAATATTCTCTTATTTCATGATCCAATTCCACTTTCTCTGCTTAATTAATTCAATAGAAGCTTTATAAAATTGCTGAATCGACTATACGCCGACACATTCTCACGCTCAGCGTGAAGGGGTAGAAAAATGTGTCATAAAATTGCAGAGCACCAGCTCTTCACCTAATTGCTTCATCATGATTCTTACTATAAAGGATCGCGCTCTGCTCTTGAAGCTTTCTTATAAGAACGATGACTGTGCACTTACAGCTATCAAGAAGTTTCTGACATTAAAATCCATAAAATCGGGTCCAATAACCACAAATGGTCTGCGAAGAATGATTGCTAAATTAGAAGAGACCAGTTCATTTGAAGTGAAACGGGGTAGAGTAAGGAAACCAGTTTCGGATGCGGCAGTGGAAGATGTGGCTACATCGTCACAAGAACAGACCAACAGTGATGCTGGAATCTGCAATGCACCTTGAGTTGGCCGAATGCTGGATATGCCGATCAGCACCATGCGTTAAGTATTACGGAACATCTTGTTCTGTTATCCGTACAAGATAACTCATGTGCAGCATTTGCTACCTGCTGACATGGAAGCACGTGAATCTTTTGCACTACGATTTCTTGCCGGATGGAAGTGGACAACGGATGGCCATGGAACGTGCTGTTGTCTGACAAAGCCCACTTCCATTTGCCCGGTTCTGTAAATACGCAAGATTGCAGGATATGGGCGACCGAGAATCCGTTCCAGCTACAGCCATTACCTCTTCAGTCACTTCAGTAAAAAGGTCACTGTGTGGGGCGGAATAACGGCAGCGTTTCGGAGCCATTTTCCAACAACATGGCCGCCACGTTTCCCCGACTCATGTGATTTCTGGCTTTGGTGATACCTGAAGAATGTTGTTGACAGCGAGTGAATTGAGAATCTAACAGACCTGAAGGCAAGCATCACACACTACATCCATTGTATTAATATAGATACTCTCTGATCTGTTGTGGAGCATGCAGTTTTGCGCTTCTAATTAGTAACGAAACAAGATGGAAGGTATATCGAACAACTTATTAACCCATAAGTAAGATATTTGTTCCATAAGTTTTTTTCTTTTTGTCATTATCACTGTTGTCGCTATAAACATGTATTCTTGTCTTTTCGCTAAAAACGTTTTAGTAAACCCTTGAACTCTGTTGTTTCCTTTTGGCTAACAATTTTCCTGCATTTAAAGAATTTATTTTTGGTCTTTCCCTTGACAGCACCATCCATCAGCACATTTTGCAACTATTTTTTTTATTTATTCGCCAAACAAAATTCTATTGCCTCACGATTGTTCTGCTAAAACATCAAATAATTCTGATCAGTAGTTTTAAAATTATAGATTTTTGAAATCGTAACTTTAATTATAATCACCTTATATATTAATATTATTATTCGTAGCTACAGCGAAAAAGCATCAAAATTTACTTATTTTTTTAATTAATTAAAATTTCAAAGAAAGCGCTCCGAGTGCGAATTCGAATCTTCCAAAGTATATCTGGATATCTGGTCGAAATCTAGAAGCTCCGAGTCAAATTTTCTGGCTGGCAGAGTGCCAACACACGAACATTCACTGATTTTTTTTTTTAACAAATAGAGATAATAATCTTCAGTTCAATTTAGAAAAGTGAATGGAAAAAAGAAATAAAATCGAAAAGGTGATAAAATTTTTTTTAGAAAGATGCCAATCGCACATATTAAAATACAAAATGTGTTTATAAAAACAGCTTAAACTTCATTCATAAAGCAATGAAAATTTTCAACATAAATAAATAAAAGTTCATCTGCCAGTGGAAAATTGATCAACATGTACGAATGCTAAGCCTGATCTCCAAGTCCAATTGAGAGCGTTATCTCGTCTCTCAATGAAAATGTCATGAAAAATTTTTCCTTTTCGTTCAGCTTTATATTTTTAGTTTAATATACTTCCTGCTCCGTAGAACTAGGCAATTTGAAAAAATTTTCTTACTTCTATTTCTTGTTTTCTGTTCCATCAAACGCAGATTTTGTCTTGCTTTATAAAATTATAGGTGTACAATCTGGTTATCCTATTCACCACATATTATAATTAATTAGCAAATATATTAACTTATAATATTCTATTCAATATTTGATATTTGTTTGAGAGTCAGTGTTCGTGCCATCATTACCATTTGGAATGAACAAATATTTACCTGGAGGAGATAAACATTAATAAGGAAATTACATTCATTTGGAAGAAACAAGACCATACTAACGCGACTTTTAACTGAATTAGAAAGTTTGAAAGAGTTTGCTTGAAATTTAATAATATGATGATAAAAATATATAAGGGTATTGTTAAGGAAAATTCCAAATCGTTCTAAAGATTCTACGACGGAAATTCTCTCAGGTTCAGTAAAAAATAATGTATCTTTATTTGTCATGAAAACACAAAGTACAAGTAACAAAACACAGATGAAGTATACACAAAAATAATACTTGCAGTAAATAACAATGCATAAGCTGTAATTTGGTAATAAACCAGCGTAACAGCAGAAAGTACTTGGAGAGTAAATTACTGTCCTAAGACAGCCTTCACCTAACTACTCTATCAACTCAAGTCTGCCAACTCGTCTACTGGACTCCGATTTTATAGCTCCCAGAATAAGACATGGAATGTTCTAGAACGAACTCAAGTCTTTATAGAGCTATTTCCGAAATTTTACAATATTCGGGGTCCTTGTTACATTTCATAAAAATATTTACAAATATTTCTGACTGACTTTTTTTTCTTATTTATATTTGATTTTCTTTTTTCACACATTTTTAGATAATTTGAATTTCATTTTTATAACAGTAATAAAAGAATCCTAATCATCCATTGCAATTATATATACGATGAAGCCATAAATGGTATTTTTTCAATTCAAGTTCTTTTAATATTTCTCTCACTTTTTTAAAAACAAATTTTAAATTGGTTAATACTATATCAGTTACTGGATAAAGGTGTGAAATAGGAAATATATAGAGACGGCAAAATGTTTATATTCGGAAAGAAAATTAAAATATCTGAACCAATCACTCTATTGGCCGTTTGTGAGCTGAAAAATTTGTGCTCAAGGTGCTTTCTCGGAAATTTTGTAAGGAACTTGCAAATTTTTCAAATTACAGATTATTTTTTTAAAAACCATTAATTATAAGGGAGAAAATTTCAGGTTCATAGAAATATTGCTTAATCCATCTACAATATTTATTCTTTGTTTTCGAAAGTTATGAATGAATATCAATACTTATGATGATTAAAAAATGTTTTGAGTGACTTTCACTCTGTTAGACAAACCTGATATGGCTTTATAACCTAAATCGACGATAAGTTGAAGATGATGATCAAATCAGATTTGTATATCAAGAGTCGGGCCATAACCGAGAGTTCGATGTATTCAATCATCACCAATGAAACATTTGAAACAAAAAGCCATGTCTGATGTTGCTAATTTGCGAGTCTCACGAGAAATCTCGCCTCAATACCATAATTGAGTCTTTTGCATTTGTCCCAGAAAAAAAATTCATGTAGATATAATTATTAGCTGTTCTTTGCATGTTGAAACACTTCAGGTAGAGGAAATCATTAATCACAATCATAATTTTCCCATTTATTTTTTACACAAGGTTAGATGAACCCATTTTTAAGACGCATCTTGACTACCTATAGAAGAGATAATACGAAAGAATGTACGAAAAGAAAAGGAAATGACTGAATCCCAAATTGAAGAGTATTACCACAGCAAACATGAGATTGCAAAAAATGTTTTTTTTTTCTTGCATATTGTTGAATAAAGGAAGTATATTTTATAATGAACAGTTAGAAAATAGCAAAGTCGTTGCTGCCAACATCGCTGCCATAGATTGGATAATTTAAAAGAGGTTTAAACATTAAAATGATCTTACGTAGTCAGTACGCAATCTTTTGGTGGAATAATGCTCGGACTTGGGCAACACAATTGATTACAGAGAAGTTTAATGTTTTTGCGAAGAAAAATATCTTCATTTTATCCACAGAACAAAATTGTGCCATTTTTCAGATTACTAATTGTTTAAATAACAACAGCATCTTTTTAGCAAAAATTTTTTTAGTCAAATTTTAAAGTTTTAAAACTGTAGTGAATGATTGATTCTCTTGAATCAAAATAATACTACTACTAATAGTTTTTCAAAAGAAAAACAAGAAAGTTGCTTGGGAGAGAGTTATAGAAAA
The DNA here is from genome assembly GCF_947563725.1 of Argiope bruennichi. Lineage (NCBI taxonomy): Eukaryota > Metazoa > Arthropoda > Arachnida > Araneae > Araneidae > Argiope > Argiope bruennichi. Next base: position 105,873,041 of record NC_079152.1, read on the forward strand.
TTACATACACGATGGGAATTATACATTTTGGACGTTAGAAGATTTTTTTCTTTCGAGGTTACGTACTTTAAACTTGAATGTCTTTCCAATAGATCAAATAAAAGTTGAGTACTTTGTGAAAGAATAAAAGCTTGATATAAATTTAAAACCTTTTCATTCACAGATAAAAAAAGAATTTTGAAAAAACAATCAGAAAATACTCGAGCGAAAAAAATACAAACAACTAGTTGCAAGAAAACAATCTGCACTGTATTTATTCGAAAAGGGATTTCCCAGCTTCAAGAAATAGGTTAATTTCCTTTATTAGAGCTTTCAAAACAAACGATGTCTTGGGGTAAACGACCAAAGGTAATTTTCCCCAATGAAAAGTTATGAAACAGATATGTTTGATATTTTTTGAGAAAGTCGAATTAAAAAAAGAAACCGTCATTTAAGTGATCTTTTTGTGTTTATATTGTATCTCTTGCATGAATGATTATGAGGACAAATATAGAGCATATTCTAACTCTCCTCGTAGGGAAAGGATGGATCGACAATCTCTCAGTGGATCAACAAATTTATGGATAGAACTCATAAAACAAAATTTTTCTTTCAGTCTAATAGTAATGAAGCTTTCCAGTAACCAATCATAAAATCTATAACTTATTGTGAAATAATAAATAATCTTATCAAAGAAGTTTATAAAAATTGTAGGCGTTTTTCCCCTCAGCCGTAGAAATAAAATTCACGATCTAATGAAAATTAGATCGATCGTGAAAAAACGGATCGGAATTGTGTCAAAAACTTAATCATATCATTTAAAAATGAGATATTTACATTAATATTCATTAGCTCTACCGTATAATAAATATTGGTTTCTTTCTTATTGTATTGTTTTTATTTAAATGGTTTTAAAGATCTACTTTAGCTGAAAATAATATTTTTCTTGTAAAAAAAATCCTAATATTTGCGATAAGTAAGCATTATTATATAATAGTTCATCTTTGTGATAAAAATTCAAACAAAATGTCAACTTTCTAATTTTAAATTTATGGATAAACTCAACAATTTGTGTTGGATTTAATGTTTTTACTACTTTGTATGGTGCACAGATAATACATATTCTAAGATAATTTAAACTCATTCACTATTAATGCATTTTGATATATTGTATCATTTGACACACAAATAGTTAGATATCATTTGGTACCAAGCAGAAATATCGGAGATCAATGTGTTCGAGGCCAAACGTTTTATATCTATACAAATAATGAAGATGAATGTGTGCGTGCGTGCGTGGGTACGTGAATGCATGCATGCGTGTATGTATTTGTGTTGGTGTTTGTGTAGAGCTACCAAATTTGGTACAATATATAATCTGGAAAATGGAAATGTACATCTCGGAGCGTTTTTTTTAATTTTTAACTGGAATTTTAATTAATTAAAATAATAAGTTAATGTTGGTACTTTTCCGCAATAACTTCTGAAAATATTATCGCACGGAGGAAGATCTTCCTTGGAAAGGTTCATGTACACAGTGAGAAAAGCATATGTAAAGCAATTAAAATAACAACTTTAATGTCGGATAATTTGCCGGAATCATGAACCTGAAGTTATGTCTATACTATTTAAATAAAAATAAATTTGAAAAAAAAAATTAATCTCAAATTTCAAGTTATCATGAGAGAACATTATTATTTTTAAGTCATTATTTGTCTTAATTAATTTAAGTCATTAATCAGTTTAAACTGGTTTGAAACAATCACGAGACTTCTCTATCGGTCTTTATATATATATATCTCTCTCTCTCTCTCTCTCTCTCTCTCTCTATATATATATATATATATATATATATATATATATATATATAATTTTTTAAAACTTTCATTTTCAATTTTTCTAGCTGGCAAACGAAGTTTTGGAGCTGGACCGATTTTGAGATAAAATAACAGCTATGATGTCATAGTTCTACGTCAACCTTTTAAAAACGCATCTGCTTTCAAAGAAGCATACATAATAATAATGCAATACTGGTAAAAGCAGGTAAAAAAACATATGCGATTAAAAGATGATGATGAAAATTGCCATATATGCTTTATTCATCGTCTACGCAATTTCGACTTCAAAAACCCCTAACCAAAACAACATCATATTCTCACCTGATAATAACAATATTCCTGGCGAATCAATTTGTCGCCAAAGGCATTTAGTACTCCCTCATCGATAGGAAAAGGACTCGGTAATATTATATGATCTTACATTAAAAAGGCTGACTTGAAAATCGCCGAAACTTAAACGATTCATCCTATAATATTTATACCAAAATCACTTGCATTTTACACTTTGAATTACACTATTTGGATTACTTTGCACTATTTTCACATCACTATTTGCACTTTGGATTGCCATATAAAATCCTTTTTCGCAATAGTTATTTCAGAAATTGCAAAGCAAAATCGAGCAAAATTACTAAAGTTTGACATAATCTTTTTTTATTTAATTCAATATTTAAAAAAATAATAAATAGAAGAAATATTACAGTTATCTATAAATGGACCCCCCCCCCGAAAAAAAATATGAAAATGGCATGTGAAAATTTCATGCCGTAAATGTTTAATAATGTATAAATATTTTGGTGAGGAAATTAAAAGATAGTTTCCTAAAATATTTAATTTTTAGCAACCATTAATCTCACAAACTATTTGATAGTAAAAGGTGGTCATATAGTTTAAAATAATTGGTAAAAACCAAAAAGTTAATCCCCCAGCTAGAACCATAGCATCAATATTTGCCAATTTTTATTTCATATGAAAATTAATGACATCTAAATGTATCATCAAAAGTCCCCTGCCGTCAGCCACCGTCCATTTTCCAGTAAATTCTCAAAAACACTGGTTCACTTTACATTTTCTATGGGATTTCTATATAATGTGAAAGAGGTTTCTACATGTTATACACAGTGTAATGCAAGTAACTCCACACATAAAAGTGAACAGACGTTAAATAAGGTGATATAGAAGAAAACTAAATAGATTCTTGTAAGCCTCTTCATCTATAAAGGAATTCAGCATCTAATCCTCGTCTTACAACACACATATGGTGAGGAGGAATACCATCTAGTTGCTATTGGATTTGTAAAAGTACTATCAAAAGCAGAAGAATTCAGACATAATGTATTTCAAAACTAACTAAATATATATATATGGGGCCATTCGGCACACTATTGTACAAAATAGGATTGACCAAAGAATTTCTAAAAATGCCTCATCACGCAGTTATAGAAAATTGTTACTGATGATTAGCTTCTTGTATGAAGAATTATTATTTATTTCTGTTTGAAAAGAGATCGTTCCGACGATTGATGGTTCCATTACGATTAAAATGATGTTCGTCTGATTACATTTCCGAGGAAAGAAAGCTTTGATTCCATCTGAAATAGGATCCCATTGTAAAGCCCTAAAAGCTGATCATGATCTAATTGCATCTTACCACGAATGGCAGTAATTACGTTGACGTATTATTTACGTTGTTGGTTTTGAAATAAGCAGTTCTGAACCAATTTACTCTAGCTGGAGGGTAACTTGAAAAATAAATAAGCCAATAATGTCAGTTGTGTCAGTATAGCACATCCTCTTCCTTTAGGAAAGTAAAAAGAAAACCCTTGTAATTTGCAATCGCTAAATCATTTGCAGATGCAATTTGTGTTTTGTTTCTAGAAAGGTGCTGTAAATTCGAAAAACGACGTTTTGGAAACGTGAAAGATGCGTTCGATGCAGCTAGGTCAGCTATACGATTATCCTAAATACAAATAAAAAATACTTCGAAATGTTACTCGTTGCTAAAGTCATTTAAAGTTACTAAAGCATGCCATTCTTTTAAAAAGCTTAGTATCACACACACTTCTGAAAGCAAATTTTTTTTTTTTTTGGTGTTTTGCTACTTCTCCGAGACATTTTAAGTGTCAAATTTCTCAGATTTCTAAAAAATGAATATTTATTTCGAAATTTGAGTATTTCCATATAGATTTGTAACAAATCTCTCTAAATTTGTAAATAAGGTTATGATGAAAGTAACTGAAGCATTTTACTTATTGACACTTTTGTACTAAGGGAACTGTATAAAAATTTAATTTCCTAACCTTTTATTGTTAACTAGCCGCCTTTGGTGACCAGCTGGTTCGCCAATCTTAATGCTCGTTAAAATTTTAATAATCAACTATTTTATGTAATTCCTACTTTAATAGCTGCTTCATTAAAATATTTTAAAACCTCAAATTCCCTCAGAATATTATAAAGGCCTTCAGTCATAAAATAATCTGTATCTCTCCAATTTTCTGTTAGCTCCCGTAGAATTTATGCTTTAAATTAAAGTGGAAATGATTAATCTGCAATTATTATAATAATATTTTTTACTGAAACAAAGCATTTTTTTTTTGTAATATGATTACTGAAAACAGAGTTACTGAGCATTTAAACCTTATGGGCACTAAAGAATATCGTTCTTAATTTATGTAATATCTCAAGAATTTGTCAACAAAATTTTTTCAGATTCATCTTGAGCAGGTATACTAATTAACAATGTTTAATTTTTTACTTCAAGCACTAAGAAAATACACAGAATCGTTTAAAATAATCGGTCGAAAACAGGTTAAAAATTGCTTAAAAAACGATGAACTTAAACTAACATAAATACAATTTAATTACAAAAGCATACAACTAACCTAAAAATAATTTAAATCGAGTCCGCTTCCGTTGAAATGTAAACAATCAGTATAGAATGCGCATGCGTGAATTTTCAACGCCAGTTACGGCAACGCAAATGCGTGAATTTTTCTACGCCAGTTGGGGTAACGCTATGTAGATTAGAAATTTTTAATTTCCTTTAATCTGTTTTATTTTAATTCAAAAGTACTACAGAATGAATCTGAAAGATCTATTAATTAACAATGTTTAATTTTAAATGCATAAAACATTAAGAAAATAAACAGAATTGTTTGAAACAATCGGCCGAAAAATGTTAGCCCTAGCCTCATTGCTGTTGAAAAAAAAACAAAAAAAAACTGAAGCCTTTCTCATTTGGCGGTGGGGAAAATAAAAGGATTTTTTGGCGGGAAAGTTAGTTTTTAATTAATAATTAAAATTCTAATTAAAATTTTAAAAAAAGGGACCCCAGGTGCACATTCCCGATCTCCAAGGTATACACGTACCAAATTTGGTAGCTGTAGGTCAAATGGTCTTTTCTGTAGAGCGCCAACACACACACACACACATTGAGCTTTATATATAAGTATAGATTTCCACAAAATCCAAAAATTGTTCATACAATACTCTACTTTATTTAATGAAACTTTGTTGGAGGATATATATATGTCTAACTGCAATAATTAAGGCAATAAACGCTCGTTCCACATTTTAGGGACACCCTGTATAGAAATCATGTGAAATAAAAACATAAAAATCATGTGAAATAAAAAAAAAATAACGAAATCGGAATGAGCTGGGTGACTAGATCATTGTTTTTCTTTATTATTTTAAACATATAAATGCATGAATATTTCAGGGATTATTGAAGTGAATAGAGTATTCAAGTGAAGTTATCGTTGATTTGCTTTATACTAAATTTGCACATCACGGACGTTTTTGTAATCACTGTGTCTCAATCCTAATATCATTAATGTTACTATGGTTAAATGTAAAATGTTTATATTTGTTTACAATGTCATATTATGTTTTAAACGATTACAGAAAACGAAATTCATTATCAGCATTAGGACTGCTTTTATCGGACTGTTATTAGGATAAAAATTTTATTTTTAGATAAGATTTATCAATGAGGAAGAAAGCAAATGACACTGGGAAAATAGAGACTAATTCGATCTTTAATCTAAGGCATAGATAATCAGACATGGAAAGATCAAAGAAATTGCTGCTGTTCTATTATGTACTGAGAAGGCACAGATGGTGTCCTATTTTTAACAATGTAAAGGGTTGAACATGAGAATACGTTTTATCTTTATATTATGTTTTTCTCTTAAACACAAGTTAGGTTTGATTAGTTACTGTTATGTTGGAATAACAAGATAAATTTCGAACAATGCTAATTCAGTTATCACATGAAAGTTAAAAATATTGCTATTGTAATAAAATGAAAAGAACAATCCATCATTTAAATAACTGCACCGAAATTCAGCGATGTAATAGTGCATCAACACAAGGTTTAAAAGTTTATAAAGCACATGCTGATAAATCAAACGTTATTAAGAAATTTCCAGTCATTTGATTATATACCAGACAAATACTCAAAGAATCAAATAGTATACAAAATTATTTCATTATTTTTATTTTTTTGATTGATAATTTGCTAAATTAACTTCTATTTTGAAGATAAAGGGTGTCTATAAATTAACGCAAGATTTGAATTTGCCACCACTCGTGCAGTAAAGTGTTGGCAACCCTATTGAAAAAAAAAAAAAAAACATTTGACAGTTGATAATTTAGGGTTAATAAAAATGAAGCATTACACAATAAAGCAACGTGTTAGTGCAAGATTTGAATTAAATAAAAACACGTTTTTTTTTCTTCTTTAAATAGTTATATTTTTATTAGATCGTAAAAAGTACACAGGATAGGGTTATGTATACATAGGAAAAATGACCATCATGGCTTTGCTGGCACATACGCACCCTTTTGTCGAAATTTTCTATGACCATTTTGCATAAATGTGGCTGAATTTCGTTGATGCAGCGTTGCATTTCCTCCTTCAATGCACGCGCACTTTTGAGCTCTAGGCATAGATTTTTGATTTCAAATAACCCCCAATAACTAAAAATAATCTCAATGGTGTTAAATCACACGATCTTGGGGGCCAATTTTCAAATTTTCGAACTGTGGCCGAGAGACATTCGTTCTTTTTGAAATATTGCTTAACAATGAAAACACGTTTCTCGATCGTGTAACGCTCAATTTTTACTAACCCTAAACGATCAGCAGTCAAATGGTTCTTTCAATAGGGTTGCCAACACTTTACTGCACGAATGGTGGCAAATTCAAATTTTGCTTTAATTTTGGGACACTCTTCAAAAGAGAGAAATAGGAAAACTTTTCGTAGCTTTGAACTGTAGTTAGATAGCAAAACTTACACACTGGAACTGGAATAATAGTTCGACGCTCTAGATGAACTCTAGGTGTAGAGTCCATCTAGAAAATACAATTCTAAAAATCAAGAAATGCTTTTTTTAACAATGTAAATTATTAAATCAATGAATTTTAAACAAATTATATGTAAAAACCTAATTCGGTTCGACTGGCATTCAGTCAATTATGGATCCCGTATTGGAAAAGACCACTTTTCTTGACGAAGTAGTCATTACAATGATTTGAATGAATGATGAGTTTTCATTTCCAACGAGTATCAAATATTCATTAATAACAATTAGCTAACCTTTTTTTTAAACCTTAGAATACATAACTAACCTTTGTTCAGATAACTACCTGCTTTAATTTAGCTGTTTCGGACAAATGGCATGCCAAAAATAGGGAGTTATTTATACTCAGTTTCCATTAATTTGAACTTCCATTCCCTATTTTCTACTATATGTTTAGACTCTCAAGTTTAAAACCATTCAGTAAGATTCTGCAAATATTCATTTCCATTTTTTCTATCGAATCTACTAGCAGCATCTATATATTCAATCGGAGTGCGTTTAGCAATTCTTGAAAGGAGATGACTAAAGATTGCAGAATTCAATCTAATGAATCTATTTATGCCCTTATAACACATGATTAAATCAAATCTTCACTCCCCCCCCGTTTCTTTTTAAACTAATGAGCATTTTACAAGATGAGAAAGAACGTGATGACAACCCATACGGCATTTCAGCAGGTTGCATTTAGATATTAGATGACGTGTGGTTATAGTGGTCATGTAACTGACATTGAGAAATGCGATTTGATTCCATTTCGTCTTTCTTCATTACTAAGATTTTAAAAACTATTAATTATTTAATAGAAAAGAATATCCGTAGCTACTTTGATACTGCTATTATTGAGATGTGAAATCAAAAGAAATACGAATTCTTAGGCATAATAGAAGATTATTACACATGTAACTACACAGTTTATAATAAAATAAGCAAATAAAAAACGATGCTTTCTTTTGCATTATGCATCGCTGAATCAAACAAGCCTCATAAATAAAGAAAATTAAATTTAATCAGTCTCTCTTATCCGATTTCCTGTAACTTACAGACATAAATAACAGGAACTTCGAATTTTTAAAACTGAGAAACAGATCAGATTTTAATAATTCTCACAAATGAATGGAATTCAAAATTATTAATTTACATTTTCAGCACGGAAATGTAATCATTAGATTAAGATTATACTTATGAATGATCAATGATCTTATGCATACTTTTGCTTTTGTATTTTCACATCTTTTTATTTATTAACCTAGTAAAAATCAAATAAAACCAATGTATTGAAAAAAAAAATTGCTTTTGAAACTAGGAAACGTTTACATTAAATAACATTTTAAAATGCCATATAATCCATCAAATAAAGATTTCTCATTTCTTAGTACAATGGCATGCAACTTTGAATGTCTGATTGCTTTATAAGAATGTCACCAATGTTTTAAAAATTATCTATTTGTTCGTTAAAACGTTCACAAAATCAGTGCCGACATGAACTCAAATTGCTCAGAAAATTTTATGAAAGCTTGCAATTCTTTGCTTGTTTCTTTCTATGTAAAGTTCTCAGTCTTGTCCTCCCTCCCTCAGTACTTTTCTTAACATTTAACTTAGTTTGTGACCCAGTCCCACGGAAGGGGCAGACCTCGTAATTCAGGATGAGAAGCTTCTAGCATGGTGGTTGGTTCTCATCACCCTTGTGGGTACACGAAAAGGTGTGTGTGTGGGGGGGGGGTCTGGATCCTCTCATCGATGACAGGACGTACTTCCTTAGGGAAGGGTTGTACCGTGGCCGGTGATGGCCCTTAGGACTCAACCACAGTTCCCATCTGTGTTACTGTTGCTGCGGTCCGTCATTCAAGTTTTTACGTGTGCCTTCCGGTGGGTCGGAGTAGCCAATTTGTGACCCACAATCTTAAAATCCTTGAACTGAATAATGTCATAAACCATTTTCTCATATTTTTCAAAGGCGAAATTTAATGAAATTTCAAAACCCTATATTGAAATTATAGACCTTGTGTATTAAAACAACCATAAAATTAATATGTTTACTATTGGATATTTCCTTTAATCAAATGTACTTATTTTTTTACGCTTTCAAGAAGTGTACTAAGAGAAGATATTGTAGTCAAAAAATTCGATTTCTAAATTTTAATGAATCTTCGCGATTTAAGCATCCTGAGATTGAACATATATATTTTTTAAATTATTATGCCTATCTATCTATCTGATTGTAAACAAGACACTTCAAAAATGTTCCATTTTGTTTCAAGCTAGACAAATGAAATTTGATATCGGATTTTTACACTAAAACCTTAATTAATAATAGTATTAATAATTAATATAAAATACTTTACTGATCTGCGTTTACCAGTTTCTATGAGCCATGTTTAACTTTATATTGACATTGACAAAAATAACCCAAAAACGCTTTGAGCTAGATGCTTGAAAGTTGGTATACGGTCTTCATACCAAATCTGCAGATTTCTACAAAATTTTGAGTAAAATATGTTCAGAAGTTCGTCCGCCCTGCTGTTCGAATATAAGTTAACACTATAACTACAAAACAAAGAGAACAAGATAAGATTCGGTATACAGATTTAACATATATAGTTCAAACACTTTACATATTTTAAGCCAAAACCAACAAACAGTTGACTGTTTGTTAGTCTGTACTTTCTGAAGCAAAAACACGATCATTCAAAAGCACAATGACTTAAATATTTAACATTATATATGAGATTATGTTACTATAAGTGCAATTTTGTATTAAATCTTTGTTTCAATCGATTTAGGAAAACGTGTTTAGAGCAGAAATTCGATTTTCGGACACTATTAACTGCATGCCAAGAGATTTATGGACAGAAAACCCGCCAAGGATGACACGATAGATTCAGTAAAAATATTAAAAATTAATATTTTTCCAAAAGTTAAAATTTCGCAACTATTGTACCCCAGTGATATGGAGGCTTTCTCTGACATGACAAGTTTATTAGAGAATATGCGAGAAAGTTTTGGAGAGACCACGCCCACTAATTCAAAACAAATTATTTAAATGATCAAACTTCTTACATAAAGGAAATGCAGTTGGCAGTTTTTTCTTTTAATTTATTATTTTCAATTTTTAAGATATAATATGAAATGAAAAGAAATTCATAAAATTTGATATTCATTAGTTATCAATAAAATTTTATTTATTATATAAAAGCATATAAAACAGAGTATTCCAGGGAAATCATAAAAGAAGTCATGTTCCATTCAGTAAGACTGTAATACCTTTCTGGTAATACACCTGCTATACGTCATTTATTATACACAAAAGGGAAGAGATAATTCTAAAAATTATTTTCAGTTGCTTATTTAAGAACTGCAATACTGTAATCTTGAAGTTCATAAAAATAGCAAAGAAAAGAATAATTGCTTTAACAGTTATGCAGGTTACCTGATAAAATTTTATCCTGAGTATTCAGTCGCAAGAATAACTTTTTGTTTATAAAATAGCTTGTATTCAGAGCATGAATGTGTGAGGCAGGATATTTTATCTTCGTCGTGCGTTATTTTATTACCTTTATAAAAACAGTATTTGAAGGCCGTAAAACACCTTAACACAGTAATACTCTCTCTAATAACATAGATCGATGGCACATTTTCCGAACAGAAGTTCACTTCTTTTTTTCTCAGTAAACTGCAACTTTGTATGCCTCTCTTTTTTATTATTAATAATCGTATCTATTTTGTATTTATATATATTAATTTCACAACTTTACAGCGTTCTTGAATTCGAATATTTCTCTTAGGAAATAATAGTAATAATAAAAGGAAAACAGTCGTTTTGCCAATTGTTTATTTACAAAATCATTTTATAATTAAGGGGAAATTTGCAATATCATATTATAATTTAAAACATTAAAAACGATTACTGGAGAAATAAAATTGTTTTAAACCAAATAACTGCCTATCTAATCAATTAAAATGTAATATATATATATATATATATATATATATATATATATATGCAAATAATCTCAATGAAGATCCGAAGAATGAATTAAATAGATTCAAGGATCTGCTTTAATTAATACAAGATGAAATCTACGAAGAATTTAGAATCTACAAATACGCAAAAACGTTTATGTACAATTTGACATGCTTTAATAATTATTTCATCAAAAAGGAATATATATATATATATATATATATGTAATGATATTTTAACTATAATTTCAATTTAATTAATTTCCGAGATTTTATCTTAATTTAGCTCCTAGTTACTTCATTCTAAAAATATTCTCTTATTTCGTGATCCAATTCCACTTTCTCTACTTAATTAATTCAAGATAACCTTTATAAAAGTACTTAGTCAGCTAAACGCCGATATTTTCACACGCTCGGCTTGAAGGGGTAAAAATGTCCAGTAAGCACATTCTTTCTTAAAAAATCCCTGTGTTTCCCTTACATGTGATTGGCATGCGTCAGAAATCCCTATCAGAATCTTAATAATATATTAGCACATTGAAGAAGTATTTTCTCTATCAAAATCTAAGGTTATATAAGATGAGGGATAATTTATTTCGCCCTTCTTCCCTACTTCTGCTTTTGCAACGCGTTGTGGCGGACACGAAATGTCCGCGTCTTTGCTTGTAAATAATTATACTTTCCCGATGGATATTAAAAAGTATTTAAAAATGCAAAAAGTGTCTTCAAACTGCATCATGCTTCACAACAAATAATGTTTATATATATATATATATATATATATATATATATATATATATATATATATATAATTACGTTTTGTACTTAGAAAATATAACTTTTATATATTAGGTGGTGGTGGGGGGGGGGGGAGGAAATCCATTATTTTTTCGGTAGATGGCTGTAGTGATCTATATCTTGAAAAGTATCGACCAAACAATTTCAGATTTATACTTGTTGGAAAGGTGACATTTTGCTCTAAAAATTTCTTTTGCTGTTTTTTGTTTGGTCCATTCAGTTGTGAGTTCCAGGGTGTTAAAAATGGAAGTCAACAAAGAGAAATTCGGTACATTTTAAATTTTTTCTTTGATAAAGGCGAAAATGCAAGCCAGGCGGCTTGCAATTGTGAATGGTGCTTATGGTCCCGATACAGTAACAGCCAATTACGTGCAATTTTGGTTTCGTCAACTCCGTTCAGGTATTTTTGATGTTTAAAGACACCTCGCACAGGTAGGCCCGTCGTCGAAATTGTCAATAAAATCACAGATATAATCGAAGTTAATCGGCATGTTAGCAATCGGGGAATCGCCCAGGAGCTAAAGATCAAAAATAAAATAGTTTTAAACCATTTTCACAAAGCTGAATTCAGAAAGAAGCTTAATTTTGGGTGGCAACCAATTAACACAAGAAAACATTGTGGATCGAACTTCTATTTGCGAAGCCTTGACCAATGAAATCGACCCATATCTTAAACGGATGGTGACTGGGGATGAGAAATGGTCGCAAACGACAACACTGAGCGAAAACGATCGTGGTCAAAGAGCGGTGAAGCAGCTCAAACGGTGGTCAAACCAAGACTAACGGCCAGGAAGGTTCTGTTGTGCATTTCGTGGGACTGAAAAAAGAATAATTTATTACGAGTTGCTTCCATATGACCAAACACTGCATTTGGATCTCTACTGTCGACAACTGGACTGTTTGAAGCTAGTGATTGACCAGGAACAACCAGAATTTGCCAACAGGAGAGGTGTTATATTCCATCAGGACAATGCCAGGTCACACATATGTATAGTGACTCGTCAGAAACTCCGGGAGCTTGGTTGGGAAGTTTTGATGCATCCATCATATAGTACGGACCTGGCACCTAGCGATCACCATGTTTTTCATGCATTTCAAAGCTTTCTTAGTGATAAAAAAATTGACATGAAAAGAAGACTGCAAAAATCGATTACTAGAGTTTTTCGCCACTATAGGAAACAAGACTTCTATGCTATTATGAAGCTACCTTTAGAATGGCAAGAAATTATATAACAAAGCGGTGCCTATTTAACCAAAATTGGTAATCCGAAACATATTAAATATACTCTTGAAGCTCATATAAAAATAATGGATTTCTTTCCCCCCAACCTACTATATAAAATGCTAATGTATGTGGCACAGAAATCGAGCTTAATACTAATTTTCGAATGCAGTAGTCAAATATAAACAAATCATACGAATTTCAAAGTGCAGAGAAATTCCTACCTCTTACTAGTTTCAGAGTGCTTCATTAATTGAACATTTTTACAGCAGTACTGAAAGCTGCAAAATACTAGATGTGTTCTGAAGATAGTTTCTCATGTCACCAAAGAAAATATTTAATCAGAGAAAGAAGATATAAAAGAAATTAAGAAATAAAAGGTTCAATTAAGTGCAAAAATAGACCATAAGTAACCGTAGTAAGACTTAAGATTAATACACGGTTTCTCGGCAAGAACGTCAAAATCGTGCCAATCGCCCCAAAAGACTATAAAAGTCTGCAATCCTAGGTATATACCATAAGTGCTAACAAAAGGCTTTTAAAATTGTCACTATTGCAATAAAAAATTGTCACGATTATATTTGGCGAGAAATAGCAATTTTGGCGCCCATATATGGTTTTAAGTTTAGCCGTAATCGTTACGATTTGCCTACGGAAATTGATGCTCACATCTTCCAAAACAATTATTTTATAAAAATGCTTTTTGTATTAGCTTAAGACTGGAAAAAATTACCTTTATTATGATATAAATTTCATTTCCGTACAATTTTTTATTTAATTTTAATATTTTTACTTCATTCGATGTACTATTTGAAACAATGTTTTTAAATACTATAATGGGATTCAAACTCTCCATCAAAACATTCAACCATATGCTTTTGCCAATCATATAATCTTTAGTTGGATTTTCATTTCCCCTTTTATTTCATAATATATACACTTTGTAATAAACTGTTTTAATAAAATTTACGTATTTCAATCGTATCAAGTTACAAAGTGAAATGTTTTTTAAAGAAATACACCCCATATTAATAATTAGCTGCCTAAAAGTCCAATAATCTAGGTAAACAAACTGGCCATCAAAGGTGACTAGTAAGACAAAATATATCAATGTGGAAGAGCTCCATCCTGTTGTCGTCAATAGTTTACAAATATCGTTAATTTAAATAATTTTGAGCATTTTTTTAAAATCTCATTTAGATTTATAATTATTTTCTTCTAAAAATTAAACCATAATTCAAGAATTAAGAAAATAATCATTTTTATAAAAAAATGAAAAATATTAAAAATTATCTGTAAACTGTTAATCTTATTTGAAATAAGTTTGAACGGAAACAAACAAAAAAATTCAGGACCGAACCTTGGCTTCATGAATATAAAGAGTAATTTGTCTGATCGCTTAGCAACACTAATAAATTACTAGAATATAAGTTAAGCCAAAAGTTTGAGACCTATTTATTCATAATTTTCTGGCTATTGTAATTTAATGAATGAACATCCTAGAAGTATATATTACATCTATATTAAATCTCATTCTATCCATTAATTTTTGAACCTATGAACATCTTTTGTCAGCCAGATACACAACTGAATAGAGCAAGAAAAGAGCTAGTGCCTTAAAATCAATAATTTATTAATTCCTAAATGAAATCTAACAAGTAAAAAATTATAGATTTATTTATTTAACTTTTAAAATAAAGTTTATAAATTTAAAAATTCTATATCATTATTCAAATATATATTATTATTCAAAACAAGAAATCATATGATATCAATAATTGTTCTTTCAACTGAATTTAAACATTATAAAATGAAATGCATTTTATTATGATAGTATATAAAACCAAAGTGTCGCATAATAAATCGAATATAACAACTTCTTGAAACTCTGGCTTGAATTCTAAGATCTGTGAAGGTTTGAAGTAATGCTATATGAAACATATGGAGGAAATTTATATGTAAAATAGCTGTAATGCAAATTAAAATAATAAATAACTAAGTTGAAATGTCTTTTGAAGTTTAGCTTAGAAAACTAGTAAGACACAAAAATAAATTATGAAGATCAATCTTAACCAAAATACTGTTTGCAACATAAGTTGGATGTTTATTTATAAATTCATACGTACAGAAGAAATAATTACTAAAAAAAATGTAAGAAACAAAATTACACACACACAAGGAAATTATCTAAAATATCATTTAAAGTACAATGCCTTTTATTTTTCATTCATTATATTAACAAATGATGACATGAAATATTTTACATGATGGTGTATGTAACAAATACTTCAAAGCAAATGCTTAAAAGTAAGAAATATCTTTTTCCCTCTAATTAAATTCTTATTATCAATATATTTGCGTTTTGACTAGACAAGCATGTATACAGATACATGCTTGCAATACAATTTCATTTTTTACAATAAAATACACATGGTTACAAATATATTCATATCACATAAACATGCAATAAAAATGCATGCAACAATTAATACATAGAATAGAGGAAAATATTTCGATCTCACTTACTTGTCTTATCACTTTGAACAAACAAAACAAACAAACAAAAAATGACTTTGAAAAGAATGCAAACACTAAATAGATAGAAGTTCTATATGAACCTATATCTTCATCTGCTAAAATAGAATTTACACTCAAAGGAAAAGATGGTTAGAGGAAATGTGATTCACAAATACAGCATGCAAACATATATGCTTTTGCATATTATATATTTATAATTTCTGAGTCCATGCCAAAGTTTACTATAAACAAGGACATCACTCTAGGTCATCAAGTGAATTTTTAAAAAAAGCATAAGACATCATTACAGCATTTGAAACATTCATTATATAATACTAGCAATACATGAAACTCAATCTATGGCCCAGTGTAAAGTTTTAGATGTTTATTTTATTACACTATTTCTAAAATAAATTTTTTACATCCAAAGGTTAAGGCAAAGTTCATGAAGTTCAACTGTAACATCAAACATTTCTATAAAAAGATCACTTAAAGTTATTTAAAATGGAAACCGAATAAACTTTTAACAATAAAAGATCCAGAAAGTAGCTCATCCCCCCACCAAAAAAAAAATCTTTTACTTGGAATTCTTTTATCATCAAACATTCTTTTCCCCCCCCCCCTAAACTTTTTGACGGCAAAGAAAGTATCTGCATATTCTGCACAATACTTTGAGAAAATATTCGAATAAAAAAATATTATATTCTTTGTCGAAGCATTTTTTTAGAATGCTTGGATTTTATATATTATTAAGAATATTCATAGTAAAAAATTTTCAAGTTTTTATTTTCTCAGAAACACTATAAAACTAAAACAAAAATTAATGCAATGTCTTGGCCTTAAAATGTTCATTGTTCAGAATAATAAACGTTCCTAGCAGAGAGTGCAAATTTCTTAATTATAAAGAGAATTATCCTGTAAAAATTGTTAAAATAGATTACCTGAAAGAAATCTATCTATTTTTTGCAAAGCACGTTTCCTTCTCTGAGCCTCAACTTTTAATTCAAAATATAAGTCATAGCTTTAAAGTTACATTAGGTACTATAAAAAAATGACAAATATATTTTACCTTTATTATTGAATATGAAATAAGATAATAAAATAGTTTTAGCATTGGTGCTTCATTTATAAATTAATTAAGTTCTTGAATTTCAAAAATATAGTCAAATTTAGTAAGCTTTACTTTACTTGCTTTTTTTTAACACCTGTGTTCAAATTTAAATATTATAAGAAGTAAAGTTTTTACTACCATGCAGTTTAATCTATATATACAGAATTGGTCCAAAGAGAGTGTGAAGTCACATTTCAAGGCTCAGAATTTTAAAAAGGTTCTTGCACCACTGATTGATTTTTAAAAAGCAAACTGCTTTTATTTCTTATTTATTTTTTTTATCAAATTATACATGTATTCTAATATTTTGTCCATTTTGCATCCCGAATCCAAGCATAAACTGGATACTTAGTCTCAATATATTTGCAGGTAGTTAATCACGATTATAATTCTAATCTGAGTCAAAAATGGCATTATTTCTTTTAAGAAAAGATTCAAAATTATTTCTAAGCAAAGAGATCTCATTTGGTTTAAAATATAAAACACAAAACACATTCTTAATCAATGAGAAACTAAAATAAATATTTTGATATATTATAGAATTACAATAAATAACAAAATTAATTCAATTTTAAAATTAAAACAAATTTATAAAACTATCAAGATTTAAATGAATTTGAAATTATATAAAAAGGATAAATTTTCAAATGGCAAAAGGAAAAGTTTCACAACTAAGATTTAAAAAAAAGAAAAGATACATAGATCCTCATATTATATATATAAAGATAATTTTCATTTTTCAATCAATTAAAAATGTGAAATCATTAGTGTTTGTATTAAATACATAACTGCTGTATTAAGCTGTCACATCAATACATTATGAAAGTTTAATTAGAGCAATATACAAGAATAAGTTGCTATCAGTGATAATATTCTTACTTTCCTTGAAACAGCTCTCAAGTTATCAGTGAAGAATAATTTTTCTTGGTGAAAGAGTTGATAAATAAATTAAATCATAATCTAGTAATAAAATTACAAGTGGTGCTACAATTTTTTTCAAATAATATAAATTAAATACAATTTAAAAAAAAACTATCAAAGCCCAACATTTTCAACTGCAGCTATCTGAATCATATTAAAGCAAATTATTGATGTATCCTTTTTTCAATGAGCGACTTCTAACTAAAAAAAAAAAACCAAAAAACATTGAATCAGAGGTGACTCTGCCAAGGAAATCTGAAAGCATACCCAAAATCACAAACCAGCCAACGTGGAAAAGTGAAATAAAACAATCAAAAGAATGAATTCAGGCTGGAATGCAAAGGAACTGAATGGGAGTTTGGGGGAGTACCAAAACTGGGCTATAAAAACTTTTGTTGAGCTACTTATAAATTCAAAAGAATAAATAAAAAAAAAATGTTATATCAAATAATTTGTGAAATGTAGCAAGTAAATTTTGATGATTTTAAGAGCAAATAGGCAGGCAATATACATATTTCCTATTTACTGCTATATTTTGTGCATTCTTATTTCATATTCAATTTTTTCAGTTTAATTCCTTCTTCAATGATCCAAAAACCGACTCCATAAGATTTAAAACACAAACAGAAATCTTTAAAATAATATCATGAGAAACTATAATTCTATAATGGATTAATAATTTAATCCTTGATTATAAGGAGCATTTATCAGTCACAACATTTCAGGTGAAGTTTGTGTAATAGTACATAAAAAAGTTTAATAGTTTTTATTTATTACACTTATGCATCTTATATTGCTTCTGCCATACGTTATTGCAGGGAATAAAGGAGATATAGTTATATGAGATTTAAAACCAGTGGGAGTCATCTCTCCTAAAACGTCTTGCTTACTTTCTAATACAGGTGTTATCACCCTCTTTCAGCCCATATAAAAACTGAACCTAGTAAAAGCTATAAAAGTAAAAAATAGTCAAATTTAATTTTTAGAGCATGATAAATGAATTTTTATGCTTTGTAATATAAAAACCAAATTTGCTTTTTGGATACCTTTCTGACAACAAATTCGAACCAAAATTTGATATAGAAGAATATTAGTATCAAAATCATATACTGAATTTCATTTAGTTAGGTTATCACATTTTTAAATTATTGCATTTATATGCATGCAAGATTTACAAACTATCAAATAGTTAATTTGCTGACTAATTTAGTTCAAAGTTTTATACAGATATGTACTTTAAGAATTAAAACTGTGTATGAAATTTAATTATTAATGCATAACATTTACAGTTAGACTGATAGACAAACATCCCGTGAATGAATTTCTTAAAAAATTTAATAAAAATCTGTATATTTAGAGTAAAGATTACATACCAAATTTTATCCATCTAGTTCAAAATATTGAATAATTGCATCCAAAAAATGATTGACATAGCTCTTTTATTATTATTATTATTTTAGATTTGGGGAAGTTCGAAGTGTGGAGATTCATTAAAATCTGAAGTTCAAATTTTTTGATGGCTAATTATATTACTTTCTTTTTGCATATTTAGTACACAAGAAAGTGAAAAGATTTATTATTTTATTATCTATAAGATGTTTAGAAATCCCATTCATACAAATTAATTTGTGGTAATCAAACACTAATTGATTAGCATTTACTATGCTATAAAGATGCATAACATCAGATTGACTAATATACATATTTTGATATTTTAAAAATGCAATTGTAATCTATTTAATATATTTGAAGATATATTGGCACAGTCATATCAAGTTATTATAATCTCATAAAAACTATCAACTGATTAAAACAATGACTATTAGAATAAAATATATGGCCGTTAAAATACTTTCTTAAAAAGTTAGTTATGTAATAATTCTTATCAATACAGTATCCATTTCATAGAATCTCAAAAAAGCACTTCTCTTTAAATGCACTAGAAATCATTTGATTTTTTAAATAGCTTTTATTCTGCAGGAACATAAGTGGTCCATCCCTTCCAAAATATTTTTTATGCCTGGAATATTTCATTGATTACTTAAAACATATTATTATTTTTTAAAAATACAAGATGAACATTCACAAGTCTTAAATATTTTATTCTATTAAAGAATTATTATAATCCTATTTTATAAAAGAATTCAAGACTTATTGAACAAAATTTAATTTAAAATAGCCTTGTGGATGATTTCAAAGCTCAGAGTGGGTGCAAGTAAAAAATTTTCTATCAGGTGGAATAAAGTAAAAATATTCTGTAGTAGAATTTTTAAAGAATTATTATTCTTATATAGACTTAACAAAAACTATGATAGAATAAATAGGAGGAGAAGGAGGAGAGAGAAGACATCAATAATTCCAGCATTAGAATTATTGTTTAAAGATGAATAAACAAACAAACAAACAAAAAAAACCCCCAGGTATTTTACTCATTAATAAAAAATATCTGCAACATAATTGAAACAAGTAATTTTATACACATAAAAAATCACTAAGGATTACCAGTGCTTGGACCACAATTAAATTAAAATGAATGATGCAGACCTTCAAACAATGATTAATGATTATATCACAGATTTCCTTGTTACAAAGATTAGAAATACTGATGATCCTTATTTAAATAACATATCAGTTATACATGAGTTTCACTGATTTTTGCTAACATCAGGGGTGTTTGTGGGACCCCAAAAAATCCCCTGAAACTTTTACGGACTTACTACCGGCATTTTGGAGTTCGAGAAGGGGGGAGGGGAGAAATGAAAAATTACAATTATGAAGTATTGAAATACCTAATTATAAAAGTTCAATGAATTACTTTTTTTGAAAAATTAATAACCACAAACTTTCAAACATATAAACTACTACATTTTATGCAAATATTTTAAATTACATGAATTAATTCTTTTTAAAAAAATTATCTAATTTCTGCTGCTTTTTTTTTATTTTCTGATGTTTGTGGGCTTGTCTTTCTTTTGTGGTGAACTTCATAATTGCAGGAAGGTTGACTTTTATTTTCCTCATTTACAGTTGAAGAAATTTCCTCGAGAACTGCACATGCAGAGGTAGAAGCAGTTTGCTTTTCTGCTAATGTAGAAGGTTTTTCGGAGACTTTTATAGGTGACTCATCTGAAATACATGTTTTTAAGTCCTCTTGATATGTTTTCTAACTTCTGTTCATATTCAGTAAGAGATCTTTGCGAATTGGATCAGTCATTGGATTTTTTGAGCCATATTTTTCACATGAGGTTTCTTTAGAAGCCATTAAATCATATTTAATAGTCTGCACTGCATCTAGGGAATCAATCTTAAGAGAGGTTCTATAGTCAGTGACAAGTGTGTCCATTAAGTTGAATGCACTTTCCACTAATGGGCCATGGAAGCAGCTAAGGCAGGCTTTGACCAATTTAGCCAATGTAGGATACTTATAATCATTTGTGAAATCATCTTTTAAATTAAAAACTTAAGACCAATATTTATCAATTGTACACTTGACTTGATTTCCACTTTCATCAGATGTGTAGAGCATTTCTTTGGTGATATCAATATCACTCTGGTGTAACCTTATTTCAGCTTCTACTTTTGACTTTTCATTATCACTAAAAATATGGGACATAAAAGATGATAATTTTTCAAAAGCTAATATTGTACTGGTTTTACCTCTTAGCTCTGGATCTAATGCTGTAAAACTAATTAGATATGAATTTTTAAGGGGTAATTTCTGTTTCATATGCTGAAATTTCAAAGTGAAATTCTCTTGCGTACATAAATAAAAAAATATTTCAATAAGCGAAACGAAAAATTTACACGTGCATCAATAAATGAAACGAAAATTTTACACAGCGGAGAAAAAAAAGTTGCGAAGCGATCAATGACAAATAGCAAATACGGCGAAAAATCCCCCTTCTCTATTTATTGGCGCCATGCCAGGAGAGATAAGACCTTTGAACCCAGAGTCACGTTATCGCACATCTAGTCGAACGAAGTCTCTCCCTTTTTTTTCTGGCGCGCCTACTTGCCGAAAAGAATCCAGAAGAGAATGTCCGAGAACCGGGGGAATGAGTCATAACGCGCAATAAGGAAAGAACAAAAAAGAAGTTTTTTCCCCCTTTTCACGCATTATCACTGCCTTTGGAGAAAGAAAGGAAAAGTTTTCACCACACACACTGACCTTGCGTTTTTCTGCTTTCAAAGCAAACAAAATTACCCAGATCAAAATAAATAATTCATTATTATTCCTACTTCCTTTTGAAAGACGATCCCCGGAATTTCCGGGTATCGAAGTTCAAAATCCCCGGAATTCCGGGGTTTCCCCGGAGCACAAACACCCCTGTAACATGCACAAAATTATATAACTTTCAACAAAAATTTCAAAATAGATACTTACAACATAAATTAAGTATCAAGGACAGTTTTGTCTCTAAATATGAAACCTACAAATCTTTAAAAATTTTCAAGAATCGGATCTTCTCAAAAGATGGAGAAACTGTCCTAAAGAGCGAATGATCAGTTGATAATCACCGTATCTCCAAAATAAAAACTGTCTAATATGATGCTCAACAGCTTTTTTCAATGCTTAAAAAAATTTGCTCAAGGGCATAATTCAGATCTTATATTATTTAAGGTCACAATAATTTCAGAAAATGATGGACGATCATGTGAATTTAGTTCCCAGCATCTTCTCATGAGTTCATATACCAAAGAAGGACAGTTATATGGTAATCCAAGACGTTGCCCTTTTTGTAAAGCTTCATGAAGAGCTGTATCAGGAACATTTTTAATCTGTGGATTATCACCATATGAAAAAATTTCCCATAATGTAACACCATAACTCCAAACATCAGATTTGTGTGAAAATTTTGATGCAACAATTGCCTCTAAAGCATACCTAAAATAAAATATTATACAATTAGATGTAGGCATCAATGATTAAAGACAAGGAAATATGACTATTCGTAGCAAAAATATAAATGAAAAAAACTAGCGAATTCCAAATATTAGCAGCTTGACAAAGTGTTGTTTAATACTTTTTTTTAGGGAGGGGTGCTATTAAATGACTTTTTTAAATTAGATCTCTTTATTAATTGAGATTCAATATAAAGAAATAAAAATATTCCTTTTTTTAATGCAAAAATTAAATTTCAAACAGTCTAGTTTATAGGTTACTATTCAACGATGAAGCCTGAACGAAAAATATTTCACTTCCACATATTTGCAATCTTATAAGTCAATAATTTTGAAAATTAATAATCACAAGTTCCAATAAAGTAGAGATCCACTGCATCACAAGATGCCTAGTAAAATACTGTCTAAAGAAAAAGAAATTATAATTTAAAAATAAAAAATAAATACTTACAACAGATAAGTAAATAACTTTGTACGTGAAGTAACGATAGTTACATTTTAAAATAAAATAATGATAATAGGATAATTTACTGTGAAATTGCATAAGTACACATTTTACTGCATATTCGACAAAAACAAATATTGTTAGCGAAAGTCGACTTTTTAAAAAAAAGTTACATTTTGATCCAAGTTTAGTTTTTATCAAAATTTTTTTTAAATCAATTATTAAGCCTTTACTCAAGTGTTACTTTAATGCAACAATTAAAAATATCTCTTAATGTAACAATTAAAAATATTTGACTTACTACTAAATAATATTACTGAGAAATGGGAAATATAAAACTTAACGAGATTTGGGGATTAATACTAAAATCTCTAATTCAGTTTCCCTTTCACAGAGTAATGACCTCTTTTAAGCTTCTGAATGGTAAAAACGCCCAGGTGATAAGGGGGGGGGGCTTAGAGCTTCTGAATGGAAAATAAATATCTTCAAGTTCCTGAATGGAAAAATATAAAAATTTGAACAAAAAAAATTTGAATCAGTACTGATTTTAGAGAACTTCTAAAAGATGTCGCCTGATATTATAACTTCAGTTGTACTCCATCCATATGGAATCTGCATGGTTTTTGTTTGTTTGTTATATGCATTTTAGCAATCTCTTTACTGCCTATTTTTAAAATAAAACTGTTTTTTACCCATTTTTAGATTACAATAAAATACATGCACAAATCTGAACTGCATTTCAAAAATTTTAAAAACAAAACAAAAATGTTAATATTTTAGTGTCACTGCAAGAAATTCTCAATATCCATTACTGTATTCAGAGGTAAAATAATCATTAGCTACAATTTTTCTGTCATTTTTTAAAAATGGTTATGTAATTTTTGTTTTGTTTTATTTCAATACATGCAAAACATGATATATGCACTAAATTTCACTAAACAGTGTATATAATTTTCCATCAACATATATACATCTAGAGAGACAGGGTAAAGACCATATAAAATTTCCAAGCTTTTGAGAGTAAAAGAATATTGAGAATAAAAATTAATTAAATTAGAAAGTTAAAAATCCCTCTTAAAAAAATATTATACAATTTAGATAAGAAATAATTATAGTATCAGTTTCTTAAATAAATATATATATGAAAATCAAACTTTTTACAAAAAACATGCAAATGAAGAAGCCATTTGGTTTAAGCAAATACAGGTTATATTACTGCATATAAAATTTTAAAAATATAAAGTATATAGAATTACATACCATCGAATTGGTATATTTCGGTCTGTTGTCATACGGTAATAATGGTCCTTTATCTCTTGTGCAAGACCAAAATCTGATATTTTAATAGCATCTTTAGATCCTACTAATATATTTCTGGCTGCAAGATCTCTATGAACAATATTTTGAGTTTCTAAATATTCCATTCCCTGAAAGGGCAAAATTTTAATAATAAAATTACAAGGCAATAAGAAAGCCAAATCAAATGTGAATTTCACAATTTTGACTAAAGTTACATATAGACATAAAAAAAACAAAAACTAATAAATATAATAACATTTTCAACTTTAAAATTAAAGACTTATCGACATATTACACCTTTAGAAGAATTTTGCTGAATTATATGAAAAATATTTATGTATTGAAAGCAATAATTCACTTTTGACTGAATTTTATGAGACAAGTAAATTCTAAGGCTTACAAATACAATTTAAAATGTGTAAGGATATGTAGTTCTATTTAATAGCAGAAAGTACAGCTCGCATTTCAAATAAAATGTTCAATCTCTATTCAATTTATTTTTCTTTGACATTTACAGTACCTGAAAAAGTTTACATAAGTAATAGGATCTGGTGAAATAATTTTTGCCTGACTCTTGGAAATTGGTAATCACCATTTATCACCAAAGAAAATTTTGATAAGTCAAATTCATCTGCCCATCATCCTTAAACTTTCAACATTATTGATCAAAAAATATATACTTGTTGAAAAATCAACCATGGATTATTCAAGATGTTAAATTTTCCATATCCACAATTTTTATTTTTTTATTAAAATTAGTTGCCTTTGGCGACCAGCTCATTTACCAGAAATACTGGCTACATGTATAATTTCATTTAAGCAATTTAGACATTGCTTTATACCTATGAATCCATTAATTCTCAGACATTAATATTATTTCAATTGTCTTACATATGTTCTGTACATTGTGCAATGAATCTTTCTAATTTAAACTAGTTCCATGACATCATAATCTAATTAAAAATGTAAAGATCTATAATATCTATATTTTAACTTTTGCGACTTTTCTTTTTTATTCATTTTGTACACTACAAAGATATTTGATAATATCCTTCTTTCTTTGCCTTTAACAATGAAAGAAAATTACATAATTAAATGTTTTATGAAACAATGAAAATGATTTGAATCTCTGACAACAATATGCAATATTTTCAGAAGTTATAGTGGGAAAACATCAAAATATTGCTTCATTTTTAATTAAATAAAACTCTTTAACTAAAATTTTGAAAAATCCTGTCACGGTACACCACTTTCCAAAGTATATTTGAGGCAAGTTTGGTAGCTTTAAGTCAATCTAGTACATAGAGCATAGATACATACATACATTCATTTTTATTATTAGTAGATATAATCAAAATTATCAGCTGCAGATTTCTCCCTCAATATGACAATTTTTTTTCTTCTCCAACATCAATTTTCTTCCACATCTGACAGCAAATCATACAAAATCATTATTAATAGCCAATGGTCATTCACGAAAGATAATATGTAGGTAGATTACATAGTAGATTCTTTAAAAATGTTTGATAAAAGCCTTAATAAAACAGCAATAAATTACCTCAGCCACACCCAAAGCAAATCTTATGAGTTCTTTATGTTCTAATTCTTCTTGCTTATTTTTGTATGACTGCAAATGGCATAACAAGCTGCCATTATCCACATACTCCATCACTAACATAGTTTCAGGATCTAGAATAAATTCAAATTGATATTAAGCAAAAACTTCAAATAGTGCACAAGTGTTAATATTATTTGTGTTAATAACAATATTATTAATTTATAATATTATTTAACATAATTTGCCATTAATTTAATCTCCAAACGAAAATATCTTATTAAAGTTTATACTAAATAAACCCACAAACATTGCAAATTTTAGTATTTAAGCAGAGTAAATGAGGTGATTTCTATTTTCTGAATAATTTTATTCGAAATCTTCAGATGGAATTAAAGCAAGCAACTTTTCACAGAATAAATATAACTTGGACTAATAATCAAGTTAAGGCGACATGGTGATATTTAAGCATTTTTTTAAAAAATATTTGTAACTAAGATTTTAATTATATTTTAAGTAAGTAAATATTTCATCATTATCATCCACAAAATTCTTTAGATTTATTATAAAATGTGTCAAATTTAATTTTAGAAAGTTTTTTTCTTTCTAAAAAATTCATAAGACTTTTTTAAATATGTACATTGTGTATAACCTTTTCCCAAGTACCTCATAATATACTACATAAGAACTGAGTATGGGGTTCTTTGCACAGTTAAAATTTAATTTATTACGTCTGATCGTATAAAAAATTTTTATAATACATTAATTTTAACTTTAATTAAAATTTATTACACATCTTAGAGCTAATTCCATACATAATTCTACAAAACATTCATAAAAAAAAAATTCCCATCCCCACTTTAATTGTTGAAAATATCTTACGGTTTCAAAAAATAATACATGTACAAAAGTACAATATGAAGACATAGCAATTTAAAGTTTTTATCCCTGCAATAGAATTATAAAAAATGTATAGAATAGTTTATAACTTTTACAAAATGTTGACAAACTTATTTTATGCTATTTACCATAAAAAAATGCAAGAATTTGGGGCAATAAAATTTTATTTTTGTTTAGTTAAAGTCTGATAGAAAAAAAAAAAAAGAAAAGGTCAAAAATTTTTAAATATTAATTGTGCATATTATATAAGCTAAAAATTGGAATATATCCATAAAAATTTAAATATTAAAAAGTGTTAAAGAACTCAACAACTGCTTCTTCAATCAGAGTTGAAGGGGAAATTGTTGGAGAAACAGTTGTTGAGTTTAATGATTTTTATTCTTTAGAATTTCATGGTTAAAGAGCACAAGAAAGAACTTTGATTTTATACAGGATGAGTTTCATCAATTCTGACAAATGAAGAGCTCATGGTTATCATTAAACACTATAGCAACCCTATCCCATCTCCAATTGTTTGCAAGTTACCTGTACTAAACAGTTGTACAAAAACTGTACAAGCTACAAAATGTCAAATTTCACTGATTTGTTCAAAATCGTAAAAAATCCAAATAAAAAAATTTGGGGTCCTTCCTCACGCAAAGTAAGCACATATTCGGAAAGAACAGTTAAAATCCTTTAAGATAACATCAGTTTCATGAAAATACATGGATTTACAGCCTAGTAATAAGTGCTGAAACGTTTGAAACCAATGAAAAACTTGATTTCTCCTAAAACAAAACACTTATATGGTTTATGGTGGTCTCATTCTACAGCAGATAAGTATGGACAACTTTTTGGTTAATTTAACAAATTGAAGTTTGTATAGTTTTTTCAGAATTAAGAAATATAAAATTCGGCAGCATTTGGATTTTGAATTTCGCCAACGTTTCAATGCTATTACTCGGCTGTAAATCCATGCATTTCCATGAAATTGGTATCATCTTAAAGGATTTTAACTGTTCTATTAGGACATAAGCTTATTTTGCCTGAGGATGTGTCAAAACTTTTTTAATTTGGAATTTTGAGCAAAATAAATTTATTAGGCAGAACTTGCAAACAGTTGGAGATGGGACAGGGTTGCTATAGTATTTTGTGATCCCCATGGGCTTTTCTATCACCCTCTTTTGTTCGTCGGAATTGATCAAAACTCACCCTCTAAAATGCAAACCTCATCATTTTGCTTCCGTGGGAAAAATGAAAAGCCTGTACAATTCTGAAGGTAAAGTTTCAGTGAAGATGGAGTTCAAGCAGATCAGAAATTTCTTAGAGTGTAGCTAATTTAAAATTATTAAATATACATATACACCACAGAAGTGATTTCATGAACAGTTCTGCTACTAGCAAATTTCATTAAATACACAAAAATTTTCATACTTTTATTTCCACTATTTTAAAAGCTTTAGACTATACATGAGAAAAACGGAAATAAAAGTTAATTTAAATATGATAATTTCATTTTAAATACAAAAAAGTACATTTTATCTATCAAAATTGAAGAATTCCATCCATAAATTAATTTAAATAAGAACCTTAAAAGATTTCAATAATTTTTATCTAGCAATTGAATATTTACTTTATTCTTTGCCAGCAGAGAACTTAAATAGTGGGTGTTGGCAACACTGTTTATTCTCCTGTCATGCATTGAAAATTTCTAAATAACTAAATAAAAAATATCAAGAAAGCTCTGGAATTTTATAAGTTCATTTAAGATGACTAACTAATAAAAATTTGAATATTTTGATGAATTTCTGGGTACTATGTCCTTTCCCAAGACTCCTGGAGAATCAATTATCAACCATTCAAACCAAAGTAATATTTTCTGACATTTCTGCTTGCATTATTTATGCTTCACAGGTGATAAGTACAATAACAATAATAATAAAATAAAAAAAAAAAACTTATGCTAAACTTCTTAATTTATTTAGATAAAAATTTTAATCAGAGATTTTTTTTCTCAGTTTGATGTTTTACATTTTCTAATATTTTTTTGACATACTTTTATACATTTGAACAAATTATTTACTAAATTTATAACAGTAAAGCATCATAATATATATATATATATATATATATATATATATATATATATATATATATATATATATAGCTAAAAAGAAAGATAATATGCTGTAAATATTGACAATTATAAATACTACTGTACCTTCAACAAGGCCAATAATTCTCACTATGTTTTTATGACATAGAGATTTCATAATTTTCATTTCAGCATGCAATTCATTTACACGTATATGCGGAACAGAATCTTTTGCTTTGATACGTTTCACAGCTACTGTTTCAGGTTTCAATAACACAGGATTAAAAAAATCAGCTTTCAAAACTTCACCATAGAAGCCCTAAAACATTGAAATAAAATATAATAATAAAAATGCAATTGAATTTAAAATGTTAGGATAAGACAGTCAAGCGAATAAAACTTACTTCACCAAGCTTTCCTTTAATAGTTAAGTTATGATATGAAATAATAGACGACGGATCCCTTATATGATTATCCAAGAGAATTTCTGATGGAAATACATCACTATCAAGGAAGGAAAAATATATATTACCATTATTTCAAAAATTTTGTCAAGGAAGTAAAACTAAAAACTGTAGTTGGTAATAGAAATTTTTAATAAATAAACAAGTATTTCAGATTTAGAAGCAAGGAAACATATATAAGAAAATTCAAGACAATTAAAATGCGAGAAATAATTACATAAAAAGTTAGGAATATTTAAATACATAAAGAAAATAATGTGACAGCTTGGTAACTTGGTGTATATTGATTAAAAAATTGATGTTCTGCAATTCTGAAAAGTTTATCAGTGGCATAACTTCCAGGTGATGCTACTAGTTTGTTTAGTTTCCACCCCCTTCCTCTTCTTTTTTTACATAACTAGCTGCCCCAAACAGGAAGATACAAGATAAGCTGTGATAATCATAAGTCACACCCTTTTCCTTGTTGCCTATCATTGCATTGTATGGTGTAGCCTATGTTTTGTTTATTAACGATATTTTGTAATTGCACTCCTGCAAACAGTAAGTGTTTTCTGAAATCTCTCTCTATTTATACAATACTAGCCGCTTTTGGTGACCAGCCGGTTCGTCAATCTTAATGCACATTAAAATTTTAATAATTAAATATTTTATGGCACTCCCATTTTAATTGCTTCTTCATTAAAATATTTTAAAACTTCAAATTTTAATAGTCATATAATTCACTCATAATATTATAAAGGCCTTCAACCATAATGTAATATGTATCTCACTAATTTTCTGTTAGCTCCTGTAGAATTTATGCTTTAAATAAAAGTGGAAATGATTAAACTGCAATAAATATAATATTTTTTTTACTAAAAGAAGCATTTTTTTTTTTTAAATATGAGTACTGAAAACACAGTCACTGAATATTTAAACCTTTTGGGCACTAAAGAATATTTTTCTTAATTTATATAATATCTCAAGAAGTTTTCAACAAAATGTTCTCAGATTCATCATGAACAGATCGATTAATTAACAATGTTTAGTTTTAAATGCATCAAACACTAAAAAAATAAACAGAATCGTTTGAAATAATCTGTCGAAAACATATTAAACCTTCAAAACCAAGTCCGTATCCATTGAAAA
This sequence comes from Argiope bruennichi, assembly GCF_947563725.1. Taxonomy (NCBI): domain Eukaryota; kingdom Metazoa; phylum Arthropoda; class Arachnida; order Araneae; family Araneidae; genus Argiope; species Argiope bruennichi. The sequence continues at coordinate 105,903,520 of NC_079152.1, forward strand.
TAGTTGTCAACAATCAGAACACAATGCACATGTGTGAATTTCCAAAGCCAATTATGGTAACGCAAATTCATGAAATTTCTACTCCAGTTGCTGTGCAGATTAGAAATTTTTAATTTCCTTTATTCTGTTTTATTTTAATTCAAAAGTACTTCAGAATGAATCTGAAATGTCGGTTAATTAACAATGTTTAATTTGAAATGCATCAAACATTAAGAAAATAAACAGAATCCTTTGAAATAATCTGCCAAAAATTTCTTAAACCTATCCTTTTTAGCATGGGGAAAAAAACTGAAGCCTTACTCATTTGGCGGTGGGGAAATGAAAAGATTTTTTTTTGGTGGGAAAGTTAGTTTTTAATTAATAATTAAAATTCTAATTAAAAATTCAAAAAAGCGACCCCAGGTGCACATTTCCGACCTCCAAGGTATGCATGTGCCAAATTTGGTAGCTGTATGTCGAACGGTCTGGCCTGTAGAGCACCAACACACACTAATTGAGCTTTATATAAGTATAGATGTATAAATATTAGAATATAATCTTTAAATTAAGCAATTATTTATTATTGGATTTCCCCACACATAAAATAGCTTCTAGATTATTCTGCTAATTGTGAATTTGTGATCTAATTTAGCAAATACGTTCAATTATTGCAATAACGAATACACTGGAGGCTTATGTTATGAATTATGTAATTGAAATAGCCTAATTTTTTAATAGATAAATTTAATTACTAATGTATTTAATTTTGCAAATAATATTAAGAGTTCATCATAATAATTCAAAGGAATTTTCTTTCCAACATTTTCAATTTAAAACAATTAATAAAAATTGCTCTTTGAAATGATTTGGAGAGATAAAAACATTAGAACTATTTTTCCTTTGGGTTATGATGTGATAAAAAAAAAATTGCATTTTATTTCAGTCACTAACCTAGCTGGAGAATGCAGAAAGAAAACTGAATTTCGAGCAGATCCTTTTTCTCAGTCTTTTGCAATGAGAACTTTTCCATTCACTTCTTTTTTTTTTTGAAATTTTTGTTGATTTTAAAATTTTGAAATATATATGTCTATATAATTTTTTTATTCAATTAAATAATTTTTCGAAAAAATCCATGATTTTTTAATCAATTTTTTAAAATTAAAATTTGAAGAACATGACAGATGTTTTAAAAATTCGTTAATATTTAAAGGAGCTCTGATCTAGAATGAAATATAGAAAAATTTAAGGAATGCATTGTTTTGAAATATTTACATTGGAAAACATGAAACATAATTACAGAGAGATATGATAGAAAAAAAATTATTATTATTTTAACTTAGCAGTTCTTTTAAATTCCGTCCAGAAATAGAACTTTGATTCTTAACGTAGTAAGAAAAACCATTTTCAGTAACACAGAATGAGCTTATATGTATAAGCCATGATTTCAATAGTTAACACATTTTTCAACAGCTACACACACATATCAAGGTAAAAGTTATTGCTATTTTTCAAGATCAAAATAAAGCAACCTTCTTTTACTTATAACTTTATTATTAATTGTAAATAAGTACAAACATAATTTCCTAACATATATATATATTTATTTTTACCTACAATGCATGATCTTATTATTATTCCTCAACTACAGTTGTTATGTATATATTTATATGTGAACTTGCAGAATACCCAAAAAGGAATTAAAACATACATAATACTTACAATTTTATTTAAAATTAATTAGCCAAAAATTTGGCTATTTCAAATCACATATATAATAAATAAATTTTTCAAGATTAATTGGGGAAAGAAAATGCAAATATGAATCACTGTGCAATGTAGGATTAAAACACACACACACACAATGCAGGACCACAAGAAAATATGCCCTGAGCATCACCATCATGAATTGTTAAAAGTTGTTTTAAATTTTGGCATCAGAAAGTCAAGCTATCTTCTCTACCAAACATTAAAAATATTAGAATTTTTTTTTATTGTAGGTGTAATTATGAAATAAAAAATTAAGCAGAAATAAATTTCATTTTGATGGTTAACATTTTACTTATATTTATTTAGAGAAACGCTTAATTTCCTTTATGATGATGCTAGTGAGCAAGATTTTGCTAAATATTAATACTCTATATTAGCTTATAAAAGTAGACTGTAAACATAATATGAAGAAAAGACTGCTTACCAAATACTAATGAGTGAATTACTCTGTGAAGGTTCATCAAAATTTTCATCATTCTCTCTATCTTCAGTGAGAAATGATGTTGTTGAATTAGCACTAGAAGCATTAAGAGTTGATCTTGATTGAGATAAAACATTATAATTGAAACCTCTAAATGGTGCAGTTACAGGCCATTTAATTTTCTTTAGTATGTTTCTAGAAGAATCTTTCACTGGTGGCCTTCTTGTTGGAAGAGGTGGTTTCTCAGGGCTTTCAACCTTAGTTATTGCCCTTTCATCTACTACTGCATATGAATGAGTTCGTCTAGAGTCATAAACTGCAAATAAATAAGTACCAATCAATCAATCAATAATATTAAATTAATCCAATAACAAAAATTTTCAATTTAAATAAGAAAAATATAATTAACAATAACTGGTCTTTCAACAATAAAAGAAAGAAATGAAAGTCTTTTCAAAATGGGGAAAAAAATTGAGTATAATAAATTAGTTTTTTAAATGCATATTACTATCTCCTCAGTTTCTTTACTTATCCCAAGGCTTTATTATAACAATAGCACTCTAATAAAATTGTTACTTTTTACTTAGAAATCTAAGTTATTTTATTTATTAGAAGAAAGGGTTAGTCTGATAGCAACTACATGCACTGATCAACTCACTCAAGATATATTTTTCTTGCAGATCAATATCAAATGTAAGAGCTTTTTAAGAAATAAGTTGATGGTTTCTACATGGCATTTTGCATAATCATACTAATCTTACAAAAACATGCCAAACTGAAGTTGTAATTAATAAGAGATCCATTGAAATTGACTTTTTTTAATATGATCTTTATGCAAAATATAAAGTGATTTTAAATAAAAGTAAAATTTAACAATTATTTGATTGCTATAGAAGCCAAATTGTTTCGTAGATTTTCTTCAATTTTTGCTACAAATATTTTGAAGCATAAGAAAGATTTAGCGAAGATTTCATGTCTAATTAATTAGGTATTAATTCAAAAAACTACGATCTCATGCACAGAAAAAATTAGTCTTACTATTGTCATGCCTACTGAAAGAAAATACTGTAGATAAGTTATTTTATTTATTCACTTCCAAGTTGCCATTCACAAAGTTAAATTTTGCTCCTTTCTTTAAAAATTATTAATACCTTTCTTATTATATATGTAAATAATAGTATATTTAATGACTATACAGGTTGAAATATCTTTATAAGCAATGAAGTGCTTTGAATGAACACTAATATTTAAAAGATAAATGAAATTTTTATTTGCAAATTAAAATATAAACTTCATAAATGCAGAAAAAAAATCAAAACGAGGCATGTTTGTTTTATGCTTTTTTCCCCAAGGGCTTGAGATAACTGGCAACCAAATATTTTCTAGATGTGTTAATTATTTCTTAAAGAAAAAAAAAATGCAAAGTTTCTATACTTTGATAAAGAATTGAATTCACATCCCGCACAATGCTTTGAGGTTGTTTTCGATTATCTGGATCTCGAAACCAACATTCTTCAATCAATTTTCCCATTTCTTCTTGGCAAGTGGATGGAATACCAAGACCAAGATTCTTTAGATAATGTTCTTTTGCCTAGAAAAGAAGAATGCAAGTCATTGTACATTTATTATTTAATATAAATACAATAACATTTCTGACCATACTGAAAGGGGGGAGGATTTTTATAACTGATTTAAGCAATTTTTCAAAAATTCAATTACTATTACACATACCAAGAGAGACTAAAATTATAACGGAGCATGGCATTTTAAATAAAATTGATTTGATGAACATTATGACATAGGAGAAACATATGTTAATAGACCTTTAAATGTTAATGATATCTGACATAAACAGTGCCACAAACTATGTATTCTAATTTAGAAGCACATGATGCAAGCAGTCAGATAACAACATTGAAATGAAAATTGCAAGCACAGCTAGCAGTTTGTTTTAGTGTCACTATAATGATTATATAAATGAGAAATGGACCAATATATATATATATATATATATATATATATATATATATATATATATATATATATGATTCATAATCAAGCAACCAATAAAAAATACCGGATGTTCGCCAGATTTAACAATAGCAAAACTTAGAACATATTGTCTATAGCATAATAAATTTTCGAAACTGATGCCAAAAGTTTTGGGAAATGGAAATTGTCAGAATCATTTGATACAGAAAATTGCATAACATATATGTTTCAAATGGAAGACGCCATAATGCAAAAACTTAATGAACCCCCTTAAGTAGTAGCAATTAAAAGTAACATTTGGCTGTCCTAAAACAAATCAATTTTGAAACAAGGACAAATTTTCTTTAACTCTTAGAAGAGCATATCACTTATTACATATCTATATGAAGTGGAATCAGAAATTATTTCTGGTCTCTTAATTTCTGATTAGATTCTGAAATCTATATATATATATATATATATATATATATATATATATATATATAATCAAAATTTGATATTACAAAGAAAATAAAGCAAAAGTATCTATCTTTATATATAAAAAAGAATGCATAGTTTAAAAAAAAACTAAACTAATTAATTACTGAATTAATCTACAAATGACAAATTAACAAAGAATAATCCTATCAGATTATCAATGCAATATCACAAATTATGCAAAAAGCTGCAGTGAATGCATATGTTTATTATTATTTTTTTTTTCAGTTGATAAACATGTATGATTTAGAAATAAGACAAGTAATGAACTGGTTAGTTGACTGAAAACAGCCCACACAGTTTAAAGCAGAATCCATTATTAACTAGATGCATGTACTTAAGAATCAAAGGAACATCTCACATATGGCGCTAATGATCCTACATAGCTTAAATTTTGATCCCTTGAAAATTTAAATATATATTTCATCATCTGGTGCATGGGTAGAAACATAGATGGTCTCTGTTTTCAGCTGTCAGTAAATAATTGGTTTTCATAGATTGTTTCATATGTATTATAATAAAATATCAGCAGATTGTCAAATCAGATAGTTATTCTAAAAGGAATAAAATTAAAGTTCTAGAATAAATTTCCTCAATCTCCTGAAACCTGCTAATCATTCCTGGTCATCTGACAACCCTGTTAATCTTGTAAATGAATAATTTATCAGTTTACATGCCCATACCAGTCTAATATGTTTTTTTTTTTTACATAAGATTTTTAAGAGAGCAAAAGGTTTTAGGAAAATGTTTGTTCATGTTTGAAAATATCACTGTACTACAAATCAGGAAAATCATCAACAATTATTATGCATGTATAGCAATAATGATTTTTTTCATGCTCAGTGTACAATTTATTGTTGTGATAGTATATGAAAATAAAATTATCTCCAATTTGCAATAATAAAAATTAATATACTTTATTGAAATCATTGCAGTAGTCTTTAAAAAATCTGATAATGTTTCCAGTCCAAAGGATTCATATTCATTTTTTGCAAATGTGTCACGTAACTATTGTTTTATGTTTAGTTATTCAATTTTTTCAAAATTGTCATTAACACAGAAAAAGTGATTTACTAATTTCCTTCTTAAATATTTTATTAAGTAAATATTTTCTTTGGGTCATACTTACAGTTTTAATGGGTCATCATGTTGATGACCCAGATGTTGAAAGTTGTTTAAAAGATGCAGACATACACAAAGAGAGATGTTATATAATTACTATAAGATGGTGATATATCGATAGAAAAACTAGGAAACAACTTTGAAAAATTTAATAGCAAAATAGGAAAAAAAAAAAAAAGGCATTCACAATTCATTATTGTTTACTTCATAAAAAATTTTATGCATTAATATTTCTACTTTCAATTCTAACAATTCACGAATCTTACAAAGCATATAAATTAGTTCATTTAAGCTTGAGAAACAATTTTTTTTAAAGATCAATGAGCATTTCAGTTCTGCTCCTCTCTGAAAAGTGTAGAGAAATTATTATAATTATGTGTAGAGAAATTAAGTTATAAAAGTTTATAAGTCAAAGAATTTACAATGAAAGGAAAAAACATCCACAATAAATGTTCTTGGTTGATATTACATTAGACATTCATCTCCCCTTAATAATAATAATAAATGGAAAATAAGGAAAATATTATATCTGCAGTTAGTAAAATCATTTGACAAGAAAATATTTGCAGTTTCTAAAAAGCAAATCAAACACTCTTATCTCCATTAATAATAAATATGGAATCAATAAACATAAAATGAAATTTTTACAATAAAATTGAAATAAAACAATTTTGAAAGGTGACACATTAAAAGAATCTATGTTAATAGCAGAAATAATTACATAATTTCTAAAAAGCAAATAACTCTTATCTTCTCCAGTAAAAAATAGAATCAACACACATAAATTAAAATTTTTATAATAAAAGAAATAAATCAGCAGAAAGGGATATTTTTTTTTAAAAAAAAGTTAATGAATTCAATACTATACTTCTAAAGATTACAGAGCACATTCTGATATTTGTGTATTCATATTATACAAAACTTATATGCTAATCTTTTTTTCATCGTACCTGTTTTGGTGTTAACAGTGGCATCGGCTTCCCACCACGAGAAATTATTTGCCAAACAGTAGTCCCATATGCATAAACATCAGCAAGAATAGATTTACTAGCTCTAGAATAATCATCATAACATTCTGGTGGAATCCAATGAATGCTGAAATAAATGAAATAAAATAATCATATCAAGATGCCCCAATCATCTCAGATTCTTGACAAGACTTTGGAATAAATATCTAAGCTATGTGAGTAAAACAGTAGAGATGGTCACAACAAAGATAATGTATGCACTAGATATAATTTCTATACATTCAAACAGGAAAAATCTCATGAAATAAAAAAAATGAAGAAAAATTAATATGAATTATGTTATAAAACCCAAACAATAATGGATAAAATAAAGAAGACTACAAATCTTCATTTTAAAATCATAAATTTGAATAACAGGTTGGCACGAACCTGCCTCCCTACTTGATATTTTTAAAACCAAATCTGACAGTACAAAAGTCTAGAAACTATGATTGATATTTTAAAATAATAAACAAAAAAAAATTAATTTCCAATATTGAATTAAATACATAAGCCATAAGGTGAACATATATTATTCATATTAAGTGATTTCCATTCAATGGGATATTTTATTTTTTATGTTGAATACAACAAATATGCTTATTTAAATCCAATAACATTTCATAATGAAATATTATGCTGATATCTGATGAAGGCAATAGCCAGTAATTCATTCCATTTTTAATAACAAATTTGCAATACTTTATAAAACTGGACCTTATAGTAGCAGTTAGACATTATGTAAGTTAACAAGCAGAAATGAGAATATGATACAGTAATATTATGATTCTGCCAGTTCAAGATTCAGTAAATTATTCCTTAATGGCTCATTACATAGTAACAAACATATTAAAAGTATTAGTGCAGAAAACAGATATAAATTATTCTCAGCCTACATATTTGGGGAAATTCACAATGGAGGAGAAAAATTACATATAAATATTAGAATAATTATAATAGAAGAGATTCATTTCAGCTACATACAAAACAACAAAATATAAAACATGTAGTAAATATTTCTGACTCGAGAAAAATCAAAATTGCAGAATCTGCATTAATATTTATCTGAAAAATAAACAGGAATAGCAAACAAGTCACAGCCATGTGATAATGTATATGGAATGTACCAGCCATTAAATATCTAAATAAGTACAATTTCTTAAAATAGATTTAAATTTCATAAATCAGTATAATACCAATTTATATGCAAAAAATTCAAGCCTCAATCAAATTAATTTCAGGAAAGGTACCATGGTTGTTAATTATATTGCAATACATTTGTTGATTTGAAAAAGAGAATTGAACTGATTAAAAAAATCTGTATTTTAATAGAAAAAAAAATTTTTTTACACTACCATAAAATTGCCAATTAGTTATCTTCTGAGAACAAATATTGCTTATTTCCTAAGAACACATTCAGAGTGTTATAACAATAAAATTAAAAAAAAAATCTTCAAAAAAATAATAAAATTTTTAATAACTTCTAAAATTTTGTGTTGGTAGTTACTACTATTCATTAATACTTTTAAGTATAGAGTAGAAACATATTAAAATTAAAATTAATTAAAACATGTATACTCAAAATATATTGATAAAAATATAGTATTACTCTGCATCAGTATATGTGATGATGCCAGGATCAGCTAGTTTTACTTTAAAGCAGCTTTCACCATGAGAAGAAACTAAAATATTATGGCAGCGGATGTTTCCATGAACCATTCGCTGTTCATCCTGGAAAGAAATAAATTCATTCTATTATTAACATGAAAGATAATAGTACAACAATTTCATTAAAAATAAAAAGTACAAAACATGTATACAAAAAACAAATGTACAAGAAATGTATACAGCATAAATATATGATGAAAAATCATCAGATTTTTAAAGAAAATAAGTATGCATTCTTCATTCTTTAAAAATTAATGTTGCATTGTGATTTAAATTCTACTCACCAAATACCACAGTGCCCGAGCAAGATGATATGCAGCCTCGATTAAATCAACTTCTTGCACATCTGTTCGATTTTCAAGGTATCTATCTAGAGTCCCAAGAGGTAACCATTCCATAACTAATGCAGTGGGATTTGTAAGAATCATACCAACTGTTGACACAATTGCATCATGTTGCCAATACAACATTTTATCACACTGGGCTAAGAACTCCTGAAAGGTATAAGATCATATAAATGCAAATGAAATCACTTTCAAAAATGAATAAAAGTGGTAGCAATGATATGGTCAGAAAATGAACAGAAAAAACACTTACATGAAAATTATCAGACAGTGAACAAAAAAATAAGATTTGAATAAAGAAAGTAACTTCATTAAATTGCTGAGATAACTCAATGTATTTATTGCAAATAATGGCAATTTCATGAACACAAATGAAAGAATACACGAGCAAAATTCAGAGGAGGTAAATAGGAGGAGGTAGGCCCCCGCTCGCTAACATTCACCAATCCTCAGGATTGTGTTGCGATTCTTCTATGCTATGCAAATCCTGCTAACTTCACTTGCAACAAGGAAATTGCAAGGAATATTGGAAAAAAAAAAAAAAAAAAAAACACCATGGTTGAGTATAATTTGTTTGTTTACAAAGAAAATGTTTTATAAGAAACCATGTTTAAATAAGAAAACATAGATTTTTAGCTTTGAAAGAGATATTTTTCTAGCTTTTTGTAAGCATTAAAGGAATAAAGCTAATAAAAATTGTAAAAGTGCAAAATGAAGGAGATAAGAGTTTCAAACTTATTTAAAGGTAATCCTGAAAATAAATAATTCAGATTTGACAGTAAAGAATTGATATTTTTGGCTTTAAAAATACAAAATAAAATTTTTTGATCTTGATAAAAATAATTTTTATTTAATGAAGGAATTATGAAGACAAATTTGTCGGGCACATAAAACTATCTAAGCATTACAAAATTGTAACAGAAAAGTGTCAGTTGATTTCTGGATGAACAACATGCTTCCTGTTATGTAAATGCATTGATGAATTCTTTTTTAATGACGCTGAATTCTTTTTTAAAAAGACTAATGGACATTTAAAAAAATCAATATAGTCATAAGTCAAAATATAAAGTACATACTAAACTATTTCATAAGAGTAAATGAATGCTCACACAATTTTCTGTCATTTCAAAGCACTTTTTATTTCAAGAGGAACAAAAACATTAACAAGCCTTAAATCCTTAAATTATTTAACAGTAAAATTTTAAGGAAGGATTATATTTTGACTTATGATTATACTGATTTTTTAAATGTCCATGAGTCTTTTTAAAAAAGAAACTTTATATTCTTTCAAAATTGTCCTCACTAACATTTTAAAATGATCATTAAAAATATTTTTTACTAGTTTTAGAATACAATTCCTAAAGCACAATGAGCATATATAGCTTATCTGTAAAATATTGGCAAGAGAGCCCTCTTAATTATTTGACCATCATTCAAAGTTCATTATCTTTTTCCACAGATTTTAGGCAACATAAAATGCTGAATGTGGAGCTTAAGTTAAAAATTTTAGATCAGCACAAATTGTTACTATCATAAATGTATTTAGAATTTCACATCTTAATAGTGAATTTACATAATGTGCTGCTATAGTACAGGCAAATTCATTTGAATAATACACGGTTATTTTAGACTCTTTAAAAAAATCTTTAAAAAAAAAAAAGCATTCCACGCATGTTAATTATATATTGAAATTATTTACAGAAGCAAATATTAAAAAAAATAACAATGACAAATTACTTTTAAATGAGTCACTTTTGTCTCCTTTCGCAGCATTTTAACTGCAACAGCTCTAGAATCTGTACAAGAACGTCTGAGACGTGCCTGAGCAACTATAGTCAGTCTACCAGGCATTGTTGACACATCTTGACAAAACATAATTGCATCATGAGGTATACACTGAGCAGTACAGCTGCAGTCTCCTCTTGTTTTAAGTGAGCTGAAACCTTGCTTTTGCCTACGGCAAAGTAATAAGTTTGATTCATCTGCAAATTGAAAATATATATATGTATTAATCAAATTATTTTTAAATTTTTATGTTATAAACTTTCATAAAGGAATTTCAATTATCAGAGCAGTCTTCAGTTTTATTTCACAAATAAAATTTTAAAAAATGAAAAATGTTTTCAAAACAAGAGATGATTTAAAATAAGTTGTTTTAAATTCTTTTCATTACAAAAAAGAAATCACTTTTAAATATTGATCAGAAAACAGAGACAAGCAAACAAACAAACACACATCATAAACCCTCAATAATAAACCTTTTAATTATTTTTAACTTATTAAGATAAAGCTAATATGAAAGAAAGAAAAAAGGATCGTGATAACTTATAATAAAGTGAATAGAAACATTTCTCAATAATGACAAAGCAAAAGATACAAGTTTTATAAAATCAGTGTCAGAGGTTTCACTATGCAACTTCTAGAGCTGCAAATGGATCCATTGAAAAACATTTTCTTAGCTGCCAATCATAGAAATATCACTAATTTTGCCCTTTAATAAATAGATAAATCTATTTTAAACTATTAAATGCAAGCTTAAATAATGAACTCAAGAAAGAAACTAGAAGAATAATTAATGCTTTAAAAATGCAGCAAATTTTGAATGCAATAAATTTGTTTGCAATTTACATAATTAATACTACCCAGGATTTAAAAACTAATACATTTTAGAACACAATAACAATTTTTGATTTGATAACAAACTTTCAAATAAAAAATTGTTATTGTTATAACAAACAATCTTGTGTCTTATTATTTTATCTGCCTTTTTAAAATTTAAATTTCTCATATATAATTAATTACTTAATACATACTCACAATTTAATTTTTCTGTGATATTTAATATTCAATTGAAGAAAACCATCAGAATTTTTTCAAGTAACCAAAGATAATAGCTAATGCTATTTTGCTTTAGAATAATGGAAGAATGCATTTACTGGTTGTTATTTTTATATACTTTATTGCTACCTTCATTACAGAACGAAATATAAAAGTACCAACTGTATTTTCAAAAGGAAAAATAAGAAATAATATTTCTTATGAGAGAGATCATATATAATTTTCCCATGTATTAAAGATTTAAAATCTTGAAATCAAAGTAAAATACTTTACCATATTCCGATGGTGGAATACAACGTTGAAAGTTCAACATATTTTCATTAGCATGATAAGATAGCAGCTGGGGTATGGATTTAAAACTTTCACTCCAGCCTTCTAGAACAAACATTCCTTCATCGTCTTTAATAATTTTAAATGTACTAATATTCTCCGATCCTTCAGATTTTGTACTAATCCAAATATCTACATAATACACATCATACATAAATTCACATTCTCGTATTATGTAACAGCCCACATCATTGTTGGATTTTTCTTCAAGTTTTCTGTGAGCAAATGATACACTAGAAAAAAAAGGAATACAATGTAAAAAGAAAATGTTACAAAATGCATAATAAGTTAAAGAAAAAGTTTAAATTTTAGAAAGAATAAATACAGAATTCATCAAATTAATGATATTACTTAACATTAAAATTTTTAATAACTGAAATAAAATATTATCATACTATATTTATAGATCTATCATTAAGTTGCAATTAAAATAATCAGATAACCTATGGATTATTATTTCTTATAAATTCACAATTTTACTATTTTGTAAATAATAAATATTAAATTAGCACAATAAACTGGAAACCTAAATAAATATTAGATTCATGCATACTTTTTTTATTTCTAATTCATAAAAATAAGCTTACAAAAAATTAAATCACCGTATTATTAGAGTACAAACACATTAAAGCATAATATATTACATACACATTTATGTCTTGATTATCAGCAGTGATTAACTAACAAATCTATCATATAGAAATGATTTGAGAACAATACAGATTCTTTCCTTTGAATTGGAAACATTACATATTATCATAAAATGTTTTAATAATTTTTTTTTTTAATAGTAATTTTGTGAGTGTGTTTAGATTTTTTTTAATAACGTTTTTCATGCACATTACTAATCATACAATTCAGCTTTATTGTGTAGCTAAAAATTTCTAAGGCAATAATCAAAACCAATCTATGATACCAAGAAATGATTGAATTGGTATTTTAAATGAACTGAACAAAACCTTAATAACATCAAAGAGAACACAAAGAAATGCCAAAATGCAATCTACAAATGTTCTATTCAAAATCATTTAAATTTTTTTTCTACATTTTTTTAAAAAATGAATACATGTAAAGTGATTCACTTCTCAGAATAATTAAAAATTAAAGAGTATTATAATTACATACCTAACTGGGCCATGACATTTCATTGCTCTTAATTTTAATAAAGATGGTGTAGGTAAATCTTTACATAAATTAAAGGTCCATTTTTCACTGAGACGATAGTACCCATCCAGGAATGATACAAATGAGTGCCGCTGAGCTGTATCATTGAATTGAATATACTGAAATAATAAAATAATGAATCATCACTTTTTTTTTGCATGATAAAATATCTAATAAACACTAATCAAAAGCAAGTTAGGAAGCAAAACGTTGCTTTTTTGAAAATCAAATCAAATTACTGTATTGAAAAAAAAGCAACATATATATAATTAACTGGTTTATAAAAAATAATCATATAAAGATATTAAATAAGCTGAGTAATTTTATTGAAGTCTAATCAATAGATGTCTACTAAAAAATTATTAAAGATAAAGTAAAAATATTATTTAAGGTATTAAATATTTCTTCTGTCAATCCTAAACTATTTATAAATTAAAAAATCTATATATTTAAAAAGCAAAAAGTTTCAGAATCTTCAAAATTAATTTTTGCAACTGTAAATAATTAATTTCAGACACTGACTGGATTTTCAACTTCATTCACAACACATTAAATAATAATGTTTCTACACTCCACAAATTACTCAAATTCCACATAGTTACAAATTCAGTTATCAGTGAATTTGAGAACAGAAGATACAAAACAGAAATCATTAAATGCTGCTGCAATTTCCAATATACTCATTTTGCCATTGGAAACATACATCTTCCTATTATTTAGAAACCAGAAAATAAGACTAGATTAAAGAACTGACAATAAATCAGAACACTGCAATTTACAGTAATATTCCTCCAAACTACCATTCTTACAAAACGTATTCTTGAAAAACAAACAAAAATGAAATTACTGAGTGTGTCTTAGATTTGGGATTTTTGTTTAGTTCAAAACTAAGTTAAGTACTTAAGAATTGAACTGAGACTATTGTATATACAGTAAGAATTATTATGGATCAAAATATAAGGACTAAAAAAAAACTTAAAAATATGCCATATTGAAATTACAAATAAATGAAAAAAATTAGAAATTGTTTCAAAGCAAAATCATTATATTTTCTAACTAATTATTTAATCAAATTATGCAGAAAATGTTTTTTACCTGTGGTACACCATTCTGACGACTGATTTCAACTGTTTCATCACTACGCATGCTGATATAACATAAATTTTCAATATCACAAATGTGAGTCCAATCCTGAAATAAAAATATTATCTATAACTAATAAAAAAAATTACATGCACATTAATTCTTTCAAAAAGGTAAATACTAAATACTTTCCAACAAGCTAACAGGTAAAGATGCTTTAATTTTATTCAACATGAACTAAACAGCTCAAATTAACTTTCATGAATTTTTTCCCTCATTTCAATAATTTAATAAAAGAAAGCAAATCAATTATAAACCTAATACACATTTAACAATGTCATGGAAAATAAATTATTAAAAGTTTAAAAAATTATTAATTTTAATTAATATTAAAAATGTAAAGGGTTAATGGACAATTTTTGATTAAAATGGATGTATATAAACAGTAATATAAGCCTTCTTAAAACACATTTTCTCAAATGAAAATACAATAAAAGATATTGTAAGAAAATTAGGAATTTGTGACTTCATTTCGGACATGAAGTACAAAGTAGTAGTAATTTAAATAGTGATTCTAATTTGGAACATTATATATATATATATATATATAAAACTCTTAATTTAATCCAAATTAATTTCCAAAACTTTATCTTAATTTAGCCCATAGTAAAATATTCTCTTATTTCCTGATCTCATTCCACACATGAAGTGTCTAAAAATTACAGCACAATCAGTCTACGTATCAAGTGAAAATGATCCCTTCAGTGCCCTTGTCAAAGGTCAACATGTGTATTCAATTGACATGTGGTGTCGGAAGTCCCATGTTATATATAAGACTAGTGATCATTTGTTTAGCGCCTCTTTTCTTACTTCTGCTTTTCTGCTGCACTGTGGAGGATGTGCCTTGTCAGCGTCTCTGCTTGTAGATAATAATGCTTTCTCGGAATGGATATTAAAATTTAAAAACACACACACATGCATATTGGAAAAATGATGCACATTATGTTAATTTTACCCATCTATATGTGGAATTGTAAAAAAAAAAAAAAATCAAATAAAACTATATGTAACAGAATGAACATTCTGTTTTTGTATTCACATTGTATTCATGTATTTGATTGTTTATATTTGTATTTACAATGTGATGCATTGTAAATACAAATGCAAACAATCAAATAAATAAATATAACAGAAGACTACAGGTAGGAATGGGCTTAAATATTTTGCATGGTAAAAAAACTCCAGTCTTTAGCATCAATTTCTGAAAATTATCAAAACTGATTAACTTTAAATGAAAGAAATAAAAGGTGCAAGAATAATGTTAGTCTGTTTAATATACCCTTCATCAATTAATGATTTAAGCAAAAGATAACCTGACAATGTTATCAGCAAAAATTATAGCAGCACATACAGCAACTGAAACTGATCTGAAATATGCATTAAACACCATGTTTAGAGAAAAAAATTCTACCAATTATATGTCCATTTTCCCTAAAAGAACCATTTGAAAGTTTAGTATATATGTTTGATTTCAGAATTTAAAATCCATCCCTGATTACTAACAAAAATCATTAATTTTTTACTCCCCCAGACAGTACACAAATAATCACCAGTAATGACACCTAGTAATAATAAATACATACACCTTTGCTTCTCTTTAATCTCATACGAAGACCAGGATAATCTGGATGGTATGGATTGACAACCAATTCCACTTCAAACAACTTCCCATTTTCAGTTTTTTCAATCAAAACAGTGTATGTTTCAGTACCATAATCAGGCACTAATTCAGTTAATCCTTGTAAGTAATTTTCCTAAACAAAGAAAAATAATGAATGTCAGTAAATAGAGAATATTAAAAACATTCACTTATTTTAATCATTCTATAAATAAAGTAATTTTAGAAGGTTAAAATCTCTTTAAGTCTACAATATATTAAACAATTAAACAAGATTAATTTCAGACAATTTTTTTAAATACAGATTTTAGATACATAAGTTAAATCACAAAGTGTCATTTAAACAAAGCAGAATTGCAAAAAATCAGTTAAAAATGAAATTTTTATATATTTCTTATATACAATTAATTCAAATGTTTCATACAAAATAATAAGGTATGCTGTAAATAATTTTAACACTGTATAAGAAAAAATAAAAATAGTGACTAATTTTTAGTATTTCAGCTTTGAATTCATGCCCATAATTCACATTATAGCAGTTATAAACCAATGATAAGGGTAAAAAAAACTTGCAGAAAATATTTAAAAAAAAAATTATAATAGCCTACTTTTTAGAAATAATCAATTTGTATTAGTTGCTGAAATGCGTCTAATCCATAGTAATACACAGGAATGCTTTCATTGAATAACATTTTATGCATTTATCAAGTTCATCATGGTTACTATTTAAGATTTATGAAAATGTTTATGTTGATACAAACAAAGCTAACTATTATAAGATATTCAAAACAAGCCTTTTGTGGTATTGTTGTTAGTCAGAAATACTGTATAAATACTTTTATTTAAGAAAATGATATCCTGCAGCTTGAATTGCAATTCTCAATGAGTTATCATTTGATACTTCAAACAATTTGTAAAAGCCTTAGAATAAAAAAAAAAAAAAAAAAAAAAGACCATTTTCTGTGCAACATCATTTTAATTGCAGAACCTCTGTCAATTAAAGGGTTAATCAACATCAAAACAAAAATACAGCAAAGTCTGTGTGTAAATCAAGTGAAGTTAAACTTTCCAACAAAGTATTGATGATCTTGAAATTTTCATCCTATTAATAAAATGCTGCTTTAAGTTGTATTGTCTTGAAGAAAGATACTTCTTTCTTGCTGATCTAGTTCTGGCTGTTTGAAACACTGCTAGCACTACTCAACAAGAAAGTCAATGTATACTCATCCCTAATGCAAATGCAACTTTTTAGAAGTAGAGAAAGTACACCTTGGCTATGACTGTTTTGTTAATCTATTCAAAAAGCACAACGCCAGCATCCATTACACACAAAGCAGTACCTTTTGTTGATCAATATTTGACTTAGTGGGAAATGTCACAGGACACAGGCTTATAAAGTTTTTTTTTTTTTTTTTTTTTTGGTTATTGCATAACAACATTTTTTTTATCATATGTCAGTATTTAAGCCAGCAATGACGCTTTTTTTTGTAGCATGACGACGAAGAAGAGGTAATGAAGAACCATTAGAATTTGTCTTTCTTGATCTATGCATGAGACATCAACTTACTTAAATTTTAATCTATATCTTGTTATGATGCAAATAAATGATTTCATTCAATATTCCAACCACTGAGCAAGTTCCTTGTACATTTCAGGAGGATTACACTTAATGTTCTTCTCCTTGAGCAAGACTTCATTTATAGTAGAAGGATATCCAAATTGTATTTTGTCTAACAGGTTCTTATCTTGCATGTAAACTAGCTGAACCATTTTCACACTAAAAACTCACCCATTAATGTCCCTTCATAAATATTATGTATTTTTTTAGCAGCTCTGCTACCTACTTTAAACTCATAAAGCAAAACAAAAAGCAAACTCATAAAGTAAAACATCCTTTTATATTGACATGTTTATTGCAGAATAATATTTCTTGCAGAATTTCTTTTGGAATGTCTAACATATCTGATAAATACACTGAACGAAATAACAAGTTCTATCATTATGAAAGAATTGTCCTAACCTGCCATTTGAATTTCACTTAAACATTACAAGTGCAAACTGATTATTATTTTTTTTTTTTAGATATGTGGCAATTTGCATGCTTTCTTATGCTATTTACATATGAAATTTTATATATTACTTTATAACTACTCAGGCAGAATTTTAAGATTCTTTTTAGAAGCAGACTTTTGAGAATTTTCTAAATAAAACTGAAGATTAGAGACAATCCCCTATAGCTGTGTTATATCATTTGTATTCATAATTAAAATGTTCCCAATATGATTTTTTACATATTTGTTAACACTTTTGATCAACATAGCACTTTAGATGAAATTCTGCATATCATTATATTATAGTATGGGGACATTCTATTCAATTTGAGTAAAAAGATATTATAAAAATTTATATTTTGCATATAACTCTTTTTTCATTTATATAAATATTATTTTAATTGATATATTAGATAAATTTTTAAGAAATTTAATCAGAAATCAAACTTATTCTAGCATCTAGTATGTCAGAAGTTTTTAAGTTTAATGATTAATACCAATGCAAACTAATATTCAATAACACACTCTGGGGAAATAAGTTACCTCCAAAATATACCCACTAGAAGTTTACATTAATAAGAAACATTGAAAATGTACTAAGACTTATCTAAATAGGACAATAAATGAATATTAAATTTATTTTTCGATACATATAGTATCAATACAGTATACATATAATATCCTGCAGCATAACTATAAAAAAATTGGACAGGCAAAATCCAAAGGATTCAGTCTTAAGTAACCTAGATCTGAAGTGTCACAATTACACATGCACTATCCTCAAGGATTTATTAATAACTGCATTATTAAAAATGATTCAGTGACAACACAGAATAAATTACAGTCAATATTAGCTATTAATATAAAGGGTGATAAATTTTTTCTAAGGAAAATAAATTTAAATTTAAACATTAGCCAGTGATCCTATACTGTTTAGTTATTCTACTAATAATACCATATGACAAAAAAAATAAATTGATAAACAAAATAAAAGTTACAGAACCAGTAAAATTACTTACTTTAACAAATTCAGAATTATTTTTGGCATTTGCAAGACCACGAGCTACAGCTTTTCGTAATGGCTCATGAAGGAATCCATCCGAAAGTGGATTTTTTCTCAATATTTGTGGAATAAAAATTTTTTTATATGATCTCATTTCTTCTACAGTTACATTTTCCTCAATCATTTCACATATGATATCAGTTGCAACTAATCCTAGAGCACTTTCTCGTAAATTCCCATGATATAGCTCAGGAATTCTTCCTTCTAAAAAGTCAATATGAGCCTGGCGGAAATAATAATTTAATGTGCTGGAATCTGTTTTTTCCTGAAAAATACAAATTAAAATTATGTAAAATTTCATAAATAAAGATAAATATATTCTTTTATAGATATATAAAATAGCCATGTTAGACATCACTTTTTCCTTTTAGACTTATCAATTTTATACTTTCCAAATACTGTTTTAATAAATTGCTTGTTAATTATCATGAAATGAGAATCTCCAAATCATGGCTATCCTTTAAACCTTTTTGCACTTTACAATAAAGTGTACTTTTTGTGTAAAAAAAAAAAAAAATTGTACTTTTTGTGTAAAATTTTATGCAATTTTTTTTTTCATAATTATCATATGGTTACATTAAAGTATATCAACTGAAAATATCACATAAAGCTTTATTTTAATTAATTTTAAATCATATAAAATAAAAGAATAACTATTTACAATTAAATACTTGATAATTTGTATCCGAGTTTTACTCATTCTGTAAGACCATATTTTAATTACAATTACCATAGATGCTAGCTTAAATGATTTATAATAATCTCCCATTTTGAAGCAATACAAGATATATTTTTGGGAATGATTTCATAATTTTGAAATTCAGATGACAAATGAGCTCAAATTTTCCCTCTCTAACCAAACCTTTATCAAAGGTCAAATGTTAATCTGCCACACCAGTAGGTTAGCATTTGATCTTTAATGTTATTTTTAATGTGCATTAAGACTACATATAACATGATCATTAATTGAAATAGATTTTGAACAAGCACCTTCCATGCCTTGAAATTGAGATCTTGCAATTAACTCACATCGGCCATGCCAAGGATGATAAATAAGTGACAAACATTTTTTTTTTTTTTTTATATAATCTCAATAAATAATTGAAGTCCAATATATCACAAATCTGTCACAACTTTTTCTTATTTACAGACATAATATAACTTCATACCTCTCCCACGACTATAAATTATATTATAAATGCAAGATATTATAAAACAGACTTGTTATAATCTAGGTTCTTATAGCAGAATAAGTGTATATTATCTCAGTATTTGCTTCATGAATATACTTAACACTTTCTATAGGTTTCTGGAATCTAGTAATTAGAAGGTGGTACAATAATAATAAAATAAATGTATAGTACAATTCGTTGTTTGAATTCCGCATTGTTATTTAATCCTCTTATTACAAGGTACTTAAGTAACAACAGATCATGACTTTCCAAAACAGAATTATCAATAGAGGAAGTTCAAATATGTTCATAAAAGAAGCAATGCAATTTATTTTATGAAATACTGCATACAAAGATGGTCAAGCAAAGTCTGCAGTCATAAATGAAAGTTAAGTAAGTATACAACAAAAATGCAAATATGCAATTTAGTTCAAATCCAATCTCTCCGACTTCAAATGTCACATTTGAAAAGCAGTTCAGAGTTCTAGTGAACTTACTACAAAATTTATTACTAGTTATTTCAATACATTAAAATTTATAGTATTTAACATTTTCTGACAACCAATATAAATTAAGTATTTTACAAACTTTTAATAAATTTTTTAACCAATTCTATATTAACAATATCATATTTTTAACACAAAAAAAATTAATCCTTTTGCAACATAGTATCATTTATAGCAAGATGTTGTTGGATGAAAACACAGTAACAGTGTTTAACAATCTTGAATTTTACAAATTATGTGAAATAATATAGTATTACTAACAACAGAAGCTTTTGTGGCGGTTTCGGGGATCTTATGTGAATAATGACCTGTAGGATTGCAGAAAAATGACAGAATGAAATTTTGCTTCAATATGTATAAATTTTTCACAAATAAAATGCTCACAGAATCTTACTTTAATGATAATGCATTATATTAATCAGACTATTAACAAAGTGACTATAATGTTCAGTGACATTTGTAGAAGAAAATTTAAGCACTGTTAGTTTTAGTATCCCGAGGCTACCATGTTTCGATGGTTCTATCTCATAAAGAGAAGAGATGCGGAAGGATGAGCGCATTTCGAAAATTCAGCTTTGACCTTGAATGCTCCCCCTTTAGATACTTTTTGTTCAATTCATTTTTTCCTGTGTATGCGAGTGTCGTTCCTGACCATATTTTATTTCAATTCAAAATTACACATTGATTGCTTATATGTCTAGTTCAAAGCTTTCAGGAGTGACACAAAGGAAATTTTATATAATATCATTAAGTATTGTGACAAAGGAGCAGAAAATGGGAAATTATTTATTTCATTCACACATTTTTTGAAATGAACCAGTTAAATCACCAGCATTTCTCTAAACACAATTAAGATTCTATGGGAAGCAGGAGATAAACTTCATCCAAATTCTGCTTCACCTAAAAAAAAAAAAAAAAAAAAAAGGGAATGCTCTTGAAACAACATCAATTAATGAGTTCGATTGTAGCATTATAAGACAAAATTTGCGTAACTTTTATGTCAAAGAAAGAAAAATATCTTCTTTAAATAAACTGCTTCCAGTTTTGAAGGAAACAATGAACTTTAAGTGGAGTAAGGAAACTTTAAGGAAAATTCAACATAAAATTGGATTTAAATGGAAAAGATGTCAAAATAAATGGAAAATATCAACTGAATGAGAGGATATAATTTTAAAAATAATTCAATTTTTGAGAAACATAAAAAAAGATATCACACTGAAAGTAGAGCAATAATTTATATTGATGAAACTTGGGTTGATAGTATCTTGACTTTTAATAAGTGCTTGCATGCTTCATGTCGCATTATTGTGCTGGGGGCTTTATGGGATTTTTGCATAAAGCAAATCTCATCTATAAAGCCAGTAATAGGAAAGGTCTACCCTGGATAGATGAACTCGCAAATTTTTAAGAAGTGTCCGTAAGAAAAATTAATCCTTAATTTGCCATTAAATACTGCAGTTGCAATTGATAATGCAACAAATCATACCATGGTGGTTAAGAAAGATCCAGATTTTTGATTAATAAAAAAATAATGCTAAACTTTAACTCAATTATGTTTTATACCATGTCTTTTAATTTTTTTTTTTTTTTGAAACAGTAATTAAGTCTAGTAAATAGTAATCATTGCAAATAATATCTTTGGACATCTGTAAAATAATTTGTATTTGAAATATAAAAAAAAAAAAACATTATGATCAAATGAATTTAAGAGACTATAAATTGCAACAACTATTTCACAGGCTATACAAAGGTATATGAAAAACAATTAAAACGGCAAATACTTAATAGTTTTTCCCATTACTCTGCAAATTTTCAAAGGTTTTCATGCTCATTTTATAAATTATTCTTCATTCTGGGAGAGATTAAGTATCCCATACTAAATAGTATCATTTTCAATATTCATCCAATCCATTATAACAGATAAATAGCATAAATTTTCATACTCACTTTTAAAGATGTAATGTTTGGTGTTCTAAAGCGTAGTCGAAGATAAAAGTTTAATATATCTTCATCTGGTACCTTTAATTCTTTACTGGGAGGGAACCATAACGACTGGGAAAAACTCCATAAACCAAATAAATGCCGGGCAACTGGTCCAATATGAAGATATTTGCATGATTCAATAACTAAGTCCTCTGCTATATAAGAGCTATTTCCGAAGAAATCTAGTGGTTCGTTACCAGTATAAAAGTTAATTCTAATAGTTCCGACCATTGTATGAAAACTATAAACTAGATATAAACTATAAAACTAAAACTATGTATGAAAACAATATAATTTTAAAAAATTTAAATAAAATTATAAAAATTAGTTTTTATATTTTGAAACGTGGAATTTAAATATCATGCATGATGAGATAAAAAATGTACTTATTTTAATACAATTCAGTCATTCATTGCATTAATTATTATGCCTTTTAAAACGTAACTTACATATTCTAATATTATTTTGACATATTCCAAAATAATATTAAAATATTGCGCAACATGGAATTTGTTTGTCGTTAATATGGAACAGCATGAAAAAATATTGTTTTCCTTTCCTCAGAGTACTATTGCCAAAATATACAAGAGAGAAGTATAAATAAATAATTTCTTCATTAAAAATCGACATAAAAAAAAAAAGGAAAGAAAGAAGAGGATAAAATAAGAAAGAAAGAAAGAAAGAAAAAAAGAAATGCTCAGGAGTTTATTAGGAAATCTCATGATAAAGATAAAAATTGTTCTTTAAAAATATTTTAAAAAATCAGTGGATAATTAAAATATAATATAAACCCTATTAGCGCAAAATATTCGATTTCTTGTGTTAATAGAGAAAGCCAAAGAGAGGGGAAAAAAAGAAATACTATAAAATAATAGGAAAAAATGGAAACATTTCAACGCACGAATATACGAACAAAATAAATACAGTGATAAAAGTATAAAACTTAAGTAGCAGAAAGCATGTAGAGATACCCATGTAGTTTGAATAAGTAAAGTGAGGCTATTTTAAAGCCAGATGAAAAATGTAGGATTTGTAATGAAATTAAATACTCGAATCTGAAGAAAATCTTTTGGTAGGTGTCAGGCAAAGCACTTCCACTTCTACTGATACAACTCAACTCCTGGAATTCATGAAAACGAAGTCGGAACTTTTTCGGCGAAATTTGCGATTTTTTGTGTTACAGCTCCATCGCATATGTTAATACTAAATATCCTGTATATAATTCTGTAAATAATTTCACCTAATTAAATGTTTTAGTATTTTTCAGACTGGCTCTCTTCAGTGTTAATGACTGATTGATTTAACTTAATAGCAACTCGGATTAATGTCGATTCGTACGTTCGGTGTGACTAGAGATGCATAATCCTCAATTTTTTGAATAACAGATAATTTTGCTATTGTTATTTTTAAATATTCGTTCCAAATATCTGTTATTCAATCATTAATAATTAAAAATTATTAATTATTATTAAATATAAAATTTATTAATTGTAATTAATACTTAATTTACTATTTTATGTACCGTGTGATTGAATTAATTTATCTATTTCAGCTTACTTTTTAATTTGAATTTTTTCAAAACTATTAATTTAATTTATTTATTGAAGTAAACTATTTTCTGAAAAATTGAATTTAAAAAAAAGTCATTTCTTTAAAATGTTCACCTTAGTTCTATATTCTGCCAATAGATGGCGCCTGGAGAGTGAAAGGAAAATTTGCAGATTGGAGAGTCATGTCACAGGCAATTAGAAATGATCTTCATGGGATAACTCATGTCAAACGCGAATATCGGAAATTCAAGCGGAGCGGTGACTTTACAATTATGAACACTTTCCTGTGATAGCTCCACTTTCAGTGATATGCGATTCAATGATACGATATTTCTTAGAATAACCGGTCCGTTCAATTTTCAACCCATTCACAGATTGCATGATTGAATTCTTGTTTGAGAGCTTCTATTGGACAGATCGTATCGATTGTTACTTTCTATCGTGATCCAAGACTTTTAATTGAAATATCACCAGTAAGATCATGTCAAGGATTTGAATCACACCCCTTTTTGAAAAGTATTGATCACTGGTATTTGATATTGGTTACGTAATAACCACTCTTAAAATATACGTCATGCCTAGATGTGACTTCATTTCAGCGTGAAAAGAGCAATAGTTGGCGAGGTGAGTAATGTATGTTTATTTTCATAGCTCATCAGTTTTCGAATGCCACAGTAGGGAAGAGGCTCGCTTTAAGAAAAGTAGTTCATCTTAAAATAAAGTCCTACAAGATGGAGCGAGGAAACCATGAATTACTGCTACGGGGTGGATTGACGAATGGATGAAAATGCAAGAACTCTTTATTTTAGGATGTTTCTTCTTCTTCTTTTTTTTCCATTATTAAAAGGAAAAGGATGCTGGAAATTAAGGATTAGAAGAAGCTGCAAATGTGAAAGCTAGCTAAAATTTTAGGACTCCTTTGAGCGAGAAAAATAGACAAAAAAAGGTAAAACTGATCAGAATTAAATGGGTTTGGGACGGAAAAGGCATATTTCGTTTCGGAGTATTAATCATGTGGTTTCTCAAGCCGTACAAACGGCGCAACTTGCAGTGCCTTATATTCGTCAGTTTTGTTTATTCACAAATCCTCTACCTTTAAATGAAAATCGGCCTCATTGGTGAACTACAGGCAGCCGAAATCTATTTTACTCTGATCAATCATCTGAAATATTTCATTTGCGAAGTCTTCTGTTTGTCCTTAGAGCTGTATTTATGATCGCTTGTTTACACTGTATTTTGTAGGAAAACAGCTTCAAGCCCTTCGCAATATTCTGTGCATAGTGGTGGTTGACAATCTCACTTTAGCAGTTGCCTGATTATTGGACTTCCTAGGATTGCATTTAACAATTTCTTCGATTGCTTGAACTTTTTGAGATGCCACGATTGATAGGCTGCATATGACATTTACGGCTAAATCATCAACCTCCCTGCATTCCTGTTGAATAAATTACGAATTGTTTTCTGGTACGGATATTTTTAAACATTTTTTTTTGTTGTTGTTGTTGTTGAAAGTTTTACTTTGTCATTGTTGGATTAATAGATGTTACTCCAACTTAATAAAAAACATGTTGCTCCAAGAAATACGACATGCTGTTCTTCAGTTTTTAATAATAACTAATTTGATACTACTATGTGGTGAACATTATAAGCCAGGTAACACCTACGAAACACGAATAATTACTTTTGTCTTGTCTTGTTATTCGGCTGCTAACAACAAGGTCCCAGATTCTATTCTAGCCAATTCAACTTCCACATTGGTGACTTCACCCTTAACCTTCGTACTGCTGTTATGGCGCCATCTACCCGCAACCAAAGTCGTCAGATTCTATTAACGCAGCAACCCAGAGTCGTCAGACTCACTTGATGCAACAGCAACCATTCACACACGCTCGCCAAATCAAAAGTGGTAAGGCGCATTAAACTCAACAGCCATATCGTTCGTCTCACCTCCTACTCAATGGAGGGAGGGTACTGTGGTGAACTTTATAAGCTAGCTAACAGCTACGAAACACGAGTAATTACTTTTGTCTTGTGGTCTTGTTACACGGCTGCGAACCACAAGGTCCCAGGTTCTATTCTAGCCAATTCAACTTCCACAACTCCCTTACAAGTACCATTTTTCTGTTGTACCAATTAACAAAGTGAAATTTTTAAAAAATGTATTCCATATTCATGGTCTGATGGATAGTAATATAAGCGAACAGCTTGGCCGCCGTTGGTTAATTAAATAACATGCTTGTGGTGCCACCTATTAACTAATATGAAAAATTTTCTTTAAATCGGAAACAACGACATATAACTTATTTCACCTTTTTGTCTATTACTATTTCGCAATTCTGAGGAGTACATATCAAATTGGGGAGTTCTTTATGAAACACCCTGTATAAAACACTAACATACGTGGCGCAAAAATCGCTTTTATTACTTATTATCGAATGGCAACAGTCAAATGCAAACAAATTGCATTTAGTAAATTTACTAATGTTTCAGAGTGGTTCATAGAATGCATTTATTTAACGAATCGTTAATTAATAGAGCTGCAAGTACCATTACAAGAAGCATATGCTTCGAAGTATATGCACTCATTAATTTTCATTTCAGTAATTAATAGTGATTTGATTCTTAAATTTATTTTTCTGTTGTACCAAATAACAAAGTGAAATTTAAAAAAAAAAATGTCTATCAGACCATGAATATGGTCTGATAGACATTTAGACAGTAATAGATAGTGGTCGCCGTTGGTTAATTGAATCGCATTTCAGGTTTTAAAAAATCATTTGAGTTTACGAAAAATGATTTTAAGACACATTTATAAATATTGTTAGTTAAATGATCTTTATCTGTACACAGAGTCTGTGTATTCTAATCTACTATCTACGTATTTAATAAATAGCAGAATATTTATGACTCATTCATTTTCATTCTTTCAGTAGCATAGGTATCAAATGATCAACAATTAATTTATTAACATGTTATTTAAGAAACATATCTTTTATGCTTACTTTGGTACTGCACCGTAAGTTTTGTATATATAATTCAAAAACTCCCACCACCACCACCAACACCAACAGCAGCAACAAAATTCGTTACAGCTTACATTAACACGTTTCGAAAAATTATTAATTATTTTGCTGCATGGTTAGAGAGTTATACTGAAATGCAAAGACATATAATGTTTTTAATTAGAAATATGACACGTAATGTAATGTTATAATGCTATTGATAACCCGTTCGGGGATGTACGATGAGAAAACCAACCCCGATTTACTAAAAATTAAAAATATCCCACAACATTGTTTTGATATCTTCATAACTTTGACTGATATTCAGAATTTAGAATAACGCTGTGTAGATAACGTACAATATCTTGTGCTAGTAGGGATAAGCATTATAAAGGTTAATGACACTTTATTTCATAGAAAGACTCGGAGAAGGAATAGCAAAAAACACAATATAAATGAACAAAACGCATTTTTATAAATTAATATTACACATGTAAGCAGAAACTCACATGAAAAACTACTGCGTTAAAAAATGCTCAGAAAGAATTCCTTAGAGATCAACACTTTAAAGAAAGAATTCACTCGCCTAGGTCACTCTTGTTCTCTCGCATTTAGTGGTCTCTGTAAGAGAGTTTTGAATGTCAGAGAAAAAACTATAGATGTCTTGTCATAAGAGAAATATAATCGAGATTTCTTCACCTTCGAGATCCTTCATTTTTGTCACCAGATCGCCGGGGAAGCCGAATTCCTTATCAAGGTCCATAATTATCACCAACTTCGTCGCTAAGCTGGTGGTCACTGTCTTGGCATTAATTCACTATCAAATAATATATCTATAGAGCACTCTTCATTATAATGAGACTAACTGCAATGCTACAGAATCGTAACACTGCTCTCCTCTTCAATCAAATATTGCAATCTCATTAGATGGAATTAAGATCTGTAGCCCGATATGGAGGTATCAAATTAACGTGAATAATTTTTGGCTTGATGTGGAACGACTTATGTGCAGTAATGTGGTAGTCGACTATATACATAATGTGGTTTAGTTTCTTGACAATTGAAAGGGCTCTTATTGGCGTGTCTGCAGTTTTCTTTGCAGATATCATCATCGCTTCATCTAGTATAACTAGATGATCACTTTCCTTAAAATGGCGGTTGTTGCTCTGACGTCGTAATGGGTCTTCATTTGTTCACTGGACAAATTAATTCGCTGACTCTCAAACAAACGAACACTTTACAAAAGTGAGTTTCCGAGTATTCATACGGTGAAAAAAACATATCACTTCAAGGAGGACATCGGAGAATAATGGCAGAGCTCGATTCAATGGAGCTTGACGGACTCCATTGAATCACTTGTGGGCAGTATTAAGATGTATCAGTAGAAAGAATGGTAAATATTTATCACAACCAATTTTATTTTTTTTAAAACATATAATGAAAGATGATTGAAGATCATTCGATTAGACCTCTCGACTATGCTATCGGACCTAGGAGGTAACGCCGGCATTCGAATTTTTATTTTCCCCAGATCTTTATAAAGCTGAGAAAAGTGCAGGGAATTAAAATCTGTGACTTAATCATAGAAAAACTTGCAATAAAAATGGAATCCAGCTTCGAGTGAGTTCTTCAGCTACAGTTGGTTGGGAATTGGAATTCTGGTCACCTGGTAAACTAATCCATCAATTCTAAGATATACCAATTACCCTTTGAAATTACCGAGAAAGATCCTAAAATATCTAAATCCCTTCTTTTGAATAGTATGCCCACATAAAAACGTTGCAAGCATCTTTTAGCTTTTATTTTGGGCTCTGCAAGTATGGAATTCTTTACATCATTTCTCAACTATATTTGGAATCAAATACAATTTCTCTCGAGTTTTGATTAACATTTTCAAGATTCCGAAATACCCTGCATTTGTGCTTTCTTGAATCTGTGGCAGAACTTCTGGAATTCTGCTCTTTGGGATAATCAGTTGTCTTCGACACGAGCTTATGTCATCACTCTCAAATTTACGCTATAAAACACCGTCCTTATGATGCAAAGAATTCCAAAGAGCCCAGTATCGTTTTACGGCAGGACTCTTAGAAGCGATTTTTTTAAAGATAATGAATCTGTCAAATTTAATTTCTTTTCCCGAATCGGTTAAATATCTGGATCTTTTCTTGACCATTCATATATAAGTGTCGTTTAAACTTTCGTTGTAATATCTGCTTTTCTTTCGAACTTTTTCTCCCTCTTAGTTTCAGCTCTCAATACAAGGTCTTCGAGAGAGTTCATGTGCATTTTCATGTTTAGTTATTTTGTGGTTATTGGATTTCAAAACTGTATTTTTGAAGTTTTCGGATCCAGCGGACTGTCTGACTTTCAGGTTCCTTAAAATTCAAAAGCTATTTCAAAGAATCATGATTGGACTGAAGAAGAAATAGACGTACTCATGTGAAAGATCTATAGATTAAGCAATGGTTTGGAATTGTTTATTTGCGACACAATAATTTTTTTAGGCTTAGCTTAGCTTTGATTAAAGCAATCTATTATAATCTATCATTTCCAGTTATCTGGATTCATTTCCATCTGGATCTTCACTTCCAGTTATCTGGAAATCACTATATTATTAGCATCCTTTTCCTAGAGGAAATTTTTATCAGTTCGAGGATAGTTCAAAACAGAAGTTGTCAAAGCCTACTTTAGATTACTGAAAGATTTCTCACATTCTTCTGCCAAATTACAATGTTTTAACATCAATCAATTTAAGTTTAGATGTCTTATTACTAAAATGCTCTTTATAAAATGATTATAATAAGTGCATTGTCCAAGCAAACTACAGAGATCAAGCACTATTTCTGGAAGAGGTCAGTCAATTTGAATGGTCTCTTGACTTTCTTGACTTCAAGTGGCTCAGTTTTAATTCCTTCTGCATATACAAAGTATATAAAATAAGCAACCTTCTTTCGAATGTATCTGAATTTCTTAGGGTTTCACTTAAGGTTAGCTTTTTTTTGTAATCTATGAACATTAGTACGATGCTCTTTAGTTGTTCTCCTACTATTATAATATCATCTGGATATACTAAACAGTCTTCAGACGGAAGTCCACATAATACGGTCTCCTTTAGTTTTAAATGTGATAGGGACGTTACACACTTTAAAACGCATTATATTGAAATGCTAAAGTTCTAATCTGATGACAAAGGACGCTCTTTTTCAATACTCAGGTCGGATGTCGAATTGCCAGTACCCGTTTCTTAAACGCAATGTTGAGAAAAAAGGATTTCTATTCAAGGAACTCAGTCTATTCGTGATAGAGAGTAGCTGCCCTTTCTACTAATTACATTTAAACTTTCCATACTTCTTCTGTATAAGCATTATAGAATTTATTCGATTCATATCTTTCCTATTGAAAAGCCCAACAGGAAAAGCCTTAAGTCCTGACGATTCTTTGATAATCTCACTGCCTATTATTTCGTTAACTAGATGTTCAACTCATTTTTCTTTGCTAGGGACACTCGTCTTGAATGTTGCTTGATAGAAGGATGGTATTTGTACTTATTTTATGTCGCGTCAGCTGTCAATATCAGAATCACAGATGGGAAACAAATTCTAAAATTCTTTAATAATTTTTGTACTGCTATCCACTATGCTTCATTAAGTTCTTCAAAGTTTTCATTATTCGTTTGGAGTCGTTGGAGGAAAGAAAATTTCTGAGGATGAGTGATGATATCTAGTATTTGTTAAAATGTCGCAATAACAGCTCTTTTGTCCATAGTCTTGACTTTATTATCCAAATTCAGATCTTGAACGTGGGTGAATTCTTTCAATTCAACAAATATGACAGCTGCAAGGACATTTTTCTGTCAAAGTCGTTTAAGAAAATGCATTATAGCATACCTAAATAATAGGAGAAAAAACACCCGGAAATCCCCCATTACGATCTCGCTGGCATTATAGTCTTCTCCACTGGCAATGCAGAACTTGATTTTAAGTGCAGCACAATAGCTGAAAACAAATGATTTTCTTCTTCGTATGTCATTTTCCTCCAGTTCTACAGTACGGTTGAAGAAAGACCTGATTGAGAATACATAGACCAATGATATTAGCTACGTAAACCAGGTTTGATTTCAAATCCTTTTCACCTAGTTAGTGTCGTTGTATGTTGAGTGTCTTAGTTTCTAATAACGTCGAAGTACTAGGCTACTAAGCGTTTTCGAAAATCCAAGGGCGCTTCACATCGTCGTCGAATTTTTTAAAGATTTTCTCCTGGTTTTTGCTGCATTTTATTCAGTTTCAATTCTGTGAAAGTGGACAAGATAGTTGTCAATATTCTAGAGCTTTCTCAATAGTCTTTAGGTCCGTCAATTTATCATCTGATATTAATCGTGAAATCTTCGCCCGGAACCTCGGAGAAAGTCGGCAAGTTGATTGGTTTTCAGAAAATCTAATTATCGTTTCTAGAATTTACAATATCTAAACGAGTTCTGAAAACAATCCATAGGGTATGTCCTTCAGATATTAAGAGTTTTAGCTTTTAATCTGAAATATAGGACTCTGAACTTTCTGATATATTGTTTTTCTTTAATCTCCAGCTAACTAAATTCCTTTTCAATATTGCCGAACTAGCTGATTTTGTGTTATCTGAAAAATCAAGTTGAATTCTGAATTCTCACTAAGGATCGTTTTTGATATATAATGTTTCCTCATGTTTTCTCTTTATTCATAAAATAATGTTTTGTTTATGGCTGATAATTCTTTTCAGAAGTTGTGAACTAGTTAAATGTGCCAGTCTTGGTAACAACGACAAGAAGAGTTGTTAGATTGAAAGGATTTAGCCCTAATTTAAAGCCCCAATATCTGAAGAAAAACTTCTGAATTTTTTGATAAATTATCCAAGTTTTAAAGTCATTCTGCTCTAAGACTCCACAATCCCTAATTGAAATTCTGTTTCATGATGTATAACTTTCACGCATTGATCATTTTGAAAGGAATACATTAGCGAAATTGAGCTATGGCTAGTTCATTTGATTCAAATATCTTTACAATTTTCAAGTTTCAAGTTTAATTGTAGTTTTACGTTTTATATTACCAATCCAGAACAGAGATCTAAACGCTTTATTGCACAAAGATATTTAAATTACTAAAATTCAATTTTATCAAAGTTTTCGTTTGCTTTTTCGGTTTAACTAAATCATAATTGGGAA
Organism: Argiope bruennichi; assembly: GCF_947563725.1. NCBI lineage: Eukaryota > Metazoa > Arthropoda > Arachnida > Araneae > Araneidae > Argiope > Argiope bruennichi. Next base: position 105,935,911 of record NC_079152.1, read on the forward strand.
AATGTTGCCTTGAAATGAAACCCTTTATTTAATATCGTCAGATTCAAATATCTTTCAAAAATAAACAGCTTTATATATTTTAAATTGAATTTTGTTTCCCAGTTAGCTACCTTTATTGAAAAATGATATTGAAATTCCTGAAATCGCCTTTTGTCACTGTTTGAGCTTGTCTTTTCGACTAAATAAAACTCCATGGTAAAAATGTTAATTTCAATTGAAGTCTTTTGTTAAGGATAGTTGGAATCAAATATCCTACAAAAGTTAAGCCGTTTTCCGAACTTCTTAAATTTAATTTTATCTTCTAGTCAGATTTCAGTCCAATATACAGGGCACTTAGATTTAACTATCTGAGGCGTCTACAAGCACACAATTTTCATTTAACTAAGCATCCAATTGAAATAGAAAACAGTTTTTTTGAGACCCATATTGGATTTAGAGGTTTAGTTGTTCAAATTAGAAAGCAGCCCTTTATCAAATGATTCACAATAAGCATTTGCAAAACAGGATGCCTAACCCAATTTAATGGAAATTGTGGACTAGAATAGTGTGGTCATCAATGCATCAATTTGATTTATTTATCCCTTCTAAGAAAAGAGTCTGAAAATTTTAGAGAATTCTTAAAGCGAACAGGCTTTTTGTAATAATTCCTTTATTCTGGTTCTGAGAATAACTTGAAAATTCTAGTAAAGCTAAAATAAATGTATTGATAGTACATTGTTGTTTTGTGAATGTCATTTGGAGGTCATTTGCTCAAGAAAATAAAATAGTCAGACAAAAGAAACAAAATTTTATTGAAAAAAAGGGAAAGAAATTCAATTTTTTTTATTAAATACTTCTAATCTCTTTTGATGAAATCATGGATCAGAAAGCATTCAATAAATCTATAACATCAAGATATTTTAAAGATTCAAGAATAACGGTTATCAACATCTATTCATAGCTGCACACAGTCATCAGAAAAAATAGATTTCTACACTTGTTGTTAAAATAATCATGGCAAGATTTGGTAGTATTTATTAAAAATCAAATGTAAAGCACCACCATGTTGTATAAACGAAGAATCAATAAACAGCACAAAGTTAAAATTCTCACCAAATTTTTTAAATATTTAATGCTTGTTTATGATTAATTTATATCTAGTTTCTCACAAAGCACTCCAATTCTATGGATTTTATTTTTTTAATGAAATTTGATGGTAGGAGCACTTAGGATAACTAACACATTCAAATCTTGCCACGTTTATAAGTTTATTACACAATTTAGAAAAATTTATATAAATCATTCTAGTATATTCTAAGCTATATGTGAGAAAACTGTTTTATTTTTACACATACCATAACTTTCATTACTTTTCAAAAAAATGACGGTATCTGGTTATAGCCATTTCGACAAAATATACTTTTCTTAGCAGAATACACTTTATAATCACAGCATTTCCTTTGCATATCACTCATTACCTAACGTTATATCTAAGTAAGTGCACATCCTCTTCTATAGTCCTCATTATATGTACATAAAAAGCAAATATTCTTTGTAGAAAACATTTACAAAGAAAAAAAAAGAGAGATGAAGTTTTTTATTCAAGAAAACAATACCAGAAAACTTAATATATATATATATATATTTTTTTTGTCGTTTTTCTAAAGAAAAGAACATGTTTTCTTGATATGAGATCTTAGGATAACTAGATTTTGATTTGACAATAAGAAGCAATTATTTAGTTCAGTAATTTTGCTAAGACGAGATATGATTCTTCGAGACAAGAATTTTCAACATTTATGCATAAATTGTAAAAATTATTGCAATAAATTTTGTTTTTACAGAATTATTTTAATATTATTGATAATCCAAAAAACATAAAATTTCTCAGGCTAAAATACATTTTATATGAAGCAAAAATTTCAGAACCTGACAATTTTCACCGAACTATAGTTTAAAAAAAATGAGATTATTTATAATTATCCTAAATGAGATTTGAAAAAAAATCAATAACCAATCAAATGAATAAAAAGAATGTTAAAAAAAGAAATTGGTCCGCATATTTACGGTTACAATTTTAATATGAATTTAAACCAAGAAATTTTGTATAAAACAGCTTTTGAGAATACTCTTTAATTTGAAATAAATTACATTTCCGATATATGAAAAAAATTGATTATAATGAAATAATTTGTGAAATGAATCACATTCCATACCAGGAATATCAAAATTCATTTTGAAATGTGTCCGAACATTATGCATGAAAAAAACTTTTACAGCAAAAGCTATGAAATTATAAAATGATTTAATAAATGAATTGAAATAATGTAATAACAACATAAATGTTTTTTAATTTTTTGGATGTTAATTCAAAATATTTTGTTACAAAACATAAAAAAGTAATAAAATGAAAATCTAGAATTTTAATTGTAATATATTCTTTACAAGATATTTAAATATTTAGAATAACAAGAAAATTTGCATTTAATTTAAATTAAAGGATTAAACAGTGACTGAAGTTCACAATCATAATCTATTTTTTACTCTTAAACTTCACGTACTCTTTTTGTTAGATTTATTTCACCATACAATGTTGTTTCTACAGTTCTATCAAATTTACTTAGGCTATCAATATTTCTAAACAATTTCTATTCATATTGTCCTAAATGGTTTTTTTCCCATTTTTATTAGTTTAATTTGTTTTAAATATTTATTTATTTAAAAAAATGACGTAACTGAAATATATATACATTTTTATATTTGTATATTTTATATCGTACTTCTGCTTTTCTTGTTTTAATAGTCAGGATAATAGGAAACATTATATTCTGTAAAAGACATGTATTGTTAAGAACACATAAGCAAATAAAAGAATTTAGAAATGTATTTAGAAATTTAGGTAAATAATTAATATAAGATATATTGCTAACATTATGATTTAAAATAACATCAGATCAAAGATACTTCATGTTAATCATTGAGGAAATTGTAGAATAAATTAAATTGGTTCCACTTTGTAATTTTTTATTAATTGTAGAGGAACGTTCTTTTTTTCTTTTAGAAATATAAATTACAAAGAATCTTGATTCTGATTCTCATGAAAATGTCGAAAGAAATTAGAACAAGATAGTTACTTTTCCTTCGAAAAACTTGTTAGTTAAAAATGTAGTTATTTTAATAGTATTTTACTATGATTCTAAAAAGTTTTAAACACTTTTTAAAATAAGCTTTTAATCGTTACATAGGTTTTATCCAAGGTTATTTTACTTATTCATTTAGTATAGGAGTAATATAAATTTGAAGTAAATAAAATAGATATTTTTTTTATAAGAAAGCAAATTGGATAATATTCAAATGCCACAAGGCCAAATTTTATACGTCAAAAATGTTGCGTATTATTTTTATAACGTGATTCTAATCTCAGCTACACAAAGATTGCTGTTTCCTAATTAGCTATAAGTTATAATGCATTTACACAACATGTTCATATTATATATGGTTAGAAAACGCTCTGAATATTATACTAATGTTGCTGAATTTACGTCTAGAATAACAGTTTCTATGTATTAGTTTGTAAAAGCATTATGATGACTATTTACAATCATAAAATACAAAATGTTTATTTACACATATCCGGAAAGACATTTTTAATTCCTCAAAACTTGATATTCCCAACCATATTTTTATTATTAAAAATCAAGTGCTAATAGTTTGAAAGAAATCTAAAAATATATTCTTGTTATCTATAAACTATAATAAATACAAATTCGTTTGTAATTTATATGAATTTTGTTAGTATGGTGAGTGCATTTTGAATCTTACATCAATTTTATAAATTAATTTATTAAAGCACTTTGCCAAGACATAAAATGATCGAGACATATTAATTATATAATTTATAAACTAAAAATAATAAAAATTGTATATTTAACAATTTTTAAATTCAGTGTATATAAAAAAATCAATAAAACTTAAGAACTTTGGAGAAATATTATCATATTAAAAATTTATATCTTTACAACTTTTTACAATTTATAAAATTAAAATTATAAATTAAGTAGATTGTAATAGTATGAGATTATTTCTATAAGGTTGTTTAAACGGACTTAATTTTTTTAATGAAATATAAACTGAAAAAAACCTTAATTAAAATGATTTTTTGCAATAACAAATGAGAATCTTAAAATTTAAAGTATAACTAACACTTTATAACAGCTTATTAATTAATCACTTTATTAGTGAAAAAGATGGAAGCAAAATAATACAATTTTATAACTACATTTGCCTATATGTTAATAACAAGTAAACGTAAGTGATTAATTAAAAATTATCCTTCAAGTTTTCTATTACATAATATCTGGCATAAAAATGAAACATTTTCGCAGATATATACTATGGATTGGTTAGGGTTTTCTCTGTCAGATATTAATATGATAAAAGAAAATATCTATGGCACATTTTCCTTGACTTTAGAATCGTTTCACATTTTTAAATAGTTGGAACACACTAACAATTAATATCCTAACTATATCACTACATTTATACAGTTCTACATAATTTAAGTGATGGTTGTGCTTATGCACATTTCCTATCTACATTCGTAGTACACATACATTAAGAAAGCAATTATGTAGATACTATTTACATATTTACATTCTATGTCAAATATCCTTCCTGTTATTAATTTATCTGCTATTTAAGAGTTTGAACTTTGTCACTGAAAAAAAAAACAGGTCTTTATTAAGTATTCCGTTTTGTAAAATATATTAGCCAGCATGTTTTCATATAGTCGAAGATCGAAAAAAAAATTCTGTAGTAAAAATAAAATTAGTTTAATTTTTTACCTACTTAATCATTAATCAAGAATATTTTATTGCATTGTTTACTTTAACAGTTATCTTGCTTTATGGCATTGGTGACTTGGCATCCGTTGACTATACGAAGGGGTGCCAACTAAATGTTAAACAGAGTTTTAGATACATGATCTTTCAAATTCCAGTTATAATTCTCCATTTTCAATGAATTAAAAATGAAAATATTTAACTTTAATTCGATGTTAACAATTAATTTTAAACATTGACATAATGTGGGAAATGTGGGTATATGATTTTTAAATAAGAGATAGAGTTTAAATGCGATTTTATGTGTTATCTACTGAGAGAATTAATCAATGGTAAGTTTCTCATTTATTCCAATACTTATTTTAATTCAATCATGTAACTGAAATTCAAACTTTTTTAAAATAAAACACACTTATAGCTTATATCAGGAACGATGAAGCGATCTGAAGAATCCTTGGAATTTTAAATAAAATATATATATATATAAATTCCTTTTAACCACTCTTTGTTTTGAAATGAAACAGTCACGATGATTATACAATCGTAAATATATGGAAAGCAGAAGTATGATATATTCCAAAAACAAAGCATTAGTAAATTTTGAGCAGAATTTAAAAATTCATGAAAAGAAACAATGAAACAGTAATGATGATAATGTAACTAACAATATGAGTTTAAGTCTTACTTATATAATGATAAGTTAAAACAATTCATTTATGAATAAGTACAGATGGATTAAAATAAACATCAATTATGGGTATAATTTAATAACATAGCTCATATTTATCACGCTTTTCCACTTCCTTTGCCCGTATGCAATAGTAATATTAAAAACAATATTCTGTTAATTGTACCTTATATATAAATTTAGGAAAAGTATTTTACTTATAATTTAAAGAAAGCTGTTGAATGAAGTAATATACATTTGAAGAAAGTATTAAGTCACCACAGAAACTGCCTCAGATGTTCAGGAAATAAAACAAAAATAGAATGAAGTTCTATTCTCTATCTTGTTCTCTTTTAATCATTTTTGAAAACAAACTGCATACTCTTACAATTTGGAATTAGTTTTTATCTCTAATGTTTAATATAAAATTTCTCCAAGATTGGTAATATAAATAAACGAAGATATAAAACTGAATATAAAAAAGGAGCATAACCTAACGCGTTTAAACAATTATGAAAATTTCTAATAAATTCTTAATTTAAATAGTTATTTGTGAATAAATTCTTTATTTTCTTTAAAAATAGATATAGGAATTGCTTTTTTATTTAATATCAATGCTAAGTATGATTGCAATTTTATTGTAATTTTTATTAAATTAGATGTGTTTATTTTCTGTTTTTACATATCGCAATTTTTTAAGGCTTAGTTTATTATATATTGTAATATTCGATCTATACTAAACTGGATGAGTGATATCTGAACTATTTAAATTCTAAATGCGTAATAAATTTTAAATATATTGCATTTTGCTATTTATGACAATATTTTGCGTATCGAATATCATTATATGAAGTGTATTTATTAAAAAGAGATCTCTGTAAAGAATTATCATTACTAATACATAATTTGTAATACATAATAGTCATTGATAATATTAAAGCCTAAATGTTATTGAAAGTTTACACGATAGTTATAGTCACTGACCTTTGCTATACTTAGTTATTTATTGAACTATTTTTTTTTCCATTTTTATTTCGTGGTTTGAAATTGAAAAAAATAAATAAATAAACATCTAAAAAGCAGTTATACAATTCGGCTCAGAGTTTTTGTCCATATAAATCTATTCTCAAGCAAGTATCTTAAATTCAAAATTCTCAGGAAAGAAATATTCTATAGTATTTTTTATTTAATACTCATATTTATACTCTAAAAGGTAGTTTATACAGCAAATTAAATTTAGTTTTAACACTTTCATCATTATAAACGAAACAACTTTCCCATTAGGAACATTCGTGAGACTCGGCTGTTATCTCATCCTTATTTAGCTTAAATAGTTTAGAATAAGGGCATGCTTAACAAGTAAACTATAGTCAAGATAAATATGTTAAAGAAGCATGGGTATTTAATATGATAAATAATTTACTTTCTTTTTTTAATCTCGACACAAATATATTATAGAGGACAGGAAACTTAACTGTTAGCAATAACAATATTTGACAAGTATCTTGATACAGGTACATTTGATAAAAAATAGTTACAATCTGACCACTTTTGACAAACATAGCAACATATACTTACAAATAGGCAAGATCAAAGAAACAAGACAGATCTATAGTCTTCAAGATCCGCCCAGTTACAGCATATGCTACAGAGAGTGGTCAATTTTACTAACATAGAACAAGTTTACTAACATCTTCTAGAACATCAGCTATCCAAAGAAAGGTTTGTGCCGTTTTATTGGTAATGCATGCATAAAAAGATCGAAGCTACTAGAAAAAAACCCCTATTTTTCTAAAATGTACAACAATACGAAAAAACTCTAAAATTCTTTTCTTTACAGTAACATTTTAAATGTATTTTACAACTTATGTAAAAACATTTGATAAATTTCGTAAATATCTATTTCTCTCTTCAGTAATATACATATTCTTTACACGCGAGTTTTTCTTTTTTTTTTATCGCAGGATCTCCATGAAAAGGCCAATCATTTTTTATAAGGTCTAGTTCAATCACAAGTTCTTAGTAAAATATGAAATTCTGAGCTAATTTTTTATCACACGAAAATTTAAATTAATTTATGAATACATTTTCTAAACCTATGTATATTCCAACATTTTTGAGGAATTATGTTCAGAGACAAAAAAGATATTTTATCCAAATGGACGAAATTGCTAGCATATATGTACATAAATAGATATTGAACTTGCTAAGTATAAGTACTGCTAACAATTTCTACTTAAAAATTTAATGACCCAATTTTAAAGTAAGCATTTTAATGTGCCTTTTTTAAAATCTAAAACAAATTTTCTATCCGTCACAAATTTATTAAATTTTTCGTTAATTTCGAATCAATGAGATGTTCCGCTTTGATTAATTTAAATATTATTTACAAGCAAATTTAATTCCATAATACGAAATGTAAGCAATCTGAACGTAACTTAAGTTGGACGTTAGATTAGCGGACACAAAATGACTAGACTTTTCTGGAAGACCCAAAATTTGTACTCAAATGTACGTGGCTTATACGACGCATTGTAAATGTTGATTCAGTAAAAAACATAAAATAAATACATATTTCATAGCACGCAATAAGACATAATAAATAAATTATGGAATACTTTTTGTAACTTTTGTTAGTAAAACCAGTATCACATTATAAGTGACTATTATTTTATACTATTGTCATTATAAAAACATTAAAATGAAACGTTGGTAATAATTAAAAGTAACTATAAAATATATTATATCTACAATCGTAAGACGATTTGTGACAATTCAGTTAACAAATAACAGTCTTCTCTAGGCTATAAATATTTCCTCTATGTTTCGAAAAGCAAAATTAAACTAAATCTACAATGACGCCACAAGTTATTCGATGCCATGTTTCTTAGAAATGAAATTATAAACCTAAATAAGAATGTACTGATTCTAAATATGCATTACAGAAGTTTTGTACATAGGAAAACTGAGGATAAAAATAGTTCTCTTTAGAATGGCAGACGATCTATTATCAAATCAATCCATTTATCGAAATCAGAACATTTCCTCCGAACTGCTTCGGTTCGTACAGTTTTGCACATACAAAATATAATCTAAGCGAATGGTGTTCTTGAGAATAAATAAATGAAAATACAAACAACACTAATATTTTCTCTGTAGAGTTAGTATATACTAATTTATAAAATATCACAAAGCAATCCATAAAGCTCGTGGTTATTATTTCTGCTTACAAACTGACACAACATTACTGGGTTAAAGATTTTTCTAATGCAGAAAATAATATTACTATTTCGTTTATAACATTATTAACATAATTTTATATTTATGATATTTTACATAATTTTATATTTTGATTATAATGACGATACTTTTAATCTTTCACGCTTGGGGAAAATATTGATTATTTTTCTAACTGAAAGAGGATATTCTGTTGTTAAAAGTAAATTCATTATAAAAGCAATTATGATTTTATGTTTGTATTTACTAATTGTGTAACATTTTAATAATTAAAATAAATCCTAATAATTTTAATGATTTGAATTATTCCATAATCAGATAACAATCGGGAAATGTCTTTGAATCGGGGAATTTTGAAAATTAATAAATATAAATGAATATAATGTTTTATTGAGTTATGAATTTATTTTTTAATAAGGTCAATAGTTGCGATGATGCTTAAAATTCTTTGCTTTGACACTCCTAATTTTATGATAAGCAATAAATACTAAGTTTCTTTTACAAGATTTACATTTTTTTTTATTTTGCTTATTTAAAACTAAAATAAAAATAGATATTACTAATTGTATTTTTTCAATAACTAAGAATATATATCATTCAAAATTATGCATTATTATTCAAGTATGTGACATTAATATTCTATATTCTTGAAATTATCGATGAAAACAATTACTTAATAAAAAAAAAGAAAACAAGCACATTAGCGAGTTTAAATTGTAGTTTCAGTTCGATGCAACTTAAAAATAATTTAGCAATTTTTTGTGCGTCATTTCAAGCGTTATTAAAGGAATAAAAAATATTGACTACAGAAAGTTTGCAATATGAAAATCAAACTGTTTATGTGAAATTGTAACAACTTGTAAAGAGATGTTAGGTTGTTTCCACAATTGCTTTTTGTTATTTCAAAAATATTTGAAATATAACCACGAGAAGAAAATTATAAATCATCATATTTGTCTAACTATATACAAACACAGAATAAATTATTGTTTTAGTAATTACAGTTACAAACAGTTTGCGTTTGGCATGTTCAGACATATATTTTCACATAACATTCATAGACATGTAATATATACAAATATTCATTCACAATGATAATCAAAACAGGCCTGGATCTAGTCAATAGCATAAATAAGCAACATAAAGAAGTCAATATTATTTCTTGCTGCAGTAGCAAAGAAAAATATTCTCCGTAATTCTCATTAGTAGATTCACTCACAATATTATTTAAAATATTATCAGTAAAAAGGAAATGCTCCTTCACTTTAAAAGTTCTGTAAAAGTGCAAGCAAATCTGATCATCGTATCAGCTAATACAACGGCATCATATATATTTTTTAATTTTCTTGAAACAAAATGAATTAAGTACTAAATTCTTAACTGATATTTTAAACAATTTATTTTTAGTTTGTGAATTTACTTATTTTAAAGTTTCAGTATTCTGGCCAATTTCCAAAAAAAAAAAAAAAAATCCAGTTTATGATTAATATATATGGTGATCAAGGCAAAAGTATCCAAAAGTAACAGCTTTTTTGAGAAAATGGCAAGTGACAAACAGTTTATTTCTCTTTGATTACAGGTTTGTATTTTTCCCTTTGATAAAATGCTCGTTTTTTCGAACCATAAAAAAGTTTGATGTGAGTGGTGTGGTTCTGTGAATTTTCAAATGACAATCGATCTCTTGTCAAGTTCTATTAGAATTTGTGATTTTATTATATCTTCTGTGAATACACTGTTTCAAATTATCTAAATCTGGGGCGTTTTATTGGCAATTTTTCACAATTACATTCAATGGATCCCAAATCATAGAAGTCCAAACATCTGCGAAGCGATATAGTGGCATGTCAGCACGTGATTTCTGCTTTCGGTTATTCAAATCAGTATTTAACAACAAAACTAATTCCGCATTTTCGTAGAAATTTTAGTTTACAAAAATTGAAGCAATTCTTTATTAATGATGCTACATTATTAATCAAGTGTGGTTCTCTCAAACTTATGGATACCTTCAGCCCGATCCCTTTGAAAAATTTTAAAAAGGAATTTTCATGTTAATAAATATTTTATATAATCCAAAATACTTATAAAATACATATTCCTTAAATGAGGTTCATGAAGATTTCATAAAATTCTTTATTTATTATTAAATAATCCCAAATCAATCAATCATATACATCTGAATGCATTAAAACAATAAATATTATTAAGTGACGCATTACATATATTACGATATTTTTTAAGATTCAAATTTTAGGAACATTTCATCTTTGGTTGCAAGATTGCTTTTTAATTCCTGATGAAGATTTCTGTTTATCAAACGCACCTAAATCATTTAAATTTAGGTGGAAAAGGAGAAACAACAATAATACTAAGAAGTGCTTTGAAAAGTCATTCATCAGCATCTATTATTAAATAAAAACGCAAAATAAAGTTTAATTCTTAATAACACGTTCTTTTAAACCATTTATAGAATCTATTTAGATTCCGAAAATCATTTACATGTAACTACAGCTATTGCTCATCTTCACTTGTCTTCTTTATACAGTTTTCACAGTAAATCTGCAAGGAATTACTGTAAATCTGCAATGAATTACTGTAAATCTGCAATGAAATACTGTAAATCTGCACGAAGTCTTCAAATCAGAGCTTGCACCACAAGACACACTTCTATATTTCAAAAATTTGAAATAGTAATATTCCGTTAAATTGTAGAGGATGACTCAGTCTTTAAGAAGGTAGGAGACAAAGTTATTCAAATTTTTCTCTGAGCTTCAGTAGTTGAGAAGAGTAAGCTTTTAGTTCACTTAAAATGACGAATTTAAGTATAGAAGTAGTTTGAGTTTGGAAAAAAAAACTGCCAACAGAATTCAACTGGAAGAGAGGATGATATATCGCTAAGCGATATTTAGATGTCACAATTACTTGAAAGTTTATTGAAACCTGGAAGTTACGGGATGTTAGCTTTCAAATGAAAAGAAAAAGAAAAAAAAAAAGAAGAAGGGAAGACATTAAAAATAATAACGGGAAGGTAAAACGTTCTGCAATTGCATTCATTAAGATCAGGGAACTGCATTTTGTATTGTTTGTATAAAATGCAGGAGAGGACACTGAAAAGCAGTTATATTCCTAGATCTGACCTGTATCGCTTACCAAATTTCGGACAAATATATTTGTGTACACGAAGACGAATCTGAAATTAAGGAAACGGATTGTTGACTATTCCGATTTTCCGAGTAAGGCATCGCAATCAACGACGCCGTATTCTAAGAGTAGACTGCAGGCAATGAAGACAAAGTACAGTAGAAACATCACCATGGCCAATCCTACGTTCATCTTCCACTTGAAAGCTGCGATGGAAATAATGACGAAGAGCAGCATTAGAAACAGTAGCAACAAGGAGCAGGCCATTCCTGAACTACTAACTTCCACGGGACCAAAGATTAAACACGATAAGAACCATGGTAAGGGGAGGCTGAAAAAAAAGAACAATGTTAACATGCTTACATTTTATTACAAGAAGATTAGATCCAAAATATCATTATTTACGGCAATGCAAATCATCGAGGGTGATATCTCCGAAACTTTCTGGCATATTCTCTAATAAATGTGTTATTCCTCTCCCGTATAAAACTGGGAATCTTGGGTAAGCCCGTGAAATTCAAGAATACTCAGACATAAGAATTTTTGGCTTCTTAACTATAGTGTGAAAAAAAAACTCTTACATGTATATTAACTGCAAGGCACTGGTGAACATTATTACGAAAGGTCGATTCTTGTCGAGAATCTAGTGATTTTACTGAATCTAATGCCCGACCACTGGCGATTAATCGCTGGCATAGGAATCAGAAAATCGAATATATAAATAAGAATTTTCAATGCATTTTTTTCTCAATCGGTTGAAACCAAAATTTAACACACAATTACAGTTGTAGTCACAAGATCGTATACAAATTTCCTTTATTTAAGTTATCGCGTTTGCATGCATGAGAAGGACACAATTTGCCACCTCCTCGAAAGATTTAGTTTCAAAATTGATAGACATCTATAGTTTAGATGATAAATTTGTCCACCAAATATTATATATCTAACTTCTTTCCTTTTGTTGTTCACTAGTATTCTTACAACCGGTCAGACAGATTTTCTGAGATTGGGTTTCGCACAAAATTTGATAAATGTCTACAAATTTTGTGTCAAGTCCGTATACCAAATTTACCTATCTATCTCAAAGTAGTTTTTGAGTTATCATTCTCACAGATAGACTGGCAGGCAGAACTACAAAAATATGCTTTTTGAACTCGGGGAGATCTGAAACATGGAGGTCCATCAAAATGACGAATTCTAATTTTTTGACCATTACAATACTTTTTCTTAATATATTTTGTGTAAGAAAAATTAAATAAGAATTACAGAAAATCAAATTTTAGTGATATTTCAGAACAAGAGAAAACGAATGATTGGAATAATAAATAGTTAGTTAGTTTTCATTTAAAAGTTTAAAGTTTAGTTAGTTTTCATTTAAAATTAGAATTTTTTTTTACCAAAGATACAGAGATCAAAACAAAATTATATAAGTTTGAGGCACTAATACAAATAGTTAAAGTAAACAAAGATTTCTATTACAGTTTCATTAAATTCTTAATTTTTAATGAATTTTCTTTTATAAGATAAACATTGAGGCCCATCGGATTGCGTTTAATACTCCAAGCTTTTTCAGTTTCTGACCTCCATATTTTTGTTATAAATTAATCTCCGGATATCATTAAACTAATAAAAACATATTATTAAAACCCTTCTAATTTACCATTTTCTGCTTTTTAGTCTGACATCAGGGAATCACAATTGTCTTCTCGAATTTACTTCCAGATGACATTTCTTTTCCAGAAACAATATTTGATTAAAATCAATGAATTAACTGAAATTTGAATTCGGAAGATATTAAACTGCATCTTTATCGGAAACATGCAATAATACATACTAAATTTCAGAGCTCTAGCATACCTGGAATTTTCTTTTAGTTTAAAAGCTTTTGTATCTCCCTGCATTTTATAAATAAATATAATTAATCTTTGAGTATTCATGACCACTGTACCACTTAGAGTTCATAACTAATATGCATCATGACTATGACAGAATTAATTTATGTTAACGAAGGATTATTTATCTTTCCTTGATCTTGAATTTTTCAATTTTTCTGCTTCAAAAATGTCTCGTATTTTAAAATACATATTTTCAAAATTTAATATTAATATAAAGACTAATTGTTTTCGCTACAATGATATAAACAGAGTTATTTTAGTTCTAATATCTTGATTTGTAACATAATATTTATTTAGTTATTTATTTTGCAAAACCTGAAAAATCTAACTTCAGTCTAATATTTTTTAAGATTATAGGAAATACAATTCACTATAAATCCATCATTTTTACATCCTTCACCTGTTTCATATTTATAAGGAGTGAAATAATAATTAATAACTGTTCACTCGCTTCTTTATACGTTATAGTTTTAAAATTCTATTAACTTATATATTTTTTATGAACAATTAATTTAATATTTACAGAACTTAACTATCATTTAATTAATTAATTTAAATAAATTTTGATCCACAATAATTTCATTTGGTAATAAATTGGGGTAATTTTATTTTTCAAGATTTATTAATATTTATGAAGATAGGTAATATATTAAAAGTAAAACATTAAAAATAATAAAAATAAAAATATCTGCTTTTTAATAGAATGGAATTATGGATTTAAGCCCAATTTTTATTAAATTTATTTAAAATCTTTATTTAATGAATGTTTTTCCTACTTATAATGACATAAAAGAGGAAATAGAAAGATAATTTCCCAAAATAAGAATAAAAAGTCTTAATTAGTGAAATAATTAATTAAAGATATATTTAAATTAATGCTTAGAATTGGATTTGAAAATTTGTAAATATTTATTCCATACATAAAATATCCTGAAAGGTATCTGTGTAAATTTTGCATACAAAGTAAAAAAAAAAAAATTTTTACAACAAAAAATGTTTTATAATTAATCATTATAATAAAGAGAAAAATCTCTTTCTTATTATTCTGAAAAACAAACAAACATTCAGACGAATTCATTGATTTTCGAAAAAAAAAAAAAACTTTTGCAATTTGTTACAGATATTTATATTTTGTTTCCTTATGTTTTCATGAATATCAAAGTAATATAATTTTAAAACGAACAATTTAAAAATATCAAATTAAAAAAATATATTAAGTTTTGTTAAAAAATGATACTAAAACTTTTTTCATTTTCTAATATCGATATTACATTACTTTAAAGGCGCCCTTAATTTTTGGAACCGAAAAATGACAACGCCTGTTATGCTGTAGAAATCAATCGATATGATTGTGTAGTTCGTGATACGTTTATGCTGGAACTAATGGATGACGCATTCAGTTCTATAGGTCAAGGTCTGAAATACAAGGATGAGAAATACCGTTGCATTCTTTTTTATATTCCAAAAGAAGGCACGAGGACTTAAGCTTCTTCAGAAGCTACTGAATATTTCTTAAGAGAGAAAAAAATAGACATGAGAATGAAATGATCTTCCAAATAGTTTCAGATATTCAATAATGTCTTATTACATTAAAAAAATAACTTTAAAAATTATATGTAATATTGTTGCAAATAACTTGTAAAAGAACCTTTTGATTTTAAATATGCAGAAAGTAAAAAGAAGAAAAGAATGCAGTTAAATGATATTAAAATGGTTAGAACTCTTATTTCTAAACAGTATGATACTTAATCTAAACATGATAGAAAAGTTTCAGTAAAATTTTAAAGTGAAATCTGATCCATAATCTTTTAAAATATTTTTTAACTTAAAAATTTTTTAAGATAAAATGAAATTTGCAACATAAAATAAGACTTAACAAACCGAAAACAAGTTGCCCAAATTGGCTAAGTTGATAGAATTATTTTATCTGGGTTTTATCTTACGTATTTTCAGACAATTGCAGTTGGCATTTTATTTAAACTGATTTTACTTATTTTATAAATTTTGGATGAAACGAAATCAAAATTACTTTTTCAAGTTCCGAATTTCAGTAGCACTCATAAATTTATATTTTCAAGCTAATCAACAGAAAAATATTAAAAATATTATGCTTACATATTTAATTCGCACAAAAGACCAAAAATGTTTAAAAAATGTCAATAATTATAAAAAATTTTGTACTAAACTTATACAAGCTACAGATTTTGATTTTTAATTACTAAAAATATTCCGTTATAGATGAAAAATTGAGATTTTTTATCGTTAAAAACAAACGCATTGTGGTATCATGTAGATCTATTTATTTCGTAGATCATATTTCTGTAGGCCATAATCATGTACGGCTCATAAGAATGGTTTTATAAATTCTATATTGGTTAGAATACATCATTTTGTATTTCTCTGCCATTAATAAAGTGGTTCAGTAATCACTACAAGAGATAACTGCAATTGGGATTCTAATTACGCTCTATCCTAACATTCTGCCAATGAAGATGAGTTAAATTATGTTGATTTAGTTAAGGATGTTGTCCTAAATTCAGACATTTTATTAAATTTTGACATAGTGCATTCTAAATGCAAAATCGATATAATATAGACACAATCTGTTTACTTGTTCTCTCACTTTTATTGCAGACTCTATGATTAATTTGAAGTTGCGACTAGTTATTAGATTCTATGATTATCAATGTTGCGACTGGTAAAATAAAAAAAACACACCATCATTTAGAATTCTATCTAGCAGAATTAACGGAATAGTCTCTTTTATTCTATATCACACTTAGCCTTATTAGCTCTATTATAAATTTTAAACAATAGACAGTAAAATTTTAGAATAAATTTACATTTTAATGGGTCTTTTTTCCCAAACTTTAGGGAAATTGTACGAACTAAAGGGCTAATTTGCAAATTGTTTTCAATATTTTTGTACTGAATAGTAATCAATTATACAACTTTCGATCTCTATAAGAATTCGATATTCAAAAAAATATATTTTTTCTCTTTGCCAAAATATTGCTTATACATGTATTATAGGATAAATAACACATTTCTGAACTTATCGGCTTCTTTCATCTTATTTAATATCGTTAAAAATGGTTTGAAATAAACAAATAGGTATCCTGAAACATCGCACGACACAAGAATTTTTATTTAAAAATATTTGACTATTTTATTTCTTGCTTCTTTAAACTTCCACTCTATCACGTTTTTAGATAGGTCTATATTCGAAGATTTGAGCTTTCGTTCACTTTGAATTTTCTTTTTCTTTTATATTCTTCTTTATAATTATCTGATTTTGGAAACTTAGAAAACTATTATAAATCTGAAAATATATGATAAAAACAAGTATATGGGCTAAGAAAGAATAAACCAAGATAAAATAACGAATTTGAGATAATTATGTTTTCCGAATGCTGTACATCTTCCAAAGAAATTTAATTTTGAGTGCATTGAATTTTAAAGATATGTCTCGATCATTCATTTTTTCAACGATTAAGATAGCTGCATCTTTGTAGGGATGTAGCAATACAGTTTTTATGGTGCCATCATGAATTTGTAATTTAACATAGTTAAAACAATATTTTAACTCTGAGTCAATTAAAAAACTATTCTAGCACATTACAAGTTATTAAAAGCTTCAAAATGCAAATAATAGCAATATTTCATTTTAAAGGTGTAAGTAACAGTTTTAATATCTATAAATTTAAATGGAAAATGAATATGACCTTGAACTTTCCATATCAGCTTTTCGCCCTGGTGTCATTCCATTTTTTCAAATTCTCACCATTTTCCAATGCACTTAAAAATTAAATATATATTTTAAGTTGTATTTCGAGTTATTCCCAAATTTCAGGTTGGAATTTCATTTTAGTATTAACATAAAAAAATATCTCTTAATTTAGTTTCAATAATTAGATTTAGAAATGTTTATTTCTTTTCCACGAATTTTTTAAAAAGTTCTTTTATTTTAGTCCCCATTAATGGCGCATCTGTTCTTTCAGCTATTCAAAATTTTTGCATATAAATATAAATGATTCTACTTGAAATCAAATGAAAAATTCTTTATAATGATTTTTTTAATTAGAACGTATAGAAAGCAAAAATGTCGCAATTATCAATTTGTAAATTTTTTTTGCATGTTTACATTTTTTTATATAGATTTTAAGGAATTTCCCCGTTCATAGACATCTCTGGAAAAAAAATCCTTTTTGGAATTATATCTACCTAGCATAACGATAACTTAAAAATACTTTAAAAATAAACGATCTTTAAATCAAAATTGTAGATTTGTCTCAATACAAAGCCTGCCTGTTTGTCAGTTTGTGTATATTTGAAAAAAAAATTCTGATTTAAAAGCTTACTGGTGAACTTTTTGACACATGATTTTTACTATCAGGATTGTACTAAAATTTAGACTATATGTGTCAGATAGTTTATTGTTTGAGGATCTCTCTATTTGTGCATTTGTAAATGAAATAGCTCAGAATAACGCATTTAATTTAATGAAATATCTCACAGTAATGCAGTTAATTTAAATTATAAATGTGACCATGAAACAAAAATTCTGAGCCAGTAAATACATTATGAATTTAGTTAATCAAAAGGAAGAAATTCAACATTCAAGCTTGAGCCTCTTCACTATATGGTAAAGTTCAACATAAGAAGTAGCAATTGTATAGGTAGGTACGCTAATTATAACTCGTTTTCCTTATAGATATTTCTTTTTGTGTATATTTTGTATTTGTCTAATTCTTTTTATATTTATATCCTTCTCATATAAAATTCATTAATATCCAAACAAATCAGAAAAGAGGCTTAAGAATAAAATTTGTATACATACCCAACTGAAACGTCGAATATATTACTGCCCACAGAACTGGAAACTGCCATGTCTCCAAAGCCTTTTCGAGCCACCAGAACGCTGGTTATAAGATCTGGAATACTAGTTCCAGCTGCCAAAAATGTCAAGCCCATTACCTATAAGAAACATACTTGTTGTTAATCGCTAAGGAAAGGAAAATTTAATATCCGAAATTATTAGCTCCTTTCTACTTTCATCTTACCTATTAAAATTTGAAAAAAGTACGTAGTTGTTATATATTATATATAGAATTTTCAGAAGAAATAAGCGAGAAAAATAAGTTATCCACAAGTAACAAATGTTAACGAGTGAATTTCAAAAGATAATATTGTGTTTTGTTGTACATCCATTTTCCATCATGTGATCGAATCATATGATTCCACATCATATGATCAAAATGAAATAATTAATCTGGAAATAATAGGTTCAATTAGTGAGTTTACTAATAAAATCCTTTGATTTTATTTTGATACATAGAAAGTACTCAACTTTAATTTAATTTTGGCTTTAATTAAAATCCTTTAGCAGCTTTAATTAAAATCCTTTTGCGCATGTTTCTAGAGTGAAAAGGACGTGAATTCATAGTAAGACAACATGAAAACAGGTCATTAGATGGGAAATGGAGTTACGTTTACAATGAATTAACGACTTTATGTTAATTGACTTTATTGAGTGAGATTTCTCATAATGGAAGTATGTCTTTAAGCTTCCCAATTCATCGTTTCACAAATATTTGAAAGTGTTTCAATAACCAGTTTCGACTTTTTTTCCTGCAGCTGGAAATTCTTTCAGAAGAATCGAAAAAATAAAAATCCTCTTGCATTGATATATTTTTTGAGATACATTTTTGCGGTCAATATTTTTTTCATATATGTGTATATGTACGAATTTTTATATCTTGAAGATCTTTATACACAAGTTCATATAATTTTTTTTATAAAAGCTTTAGGGAAACAGAAATCTGATTTCGTAGATATAATTTTAATTTTCATTCTGCTTTACGTTTTGGGTAGTAAAATTAATAACTCGTAAAATTAAGTGGATCGAATAAATATTGGTTTCAATTCTAATATTAACGACTTCTTATAATTCGAGCAAACAAACAAACAAACAAACAAAAAACCCATGAAATAAATTATGGTAATTTAAGTCTAATCATTTTTTAAATAATTGATTTTTTAAAATTGATTATTTTTTCATAAATGAACTTTAAATTAAATTCTTGATTGTTAGAACTTATTTGCGAAACAGCTGTCTTTTGTTTGAAAGAAATAAGTAGAACTAATGTTTTTACATACATCGTTTCTCTGTGTTTAATATATAAACTTCTAGAAACTTTGCTGTTGTTTTTTTAAGAATGTTTTATAAATCTTGTTTTGTTTCTTGTTTTATAAATTAAATAAAATAATTTTAATCCGTCTGATTCCTTAATATTATTTAACTAAATTATGTTTGCTAAAAAGAAATCCTATTTATCCCTAATTTATAACTATGAAACATTAAAAATGTACTTCAAATATGGATTATTAATACGTTTTAATAATTTATCGTGATTAATGAAGAAATATGCGAAAAATAAATTAATAAATGCCAAAATTTAGGAAAAAAAATCTCCTTGAAATTTATGTTGGTATCATTAAAAATCGTTTTTTAAAGTATAAAAATGGTTTTTAAATCAGTTTTGCACAATGATATTTTTTCGAAAGAATGAGAAAATGCCACAATTACATCAATAATTTTAAAAAAATACTCTTCTATACACACTCTTAATTATATGCTTGCAGAACACACACACACACACACACACACACACACACACACACACACACACACACACACACACACACACACACACACACACACACACACACACACACACTTTTAATCAAATGAATTTCTTCAAAAAATCTTTTTTAATTTAATTTATTATTCTTAAATGTCAGAACACTGCTAGATTGTCGTAATTAAGGAATGCTACACACCGAAAGCAATGAGTTGCACCGTTTATTCGTTTATGAGAACAATGTTCAAAATTATTCTTATTTCAATTGCTTTCCTTCGTAACAATGCCTTTCTTACTCTTTAAAATTTATTCTAAATTTCAAAGCGATATTCTCTTGGATTGCTATCTATTATTGACTCTAGTGGAGAAGAAAATTAGAATTTACATTTGAAGTCGCAGAACATTTTGTCGTAAAAGTAATTTATGGCAGGTAATTCGGAAACTTTCTAAGCTCTGTAGTATTTCCAACCACTTCTTAATTATTATCTGAACTAAAATCCTGCATACAAAGTCGTTAGCAGAATCTCCCGGAATGGGAAGTTTCATATGTCGCATTAGTATAGCACAAGTTCCAGCTCTCTCCTTTTGCAACATCTGCTGTCATCGATTGACCTGAAGTAGCTGTATTTTCTTTCCTCACTGCGATATTGAAACGCGACAAAATTTGCTTTTTAAAGTGTAAGATTCGGGGAAAAAGTTTTTCGACATGCATTTTATTCTTTGAATAAGTCTGTCTTTCTTTTTTGTCGTTTTTTAAGAATCCAAATGAATGTTTCAGACAAGAAAATTATCACTTTTAATAAGACTGCTGGAGATAGTTCAAATACTTTAAGGCAGAATGAAAGAGGATATTATTCGAAATCTTTCTATGTAAAAAAAAAAAAAATGTAATATTATTTACTATTTATGTATTCACACATTTTGCAACTTTTTATTGTAATTGTTGATTTAAATTAATAGAAAACCAGATATAATATTTTGTTATTGCCATGATGTAATCTATTTCTATGCAGCATTAAAGTTATTGATTATTAATTGAATTTCATATTTCCTAATATTCATAATACATTAATGGATTTTCAGCATTGCTGTTTCATGACATTATTATTTAAAAATATTTTCATTGTCTTTATTAAGCGAATTTGTTTTTAATATGAGGAATTTATTTTAGTTTGTTGTTAATGGCTTGTACAGTTGCATTGTTCTGTGTTATTTCCTATTTATCTAATTTTCATACTGTTTCTAGAATCATTTATATCATTGTAAACATGGGAGTGAATACTAACTGTAAAATGTCTTTATCTTTATGTGAGATATCACCTAGATGCCTCACTTAAAAATGGGAGTTTATCCAAAATGTACATTCTTTATTTATAAAGTAATATAGATGGGAGCAGCTGATTTTATGTTTAAGTGATCAAATAAATAAGTGATTGTATAAAAGTGCTCTTTGCCATTCTTTACTCATTGATTTATAGATTATTTATGTATGCATGCATAAAACGCTAAAGTACACGTGCAGAATTTACGCTTATTTATTGTCGAATGGCAACATTCGAGTGTAAACAAACATCGTACGAATTTCATCGAACAGTTTAATAATTGTTTTGGATTCAGCGTTTCACTTAGCTAATTAATGGAGCTGCACAATATTATAAGAACTGCTCAAAAACTATTCAGTCGGTGGAAAGATGTAAAAGAATAAAATGATAGAATTGCGCATTAAATAGAAGTTTTCTCGAACAGAAAAATTGGCTTCTCCGTCATTAAACCTGTTTATGGAAATTGATGTTTATATTTCCAAAAATTATTATCAAACAAGAATGTTTTCTTTTCATTATCTTAAAACCCCTAAAGTTATCTTTTTTAATACATTAATTTTCCTTCCGTGAAGTTTTTCTTTATTGTTAATACATTTCTTTGATGCATTATCTATAGCAGTTTTCAGTGTTATGATATAATTCAAACTCATCCATCAAAACATTCAGCCGCATGGTTTTGCCAATTATTGTCTTCAAAATAGGATTTTCACTTCTGCTTTTATTTTATAGTACACATATCTATTGATACGCACGTGCAATAATCTGTAATAGACCGAATCAAT
Source organism: Argiope bruennichi (assembly GCF_947563725.1). Classification (NCBI taxonomy): domain Eukaryota; kingdom Metazoa; phylum Arthropoda; class Arachnida; order Araneae; family Araneidae; genus Argiope; species Argiope bruennichi. The sequence continues at coordinate 105,958,416 of NC_079152.1, forward strand.
TAAACTCATGTTTTTCTGTTGTGTCAAATAACAAGGCACATTTAAAAGAAGTTGCTTTCTGTATTAATAGTTTAATAATTTAAGCAGTGAATACTATGGGAGAACAATTTTAAAGATGGGTTAATAATAGATATTTTTTAGAGATTATAGATCGCTTTTGTATAAAGGTATATTTTATGTTTCGATTAAGTTAGCATTCCTTAGAGTCGCTTATTACTAAAAGTATTATGCCCACCGGAGAGATTTTGTAACTAAATGAATTGATATTTTTATTTATAGAAATCTTCTTCGCTATAATTAGTTGTGAAATTAAAAAGTTCATGAATCTAAAATCGTCACTCGGGTGTTATTTACATATCTTAATAACATTGATTGTTAAGAATTGGTTTGGAACGCATTCCTTTTCCGTCTTTAAAATATGAAATAAATTGAGGTTGTCAAAAATCTATCTCCGATGATCAAGTTTTCAATTTAATATTTTTGATAGAAAGAGTATTTTTTTTTGTCGTCTCCAAGAACTCGAATGAAAAATTAAAATAAGTGAATGTTTTATTTTGTCATAAAACTATTTCTAATAGTAATAAAATGATTCTTAGAAATTACTGATACTTTTAAATGATTTTTATAAACTACAGTCACCTCATATTGAATGAAAAGGCAAAGCCGTGGAGCGATGAGTAGCCAAAATTTTTTTATTTCAGTCAAATAAAATGAGTTTTATTTTTTTGATACACTTAGTAAATTTTTAGTGAAGAAAAATGTGTCTTAGCGTTATCATCAAATATGATTTTTCTTAAAAAGTTTGAAATTTATATACTCTTTGAAATAAAAATTGATTTTGTACTCCACTAATTTTCTAAGCGTTATAGCGAGGATTTTTAAAATTTGATTCAATTCTGAATATAGAATGTGATAGAATTCTTACATTACTAGTTAATAAGACTTACATATTACTAAATACATATGCTTTTCGTAGAATTTTAAGAAAATGACTAAAATTATTGTTAAGAATAGTTTATCACTAATTGCTACATTGTATTTTAACTCTTTTTTATTGAACACTGCAGCACAAATTAGATTTTCCAAAATAATAATGGGAAATTCTCAACAAAATTTTATTCATTTGAATTTTAAACGAAATGATCCAGTAATGACGACATCGTATTGTCCGTAATTATGCAATTAGGAATTACTGTTTTAAGGATTTTGAGTTTACTATCAAAAGTTAAACGCAATGAATATAATTTTTCATTTGAACTCAGACTAAATGCAATCCTTTTCTCACGAGACTTCTTGTGAAGTAATAATTAATTCTAGAAACATTCAAAATTAATTTTTTTTCTGAAAGTAAGCTGTATTTCAAAATATTGTCTTGGTGTTGGCTTATTATTTCATGATTATGTTAAACTCTCACTAACAATGAAATATTGCACTGCCAGGGTATTTTTATGTCCCCAATGAGTGTTTTGTAATCAGTACTAAATTATTTTAATATTTTAAGATTTTCATAATTATTAAATAATTCTAAAATTTTATTTACCATACAAAAGTATTATACTAATATTTTTTAGTTAACCATTACATATTTCTAAGTGAAATCAATAGTGAAGGAAAATATAGGGACATGCAGTTATACGCCGTATATGAGCGGTTCAGATAAATAACGCTATATACACTATTTTGAAAGTCGTGATGTAAACGAAATACGGATTGAAGATACTTAAAAAAAGAATTTATGAATAAAATAAAAATAACATTTGTCTTACATCAAATAACAGGATATATACTAAAAGATATTAAGTATGATGCGACATAAATTGAAATTTTAATAAAATAAAGATGGAATTTTATCTTTTTTTAAGGTACCATTAAATAATGTGCAGAATTACAAGAACTTAGATTTGTAAAATTTATTATTATATGGTAAGTTTATTGAAGTGCTCGTAAAAAAATTATTTTACCTCATTTGGAATTCCTGCAGTTTCTCCAACAAGGGAAGCCCACCAGACCATAAGATAGGAGAAAACAGCTATCCATAATATACTCCCGACGAAAGTAATGACAAAATACTTCCTTTTTTCCTGGAAAAAACAGTCAAAGAAAAATATAATTTAATCATGATATAATCTTTATATGGAATCAAAATAATAACATACTTTGGTACTCTTTAGAAATATGATAAATATCTTTTCCACTACTTTCCATTGAGAAAATGTTTAGACTATATAATTACTTCATTATTTTGAAATTTTTTAAGAATTACGAAAAAGCCTTTGATTTTTTTTAGATTATTCATTCACTTTCGATGATTGCTCATAGAATAGTTTATAAGCTTTTTCAGAAAGTAATTTCATTTTCTTTATAAAAATAAAGTGAATATTTCAAATTTTTGAAAATAAGTATTTTGAATCATTTTTGTAAATTTACCTGCTTAATTTAGTGATGGTTGAAGTAAATGTCAACCTGCAAACAATTAAAACGTTTTTATCAAGAAACATGTTATTTTTTCCAATTCTATTTTCTTTCTTAAAAGTAGAAACTGCCAGGTTTAAAGAAGCCTTTTTTTGCATTGATTTCTCATATATAGGGCATCAAAATTAAACAGATTTTCTCCATGAAAAGCGAGTTTCTTGAAGAATGTTCATTCGCTGTTCTTCAAGAACACATTCAAAAATTGCTCTTTAAGTTTCAATGTCCATTCGCTGTTCTTCTAAAACGATTAGATTGTGTGATATAGCATTTGCATTTCAAGATCATTTTTTTCATATGCATGGAATACAATTCTTTTTATTTGAGTGATGAAAGCAACAATGAATAAGTTTGAAACTAAACAAAACAAAGGTGGTAATATAATAAAGAAGAGAAATGGAGATGATAACAGAAATCCTGCATCGGACAATATCGCAAGTTTTTATTTGAAGTTTCATTTTTAACAACTAAATATTTTTAGATGTTACATTAGTTATATTTTTGTAGACAATGTTTCTAAGTGTCCACAAAAATTTTCAATTAATTTTTTTTCCAATTTGTATATATTTTGTGCTACTCTGAATAAATTTATATTGCTGGTGCCGATTTTAAATCTGCTTATTATTCTGCTTCGCCAAATAAACGTATGAATAGGTCAGAACCCATGATCTACATTAAGAAATTGGGTTTAATTTTTGCTTTTTTACCTCAGTATAACTAATGAGAGATTCTTCATTAGATAGGACGTACCAGTTAATATATTTTTTTCACAATTATGAAATGAATTATGTAACGGAGTAGAAAGCTGCCAACGAACTTATTCTGGAAATTGTTATATTGTAAGATGCAGAAACATATCCTATTAATTTTCTAGAAATTAGATTTAAAGATTAGAGGCATTTATGAGGCGAATTATATAACGGAGTGAAAAGCTGCCAACGAATTTATCTGGAGATTGTTATATTCTAAGAAGAGGAAACATATCCTATTAATTTTCTAAAAATTAGATTAAAAGATTGGCAGTACGCATATCACGAAATAGAATTTGATTTTATCGTTATTGAAAATAATTAATTGGTTTTTTAAAATTTCATTTCAATGGATAAACATTATGAAAAATATTCTAAAATTTTAATGTACTCAGAAGATGTATTGAAAATTTTGAATTTCTCTTTAACTTGCATTTAATCCTTTTGACCTAGATCTGATATGTTTTATTATATGAGAATGCAAGATATATTTTAAGGGAATTTAAATAAAAGGAAATTATAGAAGAACCAAATTGATGAGTTTATGTTTACTAATATAAGTCGGCAGGATGATATTTTATAAAGAAATAAAAATAATACCGGTTTCCTTGTGTCAGGAAGAGTCAAATATAGTGGATATATAATTGGTGCCAACAGAACATAATTCAATCTTTTATGCCAAGTATCTGGCCAAGAAAGATCCAACGGTTTTTCATCTTCCTCTTCATCTTCAGGTACGGGTTCTGGTGGCTAAAATAAAAACACTAAAATTAACGCATTTTCTATTAGCTAAAAAAAATTAAGAATGAAAATACAAAAAAAAATCAGATCTGAATTTAATAAAAACATTTATTAAAGAAAAAAAAACAAGCAAAAAATATACATTTCATAAAAAAATGATTAACCCTTTGTCCAAATAAGACATTTAATATTATTAATTTTAAATGGCTATAAAGCCTTTAAGTGTTGAAGAAACACAAAACTCTCATAAATTTTAAAAATCTTACTTAAACTTAAGAACGAGTTAATAAGATTAGTTCATGTAAGATGATATTCAACAAATGTTTTTTTTATTTCAATGAACTCCTCATATATTTTCTTAAACCAGTGACGGTTGAAGATACTGTACAAGTTTGAAATTTTAGCTATTCATAATTTTTTACTTTCACTTATTATAATAATTACTTTCATTCACTTATTATAATTATAAAGAGTATATTAAAAATGAATGAATTAAACCAATATAGCAATCCAAAGGAAGATTCAAAGTGGTACAGAGCTAGTGATAAGTTTTGTGTGTTGGCAGTATTTGTAAGAGCAGTAGTCTAAGTTATAATTGATTTCGTTTATCTGTATTTTATTGAACCAACAAGCATATATTTTGTTACAAATATGAACTCCTAGAAAAACATCTATGTTTATATATACTTCAATTTGTTGTTCATAAATCGACAAATGCTTAGCATATATGAGCATAGATGTTGGAATCCATTTTCTAAAAAATTATGTATAAATATTTCCGTATTAAAAAAGGAAAAATACAAGAATGGACAATTTGCGAGTTTTAAAATTTGCTGCGACGAATGCAAAGCAGATTATGTAAATGAGTTTTGCACTAGACATGAAAAGGCATTACGAGCGCTGCTAATATGTTATGATTGCGTTGGATCTCTGGCACGTCATATAATTTTCTCTAAGTTTGTGATATAGATCAAACCCTTTCTCAATAAAGTATGCGATATTATACCAATTATTGTAAGCAAAAATGACTTTATGTTTAAAAATAAACGCTTTCATATGTTTGAAATTGCTCGATACCGATTTAAAAAATAGCCCGATTGCGTTTTGATGTATTAGTGTACATTTGCAATTTTTTTATATTTTTTTAATAAACCTGGTAATGTTTTCAAGTTACCATGCTTTCCATAAAACCATATTAGCCGATGTTTATTTCGCAGAATGCACCGCTCTGCAAAACCGATCATTAGACCTAAAACTTACCAAATTTCAAAAATTTGATTTTTGGGTACAAGACTTTAACTATTAAAGGGTTTGAAAGTTTTAATTATTTTTTAGTGAATCAAAAAACAATCGAAGTTTTAGGGAACTTCAAATGATTTCGGAGCGTCTTAATAAAATAAAATATTTTTACACCTATTTTAAATTGCAAAGAATTCATTTTCCAATGATATTAATTATTTTAAAACTCTAATAAATTATAAAAATTAATTCTAAATATAATTTTTTAATTGTAAATGTAATAAAAATTAATTCTAAATATAATTTTTAATAATAAATATAATAAAAATTAATTCTAAATATAATTTTTAATAATAAATATAATAAAAATTAATTATAAATATAATAAAAAATTAATTATAAATATAATTTTTTAATTATAAATATAATAAAAATTTAATTATAAATATAATTTTTTAATTATAAATATAATAAAAATTAATTATAAATATAATTTAATATATATCTAAATGCTCTGAAGTTTTAATGATCAAAAAAGGAAAAATTTAAATATCACAGTAATGTATGAAATTAATTTACATTTTTTCCAATTCTATTCCTCTAAAAATTTTGAACAAAAATGCGTTGATACTCGCACATTGCAATGATTTGAGTATTAAATATCATTCTTTAATTTATTCAATATAATATAGATATATTAATTTATACTGACTACCTGAGAGCTGCGTGCTAAAGTAGCTATTAAAAACGCTTTATAGGATAGACTAATTATCTTGGACTTAGAGATATCAAATTTAGAAAGTGATTACTGTTGGGTACAGGAGTTAACTAAGAACGGGCTTCAAAATTTTAATTAAATTTAAGTAAATTATTGAAGTACTTAGTTTTTCTTTAATAATTTAGATTGCCCAATAATTTTAACTTTAATAATTTTTAAATACATTTTAGATCAGTAATTTTTCGTATTTTAATTACTGGAAGATTTTTACGTGCATTGCGACAAATTTAACATATATTTTTGATGCATTTTATCTCTGCAATATAATTAAGAATAAAATTTAAAAATAAATAAAAATAGATGGGTCAAGCGTGAGATATTGTTATACCACGATACTTCGGACTAGAAGTTTATATGTAAAATTGAGTGTCCATTTGCTTGTTTGAATATCATACTATTCCAAGTCTCTTGGCAGATTCGAATGAAATTCAGTACATATATTCTTTAGCATTTAGAAATTTAACTGTGCCATGAAACAGTTTATACAATCCTCTATAAGGGATGCGGTTAAAAATGTTTTGCATTTTTCTGTCGTAATTTCGGAATAATTCATCACACATAAAATGCCTTTACGTCTTTTAAAGTATCAAATACATATATTTTTAGTGAGATCTTATTTCAGATTTATGAATTTTAATCAGTTTTTCAAAGTTAACTTAATTCCATTTTTTTGTCGAAATATTAAGACAGTTTCACTATTTAATCATATCTTTCATTCACCATTTTTTTTCGCCATTTTTTTTGCCATTGCTAAAATTATGTTGCTTTTATCAGAAATTTGCATTTTTTTCTTTTATTGCGTAGAATAAATAAAAATTTTAAAATGCGAATTGAAATGAAAAAAATTAATTTACGATTAGACACTGACTTTTAGCACTGTTGTCATTCCCTTGTCTTATTACTGCAATAATGTTTAACCTTATTTATTCTCATATTTTAGTATTTTTATATTTTTAATTCCCCCATTTCTTATACCATTAATCTTTCTTTTAGATTTAATTCATTAAATAAAATGTTGTTTCTTTTTATCAACAGTTTCATAGTTATACTTTTTTAAATGCACCGGCGAATAGTTTGTATTAACTTTGTATTTTCTAATTACAGATTTTTGGCCTGTTTTGACATCATAATAAATAAAATTCAAATATTTCGCCATACTTAGGCATTTGCCGCCGTATAATCAGAACTGAAAATTTAAATACTGTATTTTGAATCTTTTATTAAATACAAAAAAATGTTTGGTTATCAAGGTTCCTAAAATATTATGAATGTAAATTCGCATATTTGCAATTACACATTCTGAAGCACAAAATTTCTTTCATACATATATAATCTAGAAATTAAAAAAAAATCATATAATATTTATATACAAGTACCCTGCACGTCACATCTTGCACGGGAATACTTTATATTTGCACGTTACCTTAATTTTACACTAAGCATTTAGATTTGCATTTATTTTTGATTTTTGCTAAGTTGAGAACTTTATGTCAACCTATTAATATTATCAATTATTAATATTACAGGGGCTAGGAATAACAGACCAATTTATTCTGAGCAAGCAAATTTTGCATTGAATCTGGAAGACTGGAAACGTCCAAGTCAGCAAGTTTTTTTTGAACTTAAATTGTTTAGACAGTAAGCGTCATTCTTGATATTTTTCAGCAATAATTCCCTAAAATATTGTCCGATAAAGCTGAATTTCCAAACATTTTAAATTTCAAACAAATGCCTTTTTTTTAAAGACATTTATGTAATTTTCGCATAAATTTTTCCTAAATTTTAGATATTTTTAAATTTTTTTTTCTTCATAATTTTTAAAAATCAATTTTATTGTTTTACTGAAATGTAAACCTTTGCCGCAGTTTCATCAACTATTACAAGTCTGCAAAAATTTTTTATAAGTAAGTGGAATTTTTATATCTTTGGATTCCGATTATTAGAAAAATAATGAACAAATTCCATCAAATACATTTTCATCTTGAATCGCAATAAATATTTTTACGAAAATAGTATATTTCGAACCAAAACAGATATTACTTTTATGATTTCGATAAACATATTTGTGGAATCAACAAATTAGTGAATTAAACTATTAAACTGGAGAGAAGAAGATATTTAGATTCACAGTATTCGTCTAAATATTTTGATTTCATTCTGAATAAACTGATTTCATTTTGAATAAACTGCCGTTTTAAGATCACAAATGAGCAGTCTGTGGCGACCTAAAAGTGATTTCTATGTTACTTGATCAGCAGAAATGGCACACGTAATCTCCCTGATTTTTTTAGGAATGAGACAACCGATACAGAAAACATTACATAAAGAAAAAAATAGCCAATCAGGATGGAATTAGATCTTGGAATCAAAAATAATCTGGTTGATAGAAAGGGTGGTGGTTCTTACACCGCTGCACATAAAATTGTGTATTTTGAAGAAATTTGTCAAGGCTTTACCATAAGAAAGTGAATTCTTCAAATACCTCTGTGACTAGTTCCCGCGTTTATCTGTAGCAAAAGATGAAATGTAGGATTGTTTGTAAAATTAGACATCAGGAAAAATATGTGAATAAAGTGGAAACAAATGAAATAAATCTTTTAAATTAGTTATTGAAAGTTTCTTTGGAAATAAAAAGAACCGAAACTATCTATGTGTGATAAAAGGGATGACGAAAAACTTTAAAACTTTAAGGCTGTAATAGGAGCTACATTTTCTCCAATTAAACCTGGGATCTTTTCCGAAAACTTGAGGTGCAATTAATGAGAAACAAGGTGAAAGATTTCACCAACATATAAAGGAAATGGAGAAGTGATATTAAGGGAAATGAAACATAAGCATATGGATGCTAGATGCTATAAAGTTCACAAGAGGAAAAGTAACAAAAGAACTTTTGAGATAAATAACGTTTTTTATAAGGACTTGTAACCTTATAAATGTACTTAAAATTACTTTAATTATGATATAAATGTAATTTATACGAATTTATGAAATAATGAATTTTAAGTGAAACATCAAAATTTCAAGATTTCAACTGCTTTTTTCCTAATTTGCAATCACTTTGTAAAACTATCTATATGTGATAGAAATAAATGGATTTCATTTTTAAAATAACATAAAAACTAACATCAAAATTAAAAAAAATTGTCAAAAAGTATTTTCTTCCGGCAGGCTTGATAATTAATCGAATGATTTTTTTTCCATTTTTGAAAGAAAAAAGAATTTTGTTTAATATCTGTGTAATTCATAAGAGGAATAGGAAAATGAAATTATAGTACTATGAAAGTTACAAAATATATGATATATTTTGGTAAAGGCAAGATGAAATACATATGATGTCATAGGATTGGACTCCATTAAGAAAGTTCATCCAAACCATGAATGGAACAAAAGAGGGGATATTAAAATAACATGATTCTTATTTATATTACAATTTTATGCTAAATAATATTTGTTTTGAAGGAATCGTGAATATCAAAACTCTGCATAAGGGACGTAATGAATATTAAATACAATATAAAATATATTTGGCGAGTAAAATGGTCGCCAAATTATGTTTAACAATGGATATATTGAGACATCATCGAAATATAATAAAAGAAATTAAACAATTATATTATTTATTATGAGAATCATTAACATACACAACTCTGTTTACATTTTCCCTTCTATGCATAATGACAAATACTGTCATAAATCGCTTCAAACTGTGCTATATTGATTTTATGGCTGATTTGACTGATCCGCTCCATTTTGATTATGAGGAATCGGCAACGATTACCGCTTACTGCTTTGAAATACCTGTGCAAGCAAAACGTAATCGTTAATTCCGTTCAACTCAATATCCTTTACCTAGAAGGTTGTTACTTTCCACCTTCGATCGATAGCTACATCAAAGCGGAAATTATCACCCAGTAAATCAGGAATAGGGTGTAAACGCTAAAATGACTCATGACAAAAATACTCCACTTCTTTTCTCTTGCGGAGCCATTAGCCGAGAAGGTGGATCGGGAGTTAAGTACCCTAATATGCACACATGATGGAATGAGGAGTATTCTTGGCATAAGGATCAGAAAGGTTTCATCTCTGATGTTGGTTGAAGAGTTTATCTGAATTCATTCAAATAAAGTAACCACAAGTTCCTGTATTTATTTCTGAAATATGATGAACTTATTTTGACTAAAATCATCACGGAATGGTTAAAAGTTGAGAAAGACATTCTATTTCTCAAATTAACTAATTATAAAATTGAGTTCATTATTATTTAAGTGTATATTGATTTAATAAATATTACTCAGTAAAGTTTATAAAATTCGGATTATTTATTTCAAATAAGGGGATTGTATTTCATGTATATTTCATATATGGCAGATTTCACTTACATTTTAATTCTATATGAAACTCGCCACAAAAGAGAAAAATTGATTACAATATTTCATAATAAATATCTAAATAAAATGTGATATATATATATATATATATATATATATATATATACACACATTAAGAACAAAAAATAAAAAAAATTGGACTGGAAACTAAGAATGCCCTAATAAGGAAACAGAGTGGAGAATATTTTTGGTATATTACCAGTAAAGTTTCATCTCAAGCTCTGCACGGGGTACTTCTGTTAAATTGGAAAGTTTATCTTAATATGGATTCATAGAAATAAAGTAATTACACATTCTAGTATTTTATTTCCAAAATATGTACTCATTCTTACTAAAATAAGTATGAGCCAGGGAGAAGAAAAGGTTAAAAGTTTGAATTGATATTCTATTTCCCAATTTTTATCATACAACGAATAAAATCATTCTTATTTATATAAATTATACTTAAATTTTAATTCCAAATGAGAAGTTCCATTCCTCATTAATATGAAAAAATTTGATTACAAGATTTAATGATAATTATATTAATATATTATTATTATTATATATAAAGTAAATGGAAATAATAACAATAAAAAAAACCACTTTTTTATTGGAATTCCAAAAATTAGAAACTAATAACTTTTAGCAAACATCTGGGGAGAAAAACATGGTAGAAACAAAGCGACACTGACTATAAGAGGAAAATACTAAACTTTCGTTTAAAATTGTGAATAAAAAATTCAATTATTAAAATTTTAAAACAATAAATATGAATGAGATCGAAGCATCATTTAACTCCATATATCTGTATCAGTTATACCATGATAAAGATCATTATATAACTTGATATAAAAATTTTTTTTAACTTCCAATTTTTTTAATGAAAAAATTATTTTCTTACTTTTTAGCTCACTATAAATGTAGAAATGTGCATTTTCAATTTTTTAAAAATAGAGTATCATATTCTAATTTTTCAAATACAATGAAGTGCCTTGTTAATATTTTAATGTAGATGATGGTGCATCCCATTTCATTTTCGAGAAAAGAAAATGCATAAACAATTCCTTTAAAGAAAAGAAAGACATAGAAAAAGAATGGATTATAACGTAACTATTTATTTATTATTTTGTTTTATCTTAAAAAAAAGAGTGATTCCAGTTAATTGGTTTGAATTACATTATTTCTTATTAGTATAATAGTTTTTTTTATAAAATCAGTGCGTTTTTCTTAATTTCTTCTTTTTTCTTTGGGAAACCTAAACACTACAATTTTGAATCTTGACCTCCCGATAAATTAAAATTGGTAGCATTTATTAATTTTAGTAATTAATTAAAGAAATGGGTAGTTAAATCTTGTTAATTTGGAATAATAAAACTATATCTTTTATTGTTTCAGAATGTTGAACGTAAGAACAATTTCAATAAAAAATAACTTCCTAGTATCATGAATTAATTGTTAAAGATTAAATAGGATAAAAATGAAAATACTGAGATTAACAAAATAATCAGACTAGAAAAAATATAATTGATAAAAAAAGGCATTTTTTATTTATAATTAGTAAGTCCATTAGCTGGAATGTGTTTTGATATTTTCAGCATAGTTTAAGAACCTTAAAAAATTGTGGATCTGACATAAAATAAGAGCTGTAATCTAATTTAGGAAAATATATGACTTTAACTTGATTTCAATTTTCCCAGAACAGTGGAGTTACTTTTAACAAAAGAAAATAAAACAAGTTTTAAATGATTAAAAAAACGTAACTTCAGATTTTTTAGAAAAGTTGGATGCTTTTTCTATGAAACGTCTTTTCCTAGAAAAATGCATCTTATTTCAACATTCTACAAAGTATTCGTGATGCCAACGAATGCAAAGTAAAAAAAGATAAGAAAATTCTATCAAGGAGGAAGAAGTACCTGGGAGCCTGCTGAATTGGAGTGTGGTATATTTTGATTAGAATTTTGGATATTATTTTTAGAATCTGAGGGCATGACAATATTGACATTTTGGGTGGAGTCGGCATTGCTCTGGGGTATGCTGTTCACTGAATCAGTTCTAAGAACAGTTCCTTCCCCAGGATCGCTGCGGACGCTGCGAGTCATAAATGTTCCAGCTGAGTTGTTGGCCGTCTGAAAGTAAACAATAAGCACAATATTAAAAAAACGACAAAGAATTGTTTATGAATCCCATGTATACCAGGTGTGACAGAATACTTAATGGAAAATAAGTATGAGAAATAAATAGATAGTGTTTTCTTAGAAATTTTCCACTTTTTTTTAAAAACTTTTAGAGCTATAATAAATGCATAATTTGATTTTAACATCCGAATTAATTTAAAAGAAAAAAATGAATTAAATGGAATAAAAAAGAAGGAAATAAAAATTCCGAAGAATTGTTTTAGAACAGTTTATGAAGTCTTCTTCATAAACCTAAATATCTTGGGATTTTCGGGTCATTACGGTCAATACAAGTTAGACTCTTCACACACACACACACACACACACACACACACACACACACACACACACACACACACACACACACACACACACACACACACACACACACACACACACACACACACACACACACACACACACACACACACACACACACACACACACAAATAATCCTGGTCTTTCTTTTAATAGTTTTGACTCGAGAAAATTTACTTTTAGTTTCCTAAAAGTCGGATGCCAATTTTCGATTGGTAATTTATTACAAAGACATATTTAACGTTTTCATTGTATCCAAAAAAATATAATAAATGAATTGTACTTTTCCCCCTTAGCAGCATGCTATTTTTCTCATTTTGCCAGTCAATGATATCTTCTCCCCCTCTAAATAGATTAGTTTCTTAAATTAATCAATTTTATATTACATACTTGTACGAAATTATTGTAAATGTTAACATTTTCCTAATACCGATCAGTAAGCAGTGGTATAATAAGAAATTTTCATTTAAAAACTGCCAATTTTTTGAAATTTTTTAAAAATGAGATTCCAATGAAGTTAAAAAAATAAAGCTAGAATTTCTTTTCACTAATATTTAAGTGAAATTAATTTCTTTCCAAACATCACATCTTCATCACATACATTTTAGGAATTAAACTTACATATAGTTTTTTTATGTGAAAACATTCATTCAAATTAAACTCATCCAATTTCCCAAATTTAGAACACATTAATGAGTTATCTGACAGTATAAAAAATAATATTTACATCTATATTTTGTTAATAATAAATATTTTTTTTTGTAAAGAAAGTTCAATTCATTAAAATATTTAACAATCATTGCAAAGCTTTTTTTCCCCTTGAATCACGTTTTCATTCATTTCAACTTTTTCAGTCAAATAGATTCCATGTACACCTGTAATAAATTGACAAAATAAAATATGCAACAAATATGAAATAATTGCCACGAAATAATTCCACATTTTATATTTCTTTTTTTTTATTTTTCTTTCCTCTTTAATTATTTTTCTTATAATTTTAAAATGTTAGAAGCAGAAATTAATTGAATTTATATTCCATAGTTGAGAGTTCCAATTTTGGAATTGTAAGGGGGGGGGGCAACATTTTTCGTAAGATCTTTCAAGAATGTTGTTATTTCATTCGAATTCAATGGATTAAATTGAGACTAAAAAACTTTCATTTTTAATATTTTTTTAAATATATATTTCAGGGAATCTTGTAAATAAATGCTCACTGAAAATCTTAAAGTTATTTTAAATAAAAAATAAATCATCTAAAGACATTTAATAAAAATATATTTAATAAAGAATCTAAAGACATTTAATAAAAATAAATCACTCAAATAATTAAATGATTTTAAGAGGAAATTTTTATTTATTATATGGTTTTTCTGTTGAAGTTACAGTTTTTAATAATATCTTACAGAATCATCTACGCTCCTATTGAAAACTGAGATCATGCCACCAGACGCCGAGACTTGAATTAAAAAGTTTTCCTTCATTTGCTTTTTTAAATGCATATGTTAATAACATTACAATATATAGGTTGTTTATAAATGAATATTTCAACTTTGCAGGCATATTAAAAGACAACAAAATAAAATGAAACCTTGTTGCTCAACGGAAATCAAAAACAACAGTTGAAAGTTTGAATTCAATACAGGTATTAGCGTGATCCCCTCCAGTATTAGCGTTAATGTGATCCCCTCCAGTCATACGAAAAATATCGAATCAGTATGAGAATGCCTAATGTTTTTCTGCATGCCTGGTATGAATCTCTGAAACGATGCAGATATGCGTTTATGGTCAAACTTGATTTTTTTTGTTTTAGGGCTACATCAAATCGCAAATGTCTGTCCTTCCCTCTACCAAATGATGTTGAAGAACAAGCATATATAGCAGGCTTTCAAGCGTCAACCTGCAGGCTTTCAAAGCGTCACATCAAAAGTATGTAAGTATGAAATGAGTTATGAAAACGTCTTGATATCGTTCGTATTTTTGAAGGGGCTTACAATGAACATTTATAACCATGTTGAATTTAAATTTCCAACTATTATTTGTATTTTCCGACGAACAAGAAAGTTTTCTTTTAATATCCCTGCAAAGTTGGATATTCTTTGATAAATACCCTGTATTTATATGAAGAATGTTTATGCGCTAGTGCAGCCAAATTTGTTTATATTATAAGAAATTTTCTTCTTGACAGGATAAAAGGTTGTAATTTTCTAGAAAAATATTCTATCCGCACCATTATTTTCATACCATTTAAAATAAAATATTCATAACAGAATAGATTTAATAAAATGAGCCTACTGCATTAATGAAATTGAGTTTAACTGTAGCTTCAATCTGAACACAGATAAAATTAACATGACATTAACAGAAGATCTTACCGATCATATCGATAATATAAGTAGACATTATTTTGTCAAACGATATTATTTTGCACAAAAATACTTGTAAAATTAGGGCAATCATTTATAAACATCCTGCATTTTATACGAAACAATTAAAGAATTCTATAAATGTTTATGCGCCAGTGCCTAATTTGCGCCTAATTTGTTCATATTATAAAATATTTCTAACCTGAAAAAAAAAAGATTGGAATTTTCTAGAAAAATATTTTATTCACATCATTATTTTTATATAATCTAAAATAAAAAATTCTTAAAATAATAATTTAAAAAAAATGTGCCTATTGCTTTAAAGAGATCGAATTTAATTATAGTTTTTTTATAGATCCCAAATAAAATTAACAAGAAATTGACAAGAGACATCATTTGAATCTTGCCGATAAAATAAGTGGATATTTTCTCTTTTTGTCAGACGTTATCATTTTATACAAAAATACTTGTAAATAGAGCATATAAAATATCCTCTTGCTGTACCTAAAGGTTATTGCGAGTAGACGTTGTAAAAGTAGCAGACACAATATTTCACCCCATGCATAATGCACAGCATTATGATTCTACAACTTAAGTTAATTAAACAAGATGTTTGGATAAAAGCAATATTCTTTGTAACACAAATTATTAAAGGATATCTTAGTTCCAGTAAACGCTAAAACATTGTTTTGCTGCGGAAAGCCATAAACAAAACATTATGTCGTCAAGCTTCGTCGAAAAGGAAGGTCAGCTAAACCCATACTGTTTCTAATCAACAGAAGGGCTATTGTGTTGGCCTACATCAGGGATAATTTTGATAATGGCGATGTGAGTAATGTGGTGGAAGCTTCAGTGCATTGAACCTTGTGGCGTATCAAACTGTGCAGAAGCATATAAAGTGTCCTCGCTCTCACCTGCCCACTTGTGAAAGTACCAAGAATGGATGCTACAATATCGTGTTTCTGGCTCAATGAGCTCTCATTTTTCTGATATTATATGCTGAAAATTAAAGTCAGGGGTTACGTACTTTGATAGGTAAAGGGTAAAGGGAATGGATGATGGAAAAGAAATGGTTTGATATAACAAGAATGGCTTGGAAAAGAACTGCTGTATAAATAATTATTGTTGCTACATTATTTTCTATTTTGTTGTAGCACTTTTGATTAGAATAAGAATTTATCGTTTGAAATACTATGTATTGAAATTATTTAGTTGCAAATGCACATGATTTTCTTCCAAGAAATTGTTTGACATATCAAGATTGGTTTGGAAAAGAAATTTCCCGATTTTTACATACAGCTGTATAAATGATTATTGCTACTACATTAGTCTCCATTTTGTTGAAGCAATTTTGATTAGAATGAGAATTTATCATTTGAAATACTACGTATTGAAATGATTTAGTTGCAAATTCACACTATTTTCTTTCAAGAAATTGTTTGACATATCAAGATTGGTTTGGAAAAGAACTTTCTCGATTTTAACATGCTCTTGCATAAATAATTATTGCTACTACATTAGTTTATATTTTGTTGTAGCACTTTTGATTAGAATGAAAATTTATCGCTTGAAATATTACGTATTGAAATTATTTAGCTGCAACTATATATAATTTTCTTTCAAGAAATTGTTCGATATCTACAATGACTTGGAAAAGAACTTTCCCGATTTTTACATACTATTGTATAAATAATTATTGCTGCTACATTAATTTCTATTTTGTTTTAGAAATTTTGATTAGGATGATAGTTTATCGTTTGAAACTTTATGCATTGAAATTATTTAACTTCAAACACATATAATTTTTTCATGTAAAGTTTCCATGAGAGTAATAATATTGTAGAATATCATAATTGTGCTGTTGAATATCTTGTACTATTTGATTAATAAGCATAACAAACGAAAAGAATTTATAACCAAAGTAAAATAATTAATAAGATTTTTTTTTATGAATTTGCGATGAAGACAAAATTGTCACAATTACATACATGACACTATATTTATAGTTAAAAAATTAACAGAGTTTTCAGTCATGAGTATTGATGGAAATTTTCAGGAGAATATTATAGTCAGCAGATACATTTAGTGATTTAATAACAGTTTAACTTAAAAGAATGAGTCACTGAAGATATAAATGATGTGCTAATGTTTTTTCTAATGATCTACGGTAATGACTTCTTCAAACTAGCTGCTATATTCTTTAATTAAGTTATGAAATATATGGAAGACTCTTTGATGTTAATTAGTGCTTAAATGGGAAATATAATGATGCCATATTGTTAAGACCTTTTTATGATATAAAAAAATAATTATCTTTAACATTAAAAAAATGCGTTTGCTGTCATTTACTAAAATGTTACATTTGTGCTTATTGTCCTTTTTTCAGAAAATAGTAATTCTGTAATTGCATTTTCAGCATATTCGGGAAATGTTTATTAATGTGAATTCTTCTAAATCTTTATTTTTAAATAAGTGTGTCTTTCGAAGTACCAGATCTTCGGATGTTTGAACAACTTCATGTCAATAATTAGTAAAATTTTTTAAACTGATTAATGAGACTGATTCACCAGGGAAAAAGAATTGAAGAACAGTATTACTCAATCTTCAAAATTGCTGCTCAATTGTTTTGAACTCTGCTTAATAGAGACAAAATTTTAATACGTATTTTAATTAATAGGAACAAACACTGAAAACACTTTGAATAAAACAAATTAATTAATTATGAAAATCCTATTATTTCTTACAGTAATAATTATCTGTTATATCCAAGAAGTTAATGAGCCCAAATATAATAAATTTCAAAACATATTTTATTCATTTTATCAGTACTTAATAAGATACTAATTTTAAATGGGTAGCCATAAGAGAAATAACTAAATCAAGTATTTTATAAGTATCAATGGGAAGTTTCTTTCTGAGTATCCTTCTGTAAAAGGAGCCAAAATGGAGGTTAAGCTTATTAAAAAATTTTAATTACAGTTTATGCGTGACATTAAATCTACACATAATTGCTATTAACACCTGATATACTGATTCCGGAAATCTTTTCACCATAATTATGGAGGAAGTGAATGGTTTCTTATGCAGATCCAATTTCTAGAACTTCCATGCCGCAAGTACATTTTTCAGTCATATTTTAAAGGGGCTGAAAAAGCGCAATTTCTATGGGGAGATAATAAGATTACACGAAAGATATTTGAGGACTTCCTAGTAAAATTATGAAAGTATTAATTTCAGATTCTGGCTAAGTGAAATCTGAAGTGAGTCAAAGCAACACTATCCTTTCTGAGAGCATGCATTTGCGCTCGTTTTTGAGGATATATTTATATCTCGGCGAAGTGTTATGGTAGCATTGAGTCTGGGCAGTCTTTTGATTCCGTGTCAACCTGTCGATAAGTACATGTCCTTTCCATTGAAAAGTAAAGTGTTCATAGGATTTCTGGCCTTTTTGGTTGAGACATCATCTCTTGGATATGAGGCATCACGATGGTGCTACTCCATACTCAATTGGCAAAGCATTAGCAAACTTCAATTAAGCACAAAGAAATTATATTCAAAATTTCTCTTTTAGTTTGATATTTTTTATATTTTATACGAAAATCCTCTTCCTCATCATAGAAAAACATGATGCGCAACATACGTTTCGCCTACTTGCTGCCATTTAGGATTTTTCATGGATGATTAGAAGTCAACTGTTACAAATGAATGTTTAAAGTAAATTCTTTTCCACATTTCTATAAAGAAGTGCAACAAAACTAAAAATTTTTCATTGATGAATGTTAAGTTATGATTGTATCAGCTTGAGAAAATATTTTTGAAACAAATGAAGTATTTATAGAAATAAAGGATATACTAAGAGAAAGAGAGAAAAAAGAGTAATAAAACAGAAGCTGACCCAAATTACCCTGACGTTGCTCGTGGGTGAGTTCTCTACTGGGGGCATGTGCTCCTCAGCATTTACTTCACCCACATTTGTCGGCACGATGTGCATTCCACTTGGAGACTCTACCATAGAAGGATGGCCTCCGTGCGTGCAGTCAGGGCAGTCGGCGCATGCAGGACACGACATACTGTTCGGTACGCCTTTGCCTTGGTTCAATTTCATGGCGACGGCCCCATTGGCCTTCTGAGCTTCTAGAAGAACACGTAGGGAAGCTATGGCATGTAACTGATTAGCTTTTTCGTCCAATTTACCTGCAAAAATACATTGTTAGCTATTTATTTTAACAAATGAGATTTTAAAAACCACGCACCTATCACTTAATTATATTAAAAATTGTAACGTCCTAATCTTTTACTGAATTATTTGTAATTTTTTTAATAACCTTCTGCCAGATTTAATAAACATTTTTGAAACACATATTAGTAAAAAGTAATGACTAAAGTACATGTATTAGTAAAAAGTAATATAAAAATAGCTCATTCTTTTTAGTGTTTTATGTATAATTCATTGAGGAATTTGAAAACAATATTTTCTCAAACTTACTATAAGGTTTGTCACTTATATGAATTTAAAATTTTAATAAAATTATTTGTTAAAAAGAAACATTATGGTTTCAAAATATTAAAATAGTGTGTTGCCTTTGAGAAAACGTGAGAATAAAATTTAAAAATTCTAACACATTAGGAAGTAGATGACATATCGATTACAAAGTCCCCTATTAATAAATCTGAAACAATTCTTATTACACAAAAGTGTGTAAAAGAAAGAAGGGAAACTGAAAATTGTTGGGGAAATGTTTGACTTGCAATATAGTTAGCAACATGAATTTTAATGAATGTAATTGTATTGGAAATAAATTGCAATATTTCATGCAATTAAAAATCAACATTATTGTTTGTTTTATAGCAAAACTCATTTGTTTCTTAAAGTCTATGATTAGAACATGGTATAAAAATAGAAGATATATGCTTCGAATAATAAAAATTATGAGTTTTCTACAAGAGCATCATTGACTGAGAAAGACTTTAAATATCTTCATTAGCTATTAAGATATTTATTATACATTTTTTCTATATTAGTTATATATTAATCTCTCTTATGTCATGTATAATGGATCTTGGTTTAATCTGAAAATCACCGAATAAACCCCATTAGCTCTCTTGGCATAATTTGAAAATCATGCAGTAAATCAAAGCAGTAAAAATTAACAAGCACCTTCATTTTTTAATGTGAAATTACATTCAATATTGATCGTAATATAAAATCAAGTGAGTAAAACATGAAAGAAAAAGTACTGCTCATCTTTTATTGTTTTTAAGATGTGAAGCAACAATCAACTTCTGAAGAATTTTTTCTGCAACTTTCGTTTGGGAAATAATGTTTTGAAAGTGAATAATGAGTCATAAGTATGAATGGAAGTATTTTACTATCTTATGGAAATGCCATCGTAGTCTGCGTTCTTCAAACACATCACAATGCAACTTCATATTCAGAAGACTACAAGAGACAAGAGAAAATATGATGATTCATGACATTCTTTCATCGCAAAATACCAAAATATTCATCCATAAATATATCTTACAGCCTTTTGTACTATAGCTTTGTAACGAAGTGTTTGGCTAATAAAGAATTTTTTTTAGTTTCTTAGAACTATTCAAGAAATGACAACTTTTGACTTCAACAATTATTCAAGAATACAAAATAAAAGAAGAGAGCAGGAATTTGAGTTTTGTTTTTCATTTATAAATTGAGGGAAACATTATTCAAGATGAAATGTGAATCGTTATCTATCATTAAAAATATTCTATTTATTCAAGCAATAGAGTATTTATTTTAGAGAGAATGATTTATGGGAGAATGATTTTATGGAGAAAATGATAGACTTAAAAATAAAGTAACAAAAATGATAAATTTAATTTAACACAATATAGAAAAAAATTGTGTGTAAGGAAATTCATTTCCTTACACACAATAACAGTTTTGAAAATTATATTTTTAGTTTTGTATTAAAAAATTATTGCAATTTTTTTATATCATTTATTTATGTTTACTTTTTAGGTATTACTGTTTATTTCCTGATCATATTTATAATGGAATCTTAAAACATTTTTTTTTCTAATTTCCAACTAAGTGGGATCGCTGACATGAAATCAGAATTTAATTATATTATCAATTAATAAATAAGTTTTGGAAATCTTAAAAAATTATATTCTAATTGACAGTACAAAAGTATGTTAAATTTCTAGAGCACAAAGAAATGAAAGGGAAATTGATTATAATATTCTGTACTTGCAAATATGAAACGTTGGAGTTGAACAAAAATGGTAATTTTGACATTGATAGACAATTTCATTGAAGAGTAAGATAAAGATGTTTTCTATATTTTATTTAAAAATAATTTAATGAAGAATAATTAATAAGAAGAATGAAAAATAATTTATTATATTATTATTATAAAGTATAAAAAAGATTTCTGTATTTCAAACTATTTTTTTATTATGATGTGAATATTAATTATGAACACTACTTATCAATGATTTTCTGGTTTTTAAAAATATTTATTATAGTTTAACATTTAAAATTAAATTTGGAAAGGAAGCGAAACTTCAGATGTCCTTGTTTGACATCCAACATTTGATATGGTTGAAAGCTTAAAATATAATACAACAAAATTTGATCTAACAAATATTTTTTTAAAATGTTTCTCATAAAATATAAAAAAAGATTTTGGTGTAAATAATGTTCTACGCATATACGCATAATTTATCAATATGGATAATTAAGATGAGCTTTGGAGTCATTTAATGAATGGCAAAGGGAATAATATTTTCATTTTTTAAATGCTGTTGATGTAAAAACGAAATAAATTGCACAAAGAGTTTCATATTAAATTGCAAAAATTATATCTTTTATTGATTTTCTTTCAAACCCCGTACTAAAAGCAGTTTACCAAAATTGTACATTATTTTTTTCATGTATAATACTATATGAGCAAGGGCTTAAAAAAAGATTAAAAAATTATTTTCAACTTCTAGGAATTTTAATATGAATTTTTTCAGGAATTTTATTCTTTCTTTCATTCTAGTTTATTTCTTGAGAATCCTACATATAGTAAATATGCCAAATTTTCCATGTAAATTCTTTGAAAAGAATACTAATTTATTTGAGAAGAATTTCAATTCTGAGCTTATTTATATTTAATTTGCCAGAAAAAAAACACATTCTGAGAAAAAGGGGATAAAGTCTTTTTTAATCCATATTGAGAATATTTTTTTCTTTAAATCTAGAAACTGCAACTTTCTAAGCTATTTCTCCTATTTACCTAGAAAAATTCAATTTCTAGTTTTGAATTATTGGAAAATTTTTTATCACTATCTTCTGATTCTAATAAGTATCAGTTATGATTTAATATAAATGATGCTGGATTATTTTAATATTTCTGCCAGGGAATTTCTTTTTTAAAATGAATCCCATTGGTGTCAACATTTCATCTTCGGGAGTCAGCTTCCTCAACGTAAATATGTTTATAATTCCTTTTATGTACATCCCTTATGCTGATTGAACTATTAAATTTCTTATTTGTATATTTCGAAATAATACCAAAAGTAGAAATTTTTGTTTGAAGATAATATTTAAAAAAATATTTTTTTAATCACAAATTTAAGAATTAAAATAACTTATTATAAAATAATTTAAGGAAACAATAAAAGGTTTTGAATTTTATTACAATAAAAAATATCCATCATTATTAATTATGTTTCAAAATATTTAAAATATTTTTAAAATTAGAAAAAAATTGCATCAGAGTTAATTTGATATGAGTGAAAAGATAATATTTAAGATGTTACAAAAACTAAATAATGCAATGATTTTTCGCTTTTACTTCATTTTTTCCCCCCTCTGAATTTTGAAGATTTTTTAAAAAGTATTTTATGCGTAATTTTAATTAATAGTTTATAGCAATGTAGCAATGAAATGTTCGTCTTACGTCATCAAATATTTAGTCAAGTAATTTTTTCTATTGTTGAAAGTCATTGAAAAAAGATCATTTTTCTTATCCATGCAGTTTGCATCCTGAATAAGAAAGTAGAGTTACTGGACTGCGAAATAGAAACTTAGAAAGTAGTTTATCCATACAGCAATGTGCTTCATGATATTATGATGCTGTTGAACTTGCCATTGGTTTGGTTTGGTTATATTAACGTCCCGTTTGAAGCAACACTAGGGCTATTTTGGGACGGACCTCGTAATTTTGAACCACGGTCAGATAACGAGGACGATACCTGAGCTGGCACCCTCCTCTCCACACCACACCACACCAGCGGGAATTGAACTTGCCATAGTTTGGTTTTTAGGAAGCTACTTGCACACAAGAAACATAATGACTATTAAAATAAAATGACTTTAATAGCTATTTAAATTTGATTCTTAAAAATACGTTGCTGAGAGAATTATGAACATTAAGTTTATCAAAACAGATTAAATTGAAATAAAACATAACATATTAACTGATTGCAAAAGCTATTTATTAATAGGAAAGATTATGGCAACGATAGAGAATTCTAGAAATGACAGTGATTGAATATTACTAAATTTGTAACAAAAATATAAATATCATAAAAATTCTCGAAATTTTATATAAATTATAAACTAAAGCAAAAATGATTATTTTTCTTTATATATTTTTACAATTTAAGTTTCAACTGTTAGGATTCACTTAAGCGTCTAAAACTTTAGTTTGTTCAAAAATGAGTTTTGAAAGAGCAACTGTAGATGCATTAATACATAAAAATATTCACTAATAAAATCAATTTTCAGTGGTATAACAAGTTTTTTATGCTTTCATTTCTTTATTACATGTATCAATTCTTCTTTACTTCGATGAATTTTATTAATGCCAATATCTTATTCTGTTTCTAGTTAATAGAGAGATTAGTCATATCATTGACTCTCCGTCCCGCCCGAATGCATATGAATAAAGAAAACTGAATGACCGGACCGCCGCAACAGCAACACTGGTGGGAATGGCTGAGTCCTTAGAGCCATCACCGGCCATGATACAACCCTTCCCAAAGGAAGTACGTCCCGTCATCGATGGGAGGAGCCAAATATCCCATCTTTATGTGTACCTTCCAGGGTGGCGAGATCCAACCACCGTACCGGAAATATCTCATCCTCTTTCCGATCTGCCCCCTCCCCCCGGGGTTTAATAGAGAGGTTAAAATGATTCCATATGATTAAGAAAGTGCATAATGCTTATTAATATGTTAACTAGTATAGCTACTATGATGCCCTATGCATTGAGGAACATTGGGTCATATCATGTTTAAGATTTTTTTGACTCTGAAATCCATGCAAACTGAATTAAAATTAATTTAGTGTCGATTTTATTGTAATAAATTAAAGAGAAGAGTGTCAAGAAATGAACTAGCTTAAAAAAATGCATCGTTCTTTTAATGATCCTGAATGGCAAATCATAAATATGTAGATAAATTGTTCAGAAATGTTTTTCTTCTATAGTATCTCTATTATAGAAAATAATAGGATTACATTACCGAACTATATTAAAAAATGAAGTGAATATATAATTGAAACTAATTAGAAATTAATTGTTTACTGAAATAAGAGATATTTCAGAAAAACTCAATTATATTAAAAGCGATTTTTCTAAAAATATTATTAAAAAATGATTTTAATTATTGAAAGGACAATGAGTGATCTTTTCATATGACTTTTTAGAACCAATTTTAAAATATTTCATTCAATTTCAATTAATAACTTCGCTAAGAAATTTGAACATACAAATGGATATATAGTTAGTGGGATTTTTATTTTTATAACTCATATATGCGTATTTGATTCCTCTACATTCAATAAAACTGAGTAAATTATGAATTTCATATAAATTTTGAATATAGAATTTATGATTACACAGTGAAAACTGTGAAGGAGACATTTTTTTTTCTATGACCCTTTAAAATTTTGTTGGTATCAGAAGGATCATGGCTTTTAGCCATTTATCTACGCATTCCTAGATTAATATAATCATAATACAAAACATCTTTAAATTTATTTCCAAGCTCAAGAGATTCCAACAATCATTATGTCAAATTTTCTTTTATTTGTCTAGACATGCCTGTCAAGTCTGATTTTAGAAAGCCTTCATGATACTATTTGTTCGAATCCAATAAACCCAATTCTTCAGTCGTTTCTTGAAATGAAAAAAAAAAAAAAAAAGCTTTCTTAGTGAACAAATGTCCATAGTTGATTGCACATCTTATGGCTATTAAACGAATCATTGGTAAGAAAAAAAAACCCATTTTGCTTGTACATATGATGCAAGATCTGTGAAAGATATTTTGAAACTTCTGTTCTTGCTCTTTTCATTTCCATGGATCAGATTGATGTCAAATTAAAACGCTGACCTCTACTCAGCTGCTAGATTCTACTTAGCTTAATAGATATGAGCTAGCGTAATGTTTATTAATTTAGCAGTATAATAAAGAAAATAGAGCATGGATTTTTGTCTTCTTTCTTTTGAACAATTTCAATTCATTATATTTTAGAAATCTATAATTTAGATTGTAAACATCACATGTAGGATTTAATTTTCTTATTATCAGTAATATGACCGTGTTCATATATACATGAGCAGATAGACAGTTTATTCAATTATGTATCGTATTTGGTACACAATTTAAAAAATGATTAAGAATTCTAATTACAAGATGATATGCAGAATTCAGTACATTTATACACACTCATTTTTATTATCTATATATTGAACTCACACAGATTTGCACTGATGAATTTGAAACAAATATAAAGCTATTTTTTCCCAGAAAATATAGCGGTATAAATGGGAAGAGCAAGAAAAATAAATACAGCAAACTTTAGCATTTTGCAACTTTTGTGCCTATTGCTAGAGGTTTCATCTACTTGAAAATGTATAATTTAATGCATTCATAATGAAGTAGGGAGCTATGAAATGTATGTATCTATCTGAAAAAAAAATAAAATTAAATAAAAAGTCATTCTCTATCTTATTTTATCTAAAATTACCAAATGCTTTCATACAGATTTAGATAGGACCTATTGAAGGTTGACTTAAGAAAATTCATTATTTATTTGCTTAAATTTTTAAAAAATTAGTTTTGTTATAATTTGTAGAAGATAGGAAAATGAAGATCTTGGCATATTTAAATCCTATTTTGAAATCCAAATGCACTGCATCAAAGGAAATTCTGTAAAGAATAATAATTGTGTAAAATATTAGTTGTTTTATTTATAGCAGTGCTATTTTATAAAGCACCAAAAGAGATATTTTGGATGGCTATTTCTGAACCATTGTCAGATGGCGAGGACAAAACCTAAGGCAATATCTTTCTCTCCAAACATCCGCTTCAAGTCAGAGGAAAACTTCAGACCTTCGATATCTGTTTTAATCTGCATCAAACATCAAGCATCATAGATCTTAAGTGGAAGACAAAAAATCTAAAGCCAATGATGTTGAAACACAAACTCACTAAAGCCTGGAACTCGTATATAAAAAAAGCAATAGGCAGAAAATTAGAGTACGCTGTTAAATCAAAGGCGCTAAAAACTGCAACATACAAAATGATGTCGATACTGTAGTACCGCTTCTTTGCATGTCGAAAATATGCATTTTTGAGAATGAGGCTGTAGATTTTGCTGGTATAAGAAATTAATTCGCAGAACATAGTAATAAAAAAGTGATAAAACGTTTTTGAGGAATAAAAAAGAGGAGAATAAATAATTTGAAGTAACATTCTCAAGTTAAAGACTTCTTGCTTCAAGAATGTTTAGAGAAATATGGGTTAAAAGTACATTCAGTAATCATGATAGACATAATGTGCGAATAATAGATCTAACTTTGGTGCAACTATGGTAACCTTTGTCTTTCTCAGAATTTTCAAGTGGTGAATTGAATTTTATACTACTTGAGGAAGTAGAATCTTATACAGGTCTCAAAATGTCCACTAGAATGCCAATAAAAGTAAACTGTCTCTTGACAATAGATTTCAGATTTAATTTATAAAAAGATAACAGACTTTGCCTAAATTGATGTGGATTCGGATTCAGCTATCATCCACCAAATATGAATGCAAAAAATTCACATAAAGGAAGCAATATCTGAACGCTCCGAACATTTTTTTGAGTGTAACTTTGCTATTCATACCTTTAAGCAGCGTTCATACGAGGCCAACTATTATGGGCAATGTCTCATCGGGACAACTATTTGCCATTTTCCCATTGCGGTCACGTGATCTTCCTGAAGTAGGTGTAATTTTTTACTGTGCACAATAGTTGGCTTCGCATGAATCCTGCTTTAGAGACGACATCGTTGAGGTTTATGTTCACAATTAATACAAAGCAATAGGTGCGAATTTCAGTAAGAGCCTCGTTTCATGGGAGGTAATTCTTCAGTAGCAAAGAATTAATTGCATTGAGTAGCTAGTTCGATCTCTGAATAAACACCTTTAAGTATGATTAGTGGATTCTGGGAAGATGTCTTTCTCTTAACTCTTTCTCTAGAAACCTTTACTTTTCTTAGCTCTGTTTTGCTTACACGACGTTTATCAATTTTTACAGATTTCATAGATTACACGATAAATATCACACACACACGGTATATTGTTTTACTGGTATTCGTGGTGAACACATATTAGACTGAATGTACTTTTTTTAACCCTAAAATAAAACAGCAAGTTTGCCAATTTCTGTAGCAAATCCATTTGTTGGTTAATTAATTAATTTTAAACAACTTAATAGGTTAATTAGCTAATTGCTTGGTTATTTTTTGATGTTAATTTACATAGTATTGTGCGCTGCAAATTTTAATTAGTTTCATTGATAATTTTGAAGAACAAGTAATGAATAAATTTTCTTATTCATGAAATAATTTTTGAGTTATAAATATTTTTGTGATATTTTTTAAGCTACAGAGAACCGTATAATTTTTTTTTTTAGTGTTGCAGCTTCAATCAATTTTCCTAATATATAAAAATAATATTCAAATGAATTTTTAAAGTTTGCTGCCGCATTTTTTTCTTCTAAATAGATAGAAAACAGTTTTCTTTGTTTTTTCAAACTTTTAATCACACATTAATTACATTCAGAACAAACGTGCATATTAAATTAATTTTTTTCAATACACATTAGAGACGAGACGTCGAAACATTTCTCTTCTGGGTATTGAGGAAATATAATGATATATGCACTTTTTTTTCTGTTTTACTTTTATCTTTTTCGCTCAATTTCTGCTATAACCATTTCTTTTTATTTGTAACTAAATTTTTTGTCTTACTAATATAATTCTAAATAATACGCTATTATAATTACAAAATTATACTTTTTAAGGCATGGAAAAAGTTAATTAATTTATTTTTGGATTGGGAAGTTTTTATTACTTTCGTTCTCCTAATGAAGCGGGAATCCTCAAAAGGGATCTGTTCAGCTTCATAAAACACGCCTAATAAACTTTCTGCAATCCGCAACTTGTCGGTAAAGGAGGGCTACATTTGAAATAAATTTAATTCATGAAATCAGTGTGAAATTAATGAATTAATGAAGCTAAATTTATTTTTAAAAATATTTATCAATTATTTGTTAGATCAATTATTCAATAGAATTGACGAAGGAACAAAAATTCTGACTTTTGAATTTAATAAATAAATAAGAAACTACAGACAATACTCGATATCATACAAATTAATCGGAAACTATCGTAATATAGTACAATTATTTTAACATGATTTATATAAGGTAATATCGCTAATGTTTTTAATTAAATATTACTGTTTGTAAAGTACTTTAAAAACAAGATTCTTTGTTGTAATAAGACAAAATGGTTATCAAAGTAATATCGTTTAAAAATAATATCGATTCGAAATATCGTTCAAAGTAATATCGTTTTGAAACTTACTTTAGTAATGAGCTCACTGCTATTGGACAGATTGCCGAAGGGTTTACTCCAACAGAAACACAAATTACCGCAAGAAAGCTAATCATCATTCATATAGCATATTTTTATTGTCGTTTACAGCTAATATCGTTTTGCGATTGGGTTTCGAAATTTACTTTAGCAATGAGTTGCTCACTGCTATTGGAGAGATTGCTGAAGATTTTACTCTAATACAAACAGAAATTACCGTAAGAAAGGTAATCATCATTCATGTAGCATATTTTTACTGTCGACGATAAAAACTAACTATTCTAAAATAACTTAGATAAATGAGAGATGCATCTTCCCTATTTCATTTCTTTGGTATCTAATTTCGATAAATTACTTGTCTAAGAATTAATAAAAGATTTTGCAGGAAATGTAGTATTAATATGAAAAGTATTGTGCTGTTCAACATAGAAATGGGTTAATGCTGTAAGTTCAAGAAAATTAATTTCATAAAAATTATTGGCTTAAAGCATTATTATTTTTTATTAATACTATTCTGAGCATTTTTAATTCATGCACTCAAATAAAAACAATAATTTCAACTCATTTTTAAGCATCAAAATTGATAAAATAGTGTGAAATGATTTTAGGACGACGAATAGGTAAGAAGGAAAGTTTTGTGAATTCATAATCATATTTAAAATTATAGAATGTTTATTTTTGATACATTTCCTTATATCTTCAATTTTATTCCGTATTACCTTGCCAACAAGAAAACAGAATAAATAAATCATAAATACTTATGTAGAAGTTGATCACTTACCATCATGCATTGGATCAATTGTATGGATCATTAGTTGCAACAGACCAGATCGAAATTTGCTACCAGCATGTAGCATCGGTGTGCTCATTTTTCTTTTGGTCATCTGTGGGAGGAAAAAAATACGATTTAATTAACAAGCAATGAAATTAATATTTTTTTTTTTACAAAAATAATTTTAGTAAAAAAATAAAGTAAGAAAAGACATGCTCATTGTACTCTGTTTATTCTTTTACTACTTTATGTCCTAATTAATTGTTTATTTCATTATATTTATAAACATTCTGATTAAATATCATTGAATATTTTAAAACTAAACATAATGAAAGGGTTATTAACCATAGTGTATCATTCACTCTGCCAAAGTCTGTCTTTGGCTTTTGTTTTATTTATTCAACTTTTTAGCAAATTTCCCTCTGAATATAATTTTTTTCATCTTAAAGTAAATCAGTCTAAACAAAGCTGTTTTTTTTTATTCTTTGTAATCTCCAGAAATAATGTATATTTTTTCAAAACATTCAGTCTTTAGAATTATAAATCCATTCACAAAGAACTGCCATCATATAGCTAACATGTAATTGCTGACACTTATAGCTATAGAAGAAAGTTAAAAATAAGAAATGTTGATATGTGATTAACTTCCTCATGGATTACATTCAAAAATTTAATTGCATTTCTATCTTTACTAATAACAAAGAAGAATGTGTGTAAGTTCTTGTTTTGGCGCACAAGATATCAGACTAGCAACTTAGAACTACCAAATTTGGCTCAGTTGCACTTGGAAGGCGGGAATGTACAACTTGGAGCGATTTTTGGAGATTTTAATTATAATTTTAATTAATTAAAAATTAAGTATAATTTCGGCATTTTTCAATGATAACTTCGAAAAATAATTTTTATATTGTTTTAAAATTTGAAGAATTATCTTATCAATGATAACAATTTGTTTGCTGTATAA
Source organism: Argiope bruennichi (assembly GCF_947563725.1). NCBI lineage: Eukaryota > Metazoa > Arthropoda > Arachnida > Araneae > Araneidae > Argiope > Argiope bruennichi. Next base: position 105,989,251 of record NC_079152.1, read on the forward strand.
ATTTTCCCAATCTTTAATCAGATTTTATTGAAACTTTTAAGTGTATTTTTCAATGATATATTTTATTGTTGAAACGAAACTCTAATCATTTCTTACTTGGTAACTATACTTTCAATAAAGATTTTTAAATTTTATTGTACTTACAATTAAGAATTAACTTCAGAATCAAGCTTTGTTGAAATTTTTTTTTAAAGTGCTCACATTTTTAAATACTGAGGCTGTTTCCTGGGATATAATTAGATGTATAAAAATATAGACAGGTAATTAGGAAAAGGTATTGAACAAAGAATATATTCACTTAAAGCTAATGAAATAATATGGATTATATATCTATCAAAATTTCAAACTTATAAATATTTTGTTGAGAAAGGTATTAAGAAATAGTTATGCACAATATTTAATTGAAATTCTTAGCTTGGTGAATCAAAAGAACGTCAGTAATAGCTAGTATAAATATATTCCGTGATTTTGCTTTACTATACAATTTTATTTATTAGATTCACGTTTATTTCCAATTATTATTAGAGTTATTTTCATTTTTATTTACTATTTATCAAGAATTTGAATATCGGAGAGTATCATGTAATAGATGTAAATATAAAGAGTTTTGAAATAGAGTTTCGGTTCCGGTATCGAAAAGTCGAAGGCTTAGACGCGATTCCACCAAAACTCGAATCTAGCCCTATGAATATATCAATTTCTACTGTTCTATTTTCTATTGAAACATAATATTATATAATATTCTATGTTTTCTGACTATGTTTTGAAATAAAAAATTTCGTTTGGAAAAACGTCCTTGTATTTTGAAGCAGGATATTAATCTGTTAGTCCTGTTTAATTCTGTCTTTTTGAAATAGGGAAACATTCAAAATCAAATTTATAAATTTGAATACTATTTTAGTGGCTCTGGCAGTAACATATATTCAGGTGCTGCATAAACTTGCAGTTGAAACAAATTTTTCTTTTCCTCTCTACAATGTAACAGCATTGAATTCTTATAACTATTAGGGGGATCAATATTAATTTGATTAGAGCACGTCAAGTGTTTGTGCTTCAAGTGATAATATTCTTTTCGGAAAAGTGTTAGCTTCGCTTAGCTCACTTTAGTTTAAATAAAATTATGGCTGTTGTAAAGAATCATTCATTCATTTCACTCTATCATTACATCATTCACTGAAGTTGTAAGAACTAGGAAAACAATGATTAAATTAGTTCTATGCTCTTCAGAATTTTACTTCATATCAGCTTGAAGACTTGGTTTAATGTTCATTAGTTTGGATATGCAGCCATGCATTATACTGTAAACCATGTGGTCTAAAGATTGGAATGGTACTGTCTTTTGTCTAAGTGTAAGTTAAAAAAAATTGGGATAAAAGTTGTTGGCTATTTTTTATTTCTACTGCTTATTCCGTATTACCTAGAATAAAATAGTCTAGTTTCATTTCCTTGAAACTTGTTCTGTCTTTAAGAGCAATGATAAGTAATTGTTTTATTGAAATTCAATTCGCTACAAAAACAACTGTAACAAATTTACTCTCTCAGGTAATTATTATCTTTCTTGTAACCCGATAGAGAAAATAATAATTATCGGAATAATGTTATATAATATTATATAAAATTATTCCGGTAACTATTACTGACAGTTTTCCCGTAATTTATAATTACCGGGAAACTATTCCGGACAGTTTTCCGGAATTATTTTATATATTCACCAATATTATAAGATTATTGGTGAATACTATCACTAATAATTTTATAATATGAAAATAAATAGTTTTGGTAATGAATATGTTTTTTATTTGATAAATATACTGATCTTTATCTTATATATTGTAGATAAAATTCCTAATCGAAATAAAAATGATACATAATGATTATGAATAAATGATCAATAATTCTTCTTTAGATCTAGAGCGTTCGTTCATACTTGAGAGACAATGAACTGTCGTGTTTGTTCTCTTTCTATTGATGGAATTGCGTGACCAATATAATATCAGTTGGCAGACAAAGTAAAAAAAAAATCGAGATATGTTTGTTCAGTAATTACTTTGACCTAGTTCTGAACAGATTTTTTTCTGATTTGAACTTTCTCACCGCATATAGTTGGCTTTCTATAAAGAAAAGATATTTCTGTAGCCTGCAGGGTTCTTATTGACACTTCACAGCAAAAAAGCAGATGAACTAGAAATGATATAAGAAATAGTTTGTAATATTGTTCGGACTTAATGCCCAAATGAATGAGCATTTTTGTAAATTTATTCAACTAAATGGTAGTAGGGCGTTTTAAGACCTCAGCTTAATGAATTTTTTTATGAATTCTATCTAATATCAATGAAGTTGACTTTACCGTTAAATTCGATTAATTCATTGATCATAATTTATTTGAGCGAATTGTTTGGAAAGGAAACTTATGATTGTTTACTTAACAAAATAGTTCTACATTATTTCCTACATATTGAGTTTTATTTACTGTAATAATTATCTATATAAAATGATGCGAAATTATGAACTTTTGAAATACATTTTAAGAATTAGTTTTTTATTTCTCTTCATCTAAATAGATTATTATATTACGTTTTTGTAATTTTTGGGTTGAGTAGAAACAGTTTCGAAACTTTTTTAAATAGAAATAGTTTCAAATCAATGTTTTAAAATCAGCAGACTATCAAAGATGTACATTTCATTCATTTAATTAATGATAAATTCGATAGAAAGTATATTGGTGTAAGTAAGTGTGCACCTTGACCAGCCATTTAAATTGAAGGAAAAGCTTATAGAAATCACGAAGATCATATAAATGTTTTCGTATTCAGAAATTGGGGATGGATGGTTATGCCGGATCTTTTTTTAAAAAAATGCCCAAAAAATTTGAGGAGGAGGAGTTATTTTTAATGAGGAGTTTTTCGTAACAATTGTTGGTACATTAAATTCAAACACAGTATCCTTTTTATGAATGATCATATAGTGATATAATGTTTCAAATTTGTATTGTTAAATACAAATGTGTTTTAACAACAGTGGGTAAATAATAATAATAATAGTTAAATATAACAGTAGTGTTTTAAAATTATTAAATACTGTCACTCATATAATATTTTTTTCTATTGAAATTTTAGACTTTTTACTGTGAGATGGCATATTTCGAACATTTATTGATATCAAATATAAACTTTTTCATATTAATATAAACAATTCACAAGAAAACACTTTTAAAAAACGGAAACATATTTATAATGGGTTCTTTTTCATTTTTTGCAGAATTTTCAATTTTTTTTAAAAAATTATTTCTAACTATAAATTATAAATATACAAAAATTAAAGAAAACTTTTTCAAAAGTGCATTAAAAAGAAAAAAAAATAACCAATCATTTAGAGGTTAAACAAAAATACCAGCCGTGAAAATGCAGATAGAAACGTCCTAAGTAATTTGAAATTATACAATAAATTAAAAAAAACATTTAATTTTTTAAATAATGAATCCTTTTTCCTTTCCTTCTTTTTGGCTTATATTCTTCTTTGACATCATACCTTTTATTTATTTATCCTGTGCGTTGAGTGTTTTTGCATTTGATCCTTTCTAAAACATTAAAAAAGCCATTTTAAATGTCTTTTATATAAGTTTGCATACTGCAGATTTGTAGGGATGTAATTCTATTATCGATATTTCACTCACTTCATAATGTACTGAAATTTTTGCACCTTCATTAAATTCCCAATGTGAATGAAATATGTCAATAATTTTACATTGCAGAAAGAAACATTAATTTTTGCATTCCATAGCATTTGTGGTCTTTAATTATGAAATATATTAAAAATTAAAAAAGTAGGAAAGAACGAAAAATTAAAAAGGATTTTAAATAAGACTTTATTAGCGTAATAATAAGTAAGAAATAAAAAAAAATTATCAAACATTTTGTAAAATAAAGAAATTAAGACTAAGAGAATACTTGAGGAATAAATTATGAATATTATTTAAAAGTTCAGACTCATAAACGTCATTGTCATTTTAGTTTACTTAATATAATGCTTCAGAATCTCATGCTTTTTATGTCTTTGTTTTGCCATCCGTTTTTAACCCAAAAATAAATAAAAACACAATTGGAAGTTAATAATTATTCTTAGAATAAAAAGATTATTAATTTTACAAAAATAATTCAAACTCTATTCTTGTAGAATATGAATTAGCAGATTATGAAACACAAAATTTATTCTTAGAAAACAAGAACATTAGAAAGCTATTTTCTACTATGAACTTTTATATGTTTAGAATAAGGTTATAAATGCCAAGAGAGTTACTCAGTTTGATATGACGGTTTTTGCATGTCGGCGCAATGTCGCCACGAAGTGGGTTCGATTTTCAGTTAAGACTTCAGTTTTTATAACAGTCCGGGTTTTGACCGTAGGCTATTCAAAAGTAGAGAGTGGTATTACTTTTAATTACCATTATTTAATTAATAAATTAAAGACTGAAAATTAGAAAATAATAAATATGACAAATCCTTAAAAATGTTTTTATTGGTACATTAAAATTGTTTTTCATAAAAAAATGACAGAGTAAAAAAAAAAATCGTAAAAGTGTAAAATGCAGAAAATAATAGAGAAACTATAAATATAGAATAAATATTATAAGAAGCAATGTATGATTACGATACCAGTTTACTCAATACTTTTCTATAAGCACTTTAAGTCTTCATATTTTTGATAAAAATTATTTCAACTTTTGAATATACGGATGAAAGTTTATTTAATTAGTGTATTAAATATATTGTTTTTTTTATCAATTTAATACATATTGTTTCACTGTCTTTAACATATTTATCAAAATCAGTGCTATGCATTCCTTTTTTGACATACATGACGATAGAATTCAGACTTTTATTCCTTTTAAACACCCAGGTCTGAGTCAGAAATTGGTTGCTCTGACTTTGCAGTGTTTGCATATAATCCAGTATTCCGATACGGGCGGATTTTGTGAAGTTACATCCATATTTTAACCATGTGTTATAATATTCTTCAGACATATTCTTATATGCATAGTTTTTATCAGAATGGGAAGTATTTATCAATTCAAATTATTATTATTAAATCTGTTAACATATTTGATTTTTATTAATCATTATTTTAATTCATACATAAATTAGTGATTAGAAAATCTGTTGAAATGTTAAATATTCTGGCTCATATTAGAAACAATTTTTAAAATGTTTTCTTAACTTCTTTTTTTAATTGATGTTTTTAAAAAGAATATGGATGTCAAAACGAAACCATAAATGCCCGAGATTTTCTTTAAGGAAATTGCAATTGCAGTGCGTTATATAATATAGTTTTTAATGAACGTCTGTATTTCTTCCAGATGTTTTAATAGTATGTAAATTTCTTTAAAATGTTGCATGATTTTCCATCAAAAATATAATTTCCTATTTCTTTCTAGATCAATAAATAGTGTTTAATAACTTGTATATATATATATTATTCATTATTATATATATATTTATTATTCATTTCATAATGTATCAATATTCTCAAATTTTCTACATATTTATTTACAATATTGTATACTTATTGGTCCCCGATAAAAATTGCTACGTTAATAATTTTAGAGATTTTAATTATAAGTTAATATATTTAATAAATATTGATTTTGCAAAACTTGCACTATATATATATATATATATATATATATATATATATATATATATATATATATATATATATATATATATATATATATATATATATATATATATATATATATATATATATATATATATATATATATATATATATATATATATATATATATATATATATATATATATATATATATATATATATATATATATATATATATATATATATATATATATATATATATATATATATATATATATATATATATATATATATATATATATATATAATATATAGGCTTAATATTTCGCAAATTTTTAGATAGTGCAAGTTTTGCAAAATCAATATTTATTAAATATATTAACTTATAATTAAAATCTCTAAAATTATTAACGTAGCAATTTTTATCGGGGATCAATAAGTATACAATATTGTAAATAAATATGTAGAAAATTTGAGAATATTGATACATTATGAAATGAATAATAAATCACTTTTCAAATTCTGGGAAATAATTATGCAAATATGAAGTAATTCGTTTACAAAACTCTCTTTTCCTACCACTTAAGTTGATTTTTGTCATCTTGTTCTTGAGGAAATATCGTGTCTTTAATAGTATTAGAAGGACGTTTTCTGCTGTTACATACTTAATTTCATTCTTTGTTAAAACTTTCCTGATCCAAGTAGATGCTTACTGCTATTACAAATAAACGTTACGCCAGTATGTTCAGCTCAAGTTTGCTCTAAAAGTTACAGAATTATTTGTCGTTACTTGCTGAATGAGGAGAAGGCTGATTAGCTTTTCCAGCCTGTCCAGTTTGAAGTGACTGGTAATTAAGGGTTTCAGTCATGCTGCTAAATTGGAAATCGGTTTTGATTCGTTTAGGCTAATTAAAGGGTAAATGAATAGATGCGAATATATTTTTAGGAAATGAGCATTTCCGTCAAGTTTTGGTTTTCTTTGCGTTTATAAATCCCTCGGGAATTTAAACTAATCTCTCAGTTAAGTGGTTAAAAGTTATTTTAAAGGGCAAGATTAAACAATTTTTAAATGTTTTTTTTAATGATGTAGGGAAGGATTAAATCCAGTGTTTTCTATCTAAAGAAAACGAATGTGTTGGATAAAAATATAATTGGTACAGTTTTTAAATAGCATAAAACCTAAATAAAAAAAATATTTTCGTTTTTATAGGATTTTTTTTTTTGTTACACTTTCCACACCTACAGAGTCAGCACTTTTAAGCGGATTTTCCAATTCTTCCAGATATGATATAGATATCAAATTTTATACTGTACCCAAAAATAATTCAGATTCTTTATCTGGTCATAGTTACCAATTAGTCGTTTAATTTAATTTTCATTTTAATTTCTAGTAAGAGGCGCCATCTCGGAATGGACAAGAGAATAAAGGACATACACAAATTCCGAACCAATTTAATATAATTAGTTTGGAATAATATGGTATATATATTAATTATCCCAAACTAAAAATAATAAAAATAAGGAATTTTTTATATGAAACAAGGCTTTTATGATATATTGAAAAGCAGAACACGATCTTTTTTTTCAGCCAGTAATCTGAATCAGGGAAGAAAGCATAAGAACGCCAGGACTGTAATGGTTATTCCTTATATAGCATTTAGCAAAATTAAATTAAACTATGAATGCATAAAAATTCCAATTATCTTGGATTGCTTATAGAAGCGCATTGCGCTTTCCTTATATGATCCCCTTTTTTTTATTTTTAAAAACTCATTATTTTTTACTTTTCAGCCTACTGATTAAAGCAAATTTCTTTAAAACATTCTTTTTTAAAACTTCTTTATTTATTCATTCTTTATGATTTTCCACATTTTAGTTCTTAGTACTATATATAAGGAATAAAGGATAAAACTAAAACAAACTTTGAAGTTTAATAAATCTAAAATATTTAAATTAATATATTCATTCTGTAAAATAAAAGACAAATTCCAAAAATTGCAGATAAGAAAATTCTTTTTAATATTAATAAAGATAGCAAGAAATGGAGGCATAAATTCCAGATAAAAATTATTTCTTAAAGCTTGATTAAAATTCCCGTTAGATGCATTTAGAAATATTTTCAAATTTTTATAATATTTAACATATAAAACTTACAAAGTACAATATTCTTCGTGTTAGAAAATGCGATTGTATTAGAAAAAAATCGACTCTGATAAAGTTTTTAGAATTAAATTAAAAATTGATTCATCTTGCAATAAAAAAAATAAAAGTCTGTTATTAAAAGTAAGTGAATACATTAAATTGTTTTTAGTTCAAATGTAGAAAGTATTTAAAGCGAGCACCGATTTAAAAAAAAAATCAGATTCTTTGAAAAAAAGATTTCTAATATTTATCTTAGTAAAACGGTGCTATTTATCCTATTTTTGTGCACATAACCTGTTCCAAAATGAAAAGAAAATCTGCAGAAAGATCAATAAAAACTCTGAACTTTGGCTGAATTCATAGAAAGCTTTCAATAGTTGTTTAACTTATAATTTCTGAAATGCTCCGTTATATTGAGTTGGATTGGACAACCATATGGATGGAACTAGTGATGAATTCGTGCACATTATGAGAAACCTATTTTTCAAGAATTGACCAATTTAATTTCAAATTTCAATACTTTTTTATTTAGACAATGTTAATGATTTATTTTATCATAATTCTTTATTTTAAGTAATTGCATAAAAATGTAAATACATTTTGTTTAAAGATTTTTTTTAATTTGGGCAATATGAAAAAATTATAAAGTTTTTAAGGAATTAACTATATTTATTTGTTAATGATTTTACTATTTGCAAATAAAAACATGTAATTATTATGAAAAAGAAAAGGAAGAAAAAGTATTTTAAACTAATATAACATAAAAAATTATTATTTTACAGGGCTTATCAACTTAAATTTAATATAAGGATTTAAATGAATTAAAATATTTCAAATTATTTTAAATGATAATTTAATCAAACTTATATTAAAATCTCTGCACATACATACGCTAATGTACGTGGCACAGAAATCGTTGTTATTACTTATAGTCGAATGGCAACAGTCAAATGAAAATAAAATATCATACAAACATTTTAGATTGCTCCATTGAACGCTTTATACAATTGCTTTCAATTTCACATTTCTGATAAATAATCAATGGAGCAGCAAAATATTATTAGAATTTCTCGGGCACAGGCTTGTCGAGTCCTGAACCCGGCCACCCTCTCATTCAATCAGAAGAGAGAATATGTAAAAGACGTGAAGATTATGGAAAAAGGTATCGAAGTTTAGTAAAGTGCAAAAATAGTTCAATTATCGCCGCATGGATAATCGTTAATGCTAGCTTTTGTAAACTCGAATTATTCACGAAAAAATTATTTTTGCATTATCTTAAAATTAAAAAACAACTACCGTTTCAATTATGCGAAATTTACTTTGCGCACTAATTTGTAGAATTTAATTAGTTAAAATCAAGCCTTTCAGTTGTATCAAATAACTTCAATTTTTTTTAAAAAAAGTGCCTTCCATTTTAATCGCTTTACTGCCTAATACGTCAATACTCTGGGCGAACTAGCTAGTTGCCAAAGGCCGCTAGTGATTACTAATTCAATGTAAATATATAAAGTAAACTTATTACTTTATAAGTAATCAAATAAATAATATTTTAGAAATTCATTTATTTGGCAACCAAGCTAATAGCATTCTTTAATCGAACTGTCAGTAGTTTCCTTTGACCAGAACCTTAGGCAGATGCATAATCTGCCTATTCGGAATACCGCCTGTGGGTGGAATATGCGTTGAGAGTTTGCAATACGTTTTGACACACGATTTATAAATAAGTCTGTTTTTATTGTACTTTTAACAAATATTTTAATGATTATAATTGAGTTTCAAAAATAAAATCGAAATGGTTTTTTTTATTTATCAAAAATATATAGTTAATCTCTATAAAATCTCTAGGCTGTTAATTCTGTCCCTCGAAAAAATCCATGTTTTGTGAGATAACTATTTATTCTTGATTAAAAAATATCAATTCGCAAAGGCTAACGGAGGAAATCTGAACATTTTTTGACAAATTTCTCACATCTTTTCAATGAAGTTAACTATTTAGTTTACCCTCACATCTTTTCAATACTCTAACTTTTAATCCTAGGGTCAATCTAGTTCAAAGCTTTGCATAAGACTAGCAACTGGACCGTGTCTGTCGTATAATAATCTTTTAATTTTAACTTTTAACTTGAAATTTTAGTTTCTAGAGTTTATCAGAGATATTTTCGATATTACTTAATCGCTAATGAAACATTTCATTTTGTTTCCAAATGTGGCAAAAATATACTGTAGTTAATGCTGCAATGAAGAATAATGTTACGAATCTGCTCAGTGATTTGCAATTAAATTAACATAATACATAGTTGGAGCAGTTGATAATTTAAAACAAGCGAATAATATTCAAAAACATATTCAAATATATACGTATATAAATAAATTCAGAATATTTTTACATGTTTTTCACCATATATATATATATATATATATATATATATATATATATATATATATATATATATATATATATTAATAGGAAAAAAGTGTGTATATAATTTTTCCTCGCATCTTTTGTACCGAACTAAATCTAAATGCTTCAAGATTTAATTTGGGTTACATCTCATTTTAAACTCGGGAGAAAAATACAAAAACTTTCTATTTTTGGAAGCAGAACAGATTTGTTAGTAATTGGTTTCGCCTCGAGAATGAGCAATGACATTAATTTGAATCAGATCGAGAATTTAATTGAACGATGCTATTAAAAGTTTAATTGAAATTACAGAATGTTAAATTTAATTGATAGGAATATATAAGTTACATTAATTGATAGGAATATATAGGTATGTGATTACAAGAATGAAATAAATCAGCTCATCACCAATTCAAATCATTAACCGAATACTGAAGCTTATTAGCATGGACTTGGAATATGGTTTTCTATTCTGAGAGGAGAAAAGTAAATGACTCATTTAGTTAACTGGATGACGGTGAAAAGAAAGAGATACAGTAATTAACTTCAGTGAATCATCTGCAAAGTTCATTAAAGAAGTTAGAATCCTATTTCTTTCTTAGTCATAGAAGGAAAAAGAAATGTAGGTTAATGCATATGCAATGAAAATTGAAATAATTCTAGTAGGACTAGAATTATTTCAAGTAGTGTTAGTAGGACTGATATTTTTCTTTAGTGTGACATTCAAAAAGAAATTTGATAAAAAAGTGAATAAATAATTACTTAAATAACATAGTAAATTTTTTTATTTATTAATGATGATGGAGTGTGATTTAAAAAAGATTGTGTTAAAAAAACTTGCATTTTAAGTCAGATATTGTGTATTGTATGCGTGATTTATTATAATACTATTTATAATTATTATAAATAGTATTTGATTAATTTATAATAATTTGCAATACAATGAATTTTTGTTAAGTACAATAAAAAGATTATTCGTTCCTTAATAACTGTCAACATCCAAGAACGAAATTTCTTTAATCATAATTAACAAAAAGCAATTGGATATATTTTAATATTCATCACATTTTTGTTTCATGTGATGCTACATAAAGTTGATTTTTGAAAATTAAACCTTGATGCTCCATAGAAAAAAATAAGTTGTGGCAGAGGATATAGTAATACTGAATAAGAGGAAAAGAGAAGAATTCTGCTAGTTTATAATAAAAATACGAGATTTCAGAATAATGAAGCAAGATATTTTTTCCAAAAGTTTCTAAGATACATAATTAACCAATACCAATTGTTTCATTCATAAGGGCAAATATCTTTTGATATTTGTACAATAGTTTGTCTATTTAAGTTAAGATTTTTTTACTATACTGCAGTAGAAAATTATAAAATAATGAAAATAATATAGATAAAACAGATCTAGTTAAATGTGGGTCCCATGATTCTGAAATGAATATTAGTGAATACTTACATAACATACAGAAAATGCACCAGGCCAAATAAGTTTTGAAATATTTTATCTTCTAATTATAGAATTATGACAAATCATATTTGAAGTAACTTTCTATTAGAGAAATACTTATATTTGGTATCTGACGGACCCTTGTGATTGTAAATAGTTGTAATAGTTGTATTTAATCGCACATATAGTGAATACAAGATTATTTATACTAATGACTAGGATTAGCAGTTTTTGTATGAAACAGAAACAAAGAAAAAGCAACAGTTATCAAACATTTCCATTTCTCACTTGAGATTCCGCGTTTTTCTCTTTTTCTGAAACTAGTACACTCATTGGTGTTCACGTTATGATCCTTTTGTATGTGCTGCAAATAGAATTTGCAACGGAGACGAAAATTTACTGCACTCACTCGAAAACTACTGGAATTTCATGCGAATTTAATAATTTTTGTACTTATAGAAAAATTACAAACTTATAGTATAGCTCTCTGAATGAACAGCGTCTTCAAGAACATTGATTTTTTTACAATACTGGTAATACCCAAGCAGCTTTTCCCATGATATTATAAATGGTAGCGAAATGAAAACCTAAAAAAAAAACACTCGACAGAGCTCGTCAGCCCTAACAACTGAACTTATTTCAAAAATTTCAATTTCATATGAAAATCTATGACTTCTAGATGTTTCATCAGTGTTCATCAGTCCCTCAGCACTCTCTATTTTCAAAGAAAAATAGAAAACAATCGACTTCACTTCATATTTTTTTGGCAGTAAAAATCCATTGAATTCCCCCGAAATTCAATATTTTATATCAATGCTCATGACTCCCAGATAAGTTGTTAACATTCTATCACTTTCCTCATGAAAGATATGTGTGAAAATTTAACCAGTTGTAGAATTTTTTTTTGAACTTTAAAGTTGCATTGTAATTTGGTTACAATTAAGCGAGTTCTTTCAAATAGAACTTTTGCTGGAGCTAAATTTCACAATAGCATTTTTAATGCGTCCTGGTTTTAAATTCAATTTGTATTTAAAACTTAACAGAATATTGCTCCAGATTTGCCTACGATTTAAATACACATATAATTCAAACTTGCTAACTGTTTTCAAACGGCAAGATTTTGTTTCCATAGAAATATTTTTAAAATAAATTTTCTTAATTCTTGATTCTTGGGTTCTCATTTGGCAATATACTAAATTACTCTTATTGGAGAAGTTTTTTTTTTCCTTTATTGAATGAATCTTTGAAAAAAATAATTCAGCTGATCTCGAAAATAATGAATTAAAAATAAACCAATGAAGTTATTTTATTTGTTCGTATTTTAAATTACATAGAAATTTTCAAATAATCCCAGTAAAAAATTTAAAAATAATAATGGAAATAGAATGTCTGATACAGAAATTTCAGTTTTAAAATAAAAAAAAATAATTTTTGAAAAAAGAGACCAATTTTTAAAATTTCTCAACATTTCCTAAATTATGTTAGAAGAAGAAATTATGTTAGAAAAACAAATTTGCGTAAAACGACATTATTTTATCTTCTTATTGGGCATAGATTTTGTGGCGGATCGGTATGCGTGAGGACAGAACCTGGGACCTTGCGGTTCGCAGTCCAGTAACATGACCACGATACAAAAGCAATTGCTCGGGTAGCGTAGCTGTTAACTGGCTTATAAGCTTTCACTTCAGACTCTCCCTCCAGTGAGTCAAACGATATGACTGTTGATGTATTTAGCTGTTGAGTCTAATGCGCCTATACCCATTTGAGTAACGCCAAGCATTATGGCTAGCGAGCGTGTGTGGGTGAGTGGTTGCTGTTGCGTCAAGTGAGTCTGATGGCTTTGAGTTGCTGCGTCAAGGGAATCTGATGATTTTGTGTTGCTGCGGGTAGATGGCGCCACAGCAGTTGTACGAAGGTTGATGGTTCATCGTCCGAGGTCACAAATGTGGCGGATCGGTATGCGTGAGGATAGAACCTGGGACCTTGTGGTTCGCAGTCCAAAAATGACCACGATATGACAACGATACAAAAACAATTGCTCGGGTAGCGTAGCTGTTAACTGGCTTATAAGCTTTCACTACAATTTTTTCCCCAGAATCATTAAAATTAATATTACGAGGAATAACGAGGCAAAAATCATCCAAAACTACACAAAACTTTAATTTTTCTATACTGAATTTTAAAATTCAATCTTCGACATGCCTTGTGTCACCATTACGACTATCTGTGCGTCGAATTTCATGGTTGTAAATAGATTTGTCTTTGTAAATAGATTTTGGACATCATCGCCGCATAATATAATACTCAAACACTTCTTTTTGAAAGCATACATTTCAACATCATATTATCACTAACTTTTATTCAATTAATTACTGCAACACAGTATATCTAGGAGTATAAAAGAAACATTAGTTTCAAGCAATAATTAATCAATAAAAATGCTGATTATTCACTGATAACTTTTCGCTTCCTTAATATCATTCATACCGAGCATTATTGTTAAATTTGTATTGTTTTGTCGCTTAGAGAAATGAAAAAATTACCGGGAGAATTTCAGTAATTTTCCTTGCAGATACAATGCACTTATAACATTTTTAAATCACTGGATTAATTTCAGGGCCATATATTTGTTTTCAAAAAGCAGGTTTAAAAAAAAATTTTTTTTGAAAGGACGGAAAATAGTGAAATATAATAATAAAATATGATATGCTGCATCGCAAAACGATATGCATACATTTAATCATAACGTACCAGGTAAGTTTAAGCATTTCATAAAAACATTTTTTTAGAATATAATTTTATATTTATGACAGATGAATGATGGCATAGGTTCGGAATTTCATCAAATTTTTATATAGAATTAAAATCAATTTTTTCGTATAGTGTTTGATATTATTAAGTATTTAGTTTGTCACGTAGGCATCGCATATTGTTGAATCTTTCAACATAATTCTAATGATATGCTTTTAAAAAATTCTAAATTAATAAACAATAAAATTTTAGTAAAGAAAAATTTTGCATTATGAAATGAAATGATGTACTTTTTAAATAGATCTAAAACTCGATGATTATTTGGTTTATTTAATATGCACATGTATTTAATGTGTACTGTGCTCAGGAGTTACGTAAATATATTATTCATTTCACGAATTGACCATAGTGTTGTGTTGTTGTCATGTCTATGCATACAGTGCTAGTACAAAAGATTAGAGTTCTCCAAAAGCCTTTGCACTATTCATAGAAGAGGGGTACCATTGCCTCCGGAAAGGTTGGACTTCTGCCTGTTGGTCCGCGGGAGCTATTTTATTTCACTCCTACCACCCAATGGCAAACCAAAGGAGGCATTCCCCTAGCCGCCACATGGGGACGCGCTCTCTAGGGGTTACAATTGACCATAGTAAAAATAAAATAACTAGTAACTATTATAATAATAGTTTTAAAAAGGGATTCAATCTATATTACCAAACTTTCGAATCTTCTGGCCCGATTATCATTTTTTCTTTTTCTGCATGGTGTTACAGTTTTATCATTTTTATTCTTATTTCAAACCTATTTTTTAAAATACGGTTGTGTGGTGTTTCTGAATGCAATTATTAGTGTGCACGGTAGTAAGAAAACGGTGAAATTAAAAATTACACTTTTTCGATTTTGTTTTGAGAGTAGAGCAAGGTATTTAAGAGTAAGGCTACCACTTTTCTACCTAAGCAAAATCTTAAAATTTTGCCATTGATTACGAAATTAACTTTTGGATGTCTTGCGGGAAAAATTAACATTTTCGATTTTTAATTTTAATTAACATTTTCGAGTTCTATTAATTAACATATCAAATTCGATACTTTTGGATCAAAAAGAGATTGTTGCTCTGAGAATTCTTGCTGTAGGACCTATGGAAAATGGTAAATAAAACAAGTACGTACAAAAAAAAAAAAACACCCGAGAATTATGGAAAATGTTATTTTGAAACTTTTAACTGAAATATTGTAATTTATTTTAAATAAGCGTTACTGAGTTCAAGAACCAGTGAATTTTGAAATATGGTTTTTCTAATCTCACTTGAACTAGTATGTTCTACCATATTCATTAGCCAAGAACTCGTCATAATAGGAAAAGCGCAGTATCATATGTTGGTCAACAGGAATGGAAGTATTTGAGGCAGAAGACTGACTTAGCTCCAGTACGTTGGGCGTTAAGTTATCCATTTAGAAATTGTTAAGGATAATTTAGTATAAATTCATGCTTGGCTTGGAGATATTCAAGGAAAAGAAAGTGTAACATCATCTGTTTGCGAACAGCAACTGAAGTATTTGACGTAGAAGACTGATTTAGCTCCTGTATATTGGATATAGGCTACTCATTTGGAATATGTCAAGAATGAATTAATCTAAGGTTGTGTTTTGCTTAAATATTTCCAGAGAAACGAAAGTGTAACATCATCTGTTCATCCACATGAATCATTGTTTGACATAGAAAACTGATTTATCTCCAGTATATTGGAAGTACGCAACTCATTTATAGTACGTATGTTAAGGATAAATCATTCTACGGTAGTGTCTTAAATATTCTTAGGGAAAAGAAACTATTGAATCATGTGTTGATCAGCAGGAACCGAAGAACTTGACGTAGAAATCTGACTTAGCTTCAGGATGCAGGGGGGGGGGTAGGTTATCTACCGGAGAGACATTTAGAATATTTGTTGGAGAAGCCCAGGAAAACTATCAGTACCTTTTTGGACCAAAGCGAACAATTCATTGCTAAAGCACAGATTAGTTTAATAGTTTTTGTGAAATGCTAGTTTAAAATGCAGTCCCAAGTACAAAAAATGATCGTTTTTCTCCCTCTGTTCTTCATAAGTATCATGAGATGCCTTAACCTTTTAATACATAGCCAGATATTTAGAAATGTAGATAACAGTAAGATATATTTTCATTGAATTTTG
Organism: Argiope bruennichi; assembly: GCF_947563725.1. Taxonomy (NCBI): domain Eukaryota; kingdom Metazoa; phylum Arthropoda; class Arachnida; order Araneae; family Araneidae; genus Argiope; species Argiope bruennichi. The sequence goes on from NC_079152.1 coordinate 106,005,796, forward strand.
ATCAGAGGAAATGATATCATAAACACTTGCATTTCGCTTAAAATGTTTACATACTGATTCATCATCATCCAATTGTAAGCCAAAACTTACGAAAGGTTTGTTTAACAGCTTATAACAAGGTTAAGACTCGATTCTGAATTTCATTTATAAATTGAAAGGCCCTGAAAAATATACAAGAGTTATTTCCAGAATATCAAAGGACGTCACGGCATATTGAAATCTCGAGGTAACATATTTAGAATTTTCGTAACCTAGTGTACGTGACATGAAAGTAAGAATCTGGGTTGTCAGTCGTTTGGGTTGTTGCCAGTGAACAGCAATGATGGGCCCGATAGCATTTTGTGGGTCACTCAAAGGGCAGGTTAAATCAATATTCTTAACTTTATTTTTGTGCTCAGAAATTAGAGCGCGTATCACTGCGCCACTGTAATTGAAGGAGGTTTGAATTCATCAAGCCGTAAGATTATATGCATGCTAGTAGACCTTGGATAAATTTTATGGCTAGGACTAAATACTCAAAGGACATTTTAGGCCTTTTAGTGTTTTTATTTATGGTGATAGAGGTTAAGAGTGATATATTTTCTGCTAAATTAATCTATTAAAATATTAAATTGAATAATTTCGATATGCGCATTGCATTTTACAGATTTATTTGCATTTTATTTATTTTTATTGTATTTCTATGTAGTATGTAATAGGAATAACTTCATCTTCTTCATCAGAAAATGCATTTTTATGAGTACGTTATTCTACAAATTTGAGTTTCTTTTTATCGATATTGTGGATGGTAAGGAAAAAATCATAAAAGCGTCAGATTCGGATATAAATTGAAATTTTAATTGCTTTTATGCCATAATTAATTTTTTTAAATTTTTTTTCTAAAAATATTTTTAAGAAATTGATAGTGGCTTATTTTTTTTTTTTTTTTGTTATATTGTTTTCAAATTCTTTCGTGTTTACAAATTTTACATCAACTTCTGGATTTTTCTAAAAAAACATTTCCAATTTTTAATATTTTATAAAAATGTGCATTTCCAAACCTTTTTATATTGATTATTTTCTACTTTGTAATCTTTAAAAAATTTTATAAACCATTATTTTTATCCTCATTATTATTATCGTATAATGTTGAAAACTATTTTCTAAAATTTACTATTAAGAGAAGCCTATTATATGCAATTAACATTAAACGATTTATTAACATCTGTACTTTCAAACTTATAAATAATAACATTCGATTGTCATTGGAAGCATTCAACTATATAGAATTTCAAGATAGTAGCTCTTAAACAAATGGGCTAAAAATTGAAGGTAATAAATAATAACTTTCGATTGTCATTTGAAGCATTCAACTATATAGAATTTCAAGATAGTAGCTCTTAAAGAAGTGGGCTAAAAATTGAAGGTAAATATCTTCTTTATAAATGAGAAGAAAATAAATTAAATAATATAAATAATATTATTGGAAGCATTCAACTATACAGAATTTCAAGATAGTAGCTCTTAAAGTAGTGGGCTAAAAATTGAAGGTAAATATCCTCTTTATAAATATGAAGAAAATCAATTAAATAATATAAATAATAACTTTCGACTGTCATTGGAAGCATTCAACTATATAGAATTTCAAGATAGTAGCTCTTAAAGAAGTGGGCTAAAAATTGAAGGTAAATATCCTCTTTATAAATATGAAGAAAATAAATTAAATAATATAAATAATAACATTCGATTGTCATTGGAAGCATTCAACTATATAGAATTTCAAGATAGTAGCTCTTAAAGAAATGGGCTAAAAATTGAAGGTAAATATCCTCTTTATAAATATGAAGAAAATAAATTAAATAATATAAATAATAACTTTCGACTGTCAATGGAAGTACTCGACTATATAGAATTTCAAGATTGTAGCTCTTAAAGAAATGGGCTAAAAATTGAAGGAAAATATACTCTTTATAAATGAAGAAAATCAATTAAATAAAAACATAAAATTGTTGAAATTGTTATAAGTGAAACAAAGCCATTTCATTTTTTAAACATAAACATTTCCTTGTGAATTTTATTTTATACAATTTATCATACCAAATAATAATTTTGATACATTTTTACTTTTTTTTCTTGTTATGTGGCTATTGATGCAATACTGCTATTCGCCAATAAAGTGAATTATTATCAAATAAAGAGATAGAATTAAATTATAACAGATATTACCTAAATTTTGTAGGAAACTTTTGATAACTTAAAATTATGTTAATATCTAAAATTATAATTAAATCAAATTCGTGATACACCATTATATGACAATTCATTAATCATATCCTTAATTCTTTATACATTAAGAATTATGAATAGATATTTGGCAATGTTTTTTGGGAGTTCGAAAAAGTTTCGGAAGGGATCTTAAATTTTGGTTCGTTACCAAAATTAGGAAGGTTCAAACGACTATAATAGGTCTTTATCCATCCATTATATCAATAGTCGAAAAATATAATAATCAGAATCACTTTGATCTAGAAACTGTTATAAATATAAAAAAATACTATTTTAAACTGAATTACACTGCAAAAGTACTGTTTTTAGTTTAATTTCATTGAGCGTTTCATTTATCACTGATCCACTTTCTAATTTATATTGAAATGCTGAGATGAATAAGTTTCCATACACATAAAGAGATTGGAAAATGTTTTAAAAACTTTGAATTAATGAAATATATATTTTTTTCTTAATCAGATTTGATATATTTAAGGTGAGTAGACTTATTACAAAGTAGACAATAAAATGCTTCTTAATGCTATAAAGAATCAATGAAAGATCAGAATGTTTTTTATTCGAAGCATTTAGTTTACACGTTATTAGAAAACTCTTCCTAGTATATAACTGACAGTTATTGTTGAATGTTAATTTGTCATACGTAAAAAAGTTGTTGAAAGTATCCAAATCAATCATTCTATAAAAATTAAATTATGTCCTTATACAGTTTAAGATTGCCATAAAACATGTTCTTCACGTTGTTGATAACCAATAGGAAGCAATGAAAGAAAACAATAATTATCAGAATATTTTCTGTTATATGAGTAAACAAAGTTCCTTTATGTAATAAAGGTGCAAACGACAATCCAAGCACTTCCGTCTGTAAAAAAATAATTTGCCTCGTCTTGAAACAGTGTAACCTTATTGATGAAACTCATATGATTTCACATCTGCAAAGCGTTTTATCAACATAAAAGAAGTACAAAGACTAAAACAAACAATGTGACACCTTTCTAGGCATTACCTGTCAAATATTGGAACGTTCTAGCATATTGTACTGAAAATGTATTGAATCTATATTCGCGATCTTTCGTTTTTGCATACATACAATAAATATATCACAATTATCTTTTGATAAAACTCATTGACTTCTTGTCTCTTGGAATCTGTTATTTTTTTAAATTCTTCTATTTTATAAGCTGTAGTGTTTGAACATTCTTTTTCACATGAACGTAACGCGTCCATGATAAGAGGTATTGACTAACTATTGCATATCGGATATACATTAACTGAAAGATCAAAGGCGTTTAAAACGCAATTTCTACCCACCTTATTTGTGAGAGGGATTAACAATCAATGAGAGATTTGAATGAGTCCAAACAAAGAGGCCTATACATTGCATTAATGATATAGTATTTCATGTAAGTTTATGTATATTTCTTGAATCAAGGACGTACTTTCCAAAACTCTGCATTGAAATCAGCAGTTATACTAATGCTTTTCATAAATATGACATCTGTTAAAAAATCCTTCATAAGGCAACACACTAGAGAGGATATAAAAAAGTTTAAGAAATTATATTTTCATGTACTTCGAGAAGGACACTTGTTGTCAGAAGGAATAAGAAAATAATTAATTATATGTTAATATTAATTATAATTATGTTATACGTGAGTATTGTAATATTTTTATATGTCTAAAAAGCATAAGGAAAATTTGGAATCACAAAATTGTATTTGGAACAAAATTAAAATTTTTCAATCCTACGGAATAACATTTTTCTTTTCATAACATAATATGCAGAACCAGTACTTAAGAATATCTTAATAGAAGCAATAAGAATTTTATTTAAATGTAAACTTCCATTAAATTGATGCATCTGACTTTTATTAATATTTTAAAACCAAGACTGGCAATCCTAACGTATATCGAATATGAAATTTTTTTAATCCATGTAAATCATTATTCATGCTGTGCACCATTTATATTTAATGGAAGAAACAGCTGTCTATTAATATAAAAAAACATTAGAAAGAAATTTATATGCATTATTATTTTGAATAAACTTAGGTTTTATTAAAAAAGGGTTTTAAAAAAGCAGCTCTTCAGCTTTTGTAAAAAAATTAATATTTTGAGTTCTATTTAAAAAATTTTCATCTTTTTGGAGCCCGAAATTAGAATTTAATGTACTTGATTAACATAAAAATATGGAAGGTAAATAAAAGAAATAGCCTGCATTATTCTAACTGTTTTAAAAGATAGTAGAAAGAGGACCAAGGATTTTAATCAGGATTATAAAAGTAATTTGCAATTTTTTTGACTACTAAAGAAATGAAAAATCATAATCCCTTTAAACCGATTTTATTCGTAAAATATAGTTTTTTTTTTAATTTTTAATCTGGAACAAAAGTTTTAAAATAATATGAATAACGGCATTTAAAAATCCTTATATGATAAAAAAAAAATATGCAAAAGTTATACTTTTTGTAATAATCTTTTACTAAATGTCCTTTAAATAATTCTTACTTTTATTTGGAGTCCTTTCGTTCTTGCTTACCCAGATTTAAAACCGTCATAATTTTTGGGTAGACTAGCGATTTCAAGATGTCCAGGCGCTTAAATTTCTGAAATTATTTCCCATAAAGTCTTTTCATTCATCGGGAACATATCATAAAAATGGAAGAACTTTTTCCTATAGCAAAGTCTCTGATATACCGGATATTGAAATTCTCTCTTAGGAACTATAAAAGTTATCCAAGTTTATGCAGTTTCATTCATTTCTCTTTTTCAAGTACTGGAATATATTTGTTCTTACAATAATGGAGCAGAATCTGATATAATGATAGGGTAGACAAAAGAAGGATGGAGCAGGCCGGTGAAAAAAAAAAGAATTCTGAGCCGTTTAGAACCCGAAGGAAAACTGTCGATCAAAAAATCGATATATAGCCGATAGGTATTTCAGGAGCTGATTGCAAAACTTTTGCGAAGATCCGATGACATTAGGAAAAGTCGGTGCTTGTTGAAGTATCCTGGAATATGACAGATAAACATGTTTTTTGTGATAATAAAAATTGAACGGGTTACATGAGCTGCTGACAAAAAGCAGAAATGCCGTAAGAATTTTTTAAATGTATATGTCTCTGTTTATAAATTGAATTGAGATAATTCAGATTTATAATAATTGTAAAAAAATTGTAAATGAATAAATGGTTAGATTTTTTCGAAATAAAAACACACTTGTTTATTTTGGTCTATCTTAGTAAATGCCGTAAATTTAAAAAAAAATGTATGTGTTTATGTTTTTGTATATTTTTTTGTTTATTAATTGAATTGGGATAGTTTAGGTTCATAACAATTGTAAAAAAAAAAAAATTAGAAATGAATAAAATGGCTACATTTTTTTTGAAATAAAAATACTTAAAAAATTTTTTTGATCTATCTTGATAAATGCAATAGGAATTTCCTTTTAAAAATGTGTATGTTTATGTTTTTTTGTATTTTTTTCTATTTATGAATTGAATTGAGATAGCTCAGGTTCATAATAATTGTAAAAAATTGTAAATGAATAAAATGGCTACGTTTTTTTCGAAATAAATACGTTTACGTTACGTATTTTTTCGAATACAAAACACGCTTTTTTTTTTTTGCATATCTCAGTTAGTTTGTTCCCATGATTTTATACTTCTAAAAATCATGCAAATATGTTATTTTTAAAAATTAAACCAAAGAAGAATCATGACCGAAATAAACCATAAGACACTTTTTTGTTTCATTTAAGTTCTTAAAATATTCTTTTCTTTTCTTTTTTTTTTTTGTTCAAACTTGCAAAGGTTTGAAGTTTCAGATATTAAATACAAAGAAAGTGATTTTATAATCAGATTTATATTTATGATTCTATTTGCGCAATCAGAAATTTTTTTCCACTCGATTCATGTCAAGATTTATATTATTTGGGTAAGCTCTGTTCGTGTCATAATAAAAATACATAGATTTATTTCCTTCCTGTTGAGAAAAATTCGGGACACTGAAAGGAATTGAAAGTTTTTAAAACAGTAAAGTTACAAACTTTACATTTAAACTTTTCCGATACATATTTTCTTTAAAGAAAATAAATATTTATTTGGATAGTGAAATAACCAACATAACATATAAAAACTAAAAAAAAAAAAAAACTGTACAAACCTAACTTACATGACAGTCTATATTGCATTCAAATTATAAATCTTTAAATAGATATATATATCAGCTTATATAAATCGCAATTATCTAGATATAAAATAAATAAAAAAATTTGTTCGCGGAAAATATATCCACAGCTTGATGTAAGTACAATTAAAGCTATCAAAGATTTTTAGAAACACTATTCCTTTGAAATGTACGAAATGAATAGGTCCACTCGAAAATAATCTGTTGAGATTTCTTTGAATTAACAAATGCTGATCTTTTTACGTATATAAATTGCAGACAAAAAACAAGGATATACATTTTATCAAGAATTTGTCGTATAAGGTGTATTCTGTGAACATCCTCTCTATTGAATTGTTTTATTAAGAAAACTAAATATCAACTGCAGCATTTAATATCTATTAAAATATGGGGAACAAAGTTTATAAGACTGTATGAAGTGGAAAATATATCTAGATATGCTAAATAATCTAATTGAAGCACACAATGAATTTTCAGTTTACTGTTTATGTATATTACTGTAATATAGAATTGTTAAATATAATTTTTCGTGCAGAAATTGTACAGTGGCATTATTATTACTTATACATTGCTTTGGAAATTTTTGTTATACATGAAGATAAATAAGTAAATATAAAATAATATGTACAGCAATATCTACAGACTGTTATCTGTTTCATCATTTTCTAGGTGATAAAGAAGTCAAGTAAACATTACTTGCGCTGAAATTATTATGGAATGGATAATATTAAAAAATTAAACAAATGTATCTATAAAAACTTTTATGCATTTTCAAAACTTTATGACTTAAGTACAGAGTAATGGAAATCAGATTAAAAAATTCATACCAAATCTAATGTTAAATACAAAGATAAGTATAAAGCGGATGAATAAGTTACTTAAAATTAAATAATATTATTAATTAGGACCAAATTAATTAAGCCCAGATGGAATGATGAAAAATCATTCCAAAAGGAACTGAATATCTCAAGTAATGAATTACAAATTGCATCAAATTTCTCAAATTATACTGCAGATTCAGATAGTTAATTATGATGGCAATGGCAACTCTGCAGATGTTTAAAGGGTATGCCATATCTTAACTAATTAAAACGTCATTAAATTAATTGCTGCAGAGATATCCTACTTCAAATTATTCAATTTGGTATAATTATTCGATTTGCTGTATCCTATTTCAAATCTTTCGCTTGCTCATGCACAATCATTTTGTGAAGCTATAATTAGGAAAAAAATCCTATTCGTTATAACTAGATATTTAGAAGTTTATGTGTTAGGGCATCTTCTGCTGGGGTAACATCAAGAAAAAATCCTTTTCGAAAGCCCAGTAAAACCATCAAGAAAGTGTGGACCATAGGAAAAGAGCTTGGGGAATTTCTAAACGACAATGTAAACTTTTTATTACTGATAATGGCTGTTTCTCCCGAATAATGAAACTAATGAATGGATAAGATAGGTAAAATGCTAGAAGACCGCAATATTAGGGGTCCCTGTCCAGTATTGTTACGATTTCACAGGAAAAAACAAAATGGCATTACCCTCCATGATTGAAAAATCAATAAATGCTCTTATAAAATCAGTTCCATACTGAATAGCATAAATATAAATTATAGAGCCCTTCAATCCTATATTTGACATCTTTGCACTGACATTATTTGAAATCATTCCTATAACTACAACTAACGTCATTTTTTATTTATATTTAATATTGAAATTAAACCTACACCAGGAATTCAAAGAGACAAAAAAAGATTGCAATTACCCATCCTTTGGGGCAAATGCTGGATTCTGAAAAGTAATAAATATGTTTGCCGAAACTGTAACTCGAAACAAACTGTTTAAAATTAACTATAAAAAATTGTTAACTAATAAAAATTTAAAAAAATGTTGTTTCTCTTCATTCTAAATTATAAGATGTTTTATATAAGATAATTAATAGATAATTATAACATACGATAAATTATAAGAGTTTTTACAGTATTATGAAGATTCAGTTTTTGTAAATGTTTATAAGATATGTATAAAGGTATTTTATAGGTTTCATATGGTAAAATCAGCATTATAAAGGCTGAGTTTCAGTTAAAAAAATACTAAATATAAGATTTGTGATAGAAGTGCTGTTTTATGGAGCCACTGACTCTCTCAGTATAGGATGATAAGATGAGATGGTTTACTTAATGTTGAAGTAAGCTGAAATCCTTGTTTTAAATAGAAGAGGAGGATGAGAAGTTTTTGTGTAAACAACATCTGTTTTCACTTAGACTTTTAACAATTCAAAGAGGTGTTTCGACGGAAAGGATTTCTCTTGATTGGTTTATTTGTGTCATTTCATTTTGGGGCTAGCTGTTGATAAATTTGTATTTATTTGATTATAACTTAGTATAGATATTTTAAAAAAGTAACCATTAAAGATATGTTTATGCGAATTATTAGCAAAAATATAATTAACCAGGAACGTTAATCATGAGTTAACGAATTGAAAAATAAGATGGAGCTTTTCTTTGAGACATGATGGAACAATGACTTATCTCACTCTAGTCTGGTAATTTTTTCCTTGGAGATTAAAAAAGATGGTTTGAACGTATAGAAGAATAGCTAATCGAGGACTATGGAATATTAAGGAATTATAAAATGCATTTAATTTTGAAAATTTCCAAATATAGCTGCCGATTTTATGAACCCCAAGCATTAAGAATTCCGTTTTGTTTTCCTTTGCTGAATAAATATTTTTGCCTAGTTTTTTATTGAATATATGATATAAATTATATTGAGCATTACGTTACACATTTTAGAAGTTTCTTGCATATTGATATCTATAATGCTTCATAATAATCAGTTCTGAATATGTAGGCAACTGAATATGTAAATATCTTAAATATGAATTTTAAAAATACCGTTTAAAAATAAACATTATAATCCTTTCAAAATTATAATTTAATAAATTTTAAATGAAAAATAAACCTAAAGTATAAATATATCTATTTTGTTATGACAAGTGAAAAAGATACAATTCTATTTTGTAGGACAATGCTCGAATTTAAGTAAGAAGAAAAGCTTTCAAACGAATATGTAGGAAAAAAATCTATAGAATCCGAGAAAATTTTATTTTATTTTAGATGCTAAAAGCGGATGATAAATTATTTTAATATTGTCTATAAAAATATTTCTTATATCGGACATCCTGCTTAAAATATAAATATTAGAGTTTCCTTGCATTATTTAGTTTATAATGATGAGCATAAAAATTTATTTCTTTAATTACAAAAACAACTGTATTTTTCAGAAATATCTTTATTTAATAAATTATGTATTAACTTAGTTCTGATATCGCATGATGTCTGCTTTTAAAGGCAAAATATGAAATATGGTAGCATTTCAAAAATCATAAATGAATTTAAAGGAATAAAAGCCATTCTGAAGATAAATACACGGGAAAAGTTGAGATCACATGATTCAATTTCTTTCATTCTTAAATAAACCAAAATGAAACACAAAAACTGTTAGCATATTTTGATTCCTTCTAATAATAATAAAAAATACCTATCTAAGTCATATTCATTTTTATAGTCAAAATGTTTGAATAAAGAGATTGAAGGAAATAAATTTTTATCGTAAGTAATAACCGTGAGAAAGTACGTCTAAATAATGGAAAATAGCTTTAGAAATCTTTTAAATTGAATGGAACCATTCATTAAAACATTTTCAATAAATTATTCTATAGTACAGAACATAATAAAAAATCCAATTTTGCTTAACGGCTGTTATCTTGGTTATTGCATTTGGAATAGACCTCTCGTTATCGTTGAATACTATAAACTAAAAAAAAAGAAATGAGAATAATTTCAGAGCATTTCAGCAGGCGATAAATGTAGAATTTTCGTACTCTTTTCCCCTATTTTATTTCTACAAAACGCAGCAGTTGTGAAGAATGTGTGTGGGAAAAAGTTAAAAAAAATCTGTCTTCAAGAAAAACTTTGGCGAATCTGAATTCTCCTTAATAAAATAAAGCCTCAGGAGCAATTTAAAGATGTTCTCATTCAAGAAAGTGGAAAAGCATTTTCTCCATTCAATTTAATTAAAAGAGAGCTGTAAACATGCATTAATGTTTAACTTTTATTACTTTTCCAGTGAATAGCAAAGTGATAAGCATTTTATTATAAATGATATTTAAAAGTAATCGTGTCATTTTCCTTTTGCCATATATTTTAAAACCTGAAAGTACATGCACTCCGCACGTTTAAGAATTCTTAATGAGATTATTTCAAGTTTCCATTATGTTTTGATGCTTATTTAGCAATTACGAAAAGTTGGAAAGGAGAAATGTCTTATTTATAAGTTTAGAATCAAAATTTAATGTTTCACAAAATAGAAGTCCTGTTTACCAAGTTCTCAATTTACCAATTCAGCTGACAAAAATTTTACCAACTATTTTACTGATTTAAATAATAAAAGTCTCACCAGTAAGTTTAAAGATAAATGCCTCGCCAAAGGCCTCTTTCGTATGAATAGAAATGCAAATCATGGTACAAGTATAGAAAAGAAACAAGAATCCGTAAACATTTTAAAGACAAGATGCTTATGCAAAACATTCCTGAATATAGTGAACTAATCAAAATGTTGTTGGTTGCTTGAATTTGCTTTCAAGTTGCTATCACTATAAAAGAATCATAAAAAGCTGAAAGAAAATCTTGTTACTTGTTTAGAATTGAAGTTTAAATTATTCACCAGATCACTAATTTCGTGCCTGAATTCTTCGAGATAAAACGAGTGGAATTGATCCCCCAAGATTTACTTGCATACTCTCTAATAAAGATGTTATCCCTTTTCTCACCACCTTGGATAAAATTGTTGATTTTAAGTCGCACCATAAATAAAACGATTGCTCAGATTCCCGCCTATGAGAATCGTATGTGGAAAATTGTCGCCTATGAGAATAGGATAGTGGAAAAAATCGGCATTCATGCATTAATTATGCATGCCATTGGTAAGAATGGTGAAGAAATACAGATCTTTTGAGTGAATCTAGCGTTTTCTCTGAAGTGTGAAGAGAGCGGATTAAGGCGATTAATCGCTGGCATGCAGTTAATACGCATGTATCAGAAAACCGAATATATGTATTTTGGATGACTGTTTCCCTATCAATTGAAATCAAAATTTGGTATAGAACCGCATTTGTAGTCGAAGGAACCCATACCAAATTTCATTAATTTGTCATTTGTGTTTTAGTTATAGAGTGTGTGAATACAAACCGACCGACAGTCAATACTTGACCGTCTGTAAAAATATCGATTAACATTTTAGATGCTTAACCTATTTTTATCTAGCACCAAATTTTATCCATCCGGATTTTTACCTTTTCTAGTTATTGTCTTAACTTGTACTGGCGCAGTTTAGCCAAATATGGCTCATGCGCCAAAAAAATCCCAAATACCACTTTTAACTTGTACTCGGACTACCGAATAGATACCTGCCTTTAATTGTATTTTATTATTGATGAAATCTATAAATTTGATATAAAATCTATAATCAAATTTAGTCATTTCTGCTCTTAAAAATCTTTATTTCCCGATAAAATTAAAGATGGAATGGCAATAATTTAGTTTAACCTGAATGTAATGAATCCTTAAAATGCTTTATATGCTATATCCTCGAAATAGAGGTTATTCTTGCTGTGAGACAAACGGCAATTTGGGTAAATGGGAACAGGCGGTAAAATGCATTTTAAGTGCAATATACAGTAGTTTCTCCTATTTCACGCATATTCCTTTCAAATCAGTTCGTTACTGTGATCAAGAGTTGAAACATGAGATGCCAATTATTTCATAATATCTGTGGTTTTGGAATAAACTCTGCTGGAAAGGACAACATATCGGAGTAATTGGAACTATTTCTGTAAGCCTGCAGTGCATGATTAGGCCCTCATAGAAATAATAGACCTTTTCGCCAACCTATAATATCATTTTCAGTTGAATAAAGTACATTGTTTGCAAAATTCGTTTTCAATCAGCTCTAAGGACTTTAATCAGCATTCTAAATTTTCTCACAGATTGTAAAGGGAATTTCTGTCTTTTCCCACCTAGTATCTGATTCACAGTTGATTAAATTTACTGAAACACGTACCTATTTAGGTACTTAAAATTTATGTGTACGTATTTTATCACGTACTAATTGCTTTTACGTGGATTTAATTTTATAAGAAGCACTTGTTTGTGAAAATAGTGACAGTATGTTAAAGCTATACTTAACTATCTCTACACTTGTTACGTTTATGGAATCTGCTATGTTATCAAATTTACATAAAGGCAAATAATATCGCCAAGTTCTAATGCAGTATAGATTAGAAAGAAGATTTTAAAAAGCAAAGAGAGATAATTTAAGAGCAATCCGAGAAACACATGAAAAAAAATGGAGATAGCAAAAGCCAAAACAAAGTAAAAACATTATCAGAACATTTATAAAATTATACATTTACAAAGAATTCTGTTATAAAAATATGCAGAGGCATAAATCATTTATTAATTATTAATTCCCCGATTTTGCCTTCAGTTTTTTGAACATGTGATGATCAAGAGATAAATTAAAAATTTTGGTAACATATGATGAAGTGCGAGAGGAATTAAATAAATAGCAAATACACACTTATAGTATAACTATTTTTTCTATTTGAAAGCCTATGCAACTAAAACCAATCAATGAAATGAAACCAAATTTCATATGCAGGTCGTAAAAGGCATACAAAAATGAATTCCGGCGAAAAAAGTCAGGAAGAAAAATGACAGATAGCAGTGGTTTTAATATTGTAAAACGAGGTTATAATGAATGCACAAAAGATGGATCATGCGACATTTTATTTATGTTAGAGGGGTAAAAATTATAGTACAGAAGCAGAAATAATCCTTTATTATTAATCAGCATTAGAGTCTTCTGATCCAAGTGGAAAATTTTGAACGCGTTGACCTTTCCTTTGTACTAAATATTGCATTGGCAATATTTAGTACACACACACATACACATATTTAGTTTAGGTAGGCACACACACACACACACACACACACACACACACACACACACACACACACACACACACACACACACACACACACACACACAGAGAGAGAGAGAGAGAGAGAGAGAGAGAGAGAGAGAGAGAGAGAGAGAGAGAGAATTTCTTCTTAAAAAGGGAGAAAGTTTTTACTTCCCTAAATATCGCACCTATGCATATACTTCTAATAACAAAAAGAATCGATAAATGAAGTGGAAAATTGCATGGCAAAAATATGGCCTCTGCGGAAGCGGATAGTAAAAAATTAGAAACATTAAATCTTTATATATTTCTCACAGTTAGAAAGTGTTAGTAAATTGTTTCTCTGATACGTACCTACAAAATCACACACTTCTATTCCCAAGATTTGTAAATATATTCTTATTTTTAAATTTATAGGGAAATATCACAAATTTAAATGGGAACAATTACTTCAAAAATTAAAATTAATTAAATACAGAAAAAACTGCAATGTGAAAGTATTTATTTAATAATACATCATCCGATCATTATAAGATGAAATATATTTACTAATCAAGCATAATGCTGTTCACTTTCATTTGAGGGAAGCTGCAACTTCGATTTTATAAAGAAAGGAGTAGAAACTTTGAAAACTAAACATTTAATAGAACCCAAGCAAATACTGTAACGCCAGGCAAAAAAAAAAAAAAAAAAAAAAAAAAATACTCTCAACTGTGCGCTTTCTAAAATGATGACATATTTCAGTAACAAGGAACGTTTGGAGATATTGACGATTTATGCCGTACGTAATCGTAATGTTGGCTTAGAAGAATACAATTGTTGTTTACGGAAATCCTGAAATTTTTCTAGGAAGTCTGTTTGCAGAATGGCTTAAGCAATAACAAGCTACAGGTTGCTTACCTCCTCGGAGAAGAACGGGGAAGAATTATTCAAAGGGATTTATATAAACGTTACAGAAATTGACATATTGTCTTATTTTTGAAGTTACCCTTTCTAAAAAAGAATTGTCAGTTCAAAACTCAACAATAAATAAACGACAGCGAGGAGAATATTTCAACTTAATAAGCGGCCTCAACACAGCAACTGTCATTTTAGAATTCAACATTTCAGGAACGACGGTAAAATCCTAGATGGGCCCACCTCTTGGCGACTTATTTGAAATCTCGCTAAGTTGACTACTAATTGAATATTTGTTATTATTATTATTTTTCAATTAAAAAACGATACTTGAAGGTCAGAAATAATAATAAATAAAATAAAATAAATATAATAAATAAATAAATAATAATAATATAAAATAATAAATAAATAAATAATAATAATATAAATAATAAATAAATAAATAATAATAATATAAAATAATAAATAAATAAATAATAATAATATAAAATAATAAATAAATGATAATAAAAATAAAATAAATATAATAAAAAATAAATAAAAATATCCGTCTAGGTTGCCACATTGGCGACGTTATCGGCACTCGTTTGGCGAGAATTAAAAAAGACGCCAAGAAGTGGGCTGTGCTAGGATTCATCCGGAACGACATCATAGAGAACATTTGAATTTAGTAAGTGGCATCCACACATCATTCGTGAAATTCATGCATTTGCTTCAACAGTTGCATAGACAAAAACTCGATCGACGTCTAGAATTTTATAATTGGGTTTTACTTCAGGTAAAATCAAATCTTTCTTTTCCGAAAATTGGAATTTGGATAAAAGAATGTAACTTTAATCGAGATAGAAACTATTATCTTCATTACTCTTTCGTAAAGGTAAAATAGTAGCTTTTGTAAAGGTACAATTTTTATATAAATGTTTCATCATTAATGATAATTTTTTATAAATGTGTGATGTGGCACCTTTAGAAACGCTTTGGTTGGTTCCGTTATGTATAATGATATGCTGAATGATGATTGAACTATTCAGTTAGTTTTGATTGGCATTATCTTTGAACTAAGGGATGAGTTGTCTTTGGCAATGCTAATCCTGCAGATCTCTACCAACTAACTGAAAAAGTCCGTTTCTATGTGCCAGGTGATGAACTGGATCTCATATACACATGAATTGTAAAAAAAAGTATAGATGAATGCATTATTATTTTTTTATTCTGTCCTTTTAATTATGCTATGTGCCTTATCTCTGAAAAGAAGCGAGTGATTGTTCAAACATCTATCTCAGAAATGGGAAAGTCAGTAAATTTGGATTGAATAAAAAACATTTTACTGATTGACATTTAAGAGATGGCCCCAACAGCGACAGTGTAAAATTTAATTTTTGTATTGAAATTATTTTTATTTTATTTTATCAACCCCCGGGGGGGCACCTCGAAATGAGGATGAGATGCTTCTGGCATGGTGGTTGGATCTCGCCACCCTGGAGAGTACACTAATAGGTGGGGAATCTGACTTCTCCCATCGATGACGGGACGTACTTCCTTCGGGGAGGGTTGTACCGTAGCCGGTGACGGCCCTTAGGACTCAACCACAGTTCCCTCCAATGTTGCTGTTACGGCGGTCCGGTAATTCAGTTTTTATGGTTTAAATCCTTGTGCCTTCGTGGTGGGTCGGAGAGTTAGATGGTTGACTTATTTTATTTTATCAAGCGACATAATGGAAATGAGTGCTCATATACAAAATAAAGGAAATAGCTATAGGACAATTAAAATAGCTCCAATTACATGCATATCACAATTTGGTGTTTAAATTATAGTATTGAAAATCAAGAATATCAATTTATGGAAAAGATGTTTATTTGAAATTAAAGGCAATCTATATTCCCTGTTTTCACTAATGGTTACAAGTAGAATAATAAATTAAGGTATCATTTTCAATCTAAAAAAATAAACCATTGACTTTTTTCCAAAAAGTTAAAATTAATGTTTACAATGAAGTGGAATTAAATGAAATGCATCATAATTCAGTATGGATAAAATTTAATTGTTTATTATTTCGGGTTCAGTATATTTCATTGTCAAAATAAATTAAGTGGTACTTTAAAACTAAAAAGAAAACAATGGAACTCTTTCTAAATACGTAGACTTGAAATATATATTTTTTAAAACAAGCATAGTGCTATTTCTGCACCAATTTTATCATAACTTTTCACAATTTATGAAAATTTAGAAAAATTCTAACCACTTTAGAGACATTTCTCCAAAATGTGCTCATTTTCCCTTTGAATTTAGGGTTGGTAGTTGGACGTTAAGTGCCAATTAATTTTCTGCAAACCCTTCTAAATAGCAGAAAAGATTTGAAGAAAAATATGGTGGCAAATTTAATTATTAAATAAATTTTCTTTCGTTAGTTTTAGGCACTTCCAAAAAATATAGTGTTCATTAATAACTATAGATGTGATAGTCACAAAGATAATATTTTCCCGAAGTTTTAAATAAAAAAATTGGAAAGTTGACGTCTGAACTTTGCAAAATTTTCACAAAATAAAATTTCACTTCTAAAAAGATATTATTACTACATCCATTTAGTTATAAATGAATATTCTTAAATATACGAAAACGAGTTATACTAGATGGAATAGGATGTTATTTGATTGTTTATAATAAATAGTTCAATTGTAATTTCTTTGGAAGAAACTCATTTAAACGAAAAAACATAATTATTGTACTTAAGAGACAACTAGTTAACATTATGTTGCCCTATTTAGAGCTTTTACTTCACAGAAATGTAATAATTGCTTATTTTATACACCAATTTTTTATTCTTTCTTTTTAAGTTCATTTCAAATTCCTCTTATTGGATAGGTACTCATTTATTATACATTTATAGAATTCGGACGAACATTTAAAAATATTATAGTTACAAGTTTCTATTAAATCGATATACAAACTGAAAATTTTTGAGGAAGAGAACTAAGAATTCATACTTATTTTTATCTACTCATTCAGGAATTCTCAATATTTTTTTATTATATTGTGAATTTTATTTAACATACAGGTGTGAATTGGAATAAACGTCATAAATCTTAGTAGAAAATTTTACAACCTTTTTTTAATTGAAAAAAACCTTGAAAAAAAAGTTTATTTAAAATTTTCAAAATGAAAATCTTCTCAAGAAGAGAAAAACGCTCAGAGATTATAATTGTTCTAGTGGAAGTAGCAATGGAGAGGATCGAGTCACTCTCTCTTCAATGACGGAAGTAACTCTTAAACATGAGGCTGAACACTGACAGGTGATGGTTCTTAAAACTTAATCCCCACATTCAATGCCCTAACGATGGTCATTTAGACTGATCCAGATGCTGAGGCAGAGCAGGGAAAATTTACTTGCTTTTGTACGGTAATATTAAATAAATTTATTATTACTAAAGAACAAACAATATTTGTCAGAGATGAGCACTTTATTTATTTTACGCTTTCAAATGTATAAGTTAGATCATTTTTCGAAATTTATAATTCCTTTACGCTTCATCATGTAAATCATTCATTTCATAAGATCAAACGATACAAGTCACATGGATTACAATCTAGTGAAAAATGCCCTAGGTTAATGAATGGGAATCGACAAAGTATAACTGGCACGATTATAACCCCTTCTATACAAATATTATGGGGGGTATTTTTATTCATAAGTTTATAATTGGAGTAAAGTTTTTATTACCACTCATGAGAATAAAAAACTGCACTAATTATACTGAACTGACACAAACAATAAGTCTAAATACAACTTGTGATTGTTTTTAGACTTAATTTCAGTTTTTACCTTCCACTGCCATAGCAATGCTAATTTAAACTGATTCGCACTCAATCATCAACTACTCTAGTGATTTAAATTGTTGTTTGTGCCAGTTCAGCATAATTAGTGCAGTTTTTTTCTTCACATGGATGGTAATAAAATCTTTAGAACTCCAATTATAAACTTATGAATAAAAATACGATTCAATATTTAATATGGACTGAAAGACATTTTGGAAAAGAGTGGATGAGCATCAATTTCTTCACATGTTTTATCTTATTAAACGATATATACTACGGTTCTCAGAATATATTTCAGATTAAATTTGTTAGTCAATTAATGATCCTTCCTTTGATGAAACTTTAATGTCCATTTTACAGGAACAGGAAAAATTCTTATTTTGATCTTACCAAGATCATCAGTGAAATCAAGATGATCGACACTAATGAGTAGCAGAAAAATATAATTGGTATTTAAGGCTAGCGCAATATACAGGGTGTTGCCGAATTCGACTGAAAAATTCAAAGGAGTGACATTAGGCATCAAGAGGATAAAGAATCACCATACAACATAGGGTCCCAAACGGCGTTTAGTTGGTGAAAACCGCAAAAATATAGGGAGTCCGAGAACTGTTGGAAACAGTAAAAAATTAATAAAAAAATAACAAATGATGCTTCAACTATGATTTTTTTAAGTAAAAGCATATTCTTAAAAGTTTTTTTTCAGGCATGTAGATTTGATGATCTAGGGGTTCGTAAATTACTGAAAACGAAAACGTAATTTAGAACCCATGTTTGCAAAAATATTAAGACTTGAAGAAAAGTAAAATCTTAAAAATGTAAAGAATTTTATTTCCTATAATTTGATTTTTTTTTAAATTTTGTGATTTTCACCTACTAAACGTCGTTTGGGTCCCTATGTTGTAAGGTGATTCTTTATCCTCTTGATGCCTACTATCACCTTTCTGAATTTGTCAGTCGAATTCGGCAACAACCTGTACAATAAGAAACTTTTAATGTATTTAAGAAAGATGAATATGACTTGAATTTAATACAAGATTTAAATAGCTAATAAAAAAATATTTAAAAGCGTATATGCACACGAGCGCGAGCACCCAATCATACACAAAAAGCTTCTCAGGAAGGAATTAATGCTCTCAAATGGCTGAAAAATCTGTAAAAGTAGTCTACAAGTAGTTTTTAAAAAGTCAAAAATAGTGAATTAAAATTTTAACTAATTTCTTTTCATATCATTTTTGGGATATCATTTTTCTATTTCATATTTTAAAATTTCATTCCATATCATACAAAAGTATGCATATTATCTTCAAAATTATGAGTATAAATTTTGGACTGTAGAAAAAAAAAATGTGAAATTAGTGAATTGCACTTTCCCTAGCTTCGATTCGTAAAATATCCTTATTTATAAAATAGAATATCGATAAATCAATATTTTTAAAAACTCGCAAAGCTGATAAAAACTCTAAAAATATAAAAGAAAAAGAATTACAATATTAAAACTAATTACAGTAGATTAAAATATATGATGAATTTAAAAGCACATATCATTTCTGATTGTGCGAAAATTCAAATACTAAAGTTAAATTTGTTTTAAATCCTCTAGCAGACTAGCCTTTCATATCATCAACAGATGCTAATGCTTCAGAACCATCCAGATCATGGCATCGGCGATCTGGGATCCGTTGGCAGTATTGAGAGTTACCATCAAATAAGTTTCACCAAATTTAATTTTAATATGCAAGTTTTGACACTGTGAGCGATTATATGCATTTCCTATATCAAAGAGGATAACATATTATTTATCTTTAATTAGTTCAGTACGAAGAAATTCTAGGCATAAATTATTAATAGATGAAAAATATAAGATTGGTTGTAGAATCCCAGTTGGTTACATAATGTAAAAGCAGTTTAGTTTTATTAATGTCCCATTTTTTTAAAGCGACACTAGGGTTAATTTAGTACGGGTCTCGTAATTTCGATCCGTGGTCGGATGGCGAAGGGGACACCTGAGATGGCCCATCCATCTCCAAGCTTTCACATCACCTAGTGGAGAAGCAACTGGCTCCGACGGCGCCAAGCCCGGTTACACGACGGTTCTACGGTGGAATGGGGTCTCGAACCAGAAACCCTCCGGTTCCGAAGTTGAGAGACCTTACCTTCAGGTCACTGCTACCCTTTAATCTCAGAACAGATTTTTATTAATGATTGAAAATATCGTCACTGGTTAAATCAGCGTCATTGGTTTAAACATACATTTTTGCCAATAAGAAATTAGAAATGGCTATGAAGAAAAATATGACCATAACTCAAAGACGGAGAGAAAAAAAAGGACGTTGTAGGTCGTCGTTAATTTCTATTGACTAGAAATAGATTTGAAATACATATCTTTAACCTAGAGTAAAGATAAAACTTGTGCTTTTTATATATTTCCATAGATTCTCAAAATGTATGAAAATTTAAAGCGATTCTGTCCACCTTTAGAAAGTTCATCCAACATCCGGGTTGGAAAAAAAATCATACATCCCCAAACTTTCCATTTCGATGGGAGGAAGTAGATCTTATCTGTAGGTCATTAAATTTATGGTCGGTAGTTGGACGTTACGCGCCAAGTAATTATCTGCATACTCCGGCAAAGAGAAAAAGAGCGCCAAGAAAAGATCCAGTGGCAAGTTTATTTATCTAATAATTTTGAGTGACAGCTCCAGCCTCCTTAAAAAGAATGGATAATGCTTATGTGAAGTTTTAAAACTCTGCACGGAAATGTTCCGGACTTAATGTCCTACGAAATCGTTAACGTTAATCGAGGGGAAAGGTCAGAGTTTCAAAAAAAAAAAAAAAAAAAAAATGCAGACAACGCGGAGCTTTTATGTTTGATGGAGGTAATGAGATGCATGGAAAAGAAACTGAGGCATTTTACGACAGTTTGGTTGAATTTTATTTTGTAATCGTAATCGAGATGATGCTAAAGGGTTTTTAAGTCTCCGAGTTGAAATGAATACGTTTAAGTAATGGTTTGCCTTAGCAGTAAATTTCAAGATTCCAATATTATTCCAATACAAGTATTTAATCGAATTTAAGGAAATTGATTATTTTTTAAAGACATGTATATTAAATAGTCTAAATTATACATAATTTCCAAAAATTATGATCAGCAACCTCATACTGATTAAAGTGACCGACTACCTTCGGAACAAGGTTTTTGAAAAAAATGTATTTTTGAATAAATTTTGAATATTTTTTAGATGGATTGTCAATTATACAAACTAAAATGACGAAATTTTTTAAAAAAAAATATATATAATATTTTTGAGGGTTAGAGGAATTTGTATTAAATTTTAAAGAAATTTGATCAAAACGGCTGTTACTTAACGCCAAATTGTAATACCAAAATCGTAATTTTCTTTGCATAGAAGCTACAGTCAATAAGGATTTATGAAAAAATTCCAAATTTTTGATAGGAAAGTAAATTAGGGAAATAAAAGTGTAAATATGAATTTTTCTTCATTAATTTTACAAAAATTAATTACTTCTTGAATTTTGATGAATGCCTATAAATGAAGAAATATTTCACCGACTGCAAAAAGTTGGCCTCATTGCATTAGCCTGCATGATTTAAAACCTATAATACAACTTTCGGGCAAATATCTCTATTAGAATTTATGGGTAAATGGTGAGGGATTTTTATGAAAAACAAATTTTTGTGAAAATGACAGTTAAAGATTTCCTTTAACTGAAAAGCATGATTCCAATAGTCACTAGAGCTGAAAATTTCCTAGAACGATACATCTGACTTCTCTTTTTTTATTTTGCAAATATTTCTGATTTTGTTAAGCAAAGAGCTTTTAATTCTGTGGTTGAATTTTTGAATTTCTCAGTAGAATCACTAATTAACTTATTTTCAATTAATGGCAATCCACTTAAAATGCAACTTCCAATTCTTAACTTTAAATTGTTTAAATAATATAAAATTAAATGCACTAAATAATTAAACAAAAATAATAAATTACACTAAAGTAATTAACAAATAACGGCTAACAAAAAAGAATATGGGTGAAAATACCAGTTTTCAAAAATATCGAAATTTTCGATAGAGAATATTGGTTTTTCAATATCCCTGCAATAATTAGCCCAAGATATCCGAAACCAGCGGAGACTTTCCGAACAATTCAAAACAAATGTTCTCATTTATAAAAATTTTAAGAATAAATCATATGCATTTATCTCAGATAAAATAAGAAAAAACAATTTCTATTATATTCTATTATTTCTAAGTATTTCTATTCTAATTATTTTGTTTCTATCATTTCCATTTCTAATAATTTAATTTCTATTATTTCTATTTCTAATCATTCCATAGTCATATAGTTTTCAGCATAAAAACAACTTGTTTACCGAATTTGTTCATTTGTATGTTCAGCATTTTTCTTACTCAGATATCTTTAGATTTTTTTGATAATCATTAATTTCATATATTGCTAGGAAACACAATAACAATTTTCTTCATTATGCGCTATTGACTTTCCAATTAAAATTTTCTAATTTTTTCTTTTTGTTTTGTTTCCGTTGTTGACTTGAAATGCAGCAACTTCAGAGAATTAAAACGTTAATCATTTCGAAAACAACACCCACTTTTATTTTTAAAATAATAATTTCAAAATTCAGTGTAGTTTCTGAGATTTAGATTCACATAGTGCATTTCTTTAAAATCCCGCAATCAGCGAAAACGAATATTTGGTAAACAGAACAAAACAAAATGAGATCAATTTACAATAGCAGCAAATACAGAACTTTGCTGTCGAAAGGCAAATTTGGCAGTTTCACCATTCATAATTGGCTTAATTGCGTGGTGCATTCAATATTATCGCCATCTACATGCATTTTCTCTCATTATCTTTTTGTATGAGTATGGCTTATTAATCGCCAAGCCAAAGTATAAAGAAATCACTTAATTATCGAGTTGTTTAAGCTTCAAAACATTGTTGTATAAAGCTGATGCACAAAACTTATCAGGTAACATTGTTTACCCCTTATTATGCAGAATAATAATTTTAATAGTGTTATTGATAACTAATTTTGGTTTAATTAAGAAAAATGCTACGTGAATAAATGATTTAGTTGCATGCACGAAAAGAAATGAAGCTTTTCGTCGAGCATTATAGTCAAACCGAGATCCGATAAAGCTTTTCTGATATATTAGATAGGCATATAGTTCCAATTAAACTATACTTTAAGTGATATAAAGCATTTTAAAAGTTGTTTTATTATATTTATTATTTATATTTTTTTCAGTTAATGACTGAACTGCTGAAAAAATTGCCAATTTAAATAAATGATTTAGTTGTATTCACGAAAATAAATTAAGCTTTTCGTCCAGCATTCTAGTCAAACCGAGATCCGATAAAGCTTTTCTGATATATTAGGTAGGCATATAATTCCAATTAAACTATACTTTAAGTGATATAAAGCATTTTTAATGTTTTTTTATATTTATTATTTATACTTTTTTCAGTTAATGAATGAACTGCGGAAAAAATTGCCAAATTAAATAAATGATTTAGTTGTATTCACGAAAATAAATTAAGCTTTCCGTCCAGCATTCTAGTCAATCGGGATCCGATAAAGCTTTAATAATGTACTAGATGGACATACAGTTCCAGTTAAGCTAAACTTTAAATAATGTAAAATATTCTTTTAATGCTCTTATAATATTTATCAATTATGTCCTTTCAGTTAGTAAATGAATTCTGTAAAAATAGCGAAATTAAATTTTGAAACATCTTTCCGGTACTTTTAGTCATATTTGATTAAATATTCTTGGCACGCTAACTTTTTTAACCACAACAAGCAAAATTCAATCAATCTGCTTTCAAAATTGACTTATGACATTCTGAATAAACTTTGAAAGGAATTATGAAATTTTTGAATTTTATTGTTTTAAAATGAAATGTAATCCACCCCCAGAAAATAGTGTCAGTTGATTCTGTGATATTTTTAGAGGCACTTGTTGAAACGACCTGAAATTATCTAAAATATTAGCATTCAGGTACAAATCGGACAGTTTTTTTATTGCAAAAATTGTAGAAATTTTAAAAAACACTTTAGTGCATTAAGCATATTTTAGTAAGTAGTCTATACTTATATAAAGCTCAATGTGTGTGTGTGTGTGTGTGTGTTGGCGCTCTACAGAAAAGACCATTTGACCTACAGCTACCAAATTTGGTAAGTGTATACCTTGGAAGTCAGGAATGTGCACCTGGGGTCCCTTTTTTTTAAATTTTAATTATTAATTAAAAACTAACTTTGCCGCCAAAAATCTTCATTTCCCCACCGCCAAATGAATAAGGCTTCAGCATTTTTCCCCACGCTAATGAGGCTTAGGCTTAACATTTTTCGACCGATTATTTCAAAAGATTCTGTTTATTTTCTTAATGTTTGATGCATGTAAAACTAAACGTTGTTAATGAATCGATCTTTCAGATTCATTCTGAAGTACATTTGAATTAAAATAAAACAGAATAAAGGAAATTAAAAGTTACTAATCTGCATAGCGTTACCCCAACTAGCGTAGAAAAATTCACGCATTTGCGTTACCGTAATTGGCGTTGAAAATTCACGCATGCGCATTGTGTTCTGATTGTTGACAATTATTAATTATCTGCATTATTTATCTGCCTCATAGAATATTTTTTCCAATGTAGAAAATATTCTTAGAAATGATCAAATGCGGAGTAATTAGATTGGAATTAAGCAAGAAATTTTATTTCCAATATATATCACGAATGAAATCATATTTTTTTAATGAATACATGAAATTACAACATATTAAGTATGTAGCGGTTACATAACTCTACTACCTTCTCTTTTGATACAACAGATGGCGTTGCCATATAAACATCAGGGTATATTTCCTATGATCCTTCTTGGAGGGCATTATTAGATTGTATTCTAAGTGTCGTGTTCTTTAGTGTTCGTGTTTGTTTTGTCTTGTGAAATGTGTAACTTAGAAAATAATTAAATAATTATTCCTGAAACTCATCTATTATTTTCATCTATCTCAAAATGAAGATCTAAAGAGTCTCGTTTCTCTACAAGTAGAAAATTATAAAATTTCAATGTTTTTAAAGGTTTCATAAAACATAAGGGATTAACAGTTCAGAAGCTTAAAAATGAGCTTATCTATAGAAGAATAAATGTGATTACTATTAATAAGCTTTAAATATGCTATGTAGTTTTGAAATATTCTTGATAACGTATCCATATAATATCGAAACCGTGGAGGAATCGTGCAGTTCTCTAAAATTAGAAATTCAATAATTTTATCTTTGTATTGGAGGAAATGAGTATTAAGTTATCACCCCTTCTGGCTGATAGTAGAAAATGAGCAATCGCTAAGAAATTATTGAGAAAGGAATCTTATTAAACCAACGGTTTGGCCATCTGATTATGGAACGAATTTCGCGGAATCGCTTTGATTAAATTTCAGATGAGCGAAGACCAGCATTCCCCGCAGATATAATTTCAGAAATAAATCATGAAGTACATTTCTAGGTCTATTATCCTTTGACATTTGAATAGTTTCGCACCAGTGCCATTTTTAGAATTAATCATCAAGAATAAATGCACCCTTGTGTGATACATTTTTTATGAGGTAACATCTGTTATATATCGAACTGGATATTTTGGAAATAATGGAAATTCTGAGGATAATTGAAGTTTTGGAATAATTTTAAGGATATCTAGAATTAGCGAGATTCTTGAACAGTCGAAGACCTTCACATTTTGTCTCAGACTATCTGTGTTACTCTTGTGTGTGAGACTGAGTAGGCATATGTAAAAAAAGCAATACATGAAAGTTTCCCCACTAAAAATTTATGAAAACAAAAATTATTTTTCTGATTATTTGATATCTGCCTATATTATGATTGATTTCATTTTGTTTGAATCTAAGACTTTATTAACTCTTTCACTACTGATACAGCCCAGCCGGAGATGGAAATTCTATCCTAGCGAGCCAGTTTCTGTTTCAAACGAGTGGTGTAGTATGTAAAGCGAGCTCTCACCAAATGAGTACTTGCTTTATATTCTGCAACTTTTGTCTGAAACAGAAAGTTGCTATCAAGCATAGAATTTGCATGGCCGGTTAGGTTGGATCAGTAGTGAAAGAGTTAATGTTATAAGTTGCATTGAGTAATTTCCGTATCTCTATTTCTACTACTAATAAAGATGATGTGTGCATGCTTATGTTTCTTACAGTGTGTTCACTGTCTACATACCATTTTGATCTACAGCTAAGGAATTTGGCAGATGTGTATCTTTTAGGGGAGGAATGTGCATTTCGGAGTTAGTTTTTAAAAATTTTCAATTAATGAAAAATTTGCACTTTTTGGTGTTTTGCACGATAATTTCCCAAAATATTATTGCACAAATACGAATTTTACATCATTTATAAAAAAAAAAAATGCATTTTTTAATGATACTGATTTAAAAAACGTGCAAATTTTTCTTGAATTTCAGCAATTTTTAAGATAATTTTTTTTGGTTTAATTTCCAGCAGTAGATTACATTATTGCTCTGAAATTTAAACAGCCTTCACTGTTTTATCAAATATTTAATCACGTGATTTTCTGCAGTTGTGTTGAAAACTAAAGAAAGATTCTATTTAATATCTGTGTAATTTACAAAACCAAGCAGCGAGTGAAGTTAAATATCATGAAAGCTATAGAAGATGGTTGAACAGGTTGCATTTTTAATAAAGCTACAATGTCATGAGACTTGACTTCATTATAAAGGTTCATGTACTCAATGAACAGTACAATTGGAAGACAATTAAAACAACATTTCTATAATGTCTAATACTTTAACGGTATCATGAACATGAAGTTATATCTAAGCGATTTAACTATTTAATATTACCAATATTCTTGTGGAATCAGCTGGTTGATAAAGGTGACTAGTTATATATAAAATCTGTGATAAAAGTTTACTGTGCAGTTTTTGCGATATTTAAATCTGAGATAAGATTTAAGAGTTCTATTTAAAAATGATAAATAGTTATGTACTTTATCAAATCATTGGACAATGTTAAAAAGAAAATATCGGTCTGATGTCAAATGAGGTATTAGCATTTTTCGACAAATTACATAAATAAGTAATTTTCAATGCGAAAATACAGTGATTAATTTTCAAGTAAGTTGTAATTATTAATATGGATTTAAATTCCGCACATAAATGAGAAACTGTGTGCATGCACACTTCCAGCAATCTTCATATAGAATCCATCGCCATGTCAGTCAAAATATCAGTCTATATGATTTGTGACCTAGTATCATCATGTTTAAAATGAAGCCTTTCTGCCGGTTAGTCATTCGGTTTGCAACAGCAAGAAACATGAAATCTGTGAAAATTCATCACCATGTATAGAAGTTAACAGTAATACTGCAGTAAGTGATAATAAAATATGAAAATGAATGAAATTGTTTAAGGAATTTGGGAAAAAACATTCACTTCATAATAGTGCAAAGTCACATTTTCGAGCCACACTCAAACTCAAAACTAGTTAATTCTCTCGAATGTAAGGTAATTTGTCATTCATACATCCCAGACCTTACGAATAGCGATTATCCCCTTTTCCATAATCTGAAGATCTTCATGGTAGTAGGTAGTTAGACAGTGAGGAAATATAAAAATATATTGAAAAATCATCTATACTTCATTGGCTATTATTACTTAAGTCACAAATCCATTAAGAAGGTATTCAAACACCTATTGTTCATTATAATAATTAGAGAATTATCATAATGAACAATGAGTGTTCCGGGATATTATGTAGAAAATTAGAGAATTTCTTTATATAGCATCTGAAAATAAATGCTATTTTGATTATTTATAAACTTATTTTCGCTTTTTTTTCAAAACAGACCCAATATAAAAAACAGCTCTCATCTTCTTGAAAGGGTGTCTGAAAGTTTAAAGCTGTTATTAAACTGGAAATATTTACCGCTCCAGATTTCCTGAAAATAATAATAAGCATTGGTTTCTTGCTTATTTTTTAAAATATATATTACACAAATTTTGCCATTAAAATATTCTTGCAGTTACGTAACTAGGAAAGGAAATTTATTTATGAAGAAAATGCACTCTTAAATAATGTATCCATTTTTTCAAAAGTAAGTATAAGAATTTGAAAAGACTATATAGCTAAAGCAGACATTTTCTTAATTTAAAAGTTTGTAGCATTATTAACGACAGAAACAAAATTACCATATATAAATGATATCGACTTCATATACTTAGCATCGGAAAGTAATATATCTATTCAAAACGAGTCTTAAAAAAAGAAATCGAAACAGATTTTTAGCGCTATAAATACTTGAAATATATGGTATGGGATTCACAAAATATGATTACTTACGATTAAAAAAATGTTTTCTGCATTTGGGATGTTTAAAAATTTTTTCTAATAACTTCAGTATTAGCTTCAGTTATAGTAAAAATGTAAAAAATTATGATTGTAAAAACGATTGTGCTAATGGTTTTCACTCAGAATACAAAATTTTGTACTTAAGTATGATAAGCAGTACATGTAATGGTATAAAAAAAATTATTGTGTTGTATATACAGAAAACATATGATGGCATTAATAATTACGCTCTAAATGAGTAAAGAGGTATTAATAGTCTCATCCTTAAGAAACAAAAACTGCATTAAAAACCTACTCTTCAGAAGCAGAGATGCACTACTAATAATAATCATACCTTTAATGTGCAAAGAATGTTAATAATCACACAATTTTCTAATATTTATAAATTTTTACAGACTTTCATTAGTATTTTCTTCGATTTAATAATTGTAGATTCAGAAAAATCTTTTTCAAATCTTATTTAATTTATAAACAATTCAAATAATACACCCCTTTAAATGCTTTATAGACGCATTTTTTCCTCTAAATTATTACGATTTAAAATAAAAAAATAAAAAACTGGAAATTGATTCAAAAGGGGAAACTAACCAATTTATTTACAAACAGAAAAGAAAAGGCGACGTAGACTTGCACAAAAGAGCTTTAGTAATCCCAACACAAATTACAATAAATTATTGCACAACTATAACGAGATAAATCGTCTTGGAAAGCATATACAGTAAAGTAATTTAAAACACTACCACTAACAGGCGATTCTTAATCATTTTAAAAACATTTGAGATAAAAAAAATTATCGTTTCTATTGTTATATAATTTAATCAAATCATATGAAACATCAATCAAAAAGTGCTCAAAATTGTTTATTATTTAATTTTTGTTAATCCGAAATTCAATGTCAATCAGATTGTAATGAATTCTGTTTCGCAGTTCTTTATACTCGTGATAAGGACATGTAAAAAAAGTGAAATAATTTACAATTCGAGTTAAATAGTAATACAAGGTATCGCCAAAATATTCACACTGTGAATTAATGTTTAATAAGCAATTATTAGTATTCATGAAATTTTCTCACTCAGATTAACTTATTAATGCAGGGTTTTCTTCAAACTTTGAATTGCCATTAAATAAACAATTAATAATATTTATGAAAGTTTCATAATTCAAATTAACTTTCTCTGAACGTACGATTTTGTCCGCAAACACTTGACATTGAACTTTATTGTCTAGGCAGAGACAAAAGATGAAACAGCAAAAAGAGCTAAGAATGAATTGGGACATTTTGCTTCAATGGGTGTCCTCAATTCGTTAATTTTAGTAAGACTTTAGCGATAAATGATATATTTAAAGTACTCCAAATGAAATCTATGGGGGTGAGATACAACGAACAAGCAGAAGTTCAGTTCTCTCTCTCTGTCTGTCTTCATGTTTTTTTCATCCTAATCATCCATTCTGAAACGTTTCAATATTGCCTTCTATTTGCCATAATAATGAAGGATTCTACAATCTATTTGAGGCCCTTTTCCTTATTTTTAAAAATCTGTTGAATACATAATATAATGTATTTCTACTGTAAGTGCCTTGTGAATACTCCAGTTACTTATATAAAACAGTCCAATGAAGTGTTACATTGTTACAGTCTTAAATAAAATAGTCCAATGAATTCTTACGTTGTCAAATTTTTCTAAATAGAAAGAACCTGAAGAAATAATATAGAGTTTCATTGCTAAACTATGATTATAAGTTGCAATGTTGGTGCAGTATAAATGGTACTTTATTACCATTATTGATGGGACTATATTTTTGAGAAATATTTTTTAAACGTAAATAATTGCGAACCTAAAAAATATTGTACGAATTAATAAGATAAATTAAACTTCTAAGAATTTACAGTTTTTAAGTATAAATTTATTAATCTGAGTAAGGAAACTGTGGCATAAGTTATTAATTGCTCTTACATTATAGTTTGTAAAAAATGTTTATATCATTCTGTATAAAAGGATTCATATTCTAATATTATGGTAATTGCAAATTAATGTTTCTAAATATTTATAAAATTTTCATGCCAAGAATGAAAAACCTGAAAATTTAAATATGTGAAATAATTCAACCTTAAAATAAAATAGGAAAAGAAAATACATTGTACCAACTCCTATTTATTAAATATTTTCTTGAATGAAGAAATAAGTTTTTCCTCTCTACAAAATCGATATGCATAAGAGCTTTTTTTTCACCCTACTTCGTATTAACAATCACACGAATCGAACATATTCTATTATTCAGAGACAGAGGCTTGACAACACTTATTCCTCAATTTTCTAGAGGTAGTAGACTCTACTGATTGATTATTGCAATACATTTTATAGAATGTAATTACCCAGAAGGTTTGAAAGGAAAATACATTAATATTGCTACAACAAAGAATTTATTTTCAAATTGATTGAATAATAACTGATTTGTTTTGAAACAGATTATTCAATATTCACGATATTTCAAGTTTGGAAATAAACATTTCACTCTCAAATATATATTTTTGTCAAGATTATATCAATAAGAAGGAAAAACTTCTGCATTGAGCTATTTGTTGCTATGCCAACAGGCATAAAGGAATAATAATGAATATTACAGACCTAGATATTGCTTTTTGCTTGTCCAAAAATGATTAAGATAGATTTCAGAAATACAAATAGTTGGGTTTTTAAAGCATTTAATGATAATCATTAATGAAACGAAAAATAAACTGAACTTACTTTTTGAAAGGATCTTAAATGCGTTTCTGAGATAAAAGACACGCAATAATTCATAAGGAAATCACAATGCTTTTTATTAAACGAGATAAATTTGTAAAACCGATGTTGTTGAAATTTTTATCGATTTCTTTAAACAGATACAAAAAATTACTCTAATTCATAAGCAAATCACGATAAAACATAAATCACTTTCATTATCACTTTCACATGCGTGACTGCGTGACAAGATCGTAGAAATGCTTTTCAGTGATTCTGTTCACAATGCATGCTTATATTATCTGATTGATTGTTTATGACTATAGTGGCTTTTAATTTTTTTTATATTCTTCGTCATTCGAAATAAGAAATCAATCAGAAAAAATACTTTTAATTCATAGAAAATAAATCAAAATATATCCATTTTAAAGAAAAGTGAACATTGAAAAAACTTGTCATATTTCAAGGAATAAAATCTCACGAGCTATTAAAGAACACTTGACTCCGACATTCTGGGCTGAAATCATGTATTCATTCGGTTTTATAGAGAGAAAAATCTTTTCATGGAGGCATTGGAAAATCAAGGAAGTCGTGTATAGGTGTACCAACCATCTAAATATTCATTTTGTACCTAAATTTTCTAAGAAATCATTTTGTATAAATGTACCAAAATCTAAATGTTCACTTTTCTGCTATTTTTCACAAGTGAAATATAAGTTCCATATGAGTTACAAGTTAAACTCCTTACTCTCTGCTTATCGATTATTTATAAAGAGAGCCCACTAAACTCTCTCTAACCCTGTATTAACTTAAGAACGGTGACAACTATTGCCATGAATTTGGTGTTCAGGTATAGTACAGCAAGTGAAAACCAATTGCCTATTTTACTCTTAACAATACTGCGCTCAAAATGTCTTTGTGTACAACATGATAGAAGATACACGCCAATTTTGTAATTCACATTTTTGCTGTATCTTGTATCGTTTTCGAGACAGGAACGTTAACTCCTTGTTAGCCACTAAGTGATCTCATAATGTAATGCATGGTCATCTATCACTTTACTACTCCTAGACAGCAAATTTGAGGCAATAATTTAGTGAATACCTCGTATACAATAATCCTTCCATTGACTTTTAAATCTTGAGGAAACTCCTAGTCGTAAACATTTTTTGCTCCTGACCATCTTTTGGTCATTGAAATTAGAATCTCTATATATACTAGATTTGCCTTAATTTGGCAAGTCAAGTTCCTCAAAATTTATGCAAAATACCTAACTTACTGCATAACCATTAGCTTAGAATATTTCAAGTGACTTCACTATATCAAGTGGTTTAAGCTTCAACATATCAAGCCAATAATATTATAATTATCTAAGTATTACGGAATTGGTGACGAAACTTCATATTTGCTTCTTTCTTGTTTTAACGGAAAAAAAGGCTTCAGAGATCTATAAATAATTTAAAGTAGGTAATTTAATTTAAATATTCAGGTATAATAATTTAAATTATACATTTTAAATTGATTATTTGTTTTCAAAATCACGTCTTCAAGTCTAAAATGTGATAAATTTTTAAAATATTAAAATATAGGTTGAATTTGTTCTAATCTGCCAAGCGAAAGAAGGTAATAGTAGTGTCTATGCGGATCATAAAACGCTAGCAAATGCGTTCTGCCCATTACCATTAGCAAGTTATAATGGCTAAAATGAATATGTTTTTGATCTAGGAAAATCCTAATTTAGAAAACTTTCTGAAAAACGCATACATGAAATAAGCACATGTTTTAAAATAGCAAATAAACTTCTATGAGATGATATAGTTTTTATCAGGATATCTGGATTTAAAGGGAAGTTAAAAGCGCCGAAACCTCGGCGAATTGAAAAATTGATTTGTCGCCAAAATGTTTAATATTGTATAATGCAAATAAAGTTCTATTTACAATTTGTGAATTTATGATGGCTTTGTCCATTCCTTCAGCTTCTGAATGAGTTTAAAATAAACCCTATTAGTGTTTTAATCTAGGGGAAATTTAGTCCTACGTTTGCAATTCATCACTGTAAACTGGTAATATTTATGGCGATGAAATAATTCACAGTCGGAATTTACATTTATTTTTCTTTGTTTAACAAGAATTTTTTTTTTTTATTTTCTTGTATAAGAAGCATATAATAAGCATACAAATCACTGCAAATCGTCTAATTTTACCTAAAAATTCCTTAAGATGCATTACTTGCACCTTTAGTCATTAATCACTAAGTCTTATAAAGAGAATAAAAAATTCGTTAGAAATCACAATCCAGCGACATAAGATTTCTTTTTCCTAATAACAAATGTTTCTTAATATTTCACATCTGTTAAAATAATTGATTAAGTATTTTGATAATAAATATTTATTAAGCAAGGAGAAAAATAATTTGATATGTAAAAATAATCTGATCTACAAATCATCCAATGGCGATTTTGGAACAGTTGTTTAAACCCATATTTTCCAACGAGTCGATCGATACAAACAATTAGAAATAGTATATAGTCCTTCAACAAATACGCATGTCCAGGTGTTTCCAATTGAAATATTTCAAAAACTGTTACAGATATGCAAATAACTTTAGGATTCTGATATTTTAGTACCCCAGTTTTGCATCTATGAAAAAATTTATTTTGTTACAATTCGCTTTTTTATTACAATCGTATTTAAAATTTTATTGAAATTTGTATTGAAAATTTATTTTATCCATTTGATCCAAAAAGTTTTTTAGCGAGTTGAGTATTTTCATAACGTGAAAACTATCATTAGCAGACGTAAACATTAGCAACATTAGCAGACGTAAATGCTTAAAATATTTGATACTAATTAATGAAATATGTTAATTAGCTCAGTTATTCAATGTATTAATCTGAACAAACCTATCCTCTTAAGTCGTTTCTATCAACACCAGTTTTATGAAGATGTGATAATAATTAGAAAAGTTACAGAAGTGTCCCATTATTTTTGTTGACGGTTGTATCTAAAACAGTATTTGCGGTATTCGATATTAAAGAGTTTGGTGACAAATTGATTTTACATTTGACCAAGGTTTCAGCACTTGTATTTGAGCTTTAAATTCAGGTATTCTTATGGTAATAATGTATTCCTGTAGGACTTCTCTGTCTTTAAAAATGTATGATTATTTCATGTGTAGATCCATCACATTAAGATTTTACCCGATCGTTAACATATCTATTTATTCAGACATAACTTGTAAAAAGAGATATAACTGTATTGCCATAGTTTTCTATGGTCTGCATAAGCTCTTGGACCTCTCTCTTTTGATAGATTAAGTCAAACTTGACTTGTTCCAACGGTTAGGATAAATTAAAATATTTAAAAAAAATTCTTAATATTTTTAAAAAGATACGTCAATTGTGAAGTGTATTAATTAAAGATAATCTGAGCACAACATATATGAAACCATTAATAAAAATAAACTGCTATACTTATGAAATATTCTTCATATCAGAATATGTTTGCTTTAGAAACGCAACGCCAATATATTCTTGCTTCCAATTCTTGCATATATCAACATCTTACATATAGAAAAAATGCATTTTATTCCTTTATTTTTTTAGTATGATGTTTAGAAGTACCTGGGAGACTGAGCTTCGCTCAGCTGTTCTTTTCTTTTCTTCTTCTTCTTCTTCTTCTTCTTTTTTTTTTTTTTTTTTTTTTTTTTGTAAAATCGTATAAATAAAATCCCATCCTATGGCTCGTTTAAAGTTATAAGCGGAATCTAATTGAACTGCAAACGCGGTATCGAGCATGAGAAAAATACATGGGAGTCCAAAGCCTTAACTACCACGCCTTTTCTGATATGCTTATGCAACTCATGTATACAAACATGTCACCACACATGTCAATATTTGATTATAAAAATGGTCTTTTTATGTAAAATCTAACTTATTTAGGAAAGGCACCTATATAAATTAACTTAAAAAGTAAAACGCTATCTAAATACAAAATTTGATCCAAATCGTTAGAGCCGTTTCTGAGCTGCACGAAATAAATTAATATTTTTATGTATAAGAATATATACTTACATGAGGCATGAGCTTATCAGCACTTCCAACTCTTGTCACTTTGTTGCGATTCACAAGCTTCTTAACAAATTTTTCGCAGTGTTCATTGAACTTCATGAATGTAACATAGCAAAAGTAGCAGCACAGGAGAACAAGTGCTTCCCACCAATAGATGACACTGTCTTGGAAGAAAGTCATGAGAAGAATGAGAATTGTGGAGTAGAAAGAGACATCTCGGAACAGTGGCCACCATGTCAGTTCAAGAACGGTCTTGCTGAATATAGCACACATGGAAATGACGAAAAGGATGTTGAAGACAGCTGATCCAACGATTGTGCCGATTCCGACGTCATCATAACTGATAAAAACGCCAATTATACTGGTAAACAACTCTGGAGCACTTCCACCGGCCGCCATGAATGTGGCCCCAGCTACATCTTCAGATATTTGAGCCTTCTCCGTGATGACATCTAAGGAAGGAACAAAGAATTCATCGCAAACTATGGCCAGAGCAACGAACATGTAGGTCAAACCGATGACGTGGAAGAGTACAGCGCCATGACGACGCTGTTCTAAAGTAAAGAGATCTTCAGGAAATTGTGCTGTTTTATTTTGATCGTCCGCCAATAAATGCCTGCTAATTGGTGCTTTGATAGAAGAACCTTTAATGGAGTCGGACTGGAAAGAAACCTTGCTGAGAAAGGTTCCTAAAGTTGTGATTTGGCCCATGGAAAAATATCCTATGACGAATAAAGCCGACAATGACACCAGAAGTGGATTTCTCCATCTTTGTCGATAGAAGCGTTTGAATGTAGATTTACGCTTAACCATTTCGAAGTCTTTGTTTTGTTTTAAATGGCCTGCCATTAAAACTGGTGTCCCCACTATAAGAAATAGCAAATATTACAGCTATTGAGTATTTGTTAGGTCTGCATTAGGTTTTTAGAATGTAAGCTTGTTGGTATCCATTTCACTTTCCATGATCGGAGGGATGCTAAGCTCTATCCTCTTTGGATTTGAAGCCACTTGTTTTTTCCTGGCATTTTCGGTATATCATCGAGGATTTGAAAGAAATCTGAAGGTGGAATGGAACAGCATCCTGAAAGAGATGTTCAGAAATTCAAAAAAATTTTTAACCAAATATTTATTTCTATTACCATGATGCAAAAAACATTTTATTATGAAAAAGCACACACACATATATAAATATATATATAGATAAAAAAGAATGTAAATATTTAGAGAACAATAAATGTTTCCTGCTTTTCGAAATGATACATCCTGTAGATATTTCCTTATTTAAAACATACGCAGGAAATAAAAGTATAGAGAATTCGACTGAATAGAACAACGGACAAATTATAAATAGTTAAAGAATAGCAAATAAAAAAAATGAAGAAAAGAAATTAAGATGACATTTCCGTTTGATTGCGTGCTTCTTTTAATGTTTTACAGAGCTCTCATATAAAGCGGGACATTTTAAAAGCTATTAGCCGTCCACTGCACCAGAATTAAAGAGGGTATAGGTATAACTTTTGGAGATTCCCGATTTCTGCTCAGATGAACTGCTATACAAATAAGCTACACTGAAAATAGAAATTTTTTTCTCATAATTCATAGCATAGCTTATTAACTATTCTGTTTTTGTTTATTATAATTCATCTATTAGCTTTATGCAGTCCTGCAAGACACGCAAAGTAGATGTTTTATTTGTTTTTAGTTTTAAGAGTTTACTCGGAGTGCCACATGATATATTAAATTGGAAGTTTCTTTTTTGTAAAGTTTTAATTTCTCAGTTTTCTACATTCAACTAAAAGGATTTTCCCCTTTAATTCCAGAGAAATATTATTAGTACGAGTAGTTTTACTTTTAAAATAAAAATATAGTCTGCAATGTATACAATAAATGTATGCAAATATTATAACATGTAAATTAAATAATTTGGGGAACAAACAGAAATTTGAACAACAGAGGACAATTCAGAAGTCAAGTGTCATTTAACATTTCTGTAAATCATTTCAGAATATTAAAAATTTAATATAAAAAAGAAAATATTAAATATAAAAAAGTGCTGCATCTTATATTGAAAGATATTTAATGAAACATGTCGCTGAAATTCTATGTTTTTCAAGTACTATCGGGAAAGTGCCTGATAATACTTGAAGATTATTTTTCACATATTCTATTAAATATATAAAATATTCTTGATTATTTTCAAATATTTCGTGCAAAAAATATAAGACTAAGATTTTTTAATGTTGTTTGACACTATTATTTTCCTGAATTAATTTGTGAAATTGCAGCGTATTAGAGAAAAAAAACCTATTAGGGAAATAAAAATTAAATTATTAGATAGTTAACACAGTAACTATAAAATCACATGTATTTTACTTGAATAAAATAAGCAATGTTTCATTAATTAAAAATGACCTGTTTTATCATTTAAAGCTAAACACTAGTGGCAAAACTTCTATTTGCTGGAAGTTTTCGGCTTCAAACATGTACGACTATTTTGAAATCGTCTTCTTTCAATCAATATTCTGTATTGTAAGAGAGATAAAATCTCTAGAGAGAGAACGGGCGTGGTCTTTTAGAAGAAAAAAAAAATGCCACCAAAAATAAAGAGCTAGTACCATCTGCATGCGCCAGTAATTCATTTAATCCAGCACTTTTCGTAATATACCTTCATTCCTTTGCAAAGCTCTCTCTAGACCCTTACGGCACAATCTTCAATGGTTCCCACAGGGGCTGAGATCTTGCAAGGTAATGCAATAAGAGTAATAATAGGAACGACAAAAGAAATTAACTTCATAAAGGTGCTGCGATGAAGCTGGATTTGATACTGTGGTACTCATAAGATTAAATCCCAAGATAACCGTCTAGGAAGAAGAATATGGGAATTCTGAGTCTCTTTAACATTAGAATCGATATAATACCTGTGGGCTCAAAACTGAGGCTTTAAAGCTGATTTATAAAAAAAAAATATTATTTTAAGTAAATTTGGACTCTTTTTTTTTAGAAATTCTGTATTTGATTTAAATAAGTTGAAATCTGTTGATTCTAACTCTTTTTATATTTAGTTTTTTTTTTAGGCAATTGGAACTTTTCGCTGATCTTTTGAGTTTTCTATTAACAAACTGATACTAAAACTAACTAACTCTATAATTTCAATGTATTTTTATTAATGTGAAGTCAAAACTAAAATATTACTAAATTATTTAAATGTAATAATATAATTAAATACGTCTTTACGTTTTCTAATCAGTTATTGTAAGTGAATAATTTTCTAATTCACTCGAAGACTTCACTGCTGTATAATGTATTCAATAGAGTTAAAAAATAAATAAGAAATTATAATTTGCTACTTTATTTTTAAAAAAAACTTGGTTCGTGTATGTTGTGAGTTAAAATATTCATTTTCAAATTATCATACGATTGCTATATTCAAAATGTATTTACTTTCTCATGTATGATAAATAGAAAAAGTATTGTACTTTTCAAAAAATCGAAGTCGAGATTTTGAAGAATTTCCACACTTTTTATCTCTTAAGTCCGAAACACACATTTTTTGGCATTATGTCTGTCTGTCCGTGAACACACTAACTCAAAAGCGTTTTGAACTAGACGGGTGAAATTTGGCATACGGGCTTAAGACCAAATTTATGGTCTGCATTCAAAGAAAGCCTGCTTATCTAGCCATTGAATCACAAATGAATTGTTGAGCAAGAAAACATAAAGAGCTAGATAAATGAATTTGATAGATTTGGTATTTAAAATATAACTTTTTATCAATTTTTGAATAAAAGGTCTCGAAAGGCGAACTGCCTGTTGATCTGTTTTTTTACATGCATGCAAACACAAGAACTCATAAACGCAGTGAATTTTGAAATGTTATCTTGTGATCACGACTGCAGTTCCATGTCAAATTTTGGTTTCATTCGTCAAGAAAAATATTCCATATTTTTTTTTTTTACTGCGTAATCTATTAAAATCACTTTATTCTAAACCTTTCCGAAGGGAATAAGAAGAGTTAAAGATCTGGCAGTACAGAGCGTAAGAAAATAAATGCAAAATATCTATATCACATCAATTTTCTGAACTTCTTAATAAAGTCACTAACCCTAATTTCTGATCTTTTATTTAATAAATTTAAATAGCTTTACAATTCTGTAGTCTTTAAATGATACAATGTTCGTATAGAAGAAATAAATTTATTTTAGAAACAAAAATATCTTTAATAAGTTGAATTTTAGGAACAATTGCTTTCAATTTTTTTTTTTTTAGTGGAGATGTCCTCATATTTTAAAAAAAGTCATAAACTCAAGAAAAAGAAGTAAAATGTAGATAATTTGCTTTTAAAAAGAATGATTGGCATTTCAATAAAAAATTATGTTTGTTTTCTACAGATTTCGAGAGGAATACATGACTGCATTTTTCTATGTTAAGAAATGCTAAATTAACACTTCAAAAAACTGTTCTATATTAAGATCCTTCTACATTATAGATTGGCAGGCAAGTATGACTGCAAAATTCCAAACCCTCTCTTCTAATCCACTGACTCTCCCTATACATTCATGGTTTATACTTTGCTTATTATATGAGAGACAGTATACTATAAACAAAAATATGCAATTGTATTAATTTTGTATTCTTAATTGCAAGTGGGAAGATAAAATTTAGCATAACATATTTCAATTCTATTTATTTGTCAGTATTCTATAAAATAAATTTGTCATGTATAAAAATAAAAGATCTTTAGATCCAGTTTCCTGCGAGTAATATGTATTTTGCCTATGAAAAGCGACTCTTGTGGAATCTGAATACTAAGAGATTCTTACCTGTTCAACAAGAAACGATCGAATTTTAAATCTGAATAATTTATCATGCTGCAGGTTATTCTAAACCGTAGATAGATACCTTAACTTTATCTTCGTACGTGGAAAATTTCCATGTGCTATATTCATGTCATCTTTATGGAATCAAATGGTCCTATTTTGAACGTGAGTTTACTAGAGGCTTTACTTTTCATGAAAAATGAAGGACGCGTGTTTCTCTTAAACAATATTTATTGAACAGAAATAAGTTCTTTACATAAATCTCTGTATTGCTGTGATAGAAGATGATGGTGCTGTAATTCTATGAGCATCAAACCGGTATACATTTAGGTAAAAAAGCATATTTGAAAGAAAATTCGAGATATTGATGGATTTTTTTTTTCATCAGGTGTCTTTTCTAAATATCGATCGTTTATTCTCTCAAGTATAAATTATGTAAAGAAATAATAAAAAAATTATGATTATAATAACTTTTGCGTGATAAATCTTTTCGTTGTAAATCTTTCTAGGTTTGAAAGAAAAATTCCACATTTGCTACATTTCACGTGGTAGCATTGACGATAACTCATAAATGTAGTTAGCTTGATAGATAAAACTCGTTAAGTGGCATTCAAGCAATAATGTAAATTTGTATCAAGATTTGAATCAAATCCTTAAAAATTTAGACTATTTGCCCATGCGCATTTCAATCTAAAAATGCAGAATTACAAAGAATCAGATATAGGAAATTTAACACATAATTCATTCTTCAGAATTGCAGATTTTTATCAAAAGTTTTGGCCAAACCTCTGGTTATAGACTATTTGTCGGTGTGTTTATTCATATACGTATATGTGTACACTGTAAATAAATAATGAAACAAACTGTATAAAAGAAATGTCATGCGAGTTCTTCACGCTAAAACTGCAAATCTATATTAAATTTTAGCTATATTTGAACCAAAGAGAGAACATCCAATAATCATGCTCGATTCTCTTTGAGACAAATCCGTTTAAATGTATACTAGCTATTTGTCCCTGCATGCTTGAAATTAGTATCTCAGAAATACAAAGAAGCAAATATACGAAATTTGGCATATGATGTTTCCAAAAGAATTGCATATTTCTATCAGATTTTAGTCCAATCCATCTACAGATTGACTCGCCGTTTATTTGTTTATTGATATATATGTGGATAAGGTAAATCCATAACATAACAAGCTGAGTAAAAGAAATTCATTGTAACTAGTTTGACTTCGCACCAAAATTATATGTATTAAATTTTAGATTTATTGGATGAAAGGGAAGACATCCATTAATCATACTCCATTCTCTTTAAGTGAAATATGTTGAAATATACATAAAATAGTTGAAATATTGTCAAAATTTGTCATGGACAATAGTTGAAATATTGTGCATGCATATTTGAATTTAGTATCTCATAAATACAACGAGTCAAATATATAAAATATGTCATATGATGTTTTCAAAAGAACTGCAGACTCCTATTAAATTTTAGACCAGTCCATCTATTGAATGACTATCCCTCTATCTGTCTATTCATATATATGTGGGTGAGGTAAATAAATAAAATAATAAATTGTGTGAATAAAATTTATTGTAATTAGTTTAACTTCGCACCAAAATTATATGTATTAAATTTTGGATTTATTGGATGAAAGGGAAGACATCCATTAATCATACTCCATTCTCTTTGAGTCAAACATGTTGAAATATAGATAAACTATTTGTCCATGCATATTTGAATTTAGTATCTCATAAATACAACGAGTCAAATATATGAAATTTGGCATATGATGTTTTCAAAAGAACTGCAGACTTCTATTAAATTTTAGACCCGTCTATCTATTGAATGACTATCCCTCTATCTGTCTATTCATATATATGTGGGTGAGGTAAATAAATAAAATAATAAATTATGTGAATAAAATTTATTGTAATTAGTTTAACTTCGCACCAAAATTATATGTATTAAATTTTGGATTTATTGGATGAAAGGGAAGACATCCATTAATCATACTCCATTCTCTTTGAGTCAAACATGTTGAAATATAGATAAACTATTTGTCCATGCATATTTGAATTTAGTATCTCATAAATACAACGAGTCAAATATATGAAATTTGGCATATGATGTTTTCAAAAGAACTGCAGACTCCTATTAAATTTTAGACCCGTCCATCTATTGAATGACTATCCCTCTATCTGTCTATTCATATATATGTGGGTGAGGTAAATAAATAAAATAATAAATTGTGTGAATAAAATTTATTGTAATTAGTTTA
Source organism: Argiope bruennichi (assembly GCF_947563725.1). Classification (NCBI taxonomy): domain Eukaryota; kingdom Metazoa; phylum Arthropoda; class Arachnida; order Araneae; family Araneidae; genus Argiope; species Argiope bruennichi. The sequence goes on from NC_079152.1 coordinate 106,048,294, forward strand.
ACTTCGCACCAAAATTATATGTATTAAATTTTGGATTTATTGGATGAAAGGGAAGACATCCATTAATCATACTCCATTCTCTTTGAGTCAAACATGTTGAAATATAGATAAACTATTTGTCCATGCATATTTGAATTTAGTATCTCATAAATACAACGAGTCAAATATATGAAATTTGGCATATGATGTTTTCAAAAGAACTGCAGACTTCTATTAAATTTTAGACCCGTCTATCTATTGAATGACTATCCCTCTATCTGTCTATTCATATATATGTGGGTGAGGTAAATAAATAAAATAATAAATTGTGTGAATAAAATTTATTGTAATTAGTTTAACTTCGCACCAAAATTATATGTATTAAATTTTGGATTTATTGGATGAAAGGGAAGACATCCATTAATCATACTCCATTCTCTTTGAGTCAAACATGTTGAAATATAGATAAACTATTTGTCCATGCATATTTGAATTTAGTATCTCATAAATACAACGAGTCAAATATATGAAATTTGGCATATGATGTTTTCAAAAGAACTGCAGACTTCTATTAAATTTTAGACCCGTCTATCTATCCCTCTATCTGTCTATTCATATATATGTGGGTGCGGTAAATAAATACAATAATAAATTGTGTGAATGAAATTTATTGTAATTAGTTTAACTTCGCAACAACATTATATATTGGTATTAAATTTCGTATTTATTGGATGAAAGGAAAGACAGCTAGTAACCATATTTGATTCTCCTCATGGCTCAAAAAACTAAATCAAGCTGGTCTTGTGGAAGTGCACTAAAAGGCGAGGGGAGAACATACCCGTTTATTTTAGAATACGATAAGCCAAAATACAATTAGAATAATCTGCCTAATGCGCAGAGAAAATGAACAAATCTCCATTATTCAAAAATGGAATAACATTTTGATATTCACTCTAACATAACTTCATACAAAAAGCAAGGAAAAGGAATGCAACTTCCACTTTAACTTCTTATCTTTAAGATATGTTCCTTAATTATAAGACCTGATTCATGATACTTTGGTGATATCGGTTTTATGAAAACGAAATTCAGATATTTCTTTTACTAGCCCTTACAGACACATGGGTAAGGTGATAAAATGTGCATTTGAACAGTGACGCAAATAAAATGGTAGAATAAAATTATATCACCAGATATGAAAGAAATGTTTTTAGTGAATGCAGTTTTTAAAATGTTTATTAAATGCTGATGTTTCAAACATCTTTATATTCATGAGAGAATCTTTAAAGTTAGTTACTATTTCAGACGTCGTCTTTATAGATTGACTGTAATTGAAATTACAAGCTTCTGCTATAAAAAAAACTCATTTAATTTTGAAAAGGTAATTTTATAAGCTTATTTAATCATTCAAATAATTCATAAATTTTAGGAAGATCATTACTTCACGAATAGAGTGCTCTAACATAAAATAAGTTGATTAAAAGGTTTTAAAAACTAAATAGATGACCTTTTTTTTTTGATGATGTTAGTGTAACAATGTGTATGAATGAGAACAATACTCGAGGGTGCTTACGCTTTAAATAATAATATAAAATATACATGATATAATTGCCTTATTCAATTATTAATGTTTAAATATGCATGCTCTTATATAAATTAACAATGATACCTTAGAAAATCTTAACAAAAATGTTTGCACATGAAATAAATCTATGATTTAAATCTTTTGCGAAACAGTTATTTTGTTAATTTCTAAACAAATGGGTTCTAAATATGAGGAAAAAATGCAAATTACTGTATTATTTAAATATATTTATAGAAACATTATTTATTCAAGACTTTTATAAATTTGTTAAAAAAAAGTAATTGAAATCTAAAAAATAATTTTAGATTATTTTCTATCTATAACAGACATTAATTATAGCACTTGTTCGGGGATTTGTTTCCAAAAGTATTAAATATGTTAGTCGTAGAATTTTTTTAATCATTAATTTAATTTTTGCTTTATTAATTCACTTATAATAAAATTCGATCACGATAAAAAATAAATTTTATACAAATGACTCTGAGGAATAATTTTAGGAAATTATCTTTAAATAGAAGTATTTTTAATTTAACCAGATTTCAAATATTACTATATCTGGAATATAAACAGAAATTCAAAAGCGCTTGCTTTTAAATTTCAGTTTACCATGAAAGGAATTTATTAAAAAAGTAATCTGAAAAAAAAATTATAAAATTTTTAATAATGTTACGGACAGTAATATTTGAAACATTTATTAACATGTAAATAATTTAAATTTCAAATGAAATATTTGAAAAGTGATTATGGCTAGTAAACAAAAACTTCAATACTTTTTCAGTAGAATATTTTTTATAATCTGTTTTTTTCTAATAATATCATCTAAGAAAAAAAATGTTAATAATTTGAATTCTTGTAATGTTCCTAGTAAAAAGATGTTGTTAATTAATTTACAGAAGAATGTATAAGTTAAAACAAATAGTTTTGAAAGTCAGGAAAAAAAACACATGATTTAAAAAAAAATTGTTTTGCATTAAATAATGGCTTAATTTTAATGTGAGATACCCAAGAACTTAGTTTGATGAAAAAACTGTGTTGAGGTAAAATACATTCCCATTACCATAGTAACGCGAAGGCAACAGAAATGTAATTTAACTCAAGCGATCCCTACATAAGCAAATATAAGTACAAAAGAAGAAAATTCGCATATCTTCTTCATTGCTCAAAGCAAAAAACGTACATCATCTAACACACTTATAAAAGAAATAAATTTCTGACTACAATTAAAGAGCATTTAAATGAAAAAAAAGATTTAATTTTGTTGCTTTCAATTGTCTTTTATGTAAGATCAGGAATTCAAAGAAATTAAATTTGTTTTGCGTCGTTTAAAATAAAACATGATTGTCTTTTTCTGTTACCCTGATTTTTAAATCTTTTTCTATTGCATTTGAAGCTTTCCGGCGATAATTGCAGCGAGAAAAATAAAAATTTCTTTAAAAAACAAGATTTTATCAGCTTTTTATGAATTATAAAAGAATATTTTACATGTATTATGTTGAGATCAAACTCTAATCATAAAAAGGCGGAAAGCTAGTGGAAACATTCTTATGAATGTTAAGTAATTTTTTGTCGTATGATATTCATTAAGTTTAATTTCTTTATAGCTCTGGTTTCATCATTTCACGACTTTAAGATATATTTTAAACTACAATATTTTTGATAAAATGTTTTTCGTTTTTCATGTTTTGCTTATTAAAGTAGGCTTTAAAAAAATTTCTATTTCCATTACTTTTTATTTTTAATGTTTAGTAAGTTTCTCGATACATTCTGTTAGATGTTATGGGAAATTGTAACCAGTTTTTTCTCTCAATTTCACAGTCAGATGGCGCCTCTCATAGTGACACAAAATTTGATTTCAAATTAACATATTAACTTTAAATTAATCTCTAAATTTTTTGAAATAATATATTTAATGGAGTGCACACAATGCACAAGATTTGTCAGTATTATCCGCACTGAAAGGCGATAAAATTGATTACAATATTTTTCCATTGCAAACCGAAACAAATGAATTTTTTAAAAAACAAACCTGTAATAAAACTAAATAAATTTGAAAAAAAAATTCAAAAAACGGGAAAAGAAACTTTTTATAAAATGTCAGTCGACGGGAAAAAAATGAAATTTGTACGTTTTATTTCTTTGAAGAGAATAAATTCTTTGGGTAGAATTCTTAAACAAATATTTATTGAATTCCTTTGGTTCCGGGGAAATAAAAAAAACAGATTTTATTTTTGTTCTTTAAATGCTTGGATCAAAACATCTCCTGAAACGAAAAATTTTCATTGAAAGGCTTCTGAAGAACGGAATTCTGAATGTTTGATACCGTGCATTTAATGAATGCTTTCAGAAAGACTCGCTCTATCTATTAGAAACAAACATAAACAAATTCTTTCTGTTTGAGCGTTGTTGTGATGTCTTGTGACATGTATTAATCTCTCACAGTGTCATCCAATGAAATTGAGATCACCTATAAAATTCTTGTAAAGAACAACTGTAAACATTTTGCCTTACTAGAAAGATGTTTACCGCACTCAAACTTTGCAAACTTAGAAAATAAAAGAATTTTAAAAAATTGGAAGAACAAATCTCATGACTTTTACGAAATTTATTTGTCATCAGTATAGTTTTAAAGTATTTGTAATCCTAGGTGTTATTTAAACCGTTTACTTTTTTATATTTGAACTGTACTTATGAAATTAAATTATATTTTATTTAATTTTCCATACTTGATCACATTTCTATGGAGAGATATTATGAATGCATAAAATTTTCTCCCGAGTATATTAAAAGATAATTATTATATATTCTAATACACGAAATGCAAAGCATATAGAAAAAAGCAATAAAAACATTAATATTAGAAGATAAATTATTTATTCAGATGTATAGAATATATTAATTGTTACTATATATGATGTATATATAAATTAAAACACAATAAATTATTTTAAATTTTCATAGATATGATCCTTTATATCTGTTTAAAAAATAATTAGCGACATTCAAAAAATCAAGCACAACTGTTTTTTAAAGAATGAAGAGATTTCATGTAAGTCACAAAGAAGAAAGATATTAAATATTTCACAGGCAAACATCTGGTGCTATTATATATCAACTTAATGCTGGTTTCAGCAAGGACGCGGTGACGATCGCTAGTATTTTCGTGCAAAAAATAAATAACTGCAACATTTAAAATTAAACAGAGTTCTCACAGATGGAGCCTGTGGATTGGAGAACCACTTAAAAATAAAATGAGAATTCTGCTAGGTATAATAGGCTGTTTCTTTTTAATATGAGATTTTAAAATACAATAATTGTTTCTAAAAAATATATATTAAAAGTAGACTTTGAATTAGAAATTCTTTTTGTATAAAATAAAATGGAAAAGGACAGTAATGAAGGTTTAAATGATTAGGTACAAAACATGAAATTTTTTTTCAGAGTTTAAAAAAAAACTTTTTAATAATATCAAAAGTTTCAACAGGATTTCAAATATAATTTCAAATGTTTCAATAATATTGAATATTTGTAAATTCATCTAATGAATGCCCCTGGGAGTGTCTTCGAAAAACTATTATTCTCACGATATTTAGCGTTTCCTTTACTCAGTTTTCGATTTTCATGGTAAGAAATATTTTTTTTTTGGAAAACATACAAGTTATATCTTGTAATTATCAGTTTATTGAATTCTATTATTTCACTCATTGGATTCTGAACTATATTCTGTTTTTTATGATCACAAACTTCGAGGCAATTGATCCCTTGCAAAACACTGCATGTTTATAACGCGCTTTTGAGAGTTTATTTCCTTATTCTTTTTCTAGTACAAATCAAAGAAAGTGTTCTCATATTGATTTGGCTTTGTAGCTGCGAATGATATCCATGATAATAATTTGTTATTTCGACTTAATTATAACAATATAAAATCATGCTTTTTTTTACGTAACTGCCTATTTCAAATATAAATATTCCCGTTTGAATTGCCCTAAACTGTTTTAATTAGGAGATATACATTTTTAAGATATTTTTTGAAAAAAAAACATAGAAATAATTTGATTATTTTAAGACAGTGTAATAAAACTATAAGATATTTTGAAATAACACAAATCCATTCTCTGAGAAATACAAGGTAATTATAACAAATTTCAATTTTAAATCATCATAAAATAACCGGATATTGTTGAATTCTGATTAGCATCGTTAAAAACTTTGATAAAAGAAAAACAAAACCATTTTTTAGTTTATAGGTGGCTTAGACATATGTGGAATACAATTTATTTTTGTCTTAAGTCTTTGAAGATGATTTGATTTTTAAACACTTTTATTTGGTTTTAAATCATCCGTGAGTTCATAGATCTAATTTGTTATGGAATTCTCCTTAAATTTCTGATGTAATAAGAGCTGAAATTTTGTAAAATTTTATTTATGATAACAATACCTATTTTAATAATTTTGGCATTTTAATTAAAAATTAATACATCAATTTAATCAAATATTTATTTTTACATAGATGACGCCAACTTTTAGTCAATTTAAAGAATATTAATTTTTTGATTCCCTGATATAATCATAAATTGAAGATTAAAAGTGCCAAACAATAGAATTCATAAAAAAAAAAATCGATCACTGTATTTCACATTAGAATGCAAAATGAATAAAGTTTTATAATTTTAGTAAGCGAGAGAAGTCCCTGGTAGTTACCTAATAATCTAAAAGGACGCTTTTGTGGGTAGAGTTGGTAAAAAAGGAAGAATCAAGCGAATTAATTTAATCTATTCTTTCGTATACCAAAAGATATATCATGTCAAGAATAAGCTGAAATCCTGAAAATTGTAACTTTTAAACATTTTCTGTGTGCTTATAATCCGTTTAAAGGTCTGAGACCTCAATTTTGAAATATGTGAAAGAATTGAAAAGAGAAGAAATATGTGAAAGAATTCATTATGCAATAAAAAGCGGATATCAATTTGTGTTATAAAAGATTTAAGATGTAATTAAAATCATTAGAAAAAACTCCAGAACATTCAGTAAGAATTAGAATACATTATCAATATGTTTAAAATTTAATTAATGCATAGTAGTAATCAATTTATATAGATTATTTATATCATAATACCTCGTTTTTGCATCCATAGTTTTCATAAAAAAAGTAATTAAAAAGCTCAGTTCAGAATATCATCAAAAAATTATAATTAAAATATATTTTCTTTGAATGAAAATGTTAGTAGAAAAAGAATATTAAAAATATAAATAATGTGCATTACAGACATAGAAAGAAAATTATCTGCGTTTTTAAAGAAAATCAAGAAATCTTGAATTATGTATTGAAAAGAATGTTAAAAATATAAATAATGTGCATTACAGACATAGAAAGAACATTATCTGCGTTTTTAAAGAAAATCAAGAAATCTTGAATTATTCTTAGAAATCAAGAATATTAATAATATAGTTAGGCAATATATTGCAACGCTAGGGTGTCCATCCATGCTCACTTCTTGGATAATGCATGAATGTTTTATATTCGATTTGAGTAAGAGTGTATCTTGGAAAAATTAAAAGGGCAATACCTTTCGTATTGAAACTGATAAATATATTAAAAGATACAAAATAGAAAATAACAAGCATAAATAATTTTACAAAGGCACAAAAGTCCATATATTTATCCGTTTTTAAATAGGTAAATATTATTTTTTATCAAAAATCTGGAGATTCATAAGGTAACTCCAGATGAACTATGTAAAATAAAATCTATACTTTTTTAAATGCTTTTATTCTACTAAATAAGATAAATTAATAGACATTTTTTGCACTATTTTGTTAAAAAAGTTGCCTTTCTTTGAAAATTTAGGTTTGAGGTTTGTTTGGAAAAATAAAGTTAACAGAAGTATTATTGTAAGAGTATTGGAATTTCTCGAATCTTCTTGAAAAAAACCTTACATCACCATTAAATCACAACAGAATAAAAAGAAAAATAAGGTAAGATTGACTATGATTCCAGGAATTCATTTTATGGAATTAGTTGAGATATACTAAATTTTTGAAATTTTCATCTGCGTCTTTGTTTTTATTACGAAGAGTGTTTACACATTTTCAGAACGATTTCGGGATTGTTTAATCAATGTTTAAAATATAAAGACAGTTTTCAAAAATATTCGATCTGATAGCTTTTTTTTTGTTTTTAGTCCCAAAATTTTCATTTTGATTTCCATGATAGAAGTACTCTCAGTAAAATTTCCAGGATTGTTAATTTTCATTCCTCTTTATCACTGTCCATAATCTATAAATCGTGATGAGAATAGACTTAGAAAGATCTCTTTTTAACAGGCCAAAGGCAAAATACTCCATAGGTGAAATGACAAGGAACTCTTCAATATTGTATTGAAATATGCAATATCTGCATCAGTCTTCATTTTTATAAGGTATGCATTGATATTTTTCGAAGTATGACTTTCATCTTTACCTTGAAGAAGTTTCACTATTTGAAAAAAAAAAAAAAGACGTGGCTTTGTATTGAAGAAGTTTCACTATTATTTTCGTCATAAGGTTTCTCTAATTATTGGATATAAAATGTTCCCTTCATAGAATTTTGAGTTGATTTTATTATTTTTTCTGCTTTTTTTTAAAAAAAAAAAATTCTATTTTAAGAGAACACTGCGACAATCAAAGTCCTGTTGCCGAAATTTTCTTTAAAATGACGCACCCAGGTACACATATATTTTCCCTCTTCGTTTTCGAAAGTAAATAATCATAATTTTGTTAAATTTATTTCAGAAAAACCATATTTCATCAAGAGTGATAATCTATTTCATTTTATCTCCTGTTAAATAGTTTTCATACATGGCACTACAAATTATTTTGGTTTGAGCAACATGCATCGGCAAAATTTGACGAATATGAGGCTTTTTAGCATTTTATAAGTTATGATTTAAAAATACTATTATGGTTGTGTATTAAAAGCTATTTCCTTGTTTTATTATTGTTGCTTTATTATAAAGTTATTTTGTTTTATTTATTGCTGCTACATATGTATTTAAAGATTTTGCAATTGAACTCTGCGTCTTTAGATTATCTCTTGTTATAAGCGATTCCATTTTGTTAATATTTGCAATATTGCATTTCTTATTTAGGCATTCATCTGGAATATTCTTTTCATGCAAATGAATAAATAAATAAAATAAAATAATGCTTTCTCCCTTTTCGATTAGTAAAGTTAGATTTTTTGAATTTAGAAATTTTAATACTACGCATTTCGCAATAATTACCTTCGGGAAACGCAAAAATATAGCTTTAAATCCACAGCTTGTTTACAGCGAAATTTTGAATTTAGAATAAATTTAAAAATAGAAGACGTTATTTCTCATTTCAGATAATAAGTTGTTGTAGAACATTTTATTCCAAAGCTATTACTTTTTATAAAAAAATCTTTAGTGAAATCGCTATAAAAACATGTAAATATCTTGTAACTGATAGAATGCTTTATTATCTTTCATAATATATTTTAAAACCTCCTTTCAAAGAAAAATTTATCTACGTATTGTGATGTCAAACATTTATGTTTTCGATTATTAATATCCTAAGGCTCGAAAGGAAATTTCATCAGAAGAAATTTATCAATAAATACTACTTTTTTAAAATAAGAAATTCGTTGAATAAAATACTTTTTTAAATATTTCTTTAGAATAAAAGTTAATAAGGTAATAAAATTTTCAACTGTCTATTAAAACATCAGCATCCTAGATCTTAATTTAAGAAACGAAATTATCTGTTATTTTCATTCGTGAATGCTCTTAAAAAATCCAATTTATTTTTACGGTTTTAAATAATATCAGAATCATATTTTACGATTTTTGATTAATAATGATAAAGTACCGAGATGAAAATTCTATGTAAAACTGTTCTGTAACAACTATTTCGTCTTCTAGGAAAAAGAGCAATATTTTTAAAAGAATAAATAAAATTACTGTTGATAATTGAATCGCTTATTTCAAGAAATCAGTTAAGTCCAAGATTACAAATTTTGAGATTTATATGAAAAGCATTTATCTTTTAAAAAAAAGCAGATATTTTTCCCGAAAAAAAATTCTGAATGCAAAGAAATCTCCTATCCCTAAAATGGAAGTGTAATATATTTAAGTTTTAGAAGAGGGATTAAATAATATTCACCCTCTCCAGATATAGAATTTCTATAATAAAACAAATATACAACATTGTATTATTATTTATATGGGTTGAGTTCAGTTAAATTAAAAAATAAACAAACCTAACTTTTTTAATAACAATTTATTTTGCACAACTTAGTAACATTTTAAAAATAAAATAAGATACCGTGACAATGAATAGTCAGAATTTATGTGGTAGTATTGAGTTCAGTTAGGTTAAAAAATCAACAAACCTAACTTTTTTAATAATAATTTATTTTGCACAACTTAGTAGCATTTTAAAAATAAAATGAATAAAATAAGATACCGTGACAATGGATAGTCAGAATTTATGTGGTAGTATTGAGTTCAGTTAGGTTAAAAAATCAACAAGCCTAACTTTTTTAATACTAATTTATTTTGCACAACTTAGTAGCATTTTAAAAATAAAATGAATATAATATGATACCGTGACAATGAATAGTCAGAATTTTCTCTGACTACGCAAAATATTCTCGTCAGCTTTAGATATGTTGTAAAGATAAGAAGAGCATAATGTGATGGCATAATTAAAATTTTTCTTTTTTCAGCTTCAGATTGTGTATAGTGGATTGACGGAGCTCTTGAACTAAAAGATATTCAATGAAGTTTTGCAGTTCATCAATTTTAAGTTTTTCTTTTTAATAAGGATTATCCTATCAAGGTAATTTTTAATATTTGGAAGTTTAGAACGGTTAGAGATCTCCTTCATGAATGTTAAGAACACGTTTTGGAAATGAATTTTTCGGCCTTTGTTTTTTCAAGTAAAGCATGATTACATAAGGATATTTAAAAAGGGATTCTGTTCTCCTTGCTGAGATTTCCTTCTTTGTATTTTTACTGGTTTACTTGTTCTAGCATGATTTACAATATTTAAAACTGAAAACGTTGTATGCTTGTATTTTTTTGATTGGAGCTGTTATACGTGCTTAAGTTTTTCCATGAATTCAGCGTATTTCAGTATTCTGATTTTGATTGATTTCAGAACGAATGAGAAAGAGAAAAGGCGAAAATTTGAAAAGAGAAAAGGAGAATATTATGGTTAGAATCTTCAAATTAGGCGTTCAAAATACATAATTGGAAAATAAACTTTGAAAAACCACAATTAAAAATATCATTTTACTTCTAACAAAGCTGTAAATCCTGTAAATGATATCATTTGTGGGGTTTCTTCAAAAACGCTAATATTTTTAAGACGCTGTGGTGATGTTCATTACCACTCAACAGTCATATCGTTCGTCTCACCTCCGACTCACTGGAGGGAGAGTCTGTGGTGAATAGCACATAAGCCAGCTACACGAGCATATGCTTTTGTATCCTGGTTATTTTCCTGGACTGCGAACCACAAGGTCTCAGGTTCTATCCTCGCGCAATCCAAAACCGCTAAAACGCGATTGAAATAGGAAATGTTATTTCAGTAAGTTTCTACACCAAAAGAAGCCTATATCAATCAATCGCATGAAATTAGCGTAACTTGAATTTTAAATTTTTGTCAATTATAGTGTGTTTGAAATAAGTGATTTAATTGTCAAATGGTGATTGCCTATAAATTTTAGCGAAAGAAATCAGTAATATTGAATTATTTTGTCGTATTTACATAATTGTAATTAAATAACTGAAAAATAATTGCAATTTTAAAACATTATCGAAATATTTATTTATGATGCTATTCAAAGAATTATAGGGTAAAAATATTAAAACTGTATAAGGGAAGAACTTAAGATCCTCACCAATTCTATTTTCGGTTAAAATTAGAATATTTAAAGAAAGAATAGAAATTCAAAATAAATTATTGCTGGATATTTACAAGTCATAGTCATTTAATAGTCATCAAATAGTCATTTTTTTGCCTTTTGAGTTTTCCCAAACAGCAAATATTTTCAAATGACAAATATTTATCATCAAATACTTCAATACTGTTTGAGAACTGAAATATCTGAAATGATAATATATAATAATTTAAAGAAATATTAAATAACTAAATACATTGCTTCTCTTAAATAGGTTTTACCGATTTAAGCTTGGTTGAAAATATTATTTGGAATGCCTACATGTGAGTGTATTTTTATCAATAAGGCTAGTAAAACATACGATTTGATTAAAGAATAAATGAATAAAATAAAATATGTAATTTATATTACGGATATTCTAATCTTTGACTGGCAACGTTTTTTTCCTATGCCAAAGAAATGGTCGGAAAACTGATTTACTGAAAAAAAATGAAAGAAATTTACTGATTCTATGATTACATTTATGGATCATGTCATCCAATTCAGTTTCGGAATAATTGTTGAGATAGGAAAAGAAAAACAAAATAATTTTTATAACCAATATATGTTGCCTAACGACAACTAATTCCCATTATCTATTTTCTCTTTTTTTTTCAATCTTATTTGCTACTTTTCAATACTTTATAAACTTTTTAATCAGTTTTTATGATAAAAAAACTTATTAATCAATGACATTTTAATATTTCAATATAATCGAAATTTTGTTTTTATTTTATAGTTTGATGAAATACAAATTTGTAAGACTAACCAAAAAAGTAAATTAAAAAAACCTGTCAGACCCTTTCTAGAAAAGTAAACAACATTATATGTATTTCAAAATAAGTAAACAGATGCAAATATCACCAAAAATAATTGGATTTTATGTTTCAAAATTCATTCGAAAATGGGAAGCTCGAACAGAAGTCCCCAAAAAGTGATTAAAATCACAATGAAAAGATAGTTTCCACTTATTAACACAAAGAATAGAACTAAATTAAATTATTGAAAAGAAAACATATTATATTGACAGGATAAATAAGTTGAAGAAGAGAAGTTGAATAAGTTGAAGAGAAATTACTCTTGTAGAATAAAAAAGAAATGTAATTTAAACAGCACTAAACCTTTATTATTTATTATCCGCATTTAATTTCTCCTTTTTGATTACTGCATTACAATACATTCCCATCTTATCGTTTATCACACATTTAAGGTTTTACTGTCTATTATTCAAATTTTAACAAAAGCGAATTATTTTTCTATTAAATATTAAAATAACCGGAACAATAGAAATAATTTATTGAAATCCAAAGGAATTCCACTTGCATTTTTGAATGAAAATTACTAGAAATATTTAATTACTTAATAATTTGAATCAACCCCTAATGCATTAAAATATCGCTTAAAAACTTAAATAATAAAATAAAATGAACTGAACTTTGTTAAATAAAATATTGTATTCTTATAAATTGAAAATTAGAGAGAAATTTATCTTACTGCAAAGAAATTCAATTTATATTCAACAAAGTTCATCCTTTTTGTAGCAATTCAAAATAATTAATTTTTCTAATAAATAATTGAGCAGAGTACCTCAAAGAAAGTATCGACATTTTTAATATAATTGTTACAAATTGAATTGAAATAATATATCAGAACTTCATAATCTAAACGAATGCAAGAAAATGTAGATTTTTAAAAAAAAATTATAGGAAGATTTTGTAAATGTTGAAATTTATGGTCTAAACACTACTATCTTAATCGCCAGGCATACTAGTATGCATACCAATTGTCATTAGAACTTATCTTATATCAACTGATTTTTTTTCCATTCATTGATCTTGGGTTATAAATATTACTTTCATGTCTCACCAGAAATAAAAAAAATTATCATGGTGAAATCTAGTAAATATCGAAGGAAGGAATATATTACATTTTTGTTTCATTCATAAGTTCACCAGAATTCTATTGAGATAAATCTTCAAATTTCAAATATAGTGTAGAGTTGCTCTATTTTACTAAACTTACGGCGAGGAAATCTGAAACATTAACATGTATGGCATGTGGTTTATTTAATATATTTTCACATGATAAAACTCCAATTTAATCTTACACTAATGAATTATCTTATGAGCAAATGCATCACATTCCTGTCCTGAATGCAATATGGGACCCATAACAAATATTTTTGCCGTTCGCAAAGTAAATTATGTAATGAAATTGTGGTAAAAGTTTCAAACATTGATTTTTAAAAAATTCCTAATTATAAATATTTTTTAATAAGAGGGCATAACACTCGAAATGATTGATTGCTAATCGCACTTCTAATAGCAGTAAATTTCTTAAGCTATTAATATGCCGCTGATAACCACGCTATCACTATCTCTTCATAGACATAGAAGCAACACCTATCGACATGCAAGAGAAATTAATAAAGATTCAATGACGCTTAGATTTGATGGCAAAATTTAGTAAAGTTGGGACGCTTGAAGCTTATAAATTTCAGAGATGAAAATATTCAAAAAATTGGGGCATGAAATTATTTACATTCTTGAAAGTAAATATAGGCATCATCAATCTTTCCATTTTGTTAATGAGATACGTCTTTTGTCAGATCAACAAAGAAAATTTGATAAAGAGATTTAACTTGGGTCAGTTTTAAAAACAGTCACTCTAAAATATGATACCTATCTAAAATATGATACCCCCTCGAAATAGAAAACAAGATTTAAAAGTTCAGATACCAAATATTAAATAATAATAATAATAAAATCACCACGTTTTCCTTTCTCTTATACAAAGTATACAAAAAGAAAATAATGAAATTGTCTAAAAATTCACCCTCGAGTTACTGATGAATCTCCACGTTTCAAATCTAATTGAATCCAAAACTAAGAGAGTTAGATGAATAAAATTTGGTATACAGATTTAACATCTAAAATGTGCATATCTATAAAATATAGGATCAAATGATTCAAGGGATTGTCAGTTGTATTTTAACTAGCATGCAAACGTGATATTTCAAAAATGCAATGACTTAAATATGTGAAAATTAATATGTGATTTTGCTACTTAATTAAAGATTTGTGTCAAATTTCGATTTTAATTGGTCAGAAAAAAGTGTTCAAAGTATAAAGGTACTTATATATTAATAGCACACAATATTTTGGTGTTATATATTAACAGCATAAGCTTTTTCATAGTTATTGTTCCCCAGTGATAAACAGTTAATAATACACTAGTATGTTTCTTAGAGACTCTGTAAGAAAGTTCCGAAGAGAAAGATCCATTGATTTTCTCCTTATTTCATACAAAATTTAAAAACAAATTAGGAATTCTATAAAAATGGAAGTTTTTGAAACCTTGCGGTCCATATAATCGTGTTTATTTGAGCCATACTGACTAGTCTTCTTCCTGAACAATTAACACTTAGGAAGTTCAGATCTGTTTTCACTGTTAAACAAGGATAATTAGTTGTCGAGTAGCTATAATTACTGTGATGGATGGAGTCATTATTTATGAAACTATCGCTTTAACTTAAAATATTGTGATTTTTTGAAATGAAAAAAAAGTAGTATTAATTAATTAGAATGCTGAAACTTCCGAGAGCTACACATGCATTCGGTAATTTAAATAACAAAACTCTGACGCATGTAAATGAGTGATGATATCATTGTTATTTAAAATATGTAAATATTTTTTTCTTCATATTCATCCTTTTTATTTTGTTACATATATTTTGAATATATTCATGAAACTTTTTTAAGTTTCTGTTTATTTATATTAAATATTCTTTATGATAAAGAAATAAACCAGCGGAAGTAAAAATTTCACGCAAAGTCTCTACTTCTTCGTATGACGTAAAGTTTTCTACTTCTTCGCATTGAGAATCTTAAACAAGACAGTGAACCCCACAAGTATTGAGATTTTATTTTTCCGAGTACTGCACATGAGTGTTTTGTGCTTCGTAATGAAGAAAACCGAACATGCAATTTGAGCTTTTTATTTCCGAACTCATTTTATTCGAAATTAGACACAGAGCTACAATTTAAGTAACCAGGCCACATGCTAAATTTCACTTATTTAAGTTATTGCGCTTTTGAGTTATCGCGTTAATGCTCAAGGCAATGTACACGTCGAAAAGAGGCTAACCCGTTGATTAATAATGGTCTACAATTTAGAGGATAAAAATTAGACACAGAGCTACAATTTAAGTAACCAGGTCAAATTCTAAATTTCATTTATTTAAGTTGTTGCACTTTTGAGTTAATGCTCAAGGCAATGTACACGCCGAGAGGAGGTTAACCCGTTGATTGATAATGGTCTACAATTTCAATAAAGGATAAAAGGATAAAAATATATACCAAATTTTATGTATTTAACTTTTTACAATTTGTAGTCATCGTGTCCACTTGGACTATGATAGACTTTCTCTGTTAGGATTTCGTTCATAGATTGACATAAATATATAAATTTGGTGTAAAGACATGCTAAATTTCATCAGTCTAACCTCAAAATGTTTTGCTGCATACATAAATTTAAAAAGTATGTTTTTCGGACTCAAGGATTAATGAAACTCGGAGATTCATGAAGAACTCAATGTTGAGTTTTCTGACAAATATATAATTTTTTCTTCTACCTTTATATGTGAGAATATTTTAAAAAAGTATTTTTTTAAGAAGATAAAGAAATTAAATAAAAAAAAAAACTTTGTGTTAAAAAAAATAAAAAAAAAGTGTTCCCAATTGAGGAAAGTCACTGTCTTTCAAAATATTACACTAATTATATGTGCGATCTATGTATTAATATCCATCTAATGAAGGAGTGCAAAAGAGAGAGAGAGTGATTTAATAGATAATGCCTAAATGCTGCATGATTATATTTCACTCATTTAATGGACGGCAAATAGTATTAAAAGACTCTTTTACACCTATATTTTGGAAACGGAAACTGCAAGATTACCTTAAGTTCATAAGAAATAAAAAAGCTGGTTAAGTTTATATTCTAAATTACAATTTATATCAATGCTATACTCAAAAGGGAATAAAAGTAGCAAAAAAGTTTATTTGATCTTCTCCTTTAATCTCAGAAGACTTTTGCAAAATAAGTTTCTTCTGATAGAATAAATTCATGGTTAAGTTTTTTAACCATAATCTTTACTGCTAATAAAAGTTAATTAATATCTATGTGCTAGAATTCTATATAATTACTTGACTTAGAATTACTAAATTTTGCAAAAATACATTTGTGGATAAAAATGTGTACATCAGAACGAACTTTTCGAAGTTTTTACTAGAATTTCATTAAAAATTAATATATTCGCATTTTTAGATGATAACTTCCGATAATATTACCTTACATATTATTTTTGAATCACTTAAAAATTTAAAAAAAAGGGAATAAGAGAGAGAGAGAGGGATGCTTATAATATCATAACTTATATCATATATAAGTTATGCTTATAATATCATATCTTAATAATATCAATGCACTTTTCAACCAATTTTTTTTCTATTTTTATAAAAAAATTTTAAGAAAATTGTTTATGAAATTTTCAGCGACAATTTTCATCATTCTAATGAAATTCAAGCTGTTTTACTAACAATTACTGACACAATATTTAAAGTCATTTATGCAAATATTTATTTGCGAGTTTCTCTTCTATCGTTGAAAGTTAAAAAATGGTAATTCTGCTACTTTTTCATAATTCTTTATTGTTTCTATAAGTTTTATTTTTTCATTTCATCATTCCATTGGAAATCACCTCATATGTGTGAATGAAAATTCGCCATATAAGTAAGCAGATTCTCACTTTTCTGGTAAATAAAAATTCATGAGGGTTGGGTTTCTTTCACTCTGCTTGTGGGCCATATCTCTTGGATGAACGCATGAACTAAGCCGTAATAAAGGCTATTTCTCGTTAGTCACAAAGCCCATTTTAATTGTTTTCGCGATCTAGTCATTTAGCTCATCCCTCACGTCGAGACAGATCAGAGGTAGCTTTGATCTACTTATTTTATTAAATGTTTCTCTAAATAAAGTCCTCTAAAGTATTAAGTATAATAATAAATTTATCCAGTAACCATATATTAGTTACTCTCCTCTTGCGTATGTATAAATGAAAATAATGGAGGCGAAAACAAAAAATTGAGTCCCAATAGTTGCCCTCGGTAAAGCCTTTCTCATAAGAGGTACTTCCTGTTATAGAAGAGAAGATAATTCGACCCCACACCCTTAGAAACTATCCAGAAAGCGGGAACCAACTATCAACTGAAGTTTCTCATCTTTATATTGAAATTTTCTGCAATCAGATGAGAAAAATATATCCTGTAATTCCGAAGAAACCCGTTTCTATGCTTTAGTAATTTTTATGTATATGTTTTAATTCAGTTAACATGATGTTGGAAGAAAAATACATCGCACTTTTTTAATATCGAAGTCAAATGCGTATTTAGCATGAATAAGAAAGTGAAATTGGCGTTGGTAAAATGTAATTGAATGTTTAGCGAAGCTATTAGTCACATCCCGTAATTTGAATTCATTAGCAATATTTATTTACATTATTATCATAACAGGCACAAGATTATGATTAATGATTATTGATTGATCTAAAATAACATGATTTAAATATGCGTGACAATTTATGAAACTAATTCATAAAATTAATTTCAATTTTTAAAACGAATTTTTAAATTTGAAAAATACTTTGGAAGAAACTATGAATATCAAATTACATTTAAGAGATTTATTTGCAGTAAGCACATTCTATATTTCCTACAAATAAGCTAGTCACCAAAAACAACTACTTTGGAGTAAAATTATAAATTACATATCAAATTTGGTGAAATAGCAACAGAAATTTTATTATACTATCATAAAACTATATATTATTATAAAAACTATTTTATCGTATTATAAATAGAATTATTCAAAGCACTTGTGAAAAGGAGATAGCTGTAAAGGCATACACTTCTTTGCTATTAAAAACATCACAGAAAAACCTTTGGAAATCAATATTTTGCTTTTTTAAATAATCAATAGACTTTAAGAATCAATCTTTAATGATTAAAATTAATGAGGATAATTAATAAATATTATTATAAACTAAAAAAATTTCATATCAAATTATTTCAAAAAGTTCATAGGAAAATGTTTCATTACTCTCATGAGAGCACATTTTATATATTATGTCTAAAAGTTTCTGAAAATAATGCAAAAAGAGTGTTATGTAAAATGATATTTTTTTCTTTCTTAATTTTCAAAAGCTATAGTTGCTAAATATTGAAATTCAGGTGAAAGAAAAAATTGCGAGTGAAAACTCCTTTTCCATATCCTTATAATTTGTTCTAAACGGTAGTTTTTTCCCCATCATAAATCTAAAAATTTTTGTTATGGTAAAAATACGATGAGTGTCAGAATATTTACTTTTTAAATATTAGATATTTATTTAATTCTAAAAATTCATGAATAGGAATTGTAACCTACAATTCTGCTTTATTGTAAAAAATTAAATATTATTTACAAGATAATATAGTATCAGTATTATTTTTGACGCGCATTTTAAACAATTAAGACAAATAAAAATAATAAGCATGCTTTTCCTGCTGAATTGATTACTTATCAGAAGAGTTCAAATTAGAGTGCCAAAATGTTATTGTCTCATATAGTTGTTACTGTGTGGAAATAATAAAGTAATTTTATTGTAATAATGATTCATAATAAAACATTTTTGGTTAATTATTAATCAACAACAAAAATTTTTTGTCTTATAATAAACAAAATTGTTTGAACTCAAATAATTTATAAATTATTTGAATCTTTAATTTTGGGATAATTATGTGGACAATTTAAATAATTTATTATTTTCTTTTGATAGTAAATTTTTCAAACGAATTTCAAATCTGGAAATATATAAAATAGTTGAGTACATTTAGGAAGAAAAAAAAATATGATTAACTTCCTCTTTCTTTTTCTCTCTCTCTCTCTAGATATATGTTTGTACCACAGAGAACTTTTCATAATATTTTCCTACCAGTCAGGTAAACAAGCAAAAAACTTTCGAGGAAAAAATAACAGATTTTCTAAAAACATATATAATAGATATTACAAAATGCTTTTTCAGAAAAAAATATATAGATTTTGTCTATAATAAACAGTACTAAAATTTTTACTTCACTCACTTATATTTTTAATCTTTTTCTAGCATTGTAACCTCTATAGCACTAAAGAGCCTAATGATGACAAAAATAAAATTCCTTTCCAGAATCTATTAATCGATAAGAAATATCCAAATTTTCACTCCATTTGTCCCAAATCAATAAACAATTATTTTTTTCAAATATTGGAAACATTTCAAATAAATAATACGATTTATTCCGAAAAAATAATTTATAATAACTAATTCATCTCTTTTATTTGCCGAAATGTTTTTAAAAGTTTCAAATTTGTTTCATAATTAAAACTATTAAAAGTGTAGGTCACATATTATAAGTTCCTCTCTTATCCATTTCCATTTGACATACGCTAAAATAATGTAAACTGAAATAAAACGCATTAAAAAAAAAAAAAACTAAAAAAACTCGATATCAGTTTCTTTTTGAAACAATTCTAAACTTCTGATTTACTTTCCTAACAATCATATAAACAAATAACTTTACCACGAACAATAATAGAAAGACTTTTATAAAATAATTGTAAATCATAGAATAAAAATCCATCCTTCTTTATCTAAACAAACATTACATTTTTTAAAAATAATTTTCAAGTGAGGAATATTATGTAGGTGTGTTTATGAAAAAAAAAAAAAAAAAAAAAAAATCTGTCAACCCCCACAATTATTTACATTTACATTACTTTTAACTGGAAGAAATCATTTTTGTCCTCTAGGAAAACTAGGATCACGGAATGCAAACTTACTCGATATCCAGTTCTTAATGGGACGCCTCCCAGCATCCGGATGAGGGTGTAGGTTACGACTAGAGGGGTTGACCGGTGGATTCAGTTTCTCCGGCCGGCGCCGTGTCAGCGGCAAAAGGGGGCGACTGGAACAGGGTTGCCGGGATGTAATGTGGGGTCGCCAAAGCAATGTCGCCAAACTTTTTCAGTCAGTTTGAGATAAGGGAAAAAGATACATTGGGGGGAAAGCTTCTGGAAAAGTTATTTTATTAAGTTTTATCTATCGGGGGTGGTCGCTGCAGGAAAGCGAACATTTCGGAAATCAGGCATTACTTTCTGTATTGTGATGACTTCTGCAGCGAGTTTAGATGTCTGTATCGTGTGTTGGAAAGTTCAGAACATTCTTCTATTTCATTTTCTTTTTTCCTTTCTTCCTTTCACTTTTTATTTTTTATTTTATTATTCTGTATTTTAAAAGCAAATTAAAAAGTAATTGTTGAAAACACAATGCAATTCGAGCCTGGAAAAATAAATTAATAACTCCAGTAAAACTACTAAACTACTACTTTGTTTCTCGTTAAGTTATTTTAAAAATTATGTTTAAAAAAAAAGATTTATTTTATCATTAATTGTTAAAATAGCAAAATAGCTCTGAATAGAATATGATAAGTATTAATAATGAAATAAATTATATATATGTTATTATTACTACTACTGAATGCGTCTGCCGGTGAGTTATCTAGTTAAGGTATCTCATGGTTTAGGAATATGAATTGAAGAAAGATGTTACAGGATCTATAGTCTATTTGCTCTTTTAACTAACATTTGATCCTAGTTATCTGGTGGTAAAGACTCGTTTCGAAATCGAATGGTTGTATGCTTGAATCCCAGTTTCACCAAAAATTGCCGTGCAAGAGTGTTTGGTGCCTGCTAAATTCATTAAAGCTAAATATCCTCCTTTTGGAGTACCGAAGAGGTTTGGACAACGAATGCTATTTAAAGCTCTGTTCTCATCAAAAGTTTCTAAATTGTAAAGTTAGTTCCAAAATAGCCTTCGCATTGCTTTTAAATGGGACGTAAAATATAACATAATTAAAATAATCTAAATTTAACCATCTTTACGTAAAAATTGGTAGACTTAAGGTCGCTTGCTAGTTTAGCTAACAATTGGAAGTTTATTTCACTATTCACCGTCGGAAACACAAAATGAATCAATTTCTCTTGAAAAGCTTTAAGAAAAAAAACTCCCTTCGATATAATGCTTTGAATAAATCTTCAAATTCAGGTGCTTCAAGGTCGGTTTATTTATCAAAAGATGTCAAATTTCGCTTTTATCATGGGTCCTTTAATAATGGAACTGATTGATACGAGTTAAATCAAAAGGAAAGCACAACCATAATTTTTCTCGAAAAAATCTTTTTTCTAAATCAAGTTAACTATTAAAATTATATTTAAACTGCCAACTGCCTTGCCATTATACCGCATGGGCACTGGGTTATTGTATTTTCAACAATTCACATCTTTCAAAGGCTCCCTCTTTTAATATTTTCAAAAAGAGCAGGAATTCTTAAACATCTGAAATATCTTGAAAACTCTTAGTTGAATCAAAAAGGAACAATTTCTAAAGAGTATGTCTTTTAATTAGATAATATAGAATGAAATCAGAGATAACAGAGAGCGTTAATTAAAAAAAATCTGGTTTTATTTCTTTCATATTAGTACTCTTAATAACTTGGTAATGTATACAGACTTGGTGTAATTGAATAAATCAAATTTTTAGTGATTCACTTTCAAAAGAAACTGTAGTGATTCGCCTTTTTTGAATGTGTAATTTCTAAAAGTATAAACTTAAAGCAATCTGAAATTATAATGTAAAAAATGTGGAATTTTCATTTAATTCTATGATATAAAACTTCTATGTGTAAAAGCGTTTACTGCCTTATAATGATTATACGATATTCTATGAATCATAGAAAAAGTTAGATATATATATTTTTAAAAGTGTTAATTGTAATAAAAGTTTCGTGAAAACTAGTTAACTTAAACTACTGTAAAACAAGCGTAAAAAACCCGTAAAAGTACCATTTGGCTGTTTCCTACAATTAATTTTACTCGCTAAGAATGAAAGATACTGTAAATAATTCCTCTTTAAATTGCGCTAATTTTATTTAGTAACAATTTACATATAAATTATGCGACTGATGCATCTCCTCGTAAAGAAAAAAAAAATTCATAATTTAAGGAGAAAAAAAATATGATGATTTCAGGTAGATAAACCTTAAATAAATTTTAAAGCCATATTAAATTTGTTAGACAGAAACCTTAATGTTCAAATAGAGTCATATTACAAGTCAAATCGGTTTAGAGATCTTAAATAAACATCTAGACAAATATTTCAACAACATCTCCTATTTATTCAGTGGCACTGAATTCTGTGCACTACATTGACGGTTCACGTGGGAGAGAACTATTCATATGCTAATTTTCGAATTCAATAGATTTTAATTCCTAGAATGAATTTTGGAAAGGTTTAAATATATTGAGAAGTTGAACTGAGGCGTATAATCTGGCAATGATTTCATTCAAAGGTGTGATGCGACCATGACAGGAAGAAGTCAACTGGAAAGTTGGAAAACATGTTTATCTGCATAAA